>NC_062571.1:59682881-62082881 GCF_022837055.1 Prionailurus viverrinus
ACCTCTGGGACTCAGCAAAGGTGGTCATAAGAGGAAAGTATATAGCAATCCAGGCCTTCTTAAAGAGGGAAGAAAGATCTCAGATATACAACCTAACCTTACGCCTTAAGGAGCAGGAAAAAGAACAGCAAACGAAACCCAAAACCAGCAGAAGACAGGAAATAATAAAGATTAGAGCAGAAATTAATGCTAGAAACCAAAAAAAAAGTAGAACAGATTAATGAAACCAGAAGCTGGTTCTTTGAAAGCATTAACAAAATTGATAAACCACTAGCCAGTTTGATCAAAAAGAAAAAGGAAAGGAGCCAAATAAATAAAACCAAGAATGAAAGAAAAGAGATCACAACCAACACAGCAGAAATAAAAACAATAATAAGAGAATATTATGAGCAATTATATGCCAATAAAATGGGCAATCTGGAAGAAATGGACAAATTCCTAGAAACATATACACTACCAAAAGTGAAACAAGATGAAATAGAAAATTTGAACAGACCCATAACCAGTAAGGAAATCAAATTAGTAATCAAAAATCTCCCAAAAAACAAGCGTCCAGGGCCAGATGGGCTTCCAGGGGAATTCTATCAAACATTTAAGGAAGAGTTAACACCTATTCTCTTGAAGGTGTTCCAAAAAATAGAAATGGAAGGAACACTTCCAAACTCTTCCTATGAAGTCAGAATTACCTTGATTCCAAAACCAGACAGAGACCCCACTAAAAAGAACTATAGACCAATTTCCCTGATGAACATGGATGCAAAAATCCTCAAAAAGATATTAGCCAACTGGATCCAACAATACATTAAAAAAAATTATTCACCACAACCAAGTGGGATTTATACATGGGATACAGGGCTGGTTCAATATCCGCAAAACAATCAACGTGATTCATCACATCAATAAAAGAAAGGACAAGAACCATATGATCCTCTCAATAGATGCAGAGAAAGCATTTGACAAAATACAGCATCCTTTCTTGATAAAAACCCTCAAGAAAGTAGGGATAGAAGAAGCATACCTCGAGATCATAAAAGCCATATATGAATGACCCAACACTAGTATCAACCTCAATTGGGGAAAAACTTTCCCCCTAAGGTCAGAAACAAGACAGAGATGTCCACTCTTGCCACTGTTATTCAACATAGTATTGGAAGTCTTAGCCTCTGCAATCAGACAACACAAAGAAATAAAAGGCATCCAAATCGGCCAGGAGGAGGTCAAACTTTCACTCTTCGCAGATGACATGATACTCTATATGGAACACCCAAAAGATTCCACCAAAAAAACTGCTAGAATTGATTCATGAATTCAGCAAAGTTGCAGGATATAAAATCAATGCATAGAAATCGGTTGTATTCCTATACACCAAAAATGAAGCGACAGAAAGAGAAATCAAGGGATCAATCCCATTTACAGTTGCACAAAAAAACATAAAATACCTAGGAATAAATCTAAGCAAAGAGGTGAAAAATCTATACACTGAAAACTATAGAAAGCTTATGAAAGAAATTGAAGAAGACACAAAGAAATGGAAAAAGATTCCATGCTCCTGGGTAGGAAGAACAAATATTGTTGAAATGTCGATACTACCCAAAACAATCTACATATTCAATGCAATCCTTATCAAAATAACACCAGCATTCTTCACAGAGCTAGAACAAACAACCCTAAAATTTGTATGGAACCAGAAAAGACCCCGAATAGCCAAAGTGATCGTGAAAAAGAAAACAAAAGCAGGAGGCATCACAATCCCAGACTTCAAGCTATACTACAAAGCTGTAATCATCAAGACAGTACGGTACTGGCACAAGAACAGACACTCAGATCAATGGAACAGAATAGAGAACCTAGAAATGGACCCACAAACGTATGGCCAACTAATCTTTGACAAAGCAGGAAAGAATATCCAATGGAGTAAAGACAGTCTCTTCAGCAAGTGGTGCTGGGAAACCTGGACAACAACATGAAGAAAAATGAACCTGGACCATTTTCTTACACCATACACAAAAATAAACTCAAAATGGATGAAAGACCTAAATGTAAGACAGGAAGCCATCAAAATCCTCGAGGAGAAAGCAGGCAAAAACCTCTTTGACCTTGGCCACAGCAACTTGTTACTTAACATGTCTCCAGAGGCAAGGGAAACAAAAGCAAAAATGAACTACTGGGACCTCATCAAAATAAAAAGCCTCTGCACAGCAAAGGAAATAATCAGCAAAACTAAAAGGCAACTGACAGAATGGGAGAAGATATTTGCAAATGACATATCAGATAAAGGGTTAGTATCCAAAATCTACAAAGAACTTATCAAACTCAACACCCAAAAAACAATCCAGTGAAGAAATGGGCGAAAGACACGAATAGACACTTCTCCAAAGAAGACATCCAAATAGCCATCCGACACATGAAAAAATGCTCCACATCATTCATCATCAGGGAAATACAAATCAAAACCACAGTGAGATACCACCTCACACCTGTCAGAATGGCTAACATTAACAACTCAGGCAACGACAGATGTTGGTGAGGATGCGGAGAAAGAGGATCTCTTTTGCATTGTTGATGGGAATGCAAGCTGGTGCAGCCACTCTGGAAAACAGTATGGAGGTTCCTCAAAAAACTAAAAACAGAACTACCCTACGACCCAGCAACTGCACTATCCAAGGGATTTATCCAAGGGATACAGGTGTGCTGTTTCGAAGGGACACATGCACCCTCATGTTTACAGCAGCACTATCAACAATAGCCAAAGTATGGAAAGAGCCCAAATGTCCACTGATGGATGAATGGATAAAGAAGATGTGGTGTGTATACACACACACACACACACACACACACACACACACACACACACACAATGGAGTATTACTTGGCAATCAAAAAGAATGAAATCTTGCCATTTGCAACTACGTAGATGGACCTGGAGGGTATTATGCTAACTGAAATTAGTCAGTCAGAGAAAGACAAAAATCATATGACTTCACTCATATGAAGACTTTAAGAGACAAAACAGATGAACACAAGGGAAGGGAAGCAAAAATAATATAAAAACAGGGAGGGCGACAAAACAGAAGAGACTCATAAATACGGAGAACAAACTGAGGGTTACTGGAGGGGTTGTGGGAGGGGGGATGGGCTAAATGGGTAAGGGTCATTAAGGAATCTACTCCTGAAATCATTGTTGCACTATATGCTAACTAATTTGGGTGTAAATTTTAAAAAATAAAAAATAAAACAAGTTAAAAAAAAAAAAAAGAATGCAGGCCTCTCCAGACAGACCCAGAAATACAGAGAACAAGCCAGTGGCCGCCAAAGGGGGGAAGGGTTAGGTGAGAGGCCAGGCAAATGGTTGAAGGGGAGTGGGAGGTACCTGTTTCTAGTTATGCAATGAATAAGTCATGGT
Organism: Prionailurus viverrinus; assembly: GCF_022837055.1. Lineage (NCBI taxonomy): Eukaryota > Metazoa > Chordata > Mammalia > Carnivora > Felidae > Prionailurus > Prionailurus viverrinus. Next base: position 59,686,285 of record NC_062571.1, read on the forward strand.
ACAGTATAGGAAATACAGCCAATGGTACTATAATAGCACTGTATGGTGACCCATGGTAGCTACACTTGTGAACGTAGCGGAATGTATAAATCTGCTGAATCGCTATGTTGTACTCCTGAAACTAATGTAACATTGTGTGTCAGCTATACTTCAATTAAAAAAGGCAGAGGGGTGCCTGGGTGGCTCAGGTGGTTAAGGGTCTGATTCTTGATCTCAGCTCAGGTCATGATCTCACAGTTCATGAGTTCAAGCCCCACATTAGGTTCTGAACTGATGGCACAGAGCCTGCTTGGGATTCTCTCTCTCCCCCTATCTCTGTCCCTTCCCTACTCTCTCTCTCTCTGTCTCTCTCAAAATAAATAAATAAAAACTTTAAAAAGAAAAGGTTTTAAATAAGTATTGGGGCTAATTCAGAGAAAATGAAACTCCTAGGCATTGTTGGAAATATTAAATTGTGCAGCTGCTGTGGAAAATGGTATGGTGAGTCCTCAACAATTAAACACAGAATTATCTCCTGAAATCAATAAACAAAACAAACGAAGAAATGTAGGTCTTTCAACATCAGAATTCTTCACCTCCCTGCCTCTTGAGTGTGTTGGCCTTGCCTCCACAATAAAACTGGTGGCTCTGCACAGAAGAATCACTTCTTCGATACATCTGTTTTTAAATGACACCTAATATTTAAATCATTAGGTTAACCTAGTGCTTTAGGGCCCTGCCTCTCCTCAGGCCAGCAGCAAGGGAATCACCTGGGAACTTACTGGAAATCAGAATCTTGGGTCCTACCCTAGACTAAAGGAACCAGAATCTGAATTTTAGTAAGATCTCCAGGTAATCTGTATGTGTATTAAAGTTTGAGAAGCACTTGCTTTAGGGATAAAAATGAACAAAATGTGGTCCCTATCCTCCAGGAGTCCATTACTTAGTAGGGTCTCCACCCGAGTATGTAAATAACCTTAGTCCAAGTAAAGTGTATCATTATAGGAGGATAAATCCTCAAAGTGAAGTCTGACAAGGGTTTAAAGATGGACATCATGGAGGGGGTGGTATTAAGCAAAAGAACGGTAGGATTCAATGGCTCAGGAGAGAAGTTGAAGGGCAGGGTACAGGCAAAAGCAGCAAAGCTGAGGAGTTATTTGTGGAACAGAAAGGAGTCATATATAACTGGAGCACATGAAACACATAAGAATAAGGGGGAATAAAAACTGGAAAGGTAAGTGCGGCCCTTTGTACATTTGGCCTTGAGTCCATAAGACAATGGGGGCCAAAGGTTTTGAGCAGAGGAGGGACAGGATGGAATCTACATTTTTTTCTTTCCTGCTTTGTATTCTAACCCTTACATGTCTGGACTCACTACCAGTCCAAACACGTAAGAGTTAGAGAAAGATCAGGTGGAATCTCAAGCAGTTCTCCATAACCGAGCAGTCTAAAGCGCTCAATTCCCTTTAGACAGGACCAGCACAGTACGCTAGGCGAAGGGGTAGAAAGGAAAGCTACAGTAACTCTGCCTGAGCATGAAGGTGGGACCTGATCTGAGACACAGGCAGTAGGAATGAATCTCCTACAGAACACAGCTCCGTGCTGGGCACGCAACAGGCTTCACAAACACATACACACATACAACCATGCACTACCCGCCCCCCCCGCCACACACACACACTACACTTACAGCAAATGAAACACCTGCTGGCCTTCTCATCCATTTGGGGGGTTTTTGTAGAGGAGGTATCAATGATGCTTGGGCCACTTGCTCTGGCACCTGCAATGGTGGGAGAGGCTGGCCTTTGCTGAAGGAAGAAGAGATCTGAGGGCAAAAGGACACCAACTTGAAGTGGTGCTGCATCTACAAGTTTGGGGGAAATCCGTGAAACATCCAATCTGGCCCACAAAGGCTAGACTCCCATTTTCTAGGGAACTGGTAGTGAGAGTAAAACTCCCATGCAGTAGGCTCTTGGAAAGCCTACTGTATCCAAGGTCTACAGTGGAGTGTAGACACAGAACAGATCTATAGGAGAAAGGGAGATAAGGCACTTCCAAAATAACGATTCCACCATAGAGGTCCAGTGTCCCTGAAATACCACAGAGAACATCCAAGAGCAAGCATCAAGGTGAAGGCCTCTTTTGTATTGTGGCAGAAATTGACATCCTCCCAGGAAGATGGGCACTAGAGCAAAGGTGCAGCCCTCCCAACCCAGGCCCCTGGCTTCCCAGTCTCCAATAGTCCCCACTTCTTCCCAGGCCATTCGTCCTTCTCTCTCCCCCAACATAGAGACAGCATTCCCTCCAGCATTCTCCACCAAGCCCTTCAAACCTTGTCAGCCTGTCTGATCTGCTGGACTTCCCAGCTCCTACCCATCACGGAGTACAAACTGATCCAGCCGTCGAAGGAGGCAGCAGAGAACACTGGAGGATCCCGAGGGCACCACTGCACATCAAAGCACCAGCTACTCTGTGTGGGTAGCTTATATACTACCTGTGAAGGAACCCAACCATTAGGGAAACCTTGACTTAGGTAAAACAATGCAGAACACACAGCTCATCTCCTCTCCCAGCATGCCCACAGAAAGGCCGGCCTACCTCACCACTCCCCAGGTTCCAGCACAAGATCTGGTTGTCCTTGGCACTACTGAGCAGCAGCTCAGGGTCAGCCTGGCTCCACGACACTGACAAGATCCCCCTAAAAAGGAAAGGAAAGAGGAACTAACATTTGTTGAATGCCCACTAGGAGTAGAGTGTCATACATATCTTGGATATATCTCATCCCTATAAAATGAGTGGCCTGATTTCATTTTACAAATGAGGAAAAGGAGGCTTTGAAAAATTAAGGAACCTTCAGCAGCCATATAGCCAGGACACGTCAAACCCCAGAGCCTGGGCACTATGCACTGTATCATTCTGCCTCTCACAGTTCCCTGCAGGATGGCCCGCTTCTCTTCCCTGACTGTAGAGTAGGGACTGTGAATCAGCATGAGTCACTCAAGCACCCATCCCTATGTGTGCTTTTTAGCCCATGTGAGGAGTGAGGATCTAACTCTTAAAAGTCCCCAAGAAGGCATAAAAGCAACATAGACCTTTAGTAAGAAAGAACAGTGTGGGGTTGTTTTCTCTGCTAGGGGCCTAAGAGTTACAGCTTCAGGGGCAGGCCTGTTCAGAGGATAAACAGGAGCCAAGGTTTTCTTACTGAAAAGTCTTAGGGGTGCCTGGGTGGCTTAGTCAGGTAAGCGTCTGACTCTCGGTTTTGGCTCAGGTCATAATCTTGTGGTTTGTGAGATCAAGCCCCATGTCAGGCTCTGTGCTGACAGTGTGGAGCTTTCTTGGGATTCTCTGTCTCCCTCTCTCTCTACCCTTCTCTCTCTCAAAATAAAGAAACTAAAAAAAAAAAAAAAAAAAAAAAAAAAGGAGAAGTCTTGGAGGAGATAACCTCACCACCTAAAGAGATTAACATTATCCTGGACTCTCCCAGGAGGACTAAACATTGGCTCCAAATATTTGTCATGACCCCATCCACACTCCAATTTCTGGAAGTTAAATGGAATCTCAGGTTCTTCTCCATAACCTTACCATCTCAAGAAACTTCTCTTTGTTGGGGCTAGAGCTAGGATTGGGAAACTGTTCACTGGGAATGGCTTTGAAGGCAGGGAGGATGTTTGGTAACTAAAGTGAGGCATTCACTGCCTCCTACCCAGGTCAGTTATGCCATACCGTCTGCCAAAAAAGTAGACAGAGTTTGAGATGTTACCTGCTGTGGCTCTCCAGCACCTTCAGGGGAGAGGAGGCAAAGCGCAAATCCCACAGCTGAATCACTGGAAGATGATCATCTTCTGAGCAGAGCACCAATTGGGTGGCTATCTCTGGGTGCCAGGCCAAGCCTGAGCTGTGCATCTGTGAACAAAGCAGACCCCAAAGGGTGATGTAACCTGACTCTTCTGATTATGAACCTTTTCCACCCAGTTGGAATAGGGCAGGTTTTGTGTCTCTTCTGTGTGATGACCATGAGTAAGTAATGAATATTAGAAGCCTCCAGATCAGCTCTGTTTAGTTTCCCTAAGCATTCACTCTCAACAGGAAATCTGATAAGAGGCTAAGTCTGCAAGTGTAGCAGCTGAAAGCAGAACCCTGGCCTGGGGAAGAACAGCTCCAAAGCCCAGGCATGAGGGAGAAGCCAGAGCCCAACCCTGCATTCTGCCTCCAGAACTCACCCTGTTGCTATGATCGCTGACTTTGATGATAGGTTCATTCTTTCTGAGATCCCACACAACTGCCTTGCCGCTGGGGTGAGCAGAAGCCAGAATGTGTTGAACCTGCCGGTTCCAAGCGAGTGCTTTGATGTCTTCTGGAGGCTGCTGTGGCAGGATGGGGGGAGGGGTGGAGGACAACTTGTCATCCCCTGGACCAAGAGACATTTGCTGTTCCACTGCTCCCAACCACCCACAGAAAGCCCAAGAGCAGACATGAGCTTCCCAAACCCAAATAGTATCAGGGAGCCGGGGGTTAAATTTTCTAGAGAGGATCCTTTGGGGGTACTGGTGTAGAAATTGAGAGAAGGGCAGGAACACTTGGATTTTACTCCTATCCCAAGTTGCTCCTGAGAGAATAAAGTCAAGATTTAAAACAGGCCTCTTATCTACGACAGAGAGAGGGGGAGAGGAGGAGGAAGAAAGGGAAACACAGACACATAAGACCCTCAGAGAAAATGAGGCAGAAAGAAAAGCCATTGCTATTTTTAGGGCACAGGGTACTATCAAATTTATACTTAACTTACCTCACGATACTGTAAGCATAAGACAGAGAAGAGCCAGGAAGCAAAAAGACAGACCCAGTTATAGACTGACAGGTAGGTACACTCAGAGACAGATATGCACAGGACCCCAACTGCATGGAGAACTAGATACAGAGGCAAAGCTGACCCACCTCACAAAAAGGACAAGAGTGTATCTGGGTGTCCTACTCTTAGCCCCACTTCCTGAGCTTAGGGTCCTACTCTACCCTGCCTGAGCTCTACTATGATAAATCGTACTCACACTTCTTTTCTCAGTGTCTCCCACTGCCCTTCTTCATCTTCCTTCCAGAAACCCTAGGACAGTTAATGACCACAAACCACCCCACCACACGCACACCCTCCCCTCCATTGCTGCTAATGGCTGGCTGGTAAAATGTGTTCGTTTGCGGAGCTTTATTGCCCTCCAGTGGTAAAGTCCAAAACCTGTGCTCTGGCTGCCTCCAGGATTCAAGACTCTCCCTGGGAAAATCAGCTGCCCTAGGAGCCTCCTTACCTGTGACTTGGATCCTGGGGTCATTGGCACATTTAGGTTATTCAAATCCCAAATGAAGATTTCAGAATCACTGGCCCCTGTGGCCAGGAGGTGGCCCTGTATGAAGAACAGGTCTTTGGAGAAACACCACCCCAGGAAGAAGTGAGAGCAGGAAAGGGGGAAAGAGGCCCACATGTGGGGTTTCCAAAGCCTCTCCCCTAACAGCCTGGGAAGGGCTCAGAGTTACAGACTGGAGGCCACAAGTGAATGTTTCCATACAGAATTGTTACTCCATGGCTTGGCCATGTCTGACCAACTGAAATGCAGTACCTGGAAAGGATTAAAGTCAAGGGCTCTGACAGCCCCCGTGTGCTTCTGCCTCTGGGCAATCACAGGCTCCTTCCCTGAAGACAGGATGTGGGTCACATTGTATAGAGTAAGCATGCCATTGTTCCCTCCGCCTGCAATAACCCCGGAGGCTTCCAGAAGCCCATTGCCAAAGCTCCCCCAGATCAGCTTGTAAAACCTACAAAGAGGAGAAACTGGCATCAGCACCAACTCAGAACCATGTTAATAGGCAGAGAGCAGGCATCTCTGTCAGCCTCTGCCATTATGCAGGCATCCCCACCCCAAGACAGGCCTGCCTTTCTCCCTCACTTACCAGACACACAATAGAGGTGTCCTCACTTTGGTCCTGCCCTTTCTCTGAAAAATATTCCATCTTTGTTACACTAGAAGTGAGGAGGCCAGGCTTTTTTTTCCCCCCTAAATTAACATTATTAGGGTTATATAGGGCCAGTGATACATATTTCAAATAAATTACTTCACTTAATCCTCACAACTCAAATAACAGTAACAACTAACACTTATTAAACAGTTCCTACGTATGAAGCATTGTTTTAAGTGCTTCACATGTATTCACTGATTTAATATTCAATAACTCTATAAGGTATTATTACTAACTCCATTTTCAATTGAGGAAACTGAGACACAGAAAATATATGAATTTCTGTATATACAGTTAGTAGTTTTATCCCTATTTGACACCTAGGAAGTGGTGGAATCAAGGTATAAAGTCTGGCCCATTTATTTTAGAGTCTGATCCCTTAACCATCATAAAAGACTGTATTCTGTTTAGAGGAAGATCCAAACTCTTCTGTACCTGACTAGAAGCAGGTTCCCTACACCAACAACTGTTGTCCTCTCTTCCCTCTCAAGCTGTAAGTGAGAAGGGACCCAAGGATCACTCCACCTTGTGTCTCTCCCATGTGACTAGCCCACTGGATGTGCTCTATGGCTGTAGCCGGCCAGCCCTAGAAACACAGAAGCAAAAAGAATAAACACATCTCTTGGGAAACACTTCTGGCTTTCTGGCCTGCATCTTACACAAAAGGAAAAGATGGATCCTGGGCCCCTGCAGAGTTAGGTCCTCTACAAAGCCCCTAGGGAAGCCATGTGAAATCCCCAAAGCCTTAAAGGTAGTCTTGTCCTCCATTTCACAGCTGCTAGCCAAGGGTATTTCCACAGCCCTTCGGGGAAGCCAGATTTCACATTGAATGATGTCATAAGATCCCTAACTGGAATGAAATGTTCCCACACCCTGGGAAACATCAGCCAAGAAACTGAGTGGGGTGATCAGGCAGGAACCTGTTTGACCAGTCATTAGGCAGCACCAACCTGTTAGAAGTGAAGAGTTGAACACCATTTGAGACCAGGTCAGAGCAGAGCTGACACAAACAGTGGCTCTAAAGGTACTGTCCAAAAGGCCATGTGTTCTAACATTGCACTGATCTCAATAGGGCAGAAGAACGTGTGCCACATTGGTTCAAGAGGCTGCCATGTCACCCTGGGGCTAGAGGTCAGTGTGGGCTGAGGGCAAGTCAACAAAATAACTAAAGAAACCCATAATAAGTCTCACAGGAACCAGAGGAGAATATGGCCAGTGAAAAACTCACATGGGGGTGCTAAATGTCACAGGAACGTCAGTATGATCACAGCACCTGGCATACAGACCAAAGACAAAGGCACCTGAGACCTCAAGGGGGAGTCACCAAAGAGTTAGAGAACAAGCCTAGTTAGTTTAGAGTGACCAAAATGCAGAACACAGAGTGTGACAAAATGATTTTCTTTCTGTAAGCATGTGGAAAGTACAGTCCTATGGTTAACCATTTCACTAGTGAGAGTGAGCCTAGAGTCCAAATAGGACATGAAAGAGAACATCTAGGAGAGTGAGAACGGCTAGGACAAGTTAAGCAAGGACCAGGACATGATCATTCAACAGACTCAAGGAATGTCAATCATCTCTGCTCTTCAAATGGTCAGGGAACAGTGTGTGTGTGTGTGTGTGTGTGTGTGTGTGTGTGTACGCACACATGTGCACGCAGAAAAAGAGTGCACGGAATGCAGGCAAATGCAACAAAATATTAACTACTGATAAATCTAGGTAAAAGTATATAATTGTTCATTGTACTATTCTACAACTTTCTATGTTTGAATAGTTTAAAAGTTAAAAAACAAGATGAAGGCCTTTGGCTTGAAAATAGGATTTCCAGAGATTAGAAGAGATTTAAAGAGATGGTATAGGAAGAGTTTGCATGGGATGATGGGAACTTTCAAAACATGAGAATACAGGTGCAATTCTCTGCTGAAGAGGTTCCCATGGAGATGGTGATAAGGGGCAGTATACAGCATCAAAGAAATACAGATTCTTGGGGCACCTGGGTGGCTCAGGGGGTTGACTGTCCGACTCTTGATTTTGGCTCAGGTCATGATCTGAAGGTCATGGGATCGAGCCCTGCATCGGGCTCCGCACTGAACAGGAAGCATGCTTAAGACTGTCTCCCCCTCTGCCCCTCTCCCTCACTTGCACTCTCTCTTTCTCTCTAAAATAAAAAAAGAAAAAGAAAAAAACAGATTCTTTACTTTCCTACTTAGACCTTGCAAAGCAGAATTTCCAGAGACAGGCCCTCAGAATCTACATTTTTAAAAAAATTTTTTGACATTTACTTATTATTGAGAGACAGAGAGAGACAGAGCATGAGCATAGGAGGGGCACAGAGAGGGGAGACACAGAATCTGAAGCAGGCTCCAGGCTCTGAGCTGTCTGCACAGAGCCCAACACGGGGCTCAAACTCACAAACCGCGAGATCATGACCTGAGCCAAAGTCAGACGCTTAACCTACTGAGCCACCCAGGCACCCCCAGAATCTACATTTTTAACAAGAGCCCCCAGGTGATTGTAACAAGCAAACAGGGTTGAGAACCCCTGTGTTGGATACATCAGATTGATACCAGCCTAGACCAGTAGGGGAAGACACTGAAATTCATAAAGAAAACCAGCCCTACGACCAGCCCATGGCTATGCTCCTGGCGGAGAGAAAAAGACAAGGTTAAAGAGAATAAATTGAGGCCTGAGAGATCAAAAGGCCCTCCTAGCTAAGCTCAGCTGAGGCCAAGCTTTAGCTAATTTATAACTAGGAATATGTGTTGTGTAAATTCTTTCTTCCATAATTTATGTACTTCTTTGTTTGGGATTTTGCTTTTATTTGCTTAGTAAGGTTCCTTTTTAAAAATAACCACCTCAGAGGGGGTCTGGGTGACTCAGTCAGTTAGGCAACTGACTCCTGATTTTGGCTCAGGTCATGATCTCACAGTTTGTGAGTTTAAGCCCCACACTGGGCTCTGCCCTGACAGTGCAGAGCCTGCCTGGGATTCTCTCTCTGCCCCTCCTCTGATCGCTTGCTATCAAAATAAATAAAATAAACATTAAAAAAATTCCAACCTCATGTTACTGAACTAAAGTGAAAACAAGCCAAACTAGCTGAGGGAATCCAAGTTTTCTTAAAAGTCAGAGCAGTGAAGGGACACCTAGGTGGCTCAGTTAGTTAAGTGTCTGACTTCGGCTCCAGTTATGATCTCACAGTTGGTGAGTTTGAGCCCCACATCGGGCTCTGTGCTGACAGCTCAGAGCCTGGAGCCTGCTTTGGATTCTGTGTCTCCCTCTCTCTCTGCCCGCCCCCCTGCTCATGCTCTGTCTTTCTCAATACACACACACACACACACACACACACACACACACACATTAAAAAAAAAGGTAGAGCAGTGAGGGCAGTGCTCAAGTTGGAGAATGAAGACAGTGAAGTGAAGCAGTGGCTGTCTGAGAGAACTTCTTTTCTGAAGCCTAATATGCACCAGCTAATACGTGCCCATGTATCCCAAATTTACAGCAGAGAAAAACAGGGCCAGAGAAGTTAAACAATGTGCCCAAGAGGATATTAGATGGCAGCGTTGGGATCTGAACCCAGGCCTATCCAACAACAAAGCCCACATTCTCTCCACTCTGTGATCTTGATGTAATCTCTAAGGAAGGCAAACCTTAGAAATGGGAAAACTAAGAAAAGTACACAAAGTGATCTTTTTCTGCTTGGTGTTGTTCCTTACACAGGCACCCAAAGAGAGGCCGCAGGGTTCCCCAAGTGGCCAGAACTACTATAAAGGTGCTGGAAGATAGATCACCTACTGTCTTCACATTACTAGAGAATAGGTCATACAGAGGTACAGAGACCACAAAAAGATCTAGACCCTCAGTGCAGACAGAGGGTGGAGTATTGCACATCGCACACTGGTCTCTGACCTCATTCAGCCACAGCAGCTAAGTCCTCGTTTCATTAAGACAATTCATAAACAACGTATTATTCTCCCCAAAACCTTTATTCTTGAGTGAGATTCATCTAACAAACCAAACATCACTTGCTTCAACGCACGTGCTAATCCATATTGATTCTGATGCATCCACTGGCTTTAATCCATTCCCTCTCTTCAGTCTATTTACAGCTTGAGGTGGTCCCTTATCCACCCCCACACCAGTGTTTCAGAGGACTTCTCTTTCAGTCAGGTATTTCTAAATACATAATATTTTCTGATGCCTCATGAATTGATATAAGGGGATCTTCAGGATTCAAATGTGGTTGAGGCATGCGTCTGGTGAAAAGGGCAGGCAAAGGATGGGGGAAGATTTTGAAAAGTATGTGTTAGGTAATAATGGGGAGACCCAAGGAAGCTTTCTTTAAAAAAAAAAAAAAAAGGAAAAAGAAAAGAGATTATGATACAAAAAAGGAAGAGAAGGAAACACTGAACATAATACCTGAATTTAGAGCTCAGTAGGTTCTTAGTCTTCTTGTACAACCTCTTCTTTATGTGTAAGTGAGGAAACCTACGACCTCCATTTGCACAAAGTCACCTATCTCTAGCCAAGGGTGCAACCCAATACAACTGTGCTTTCCACTAAACCACGCAAAAGATGGCACAGAAAAGAAAGAGGAAAGTATAAAGCAAAGAACAGGCAGCCCTCTCTCTACCTCGATCATCTTGGCCAATAGTTTGAGATGTGGATTTCTGAGTAAGTGACTGAACCCAGGCTGGAACAGAAAGAAGTGGGTGCCTTAGGCCCTTGGGTGTCTAAGATGATTTCTTCAACAACACCCTATAGATCTATGTCAAAGATAGTTCCTTAGGTCTTTGGAAATGCAACTCACTCTTTGCACACAATTATAGAGGTAGAAAAGAAAATAGAGATGACACACTATCAATAGTGTTAGCTGCACTATTTATTTTGGGTATAGCTCCCAATCTCTGCAGGATCAAACAGGGTATGAAGTGAAGTTTACAATTCCTGATTTGAGTACCAACATTTCAAAAAGGGTCCCTTCAGCCTAGTTGGCTGCAAAACAAACCGATCGTCACCTTTGAAAAGCTCTCAGGGCACTAACATTAACTGAAGAATAACTTTAACTAACTGAAATGGTGGATATGAGTGCTCAGTTTGGTAATCCAGACATTTCTAGCATCGCTCATTCATTTAACAGATAATCCTTAAGCATCAAATGCCAGGTGATGTTTTAGGAGTTAGAGATACAGCAGTGAATGAAACAGACAAAAATCTCTGCCCACAGGGATCTTAGGATTCAATTTCAAGGTTTCTTAAGCAACTATATTGTTTCTTTCTTAGGAACTATTAGCCCTAAGGAGCCACTACTGTGCTAAAACTGTTGCTTGGCTGACTGAGGATAGGAGCTCTTACCCATTGCCCCTCTTCTTAAGTCCAGGAGCATAAATGTTATTGAATTAGCTCCCCTCTTTCAGGAGCCCTTTCTGAAATGCTTGCTTAGAGGCTAAGAATATCTCATCATTATTGGTAAACCCTCTAGTGGCTGCTCTTCAAAGGGAAAGATACGGGAAATACAAAGATATAAAAAAACTGTAAAATAAAGGATACTGTCAGAAAGTGATATAGGGGCTCAAGAAAGGGAGAACAATAACTAACCTTTCATTATTAGGCTAACCCATGTAAAGAAAAAAGAGGGTACTTCTATCTAAATATCTTAATTTATCTCTCAGATGGACCAAAACATTCATAAGAGAATGCAAAGTTGCATTTTGACCAGTAATCTCTAAAGAGGGATGGACAAGATAATTCTCTGTAGGAAAAAGACTTATATTTTTAATCTATAAAATTATGGAAATGGTACTTTTTAATAGTAGAGTAATGCATGTATATTATTTATATTGCCTCTATAACTTGAGTATAGTGAATATTCACATTTTCCCCAGTGGTATGAAAATTTGGAGACCACTGCTTCAGACTGTAAGCCACATCTTTACAAAACCTATAAAAGAGAAGTTGAATAATCGAAAGAAGGTAGATTTTGGAATCAGACCTATGTGTAAATCCTAGCTTCCCAGAGTTTCGGTTCCCTCCTATGCAAAATGGGAATAATGGTATTTATTGCTCAGGCTCATTTTGAGGAATGAATAAGATATACAGAGTCCCTAGCATAGTGCCTGACCTGTATACATGTGCTCTGTGAATGCCGGTACTCAGGCCTGTAAGCCTGCCAGAGCCATGAAATCCAGGAGTACCCAATCAGTGCCTAACCACAATGAGGAGAGGCTCATTCATTCTCCTCCCATTGGCAGAAAAGGAGATATTGTGTAAGGTTATCTTCACAAGAGCCAAGGGAGGAAGAAGCCAACATCTCTGGGCTCAGAGAGAGATCAGGCACGTATGGGTGATCCAGGCTTGGGTGAGGAGTCTCTAACACACGACTCTGCCTGGTGCCGCTGCTGACCAAAAAAGTGAGAGTGGGTGTTTTTAAAATCCTTTGGTAAAATAAACCCAGAGTTAACTTCTCCCCAACTTGGTGAAGGTCCTTCACCTAATAGATATCCTTATGAGCCTTGAGAAGCACACCTTGCTCCCAGAATTCCTCAGTCTACATCAGGAGCTGCCCTGCACACACATCAACAATTCAGACATGGTACCTGCTGGAGGCAGAAAGGACTCCCTTGCGTTTCAAGTCCAAGGAGGGGTCCCTGAAATCAACCTCAAAGATTTCCAAGGTGCCATTTGTGCTAAAGGAGGCATCTAACTGCTGGGCAGATGTTCCTAGGCACAAGAAAAGTTAGGAAGAGGCGGCATATAAGCAAAAATACATGGATGGATTTGGGGTATAAATGGTTAGGGAGAGGCAGCGGAACAGGAGAGGATGGGGTATATCCTTTTTCAAGTGGTAACTCCAAAGAAAGCAAGAAAACAGGAGGTGCTCAAGCTTGAACCATAATTCAAGGCTGCCCCTAGGTACCCCAAACACCTAATGTCCCCTTGCTTATCCTGCAAGCGAACCCCACCTTTTCATGACTCTAAAGCTTTCTCTGAAGCTCAATAAAGAATTCTGAATATTAAGTTTCCCCTTGACCTATGTACTTCCAGTGGATCCTAGTCCACAGTATCATCATACCTGTAGCGAGATACACAGGGCACTGGCTGGCTGGGCTCCACACTTGGACAGCAGGCCGTTCAAGCTCCTTTAGCTTCATGGTCCGTCCTGTAGGTGGCAGAAAACTGACATAACCCTCAGCTTACTAAAAATAGAAATCAGCAAGCTTAAGGGCCAGATCTAGGAAGCACCTGTGGACACGAGTCCTTGTTTCTCTCTCCCCACCATGGAATGGGGGCATTTCAGGGCAATACCGGGTGACACACGCATGACCATCTGTAGATCTGCAAGGACAGTTCACTTACCCAATTACTAAAATCTAATGCTTTAACCCCAAAAAGATATTTAAACACACTGGTTGCCACAGGCCCAATGGTGATGATAACCATCAAATTGGATAACCTCTCAGTGACCTCATCCATTCCCTTGGCTTTTCATCCGTATGCTGATGATCCCTAAATTCATACCACCAACACAAATTTCTCAACTCTGAGCGCCAAGTTCTTATATGTAACTGCTCATCAAACATTTCTATTTGGGGGGCGCCTGGGTGGCACAGTCGGTTAAGCGTCCGACTTCAGCCAGGTCACGATCTCACAGTCCGTGAGTTCGAGCCCCGCGGCAGGCTCTGGGCTGATGGCTCGGAGCCTGGAGCCTGTTTCCGATTCTGTGTCTCCCTCTCTCTCTGCGCCTCCCCCGTTCATGCTCTGTCTCTCTCTGTCCCAAAAATAAATAAAAACGTTGGAAAAAAAAATTAAAAAAAAATTTCTATTTGGATATAGCAAAGATAACCTAAGTCAGTCTGTCGAAAACGGAATTCTCCATTCTACCACCTCCTTCCCCTAAATCTGTTCCTTCTCCATTTTTCTTCATCTCAGTATATGGTATCACTATCCCCCCAACTGAAAGTCACCCTCAATTCCTTCTTGTCCCTTATTCCCTTCTAATTCGTCATTAAGGCTTCCTGATTTCACCCCCAAAATGTCTCTTAACCTGTTTACTTTTCTCTAGCTCCACCACCACCATTCTATCTGAAGACACCATCATCTCTCACCTGCATTACTGCGATAATCTTCCAAATGGTTATCTTTATTCTACCATCACCCAATTAACTCTTTACATAGCAGCAGAAGTGAACTTTTAAAATAAAAAAATATATAGAATTTTGGCATTCCATGCTTCAAATCTTCCAATGACTTCTATTGCACTCAAAACAAAATTGCACTCAAACCCCTTATGACCCTGCTTAAAGGCTCATCCTTCCACTTCAACCTCGTCTCTTGCTACTTTCCCCCTCTATTCATTACACTGCAGCCACATTTTTTTTTCCCTTTCTTTCATCTCCTGGCTTTTTATTACCTCAGAGCTTTTGTAAACTCTGTTTCCGATACTTTAAATGTTCTCCCTTTCATTCTCTGCATGACTGGCTCCTTTTCACATCTTTCTGGGCTAAGTGTCTCACCCCGTCAGGGAGGTGAGCCACCCAACCAAAATCAGTCTCAATTTTTTTTCTCCTTGGTAACTTATTATGTGTCTATTTACATTTATATTGTTGGTCTCAACCACCAATAAGTAAACTCCAGGAGAGCTTGTACTGTGTCTGCTTTGTTCACCATGTTATAACTAACTAGTGCCAGAACAATGTCTGGCATAGAGTAAAGTGCTTGATAATATGTTTAATGAATGTAGACATCCATGTTAATTCTGTGGCTTCCAATACAATTCTAACACATATTCAAAGTGCCATCCCTACAGGCTTGCAAAGTGGCAGAAAAGTTTTTGGTTTTGTTTTGTATTGTTTTTAATGTAACACTGAACTTGAGGGAAGAAACTTGGGACCCATTGTAAACTGCTTAAGGAAACCACCGTCAGGTTAGTCGCAACCTACAAAAATAGTAGGTAGTATTCCTCAACCTCTAATGTACTTTCCAGCCTGAAGACAGTTGTTTTTTTTTTTTAATTTTTTTTTCAACGTTTATTTATTTTTGGGACAGAGAGAGACAGAGCATGAACGGGGGAGGGGCAGAGAGAGAGGGAGACACAGAATCGGAAACAGGCTCCAGGCTCCGAGCCATCAGCCCAGAGCCTGCCGCGGGGCTCGAACTCCCGGACCGCGAGATCGTGACCTGGCTGAAGTCGGACGCTTAACCGACTGCGCCACCCAGGCGCCCCAGCCTGAAGAGAGTTTAAAGCTGCCAATTCAGCCAAGATTCTCAGCCAAGACCCTCTTTAGAGGGGGCCTCTAAAGGCTTGAGGCAACACCAGGTAACTTCGGACTCGCTGCGCATCATATTATACAGTCACCACTGCCACCTGCTGGTCAAAGCCGTTTTCCCGTTTGTGGGGAAAGCCCTTGACAGAAGTAGGAGCTGCGTTCAGCCCTGCGCATTTGACGGGCAAATCTCACTTCTCATAACGGTTCTGTGCAACAGGTACTATTATTATATACATTTCACCGGGAAGAAAACTGGCTGGGGCCGAGATATGAACCCCACTGAGCCTCCATAGCTCAGTGCTTTTAACCATGATATTAGTTCAAACTCAACTCCAGATGAGGTGTTAAATCCCCGACGGCCTAGAAACTGGGAAGATGGGCTGTTAATCTACATTCAACCAAGAGCCGAACAGACTCCCGCGGTGATGGAGGGCGCCAGCGACCCTCCGCAGCCGAGGCCCTGCGGGGGCGGTGAGCACAGCTTCCCTCCAGGCTAGGCTAAGCCGGGGTCCGGGGAGCACGGGAGAAGGTGCGAGGGCAGCGCTGAAGGGAGACAGACCCTCGTGGGGCTGCAGCACCCCGGCGGGGCCGGGAGAGCGGAGCCGGGTCCAATCCGAGGGCGAGCGCGGTGGCGCCCGAGAGGCGCGGACCGGGGTCTCCGCGGGGGACGAGGTCCCTCCGGCGCTCTCCCTACGGTGGAGCGGCGCCCCGGGCCCCAGAGAGGCGGGGAAAACCCACCTGCGCGGAGAGCCCGGGTCACGGCAGCGCGGCGCAGCCACAGCAGGTCTCCTCCGAGGGCCTGTGGGCTCAGCTGGGCGCTGCGGACGGCGGCTGCCGAGGGCCAAAAGTAGTCCTGGAGGCCGAGCACTGCCGCCCGCACGCGCCGCGAAGCGCCGGCGGAGCAGCGGAGAGGATGGAATAGGATTCTGGCTCTGCAGGCTCCCTCACCTTCGCCGATTGCGCGGTTCTGCCGCAGAGGGTCAGATCCTGCGACCGCTAAGTTCTGGCCTATTCAGTTAGAGCCAGGCTCGGGGAACAGCCCCTGAAAAGGGAAGATACTAATTCATTATTTGTTATGATGGTGAAGACCTGGTACTAACTAGTTCCAGAAGCTCTCAGTGGAATCCTAATTGAAAAGGTAAATAGCAATCAAGGCCATAAACAGCGGTGACGCACTACAGCCCACCAACAACTGATGCCGAAAAGCTGTTGGCTGAACGAATTAAGGGCTATAGGCATGCAGAGGCCTAGGTACTGCAGACCAGGGGCTTCCTGGAGTATTTCAGGGACGCAAGACGGGTGTCATACCTTGCAGCGGCAAGATAGGTGGTGTCTCAGAAAGGAGGAAGGGCCCAACTGGCTAGTAGGCACGCTGGCATTTCCCACACCATGAATGAAAGAGGCGGGAAACAGATTGGGAATACCAATTCAACTCTGCAGGTAATTGGGGGTTAGTTAAAATTATGGGTAGGGATGCAATAAGATGAATAGTGTGTGTGTGTGTGTGTGTGTGTGTGTGTGTGTGTGTGTGTGTGTTTAATGTTTATTATGTGATTAAGAGACAGCAAGCAGGGGAGGGGCAGAGACAGAGGGAGACACAGAATCCGAAGCAGGCTCCAGGCTCTGAGCTGCCAGCCCAGAGCCGAGGCGGGACTCAAATCCACAGACCGCGAGATCATGACCTGAGCTGAAGTCCCCGCCTAACGGACTGAGCCACCCAGGTGCCCCTGAAAATTGTATTTTAAGACAAGCAATATGGATCCCTTTAGAGAGAGACCAGAGCTGAAGGCAGGGACTCAAATTAGAAGACTAATAGAACAGTCCAGGTACCAGGTGATGAAAGCCTGGATTAACATAGTAGCAATGATTGTAAAGGAAAACTGGACAGGCTCTTGTGAGTGATGAAGTTAAAGAGCTGAAGAGGGAGGTGAAAAAATCAGATGGATTTTTTATGTTGACTGAGGGAATTATGGCATTTCCAAATAAAAATATTCTACCAGCAGTTGAAGATCTTAGACCTAAGTTATTTGATTCAAAACTTTGGCTTAATGCAGAAACTCCACTGTATTTTTGCCTCCAAAGATGGTGAGTCAGTTCCATTATTTTACAATGGAGCCTCAAGTCACTGTGATACAAGTCTAGATTTCCTTTTTGTGGGGATTAGAGGGTTTTGAAGTCCAGATGTTAGACAATTTAGGGTATTGTCTGTGCCTGCCCACTCTTTGTGCATACTAAGTATTTCTTGAACATGTTAGGCACCTCAACAGTGGATGAAACCCGAGGGCAAGTAAATAGGGTGGAAAACTGAACCTTAGACAACACCTCAAACTAGGGAATGAGGCAAAAGCGTCACTGATGGGGACACTCCGAAAAATTTTAACCAAAAGCAGGTCACAGCTGCAAGCAGGTCAGAATTAAAAAAAAAAAAAAAATGGTGCACTCTTTTCTCTCAACTTAGCTCTTAATTCTTTTCACTTTGTTTTGTAACTCCCAGTCTTAGCTTCTATACTTGAAGGCAACTATTTTTGTCCTGTTCAATTTTATAGCCCCAGGGCCTATCAATGTCTGATATATATATTAGACACACAGACATTTGTTACATATATTACCAAAGGCAACAGAGGACAGAGAATGAAGACAGATAAAAAGCCAGTGGAAACCCTCAAGTAGTGGCATTTTATTATAAGTACCCATCCTCTGGTCTCATAAAAGTCTCTTTAGGGGTGCCTGGGTGGCTCCATCAGTTAAGCATCCAACTTCGGCTCAGGTCATGATCTTGAAGTTCGGGAGTTCAAACCCCGTGTTGGGCTCTGCACAGACAGCTCAGAGCCTGGCGCCTGCTTTGAATACAGTCTCCCTCTCTCTGCTCCTCCCCTGCTTCTGCTCTCTCTCAAAAATAAACATTTAAAAAAAAACTATTAAAAACAAATCCCTGGGGCGCCTGGGTGGCGCAGTCGGTTGGGCGTCCGACTTCAGCCAGGTCACGATCTCGCGGTCTGGGAGTTCGAGCCCCGCGTCGGGCTCTGGGCTGATGGCTCAGAGCCTGGAGCCTGTTTCCGATCCTGTGTGTCCCTCTCTCTCTGTCCCTCCCCCGTTCATGCCCTGTCTCTCTCTGTCCCAAAAATAAATAAACGTTGAAAAAAAAAATTTAAAAAAAAAAAAAAAAACAAATCCCTCTTTCACTTCCTGGACAACCACTAAAGGTCTGGTAATTTGGATGGACTTGCTTTCATAGGTCATATTGAAAGTGGTTTTTTTTTTTTCCCTATGGGACAGGTTTTCAGGCAGTGTAATTTTAAGAAAATGTCTCCAAAGGGACAAAAAGAAAATGAGTTGTTTCACTTAACAGATGCATCGAGATAGACCCTCAAAAACCAGAGCAAAAGCCATGCATAGGTTCAGAATAACTCACTGAACTACCCTCTAATTCATAAATGTAGGATTCAGAAGTTGCTTTGGAACAAGGAATACTTGTGTGTACTCTTACAACAGAAATGACATTAGAGACAGTCACAGCCTCAGGTGAGTTCAAAAACACCTATTTATCCTATAACATACTTGAAACATGTTAAAGTGTACTTTTTAGGGGCGCCTGGGTGGCTCAGTCTTGGTTTTGACTCAGGTCATGATCTCATGGCTTCGTGGGTTTGAGCCCCACATCGGGCTCTGTGCTAGCAGCACAGAGCCTGCTTGGGATTCTCTCTCCCTCTCTAGCTGCCCTTCCCCCACTCATGCTGTCTCCGTCTCTCTCAAAATAAATAAATAGGCTTAAAAAAAATTTTTTTTAAGTGCACTTTTTCCAAAAAAAAAAAAACAAAAAACAAAAAAAACAAAACAAAAACCCTAACCGTTATAAAAAGGTTTCTTATGGAAAATATATCTTGTTCCAACTTGGGAAGTCAGGAACATATCTTCCTTTTTCTTCAACCCTGTAAATGGGCAAAGAAGCTACCCTTACCACCTACTGCACAACTGAAACCCTCAAATACCTTCACAGCCCCAGCAAAATTAACAAAGTACCATTTTCTTGTGCTTAACTCCCCCTACCCTCCCATCTTTCTAATCTCAGAGTGGGTAGGGGGTGGGAACAGATAGCAGGCAGAAAAAAAGGAAAGGAAAAGGATGAGGTCCTCATGGCAGTGGCTATTCCCGGGGAAATGAGGCACAGATACCACAGCACTTCGTTTTATTAGGGATTTCATTAAGGTTAAATCTCTAGAAATGAGGAAGTCAGGGGACACAAAGCCGATGAAGCCATCTCAGATCTCATAATGAACCACCGGCTCAGGCTCTTTGGTGGGATCGCCGCCTCTTTCCAGGTACAGATTGTTATAAGGATACTGCTTTGGCCCCTGAGGAAAAAACACAGGTCAGCAAGATAGCATACATCCAGCCAATACCTGGCTACACCCCACTCTGAGTTAACAATCACACATGGTAAATGGGTATGAGGTGGCCTCTGGTCGGACCCAGCTGGGCTAGAACAGCAGGAACACTGCTCCTCTTCCCTACTCAGCCCAAGGCAGACAGAAAGCCTAGATTGTAAAAGAGGTGGTGCCTACACTGTGTGTGTGTGTGTGTGTGTGTGTGTGTGTGTGTGAGAGAGAGAGAGAGAGAGAGAGAGAGAGAGAGAGAGTGTCGGGGGAGAGAGGGAGAGAGAGGGAGAGAGAGAAAAGGAAGGAGGGAGGAAGGGAGAGCGCTTTCTAAATGAGACGATGCATCCATCCATCCCACTCTCTCCTGGGGTCGAGACAGACTCAATCTCCTTTAAGTCACTCAGCCTCTAATGGTTCCACCACTAAAGTGGCCTAGCAAATGAGGCGTGCAGGAGCAGCGGTGGGGGAAAGCACAGAGGAGACACGGCTGGGACGTGCTTTAGGGGCTGCTGGCTTTACCAACAAACAGCTGTCAGGGAACACAGCTCAAGGGGAGGAGAAAAGGGTGATGTGCTTACAGAACTGAAAAATGGAAGAGCCACACTGTGTTTCTTGCTCTCCTGAAGAGAAGTTAGTGCTCACACTAGCCCTACGTGCACTCTCCAGCCTGGAGCCCCTGGGGCTTGGTAGGAAGGCTCGTGTCAGTGCACACAGACACGCCAGCTACCATCAGGACATCGATGATCTCTGCAGAGGTAGCACCAAGCAGCCAACTGCAAACACGACAGTCTTCCTGCTTTCAGTTCCTTCCCGGACAATCTACCCTGTAGACTACTCCCAGATCAATCATCCTAAACTCCTAGCCTTCATTAGATTATGTCATTTTTCTGTTCAAAAAACCCAACACAGTTCGGTGCTGACTAGAGGAAGTCCAGGTCATCACTGGGTCCCCAACCCCTAGCCCAACCTGTACGTGGAACATAGTAGGGTCTTAATAAATATTTGTTGAATTCATGTCTTACTATGCCACTAGTCTTACTATTAATGCCATTGATGTCTTACTATGCCACGAAGCCCAAATCCCTAGCCATGCAATAAAAGCATCCCAACCTAACTGATCAGCTCACCTCACAATATTTTTTTTAAGATGGCAATTTCCATACCTAATTTCTGAAATCATCAGAATAACCTGGGAACTTGTTAAATATTGATTTTAGAACCCCACCATGGAGCTACTGAATTAGGCTCTCCAGGAATCTGAATTTTTAGCAGCTCTCTAAGTAACCAATACAGCTGGTTATTCTAGGAATATTTTATATGCCTATTCCATTCCAGCTAACTCACTCTCTTCTTCATTCTATTTTGTCCTGCCCCAAATGTTCTCTCCAACTTCTCCCCACCATCCAAAGTCTATACATATTTTTAGTATTTAGCACCATCCTTCTTTTTAACAGCATCTCACACGTCTTAACACACACATTCACTATTTACATATATACACTAAAACTGCCAAATTCCTCTATCTCTGTTCAAATGTTGCTCACCATTTGCTTATCCAAATTAAACTCCCATAAAGCTAGACAGCATATTTTCTGTCCTTTACACTCTCCAAAATAAAATGGTCCATGCTTGTAGTAAATATTTAATTGCTTCCAGCACCCTAAGGGAACTGCCCTTCACGCCACCAGCAGAAGATAGGTTTCAGCTCTAGATTCCTTGACTCTACCTTGAAAGATCACTTGCTACAACATAATTAGTGAGTAGAGCCCCCAAATGGCAACTCTAGAAGACTAGTTGAGAGGCGCCTGGGTGGCTCAGTCAATTGAGTGTCTGACTCTTGGTTTTGGCTCAGGTCATGATCTCATGGTTTGTGAGATCGAGCCCTGCGTCGGTCGGGCAGCACAGAGCCTGCTTGGGATTCCCTCCCTCCTCTCTCTCTATCCCTCCCTCAATATAAATAAAGAAATTTATTCGTTGCTCTCTCAAAATAAACACTTATAGAAGACGAGTTGACTTCCACATTCTCATTCCTCACCTAGTCCTAAACCGTTTCTTCTCTCTTAGGCTGATCCAAGATGTGTGCAGGGAGCAGTGCTCTGACTCTGGTGCCAGGCCAATGAGTCAGGCCCTCCACAGGCCTTACCAGGAAGACAGGCTTGGTCTTGGCTGGATCCCTACTCTACAGACTTCACTCCCTCAGGAAACAGGGCTAAGCAAATGTGCCTCCGGGGACACTTCTCAGATACTCACCACAGGCTGGTAGGTGGGGTAAGTCTCCCCAACCCAAAACATGAACAGCATGAAGGCCACGAAGCCGAAGAGGTGCTTACACATGAGATTCCAGGAAACAGGTGTAGGGGATGTGTCCACACGGTTCCTGATATACATGTCAAGGTCCCAGTGCATCTGAGGCAGAAAAGCAGATAAATACCACATACTGCTCTTCCTGCAAATGGCAGGCAGTCTGCAAAAGGGTGATCAGAGCCTGATATAAAGTTCAATAAAAGCATTCTATTGCCTCAGGACAATACTCTGAGAATCAAGTGTGAGCTACTCTAGCATATAGGACTAGGTGCTGGCTTAGCTCTAGGTTCTGCTGACTAAAGACAGCTCAATCATGGAAGTTCACAATTTTAAAAGTACATAGTTCTGATTATTTCCAGAAGTCCCGTTCCATGTACCACACATGGAACCTCAGATCTCAGATCACTGGACCTTGCTTCCTTGGGCAGAAAGCCTTAATGTTATTTAGACAGCAAAGTGCCATTTAGACTAAAGAAAGAATCCTCAGGAAGATTTAGGGAGAAGGAAGGAAGGTCAAATGGGATATGGATTTCTCACCGGCTCACCCCAGTTCAACCTCAGGTCTTGGTGGTCCCAGTCATACCATGGATCCCTCTCCTGCTGTGAGCGGTCAGGGAGCTTTGGGTAGTCCCCATATCTGGAGAGACAGAAAAACTTCTGGAAGGGGCTCTGAGCAGCCTCACTCAGAAAACTCAAAGTCCCCTCATGTTAGAGATAAGAACCCAAGTGACAGAAAAAATTGCTTCACCTAAGGACAGAGGAAACCACTTTCAAATCAGTATCTCAATTTATAGTCACTAAGCACAAAACTAACCACAAAAGTCCAAAGTGTAAGTAAAACTTCATGTCAAACTGTGGTTTTTATTTTACCTTTTTAAAGTTTATTTATTTGAGAGTGCACAAGGGAAGGAGAGGCAGAGAGAGAGAGAGAGAGAGGGAGGGAGGGAGGGAGGGAGAGAGGGAGAGAGATAGAGAGAATATCCCAAGCCAAATTCCCCCTCCTCCCCCATCCCAGTGAGGGCTTGAACCCACAAACCGTGAGATCATGATCTGAGCAGAAACCAAGAGTCAGACTCAACGACTGAGCCACCCAGACACCCCTATGTCAAACTCTGCAACATTATAACATATATGCTTGTCCCCCTCTTTCAAAAACAACAAAAAGTCATGCAATGTTATAATGTCAGAGCTGGAAGGGAATTTAGCAATCAATCACTCTGATTCCCTCATTAGACAGAAAATAAAACTGTAGTTTAGTCTGAACCCAAGGTCACCCAGCTAATTGGAATACAAACAAAAGGGGTTCAGATTAGAAAAGCTTTCTCTTCATGGCAACTGTGCTCCCAACCACCAAGTTAGCATACATCTCCATGTCTCAAACACCTCATGGGATTTCCTGCTAAGCTGGGTTTTCCCCCAACGAATCCAGTTTCAGCTTATACAGACTGCTACCAATGCTACTCTTGTCTGCAACAAAATAAGAGGCATAGGAAATGATGACAACTAGTCATGTGTCACAGAAAATGATTGGAAAACAAGAAGAAGAATAGGAGCTGCTAAAACCACTAGTGAAAGAGCGATGCTAGGAAAGAAAATGAGGGTGATGGTAATCGCTCCAGATAATTAACCATGGGGATGTTATTTAAAGGGGGGGGGGGATTGGCGTAGGGGAGTTGGCTGCTTAATCCGCTTGACAGTGACTACAATTTCCACAGCCCTAATAGCAAAGGTATTTTTTACAAGAAAGATATACACACGAATATAGAGTACTCCATCTACAAATACGGCTCTCAAGACAGGAGTCCAGCTCCAGCCTGATCACGTGTCTGCATGACAGCACCTGAGCCCAGCAGATGCTCAATCTAAATGAAACCTTGCGCTCTGGATGAAGCCAAGGAAAGTTCCTGCTATTCAGGGGTCCTCAAGGGAGCTATTAAAATACCGGCTTCCTCATTTGAGGAAACAGCCTGAGCCAAGGAGAAAATTGAAGTCCTCTAGGCTGCAGCTGCTCACCCATCACCTCCCACCTCCCTCCACCGAGAAAAGCACCCACACCACTGACTCTGAGGGATCACGAGAAGGTTCAGGGAAAATGGTCAGAGTGGAGCCACGCAACGGAGCTGGCCATCTCCCATCACTACCCGGCTGCGAGCAGACTCTGCATCTCACCCCATGCCATCATCAGGGTACGGTTGGTAGTCTTCTACTCGCATATTATACTTCTTGGCGGCGGCGGCCCGTTCTTCTGGGGTCTTGGGATAGGGCCCCGGGAGCATGTCCTTGGTAACGTGCGAAGCTGGAGAGCAGAAAGGGGCGGGTCAGAAAAGACCTGGTCCCTCCGGCCGCCCCGAAGGCTTCAAGCTGCGGAGGCTGCTGCGGCCCGGGCTTCAAAGGACCAGGTGAGACTTGACCCCTTTCTGTGTGGATATACCTCCGCCCCCTTGCCGGACACGGCCACTGCAGTATCCGCGATACCCACCCCCCCCCAACCCTCGACACACCAAACCTCAGGCATCCCCTTCCCACATTGCGGACTCGCCCGTTTTGGCGAACCTGTCCGTGCACCCAACGGCACCACGGTCCGGGCTGCCCTTTGCAGCCATCGAACTCCCAGGACCCGCGCCCTGGCCGCCGCCATCTTCACCTTCCTCCAGTTTCACTCTGCACATGCGCAAAGGCTTTGTCACGGCGGCTGAGCCGGGTCAAACGCGACGAGGGAAGCCTGCAGTGAAGGAAAGTCTTAAGGGTTCAACAAGGGCGGGGCTTAAACTGCGTTGGGAAGCCACAGGGAAGATGACCGAATGGATAGAGACAGAAAGCCAGAAGGAGAGAAAATGAATTAAGTCACTACTTTGATATTTCATATTATCGTGTCCCTTTCTCCGTCAAGGGACTCAGACGCTAACAAGGGTAATGGGGACTCAACCCGAGCATCTCCTGTGGACAGCTAACCTACCCGCCCCGCCCCCCCAGGAGTAGTACACGTAAGATGAGTCCGCCTTAATTTCTTCTCTGCTTGCCCTTTTCCTCTCCTTCACTGACACGTTCTCCTTTCATCCCCAAAAGTGATTATTCCTCAAATTCAGCCCTTGGTCTTCCTTGTTCTTGTTCTGTTCTGCAAATTGTTCGATCTTCACGTACAGGCGTGGTGCAACACACAAATCGGCCCCAAATTCGCTCCTCAGTTTTACTTCGTGTTTACACTTGAATGTCCCAGTCACCTCAATCCAACAAATGTAAAACGAATCCTAGCACCAGAAACAGCTCTTCCCAGACTGGCTAAAACCTCAGATCGGCTAGGACTTGTATTAAATAGATTTCAAGCAGGACGGACCACAGTTGCAAACACTCGCTTAACAGAAGAATGGGGGATATTATCATGTTTGCATGTGAATATGTTTTCACTCTCACATAAGTGGGATTTGCATAATTTACGCAATATAAATGTGCACATATCTCCAGCAACTTCTGGTATGATCACTGTTTTGGGGCAGAATCCATTATTATAGACATTCTCAAATATATATTACAGAAATAAAAATTATATGAACTATTTGACATATAAAATTGGGGGAGGACTACTTCATAGCAACTTGCCCTCTTGTAAATGAGCATCTCTAGTTGATATTCAAAATAATTGTACAATTCCTGCATTCATTCAAAGCAAGCCCTGATCTAATTGGGTCCAGAAACAGAGCTGTTCTGATTTATTTACTTATTTTTATCATGATATAATTCATATAACATAAAAGTCATCCCTTTGAAGTGTACAATAGGGGCGCCTGGCTGGCTCAGTCGGTTAAGCGTCTGACTTTGGCTCAAGTCACGATCTCACGACATCCTGCGTCGGGGTCTGTGCTGACAGCTCAGAGCCTGGAGCCTGCTTCGGATTTTGTGTCTCCCTCTCTCTCTGCCCCTCCCCTGCTCACACTCTGTCTCTCAATAATAAATGAATGAATGTTAAAAAAAAATTGTTTTAAAGTGTAACAATAAAGTGATTTTTGGTATATTTACAAAGTTGAGCAATCATCAGCACTAATTCTAAATCATTTTCACTACCCCCAAGAGAAACCCTGTCCCTGATAGTGTATTCCCCCACCCTCTGGCAACACTAATCTGCTGTCTGTCTGGATGGATTTGCCTATTCTGTACATTTCATATAAATGGTATCATGCAATATGTAACCTTTTGTGTCTGACTTACTTCACATAGCGTAATGTTTTCAAGGTTTGTCCATGTTGTAGCATGTGTCAGTTCTCCATTCCTTTTTATGGCCAAATAACATATGGATACACAACCTTTTGTTTATACAGTGGTCAGTTGATAAACATTGGGGTTATTTTCACTTTGAGATTATTGTGAATTATGCTGCTGTGAACATTCCTGTACAAGTTTTTGTGTGGATGTATGTTTTCAATTCTCTTTGCTATATACCTAGCAGTAGAATGGCTGGATTAAAAAAAAAAAAAAAAAAGAATTTCTGGATCATAGGATAACTCTATGTTTAGCTTTCTGCAGAACTGCAAAATTCTTTTTCAAAGAAGCTGTACCACTTTACATTCCCACTAGCAGCATGTAAGGGTTCCAATTTTTCCACATTCTCACCAACATTTGTTACTGTCTTTTTTATTATAGCCATTCTAGTGGCCAGGAATGGTATTTCATTGTGGTTTTTGATTTGCATTCCCCTGATGACTACAGATATTGAGCACCTTTTCATGTGCTTATTGGCCATAGTATATCTTTGGAGAAGTGTCTTTTCAAGTCTTTCATCCATTTCTTAATTGGGTTGACTTTTTATTGCTAAGTTGTAAGAATTCTCTACGAATTCTAGAGACAAGTCACTTATCAACTATATGATTTGTAAATATTTTCTCCCATTCTATGCATTGTCTTTCTACTTTCTTGATGGTGTCCTTTCAGACCTTTTTTTTTTTTTTTTTTTATCCTGGAAGGTGTTGGAATTTGTCAAAAGCTTTCTCTGTCTATTGAGATGATCATGTGATTTTTTTTCTTCTATTAATACGGTTAATTTTCAGATGTTGAACCAACATTGCATCCCTGGAATAAATCCTACTTGGTCATGGTATTTAATCCTTTTTGATATAATGCTGGATTTGGCTTCCTAGTGTTTTGTGGGGGATTTTTGCATCTATATTCATAGGGGATATTGGTCTATAGTTCTTTCTTCTTGTGATATCTTTGCCTCATTTAGGTATCAGGATAATACTTTCCTCATAGTTGGGGAGTGTTCCCCTATTTTTTGGAAGAGTTTGTGAAAGAGTAGTGTTAATACTTTTTAAAATGTTTGGTAGGATTTATCAATGAATCCATTTAGTCCTGGGCTTTTCTTTGTGGAATGTTTTTTATTCCTATTTTAATCTCTTTACTTGTTGTAAGTCTATTCAGATTTTCTATTTCTTCTTAAATCAGTTATGATAGTATGTGCCTTTCTATGAATTTGTCTATTTCACGTAGGTTATCTAATTTTTTGGCATACAATTGTATATAGTATTCCCTTGCACTCCTTTTAATTTTTGTGAAGTCAGTAGTAATGACCCTTCTTTCATTCTTGATTTTAGTAATTTGAATCTTCTTATTCTAATTTATTTTTAATTCCCAAGTTTACATATTCAATATACTCTTGTTAAAATACAAATATGCAGATAAAACTAGGGTCTTGGTTGGCACCCACAACTCCAAACCCTCCACAGAGGTAACCCCATTATCAGTTTGGTGTAGCATAGTTACTATGCAGCATAATTACATAGTTAAGCTAGTGTATTCGTTTTTTATTGCTGCATAACAAATTACCATAAACTTAGTAGCAGCCCTAAACAACACCAATTAATTATGTCACATTTTCTATGAGTCAGAAGTCCAGACACAGTTTAGCTGGGTCTCAGCTCAGGGTCTCACCAAGTTGAACTTAAGGTATCTGTGGGGGCTGTTGTCCTCATCTGAAGCTCTGTGTTTTTTTCCAAGCTCAGTAGTTGTTGGCAGAATTCAGTTCCTTACAGTTGCAGGACTAAGGTCCCTGCCGTCTTGCTGGCTGTCAACCAGGAGACTTTTTCAGCTTCTAGAGCCTACCTGCCATTCTCTGCCACAAGGAGTTTACTCCTTCAAATCCAACAGGAGAGAACTTCTTTGGCTTCAAATCTTTCCAGCTTCTGTCACTGCCCTCTAGACCCAGATTGGAAGAGTTAGAGTTATTGAGTCAGGCCCACCCAGGGTCAATCTCCCTTTTGATGAACTCACAGTGAACTGATTAGGAACCTTAATTACATTTTTGCTATATAACATAACCTCATTGAAGGAATGATACCCTACCATATTCATAAGATCTGCTCTTATAAAACTTATAGGGCACGTACACGATGGGATAGAAATCTTTGGATCCATCTTAGAATTTGGCCTCCCAGAATTGGCCGTAAAAACTGTCTAAATAAGCAATAGAAGTCATTGAGAAGGCCTTTTATAACCAATACAAATTGTTGGAAAATGTGAGACGCTCATGGTTGGCCATTAGTAATAATCTTGGTTCCGTGGCAGAAACATCTTTCAATGGGGCACCTGGGTGGCTCAGCTAGTTAAGCGTTCAACTCGATTTTAGCTCAGGTCATGATATCACTATTGTGAGACTGAGCCCCACGTCAGGCTCCACATTGTAAGTGTAGAACCTGCTTGGGATTCTCTCTCTACCTCTCTCTCTGCCTCTCCCCTGTTCTCTCTTTTTCTCTCTTAAAAATAAATAAATGGGCGCCTGGGTGGCTCAGTCAGTTAAGCGTCCAACTCTTGGTTTTGGCTCAGGTCATGATCTCATGGTTCATGAGTTCGAGCCCTGCATGAGGCTCTTTGCTGTCAGCACAGAGCCCGCTTCAGATCCTCTGTTCCCCTTCCTCTCTGCCCCTCCCCTGCTTGGGCTGTCTCTCAACTTGCCATATATCTTTTGTTTAGGCCTTCAGAGCAAACTTTGCCCAACATCTATCAATCTGCCTTTCCCTTCTGACTTCCTTAGGTCAAGGGTTGGCTTCTCTCTCCATCCATGACTGTAAAGTTTAAAGCCCCATTAAATTGGCCTCCTTCTCTGCTTCTTGTGTAGACTTGGGCACACTGAAGCAGAAATAATATTTTGTGGATTGAGTAACCAGGTGATCACCCCTATTCAGTAGGTCTAACCTCTGGGCCCCAAGTCTTCAGGGGCGGAGCTTAGTGTGTAGAGCTGTAGGTCACCATTAGGAGGAGCTCTCCCCAGGCCCCGGTTCCGCTTCCTTTGTGTCTCCGGACCGCTCTCTCTCGAAGTCATCTCTATGGTTTCCGTTGTAGTTTATCCGGAATAGGAGGAGCTTCCGGTTCCGGTGGGGCTGTCTGTAGCGAAGGAGATGGCGGCGACAGCAGCGGAGGCCGTGGCCTCGGGCTCTGGAGAACCCCGGGAAGAAGCTGAAGCCCCCGGCCCAGCCTGGGATGAGTCCCAACTGCGCAATTATAGCTTCCCGACCCGGCCCATCCCGCGTCTGAGTCAGAGCGACCCCCGGGCGGAGGAACTAATCGAGAATGAGGTAGGGGGCGGGGCCCCGCCCGAAGGGGGAGGGGGAAGGGACCAGGTTGAGAAGAGAGGTCAAAGGTGAATGGTGATGGATTTGGGGGACTGGCTGGGCTGTCGCCTAGGACCTAAGGGAAGATGGAGAGGGAGGCGAGGAGACATGGGCCTTAAGGGGTTCGCGCTTGTTCACAGTAGAAATTATTTTGAAGTGGGAAAGTTTTTGGAGTCATGAGACAACAATGCACCAAATTCTTGGGATGACTTCATTTGTTCTTTTTCACTTGGTTTTTCCACTTAGGAGCCTGTGGTGCTGACAGACACAAATCTTGTGTATCCTGCTCTGAAATGGGACCTTGAATATCTGCAGGAGAACATTGGCAACGGAGACTTCTCTGTGTACAGTGCCAGCACCCACAAGTTTTTGTACTACGATGAGAAGAAGATGGCTAATTTCCAGAACTTTAAGCCCAAGTCCAACAGGGAGGAAATGAAATTTCATGAGTTTGTTGAGAAACTGCAGGATATACAGCAGCAAGGAGGGGAAGAGAGGTAAGTTCCTAGATCATGATTTCCCACTGAATCTGGGGCATCCATTTTCCTTTCTTGTAGCTGCTTGAGCATATAGAGGAGTTGGACGAGTTCTCTAGCTTGAGAGATGAGAGAATTTATTAGATTTGAATTGGAACTCTGAAGTTCTTCGTCGTCTTTACAAGTGGGAGAGTTGCCTGGAAGGGTCAGATAGGTGAACAAAGCGAGTGAAATTGTTTAGATGAAAACTACAGTGAAGTTGAATGCATATGCCCTGTTCATAGTGAGAAGTCATTACTTGACTCTTGTTTCTATTTGGGAGTGCAGTTTCAGGGTTTGCCAGATACTCTCATTTTTCAAGAAAAGCCAGAAATCAAGATTTTTACGTAAATGTTTGTGTTTTTTTTTTTTTTTTTTTTTGACTTTTAAATGTGGGCAACTAATTCACATTTTTGTTTTTTGTATATGTTTTTATGTTAAATTTTTTTTTATTAAGTTTATTTTTGGAGAGAGAGAAAGAGCATGTGTGCACACATGCTGGGGATGGCCAGAGAGAGAGTGAGAGAATCCCAAGCAGGCTCCGTGCTGTCAGTGCAGAGCTCAGCACGGGGCTCAAATGCAGGAACCGTGAGATCATGACCTGAGCCAAAACCAAGAGTCAGGTGCTTATAACTGACTGAGCCACCTAGGTGCCCCTAATTCAAATTATTAAAAATGCTGCAGGGGGGGGAGGGGGGTTGGGACAAGCAAAAACAACTCAATTGGATTTAGCCCTGAGATTGCCAGTTTGTATTCTGTGTCCTAAAATATTGGGCTGGCTGGGGACTGTTGAAACTGGAACGTTTTATAGATTTTCATGATTCTGGGGTGAAGGATATCAGGATCCACTAGATTAGGGAAGATCAGATTCAATGGGGGAGGGGTTGATACAGATTTTCATATTGTACTAGAGATAACAAACACAAGACACAGAAGTGACTCTTTCTCCTCTTATTCTAATATGCGAAACGAAGACAGTCTCTGAGGTAGGTCCCAGACAGAATTCAGTTCCATGCTATAACATTTTTTCTAGGAATTGTTGTCACTGAGTATGTCATGGTGAATGATCATCTCTGTCGCACACTTGGTATCCAGCTCTGGGTTTCTTTTTAGTCTCCTGCCTCAATTCTTTTCCTGACTCTTTGTTAGCAGCATATGGCTGAGTGAATGGATTCAAAATATCTTTTTTTTTTTTTTTTTTTTTTGGCTTCCTGATACTTTGCAGTTATCTTAATGATAGAACTTTAACCAAAAAGAGTTTCCAAGATCTCAACCATGATTGATCTGTTCTTTATGTCTTACAAAGGCTGCTGTACCTGAATCATCTTGTACATTAGTTTCTTCAGATTTAACATAGTGTGTACATGTGCGTGCATACATCCACACATACCCCAACGTTTGGAGAGAGGGCGTTTAAGTGGTGCTGGAGTGTAATTCCACTAAATGAACATTTGTACTGGAAGGAGCTTGAAATTAGACACATGTGCACACATGCTGGGGAGGGGCAGAGAGAGAGTGAGAATCCCAAGCAGGCTCCTTGCTCTCAGTGCAGAGCCCAGCGCGGGGCTCATACGGAGGAACCGTGAGATCGTGACCTGAGCCGAAACCAAGAGTCAGGTGCTTATAACCGACTGAGCCACCTAGGTGCCCCTAATTCAAATTTTTAAAATTAGACACTTTAAGTTTCTTACTTCCCTTAGGGGGAGCAGTTTGCCTAAGTGTAAGCTATGAGTGTAGTCTGTACTTTATGGGTGATTCAAGGAAAATTTCTTTCTTTGTGCAAGTTCTGCCATACCAGCTGACTTTATCACCAATCAACTCCATTGTGTAATTGTACGGGTTGTTAAGGTTCTAGGAATTCTGAGATTCCTCTTTGAGCTCTTTTGACCATTTACTGTTCAGCTATAATAGGAATTGCTTGGATTCACATTTGGTGAGTGTTCTGCCTCTTTCAAAGTTACTTGGCAAAATTTCTATATGCATATATATTTTATAATCTCTGGAGAGAGTCTGAAGGTTACATTCGAGTCTTGAGGGTTCCTTGTCCCCCAAAAGATCGCTAGTGTTTACAACTTGTCAAGATTTCTAGTTAATATTGTCTTAAACATCCTGGTTCTAGGCACTGAGAAACCTTTGAGCCTTTTTTTTTTTTTAAGTTTTTTTTAAGTTAATTTATTTATTTTGAGAGACAGAGACAGAGAGTGGCGGGGAGAGGGGCAGTGAGAGAGGAGGAGTGAGAATCCTAAGCAGCACAGAGCCCGACATGTAGCTCATGTCCTGAGCCAAAACCGAGTTGGACGCTTAATCCACTGAGCCACCCAGGCACCCAATGTGCCTTTTGAAGTAATGGTCTCAGGACTAGGATGGGGCTTTTGCATTTTGTCTTCATGTTTGCCCCTTTATTAATATTTCTTGTGGGGCTTGATCAAGTGTGTCTGGGTTTTCATATCCCTTAAGTAACTTCTGATCTTCCACAGTGTATTAGGAGCCCTGGGTCTGCAGAAAACCTGATGAGGCCTTCAGCTGTAGAAGGCTACTACAGAGAGGTGGCTCAGTTAGTTAAGATAAACTAGGGTTCAAGCCAGAGTCAATGACTTGAAACAGCAAAGGTTTATTTAGCTTTATAACAACAATAGTCATGCTGCATTTCCATCCACACTTCATGTCGAGGTTCTGCTCTTACGTCTTCTTTTTTCAGTTTGGGACCCAGATTGCCCCAGCAGCTACTATCTGAAACCTTGTAGTTGTTTAGCAGAGAGAAAGGGATGTGGTGGTAGTGTATGCTCGTTCTTCAGATTACAGTATGGAAGCAACACAAGTCATTTTTGCGGACATTTAGTTGGTCAGAGTAAGTTAAATAAGCAAGCTTGGCTTCAAGAGGGGTACAGAAGAATTAACTCTCCCACGGGGAGGGAACTAGCTCTTGGTGAACAGTAATACGATTTACCATAATGGCCATCCAGGGCCAAAGAGGATGTCTCAGGCCCAGAGAGTCTGTGGAACAAGGCTGATTAATCATTCTAGAGTCTGTGAGTAGGCTTTGAGGAATCTATGCAATTCTGTGTGTATGTGCATTTTTATGGAAACCTTCCTTAGATTCTTAGATTTATGCTGTGACCCACCAAGGGTTGAGAATCACTTCTTAAGGGCTCCTGGCTGGCTCAGTTGGTAGAGCACGCAACTCTTGTGAATTCAAGCCTCACATTGGGCATAGAGCTTATTTTAAAAAAAAGAATCACTTCTTTGAAATATAAGTTTGGTGTTGAACAGAGCTCAGAGAAGGATAGGCAAGGATTCAGTTTTCAGAGAATCTGTCTTGGTTAAGATTTGCATGACTGCAGCTGTTCTGTGGGAGGTGCAGGTGTGGATTTGGATTTCCAGGTGTGGAGAAGCCATGCCGAGGGACTGTGTACGTGCACTAATGGGATCTTCTTCTCGGGGAACATAGGTTGTATCTGCAGCAAACGCTCAATGACACCGTGGGCAGGAAGATTGTCATGGACTTCTTGGGTTTTAACTGGAACTGGATTAATAAACAACAGGGAAAGCGTGGCTGGGGACAGCTGACATCCAACCTGCTGCTCATTGGCATGGAAGGTAAGAAATCTTTCAGAAAGCAGCATAGCTTAGAGTCGTACAAACCTGATTTCAAGGCCTGTCTTCACCAGTCATTTGCTTTATGACTTTGAACGAGTCACTTAACTTTCTTAAACTTCAGCCTTCTTACCTGTAAAAGGAACATGATAATATTTTATAAATAACTCTAAAGATTCAATGAGATGATGTATGTTAAGCAAGTAAGCTTGTTTCATGCACTGGAAAAAGAAAATGAGTTCTTTTCCCTTCCTCAGTTGCTTCACGAGTGTGTACATTCAGATATTAGGGATCTTCCTGAAAAGGTTGCTGTTCTCTATTTGATCTGTCTATATTCAGAAGATTTTTATCCCAGTAGAAGAGGCAAGCTTATTTTTTCAATATAAATTGAACCTTATCTTTTGAATGTTAATATATTTATGAAACTAAATTCAAACGGTATAAACAGGTGTGTAATGATAAATTTCTATTCCACTCCTGTTTCCCAGCCTCTTGTGTTGCTCCCTGGAGACATCTGCATGTTATTAGTTGCTTGTGTATCCTGCTAGCTGATTTTATGCATACACAAGCAAATATGTGAATACGTTCTTTTATTTTCTTACTCATTTGAATAAAAGGAGAAGCCTTTGAACTCCAGTCAGAAGAAGGAGAGCTGCTTACTGGCTGGGGTCGTTGTCTCATTCTTATTTTTATTTCTGGCACTAGCTGAAGGCCAGGCCCATAGTAGATATTTAGTAAATGGTGAATAATTTGTATTGAACAAGGAAGTAATTATTTGTTGTCCTTCACCACTGGGCTCTGAAGTCTCTTCTCCTCCTTTGATTGTCCTTTCTTCAGTTTTGGATTCTTTGCTGCCAGTATTAATAAAGATTTCTAGCATTGCAGCTTATGGATTGTATCCTTAACCTGCCCCTTTGAAAGCAACTCTTGACTGACCTGGCAGGAGCCAGTTGTAGTTTACTTAACTAGGAGTTTTGCTGCTGCCTTCTTGTCCTTTGGTAGAGTCCACAGAAGCAGATCCCTCAGGTAGAGATGAGAGAACAAATCTTTGACGATGCACATGAACTCTCAGCATGTCAGAGGGCGACTGTCTTGGCCCACCCAGGCTGACCTGGGGAGTGTTTTCTAACCTTCATGCTCTGCAGAGGACCCCTCAGCTCCCAAGGATTGTGCAAAGAATAAACAACAGATGAGGTCCCAGTTGCAAAAGAGTAGATGGAGCATATATATACTAAGGCAGAAGTAATTCAAGGTGGCATTTTATTTTATTTTATTTTATTATTTTTTATTTTTATTTTTTGAGAGAGAGAGAGAGAGAGAGCGCGCGCACAAGTGAGGGAGGAACAGAGAGAGAGGGAGACACAGAATCTGAAACAGGCTCCAGGCTCTGAGCTGTCAGCGCAGAGCCCGATGTGGGGCTCAAACCCAAAAAATGTGAGATAGTGACCTGAGCTGAAGTTGGACACTCAACCAACTGAGCCACCCAGTGCCACAAGTTGGCATTTAAAATTATTAGCCTTAGGGGCGCCTGGGTGGCTCAGTCGGTTGAGCGTCTGACTTCGGCTCAGGTCATGATCTCACAGTTTGTGGGTTCGAACCCCGCAGCAGGCTCTGTGCTGACTGCTTGCTCAGAGCCTGGAGCCTGTTTCAGATTCTGTGTCTCCTCTCTGTTTCTCCTCTCTGTCCCTCCCCTGCTCACACTTTGTCTCACTCTGTTTCTCCAAAGTAAGTATAAAAAATAAAATAAAATAAAATAAAGTTATTAGCCTTGTAACAATTATACAACACTCTTCAGGAATCCGATATACTCTCCCGATTCCTTTATGAGAATTAACAGCCCCACTGTTGCTCTAAGAAGTGTTGCATCCCATAGATGTGTTGAAGCGGGAGCAAAGATTGAGAATCTTTGAGATCCAGAAGAGCTACTCCAGGCAGATACATACTCATACAACTTGGAATGACCGGTTAATCCCATCAAAGAAGTTATGTGTGTGTTGTTGATGCCAGTCATTTCGGTTGTTTCTAACTCTTGAATTAGAATTCGGTTGTTTGCTACTCTTGAATTCTTACCATAGTCAAGAAAGGTACTAGTATGCACAGTATATTACTTTGCCAGACTTGTGAGTATTATCTTGATGCGCTGCTGCTTCTAGTAAGGACAGAAGCATCATTTATGAAAGTTTGCTTTGCTCCAATTTATGGTGAACTCTTAGCCAGTGATGGTTTCTAAACAACTTACTACCCACTGAAAGTGCAATACCTAATTTGCTGAGAGTTGTAATTGCAGTCTCCCTGATTCTGCTTGAAATTTTGATTGGGAACCCTTAGCTGAGAGGGCAGACTGGGTTTCTCCAGCATTGGGCCTTGTGTTTCAGCCTATGCAGTAGAGCCAATGCTCTGAATAAGACCTGTCTTTCCTCCCACAGGAAATGTGACACCTGCTCACTATGATGAGCAGCAGAACTTCTTTGCCCAGATAAAAGGCTACAAGCGATGCATTTTATTCCCTCCGGATCAGTTTGAATGCCTGTACCCATATCCTGTTCATCACCCATGTGACAGACAGAGCCAGGTGAGCTTGTGTGGTCTGAGGAGGGTATAGGACTCCTTTGGGATACAAGGTTGGCATGTTTTTCCCCTTCCCCATGGATAAACTCAGGATAATTTTACAGTATAGTTCACATCATCCAGGCCCCTGTGGTGATCCCAAATGTATATAAGGATAAACAGTCCTGTTGCAATTCTGGAGGGCAAACTCCATCACTGATGCTGTGGACTCTGGTTACCCTGTTTGAATGTGTATGTCTCCACTGGGTTTAATAATTATTTTCTGTTGTCGTGGATGCTTGTTCTTTTTGATAAGGAGAAGGGTGAATAGAATTGAGATATATCACTTACTGTCTTTCCTGCATCTAAAAGAAGTATATGGTTGATTTTATGGCCAACCAGAGAGGTCCTCTCCTTTCTTGAGAAAACTGCCTAGCCACTTAATGTAGGAGTTTTTGCTGGCTAGAACGTGTGTGTGGGAGAAAGTTTCAGAAGGTCTGGTTGAAGGATGCATCCTTAATTCCTCATATTGGCAGGCCATGAGTAGGTTTTCTGACTTGCAAACTGTGGTGATTGGCTTCTGATCTCAGGAGCACTGAGGCCCAGGATTCTTTATCACTTAATCTTTGAGCATGGCCTGTCATAACATTGTTTTTTGAGAGAGAGAGAGAGAGAGAGAGAATGTGTTTAATGTTTGTATGATATCTTCCGTCAGGTATGAATTCTAAACACATCTTTTTTTCTTAAAGCCATCTTTTTTTTTTTTTTTTTTGACTACCAAACTAGTACATCATAGTTAATAATAAAGATTTGGTGATTGACTGATTTTTTTTTTTTCTTTCTCTTGAACCTCTCAGGTGGACTTTGACAATCCTGACTACGAGAGGTTCCCCAATTTCCAGAACGTGGTTGGTTATGAAACAGTGGTTGGCCCTGGTGATGTTCTTTACATCCCAATGTACTGGTGAGGAGGGGGCTAGGACTGGGGGCTTCTTGGGAGCTTTCTTTCCCATTCCCTGGAAAACTGTATCTTGTCCCTTCTGAGTTGTGGCAGGATTGGTCTTCTTTGATCTACAGGAAGGTTGGCATATCCAGATGTGAGCGTACTGAACATGGAGGAAATGACAACCCTCCCTGTCTCTAGGACAAGATGACAATTCCTCAGGTCAAAAGAGATCCCAGAGGCTTGAGGCTGGAGAAACTGTTCTTGGCTCTTTTGTATTTGGAGACTGAACACCACTGCCTCTGGTCCCGGGTGTGTTTCACAGAATAAGTGTAACGATAACGTCCTTGTTATTTGCCCTAGCTGGAATTTACCACTTTTTTCCATTCCTCTCTCTAAAGAATATTGGTGGCAAACAGGAGCATGTTTATTTTCTTGCAGGTGGCATCACATAGAGTCATTACTAAATGGGGGGATTACCATCACTGTGAACTTCTGGTATAAGGTGAATATGGGTTTTTTCCCCCTAGATGGGATTGGGGTGAGGTAGGTGTAATAAATGATTTGGGGGCAGGGTGGGGAGGTTCGCTATCTCTGCAAGTGACTCCCAGGTCTTTGGGGAGATGAAGAGGGATGGGATTGAACTGGGCTTCTTAAAAGGGAAGAAGCTTCTAGAACGGTGGGTTACACTGAAGCCTGCTGCTAAAGGCATTTCCTGAGCTGCTGCTTCCTTTGCAGGGGGCCCCCACCCCTAAGAGAATTGAATATCCTCTCAAAGCCCATCAGAAAGTGGCCATAATGAGAAACATTGAGAAGATGCTTGGAGAGGCCTTGGGGAACCCACAAGAGGTATGTGGCTGCCCCAAGGTGGCACTCCTGTGGCCCAGTGGGCAGAGTGACCAAGAAAAGTCAGGATTGGTGTCACGTTCTCCATAGCTCCTCTGTTTCAGTGTCTGGTGTCCTTTCTCTCCATAGAGGTTATGGGTGTGTTCAGAAAATCTTTGTTTTCTGGTGAGAGCTGGGCTTGACTGGTGGATCAATTATAATCTGTTCCATGCTAGTGGTAATGTTCCCCGTGGGGCTTGTGTGCCAGCTGGGGACCCCTGAGGGGATTCTTCTGGAACGGAAAGCGAGCAGTAAAGCATCTCCTCACATTCTCCCAGCTGTGCCAAGGCTGCTCTAGGTAATGTTGAGACCTGCTTCCCACACAGGTGTGCCAGTGGCCCATTGGGTACCCAGGGGAGGTATTTGTAATGCTCTTGCCTTCTTCCTGTGGATAGCCTCAGCATGCAGAGGACCTGTGGGATTGGGAGGTGGCACCAGCCCCAATTGCAGGTGACCGTTTCAGGATACAGAGGCATTTAACCTTCTTAAATCACATTTAAGAAACATGCAGGCACTCTTGGGTGGCTCCTCTGACCTGTTAGTTTGGTGCTGCTTATAAGGTATTGTGAGAGGGAAAGTATTACAAGATGGACCCAGAGGAGGGGACCATGTCCTGGAATATTTTCCAGGAAGAGAGTAGGTTAGAGGGTTTTAAAGATTGAAAGCCTTGTCCCTGCCCTTGGCTGGACATCGAATGCCTCCAGACACACCACGTCTGGTTCCAGGGCCAGGGGACAGGCAGTTCTGACTGGCTCCTCATGTCTCTTCACAGGTGGGGCCCTTGTTGAACACAATGATCAAGGGTCGATACAACTAGCCTGCCAGGAGTCGAGGCCTCCTGCCAGGTGACTGCTAGCCCGTCCACACCGCTTCATTGATGAGGACAGGAGACTCCAGGCGCTAGTATTGCACGCTGCACTTAATGGACTGGACTCTTGCCATGGCCCTGGAGGCAGGTGTTTGGGGCAAGGCAGGGTGGTTGGCACTCCACTCCCATTTGGAGGGACTTCTTGCCCTTGCCTCTGTGCCCCAGCATCTTCCCTCTCTGCCCCCTAAGGTCCTGCATTCAGTGTGTGGAGTCCCAGCTTCTGGTTGTCATCACATCTGTGTGTGTCAGTCTGTCACCCTCAGGATGTGTGTGCGTGTGTGTGCATGCACACGCATGTATGTATCTGTTTCTTGCTTTCTCCTGGGTCAGGATGGCGCTGCTGGCTCTCAGCCCTGTCTCCTGCAACCTCAGTGCCTCAGCCTGAGAGAGAGGAGATGGTCTTGGACGCCCACCACACCTGGGCTGCAGGGCCAGAGCTCTCCTGACCATCAGGTCAGTCTGCCTCCTTCCAGTTTTCGCAGAGTCAGGCTCTAGGCTGGGTGGGAATGGCCACCGGGACTCTTCGTGGGGAAAGTGAGAGGGAGGTTTGCCTCTATGAGCCTAGGTAGACTTCCTGTGAGAGAATTAGACAAGGTTCTGACTCGGACCTTTAAGCTCAAGCCATACATAGAAAACAGCCTTGGGATATGAGAACCAAGGATTATGTATAAGTTCCAAATTGCAGACACATACAGCTTCTCTCTTTCAGCACCAGCTCTTGGCTCCCTGTGCTGAGTACCAAGGGAGTCCTCCTGTAGTGGCTTCTCTAGGTTCTAGGGGTATAAGCCTCTGTGGATGTGTGTGTGGTGTGTGTGTGCATGCGTGTGTGTGTCCACACTGGCCTGCCTCTCTGCTTACCAGGTTTCTCCACTACTTAACCTTGTCCAGTGGGACAGACAGTGTGAGCCCCAGGGAAGTACCGCCTGACCTAGCCTAAAGCTTTTACACTTAGTTTTAGCCATTGGACACTCTTCGGGTCTCACTGCAAACTGCCTGAGGCTGACTGGCTAGAGCGTCCAGGCCCTGTGACCCTCACTCCCCAGGCCACGTCCTCTTCTGCAGTCCTTCCTGGCTGAGTAGATGAAATGGGGTCAAGCTTAGGCAGCTAACTTGCCACTGTCATCCACCTCAGGGCAAGGACAAAAATGTAGCCTTGCCTCTTAAAGCCAGCGCCTCTGCCAGACCCCACTGTAATGTTCCACAAACACTCTTGAAAGTCAGGGCAACCGATGGAGCACAGAAGTGGAATTTTTTTTTTTTTTCCTGTTCATTGTTACTTGTGGGAACCCGTGTCAGGGCCGCAGCTTATAGCTGGGCACTGCACCACTTGAAGGGCCATCAGTCACATGACTCAGTGGAACTGGGGCCCCTGGAATTGGGCAGTGTGGTGGCCCTGTGTCTTCTCACCTCCAGTCCCATCTCCATGCCCCTTCTTCCTGGAAGGAAAGAGGAGCTGGAGTTGGAAAACTGATTTTATCCACCCCCCCCCCCCTTTTTTTTTTTGCCAAAGGTTTACTTTCAGTGTCTGAGCTGTGGCTCTAAGTCCTGAAGCTCAGTTTACAGTTACAGCGCACTGATGGACTGAGAGGGTGTGTGTATGTGTGTGTGCATCTGTGTATGTATTTTGGGGAGGGGCGTCTATTTGTAGTGCCCCATTCTGGGGTTCTCTGATGCAGTGTGGGTGCGCAAACATGGTACCTTCTCAAGTGTAGTTCTTTCAAATATAGCCAATGCTGGAAAATATGATTGCAGTGATCTCCATCCCTCTATCTCTTTTGGGAAAGAGGAGCGCAGCAAAGAAAATAAGGCAGACAGATGATAAACTTGACCACAGTCAAACTTTGAAAGATTATTTTCATTCTCCTTAGCAGGTCTGCTGCATTCCTGGCTCAGCCCTCAAAGATGAGGGTGACGTACGGCAGGAGGCATGTGCCACTCAGCTGGTCCTTGCTGGGTGCTGTGCTGACACAGGTCTGACCTAAGGCTACCAAGGGGGAGGATCCTTTATAGGATTGGTCCTGATCCATGGATAATATAATAGTGACCCTGATAGTTAGACACCTGCCTAGTGCTCTTATCTTGTTCCTCACTATCCTGCAAGGTGGGTATTCTCATTTCACAGCTAAAGAGATGGGTTCAGAGCAGTTTCAGTGATTAATGGCAGTAAGGATTTAAACCTAGTGCTATTTGGCTGCAAACCCCCTGCTCCCTTTCCACCAAATTGTTGGTTCTCCTACCTTTCCTCCTCCTCTACACTACAAGTCATCCTCGGATCTCACCCTGCTGTGCAGTGCCCAAGAGGATGCATGAGATACAGCTCAGGGTAAAAGCTCTTCTGGGCTCCAGCTAAAGACCTCTTGGGAAAACTACTGGGAAGCCCTGTTCTGAGTGCAGAGTGCTGGGAGGAGCTGTGGGGAAATGGAGTTCTAGACCCTAGTGCATTATTTGTGTGTCCTTGAATGGGCCCCATAATTTCTCCCAGCACACGTCTGCACCTATGAGATTGAAGATTCAGTTCTAGATAATAACTAAGAACATTGATTCATGTTCTGCTGCTTCCCTTTCCCCCAAGGAAGAGATCTAGGCTCCTTCCCTCACTTACCTAGATTAGGGCTGTTCGGGCTCAAATTCTACTTGCAGCTGAGGAAACTTACCGGCTCTGTTGCTTACTCCTGTGCTGGCCAGCAGTGTAGAGGCAGACACCAAGGGAAGGTGGGCCTTTGGGCCTGAATGGAGGTCAGCCATATTGCAGGCTCCCATTTTTATACCAGCAGGTACACAGGAAACTACTCTTTTGTGAAGTCAAATATTTGTTGGGGGGTTGGAGTTCGGGGGAGGGAGGGGGGGCTGTTCTGGGCATCAGTTGAGCAGATGCCCAGGATGCCTGGGGGAGACCAGCTTCCCGTACAAATCAGAGCTCTAAATTACAAGGTTTTTACCAACGCGAACAGTTGGGGGAAGTCGTCTGCTCTCATTTGCGTAATGGTTTCTGTCACTGGTGATTAGACACAGGATGAAGGAAAAGAAATTTGACAATTAGGAATGAGCGATCATTAATCTGAATCTGTTAGGAGACAGAGAG
Organism: Prionailurus viverrinus; assembly: GCF_022837055.1. Classification (NCBI taxonomy): domain Eukaryota; kingdom Metazoa; phylum Chordata; class Mammalia; order Carnivora; family Felidae; genus Prionailurus; species Prionailurus viverrinus. The sequence goes on from NC_062571.1 coordinate 59,728,236, forward strand.
GGGAAGGATCCTTATCGGTGGGCCAGCCCAGTGTGGGGAGGCCCTCCCTCTGCCCCCACCAGAGACTCTTGGGCCACGTACCCTTTCCTTGTTTCCACAAGCCGACTGAGCTGATATTTCTTGACAGGCTAGGTGGGCCCAGTCCCCAGTCTGAGGTGGATACAGGAATGGACACGTATAGGCACGAGCCATCAGAGAGAGAGAGATGGGTGTCAATTGCAAGTGATAGGGCAAAGGATAATGACAGAATATTTGTGACATGCTTGCTGTTTGTGGAAAAATTTTTTAATTCAACACCCCAGATACCCTTCTTGTGACAAGTATTTGTTATATTCTAACACTACAGGGTGTGGAGAAAACCTAGTTTTTATCCTGTAGGAGCTTCTACTTAGTTGGAGGGGAAACCACATGAAACAACTAGCGGTTATGAAGCCATGAATCGTGCGCCCTGTGAGGACAAGATGAGAGATTGTTGAGAGATGAGGAAGATCAGTAGAGAGCAAACCTCTGGGCTCCCCAAGGAGTAATGTTGATTCTTCCCAGTCAGTTCAGCCGTAGTAGTTGCATGGAGGGCACTGAGGCCCCACCCAGATACGTGAACAGGTAATGAGATCACCTCCAGTGGGCTGAGTTGTAAGGTGTGGAGATTCCCAACCTGGATCTTCCCAGGTCTCTGTGGTACCTGTGTTCATTCTTCCTCTGTCTTCAAACTTCAGGGACTGTATTAATTTGCACTAGTTGGTATTTGTTCCTCAGTTTTGTGACTTGTATGTGGTGGGTTCCTTAGATTAGAAGCTCCCTCATAGATTGGGGAAAAGGGTGGTTCCTTGTCTCCTGTCAGAATGTGAACTTCACAGACAGGACTGTTTCTCTTCCTCGATAAGTTCCCTACCTCTGTAGCTTCTACCCTTCCAGATCGGATGCAGAGTTTAGTAGGGCTGCAGGGAATGGCCCTCAGTGACTAGTTTTACCCAAATAGGATGGATGCCGGGGTGCACTGAGAAGTGGCTCATGGGGTTCCAGGGGCCCTGGCCTTTCAAGCCAGTTCTTGTCCTTCCCTGGGACCTTCGGTGCTCATTCTCCAGTCCCTGCTGACTTCTCTGGTGTCCTCTCAAGCTTCCTGCATTGAAGAGATGTTCCAGTTTCCCTTTTCAGGGCTCCTCCAGTTTCTCCTACTCAGCCTCCCTCTGTCCAGTCTCCACCAAGAGCCTTTTTCCTGAACGGGCGTTGCCCTCTCTTCAAAAGCCACGTCCATGGCTGCAAGTGTTGGGATAGAGTTTCTCTAGGATCCCTCTCCCTGGGATCAGCCCTGAGCATGTTTGAGTCATCTTCTCTTCTGACCTGCAGTTAGTCTGTTTGTTCTGTGCCTACACTGCCCACGTAGCATTCCTTTGTTTGTTCTGTATAGCCTGTTTAGCTTTTCTAACTCTGGTGGCTCTTCTGCTAGTCTTCAGCCGTCTGTTTAATCCTCACAGGTCTTGGGGTCCTTAGTGGAGACTGAGCACTTTTGGTGCGTTTTTAGGGGACGAGGCCGTAGACACTAGCAACCGTGAGGCCTGAGGATCTATGGCCAGTGGTGCCTCCAAAGATGGGTGAGGGGAGGGTACCCAGAGTCTTGGATAACGGAGAATCATGAGGAGGGATTGGGTGGGAGAATCCCCAGGAGTGGGGCCAGGCCTGGCAATCCAGGGTGGAAGAAGCAGAGTTTTGTGTTTCCATCTGAATGCATCTGTGTGCCTTACGGTCCAGCAAGCAGTTCAGGGATTGTGGTCATCTTGTGGATGTCTCCTGGCCTGTGGTGTCTTTGGCGATGCTCTGAGTCACCAAGTTTGGCTGATCTCCGCATTTCAGCGCTTGCTGGGACGGAAATAGCATGTTGAGTAATTTTGTGTCTGGAGCGAAGGTCTTAGATGAGACAAGCCACGGAAGCTGGGATAGCAGGTGAGGGACCAGTGGTCAGCTTACCCAGATTGTCTTTCCACTCCTCCAAGTGTTTAGGCACAAAAACTGATTAAAGAAGTGAAAAAAACTAGGCCTTGCCTTCTTTCCCACCCGAAGTCTGGGTTTTAGGTAGTATTTTGGGAAGGGGCATGTGTCTTTACCTTCCAATAGAAGCAACCTAGCATAGTGTTTTAAAGCATGGATTTTGGAGTCAGATGTGTTTGGTTCTGGTTCAGATTTCTAGCTTTGCCACTTATCAGCCAGGTTTGACCTTGTTGATTGACTTTACCTCTCTGAGCCTCAGTTTCCTCAATTACAATAATATGTGTGGGGGGCGAGGGGAAGTGTTGAAAATATCTACCTCAGGGTTGTTGGATTAACTGAAACGATGTTTGTAAAGCTTTAGCACGTACCTGGCAAGCACTTAATAAATGGCTGTGGTGGTGGTGGTTACGTTTATTATGTGACTTATTCAGAAACTTTATTTCAGTGATTTGTGAGCAGATTTCCAGTGATTTTTTTTTTTCCTCTCTCAAGAAAACCATAGGAAAGAACAAGGAACATGCCCTGGAGACACCCACATCGAGTCGCAGGCAGACAGAAGGGCTTTGGTACCCAAACCTGTCCTAGAAGGAGGGAAACAGGGAAATGCCTGATGCCTTCTGTCTAGACAGCCAGACTTTACCACTCTCAACACCAGCCCAAGGCCAGGGTGAGAAGTCATCAGGTATGAGCTCTCCTTACGCTATGTGAGGAGTGAGGGCATCTGAAAGAGTTTCCATCACCCCTGTAGAAGCTCTTGCCAGTTTCCTACTGTGAGACACCAAGGCAGTCAAGTCCGACCTCCTTGGTTCAGTTTTATTTCATGCCCTTCACTGTATTTAAATTATATGTGTATTAAGATAGCTCTGGGGTAGAGTGGCTTTTAGAAGAGAATCCAGAAAAATATCAGACTAGAATCTTAACAGCTACCATTTGTGGAGTGCCCTGGAGCATTTCTGTTCCAGACCCGGTGCTAGTTTGTGCCTGTGTGCTCTCAGTTCAGTGGGGGCACCAACCAGGCAGTTAACATTACAGATGTGCAAAGGAGAAGCTAGGTGTTCACAGCAGGCTTCCTGCAGGAAGTAACATAGGCTAAGCCGATATCTAGAAGTTAACCAGAGGTTGGGGAGTAGCAAAAGGCATACCTTTCTTCTCTGGCTTCTCTCCCAGTTCCCAAACAAACCCTCTGCTCCTCCATGTTTAAGGGTTCTGTTAATAACACCTAGAAAGGAGCCAGGTGATGGACCCTAAAAGAAGAAACCCTTTGGTTAGCCACAGAAATCTTTGGAAATTATTTTGGTGGCTGGTCCAAGTTTGTCCTGGAGTACAGATGGATTGGACTTGTTCCCTTGTAACCTTTCCACTGTCCTCTTTCTCAGAAATCTGTCTGCATTCTGGCCTCTGGAGCCACTCTGCCACCCTACTTGGAAGAGATGCTGGATACTCAGAAGTCAGCCCGAGGTATATTCTGGCTGCCTGGAATTCTCAGCTTCTTCCACACTGACATCCTCCTGATTTCTTAGGTTTTGTCTCCCACTATGAGCCACTCCCTTCCTCCCCACTATGAGCTGAGCCTCTCTGTAGTGCCCCCTCTGTAGCCACACACAACCTCTTGCCTCTAACCTTGGTCCCCAGCCCCATGGGTGAAGAAGACCCCTCTCTAGCTTGTGCCAAGTCATTCCTGGACTATAGGCCATTCTGTAGTCGCTTTGCATTCACCTCTTCACTTCTAGATTTCTTTGGCTCCGGGCCCTGAAAGCCTTCTCTTTGGTCCTTAAGGGCAGCTCTACTCCTTAACCCAAAATGTAAGCTATATCTGGGCTAGGTTTTTATTACCTCTCCAATATAAAGTGTATAATGCAACATAGGGTAGTGATTGAGAATGAGGGCTCTGCATACCTGACTTTGAATCCTAGATCTGTCATTCTATATGACCTTGGGCAAAATGACAGACTGCTTGTAATTCCTTTATATATATGGGGATAACTACTACGTTGTCAAGGCTGTATGAAATACGGTTTGTAAAGAAAGGCTTAGCAGAGTGACTATTTGATAGCAAGCCTCAGCCCTTCTGTCTTTCAAAGGCTTCACCTCTTCCTCATCTAGCTTTCCAACAGGTCCTGCTTCCAGTCTCAGGGTAAGTCTAGTTGTCAACTTATGAGCAGAGCAGAGATACGAACTTTCCTGCTTATGTTATGAGTCCCTGCCCCTTCTCGGTGACCTGATTCACAGGACCCTATCACACCACCATCACTGGGAAATGGTCTTCCAGAATCTCTCTTCTATAATATTAAAACAATGGCAGTGACAGTAGAAAACATCAGAACTGCTGCCAAGGGGTAAGAGGCACTGAAGGTGTGTGCAAGCTGGAGGCATAACAGGCAGGGACTTTGAGGCAAGGAGATTGGTGCAGAGGCCACCATACTAGTTGAAAGGCAGCAGGACCATGGACTTTAAGGTTCCCTCTAAGTTTTCAAATAGCTTTTGACAGTGGTGTTTGAGCAACATCCTACCCACTTTATAGTCAGTGTGTGGTCCTTGATCTCACAAGGGTTTGTGTGATGTCTTAATAAGAATAGAGGCATTAGATGTGCCTCCCGGGTTTGAAATCCCTATTTGCTGCTTCCCGCTTCCATCCTTAGCTGAGTTGAGGGTTCTTGGTCTTGGCTGCTTCACCTGTGAGGGCTGGGAAATAGCACGTGGCTTGCAGTATTGTTACACGAGTATGTGGGAATGTTGTAAAAATACCCAGTTCAGTGTGGGCACTTAGGAAGTGGTTTATTATGAAGACCCGAGTGTCTTTGAACAGTGTTCAGTTAGTATTTGGAGAGAAGGAAACTGCTGGCAGCAGGGCCTTTTGGATCCTACTGACTCAGGATACCACGCCTGAAGCAGAATCTCACAGGAGATGGCTTGGTGGAAGAGCAAATGGAGAAGATCATAAAGCTTTGGAAGAGCCTGAATGTCTGTGAGACGAAGGGCTGGGGACAAAGGTGGTTTTGCCAGGATGGGGTCTTGGGGAACAGAAGCAGAGACCTAAGCTCTAGTTTACCACCTAATTCCCAGAAGGAGAGAGGAAATGGGACAGGAGAGTATCTGTGGAGGACACTGGCTGAGTGAAAAGAAAACAAGATTCAAGGGCAGTGAACCTACATGTAGATGTACTTTTCACAGGCTGGTTGACTTTGGGCACGTTTGTGTCTATGCTTCAGTCTTCATATTTAAAATTGGCTAATACTGCTACTACCTTGCTTACAGTATAGATGGGACAGTTTACATGAAAATGCCGTCTAAACAGAGTACTATGTGTTTGTTGTTGGGTGGTTGTTAGGGTGAGGGTCTAGGAGAACGTTTCCAGAATGGATGAGTTACAGAATTCCAACAGTTCACAGATTAGAGCCTCCCACGTTTTCAGGAGGAAGTAGTAAAGCAGCGTTTCCCACCAGTACACTGTTCTTTCATCCTGCCAATATTTGACTAGGAAGGATTTTGATTAAAGAAGAAAAAGCAGTGTGGTGAGAAAGGGCAGTTTTGGAGTTGGCATGGACTCAGTTTGAATCTTGGTTTTACCATTCCCAGCATTGAGATGGTCAGATAACGTACCATCTCTGAGTTTTGGTTTCTTAACAGGCCTCTTCATGTTGGGAATGAATGAGCTGCCTCACTGCCTAGTGCCTATCTAGTAAGTGCCCAGTAAATGTTTGTTCCCTTTCTTTCACTTCTTTTCCCCTTAGACAAGAAAGCTTCAGTTTACCCAGCATAAAAGGGTCTCAGTTATCCATACCTTAATAGGAACAAGTAATACCAGATTTCTAGGGTGAGGTCAGTTGCCCTTTAAGGCAAGAAAAAGGCAAGGGAAGAATTGTGGAGAAGGGGGCACAATCCCACAGTGTTGGGGGTGCAGTACAGGGACTGTCATTATTGAGTTGGTACAGGGGTGGGTGAACAAAGGGTGACGTTGAGAGATGAGAATTTCAAGAAAGAAGGTGGGTGCTGGGGCGCTTGGTTGGCTCAGTCGGTTAAGTGTCTGACTTCGGCTCAGGTCATGATCTTGCAGTTTGTGAGTTCGATCCCCGCATCACGCTCTGTGCTGATAGCTGGGAGCCTGGAGCCTTCTTCGGATTCTGTGTCTCCCTCTCTTTCTGCCCCTCCTTGCTCACACTCTATCTCTCCCTCAAAATAAATATTAAAACATATTAAAAAAAAAAAAAAAGGTGGGTGCTGACTGCTAGAGGGAAAGCCATTCGAGCAGAGGCTGTATGGAGTGGAGGACAGAGTGAACTAAGGGTGAGAAGACCAGAGTTCTGCCAGGAGAACCTTAGGAATAGTGACTAAAAGTCAAAGTTATGAAGATGTCTTGCCTTCAACCAGCTATCATTTTAATACCTGTAAGAGTTGTGGTCCTCTCAGAAAGGAAGAATATAAAAAGAAAGCAGTTATCCTCAAGATGGAAAGACATGTTGTTGTTTTTTAAGTAATCTTTATGACCAACGTGGGGCTTGAACTCACAACCCTGAGATCAAGAGTCACATGCTCTACTGAGTGAACCAGCCAGCTGCCTCAAGATGGAAAGACTTCTAGATGTTTTTAGAGCCAAGGATATGCATTACCCCAACCAGGGTATATGGTAGCCCAGTTGGGGTTCTGGTCTTCTATGAGAAAATGCAGTTAGGTACTGAAGAGCATAGAACTCAGGGATGACTTGAGTGGCCACCTCTTTAAATAATGGAGGTCCTTTGATAGGGCTTTCCAGAGGCTACAAGTAGGACTTTCTGGGTCCCATCTTACAATTCAGTCACTGGTCCAACCAGAGTTTCTGGTTTACACCTTCAGCCATCTGAGAAGGTGACCTCAAAACTATATGGGGCAGCATCAGTTGCCTCTTTGATAGGTAGGCACACGTCTTTTAGCACTGGAGGACTTAGAATGAAGGATAGTAGTGTTTAATTAAGAACATCAAAGCCACAGCATTACTACATTTGCTTTTAAGGAATCTATACTTTTTTTTTTTTTTTAAGTTTATTTATTTTGAGAAAGAGCAGGCCAGCAGGGGAGGGGCAAAGAGAGTGGGAGAGAAAGAATCACAAGCAGCCTCCGAGCATTTGGCACAGAGCCTGTCGCAGGGCTCCATCTCACAAACGCAAGATTGTGACCTGAGCCGAAATCCATAGTCAGACGCTTAATGACTGAGCTACAGAGGTGCCCCTGTGCCATTTGTATTAAAGAGTGTTGAGTAATTTATTTAGGCTTGAATCTTATGTTGAAATCTTGCTAAGTTTCTATATAGTTTTGGAACATTTTAAATGATTTAAGATTTGCTATATTTATAAACTTAATTTATTGGAGACATAATAAGTACTTGGGAAGGTTTATTTCAGTCAGATAAATGAAGTACTTGAGGAAATCAAATACATTAACCTTCCATTAAACCAAACTCCTTTGTCTTATAAGCAGAACTAAGGTTTATGTAACTCTGAAAGTTGAATATACCTTTTAAAACTAATATCTTAAAACTAATATTCTCTACACAAAAGTCACCCATATGGATATCAGAAAACTCAGGGAATGTAGTATTACCACAAAGCCAAGTCTTTAGCCTCTCCAAGTACCAGGTAACTGGCAGCAGTTAATATGGCCAACATGGGTCAAATCAGAAATACAGACGTGTTTTTTTAAAGTTTTTTTTAATTAGCATTTAAAATCAATTTCCATCTAAAAAGCCAGATTTTGGCCTGTCTGGAAAATCAAAAGATCTGACAATAAAATTTATAGGACAATTGGCTGGAGCCGAGTAGCCACCACTCTTTTGGGGGTGTTCCTTCCAGTTTGCTATAGTCACCGTGTCTCTGGTTTGTCTGGTTTATCCCTAGTTTGTCTCATTTCTGTGACCTGTCTGGCCCCATAGATTTTTAAGCGTGTGACCCCTGAACTAGAGGTTCTGAGGTTTCCAACATCTGGTTCATAGCCTTGGGTAAGGGCTCAGGAAAAGTGCAGGCCCCAACCTCCTCTCTGTTCTTGTCTGCACTCCAGCTAGGCTGTCTTCCCACCTGGATTGGTCCCAGGACGGGATTCAGCCCCTCTAGGAAATATGTGAGAAATTTCCAGGCTCAGACTTCCCTGTTTTGCTGCTCTTTTCTATGACCAGACCAGTTCCAGGTCTTTTCTTGCCCAGATGTTTTGCCTAGGCACTTAAGTCATGTCTCAGTTCTTGTGAATTTCCTGATCACCTTTATAATTTGACCACAGCCTCACTTTGGTTTGGTGAGTGAGGGTTCCTTCCCCCCCCCCCGCCCCCCCCCCCCCCCCCGGGTTCTCTGCTTTAGATTATACCTGCTCTCTCTAGCCTGAGGTATGGAAGATTACTGACAGTTCAGGAGACATGAGAGGTGAGTTTTGGATTTTCAAGAGAAAGAGGCAGAGGCCAACCATAGTTTAGGGAGGCAACTAGTAGCTTTTTAGAGGAGGGAGGCTACTGCATATTATGTGAAGGCAGAAGAGAAGACAGGAGAGAACTTAGGTGTGAGGATAGGGTCTCAGAAGGCACAGGGTGATAAGATAGGAAATGGCAATAGTTGCTTAAACTCAGGGAGATCCTGAAGCTCAGAAATATCTGCAGAGACAAGAGATACAGGAGGGAGCACCACTGGGGGCCTGTAATCTCCTAATGTTACAATTAAATAAATAGCACTATATACTTTGGAAAGAGGGCATAGCCATGATATTGGGGTCACAGCCTGGGGCAAGAGAAATTTCCACCAATGCAGCTGATAGCCTCTCACAGTATCTGTAGACATAGTAGAAACATCTGAACCAAATGGTCATGTTGCTTGGTGAAGAGCCGGACCCAGTGAGGGCTGATTAATGGATCCATGTCCTCCTAGGCCAGAGGGAAGTCTCCAGCAGCATGCTGTAGGGATCAGTCTGGGCCTGTGTCCTGTCTGACATTTTTATTGACAACTGACCAAGGCAGCAGGTTCATCAAGTTTGCAGGTGATAGAGCTGGGAGGGGCAGCTAATACTTTGCATGAGAGAGTCAGGATTCAAAATGATTTCAACAGGCTGGAACACTGGGCTGGAACCAACAAGATTAAATTTAACAGGGATAAATGTAGAGTCCTGCACTTAGGTTAAAACAAAATCAATGACATAAGTACTGGGCGGGGGGCGGGCCCAGCTTGACAGCAGTTCATGAAGAAAGACCTGGTGGGGGGGGGGGGGTAGTTGACTGCAAACTCAATAGGAGTCAACCATGTGATGTGACTGCTAAAACCTCTAATACAGTCACGAATTGCATTAACCAAAAAGCAGCCAGATCAAGGAAGGCCATCACTCCACTGCTTTCTCAGATTGTCAGGCCACCTCTGGAATACTGGGTCCTCTTTTCTAAAGGAGGTCAGTGACAAATGAGAATATTTTGACAAGCAGCCAGCATGGCCGTGGGCCTGACTACTGCCAGAAACTTTCTAGAAACTCGGGTGCTGAGCTTCTGGGATGAAGAGCAGGGGTGTATAATCAGAACCCAAACAAAGATACAAAGTGTATCTTGAGCACTTCTCTGGAGGTTGGGAAAAAATCTGGGAGTCTGCTTTCCTCCCATCCTGTGGGTACCCACAGACACTGGCCTGTGAGTCTCATCACAGGCCTTTCTTAGTTGGAGGACTAAGGGTTACTTCGATGGGGTCTAGAATAGGGATCAGCATGGGAGTAAGTAGGAAATGGGGTAGTGAAGTGGGAAGGAAGCTGCACATTTGCATCTCCAGCACCTCCTTTCAACGTTCTCCCCCGGGATGTGCAGTCCCCATTTTGGTCACAACGTGGCGCCCTCGCTCCACATGGATCCTGAGCCAATGGCGAGAGCGGAGTGGGTGGCCTGGCTGCAGCTGCACCTGCACTTTCCGCACTCCCCACTATGGGGAGCCCACAGGGGGCACTCAGCTTAGTCGTGTTTGACTTGGGACTTCTGTGTGGCCAAGAAGACGACTGAGGTGAGGAAAAGCTTGCCCGTGGCACAAACGTGTGGGATCCAGATGTGGCTCCTATTACGGCCACATACTCCAACGTGAGCTACTCCGCACATGACCTCTTGTCTGCCCTGGCACGGAGCACAAGCTGCAGAGGGCTGCTTCTATGGCAGGAGGGTTCCTGGGACACTAAGGACTCCATCACAGTGGGATCAGGGGTGAACCCAAATCCCCCATAGTGACTGGCTGTGTTATTGTCACCAACTTACCTAAGCTTTATATGTCTTGGGTTCCTTAACTGAAGTAGAATAACAATGCCAAATTCATGGAGTTGTTAAGATTGAATGAGGCATCTAGGGCAATGATTCTGAACTGGTGTAGGGATCATCAGACAAGATTGTAAATGTGATTTCTGACCCCACCACCAGTCATTTAGTAGTTCTGGATGGAGCCCAGGAACCTGTTTTTCTAGCCAGTTCCCCAGGTGATTCTGATGTTCATGGTTCTCTGACCACATTTTGAGAAATTGACCTAGGACATGGAAGGTGACCTAGTTAATATGCATTAGTTCTTGGAGCCTGTAGGAGGGACAATGGGGATCATTGGGCTGGGCTCACAAGAGTACACAGGCTTGCTCTCCAGATAACTGTAGCCTTGATGGAGAAGGAAGATGGGTCTGGAGATGGGGATATGATATTAAAACTCAAAATGGATGTTTGAGAACTGAGAAGATTGGGTATACTGAGGGCTATAGAGGAATTGGAGTGCTGGCACTAGGGCTGGGGGCCACTTGATGGGGTGTTGGTGTATTGGAGCACTGGGTGTAATGTGTTGAAGGGAATGGGGTTAGAGTGTACTGGGAGGGGAAGAAGCTGAGAGGTTGAGGTGGAGTACATTGACGTTTTCTTGGAGGACTGGAGATTGAGGTTTGTTCTATCATGATGGGGCCAAGAAGACATAACGATGGAGACTGCGATGCTCAGTGAAGCCCCGTGGGGGCAGCCATGCTTTGTGATTTGTGATGAGGCATTGAGCTCAGCCTTCTAACTTTTTTTTTTTTTTTTGGAGTAAGAGGGGAGGAGGATGCTCCTTAAGAGCTTCTGGGGGAACTTTCTTGCCCCCAGAGGGCATACGGGTGTGTGTGTGTGTGTGTGTGTGTGTGTGTGTGTGTAGGAGAAGGTTAGCTTATGCAATGAGATTTTCAAAAGTTCCTTTCTGGATTTCATGACTGACTTGAAAGGGGTCAGTCCCCAGGACACACTCATCTCCTCTGCCTACACACACAATAACATTTGACCTGTGTAATTTCTCTTGGGGCTCAACTCCCCAAAAGGGGGCACTCTTGTCAGCAGCTCGCGAGCATGTGGATGTCTGCCAACTGAAAACACCTTCCGGAAACTCTGAAGACCTTCCCAGAGGAACATGCTAGAAAGAATCCTCAAATTCAAATCCTTGAACACTGGAGCTGGAAGAGAACTTAGATACCATCTGATGCAGTCTCCCTCAGCTTGGTCCTGAGGGATAGACACCTGTTGTGGATACTCTGCTTTCTAAGCTTCTGGGGACCCCAGAAGCTGACATGGGAGATGAGACTCACAGTGAAAAGGGAGACTCAGTAGAGTAGGGTTGTGGGTTCTGCCAGTAAACACCTAGGTCAGAGGGGGATGAACACCTACAAAAGAAGGTTCCCTAGAGCAGGGTGGCTAGGCTGCACTTTAAAATGGGTAGGATTTATTTTTAGTTAGTTTTCTTCTATAATTTTATGAAAAAAAAATACTGGATTAGAGGGTGGGACATGTTCTGCCACAGAGGAGCAAAGCTACAGAGGCCTGGATCCATCTAAGGTTTGGGGGACAATAAAGAGGCCACTTGGTTAGAGGTTACTGATCACTGCTGGGTAGAGTGAGAAGGGCAGGAAGGTCTGGGTGCAGCAGGAGGTATGAGGCTGGAGGCCAGAGGAAAGGAACTGGATTGGGCTCATTGTAGGGACACTGAGGATCAAGTCTAAAGAATCAAATGAGAGTACCCAAGGAGATAGAAGAGGGCTACAGGGACAGGTGTGAACATGCCAAAGAAGCACTTCCCAGGGCATCAAAAATTTAACCAGAGAGTAGAGGCAGACATGGGGTGATCACAGGCTTGAACTCTGAAGAGTTTGGAATAGGAGGTGGGGGTAAGGAAGGTCATTAGAGTCGGTGATTAAGAAGTCAGCAGAATGGTAGGGGCCAAAGTGAGTTGGTGGAGAAGAGATACGGGCAGCAAGGTAGACTATATAGGCTATCCTTTGAAAAATACATGGAGGACTGGAGGCAGTCCATTATTTTGAAAAGCTACAGTGAAGCTTTGTTAAGAGGTAGAGAAACAGATTTGTGGACAGAGGAGAAGCCGCCATTGGAGAGGAAGAGACTGGCGTCACTAGAAAGACAACACCGGGAAGAACCAGTTATAGAAGGGAAAGGAAAGACATGGAAACAGCCTAAAAGGTCAAAGCCTCAGATGTGAAGAAAGGGGTGAGGTGAGGAACTCCACTTGGACCCAGGCTTTGATCTAAAAATAGTCATGATTGAGGTCAGCTTATTCAAGTAAAAGTGCCTGGGGTGGGGCTGGGCTGGAGGAACATAGACGGCAATGGTGGAATCAAAGGAGTAGTCTAATGTCTAACATACTGCCCATTGGTGCCAGGACACAGTGGGGCTGGGCTGGGGTTTGTCTTGGGCAGGGTCTGAAGCTGTGCCTTTGGGAGCAGGATGGAGCAAGCCAGTCACAGTGTAACCATATTACAACCGTGTCAGGAGCCTAGAGGCCAGGACACCGTGAGGGCAGTGAGGGACCTTGCTAGAGGAACAGAGGGACAGCTGTCAGATCCTGACCTACGGGGGCTTGATGGAACAGCGGCAGCCATACAATGTGGGGGTCAAGGGCCTGGATTCAAATGTGAGGAGTTACTGTTACTCCTTTTAAGTGTCTGAGATGGATTCTGAGTGGAGAGAAAAATGTAAGGAGATGCATAAAGGGAGCATTGCTTTGTACTAAACACTGTTCTATATAAGTGAATTTAATCCTCACAAGCACCCCCCCCCCCCCCATGAATTAGGTGCTGTTATTATTACCGTTTCACAAATGAAGTTCAGAGAGGGAAAGTAGCTTGGCCAAGGTCACATAGCCGGTTGGTGGCAGAATTAGTATTTGAAAGATTTTTTCTGACTTGAGCGTCTATTTTCTGCTATGCCTTTTTATTAGCTGCTTACCAGGTAGGTGACCTTGGATAAGTTACTTGATTTCTCTCCTCACTTTCCACATAGAGAGTGCTACTTAAGGGGATGCCATTAATTGGTATTATTTTATTGTTGTCTTTGTCCCTTACTGCTTCTCAACAGAAACTGAAGACTTTGAGGAAAGTGAAGGAAGGTCCTGGGGCACAGGTCATTTAGAGAGGGTCAAGGGTAGTGGGGGAAAGGTAAAAGAATAGGATCCAGCCAGTGGTTCTCAACCAGGGACATTTTTTTTTTTTTTAACGTTTTATTTATTTTTGAGACAGAGAGAGACAGAGCATGAACGGGGGAGGGGCAGAGAGAGAGGGAGACACAGAATCGGAAGCAGGCTCCAGGCTCTGAGCCATCAGCCCAGAGCCCGACGCGGGGCTCGAACTCACGGACCGTGAGATCGTGATTCAACCAGGGACATTTTTGTTACCAGAGTGGCCTGGAGGAGCTATTGGGTTTTGGCGTTTTGGTAGGCAGGACCCAGGAGTGTTAACAGTGGGCAGTCACACCCCACTTGAGAACATTCAGGAGAAACCCATCTGGGAAGGATGCTTTGAGGTTTAACTCAGAAGAGAAGCAGTGCCAGAGGTTGGAGCAGCTTGAGCAAGTGCCGGACGTTTGGAATGAACTTAGAGATATGTAGGGGCCTGGGAAGGATCAGACCCTGGTGGAAACAAGGCTCCCTAGAGGGGAAGGTGGAGAGGTCTGCAAAGGTAGGCTGGGGCCAAACCCCTTAAGGCCAGGCTAAGAGGTCTGGACACCGAGCCGGAGAGGTGGAGAGCTGTGTGGTTCTGGGTGAGGGGCAGGTTATATTTAGGAAGATACTCGTGCAGCCAGGGAAGAGGTTAGGGAGAGTCTGGAGACTCGTTAGGGGATTGAGGCCAAACATTGGCAAGAAACAGCCATGAGCTGGACAGAGTTTGGGGTTGGAGTAAGTGGAAACACTAAGGAAACTCCCAGCATGGAGATGCATAAATGGAGAGTGGCTGGGGCTGGATCTGGCAGGCACTGATCTGGGAGGGAATTCTGGGAGAGGTGGGCTGGTTTGGGACCCACGTCTGGTGTTTGGGACATGGTGATTATGGTGGATTTAAGGTGATGATAGGGAGTCAGGAGAGAGATGTGAGGAGCCAGAGACACTATTCGAAGTCAGGACTCAAGTACAGATTTGGGAGTCAGTAATCCACATCTATTGAGGGCCGTTCCTGTGGGGTTGCTGGTTGAATTTGAAGTCCTACTTGCGGATACATTGGTCATGGGAGAGGATGTGAAGTGCTACAATCTTCAGATAGCCTGGCCCTCTCTGCACATAAGGGAGGAAGAACTGCTGGGAGAGAGGCCAGGACACTAGGAGGCCAAGAGCTTCCTGGAGGCCTCACTAGTGCCAGGCTCCACAGAGAAAAGGCCCAGGGTCTGACTGCTTTCAGAGCAAGTGACTTCAAGACAGCAGCAGGGTGGAGGGCAGAGTCAGGCAATGGAGCCACCGAGGAAAGGGGGTGGTAGGTGAAGGTGGCTGGTGAGTTGGAGGTTTTGGAGTTCAAGAAGAGGGGCAGAACTGGGGTTCTGAAGGCAGGTTAAGAGGGTGTATTTGAGAGAGGCAGTGGTGAGGCTGATGGAGGGGAAGAAACCAGAAAGGAGGTTCCTCTATGACCTAAGGGGTTCCCAAGTAACTATCCTCAACTTAGGTACAAAGTAATGGATTTTTCCAGGCTCACTCCTCTGGCCTTTCTCTGCACACTCCCCAACCCCCAGTTTAGGCTATTTCCTCTGTTCTTCCTCAAGAAACACAGAAAAGAACAGGGAGCCCATGTCCCGTAACTATTCTGATTCATCTGGCTTTCCTACCCAGCCCTCCAGGCTCAGTGATTTCCTGCGCCTTCAGTCTTCCCTTCCCCAGGATACAGTTTGCTCCCATTAGGTGACCTGACCATAGAGTTTTTTCCGATTTGGAAAACCCCAACGCGTGTGGGCTTTTCAGGAAGCTTGTAGACCACCCTGCACTCTGCTCCCCCTTCCCCCATAATCTTCTGCTACTCCCATTCAGGCCAGACTTGCCCTTTATTGACGGTCAAGTTGATCACCTGTCCTGGGAAGTGGTGCCCTGATCCCTCCCTCATCAGCTCTCTGGTGTCTGAGTCTGTCACCAGAGTTAGAAATCAGCACAAAATGTTGAAAACTCTCTTCTCTAGGATTCCTCCTCCAATTGGGCTCATTCAATTCTTATTGGTCTTTTCCTCTGTTGATTCTGCAGGTGGGGTTCCACTTAGGTAACTTTGCAGCATGTGCTCTGGTATCTTACTGTTTTGGAACCATTTTGCTTCTGTTGCATTGTGATATTGTAGAATGGAGCTAGAGATCACCTTGTACAGAAATTTTAAAGAATATATTTTTTAAAGCTTATTTGTTTATATTGACAGAGCAAATGGGGGAGAGGCAGAGAGAGAGGGAGAGAGAGAATTCCAATCAGACTTCACACTGTCAGTGCAGAGCCCAACACAGGGCTCGAACTCACGGACTGTGAGATCATGACCTGAGTTGAAACCAAGTCAGACACTCAACCGACTGAGCCACCCAGGCGCCCCTCAAAGAATGTTTTAAACTTTAGATTCTTCAATTCTGAAAAAACATACACACAGCTAAAGGTAGAAGTGGCTTTTATCAGCAAACTTGCTCACCCTTGCCCCAGCCTTTGCCCACAGCAGCTTTGGATGCTCCTGAGAACCCCTAGAGTCCCACAGAACACAGTTTGAAAGTCTGATGCCTTAATTTATAGGTGAAAAAACGGCCCAAAGAGATGAAGGGACTTGCCCAAGGTCACACAACAAGAACAAAAACTCAGGATTTTCTCAGATCCCTCCCAGTTCTAGCATTCTAGGACTTGTTAACTTCTAGCTGAGCTGTCTCTCTAGTGTTCTTTTATGTTCTGTGTTGATCATTCATTTACTTAGCAGATGTTTATTGAGCACCAACTGTGCACTGAGTACACAGGCCCTCTGGACTATTAGGTACCAGTCCTGGTAGTGAATGGAAGCAAAAGCAGTCACTGTCTGCCCTCATAGGGCTTTCAGTCTAGTGCCAGGGGTAGAAAAACTACATCTGTGGCAAGTACCACGAAGAAGATCAACAGTGTGAAAAGGAGGACTTGGAAGTGGTTATCAGTCCATTTGAGCTGCTCGAACAAATATACCATAGACTGGGTGGCTCATACACAACAGAAATTTATTTCTCTCGGTTCCGGAGGCTGGGAAATCTAAGATCAAGGTACTAGCAGACTTGATGTGTAGTGAGGACGCAATTCCTGGATCGTGGGATGATCATTCTCACTGTGTCCTCACTTGGTGAAAGGAGAGAGGAGCTCTCAAGTCCCTTTTATAGGGACACTAATCCGATTCATGAGGGCTCTACCTTCATGACCTAATCACTTCTCAAAGGCCCCACCTCCAAATACTATGACATTGGGGATTAGGTTTCAACATATGAATTTGGGGGGAACACAGACATTCAGTCTGTAGTAGCATGTGAGATTTAACCTAGTTAGAAAGTAACCTGGAAGCCAGAGCTAAAAGTAAACTGGGAGAATAGAGAACCGAAGTGTTCCAGGTGGAGGGAGCAGCATATGCAAAGCCCTGTGGCCGGAGGGAGCGAAGTTGGTGGCGGAACAAGCAAGGCTAGAGTGTAGTGTGGGAGGCGGGAATGTGGGCAGACAGGCGGCCGGCTCCGGATACCAACAAGGGCTGTTAAAGAGTGCTGGGGCTTTATTCGAGGATTAGATTGTTTCGAAAAGATGTCTCCAGTTGTAAAAGGTAACTGAATGCCCTGTCCCCAACCCTGTCTCAACTGACTTCCTTTCATTCCATCTCCTGTCTGTTTTTCTGACTTCAGTCACATGCTGCTTGGGGTGTTCTCAGCAGGTCTCGTTTCCACTTTTTGTGGCATATGCATTTCAGCTGTAAGGTGTACATGTGCATTTGGTGTGTGAGTGTGTTGCTACTGTATCATTTATTCACTCAATAAATATGAAGTTATTAAGTGCTGCTATGAGGCAGGCACTGTTCACTTGTCACTATGGGCAACCAACATGATGAGTGATAGTGTGTCTTTGTGTGTGATGTTGGTGCATTGTGTCATTACGCATGAGGGCTGTGTGTAAATGTGTTGGCCGTATGCTCAAAATGACGGCCACCGTGGGTAACCATGTAAGGCTCCTCTAGGTGTCATTATGTGTGCCTATCATTTTGGGTGTTTTGTCTAACTTGATGTAATAACAGCAGGTGTGGCTGACGTTGTGGATGGTTCTGTGTGTGGCTGTGTGATGTGAATGTAAGACTGTGATGTGTCTGTGTGTCTGGGAGTGCAGCTTGGGAGACCTTGTCTCCTGCAGTAAATCTAGCGGAGAACAAGCTTCCTGAGACTGTTGGAGGCGCTCTCCACAGCCTCTGGGATGATTGGTGCAGGGAGTGGAGCCTCCCCGCTGGCTGGAGCTGGAGGCAGAGGGGAGAGGAGGGCGCCTGGGCAGGCCTGGCTGGCCAGACAGGGCCAGATTAATAAAGCAGGACCTGGGAGAGGGCAGGCCAGGGCGGGTGGTTTTGGCAGGAGGCGGCTGAGATGAAAGTGGTCCGACTGGCGGGCAGGCAGGTGGCCTCTCCCCTGCCCTGTCAGCACTTTTTAATGTCCCCTCAGTTAGAACGTGTGGGAGGAGTGGGGTGAGGGAAGCTGGAGCTCACCTTTCCCAGGCCCTGGAGGAGGGGCTGGGGCAGCCAGGAGGTGGGGTGGGAGGAATGCGGTTCTAGGTGTAGCTGAGAGCAAGAGTCCCATGCCTCCTCTGTCCCCTCAGTGTGCCTGACCTCCAACTATCCAGGGAGGCAGGACTAGGAAGCAAATAGAGAAGCAGAAAACAGAGAGGGAATGAAAGGGGTGACTGAGACTGTGCGCCCGCACGTAGGTGACCGTACTGTCAGAGTAAGCATGCGAACCTGCCTAAACAGATGAGAGGAAGGCTGAGGTCATGAGAGTATGTGAGCAGGACTCTGTGTGTGTGTGTGTGTGTGTGTGTGTGTGTGTGTGTGTGTGTGTATGTGTTCAGCACTCTGCTTATGGGAATTGAAATCTTAAAACAGGAGGCTTGCTTCCTGGTGTGGCCTGTTGCTGGTGTGTGGCTTTGGATAGGTCATTTATCCTCCCTGAGCTTCGTCCCTTCATCTCTGAAGTAGGTATGAGGGTACCTGTTCCACAGGATGATTGTTGGGCTTAAATGGACTGAAATAAATGGTCAACTGTAAATCTCTTTATAAACGTGTGGTATCATTGTTAATAATTGCATGTGGGGCGTGTTGGGTGACTGTGTGTGATGGTGTGGGTGTGTCTAGGGGCCTGGATGTCTGTGTGTATCAGTTATAGTGGGTGTCTGGGTGAGAGTAGTAAGCGTGAACTCTGTTTATGATGAGTTTGTTGCAAGAGTGAATACACAGGTGTTAGATGCATGTTTGGTCCTTATAAGCAAAATATGTGGAAGTATCTGTGTGGATCCAAGAGTGGTCAGTGTCTTTGTGTGACCATGAATGCATGTGTTTGTCTGTGGGCGTCTGTATCGTTGTGTGTGTCTGATTTTGTGTCTCGAGGTGTATCTGAGTTGCTCTGGCACCTGAGATAGATGTTTGTGTCTTGGAGAGTGTGCTGGCTATGTGGGGGGGATATGTGGGGTGGGTTTAGCGGGTCTGTGCACCCTGTGTGCGTCTCTGAGTGTGTGTCCCAATGTGAATGTGGTTGAATGTGCCTTTGTCTTGGTCGTGTGAGTGTGATGGCGGTATGTGGTGCCTTGGTGTGTGTGTGTGTGTGTGCGTGCATGCGAGTGTGTGTTTGGTGAGCGGCTCTGCTGCCTTAAGCACCTTTCGAATACATTGGCCACAGCTCATTGAATCCTTTAACAATCTGACTCTGCTCTTCCTTCCCCGTTTTTTCTAATTCAGTTCCTCTTATTACAAAAATAAAAAATAAAGCGCTGCCCCTTTCCAGTGGCTGGCCCCGCGGAGCCCCCGCCTCGGGACCAGCCTCGTTTCACTCCATTTCGGAGAAAACGGGAAGTCGGTAATTTTAAAAAATATTTTCTACTTTATTTGGGATTTAATGTTCTTACAGAATCCTGCTGCCTCCCTCTGTCCCCCCTCCCCATCCACCCCCAGCCCCACATGCAAGAGGCGTAATGGCCCGTTCAGCATATTAGGGGAGCCAAGTGCGCGCCTGTGTGTGTATGTATGTGAGTGTGTACACACATACACACTTGGATAAAAACACACAGAGACCCACAGCAGACACACATAGGAATACACAGCAGTTCAAATGTATACTCACACATGAACTTGAACACCCTAGTACACAAACATCACACAAAGACAGAGACCCATCCCCGGACACTGTCACACTCTAAAGGGAAACACAAAAGCAGGAGCACTGTCAGGGTGACCCTCTGGATACAGAGAGCCAGACAGACTGAAAGAGGGGGAAGGACAGAGACGTATTTCCAGTGAGAGACTGGAAGCAACTTTTATGCCACAGAGGAGCATGAGTAGAGCAGTTCAGAGAACGAGAGGGGTTTGGTCGTCTCTGGGCCAGGCATCGCCCCTTTGTGCACGGGGACACCATACGGTCAAGAAGTGATGACTCAAGGTCATGCCGGGAGTCCAGACTAGGTGAGGGATTGGAAATGAGAACCTGTGCCACTTTCCTGTGCCCTGCTATTGGGGTCCCAAGGCGGTAAACTCTGTAAGTGTGTGTACGTGTGTGCCTTTGAAAGAAAGATGTGCTTTTCAACAGTACCAATTTAAGTGCCATACATGTATTAGGCTCAACAAATGTTTGCAGAGGCTGACAGAGCCAGAATGTGGCTGTGTATGTCTGTAAATGTAGACTTGAGAACTATGTGTACACACACATGGGAGCATCTATTGTGGTATATAAGCCTATGTAAGTGAGGCTGTGTGGACATGTCGATGCATAGACTGTAAGCCCAGTAGGGGCAGGAACTATGTATCCCCCTTGTATGCCCATCACCTTAGAAAGGGCTCGGCATGTAGTAAGTACCCAGTATATATTCATTCAAGAATGATGAATGAACAGAATCACTCTGGGGAGCTCAGATAGCTTAGGGAGGGCCTGACTACCAGTGGTAGACGTCATGAACAATCCAGCCTCTGGGAAGGACCTGGGAAGAGGGGATATTGTGCACCATGGGGTGGTAGGGTGAAAAACTCTGGTCCTGAGGTGTGTGCTTTGTTCAGAATGATGATTTCAAGAGTTTCAGACCATTCCATGGTGAAAAAAGGAAACGAGCTATCCGTTTGTTAAATATGGGACAGGTGAGGGATAGAACGGCAATAGTGGGCAGAAACTCAAGATGGATGGATGAACAGAGACAGATAGACATACTGACTGAACACACAAACTGATTAATAGATTTATTTATAGACAGACCAAAAGACAAATAGAGACACGGATAAATAGATGTACAGGTAGGCACACAGACTGACGTGAATAGTCGGGCAGGCAGACGATCTCTAGGAGTGACTGACAGACCAACAGACAGGCAGACCGATCGA
Organism: Prionailurus viverrinus; assembly: GCF_022837055.1. NCBI lineage: Eukaryota > Metazoa > Chordata > Mammalia > Carnivora > Felidae > Prionailurus > Prionailurus viverrinus. The sequence goes on from NC_062571.1 coordinate 59,749,035, forward strand.
TAGACAGGTAGATGGACAGCTGATTGCACAGAGAAGATGGATGTATAGCTCAGAATACAGAATGGGCCTGTAGCCGTGCTCCATATCCCATCTTCCTTCCTTGCTAATAGAACCCGTGCTTTTGTTTGGTGTTTAGAGACCAAGTGCTTTGCAGGGGAGGGGTTGAACCCCTCCCTTGTCCCAGAGGTGAATCTCAGTCCAGGAAAATCATGGCAATTCCTTTCAACTTGCTGGGGATTGATTTAGGAATGACATGTCATAATTCTGAAACACTGAAATGTGGGAAGAGGTCTCTTAAGGAGACTTTGGAGAAATTTTATCTCACTTATAAAAGGGTCCAGGGAAGAGAAATGCCCTCTTTTCTCCTATTGGATCTTGGAATTCACTGTATTAAAATGCAACGTGCTGAGCAGCTGCAGCCTTTTTTAAAACCTTGAGGTTCCTCCAGAATCAAAAGCTGACATGACAAGGATGGCAGAGATGTGAAAAGAATCTGGGTGTTCAATGATACCACTGAGTTACATTAATTTAGGAACCTCCCTGCGCCCAAACTTCTTGTTATGCGAGATAATATGTTTCTTATCATTTAAGCCGCTTTTGGTAGGGCCATCTGTTACTTGCAGCCAAATGCATCTTAATTGCTACACAAATCAACTGACAAATGAGACAAATACTGGAGAATTGAAGAGATACCTAAGTGGAGAGACTAACCAATAGAAAGACATACAGCTAGATGACCAAGAAACCAACAGTTAGACAATAAACAGATTCTTCAAACTGACACAGAGATAGGCAAGATGGTTTGTAGGTGGGTATGAAGTAAATAGACAAATGGACAGAGGTGAATTAGACAAATGAAATATGGACTGGAGCATGGTGGGATAAATGGGAGGGCTGGCAGAGACATATGTAGACAAACAGACCACAGACACCTCCAGAAAGTCTTCCCTGACCCACTCTGATTGGGTGTTCCCATGGCCATGTGTATAGAATACCATACCAGCCCTCACCCACTGTATGGTGAAATTGGTTTCCTTATCACTCTTCATGGTAAGTTGCAGGTCACAAGTTCCTTGAGGATAGGAATCACATCTTAGCCACCTTTAATATCCCCAGACTAGCACAGAGCTAAGCATACAGTAAGTGCTCAATAGCAATTTATTTATCAAATGAATGACTGAATGAACAGCTGTAGATGGGGGCGGGGGGGTGGATGGAAGGAAGGGAGGAGAGGGAGGGAGGGAGAAAGGAAGAAAAAAAAGAAGGGATAACTAGTCCGTCAGGGGACCAGGGGAGTGGTAGAGATGACTTCACACAGATGCAGGCAGTTGGTGGCCCTTGGGGTATTCCTCCTGACTGTTAGAGCCTCCCTCCTCATTGTTGCCCTTCATCTCCTGCTGCCTAGTTATTCTTTCGGAAGCATTACTCTGAGCAAATGCCCATTGTTGAAGATGACTCAGCATGGCATTCAGAGTTCTCCACTATAGGCCCCAATTTACCCCTTCCAACTCCACTCCCACCCCTACAGGTCTTTCAAGACGGGTCACCTTCCTTGACAGGCCTGCAGTTTCCTGCTTCTCTACAAACCACATTCCACTTCTTTTTTTTTTTTTTTTAAGTTCATTTATTTATTTATTTTGAGAGAAGAGGGGAGGGGCAGAGAGAGAGGGGCTCTGTCAGCACAGAGCCCGATGTAGTGACATTATGACCCGAGCCTAAGTCAGACGCTTAACCGATTGGGCTACCCAGGTGTCCCCGCATTCCACTACTTTTAAAGCTGTACTTAGATGTTATCTGTTCCAGGAAACCTTCCCTGGTTTCCCCTTCCCAACTCAGACCCACATGCACCAAATATAAATATGCCCTTGTTTATGTACACACTGACCTCCAACTACAAATGTTGACACAAACACCAAGAAGTTCCACTGTCATATCTTGTGCTTTCTACCTGGGCTCTGGTCAGAGCCCAGGCTCCTCCAGGCTTATGAACAGGTCATCCCCAAGACCTTTCATATTCTCGGTTCCACTCTGTCCAAGCAGGCCCTGGTATATCCTTTGGGTTACCTGTTTCCTCACCCTTCCTCATTACTTTGCCCAGACAGTGATTCTTTCTTCCTCCCCCTTGCTGTCCTACCTCCCTACTTCTTCGTTAACATCAACAAGCTTCCTTGAGGACTTACTGTGTGCTGAGTATGCTCCTCCCACGCCCAGGGCACAGATCTGGAGCCAGGCTACCTGGGTTCTAATTCTGGCTCCACCTCTTCCTAGCTGTATGATCTCAGGCAAATTACTTATCTTCTCTGTCTCATTTCCTCATCTGCAAAATGAGGTTAATAATGGTACCCACCTCACAGAATTGTTGAAAGAATTGAGTTGGTATAGTAGGGTGCTTAGAATAGTGCCTAGCATATAGTCAGTACTATAGATGTAATAGTTATTATTCTATTATGCTTTGGCTCTGAGGATTCCAGATTATCAAGTTTAGAGGAAGAGAACTGTTGGGTACTGAGTGGCCCCTGTGTGCAGAGGGTCTTATATGTGGCATCTCAATTAAAAAACAAAACAAAACAAAAATCCTTTTTAGAAGGGGTCATCACTGCATCTGTTCCATGGACAGGAAAATGAAGCTTTAGGTAGCTGATGTGACTTGCCCAAGGTCTCACCACCAACACAGAGAAGATTCAGGAGTTGAATTCAGATTTACTTGACTCCAAAGCTGTGCCTTTTCCAAAACACCATGCTGTTTCTTTGCTTTGAGGATCAGACTAGGAATTGAAGTTTGTACTCAAGGATGTGAGGTCTGAGAATGCTGGTGCTGTGAGGGTCTACATTATCTTGGCTGGGAGCAATTTAAGTACAAGTAATCCATTTTCATAGTGGTCATAGTATATGACAGAGTACTATACCCTTGTTGCCGTATATCCCTGCTTTGTGCCTTCTGAAATCAATGCTCGGGCTTCACAGTATGGTTTGGGGGTTTCTGGGGGGCAGTGGTCAGGGGAGTGCTGGAGGACAGCAGGAGTCACCAAATTAATGGCCCACCTGGGGCCAGGAAGTCCAGGGCTACCTGGAAATGAATTATCTGGTTAAGAAGCCATGACCGGGTGGATCAATGGAGACAGAGGGTTTGTCACTTACTGCCCCGCATTCAAAGAGCTGCACCACTGGGGCTGAGGTTCATGGGGACTGCTGCCTTTCTCCTGTAGTGCCCCAGCCTCAGATCACTGAATCCTCAGGGAGCTCAGAGCCTAGTTGAGTCATAAGCACTAAAAGCTTCTCCAAGAAGCAGATTCTGAAATCAAGATTAATGTGCAAGGTGCTGTCAGGAAGCTCTAGGGATCAAAACCCGTGGGAGAAGAGGAAGGAATCAGGATTAGACAGAGCCGACCTTTTGTGGCACTCAAACTGGAATGGCCCTTCAACTTTTTCCAAACTTGAGGCCAGAGGGCTCAGCTCTTATGCCCCCACATTGATAGTCAGAGGGTGGGTAGCCCTAAGAAGCAGTCATGACCTTGGGCTAGGCAGCTGTCTTCAGCTGAGGCCATTCTCCAGCAGGAGCTAATGGGACTGTCTGATAGCACTCCCAGCAACTAGGGTAAGTTCCTCATTGAAGGGGATCTGGATGGTGCATGACACTGTCCGTCATGGGTGCCTACCCAACTGGGAAGGGTGAGGCACTCAAGAAAGCCTTCCTGTATGAGACAATACACGAGCCTTTAGGAGAATAAGTAGGGGGAAAAAACTAGGAAGGGGGTGTGTAGGGAAAAGGGGAGTTTCTGGTATATAGAATAGTACTGCTAAAACCCAAAGGCAATGCTGATGTAGAAGTAGGCAGAGCTCAGATCTGAAGGTCTGCATTGCTATGCTAAAGAATTTGAGTTTTTGTATTAAGAGGATGGGGAACCCTTAAGGATTTTAGGGCAATGTGTGATTCTAATTAAGATTTGTTTGCATTTTAGAATAATCTTGGCACTGTCCTTTACTAGCTGTGTTACTAACAAGTGACTTAACTTCTCTGTGCCTCAAGTCCCTTGTCTGTAAGATGGGGATAATAATTGTGCCTGCTGGTTAGAGTTGTAAGGATGATGTGAGACGGTGGGGGTGAGGCTGGCATGTGGCAAGCCTCAGGGAAGATGAACTACAGGCCAGCCTGGGCTGGGTGGAGACCAGTGGAAGCTGCATTGTGACAGCTTCTGCAGGTATTCAAGAAACCTATGGTGAGGGCATAGCTAAGACAGATGCAGCAGAGGTGGGGAAGAAGAGGCCAGTTTAAGAGTTTTTAAGAGGCGGGGCGCCTGGGTAGCTCAGTTGATTGAACATCAGACTCTTGATTTTGGCTCCGGTTATGATCCCAGGATCGTGGGATCAAGCCCCGTATGGGCTCTGCACTGAGTGTGGAGCCTGCTTGTGATTCATTCATTCATTCATTCATATTCTCTCTCTCTCTCTCTCTCTCTCTCTCTCTCTCTCTCTCTCTCTCACTGTCTCTTGCTCCCTCTCCCTCTCCCCCCTGTCTGCTCCTCTCCCCTGCTTGCATTCTCTCTCTTTCTAAAAAACAAAATTAAATTAAAAAATATAAATATATAAAAGCTTTTAAGAGGCCAAATTCACAGGATTTAGTGATGGTGTGGATGAAAGAGGTGATGAAAAAGATGGCATTCACAGTGACTCCCAGGCTTCTGGTTTGGGTGACTATTTCTGGGAGCACACAAATGGATTTGGTGTGGGGGAGGTGTTGAAATTAAGATTCTTGAGGAATCCAGCTGGAGGTGCTAGTCAGTTATTCAGAACTGAGCTCTGAGAAAGGCTGGATGGGAAAAAATGTGTGGGGATCGTTTGTGTAAAGGTCAGTGGACCCATGGGCCTGGATTAAGCCACCTAGTGAGTAAATAAAGGGAAGAGTTGGCTGCAGGTGGAACTGACGAGTGAGATGGAAGATAAAAGAGATCCCAGAGAAACAGGGTGGGGCGAGGACAAGGAGATGCTGCTGTCATGAAAGCCCAGGAGGAAGGAGACCCAAAAGGGCCTCAGCCAACACAGCTCAGTGTCACAGAGACAGCAACAAAGATAAAAGTGGCAGAGTCTATTGAAGAGGACAAGAGGTTTCTGGTTGTTGAACTTGAGGACAGCATTTCATCAAAGTGGTGGGTGGAAGGCAAGTTGTGATGGCTTGAAGCATAAAGATGAAGCTGAGGGTTGTACAACTCTGAATGGACAAACATGTAGATAGAGAGATTGCCAGGGGTCAGGGCCGAGCCAGGCCAAATGCAATCTTTCCAGACCTTTGCTTGTGCCCCTTCTCTCATGTTTCTCATCACAGACTGTCTGTAGGTATCGTAGTTCTCCCTATCCCTGCCTGCCTCCCCTACCAGATTGTAAGCTCCTTCGTGGTGGGATCCTCATCCATGTTTGGGTCCTTCCCGGAACCAGAGATGGTGCCAATTGGATCTGCAGGTGACCAGCAAGTGCTTATGAATAAATGATCTGAGATGAGACCATGCAAGTTTCCTGGTTTGCAGACTGGTCAGTTAGCAAGGAAGTAGCGAAACTATGTTCTGGAAGAAGATATGTGGTGGGAGAAGGGATGGCTGAGAACTATGGGGTGTGAATCAAGGCACTTAGGGAAAAATAAATACAACTGACTTTTTAAAATTTAAGTGAACTCTACTCCCAGTGTGGGGCTTGAACTCATCACTCCAAGATCAAGAGTCACATGCACTACTGACTGAGTCAGCCAGGTGTCCCTAAATACAACTGACCTTTGAGCAGAAGTTCTTAACCATTTTTGATCCTGGACCCCATAGAGATGCCAACGTAAATAATGAACACTTGCTCCAGGAAAAACACATGTCAGGAACTCCTATCCAGTCTGCACATGATTTCGGCAGTTTCAAAGGCTCCTGAGGCCCATCTACACACCTAGCCAGTGGTCTGTGGGTTACAAGTCAAGAATGTGCTTCCAGAATGGGATATTTACCAGCCCTGTGACCTGGAGTACATCATGTACCCACTCTGTACCTCAGTTTCTTTATCTGTAAGGTGAGGATTTATGAGGTGAAGGTGAAAAGTGTAAAGAAACACACAACTTTGTAAGTCAAAATACCACAAATATTCTACCTTCTTAGTGGGTAGAATTATCCCATTTTGAAAATAGGAAAATGGAAATTCAGTTCAAGAAATTTGACCAAATGTACAAACGAGTAGGCAAAGGAGCTAGATTCTATCCAGGTTTGTCCAGGTCCAAATCCTGGGCTCTCTCCCGTAGACAGTGCTGCCGACCAGGTATAACATCATCAATGTCTCTGCCCAGCCCTGGCACAGTTAACACACTAACATGCATGAAAAGGATTTGGAAACTGGACACCATTTATGGAAATGCCACATTAGTATCAGCATTGTTGATCACCTCATATCTTAAAATGTCTTCCTTGGCATCTGTTATGTTCCTCCCCCGAACCTCAGATCCCTTTTTCCTTGCTTCTGTCACCTGCTCCTCTTTTTTCCTCTGTCTCCTGGGGGTAGGTATTCTCTAGTCTCACCTCTTGCTTTCTGTTTCTTTCCTCTCTAAACCCCCTCATGTTATAACTTCAGCTCTGACCTCTAAGCAGGTCACTCTGAAATCTGTACTCCAGTCCAAAGCCTTATTTCAACCACCTGCTGGGAGTTTGTCACCTAAATCAGTGGTCTCAGATTTTGTTGTGCATCGGAATCACCTGGAGTATTTGTTTAAAAATGGGTTGCTGGGGGGCGCCTGGTTGGCGCAGTCGGTTAAGCATCCGACTTCAGCCAGGTCACGATCTCGCGGTCCGTGAGTTTGAGCCCCGCGTCAGGCTCTGGGCTGATGGCTCAGAGCCTGGAGCCTGTTTCCGATTCTGTGTCTCCCTCTCTCTCTGCCCCTCCCCCGTTCATGCTCTGTCTCTCTCTGTCCCAAAAATAAATAAACGTTGAAAAAAAAATTAAAAAAATAAAAATAAAAATGGGTTGCTGGGCCCCACTTGCATAGTTTCAGATTCAGTAGGCTTGGGGTGGAGCCAAAGAATATTTTTTACAGCATTATACAAGGTATAATTGACATATAATAAACTGCACATATTTAAAGTGAATAATTTGATAAGTTTTGACATGAATACAATCATGAAACCACCGCAGTCAAGATAATGAACATATCCTACCCCCCAAAGTCTCCTTGTTTCTTTTATAATCCCTCTTTCCCTCCCCTCAACCTCCTCTCCCACCCCCCAGGTAAACTTTAACTTGTTTGTGTCACTACAGATTAGTTTGCATTTCCTAGAATTTTATGTAAATGGAATCACAAAAATGTACTCTATTGTTTCTGGCTTGTTTCACTTAGCATAATTATTTTGAGATTCATCCATGTTGTTGCATGTATCAATAGCTCGTTCCTTTTTATTACTGAGTAGTAGTCCATCATATAAATATACAATAGTTTGTTTCTCCATTCATTAGTTAATGGACATTTGAGTTTCCAGTTTGGGGCTATTACAAATAAAGGTACCAAGAACATTTGCATAAAAATCTTTGTGCTCTTATTTCTCTTGCAAGTAGAATGGCTAGGTCATATGGTAAATGTATATTTAACTTTTTAAGGAACTGCCAGATTGTTTTTCAGATTGGTTGTACTATTATACACAGCCACCAGCAGTGTATGAGAATTCCAACTGCTCTATATCTTTGCCAGTATCTGGTATGATCAGTCTCCCCCCAGCCTTTTTAATCTTAGCCATTCCAGGGGCATCTGGGTGGCTCAGTCCATTAAGCATCCAACTTCAGCTCAGGTCATGATCTCCCGGTTCGTGAGTTCAAGCCCCACGTTGTGCTCGGTGCTGACAGCTCAGAGCCTGGAGCCTGCTTCAGATTCTGTCTCTGTCTCTCTCTGACCCTCCCCCCCTCTCAAAAATAAATAAACATTTTAAAAAATCTTATTAAAAAAAATCTTAGCCATTCCAGTGTGTATGTGGGTATGTCGGGGGTATGTAATGTAGTGGTAGTGGTATGTAGTGGTTTTAATTTGTATTTCCTTAATGACATGATGTTGAGCAGCTTTTCAGGGTGCTTATTTGCTATCCAAATATCTTCTCGGGTTTAGTGTTTGTTCAAATCTTTTGCTTATTTTAAAGATGAGATGGTTGTCTTTTTACTATTGAGCTGTAAGTGTTCTTTATTTATTCCAGGACAGATGTGCTTTGTTGGATATTTGCTTTGCAAATAATTTCTCCCAGTATATGACTTACTTTTTCATTTGTTAAACAATATCTTCTGAAGAGCAAACATTTTTAACTTGATGAAGTCAAATTTGTTATTTTACTTATTTATTTATTTACTTACTTACTTAAAGTAATCTCTACACTCAACGTGGGACTTGAACTTATGACCCTGAGATCAAGAGTCGCATACTCTTCAGACTCAGCCAGCCAGGCGCCCCTTGATTTTTTTTTTTTAATACTTTGCACTTTTACGGTCATATTTAGAAATCTTTGCCAAATGCAAGGTCTCTAAGATTTTCTCTGTGTTTTCTTATAGAAGTTTTATGGTTTTAGCTCTCGTATTAGGTCTATGATCCTTTTCAAGTTAATTTTTGTATATGGTGTGAGGTAAGAATTGAGTTTCTTTTTTTTTTCTTCTTGCATATGGATATTCAATTATTCCAGCATCATTTGTTGGAAAGATTCTCCTTTCCCCATTGAATTGCCATGGTACTTTTTTCAAAAATCAATTGATCATTTATGCATGGGTTTATTTCTGGACTCTGTATTCTGCTCCACTGAACTATTGTCTGTATTTATACCAGCACCATGCTATATTGCTGCATCTTTATAAGTCTTAAAATCAGGTAGTGTAAGCCTTTCAACTTTGTTCTTTTTCAAAATTGTTTTGGCTATTCTATCGTATTTCCATATGCATTTTAGAATTCATTTGTCAGTGTCTAAAAATAAATAACCTGCTGGGATTTTGAGATTGCATTTAATCTATAGATCAATTTGGGGAGTATTGACATCTTAACAATATTGCATTTTCCAATGCACGGGCATAATATTTCTTTGTTTACTTGGGTTTTCTTTAATTTCTCTCAGCAGTGTTATTTAGTTTTCAGAGTATGAGTCTTGCATATCTTTGGTCAAATTAATCTCAACAAGTGTTTAATATTTTTTTATTTTGTTGTAAATGGCATGTTTTAAAATGTTATTTCCTATAGTTTATTGCTAGTATATAAAAATACCGTATGTGTTACTGTACTAACAGATAGTTAGGCCCCAACTCTACAGTTTCTGATTCTGTAGGTCTGGCATGTGGTCCCAGAATTTGCATTTCTAATAAGTTCCCAGGTGATGCCTATGCTGTTTGGGGCACACATTTTGAGAACCACTGGCATAAGTGTTCTGCCTAAATCTCTTGTTTCAAACTAAAGTCATCACCTGGACCCAAATAAATTCTTCCTCAGATTTTCCTCTTTCCAAAAATGGCCCCATCATCCAATTCCATGTCTGTTGGTCAAGTGACTGAGTTTCCCATTGCAAAATCAATCCACAGAATCACATCCAATCAGCTGCCACTCTAATAATATACTCCTGAAATAGGTCTCCCCTCTGTCCCCTTCACTTTCCATCTCATATCTTCATCCCTTTCCTGCTTGACCAGTGAAATCACCTACTTACTAATCTCTCTGCCTTTAGTTTCTTTCTACTACAATATAGTCTTCACAGTTCCAGGCTAATCTTTCTAGTCAGCAGCTTGGATTGTGCCAGTCTCCTGTTAAACAATCCCCCACGGGGCTCTCACTGCCAGATTAATTACATCTAAACTCTTTACTCTGATGTAAGGGTTTAGTAAGAGACTTCCAGTTGTCTACTTAGTATACTTTCATCTTTAGTAATAGAACTTATATCTTATCCAGGGGAGCAATCTGCCCAGAGGTTTCCGTTTATTTTTCTCAGCAGATAAATGGTATGTTTTTCTCTCACAGATAAATGGCCATGTGACTAAGTTCAGGCCAATAAGATATTAATACAAGTTGTTGGTTGCCACTTCCTGAAGGTTCCATAAAGGTTCCATAAAGAAGGCAGATAGCTGGGTAGATTGCCTCTCTTCCCTTCCTTTCTCTCCATGTCTGGAATGCTGGAGCTCCAGCAGCAATCTTGGACCATGACACAACTTGAAAGATGGAAGCACTTGCTAAGGATATAAGGAGCCTGGGTCTCTGACGACAGTAGAGCTGCCAAACCAACCCCAGATCACCAAACTCTGAAGTTATTTTACTTAGAGAAAAATAAACCTTTATGTGTTTAATGTAATTTGGGTGCTTGCAGTCAACCCTAACCCTGACTGATACACCCAATATTCAAAGCTCTCCAAATAATTAGCCACCTCTGACTCTATCCACCGCCCCCCCCCCACACAAATACATTATGTTCTAGCCAAACCATACTATTTTCTGTTTTCTAAGGACAAACTTGTACCTTCTTTTCTCTCTTCCTATGCTCATCTCATGCACTTCCTCCATGTTTACCTATTGAAGTCAAGTTCAGATGCACTCTTCTTATGAATCCCTCCCTGTTGTTCTATCCAAATATGATTTCTCTGTCTTCCGAGCTCTCAGAGTATTCCGATCATATCTTTCTTGGCACATAGAGTCTGCCCCAAATTATCATTACTTAGATGCCTATCCTGCTGGATTGTAAGTTCCTTCATGTTGCCAACCACAGGGTTATTGTTCAACAAAGATTTGCTGAAGGAATTCATGAATAAATAAGGGAATGAATGAGTGAAAACAAATAGTAAACATCTGCTCCCCCCTCATCATGTGCAACATCCATCTCAACACTTTCAAAGAGACCACATTAAGTTAAAAAGATTCCTACAGTTGATAAGAAGAGAGAGGCAGTGGGCACAGAGTAAGCCAAAAAACCTGCTCTGTCTGGAAAGGACTAAGGCTAAGGACTAGGCTATAATAACAAATTATTATACCTAGCCCAGCCTGCCTTGTAACAACAACAAGAGCAGCAGCAACAACAGCAACAACTAATATTTACTAAGCATTTGCTATGTGATGACATCCTGCAAAATGATATACATGCACTATTTTATTTAATCCATCAACAGCCTATGATATTGGTGCTAATATTTCTCCTGTTTTTGTTTTCTTTTTTCTTTCTTTCTTTCTTTTTTTTTTTTTTTAAGTAGGCTCTGTGCCTAGCACGGAGCCTAATGTGGGGCTTGAACTCATAACACTGAGACTAAGACCTGAGTTGATATCAAGAGTTGGACGCTCAACTGACTGAGCCCCTCAGGCACCCCTTTCCCCTGTTTTACAAGTGAAAAGACAGTATCAGAGAGGTTAACTCACTTACCCAGGGTCACAGAGCTTGGATGTAGCAGAGCAGGAATTGGGACTCAGTCCTGATTCTAAGCCATGCTGTTAACAATGAGCCAGACTATATGAGACATGGCTGTCTGTCTCACCAAATGGTGAGGTCCTGGCATACAGGAGCTATAATCTATATATTATGCTCCCCCTGAAGTGCCTACACAGTACCTGGGTCCTGAAGACCCAGCAAGTGGGTTGGTTTCAAAATCATCAAAGAAGTTCTATCCTAGAAAGATAGCATAGAATAGGTGGAATAGACATATTTTCCTTTATTCTTTCCAATAAGCACAACTAAAATTCTTGGATGTTATACATAAAGCAAACATAAGAGTCTGAAAGGTGGAGAGAAGAAGGCAGATCAGCTAGGGACCTTGGAATCCAAGAAACAACATATTAAGTTCTCTGAGTTTTCTTTTTGTCCCACCTGATCTATCTTAGACATGGAGCTGAGGAAGCTGGCAACCCAGAAACACCAATAAGCACACACATACCAAAAAAATCCTAATGAAAGTTGCTCTCTCTAGTCAAACAAGAAGGAAAAGGGCAACTAAGTGAGACAGCTTTTAGACAATAACTGATCTACTTCAGCCAAATTCCACAGAAAAAAATCTGTGGCCCCACTCTCACCCATGCCAGCAAAGATGAGTGCTGAGCCTAGACTTCTAAGTAGGCTGTAATGAGGCATTCCAACCACTGGCAGGATGGTGTCAGAGAAGGCCAAGTAGAGAGTGTGAACACTTGTACTTGCCAGAGGTAACAAGCTCCCCACCCACCCCACGTGTCAGTGGAGATCACATGAGGATCCTGGACTTCAACTGCCACCCAGCAGTTATGAGGTGACCCTCCTTTACTTTGGAGTGGTGTTGGAGGAGGCCTAGTACAGTTTAAGGACTTTCATTCCTTCCATGGTGTCAATGAAAGCTATGTGGATAGCAGTAACAAAGCACTCCTAACCCCTCTCAGCCAGGGAGGTATCAGAGAAGGCCTAGTGGAGAGGTGGAGATTTTACCTCCACCCAGCAGTAATAAGGAGAAAGGCCAAGTGGGGAACCTGGATTTCTACCCAACCTTGCACTAACAATGAAATGTTCTCCCTATGCCTCTGCTAGAGGAGTGCCAGTGGAAGCCAGCTAAAACAGAGGTTTAAATAAAATCAAGAGTCTTATAATACCCCAAATTCCCAGTTTCAATAAAAAAAATCACTTATCATACCAAGAACAAGGAAGATCTCAAACTGAATGAAAAAAAAAAAAGAAAGAAATAGATGCCAACACTGAGTTGTCACAAATGTTAGAATTATCAGAACAAGATTTTAAAACAACATCACAAAAAATGCTTTAATGAACAATTATGAACACACTTGACACAAATGAAAAAACAAAAAGTCTTAGCAAAGATATAGAAAGTCTTAGCAGAAATAGAAAGTTTTAGCAAAGAAATAGAAATATAAAGAACCAAAAGAAATTTTAGAATTCTAAAATATCATAACAGAACTGAAGACCTCAATGAATGGGCTTGAAAGCAGAATAGAGAAAAACAGAGGAAGATAAAACAGTAGAAGTTACCCAATCTGAACAACAAAGAGAAAAAAAAATACCAAAAATAAACTGTAGGACTATAACAAAAGATCTAACATTTTTGTCATTGGAGTCTCAGAAGGAGAGTAGAGAGTAGGACTGAACAAGCATTCAAAGATGGCAGAAACTCTCCAGAATTTGGCAAAAGATGTAAACATACAGATTCAAGTAGTTGAGTGAATTCCAAACAGGATAAACCTAAAAAAGCTCACACCAAGACACATTATAGTCAAAATTCTAAACACTGAAGACAAAGAAAACTCTTGAAAGTAATGAGAGAAATGACACCTTACCTGGAGGAGAACCCAATTCAAATGCAGTGGGTTTTTCATCAGAAACCATGAAGACAAGAAAGAAGTGGCACAACTTTTTCAAGTGCTAAAAGAAAAGAACTCTGAATCCAGAGTATCCAGTGGAAATAACCTTCAGAAATGAAAGGAAAAGCAAGACATCAGCAGATAAAGGAAAACTAAGAGAATGTGTTACTAGCAGACTTACCCTAAAAGAATGACTAAAGAAAATTCTCTAAACACAAAGGAATTGATAAAAGAAGAAACCTTGAAACACCAGAAAGGAATAAAAAACATGTTAAGCAAAAATATGCATAAACACAGTAGATTTTCCTTCTCTTCTTGAGTTTTGTAACTTACGTTTGACTGTTGAAACAAAAATTACATATGCATAGAACGCAAATGTTTTACATGATTATATTATAAATGGGCGAAGATAAAGGGATGTAAAATGAGATAAAAGGTCTACACTTCACTGAAACTAGTAAAATGATGACACTTGTAGACTGTGATAGTTTTGCATATTTAATGTAATACCTAAAGATGCCATTTAAAAAAAGAGTTACACTCAAAAACACTATAGAGAAATAAAAACAGAATTTCTTTCTTTTTAAAGCTCTACATTTAGTGTGGGACTTGAACTCATGACCCCAAGATCAAAAGTCTAAAAGCAGAATCCAAAGGGTGCATGGGTGGCTCAGTCAGTTGGGCATCTGACTTTGGCTCAGGTCATGATCTCATAGTTTGTGGGTTTAAGACCCATGTCAGGCTCTGAGCTCTCAGACCCTGCTTTGGATTCTGTGTTTCCCTCTATCTCTGCCCCTTCCCTCACTTGTGTTTCTCTATCTCTCAAAAATAAATAAATAAACATTAAAACAAATTTAAAGCAGAATTCTAAAAAGTGTTCCAGTAACCACAAAAAGGCAGGGAAAAGAAAATGGAAATGAAAAACAGAACAAATAGAAAACAAAAAATAAGAGATCAGACTCTAATAGATCAATAATTACATTAACTATAAATGGTATAAATACACAAATTAGAAGACACATTGGCAGAATGATTAAAAATCATGACCTAAATACATATGTGTGTATATGTATTTGTATATACATATGTATATATGTATATGTGTGTGTGTGTGTATATATATATATATAGCAGACACACACAAATATATAGAGAGAAAGAGAGAGCAAGTGAGAATGTGTGGAGGGGTGGAGAAAGCAAAAGATGGGAAAAGATATATCATGGAAACATTAAAACAGAAGAATTCCATATGTGTATCAGTCCATATGCCATATTAGTAGCAGATAAAGCAGACTTCAGAGTAAATAAAATTACTAGAGACAGAGAGGGATATGATATAATGATTAAAAGATCAACTCATGAAGAAGATATACAGTTCTACTTGTGTAGCACTGTAGCACCAAGCAACAGAACTGCAAAATATGTAAATCAAAACCTGATAGAACTGAAAGGAGAAACAGACAAATACACAATTATAGTTGAAGATTTCAACACCCCTCTCAATAACTGATAGGATAACTATATAGAACTAAATACCACCATCAACCAACAGGATCTGATTGACATGTACATAACACTCCAACAACAGCAGAATGCATATTATTTTCAAGTGTACATGGGACATACACCAAGATAGACCATGTCCTGAGCCATAAGACAAACCTCAACAAATTTAAAAGAACTGAAATAATACATGGTACATTCATTGACTACAATTTTTTAAAAGAATTTGTAACATAAAAATAACAATAAACTCTTCAGGCACTCGGAAGCAAAACAACACACTTGTAAATAATCCATGAGTCAAAGGGAGTCTCAAGGGAAATTTTTAAAAATAAATTGAACTGAATGAAAATACAACATATCAAAATTTGTGGGCCACAGTTAAAGCAGTGCTGACAGGAAAATGTATCCACTAAAGTCCTGCATCAGAAAATAGGAAAAGTCTTGACATTACAAACTCCTACATCAGGTATTTAGAAAAAGAAAAGCAAAATAAACACAAAGCATGCAGAAGAAGAAAATAATAAAGAGAAAAGAAGAAATCAATAATTTTTAAACAAAAATAGAGAAAATCCATGAAACAAAGATTTGGTTCTTTGAAAGTATCAATACAATTGATAAGCCTTTAGCAAGACCAACAAAGGAAAAAGAGAGAAGATACAAATTACCAATTTCAGGAGTGAAACAGGCAATATCACTACAGGCCCTGCAAACATCAACTGGATAAGTGAATAGTATGAACAACCTTAAACACACTGAAAAACACAAACTACCACAACTCACACAATATGAAATTGGTCATTTTAATAATTTTCTAACAAGGAAGTGGAATTAATCATTTTTAAATTCCTATAAAGGATATATCCAGGCCCAGACAGTTTTACTAGAGAATTCTACCAAATATTTAAAGAAAAAAGAGCAGAGCTACACATTCTCTTCCAGCAAATGGGAAAGGAAGTAACACTTCCCAATTAATTTTATGAAGCTAATATTACTTGGATATCACTAGACAAAGACAGTACCAAAAAGAGAAAACTACACACCAATATTCCTCATGAATATAGATGCAAAAATCCTTAAGAAAATACTAGCAAACTAAATCCAGCAATATGTGAAAAGAATTATACACTATGACCAACTGGTGTTTATTCTAGTCATGAAAGTCTGGTTCAATTAATTAAAAACTAATCAATGCATTCTACTCTATGCACAGGCTAAAGGACAATTACATGAACATATTGGTTGATGCAGAAAAAATATTTGACAAAATTCAACACCCATTCATGATAAAAACTCTGAAAAATAGGAGGAGAGAGGGAGGGGAACCAAAAAAAAAAAAAACTCTGAAAAATAGGAATAGAGGGGAACTTTCTCAATTTGATAAAGAGCATTCTTAAAAATCCTAGAGGTAAAATTACAATAAGTGGTGAAAGACTGAATGTTTTACCCTAAGACCAGGAACAAGACAAAGATGTTCACTCTCGCCACCGATTCAGTGTAGTGCGTGAAGTTCTAGCTACGGCAATAAGGCAAGAAAAGGAAATAAGAGCTATACATATCAGAAAGGAAGACACTGCTGTCTACTTAGGAAATCCCAAGAAATGTTAAAAAAAAAAAAAAAGCAAACGACCTCACAAAAAAACAAAAAACAATAACCTTTTAGAACTAATGCATGAGTTTACCAAAGTTGAAGAATACAAGATAAATTCTACAAAAATCAGTTGTATTTCTATATACTAGCAATGCATATATGGACACTGAAATTAAAAATAAAAATTTATTCATTTACTTATTTATGTACTTAGAGCAGGGAAGAGGGGCAAAGGGAGAGAGAGAATCTTTTTTTATTTAAAAATTTGAATGTTTTTTTATTTATTTTTGAGAGAAAGATCACAAGCAGGGGAGGGCCACAGAGAGAGACACACACAGAAACTGAAACAGGCTCCAGCTCTGAGCTGTCAACACAGAGCCTGATGTGGAGCTCAAACTGCGAGATCATGACCTGAGCCAAAGTTAGACACTTAACTGACTGAGCCACCTAGGTGCTGGGGGGGGGGGGGGGGGGGGGGAGGGGGGAGGGAGAGTGAGAGAGAGAACCTTCAGCAGGTCCCACGCTCAGCATGGAGCCCGATGGGAGCTTGATTCCATGATCCTAGGATCATGACCTAAGCCAAAATCAAGAGTCAGATGCTCAACTGACTGAGCCATGCAGGTGCCCCTAAAATACCATTTATAATTGCTCAAAAATAAAATGAAATACTCAGGTATAAATCTAACAAAATGTGGGCAGGAATGGTATCCTGAAACTACAAAGTGCTGATGAAAGAAATTTAAAAATATTTTTTAATGGAGAGACGAACCATATTCACAAGTTGGAAGACTAAAGATGTCAGTTCTCAAATTGATATATAGGTTTAACACAATTCTTATGAAAATCCCGGCAAGATGGTGGTTTTTTGTTTTGGTTTTGGTAAGTATAGGCAAGATTATTCTAAAGTTGTATGAAAAGGCAGAGGAGCTAAAATAGCTAAAACATTTTGAAAAAGAAGAATAAAGTGGGAGGAGTGCATCTGTGGAATTTCAAGTTTTATTATGTAGCTACAATAACCAAAACTATTAAGTTTGTCAACTTCCACATATGAGTGAAAACATATGATATCTGTCTTTCTCTGACTGACTTATTTTACTTAGCATAATACCCTCCAGTTCCATCCATCTTGTTGCAAATGGCAATATTTCATTCCTTCTCATTGCCAAGTAGTAGTCCATTGTATATATGAACCACATCTTCTTTATCCACTCATCAGTAGATGGACATTTTGGCTTTTTCCATAATTTGGCTATTGTTGACAGTGTTGCTATAAACATTGGGGTACATGTGCCCCTATAAATCAGCATCCTGTATCCTTTGGATAAATTCCTAGTAGTGCTATTGCTGGGTTGTAGGGTAATTCTATTTTTAATTTTTTGAGGAACCTCCACACTTAACAGAAGACCACGGAGGAAGGGAAAGGGAAAAATAGTTTCAAACAGAGAGGGAGGCAAACCATAAGAGACTCTTAAATACAGAGAACAAACTGAGGGTTACTGGGGAGGTTGGGATAGGGGGTAGGGGAAAATGTGTGGTGGGCATTGAGGAGAGCACTTGGGATGAGCACTAGGTGTTGTATGTAAGCGATGAATCATGGGAATCTACTCCTTAAGCCAAGAGCACACGGTGTGTTAGCTAACTTGACAATAAATTATATTAAAAGAATAACCAAAACTATATGGTATTGATAGAGGTATGGACACATAGATCAATGGAACAGAATAAAGAATCCAGAAGTAGACCACACAAATATGCCCAACTTATGGTGCAAAAACAATTCAATGGAGGAAAGATATTCTTTCTAAAAAAATTTTATTTTGAGAGAGAGAAAGAGTGGGGGGGTTGCGCAGAGAGAGAGAGGGAGAGAGAGAATCCTAAGCAGGCCCCAGGCTCCGTGCAGAGCCCGACATGGGACTAGATCTCATAACCATGAGATCATAACCTGAGCTGAAATCAAGAGTCAGATGTTTAACCAACTCAGGCACACTGGAAAGATAGTCTTTTCAACAAATGATGGTAGAGCAAGTGGGTATCCATACGTTAAAAAAAAAGAAAAACAAAAACAAAAACAAAAAAAGAACCTTGGACTAAGTCTCACACCTTATACAAAGATTAATTCAAAATGAATTATAGACTCAAGTGTAAAATATAAAATTATAAAACATTTAGAAAAGAACATAGGAGGAAATTGTCAGGATCTAGGACTAAGCAAAGAGTTCTTAGACTTGACACCAAAAGTATGATCCATACAAGGAAAAATTGATAAATTGGACTCTATAAAAATTTAAGACTTTAGCTCTGTGAAGACTCTGTTAAGAAGATGAAAAGACAAACTACAAACTGGGGTAAAATATTTGCAAACCACATACCCAACAAATGATTAGTTTATAGAACATGTAAGGAACTCTTAAAACTCAACAGTAAAAACAAACAAGCAATTCAATTAGACAATGGGGCTAAAAACATGAAGAGAGACATTTCACTGAAGAAGATATACATATGGCAAATAATCACATGAAAATATATTCAAAGTAATGCAAAACCAGGGGCACTTGGGTGGCTCAGTTGGTGAAGTGTCCAACTCTTGATCTCAGCTCAGGTCTTGATCTCACAATCATGAGTTCAAGGCCTGCATTAGGCTCTGTGTTGGGCTCCACGCTGGGCATGACGCCTACTTGAAAAAAAAAAAAAGTAATGCAAAAACAAAACCAAAATGAGAGATCATTATATATGTCTCAAAATGGCTTTTAAAAAAAAGCAATACCAAATGCTGGCAAAGTGCAGAGAAATGATACATAGCTGGTGGAAATGTAAAATGGTATAGTCACTCTAGAAAATACTTTGGCAGTTACTTAAAAAAACTAAATATACACTTTTCATATGACCTGCCGCAATTGTACATGTAGGCCTATATCCCAGAGAAATGATAACTTATATCCACACAATACCTGTACACCATTGTTCATAGCAGCTCTATTCACAATAACCCCAAACTGGAAACAAACCCAGATGCCCTTCAATGGGAGAATGCTCTTCAATGGGGAAATAATTGTGGTACATTCACACTATAGAATAATACTTAGCAATAAAAAGGAGTGAGCTACTGATATACACGACAACCTGGATAACTCTCCAGAGAATTATGTTGAGTTAAAAAAAAAAAAGCCAATCCCCAAATCCCCATATATACTCTATGATTCCATTTATATATTCTTGAAATAATGAAATCATTTAATTGGAGAAAAGATTGGTGGTTGCCAGGGGTTAAGGAAGGAGTGAGGGGCTGGAGGGAAATGGGTATGGCCATAAAAGAGCAACATGAAAGATCCCTGTGGTGATAGAAATGTCTTTATATCATTCCCTATATCAATGTCAATATCCTGGTTGTGATACTGTGCTATAGTTTTGTAAGATATTATCATTGGTCAGAACTGGGTAAAGAGTATTCTATTATTTCCTACAATTGCATGTGAATTATCTTAAAATAAAAACGTTAGTTTTTTAAAAGAGTTTTGTACAAGCTCTCTATAGACCTCACCCTGGGAGATGGAGCATAGCTGAAAATATATACAGAACACAGAAGGTCTTAATAAATGCACGTATGACAAATCCCTAAGATCCTTGGGGTTCTTATTGTCAGGGAGGGTAGCCATGTCCCCTCTAACATTCTTTGTGATTCTGTCGATACTGGGACCTGAATAAGGGAGCCATCAGGCAAAGCTGGAGGGCAAGTCCCAGCTTTTTATGTTGCAGAAAGATTTGAAAGGAGTTGAGGGACAGATGTGAGGAAGGACAGAGCAAGCTCAAGAGCCACCTCCTCCAGGTAGCCTCTGCACTGTTGTCCAAGTTAGGTATCCCCTCCCTCTGCTCCATTAACCTTCATTATAATCTACTGTGATCAACAACTTACTTTTCTGTCTTCCCTCTCTATACTGTATATTTCTTGAGGGCTGAGATCACCTCTCAACTTGCCTCTCCATACCCTAAATGTTTTGTTTTTAGATTAAAACAAATAAAAGACTATCTACTCTAATTTTTAGCTGTAGGGCCAAGACCTTCTTTTGTGTAGGGGTGTACTGATTGGCATTTCACCAGCATCTCTCTTGCATGAGCACCCAGAATGCACTGATTGCCTTTTTCAGTTTTGATTTCTTTAACATGGGTTGGAAACCGGAAAGCATTTGAGAAGCTATCTGAATGCAGAATGCTAGATTTTTTAATGATTTTCCCCTTCTTTTTCAGTTGTCTCACTAATACATAATTTGATAAAATTTTTAAGCAACTTGCTGTTACAGAATCTTTCTAAACAGCAACATTAGTTTAGTACTCATATTTTATTGGTTTATGTAACATTTAGTTAAATTATATAATAAGAATAATATGCACAGCTGGCATAAACAGGCTGAGTTAAAAACAAATGACTCTTGGTAAGCATGCAATTCAACCAAATGGGGGAGCGCAAGTGCACTGCATCCTAGCCATGAAGGTTTGATGAGCCATGAGTATAAGTCAGTATGTTTTACAAAAGAATTGATGGTGTCACTTAAGCCAGTGAGCCAGGTAAGTACAGGTTGTTTAAAGTTCTATTTTAATAGTATCAGTAATAATAACTAACACTTACTGAGTGCGTAATAAGTGCCAGGCATCGCACTAAATGCTCCTATACATATCTCAATTAATCATTACCTGAAGAAAGTATTATCACCCCCATTTTATAGATAAGGAAACTGAAGCTCAATGAAGTTCTTCCAAGTTCTCATAGCAATTAGGTAGTAGAGCTGAGTTTCTGTCCAATTCCAAAATCCATGCCTTTATACACTGTACTATGTTATTTCTAGTATTTGTCTTGTGGATGAACAAAGGAATGCAGGCAAGTATGCAGGGGACAGGGAAAGGCTGAGAGTTGGGAGACATTTTCCTACAGTTGAGAAAGTGTCCCTTGAAAAGGAAATGAGGGAGGTTCCTAAGGAGAGGGTTGGATGTTCTTAGAGGGGTTGGTAGTGGGGAGGAGGCCCACAGAGAGTGATGGAGGAAACCTAGACCTGGTACTGGAACATGTAGTTCCTGTTTCCTGTATCTGTTCCAGACTTCTGAACACCATTAACATTGACCTCCCTTTAATTCAATCCTGGCTCCTTTTCTTTCAGTTGAATCTGGCTGGAATCTTTAAACTTAATTATAAAATGAAAGGAAAACAACAAAGCTACACTCTCAGTGCCTGAACTCATGACCCCAAACATACTAGCAGCTGAACCACAGACCAGCTTGGCTGCCAAGACTCATGGGCCAAACACCTCCCCATTTCAATTTCTCACCCCAGTCCTGAGTGGAGCATGATGGACTCAGGCAGCACCATGGCTGGAGCTGGGGGGCCTCAGGTCTTCCCCAAACCTCCTTCTTAGCCACCCTCTCTGATCATCTGTCCTCTGACCAGCTGTACACCTCTGTGCCTCAGAGCTGCCTAACTGCAGGGGTCCTGGTCTCCTGGTAAGGAAAACAGTCAGGGTCTGGCTCCTCCTATGTTGGATTTCAGTCCCTCCTCCCTCCTTGCTCCTATCCATCCCCAATTCTCCTACTTCCTGGGTGACTCTTATCCTTAGAAGAAGAGGCCCTGCTCCCATTCTCGGCCCCATTGGCCCCTGCCCTGTTAAATCCTGTTACCTGAATCATACCTACCGGCTGAGATTTATGCTACTTTTCTTCCTCACTCAGGTTCCCAGCTGATATCTGGGTCTGGTCACTCCTGTACCTCGTACCTTAGAGAAGGCACTATGCTCCCTGGTGCTTCACTGTCTCCTGCTGGGTCCCTTCCATAACCTGGAGCAGATTCTTCACCTCCAGCAACTTGTTCTCTCTGCTTGGAATGCTCTTCTATCCTTTCTTATGTGGCTACTTTTAAAATTATCCTCTGGATCATAGCTTAGATGTCATCTCCTCCAAGAAGCTCCTCCAATCCCACATCTGCTTTGGGAGCCTTCTCTCTGTGTTGGGTGCCTTTTTAGCTCTTAAACACCATACTGGAATTGACTGTTTACTTGTATGTCTTCCACCCTGGGCTCTGAGCCGTGAGAACCTATATCTTGTTCACTGGTGTGTACTAGCACCTAACAGTATTTGTCATGTGGTAGGTGCCCAATGAATGTTGTTTAGTTAGCTTATTAATCAATCAATGATTAAATGCCTTCTGGTTTGAAAGCCTGACCTACTACCAATCAACTTTCATCTGCTGTATGATGATAGTTTTGTCTCCCTGGTCATGTTTGGGGCAGAACGACTCTAGTAAATGAGGTCACCTGGTCACCCACCTCCTCAGTGGACCCATCTAGGTTCCCAGAAACCTTCTGGCTTCCTATCTATAGATTTTCCAATATCAAAAATACTATATATGGACAATGTATTCTTAGTCAAGGTAGACTAAGTTTGTGGCTGTAACAACCCCCATCCAGTGGTTTAAGGCAAGGAAGGTTTATTTCTCCTTCATACCGTGTGTGGATCATGGTTGGGCTGGGGGCTCTGCTTTGCACTGGCATCTCTCAAGGACCCAAGCATGGATCTAAGAAGTCTTATAGTTAGGAAAAAAAAAGTTAAAATCCTTTTAACCTGTTTAACCTGTTTCTCAAATTATTTGACCCTAAAATCCTTTCTGTTGTATAACACCTATTTCTATCCTATGGACAACCCCATGTTCAGAAATACCAGTCTAAAGGAGTTGAAGCATAACAGATTTCTGTGGACATCTAATCAGTGATAAAATGAGTAAAGCAGTCTCTGCTCGCATTTATTGATATTTAAAATGTGTTCAAATATCTGTGGAGGCTTTACTTTGTGCCAAGTGTAGTGCTCTTCCAGGTGCTGGGGATACAGGACTTGTGAAATGTATATGGTCTTTGCTTGCATCAAGCTTCCCTTCCAATGGGAAAGACACATATTCAATCACTAATGGCCACCCTCACTATGCACGTAAAGTAAATGTGTTCCAAAGTGCTGTGGAAGAAAGGCACAGGGTATGCAATGAGAGTGTGTAATAGAATGACCTTGCCTAGTCATGTAAGGCTGCCCCAAGGAAATTTATCTGCCATTTAACAGGATGAACAGTTAGTTAGGCAAAGTGGGGGTGGGGAGTAGAGGTTGTGGGTAGAGGTGAGAAATATATCAGGCAGAGAAAATAGCATGTTCAAAGGCCCTGAGATAGGAACAGAGAAGTCAGTAAATTTGGAACACTTGAGAAAGGGGGAGGAAACAAAGGGCTATATTGTACAGGCCTCGCTGGTCAAGTAGGCATTTTGGGTTTTATTCTAAGAGCAATGGGAGCCAATGAAAGGGCTCCCAATCCAACAGGGAAAATGCAGACACATTCAGCTAATTAATTATATGGCTTTTTAGAGTATTTCGTTGGCATAGGATATTATGCTTTACAAAATGCTTTCATGTCATTATTTTATGTCTTCCTTGTAGCAGCCTCCTGATGGAGATAGTCCATGTATTAGCGTGGATGGAATCTGAGGCTCAGAGATGTAAGCAACCTGTCCAGGGAGCTAGCCAGGGAGAAGGCATCCACATCCTGGTCATTTTACTTCTTAGGCCAGTCATGCAGAGAAAGCACTGGCTCTGCATGAGTTGGCCTTAGAATCTATGTCCTTGTTGGCAGAGAGGCCTTTTACTGAAGGGCTGTAGAGTGGGAATAGTGGTCAAGAGCCTGCCAAACTGAAGTTCAAATTCCACTGCAGCAACCATTTACTAGCTAGGTGACCTCTAGCAAGTTACTTAACCTCTCTGACCCTAAAGTTATTTGGGTAACCTCATAGAGTTACTATAAAGATTAAGTGAGATCATTCAAAAGGTGTAAATGTCTGACACTTAGTAGGAGCTCAATGGATATCAGTTTGATTTTTTAGAGATGACTCTTTCTTTTATTTTGGAACCTTGGGATATACTGAATGTGGAAGCTAAATGAGGCTAAAATCCCTTCATACCAGGGTTCATTGTAAATGAAATGGGTTGAATCCTTGTGTGATTTTCAGACATTCAGGATGGTACAGCGGAGGAAGAAGTGCTAGGGCCTTTCTCAATAATAATGCTGATGCTCAAAGTAAAGACTTTACAGCTGGCACTTCTACTTTCTATACTGTGTAGGGGACTTCCGCAGATGATAATTCCCCTGGGAGCTAAGTGCAGGGGAGTAATTGCCTAGGTGTTCTCCCAGGTGGCTATTTTATGGTGGCCTTGAGAGCCACATTCAAGCAGCTGTCTAGGGGTAAAGACCTGGAGAAACAGCACTTAAGAGTCTCAAAGTCCTGCTAAACATCAGCTGAAAGGCCTTCCCAGAGAGTTGATATTAGGCTGAAGTACAGAGTCCTGGAGCACAGGGAATATCTGTGATTCACTGGGTATCCTTGACCATTTGTGAGGCTTCTAATTCAGGGCAGTATAGAAACTTGTGAGATCTGCCCTCCTCCCTAGGGTATGATGTTGTACTCTAAGTACTTTATATGGAGAAGATAGGCCTTGAGTTTTCCTAAGGCTTATCTTCTTGCAATTAATCTTTGCTCTTGAAGGTGGGCCTGCCAAAAGTGGGTAGTAGGTTGAGTAGGGTCTCAGAGAAAGGTCTAAATCAGTGACCTTCAAACATGTCTACCCTGAATCACGGGCTGAAATATATTTTGCATGATGACCCAGCATATACACATACACACATCCCTCTGAAACAAAATTTCAGTAAGCAGTACCTATACTTACATATGTGATGTACCTTGGTATTTTATTTTCTATTTTATTTCATTAAATTGATTTCATGACCCAATAATGGATTGCAAGCTGCATTTTGAGCAACATAGGTCTTATAGATGATGACTTATCCTTGAAGGTGATTGAAGAATATGTTATCCACGAATAACAAAATTCAGATGAACAATGGCAAAAGCTGAACAGACTGGTTATATACTTTAAATGCTCATAGCAGGGGTGCCTTGGTGCTTCAGTCAGTTAAGCCTCCAACTCTTGGTTTTGGCTTTGGTCATGATTTCATGGTCATTAGATTGAGCCCCACATAGGGCTCCATGCTCACAGCACAGAGCCTGCTTTGGATTCTCTCTCCTCCCTCTCTCTCTGCTCCTCCCCTGCTTGCACTCTCTCTCTCTCAAAATAAATAAACATTAAAAAATAATTTCTAGAAATAAAATATTGAAATAAAAACAACTCAATGGAGTGGTTAAGCAGTTGATAACACTGCTGAAGAAGGAATTAGTAAATTGGAAAGCGAATTGGAAAGTACCCAAAATGCCTCTCACAGAGTTACCGTCATGGAAAATATGAAGAAGTTAAGACATGAGAAATAAAATGAGAAGGTAGAATAGAGATATTAGAAATTCCAGAAGAAGAGAACAGAGAGAAAAGAGAGAGAAGAAATATAAAGATTCAATGGTGGCAAATTGGTATTGAATGCAAAAAAAAAAAAAAAAGTTTTCAGTAAGAAGGAACACAACTGGTTTCCCAAGCAGAATAAATAAAAAGAGATTTACACCTAAAACCATAGTGACTCTGCAGAACATCTAAGAGAAAAATCTTACAAGCTAGCAGCATAATGACAATCAGGCAACAGGCTTCTCATTAGGAGCAATGGAAACCAGAAGATAAATAATTATAGCCTCAAAATTCTGAAGGAAAATAACTGTCAACTTAGAACCCAGGGGCGCCTGGGTGGCTTAGTCAGTTAAGCATCTGACTCTTAACTTTGGCTCAGGTCATGATCTCACGGTTCATGGGTTCAGTCCCCTCGTAGGGCTCTGCATAGACAGTGTAGAGCCTGCTTGCACTCTCTCTGTCTCTGTCTCTGTGTCTGTCTCTGTCTCTCTCTCTCTCTCTCAATAAATAAACTTTAAAAAATTATTTAAAAAAATTTTTTAAAAAGAAAATTCACCATCTTATAACTACTATAGGTATAATTAATTGATTCGAGCAAGATAATCAATGGATGCTAAAATCCCTGGGTCAAAAATATTTAGAGGACAGGATATTCACAGTCTCAAATCCTGCCCCTACCCACATCATAATGTATTACTCAGAGAGGGCAAAGGACACCTTTACAATGGAGAATCTTGAATGATGCTACCTTAAAAATGATCAAACGTATCATCACAAATAATGAGAGAAACTGATATCATATGCCTGTTGATATGATGCACTGAGAAGGAAACATCACCTACATGGTATTCCTGCCCAAAATGTTTAGCCTGAATTTAACCATGAGGAAACCATTAGATAAATCCAAATTGAGGGACAATCTGCTGCCTGGACTTTTCAAAACTCATAAAAGACAAAAAACAAAAACAAAAACAAAAACCTTGGAGAACTATTCCAGAATAAAGGAGATTAAAAAGACAAATACAATGAAAGATCTTACATTGGGATGAGGGAGGGGCAGTTATAAAGAACATTACTGGGAGAATAGAAGGGTTTTGAATATGAACTCATCTATCAGGCAAATGTTAAATTTCCTGAAAGTGATCATTACACTGTGCAGTACAGACGAATGTCCTTGTTCTTAAAAGATATCTGAAGTATTTAGGGATGAAGTGTCATTTATGTCAGCAACTAACACACAAGTGTTTTAGAACAAGAAAGGGAGAGTTAAACCAAATGTGGAAATAGTTACAAATTGTTCATCTGTATCAGAGTGTATGAGCATTCATTGCAACAGTGAACTTTGCTGTACAGTTTTAAATTTGTCAAAATAAAAAGCTGGAAGAATAGAAGCAGTTTCAAAACAAATACAACAACACCTAATGAAAGAATGGATCTAGTCAATGATAGTAAATGGCTGTTAAAACCATTAAGTGAAAAGCTGATGGAGGGAAAAAAGCTGAACGTGAACTTTATAATGGATAGATCCAGCTGACAGCAACTGAGCCCACTGATTAATCTTGATATTTAAAAAGAAAAACGACGAGGAATTATGTGGTCCTGACGTGATGCAGTAGGAAGTTCACACCAACTGTAAAATATTCTAGCCAAAAAATCAAATCTGAAGCCAAGCAACTCTGGAATCTACCATTTTAAAGGGACAGAGAAACATGTTAAATGATACCACAGGGGTGCTATCAGCAAAATCCAGAATGAAGGAAATTCCGTAGGACAAATGGCCCACAGTTTCTTCAATAAATAAGTTGCAAGAAGAGGAAAGAAAGTATAGCCTAGGAGTGCCTGCGTGGCTCAGATGGTTGAGTATCAAGCTCTTGATCTCTGCTTAGGTCATGATCTCACCCGTGACAGGCTCTGTGCTGATAGTGCAGAGGCTGCTTGGGATTCTGTCTGTCCTCTCTCTCTGCCCCTCCCCCACCTCTTTCAAAAACAAAATAAACATTAATAAATTTTTTAAAAGAAATTTTCAAAAATTTAAAAAGAAAGTGTAGCGTATAGAACTGAATAGATATTTGATGAGAGTAAGGAATTATAGTTAATTTTTATTTAAGTGAGATAATGCTATTGAGGTAATGCTAAAAGTGTCCTTAACTTTTAGAAATGCATGTTAAATCATCGACAGGTGAGGTGATTTGATGTCTGTGTCCAAATAGTCCTGGCAGATAGAAGAAATAAGATTGGCCCTATGTTGATAATTATTGAAACTAGTTGATAGGTAGAAAGATCTTTTAAGGGACGTCTGGGTGGCTCAACTGGGTGAGCATCTCACTCTTGATTTTGCCTCAGGTCATGATCTCATGGTTCCTGAGTTTGAACTCCACATCAGGCTCTGCACTGATAGCAGAGGGATTCTCTCTCTCCCTCTCTCTCTCTCTCTGTCTCTCTCTCTCTGTCTCTCTCTCTCTGTCTCTCTCTCTCTCTGCCCCTCCCCCACCCGTGCACCATGCTTTCTCTCTAAATAAATGAATAAACATTTAAATCTATCTACCTATCTATCTATGTATCTATGTATATTTATATTTGAAACCCTTCAGAATAAACTTTTAACAAATAAGTAAACCCAAGCCACTCCAATATTTTCCCAGTATATTCTCCCAAAGAAGGCTCTTCAGTGTTAGAATGGTTGTTCCCTCACAAGTAGTACACAGGTTGAGACCAGAGAAAGAATTCCAAGTGGAGGGTAAAACCCCAGGCCATCATGGGGGGCCAAACCCTCTTTCAAATGCAGTGCTATTTACTTAGGGGGTGAGGGGCTCTGTCTTGTGTGTCTTAAACCAGACTGTTCCCTGTTGGGTGGAAGCAACATATTACACCTGGGCAGCTCCCTGCCCCAACCTAGGTTAAGAAACGAGATTTGTAAAGACTAGTAGGTTGGATCCAAGGCAGAGGGAGGAGGTAAAATTAGATGTCTCTTTTTGTGAGGCTTGGATGAGGTTGAGGTCTGAGGTCAGAGGTCAAGGATGGGGCTGGAGGGATGGGCGTGTCACTAAGGTGAGTGTGCTGTGCCAAGACCTAAGAGGCTTTGGGAGCTGACCTTCCTGGCCTTCATGCCTTTCTCCTTCGTGCCAGTTCTCTGGGATGGAGACAGAGCTCCTACCCATCTCCCCCTCAACCCCCCTGCCCATCTCCCTCCCACACCATTCTCCTCTCTTCTCTGTCCAGTTCTCTGATCCATTTCCATTCTCTCCTTCCTCAAGCCCCTTCCTCATCTCCATTTGCCATTCCCTGTCCTCCGCCCTGCCAGACACCCCAGTTCAGGGTCCAGGAGAAGGACAGCTTTTATGTGGCTTGTAAAATTCTATTATATCTGTATTCAAAACCTAGCAGCTGAGAAACACTGGTAATAAGCGTGTTATTAAGCGTGTAAATACACTTCCACTCCAAGGCCTCTAAGGGGCAAGGGCTGGATTCTCAGGCTGGGCATCTCCCCTGCTTGTAAGTCCCTCCCCACCTGGCCTCCACCCCAGACTTGGACCTTGTGCCAAGGCCCAGGTCTCCTCCAGTCTCCAACCACCACCGTCCTGCAAAACCCAGACTCTTGGAGAAAGGGGGCGGGGGAAGGGGCCGAAGAAAAAAAACATTAGGAAAAAAACTCCCACCCAGAGAGCATTCTTTCTGCAGCACTCAGGAAAAAGGATGTCTCACAGGGGACGGGAAGGCGAAATTTTTTCACATCCAAATGGATTGCAATTTCCCTCCATTTAGCACCTGAAGGTAATTAGCTCGAAGAGACTGCCGAGTGCGAAACACGTTCACGGAACATTAACTCTCACACATTCTCCAGTTGCAGGGAATTAATAGGAAAGATTAAAGTTTAAAGAGAGCAAAATGCCATTACCTCGCCAGCCACCTCTCTCCGCGGCAGTCTCCAGCCCCCGAAAACCTTCGGCCAGTGCTTGGGCCGGGGCTCGGGTCTCAGCCTCCAGCCTGGCTGGCTGGGGCATCTGGGTGTGCCTCACCAAGAAGGCTAGCATGTGCTGATGTGCACGCACGTGTGCAAAACAAGGCAGCTCTGCAAGGCCAGTGCAGCCCCCCTCCCATCCCCGAGAAGTTTGGGGTGGACAGGGCAGGTGTGTTCTCATAGGCTGACTCCTGGCATTGGTGTGTATGGTGGCCCTCGGCGGGGGCGGATGGGGGAGATACTAGGAAGGGTTATTAGCTTGGGCGTGCCCTGTGATTTCGGTGCAGAGGGCGAGATCTGGCAGCTTGGCCGGCAATAGAGAAATGGGGGGTGTCAGTCCCACCTTGGGTGTGTAGAGAGGCACTGGGTGAAGTGATGGAGAGAGTTGCTTCCACTCTTGTGCGGCAGGCAGGAGCCACAAACATACGTGTGCATGCATACGCAGGCTCCCACGACCACACACAGACGGCCTTTGTCACTCTGCTTTTTTCAAAGTTTATGTAGGCTTCAAATTGGAAAGGTTTCTGTGTTGCTTCAGTATTTTAGGAAAAGATGAAAGACAGAGAGAGGGAGACAGAGAGAGAGTGGGGGAGAGAGAGAGTGAGGGAGAGAGAGAGGGGCAGAGGCAGGCAGGAGAGAGAGAGCGCGAGATGAAATTGAGACATGGAAGAATTTATTGCCCAGAAAATTCCATTCTGCTATCTGATTCAAAAAGTCCAGTCCCCCCAGCTTCGGAAAATCTATTTTCCACATTTTAATACCCTGCAGAACAGTCCTCATAACTCATCCGAGTGTGTTAAGCACAGTTTTATTAGATCTGAAACAAATTTTGGTGGGGAGATACTATAGGTCATTAACCATGGAGTAATTTTATCCTTGTTTCCCTAATGATGCCATAATGGCGAGCGAATTTCTTAACTAAAGACCAAAGAACATTTTGAAGGTCAGTTTCATCTGTGAGCTCCTTCAAGCGCTTCTCAGAGAAGATTGGAAAACTCGCCGATTTTTTGAAGAGTCATTAATAATGTGAAAGCTGAAAGCACCCTCCATTTGCGTTCCTGCTTTTTACCTTTTAATTTTATATCGTCCCCGCTCAGAGCCCCGCTCCCACTCCCTCACCCTCCTCTGGACCTCCCGCCTGCCTACCCACCCCACGCAGGGAACAAGGCTGCCCCATACCAGGTACCAGGCTAGCTGTGAGGGGCAGACAGGGGCTGCAGGAGGGGAGGCAGAAGAGCTAGAGAGGCCAGAGCCCCAAAGAGATGGGGGCCTTTGCTAAATTCCCAGAATGTGGTGTACTGTGTGAGGGTATTGTTATAGGCATGGTACACGTGTGCGTGTGTGCATGTGTGCAAATGTGCAGTGCAGGGGACTGGGGTCTCTGGATTGCATGCTGGTTGTGCACACACATGCTAGGGACCAATGGGGACTTAGTAGTCTCTATAGGTGGGTGCCCTCTGTTGGACGCAGGTGGGGAAAGAGAACTGGAAACCAGCACTGGGTCCAGTGGCTTGGGCAGTGGGTCAGCTGGGGGACTTGAGGTATCTCCCAACAGAGATGGACAACACGTGCAAGGCATGAAACAATTGATAGCGCATTGTGAGCCCTGATTATAGTGTGTGCACATGAGCGTATATGTCCTGGGGGTGGTGAGGTCATCAAGGCAAGAGCCCCAAGGGCCCTCTCTACTGGCAAATATTTAGACACTTGAAACAGTGACCATTGTCTGCCCATCCCTCACTCCTTGGACCACTCAATCCTTGCTCCCCAGGCCTGGAGCCCTTCATTTGCCCACTTTACTCCCTCCTAATCTCCAGTCTCTGGCTCCTTGGACCCCCCCCCCCCGCCTCCCAGTTCCACCCCTTCCCCTGAACACTCCTCCCCCCAGCTCCTCACCTATCTGATGGCTATCATTGCAGGGTGCCCAGCCAGGAGCCGGGGTGGGACAGCATCTCTGTGTGTGTGCAGGTTTGGGGAGGAGGGGGCGGTGTGGTGACACTCCATGCTCCCAGATGTGGTGGCAGCGATAATTCCAATTTTATGCCTTTGTTATGGCTTTAATCACTTTCTTTATGCGTTTTGTTCCAGCGATCAGGGAGAGACACCTGATAGGCAAAGAGGATACCAGGGGAACCATTTTTATTTGGAATGTGGTGAGAAGTCTAATTAGAATCTGAATTCTGCTGAGCCTTGAAATGGCCAGCACTTTATCCTGATCGCCTTAGATATTGTTTCGAGTCAATCATCTGTCATGGTGCGGCAGGAGAGCCTCTCCCTTCACACCGCACCCCTCCCGCCACGGGGCCAGCCCAGGCACACTGGGGGAGGGGAGGCTCAGGCTTCCGCCCTCGTAGGGATCTGTGCCTCCTTCTGGGGAGGGGGGCGCTGTTTGGTATAGCCAACCCTCCATTGGTGAGGGCTGTCTTTGCTGGGTGCTGAGTTTCAGTTCATGGGGGTGGAGAGAGGGGCTGCAGGAAGAGGGGCCTGAGAGGCCTGTATTAGAATTAGGAAATACTGAGGTGAGGCCAAGCTAGTCTGGGGCACCTCCTAAATGCTCTCAGTACACTGACCACCCCACCTCCTATCAATGGCTCACAGCGACTCTCCTCTCTTTACTGTCCCCTGGACATATTGTATCTCTGCCACCTGCTCACTGTCCCTCAAACTCACTGCTCCCATTGCCAACCCCTCCCTGACCAACACTTGCCACACGTTCAGCTCCTGGTCTCCGACTTTCTTCCCTCCAGTCCTGCCGCTGGACCACCAATCCGGCTTGTTCTGCCATCTGTCGAGTCCCTGGACTGGTTCCACCTCCTCCAGAAAGCCTTCCCTGACTACCTGAACCCACACAGGTGAGCTCCTCGAGAGGTGAACAATTACAACACAGGCCCCCATCTGGCGATGGCCGCGCTGACTGCCGACACTCCTCCCACAAGACCCCGCTCCATTTATCTTTCTCCTGCCTTCAGATGATTTCCAGTTGTCCTCTCTCTTTCTAAACTGTTTTGGTGTGTGTGTGTGTGTGTGTGTGTGTGTGTGTGTGTGTGTGTCCTAAATCTGCTCAAACCCTTTTTGAGCATAGCAAAATGTAAAGTAGAAATAAATATTACTCTGAATGATAATTTCACCTCCCCAATCACATCTTGTGCTCCCAAAGTCTGACCATTTCTTCCCTGTATCCTGCCTTTTCCACTAACTATAAGCACACAGGACCAGGCACAGAGTGGGGAGCTGTGCATTGCCTCCAGAAGTCAGAGATTCACGGAAGCTTTCTGCTTCCTGCTTCCCCTCATACATAACCCCCAATACATACCTACTATGTGACAGATGTAGGCATAGTTGGGGGACTATTAGTAGCCAAGGAAGTGCCATTTCTGGCAGGAAAGAGGAGCATGTGCTCTATGAATAATGTTTCCATGGGAGATGGCCAATGTGGGTCCTTTTTAGATGGCTGGGGCACTCAGTGGCCCTCTAGCCACTTAGTGTGCCCCATAAAGCAGAATGTCCTCATTGATGTCAGTATCACTGGGCCTCCTGGATGGTCACTGCCCTCTCGAGATTATCTATGTAGCCAGGGTACCTTATGTATGGTCCAAGGGGCAGTGTGACCAGATGCTGCCATAGAAAAATACAGACTCAGAGGGTCCCCAGAATACCCTTCTCAATCTGCTCACTTCCCCATCCCTATCTGGACCCAAGCTTGAATGCAATCCTGACTCATTTTATTGGAGGATGGTCTCTTTCCCTCCTTGAACCTCAGTTCTTCCTGGTCCCTGAGCTGTGGGCAAGGAGTGGGGATGGCACTAACCATAGTCCAGCAAATCATGGGGCTTGTTGGGAGACGGTTCTCTGGAATGCATTGCCAGGACTCTATTCCTTTCTCCCTCCCAGCAGCCCCTATCCGGAGGCATGGCTGTACTGACACCACACTGATGGATGGAGAGTGAAGAGATACAGGGAGATGGAGAAGGAATCCATAGCCAGGGGTCCTCATTTATAGGGGAAGGCAGGACAGTGGCCGGAGGGACTTAGGAGCAAGCTTCCTAGTGGGAAATTGCAAGCTGCCATTAGCGTTTAGGTACAAGTTAATATATCTGAGGTAGTGTGGTGTGTGTGTGTGTGTGTGTGTGTGTGTGTGTGTGTGTGAGTGTGCACGCACACGCACACACACACACACACACGCATGTGATGGAGGGTCAGTAGGTGAGGGGTTAAGGTCCCTGTAGGGAAGAAGCAGAATGCTGGCACACTTGGTCTGCCCATAGAGAAGGGTGGGAGTTCAAGGGTGGCTCATGCTCCAACTACTGTTTCTCCATCTATACAAATAGTGGGGAGATGAAGCTCCTGGCCCAGGGAGCACATGTGTCAGGTGAGAGCGGCGGGTGGGAGGACAGAGATGCCAAAGCTACTAAAGGCCTAGTCTCTTCCCATCTCAGACACCCTCAAGGCACTGTCCTCTCTCTACATCCAGAGCTCGGCTGCAGTGGGGGGAGATGAAAAGGAGGAGAAACTGTTGGATAAAAAGAAATTCAAAAAAAAAAAAGTAAGTGAAATATTCAAACTGGAAAGTGATATTATAGAAACTGCAGCCCACGGCTCAGTGCATTCAAATTTATTCAAACTCGGCGCCTGACAGTGATGGATGCAGCAGCTTTTCCCACAATATGGAGAAGGCGCGGGGGCATTTAGGACTGCGGGTCCCCTCCGGGAGGGTGGGGGCCCACACCACCTCCCATGCTTTGCTCCTCCTAAATGGGAATGAGGTTCTGGGTCCTGTCCCCTCTACTTCCTAAACCCCACGGTTCCGGGGATGCTGGGGGACCTGGGCATCGCTGGCTCAGGTGCTGGGGTATGGCCCAAGATAGAGGTAGCCAGCTGTGGAACAGAGTGCGCTCTAGTGCCAAGGAAGAGGGTGGTCAACCCTTTCCAGGGGATGACCCGACGAGGGTGTTACCTACATCAAAAAGAAGAGCGTGGCTGTGTGGTTTGTAGCCAAGTAAACAGCATGAACCTTAGAAACCCCTGAGTATGCTGAGATCTAAGGGTCTCAGGAATCCCAAGTCAGGGGGCATTCGGTCCCAGTGGCTCCCACTTTCCTGCCCATTGACTCCCACCTTTGCTCCATCCAGGAGAGGGACAGGAGGGCCTCTGGTGAAACCTCAAATCTGGGGGCTTGGTGTGAGCAGTGGGCAGGTGATAGACTACCCTGCATGCTGTGCCCCGGAGTAGCCCTTGCTCCCAGGAGCACCCTCCAGCCTCACTTCTCCCCCAACAAGGTTGCTCCCGGCCTCCCGTCCAACCTCTTGACCACCAGGCCCCACTTCTGATTCTCAGGGCCCATCCCTGAGTGACTGGAATACCAGTCACTCGAGGAGAACTACCCATCTCCTGGCTGCCTTGTCCACTGCACTCTCCCCCTGCGTCTCTAACCCTCCTTCTCTGTCTCTTTCTTCCCCTACAGTCTCTCCCAAATGTAGCCACAATGCAAAGCTCTCCACTGTTCTCTCCAGTCTCTCAGGAGATCTCAGTCACTTGGGAACTTGCAGCTGTCACCCCCGAGCAGGTAATGGGAGCACTGATCTCTAACCCCCAAGCTTCTCTTGAGATCCGAGCCCACAACCCAGGCAGCGCAAGGCTCATACTCAAAAAGCAGCCTGCATGCCTCTCCTAAAGCCAGCAACAGCATGTGACTCCCACTTTGTTGGTAGCCCTGTTGCCCACCCACTTACCCTCACAGAAGCCTTGGAGCCCCTAGTCCTCTGCCGTCCTCATCTCTACTTTCAATTAGGGTACAAATTCAGAGATGCTTCCTTATTTCTTTGGTACCCATCTTTGCCTCACCATCACCACTGTCTCCAGGAAGGCCCTTATCACAGCTCTCCCAAGCCTCTTCACTTCAACCAACAAACCCTGTTGAGTGCAAGCCATGCACCAAGTCTCCAAGTGTGGCTTCTTTCTCCCAGCGGGGCTCTCTGCCTCTGAGTTCCATGTCTCCAATTGTTCTACACACTGCTGCCAGATTCATTTTCCTAAAGCACAGCTCTGATCGTGCCACTCTCCTGCTCAAAAACCTTCAATGGTTCCCCACTGCATACTAAATAAAGTACAAACTCCTGACTCCTATATTCATGGCCCCTTGTGACCTGGCCCCTTCCTCCCCCTCTCTCCAAGACTTCCCATTACTCTCCTTCATGCTCATACTTGCCAGCCAAATTGGACTCTGAGTGGTTCCCTTGCACACTCCCCACCCAGCAACTTCCCACCTCTGTGGGCTGGTCCATTCTCCTCTTCTGCCTGCGATGCTGTCCTTCTGGGATGGTATCACTGCCCAACACCCAGCTTATCTCTGCCCATCAATATCCTAATTTTCTGCAAGACCTGATTCAAGTAAAGCCATCTTCTGAATACTCCCTATAAATTGCTTAGCAAGGTGCCTGCTGGTTTTGTTGTTGTTGTTGTTGTTGTTGTTGTTCACCACCACCAGCAGCAGTGGTTTCTCTTCCCTGTGAAATTTCTAGTCCTCTACAGCTTTCTTGGCTCTTATTTTCCCAATAGTCATTACTAGAATGTTTGCCCTACAGCTGTCCTGGACTATAAACCTCTTGAGAGCCCGGCCTAAGTAACGTTCATTTGAATCGTCCTCAGCCCCTGGCCCAGGAGGCTCAGTAAACGTCTGTTGAATAAATAAATGAATGAGTGAATGAATGATGGAATGAATGAACCAATACAGAAAGACTGGCTTGGACATGACTGTGTGACACAGACTTGGCTCTTCTGAGCCTCCATTTCTGGGCAGTGACCACCTAAAATTTCCCTGTCATTACTCCTGGCCCTTCTGACATGTGTCCAGGTGAGCTGGGACATGCATGTGCAGGTTATATGACAGGTGTGTCACCGCTCTAAAGAGAGAGAGGAGTGTGGCAGAGTTCAGCCTTCCCAACTCATCAATCAAAGGGCACTTACTGACAGCTCTTGAGTGCTGGCTCCAGGCTCTGCTGGGGTTGGGGGCTGGACGGGTGGGGGATGAGGCCTGCCCTCTGGAAGTTCACAGTCTAGTTGCTCCTTCACTCCTCCTGGGACTTTCAGGCCACAGGAAGTCAAAGGGCTCCACCAGGGACTGCGTACAGGGATGTCATGCTGATGGGTGGGGTGAGCCCTTTCCTCCAAGCTGCCCTGAAATGCTACTTAATCCAGAAGTGGCTCTTTTACCCTCCTGGTGTAGATCTTAGTGCCCCATCCCAACTGGAGCTCCCCTGGGAGGTCTGTTGCCGTCTGCAGAATTCTCCACCACAGAGGCCAGAACCGCACAGCTTGAAGCTGCTGAATGGATGGGTGGATGGGTGCTGTGAATAGTTGACAAAATAAATGAGTAAATGAGCAACTAGCTAAACACACGGATGAACAAAGTGCTGGGCAGATTGGCAAAAATCACAGTCGGCATTCACTGAGCATCTACTATGTACCAGGCACGGTGCTAAATCCTTCAGCTGCATTGACTCATTTCATCTTCCCTTCAGCCCTTGGGGTAGGAGCTATCAGGACCCTGCAAGGGAGAGGCAACTGCTGCTCAGGGGAGTGAAATAAAGTGTGAGAGGCCCTAGCTCTGCAGGGAGGAACCTTGGTCCCCTGCCCCAAACTCTTCCTGGCAGGGGGCGTGGGGGGGGTGTCATCTGCTCCCTCCCCAGACCACAGACCACAGGCCCTCGGCGAAGGGTCGGGGAAGTGAAGCTCCTGGGGAGGAGGCTCACAGGTGGTGGTGGGTATTGTGGGGTCCCCGTCCCGCGCGCACGGGGGTTGGGGCGGGGTGGGGGGAGCTCTGGGCCCCACGTTTTCTCTCCGTCCCCCTGGGAGATTAGGCGCAGTTCAGAAGAGGCACAACCGAGGAGCCTCTGTTTCCCAAAAGGCGGCTTCCCAGCCCCCCTTCACCCACCTCCGTTGCAAGAGGGAGCGCCCTCTCCCGAGGGGTCCCCGGCGCTGGGGGGCGCCCCCTCCCGCCGGCCCCCCGCCCTGGCGGCCGGTCCCTCCCCTCGCGGCCTGATACAAACAAGCGCGCTAAACTCCGGGAGATTTACAGCGGGCGGCTGGGCGGCGCGGGCCCCCGGCCGCCGGTGAGATATCTCCAAACAGCGCACTAACCACTTTCCATTTTATACCTCACCAGCTTTATAGCATCTTAAGGATTTCTGTGCACGGCTGGCTTCCCGCCCAGGGAAAAAACCCAGCCTTGTAAATAAATACTAAATATATATGAACAGAGACGACAGCGAGGGCCGCGGAGGAGGGGGAGGGGCGGGGGTGCCGCAGGGTGGGGGTGCGGGTGGCGGCTCAGGGCCTGGCGACCGACGGGGAGGAGGGGGACAGGACATATTGGGGTGTCCGAGACAAAGGCGACAGGGAAAAAGCACTTGACAGGCAAAGTGAGGGAAACTGAGACAGCGCCAGAGAGGGAGGCAGAGAGAAATGGAAAGATGGAGGCTGGCTGGAAGTGCTCCGGGGTGTGTGTGTGTGTGTGTGTGTATACGGAGGACTCCCTTAAAGCCTAGGGAGAAAGAGAAGGCTCTTCCAACCCTGCCTCTCTCCTTCCCACAATTTCTGAGGGGTTGGGGCTCAGGGATGGTATTACCATCCGTGTGTGTGTGTGTGTGTGTGTGTGTGTGTGTGTGAGAGAGAGAGAGAGAGAGAGAGAGAGAGAGAGAGAGAGAGAGGTGTGTGTGTGTGTGTGTGTGTGTGTGTGACAGGAGTATGTCACGATGTGCTCCAAGGAAAGAGTTTATGTTTGTGTGTGTGAACCCATGTATGTGCAGATGTGTGTTTGGGGTGTTTGGTGTGGGTAGGACTGTGCCCAGTGGGCACTGGGCTTTTGGGGGGGAAGAATGCCTGTGGTGTAGTCAGGGTGCGAAGCAGGTTTAGGACATACTGGGGGTGGCGATGAGGCAGGCGAGTTCGGAGAATGCGTGCAGCTTTGACGTTGAGTTGAGGGCTGAGCAAGCATATGTGATCAAATGTGTTTGGGTGTCTTGAGGTGTGTGGGGATCTGGGGGGAGATGAGTCGTGAGCTCAAGTAAGCCAGGGTGGACCTTCAAAGGAGCATGTGTTGGGTCTGGAAGCAAGTACCCACTTGTGTGTTGGGGTCTGTCAGGGGTGAGATATGACATGCTACCAGGTGGTTGCATCACCTCTTCCTCATCCTCCCTCTCTTTCTAGGGGCTCTGGGACTCTCTGCCATGGCCACCAAAGAGAGGGTCCCCAGTGCTGACTGAAGCCCCATACTACCCCAGCCCCCAGCTCTGAGGTCTCTGGACAGGAGCCAGATTTGAACCGGGAAGCAGGAGGGAACATCCTCTCCCCTCTCAGGGGACCCAGCGATCCCTTTTTGTTCCCCCCCCTTGTCTTCGATATTAAGTATTCAAACCTCATTTACATCCTTATTTTTCAATTTGCTGCCACAGTAGTTTAATTTATTCGATATAATTTCTTTTTCTGAGGGGACATTAATCATTGCCCTGTGCTTTTGGGCGCCTGTGGGATCTCTGCGTGTGTATGTGTGTGCGCATACGCATCTGTGGGGGGGGGGGGCTCTGTGGGCGAGTGTGCATCTGCGTTCGTGTGTATCTGTGCCTGCTCACACTTGTGTCTGTGTGTGAGTGAGGTGCAAGTTTGTCGTGTGGGTGTGAGAGAGAGTGTGGGTCTTTGTGAGAGGGTTTTGAGTGTGAGAGGGTCGGGGTGGGGAGGAGGTGTGGGAGGGTGGTGTGAGTGTGCTACATTGATCGGGTCCTCTTCCTCCTGGTCCTTCGTAGGATGTCAGCAAGAAGGGGAAGTGGGGCACACTTGAGGTGGGGTCCTCCCAGTACCCCCCGTCAGCTTTCCCTTCTTGAGAGTGTGCCCTGGACAGTTGTAGCTGGAAATGTTCTAGAATCCCTGGTCTCTGAAGAAAGAGAACTGAAAGAGGTGGAAACACACAGAGATAGGGAGAGACAGACAGATGAGAGAAAGGCCGGCCACGGCAAGGGAAGAAAGAAAGAGGGGGAAAGAAACATGGAGAATGATGGAGAGAGACGCAGGAGAGAGGGAGAAGTGAGCAAGCCGGCAGCGTCTCAGCCCATAAAGTCCCTGGAATGGGAGGAAGGGGCGCGAGACTCCCGCCTCAGCTCAGGCCCAGTCATGGCTCAGTGCAGTGATGGGGGGTGGGGGGGGGGGGTGGGTGGGGGTGGGAGGACTGGTTGCTCCCAGGAGCTGAGATGAGTGGAGTGGCTTGGGGGAGGCTTGTTTGGAGAGAAGAGGCAAGAGGAAGGGGTAAGGGAGAGGGGGGAAGAGAGAAAACCCCTCTTGGTGATATAACTCAGGGGAATGAAGCCAAGGAAAAATTCCAGTGTTGTTGAAGGGATAAAAGGGAGGAAGCTCCCAGATGCTAGCTCCCCTCTCTACCCTCAGTATATCTGGGCAAATCCATGGCTTCCTAAGACCCTCTTTTGGTCCCTAGCCCCTGAACCCCTCCGTTTTCCTTCTCTGGCATGTTTCTGGAACTGCCAGGAGCTAATGGTAAGGTCACCATGACATCTCACTTAATCTTTGTAACAACCTGAGGTAAGAGTCGGTCTCCCCACTTCAGAGAGGAGGAGAGGAGAGGTCAGAGCTTATCCAAAGTCCAGAAGAGGTCCAGAGCCAGGATTTATGGCATAGCTGCCTGAGGGCCCATGCTGAGATTTCCCCCTCCCTCAGCTGCCTCCTAGGGTCGTGTCCACCCCAAACCTTCCTTTCTCACCACTATACAGGTATGACACACACACAAAACAATATCTGGGACCCAAGGGTAAAGGAGGTGGCCTTTTGGGGGCAGGAGTCAGGAGGCTGGGGGTGACCTACTATAGCCTTAGCCCAGCTACCCCCAGCTGTGAGGACATTGAGGCCCAGGACCTGAGTGCCCCCAGGGCTCATATGGACCCTGTCTTTCCTCTCATCCAAGGGTCAAAGTCCCCTTAAAGATCCCTTCCAGGGGGCGCCTGGGTGGCTCAGTTGGCTGACTTCGGCTCAGGTCATGATCTCACAGTTCGTGAGTTCAAGCGCCGCATCGGGCTCTGTGCTGACAGCTTGGAACCTGGAGCCTGCTTTGGATTCTGTGTCTCCCTCTTTCTCTGCCCCTCCCCCCACTTCTCAAAAAATAAACATTTTAAAAAAATAAAAGAAAGAAAGAAAAGACCCCTTCCAGAAGGTGGAGGCCAAAACCCACTTAGGCTTGGACTGGCTGACTGCTTGGGGCCTGGTTTCTCCACCCAGGACCAGTTTCAAACAGCTATGACCTGCCCATTTTAGCCTTACCCAGATAGTGGCCCAAGGCTCAGGGTTTAGGGAGAGAAGCTTCTTTCTCTGAAATTATAAAAGTGAAATTTTGAAAAATGGTCTGAAATTGGACTTCATGGGACCTCAGCATTTGAGCCTCCAGATACCTGACTATCTTGAGGTCTATAGATTTAAATAGTCTAATACCAAATCCCTATGATCTGAATGTCCCCAACAACCAAGCATTTGAGTGCATAGGTGGGACCTAGGGCTGATGATGAGCGTCTAGGTGGGAAATCCGAGATGGAAGAGTCTGCATCATTCCAGCCTCAGATCTTCAGCCCCACCCCCACCTTCCTTGTGCTGTCTCCCAACCCAGAGAAGCCGTTCTTTGATCCTTACCCTCCAGGAGTTGGTCTCAGGCCTCACACCCAGGCCCCAAGCACAGACATGTCACACGGAAACCATCACCCACTAGGGTCAGTGATAACTGGGTGGCAGCGAGAGAGGGGGTCCCTGGGCATGTGGGGAGGGGGCAAGGGGACAGGCCTGGGGCCGAGGAGAAGGTAGCGCGTTCATTTGAATAATGGGCAAAATCAAATTAATTCTACATTAAATAGTTGTGAATAAAGGGTTGAAGTCAGCAGTTTCAAACTTGTTTTCCTTAATTACTTTCCGTGTTTAATGTCATTAAGAAGATTAAAAATTCATTAACAAGAGTACTAAAGTGGCAAATCAGGAAAGTGATCACTCCAGGTTAGAAACTCCGCTGAGGCCGCACAGTGAGCCTTCTGCAGGGGGCATGGGTGGGGGTGGGGGCCGAGAGGGTTGGGGACAGACAGGCACTCACACACTTACATACTGATACACAACAGCTCCATAAACACACGTCCATAATATCGGTGGGCATCCACACATGGATACACGCACACTCAGACATTTTCACTCATCGATACCCAGGACTTCTGTGATTGTGGGGAGACAGTGTTTTGGGGTCTGTAGCTAATCGGGTCACAACTCCATAAATCCCTCTCCTAAGAAGGGAATTAAAGATCAAACTTTCCTGACAGACAGTGCAAGGTCATAAGAATCAGTGTCAGCTCAGTGGTGTCCGAGTTCACTTTCCTGTCTCCTGGTCTTGTCTGTCTGTCCCTGTCTCCCCTCCCTTCGCCATCCCTCCCTCACTAAAGGGCTCTCTCAGGGCAAACCTGATCAGTTTCCTGGGAGGAGCTGCTGACTTTGAAGCTTAATTATGCTGGAAAAGGATCCCCTTTGTCTCCTTAGCTTGTTGGGGAGGGGGGAAGAGTCATGTTACCTCTGGGAGAAGAAACAAGGAGACAAAGGGTAACGTGGGTGGGGAAAGGAGAAGGCAGAAACAGCTGGGGAAGTGGCACCCAAGTGTCCTGGTCTTCAGAGTGGATCCTCACTCAGTCACCCATCGCTAACCTCACCCTTTCACCCTGCCTTTTCGCCCATCATGTTGGCTAAACCCCTTCCTCCCCAGTGCCATACTTTACCCCCTTCACCATGAAAGGACCCTCCTTGAGTCAGGACAATGTTCCCTGTGGCTATCACAATCTCTCTGACTGCATTTCTGTTTTTTTCTCTAGGCCCCAAACTCGGGACCAAGTCCCTGAGGGGGTCTAGGCTGCCTTGGGTGCACCTGTGCCTTTGTGGCTATGTTATGTGTCTGATGGTTGTGTTGGTAATTGTGTGTGTGAGTGTGTGTGGGTCTGGTTACATGAGGAGAACCATAGTCTCAGCTGGAGAACTCCGTATGAATCATAAACAAGTACACCTGGACAGCCTTGCGATTCTAATGGAATGAATTCCCTCTGATTTTATAGGTGGGAGAGCCAAACTCTGGGAAGATGAAGTTCTCCTCAAGAGAAATGAAAACGTGGGCCTACACAAAAACTTGTACAACAATGGTTGGAGCAGTATTTTCCATAATGGCCCAAAAGTGGAAAGAACCCAAATGTCCATCAACTGGTGAATACGTAAATAAAATGT
Organism: Prionailurus viverrinus; assembly: GCF_022837055.1. Lineage (NCBI taxonomy): Eukaryota > Metazoa > Chordata > Mammalia > Carnivora > Felidae > Prionailurus > Prionailurus viverrinus. The sequence goes on from NC_062571.1 coordinate 59,792,013, forward strand.
AGTATATCCATACAATGGGATATTATTTGGTCATGAAAAGTAATGAAGTACTGATTCATGTTACAACATGGGTGAATATTGAAGACTCTATGTTAAGTAAAAGAAGCCAATCACCAAAAAAACCCAAACACCATGCTTTCTTTTAGTTCCTTTACACAACGCGTCCAGAGTCAGCAAATATACAGAAAAAGAAAATAGATTAAGAGTTGCTTAGATCTGGGGGTGGGGAGTATTGGGGGAAGAGGAGAGACTGCCAATGGGTATGGGGTTGGGGGGAGATGGTTCAAATGTCCTAAAATGTCTCACAGTGAGGGGTGCTGGTTTGATTAAGCGTCTCACTTCGGCTCGGGTCACAATCTCGTGGTTTTGTGGGTTTCAGCCCCACGTTGGGCTCTGCTGCTTCAGATCCTGTCTCCCTCTCTCTTTGCCCCTCCTCTCTCTCTCTCTCTCTCTCTCTCTCTCTCTGTCTCTGTCTCAAAAATAAAAAAAACATTTTCCAAAAAATTTTAAATGGCTTACGGTGATGGTTGCACGACCCTGTAGATCTACTAAAAACCATTGACTTGAACACTTTAGATAGATGAATTGCATGATATGAGAATTATATCTTGATAAAGCTGTTATTTTTAAAAAGTAACATGACTTGCTTAGGGTCTCCCAGCAACTGGGAGGTGACACTCGTACTAGAATGTGGTCTCTTGACCCTAAGCTCGGTGCTCTTTCCATGAGCCCTACAGTGTCTCAAAAATCTTGCCATGGAGACTCGAAGGCCAAATCCTATATGTGCAGGGGTGTCCACATCACATCTCGGCTTTTCTGTGGGGTTGTCAAATTTCTATCTCTGAGAGTGCGACTTGTTATGTGTGTGCACATAAAGATTTGTGGTCTCACAACTGTGTGGGCCTCACCAAGCATGGCTCTGCACATCTGCGTGTAGGCCCGTGGGTCTCTCGATTGTGAGTGTTGTCTGTGCCCATGAACTTCTGCTCGCTGGCACACCATGTCTCTGGGTGTTTGCATTTGCAGGTATATATCAGGTTGCTCCCAAGTCTCTGAATGTCAGCGCATGCGTCTGGGCCCACGAAGCCAGGGGACTTCATGGGAGTCTGTGTTCATGTGTTCTTGCATGGCAGTGTTTCTACCTGTGTAATGTGTCTCAGTGGGTGCCCGTGGATTTCTTAATGCGTCAGCCTACGAGTCTGGGCTCATATGCCTTCACCTCTGGGGCTCTGCCTGTGATATGTGTTAATGTGTCAGTGCATCTGTACACATGTCCATCCACATGTTGGTATGCTGGCGTCCACACAGGTCCATCTGTGGGCGTTTGCACCTATGTGGCAGGGGCCCATGGGCCTGTCCATCTGAGTCTGTGTGTCTGAACCCCTCCCGCAGGCACCAGTCCCAGAAGGCGCCTGCCTCCCCACCCCCGCCTCTGACAGCCGTGGAGAGAGCTACACAGTAAATTCATGGCCGCCTGGCTGGGAAACAGGCGGCTGCAATGGAAAGGAAGCATGGATTTGCATATTGAATTAAAATTAAGAGCTAATTATGCAAATAAATTATGACATTTGGCAGGAGAATTTGCTTCAAGATCATTTATTACGTTCTTTTTATAACAGTGTGAGCATTTAACGGTCAAAGACAATATTTTAAGGGAAAATTAACGCAAGATTATTAACCTAAAAACAATTCCACATTAATGAGATGGTGAGCTGGTCCCCCCCACACACCTGGGCAGGTCTAACGCCTAGACTGGGAAGGCCTTTTTCTCCTCCTCTCCTTCCTTCTCCCAGTCCGCAGGGGTGCAGGTGGCAGGGGGCTGGGAAAGGGTGAGTGTGCCTGGGTTTGTATTTCTCAATGGGGAGGTCTTGCTGAGCTGAAACTCCCACCTAAGATCGGAGTTGCATTTAGGAGGCCACACAGAGGATGAGTTAAGCCCCACCCCCAAACATGCCTAGTCGTGAAAAACATGATCTTGGCCTTGGGAAGCCCCCATTCTAAGGAGAAAGACAGAGCCCCACCGTAGAAATGGCTCTGTAAATACCAGTTGGATGGGACCTGGAAAGTAGGGATTAAACAGTGTGGTTGTGCCCCACCTTATCCAGCCCCCTCTCCCTCCTCCCAGATTCCCTGGTGTCCTCCAGTCACTCGGTGCTCCAGAGCGCTGAGCTCTACATCCCTCCAGGTCCCATTGTCTCGATTTTCCCTACAACCTTAATCTGTCAGCCTCGCTTTCATTTTTGCGAAGTGGCAAGGAAAGTGGGGCTCTAATCTGGGTTTCCCTGGGATGCCCTAACACATCCTACATCAGTGGGGAGTAAGCCCCAAAAGAAGTGGTGGGTGATGTCATACATGGGCCCCAATTTTCTCTTTGCCAGTGTGTGTTTGTGTGTGTACATGTGCGTGTATGGCATCTACTCTACTGACCCCTGTGCAAGCTCTGTGGTGCGCAGACTCTTAGGGAAGACCTTTGCAGTGTGGTTCCGTGGAAGGGAGCCCAAGATCTTCCCATGGGCTTCCCTGCTAGGTGAAAGCCTTTGGTTTCCGGAAGGCCCCTGTTCCGATGCAAACAAGCTCCACGGGAGACAACATGGTATCACCTGCCATCACATGATGCCAGTATTTGGTTCTTCCTAGAATGGCCACAGGAAGGGACAGCCATTCCTCATGCTTGGCTATACCTCCAGGCCCAGCATTTCCTTTGGGTTGTGCCAAACAACTTTGAGACAGGGGCCGGGTATCGCTGGGGCAGAGCAGGGTGGTGGAAAAGACTGTGGCTTTGGACTAAGAAGACCTGAGGTCATCTCCTCTGCCATTTACTGGCAAGTCCCCTCTCCCGCCCCCATACTGGGTGTCCACCCTTCTCCACCCTGTTGTGGACTTGGGAGGCTGGCCTGCAATCTGCATCTGCAGGCTCCCTTGGGTTTGACCAAAAGGGGGCGCCAGCGAGAGATGAGAGGGAGTTGGAGTTTACTCCTTGAATCCCTTCTGTGCTGGCTGCTACTGCCTCTCCCTGCAGCCCTCCCTCCTGGTTCTGGTCACCCGGGTTGGTCATGGCTTCCCGCTGTTACCGGCCCTGTGACCCTGCATCACTACTTCCACTTTTTCTAATCCTCGCCCCTACTTTTGTAAATAGTTGTTTTATTAAACTCTCCTCAGATGAACCAACAGAGTATACTTCTTATGTTTCCCGTTGAAACTCTGGTCGGGACATTCCCAGAGCCCCTCAACCTCCTCATCTGTAAAACAGGAATGGTAAGATACAGCTGACAAATTACTAGTACACATCCAGGGAGATCATGTGTACCAAGGGGCTTTGTGATTTTTAGATCCCAGATCCGAACGCATGTTTCCAGGTAGAAAACTAGACCAAGAGTTAGGCTGATGTCAAAACCACCTCTGCTGTGAAGATCTTGTGTGCCTTTGGATGACTCATTTTGCCTCTCAGGGTCCGATTTCTCACTGACAACATGCGAGGCCTGAACTCCTAACTTTAAGGGGCAGTTGTAGAAAGTGGTGATTCTATGTTCGTTTTGCTGTTGAGAAAGAAGAGGTCGGGTGACATGCCCAAGGTCACACAGCAGGTTCATGGCCATCTGCCTGAGAATCTATCTGGGGTGTAGGAGCCTGGGTGGGGTCCATTGTTGGACCTTGGAGGCCTGATGGAGCAGACAGTCCTGGCCAGAGGAGCCCAGGGCTGGGGGCCTGTCCCCACGTCTGACTGGCTCACTCTGCCTCCGCAGGCAGGGTGGACCATCCCCTGGAGAGAAAGGGTGGGATTATTAATAACGGCGCTAATAAGAGAGAGAAAACAAAGCCAGCAGGGCCTGAGCATTTTTTAAATAAAGAAATTTCCCTCATCTCGTGGTTAATTTAAAAGGTTTATTTCTTGAAATGAACCCTCTTCATCAAACCCCCGATCCTTGAAGATCGGAGGCGACTGCGAGTGCCGGTAATGAATTGATTTGTAACGTGAGCGACACGGCGCCCTCCCGCCCGTGCCCACTGCGGGCCTTTAATCTGCGGTGTTTAAGGGGAAATGAGCTTCTCCATCTTTTGGCCTGAAACCCAGCACCAGGCACCGGAGCCAGCAGGCAAGGCCCAGGCACAGTAGATGCCCCCAACCGGACGGGTCCGGGTAGCAGGCCACCAGCTCCCGGCTCCTAGCACCTCTTTCCCTTCCTCTTAGGAGGGAATCAGAAGAGCCCCTCAAACCGATACAAACCAAACCACACGGACCCACAATCAGCTGAGCAGATGTACCGCCATACCCACACGCATGGTTTCACTGAGCCATCATCAGACCACGGCTGCGCTTAACTGCACAATCCTCAACGTCACATAAATGGTCTTCCTTCAGGTAGAAGAAGCAGAAATAGAGTTACACAGACCCCCTCTACTTATTATCATAAGCATCCGTAGAACTGCCTCCAGGCCCGGACATCCAGCCACACGGGAGCACATACTCTGGACAGAAGACCTGCATTTCTACAGGCACGACAATGAATTTGGGAATATTTGGCAATGCAGAGGTAGTGGCATGGCGTGGTAGGGACTCCATGGGCTTTGAGCCATAGAGCAGGATTTGAATCGAAGTCCCATTAATTCCAATCCGCTAGACCTTTCTCAATCTTGATCTCCTCATCTGTGGAACTAGAGCAACATCTCCCTCATGGGGTTCTTGTGAGGGTGACATTATGTATCGCATGTAAAATTGTTAATATACAATTTTATTATTACGTAAATTGGTAGCTTCATGGGGGCACCTGGCTGGCTCAGTTGGAAGAGCACGAAACTCTTGATCTTGGGGTTGTGAGTTTGAGCCCCATGTTGGGTGTCGTGATTACTTTAATACATTTTTGTTTTAAAACTTCAAAAATGTTTAAATTGTGGGGCGCTTGTGTGGCTCAGTCAGTTAAGCGTCCAACTCTTGATTTTGGCTCAGGTCATGACCTCACAATTTGGTCTGTGAGATCGAGCCTTGCATCAGGCTCTGTGCTGACTACACGGAGACTGCTTAGGATTCTCTCCCCCTCCCCCCCGCCCCTCCTCTGCTCACGTGTACATATGCATGCACACACACCCTCTCCCTCAAAATAAATAAATAAATAAATAAATAAATAAATAAAATTAAGACAATTTTTTGAATTGTTAGCTTCATGAAGACAATAACATTTGCGAGTGAAGTAATATATGTCGAGTATTTAGAACTTTGGCATAGGGTAGGTGCTTGGTAAATGCTAGCTAATAGCATACTCGTCACCCTCTACTGGATCCTCAACACCTACTACAGTGCTTGGTATACATTTTAAAGTAGAGTTATGTTAAATTATCCCTCACACATCGTTGATATTAATGGAAAGGTAAGTATGAGAAAGAGAGAGGTGCAGTAACATGATCACTTAGTGAGTGAATTGAACCCTCTCAGCCAGCCTTTGAGATTATTCTAATATGTACCTATTTGCAAATGATGAAGCTGGGCCCCAAGAAGTTAAGTGGCTTGCCCAAGGTCACATAGCTGGTAAATGGAGAAGAAGGGATTTGAACCCAGGTAGCCAGACTCCAGAGTCTGCTTGCGTTATGAGTGATGTTGAAAACAAAAAAATTTCAGGAACAGCCTTGCTCTTCGGGGGGACCCATGTGTGCTTGGGGCAGAACCGGGTACGCCTGGAGACTGCCTCCTTGGAAGTCACCTTGAAGCTCCCACCAATCCCCTCCAAGCTGTAGGCCAGAGGCTTAGAGTCATCTCTGGTGGCGGGTCTGCGGCAGGTAAATGAGTGATGCTGGCTCTGGGTGGCTCTCAGACCTGTCGCCCGGCTAGAGTTTTTCTGTGCTTTCAGCTTCGCCACCTCCTCTGCCTCTAACTGATCTCTGGTGCCAGTCTGGACTGCTCAATTTTGAAGTATGTGTGAAGTGGGTGAACCCAAACCCAAAATGGCCCTGGGCACATGCACGTGGCCAAATACTGCCTTCTACCTTCCACCTTCCTGCTTTGGCCACTGCCACATTTTCCACCACCACTTGGAGGCCAGGAGAACCACCACAGCTCTTCTCCTTGTCCTCATGGTCCCCTTCTTGCCCAGGGAGTGAGACAGCTGAGACAGTGGTTTGGTCACAGGCTGCATTCAGGTTGGAGGAGCCACAAATCTTCCACATGGCCTCAAGGCCAGTCTTTATGTGGGTCTGACTCTCCTGGGCTTCTGAAGGGCTCCTCTCTTCCTCCACGTTCCACGGCCCCTTCCCAATCTCAGTCCTGGAGACAGTGAAGGCTCACGGGCCTTCCTGAATGGCCCTCCAGGCATCAGTTCGACCAGAGTCTCAAGGTAGCCCCAAGAAGTGAAACACCACGTGCCCAACCCAGGAAGACTCTGGGGGCCTCTGCCCATGCCCATGCTCCTCTATACATCCATGTCTCTCCTCATTCCGCACTATGGCGCTGAGTGGGTACAGGGCGGGGGCGAGGGGTACGTGCTCCCCTCCTATGACTTCCTAGAAGAAAATCATTTTTTGTAACCGTTGGAATCCTGATTGAGCTGTCAAAAGTACATGAAACCAGCCACATGAATGGTAAACTATCCATCAGTCACAGGCCTATTTGTTCTGAGACAGTATAAACATCACACATTTTTCTTCAAAATAGAAAATAATACTTACCCCATCACATCCAGGTAATGTGGTCCCCACCCCACCAAGAAAACTTATTGGTCACACTGGTCTATTCCCTTCTCGTCTCCCAAATCTTTCTATTCTTTTGTCCACCAATCCCACTTTCCTGGAAGCATTACCTCAGTTCTGCCTTTCAGCTTTCTCTCTGTTTAAAACCAGATTTAGCACCCCCTCCCCCAAGTTAGTAAATGTTAAGGAGAAACAGGAAGCAAATCACCCTTGAAGAGACAACCTAGTTTGGACCCAACACAGATTCTGGTCCCTTGAATGAGCACTGACACAGACAGATGTACGGTCAGTCCCTATTTGCCTTCGGAGAGTGTGATGAGGGCCCCTCTGTGCCCGCCTAATGCCTGCCCACTGGCCTGGGGTGATGGCGATGAGAAAAAGGGTTCACCCACCCTTTTAGGTAAGACCTCTCCCCCTGCAAACCTCGGCAGGGCTTTGTCCCTTAGAGGGACTCTAGAGTCAAGGGAACGTATGACAGGAACCTGGGTATTTTTTGAGCCAGCTGAAAGAGACCACAGCTCTCTCTCTTACCTCTCCTCTAGGCCTCCATACATTGGTTTCCAGAAAATTCCATCCTGGGCAATGACCCCAGGTGGCAATAACAGATAAGTAGGGATGGATGGATGGATGGATGGATGGATTGGCAGCAGAAGAGGCAGACAAATGATGGACAGAAAGACAGACACGTACATGCAAACACACCCTGACATACACATCCCCACACCAATCGTAGAGACACATTCAGTGCAGCATAGGAGTTAAGAGTAAAGGCTCTGAAGGCGTCCATTTAAATCTACCTGCCCCGCTTGTCTTGAGGCGTGTGACCTTGGATAAGTTAGTTGACCTCACTCAGCATGCCTCAACAGAAGATGGGAGTAATAGTAGGGTCTACCATGTGGGGTGGTAGGAACTCGGCGATAGCTTTGGTCAGCACACTGCCCAGCAGAGAGGAGTAAATGCGCAATAACTCATCACTGTCACTCTTATCATCACGTTGCACACACTTGGCGCACACACGTAACCACTCATGGGAAGCAGAACTTCTTGCAAACTCAGATAACACACACGCAGGCAAAGGCGCACACACTGACAGAAATATAGGCTGACACGCAGAGGTGGCACAGAGTGGGGGTGAGCAGTGCACTCAGGAGCCACAGTTCGAACCCAAGCTCGGCTGTTTGCTGGCTGCGTGATTTGGAGCAAGTTACTCAACCTCGGTTTTCACATCTATAAGCTGAGAATCATCATCCTAATAATAAGTTCCTCCTTGATAGGATTCTGGTGACGGACAAATGAGTTAATATTTATAAAGCACTTAAAACACTGTGTGACACATAGTAAACACTGCGGGTCTGATAAACACAATAAATCTCACAACCTCGCAAGCTAATACCTGTCTAGCTCCTAGAGTTTACAAAGCGCTTTCACAGGCATAATAATCTTATTAGATCCACCCAATAAACTCGCAGTCAGGATTATTATCATCCTTATTTACAGAGGAGGAAACTGAGGCTACAAGAGGTTTGTACAAAGCCCGGCAGCCTGCGAACGGGCAGGTGGTGGGTAATCCAAGTCTCTCGGCTTTAAGTTCCGTGATCTTTGTACTAAGCAACACGCCGTGAGTGTGTGTGTGAGTGTGTTTACCGAAGAGGCTTTCTCTGCCTTTGTATCGGGCTTCTCAACCCTCTTCACCCTTCCCATCTCCCCTCGTAAGAGTCCCATGCCTAGGGAATGATTCAAGTCAGCTGTTCTCCTGTACCTACAGCATCAGCATCATCCGGGAGCTTGTTGGCCATGCAAATTCTCAGACCCCCTTCGACAACTGAATCACATGGGGGGGGGCGGGTAAGGAGGTGAGGAGGGCTGGGGGAAGCTTCTGGAAGAAAAGAACCTCAACCTGGGCCTCAAATGATGGATAGAGGAGAAAACTCTGAAAAGGTCTGGACGAACACCATCTGGGGAGAAAAGGGGTGGAGTGTGGCTTGTTGGAGTGAGGGTTTCGGGTTGAGGGTGCTGGGGCTGAGGCTGAAGCCATTGGATGTGTGTCTTTTGGTCTCTCCTAGATGTTACACCCAGTTATGTGATCTGTCTTGAATACCTAGAAAGAGGCTTTGTAAGAATTTATCCGCTACAGACAAACCCCAGTGACCCTTCTCCCACAGAGTCAGAGCATTGCTGAAGTATTCCCTCCCCTTACCTCACTCCCTAGATTTGCCCCCAGTGTGACAGCTCCAGACCTGAATGGCTGTGGGGGCTCCCAGCCTCACTCCCATTGGGCCAGGAATCATAAAGTGAGGGGGTGTTTTGCAAGGGAGATGGGAGGGGCAGCTGTGGCCTTCTCCCCGCTTCTCTTCCGGGGCCGAGCCAGGGCCGCCAGCAGAGTCACCAGCACATTAGGAGGCCTGGCGGCCTGGCGCTCCTTCCACGACCTCCATGTGCGCACTCGAGGCTGAGACTCTGCGCTGGGAAGAGTCCAGGGTGAGCTGGCCAGGGGCTCCAAGGCTGGAGAAGAACAAGCCAAACCCAGCCCCCCTCCCAGCCCCCTGTGTCCTGCCCGGGGCTGCCACTAGGAGGCTAATGAAAAGGGAAGAGGCAGGCCAGGGCTTGGGCCAGCAGGCGACAGCAAGGGGACAATGTGAGGCAGGAGGGGGGCGGCCCTCAGGCAGGGACAGACAAAGTCCCCATATGGGAAGCAGACGGAGCCGCCCCGCCCCCCTCGGTCCTGGGGCCTCGGCAGCGGCAGGCAGCCTCTCAGCTAAATGTCGGGGCCTGGGTAGTTTGTGCCCGAGGAAGATGAGCCCACGGGGCTGCGGCAGGAAAAGGAGAAGGAGGGAAACTCTCCGTTCAGCAAGAGCCCCACGGAGGACTCTGCAGGAGGACGGAGAGCCAGGAGCGCACAGCACTCACGGCAACCACGTTCCCGCTTTCCTAAATACTTGTGAAGTAAACCGTTAATCCGGGCCCAAAGTGAAAGAGTAAACAATACAGAAGTGTGCGGAGTAAAAGGTGAAACTCCCCTGTAGCCTGCAACCCCGCCGACTTCCTTCTTCAGAAGCAATTATTTGGAATACGTGCCTTCAGGCAAAGGCCACTTTCTTGTGTAAATCCGGGTGAGTCTGTGGCCGGTCACATTCTCGGCAAGCGGGGGCCCCCCTTGGAGCAGAGCCCCGTGGAGGGCCGCAGGGACAAGATGATGCGCACACAGGCCTGCCCGCCCGCGATCCCCGGCTGTAAATCATCTGGAGTGGTTCTGCTGCTGCCCAACTTTACCCGTCTCTCGAGAATTTTAAAAATCTTCTGTCTTTATGAACGCCAAGCTCCCTCCTTAGTTTTGTGTCTCCCTGTCTTTAAGTTTTCATTCAGCTTGTTTGTTTTTTGCTCATGAATTAATTATTTGTGCTCGTAATCAGGAGGTAGGAATGAAATTTTTAGAATTCCACACTCAGCTGAGGGCTGAAGCCTTTTCAGAATGGGGCCCCAGCCAGGCTGCCCCCTCATCTCCCAGATGTGAAAATCTGAAAATTGAACGAAGGTTCTGTTCCTTTCTGGGACACCCTCTCTGGGACTCGGAATTACACTAGTCTCTTCCCTGGAGGAGGGAACTAGCAATGATTGTGTTCTTACTCTGTGTCAGACCCTTCATGTGCTGTGCCAGTCAGGACCTGCTGGGCTGCAGGTGATAGAAACCCAGTTTGAACCAGTGTAGGCGAAGAGGCGAATGTACAGGAAGTGATGTGGACACCCCAGGTAATAAAAGCAAGGTTCAAATAATCAAAGAGCCGGAAGGGCGGAGTTGGTACAGAACCTCAGGAACCCTCAGAAGGGGACCTGGATGGACACCAGGATGCTCTGTGTCTGAACTCTCACCTGCAGCTCCCACCACAAGGGGAGGATCAACTCTCCTCTCTTCCAGGGCGAAGGATCCCAAAGAGGGACCTGATTGGTCCCCACAGGTCAAGTGTATAGTCTAGGACCAGGTGACGCTGGCCGGGGATAGGATAGGGTCAGAAGACCCTGAGACTACACGTTGGTTTCCAGAAGAAGAGAACCACCATGTTCAGTGGAGCTTGGCCATTGGTACTGGATGTCTACTACAGTAGGTGGGTTCTTCTCATCTTCACAAGTCTGTGAGGTAAGAATTGTTATCATCCCATTTTTCAGGTGAGTAAATTGAGACTTGGGACACAGACTGGTTAGCCTAGAACCCAGATCCAAAGCCAAGTCTGTCTGACTCCAAAAACCCATGCCCTTGATAGGTATAATGCTGATTTTCTTGAAGAAAGGAAATGGCACACAGCACATCAATGTGAAATATATTTCTGGCAGGCCAGCTGTATGCCAGGCAGTGTGCTAAGCTGTGTGGGGCGGTCAGAGATGGGCCAGATGGCATTACGTCCCAATAAGATCACATTCACATGTACAAGGGGTTAGGATTTATTTGGACACATTTTTTTTCTTGGAGGGGAGGGACAGAGATCAACCCATAACAGACACAGTCAGAGCTGTGCTTTGGATAGGCTGCTTTTATAGAGGTGACCAGCACAAACTACATCCTAGACAGGTGGCGAGGAGACTGCTCGGGAAACAGGAAATAAGGCAATCTGATTTGGGCCAGTGACAATGGGGGATGAAGATTTTCTAGGACCTGACATTGCTGGGGTGGGGAGGGATGAGGAAGTGGAGAGAAAAGGCTCTACCAGTGGAAGGATGAAGGCATGAGCCAGGGGCAGGGGGTGGGTGGTCCAGTAAACTTTAAACTCTTGGAGGGCAGGAACCGTGTCCTCCACTTCGTGTCCTCAGTGCCTGGCACAGAGTCTGGGCATACTCAGTGCTTGCCGAACGCTTGTGAAAGAAATGGATGTGTTCAGTTTTGCACGTGGTGAATTCGACATACCAGTTGACGCAGGCAGGTGGAAATTCAAGCTGGTCATTCGGTAGGTGGAATTTGGGGGTTAGAAATTGGGCATCTATTTCCAGACCGATTACGGGTCAAGTTGCAATTGATAGAGCCTATGAAAATGCAGAGAGGGGAGAGAAGGGGTGGGAGGGCTGAATCCGTGGGGCCCTGTCACACTTAGGGGATGGGAGAAGGCAGAGGAGCTGGTAGGAGGCCAGCAAAGGAAGTTCAGGGATGGAGGAGGGGCAGTGGGAAGGTGCAATGTCATGGAAATCAAGAAAGGAGACTGTTTCAAGGAGGAGGGGTGGAACTTCTGCCAAACGCAGAGGTCGCAGAGAAGAAATACTGAGAGGAGCCTGTGGATTTGCTAATTAAGAGACTAGCAGCAGTGTCCCCACCTGGTTAGGGCAGGAGGTGAGGGGAGCCTACTCGGGGGCAAAGAACCTGAGAAGGGAAGGAGTCGGTGCACGTGTGTACGTGTGTGTGTGTGTGTGTGTGCGTGTGTGCATATGCTCTTGCACTCCTCACAGCTGTGTGGACCTGGTCGGGCTCCAAGAGACAGAATAAAAACAAAAACGGGGCGCCTGGCTGGCTCAGGAGGCGGAGCAGGCAACTTTTTAGCTCAGAGTTGTGAGTTCGAGCCCCACGTTGGGTGTAGAGATTACTTAAAAATAAAATCTTTAAACACACAAAGAACAGCAACAATAACAACAACAAAGCCAAAAAGCTGGGGGATAGGTTGGCACGTCAGGGTTCACAAGTGGGGAGATGATACGGGGTAGAAGAGAGATGGCCCCGGAAAAGGGAGAGTAATCCTTCTTGCCAGGAGAATCTTCTGTGAGGGTTGAGGACAAGGACGGCCCAGGCAGGTGAGAAAACAACGCCCAGCCCAGCCCAGCCCAGCCCTCAGATCCCTGAGGCGGCTTGTTGGTTGAGGTTTCTGTGGAACCTGCCCTTCGGTGGGGGGTGGGGACTGGGGCCTTGTCCTCAGTCCCTTAGTCCATATGGAGTCCTACTACTCTCGGTCTCATTTATCACAGTATCACTAAGGCCTGAATTCATGTCTGGCACATACACAGGCGCTCAGTAAATACTTGTGGCTGGGAATAACAAGGACCGCGAACAAAGATCAGTGAAGCACCTACTGTGTGCCAGGCACTCTGCATGGCATTTATCTCATTTGATACTCATAGTACCTCACAGGTAGGTACTGTTATTATCCATTTCCACTAGGAAATGGTAGGAGCAGGATTTGAACCCAAATCTGTGTGACCCCGGGACTCTCACTCTTGACCATGATGATTATCACACTGCAGGAACGTTATGAGTCTGTGATGGAGGTAACCTGTGTCTGTGTTCTGTGCTATTCGGCGTGTACTTGTGGTGTCCACAGGTGCATGCATTGGTAGGTCCTTGTGCATGCATGTGTCCCTGTGTGAAGGGGGTGCCTGTATTCAGTTGTGTGTTCTCGTGGTTTTGTGAGTACATCCCACCCCCAGGTTTGAGCTTCCAGTTTGTTTCTGCTTGAGGCAGTAATGGTTGGATTTAGCTCTTGCGTGTGTTCAGAGCTCAGTCCTGGGCCTGGTTCCCCCTTCAGAAGGCCCACGGGGGGTCTCTGCCCCCACGGTTCTGCCCATAATTCTCCTTTCTTGTTTAAAGGGGCCAGTGGGTTTAATGATTAGTTACTGCCTTGTCGATATTCTCACCCAGGGAGAGGATGAATGTTGAGGCTGCCCCCGCCCCTCACGCGCGCGCGCGCGCACACACACACACACACACACACACACATTCTGTGGCAGATTAAGGATGAGGGAAGGGACCCTTCAGCAAGGAGATCTGGGGGAGGACAGCTCCAGAGAAGCTCTGCAGGGATCTTGGAAGGACCTTTCCTTATGATTCTCCTTCTCTTCCTTATGATTCTCTTTCTCATGACTGGAAAGTAGGTATGGTGTAGGTATGTTCCCGTGTCTTTGGGAGTTTCCACCTTCCTGTGCTTTGGTGACTGGTCATCTATGTAGCCAAACGTGTAACAGTGCATAAGCCTATGTGGTTCCTGGTGTCCCTCCATGTTCATATGTGGCTGTATATGCCCATGACTATGTGCATGCCCACACCGGTACCCACAGGCAGTACATCTGTGTCGTGTGGGTGTGGGTGTGGATGTGCACACACGGATGTGTGTGTGTGGATGGGAGCACCTGCATCCTGCCATGTGTACTTCTGTCTCTGCCCTTCAGTTGTCAGAGGAGGCCCTCTTCCCATCCTGTTCTGGGTCCTCAACCCCAGTCCCACTGAGATCGGAAGCTACCCCATACCCGTGTAGTGACTGGCCCTATGACATAAATGTCTCTGGGGGCAAATTCCACACTTCGTAGCTTCTGATCCCTAACCACCCTAACCATTAAGCCCGCAACTTTGACCCTCTCCCCTGTGACTTTCAGCTTCTGCCCCCCAATCTAACTTCACTGGATCCTGCACTGGAAGAAAGGGGAAGAAGAGAGGGACTCAGAGGCCAGTTCCCCTGTCAGGACGCAGAACCTGGGGAGGGGAGCCTGGGGGCCTGGGGCAGCTGAGGAGAGGGATAGAGAGGAGGAGGCAGGGCGGGGCTGAGCCTGGCAGGAAAGAAACGTTAGGACTCATGTCCATCCTGCAATCCCCCTGCCCCGCCACACACACACTCACACACACACTCACACACACTCACCCTGTTGGAAGGTGACATTTGCTATTAACCTTATATTGGGCCATTTTGTAAATCAATGTCACTTACATTTAATAACAAGTGTAATCAAAGGAATTATGCAAATTTAATTTGATGCTTCTTGAATTATGCAAATCCTCGGTGCACATAATGTTCTCTGACATGTGCCCGTTGGAGAGAGAGAGAGAGAAGAGAGAAGAGAGAGAGAGCATGCAAGGGAGAAAGTGGGGAGGAGCTAAGAGAGGGAGGAGGATGGGGGTGGGCTGAGATTGGGACTGGGGGAGAGGAAGGCAGCTGTGGCCCAGGTGCTCTCCGTCATGGATGGAAAGGGGTGGACAGGTCAAAAACTTCCACCTTCCCCCTGAGATCCCCTCTCCAGCTCTAGTATTCCCTCTCCCCTATCCACACACAGCACGACCTTGCTGACCATTTGTCCTCAATGTCTCCTTCTGTGAAATGGGAGTGACCAAAAAGTGCTGGCCACTCATCGGACCAAGGCTCCTGATACAGCTTGATCCTCTCAGAGGTCAATGTCTCAAGCCCCAGCCCCCATGGCAAGGTGACCTGTTGTGGCACTAGGCAATATGATTGCCTTTTTTGTTCTTAATGGTCTTGAGGTCCTGGCGGAAAGAACTGCACCATCTACCACATGATAATAAAAACCCGCCGATCTACTCCCAGGCACGTATCATGACAACCTTAACATGGCGACAATACACTTGTGTTGACACATGCATTTGTATCCAAGATAACACAGCCACAAACACCCCATGCAAACAGTATGTGTAAACATACAAGACAATCAAGCTTGGACCCAGTTACTCCCAGAAACCCACGTAAAGGCTACGAAGATACACAAACAGTCAGGTGAGCCCTTTAATACCTGGGCATTTAAAATGTCACCCGGACACACCTGGGCCCAAGAGACATTGATTCCTAGTGGTATACCTACCCCAACACATGCTGATGCTCGTGGCCAACACATACTAATCCTGACATGTGAACGTACGAGGCACATTCCCTGATGATGGCACACCTTCACCGACTCCTAAAGCAAACCAAGTGGTCCAGGAAGCTCCTAGCTGCAACAGTGTCCCTCTTTACTGTGAGGCTCTGTCTGATGTTTATGTGGCCCTGCCTTCAATGTTGTCTGGAACAGGGCGAAGATCATGACACTAGCAGAAGTGATTCTGCAGTGAGATGGGCCAAAGTGTGAGGGAAAGACCACCCAAGCCACGAAACTGTTCCCCAAACTCTGAATGCTGGTTCAAGCTGCAAAGGGACACCTCAGGAGGCTCCATCAAGGTCCTAGGTGTGGACCAGCTCCCCCCAGACCCTCACCTATTCCACAGCCCCCACTCACCACTAAGGTCATCACAGACTGGCCCAGGGCCCTGTCTGTGTGAGGGGGACAGAGCAATGGTGGGTCCCTCTTCCCTGGGCAGTGGAAGAAGAGAAGAGATCTGTTTCCTGAGACGTCAACATGAATCCTCAAGGGCTCTAGTGAAGAGCACAGGACACACACTCTATAGTCAAGAGTCACCATAATCAGTGTTCATGCTATTTTCCTTTCCCGTGTAAGTTCTGTCTTGGGTTTACAGATGATGTCTTAATTCTCTCTATTCCTTTTTCAGCCCTACCCTCATGCTTAGAGTCTAGAGGCCTATTCCTACCGAGGCATCCTCCGTACTATTAATTGAATAGAGTGACCAGGGGTTTAGTGGGGCTCGGAAGGACCAGGGGGTCAGCGCATATCTAACAATAAGGGTGTGATGGTGGCAGTATACTTGTGCTTAAGTGTTTCTACTTATCTGTCATGTGTCATTGTGTCTTAAAGTGTTTTTCCCTGTCACTCATGTGTCATTGGCTTATTTGCACGCCCATGAATTAGAGTATGTTCACGTTTACTGTTTCAGTTTTTCATTTCTGTATCGACTCACCAGAATATTTTGTTCCAACACACTGTCTTCATGTGTGACATATACCATGGATGTGTCTCACCCTGTCCGTGAGTCAGCGTGTTCAAACTGTCACTGAGTGTGTGTTCCTATGCTCTATTTCACACATGTGAGTAAATGCATACTTGATATGTTGGGATTTTTACCATGTTGAGTTGCCAAAATATGGATGTCATCACATTGTATCCGGGTGGTTTGAGGGTGTCTGAGTTGATATAAGGTGTGCCTAAATCTATCTCGCTGTGTCTGAATGGCCCCAGTGTGTGTTTCCATGCTTGAATTGTCATCATGTGTTCTTGTGAGCAAGCATGTTTCAGGGAGCAGAGCGTGAGTCATTATGTTTAAATCGTCCACGAGTATATCATTGTATTTGCATTGTTGCAAGGTAAGGCTCTATGTGTTGCCAGGTTTGAGTTATCAGGTCCTCACTGTGGCCCCTGCATCACCGTGCATAATTGGTTTTGAGTTGATACACTATGTACCACATATTACACAATCCGTGTAATTATTTCACCTTTCTTTTAATTGTCCCCCAATTGTGAGGATATCTCCAGGTTTGAATGATCCTTGTGTGTCTCTTTGTATGACTCAAACTTTGAATTGTCATGGGTTATCTTTGTGTGGCAATGTATTTGCATTTTAACAACAGGGTGTGTATCCCTCTGAGTTGGCACAATGCAGATGCCGGGACATTGGAGCATCGTGTCATCAAATGTTGACATTGTTACAATGTGTGTCTGTGTGAATCGTTGGGTTTCAATTGTCACAATGTATGCTTATATATCACCATGTATGTGTAATGCATCTGTATTTATGGTGCAGTGCTATACTATGTGCCTGGGACTGTCGTGATTAAGTTGTCACAACGTGTATTGCCACGTGTGAGGTGTTACAAAGCCTGTTTGTAGCAACTGTTGAGTGCATTAACATGTTTGGGTTGTCAGAACGTGTCCACGTGTGGCCGTGTTGAGGCATCGCAGTGTTTTATCCTGTGGCTTTGCACACTTGTGTATCTGAACATGTTTGAGGTGTCACACAGGTGTCACACAATACACAGGTATTGCCATGTTTGAGGTGTCTCTTAAAATGCGTCTGACAACCTGCCTCACGGCATGGGTTCGAAAGTGAGAGACTGAAAAGGAGAGGGAAAGAAGGAGAAGGAAGGAGGCTGGGTCATAATCAAGACGGGATGAGATGGGGGCTGGTGGAGGTTAGGGACAGAGTGAGCTCTAATTGGCCCGCGGTGAATTATTCACATGTATAATCCTCGCAGAATTTCAGCGCGGGCAGTGCCAGTAAATGCTGTGCATGTTTAAAAGTCATTTCCATAAGTAAGTGCAATTTCTCTACTGTTTGCCCCTGTTTAATGAAGTGAAATCTTGTTTGCATTCCTCCCAATTTCCCAACGAAAGGCGCCCAACCGTTCGCACCAAAATTACACCGCCCAAATTAAAAGTCGGGCTCCAAGGGAGGTGAGGGGACGGCAGCACTGGGCCCTTCTGGGAGGGCCTGTGGAGGGGTGGGGGGCAGGCAGGAGCCGGGCCGGGTTTTCAGCTCATTGCCTCCCTGCAGTGCTCGCAATTTCAAGTGCTCCCCCCGCCATGTTCCCCACCCCTACTTGCCCCTATCAGGTTCTTGCTCTCCTTTGCCTCCCCCTTCTTTAAATGAACCCCTAGGGTACAGGGACTGGGGCAAGAGGTTTGCTCATGTATATGTAAATGCACTCCTATAAGCATTTATATACATGGTCATCTATGTACTTGTGCAACTGTGATATACAGTATACACTGTGACCACCGAAACACAACGATTCACACAAACACACCGTGTATCAACAAAACACAAATGAGTACGTGTGTTTATGGATACAGCCCTGCCCGTGTGTGTATGTGGATCTGTGTACGCATCTAGCTTTGTGTGTTTGGCGTGTTGTATCTGAGATGGATGGGTATACGAATGATGTAGCTAAAGGGAGAGAGGAGATGTGGGTGTTTGTGTAGTGTCTCTGGGTGCCCAGAGGGAGGCTCAGCTTTGTTGCCTAGGGCCCACCGCTTTCTGAGAGGCACATGGTCAACTCCGCACCCGCCCCATAGTTGGCTGCACTGGGGCCCCGCAGGATCAGAGGAATCATTGCTTCCACTCCATATGTGACAGCGCTGTGTGGCCCTGTGGGGACCAGTGAGACGACTGGCCTTCCGGCGCTAGCTCCCGTATGACGCTTGAACAAAGGTGCTGCTGGATGGGCTGGCAGGGGACCCCTCAAGGCTCTCAAAGCTCCACCCCTTCCTAGTGCCACATGGCCCCTGCAAGAGGGTCACTCACTTTGGCCCGGAGACTAAAACAGCGCTGCAGATTGCCCTTATTTGGGTCAGCTAGAAGAGAGTTGGGAAGGGGGTGAGGTGGAGTTGAGAGGAAAAGGTGGTCCCACCCACCAGAGCCTCCCAGCGACCCGTGGAATCCCCACCAAGGGCTCTTGAGGCTTTAGAATTCCGAGAGCTCAAGCTCTGGAGGCAAAAGAATGGTATTGTGTCCCTGTGTGAGGTTGTGTTCTGGTCTCTGTGGATATAACCACCCTCACCAGTTCAATCATCTTCTGCTGCCTACCTTCTTCCAGTTTACCTTGCCAGTCAGCCTGAACAGGACAGACAAATAAGTGACATGATGACAACGATACTATCTATCACCTTCACATCCACAGACGTTAAGACCACCACCTTCTCCTCGACACATCACTGTGGGAAACTGATGGCTGGAAGAGGTTCAGTTGTCCGCTGAAGGTCTGGTGATCATTCAGAGGTGAGATCCTAAGGGAAAGGAATTCAGGGAGGGGAAGAAAGGGGTCAGCTGGTTAAGAGTCAGGGGGCCCCCTCGGAGAGGGCTTCTCTCACACCTGCCTGTTGTCCTTAGGAGGTGGGACTTCCAGGCACAGGGACAAAGTGTCATCCTGGTCACGACTTCCCCACCTTCTCTTTTCCCCTTTTGCATTCTGCTATCGATGTCATCAGCCCCAAGCACAGCTCTGACTTCTTCCACAGTTTAGAAACCATCCATGGCTCCCCACTGCCAGGCAAAACAAGCCCCTCTCAAGAGGACATTCCTTTCCCCTCAAACTTCCTTTTCTAGCCTTGCGTGGCTCCCAGCTAAGGGCCACCCAAGCAAGTAGGGAAACTACTTCCCCAACCTCCTCCATGTTTCCTCACTGCCCCACTTTTGTCCACACTCTTCCTGCTGCTCACACGCCACCGCCAGCCTCACCCCCACCGCAATTCCTGCCTGGTAGAGTCCTACGGATCATCAGAGACAGATTTGATGCCATTTTCTCCAAAATGTTCACGCCGGTCCCCACCGTGACTCCTACCACAGTAGCACCACTGGTTCCTGAAGCATGATTTCTCTGTCTCTGCAATATGAAATTTTTGGCCTTTCTCCTTGCCTCCTGGGGACCGGGCTCTCTGAGCCCTAGGCTTTGAACATCCCTGAGTGAGGATCGGGAGCCACGCATAAAGGCTTTGTGAATGAGCTGATGGTTGACCGCCGCAGAACATGTGTGGGGAGTTGGGATGGGTTTGCGTGCATGTGTCAGGGGATAGAGCTCGTAGTTGGAGCACCTCTCCCCATCCTAAGCCAACACAGTCAAACACCAGCCCCGGTTGTCCATGGCCCCCATCTTTATCTTGCTTTTCCCTCTGTGGCAGCAGAAACTGTTCGCTCCAATGCCCTTGGCCGAAGAGGCCAGGTAGGGGCTTTCTGCTAGCTGAGAGGTCCTCGCCCCCATGAGGGAAACTCTGGATGGAACCGACCCCATCCTGCCCCCAGGAAACCCTGTCAGTATTATCCAGGCTGCTACTTTTCATTAGTAAGGTGCTTCCCTCTTAATAGGGGAAGACTTCCCTTAATGGGATGACAACCCCACTTCTCCTCTCCCCAGCCTGCCTTCCATATTAGCTTACCATTCTTCCCTTCAGGGATGTCCCAGGCCTATCAGGAGACCCTCCACTATATCCCCTTAGCGGCAGAGCCCTCTCGCTGACTTCCTCCATTAGCCACTCCTGGTCCTTCTGTTACCCCCCCCCCATCCCCTATTTAACCCACTCTCATTGAAGAGCCGCCACCAAACCCCCATTAGCCCTTCTTGCCCTCTCTCTTCCGCCCTTCTAGTTATCTCGCAGAACTCCCTTCCCTCTGACCTCTTCCCCCAACCCCGCAGACATCCCCTGGCCAGTCCGGAGGCCTTTGCAGTCAAAATCCTCAGGAAGAGGGCTCCAGCTCCATTTCTAGGCACACCATCAGGCCCCACCACCTTCCCAAGCAGAGCTGGACAGCCTCTGCTAGGTGCCTGGGGCAGGGGGTTGGGGGGTCGGGGTGGGTTCCAGACAGGAAGGAGGCGTGGACTTCAATCTGGAAGGTCTCTGTGGGCCCTTCCCCCTCCCCTTAGCAAGTCTGGGAACTCGGCCCGAGCCTGGTCCTCGCTCCCCCGCCCTCGCCTCTCCGCGCTTTCATCAGAATTCAATTTCCGCCGGTAAGTGACTCCGCGGGCCCCTGATCCTTCCCTTGATGAATGAGCCGCCCGGCCCGGCCCCGTCCGTCACCGTCACCCTCGCCTCGGCCCGGGCCGCTGCCGCCCCCAGCCTCGGCCCCTCCACTGAAGCCGGCCCGACCCCCCACAGCTCGCACCCAGACCCCCGCCGCCCGCGTCTCTTCGGGTCCCTCCCCCGCTTCCAGCAGGCCGCCCCACCCCCATGCCCGCGTGGCTTTCTCGGTCCGGATCTCTGTCTCTCTCTGTGTGACTCTATCTCTCCCCGTCTCTGCTCTCTCACTCTCTCTCTCTCTCTCTCTCTCTCTTCCCCTCCCTCCCTCCTTCCTCCTTCTCTCCCTCTCTCTCTCTCTAACACCTCTATTCATCTCTGGGAGCAACATCATTTATTTTGCACTTCCCAGATAATTTACTTTTTTTCCCTTCTACAGGAATTCTCCATTTCCCTATAAAATGAAAATTCATCTAGAATTACATCTTATGTCATCATTATGTTTATTAAGCGTGGATGATGTATATGAACAGGACGGGCTTGCTGCTGAGTGCTTAATGGTGCATAAGATTAAGCCGAGGCTCTCAGCTGCGCAGCGACTCCCCTCCGGTTCCCATGTTGTCGAGGCATGCTGGGAGTACAAGTTCCGAGCGCACGGCCAGGTGAACGCGCCGCCGCCGTCGCCGCGCGCCCCCTCCCCCTCCCGGGCCCCGCCGGGCCCGCCCCGCCCGCCTGGGGGCGCCAGCGCGGCCCGCGCCTCCTCCGTACCCCAGCGCGCTCCCGGGCGGAGGGCGGCCTGGCCCCGGGTCACCCTTGTCGCCGCCCCCCAGCCCCCGCCCCGAGCTCCTCGCCTGGACGGCGCTCCCCCGGGACCCCGTCCTCCCCCTGGGTCTTCTCCCCCCCGCCGGCCCCCGGCCCCTCCAGCCCGGGGAGCTGCGAGCGCCCCTCCCGCCACTCCTTGCTTCCCGTCTCGCTGGGGTTCTGCCCCTGCTTCTCTCTCTCCGACCCGCCTCCCTTTCCCTCGGTCGTATTTCTTGGGGCTCTTGTCTTTCTGTCTGTCACTCTGCGTCTCAGTCGCCCTCGAGTCCTCCCCTGTCTCTCTCTCTCTCGCTGTCCCCTGCCTCGCTGTGTCTCTGCGTGTGTCCCTCTCTAACTCTCTGGCTCTCCCGGGCTGCGTCCGTCCGTCCGTCCGTCCGTCCGCCTCGCGCGGTCTCCCTGGCTCCCCCTCTCCCCCCTCTCTCCCCTCTCCCCTCTCCCGGCGCTGGCGGCCACCGCACTGCAGCGCGGCACCAGCAGTCTATGACAAAAACATTATCCTTCTGCTGCTAAACAATCCAATAAACCTCTCCACAGGGAGAAAGTTAACCTCTTGTCTCTTCGGCTGATGCCTTCCCGCCCACGTGACTGCTGCCACAGTAAATTCAAATCATTAGTCTCCTCACCCCATCAAAAAACTTCTATTAGTAATGGAGACCTCGCCGGAGACCTTCCGCGGAGAGCGCTGCCTTCCCAATTCCCAGTGGAAAAATTCTGCGCGAAAAACTAATTCTACTTTTAATAATCTGTCATCAGGACCAGAGGCAGTCATAAATTATATGGGAGCGCGTGCGAGAGCGCGCCACAAGAGGGAAATCAGGGCGAAAAATCAAAGCCCAAGTTTGACAAACTTTCCTGAAGATAAATAATAACTTACAAACAGGATTAGTTGTAAAGTCACGCTCCGGCGCGCAGCCACGGCGGCAATCACGTCTGCCGAGGGCCGCCACCGCGAGGCACCTGTCACCGGCCGCCACCGCCTCCGAGCCTTCCTCCCCGTCCTCCTCCGAGCCTTCCTCCCCTTGCCCTCCTCCCTTCCCCTCTTCCTCACCCTCCAACCTTCCTTTTCCCTCCCCTCCTCTCCCTCCTGCCCTTCTTCGCCCTACTCATCCTCGTTTTCCTCCCCCTCCTCCCCTCCTTCCTCCTCCTCTTCTTCCTCCTCCTGCCTCCTTCCTAGCCTGCTCTCCCCTCCTCCCCCGGCCTGCGGCAGGGCCACGGATCCTGATTCCCACCCTCCCCCATCCCACCACCGAGGGTTCCCAGCTGCCAGGACCAAGGTCAGAGGAGGGTGAGAGGATTCACGGGAGCATCACCCTTCGGGGCTAAGACCTCGAGGAGGGGCTCCGTCTGTGAAGAGGAGTGTGGGTGCGGCCCTGCGCCCTAGTGTCCGCGGCCTCCCCTGCCTCAGGGCCTATCCCAAATCTCCCCGTTCCCCGCCCCCACCAACCCCTATGTAGGGAGACTGGCGCGGGCAGCGTGTGGGTGGGGGCAGAGTCCAACCCCTAAGTTTATTTGTCTGTGTTAGTGTAGGGTGGTGGCGGGTCGCTCCGCCAGCCAAGAGGCCGCCCCCCCCACCTTCGCCGGCGCGACCCTCCCCCACCCACCCCGCCCTCGCCCCGCACAATCTCGGCGCTGACAGCCGAGCGGGTGATAAATGCCGGCGACGCGGGGAAGGAATTGCGCAAAATAAAGAAGCATGTTCCAACAAGTCCTGTCAGGATTGTATTGATTTAATCATCTGCAGAAATACACATTCTGGATTACTGTAGCGTGCCGGGGCCGGGGGAAGGGGCGGGCCGGCCTGCGAGGCCCGTGAAGGGAGGGGCGGAGCTGTGGAAGGAGGGGTGGGCAGAGCCCGGAATGGCTCCGCCCCTCACCCCAAGCCCCGCCCTTAGGCCTCTAGGCTGGGCCAGAAACTTCCGGGGGCTGATGGGTCAGGTCTTCCCAGAGAGGTTCCGCCGAGGGGTCGTTTTGCACTACCGGGGACACCTCCTCCTGCACCAGCCCCGCAAGGCGGGCCCACCGACCTTCGACCCTCAGAAAGGCTGTGTCGGGCGGTCAAGGGCTCTCCGGAGTGGACGCGCCTCAGGGCGGGGTTCGGGGTGATGTAGGAGGGTGAGGAGAGGAGATGAAGAGAAGAAAGGAGAGGGAAGGCCGAGGACGGGGCCTCTCCAGCCTTGCGAGTGTTTTGTGGTGGTTCTCTTCCCCATTATCTCTTACCCAGGCAAGACCTCGGCTGCCAGGTTTAGGGGTACGTGGAGGGACGCGGGGCGCTCCAGTAACACCTCTCACAGGACTAACCTGTACCCGCTACTTTGGAGGCAGGGGTAAATGAGAGCCCCTTCCGACAGCCCTCAGGGATCTGGGTTCAACTTGAACTTTATGGGTGCTCGGTAAAAGTGAAACCAGCAAACATGACTTCTGACTTCTGCCCCACAATCCAGGCTCTGAGCCCCAGGTGAGGACCTGGGGCAAGATTAGATTTTCTTTTAGTTGAAAACCTGGCCCTTTAAAAGAAACATACCCCAAAAGGTGGGGTTGGGGGGGGGGTGGCAAAGAAATGGAGAGATTGAGTAGTGTCTAAGAGTGGGGGAACCCAAAGGTAAACGGGGTACAAAAGGGAAAAGAGAAAACCATGTATTTATTTAATGATTGATTTAACATGTTTTAGGGGCACCTGGCTGGCTCAGTAGGTAAGAGCATGCAACTCTTGATCTCAGGGTGGTGAGTTCAGGCCCCACCTTGGGCTCTTGAGCATAGAGCTTACTTTGGAAGGAAGGAAGGAAGACAGAGAGAGAGGGAGAGAAAGGAAGGAAGGAAGGGAGAGAGAGAGAGGGAGAGAAAGACAGAAAAGAAAGAAAGAAAGAGAAAGAAGAAAGAAAGAAAGAAAGAAAGAAAGAAAAAATGTTTTATCTCCCAGGATCCAACAACTTAAGGAGGTTATTACTATTAATATCCCCCATTTTACAAACGATAAAATGGAGGTTCCAGAGTTTGTGTGATTAACTCAAGGTCACAGTATTGGTAGATTGGAAAGCCTAGGTTGGAGACCAGGTCTGTCATATTCCAACCTCTCCCATAGGCCTTTGGAGAGACCACTGTGGGTTTAAGAACTGAATAGTGGTGGTCGTGAGACTGTGAGAAGCACAGGGATAGGGCACCTGGCTGGCTCAGTCAGTAGAGCATGTTCCTCTTGATCTCGGGGCTGTAAGTTCGAGCCCCACACTGGGTGCAGAGATTACAGTGAAAATAAAAAACTTAAAAAAAAAAAAAGCACAGGGAAACAGACCTGGTGAGCAATGAACCTATCCATCCCAAAGGGAGTTTTGGGGGAGGGGTTCAGCAAACTACAGAGAGGGTTTGTCCACTTTTTGTGTGGTGGGGGTTGGGGGGGTCACTGGGGAATAACATTAGGCAATGATTTCTATAGGTGCCATCAGTGCATTAATACTGGTTTGGCGGGGGGGGGGGACATGCAGGATGTGGGGAGAAAAATGGGGATGAAGAATATAGACCAGTGGGGGAGGGGGAGCTTTATCTCAAATCAGAGACTAAGCATTAAGTTACCAATGGAGTGGGAGCAAGGCCCCTCATGGTGGGACAGACTTCATTAGAGTGGCTTCATTAGTGAGAGGCATAGCTCCTCCCTAAGTGACCCTTCACCCAATGGAAAGCCAAAAGGAATGACATACCTGGGAGCACAAGTATGACAGAAGATCCTGCAAGACAGACAGACCCTTGGGTCCCGATGGACCACAGGTGCATTTGGAGAACTGAACATAACTGAGAGTGGGAAATGAAAATGCACTTTATTTCCGTGTATGGTGGGAGGAAGATCAGGAAAATGCGGTGATAGAGGGGATGAAGGGACAGAAGGGAGCAGGGGACATCCCTCTGAGAGGCTGAGGCATCTGCCCCAACGCTGTTGTGTTTCTCCCCATCTGCACCCATTCTGCCTCCACGGGAGCTTTCCCTTTTGCGCCTGTCCCCTACCCCCCATCAGCCCAGGAGAGATAAAAACACAAATTTACTTAATCAACAAACGTTTTTATAGAGCTTACTCTCTGCAAGGGACTGTTGGAAGCACTTTATGCATACTAACTCATTCCTGCATTACAAGGCTATGAAATGGATAATAGCATATCTCCATTTTACGGAACAGGACACTGGAGGCACACAGAGCTTTATTAACTTGCTCAAGGTCTCGCAGTTAGCAGTGGTGACAGACTGAACCCAAGCACACTCCCACTCTCTACACTCTGAGCCCTCAGTGCCAGCACTGGGAGTCAGGGCACCGGGACCTAGCTCCAGTCCTACCAGCATCGTGTTGTGTGATCTTGGCCAAGGCCCTTCCCCGTTCGGGGCCTCAGTTTCCACATCTGTGAAAAATGAGAGGCTTGAGCCGATGCTCTCCTAAATCCCTTCCAGACCCAACGCGCTACAATACGTGATTCCTCCTCCACGGAGCCCTGCTCCCTGCCCCCTCCCACACCCCACCCGCTTCCAACCCTCAGCCCCAGCCCGGCGAGGAGCCTCGCACTCGCCTGCCCCGCCCGCTCCCCGCGGGCCCGCGCGTGACTTTAGCGCGCGCGGCTCGGCCCAGAAGGTCACCTCCTTCATCACGGATTCTATTTGCATCCGGAATCGCATGTACATGAAAAATGTGTCCGCGTGCGGCCCCGACTGCAGACGCAGATGAAATTCTGTGCCGAGCCTGATGCGCGGTAACCTTTGCAGATGGCGCCGCTATTGCTGAGAAATGGATTGCTTAATAAAGCGTATCATCCGGCATATTTGCTGCTTGGCTAGCCAAATAGAAGTTGTTTTTTGCACAAATTTCCTTGTCAAATTTGTCAATGTTCATGTCATTTTTGCTTTAGGTCACAGAGCAAGGTGCAAATTCCTGGCATCTTTACTAGTTGCAGCCAATTTCGGCGATTTCGGCGGTGACGGGGATTCTCCGAGGAGTCGCGTGCCCGCGCACGCCGGCCTGTCGGCCCCAGCAGAGCGCGGCCCCGGCACCTCCTCCGGGAAGCCCGCGGGCTGACTCCGGTTTTGGGAGGACAGGCTCCGGGCCAGAGGGCGGAGGGTATCTTCCTTTCAAAGCTTCCCAGACACTCCACCCCGCCTAACCACCAAGGAAGTTGCGGGGTAACAGTGGGAATAAGGGTATCCCTCCCTGCACCGCCTCCTCTCCAAAGCAGCGGCTCTTTTCCCTTCTTTGGCCTCCTCTGACCTTACAGCGGAAACTGAGAAATAAGTGGGAAAGGGAACCCTGTCCTCCTCCTTTCATAAGAAATTGGGCCTCCCAGGGCCCCGAGACTCTACCCACACCCGTTCCAAAGTCAGACCCATCTCTTGCCACCCTACAAGAGATGTACCGAAAGCAGGAGAGTGGGTGGAGAACAGTGCCCCATTCCCTCCCATACCCACTTTGAGAGAGGTCGGGGCGCTCCACCCCCCACCCCGGGGGGAGGGGGGGACAATGGATAAACAGGTGTATGTGGAACAGGTGAGAGCACACTTTCCAGAGGAGGTATGAAAAGCTGGTCACTCTGCCTAGATTCCCACCATTTGAGCTTCAACCATTGGGGTTAGACCAGACCCTCTCCAGGCTAATTTTATTTAAAAATAGTTTATCCTCAGGGGTCACTCAGGAGCTTGGGCAGCCCAGAGCTCAGTGTGTGTGTGGGGGGGGGGGGGGTGGTATCAGATTATTTCCGCACAGGAAGTCAACACGCAGCACCAGGAATTGCTTCCAGGTGCCCTTGGCCTGGATTATCTCATGAAATCATCATTTAAAAAAATTTTTTTTCAACGTTTATTTATTTTGGGGACAGAGAGAGACAGAGCATGAACGGGGGAGGGGCAGAGAGAGAGGGAGACACGGAATCGGAAACAGGCTCCAGGCTCCGAGCCATCAGCCTAGAGCCCGACGCGGGGCTCGAACTCACGGACCGCGAGATCGTGACCTGGCTGAAGTCGGACGCTTAACCGACTGCGCCACCCAGGCGCCCCGAAATCATCATTTTAACAACTGCATCGGGCATTTACCAACACTACCCCCATTTTACAGATGCAAAAAGAGCTCTAGGAGATGTACCAATCTAGGGAGTTTGGATAGGGCTTGTGGGCTTGTGAGGGTAGACAGGTGGACTGATGAAGGGGGGAACAAAGGGGAAAGGGGAGGAGGGATAAGTGGCTGGGAGAGGGTACCAGTGAGGCAGTCATGAGTGTTGCTGAAAGCGGTTGGTGGTGTGAGAGGAGAGGAACAGACGTGGGGGACAGGGGGGAGTAGGCAGGGGTCTTTACGGGAAGTGTGTATGAGAACGGGCAGGAGATTTGGGACACGTATGGGGGAACGGATGCTGGGGACAGGACTATGGAAAGGGGCACACCGTGTCTAGGAGTCTGAATAAGACAGAAAAGGGACAGGGATGGGAAAAGGACACCAGGACAGGTGTAGGGGGCAGGCAAGTGGGGAAGGTGTAAGAGGGCTGACGTGTGGTATGAAGCATGGGTGTGGGTACGTGGGGACAGCTATGAGAGTCAGGAACATGAAAAGGGTGTGAGGGGGACAGGTGAATGGTGACACTAAGCTCCAAGAGGCTGGCTATGTCTGTGTTGGCTGCTGTATTCTCAGGTCAAAGCCCAGTGCCTGGCACATGGTAGGAGCTCAGGATATATTTGCATAATGACTAAATGGGGAGAGAGCCTGGTGGGGGACAGGTGTTGTCCAAGGTATGTTGTCACGCTGGAGGAGGGGTGGGTAGATTTATCATGAGATATTCTAGGAGAGCTTGGGTTCTCCCTTCAGCCTCTGCGGCACTGGGGCAGGCTAGAGAATGGTCAGACCTGCTTCCCCCCAACAGACCAGCCCGGGATGGGAGCCCAGTGAGCCCAGTGGGGGCTGCAGAGCACTGGATGATGGCGGGTGGGGGAGGGGTGGGGGTGGGGGAGGACTGCCGTCAGATTATTAATGGCCATGCGTTGACTCAATTAAATCCAGCCTGCTTTTGTTGGCAGGCCTCCGCAATTATGCATCTCATTACGGGCGGCCGCCCAAATGCATCCTGGGAGGAGACCAGAACTCCAAATTAACTTTTCTTGGCGCTGCGGGGGCTGGTTGGCCGGTACTGCCTGCATGGCAGCCAATCAGTGCTGGCTCCAAGGGGGGCGGGGTCAAAGGAAGGGCGAAGGTGGCGGGGAGGGTAGGCTGGTCTGGGGAGGGACAAGGCAAGATAGGCTGAGTACCCGCACGTCCGTCCAGAATTTAAGTCCCAAGCCCATCCCAGCCCCCTCTCACCAAGCAAACTGCCTGGGTGTTTGGGCTGTCCTGGAGGGAGTCTTAGCCTTACCCTTCCGCCGTCTGTGGGTGAGGTCACCTCAACACTGAGCACAGAGAACTAGGGGTCCCAGGTCCCGCTGGTTTCCCCACCTCCTCATCCCTGCATGGCCTGCAGGACTGCACCAAACCTCCAAGAGCCCTGTAAAGTAAAGGGCAGAGGTGCCGGGAGAGCATCCTTCTGGTTGTGGGGAGGCCACACTGGCGGTTGGCCAGCCTTGCTCCTGTCCGGCTGGGTGTTGCCTGTGTGTCAGGATGTGTGTGTGCGTGTGTGTGTGTGTGTGCACGCGTGCGCGTGCCTGCTCACAGCCTGCCTCAGCAGTTACACCACCAGCATAAAGCGCTTCATTAACCTGTCAATCAAAGCCCTCTTCTCTTCAGCTCTTATGCTCTGCCCTCCAACAGCCCATATGCATGTGAGCTCCTGCACATTGTGCCATCCTGGGGCCACTTGGCATTGGCTGGCCTCTCCCCCACACAAATGGAGTTCCTCTTGCCTCCACGGGAAACCCTAAACCTCCAGGCCTTACCCAGAAGAGGCTGGGGCCCGGTGATATGTGTGTATGCAGAACATTCTCTTATTGTGTGAAGGGCCTTGCTCCAAGCCATGCATTCACAAGATGGCTGTTCTAAGAGCTAGAGCACCCCGGACTAGTTTGAGGAGATGTAGTTCTGGGCTGTGTTACATTGGACTTGTCACTTTCCCTCGGTGTTAGGTAACCTGGTTTGGACTAGATGATTTCTGATGTCCTTCCTCCTTTCAGCCTTCTGAGCTCAGGTGAGTGTGGCTGATTCTCGACCTTCCAGATTGTACCTGTGTGTACCTGGATGCACGTGTCCTTTGTCAGCTGTCTTCCCTCCCTGGGAGACAAGAGGTGCAGGGGCAAGAGGCTGGCCACCAAAGCCCAGAGGCTGCTCTCAGCTGGGAAGGGTGTGCCTTTCTGAGCTGCCACACGCAACCACCTGCCAGAGTCCACTCCTGGAAACACACACACTCGCTTACTTTGACCAAACTCCTAGCAGAGGTGCGGATGAGCAGGACTACGGGGGGCATCCGTGTATATACCCAAGCAGACATGGGCCCAGGCAATGTCCACCTTTGTAGACGCATTTCCTCTACATTTAGGGTCACCTGAAGATTCCAAGCTTCCCAGGCATGGGGTCTTGGCCTTGCTCCCACCTGCCAAGGCCCATCCATGGAGGAAAGAGGGGATGTTTTTCACACCAAGGGAGGGCTCTGTTCACCCTACTTGTGGTTCTTTATTGTGTGTTAATGAAGCCCTGTTTCTTCTGGGCGTTTAATTCTTTCCATCTATTATGTTTAGACAACTCATTAACAATCATTCGTTATAATTAGACTTCAATTTTAGGCTCCTTTCTCAAGGGAGGCAATGCAGAGCTTTTATACATATTTGCCTCATAAACTGCTTCCAGATCTCATGGTGCCCCCCTTGCCCTGTCCTACCGTAGCTCTTGTCCCTCCTTGTCTCTTCTTCCTTCCCTCCCCTCAGCCTCCCTGCCCCCATTCCGATGTAGGAGTGAGGTGGAGAAAGGGGAGCATAAAGGGCCCTCAAATCCCGCTGTTGCCCAGATCTCTCTGGCTCAGGCCTGGTCCTCACTGAATGGCGCCGATGGGCCAATAGCACCAGTGGGCTTCCCTAGAAACAGAATCTTATCCACTCTCTCTGAAGGGTGGCACCAGGCTATGGTGCCCTCCAGCTCTCCCTGGGCCCCGCCCCCGCTGCCGCATCTTTGAGGGATCCCAGGCGGATTCATATACACACAGAAATGCCGCTCACAGGGAGCCTGGTTGGCTCAGTTGGTTAAGCATCGGCTTCAGCCCAGGTCATGATCTTGTGGTTCATGGGTTCGAGCCCTGCATCGGGGTCTGTGCTGAGAGCTCAGAGCCTGGAGCCTGCTTTGGATTCTGTGTCTCCCTGTCTCTCTGCCCCTCCCCAACTCACACTCTGTCTCTGTCTCTGTCTCTGTCTCTCTCTCAAAAATAAATATTAAAAAATTAAAAAAGAAAAAAGAAAAAAGAAACGCCTGCCCACACAGACTTGCTTACACAGGTGTATACACCAGGCACAAACAACCTCTCGGGGGATGGCGGAAGGAGTCTCCGGTGAGGATTTTTCTGTCTGTTTCTAAACAGAGACACTGGCCCCCATGACCACAGCTCCCCCCAGTTCCTTTCAGTTAAGGACTACTGTTACTTTTAGTCTTTACTTGCAAGATCATAGGATCTCTGGTGAATGAATGCCTGTTGAGAGAATGAACGAATGAGTTTTCGTGGAAATCGTGTAGGAGTTAAAGTCAGATGGAATTGATTCAAATCCCAGCGCTGTAACTGACTAGCCGGGTGACCTTGGCACCTGGCTTAACCCCTTTGAGCCTCAGTTTACTCATCTGTAAAATGAGGATAATGGCTACCTTCCAGGGGGTTTGTGAGGAGATAGCTAAAAATGTCAAGTACCTGGCATTTTATAGGCACTTGACCTATGGTAGCTATAATAATTAATACTGGTGAATAAGTGTATTAATAATTCACGAGTAACTATGATGCTCATCCCAGGAAGGGCCTCCTGGGTCATTCTATGCAACTTCCCTTCCCGTGGGGCAGCTTTTTCTACAGCACCCTCAGTGGCACTGTTGAGTGTGCTAGTGGTGGGAGCACAGCCCTGGCCCTCCCGTTATTGGGCGGATCTTATTATGAGAAAGGTTTTCCTTAGATCCAGTTACAATCAGCCTCCTTGCAACCCTGGATCCAGCCTCCTGAGCCTCTGGGAATCTTCCTCCTGCTCAGCAGTGGATCCTCTGGGAAGCCCCCATCAAGTAGTAGACAAGAGAGCAGGACAGAGGGCAAATGCCTGGATGGGATAGGACCTTTGGGAGGAGGCTGGTGGGAGAACCAGGAGATGGGGTTTGGCTGGACTCCTCAGAGACTGTGGGAACCAGAGGGAGCCACAGGAGGGGAGACAGAGACAGAGAGGGGACACCGGGGGAGAAGGATTTTTCTATCAACAAAACAGCAGGATAGATTCTGGCTGGTCTCTGGAAACATCTTCATCCGGTGCCTGCGGCCAGCTCTGAGCTCCTTTTAGCTCATTACTGGCAATTAGTCCTCTGGGTCCAGCCTGGGGGAGGGGGGCAGTATTAGCTCTCACTCCCCCGGACACCCCCCCAACCCCCCACCCCCACACACCATGAATCAAGTTGACAACTTTGCCCAAGCCTGCCCTCCTTGCCCTGCAGTGTGTGTGGAGTGGCTTGCACGTGTCTACGTGGGTGAGGTGTGTGAATGCACGCGCACCCACGTGAAGATGTCACAGGGAGGGTGCAAGTGCACGCACGCATCCCGTGTGAATGCGAGATTGTACAAATGAGAGTGTGTGTGCACTTGTAAGGGATGTGCATATTTGCACACCCTGTGGGAGAATGTGGGAACATATAAATGAGCCAGTGAGGGTAGAAAGGATATGTGTACACATGCTGGGGACAGGCACTAGAGAAGAAGGTCTGGATGAGGGAAACCATGACCCCTCATGTGCCTTCCTTTTCTTAGGTATCCGGGTCCAGATGACTGAGTTGAGGGAGTGGGTTTCAGGAGATGAAAAGGAAAAGGCAGATCCTGTAGTTCCTGCTCTAATTCCGTGTCAGAAGGGCTGTTCCTTAGGGGGCCCCTTCTTCTGGGACAAACAGGGAGCCTACTGAGGATGAGGTGATTCCGGAGAGGAACACCCAGAATTTTCTCCCCCTCCCCAAACCCTTTCTTTCCCAGGTGCTTTAGCTCAGCACTGTCCAATAGAAATATAATGTGAACCACAAATGCAATTTACATTTTCTAGTGGCTACATGTTTTAAACGTAAAAAGAAACAGGTGAAATCAATGGACTTCATTTTCATTTTCATTTCATTAAATTTTAAATTGATATTTAAACATTTAACACTTAAATAAGTATTTAATAGTATTATAGTATTTAATAGTATTATACAGCCATATAGCCAAAATATTGTCTTAACATGTAGCCAGTATTTTTAGAGTGTTAATGAGACATTAGACATTATTTTTTTTAAAGACTTTCTCTTTGTTTTGTTTTGTTTTTTAATTTTTTTAATGTTTATTTATTTTTGAGACAGAGAGAGACAGAGCATGAACGGGGGAGGGGCAGAGAGAGAGGGAGACACAGAATCCGAAACAGGCTTCAGGCTCTGAGCGGTCAGCACAGAGCCCGACGCGGGACTCGAACTCACAGACCGTGAGATCATGACCTGAGCCGAAGTCGGCCGCTTAACCGACCAAGCCACCCAGGCGCCCCTAGACATTATTTTTCAATACTAAATCTCCAAAAATCGGTGGACATTGTTTGTCGACAGCACATCTCCATTGGGATTGGCCACATTTCAAGTGCTTAATGGCCATATGTGGCTAGTGGCTACCATACCGGGCAGGACAGATCTAGAGTTTGGCTTAGCTGGTTCCCCCCAAGCCAGTGAAGGAGAGGTGGGAGGAGCAGGGAGAAGTCAGGGGTGGAATCAGTGGTGCTCTTCATTCTCAGACTGCCTCAGACCCTGGCCTTGTAGGGTCTTTAGGCTCCTTTCTTTGCCCACTGACTATACCCAACCCTTGGTCCCAACAGTGCTGGTGGAGACCCTTGGATTCAGACTGAATCTTACTCAAGAAAGTTCTTCCCTTTGTCTCACTTGTGTGCTTCCTACTGCGGGGGACTATGGCTCATTCTTTTCAGTTTTGCTTTTTTTTTTTTTAAAGTAAGCTCTACTTCCAGCTTGGGGCTTGAATTCACAACCCTGAGATCAAGAGTCGCATGCTCTACCGAGCCAGCCAGGTGTCCCCTCCCTTGAGTTTTGAATCCCTTGTGCAACAACCCCATTCTCTTGAGCACTCCCAGCCCCTGTCCCCATCCCACTTCATCTAAGAGCCTTTGGGGCAAGGAGGGAAGCATGCAGAAACTGAGGCAGGAGTGAGAGATGGGAGAACAGAAAGCCTAGAAAAGCCCCAAATCCATAGGAGGAGTGGGGAAGGGATGGCGGGGGTGGATGGACCAGGAAGTGATCACAGAATAAATGCGGAATGTCTAGATGGCTTTTCAGCACCTTGGTCCCCTTTTCCCTTCCGATTTTCAATCTCCTGAGCCTCTCAGGTTTCTCAACCACCCCCTATTTTCACCCCATCCCTTTATTTCCCTCGCCACTGAGCCTCTTATCACCTCCACCTCTTGGCCTCTGTGTCTCTCTCCTGGCAGCTTCTCAGCCCTTCACCTCCTCAGCTTACCTCCTGCTCCCACTCATCATCTTCCATTCACCCCAGCCCAGTGTGCTGGGACCAGGGGAAAATTCGAGGAGTGGAGACCTGGAATGGGGTGTGAGGGCCTGAGCCGGCAGCATCTCTAGGAAAGAGAAGGAAGCAAGACCCTCCCAGTCCCTCCCATCCTCTTACCCCTCCTCCCAACCCCCTCCCCCCACGGGGCGGCAGTGATTCCACAGTCTCAGGGCTTGAGGGTCTCGGGGCCCCTCGCTAATGTAAGGTTATTGTAATTGATATGAAGGTAATTGATAATGTGTTACGGTGAATAATGTCTTCAATTTTCTGCTAAATCCCATTTTTGTAGCCATCTGGGCTCCTCCAACTGCCCCCCTGGGACGCTGGGTAATAGAGAGTAATTATTCTCAAGTCATTTACTTTTTCAAAGTGTTTAGTGCTTATCTGTTTTACAATTAAAATGGAAACGACCCTGATTCACTTCCTTTCTTTTTTATTTAAATAGCACTCACCCCCCCACACCCCCCACCACACACTTTCAGTCACACACAACCACGCGGGCACACAACCCTCCAACAGACACACACACACACACACACACACAGAGGCTCCTTGTATGCGGCAACATGTCCACATTCAAAGACACAAAAATACATGCACAATTTCTTTGTCACTCACACACACAAGCACACATACGCAACTTTATATTTGGACAAGGGACACAGCCTCAGTGACCTAGCCAGACAAAACCCTTTGCCTTTCTCCGTTGGAGTAAGAAGATTGGAGGTGGACTTTGTCAGGGTCGAGGACAGGGGAAAGAAGTCGCCTTGGATGTGCGTCTGAGTGTGCAAGGTTATGTTTGAATATGGAAGGCGAGCATCTGTGTGTCCACATGAGTGTGCCCTGAATGTATATTTCAGGGTGTGGGTTCATATGAGGCCAGAAAGGTACAAATGAAAGCAGCAGTGTGAGAGCAGTCATAGCCTTGCTTCTGTGTCTGCACGAGTTACTGGCTCAGGCAGATGATTGCGGAGCTGGTGTCCACACCCAGTTACACGCTAACGAAGGGCCCTGGTGTGCCGCCCCAGTCTGGACATGCGTCCTTAGGAGAGTGGTGAAACCAGAATCCAGAGGTACCTGGCCATGCTGAGTCGGCCCAGAAACGAGAGCCTTCACCTCACACCATGAAATGTGACCCATTTATTTTCACTGAAAATGTCACAGGCACACGTTCTGTGGAAGGCCGGAGATGCAAGGCTGGGGGGAATCAGGAGGTGAAGAGGGCTCACACTAGCCCCTCCCCCATTCCCACCTCCCCCGCCCCCCACCCCCCCCCCCCCAGTCCCACTGACTCCTCCAACAGTCCTTCTTCCTGTCCAAGGATATGGTGTGACCCCTACCGCCCTCACTAGCCCTCCTGGAGCCCTGGCTCCGGTTGGAGGTGGAGAGGCAAGAGTGGTTCTCAACCACCAGACAGCTTCCTGCCCCTCCCTTGGGCTGTTCCCCACAGGAGGTGCCCTGTGGACACGGATGTCTCCGACAGTGAGGCACTGACCTCGGGGGAGCCAAAAGACAAGATCACGCGCACCCCAAATCCTTCCACATGACCAGGCACGACATCTCTCAAACGTCACACAGGCCCACAGCAGACAACTGAGCCATTACACTCATTAGCACACTTCAGCCTGGCACTCAGGTGACCTATGGAGTGGAGGTCTAGAAATCTGCTTCCCATTGTGCGGGCAGGGAAACGGAGTCACCACATGGGCCCAGAAGGCCATGGGTCTCTGCGGGGAGTCAAACCAGCAGCAGGCCCTGAGATTTGTCTGCTTTGCCCAGTGCCTGCTCTCCCCAGGGTCTCCAGCTGCAGGCCCTCCAAGGCTTCCAGCCGTTCCTCTGCTGGACCAGTGATGGGGGAAACGGAGGCCAGAGCCCTGCTCCCGGAGGCCAGGCCCAGGCAAGCTGCCTGAAAGTCAGAGGACACCAGGCTGCAGGGTAGGGCCCAAGAGAGTAAATGCTGTTCCCAGAGCACCCCCTGCTCACCCCTGCACCCTTCCGGGAAAGGCCCGGGGGTTCTGCTTTTTAATTTTGCTTTTAGAGATAGAAGGATGGCAGCACTGGGGGCTCGTGGTGGGGGGGATGCTTCTTTTCTGTTTTTTCTCATTTCTCATTTTATGGGCATCCGTCTTGGTCCTCCTTCCTTCTCTCTTGGACTCTGTATTTTTTTGGTCTCCACGCCTGTGTCGTGTCCTGC
Organism: Prionailurus viverrinus; assembly: GCF_022837055.1. Taxonomy (NCBI): domain Eukaryota; kingdom Metazoa; phylum Chordata; class Mammalia; order Carnivora; family Felidae; genus Prionailurus; species Prionailurus viverrinus. The sequence goes on from NC_062571.1 coordinate 59,828,466, forward strand.
TCGGCGTCTTTCTCCCCCTCCCTGCAGCCTCCCTTCGGCGGGTCCCCCTCTGCCTGCTCTGAGTCTGTCTGTCTGCACTTTCGGTCGGTCCGTCCCGGCGTCTCTGGGCCGGCCTCCTCCCGGTGCTCGGTGGCACCGCTCGGCTCCTTCTCGGTCTCCGTCTCCGCGTTTGTGTCCCTGTCGCTGCCTCTCCCTCGGCCGCTCCCTGACTCCGGCCCCTCACACCTTCGCGGAAAAGTAAACATTTAATTTTTTTTGCTGTTAATAGATTTAATGTTCATTTGTTGGTAGCCCAGGGGCAGAAACGCGTGACATTTCAAATAATTGTTGTTTCAGGGGTATCCTCTGGAGGGAAATGCGGCAAAAGTGTGGAGAAGATTTAAGCAAATGACTGTGTCAGCTTCTATTTACTCCTGACAGGATCGCCGGGGGCGCGGCTGCGAGATAACCATTAGCGCGGCCGCTGCTAAAGCGGGGAGGCTGCATTTCTAAAGGCTCCGCGGCCATTACGGAAAGTTAGTGTGAAACATGTTAAATTATCCCCAAAGTGGAGGGAGCGGGGGAGGCGGCGGGGGAGCGGGCGCCCGGGAGAGCCGCCGAGCCTCCGCCGGGCCTGGGAGCGAGGACGCGCCGCGGCCGGGCCGGGCCCTCGGACCGCGCCGCGCCCGCCGCCCGCCGTCCAGCAGGGGGCGGCCGCCCGCCGCCCGAGCCTCAGTCTTGCGGCCGGGAGAGTGGGTGCAAGCCTCCATCCCTCTCTCCCCGCCCTCACCCGTCCGCCCCGCGGCTGGCCGGACCGGCCCAGGCTTACTAGACCCGCCTGAGGTCAGCCCCACGGGGTAATAAGAAAGAGACGAATTGCAGCGCTGGAGGCAGTCGGGTGTCCCTCCTCGGAGGGCCAAGGTGCATTCCTGAACAGCCGCCTCAGGTGTGCGCAGGCAGCACGCCTAACCGCGGGGGTGCCCTTGTACCCTGAGGTTGGCGCAGTGCCCCAGTGCACCTCTCAGATCTGCTACCAAGTAACTGGGCGGCCCTCTGCAAGTCCTCTTGGCCTCAGTTTCCCCATTTGTAAAATGGGAATAATATCCGTCCCACACATCTCATTCCCTAAAGATTAGTTGCAGCAACGAGGCCATGTAAACGTGATCTAAGAAACCATTAAATGCAGTACAAGAAAGAAGCCTTGCTACTCCTGTGCATTAGTTATTGCATTAGTTATCCTTTACACACAGTTACATCCTGCTGTGTGTAAAGGAAATACCTGCGCACAAGGCCACAAGTGGATGCCCCAGTGCACGGGAAATCAGACCCCAATCGCAGTGACTTGAGGCACCTCTCTCCCAACACTCCTAATTTCACCGCTGTTAAGCCACACTTGGGTAAATAAACATCTCTGGGCTGGGCTGGATGTGGAAGTAGGGCTTCAGGCCAGGCCCTGCAAAAGCGTACTTGACTTAGAGAAGGCCTGGGCCGGAGCACTAGCAGTACTGAGCGCTGTCCTATGGAGGTGGGACTGTGTGGGGGCAGGAGGGAGGAGAAGACCGAGAGGACCTCCTTTCTCCATTGTGATAATGGTATCTCCAGACCGTGTCTTCCCTCCTTTCTTAAGACAAACAAAACTGTAAACATATTGAGACCGAAGCATCCAGTGCATTGTATTTTAGGCCTTGGAACCCCATCTGTGGTGCAGAGCCTTGAGTAATCAGTAAGGCCACGTATTCACTCATTTCCAACACACTTTCAGGTTTCCAGGAGCTCTCCCCCAAATTCACCCAACATTTTTGACCCCTCTCCCACGTGTCAGACCTGCTGGAGGCAAAGGAAACCAAGACTATCTTTGCCTCCCTGGAGCTCATGGTCAGGCAGGGGACTGATATTTACAAATGATGACAGTGCCCTAGGAGTCCTGAAATAGAAACATGTACAAAGTGCTGCGTGTTCAAGGGGGAGGCAGTGAATCTACTTCTTCAGGGTGTTTGGGAAAGGTTTCTTTCCTCTAAGTAAGCTTCACACCCAACATGGGGCTTGAACTCATGATGCTGAGATCAAGAGTTGAGATCGAGGGTTGCATGCTCCAATGATTGAGCCAGCCAGGCACCCTGGGGAAGGTGTCTTGAAGGAGGTGACATTTGACCTGGAGCCTTTAAGGCAGAGTTTTCCAGGTGGGAGAAATGAGCCACTACATAATAATGATAATTACCCCTGTGACCACTACAAACAGCAAAAATAACAACGATAGTAATAGCACTCAATCTATGGCAGGCACCGTATCAGGCACTTCACACGAACTGCTACCTTTGATTTATCTTAACAACTCTGGGGGCCAATACTGATATGTATCCCCACTTCACAAATAAGGAAGCCAAAGCTCAAAGGGATTCAGTAACCTGCCTGAGGCCACACAATCAACCTAGCATTGAGACTGGATGAAGTAGAATGCCTCCCCCCTCTATCCCATCATTCATTCTCTTTGAAAAGAGCCTGAATTTGCCTTTGACAAAGGTCGTATACCACCCCCTCCCCCGCTTTTTAAACATTTCTTCATTCATTCAACTGTTTTCTACATATCTGCTAGGGATCAGCATTGGGATGGTGCTTGGGGTACAAAAAATAAGATACAGGCCCAACCCTCAGTAACTCACAGTTCTAGTGAAGGAGGAAGATCTATGAGTTGATCAACACAAAGCCATGTGCAGGATGCAAGTCCGAAAAGCCTAAGATGGTCTGGGCCAACGGGAAGGAGTCAAACTCAGATACAGGCTTGCTTCAGAAAGAATTGAGTCTGGGCCACCTCACACCAGTTAGAATGGTTAAAATTAACAGCTCGGGCAACAATAGATGTTGGTGAGGATGTGGAGAAAGAGGAAGCCTTTTGCCCTGCTGGTGGGAATGCAAACTGGCACAGCCACTCTGGAAAACAGGATGGAGGTTCCTCAAAAAGTTAAAAATAGAACTACCCTACAAACAAGCAATTGCACTACTAGGTGTTTATCCAAGGAGTACAGGTGTGCTGTTTCAAAGGAGCATATGAACCCCAATGTTTACAGCAGCGCTATCGACAATAGCCAAAGCATGGAAAGAGCCCAAGTGTCCATCGATGGATGAATGGATGAAGAAGATGTGGTATATATACACAATGGAGTATTACTCGGCAATCATAAAGAATGAAATCTCGCCATTTGCAACTACATGGATGGAACTGGACGGTATTTTGCTAAGCGAAATTAGTCAGAGAAAGACAAATATCATATGACTTCACTCATATGAGGACTTTAAGATACAAAACAGATGAACATAAGGGAAGGGAAGAAAAATCACATAAAAACAGGGAGAGGTACAAAACATAAGAGATCCTTAAATATAGAAAACAAACAGAGGGTTGCTGGAGGGGCCATGGGTGGGAGGGATCGGCTTAATGGGTACGGGGCATTAAGGAAGACACTTATTTGGATGAGCACTGGGTGTTGTACATAGGGGCTGAATCACTGGAACTCCTGAAATCATTATTGCACTATATGCTAACTTTGATGTAAATTTAAAAATTAAGTAATTAGTTAATTGAAAAAAGAAAACAAAAAGAATTGAGTCTGGGCAAAAGGACGAGTTTAGGGAGGTAGGACATAGAATTCCAAGTAAAGAAGGCAGCAAGCACAGAAGAGCAGAGATGAGGGAGAACATGACCTTCTGGTGTATGGCCTTTGAGGAAGATGGGGGAGGTGGAGAAGGGAGGCCCAAGAGGTTTGCCAGGACCCAGGTTATACCATGTCTACTGGACATGCCAAGGAAGGGGCTTGAACTCAGTCCATGGTTGTTATTATTTTTGTGGAGTAAAATCAGGTCAAATAAGGTATTTCTCCTTCTTTTATACAGGATTTCAAATTTAAAGGGCTCTTGCAATATCTTCGAGAAATTAGGAAGGCTTTTTGTTTGTCTTTTGTTTTGTTTTGGTTTTTTTTAGTATGGGCCTCCAACCCCATGGGTGACCAGCCCAATGGGTGACCAACTCAATGTCATCTTTCTTCATAAATTATTTCACTGGGATTTGACACCATTAACTTTTGCTGTTACACTGTCTCTCCAGTACTGCTGGGATTTGCTTAGTTTTTTTTCCCACAATGGGAATTTCTGAGCCCACATATTGGCATGGTGACAGCTGGGGGCACAATCATAGTGGCTGGGTTGGTTTCAACTTGTTTCTTTGCACTATCCTAGCTCACATCTCGCTTGGACCCGAGGGCGCTCAGTGGACACTACTTTGTCTTTCACCACAATTCGTGAAGAATATCTCCTTTGCAGGGGCAAAGGACAGATACCTTCCAGGAGGCAGATTTGAGCTCTTTCCTTAAGAGGGAACTTTCTAATCATTAAAGCTGCAGGAAATGGAAGAACCTACCTCAAGCGGGAGAGAATCTCTTGCTCTGGAGGTGTTTAAGCAGAAGCTCCCTGAAATGGGACCATTGTAGGAAGTGGTGAAATCCTTGGCCTCTAGAATTATTTGCAGCTCCAAGGCTCAAGAAGTTCATCCCCAGAGTTTAATGATTTCAGACACTTACAGGATTATTTTGACAAAGAAAGTAAAAAAAAAAAAAAAAAATCCAGGCTGGACATAAGGATCCCTTATTAAAGGGAGAACACCGAGGACAGAGGCTGCCCCAGGCTCTCTTTTCCAAAAGGTGTCTCCACAGTTATTCCAGCGTTGTCCAGTGATCTCCCTTCTTCTACTGCCAAGCCCACAGGCTCTCCAGGGAATCCACATCTTCTCATTGTGCTCCCCCAAAATGAACACAGATCAAGCAAGGAGCAGACATATGGAGGAAGATGACAGGGTTCATAGATGTAAGGTATGTATGGAGGTTTAATTCTAGCCAGTCCCTTAAGGGATCGGTGCCTCATTCATTGCTGTGTCCTCTGTACTAAGTACAGAGGCTGTACAGAGAAGGCATACAGAAAGCATTTTTCTTTCTTTCTTTCTTTCCTTCCTTCACTCCTTCCTTCTTTCCTTCCTTCCTTTCTGTCTTAAAAAAAGATACATGTCCACTGTAAAAAATTGTGAACTATACAGAAAATACAAAGAAGCAAGCCAAAAATAAAGCCCCCACATAGGCGAAACAACCCCTGATGTTATTTTAGTGACCATCCTACCAGACAATTCTTTCTGCCTCTAAATAAACATAGACACAGGTGTGTAATTTGATATAAACAGGAATCAACCCCTGTATCCTATGCTGTAAGCTGCGATTTTCATTTTTAAAAATCTCATAGATACTATCCTGTTTCAATTAATGTAGAGCTATTGTTGTAATAGTTGCATTATATTCCACTGTGTTACGTACTAAGCCAGTCTTCTATTGATAGGCATTTATATTGTTTCCAGTTTTGCACTATTTTAGACACCCTGAGATGAACATATTTGTGGACACATCTATTCACACTTACACACTTATCTCCTTAGGGTAAATTCTTAGAAATAGAAGTATTGGGTTAAAAAAATACACATTTTACATTTGGGCACACATTGTCAAACTGCCTTCTTAATAGGTCGTACCACTCTGTACTCCCACCTAAAAAAGTCCTCTACCCTTAAATAAACGAGCTCTTTTTTTCAAAGATAGAACAAGAACAAAAACCCTGATTCTTTAGACCAGTTTCTAAACTGTGTGTGCGTAGGGGGGTGAGCGTGGGATTATGAAGTCTAGGTCAGCCTTGCATACAAGTGTGACTGTATGTCTATGTGTATTCTCTATGTGCTTTCTACTTCATAAGCTGAAGCGTGAAAATTCTCGAGAAAGGATTATCCTCCTACCAAATTCTCTCCTGCCACCTCAGTACAAGGATGAAGCTTGCTTCAACCTTCCTGCCACCAAGGATATTCACCCATTGTCAATCTTGCCACCATCTCTAAAATCTCCTGGCCGGGCTTGTTAGGGAGAGGGTTTGCCCATAGTGGGACTTCAAGTGTTAATCCAGTCTCTCCTCAGAAGGTGCTCCTGACATCAGAGCTGAGGAGAAAAGACTGTGTGTCTGCATCTCTGTGTGGTAGAAATAGTGAACAGATCATCCCAAATCAATAAGTCTGAGTTGGCCATAGATCACTCCAGAGGGCTCTAGAAGGGTAAGAAAGTGGGGAGGGTGATGAGGCTCAGCTCCTTCCTGCATGTGGCGCCTATTTTATGGATCCCTCTGCCACTCCTCTCTGCTTATCAGCCCACGGTCAGTCTCTCTCTCTTTCACGTGTATCACTTCTGCATTCACACATTCACATATAATCCACAACCCATATAATTCCCTTACAATCACACTTACATTCTCACATAATTTGACTATAATAATTTTCATACCATTACACCCACATCCTTGCATACAATACATTCATAGAATTTGATGCTTACATGCATCCACTTACATAAACACACCCAGTCACCCAATAATCACTCCTACACAATCTCACACTGTCATACTTTGTCCTAAGGAAGTGTAGTCACAAGTCCCTCCCAGTCATTGTCATTTATGTTGTTGCAGCCCCAACTCCACACCCTACACCCCCACCGACACTTTCCTTTCATACACTCTTAGAGCCCCACAGAATTCACAGTCATACTTTCACATCTTACTCAAGTCTCTTGAACACATACAGTTACCGAGAGTATCTTATAATGTCATAGTGCATCCAATTTACTTTCGTTATTTTGCTAGGATAATTGAGACCCTGAGAGGAAAAATGTGACTTGACCAAGTTCACACAATTAGTTAATGGCAAATCTAAGGTGTCAACTCCAATCTCATGACTCCCACACAAGTGCTCTCTCTTCTATGCCAAAGTCCTTCCCTCTTAGTCTCCCTTCCAGTCTCCTATGCCAATCCCCTTTATTGACTCTCAGAAACCCTCAAATAAAACAGACAGCTCTTAAAGAGGCAGGCAGCCAGAGGAATGGAACAGGTATGAATTTGGAATATAAAAGAGTCTGAGTTGCAATGTCAAGTACTTTGTAGGGTAGTGACAAGCTTCAGAGAGAATGTATGTAAAGCACCTGGTGCAAACTAACTGGGTGCTTACTACGCCAAGTACTTTCTATATTATCTCATTTAAATTTTACAATCTTTTAAACTATGATCATCTCCCTATCACAGAAGAAGGAAGTGAGGCCCAGAGAGGTTAAGTTTCTTACCTAAGATCACTCAGGTAGTGGATTTTGGAACCAAGATTGTACCCTGCTCTGACTCCAACTCTGGGCTCCATGCACTATATTGTGCTTCTTTCCTTTTTAACAAAGGTCATTCTGTATTAAATCCTTACTCTGCCCCAGACACTGCACTATATATACATAGTTTTAATATATAGCATCTTTACAGACAAAGAGACTGGGACTTGGTAGATGCTCAATGGGTGGTTTATCATAAAGAGGAAGATTCTAATTTCAAAATCAAATTTAGATTTATTTGGTCACCAGGTAAATTCTTCACATCCTGTAAATCTTCAGCAGACCTGATCATTCCCATTGATTAGTTCATTTCAAAATGACCTCCCTTCCTCCCTGATCTGTAATTCCCTGCATCTCCCACCCCAGGAAAGGAGCCCTGCTGTGGCTATATACATACTCATCAGATGAAGTCGCGTTCAGGCACAAGTCTTACACACACTAAAAAGGCCACTCTGGTTTAAGCAGTTGCCAAGAACATTGGGGAGTAGTTTCAAAATACTTGGGTTCCAGTTCTATCCCTTACTAACTGTAAGACCACAGGAAAATTATTTTCTCTGCCTTAGTTCCTGCATCTGAAATACTGGAATAACAATTACTCCCTCCCAGGATATTGTGAGTTTTAAATGCCACAAGATATCATTATAGAAAATCTGGTATAAAGTGGGCACTCAAAATTTGCCATTCACAATCTCACACATAGAGTTACAATATCATCACTCATATCAACCCAAGCACAGATAGACACAGAAACTTGCAGGCAGGCCATATCAATACACCAAACTATAGACACTCTCAGATCTGCTAGGGATGGGCTATCAGAGTGGTTGAGAGAAGGGGCTTTCAAGTAACTTTGGGCAAGTCACTTAACAGTTCTTTTTAAGAAAAACAAGTTAAAGACTTTTTGTATATTTTTAAAAATTTATTTCTGAGAGAGAGAGAGAGGGACAGAGTGTGAGCAGGGGAGGGGCGGAGAAAGAGACACAGAATCTGAAGCAGGCTCCAGGCTCTGAGCTGTCAGCACAGAGCCCCACAAGGGCTCGAACTCACAAACCGTGAGATCATGACCTGAGCTGAAGTTGGATGCCCAACCGACTGAGCTACCCAGGTGCCCCTAAAGACTTTTTAGAAATGTAATCATGGGGCACCTGGGTGGCTCAGTCGGTTGGGCATCCAACTTCAGCTCAGGCCATGATCTCACAGTTCGTGGGTTCGAGCCCTGCATCAGGGTGTGTGCTGACAGTTCAGAGCCGGGAGCCTGCTTCAAAATCTGTGTGACCCTCTCTCTCTGCTCTCCCGCACTCGAGCTCTGTCTCTCTCTCAAAAATGATAAATAAACATTAAAAAAAATTTAAGAGAAATTTAATCACAATGTTATTATCACACCTAAAAAATTGGCAATAATTCCCTAATATCATCAAATATCCAGTCAATATTAAAATTTTCCACCTTTTTTTTTAAACATTTGGCTAATTCAAATAAAGAAACAAACAAGGCCCGCCCAACAATGTATTTGTTATTTCCTTCTCTCTTTCTTTTTAAAATGTATGAATCTGCCTTCTCTTTGAAAAACCTTGGTCATTTGTCCTGAAGAATGTTCCATATCAAGAAAAAAAATCACATTATTAAAAACTTAGTAATGCACAAGTAATACATGAATGTATTCTTGTATTTTTACAAGAAGAAAAAGTTTAAAAAAGAAGGAAAGTGAAGAAAACAGACATGACAGATAAAACAAAGGTCTCGCTTGACCTTAAAAGTCTCCTGGTAATGATTTTTAGTCATTGTTATTATCCTGGCAAACGCAGAAGAGCCGCCCAGCCCTGTGCGCATTCAGCACCTTGGACAGAGGTGGCGGCCGCGCGCCCTCCCAGCCAAGCCTCCGCCGGCGCTCGCGGGAGGATCTGTAAATAAAGCCGCCCGGCTTCCGGCGGGCCCAGCGCAGCCGGTGAAGGGGAAAGAAATCTGGGATTTTCCGAGCCGCCTGCTTCGGCAACGCGTCTGGCGGAGACAATTACCCGGATACGCTCGGGCTGGCCTCCCCCAGGCCCTGGGTCATTTCAGACCTGCGCCCCCGTCCTTGAGCAGGAAGCCGGGCGGGGTGGGGGCTAGAGAGGGTGCCTCAGTCTCGGGTTGCAGAATAACCAGGGGGGAGGACCACAGAAATCGCCACGGGAGGCCCCTAGGGAACCTCTGCCCCTGACACAGCCCCCAGCAGGCACCTACCCCAGCCCCCGCGGTTTTTGGTAGTAGCGGGGGGAGGGGGGGGAAGGTTGTGGGGGGCGGGGAGAGCGGCCTCCTGAAGCCGGCCCAGGGCACAATTAGCGGGGAACGGAGACGCCCGCGAAGGCTGATTTAATTAGGTGACACGGTGCCAGGCAGGGATGCGGGGGGAGGGGAGAGCAGGGTCAAAACATTTTGTAAAAATCTGTTTCGCAAACGCTGCCGCTCCCCTCGGGGCAGAGAGAGATTACGGAATCTTTGGTGTCGATCAAGGCTGGCAAGAGGCGCCAGGAGCGTGGGGCATTTCCTTCTCCTCAGCCTCTTTTGTCCAGTCCCCCAAAACAGTCCCAGGAGCCATCAGCTCCTCTGGGTTGCAGGGCGAGGAACGGGGGAGTGGGGAGGAAAGGGGACGATAACTTTAGAAGGGGGCCCCTGTAAAGGGGAACAAAGTGCTCCCGGTCTAATACGCCTCCATATTTAAGGAATAATATTATCAGTAGTTGCAGGAAGCACCTGCTTTCCAAATAAAACTATCATTTGCGAGCAGAAACGGCACTTTTACCAGCTGTCTGATCTTGGTTATTCATACTCTGCTTCAGTTTACTCATCTCTGAAACACCAAGGACCCTTACAGAGTTAATGTGAAGAGTAAAGAAAGTAAATACTGAATAGTAAGCACTGAGTGGTTTATTATTATGATGATGACGATTACTTCTACTATTTTATTAGTATCATGTGCCAGGCCAGTTGCTTATCTTTTGTCCTTAATCCATAAAACAACTGTGTGCCATAGATATGATTATGCCCATTTTACAGATGTGGAAACTGAGACTCAGAGTTTAAGTAGCTCGTTCTGATCAGGGGAAGATCTAGGAATTGAACTCAGGACAGTTCAGTAGTAAAGCCTGTGCCTTTTTACTCTCCTGCTGCTGAGCCGCTTTAGATTCCCGCCTGTGACCTCAACTCAGGTGACCTCACTGGACCCACCAACATAACTGCATACCTTGCCCCACCCTGTCTGGCACAACCACGCCCACCTCAGGCACTTACTATGGTTGCATGGCACTAAGGAAAAGGAAGCGCCATGAGCACACACACACACACACACACACACATACATCACCAGAGACAGCCATACATGTGCATACAGCCTGCACACAGGTGCCTACCAGCCATTGGCCACATCCAGAGCACCTCATCACGAGGGAAAGGGGATAAGTACGTACGGTTACAAATACATAATCAGAAACAGTTATACCTAAGTTCACAGGAGAGATATATTAATGTACAAATACACATAGTATGTGTATTTCACATACAACTGTCACATACAAAGAAACCAAGGTAATAAGACATGAACAATTACACCACTGTCACATAGATGGGAGGATAGTTTTTTTGCAAGACACCATTTACACAAATATTCATAGAGATACACAGTTACAACACACCCCCTACCACACACGATCACACACCATCTCATAGAGAAGTACAGAAGTATAGCTACACATTCAAAGTAACATATAGAATACACCCACACTTGAGAGATATAGCCAGAAAAACAAATCTGTCTCAAAACCCAATGCATATACTCACACTCCCTAGACACACATACACAGATCAATGGAGACAAGGAGCCATAATCTCGCAGGCATACACACACATACATACACACACACACACACACACACACACACACACGTGAGTGCGCGCTCACAAACATATACACACTAAATCTCTTCTTAAACCCACTGGGAAGCTGGCTCCAACCCAAGAGTTTCCTGCCTCCTGAAGTGTTCAGGGCATGGGGTCAATTGACGCCCTTCCCCCCTCTTCTCCCAGCTGAGCCCGGAGCAGCAGGGACACAGTTCCCCAGCAGACATGGGGAGGGGACCCTTGACGGCCAGTCTTGAGGACACCTTATCTAACACCATGTCCAGTCCAAGCTGGGGCCAGCCCCTGGGACTTAAGGGCTGTTCTCCCATCTCCCATATTCACTCCCAGTACCAGCCCAGCCTCTTACCCCAGCATTAGCTTTTGGAAAAGGCAAATGGATTCATCAGCAACCTCCTATCCTGGGGAGCAAGGGCTCTCTCCTCCAACCTCTCCCCCACCTGTTGTCACCTACCTGTGCAGGTGCACTGTCTCAGCAGCTCAGAGCTCCAGCCTGGGCAAGGTCCCGAAGGCAAGTGGGTGGAGCCTGGTTCCACCTTCTGCACCCCCCAGTTCTAGCTCCCTCGGCAGCTGCCCCCTCCAGCTCCAGGCCCCCTGGGCAGTCCCCTCCCTCCCCGCCGCCTGCTCACCCAGTGCTGTGTCTCTTCTCTGAAAACCAGACTAGGGACTAGGGGGAGGGGGGGAGATCCCAGGAGAGGAAGTGGCATCTGACGGCCCCAGGCCCCAAACCTGGGGGGCTGCAGGGGGGGAGGGAGGAGCAGGGAAGCTTCTCATTGTGTGAGGGAAATTTTATTTTTAACAGATGCTAAGGCAGATGGCGCAGAATTAACAGAAAATGGGAGAGGAAAGAGAGGAAGAACATTACTGACTCCGGAGAGAGTGGACATTAAAAAAATAAAGAATAAGGGAATGAAAACAAGTTTAAGTGCTCTCTCCGGGGGGGTGGGGGGAGGGGAGGGGAGCTGAGAGGCAGAGAGGGACGGAGCAGCGTGGTGATAACCAGAGGCGTGAAATTACAAAAGTAAAATTTGTGGGACTCGGGAGGGGCTGCCAAGGCCCCAGTTTCATTGCAAAACTCACTCAGAAATTACTGATGTGATGTTTGAGCTTTTATCATTAATAATAATCGAGAGGGGAGGGGAAGACAAAAGGACTCCTGGGCTTGGGGGGTTTGAGGCACCAGGAGAAAAGGTGCTTGAGCCGTGGGGGAGGGAGTGAGAGAAGAGTCCTTTCTGTGACAGAAAAAGGAAGGGAAGAGAGAAAAACTCAGGGAGATACAGCAGAAATGGACAAATGAAGAGACAGAAGCAGAATAAAAGAAAAGGCAGGAAAGGAAGCAAGGGGGGGGGCAGGGAGAAAGAAGGGAAGCTCTACAAGGGATAAAACAGGAGGGGCTGGGGGGTGGGGAATGAAAGGAAACCAAAGACAGGAGATTGGGAGACAGAGCGGGTGAGACAAAGAGACAGAAGGGAACAGAGACGGAGCTGGGGTGGGGGGGAGAGCCCGCCCCCCCAAAAAAAAACCAGCACCAGAAACACCTACACCCTAGTGGGCAAGGAGAGTAACTCCGAAGATGAGTGAGTAAGGGTCTAAGTGACTTAAAGCAGGGGACCAAAACACACAGGAGAGAGGGACAGAGACAAAAGAGCAGAGGCCCAAACAGTAAGAAATGCATGAAGGAAAAGACAGAGACCGGAAGAGTGAGAGACAGAAGGAACTAGAGACAGAGAAAAAAAAACTAAGACAGACTTTGAAAGAGACACAAAAAGAGTTGGAGAGACAGACATTTCGAAAGACAGACACAATGCGGGTGAGAGAGGTGAAGTGGCGAGAGGGAGAAAGAAAAACTGAGCCAGAGGCAGAGAGACAGAGAGGCTGTGGGGGAGACGGGAGAGAGGGCAGGAAGGGAGGAAGGGATGGGAGACAAAGAGGAATGGCCGTTTATCTCTCCTCCCAAATTAATTGAGGCTACATCAGCCTGAGCCACTAAAACGGAGCGATTATGAATGGGTTAGTCACAGGTGGAGTTAAAGGCCTTCAGAGGGATATTAGCCAAAATTGAGTGGCTTTTAATTTCTTTCTAACGAGAGACTGTGGCTGGGGAACCAGGCACCGCCTCCGCTCAGCTCCACTGCTAAACACGGCGTGGGGGCAGCCCGGGCCACTCGCCACCTGACCTGTGTGGCACAGGCAGCCAAGTGGAAATGGCCATGCCCGAAACATGCCTGAACATGCCTGCAACATGCCTGTGACATGGGATACAATGGTGGGTAGCCCGATGGAGGGCCAGGGGTGCGGGAGGGGGGAGGAGGGATCACAGTCCAGAAAGTGGTCAGGCCAGGGAGCCGGGGGCAGGAACCGAGCAATTTGGGATGTGGGGGAGGGCGGAAGGGGCAAGAAGATGCTGGCATTGAGAAGTCCTGCCATTGGGGCGCCTGGGTGGCTCAGCTGGTAGAGCATCCAACTCTTGAGTTCAGCTCAGGTCACAATCTCACGGTTTGTGGGTTCAAGCCCCGCATCGGGCTCTGTGCTGACAGCGTGGAGCCGGCTTGGGATTCTCCCTCTCTCTCTCTCTCTCTCTCTCTCTCCCTGCCCCTCACCAACTTGCTCTCTCTCTCTCAAAAACAAATCAATAAACATCAAAAAAAAACAAAAAGCCCTACCATTGCCACAGGGTTCTCCAGTCATCTCTGATCCCACCCTGAGGAAGGCACCATGGTCTAGGCCTGCCTTTCTACACTATAGAGAAACCAAGGCCCTGAGAATAAAGAACTGTTGCCAATTTATAACTGAGTAACAGTGATGATCTGAACCCTAAAGGCAGAATGGTGAGGTAGAAAGAGCACTGACACATGAGCCCAGAGACTCATGTGAGTCTGGATGTGTGTCTCAACTCTCTTCTGAACTCATGGCAGGACATTGGGCATCATCACCCCTCTGGCTGCGCCTCAGTTTCCCCATCAATAAAATGAGAGCGTTGAAGTCTCTGGTGTCTTCCAGCTCCAATATGCCATAATTTCTGCAGGTAGACTTCCCGTCTGAGGTTTTATCCAGGGGTCTTGGCTGCTCTCCTCAGGACATATGGGATAGGATGTGTGAACCAGGACAGCATTTATGGACTAAGGTAGGTGAAGTGAATTTTGGGTCCCTGGCCCGGCAGGGCACACGTCAAAGCAAATGCAATGAGTTTCAAGCAGGGCGTGAGCAGGTGGTAAATGCCCAGTGGACCATCCTGGATGGTGAGGCTAAAGGAGGCCAGAGACGAGGGGAGATCAGTGTGGCCTGGGGGAGCCCAGCAAGGGAGCGGCTTGAGGTAGGTCATGAACAGTGCATAGAGCTGGGAGAGTAGAGGATTTCCCCAGCGGGGACACCGAGAACAAAGGGTGCAGAGGTGTCATCCTGGCTGGAGCCACCCCTATGTGGGTAGACGGTGGGCAAGGGGGAGGGAGGACAGAAGGAAGGGAAATAGTAATCCATGGTCATGCAGGGCTAGGAGGCTTGCAGGAGAAGATGGAACTCAATCCTGTAGGCACAGGGTGGAGGATACAGTGGGTTTCTGAGCAAGGGCAGGAGCAGGTTTGGGGATTGGGGGTCTTGGGGGAAGGTCACTATGGGACCCAAAAACAAATAGACCTGGTGAACCCAAGTGAAGAGGAGGGGAGGGGACAGGTACAAGGAAAGAGATAGAAGACCTGGTAAGTGACCCGGGTGTGGGGCTGAGGAGAGGAGTAAATGACCTTGGGGTTCAAGGCCCGCGCTTTGGGGAACACTGGTGCCAATAACAAAGTGGACAATGCCAGGTGGGCGCTCGAGACACAGAGATGTCGGTTTCCATCCAACAAAGCAGAAAGAGGCTGCGGTGACACGGCGCGGTTCAGCAGGAAGTGTGTTCATCGGCCGGCCGTCTGTGATCTCCAAGGTTTTGTTCTGTCTCGGCCGTAATGAGCTTGGACAAGACACTCCCCGTGTCGGGGCCTCAGTTTGTCCATCTCTAAAATGTGTGAGTTGATCCAAGCTCCTTGTAAGTTTCCCTCTCTCTGGGCGCATGGTTCTGAGACAAAGTCAGGGCGGAGACGGGCCTGGAACAGAGACAGGGCTGGCCGCAGTTCTCACTGCCCTCGGTCCCCGGAGCCAACAGCTGCGCCCCTCCCCGTCGCAACTCCATTAACACTCAATTAGAAGGCCTGATGGGCGCCGGCCCCGGAGAGCCCCCCTCCCTGCCTCGCGCGCGCACAGTCCCCATTCGAGGGTCCCTCTGATGGGCCCACGGGGAGAAGGCTTCGCTCAAATTTACAACTGCCCCGCCGGCCTCGCCGGCCTCCTCTCTCCTCTTCCTCCCAGGGTGCAGCCCAGAGGGTCGGCTGAGGACGGGTGGGGGGCGCAGAGCCCTCGCGGGAGCCGGAGATGAAAAGGGAGCAGGCCCTGGGGCAGAGGAAGTGGGAGGGGAGACGAGAGGAAGAGCGCGTGAGAGTGTGTGAGAGAGAAAAATGACAGGCCCTGAATATTGGGCGCCCTCACTTTAAATCAAGATAAAAGACTGAAGTGGAAAATGAGAGTCCAGAGAAGCCCCGGACGGCTCGGGGCGCTAATGGAAACACATGGCTGCCGGCTGCGGGCCTGTCAGCTTCCCCCGGCGCTGCCATTCCCGCCTGATAATCCGGCCTGCCATAAAATTAGACTAGCAAATACCTCCTGACAAAGATGCATGTTTCTCTCTATTGTGCCATCATAAAAAAAACTCCGCTGGTGACTCGGGGAGCCGCAAACTTCAATTTAAATTTACAGTGCTGCGGAAGGAAAGTGATATGCACTCAAAAATTTTAATAACCTATTAAGTTACGACTTCAATTTCATTTTATGAATATTTTCCTTGGGGAGCACGGCTATCACAGAGAAAGATAGAAATTTAAAAAAGATAAATAGTGCCATTAATCTCCAACATTTCTCTTCCATTATCCTTGAAAATTAGGAGTTATTTTTGTTCAGATCTTCATGTAATTAGCTCCCTCCACTTGATTCACTAGCCAGAAAATGACCATGTTCAGAAAATTAAAAATTTGTCATTAAGTGGAATTTAACATAATATCATTTATCTTTATCTATTCCCCAGCTGACAGCAGGAAGCCTTGGCTGCCTTACCGGCTGGTGTGTCAGAGCGGGGAGGGACTGCTCAGGGAGAGACACTGGGAGAGACAGAGACAGAGACCGAGGGAGGGAGAGAAGGCCAGCGGGGAGGTGGCCACAGCCACAGTGAGGAGGGAAGGGGAGGCCTGGGAGCTGAGGTGTCAGCCATGGTGGGGAGGCGGAGGAGGCTGCGGGTGTCAGCAGGCACTTGGGCGTGGCCCTGAGAGCCGGGCCTACGAGGAGGAGTCCGGGATACAAGGGGAAAAGCCAGAGGGGGACATCAGAAGACGGTGGCTGGAAAGTGGGGCTGGGCTGAAGAAGTGACTCAAGAGAACAGAAACCCAGCAGATTTAAAGGAATTTCCAGAAAAGGGGGGACTGCAGGGGGATGGGACACTTGGGGATCGTTGCCATCCTCACCCAGGGGGAACTAGACGCCAGCACCCTGACCGCAGTCTGGCTTCCAGGGGAAACAGAGAGACAAAACAAGACAGTCAGAGAGCCTGAGAGCTGAGAGGACGTGAGAAAGTGAAGAGAGCCAAGAGGCAGAGGTGGAGTGAGGCAGCCGGCCACTGAGAGTCAGAGAGACAGAGATCGAGGAGATGAGCAGTGGACAGACAGACTGACAGCCGGGGTTCCTTAGTGAACTTGGGCCCAAGGAGGCCCGTGTTAGAAGCCTCCAGACAAGCCTCTGGACTTCTCTCAAGGGCTGCACGGCTCCCTTTCCTCTCCCCCTCCTCTAAACAGCCCCCGCCCGAGTCCCCCCAAGTCAGAAATCATCCAATAAGCCATTCAGACCTAGTCCTGGGTGGAGAGAGCTCTGGCCGAGCCTGAGAGACCGAGAGTGGATGAAGGGATTAAAAAGCGGCACATTAGTGAGAGATTTAGAGTGTAATAAACCCATTTCATAATAATATGTGCGTTGGGGCCAGTGATCCATCATCACAGGAGCCTGTCCACAGCGGGGGGAGCACTGACCTACAGGGAGGGGACCCAGACAGATGGCTAAGGTTTTTTTCTCAGGGTCTTAGGATATGGGCAAGGGGTACAGACTAGCCCTTGGGGCCAGGACGGAGGCACCAGGGTTCTGAGGGCAGCTTTGGCTCAAATAGTCATCAACCAAGGCAGAGGGTGGTACTGTAAGGGAGTCTGGGAAGAGGCCTGGGTGCCTGAGAGACTCCCCTGTCCTCCCGGCCTAGGACCTTGGCAGTGAGGGTAGAAGGTTTCTCTGGGGGGATGTCTCCAAGCCGCAGAGCTTACAGCTCACAGACAGGAGTCAGCCAGCTCAAGACCCCCCCCCCCCCAAATAAGCCCTCTGTTTTCCCCATCCTGGTTTTATCACTTACTGGCAATCTGATCTTGGCCAGTGTGACTCCACCTCTCTGAGCCTCAGTTTCCCACATGTCAAATGTAGATAACATTTGGCCGACGTCACAGGATTGTTATGAGGGTCACCTGAGATAATGAGTTTGCAACTGTTCTATAAAGAGAAAATCCTGGGGAAACATTGTTATTGCTGTGATTTCCTCCTTCATGTGACCCCCCCCACACACACACACAGGCCACCTTGTGATGTTGTTCAGCTTTGCTTATTATCAGGGAGAATTTCATCTCCCAGATGGGACTCTGAGCTTACTCAAGGGCCAATAAAAGGAATGACATGTTGGTTATATGATTGAATATTTAATCTGTCCTGTTAATAGGGCAAAGGAAAACATTCTCCTGCTGTTTATCTCCATTGAGGAGACCAGCCTCGGGGATTAAAAAGCAAACTATTCCCTAAAAAAGGGATTGAGACCTAGGAATGGGCCAGTTAGATCTCAGCTGTCAGTCTTCAAATGTGGGGGGTGGGGGTGGGCAGTGGGAAGACCTGGAGAGTAAACCGGGATGTCTTCCCAGTAGGAGAGAGACCTAGGGGGTTGGGGCTGCAGTGGGTGACAATCTGGGTGGCCCAGGAGAATGTGGCAGGAGAGAGAGGAGGAGTGGGGAAATCAGATGCCGTTTCTCCAAGATCCAACCACACCGCCATCTTTCTCTTGGTCCATTGTCTCCAGGTATATCACCCCTATCCCTGTCCCAGAGAGGACAAGTGGGCACAGCCTTCAGCTCTAGCTAAGAGGCAAAAGGTACTCCTATTGGGAGGTAAGGCAACTCCATCTCCAGTACCATCCTGTCTCCACTCTTGCGGTATTGTGGCTTATAAGAAATATATAGTTGATCATTTGAGTGGTCTTTGTCCAACGTTTCTGGCTCACAGTTTCCCAAGCCCTTGGAGTTTCCTAAATGTTAAGAGAGATGACAGTGTCTTTGGTTAGGTTGATGAAGGTGAATTTTGGACCCCCACCCAAGGACTAGGGTGGGAGTCAGTTGCCAGGAGAGCCAACCATGTGATCAGAGGGTTGGAACTTTCACTACCAAACCACCCAACCTCAGGAGAGGGGAGAGGGGCTGGAGATTGAGTCAGCCAATGGCCAATGATTTGATCAACCATAGCTATGTAAAGAAGTCTCCAACCGCCCCCCCCCAACCCGCCTCCGAAAAGGCCAGGGTTCTGAGAGCTTCCAGGTTGATGAACACATGGAGATCTAAGGGAGAGTAGCATACCCAGAGAGGGCATGGAAGCCCTGTGCCCTTTCCCCATACCTTGTACTGTGTATCTCTTCATCTGGCTATTGATTCATATCTTTTGTCATATTTTTTAATAAACTGGTAAATATAAGCAAGTGTTTTTCTGAGTTCTGTAGCAAATCAAAGCAACTTAGGGAGGAGGTCATTGGAGCCTCAGATCTGTAGCCAGTGGGTCAGAAGCACAGATTGCAGCCTTGGGCTTGTGATTGGTATCTGAAGTGGGGGCTGGAGGACAGTCTTGTAGGACTGAGCCCTTATCAGTGAGATTTGATGCTATCTCCCAATAGACAGTGTCAGAATTAGTTAAATTCTCAAGACACCCTGCCGGTGTCTGAGAATTGCTTGGTCTTGTGTGTGTATTGGGAATACCACCCTCCCAACACACACACACACACACACACACACACACACACCGGGATTGGGTCCAGGAACTCTAATAGAGTTAGTATCTGTGAAAATCTGCTCTCAGCTTTGACTCAATTCAGTATCAAACTCTGTCTCTTAATTTCTAGGGACAAAGACTCCTCAATGGCATCCCAACCGCAATTAATTGAGGGTCTTCCTGAACCCTCAATCCAACCAAAGTCATCACTGATCTCTCCTGACTAAAGTCTCATTTATACCAATCTCCCCCTCCGCCAAAGAACCAATCAAAATCATCTTTGGTAGGCTTGCCCCCACCAAAAGTCAACTAAATGTCATGGCTAATTTCCCCAGCTTCTGCCGGAGGACTTCCAGATGCCCCAAAAGAACAAGGGACATAAAACTGGTTCTGTGCTTTCTCCCAAAGCTCAAGTTCACACTTTGTTTTGTTCATCCTTTGCTTCTTTCTGTACATACTTATGACATGCCTACTAAAGCCAAACACAAATATCTGCACTACAAAACAGTGAGTGAACTTATAAGTTCCCTGTGAGTAATACAGATACTATGGTGTACCAGCAAGGGACAGATCTCCACAAGCTGGCTGGGTCAGGGAGAGAAGTGTCACTGGAGTTGGGCAGGTGTTGGAGGGAGCTTCAACAGGCCGAGCCTGGGGGAACAGCTTGGCCAGAGGAGAAAGGTGCCGGAACAGAGATGCAGACAAGGAAAAAAGCCAGTATTTAAGGAGCACCTGGTCTGTGCCAAGCATCTGCTGACAGCTTCCTCCATAGTATCTCATTAACTTCTCTCATTATTTTTAAAGAGAGTGGGGTGTTTTTTGTTTTTAATTTTAGAGAGAGAGAGAGAGTGCACAAGTTCACAAGCAGGGGAGAGACACAGAGGGAGAATCTCCATGCTGAGCATAGAGCTCAATGCGGGGCTTAATCCCTCCGACTCTGGGATCATGACCTAAGCTGAAATCAAGACTTGGATGTTCAACCTACTGAGCTGAAGTCAGATGCTTAACCAACTGAGCCACCCAGGCACCCCCAGATCCCGTACTTTTTAAAACATATTGAGCACTGGGGCGCTGGGGTGGCTCAGTTGGTCAAGCATCCAACTTTGGCTCCGGTCATGATCTCACGGTTCATGAGATCAAGCCCTGCATCAGGCTTCACGCTGGCAGTGCAGAGCCTGCTTGGGATTCTCAGTCTCTCCCCTCTCTCTGCCTCTCCCCTGCTCATGCTTTCCTTCTCTCTCTCTCTCAAAATAAACTTTTTAAAAACTTGTTAAGGTGGTAGATCTCATATTAAGTCTTCTTACCTCAATAAAATAATTAAAAAAAAAACAACATACTGAAGACTTACTAGGTACCAGGCACTGTCATAAGTCTGTCTACATGTTTTAATTCATGGAATCCGTGCATAAGATTTGTGGGATGTGATTTTGCAAAAGAGATGAACTCTACTCCCACCTCTTTGAATCTGGGCTGGCTATGTGATTGTTTGAACGACAACGTTTGACAGAAGTGACACTTCATGACTTCCGGGCTTAGGCCTAAGAAGGCTTGCAACTGTCACAATCATCTCTTTGGAAGTCAGCTACTGTGTAAAGAAGTCTGAACTATCCCGCTGGTGAGGCCAATGGAGGGAGAGAGACCCTGCAAAATGAAAGGCCGCTTGGAGGAGAACCAAGTAAGGCTTTCCTGACAGAAGCCAACATCAACCGTCAGCCATGTTGGTGAGGCCAACGTGGGTGTTCTGATCCCAGCTGTTTGCAGAAGAAAGAGCTGCAAGGGTGAATGTAGCCAGCACCACCCAGGGAAATAAAAATCATGAAAAAAAAATCTTTTTAAGTTTATTTATTTATTTTGAGGGGGAGAGAGAGAGTGCGCGCGCGAGCGTATGGGCACATGTGTGCGCATGCATAAGGGGGGAGGGAGGGAAAGAGGGAAAGGGAAAGAATCCCAAGCAGGCTCTGTGCTGTCAGTACAGAGAACCACTCAGGGCTTGATCTCATGAATCGTGAGATCATGCCCTGAGCTGAAATCAATCCGTTAAGGACTGAGTTGGATGTTTAATGCCCTGGGGAGAAAAAAAAAACTTTTTGAATTGTTTTTTGCCACTAAGATCTGGGGTAGTTTGTCATACAGCAATAGATAACTGAAACAAATAAGGTGTGCGTTACTATTTCCTTAATTCTCCCAATGAGAACATTGAGGCACAGAGGGGTTAAATAAATCATCCAGGATTAAGGCACTAAGGAGTGACAAAGGCAAGGCTTAAACTGAGACATTCTGGCTCCTGAGACCACATGAATAACCACTAGGGTGTGGTAAACTGAAAAAGGGCCCCTCAAAGCAGTCCCCATCCTAATCCCCGGAACTTGTGAATTTGTTACCTTAAGTGGTAAAAGGGACTTTGCAGATGTGATTATGTTAATGATCTTGAGATCTGGAGATTATCCTGGATTATCTGAGTAGGCCCAATGTAATCACAATGGCCCTCCCAAGAGGGAAGCAACAGGGTCAAAATCGGAGAAAAAGGCCATATGACCAGAGCCATGAACCAAGGAATGAGGCCAGATTCTAGAAGCTGGAAATGGCAAGGGACCAGGCTCTTCCCCAGCCCCCCGCTGGAAGGAACCAGCTCTGCCAACACCTTGACGTTAGTGCAGTGAGACTGATTTTGGACTTCCAAAGTGTAAGATAATAAATTTTGTTGTTTTAAGCCACCAAGTTGTGGTGATTTGTCACAGCAACAATAGGAAACTAATACAGAGGGCCTCTCCTAGTTAAAGCGAGCTGAATCCGTGCCATGGGCTCAAGCCAGGCCAGTCTCCTTGTGGTCTCCTGCCATGTTTCATGCTCCTCTGGTCCTGAAAAATCTTTCTCCTCACCTACTGAATTCATTTCTACCCACCTCTTCCAGGAAGTCTGCTCTACTCATCCTAGATCACACTGCTCTGTCCTGTCTCTACAGCACTTGATGCTTTATACCTTCTTACTCAGCACTAATATCAGTGCTAATGTGTTGGCAGGCAGCCCAGTGACATTTTTATGAGCGTGACTCATCGGATCTGAGGACATCGGGCTGGAGAGGCCCTTAGAGAGTCTACCCCTTCATTTTATGGATGATGAAACTGAGTCCCAGGGAAAGAAAGTCATCTACCCAAGGTCACATAGCCAAGGCTTTAAAGACAGGCCTGACTTCAAATTCGTGAACTCACTCAATCCGCAAATATGAACCAAGTCCTCACTGTAGGCCCAGCGCTGAGCTAGGTGCTGGGGAATCGCTGATAATCATAAACAGATAAGGTCTCTGCTCTCACAGGGGTCTCTGATTGGTGAGAGAGAGAAACGTTTATACAGTGATCACACATATATAATTACTCACCATGATAAGTGTTAGGAAAGAAAGTTCCACAAAGCAAGCTGCGGGAATGTGAAGCACAGATGGGAACTGTTTTAATCTGGAAAATCAGGGCCTCTCTGAAGACTCAGCCATGGGGCGGAGCCATAAATAATGGTAAGTACACTTAACTAGGTCTTTCTAGGGAGAGAGGGAAGGAGGGAAGAAATGATATGTGCAAAGGCCCTGGGGCAGGAGGGAGGAGAGCAAGGGAAAAAAGAAAGCTACGATGCTTGAAAAGCAGAAGTCCACAGAGGTCAGACCACCAGGGCCAGGGAGGCTGTGGCAGGGTTTTGATCTTAATCCCAATGACAATGGGAAGCCAGAGGAAGGTTTTAAGCAGGGCAATGACATGATCATATTTGAGTTTTATGGTGTTTTTCCCCGCCAGGGCCTTCTCTTATCTCTATAGACATGTTAGAGATCATTATTACAGGGAGTTTTATGCCACTCTGTATTTCACTCCGTGCCTAGCCTTGTACGAAGCAGGTGCTCCATAAATATGTGTTAATTAACCTCTCAGCAGCATGTGATGCTGTTGATCATTCCCTCCTCCAGCAGCCCTGGTTCTCGGGCTCCTGCGCTGCAGCAAGCCCCGGCTTCTCTCCACCTTCTGACCCCTCCAGCCTCCCACCACCCCCACTCTGAGCTCTTCTCGTCCGTCCGTTCAGCTTCATTCTTTCTTCTTTGTCCACGCTCCTCACCCCCCCCCCCCGCCCCCGCCCCACCACATTGGTCATCCCGCTGCCTCCAACAGTCCCGAGCTGTTCCTTCTGGGCAGCGCTTAAGTTCCACGAGAGCTGGGACTTTGTCTTGTCGTTATGGTGTCCCCGGAGCCTGGCACAGGGCCTGGCATACAGCAGGCACCCAATAAATTACTCCACAGGAGTATACTCTGTATGATTCTGTCCACATGGAGCTCCAGAATGGGCAAAATGGTGATTGATGTAAGAAGAGTGGTTATCTTGGGTAGATGGTGACTGGGAAGAGAAGCACCAGGGAACTCGGGGAGAGGGGCAGCTGGAAATCTCCATCCGAGTGGTAGCAGCCAGCTGACTGCAGACATAAAAGTTCACTGAGCTGTAAGTGTGGGGTTAATGTTCTTTATGTACGGCATAGCTCAATAAAAAAGTTAAAAATTTGCAATGTCCCTACTCTCCGGAGAGAGAATTCCCAATTTCTAACTGTTCTGTGTGCCCATCTCAATGTCCACCTCGTGATCTTGCCCAGCCTCTCAAATCCGCTCTCTTGCTGCATTCCCGTTCCTAAGATGTCACCATCATGCTCCCGATAATTTAGTTTCCAAACCTCAGAACCATCTTGTCCCCCCCGCCCCCACCGCCACCTCTTCTTCTAGCCCACCTCACCCAGCTTTCCAAGACACATACACCCAAGGGGTCCTGCGGTTATGCAGAAATTCAAGATGGCCCCATGACTTTCACCCCCTGCTCTTACTCCCATGCTTCTGTTACTTGGCAAAAGGGAGACTATCAGGGTGGGGGGTAATCTAATCACAGCGCTGGTTCAAAGTGGTTTTCTTGGCTGCTGGCAAGAGGAACAGGAACCTAAGTCCTACAGCTGCAAGGAACTGAGTTCTGCCAACAAGAACGAGTGGGGAAGCGGATTCTTCCCCAGAGCCTCCAGATAAGAAGTCAGGCCAGCTGATACCTTGATTTCAGCCTTGTGAGACTGACCCAGCCCACTCAGACTTCTGACTGATAGAACTATGGGATTTTAAAAAATGGGTGTTGTTTTAAACCACTACATTCGCAGTAAATTGTTATAGCAGCAAGAGAGGACTAATACCTATCTTCAATCCTGCCTATTCACAGAGGCGTTTGTTTCCATCCCTTGCCTCCCATGATTTTGGTTCCACCACGGCTCAGACCCTCTGATCTCACTTCCGCCCAACTGAAATAGTAGTTTCTGGGACTTTCTCCCCAAACCCATCCATCCAGCTCACTGCCACTGGACTAATTTTCCAAAATCACCCACACTGATCCCATCTCTCTTTCTGCTCAAAAAGCTTCCACGACAGTATAGCTTGGTGGTTAGAGCCTGGATCCAGAATGCTGGGTATAAAGCCCAGCTCTGTCTCCTAAGTAGTGGGTGACCCACATCAAGTTGCCTAACCTCATTCATAAATTGGAAGTGAGAGAACCAGCCTCAGAGGGTAGTTGCAAGGGTTAGATGAGATATGTATGCAAACATTAGGTATGCATGACCCAGCATAGGTAGGCACTCCAGGCTGTGAACGGTGGTTGCCGGTGTATCACTATCGATGGCTCCAGGTTGCTGGCTGATCAAACTCTTCAGCCTGGTCTTACGTTCACAGGCCGCAGGCTGCACATGCATGCGGGCACAGGCATGCACGCACACACACCTACACCTCTCCGGTCTCTGCTCCCACTCCTCTTCTGTTAGTCCCAACCTTCCCTCCATCTTCCTCACCATTATCCGTCCTATTCCCAGTGGTCTCCTCACTGATCCACACACCTCCTTTCTCTGCACCCAGCGGGGACTGCTGAGAACACAAGTGATAATGAAAGTCACTTGTGGGTTTAATTCCTTCCATAGCTCCCCACGGCTCTCAACATGAAGTTCAAAACCCTTCCCACAACTGGCGAGGCTCTGGACAGCCTGGCTTGCCAACACCTCCAGCCCCCTTCCCTTGCTTTCTGCACTTGTCCCTCATACTCATCAGCCTCCCCACCACCCGCCACTAGGCCACCCCTCTTGCTGTTCCCTCTTCCCCACTCTTCTCTTCCCTCTTTGCCTACTTAACACCTGTTTGTCTTTCTGATCCTTAATTTAGTGGGGACTTCCTCTGGGAGGTCTTCCCTGGCCTCTCTGATGAGGCCAAATTTCCCTACTTAGAAGCTATTAGACTGCTCCTTTGTCGACTGTCTCACAGGAGTAGCTTATACCTCTTCATGTGCTTATTCAATTGCCATTAGGTCCGCAAGGTCTGGGGCTGTCTCTGTTTCAGATCACCATCATGTCTGCAGGGCAGAGCACAGTGCCTGGCCCAGAATCTGTGCTCAGCAAATTATGTTAAAGGAATGAATGAGGAAATAAAAAATAAAATACAGGAACGAATGAATGAAACCAGTACAAGGACTCTGCCTCAGCTAAACTGGATTGCTTTTCCCATGGGCGCTTTCTTGTCTCCACGCCTTCCTCACCCACGTCTCTCTACCTGATATGCTTTCTTGCCAACTCTGTTTTTCTGTAAATCCAACCCACCCCTGGCAGCCTCCGCCAAGTAATCGTGCTCAATATTTGAGCCTCCAGTGGCTTTTACCTCCATTCCCTCCCTCCCTGCCCCACCAAAAGCGTCTACGGTTTGTATTATTTCTTTCCGATTGTGAAAGCAATACACGCAGGAATTTTAGATAACACGGATAGTGCAAAAAAAGATAAAAGAAAACAGAACATTTCTAATACGACTACCCACTGATAACTGCTGCTTCTGTTGTAGAGTGTGTCCACCCATTTTCCCATTCATAGTCACGGAAAAATCTGTAACCTCACGACTAATCAATGAGGTTCATATCTGTCTCATTAAAAAAAAAAAAAAAAAAGAGAGAGAGAGAGAGAGGTGCCTGGGTGGCTCAGTCAGTTGGGCGTCCGACTTCGGCTCGGGTCATGTTCTCACGGTCCGTGGGTTCGTGCCCCGCGTCGGGCTCTGTGCTGACAGCTCAGAGCCTGGAGCCCGCTCCGGATTCTGTGTCTCCCTCTCTCTCTGCCCCTCCCCCGCTCATGCTCTGTCTCACTCTCTCTCAAAAATAAACATTAAAATAAATAAATAAAAATTTTGTAAAAAGAGGGTAGAAGGCTCAGCTATGTTTACTAACTTGTTCAAGATCACACAGAACTATTGCACAACAAGGCTGGGGTTGGGAGATGGGCCTCCAGCCTCGCTGACTCCGAGCCCCCTGCCCTTACCATCTCTCTGGCCCTTCTCCCTGTCCCTCTCCTCCATCTTGTCTCACATGGCCTGCTTTCTCCCTTCAGACTCAAAGCCAAACTCTGACACATCCCCTTTAACCCAGTAATTCTACTTCCAGGAGAGCCACTTTGGCATTTTCTGCAGCAGTAGAAGACCGTAACAACCAAAATGTACGTCCACACTGGTTTAACTAGTAACGATACATCCTCACAATGGAATACTAGGTGGTTGTTCTCAGGCACAAGGAAGATCTTCATGTATTACTCCGGAATGACCCCTCAAATCATTTGTAAATCAAAAAAACCCCAAGATGTGGAATGATGCGGATGGTTTGCTCTCATTTATGAACGTAGGGAGTATTTCTCCAATGTATGTGCACAATATTTCTACACACAAAAATGACACCAGTTGTGGCTTCTGGGAAGGAGAATGGCGACTGAAAGTTGAGGGTGAAAATGCACCTATATATAATGTTCGAATTTTCACCATGCCCATGCCCTTAATACATAAAAGAGCAAAAGCAAAAACAAAGACAAAAATTGCCAAGCTTTATCTGATCACCCCACTGAGCCCGTCTTGGCTCCATGTATGTGAAAATGCGTGTCCTGGTCCCCCCTTTTGATGGGGACCTCCCAAATTAGTGTCGAATATGGACTATTTTCAGAGACTGAAGAAGTAGTCTCTTCCATCAGACTATAGGATTCTGCAGTCACCAAGGCCAAGGACTTCTGTTCCAGCCCTAGCTCTGTCATTTGCTGGCTGTGTAACCCTGGACAAATCATTTGACCTCTCTGAGGGTAAATTCATTCTGTCTTCTCCATCAGTCAGGTGAGGAGTTCTCCACTGGCCCCCTAACTTCCAGATCTTCAAACAATGTGTCCCCTCTAGCTAAAAGTAGCCCTCTTCTCCCTTCCCTGTCTCAGTAGCTCCTACCCATCCTTCAAGACTCAGCTTTCAAGTCACCCCTGCAGGAAGACATCTCTGATCTCTTGGTCAAGGTCCTGTTCTCTTGCTGTGGGCTTCCCTGTCACAAGCCCCATCACACTTGGTCAGCACGACTTGTCCAGTGTTGCCGTCCCAATTAGATTACAAGCTCCATGAGGACAGGAGCCATGCTGCGTTGATCACACCTAGCACGGTGCCTGGCACATGCTTGGGCCCAGCAAATATTTGTTCTGAGAGTAAAGGGCCACATTGCCTTTGCCCAGCCCCTTCCTCAGATACCATGTCCTTATAGACTTTAGCAGCCTCCTCTTGGCTGCTCATGAAAGAAGGGATGAGGCCTCTCCATTCCTGTTCTTTCTCCAAAGTCTCTCAGCCCCCTGGGGCATCAGAGCCTGAGATCTTCCCCACCATCACACCCACAGTCTCCAAAGCAGGCTTCTGGAGGCTTCTGTCCAGTCTAAGTCTCTCCTTTCAGGGAAAGGCCCACCCAGGCCAAAGTCAGGCCTCAAACCCATTCCCCACCTCCAACCCAGCCTGAGAACACGGTGACCCAGCCCAGCCTGGCGGGCCTGGCCCATCAATCGTGCTCCCAGGGGTACAAACCAATTTCTCTTGCTTTCCTGAGCCCGTCTCCCTGGCGGAGCCTGGAGGAGCCTTCAATCGCATTAATCCCAGCCTGGCGGCGGTGACGAAGACGGATTTCTCCACCAAACGATCCATTTGTATCTCTCGTGCACTCACTTGGTTTTTTTCTGCGCGGATGTTCAAAATATCATGAAAAAGGCGTTAGCCGGGTAGCTGTGGCGCAGCGAAATAATAGAGTGATCCGGCAATGCGCTCCTGACCTTGCAGGACAGCTAATCCATCCGCACATCTATCTTAATTATTCCCGGTTACAAAAGAGAAACTCCACCATCCATTCATTCCAGGCTGGCAATTCCATTTTCCACCCCCACTCACGCCCCATCCTTTCTCCACCATTCCCCTAGCCAGAGAGGCCCATTCACCAGGGCGAGAACAGACTTTCCCCATGGCAGCTCAGTCTAGCCAGGCCCGGGCCCATCCCATGACAACCCAACCCCCAGCTCGCTGCTCCTCGAGATCAGAAGAGGCACTTCCCTTCCCCAGTTGACCGACCAATGTCCACTGGAGGAAGACTGGCTACCAACAGGATTAAGGTACAGCAGGGACACACACGGACACACACATGGAGACACGCACACACACGCGCGCGCGCACACACACACACACACACACACACACACGAGACCCTCACAAAGGCAGCCGTGGACTCAGTCTCATCCAGACTTTGACATTCAGGCCACCTCTCACATAGACACCAACAGACAGGCCCACCCCCCTGCCCACCCCAAACCAGATCATTGGAACTCTCCTGCTGCCCTAGCTCAGATACTAAGGGGGGGGGGCTCTCTGGGGGATGTCTTGGTCTGTCTCCCTCCCCCAAAGCCAACCCCCCACCCCCCAAAACACACACACTGTGTCCTCTCAGGCCCACCCATTAATACAACCTGGGCAGCTGGAGGGGCAAGGTGGGGCAGGGCAGACGGAGAAAGCCAAAGAGGTGGAGAGAGGAGAAAGAGTTTGAGCAGAGGTCAGGCAAATGGGAGAAAAAGGAAGAAGGAAAGGGAGGTGGGTGTGGTATGGCGAGTAGGTCACCGGGATGGTTTGTGGAAGTGTCTGTTTGTGTAACACAATTTGAGCTAATTGTACCAGATTCACTTCGGGGATGCCTGGGCCAGTCTCTAAGGCCCTTTCTAATTCTACTCCTTCACGTACAATTTTCAGATCCCTCATTCTAATGATTTTAATGCAATCAGCAAAACTAAGCATGTAATTGTCTTGGCTCTGTGCTTGGCCATGGGGGCTCCTGGGACCCCCGGCTCCCAGCTCCCGCGCCCTCCTCCCCCAATCCTCCCCTCCCTCCTCTTTCACCCCTCTCTGCAGCCTCAGTCAACAAGTACCCACTGAGGCTTCTTTGGCTCTGGGGGCCGTGAGAGAAGTAGGAGGAGTTTCAGTCCCTTGCCCCATGAAGCCCAGGTCTGACTAAGGAAAGGACAGTGATGTCTAGGCTAGGACTGGGCAGCAGGGACTGTTTGCTGACCCAGCCTGCCTACATTATTGGGGATGGAGAGGGAGGAGGGCTTCCCGGAAGAGCGCGGCGGGCTCTCCCTCCCCTTCCCAGAAGCAGCAGGCAGCCGGGGCTGGGCCTGTGGGGCGGCGTGCAGGGGAAGGGCCATTTGTCCCGAGACAATGGCAGAGAAGGGGTCTCGGAGCGGCTGTTGAGAGCCAATTTGTAGTGGTGACGGCCGAGGTTGCTCCAAAGGCTGGGAACAGCTGGAGCTCCGGGTGACTGATGGGTGGGCCCAGGAGAGGGGCCATTGGTCTGGCAGACACAAAGGCCCCGATGGTGCGCGGATGGAGCCCGTCAAAATCATTAAGTGCCGAAGATGGGAGCCGCGGATCTCAGATGGGACCAGTGGTTGGGGGGGAAGAGGTCAGGAGCCTGTCCCTCCCTCCCTGAAGCCCCTCCCCGCCCCCCATTCCGGCTTCGGAAAGTCGGCCACCCACACCTTCATTATCATCTTCCTGGCATAGACACCCCACCCCCAGCCTTCCAGGTCCCTGGCCTCACTCCATTGAGAGTCCGGCCTCCGGTCCTATTTCAGCAGCTCTGGCTCTGGGGCCAGCCCCGCGCCTCTCAGGGGGCCCTGTCCACCCTCAGACATCGCAGTCTCTAGCCAGCGGCCTCATCCACTTTTCAGGGAACAGAACATGTCAACTCGGGACCTGGAAAGAGCTCCCCTCCGTTGCAAAGGAAAGAAACTGAGGCCCAGGGTGGTGATTTCTCTCGCTCTCCCCCTCCGAGGGAGATGCTGGTCCCACCCGACCTTCTCCGAGGCGGGGGGGGGGGGGGGTGGTGGGGGGGGTGGCGGCGAGCCCGGGAGCCCCCCGCCCCTCCCCCTCTCGGCGGCGCTCCCGGCAGGAGGGAAGCAGTGACCCGGCCAGGTGGTGATGATGCGGCCGGCCGCGCTGGTCACTCTTGGCCGCTCCCCGCGCGCAGCCCGACCCCCCTCGCATGGGTCACGGCGCCGGCAAAACTCCCTGACACAGAAACGCCGCGGGGCCTGCGCGTGTCGGGAACAATCCTCCGCCTGATGGGAAGCGACAGCTCCGCTCCGCCTCCCTCCGCTCCCATCCGTCCCGCGGCTCCTCCCCCGAGCCTCGCTCGCCGCCCCGCCGCGGGCCCAGCCCGGCTGGGGGACCCCAGCAGGTGCCCCGGGCCCCCAGTCCGGCCCGACAAGTCGCCACCAAGCCCTCCTGGGGGTCCTAGGGTGGGGACGGGGAGGAGAAGGAGCCTCTCTCTCTGCCGCGAGCCCTCGGGGCTGGGGTGAGGGAGAGTGGGGACAACAGGGACACCCGGACAGGTACGCGGCAGCCCTCCACGGTGGCAGGGGAAAGCAGGCAGCGGAACCGCTTGTGTTGTGCGCCCCTGCTTCTGGTTTCACCGTGTTCGCGCAGAAAAAAAGACTGGAAAGAAACACATCAACTTTAGAGGGGGCTTTCCCGGGGTGTGAAATGACAGGTGGGGTTTCCTTTCTTCTTTTTTGCTTATCTGTAACTCCTGGGTTCTCCACCCGCCTCCCCCCTCCCCGTGTGTGTGTGTGCAATAAACGTAAATAAACATATATAAAAGCCATGCCAGGGCAGAGGTGCTGTTGGAGAGACGCTCCCACCCAGACCCCAGGCCCTGGCACTAATTTAGTCACAGGGAGGGAGGCTAGTGCACTCTGGAAGGGCCCTGGGTGTCAGACCAGGCTGGGGAATGACCTCTCACTGGGGGACCCTGCCCCTGCTCCCACTGCACCTGCAGAGGTTAAAGGTATGCGAGGAAGGACACTGGCTATAGAAGGGCCCAGATGTACAAAAGTAGCCTCTCGGCATTTCCTCACACATGGACACGCAGGAACACACTGCTGTACCGGCACACAGCCACACACACTCACGTGTGTACTCACACACCTGTCACACACCCTTGCACTCATGGCCACACGCCCAAGAACACATTCGTAGGCATGTGCTCCTGTACGCACACACTCAGGCTGTCCCTCACAGCCCCAGACAAATACTACCCATCCTTGTCCAGCTGTTTTCCTGCTTACCTCAACCCAACCTCCCTCCGTCCTCTCCCTCTCCCCTAAGCTCCTACTCCACTTGGCCTTGAGATGTGAGGGAAGATTTGCCTGCCCTAGCACCTGGCCTCACCCCAGATTTGGTATGGAAGGATTGCCTGAGGGAGAAAGTGAAGGAATTCTGCCCCACCCCCTGCCCCCCCCAAATAGGCCTCCTGAACCCAGGGCCCTCCTGCCTTCTACCTGTGAACCCCTGACCTGCCCAGCTCCACCACAGAGCCTCCCTCTTCCTCCCCCTCCTACCTTACTCCTACCCATCCTATATGGCCTCACCTGGGGCCTAGGCTCTCTGGAAAGCCACCCCTCCTGGAGCCAGCAGCCAAAGGCCTGGCTGCTACCTGGGACTCCTATCCCCTGACATTACCCCTCACTCGGGTGACATTCCTTCTGTGCCTTCACCTGGGATTCTCTCTTCATGGTTATGAGTCCTGTGAGCTCCTACAAAACAGGGGCTTCATCACGCATTCCCCCCAGCCCCCACAATCAGTCCCTAGCTGTCCCTCGGCTGACTTCCAGATGAATGAATGAATGAGCTGAAGGCTGTTTGTGAATATGGCTTGTCTGTGCCTTTGAGTGTGACCGCATGTGAATGAAGAAGAAGTGGGGATAGCGGCAGGCACATGGGGGAAGCGCCGCCACCTGTTTCCTCTGCGAAAGTACTACCAACAGTGTGCTCGGTCTAAGTGAGAGGTGTTGATTTTATAAGGAAACAGAGGCTCAGAGAGGTTACGTTATTTCTGCAAGGCCACAGGGCTGGGCATGGCAGAGCTAGTCAGATTGCCAGAGTCACAGGCCCAGGATACTAGCTGCGTCTGCCTCCCTCCTCAAGGCTCAGGATGGTGCAGGGGTGGGGAGGAACCGCTCTCCCATAACCCTCCTGGCCCACCCAACCTCTCCAGGAGCGAGGGGCCTCTTATCCCCTCTCCATCTTGGGTCCTAAGTCTCTCTCCCTCCTCCCAAACCTTTTCTTCAGTCTAATCTCCCCTTCCACCCTCTCTATAACATCATCTCTGCTCAAGACCACCATCTCCACAGTGTAACCTTGGCCTTGAACACATTTCCAGGAGCAAGAAGATAGAGACTACGGTCTTTGCTCCATCATTGGTTAGCTGGCGGCCTTGAGCAAATCATTCATCACAAATCTTCTCTGGCTTGGGTTCCCCCAAGTGTGTGGAGTGGGATGGGGCTGGAGTAGGTGCTGTCCGAGGTTCCCTCCAGTGTCAACAATCTGCGTTCCAATCTCTGCTGAGAGCAGGGCAAAAAACGATCCAGCACCTCACCCAACCCCATCCACCCCCAGGCCTCCCAGAGGGGTTTGGGCTCAAAGAGGGCTGGGAAATGCTGTGAATTAATTACCATCAGACCTCCGGCCGCTGTTCATCTCTGTAAACAAACATTTTAATATGCAGTAATTAATTA
Organism: Prionailurus viverrinus; assembly: GCF_022837055.1. Taxonomy (NCBI): domain Eukaryota; kingdom Metazoa; phylum Chordata; class Mammalia; order Carnivora; family Felidae; genus Prionailurus; species Prionailurus viverrinus. The sequence continues at coordinate 59,861,607 of NC_062571.1, forward strand.
CATCTGCCACACCGACCCTCCTCTCGTTCATCCTTCTTCGGCTTTTCTTCTGCTCACCCTGAACCAACCTCCTCCTCCCATTTGGGGCCTGAGAACCCCGTCAGGGCCTCCCCTCCTCCATCCCCAGCTTTCTCCCCCCCCCCCCCCCACCAGATGCAGGTGCTCACATCTGCCATGCTACTCTGCAGCTTTTTGTTCCTTTTTCTGTTTCTCTAATACCTGTCTGTCTTTTTGACAGTCCTTTGTCTCTAGTTCTCTCCGCCCGGATTTCCTTCTCCAGCAAAGTTTGATGCCGGGGACACATTCTGGTGGAGACTGGAAAATGAGGACGCCGGTGGATCTGCCTCAGGCGCCTGAGCACATGAGCACACGTTTGGACTCCTCCGCGGTACAGGACCAGGCTGATTTACCGGGACTCTCCAAAAGCCAGAACAGACCCTGTTCCAGGAGTAACCCTCCCGGCCCTGAGAGCTCCTAAGAGCCCTCTTGGCCTCCATCCTTTCTCCAATCCCACTCCCTGCCTCCGCAGCAGGTCAGTGGGAATCACGGAGCGAGACATCCGCCCGGCCACGTCACAGTTACTTTTCACCCTCTCCAAGGGCCAGGAGTACCACCATTGGATTCACCTTCTACGCCCCAGGCCGCCCCAGCCCTCGCGGCCCACCGTACTAGCCAGGGTGAGGCAAGCTTAGCATGGTGGACTTGTGGGCTGCGCCCCCAGCCGGTGGAATGGAGTGAACCCCTTTTCTGGGGAGGTTTATCGTGTCCTGTCTGGAGTCTGGATGGGAGCAGGGGTGACCAACACTGGATCAGAGGCGAGAACCCCAGATGAGAACGAGACGAGGGGGGCCAGGTGCCTAAGGCTCCGAGCGACAGGACGGGTGGGAAGAGGACGGGTGGCCCGAGAGGTCCAGCCCAGCCTGACCGCGCAGGGGGAGCCGGGAGCGGGGTGGGCGGGGTAGGGCGGGCGCCACCAGGCGTGGCGCAGGGAACCGAGCAGAATGAAATGCAGATGCAAAACGTGCTCGTAAGAGTTTCCTCTCTCTCCCCATCTGCCAAAGCCGAGATTTTAATCTTTAATCCATGAGCAATCAGCGAGCAGCGGCGAATGGCACATTACAGATGTTTTACTGTCGCGGGCGCTCGCAGCTTCCGCGCTCCGCACAGGCGCGCCCGGCGCCCCCGCCCCGCCTCGCCCCGCCCGCCCCCACCCTCCCCCTGTGGTCCGTCTTCTTCTCCCCATCCCTGGTGGTCGTTTAACAACTCCCCCCCTCGCCTGCACGCTCCTGGCCTGCCGCGGAGATGGGAGTGGGGCGCAGGGCCATTAACCTTTCCTAACGGACCTGGGGCTCCGCTGGTGCGGGCACACGCAGGGACACTGGCGGGGCAGGGGCGGCACTCTATTGTGTCGAGGCGGATTCCCGGCCCGTCCAGATTGGGGAACGCTGGAACAGGGCCACCGAGTGCCACGCTAGCTGAGCTGCCCCACCCCCACCCCTTTCCCCGACCCTACCGACGGGGCCGCTCGCGGCTCTTGTGATTAGCGTTCCAGATGTTCAGTTGCTCTGGGGTTCCAACTTCCAGATGTTGGGCACCTCTGTTCTCACGCGTGGGACCACGATTCCCCTCTGCATGATAGGGGAGATTACTTTCGTGGTCAGATCTGGAAGGCCCTAGGGAATTCTGGCAGGATGGGGGTCTCACTTCAGTTGTGGAGTTGTGCCCTCTGTAAAGTTGGGGCAGAAGTTCCTCCTGCTACTTGGAGCTTGAGCACGAGGAGGAAAATGGAGCCCTTACTAGGCTCTGAGTCCAACTTGCTCTCCGTAATCCTCATAGGATCCCTGAAAGCCACAGGGATGTACTCTTTTCCCAGCTCAGAAATCCTTAACAGTGATCCCAGTTTTCTAAGAGATTACTCTTGTGATGGTTTGATTACTATGTGTCACTTCCACTAGTCCATAAGTTCCATGAGGTCAAAGACTGTTTTCACTCATTGTTGTGTTCCCTGGGTCTTAATACCGGGCCTGGCACAAAGTAGACACTCAATAAATATGTGTTGACAGAATAGAGAACTTGTACAGTCTGCTATAGTCTTGGATCATATTTTCTTGTGCCATTATCAGTGAAGATAGACCCTGCACCCCCATACACCTAAAGCATGCACACACATCCCCCTCCAAAGACTTCCCAAACTGTAGCTCTCATCACTCCGGTTAATAGCCCATTTCCCCCCCTACCTCCACGATGGGTCTCTTTCATTCAATACAAGGGGACGCCAGGGCAAGAATGTGTCCGGCACTAAGCCAGGGCTCCTTTGGCAAGCTACCTTCTCTCCCCAGACCCCGGGAGCTAGGTCCCTCTGACTCAGGGTCCACCCACAACTCTTGGACATCCTCTCCCTTTCCCCCAGCTAACTCCTTCTGTTTGCATGGCCAGGCACCATAACTTCTCTGACACTTCCCTTCCTAGTGGGGGATGTGCCCCCAGTCCAAGCCCAGTCCCGACCCAATCCAAAGCCCTATTTCACTAAGCAGGGTCCATTCCATCAGGGTCCATTCCATCACTGGGACCCCTAGTCTCCCCTCAGCTTCTGGTCTTCGTCTTCTTCAAAGTTTTTTAAATGTTTATTTATTTTTTTTGAGGGAGAGAGAGACAGAGTGTGAGCAGGGAAGGGGCAGAGAGAGAGAGGGAGACACAGAATCCAAAGCAGGCTCCAGGCTCTGAGCTGTCAGCGCAGAGCCCGATGCGGGGCTTGAACCCACAAACGGGGAGATCATGACCTGAGCCCAAGTCGGACGCTTAACCGACTGAGCCACCCAGGCACCCCCAGCTCTGGGCTTCTGAGAAGAAAAAGTAAGGGAAGGAGGTGGAGACTCTGAAATGTAGTGTTTAAAGAGGTGGACAAGAAAAGCCGGAGAAGAAACCTAGACAGGTGGAAGAGACCCACAGCACAGGCAGGGGCAGAAGCGCACACGGAGGGGAAAGAAGGGCGCCTGAGAGATGGAGGACAGAGGCGGATGCAAAGACAAGAGGGAGGAACAGAGATTGGCAGCGGCCACGGGAGAGGCCCAGGCGGACGCTGGTGGAAAGAGGGACAGAAAGGAGGGAGGGTGATGGCGGGGGAGGGGGGAGGCCCGGGAAGGCTGAAGAGTCGGGGCAAGAGCAAAGACTCGGGTTCTGGAAGCCGAGCGTCGGGGCGGGAGATGCTAAAGGACGAGGGTCCGAGAAGCGTGGAAGCCGCGCGGAGTCTGGGCCTGGCCGAGCCGCGGTGCCGGCTGTCGGAAGCCGCCCGGAGCCTAGGCCGCAGGGCCCACAGGCGGCCCTGAGAGGCGGCGGCGAGGGAAGCTGGAGTGAGAGGCGGCGGAGCCGCGTGTGTGTTTTTATTATTATTATTTCTGATTAAAGAGGAATTCATCTCGTATCTGCCTCCTGCCAGGGGCCGAGGCGCCGCCATTGGGGTTAACGGTGCGGAAGAATACAAAAAAATTTCATTGAGGAGGATTATAAAAGTTACTAGCTGGAACATTAACAGAAGAGTAACTTGTAAAAAATGCAATATTACAATATTCACAAGGACGGCAGAGCGTGGTAAAGCTATAAAATTCAACATTAAAATCTTCCACAGCCTAGATAACCTAGTTAACAAACATGGTATTGGAACTACTTTTCTGTTGGGGCTGAGGGATACGAGCCGGGGGCTGATCACACCTCGGCGGCGGCGGGAGGGGCGGGGCGGCCCTGGGCTAGCCCCGCCCCTCCCCAGCCTCAGCATCCTCCCCAAGGAAATGGGGATGACCCCGTCCAGCGCTGGGATTGAAGCACTTCACAACCTCGGGCAGGGCTGGGCGCTTGCGAGGCTATTTTTTGTGTGAAGTGCTAATTAAGGCAGACAATTCGCCCATGGATTTGGTCCTGCTGAATAGGATATCCATTTCTGTAACTGCGGAATGTGCATATAAAATGTATGAAGAAAGGATTGTATGTGTGTATGAGTATATGTATTCAGGGTGAGATATGTGTGCATGTGCAGGGTGGGTGTCCCCAGGGTCTCTGTACGTGTGTGCACAGTTCTGGAGAACATAACGCGGGGCACGTAAACGTGTATGCAGGACACAGAGCTTTGGGGTGCAGAGTGTGCACGTTCATAAAATGTATGTATGTCAAGTGAATATGTAGGGTTTATGTGTAGGTAAGATATGTGTCTGCATAGCATAGGTATTTGCTATGGTACATGGATGTGCATGGTGTATTCACCTATAGGTCATGGTGTCATTGCAGGCATAGTATGTATCTTTGCAAGGTGTATTTATTAAAAGAACATAGGTTTGCTTGGTTCTGTGTGCATGCATGTGCAAGGTATATCACGACAGGGTATTATGTGCTTGTGAACACAGAATGTCTGTGTGTGCATAACAGCATAGAAAGTGTAATGTGTTTGCTACATGTGCAGAATATGAACTTTTGCATAAGCTCTGAATGGGATAGCATGAACCAATGTGTCTATGTGTGTTCAGGGCATCATGAGTGTATGTGAACAGAGGGGCTGTTTGTGAACGTGTGTGTCCAGGTATTTTGTGTATATTCAAGTATTTGTAGTGCATATGTACGTGAGCAGAATACATATATGTGAAAGGCATGTGTATGTATGTTACATGTTTATGAAAAGTATATAAACACCATGTGAGATATCTGAGTGCGTGGAGTGTCTATGGATGTCACAGAGCGTCTGTTTCTGTCAGGCTCCCAAGGACTTGTAGTGTGGTCATTAAAAGCATAGATTTGGAGACAGGCAGATTGGGACTGAATTATAGCTTTGTCATGCACTAAGTATATGACCTTAGTCAAACTTAACCTTTGGTTGTTTTAGCTCCCCCAGCTGCAAAAATGGATATAGTAATAGCACCACTTCACAGAGTTATTGTTGGAATTGAGTTAATACTTGCTGTGGTAGGAAGAATAATGGCTGGCCGCCCAAAGATGTTCAATTCCTAATCTCCCAAATCCATGATTATGTTACCTTACATGACAAAAGGGATTTTGAAGATGTGATTATGTTAAGGATTTTGAGATGAGAAGATGGTCCTGCATTACCTGAGAAGGCTCAGTGTCATCACAAGGGCCTTTGTAAGAGAGAAGCAAGAATATGAGAGTCAAAGAAGATGTGAGGACAGAGGCAGAGATCACAGTGATGTAGCCGTGAGCCAAGGAATGTGGTCGCTTCTAGAAACCGAAAAAGACCAGGGAACTTTCTCCTCTAGAGCTTTCAGAGGGAACACAGCCCTGCTAACCTATTTTAGACTTCTCACGCAAGAACCGTAAAACAATAACTGTGTTTTGTTTTAAGCCACTAAGTTTATGGTACTTTGTTACAGGAGCAATAGGAAACTAGCACCCTTGTAAGGTGCCTCCAATCGTGTCAAGTACACAGCAAGCACTTTATAAGTATTTGTTAAATAAATGTCTTGGCCGTGACACTTGAGGCTCCAGGGGAAGCCTAGTTTGTTAGTCAGTTGCCAGATTTGCTTTCCCCATCTAAGACTGTCTTTGGCTACCCTGAACCCTTCAAGATTCTGGATCCTTCCAGAGGCTGTGTTTTGCCAACACAAGCATGGACACATGGTGGCGGCGGGGGGGGGGGGGGGGGGGGTGTGGGGGGAGGTGGGGGGGGGAGTTCCCTCAATATCTGCCTGTTTATTCTTCTTTAATCATGCGCTGGAGTTCAGGCTAGTACTGGGAATCTAGGCCTGTGGCTGAGGGAGTTGGGGGCAGGTTGAGAATCTTTGGACTTTTCAGCGTTCTTGCTCTTTGGCTCAGGCTTGGCAGGAGAACGAAGTTGTCGTGGGGGAAGAGAAACTTGTGTGGGAAGTTGGGCCTCGAGTTCCAGTGGAGTATACACTTGTCCTTGCACACAGAGAGCTACACCAGGTCACACTCAGCCACAATTTTAGCCACAGAACTTGAGCCATCAATAGGCCATCAGTAGGCCTTGGCTCTCCCCCTTACCTCTCTGCTTCTTCTGCCGTCTCCCTCCATCTCCAGCTTGGCGCCCCTGGGTAATGCCTCCCCCCACCCCATAGTTTCCAGATGGGGACAGGGATTTGGGACACATTGCCATGAGATAATGAAACAAGTGGGTTAATTTGCACCGCAATATATTTTTAATTCATACAAGTAGGTGTCATGTATGAGCATCCGTTTCCTCATCCACAAAAAGGGAATAGTAATAGTAATCCTTTCCTGCCTTCCTCACTGGGCATTAAGAGATTCAAAAGAGGGGCACCTGGGTGGCACAGTTGGTTCAGCGTCTGACTCTGACCTTGGCTCAGGTCATGATCTCACAGTTTGTGAGTTCAAGCCCCGCATCGGGCTCTGTGCTGACAGTGTGGAGCTTGCTTTGGATTCTGTCTCTCCTTCTCTCTGCCCCGTCCCCTCTTGTGCATTCTCTCTCTCTCTCTCTCTCTCTCTCTAATAAATAAATAAATAAATAAATAAATAAATAAATTTTAAAAAAGAGAGACTCAAAAGAGAACATGCTCTACAATCTCTTGGTACCGTCGACGCCCGGGGCCCTGGAGCCAGACTCACATCTACTTGAAGAAAAGAAACAACTCTAGTTGGTTGCTCTTGGGCAAGGACATAAGTAGGGAAGGTGAATCACAAGGATCTGAAGGACCATTGCTGGCAGTTAGATGTTCATTCCTTTTCACCACGGAAGAGGACACAGGAGGTCTTTGCAGATGTGTCTGGACTATAGGGGCCACTTGAGCAGACCCCAGGGAGGTGTGATAGAGCATTCTTGGCATGAGTCCACCACGGGTGCAAACATAGGATTCAGAGTTCTCTGTGTGCATTGAGATGTTTAAGTCCTGCACTCTGGAGTTAGAATACCCAGGTCAAGATCCCAGCTCTATCACTTCCTGGCCAATGTAACTCTGGGCAGCTTAATTAACCTCTCTGTCTCAGCTTCCTCATCTATATAATGGGGTAATAATGACCTCCAAGGGACACACCATGAGGATCAGAATTAATAAACATGTGGCCCAAAAGCCATAGCTGGCCTTCAACTCGGTTTGCTCTGCCTATCCTGTAAATAGGTAATTGATGCAGTTACTGCAAAAGCCAAAATATACTGAACAGCATCTAGGGAAAAAGTCTTCGTATCATCCCTGCCCGGTTCCTTGAGGCAACTACTATTTCCAGTTTTTTGTATATCTTTTTAGGACTTGTCCGTACAGGTACAAATGTGTGCGTACGTGTATGTGTGTGTGTCTACGTCTCTCAATAAATGGTCCCTTATGCATTGTTCCATGCCTAACTTTTTCACTCACTTCCCCTTGGAGATCTTTCCATATCTTTATATATAAAGATTCACTTCATTCTTGGTCAAGGCTGTCTAATATTCCATTGAATAGATGTGTCGTAAGTCATTTAACTAGGCTTCTAATAGTGAACATTTAGGTAACTTCTAATCTGCAAACAAACCTGCAATGACTGACTATCTTTACACATTGGTCATTTGCCTTATACACCATCTGCCTGCTTAGGTTTTGTGAGTTTGCTTTGTTTTTTCAATTTTTGATAGTTTTCATAGGCGCCTGGGTGGCTCAGTCAGTTAAGCATCCAACTTCAGCTCAGGTCCTGATCTTGCAGTCTGTGAGTTCGACCCCTGCGTCGGGCTCTGTGTGGACAGCTCGGAGCCTGGAGCCTGCTTCGGATTCTGTGTCTCCCTCTCCCTGCTCCTCCCCTGCTCGCGCTCTGTCTCTCTCTCTCTCTCTCTCTCTCTCAAAAATAAATAAACATTAAATTTTAAATTTTTGATAGTTTTCAATGAATTTCAAATAAAAACTAAGACTCATGGGTATTTTTAAAAAAATCAGACCATTGGCATCACCGGCCCCCACTTCTGCATGACAGTCACATCCATTAGAGGGGCCTTGCCCTCTCCAGCTGCCCCAGAACCCCCACCCCTATTGGTCTTTCCAACCATTTCTGCCTTCACCGGCATTTGTATTTAAGAACCCCAAGTAAGACTTAGGATGTAAATAGTGTTTTGTCTAGTAGCCAAGGAGTGCTAGTGTTACCCTTTCATAAAGAGGGGGATCACTCATCTACAGTCTTTGGAATGGGCCTGTTTTAGGGGCACAGGTTCTTATAAAATGTAGTGGTCCTGAGGGTCCACACAGGAAGAGGAACTATGCTCAGAGACCCCCCCTGCTGACACTTACAGGCTTCCCACACTCTGGAAGGAGGAAGGGATTCCCTCCCACACATCCTGACCCATTTAATGAGATGAAGACTAACCCACCAAGAGACCCGTGCTGGTCAATACAGTAGCCATCCGCTGCAAGTAAGCGGAATAATTAAATCAAATTTGATTAAATTTAACTTTAAATAAATAAAAGAAAAAATCAGTTCCTCTGTCACATCTGCCACTCTCTGAGTGCTCAATTGCCACATGTGGCTAGTGGTCACCAGATTGAACAGCGCAGATATAAAACCTTTGCACGATCACAGATAGTTCTACGGGATAGCACTGCTCTAGACTGAACCTACATGGAGGCAGGACTGGGTATCTCTCGTCCGCCACTGGAATCCCCATGCCAAGCGCGGAGCTGACACAGAGGAGGCACGCAGCTGTGGTTGTTGAATTAGTGACTGAGGAATGAATGAATCAACCAACCAACCGCCCACGGGACACATAACCACAGGCTCCCCCACAGTGACCAACTGAGGTAGGCTTTTGATGGGAGACTGAGGATGGGCTAGGTCAGAGGGAACTCAATATAACGCTGGAGGCTGGCTGCCTCCAGGAAGCCCAGCAGGGTCCCCCCAGGGCAGAGGCCTAGAAAGAAAACAGTCACCCACAGATGGTTGTTGGAGTCAGAAACCTGTGTTCTGAACATTGCTGCTGTCACTTGTTGTGAGGTCTCCCTCCTTAGAATCTGAATAAAGGTCTCTTTTAAAATATCCCAGTGTCTGTGAATCAGAACTAGGGAAACCTCACTGACCCCTGGGGGTCAGGGCAGAGCAAGTGGGGCTCTTCCAGTAGCTAGATGGAGCGCCTGAGGTCTTGCTGGTGACAGGGGAACTCCTCTACCAAGGCAGAAGTTGTCCCAGGGGCTGTGACGACCTGTTCCTGCCTCAAGCGTGTGTACATGCTGAGAGAGAGAGGAGAGAGATGAGGGGGCTGAGAATCTGGGTAAGAGGGCATGAGAGGGCGCTGCATATCTGCACACCTGTGTGTTTGAAAGATGTGTGCCCCTGAAACTTCTGTGCATCTGTATGCATTGGGGTGTATGTGTATGTATTGGGGGACTGTGTGCAGTGTGAGGAGAAATATGTGTATGGAGAGATTGGCTACATGAGTGTGGTTGGGGTCAGTGTTGGGGAGTGTATTGAGGGTTGTGTGTGTTGGGGGCTGTGTGGGGTACATGTGGTGTAGGGCTGTGAGTGTGTGTGTGTGTGTGTGTGTGTGTAGAAGACTAGTGTGTGGCCCTGCTTCATTTCCTTAGACTTCCTGGATATGGGCCAGAGTTGGCCCCTGAATCGATCTGGGGAAGCCCTCCTCGGCCAGGGAGGGGAGGCTCAAGCTGTTCTGTTAGAACTGCCCGTCTTGCTTCTGGGATGGGGATGTTGGCTGGGGAGAAAGCAAAGGCCCAAAGAGACAGACAGAGAGAAAGAGAGGAGAAATCAGAGGAGAGACCTGATGGGGCAACTGGAGACCAGGTGAGGGGTTGGGGGTGAAGAGGGAAAGTGAGAGCCAGTGGGAGCAAGCTAGTAGGGAGGGAAAGAGACCCAGTGGATCAGAGGCCAGAGGGAGAGCTGAGAAGAGGGAAGAGAGTGGGAGAGACTGGAGAGAAAGAGAGATTAATGGGGAGGGGGGAGAAAAGAGAGAGCGGTGGAAGCAAGTGGAGGCAGTGGATCAAAGGCCAGAGTCGGGGACCACGTCCCGGGCTGGGGGTGGGGGGGGGGGCGGTGGGGAGGGCAGTTGAGGAAGGAGAGGCGAGGGGAGGGGGCCGGCGGGGGAATTGCCAGGCGGGCGCTCGGGCGCTCCGAGCCGCGCGGCTCCCCGGGGAGACGGCAGACACTTTGCGGAGATGTTACTCCGGAGTTGGAGACGATGATAAATATGATAATTTGTATAAAATCTGAATGGGTCTTGTTTTCAGGGAGAATGCCTCGGATGATGAATGGGCCCGGCTCTCAGATAGATGGCTGATAAAAAGTGTATTGGATTGTTGAGAGCGATTTTAATTCTCATTCTGTACCTGCAGATGCCGCGGCCGCCGCGCCCGGCCTCCTCCTCCCTCCTGCCCACGGCGCAGGGCGGCCGGCGGCCCGGCCGGCCTCGGCGGCTCAGGAGGCTTCTGAAATGACTCTAATTACAGAGTTATTAATTTTAAGAGGAGGGTGAGCGGGGGGTTTATGATTATTAATCGAGCGCCGGCGCGCGGCGGGCGGGGCCGGGCGGGCGAGCGCTCGGAGCGCGGAGGACGCACCAGGCCCCGGGGCAGCTCTAAGGCCCGCAGGCTCCTCGGCCACCGCCGCCCGGCGGGCTTCGGACACGGGCCGGGAGAGGCCGAGTCCTCCCGTGCGCGCTCCGCACCCCTCACCCCTAGCCTTGATCCGACCGGGCGGTCCAACCTCTCGGCCTGGCCGGCTCTCCTCTGCGCACCCGAGTGCGCACCTCTGCGCACTCCTCTGGCTCTGCGCCACGGAGACCGGTGGGCCCGCAGCCCCCGGCCCGAGAGGCGCGGCTCTCTGCCCGAGGAGGCTCACCTCCCAGTTCTCAGCGTCCACAGGTGCTGAGCAGTCGCCATGAACCCCGAACCTGTGACCCAGGCAGTTCGGGTTCCTTCAAAGACATATGATAATGACATTGAAGGGTGGTCCCTGTGTGCGCCAGAAGCCGCGCCAATGCGTGCAGAAGGGATGAGCCTTCCCACTTCTCAGATGAGGAAACTGAAACTTGGAGAGTAACTTGTCCTTGGGGAAGGATGTATTTACTTCAGGGATGCTGAGGGCAGAGCCTCCCCCCTCCCCCCTCCTTTCAGCCCCCACCCCCAGGCCCATGCCACCAAGTACATAACAACTTTACCTGAAGAAGACCTGGGGTGGGGGGACAGGAAGGGAGCAGCGGGAGAGAATCCTCTCTCATTTACATCCATCCACTCACCCTCGCTAAGTGCTGGTTCTGAGCGATTGGACTCTTGCCTAACACCCTGTCGGTCTTGGAGGAAGGTTCTCAAGAGACAAGGCTGCAAACTGGGAAGCAGACACTTACAAGTCCATAAAGGGTTTTGTTCTGTGGGCCTGGCAGTTTGGAACTAATATCTTCCTGGCTACAGTGACCATTTTTAAAGAACTCACAGGTAAGGAATTGGTTAAATTCCCATAAAAAAAAAAAAAAGAACCTCTCCAATGTAGGCCCAGACCTCTCCTCTCACACTCGCACACACGCTCATTTCTGCCTCACTCTTCCTGGATGGGTTAAGAGTGTAAATAGTTTCCACAGGCTTGGAAAATTCCAGAAGTTACAACTTCTATCTTTTGGCGGACATAACTCCTGCTCAGAGCAGGGAAAAGAACGACCTCTGTGGGCCTAGAGGCGGGAGGAACTGTAGGTAGTTACAGCACATAGCGGGAAAGGCAGCTCTCTGGCCACAGGGAAGTCAGTTCTGAGGACAGCCACAGTGCCTGGTGTGTGAACCCAGAGGAGCCAGTGGAGAGGATGGGCCCCTGAGTGGGGTCCTCTGTGCTTCCCTGCAGTTCCCAGGGGCACTGTGGTCCAACTCCTGGGGATCTGGTGTGGGACAACCCAGGTTAGGCCTGGGAGGGGCAGGCATTGAGATCAATCCAGGCAACTCTTGGCTGTGGCTGCTGTTGAGGCTCAGGATCCACCCAGGTCTGATCAAAGCCTGAGTCCAGCCAGAGAGGAGCTGCAGGCCTGGAAGCTGGAAAAGCCTGAGGGCTCTTAGAGAGGCACAAGGCCAGGCTAGAGAAGTCAGAGTCTCCCAATACACAGGACAGCTCTTCGGGTAGGGCTCCCAGCTCCCTGAAGGGCTGAGCTGAGCGAGGGCTTGGTGGCCCTGCAGTTTCACAGACTTGTCTGGCCTGGTCCCAGGAGCCAGCTCTGAGTTTTGGATTCAGAGGCGCTAGGCAGAGATGAGAAAAGAGCATGGAGGTGGTGACAGGGGACTTGCGTGAGAATCTGCAAGAAAGAGGGAAGAAGGACTCTTGAGTCCCACCAAATGGATGCCCTGAAGAAATCCTCTCAGACCCATTCAACCCCTGAGCCACAGCCAGTGTCCCTCCTCCCCCGGACTTCTCTCTGGGCATTAAGAATACCTACTACAGCACGTGCTTAAGAACGCAGGTCATGGAAGCAACATCTGGGTACAGATCCTACTTCTGCTACCTCCTCGCTCTGTGATTGTGGAGACGTTACTAAAATGCCCTGTGCCTCCGTTTCCACATCGTTAAAGTGGGGTTCATAATAATGGATGTGGATGAATGGAATTAATATGTGTAAAGCATTTAAAATGATGCCTGACATACCGTAAGCCTTCAGGCATGTTAGTTGTTTTTACTGTCATGATTAACTTTGCTCCAGTGGGGCACCTGGCCTTCCCTCTGGATCGACATCTTCTCCGGAGTGTCTCTACCTCACTGCTCTTTGTACCCCCTGACACTTCGTGCCTGCGCAGGAGAAAATGCGCAATCAGTGCCTGCAGAGGTCTAGGTCTGGGATGGGCCTGGGGAATGACCTAATGCGGTCAGACATTATTGTTGGGGCTTAATATACACCCCTTATTTAATACCACCCAACAATTCCACAAGGCAAATACCCTCACCCCCCCCCCCTTTAAAGATGTGGACACATAAGCACAATGAGTTCAAGGTCACATAACTGGCCTGTTTTAGAACTGAGAAAGAGGAGATCTACCTCAAGACTGCCTGGCCCCATTTTTCACTCTTGGATGCCACCCTCTCTGTCTTGGGTTTAGTGAGAAGTTACCTTCTTCTGTAGGGCACCTTGTTCTATGAGGCTGCCTGGTAAGGTCATGAGATGAGGAGACAAGTGTTGCCTCCAGACAAGATGCCTGGATTTTGGCTTCTGTAACAATTACGGGGGGGGAGGGGGGGGAGGCTTTATGAGAGGAAGGGGATGGTGAGTGAGGGGAGGGGTCAGAGTTGAGACTGAAGTTATCCAGAGACTTAGACAGATCTTAATTTATCATCTCACCCCACAACACACACACACACACACACACACACACACACACACACAATCTGTGCCCAAGTACTCACCACTCTGCTTCCATTTCTCACCTCTCTTCTCTGTCTCCCTCAGACTATTTTGTTTTGAGGCCTTCTATCTGCTTTCGCTGAGAAGACTGTTTGTCCAGTCTCTGCTGCTCCCTGTCTACCTCCCACCCACACCTGCACAGTGGTCTTTCCTCCCAAATCAGATCTTTTTCCCTCCCTGCTTAAAAGCCTTCAATGGCATCCCATGGCCTAAAGGAGAGAAAGAAAAAAAAAAAACTCCTTAGCAAAAGTGTTCCTTGATCTAGACCCCCTCTACCTCCCAGTCTTATTTCCCTAGCCTTACCTTTGACCCCAGTATTGGCCTCCCAGAACCCTTCGCCAGGCCCCAGCTAGCTGGGTTTTTGCCCTCTCTCCGTGCCTTTGCCCCGATCCCTTTCTGCTTGGGAATATTCCAACCAGCTATGACCTACATCTAGGAGACACCTAATCATCTTGCAAGACCCCATCCCCTTTATGAGGCATTCTCTGACATCCTCTGTGTCTTAGTCACCCTTCTGCCCCTCATCTCGACACTTTCTGGAGTTTCTTGGCAAAGCTCTCTCTTTGCCACCAGATAATGTCCTCCTTGAAAATGGGGGCTGTGTCCGATTTACCTCTGTAGTCCTGGCGTCCATCACTGAGCAGACCAAAGTGGACTGACCAACTGACTGATGCCCGCTGAGCTGGTTTTGCTTGGTCACTGCCTCCCGACTTCCCTAGCCCAAAGGATTCTGATCTAGGTTTTGTCCTGTCTCCATACAAAAGTAGGAATGGACTGAACTGTCAATCTTCTCCCTGAAGGTCTTTTCATCCAACTCCTCTCTAGTCCAGCTCTATAGCTGCACCGGACCTGCCAGAGAAGGCAGGAGAAAGGGGCAGGAGCGGGGAGGAGGAGTGGACTGGACTGGACCACATCTACCCGGGAATCCCAGGGGTTGAAAATTTCCGGGCGCTAGTCACTCCAGGGGCGAAACCTTCCTCGCCTCACCCTGGGTCCCACAGGCACAGAGGCCACCAGCGGCCCTGTCGGGGCCTCAGTCTCTAGCCCGACGTCCCGGGGGAGCCATAGCACAGGTCTCACTCGCAATGAGTGAGACCGGGGAGGGAGCGCCTTTTGTCCGTGCAGTGACCTCGTCAGACCGGAGGGGAGACGCCCCCTAACCTCCTTGCTCCTTCCTTTCCCTCCGGTCCACATTTCCACTTTTCATCCCTCGCTGCTTCTCTTCGGCACCTCTCCCCACCCTTCCCCACTTCTTCCTCCTCTTCTTTCCTCTCCCCCTCCCCACTCTCTGCCCCGGGAGGATCGGTGCGGGGCCTGGCCCCTAGAGCGAGAGGAATCTGCGCGGCGCCTCTCGGTCGCCGCGGGGAGGCGGTTCGGGAAATGCGCCCTCCACTGGCGCCGGGGCGCGGTTCTCGCCACGTTACTTTTTTTCCCCAAGCAGAGCAGGGTGCGCGGGCCTGGGAGCGAGGGCTCTGCGAGAGGGGGCGGGGGTGGCGAGTTCTCCGAGGCTCTGCCCAAGAACGGGCCCCGGGGGTCCTAGCTGCGGGGACGCCCAGGGGTCTGAGCTAAGCGACCGAAGCCAGCCCGCCCCGCGTCCCCGTCTCCTTTTGCACCAGGGCAGGAAGTCCTAGGCGCCCCACGCGCGCCCAAGAGAGCCTTGTGCCTTTTCATCTCCCCATCCCCTCCTCCGCCACGGATCTGGGGTGACGTCCCCACACACAAACACCATGCCTTCCGGGAGCAGATGCTCCTGCGTGCCCAGAGCCCTGGAACTTCAACTTGGAGTCCGATTCTGCACGCGACCCAGTCTAGAGCCCCGAGTGCGAAGGCTGCGCTGCCCACCGGGGCCTCTGGGGTCTGCGGCCCTGGCGCGAAATTCCTGGCCGCCGCGGGGCGCGTTCTCACTGCCGAGCCTCTCGCAGGGGAGTTTTTGTAGATAAAAGCGTTTGCTCTTTTGGGTTTCTTTTATTTTATTCTTTTGTCCCCATCTTCTTAATCCCCCCCCCCCCGCCCTCCTTTCTTCTTTAACTTCTCTTTCCCCTCGTTTCCCCATTCTTTTCGTTCGCCTTTATTTCTGCCTCTCTCTGTCCATCTTTCTCTGTATCTCCCTTGTTTATTTTGGCCCCTTCTCTGCCTCTGGGTCCCTGACTTTCTTTGGGTCTCCCTTCCCGGACCCTTCTGTGTCCCTACGCTAGGGCCGCGCCATCTCTCTGCCTCTTTTTTTCCTTTTCTTTTCTTTTTTTTCCCCCTGACTCCGCTCCTCTTTCTCACTTTTTCGTTCTCCCGGCGGCCCCAGTCTGGTGAGCTCGGGTCCGGCTCCCCCGCCGCCGCCGCCGCCGCCACCGCCGCCTCCGCAGTGATTTATTCGCCTCACCCGGCGGAATCAGGTGCTGAACCGAGCCCCGGAAAGAGGGAACAGATTTCTCCCAGGAAGGGTTTTGTGAACTAAACGATGCTAATTACGGGGTGGGGGACGCGTTGCCGGAGGTGGGGAGGCGCGCCAGGCCGAGAGCGCAGGGCGGAGGGGAGAGGCCAGGGCCGGGACCAGGCCCTCCCAGGCCGCCTCCCCGGCCTCCTCCCCTGCGGCTCTCGCCCTGGCTTTCGCCTTTCCCTGGGAACTTTCCTGTCTGAGTTAACTATTAACTGTTGGCGAGAGGCAATTTTCTTCGGAATTCAGCGATTTCCTTTCCGCGGTGGAGGCAGATTAACATGCAAATGGGAGATGCTCGGCTTGAGTCTGCGCGCGGGCGAGGATGCCTCTGTCCCTCCAAACGGTGTCCTTCGCGACCGCGGAAAACTACAGCCCGCCCCCCGCCCCGTGCCGACGCACGAAGCCGTGACCAAGCCGGCGCCCGGCCGGTGCCCGGAGCGAAGGTGGAAAAAGCCGAACGCTCGTGCTTGGGGGCGGGGTTGAGAGGGCAGCTTTACCTGGGCAAGCCCGGGGCACCTCCGAGGAGCCCGCGACCGACACAGCCTGCTCCCTACTCGGAGCCCCGGAATGCGGGGACGCTCCTGGAGGCGTTGGCAAACTTTCCCTCCCCCAGAACCCTAGCACTGTGCCTCACTTCCTCCCCCTTCGCCACTGCCGAGCACCCCAACACACACGCACACACACCCTGCTCGGGCTCCTGACCGCCGCAAACTTTGCCAAACTTGAGCCACCGGGCACAAACTCCTCGCCTTTTCCTCCTTTCCTCTTTTGCCCCGGCCCGCTCTTCCTGGTGCAGGCCGGGAGGGGTTCCCGGCTTCCAGACAGGGGGGGATGGCCGTGCTGTGAGGGTGGTGGCCTGGCCTCGCCGGCTTCTTAGCCCCTGCCACCCTCCAGGCCGCCGGACCCCCAACGCGTTCCACCGCGGAAGGCGCTGTTGGGTGCCGCGGGGAGGCTCGGCAGGGCCCTGGCCGCCAGCCCCGCCGCCTTCGGGCCGGGCCTTCCCGGGGCGCCCGGCCGGCCCCCCACTACCGCATCGGGCGGCGCTGGGGCGCGGAGCCCCGGTTCAGGGCGGCCAGGCCCTCGCCGGCCGCCCCCCCTGCGTTCCCAGTCTCCGCAGGTCGTTTCCCCACAGCCCACGCCCGGGGTTAGCTCTCTCCCGCCCGACTCGCCAGCTCCGTCTCAGGCGGGGCTGCCTCTGTCTCTCTGTCTCTCCCTGTCTCTCTGTCTCTGTCTCTCTTGTTTGTTTCAACGCGCGGACACTGATTGCGCCTTATGAAGTTCTAACTGGTTTTGTGTCAGGAAGATCTTTCTCGCTGCTACCCAGCCTGGCGTGACGGATTAAACATCAACTAGTTAAATAAAAATTAATATCAACTGCCTCCTAACTTCTAATGTCATGTTGTTTATAACTAATGAACTGATTAGGGGATAAACACATCACGAAGACATTCGGCTCTCCTGCCTGGGCTCCGCCGCCGCCCGGTGCCCACTCCCCGGTGCAGCCTGCAGGTTACCAGGCCAGAAGGAGGGCGGGGGCCGGAGGGGCTGCGAGTTCCCCGGGGGCTCGCTCCTCTGACTGCCTTGGTCTTCTTTCCCGCTCTTTCTCTGTATCTTTCTCTTTCCCTTCCTCTGTACGGTTCCTTTTCTCAGTCTCTCCTCTTTTCCTTTTCTTGCCTTCTTTCTTCCGCCTTCCTCCCTTTCATCCTTCTCTGTCTTCCGCTTCTGAACTGCAAAGACCAGTGCATCAGACTGCCCTGGTTGTGTCTGTCTGTCTGTCTCTGGCTGTCTGGGCCCCCAACCCCCCTTTCTCTGTGGGAATCTCTACCTCTCTCTTCCTCCTGCTCCCCCTTCATTTGGATTCATTTCTCTCCCAGCACAGAGTGTAATGATTAAAAGCGTCCTTGTGACCACCCTGCTACAAAGCTAGAGGCTTCAAGCTCTCCTTTAGCGCCTGGTGAGACACTGACACCCCCTCCTCAGCTATTTAGGGGAAAGAGGAGGGAGCCAGAATAGGTGGGGTCTGGTTGTTTTGTTTTTTTTATTTCTCCTCTATTTAATCTGGAATGGGAGGGAGAAAAAGAAATGTGATTTTTAAAACTTTTACCTTTCTTCTTGTCCCAGAAGCAATTACTGCAGGTTCGAGTGCTAAATTTAATTTTCGAGGATAGAAAAACTGCTCTGGTCTTCTCCCAAGGCCTTCAGAGCCCTCTCCACGCACACCCATCTCACCAGCCAGACCCAGCCTGATCTGAACAGCCTCCTGCAGGGCCCTTTCCCTAAAGCTACTTAAACCAGATCACAATTGTCATCATGACAACAATAAGTCAGGAGAGCAAGTAATCACAGACCTGGCCTCAGTGGGTTTTTTTTTTTTTTTCCTAAGAAGCCACAACGTTTAAACTTGGTTTGCCCTGGACCGCAGGGTCTGACAAGACAATAACAACAGAAAAAGCTTTTAAAACCAATTTAGCACACGTGAAAATGTAATTCTAATGAAGAATCAATAGACTGGTGGTTCATTTTTCCTGGGACTCCTTGGAGGACCTGAGAGAGACTTTCAATCAATGGGGCGGGCAATGAGCAAAAGGGCCCAAGAGACGGTGTGGGACAGGGGTGAGGGCTGCAAGACAAAGGGAAGCAGAGCCTTCGGGAGGAGGCTGGAAGGAGGCTGAGGTACAAAAGCTGGGCCCTTTGACTGGCATCACTTTGCAGGCTTCTGGAGTCCCCAAGGCTCCCAGAGTATCAGAGCCAAGAACTAAGAAAGCTCTTTCCTCCTCTTGGCCCTCTGGTCTGCGACAGGCTACTTAGCACAATGGCCTCTGCTGCCTTCCCCTGGGCTTAGGCCTCAGCCCTGGCACTGTCCCAACCCTGGGCCCTGTGTTCAGGTAACTGTGACGAGCTGGCTCCGGAGCAGGCAGGGACACCGATCCAAGTGTGTGTTCTCCCCAGTTCAAAACACCTGGTTCCCCAGTGGGTGCCTCCCTGTTATGTGTGTATCTGGAACGCTGGGCTCTTTATTCCTGTCTCTGATAATGCAGAAGCAAGAGAAACAAATGTGTGTGTGGTCGCGCCTAGATTTTATAAATCACTTCCACCCAAGTTATCTCTTGAGAGCCCTGGGAGAAGTGCAAGGGTTATTAGCACTGTTTTAAAGAGGCAACAAAGGCACAAAGAACTATGCAGGGAAGGTGTGACTCAGCAGGCCGTGGCCCTTGTGTATGACTGGGTGTGGCTCTGAGTAGGTGACTGGGTAAGAGGCTGTGTGTGTGAATATCTCTTGTGTGTGTAAAAGAGTGACCACATGAGTGTGATTTGTGTATGTGTGACACTAGGGTTTCATTTATGCATATTGCTCTCCCATCCTTGCTCTTGGTAATGTTGTTCTGTGTATAACAACAAAAACAAAAAGCAAAACAAAAAACAAAGTGGGTTTTTTTGCATCCAGTTTTTGTGCTCTCAGCTAATCACTGTTTTAATCTGTTAAAAAGAAGACAGAGAAGACACACCGGCAAAGTCTGATGTTTAAAATCACAAACGTTGGCCAGGATAATTTGGCCATGACTTTCCTAAAAAGGGTAGACATTCTTGTTCCTGTAGGAAGATTTTGAAAAGTGGAGGAGCCATGATACAGGTTGGCCTCTGCCCCACCCCCCAGCTTCCTGTCCCTGGTTGCACAATCTGTCTGGAGAAACTTTTGTTGAAGTGGAAGGGACTCGCAGAGAAGAATTCCAGTTCCTAACCTAAGCGGGCTAGTGGGCCCTATGGACCTGAGCCCTGCCCTTTGCCTTGGTGCCCTGCTGCCCCGGGGCCTGGAGGTGTGTGTACAGGAGATGAGGCCAGCCGGAGACCCCTGCCTGCACACAGGGGCTTACCCAGCACTTTCCCTGTCAGCGTCTCGGCGTTACTCAGCACATAGGAGCAAGGCTGAGTGCGAGTGGGAGGCCCAAGGTGGGCAAGTTTCTGGGCACATAAAACAGGGTTAATAAGAAAGGGGTACATGGGGGTAGAAAGAGGAACAGACTGCTTGAGAGGTGTGCCATCGTGTAAGAAGTATAAGAGAGTGCATATGTGAAAAGTGGTGGAGGAGGGGTCTGAATGAGAATTTGTGACAAGGTGTGAGGTGTAAACTCCAGATGTGGGAGGGTATGATGTGGACAAAGCTAAAGTGAGCCTTTGATCATGGCTGAAAGCATGGGTGCTTGGCGATGGTGTCAACCTGAGGGTCCAAGAGACTTGGGGTAAGAGGACCAGAATATTTTGGAATGGTGTGGCTCAAGTCGGTGGCTATTTGAGTGTGGCAGGAGCTTGGGAGGGCTCTGGTCATTCTCCCTTCCTCCCTTTCCTGAGACCCTGATCACCTCCTTAAGGGCATGGAAGCCAAGACGTTTTCCTTTTATTCTAAGTTAAAGGAAGGAGGAGGAGGAGGAAGAAGGGGAAAAGAGGAAGGAAGAGGAGGGGGAGGAGAGGGAAGAAGAGGAGGAGGGGGGAGGAAGGGAAACGGATGGAGAGAGAGAGGAAGGGGAGGACTAAGAGGAGGAGAGGGAGGAAGAAGAGGAGAGGGAAGAAGAGAACTAGGAGGAGGAAGAAGAGGAGGAAGAGGAGGGGGGGAGGAGGAGGAGGAGGAGGAGGAGGGGGAGGAGGAGGAGAGGGATTAGGAGGAGGAGGAAAATGAAGAGGAAGAGGAAGGAGAAGGAGGAGGAGGAGGAGGAGGGAAGAGGAAGAGGAGGAAAATGAAGAGGAAGAGGAAGGAGGAGGAGGAACAGGAGAGCTTGTGAGGAATTTAGTGAGCAGTTCCATAATATACGGATGACAGGGACCTTCAGGGAGCAACTATGTGTTCCGACAAAGTTGGGATGCCTTCGTAGGGATCTTGGAAACCGAGGCTGAGACAGGGGTTGGGGGTGGGCGGCAGGCTGTGGAGCCCAGTGGTCGGGGAAGCAGGATGGGGCGAGGCTGAGAGTTGAGGGGAGGGAGCCGCACGAAGTTGGGGAGTGCACGAGTGAGGACGCCCCCGCGTGCGAGGCCGCGCGGCTGCTGCCGGGGAGAGTGTGACAGTGAAGAAGAGGGGGTGGGGTGAGAGGGTGTGCCGGCGGCTAGGCTGGTGGGGATTCGGTCTCCGGGCGCCCGCGGCGGCGCGGGCGGCGGCTTGCGGACGGCTGGCTCCGGGCCTGGGCGCGTGTGCGCGCGTGTGCGCGGGGCGGAGAGCCGGGGGCTCCTCCGCGCGGGGCTGTGCCTCGGCGCGGCCGGCTGTGTGAACGCGGGCGCCGGCGGACTCACCGCCCAGGCGGCGGGCAGCCTGGGTTATCTGAGCCGCTCGGTCTTGGGTGGCTGCGCCCAGATCTCGGGGAGGCGGCGGCACGGGCGAGACGCGCTGTCGGGGCCGCGGCGCCGCGGAGGAGCGAGACCCGGGCCCGGACGGCAGCGGCGGCGCGCAGAGCATGGACCAGCGCACGGGCCGGGCAGGTAAGAGCGAGGAGGAGCGGCCCGTCTGCGCCACAGGCGAGGGGCGGGGGTGGGGGCGGCGGCGTGAGAAAGATGGGGCGGCCCAGCCCAGCCGAGGACGAACCCCACTCTTATTTTCTGTGCTTGCGGGGGGGGGGGACCGTAATCGCTGGGGACTGGGGCTCTGCGACCTCTCCCCACCCGTGGGACCTTCTGGGTACCTCCCTCCGGGTGTCTTCTAAATCTGCTAAAAACTTTCCATCCAGAAAACGTGAGTTTTACAACTTCTCTTGGTCTCTTTACAGAACCGGGCTTTTCCATTCTGTTGTGCCCTTATGACTTTATCTTTCCACTTTCCAGTGTATAAATATTTTGCATAACTTCCTCCAAGTTGGGTGCACAAGGAAGGTCTTAGTTTCTAGTGGGAATGGAGCCTGGGTGTGTGTACATATGTGTTAGTGGATGGGGACATGCTGTGTGCACATGTCTCTGTGCACGTGTGTGAGGGTCCTGTGTCTGTGTCTTTGAATATAAACCAAAGTGTAAGCTCTGGTGTAGACGTGCCTAACATTTGGAAAGAAGACTCTGCACCCCTCCCCCCCCCCCAAATAAACAACTCAAGGGAGGCCTGGGGCAAGGGGAGGAATGGCAGCCCCCCCCCCCACACACACAGGTGGGGATTAAAATCTGACCCAAAGGGCTAAGGGAGTGGAGAGCTGTTCCTTTTTTTTTTTTCATTCACCACACCCCCCCACCCAGGTCTGCCAGCTCAGTTCTGTCTGCCCACCAGGGGCCCTAGAATAGTGTGGGTGTGGAAGCCAGGGACCCAGATTTAGTCTTGGATTGGTGGGGAGGGAGAAGGTTGGATTAGTTTCCAAGAGTTTTCCAAATAATTCCACAGAGGTCAAGGACCAACCAACTCCAGCCCCTCTTCCCTCCCCTCGCTCCTTATCTTTCCCAAATCTCTCCCCCTTGAACCAGCCCCCACCAGCTCAGGTTCTAGCTTTTTCAGCTGATAATCCAGTTTCCTCCCTCAGCACTGGTCCTCATCTAAGCTTCTTGGCCCAGTCCCTGGACTGCCTCCATTCCCCCTTAGGAGCCTGGTACCCACTGGGGGACCTGGGTCCCCAGGAGGGTCAACTGTGGTCTCCTGGGCTTTGAGGGCCCTGGGCCACCCCTCCACACCAGAGGTTTAAGTAGGGAGATCAATAGCAAACAGTTGTAATGATCTAATTAATTATGGCAAAATTAAAAGCGAGTACAAAATCAATCTCTGATGGTGTTGAAGATGGAATTCAATTGAGAGCCCATCTGTGCACCCCCTCGACCGTATAAATATGCAGCCCAAGGACAGACCTAATGGCTGGGCCTTCCTGGAAACCTCTCTCCCCCTTTCTTCCTCCCCGGTACGGGGCTTCTTCCTCACCCACTGCCTCTATTTTGCCTCCTACCACCTCCTGCCCCGACCCCTCCTTCTTTCCCGGTCTTTGCTCAGGCTACCGACACTCCCACTTTTCCATTTTCCTGCTCCAAAGGAGGCTCTCCCTGCCTTGCAGGCCGGAGGTGCGTGGATCTGGTTCCTGGCCCCAGCAAGTCTTCCCGCGGGTGCAGACAGGCCCTCTCCACGGCGCCTCGGAAAAGAAAAGGCAGAGCGGTGGTGTGGGGGGGGGGCATCCTTGAGTGCGTGGCCAGGCCATCACCCCAAGTTTCTGGGCGCGTGGGACACTCCAGAACGGACCAGGGCGCTTACCCCGGGGTGCCTGCGCCTACCTGCGCCAGGCCTGGTAGCCGCTCTCCTGGCACGGGTGGCAGAGGGGCCGGGCAGACCAGCTGTGCACCGCACCCCCTTTCCCTTCCCTCCTTTTCCCCCGCTTTGGCCGGTGCGGGGGTCGCACTGCCGCCGTCCAAGGCTTGGGGAAGGGTGGGGAGGAGCTGCGGAGCTGGGCAGGAGGTAGGGCTGTATTTGAGAGAAGGAAACCCCCTTTCCCCTTGAGGTGGCCCCACGGAGCCTCGGAGTCTTCCGCCCACGGAGCCGCTTTCTCTCTCTCTCTCTCTCTTTCTTTCTCTTTTCACCGCCCCCTCCCGTTCCTCTGCCTTAATTTCTTCCTTAGGCACGCCTGGCCGACACGGCTCCCCGGGGGCTCCGCGTCCCCCAGACGGCCCCGGCGCCCTCTTTGGCCTCATCCGGCTAGTTCAAAATGACAATGACACAGGCGCGCACGAGCGAGCGTGCCTGGTTGCCGCCCTGGCGCAACCGCCGCAGCCGGGTGTGCGAAGGATGCGGGTTTTATTTAGTCTCGCTGAGCCAGATCCCCAATAGCGAAAACCACCAGGAAAAGGCGAGGTATGGGAGAAGGAGAGATATTCAGTAACAAGGTTAATTGTGGTCTTTGGCCATCGTCGCCTATACCCCTAGAATCATAAAAATAAGACGTTTATTTGATGTCCGCTGGCCTGTCCTAGCTGGTCCTCTGCCTCTCCCTCCTGGGGCTCTGAGCCCGCTCCCTGGCCCACACTGAGTTCCCAGGTTTCTTTCTGCCCTCCGGGACCCCTCCCGCTCCCTGGTCCTGCCGCAGGGGCCTCAGAGCCTGGGGGAGACACAGCCCGATGCCTCCCCGCCCTCTTTTGCCAGGCCTCCTCACCCCGTTATTAATTGCTGTGTTGACCTGCAGGATTGATTGGCGGCCCCGCAGGAAGAGGCTGAGAAGGCCTTGGCCTCCGAGCAGCCTCGACTGAGGGCAGAGAGAGGAGGGGGAGGTGTTGGATATGGGTCCTGAGCTCCTATCTCGCCCCGCCTGGGACACAGCTGTTTGCCCAGACACCCTTCTCCACCCCCTCACACACACACACCTTCCACGCACCCTCACAACACACACGCTCACACGATCCCCTCGCCAAGAGATGCTCAGCCCCCAAGGAGACCCATCAGAAATTCTCCTTAATTGATTTAGAAATGGAAAGAGGCTCCCTCCCTCCGTTAGTCAGTTTCTTCAATATGTTCGTTAGCCGCGGGTCTAGACCTCACGGCCGGTCCAGACATGGCGGAGCGAACTACTGGGACCCGGGCTTTTTTCTGTCCAAGATTTACTTTGCATCTTTTTTTTTTCTTCCCTAGGAACAGTTACAGAAAGTTAAATAATCCTGGATGCCGTGACCCTTAGTGTCTCAAACCAAAGCACTTTTAACAGAAAGAGCCCTTGTCCTGGCTCCTGAGGGATTCTGTGCAGCCCTTTTGTTTCAAGTTCGGGGAGTGGACGGCTCTGGACCTCGGAGGGTGGAGGGCGCAGGCTTGCAGCCGCCTGGGGTGGGGGGGTCTAACCCTGCAGCAGCGGAGACCTTCCCTGCCCACCCCCACCCCACCCCACCCCACCCCACCCCAGCCTGCCTAAATCTCTGTGCGCGCGCGCACACACACACACGCGCGCGCACACACACACACACACACACACACACACACACACTTCCACGCCCCCCCCCCCCCAGCCACAGCAACACCCCTCGCCCCGAACCCAGGCCACAGGCCCGCGGGCCAGGCACCCAAGCGGGAGTGAGCCCCCGGACGTCCCGGCTCTGGGCTGGGGTGGGCGGAGGCGGCAGGAGTAGACAATCCTCAGCCCGTCCCCAGAGATAGCCCTGTGTCTGGGTTCTCTCCCTGTCTCAGCCAGCCCCTCTCTCCCCGGTTTTCCCCTCTCCCCTCCGCTCCGATCCTTTGTCTCCAGCCACTCCGCGGCGCCAAGCAGCTTGTCCCCCGCCTTGGCGGCCCTGCCCTTCGCTTCCCTGTTTCGTTGGCGGGTCTCCCCCTGCCTTACCCGCTCCCGGCTCTGGCGCGTTCTCCGCCTGCTCCTCACATCCACACCGCTTGCTGGGAGAGGAGGAAGGGAGGGCGGGCGCGCCGCGGATGGATCCGGCAGAGTAGATTTGGTGCTTGCTCGCAACTCCGGGAAAACTCAGCCCGCCGGGGTGCTCCCGCCCCTCTCCAACTATTCCTCAACGCTGCGGAGCCGTGCGCCCTCGCCTGCGTTTGGCCCCTTCCTTTCCTCGTGCATTGGTTGTGGCTCTTTCGCTCCCCCTGGCCTGCCCAGCATCTGCAGTTGCGCTCCCCCACCCTGCCCTGCACTGCGCTCCCTTTCGGCTGCCCCCGGCTACCGCCTGCCCCCTCTCTCCGCAGCCCTCTACGTCGCGGTGGCGGTGGCAGTGGCGGGTAGCGCCGGAGCGGTCCGCGGGCCCGCAGGCACTGTCTCCCTCCACCCCAGCCAGGTCAAGCTGCAGGCTCAGGGCCTGGCTCAGAAGAGGGTTAATCATTACTTCGCTACCGACACAGCCTTCACTCGCACTCTCTCACCCGGGCTTGGGGAGGAAGGGAAGAGATAGTTGGCCGGATGGGGACCTCGGCTTCGCCCAAACCAGCCTCTTCGGGCCTTCCAGAGACAGGTGTCTTCTCTGTGCCCTCAGCACCCCTTTCATGTTCATTTCCTTCCCCTCCTCTCTCCCCGCCTTCCACGCCTCCCCACGCCTCCGCTTCATCAGGCCTCTCCCCCACCTTCTCATCTCCGCTCTGGCTTTGGCAGGTTGACTGAAGGTCCAGAGAGGACCAACTTTCTTTGTTTGGAACCGGACTGGACGGGATTTCCTTTCCCAGGTCTCTGAGAACGGGCCAGCCTCCTCCCAACCATTTAGGCAGACTGGCCCGAAGGGGACTGCGCCTGAGGCCACAATTAACCTGGCTGTTGGGGGAGGGGGTAAGAATTTAATGGACCCTCTAGCATCTGCGCTGACGCAGGGGGGCGGCGAGGGTGCCGGAAGAAGTAGGAATGGAGTAGCAGGAAAGAGAGCAGAGTGATAAACATGGACAGGGTGTGGTATAGTCAATGGAAGGAAAAAAAATCCTGAATGAAAGGAACACAGGAAGCGAGGCAGCAAGGAATCCTCTTGTTACCTTTATAGGATAGAAGTTGGGTGGAAAGCACCACCCCTTGCGCTGCCTAAGCAGCCCAGCTCCCCCCCCCCCTTTCCCTCTTTGTGGAGGGGTAAGTGTTCCGGGAAGCTGGGCACTTATTCCTTAATCTACCACAGAAATGTTGGGTTTTCAAAGTGCTTTTCTATTGGCTAGCTCCATGTAGTAGGCAAGACAGGTAATCGTCCCTATTTTACAGGTGAGAAAACTGAGGAGGCTCAAGAGGCAAAGGGACTGTGAATGTGGTGGCTGCTGCTCCTTCTCCTGGGCTGTGGGGTCAGCAGCCCCTTTAGCTGTGCAGAGGTCTGTGAGTGTCTGGGGACAGGCTCTGTGCAGGTCTGAGCCGCGAGTACCCCGGCCTCTGTGGGGCCTCTTGCCCCCCACCCTCCAGCTTGTTTTCTGTTACACAGGGCCCTCTGCTCCTACCCTGCAGACCTACTGGCCCAGTTTCTCCTGTTTGACTATTTTTTTCAGCTCCCCGGTCGGGTGGGCCACCGGCGGCAGCCACCTGGCAGGCCCGTGCCGCTAAGAGGCCGCTTTGGTGGCCAAGTGGCTTGCATTGTCGTTTTCCCTCAAAGGGCCGGGCAGGTCGCTGGGACCTCTGGCGAGGAGCAGCCGGGTTCAAGGGGGAGGGGCCGGCGAGGATAAAGGCGCAGCACGTGCGCCCGGCCTCCACAGGACCAACAGACCGAGCGGGCGGGGCCGGCTGGGAGGCTGCCCCCCCGGGCTTCACGCGGGGAGCCCAAATATTGGGAACAAAAGCGGGAAAAGAAGAGTGAGAGCAGGAGGGAGGGAGGGAGCCAGGGAGGGAGCGAGGAAGCAGAAATTAGGGGGTCTTAGATGAAAAAAAAAAAAAAAAGAAAGTAGCTTTAGGGGGAATGTGCTGTGGAGTGTGAAATTGCAGCCCATGGTGCTCCATATTGTACCAGAAGCTCTTCCAAAAAAAAAAAAAAAAAAAAAGCCATCCTCCAACGTGACCAGAGGGCTAGGAAGGGGGAGGGGCGGGGAGAGAATGGGGAGCAGGAAGGGAGAGGGCCGAGCCGGAGCCGGGCCGGCCGAGCTGGAGAGGGGGCCGGGTGCGTGCGCCGGCGGCCCGGGATCTGGTCGTGGAGAGCTGGCGCCCCAGGGTGCGCCAGGACCCAGAGGGCGAGTGGGCCGCGGCCGTCCCGCACTTGGATTGTCAGCGAACTTTTTTCCTCTTTGCTTTTTTCTTTTTTGGTGGTGGTAGTGGTGGGACTTCCCAAACTGGGACTAATTCAGGAAAGGAGCTCGGCTGCGAAGCTACCTTCCTTTCTTCCCTCCTACGTTTCTGCTCTTCCCTTCGGACTAGTTTCCCCCCTTGGTTCTAAACAGCTTTTTCCCCCCTGAACTTTAATGCGTTTAATTTGGTCCGCGCTGTGGGGAGCATTTCCTAGGGAGATACATTTAATTTCGGAATTTCTAATCCCCTCCCTCAGAGGCCCGGCCCTGGCTCCCTTTGCCGCTCCCCAGGAGGTGAAAGGAGTCGTTGGAGGAAGAGGAGCTCAGGCCAAGGGGGAGGGGCGCGGCTGGGAAGCTCCTTCGAAGCCCCCAGGCCCCCACGGCCCAGCTGCCTTTCCAAACTGCCTGAGGTCGGGGGCCTGGGCTCTG
Source organism: Prionailurus viverrinus (assembly GCF_022837055.1). NCBI lineage: Eukaryota > Metazoa > Chordata > Mammalia > Carnivora > Felidae > Prionailurus > Prionailurus viverrinus. The sequence goes on from NC_062571.1 coordinate 59,889,372, forward strand.
GGTCAGGGCCCTGCCTGCAGAGGAGAGGCAGCCACGCCTCTGCCTACCCACACACCCGGACAGAAAGCGCAGAGCCAGGGACCGGGAAACCGGAAAAGGAGGCGAAGGGTGGAGAAGAGAGGGGGTGCAAGTGGGAACAGCAGACAGGGTGTATATGAGCACTTCACTCCGTGCACAATCTACCCAGAAACGCATTTCGTAGCTCGGAGTGCTAGTCGTGCTTAGCTTGGCTTGGGATGCCTGTGCGTGTGTACACTTGGGGTGCGGGGTGGGGGTGGGGAAAGAACTCAACGTATCCCACACGTATCCGAGTATCCCACACCTACCCCTTCCCCCCCCCCCCCTCCCCCGGGCCTGCTCTGCCCCGGACAGTGGGAGAGTCAGGCCAACTGCAGCTCAGCAGTCGGGAAGGAGGCAAGGGCTGGGGCAGCCCGAGAGCCAGGCCGGGAGGGGAGCGGAGAAGAAGGAACAGAGATCCACAAGGAAGATTTATTGGGCAGATCAGATGCACAGAGGCGGCTAATGAAGCAAATCCCGAGATGGGTATCAGAGCAACTCCCCAAAAGTTTATTTGCCTTTAAATTTCCGCAGGGAGGCGGGCGCCTTGTTTGAAGTGTAAATGCCCCTAGGTTGGGGGGTGGAAAGGCCGCTTTGAAAACACCAGAGAGAAAAGGTTCATTTAGAGGCAGACGGGAAAAGCAACCAACCCTGACAGGTCGGAGCCCGGGTTGTGTTTGGGGTTGGGTTGTTTTCTTTTTTTCTCTTTCTTTTCCTCTTTCCTCTACTTTCTTCTTCCCTTTTTCCCTTTCTTGCTTTTTTCTCCTCTACTAGACTCTATAGAAGAAAAGGAAGAACAGGAAAGGGAGCATCAGAGGGAGAGGCGAGTGCCTGGAGAGAAATCTGTAGTCCAGCCCCGGAGCAATAGAAGAAGGCAGAGCCTTGGCTAAAAGGGTTTCTAACCATCAGGGATCATTGCTCTTTAACTTTCTAGACCCAGAATGGGCTGGAGCTGAGGAAGAAGCTGCCAGGGGCTGGCTTGGTGGGAGGGTGAGTGTCGAGCTGGTGTAGTGCTGTGCAAAGGGTCCCAGGAATTGGGGGTGGGGTGGGGTGGGAGTGATTCTGGAGCCTCAGAGGCTACCTGGGAATTGGACTATCATGGAAGGGTCTTTACTCCTCGGGGGGCATTTGGGAAAGATAGATGTGTGACTATAGCTTCCTGCACGCTTTGTGCATTAAGTCCTTGTAAGTCTCCTTTCACAAAACGTAAAATCCCTCTTGCCCAATACGTGAAAATGCCGGTTGTCTGCATCCACACTTCTTCATAGTGTGTGTAACATAGGGATATGTCTAGCTGGTTCTAGAAAAATCTGTGTGTCTTTGTGCCTAGCGTGTGTGGGGGGGGGAGGCGGGGTTCTGCCCACAGTTTTATTCCTGCAATAGTTCAGACTCCCCGGGACTTAACTTCCTGAACTAACATAAGGAGACCTGGGGCAAAAGGTTCCCTTAGTTGTCAACTCCCCTCAGCAAGGATCCTTCCTCTGTGCCTCTCCCTACACCCCAATTCTTGGTTAATTACCTTCCTGCAGGAAGCCCAAGGCTGTACCAGGTAATACCACCTGAGAGCCCCTTTCTTCCAGGCCTGGGAGCCCTTTCCTTTAGGCTGCCCGAACTCTGTTTTCCTTTTTTCGCTCCCCACACGAAGTTAGCGCGTGTACGTGGGGTTGTGAGGCCAAAGCAAACCCGGGAGCGCCATCTGCAGGTCTCGAGAGGAAGAGACTGACCTCCGGGGCTGGACTCTGCGCCTTCAACCTCCAGCGGAAGGGAACCAGCCCCGCCGACCAAGGGGAGAGGGAGTGAGGGCTGGGAGGGAGAGGGTTGGTGGGGAGGATTCTTTTTTTCCTCCCAGGAGTTACTCCGCAGGTGGATTAAGCGGATCAGGCTCAGGAGGATCCAGGAAGGGGGGCAAATGTCAGAATTCCAAAGACTCAGCCTCTTAAGGAGTGGGAGGTTCCGAATCCTGTGGGACTGAGCCTGGCTGGATCCCGGCCCGAGGATTAGGGGCCCTGGAAAACCCGGGTGTAAGAGGCCCAGGAGGAGTCTCCTCCTGGCTGAGTGGGGCAGGTGCGGCACCCAGCCTAGCCGCCGCCTGGGCTCCAGCCAGCGGGACAGCGGCGCGAGTCTGCGGCTCTTTCGCCGGCGCCAGGGTCTGCAGTCAGGGGCCAGAGGCACCTCAAGACCGGGCAGCGGGAGCGGAGCGCGGGCTTCCCCGAGCCGCCCTTTCGCAGACCCAGGGAAGCGGGGGGAGGGAGCGAAGGAGGGAGAGAGAGTTAAAACATCAGCTGAAGTGCCAAGATGATTTATGAGACGAGGGAAAATATTTCATAAAGATCTCCCGGATATTCTGTACTTAACCAGTTAGGAGACAAAGGGCTTCTCCTGCCTGGTGCGTACGAGCGGACCGAGCGGGTGCGGACGAAGGCTGCGGAGGCCGGGCCAGAGGCTCTAGCAGGAGCGGGCCCGGGCCGGGCGCTAGCTCGGGAGCCGCCAAGCTGGCGGCGGGCGGCGCTCAGCCTCGTTCGCAGCCTCTTCTCCCCAGCCGGGGACAGCAAGCCTCGTCTCCCGCGTCCTCTGCCGCCAGCGACCAGTCGCTCTGCACTGTCTCCCTCCCCAAGCCCTTCTCCCAGGCCACCCGAGGGTCCAGAAGCCAAGTCCCGGGGCTGTCCCACCGTCCGCTGGGTCCCACTGAGGCAGGTGGGTCCTCGCCGGAGGTCTCCAGCTCCATCGGAAACCGAGCGTTCTGGGCTGCCCAGACCCCGATGGGCAAGGGGACGAGGGGAGCCCTCCGCGCAGCCGCGCGTGGGATGCAAGAGGACAAACTGCCGGGCACTTTGCCCCGGAATGAGATTGGGGGGTGCGTGGGTGGGGAGGTACCTCAGGAGGGAAAGGCGAGAGGGAAGGACCAGAGAGAGGAAGGAAGACTCAGGAAGGAACGGAAGGGAACTCAGAGCTGAGAGGAGGGGGGTTAAGACTAGGGATGCGGACCGGGCTCGGGGCCGCGTGGCCCACGCGGGCACTGGCCGGTGGATGGCAGGGCTGGGTGAGTTGGGACTGTGAGCCCGGCTGCCGAGAGCGGCGCGCTCCGCGGCACTCTGTCGTTGCCTGAATATTCATTAGACCCGCCGCTCTTTCTCCTTATCTAACGTTTATCTTATCGGCGAGTTTCGTTGCTCAGTGTAGTTTTAATCCCGGGCTCCCCTTTCCCCTCCCCCTGGCCCGCTCCCCTCCCTCTCCCTTCCTTCGCCTGCTGCTCCCTCCCTCCCTCCCTGCCGTTTCCCCCTCCCCTCCCCTCCCCTCGCCGGCACCGGAGTGACAGGCGCGGGGCCCTCCTCGCCGAAGCTCGGGGCTCCGGCGCTGGCGAATCACAGAGTGGTGGAATCTATTGCCTTTGTCTGACAAGTCATCCATCTCCCAGCGCGGGGAGGGGGAGGGGGTCTGGAGGGGGCTTTGCAGCTTTTAGAGAGACACACACCGGGAGCCGAGGCTCCAGTCTCCGGCCGAGCCTTCTCGCAGCCGCAGCCCACCTGGGGCCAGCCCGGTGCGGCCGGCGCTGCTCAGCTCCCTCCCTCCTTCCCGGCCCTTCGGCCGCGGCGGCGCGCGCCTGCCTTTTCTGGGGGCGGGGGCCCGGCTCGCGCTCTCCCCTCTCCGAGGCGCCCGCTCGGACATCCCGAGGATTGCTACTTCTCTGCCAACTTCGCCAACTCACCCGCACTTGGAGCGGCCCGGCTCCCCGCCCGGCGCCCTCGGGCCGCCCCGCCTCGGCTCCTCGCCCTCTCCGACCGCCGCCTCTCGGATGACCGGGTTCCAGGGGAGCTGAGCGAGCCGCCTCCCCCGCCCAGCCTCAGCCCTGGCCTCAGCGGCCGCGCGCGCCATGCGCCCCCAGATCCCCCCGGCCCGGCCCGCCGCCCCGGGGCCGCTCTGCTGACCGCCCGGCCCCGCGCCCCGACGGTGGGAAGTTGCGGTCGCTGCGGTTGCCAGCTCCGACCCGCCCGGGAAGCGTCCCCGCGGGGAGCGCAGCGCGGCGCCCCCCGCCCGCCCCGCCGCTGCCGGGCGCCCGCTCACCTCCCCCACCCCCGCCTCCCCAACGTCCCTCCCTTTTCTCCTCAAGTCCTGAAGTTGAGTTTGAGAGGCGACACGGCGGCGGCGGCCGCGCTGCTCCCGCTCCTCTGCCTCCCCATGGATATGCACTGCAAAGCAGACCCCTTCTCCGCGATGCACCGTGAGTACCCGCGCCCGGCTCCTGTCCCGGCTCGGGGCTTCCCGTCCTAACCCTATCCTGTCCCGCCCCGCGTGGCCCTGGCCCCCTGCGCTCAGGTCCCACCTTGGGGACCACGCTGGCTTCTCTAGCCCTCCCCCCTTCGTTCTTCCTCTTCCCCCCATTTTCCAGTGTTTTCAAAGCCTCCAGTTTCTCTCTTCTGCCTTATGTTCCTGGTACTTCTCCCTCTACCAGCCTTCCTACCTTCCCTGGTGCCCATCACCTGTCTTCCTTCCTTCCACCTGCTTCTTCTTAGGTCATCGATCCACAGCCCCTGGCCCTGGTTCCAGCCATCCTACTCCCTGGTCACCCTCTTGCCCTGGGCTGGGAGACTAATTGGCAGGCAGTTTTGAGGGGTTTGTGTTGTGGTGTTCTCTCTCTCTCTCTGTCTCTCTCTCTCTCTCTACCTCCCCCTCCCTCCATTCATCTCTACCTTTCTCAAACTTAGAGTGTGATTGTCCAGGAGGAGACTCCTAACATGGGCAGCTTCAGTGTCAGGACAATCAGGCAGAAGAGTGTGGGGGTGGGGTGCCCCCATCTGACCCTCAGCTCCCAGCACCTCCAGGCCGTGCCAGCCCCAGCAGGGCTTCTTGTGATTTGTAATACTTCCTTCTTCTCCTTTTCTTTCCCACCTCCTTCCCTTCTCCTTCCCCTTCTCTTCTCCTTGAGTTGGGAGTCTGAGATTGGCAGGATGTGATGGTCATCTTTCTCCGCCTCTCCCTGGGAGATGCTCTAAAAACAAAGAGGGGTTCCAAGGAGAAATCCAAGTCAGCAAGAGATGGGAGTAGAGGAGCCTGCCAGGCGGCCCCTGGGCACAGCCAAGCTCCGCTTGCAGTTCTGGAGGCTCCTTGCCGGCCTCCCACTCCCTGGTGAAAATGGTCCAGCCAGTGACCTGGCCAGTGGGTAATCAAAGAGAGAGAAAACGAGGGGGAAAAAACAAAAGGAAGGCAAGCAAATGCCAAAGCTGGGGAGAAAGGAAAGAGAAAAAAAAAAAACAGGGGGAAGGAAATAAAAGAAAGAAAACAGAAAGGATGTTCCAGAAGAAAGAGAAGGGGAGAAAAATGAAAAAAAAAAAAAAAGAAAAAGAGGGATTTATTTTAATGAAATCTGAATTTATCTAATTCATGTCCTATATCTTTAGCTCGGAGAAGAATTCGGAGATCGTTTTTTGCAGGCTTTTTTTTTCTCTCCCAGATAAATGAATTCTAAATAGAAAACTTCTCCTCCTCTGTAGATTAATAATTAAGGATGGTTTGTAACTTTTCACAGGGAAACTTTTTTAGACCTGGCTTGGATCGGTGCTCTGGACAAGAGAGCCGAGGAGGAAGAGTTGTGTTTTTCTATAAGCATATAATTAGCGTTACAGGGGGAGCTTCAAAAAATACTCCTGGGATAAAATATATTTTCCTAAAGAATTTCTAAGCACAGCTAATCCAAGTCAGGGCCCTCTGGCCGCGGCGGATCTCCGTGAGCTGAGCCAAAAATCCTGTCTCCTTTTCGGAGTGAGTGGAACCAGGTCGACCCGCCGTCTTCGCCCAGCCCGCCGGCCTCCCTGCTCCGCCGCCTCTGCTCTCGCCCTTCTCTCTGGCTGATTCCGCCGGGGGAGTCTGCCGAGTCCCGGCCGCCCACTGGGTGTCACTTGGAAACCCAAAGGGGAGCAAGGCGAGCTGAAGGCGGTCGGAGGAAGGAAGAGACCGCGGAGCGAGCGAGCGAGCAAGCGGGCGGGCGGGCGGGCGGGCGGGCCAGCAAGCAGCCAGAGCCCGTGTCCGCGCCGGCGGCAGTGGCGCATTCCAGGCCTGACTCATCGGCGGCTCCCGGCCCCCTGGCCTGGACTCCTGCCGTGCCCCCTTCCCATCCCCTTCCCTTAGATTGGGGACGAGGGGCCGGGCCCGGAGCCCGGGGAGGCTGAATTATTCATCTTTAATCTGCCCGCAGCTGCCGCCTTTTCATACCGGTAACGCGAGTTCTCCCGGGGCCTAAATTATTGATGGTCGAGGTTTGGAGGGAGGGGAGGGGTGAGGAGTGGGGCTAGAGGTAGGGAGAGTAGCAGGGATGAGGGGCAAAAATAAGAGGTTGTGGCCTCCCCCAGCCTCCAGATCAGAAGCCTCTCCCCAGGGGTTTCGCCGGCCCTTGCTCTCAGCACCCCCAGAAGGGGACGCGAAAGAAATGAGCGGAACACAGATGTCCCCGCTTTCTCCGAAAGTCGCCTGAGGCTAGCAGGGCAGGGGCTGTAGGTTGCCGGTCAGGTCAGGCTGGCCGCTAGAACTCTGCGCTTGGATTGCTCAGGAACTGCGGCTGCGGGTTGATGGCTCTGGGTGCAGGATTTCTAGACTGCTGTAGGCCAGGGAGAACGGGGCGCCGCGCAGCGTCCTCAGGTCTGGCATCCGGTGACCACTTGGGCTCTGAGGTTGAGGGCCCGCGCTGGAGTCGGGTTGGAGACCCAGCGCCCTTGTCCTGGGCGGGAGAGCAAACGCCCTTGCTTCGCGGTGTCCTGGGAGGCTGCCGAGGTCTAAGAGGTCAGAGGGACAGGAGCTGGCTCCGGCTGGCAGCACGGGGTGCCCCGGTGAGCCCTCAGCCTGTCTGGGCCACCTGAGCCATGTTACCTAGGCAAGGCAATGGGTCCCAAGCCTGGCGCAAGGCGGCAGGCAGACAAGCCCCTGCAGCCTGCGTTCTCTGGCTGTTACCGAGCAGAGCGCCCGGCCGCTCTCCGCTGCCTCCCAGTCTCTGAGCGCAGCAGGCTCTGGGCCCCTGCCTCTTCAGCCTTCCCTCCTCCACCTGGCGTTCTTTGAACTTTAGACACTAGGGAGACCAGTGGGAAATATGTCCCCCAAATATATAAATATAGAAAACATAAAGGAAAGGGGAAATCCCGGTCAAAAACCAAAATAAAATAAAAACAAAAACACAGGGAAAGAGGTAGGAAAACTCCAACTCTGATTAAAAATCGATACAAGAGGTAGGGAGCAAAAGGAGAGGGGCAGGGACTTAGCCCCTTTCTGTGCTTAGAACCCTTTTGTACTGAGTCCACCGGTCCCAGACACCCCCCCCCCCAATCATCTGCCTCCAAGCCCTAGCACGCACCAACGACTCCCCCTTGCTTGCGGCTCAGGCGGGCTCCCGCTTCGCGCTGCTTCTATTCTCTGCTCGGCCCTTCCTTTCCTCTCCTACATTCTTTCCTGCCTGCATTAATTCCCCCTCTTCCCTCTTTCCTCTCACCCTGCTTCTCCATTCCTTCCCTCACTTTCTCCCTTGCGAGGTACTGGCCTTCGAGACGCGTTCTTCCCAGCCCTCTCCCCAGCGTCGCGCTCCCGCATCTCTAACGCCCCGTGGGTTTCAGTCCCCAATCCGCCGCGTGGTGTTGACCGGACCACTGTTCTTCCGGGAGTCCGGGATCATGCCCCTGCGCCCTGCCTGCTCCCTTTGCACGTCCTGGGCCGCGGACCCTGACTAATGGCCGGTCCCTGCTGTCTGTGGGGTGTTGTGTTTTTTTCTTGTCTCTCCCCAGCAGGGCACGGGGGTGTGAACCAGCTCGGGGGGGTGTTTGTGAACGGCCGGCCCCTGCCCGACGTGGTGAGGCAGCGCATCGTGGAGCTGGCCCACCAGGGTGTGCGGCCCTGCGACATATCCCGGCAGCTGCGGGTCAGCCACGGCTGTGTCAGCAAAATCCTGGGCAGGTGAGGGCCTCAGAGCTGCCCCTGGGAGACACCTTGCCTCCTTATCCCTCCGCCCTGGGTCTCCAGACCAAGGACTTGGCTAAAAGTCAAGGACGCCAGTGGGAGAGGGGCTATCCAGATACTCAGAGGTATCTAGAGAGCTGCTCCTTTCGGTGAGGGCGCTCAGGTGGTGGCCGCAGCCCCAGGAGCCAGGGCGGAGCAGGGTCACTCAAATTCCGCCCAGCTTCGGGGTTCTCGGGGTTCTCGAGGCTGCCAATTTCCAGCCTTCAGTAAGGGAAGGACTCCTCTTCTAGGAGAGTTAACGCAGACTGGGGAGGGGGGTTGGAGGAACAGGGTGGGGAACGGAAATGGGTCCCCAAGAGAAGAAAAAAATCAGCACTGGGTAGGGGAAAGGAGGGTCCTGGTTCTCAGGGGGCTCTGTGCTCAGTAGGAAAGGGCTGGAGGTGGTGCCTCCGCCGGGGTGGGCCTGGAGGCCTGGAATCGTGCTGTTCCTCCAGTTCCTTCCAAATGAAAGTCTGGGCTTTCAGACTCCCAGGGGCGCCTATTCCCGCTGGTGTGCTCACAGCCCCCCTCCCCCGTGACTGCCTTCCCGGAGGGAGTGTCCCTCTCGTCCTCCCCTTCATCCTCCAGGCTATCCCTCGCCCTAGCCACGCGCCCTCTGGAAGCTGGCTCAGCCATGCTGAGTCTTTTCCCTCCACGCTGTTGCCTCGGGTGGGAGAGTGGCTCGGCCGCTCTGGAGCCTGCAGCCTCCCTGCCCCCGCGTACGTAGCCTGCTTCTCGCTGACCCCGCCGGCCTTCCGGGCACAGGTACTATGAAACCGGCAGCATCAAGCCCGGAGTGATCGGAGGCTCCAAGCCCAAAGTGGCGACCCCCAAAGTGGTGGACAAGATTGCTGAATACAAGCGACAGAACCCAACTATGTTCGCCTGGGAGATCCGAGACCGGCTCCTGGCCGAGGGCATCTGCGACAATGACACGGTGCCCAGCGTCTCGTCCATCAACAGGTGAGCAAGCCGCCCGGGGCTACGGGCTACGGGGCGGGACTCCAGCTCCCAGCTCTCGCCTACCAGCGCGTCTCCCAGCTTGCGGTCTCTGTTCTTTCTCCAGCCTCTGCCCTTGCTCCAGGATCTCAGCCCCAACGTCCTTTGGGCAGGGAGAGGGGACCTGGGAGGCAGAGAGCTAGACAGACAGACAGAGCTGTCTCCAGCTCAGGGCTGGGTATTCCCTGCCAGGCTTCTCCCGCCGGCGTCCTGGAAATGAATCCAAGTGTTTGTGGTAATTAAGACTCCAAGATTACGTGCCTCGGTATCTAGAGACAATCACAGCCCACAGCCGAAGCCTTTAAAATGACCAGTGTCTATTCATCGCTTCCAAACAGACTTCCCTTTCTAAAGGCATGCTCCCTTTCTCCAGGGGCAGCCTCCTGTTCTGGCTTCCCCACCCTCCCTGCCAACTCCCACAAAGCTTGCCTCCCAGGAGCCCAGGCCATGCTAGCCAGCTCCGCACAAATTTCCGGCCTACGAGCAGCACGGAGTATCCAGGCCTGCAGAGCAAACGCTAACCACCAGCCAGCAGTTGGCAGGGAGTAGAGAAGCCAGACAAGGAGTGGGGCACCAGGCGAGAAGGGAGAGCTCTGGACCCCGAGGCTCAACTTTAGGGTGCTTAGGGCCAGGACTCAGTCTGCACCAGATGACAGGCTCAGGCACATGGGGACGACATAGGCTGGAGTCAGCCGCACATATAGCTGCACAAGGTAGTCTCCCAATCCCCAAGCTACTCTAGCACGCTCTCTGGCAGAACGCACGTGCACACCCCATGTACGCACACCCCCGCCAGTGTGCAAACGGGCCTGTGCTGGGTACAGCACTTGCAAACAGCAGTTGGATGCAAGAGCCCAGGATGGCTCCGACATCACAGAGCTGTGCAATCTGACATCAACAGAGACCCTGTACAAGTTCCAGACTGCTTGGCCGGCCTTTCAACCCCTGCCCCCCCCCCCATTTTAAGGCAGATTCCCAAATTAGAAGAGGATTTCCTACCCTTGTTATTCTTTGCACTTTTCACGGGCTCATTATCAGGACAACTAATAATTCAGATGGTGCCTTTTCCTGAAACTGGCATCACGTATTAAGGTTTTTTTTTTTTTAATATTTTGCAAATGATATGGAATTATCCCAAATCATCCTGAAAACAGCAGGTAAAATTAGCTGGTAGAATGTACCTTGGCTAAAGAAGATTCCCTCTGCCACACTCGTGCTGTAACGTACTGCGAGGCGACCCCAGAAATTATCCCAGTGTGTGCCATCTGTATTAAAATGGTTATTCAGTTATGAACAGGGTAACATAATACTGATCAGCTAATTATACACCCTCCGAAAACCCTCCAGCTCCCTGGGCCTGGCTCACTAGGTGTTGAAAGCATAGCGGTTTGACATTCAGACACCTTCGGAAGAAGCCCGAGAAAGACTGTGGGTGGTTTGGGAGGGGAATGTGTCTTTTGCATTTAAAAGCCAGAGGAGGCTGGGGAAGCTTTGGGGCCGGGGCAGGATTGGCGGTTAGGGAAGGGCAGGGGACAAAGCATTGTTTTCTGAGCCATCTGGAGACAGCCTCTTGGCTGTCTGCTGGTCCTGGGAGTGAGTTGGAACTGAGATCTTGCGAGGAGAGCAGCCTGCTGAAGAGCAGTGTTGTTGGGACTGGGCGCTAGTGTTCTGGGGGACGTTCCAGAGAAATGCTTGCTGTCAGTGATAGGATTTGCAAGCCTTTGGAGGAACCCAAGACACGCACAGTTAAGGCAATTTGCTTTTCTTGATGGGCAGAGGGTCAGAGCGATCAAGGCAGTTATGGTGGCAGCCTCCCTTGTCTACCACCCCATCCAGCACCCACCCCCGCCTCTCCCCCAACATATACCCTTTCAGGCTGAGATGTTTTGGGAAGCTGGCTCATGCAAGAGTTTGGGAATGCCCTCATCCTGAAAAGCCACAGAAGACGGTGAACGGGTGACCCCAGGATCAAGCTCAGGAGCCTTGGGGTACTCCACCGGAATTGGGGGGAGGTAAAGGAGTGAAGAGTAGAGAGCGGGTTGAGAGTGGGAAGAGAACAGCCTCAGCTTGACAGCTCTGACCGTGGCCCCGTCTGCTCAGCGTGGCGCCCCACCACCTAAGGGGCACAGAGGCTTCCTCGGGTGTGTAGAAATAGCCATCTGTGGGCAGGTGTTGCTGGAGATGGAGAGAGAGTGGGAGGAGAGGAACGGGGAAGCCACGGGCAGCATGGGCAACCAGCCCTGGGCCTGTGGTTAGGCCTCCTGGCTTGCTTTGTCAACCAGGAGCAGTCAGGGTATTCTGGATTTCACTGTGGGACAGAGTCCTACCGTGGTTCAAATTTCGGAGGAAGATTCTGAGGGCTTCCCAGTGTGCTGCTGAGTTGGGGCTGGAGGGATGCGTCTGGGCCCCCGTGCCCTTAGCTTCATCCTTGTAGGTGCTTTGCTTGAAAGAAGGAAAGGTTTATTCTGAGATTTGTTGGTCCACCCTGAAACCGGATAAAGCGGGCTGTTTCTGCCAGCGTTGGTGATGTCGGGAACTTTGTGAATTCTCATCCTCTATAGGAAGAGCCTGGAGACTTTCCTCCATGCAGAAAGTGCACCGGGGAAAGGGTGGCTCTTGAGTTTAGAGTCTTACTGTTGGTGAGGTGCCCACTCGTCTTAGGTACGTGTAACCATTGTCAGAGTGTGCATGTGCCGGTGGTTGGCAAGAAAGGAAGTCCACACATGCTCACCCACCTGAGCCAAATTGTGAGATTTTTTTCATTTTCTCCTCCCCAAAACAGATGCTGTCGCCGCACTTGAAATATGCTGTTATGGTTACAAACTCAATTGCTTTTCGTGCCTCTAAAATTGGTTTTGGCTTTCTCTGATCCTGTCGCGATAAAGGCTTGGACATTCAATCCGTACACTCCACTGGCAAATCCTCAGAGAAATACCTCTCTGAGTCAGTGGAGTAGGTCAGGGAGGCCTCCCAAAGCCACTCCTGCCCCCGGAGACCACTGTCAAACACCCAGAGGGTCGACTGGATTGCTTAGCATGGGGAACTTTTGTGACTCATTCTTGATGTTGGGTTACTGATTGCTGACCAGGGAGCTGCCAGTTCTTCAGCTTGCACGCTGCCACTGTAGAGGGTGGGTGTTTACGAACAGGTGACTTGAGGTTGAAGCCTGGTGTGGGAAATGGCCTATGGATGGGGGAAGTGATGCTACCGAAGGAGGAAGTCACCCAATTATATCGCTGAGCAATTGACGAGGCAGGAAGGATTCTCCTGATTATGTGCCAGAGTCTCCTGGTTTGGCTGTTGCTCTGGGCAGAGAGTACCGCTCCTTTGAAAGAATAGGCGCAAACTCCAGGTAGAGTCTAGGGTTACGGAGGATCCCCTGAGGGTGCCCCCTTGGAACAAGTCGATAAAAAGGCCGTTACCCTCTTAACTTTTTCAGCCTGCCCTACACTCTTGGGATCAGGGCCTTCCCTGCTCCTAGATCTTTGGACTGGACTCTTCCAGAGTCAGTTTCTCGCTGATCACCTGCTACCCACACTCTCTCTCAGCCTGTTTGGCTCTAAGTGAGCACGTTCATTTTCCCAGCAGTGGCAACAGTGGCTTCAAGGGCTGCAGTCCCAGTGCTGTTCAAGAATTCCATCCTGTGTCGTTCACAGGCCTCATCAGAGGTCTGGCAGTGGGGTGACAGTCGTGGGCCAGCTGTTCATTCAAAGACTATCCAAACAAGCCAGGAGCCACTCATCCTAGCTGAGGGAATGCTGAAGACATGTAGACATGTTCGGGGCCAGAGCCTGTGTCTGTCTGTCTGAAACTTGGGTTCTACAACATGGCACTTTTGACTCTTAGACCTGACTTGAGACCAGAAGGGCAGCTTCACCTGCCCCATCTCCAGAGTCGTGGAGCTGTTTCGTGGTCAGGGCTGGTGGTCTCACGCCAAAGAACTGAGGCAAGTTGGTGAGCTAAGAGGAAGACTTCTGTCCTCAGAAGAATGGGAGAAATAAGGACAGAGAACTTGCCTTCTGTGGCCTGGGACCTACCAGCCGCAAAGAGCCCCAAATAGCGAACAGATATGACAGTTTCTGTCTGAGAAGCCTTGCTCACCTGTCGTTCCCTGGGGAGGGCTCTCCCGCTGCTGAGGTTCCCCCCCACCCCCACCCCGTCATTAGACAAACATGTGTAATAGGCGGGACTGCTGATCTTATTTCTTAAAACGACCTGGAGTTGTCCCCCGCGAAGGGTCATTTTTGTTCCCTTAGTTATGTTAGACTTCTCGGCCAGTGGTTGTATTGGTCTGACTGTTTCTCTCCTTGGCTGGCTCAGAGTGGGCCCTCAGGCCACCAGATGGCTTCAGGTGAGAGCAGTGGCTGGTGGCCCTGAGCTCTTACCTCAGCTGGCAGCTCTGGAGAAGAGGAAGACAGGAGGGCTTGTTCCTAGTGAGAACTCCAGGTAGGTTTTGGAAGGCGATGCAAGGAAGAAAAGAGAGGGAAACTCCTAACTAACTAGCTAAATAGTGTCCCAACTATTTTGAGAACTCAATAAAACAATCACATCAAATATGAAGAGGCATAAATCTTGTGTCTGCACAGGTAACCTACTCAATTGCTTTTATTATCGCTCAGGCTGCCTCCATTTATTACCGTCCACAGCCTGGGCAAAGGAGGTTGCATAGAGGGTGGTCTCCAGTGCAATCCTACACCCTGAGAGGCAACAATCAGCCCATAGAGCCAGGGATTTCGATGGGAGCTCAGGAAGGGCCCATCTGTCTGCATGAAAACCAATCAATAACTCTGTAACCAGAGCCCTTGTCACAGGGAAATGGACAACACAACAGTTCAATACAGGGGCCACAGGGGGAATTAGCCAGTGGAGATGGGGGCCAGGCAGGAGCAGACCCTGGAGAAGGGAAACAGGGTGCCTGGAGAAGGGAAGGTTGGGGAGGGAGTGGGCTGTGGCAGGGGAGAGCAGCGGCTTTGTGTGCATATTGGCAGAATGGGTGAATTATTGTGCAGAGTAGATCCAGGGACGGAGAGGCACTGTTGGAAGTCGGTTGGGGAGGGAACAGTTGGGCTTATTCTGGCGCACGGGAGAGAGTGTGGTTGTATGTGTGATGGTATGTGCCTATAGACTAGAACGTTACAGATTCCAGAGAAGGACTGGCAATGGTAGTAACTGGTGCAGAAGAGGAATCGCCACCCCCGACCCCTGCCACCAAGAGCCTGCACCACGAAGAGGGGCTTGGTATGAGCCAAAATGGGATAGGGGTCCTGCTTCCCCGTCTCGTGAGCAGGACTGATAAAGGAATACTGTGTGCCAAGGGCTCCACCATATGCTCCTAGCTTTGGAGATCTCCGGCTGTAGCTACTTTGCAACTTCCCCTCTTAGTTTCAGGTTTGTCCTTAGTCCCCCTTTGTTGCTACCTGGAGCTGGAGGTCCTCACAGCAAGAGGAAACGACGTATATGTATTTCCTTTTCACTTCTGGTCCTTTAAAAGAGTGCACTACAGTGTTCTAACCTGGGCCACCACTTCTCTGAATTCCCTGCTGTTTCCCCCCACTCCCCAAGCCAGTTGTCCGGAGTTCAGACCCTTGCAAAGGAAGCAGTTACAGGTACAGCTTTGGTCAGTGCAGCTCACCAGCCATGTGGGTGAGTCTAGAAAAGAGAGAAGGGCCCGTGACAGATCTGAGGCGTGGGAAACAGTATCTCACGGCAATGCCCAAGTAACAAGTGAAACAGATGGGAAATTAAATCACATTGGGTTTATCTATCTACCAGGAAGCCACGGGGTTGAATGGTTTCCTCCTGTTGAGCCTGTTGTTTTGGTGCTATCAAGGTGCAGCTTGCACATATTCACGATGGTTTCTAGGCATAGAGGTTGACATCTTCAGTGCATGTGGATTTGTATATGTATGCGTGTGCCATCCCGTGTCTGCTCTTTGGTAAAAGGGCGAGGAGGCCAAGAACAAAGGGAGGAAGGCCCACAGGACGTGACCTACAATCACTGACAGAGGCTGGACACCTTGTCTCTGGCCCAACAGTTTAACCAGTGATGCAGTCACGGGGCCATTGGCTGATAATAGGACTCAGCTGAAGATTCTTTGTTTTGTAATTTGGGCAAACCCAGGTCAAATTTTCCTTCGATCTTTATTTGCACTGTCACACTCCATGGTCCAGTTAGCCCCCCAAAAGAGGGCCCTGGCTACAGTGATGTCACCTTTGTAGTGGAGAGCTGAATGGTCAGCGGTCCATCTTCTCTTAGATACCTGACTCCCAGCCCAGTTGGCAGGACTAGTTAGGGGCCAACTGCACAAGCAGCCGAAAAGGTGCTCTTCCCAGTGGGTCTCCTTCCTATAGACTTGTGTCACAGAGACCCACCAAGGAGTGCGGGTCCCTCCAGCAGGAGGCATGGTAGCAGCACTGGGGCATGGTCATTGGCAGAGCTCTCCCAAGGACCAGGCCCTGGGCCCAGCTTCCAAGTCCTTCCCCAGTAACCCAGATGCCGGGAAAAGAAGGGAGAGGCTATGTGTGAGAACCACGTAAATGGGAACTGGAGTGGGCTTGGAGACCAGGAAGGGCATGAAGGCACAGGCAGATGCCTGGGGGTTCCAGAGAGGGCTGGGCCTCGGGGAGCTGTTGGGAGTGGGAAATAAGAGGAGAGTGACCGAGCACTGGAGGAGAAGGGGCAAGGCCTTGTGCAGGTCCCTGTGGGAACTCCTGGGTGGGAGAAGAAGGTATGTCGAGGGGAGGTACGGAGAGGGGAGAGGCTGTAGAGCCACGTTCCTCTTGTAGCCCATCCTCAACAACCACACACACACACACACACACACACACACACTGGACTCTGTCTTTTGGTTTCTGAGGGATAATATATATGATAAGGAAGTATTTTGTGTTTTTCACATAACAGTGAGAGAAAATGAGACTTGCTGACCTTCTAGAGAGGTCAGGTTTACCGTAGGGATGTGGATGGAGGAGGGTAGCGCTGCAGGAGATGGAATGGAGCTGGTGAGAGCTGGACGAAAAAGGGCCTGGAATATGCAGGCCCAGCCCAGAGGCAGGAAGATTTGGGGTTTAAAAACTCTGTGCTGGGCCAAGAAAACACCATTTCTGGCCTGATTCAGTCCATGGGCCCTGGTCTGCAGCCCCAGGGCTGTGTAACAAGACATAGCTTCTCTTCTCTGCTTCAGACCAGAGGGGTAGCAGGGCAGGTGCAGGGGTGCAGGTGGTACTTCCTGAGCCCCTTGGTCCAGGAGCCCCTGAGGGAGGGAGGTGGAGGGGACGTCCACTCTCTACCGTGAGGGCAGGAGAGGGTGAGGCGGGAGTGGGAGAGGAGGACAGAAGTCAGAAGGAAGGCTGAAGAGTGAGGAAGGAGGCGGGGAGGCTGAGGGGCAAAAGGGAGAGGCCTCTGAGCTGGCTTGGCCTGAGGAGAATGGAGTGAATGGCAGGAGTACAAAGCAAGGAGCTCCAGAAGCTTGAAAATTGGGCTGGATCCTGTGCATCTCAGCCAAGGGCCTCTAGTAGAGCTTGGAGGCAGTTGGAGGGACCCTCAGCTCTGGACACCTGGTAGACCAGGCTAAGGGCGGTGGGGGGGGGGGGGGGGTGGTGCTCAGGAAGCTTAGAAGGTGGGAAAGGAGAGAAGGGAGGCCAGCCAGGAGAGGGAGAGGTGTCAGAGTGAAGGAGGTGGCACGGGAGGTCAAGTGGCGGGAGCCGGGGCTCACGGCCGCCCGCACCAGGCAGCACACAGCACCAGGCGGGCTGGCGGCCGCTGCGAAGCTGCTGCAGGTGTAGCTGCTGCAGCCTGGTCCCCGCAGAAGGGAGAGTGGGAGGGAAGCCAAGAGGAAGGGAGGGAGGTCCTCACTTCCTAGGTGTTCCAGAGTGGAGCCCCTTCCACCTGGGAGCCTCTGGCCGCTTTGCTCAGGGCTTCCTCTTCTGCCTGCCTTCAGCCCTGCCCGAACTTCTCTGCAGTGAGCTCCCTCTGCAGCCATTCAGGAACAGAGGAAGCCAGAGGACGCCGGGAGCAGCTCCTGGCAGGAGTGGCGGAGAGGCTGTAGGACAGGGCAGCAGGCTGGAAGGGGGACTGTCCCCACCTTGTAGGCACAGTAAGGTCACAAAGTCAGAGAGGAAGGGCTCAGAGGACTGCGGGAGGAGAAAGGAGGGCAGGAACGGAGAGCAGTGGCGGCCCCAGAGCTTGAGCAAATGGGAACAAGCATCCCCTGCCCCGATGCTCCCTCTTGGCGCCAGGGTCTTTGCTGGGCTGGTGGAGGAAGCTTCAGGAAACCGGGAGCCATGTGGGAGGAAGCTTCAGGCCCCAGGGATGGTCAGGGAGGAGACCTTCATCCTGCCCCTTATCTTGTGACTTTCCATCCTGATTGTCGAGGGCGAGGTGGCACCTGCCATGTGCATCATACCAAGAGAAGTTGGTGACGGTGTGTTGAGGGCCTCTGTGTGGCTCTGTCGTGGGGAGAGTCTGGGAACTTTGGGAAGAGTGTGTGGGTCCAGCTGAGCGTAGCATTCGCGCCCTGGGAAGCTGTCTACCTGGTGCTGGTATTCCAAGGAGCTCTTAGAAGGAGTCGGGCTTATCGAACGGGGAGCTGGTGGCTTGCTACTCAGAGGGTTTGCGGCTGAAGGGATCGTTTGGTCTCAGAATGAAAGTCTCTGCCGTCGCTTGGACGACCTGCCCGTTTGGGACGTTAGCAAGCGTTACGTGGCAAGTGTGAGTTGAATGGACAGTAGCGCTCCCACTAGGCTGAGGAGTAGGGTTTCAGGTCAGGTCCGCAGGGTCCCGCCACACTCAGTCTGAACGCGGGCACATGTGCGTGTTCTCTGCTAGACGGGAGGGTGTAGAGTGGTGTGCGAGGGCCAGATCGCTACCGGGAGCACAGTCGCGGTGCGTGGTTTGCGTCTGTTGAGATCCTCGAGGCGGGTGTGCATCTAGGTAAGGACACAGGTCAGGCGATTTATCTCCTTTTCTCATCTGCAGAGAGGAGACCTCCCCTCCCTCCCCCTATCCCTTACCTTTTTCCTTCCTCTCTCTCCTTCTCCTCGGGTTAGCTGGTTTGGCTTAGGAGGCCAATCTCAGTAGACTCTAATTGAAGAGGGAAGAGAATGTGATAAGATAAGGAAGGCCATCCATGCTCTGGGGACCAATAGAGGTTTCATGTTCCCCCACTCCGCTCGGCTTCTCTAGGGAGCTGACACCAGGGCAGGCGGCCTTCCCACAGACTGTGACTGTCTGGCCTCTGGCAGAGCCAGAGCAAATGAAGTATCCCTTGGGGTCAAGACTCAGGTTCCTTTCCCCGTCACCATGGGTCTGGGCGGGGGAGGCCCTGACCAAAGAGGAAAAAGGGGTAGAAGAGAGACGGCCTAAGACAGGAGCAGTGAGAAGCGGAGGTGACCGACACCGGTCAGCTCCAACTAAAGCCTGGTTTGGGGGCCACAGAAATGGACTGAGTATGTGTGTTGGGAAGGGGGGTCTTTTTTTTTTTTATTGGAGAAGAGGCTCTGAAGCCTTTCAGCCAGTCTGCTGGGCTGAGCACTCAGCTCTTTTCAGAGGTACAGGCCTGGTTTGGTCCAGGTCCTCCTAGAAATAGTGTCCAGCCCTCACTCTTATGCCCCCTGCCCTCCAGCCCCAGCACATATGCATTCGCCTCTTCCCTCTCCCAACCCTTCCCTTAACTTAGCTCTGAGGATTAGGTAGTTCCTGGACCCAGGGAGGCAGCCTGGAGATTCCTTAGGAGATGACCTCCCAGGGTGGGTACAAAAAAAGTTGAGAGAAATTCATTTCATGGCCAGTGGCTGCTTAGAAAAGGCGATTCCAGCATACGAATGTGATAAATGTTAACTGAGCATTAATCGCATTAAAGAGGGCCCTATAAACTTTTCATTTCTAATTAAATTCGTCCAGTGATGCTGCCCAAGCGAGTACTCTGGGCCTTTGTTTATGTGGAAAATTAAAATGCAAATACAATGGGATTTATTTCCAGGAGTGGAGTGATGGGCTGGCCCCTCTGGCTACTGGTCTCCAGGCCTGTCCGGCCAGGTAACAGCTTCTTTGGAAGTGCTGTCCCCCTTGGGACACATTCTGGTGTGAAGGGAGAGGACAGAGTTCAAGGTCAAATAGAATTAGCAATGAGGAAGTGTGGAAAGATTTGAAGAGAGGGAGAAAAAGGCAACAGATGACCCAGAAATATAGGAAGGCATTGCCCTGGTCCCCCCCCGCACCACCACTTCGAACTCACACCTCTACGAGAAGAGATCCCGAAAATCTTGCTTGGGAATAATGTCATCACAAGCCTCTTCTGCAGCTCTGGGAGGAAGGGTGTATGTGGGAGGGAGAATTTGGAGGAATCAGCCCTGCCAGGCATACGTGGGCCTCCTCCTAAAAGAACTGAGTGGTCATCAGCAGGGAAGGCCCTGGGCCTGGATTTATCTGCAGCACCTTGAGGGTGGGCTGCTGTCCACATCGCGGTTTCACTGATCTCTTCCTGCCGGTGCCAAACGGCATTGACACAGGGCAGTGGAGCATAGAACCGAGGACGCTGTGCAGGCACGCCCGCCCGCACGCTGCCTTGTCGTGTGTAGGGAGAGCCGGTCGCTCATAAGCATAAACAAATGTCCCTTGCAGGGAGTCCTTTAGTGCCACGATGCCTTTGATAAAAAGCAGTAACCCTAAATACTGTTGAATGGAGCGATCTAAAGTTCCTATTTACTAAAACATAAATTAAGTCAAGTGGAGAGAAAACACGGGTAAGGAAAATCGTGTGGGTAGATCAGTAGCGACACTGAAAGATCGCTGTGCTGCTCCATGGATAAGGAAGTTGTAAACGGCATTAAAAAGTAGAGAGGGAAAGAAAATGGAAGTAGAGAGATGATAAAAGGCAGAGCACTAAATCACAAGTAGGGGTACGTGCACAAAGTCACAAACCAGATTTACACCAAGCGTTGCAAAATCTACAGCTTGGGCTGACAACACACAGAGATACTCTGCACCCGGGCATGCAGGCATCCAGAGAGTGGATGGGGCCATGTCAGCACCAAGAGGCTGGATGTGGCCGCAACGTGGTCTCTCCCTGCCGGACAAGGGGACTGATTCATTAGCTCCGCCGTGCAGGGATCTGACTGGTCCGGTTCTGCAGACGGTCCAGGATACAGCCTTGGGACGTTTTTGAAGGTCTCTGAGTACACGAGGCTCTTGTGAACTGGATCCACGTTCTAACGGATCTCCAAGATGGAGTCTGATTGACTAGTTTTGTTAAATAGCTTGCTACCCCTGTTCTCTTTAGTCTGTTTTATTCTGGGCTGTTCTTGTCCTTTTTGGTGTTCACTTATGTCTCTTAGAAACGTATGAGCACTTGCTGACAAACAGGTAAATGTGACAACTCCCAAACATCTGAACGAAAATCAAAGCCTTAGTCAATCGTCTATAAGGGTTGTCAATAGGATGCCAAATATCTGGTGATTTGGAGACATCATTGATCAAATTTCTTAGTTTTTATCCAGGCGCAGCATCAACACTCGTTTTCATTCCACTGGTGTTGCATTTCACTGGAGAACACCTGTTTCCAGAGGGAAGTATTGTAGGCGACAAAGCGTTGTGGTTAGAAAGCATCTTTGATGCACTTGGGTCTGGCTTCTGGTTTAAAAAGAGGCTGGTCTTGACCCGAAAGTCAGGTGGAGAGCTGGTACTTAGAGCGCTTAGTGTCTGGACAAGTACAGCTGATGGACCCAGAAGGTTGGTTGGGAGGGCAAATCGCTTTGTCCAAATAAGGGTAAACTGTCTGGTAGGTCTGGCTTCCATAAGGGGATCCTTTTTGCCACCTTAAAGGGGAGTATCGGGTGCTTAGTAGACATGGCCTTTCATTCATTTATACTTTCATTTGTCCATCCGGAAAACCTTTGCTAAGCACCTGCCATATACCAAGCAATGCACACAAACCTTTGTAACCCAGAAAAAGTAAGAGAATGGCCTCTAGGAGAGATTTCTGGAGTTTGAAGCAAGCTTCCCTGCTCACTGGCTGCGTGGTTACAGGTCAATCTCATCTCCTCCCTGGACCTCAGCCTCTCCACCCCTCTAGCACGGAGATAACCACACAGTTCTGTCATAGGTGTTTGTGAGGGTTATGTGAGTTCGTCCACATAAACCTGCTTAGCATTGCACCTGGCACGAAGCAAGTGCTCAATAAATGTTAGTTATTATTGTGGCAGTCGTAGCCATCGAGTGTACATTTCTTGTGATGTGTCTGTGTCGATGTGTGTGAGTTCTGGCCTGTGTGTGCACAAACAGTGAACTCTTCTAAATTTTTTTTTTCAACGTTTATTTATTTTGGGGACAGAGAGAGACAGAGCATGAACGGGGGAGGGGCAGAGAGAGAGGGAGACACAGAATCGGAAACAGGCTCCAGGCTCCGAGCCATCAGCCCAGAGCCCGATGCGGGGCTCAAACTCACGGACCGTGAGATCGTGACCTGGCTGAAGTCGGACGCTTAACCGACTGCGCCACCCAGGCGCCCCATCAGTGAACTCTTTTAAATAAAAGCTCGAGTTGAAAGGATATTCTGTGAACAGAAATGTGTATCATGAATGCCGGTGAGAATTATGGTGCTCTCTGGGCCCAGCCGGATTGAGGAAAGGGCCTGTTCTATGTGTGTGCAGGGAAAAAGCGCTCTGAGTCACTTATCTGAGCACTGAACAGAATTAGTCAGATAATTGCCCCCTTTGTCCACGTTGTTGGAGAGCCCAGCCTGTGTGTGTGTGTGTGTGTGTGTGTGTGTGTGTGTGTGTGTAAACTTCGTATGCCTGCACACTCCTTCTTTGGAATGAGCTTACTATTGCTTGAGGAGTTGAAGGTTGGCATTTTCTGGGCTTCATGGCATTTTCATGGGTTGTGGTGCTTTGCATTTTATAGGGTTTTTTTTTTTAAGATAAAATGAAACGGTAGTGGAAAAAAATCCTTATTTGATGGGTTTGAAGGGTTCCTCTGATTCTTAAATGTCATAGAGGGAAGAGAAGGGAGGTAAACAGGAAGAGGAAGGAAAGAGAGAAGAGAAAGTAGAGACAAGATAAAGGATAAAGAGAGAGGTGAGGGGGAAGTAAGCAAATATTTGACAAGTTCAAACTGATCTGTCTACTATTGTCCCACATATCTGGATGTTCCAGGGAACCATAGGAGGTTGATAATCACTGCAGTTATTTTCACTGCTAAGGGCTAAAAGATATTAAGAAGTAAATTTAGGAGAAAATTTTACTTTGGGCTTGATGTATGAACACATTGAGCAATGGCTCCAAGTAACGACAACTACAGATTCTTTTTACCCTACACTCAATAAGAACAAAGGTGAAAACCAAAGTTCTCCAAACGCCCGATGATGTGTTCTGTCTCCCCACCTCTATGGAAAGGCCCGTGGAATGAGGCCAAGGCCCAATCCCATTCTTGGCTGTAGTTTTCCCGGCCCCTTTGGTCTGGGTGGGTAACCAAGTTCAGCTCAATGGACTTTCATAAGATCCACACGCAACTGCCTTAATATTCACTGATCTGATTTCCTTCTTATCCCTTCCTTATTTCCCAATTAGACACCTGGATTTCACTATCCCTTATTTATACCTATTGGCTGGCAAAGGTTCTGACTTTTAAAATTAGAAAGCAAATATTTTAAATGAGCTAAATTTGAACCCTGAGGACTCAATTATCCTTGAATTTTTTTTCATAAGTGTAAAATGCCTAAGGGCCACCACCTTCCTTTCTGCCTATTCATCCTTGCGGGGCTGGATGCAGCCCTCTGTATGGAGACAGGCAGTGGCGAAATCTGTCATCCCCCAGCCCCTGCCACTGTCCGAAGGGACCGGAAGGCCGAGGAGGGAGCTACCCCCTGCCTCCACACTACCTGACTGAAGTTTTTACACTTCTCTGCTTAGATCACACACAGCTTTACTCATCTTGGGGTTTTAGGTATGTTAGCACACGTGTGTACACGCTTGTACACATGCAGAGGCCAATCTATGGCCGCTTTACTTGGTAAGCCCTTGTGTTCATAATAATAGTAGCTAACAAGTGCTTACTGTAGTAGAAATCATTATAAGCATGTTGCGTGTATTAATTGATTTAAGCCTCGTAAACAACCCCATAGGGCTTTATAGGATTGTTTATAGATGAGGTAACTGGAGTTTAGTGACGTTAAGTAAGTTACTCAGGTCACAAGGCTAAGCAGCAGAACTAGGATTTGAACCCAGGCGGTACTGGCTCTAAAACCTATGTGTTCATCCAGCACTCCACCCTTCAGATCGCCTTCGCCGTCAGAGGAAGGGCAGGTGTCTGCAGTCTCTTGCAGGGCTCTGTGTATCTCGCAGCCTCACACCCAGCGATGTAGTTACACATTTCCTGACAAGCTCAGAACAAAGACCCTGAACCCTAGTAGAAAGTTATGCCTAGTAGGTGTTGCTGTACTCTTCCATGGTGTGTGTATGTGCGTGTGTGTGTGTGTGTGTGTGTGTGTGCACGCGTCCGCGGCCTGGTGAGTGCAGGCCGCTGCTGAGCCACATCATCTGGGGATGCTGGGAAGGAAGAAGGTGCTGATGGCCAGAATCCCAGCGAGGATTGGACTGGGGAACTAGAATTGCTGTTGGACTTGGGTTCATGTTCCTTGGAATCGGGGAGTTTACTCCCATCTATCCTCCTCTACACAGGCTTGGAGGCTTAACTTTCCACATGAGGCAGATGTAGGGAGGGTGGCCCCAGGACCTGTGTCAGTGTGGTCAGGTCAGAAGTGTCCCACGGATCAGGGGCAGTGTGCTTCCAACAGAACAGAGCCGTGCTTCTGGTCATCAAGAAGAGATCTGTCCCTCATCTCTAGAATCTTCCTTCTGGAAAGCAGCAGTGCAAATGACCAGGTCAAAGTAAGCTAAAAAAGCTAAAGGATGGGCCCTCTCGCCCGCCTCCCGCCACCACACTGAGAAAGCAATTACCGAATCGTACAGCACCACCCAGATCCAACATCATTACTCAACCCACATCACCAAGGAGACACCCATTAACCTAATCTCTGAGACGTACATTACAAAAAAAAAAAAAAAAAAAGATGCTGATATGATCAACGAACACAATAATTCAAAGCTGAGACGCAGACATTGCTGCTAAACAATACTCAAATTCCTCCAGCTCAGTGTTACACAAAGTGCAGTCACCTCAATGTCATATCACCAAACACCAAGTAACAAACCTCTCGCCGGCTGCAGGAATGCGTCCGGCCACAATGCGTTACAACGTACACCCGACACAATTCAAACTCTGCATCCCACAGGCGCACCCACATGCAAAGGCTGAAACCATGCGGCCACCAGAGCAATAGTAAACGCGACTCAGACAGACACAGCAGTGGACCGGGAAGCACAGCACCCGGCCCTTCTGCACACCCAGCAGAAACCGGTCCCCGCCGCAGCCTCCCCAAGCTCAGCGTGCTCTTGACCCCCAAGCTCAGCGCAGCCTGCCAGAAAGCAGCAGCACCATCCGGTTTCTCCAGCAGGTGGATGTGTCCAGACCATCACCTTCAATAAGGCCTCCGGGCCCTGGTTGCTAGTAAGAGAATAAACTGTCCCCTGAGCCTGCTTCCTGAGACAGGATGAACCCCGCTCTCTCCTGGTTGGGGTTTAATAAGACTTTGCTGTTACTGAGAACGACAGAGCTCCGGGGAGGGAGGGAAAGGTGGGGGAGGCCTGGGAGGGGGCTCACCAGGCTGGGTGCGGGATTCCCCTTCCTCCACCAAGCCCTGCCTTCCATGGCCATTCCAGAGCCGAAGCCCTCTTGCTGGGTGTTCACTGAGTATCGATTCAGTCTGCAAGCAATTTTAATATTTCTTCAGGGACTTTCCAGCAACAGCACAAGTCATTAATTCACCCTCCCAAATTGCTTATTCAATAGCAGGAACATGGCTCCTGAATAAAGTCCCAGAATTTATGTGACTCGCACGAGTCAGGAGGTCAAACAACTGTTATGGAGCGAAGTTAAAAATCCAAATAAAATATTGACACTTTTTTGGGGAGGGGGAGGGGGGGGACGTAAAGGTATTTAAAATAGGTTTTTGTTGCAATGCCCCCAGGATAAAGAATGGAAGGAGACTGAAGACAAGTTGGAGTTTATAAAATCAATGGAATTTATTGCACATCTACTTGGCATTTAATAATTCTCTCATTTCCACATCCCCTGCACCCCATCCTAGCCATAGACAAAAAGATACACAGGTGTACAAGTGCACATTTATGCACATCAATACTGGTTCACGGACCAATATAAAAACACAGTTGTGATGTGAGAATCTAGACACCCTGGGAAGGGACCAGTGATACGTGTGACTGCGGCTTACGTGTTTGACAGAAATAGGCATCACTGGGGCAGAAATTCATGAAGTAGGTTTTGATAAATATATCCAGTATTATAAATCTTGGAGCAATGCATCAGAGCAGACATGAATATAAAGATACACTAATCATGGAAGTGGTTTCTAGAAACATAGAAACCGAGAAACACTTCTGGATGCGGTATCGCCACGCGATCATGTACATGATTTGAAAACTCGAGAGATAGATAAAGAAATGGATGCAGAGAATTTGGAAACTCTACACCCAAACCTACCAGTGCACATAAAATACTGAAACCATAGCCACTTAACCTAAAATTGTGGTTCGTTTGTTACACGGACGTGCTGCTCATCAAATACAGGGGAGAGGTTAAGCATGTTTGGAATCACTGCTGTATGCAATTTCTGTTTATTGTCTCCACATACATTTGCTCAGTTGTCCAGATCGCAGAGGCGAGAAGACTGTAGGGGAAATTTGTTCATGCCCAAATAGTTAATAAACACAGATAGCTATTAATGTAGAAATTTCCAGGAGAGGTAAGATGGTTCAGCCTATACACACTGGAGTCCCAGGCCTGTACCCAAAGTCTGGCTCCAGTGCTGTTCAGCACGTGACCTTAGGCGAATTGCTCAGCCTCCTTGTTGTCGCGTTGGTGTAAGAGACAACATGCGTATTTGACAGAGTTGTAGTTCAGATTTGAATGAGAAAATGCACTTGTCACAATGCCTGTCAGTTAGTGAATATGAAATAAATTTTAGTTATTTCTTTTGCCATCATTATATGCAGCTCTTCTATTCAGGGCCAGCCTCTCATAGATTCTACCATCTGTTCTTGATATGAGTTATTCTACCCAGTGGTTGGCAGCGTGGGTTCTGGAGTCAAGCTCCCAGGTCTAAATCCTGGCTCTGCTACTTACCAGCTGTGTGCGCTTGGGCAAGTGACTTAACTTCTCTGAGCCTCAGCTTCCACGTCTGTAGAACAGGGATAATAATCTTTGTAAGAAGTTGTAATAAATAAATTAAATAATCCACCTAAGGTGCTTAGCACAGTGCCTGGTACATAGTGAGCATATATTAGCTCACTATATCCCTTAAGGTGTCATCCTTGTTATTAATAATAACATTCAGTTGTTTTTCAGCAAATAGTTTTTTTCTTCAAAAAAATTTTAAAATTCTGCAAATAGTTTTGAAATACTGACATCATGGGGGCGCCCTGGGTGGCTCAGTCAGTTAAGCTTTGGACTTCGGCTCAGGTCATGATTTCATGGTTCATGAGTTCGAGCCCCAAGTCGGGCTCTGTGCTAACCGCTCCGAGCCTGGAGCCTGCTTCAGATTCTGTGTCTCCCCCTCTCTCTGCCTCGCCCCAACTTGCTCTCTCTCTCTCTCTCTCAAAAATAAATAAACATTGAAAAAAGCTTTAAAAAATACATGTAAATACTGACATCATGCCAGGCCCTGTTACTAGGTGCTGAAAATACAATAGTGAGAAAAATGGGCATGACATCTGTCCTTGTAGAGTTCAGAGTCCAGGGGAGGACTCAGGGTGAACTGAGTAAGCAAGAAAACAAGCTTTCAGCTCTGTGCTAGACCCTGAGGGGAAGAGGGGTTCAGGGCAGAATAGATCGGAAAGCCAGGGTGGAGCCAAACTGGGAAAGATTTTGAAGGCCAGGCTAAGGAATTTTGAATGAATTCCGTTGGTAACGGAACGCAGTTGCGGGGCTTAGCCACATCCCATTCTTTCAGCAGACAGACTAATGGGTTGTTTTTGAATACTGAAGTAACTAGGTAAGAGGTAGAGGGGCTAGGGGCACAGAGGTCAGGTCCCACCTCTGCTGCCACTCAGGGCACTTCCTCCAGGCTTCCTTCCGCTCACCCAGGGAGGTGGGCATGCCAGGGAGGGACACGAAGGTTGGACGGGCAGGACTTGGTCCCAGCAGTGAGTCTACACAGCACCCCTTCCACCATCCTATCAGGATACGAGGCAGTCTTCTAGCCTCTGGACCTTCCCGAGCAGGACCGTGGGCTGGACAGCTGGTGGACCCCAGTTCTAGCCCAGAAGCCCTGACAGATGAGGGCAGGCCGGTGGCGAGAGGAGCTAGTCTGGTCACGCTCTGGGCTTGGCATGCACTGCAGACTGGTTTCCAAATGGTTAGTTAAACACATTGCCCCTTAATTTTTAAACCTATGCATATCTTGAAGTTAAATCAATCCATATGCTTACCATCCATCATATAAACCATCACTATTGCCCCCTTGGGCCAGCCCCATGGCCCATCTAGCCTGGTAAATTGTATCTGGCCTGGGCTCCCAGGGACACGTGGTGGAAGGATTATCGCCCTTAGTGCCAGTCTTAGAAGGCTAAGGTGATGCAGAATACCTAAAGAAATAATAGCTAAGGTGATATCTAAGGAACCCAGTGGGAATCTATCGTCCTGGAATGCACAAAAAACTATCTGCAAATTATTTTTATTTTTAACCTGTAGTTCAGTTTCCACAGAGGAACCGGTAGCTTCTTGAATTTTGGTTACTGGGCCAGTTAGAAGTCAGGATCAGCAGATGGAGAGAAATGTCAGTTGATAGAAATGAGTACGGAACCTTCTGAGCCACTAAGACTTTCTCTCAACCCTCTCAAGGCTCCCCTCTATAACCACAAGGATGGTTTCTTCCCCCTCTGGCTTAAGCTAGTCCTCTCAAATACTATAGAGTTTAAGAGTAGTCTAGAGAATTTGCTTAAATCCAGATTTCTGGGCCCTACCACCATCAGAAACTCTAATCAGGAGGCGTGGGGTGGTCCTCAGGGATCGCATTTTAGCACGAGTCCAGGGGATTCTAAATGCAGGTCGTTCAAGGACACTAGTTTGAGGAAACTCTTCTGCAAACTTTTCATTTATTGGAGCTCAGTCGTGACTTCTGAGAAGCAACCAAAGAGGCAGAAGCTCTTGACACATGTAGGGGGACCCCTGTTAACCTCGGAAGCTGTGCATTCCAGCTCCGCCATGCTATGGCCAGAATGGAAGGTCCTGCCCATACCTTCTCCTCACCAGCGGCCGTTCTCCTGCACAGACCCTGCCTGACCTATGGTTAGTTGTCCAAACCCAAACCTGTAGGGCATGTGAGTGGGCGCGGGCAGGCAACTCTAAGCAGCACAAATTGCAAAGCTGGAACCTGGGACGACAGAGTTCGCACAAAGAAAGCGCTTCCGGGCTGCCAGTGGGGAGGGCAGATTGGATGGATGCTGTGTCCTCTGCGAGGAGGAAGCGGTAAATTTAGGGTTTTAGTTCCTGGGATGTACAGAGGGGAAATTCTAGTTCTTTACTCCCCCGGAGTGGGGGGAGGTAGGAACCATTTTTAGGAGAGGTGAAATCTTCCTGGAGAATCTGTGATCCCTAACTTGAGGTTCTGCTGTGAAAAGTCCCCAGCTGTTTGCACTGGTCCAGTTTGACTCAGGGCTGAGCCAGGGACACGTACCTGATAGAGGCTTTCTCAAGGGCCTGTGTTGAAGCGATTACGTGCAATCACTGGGCAAAATATCCTTTGCTGAAGCAAAAATCATTGTGTCCTTTGGAGTGACCCGGCCTACCATAGCCAGGCAGCCCAAAGCTCTGGCAGGGGCCCCTCCCACCGCTCGCCTGGCTCAGTGGGCCGTGGGGTCAGCTAGTCTGAGACATGCCCTGGAGTTCCCTTGGTTTACCAAATCAGGAAAGACTTTCCCTCTGTGAAGAGTGAAGTATTTTCTGCAAAAACTGTGAAGTGAGCAGTCTACCACCCCAGGGCAATTTCAACTGATTTTTACATGTATACGGCACGTGTGTGTGGGTACCTAGGACTTCTTGCGCTAAAAAACCATTTCAGCAAACCAGTAATATGACCAGGCCTGGGGCCAGGCTGAAGGCCAGAAGGCCATTCTACTAGGAAGTAATTCCAGTGTAGGGAAAGCAGTCTGTTCTAGGCAGCTGGACGGGACGTGATGGGGACAGGCTTGCAGATCATGTGTATATATCACATTGTCAGCCGCTGCTTCTAGTAGGTGTTACTACTCCCGTTTTAGAGCAGGGAATACTGAAGCTCGGGGAGCCCCTTACCCTTGGTTTCTCAGAACACAACAGCAGAGACTGGAAATAGAATCCAGGAGTTTGGACTCTGGGCTTTAGGGTCTCTCTTTTCTGGAGGCAGGAGAGTTTGGTGGTTATGGGTATGGGCCCCGCATTTAGTCTACTTGAGTTCAGTCCCCAGACTTGCCACTAAGTAAACGGGTGACCTTGGGTAAATGATAATATGCCACATCTACAAAATGGGCTATTGTGAGGATTAGGTAAACTATTTGTTTGGGGCACACAGAACACTGCCTAACACATAGTAAACCCTCAATAGACAATGGCTTGCATTACTGGAGCTCCTGCTAAGCGAGCACTGCTCCTAGAAATCCTGACCGGCCCAGTCCCGGAAATGCCGCCACCTGCCTCTCCAAGGTGAGCTGTCTGAGGTCACCCCAATGCTAATAGGACCTCTTCTTGTCTCCACCTCAGGGGGAGTTTTTGCACACCATTTATTATCATATAATACAATGCAATATAATATCATACATAACATAACATAATATGATGGGTAGGTTAACTTGGAAACCCTGAGGCGGACCGTGGATGGATGGATAGATGAATAGATACATTTGTACTAAGTATACATACATTATATCATTCTATTGATTTGTAAAAAGTTCCCGGTCTGCCTGGCTGTAATGAGATTTTTGAACTTTGCGTGGCGATCAATGAGTGGAATATTATTGGCCTGGAGAATTGATATACCTGCTCTCAGTGGCTTGTTCTGCTCCCAGGCTGCCCCGGCCCCCCAGGTGTACGATTTCAGCAGACACTTAACCTTTTTTACAGTGTCATCAGGCTAAAAGGAATCTAATAGTGACACAGGACTTGTGCTCAGCACTCTGCCACTATTGCTTTCCTGTCACAAATAATTTATAGCCTTCTATTTCCATCCCTGAGCCTGCACCCCAGCCCTGCCTCCCGCTTTCCCCCAGCTCCCGGGAATCAATAAACTCACACAGCCACAGTGGGACTACAGGGTGCCCAGAGACAGACAGACGGACAAAGAGAAGGGAGAGCGACAGAGGGGCAGAGAAAGACAGAGAACGAAACACAGAGGCAGGAATGCGAGGTGGAGGAAGAAGTGAGAGAGGGAAGAGAGCCAGCGGAGGGGCAAGAGTGTCCCCCCGGCGCTTTCTTGGAATGTTGAGAGCTCCTCGGTTTCTTCATGAGTTTAACAAACTGTTAATGGGAGTCTCATTACATGCTCTCCTTCTGACTCACAGAGCTGATGAAACTGTCTTGATCTCCAGCTCGGTGGGAGGTGGAGGCTTCCTGGGAATTTCACCAAAGAAAGAGTGGCTTCGCCCCCCCGCCCCCCCCCCCCCCGTCGTCTACACCCCGAAGCGCCACCACAGCTCCCTGGCATCTACCGGGTCCCGAAGAAGCTACTGCTCATACTGTCTGTGGACCCTTCCTGGGGCCCCCAGGCAGAGGACCCTAATGTATCTTCCTGAGAGTGTCTCTGATTCACCTCTTTTTGGGTCAGGCTGTGACACCTGCCACTGGTGTTTCCTGTCTTCTCAGTGCCCTTTCCAGGGCCGCCATAGCAGCTACACTGGCCAGGCTGGACCGTGCTGGGCTGAGAGGCCTCCTGCCCGTACCTGGCTCAGTCCCTAAAGAGAATGCAGCCAGTCCTGGCGGTCACTCATAGGAGTAATGCTACAACTAGTCGTGATTATTGTTATTAGCGACATTAGCGTGTATTGAGCCCAGCATCATACAAATCATCTTACATGCGTTATCCTGTTTAATCCTCACCACAATCCTAGGAGGTGGGTAGTATTATTATCTTATTTTACAGATGAGGGAGTAAGAGACTGCCAAGGGTTTCACAGGCAGTTAAGTAACAGAGCCGAGCCTGACCCAGAGCCCACAGCCCATCCCCTTCTTCCCTTTGCCCTAGTCGCACCCTTGCTAAGTGCCTAAAGTCCCCGTGCTGGGCTCAGGCAAAGCCAGAAAGGTGGAGGAGGAAGGGCATCCCTGTGAAGGAGAACATGCTAGAAAGGGAAGTGATGAGCAGGCGTCCTGACGTGTTCCCATGGCAACAGGAAACAGCACTTCTCGGCTCCCCTGAGTAGAGCTATGGCCTCCAGCACCCCCACTGCACCCTCCGGAGACCCATACCTGCAGACTTGACTTGAAGGCCAAGCCTGCCCGGGGCCACGGAGGCCAGGATGTGTCTGGCTGTCTCGCCGTGCCAAGAATGAAAAAGATCGGAAGAGAAGGAAGATCAACAGGGGGGAATAGTGCCAGACAATCACCCAAAGCAGTGCTTTACTTTATCCTTTTTAGCTGTGGTGATATTCCCACGAGTTGTTGGGTTGTGTACAGGATGCAGGGGGGCAATGGATGACTACCAGGGACCCGCGATCTCAGTTCTTAAATTTCCCGAGAGCAGCTCTGGGGACTAGCAAGTGCCCACTGCCTGGGGGGCACGGATGGACGCCAGGAGCATTAGTAACTCACGGCAGGCATCCCGCCCAGCTCCTGTCCCATGCACCACCAAGCCCCCATCAGGGAGTAGTGATTTTCTATCACTTGCTGCCTCAGCTAAATCTGCACTGGTGCCTCAGGGGTCAGAGGCTCTGGGTAACAAAGATAGAGACCCCACAAGGCCATCTCGTTACCTGTCTCAACCAGCCCCAGCCCTGGGGCTCCCTTAGTCCAGGGCTCATCAGCCCGCAAGCCAGAGCCACCCACAGCAGGACCAGTGAGATCCCAGAAGCTTTTGCTGCAGTGAATTGGGAGCGGCTGCTCTGAGCTGTATACACAGCCTCCTTCTAGACTTTTCCGGTACACCCGCCTACATCGCCCTTAGCCACTGTCCCATCTTTCCCATTGTGATCACGCTCCAAACATTCCCTTAACTCTTGGGAGGTGACCTTCCCTTCTGCTTTGCTGAGAGATAAAAACTGTAAAAGCTCCTTCTCGAAGCTTTTGGCCACCTCAAAATGCACCATCTCTCACCAACTCCCCCTGGCGCCTCTCCTTGTTCTGTCTCGATTTCTCCATCATCCACATTCTGTCAGGCAACTTCAGCTCTTCTCTGGTTCTCCCTCCTCAGCCTGCAAGCGTACCCAAGTCTTTCCTCCCCCAACCAGCCTTCCCTCCACTCAGCTGTCAGTCCCATCCACCGGCTTCCACATTTTTCTCTCTTCCTTTCTACGAACTCCCGAAGACAGGAATCTACTTTCACTGCCTCCCTCTCCTCCTATTCAATCCCTAACCTTTCTGTCTGGCTCCTGCTCCAGTTGTTTGTTGAGACCTCTGTCCCCCAAATCCCCAAACCTGTGCCTCTTCTTATTCCCAGTTCCCTCCAACCTTTGCATTGTCACCGATGCCGCGAATTATCTTCTCCTTCCGGAAACGTTTTTCTCCGTCGACTTAGGTGAAACTGCCCAATCCTTGCTCTGCCATTTCCATTGTAGCCAATTCTGACCCCTCTGCAAGGTCAGGTTCTTTCCCCCAGCCTGTGAAAGCCAGTGCCCTCCAACATCCACTCCTTCGGCCTCTTGTCCCTATCAACGCTCTTTTTCCTTGATGGTTTCTTAAATCCACATGTGCTGTGCCAGCTGGACACCCCCCTCCCACCTCAAACACTGCGTGTCTGAGACAAAACCCGCCACCTCCCTGCGTCTCTCCTCCTGACAGTGGTGCAAACCACCAGCCTTCCAGGTACACAGAATTAGGTTCTTAGAGCCATGATGGACTTCTGTTAGGTGCCCAGTCGGCCATTCTGCCTTCATGACGTCTTACAGACTCTTTCTTTCCTTTCCTGTGACCTTGCGCCTGTGTATTGCTTTACCAGGATCTGTTTGCAAGTGTCCCCTCTGGTTTAGAAATCACTCATGGCTTGAGATTCTCTAAACCTGGTTGCTGAATGTTGGGAGAAGTATGACAAAATACCAGAAAAAGCCCACGTCCTAGAGACTGAGTTCTGACTCTGCCCTGAGAGTGTGATTTTGACTAAGCTACTTAACCTCTGTGAGCTTTGGTTTTCCATCTGAAAAACGAGGATAATAGTATCTACTTCGGAGGTTGTTGGGAGAATGAACAGTAGCATATGTAAGTAATATAAATTGCATATAGTGTTGGCGCATGATAGATGACCAGCAAATGGAAAAATCACGATCATCGCCGTCACTTCCAAGTTTTCAGCCTGATTTCCTCTTGCTTCTTCCTGTACCTCCGCTGCTCCTGGCTGGCTGGTCTGGGCTTTACCCCTAAAGCTCATTCGGCTCCCATGCTTTGCTTCTGTCTTCCTCCAGTACCTACTTTTAATGGTCCCTACCCATCCCCTCTGCCACGGCTTCTCTGTTCACCTTAGAACCATGTTATTTTTTCACTGCAGAGGAGACCTTAGAGATCCTGTAGTCCAACCTTTTTTTTACTTTACAACTGAAAAGTAAAGGTCCAGAAACATAGAGTGATGTACCTCTGAGTCCCAGAGAAGAAGAATGATGAGCCCAAAGCTATGGTGGCCGATTAATGGCAGAGTCAGAAGCAGGACTCAGGGTCCCGGCCATGCATCCCGGTGCCCTTATCACTCTCCTCCGTGCCTTGGGCCCCTTTGTCTGTTCAGCCCTGTCCTGCTTTGAAGGTCTACATGAAGCTCTGCCTCCTCAGTGACTTCTTTCCCAGTCCCCACCTGCAAGGTGGCTGGATTCCTCCCTTGCCTCCCTCTAGCGCTTATGGCCTGGCCCCTCGGGGCTCCTTTGCGTTCTTTGGGTGTGTGTCCTCCCTCCTCAACTTCATCTCCAGCACTGTGAGGCAGGTGCCTCACCTCTGTTGCCTGTGGGTGCTCGGTTAAACCTGGTTACAGTGGAGTCTGCTCATGGTTTGTGACTCACCTGGTCAGTGTGGGTGAACTTGACTCACATGCCACTCTGCAGGGAGGAGCAATGCCATTGGAGAAATTGCCTCAAGGGTACCTATTTTGACTAGCGGATGGAGGGGAGCATTCCTTGGTCTTGGCCCCAGCATTGGTCTCTTGCACGTCTGAGCCCCGGGCTTCTCAGACCACTGACAAGCAGGCCTATCCCCAGTCCTGGGACATTTGATCCAGCCCTCTACCCCTAAAGTGCACAGGGTGGGTGCGAGGCTTTTCAACTAGGCTGGAAAAGAAGCTGTGGTCCAAGTAAGACCCCAGAAAAGCAGGCCATTGGGGCAGCAAGCTGGGCAGAGATAGGACAGTAAGTGGGCTCAGGAAGAAGTTGTTCAGGGCCTGACATCTGGCAAAGGGACCATGTGCTATGCTGGATTCCCTGGGACAAGAAGGGTCATCTGTGACCCAGCCCTTTCCAGGCTATTTCTTTTTAGCCCAAGAAATAGGAAAATCTCACTTTCCCCCCCAACTCTAGAAGACTGATACAGTCCCAATAGGAAAAGCAACTCCAAAACGATCTCTAGACAAAGGAGTCTTGTTCCCAGGAGGAGGTTTGCGTGTGGTTGAGAAGGGAAGGGGGGACAGCAAGCCATCAGGGCAGCCCCCACCCCCAGAAAGGGGAAGGATGCTGTGCTCCGCTCACTCTGCTGCCCCAATCCTTGCTACCAAAAATCAAGCTGCAATTCAGATGATGCACACCGCAGGAGAGAATACAGACTCCCTCTGTCCAGCTGCACTAGGTCGGGTCTGCAGAGCCAGTGGGAGGGAAAGTGCGTGCCTCGCAGCAGTCAGTGAGGGCAGGGGTGCAGGGAACAGATACATGAGGAAGGAGCTGGGGAGCTTGGGCGAGCCCCTCTGGGCTGGGCTGGAGCTGGTGCAGGCAGGAGAAGGCACGTGATGTGTGATGCTGTCGTGATGCTGTTGCAGGATCATCAGGACCAAAGTTCAGCAGCCTTTCCACCCAACGCCGGATGGGGCTGGGACGGGAGTGACTGCCCCTGGCCACACCATTGGTAAGAGGGCTCAGGGAAGGGAGGAAGCGGGGGCCCACCCAGGAGAGCCAGGACGCCACCCCCATTCCCTTCAAAATGGCATGCCTGCTGAGGCCCCAGGACCCCTTCCCCAGCCCACGCTCTCCCTGAGCTCCTAGAGGTGGGGATCTCCCCCAGGAGACTAGCTCACCAGGACTGTTTTTGCTTCTTGCGCACAACACTTTGTAGCTGCCTTGTCTGTCTTTCTGTCTCTGTCTCCTTCTAAATCAAGCTTTTCTTCTCTCCCTGCCTTCCCCTTCCTCATCTTTTGTTTTTATCTGATTCTGTCTCCACTTGCCCCTTTTTCTTTCCTATCTACCCTCTTACTGCCTTTTAAAAATTTTTAAAATTCTTTCTCTCTTCTCCCCTCCTCTCCCTTCCCTCTCTCCTTTCCTCTCTCTGCCTCTCCCTTTCTCTTTTCTCCTCTCTTTATGTGTGGCTCTGGGTCTGTTCGCATCTCTCTGCTTCGCTCTTCACAGCTTCTCTCCTCTTAGCCTGTCTCTTCTTGATCTGTCTCTCCTTCCTCCCCTCTGTAACTCTCTGCTGCTCCAACCTCCTTGTTTACTGATCCTTGGCTGTGGCCTCTCAGAGACACAGCCCAGGCCTACCAGAGCACCAGATAAAACCCCCTCCCATATTGTCTTCCCTTTGACCCAAGGGTGCTTGGTGGTGCTGCAGCCATAGATGAAGCCTGGAGTTTAAGGGGCTGAAATGTGATTATACTTTTGTTGCTGCCCCTCTTGGAAGCTGTCCCCTTATCTCTTGACCAGCAGGAAGTAGAATGGCTGGTCCCAGGCCTCCTGAAGTTGGCAGGAGCCGCTGTTCATGAGGCCGTGTCACAACGTGCGCCGGGAGGGAGGATCGGGCCGGGCTGTACCTGAGCAGAGTGAATGGTTTCACTGGTCTGTGCCCTGAGGGAGAAATTGGGAACTTCTCAAGTGATTTCAAGACCAGAAGCAACTGGGAGAGAGGAGCTGTGCCCTCCTGGGGAATATCGTGGCCATTCTTGTGTCTCCTAGAGAGAGACAGATCTTAGAAAGCCACGGCGTCTGAAAGGAGATAAGTAAAGGCCAGCCCAGGAGACCAGAGGCAGGGAGCTGGGGTTTGTTTAGAGGGCGGAGGAGAACGTGGGCTCGCCATCCCTCTTAATCCTCTGCTTCTCTCTGCCCCCAGCCTCGGGGCTTTGGTCTGTGATCACAACTGTTATCCTGATGGCATTTCCTCCTTACTCTCGTCCAGTTCCCAGTACGGCCTCCCCTCCTGTTTCCAGCGCCTCCAATGATCCAGTGGGATCCTACTCTATCAACGGGATCCTGGGGATCCCTCGCTCCAATGGTGAGAAGAGGAAACGTGATGAAGGTAGGGAGGAGGGAAGAGGCTTGGCTTCCCTGTGCATGCTTTGTCCTTGGACTCAGGGCTCCGGTTTCGGCCCGGCCTCGCAGCTGCTCTGCTGGGAGATCAGTTTTAGTAGCAAAGCCCAGGTCCCCCCACTGCCCTGCTGGCTCCTGGAAAGGGAGGCAGGCTGCTGGTGGGGCCATCAGCTTCACCATCTGCTCAGCAGTCTTGGTGGCCTCACCTTCCACCGGGACTGCCCCTAATATCCCAGTGGGGTGCCAGGGGAGAAGCGCAAACCAGGTACCTTGGGAGGGTTCAGGAAGTTGGGGGACAGCTGGTCTTTGACCCAAGGATGAGAGGCCAATCTGCCTTATTCTTACCTGATCCAACCCCTCAAAAGATGGGGGCGTGATGTCACGTGCAGCTGACCCCAGTGTCCTTTCTCTGTGACACATGGATTCTGCCCCCCATTGAGCTGGACACGGGCCCTCTGTACTCTTCTTCCCTATGGGAGGAGACACCACTCAGGCTCCTCTCTGTCCCTTCCCTTCCATTCCCTATAATGTCTCAAGTGCAGCCAGCTGTTAGGCAGGGAGTTCAGGCGAGGGAGGAATGAAGAGGAGGAAGAGAGGAGAAAGGATACAGGAAGAGGGAGTGGTGGCCATGGCCTGGGAGAAGGTGTTTTACAAATGTTGGGATGTGAGGGGTCCCTTGGTGACCATCTGGTGCTCTTCTCATGCATGAGCCCAGGGCGCAGGGCTGACCAGCCCAGACAAACGGAGACACCAGTGTCTCAAGCCTGCTTCCTGCCCCAGTCTCATGGTCCCTGCTGGGGAAGCAGTAACCTTCTGGTCTAGGGAGGTCTAGAGAATCTCCCATGAAATAGAATCCTCTAGAGATGAGCATACAGGGGGACTGCATACCCCTTTAGCCTGGACAGTCCCAATTTATGCCCTTTGTCTCTGCATCTTGGCCAGTCAGCATCTCCTTTTTCTCTCAAAAATGTCCTGTTTGGGCAATAAATCACGTGGCCATCCCAAGCATAGACAAGCCCTTGATTGGGGCGGCTTCCGAGGGTAAGGAACAGAGGAAAGGAACAAAACTGAGCTTCCCTGGGCCCAGGCTGAGGGGAAAGAGAGTGTGAAAGCCCTGGCCTCCAGCGGAAGGGACAGGACAGGCCTAGGTCTGGCAAGACAGTGATGACCTGGTGCTGGCCTCCTTCCAGAAGCCCTAATGGCCTCGTTTCACAGGGAAACAGCTTGTCTGGCTCTATTTCTCCTTCTTCCAAAATATCCAAACCCATTTGGCTGCCACGGCCTTTGCCACTCACTAAATTTCATTGTGGTTGTTTTGGCGGCCACCCTCGATGGGCAGGGGGAGGCCTCGCGAAAGGCCCTAAGTCCTAATTCTCCCTGGGGGCTGACCATACTCCAGCCTTAGCCAGGTGCCCTGGCACCCCGAGTGGTTGGGAAGATTCTGCCTCAGGCCCCAAGGGTTTCTCCTTTAACCACTGGCCCCTGCATTTTTTAGAGTGTGAGATGTCCAGCAGGCAGGGCGGGGGAGGCCACAGGACCCCCTGTGTGCTCTCCCCTGTTGGTTCCCAGTTGGGGCCAAGCATGCCCTCTGCTTCCCGGGCTCCCGTGGACCATGAGAGGAGGCCAAGAGTAGGGAGGCACTGGCATGAGGCTGTGGCCACCCAGGGTCAGGCCCCACTGGCCCAGAACAGACTGCTCTCCTCCCTGCAATTGATTACATTCATTGTTTCAAGTCAATTCAATTCAGTGAACCTTTTCCTGTGCATCAGCTGCAAGAAAGGCTTGGTGCTACAGGATCCCAAAGCAGAACAAGATATGATTCTTGTCCTTAAGGAGCTTCCAGTCTAGCGGGGCGTGTAAAACACGTGACCTCAGAAAGCAGAAAGCTCCATCAGATATCTGTGTCGTGATGGGAGGCCTGGGCCGCAGGCCATGGGAACTCAGAGTCAGGAGGGAGTAACCTGGCGGAAAGGGCCGCATTTTGAGGAGGAACCTGAACGAGGGGTGAGGGGCATGTGCAGGGACGATGCAGGGTGAAATTCTGTCTGGTGGGGGAGCCTTAGGACCAGAGGGTGCTGTGGCGGGAAGGTGCAGATGTGCTCTGGCAGAGTTGCGAGGGCACTAGGGAAGGGCTGGGAGGGAAGCTCAGTAGATGGGTTAGGGCCACAGGGGACTAGGCCAAGACCGGACCAACTATAAGGAGTCTAGACTTTTTTCTGCAAGCATGAGTAGCCATTGAAAGTGTCTGAGCAGGAAGAGAGAAGAGCAGGGCCGGGTTTGGGAAGACCATCCTCCAGCAGAGTGACCGTGATGGCAGTGGGGAGACATCTCAGGAAGTAGTCAGTATCTCCTAGGTGAAGGATAATGGGGACTCTTAGGTTCCTCTTCCTGCTTAAACACTTCTCTCCTGGGCCTAGCCAGGGTACAAGGAGTATCAGAGGCCCTATTTCTTTCTTTTTTTTTTTTTTTGGGGGGGGGGACGGTTCTCTGGCCTTGACTCCTGCTTCTCTTGACTAACCCCAAACCAGATGGAGCTGCCCTTTCCCTGGTGGAGGCCAGCACCTTTGAGGGAGGCTAGGTCTCCCTGACCTTGCCCCACCCATCCCCCCCCAGGCCACGGTGCACACTTGACCTGTCAGATCCAGGTGGAAGGGAGAAGAAGGAAAGGAGAGAGCAAAGGCAGACCTTTCGCAGCCCTGCCCCCTCCCCCACCCTGGGTGCCTCCAAGCAGCCAGGCCCAGTTTGCATTAGGGAGCAGCTCAGATGATTAAGAATAGGAGAGATAATTATGTGTCAAGATGATGTAGCCCAAGTCTGCAGTCAGGCCAAGGTAGCACAGCAGCTGGCAGGCCGGTAGCAGGAGGCAGCCTCAGGCGTGGGCTGCAGACACCCAGGTATGTCCTTCAGCTACTGGGCCAGCACCGAGGGCTAAGAGAAAACCGACCTGGGGCACTGAGGGGTGTTGGGATGAGAACGGGGATCCATGTCAAGGGACTAGACCTTGGGGGAGTGGAGGGGCATATCTTCCTCCCGGAGGACCCCACTCTCCCTGCCAGGCTGGCTCTCCTTGGGCCCCACACACTGTGGCATCTTTCTAGAAGTGCCATATCCCGAGGGTAAGCCGTGAGCCTGTCTGTCCTCAAGGAAACCACTCCCGCTCCCGCCTCTGGGTACGGTCCGGCCTATTCTTCAGCTCTAACAATGTCACGGTGGTGGGCATTAGCGAGGACAATCACTGCGGCGTGTGCTGGCATTATTGGAGACAATCTCAGCAGTAGTTATTGGTGTTCACAGTGATAATACCCAGAGCGTTATTGGCATTGGCACTCGGAATATGGACAGCGTTATTAGTATCTGCAGCAATCATATCTGTGGGGATATTAGTAAAGGGCCGATCAGCTGTGACTCTGGGGAGAAAGGAAACCCACAGTGGCTGTCAGCCTGCTTGAGACGCCTTCTCACACCCTGGCCATTGGAAGTACGGGAAAATTCCGGGGCTTTCCTTTGAGAAATGTGCTAGTCAGGAAGCTTTGACACTCCCCACCTACCTGAGTCCAGGAGCCCCCAGAGTGGGACAGGTAGATGGGCCCGGGTAGATGAGGAAGCTGTGTCATGAAGTATCCAGAAGACAGGCTGTCCATCAGTCTGAGAAGGTAGATCCCCATTTAGTACCCTGCTAAAATCTCCGCCTCTTTTTGGCTACAATTCGGGGGGAGTATATTAGGGTCCTTGGGAGGGACCCTGTTTCCATGACTGTTGCATTCCCCGGTTTATGTGGCTGGAAGATACAGCCTCTCGATGTTTTCAGGCTGGGAAACCAAAGACCTTTGCCTTTACCCAGTTGCTCTCGGCCGTAGCCCAAAACATGGCTGTCCGTCCGTGTTGTTGAAGCACGGAGCAGTTACATAACTTGTCCAAAAATCCAAATGAAGTCATATGGTATGAGTCTGTTGATCTGTGTGCGGGGAGGTG
This sequence comes from Prionailurus viverrinus, assembly GCF_022837055.1. Classification (NCBI taxonomy): domain Eukaryota; kingdom Metazoa; phylum Chordata; class Mammalia; order Carnivora; family Felidae; genus Prionailurus; species Prionailurus viverrinus. The sequence continues at coordinate 59,930,100 of NC_062571.1, forward strand.
TGTTGGTATCATCCTTTGATGTGTGGGATCGCAGGGGGCCGTGATTTTGCATTCCATTAATTAGGTGCACAATGAATTGTGCAGTTGAGTGGAGCCAAACCGGTGCAGTTGTGCGTTTGCAGACAGGACGGGTTTGCACGGCCACTAACGGCTCAGTCCTGTCACTGCCTTTAATAGCTCCCTTCTGCCTTGGATGAAGCTATAACTGGAAAAAAGAGGCTGATTTCCTTAGTTAGTTTCCCTTCTCGAAGTCCCCGAGTGCGTTGCTCAGGTTAGACTTGGGGCAAATGAGGGGATTAGGCTGCGAACATGAGCAGCGCCTGCCCTGTCCAGGAGCCCCGGCCTCGGGCAAGAGGAGGCTGTAAGACCCCCAGCGAGAAAGAGGATGCCAGGGGGAGGCCAGCAGGAAGTCCCCGGAGTGGCGTGGATGGGCAGCGTGGCTCGGTGGGGAGGGGTGTGGGCTCTGGAATGAGGCACACCCAGGGTTGAATCCTAGGGCCTTGCGCAAGTCACTTACCCTTCATCAGCTCGGTCTCCTCCGTAGAATGGAGATGGTAACAGCACTTATGTCACGGGACTGTAGAGCGGACTACACAAAATCACGGAGGTAGTGTTGAGTGAACTCCATCTTGGAAGATGGGTCATTGGGGGTCTCTGGGGGAAGACCTAAATGGCAGGTTTATGTTTTGAGGGGAAATAAAGTCACGACAGAAGGAAACATTCGGGCACAGGCTCCCTCATCTTGGTGCGGGGAAAGCTAATGCTGGGATGAGCCAACCTGGGTGGGACCAGGGCAGTGGGGGAGAGATGTCAGCCTCGCCTGTGTGACTTGGGAGGACCTTTGTGTAGCTCTGCTCAGTCATTTGCTCTGTGGTTATCCAGGGGGGCCGCGTGGCATCTCGTAGCGTCCGCAGGCATTTTAGATGTGTCTCGATAAATCTAGGACCCCCTTCTTTTCTAACGTGGAGGCACCCCTCCCTCCATCCATTGCTGTGCATTTCTGCTTCCACACGTAACTTTCTTTATCTAGGGAAACATGTGTTTGTTGTTTCATGGACCCCATGTAATTTCTTACGTGGTTTATGCAAATGTGGGTGTGTCTTCTACCATGCTGAGATCTTTGGGTGAAAAGGGGTGTGGAACACCAGGCACTGGGCAGGCGTGCCATCTTCCGGGTGATGATGGAGAGATGGAGAGATGATTGGAGAGATGACCAGATGCGAGCGGGTGCGTTTCCACCAGTACTAGTGAGCGGGGAGAGCGCGAAGCTAGGCCTGAGTGCGTTAAGGGTCCACAGTACTAAGACACAGGTGTGCATATAGAGTTTTGCCCAAAGGGCCCCGTGGGCATCACCTTGCGTTCTGTTGGCAAATGGATGGGCTGTCCTGAGCCTGCCTCCAGGTTTGCTCGGGGCCGAAGGCTGGGGAGACTGAGGCTGGGAACCCTGACACCCTCAGGCTGTGTGGGAGTCGTCTCTCAGAAACCTCACAGCCCCTCCCTTGAAGAGGAGCCTGGTCTCCCAGTCTCAGGGTCTCGGTCTTCTACCTGCCTGTCTTTCGGGATCTCTCAGTGTCTGTCTGTCTCTTATTTGCTCTAGTCGAGGTATACACTGATCCTGCCCACATTAGAGGAGGTGGAGGTTTGCATCTGGTCTGGACTTTAAGAGGTATGGGGGCCAGAGGGAACCTGGTGTGGGGGTCAGGGGAAAGAGCCGTGGGGGGGTGGCGGTTAGAGACTATTCAGAGAGTGGGCTCCTGAGAGCCAAGGAGCAGAGACGGAGGAGGTGGGTCAGGCTTCCACCGGGAAACCAAGAGGCTAACAGAGTCTCGGGGCCTGGATCGCTTCCGCCATGGGCCAGCGCTGGGTTCGGGGGCGGAGGCCCCGGTGGCCTGGAGGGTCAGGCGCTCAGTGGATGGGGGGTACTTTTCCCAGCCCTTGGAAAAACAAAGAGCGGATCGGGTAGTAAAACAAAAGCAAAGGAGACCTGGAAGCACCTGACAGCCCTAATTCATCACGGCCCAAGTTTTTTCCTGTGTTCCCATTATATTTGTTTGTAAAAGTGGAAATCAATTTTGAAGGTAATTTTCTGGAAAGAATGGAAGGGAGGTGGGAGGGCCGGATAAGGCAGAGATGGTAAAAGGAAAAATTTAGGCCAGGCACAGCCCAGGGGCAGCTCTTGGCAAGGTGAAAGAAAATTGCATATTCAATCTCCATCCATGAATCTCCCTCACTGCTGCCCGCCTCCTGCTTGAAAACAATGAAGGCTTTTTCCCAACGCTGGGCAGGGCCTCGGTATCAGCCCCACTTTAACTTCAGGGTCATTAATTCCCTGATTATTGAAGGAGAAGAGAGGGTTGCAGCACCTTCAATTCCAAAGGCACACCCCCCCCCCCATGTGATCAAGCCCGGGCTGGGGTGGGGCGGGGGGCAGCCCGGGTGAGGTGAGGTGGTGTTGCAGAAGACCAGAGGGGTGGGGAGGGAGGAAATGGGGAGCCAACTGGACTGGGGGGAAGGAAGCCAGGAGGAGGGTGGAAGAAGGCAGTCATTACTGCATACCTCTGTTGTGTTGTTATTGCAAATTAAAAGTAGCATGTTCCACTCCACAGCTATCTTTGGGGAGGGAGGGGCACCGAGGGAGGTGGGGGATCTTATCATTGCTTCTTCAGCAGACCAGCCGTGGTGTCACCGTGTGAGGTGACATTTGAATTTACAATTCCGCTGAGAAAAGCCATTAATTCACAAATTAACATTTCTCCCTCTCCCTCTCTCTTTAACACTCTCTCCCTCTCTCACATGGATGTGCAAGCAATTGAAAAGACAAAGGAAATAGCCTTAAGGAAGAGACTTTACTGCTAGTCTGTCTGTGCCGAGATTGCTCCCCCTGCTTCCAGATAGATAAACCAATTACCTGAGCAGCCCTGCTCCTGGCCGCCCGCGATCGCCTCCTTTTGTGGGCTGCCTCCATGGCTGGATCACACTCAGTGTATCTCATTAATGTAAACCAGGCATGCCCTGGCCACCGGTCTCTCTTCCCCACTCTTTCTGGAGGGGCAGCGGGAGGAGTGCCGGTGTCAGAAAAGGCAGACAAGGAGGACCCCGGGGAAGAGGAGAGGCTGCACTGCCCGGCTGCCAGGCCCTGGGACTCGGGGTGCGCCCACAGTCCCGGAGGAGGTGATGGGGGAAGCCTGCAGGTGAGCATTCCTTGGTAGGCTGGCGTGGGCGGACGCTTAGAGGCAGAGGCAGGGGCCAGAGCCTGACTCGCCCAGGCCGGCAGGGCCGTTTTCTGTGGCCCTTTGGTCCAGATGCAGAGGACTGGCAGAAGCAGAGAGGGACCCACGCACTCCTTACACGGGAAGAGCTTAGGGAAGTTTTGTTGAGTATACACCATGTCAGCGGGCCAGGAGTCGGCCCGAAGGAGCTGGTAGGGGTGCCGAGGAGGGTCTAGAAGACTCCTCGAGGCTGTACCTTCTTGCAGATTCCTTAACCTAAACCCAGGACTGGGGCACAGTTATGTCTGTTTGCCACCTAACCCTTACACCTGTACCGAGCCGTCTGCTTCCCTTCTCAGAGAACACTCACCCAGCAGGGTGGCCTGGGTGGCAGTGTGCTCTCAGAACTCTGGCGGGAGTTTACATCGCGGGCAACGGAATCGCAGAACCTCTTTTGGCTTTTACTCTCCTCCAGGCCCTGGCCAGGGACTGTAAGAAAACATTATATTGGCAGAGGGAAGCTGAGCAGTGTTTGAGGTTCTCAGAGGAGACGAGGACGTACTCTGTGGATTATTGCTGGGATTATATGATTCCACACGCACGATAGTACTTAGCCCGGGTCACGGATTCTGCGCCTCATGAGGCAGGTCCTATGAGAGTCCAGAAACCAAATGCACATGAAGGTAGTCATTTGTCTAGACAAGCGTCCGAGTTTAACTGCATCAACACAACTCAACCTATGTTCATTTTCCAACAAAGATTCAAAACCTGGCTACTGTCCACGCCAGTCCAAGAAAGAGCTAAGCTTCAAAGGTCAGCATTCACTAAGCCACCAAAAAAACAACAAAAAAAATCCACTCATGAACACACATTCATTGTTATGATTATATCTTCCTAGTAACCTGGGAAATTAGACCGTTCATACCTGAGGGGGGAGTTTTCCTATCTTAGTTGGATCACATATTTTTTTAGCCAAACTTTCTGGGTAATGTTGGCCATGAGCCTGTTGAACACCGACCATGTCGTTATACAGAGGTAGGGGTAGGTCATGCTGATATTTTCTCAAGACCTTTTTCCTTGTCATCTGTGCTTACGTGGACTTACGTGTGTCTGTGGGGAAGCCCTAGGACTTAGCCATGGCAGTGGACATAGGCATGTGCAGTGAACATAGGTGCCTGAATTGCTACATAAGTCTCTGCGTTTACGCCAGAGACTGGCAGCCAAATCATTAACCAGCGCAGTCTCCCGGCCAGTTCATGCTGCTGTGGATAAAGAGTTCCGTTTGGTTGTTTGAGGAAGTATGTTGAGGTTTAGCACGAAAGAGAATTTTTTTCATAAGGTGCCAAAAGGTCGGAATAGGTAGGTGGACTCTCCCCCCACCCCCACCCCCACCCCCACCCCCCAGGAGAGAAGGTACAGATTTGCAGTCGAGGGGCCTGTATGTATCCCTCCGCCACTGGAACTTGTGCTGGGGGAATCACAGCATCGCAACTTTTCCGACAAGGGCCGCCTCCTGCCCCCACCCCTGCGTCTGTGCACTCCTGCGCACCGCGCACGCGCGCCCGTCTTGTCAGACTAGGTCTTCGCCTCCGCCTCCGAGTCTTCCATTCGGTGACTACCTTCCAGCCCTGCCGGTAGGCATCGTTCTCCTTCCTCCACCGGCAAGGGCACCAAGCGAGAAATCCGCTGCCTCAGCTCTGCCCTTCTCCCCCAAGTGCAGGCTAGGGATGCAGGAGGGAGGAGCCGGGCCCTGCTGCTCTCGGGCTCACCTTCCCAGGCGCCTCCTCCTCTGCAGGCCGGGGAGGGGGCAGCTGGGAAGCGCAGGGGCATGGGGGACACTTCAGAGAAAGGGTCCGGAAGGCAGGTAGGCTGGGGAGACCCCGAGTGCTGCTGCCGGAGGGGTGGATCCTAGCAGCCTCCGGACCTTGGCTGGCTGCCCGCGGAGGAGCCCTGAGCTCAGGGCGGGACCCCTTCCCTGCCTGCCTGCCATCGCCCGGGCCATGGTGGCCACAGGACTCTCCCAGACCCTCCCCATTCTGCCCTGTGTGGGGGGGTGAAAAGGCAAGGAGGCTTGGGGGAGGGCCGGACCTGGCTCTGGGGCTGGGAGACAGATCACGAGCCTCAGAGCCGAGTTGCAGCAGCGCCAGTAATTCAAACCATCCTGACCCTTCGGTGAACCCGAACCTGCTGACCTTGACAACACCAGACAAGGGAGGCCTCACAAACCTCAACCTGCACGAAGGCCTCGCCTTCTCTCCCTCCCGTACTTGGAGCCCTGTGGCCCAGCCTCCAGGTGGCTCCTAATTTGGCTGTCCCCACCAAATGTCAGCATCTCTGCCTCCCTGAAGTACCCGCCCGCCTGCCTGCCTCAAAGCACCCTCTGTGCTCGGCTCCACTGGAGACAGTACATGGGCATCTCACGGGGTGGGGGTGGGGGGGGCTGCAGGGCCAGGTCAAGGAATTCTCCTTTAAATAGGGCTTTTTAAAAAAGGTGTATTTATTTTTGAGAGAGAGTGAGAGAGAGACACAGAGAACACAAGCAGGGGAGCGGCAGAGAGAGAGGGAGAGAGAGAATCCCAAGCAGGCTCCCAGCTGTTAGCGCAGAGCCCAACTCAGGGCTCAATCCCAGGAACGCAAGACCATGACCTGAGCGGAAATCAAGGGCCGAATGCTTAACTGACTGAGCCACCCAGGCGCCCGTAAATTGGGCTTTTACGCCTTGCCCATTCTCCTCCTGCCTGAGGCTTCATCTTTTCTAGAAACATGGCGTGTGTGTGTGTGTGTGTGTGTGTGTGTGTGTGTGCGCGCGCGCGTGCGCGGTCTGAGTGCACTCAGGGGCAGGGATAAAATGTGATGGAGACAGAGCGGACAGAGGAGGGAAGAAAAGCCGGAGGAAAGCAGCCACAGGAACCTGCATTAAAGTAAATGCAGTTTATGAAGTTTATGCTTTCCTCCTAGGGAGAGCTGGATTCTATCCAACAGCCTCTCAGAGCCTGGCAAACAGCTCCTGAAGCAGAAAGTGCGGGCAGGAGCTCAAGCAAGCCAGTGACAGAGGGAGAGATGCGTGGACACATGCACTCTCTCTGTCTCCTCCCCGTCCCCCCCACCTCTTCCGCCAGGTCTCCCTAGGCCACTGCAAAGTCTGGGACGGCGGGGTGGGGGTGGGGGTTGGTGTGTTTGGTGGGAGTGACTCCAGGACCTTCACTTTCTTTCCCTCTCACTTCCCCAGCCCCCCATCTCATCTCCTTTGGTGGCGTGGCCAACCCAGACACACGGGCAACGTGGACACCTGGGTGGACTGGTGGTGTGGCAAGCTGGGCCGAGGGTAATGTGGGCAGTGTGGACCCTGGGGCAGCCGGCTGGTGGAAGCTGCCCCGGGTGAGGGACAGCGCAGTGAGGATGGTTTTGGGGTGGTAGGCGTGAGGCCTAAGTAGTAGAAAGGACCAGAACGTGGTCTCCCAGGGAGCTGCCTTTTTTTTCTGAGGCTGGGATTCATTTTCTCCGGTACCTTGGTCTAGGCCAACTGGGTACCTTGCAGCTACTGAAGACAGCTGCTGGAGTCTCTTAAGCAGAAACGATTAGCAACCGTATTTTTTCTGGGAATTCAGAGGAAACAAATGGTTGACAAGGTTAGGATACCCGCGTTCTCGGTGGGACTTACAAGCAAGGTGGGATAGCTGCCCTTCTAGACCTTTCTTCGTGTGCACAGGCACGCAGGTTCGTGTGTGCGTACGCTAACAATATGTAAGTGGGCCTTGACTTTAGAGGAAAGGGGAGTGTCCGGTAAGGCTGTCACTCGGCCCGGGTGGGGGCATGGCGCTCCCTTGCCCCTGTGCCTCATCTGGGGATGGGAAGTGGGGAGAAGAAGTCTGGCTCCCGCCTCTTCCTGGGAACTCTGTGTCCCTGTTCAAGTTCTGCCAGGAGCTGGGACAGAGGAGGACAGCAGAGGTAGAGTCGTCCGAAGGCAGGGCATCCAGAGAAGAGTCAGAGGGAAAGTGTAGGGTGGGCAGAAATTGCTGATTGCGGAGGACGCTCTGGAAGCCAGGAGATGCCAGGCATGGAGGGAGGCAGAAAGTGGCCAAGGATGGCTCTCGCCCTTTCTCTCCCCTTCTCTCCCCTTTCCCCTCCCTCCTTCCCTTATCCCTCCCCTCTTCCCGCCACACATCTTTATTGGTTCCGGTAATAGCGTTGATTTGCATGTCAGGCAAAGCCTTGCTACGCACACAAAAAGAAAACCCCAGCCGAGGCGGTGTGGCAGTGTCAGCTCTCGCTGTTGTTCGACAGTGTAAAATTAAATTAATAAAGCCCCCAACACAGGAAAACATAACAGGAAATTAATGGCCTTTACTGTCGCTCTGATGCAGTCATTTGCAACCCTGCTTTCCGCACCAAAGACTTCATAAATGCAAGCAGTTTCTCTAAACAAGCATACTTAGGGCGGCCTGGTATGTAATTTTTCGCCTTGCTTGTGTCCTTTGAGCTAACAAAGCCCCCTTCCCTCCCGGCTCCAGAGAGGTTTCTAACTGGTTCTGGCCCCAGCTGGAACCCAGCACCAGGCAGGAGGCCCCAGCCCCTCCCTGAGAGCTCACGTAGGGCTGAAGGAGGACACAGGTCCCACACAGACAGACCCTCTGCCAGCCCCCCTTCCCCACTGGCGGCCGGGAGCCTGGAGTCCCAGCCTCGGCCAGCAAAAAGACACAGTACGTGCTCTCCGGCAGGAAAGCTGATCACTCTGGGGAAGTCACCCAATCCCACCCAGCACTCACCCCTCCCCTTTCTCCGTGCATTTCAGTTGTCTGTCCACTACCTGTTTGCTCCCCTCCCATCACTGGCTCTGGCCTTCCCTTCCCTCCAGCTTCATCTCTACCTGCTTACCCTCCTCTACTTCATGTATGAGTTGCACACACTCACGCTGGCTGTGCGTTGGCCGTGGGTGCCCACGCCCTTCTTTGCTACAGGTAACCCGGGGCTTCTGGGAGGAGCGAAGGGACCTCTTACTCAGAAGGGGGAAAGTAACCGACCTGGCATAAATTCTCCGTGGAGTTCTAGGTCTCCCCCTTATCTCCCTCTTATCTACTGTTTGGTTACAAAATATGAGGGCCCTAAGTGATCATTCAGGCCATCCCTCCGTCCTTGGGCAAATTTCCTATAAACCATTTCAGAGGGCTGAGAGCCTATGGTTTTGCTTTGGTGTGTAAATAGTGGAATGTTGACAAAACTTACACTTACTTCTTTGGGGAGCTGTGTATCAATGAGGGCCCAGGTGCCCACTGTGTTGGGATGTATGAGAGGAACACGTAACGAGGACTTTGGTCTCCAGGAACGTACAATCTGCTGGGGGAGGCAAGGCTATCACACATCAGACAATAAGCTCTTAATTAAATGCTAAACCATGTGGCTGAGCATCCAATAGGAATCCGAGGAAGTGGCTAGAAGGGCAAGCAGGAGATGGGACTTGAGCCTGGGAGTGGCCAAGATGCAGACAGACTGTCTCCAGAGACCCCCTCCCGTGTGGAGGGGGGCCCAGTGGCTGTGCTGAGGGTGGTGACAAGGCAAAGCCTCAGATTCTTGAAGGTCATCTGGTCTTATCTGCCACTCACATAGGACTCTCCCTTCCAGCAGTTCTGCATGACAGGCCACTGCCCCTGCCTGGACATAGGACATAGATGGACGGTTGTCATTGTTAGCACCACTGCCTTTATACTGAGTCTCCGTAGTAGTGTTGAGGGAAACACCTTGGAATCCGAATGTCTGGATGTGGGGTCTATCGCTACTCCTTGCTTGCTGTGGGACCTTTGGCTATTTACATAATCTCTCTGAATCTCAGTTTCCTCACCTTTAAAATAGCGACGACAATATTAACCCCTTATTAGAGTGGTGGTAAAGATCTCCCTCTGACACTCTCTCTTCTCTCCCTGCCTCCCACCCTTCCTTCCATTCGTTCCACCTGATTTGCTGAGTGCCTGGAAAAACACTGGGCTGAGCCCTGGGTGGATTTTAGTTTCCTGCACTTGAGGAAGGTTTTTCACCATCCTGGTTACCCACCTCTGAATTCATTCTTGACAGTCAAAGTCCCTCCTACGTGAACACTGAACTCTACAGACAGTCTAGCCAATGCCAAGATCAGTAGAACCATGGCCGCTCTCCATCTGGAGAGTCTGCGTCCATACGGTAGCCTAAGATTACATTCGATTTTTTTAGCAGCTCTGTCACACTCAAGATCATATTGAGCTCGTGGTCAACTAAAACCTCGAGATCTTTTTCACATCAATTGCTATCAAGCCAGGTCTACCCCATTCTGCGCTTGTATAATTGATTTTTTTTAACCTAAACATAGGGCATTCCATTTATCCCTGTTGAATTTCATCTCGTTGGTTTGGGCTCTTAATTCCACCTGATTAAGTAAGATCACAAGGATGTCTTCTGTAGCATCATCCTAGTAGGGTTTTTTTTACAAGAAGTATTGGCCTTTAAAATAAAGGAGAGGGTTAAGCAGCTGACTTGATGAGATCGAGCCCCGCATTGGGCTCCCCGCTGGGTGTGGCACCTGCTTAAGATTCTCTCTCTCCTAGTCTCTCTGCTTCTCTTTCTCTCTCTCCCTCAAAATAAATAAATAAACGTCAAAAAATAAAATAAAGGAGAGATAATGCTCCACCAGCGAAAACCTCCCTTCTGGTTGTAATAAACGAATGCTTTAGGTACGATTGAGCCCAGCAGCCATCAACCATTTCACTTTTCTTCATCTTGTCCATAAAATTAGGAAGGAGATTCTTTGTGAAATGTTTACATGCACAACATCCACAGCATTTTCTTAATCGATTAAAGAATGCAATTTAAGTTGGTGAACAGATCTATATATAAAACAGGGCAGGACTGGGGTGCCTGGGTGGCTCAGTCGGTTAAGTGTCCGACTTCGGCCCAGGTCATGATCTCACAGTTCATGAGTTCGAGCCCTGCATCAGGCTCTGTGCTGACAGCTTGGACCCTGGAGCCTGCTTCGGATTCTGTGTCTCCCTCTCTCTCTCTGCACCTCCCCAGCTCATGCTCGCACTCTGTCTCTGTCAAAAATAAATAGACTTAAAAAAAGATTTTTTTTAAACAGGGCAGGACGATTTACAAAAGTAAATAGAATGCGGTTCTTGACTGCAGGAAGCTTCTAATCCAGTAGGGAGGTTAACTGTGTACACCACAATACAAGAAGAATGTGATAGGGGCTATGATCAAGGTATAAAGCACTACGATTAATTGTTTCTTTAAAAAAGAAAGAGCGGTTGCTTCCAACCAGGGCAGTTCAGGAGGTTCTAGTGGGGTTTGCATTTGATATCTAATCATTGATATCTAATGAATGTGCCACAACTTCTCAGTGAGCGCATACAGGTCCCAGGGCATCCATGTTCCTTCCTGGTCCCCACAGATTAACTGTATAATAATTTCTCCTATAAGATTTCCGCACCCTGGCATTAAACTTATCAAAGCGTTATTTGCAGACGCATACCTTTCCCCCTTTTGCAGGGCAGGTGGCATTGAGTTTTGTCACTGCTACGTCCTTCCATTATGACTTCCCAAGGATTATCAACAAAACATTTAGGATCCTACCTACTTTTCCCCCCAGGGTCCTGGTGCATGAATTATCTGGGTCTGGGAAAGTTAAGTCCATTGAAATTGTTAGGAGTGACCTGCCGGGCCCCCTCCTGACCTGGGCAACTCCTGCTGGTCCTGTTTTGAAGATTCTTTCTCTGAGGGAGAAGGCCAAGGCAAGCTGAGGGTCGAGAAGTTCTTCCTTGTCTCCCCCCCCCTTTTTTTTTCCTTCAGTATTACCTCCCTTTCCCAAGTACTGAGCCCTAAACCTGCCTTCCTTTTTGTTCTTTCTTCAAACATAGCTATTGAAGGCCCTTTTTTGTTGTCTCAGCTTGTTCTGAGCTTTTGTCTTCCTGACAGGTTCATGCTACTCTCATATCCATCCTTGGTTATGGTCCCCCCCTCCCATCTGTTGTGTGTCCTTTTTAAGAGGGGAAAAAAATAACTTTCGTCTGATGATCAGTGCAATACATGCTCATTGTAAAATATGTGGAAGATAAAGTAAATTTTTACAAAATCACCCATCGTCTCCTCTCTGAGAGATAACCGCTCTTAAATTTGGTATAATCTTTATAGTCTTTTTTTTCTTCTGTGCATATATAATTTCTTATCAAAATTGGAATGATACTGTATATACAGCTTGTGTCTTGCTATTTTCACTTAACATTCCATAGGACCATTTTCACATATCATTAAATATTCTTTGAAAACATGATTTTTTAATGGCTGCATAATCTTCCACTGTTCGGTGTACATGTCCTTTTAAAATCTAGGCTCATCATATTTTAAAGCTTATCCGTGTGCAACAACAATGACTTTCCTTAAATGTCCTTCTCTTTCAAGCCCTCCCCCACTCCAACCCCCTTTGTTTTGTCGGGTTGATTATTTGAGCTTGTAGAGGCGGAATTTCATTTTTTAGAGCACCCTGTCTTTATGGAATCATATTCCCTTGTAGAATCTCTTGCCATGGGATCGCACGACCATTCTTTCCCTCCACGTGTAACAGTTTGCTTTCCTCAAGTTGGATTCTGTCCAATGCCTCCTTCCTTTGCCACCGTCAAATCCAGACATGGTTGCTTTCTCCCCAGATCCCCATCACATCCTTTTGATCAGTTTTTGTTTCTTGGTCAGAATTAAGCGGCTTGGAGTAGTGAAACTGAGAACCTCAGTCCCCATCCTAACAATGACTAGCTGTGTGACATGGGAAAATTACTCAATCTTTCTGAGCCTTTTTTTTTTTTTTTTGGCTTTAAGAAGGAATCATATTCAACGATCTCCATAAAATTTACAGCTGTAAAATGCAATGACACCGAATCCAGAGCGGCAATTTCCTTTGTTGCTTCTTTTTTTCTTCTAAAAGGTAAACTGTTGAGCGAGGCAAGCTAAGAATTTACCAGCCTTTACTTCTGGAATTCGGTTAGATGAATCAGTCAACATTTTTTTTTATCACCTCAGGCCCTATGCTAGGTTTACAAAGATTAAAAAGATGGGTTTCTGCCTTTCAAACAGTCACAGTTTAGTGAGGAAAAAACCCAAACCAAGCCAATAACCATGATAGGGGCACCTGGGTGGCTCAGTCAGTTGAACATCCAACTTTCGCTCAGGCCATTCAGGATCTCATACTTCGTGAGTTCGAGCACCACGTCGGGCTCACTGCTGTCCATGCAGAGCCCGCTTCAGGTCCTCTGTCCCCCTCTCTCTCTGCCCCTCCACCACGCATGCTCTCTCTCAAAAACAAAGAAGCATTGAGAAAAATAACCGTAATATAGATTCCGAATTTGGCTCTGCCACTAACTGGCCATAGTAGATAATTTGGGGCAAGTTACCTTTCTATCCCTTGGTTTCTCCACATTACAAGCTCAGCTGCCACAGGCTCATTGCCTGGGTTTGCTTCTGCCTCTTCCATCACTTGTTAGCTTCATAGCCTTAGGAAAATTCTGGAACCTGTGCACGTCCATTTCGTCACCTACAAAATGGGGATGATAGTAGAAGCTTCCTGCTTAAGTTCTGGTGCAAATTAAATGAGTTAATATATGTACAGTTATTAGATGAGCACCTAATATATAGTAAGCACTTAATGTTAGTTGCTGTTAGTGTAAGGATTAAATCAGCGTATATATGTTACGCATCCTGTCTGCTACTGTAATAGAAACAGGATAGATTTCAGTTATTATTATTATTTCTACAATAGAGGTTTGGATAGATGGCTATTGGAACACAGGGGAAGAAGAAATTAATACTGTGGAGGGAGGAGCTAGCCACCCTGGTGTAATTTTAAGGAAGCTCAGTCCAGAAAAGCTCATGGGACTTGGACAAGGCCATGTAGCAGTGAGTGACAAAACCAGGATTTCAAACCAGATGTTACCCCTAGTCCAGCGTTATGTTAGGATGTCTAATGCAGGTTAGTGTCCCTAGAGGCACGCGGGTGCGAATGGGCACAGCAAGACTGAGGTTAGACAGACCAGCCGGCCACCCCCACGTTCCCCCAGCCATGAACTCACTGAGCGTTTAGAGGCTGAGCTTGGTCAAGGATAGCAGGTGGTTTGCCAGGACTAGAAAGCTAGGCAGAAGCTAGTCTTGCTCCGAGCCTAAGCTTTGAGCCGTACTTCCAAGGGCTTCTTCGTGCTCTCTTCTTGAGCTTGGCTTGGCCAGGGTAGACCCACAGATTGTCCAGCTTAAGGATGGGAGGCAACGGGGCACGTCACCCCACATCTCCTTGGACAGTGCTCCCGCGGGCACACTCTCCAAGCCTGGCCCTTGCAGCCCTTCCCAGCACAGGGCAGCCCCGTTCCTGCCAATTTCTCCTTTCCTCCAAGCTTCCCCTCTTCCTTCCATCTCCCCCGCCTCTTCCGCCCTCCACTCCCCTTTCCTCCCCTTCCCTCTTCACTCCCTCACACTTTTCCCTCTCTTTCCCCCTATCCTCTGCCCTCTCTGAGGGTGGCACGAATCCCGGCTCTTTCCCTGGATGAAAGCGGCCCACTCCTCGCTGGGAATGGGCCGCCCTGATGCATCCGCTGCATCCGTGGGAGGGCCCGGCGCCGCGTGGGGGTGGGGCCGGGGCCGCACCGGCGGCTGCCCTGAATGACAAGCGGGGATATTGATCGCATTCTGAACTCAGCCCAGCCGATAGAAGGTAATTAATGACTCCATTTGCCTCAGTACCGAGGAGAACAATTGAGTTTGAAACTGCAACAACTGGCAGCTGGGGGTGAACCCCTCAGAGGGGGAAGGTAGTGTTAGAGGAGCCAGGGAGGGGCTCAGAGGCCACCTTCGGGGTGTTAGCCCAGAACCCCCACCCTAGCCACCGCTAGCCCCTGCTCCTCCCTTGCGCCCAGCCCCTAGGGGCTGAGGCCCATCACCCACCTTCCCACTTCCATGCCTTTCTCTTTTCTTCCTGTATCACTTTTCCCCCTGCTCATTTTCTGTCTTGGGATGAAACAAGACTTCCTTTCCCCCAGATTGCTTCCTGTCAGCTGTACGATCTCGCACATCTCCCTCAGCTTGCTCCCTCATTTGTAAAACTGAACTAATGGTCTCTCTTTGGCAAGTGTTCTGTGGAAATTGGAGATAATGTGAGTAAAGCACTGGAGCCTACCCAGTACATAGTTAGTGTCCGTAAATGATGGTGATGCTGATCTTTGACAAAGAAGGTAACTTTGGTGGCGTAGAACTTTGGGGTTAGACATCCCCGAGTTCAAATCCAGGATAATGTTGAACAAATAAGTTTGCCTCTCATCTGAAGAATGAGAAGAAGAAGAAGAAGTACGTTGTGAAGTTGGGTGGATTTAATGAGTGTATGTGAAAGCCCTAATATTGTCAGTTTCCCCACAGACAGGTAGATACGTGTATTGGGGCTCACAAAACTGCGGTTAGTATAGCTCTTTGCTAGACTTTAAAAGAATTCCTCTCAAAGGCCTGATTCCTACTTCTTGGGATTTGGGAGGTGACACTTGTTCGTCCCCCCTTAATTCTGTAGACTTTGGTGAGCCTTGGGGCTTTCTGACCAAGGAAATGGCATGATTTCATTCTGTCTCTAATCATCACCCCACCCACCTTTTGGTCAGTGCACAAGAACTTCTCCTGTCCCTTGCGGTGACTACTTTGAGGACTCAGGTAGCATGTCTTCACACAAGGAGCACAGAACACTTCTGTTCCTAGCCCTGCTCCCTGCGACATGGGGTTCCCTGGCCTCCCTCCTGCCCAAGCTGCTGGGACCTCACTGGACAACACTATTCATGATTGGCCTAGCCTGGGGTCAGAGAGGTGGAAGGTAGGGCTCTGCCCTCAGGAAGCCCACAGTGGATGGGGAGTGACAAGGCTAAGTGAGCGAGGAGATCAGATCTTTTGCTGAAGAGTAAAAGATATTTTTATTAAAGATTCTAGAAGTGGTGCACACTTGTTATACAAAGACTGGACAATATCGAAAAACTTAGGTGAAAAGAAGATAATTTGCTCCTGATCAGACGGTAACCATTGTCAACCATGTCAGCGGCTCTCCCTTCAGTCAAGATGACCTTTGGTTTTACAGTTGTCTTCATCCATGTGGGGACTGGGACGCCGTTGCTGGAGCCCATGCTCTGGATGCTGCAGCCCATTGCTGCCCCGTCCCCAGCTGTGCTCAGAGCCCCTTCCCTGTGCCAGGCTCCCTGGTGGATATGCCCTTGAGCTAGCCACTTACCCTTATAGAAGCTATTCTTTGTTTACTCTGAGCCTGTTTCCTCACCAGTAAGGAAAAAAAAAAAGAAAAAAAAAAAAAAGGGACCATAATCCCTACCTGCCTTAGAGTGTAGTTAGGAAGCCCAGATAACCCAAGGTCTATGAAAGCTTTTTGTTAACTGCTCAGCAAATAGGAAGCAGTCAGAGGAGAAGACAATATGAGCCTTTGTTCCCCCAAAAGAATAATATACATCAGAGTTTTAGCTCAGCGGTTTGTTTAATTTAATTAATTAATTTATATCTGGCCTCGTTTCCAAAAGGACTTGTAGTAGCTTACTCTCCTTGACAACGCTCATGCTGTAGTGGACAAAACGCCCGGAATGGGCTCCAGTCCTGAGAGTCCTACTACCCAGTTGTGTGATCTGGGACTGGTCATCTGCCCCACGTCACCTCTCACCCCTTCTGGTTTTCCTTTCTGTAAAATGAGAATTTGGACCGAGTGTCCCCCTAATCAGTCTGAAGTAGTCTGTGCTCAGCTAGCTCCACCAGCTCACTGAAGGCCGCTCCTTCGGTGAAGGGAGGGTGCAAGGCAGAGAAGGCTGGGGCGGGGGTGGGGGTGGCGAAGATCATGTCCCAGATGGAGTCAAGTGGTCCCCAGCTGAGCCCCTGGGTTTGGAACCTGGCCTGCGGAGTGAAATGACGTAGTGGGTAGGCTCTGGGCCAAGCAGACCTGAATTCAAATCCCGACTGTCATTTACCAGCGGTATAGCCTTGGATAAGCTACTTAACCTCTCCACCTCAGTTTCCCTCTCTGTCACATAGGTATCACGGTACTCCCCTCACAGGGTTGTTGGGAGGATTAAATGGCATGTAATAAGTTCTGAGTGTTGTGAGCAGCTAATGGATGGTGGCTGGGTAGGGGACAGCTGGAGAACAGGGCTGACTCCTCCACAGGTGGAGACTGACTAGCACACGATCCCTCCCTTGCTCTGGCAGGGTGCGGGGGAGGTCTTACTTACTAAACGTACAGCAACCACATTTTCCAACCTTAATCTAAAAAAAATGGACTGGCCGTGGGAAAGAATCCTAAAACTCAGAATTGCTCCACAAAGCCCAGGACATGTGGCCACTATACTCCAGCCCTCTTCTCGAAGCCCTGATAACAGGTTGGCTTTTGTCTTCAAGATAAAGGCTGAGGGCCTCCTCCCTTCATTTAGGGAAGGACTTCCCTGGAACCAATAGTCACCGTGGGCCGATAGACCCATTTTATCCCAACCTTGCTTTCTGTGACAAGGCCGTGGTGTGGGATGTCCAATTTAGAGGCTGTCTCTGAGCCCTGTTCTCAAGCGAATTCCACTGCCTTCTTTGGATGGCAGTTCTGTAGCTCCGAGGTTAAGTTCGACTCTTAACTGGGAACACGGTGTTCTCTGTCCCTTGGCACTTAGGCGGGCAGGTGGTTTGCTGAGGGTGGTGCTCACCAGAGTGGGGGTGAGTGAAGGAGGGACATAAGTCTACCCTGGGGCCTGCTGTGGATCTTCCCACATCCCTCTGATCGCTAGAGATACGCGGGACTTCCCTGATAGGTGACTGGGTGTTCTGAAGCGCCAAGCCAGTCTGATGGCCAGTTCAGACACCTCCGGCCAGGGCTTTGGCTTTGAATGTTACCCAGGGGCGCCTCGGTCATTCATTCAGTCACTCATCAACACCGACTCTGTGCCCACCTCTGTGCCTGGTGCCAGACCAACAGAGATGCATCAGGCATGTTCTCTGCCCACAGGGAACTCACAGCCTGGCACCTTGGCACAGGGGAGCAGTCGGTGTTGGGTCAGGAGTCTTCTTGGGGAAGAGTGCTATCTAATTACTCACATATTTTCCCTCCCCACTCACTCGGAAACCTAGATCAAGACCCGCTTCTGCCTCCTCCTCTACTTTGGCCCAGCTCTGCCAGAGAGCCCTGAATGTCCGGGCCTAGCACTGGTGTCGTAGCACGGTTCCAGCCTCTCCTTGCTGTCACCTCTGAGAATCCACCCTTGGGAAGTTCCACCCTTGGGAAGCCCCACCCTGAGCGCTTTCTCCATCATCCTGAGGAGGTCCCTGCCAGCGGTCAACACTGACCCTGGTCAACGCTTCATTTTTCCATTCCTTTTCTATTCTCCCCTGTTCTCTTTTCATGCCCGCTCCTCTTCCTCTCCTCTCTTCTCTTTTCCCCTTCCTCACCCTACTGTCCGAACCCGCCCCCATCCAGGCCCCCCCTTAGCTGGATACCCAAGTGTACCATTCATGTGCCCTCCCCCAGCCAGCATTTCCCTAGGCTTCTGGCATGGGGAACTTCTGCCCTTTTTCCTCTCCCTCTGTCTGCCCTTTCTCCGCCTCTGGGTTTCCTCCTTCCTGAGCTCTTCCTTCTTGGACCTCTGACCCCAGGCTTCTCCCCACCACCTTTCCTCACTTCCTTCCCACACTTTCTCCTTGCCTTCGTCCCTCCCTTCCTTCTCCAGCTGAAGCAAGGGTGCCACCCCTCCTCTGGAGAGAGCCTGTGAGAGCTCCCTGTCCCCACCAAGGATGCCACTGCCCTCTCCCCACCCGCAAGCCCCAACCCCCCACCTCCCCGAACTTTCTCTGCGCTCCTGCACCATTCATGATTACAGCCGCCTTTCCTGACTCTTCAGGATCTTCCTTCTCCTCTGGGGCGTTTCCTCGAGCTTCCTGCAGCCTCTCTTGGGGTTGTTTCTCTGCAGGCTTTCATCATACCACCTTGCCTCCCTGATCCTCCAGCACCTTCTTTCTCTCCTTCCCCCACGCCCTTCCTCCTCTTGTTCTTCCCTTTGCCCGCCTCCCACTGCCACCTCTTCCAGTAGCAGGCTTCCCTTTGCCTCTCCTTCCTCCCTCCCCCTTCCATCGCTGCCTCCGTAACCTGTCTTATCACCAGGGCCTGAGTATACAAAAAAATAAATAAATAAAAAGGTCAGTGAGTGGAGGGAGCAGCAATAACCCCTAAAACAGTACTATCAGTGGAACATGATTGATCAATTGAATTCCATAGCGGCTGAAAAATGTGGGATTAAGTAGTGTATTATACGCACAATGAGTTGAGGCATGATGTTCATTTCAAGTTCATTTCGCCGGCCTCTGCCACCAGATCAGGCAATCAATAGGGGCAGCAGATATCATATATCACCTCTCTGCGGGCTGGGGAGAGAGCACCATAATCTCTCGCAAATTTAGAGTGACAGATTTGTCAAGATCTGAAGGGCCCCTGAATAAATGAAGGAAAAGAGACTCCTCCAGCCAGTGACCTGAGGACAAAGCCTCAGTTCAGCCCCTACACACACACACGCCCGCACACACACACATACACACACACAAGGTTGAGCCGAGCCACACACAGGCATATACACAAATCCACACAGAGGCATGATATGAATCTTCCCACACATATGCACACACTCATGCACATCATGTGTGAGCACATGCTCGCAGACAAATGCACACTTTCCTTCCTAGGACCCATTTGGTGACACCGCAATAACCACACACAAAGACACCCGCTGCCTCCCTCGGCCCTGACAACAGGGCTTCCCAGAAAAGTAGGAGGACTCCAGCAAGAGAGAACTGGACACAATGGAACATGCAAATAGCTACGAGGGGGTGGAATTGGGATGATAGCACCTCCTCAAAAGAAAAACAGGCAGAGAAGAAACATGGGGCACATGAGCTCATGCTCCCCATGCAACCACACACACACACACACACACACACACATCCTTTGATAACGGTTCTTGCTCTGTCACTTACAAAGACACAGACACATATTTATCTGGATGTTTATACATGTACAAATACATATACACAAGGAATGCCCACACAAAAGGAAAAAATAAACATGCCACACCCTACCTCATATAAGAGACACACACACACACTCTCCAAGACAGAACATCATTCCAGAGGCTTACACAGTAAAAAACACAACCACCAAGTTTTGTGTCCATAGGAATGTGGAGACATCGAAATACCGTGAAAGCTGTGCCTGTCTGTCCACCTCAGACTTGGTCCTGGTCTTCATTTCTCTCTCTTTCTTACACACACACACACACACACACACACACTTTCTTTGCTTTCCCACCTCCTGAGGAATAGAGTGGAGGAAAGGCAGCAGGTCCCATTTGGAAAGCAGACCCCCTTGCTCCGTCTGGGAGGCCAGAAGAGAGGATGGCTGCAGGTGGAGGTTAATCAATATGTAATATTTTCTATGGTCTCCTGAATGATACTGTATGGTGTTACTGTATATAATGCAATATTGATTATATCATATCATATAATCACCTATAAACTGATATATATAACAGTCCCAGAGGAACACCCTGAGGCCTACAGCATGGGCTGGCCCCAGGCCCAAGGCTCCCCAGCAGGTCTTGGGCCGAAGGAAGCCGAGAAGTGGCCCTGCTGTGCCTGGGGGGGGCACCCAGCTTTGGGCTGGGGGGTTGCTGGGTAGAGGTTCAGAGAGAGACAGAGAGCAGGCACTTAGCTCACTGCGTGCTCCGAACACCCTAACAGACCTGATGCAAGGAGGTAGGGAGGGGTAGAAAGCCCCCACACGTAGAAGAAAGCCCGGGCAGAGCACCTGTAGACAGAATTGGCCTGCAGCCCCAGGACGGGCACTAGTGTGGCACCACCATGGCCTTTTCTTCACTGAGTGAGTCTCAGCTCTCTGTGAGACCCGCAGGAGGAACTGGAGGGCAGAGGATGGCCTCTGATGTAGGCCTAATCAGAGTCTGGGTCAGGGACAGAGGCTGAGGCAGGCGGCCTGGGCACAAGAGCATCCACAGAGACCCTGTCTTTAGTCTCTGCCCAAGGCAGTGTGCCACTGCTCACGTGCCAGCCGCTGTCCTCCTGCTCTGGTCTGAGTCCTGGCCCAATGCAAGCAGAATGCCTCAGCTTGACTTTCAGAGCCCCTCCTCCCTCGGTGGTGAAGTTAATTACTTCACCCAGTCTCCATGTTACACTCAGCCTCGGAGATTTGATGATTTTCCACCCCTGGAGTCAGTGGAACTGAAATTCATCTCAGAGCCGAGTTCAATTCTCCACAGGCTCGGTAATGCTGGTCTGAGACACCCAGCTCCTCCCTCAGGCTGACCCAGGCCTGGGGACAGAAGGGGCTCAAGGGAGACATCCCCTAAGGAGACGATTCCTAGCAGCCCCCTGGCTCTACTTCTGCCCAGTTTTTCCCTCACGCCGCCCCCCCCCCCCCCCGCCCTGCCACCCCACACACACACTGGGACAACTTCCCTTTCTCTTCCCAGGTCCTTCAGAGGCTCTGGCTTCCTCAGCCAGATCTCAGAGGCATGGCCAGCCCCTGGGTCAGCTGCTCCAGCCTAGAAGCTGGGAGTAAGGGGTCCCGGCAGGGGTACAAAACTCTGGGGGCCGAGCCAAGTGCCGGCCCCCCGGGCCCACTGTACCTCCGCTGGCCTGTGCTGATGCCCCCAGTGTCCATGTGTCCTGCAGATGTGTCCGAGGGCTCAGTCCCCAATGGAGACTCCCAGAGTGGCGTGGACAGTTTGCGGAAGCACTTGCGAGCTGACACCTTCACCCAGCAGCAGCTGGAAGCTTTGGATCGGGTCTTTGAGCGTCCTTCCTACCCTGACGTCTTCCAGGCATCAGAGCACATCAAATCAGAACAGGTGAGGAAGGCGTTTTCTGCTTGCAGAAGCGCAAAGGAACAGGGCAGGACAAGGCCTCTGGACAGTGTGTGTCGCCAGCATCGCACGTGCTACATGTGTGTGCACCACGTGTGTGCTGTGTGAACACGCACGAGGACGTAATGGTCGAGTTAAGAAAAACCATTCTGGTATAGGGCAGTTAGAAATGATGAGCTCTGGGTGCTAGGATGGTCTTGGGTAAGTCTTGCCCCCTTCAGAGCCTCAGTTTCCCCATCTGTAGAATGAAGGACTTGGGTAAGGTCTAATAGGTCCCATCCAGCCTTGCTGTTCCATGAGTCTGGCATAGAATACCCAGAAAGTGTCCCCATGCCCCTGCCGTGTCCCTCGCCTAAATGGCCCGAAGGTCTTACAGAAAGTTTGTGCAAGCCTGGGGTGCTCTTCTTGCCCAGCGTCACGAGGAGAGCCCTCTGTGCCTGCCTCCTACTCCCCAGGGCAGCTGTCCGGTGTGACCCCAGATAGGCCAACGGCCCTCACACCCAGTACTCCCTCCCGATGCAGAACAGCCCAGCGTGGCTGCAGCCCGCAAGACAGCGGCACGATGCACAACGCGGACATACGTCTCTGATTCCTCCTGTGTACCCATGTGCGCGTGTTCACCCACCACCACAGGCCCCTGCTCACTGTACTCAAAGCACGGCCCCGAGAGCCGGAAGGAGCGCCTTTCCCAGGCCACAGCTCAGCACACCTCCCGCACCTGCCTCCACCCACACATCCCTGTGGGCCCCCCGGTGCACGCACGCAAAGATAGGAGCACACACCCATTCCTCCCACACCTACGGCCCAGGCCAGGCCCACAACCGCAGCCCAACACCGTCAGCCGGGCTTGCACGCGCACCCGCGCGGTGGCACAGCAGCGCCGCCCCGCGCGGCACAGTTCCTCCCTCGGACTCCGGCAGCTCCCAGCCACTCGCCTTTCTCTCCGCCCGTCCTTTTATCCCATAAGCTGTTTGTCTTCATAAAACAAAAATCAAAAGTCTTTTTAAGGTGCCCTGAGCCATAAACCAACAAAGGAGGAGCCGGCCGAGGCGGGCGGCTCGGTGCACCCTCCACGAGTCCCCGGCTGTATTACAATGAATAACCTTTATTTACTTTCATTAGACTATTAAACACCAGCACAGTCATTTTTCCCCCTGAAACTCGGAGCAGGGCCCATAAAGCAAATCCGAAGCCTAATTGAGTTCATTTTAATTTCTCTCCGATCACAGCGAATTACTCTGGTGATAAATCAGGGGGCAGCTTCACCCCCAGTAGAAGGCCTAATTTGCAGCTAATTACAAAACTGATTTCTACAGGAAGATCAATACGAGAAGGAATTGGAAATGACGAGGCAATCCCGTCCAGCCAGGGAGGGGAGGGGGCCCTCTGGGGGGGCCAGGAAGCGGAAGGGAAAAAAACGGACCCGAAAGAGCAGAAAATCAGTTTTAATTTAACGTAATATTAATCAGAGCAACTTTTCCTGCTTTGTGCAGGCTCCTGGGCTGCCCAGCTCTGGGGTCTGGCTTAGCGGTGGCTGCAATAAAAAGGCAATTACCCGAGTGTTTCGGGCAGGACACCCTTTCAGAGTCAATGACTGGCCCCCTCCCACCCTTCTGTTAGCCATGTGGACTCTCCCCCTCCCCAATTTCATACCCCAGTGCACAGGCAGAGAGCGAGGGGCCCGTGGGGCTGTCTTTGTTTGTTTTTTAAAAAGGGGGCGCCAGCACCCGAGCAGCTAGCCCAGCGGCGCCAGGCCAGAGGCCCCGCTAGGCCCTTCCCCCAGCCCCTGCCTCTGCCATCACTGCATGGTTCGCCCTCCTCCCCAGGACTCCAGGGGGGACCTGAAAGCACCCCTTGCCTCGCAGCAGGGGGAACCCAACTGCTACACTCCGCCCTTGGGGCTTCTTAGGCAGGGGACGCTGTGGCAATTGGAAGGATGCTGGGATAACCGCCAACAGCGTATACCTCCAGCTACGCCGAGTCCGGTCTCCCCCCCCAACCCACACAAAACTCTCCATCATCCGCCGAGCCCGCCCCTCCCTCTCTCCCCTCCCTCTGCCCGGCCATCTCCTTCCACCCCATCTGGGAAGGCTCCCTGTTCCTCCTCCCCATCTGCACACTGAGCCCTTTCTCCGCATGTGCGCATCAATAGAGAGCTGTCGCTTTTCTCTCTTCTCCCAGGGGAACGAGTACTCCCTCCCAGCCCTGACCCCTGGGCTTGATGAAGTCAAGTCGAGTCTATCTGCATCCACCAACCCCGAGCTGGGCAGCAACGTGTCAGGCACGCAGACATACCCCGTGGTGACCGGTAAGGAGGCTTCCGGGAGGGTGGGGGCGCTGCTTGCAGTGGGGGCACCTCAGCCGGTGCCATCTGGGCCCAGTGTGACAAGGGGCCCCCTGGCATGATATCTGCAGAGAGAGCGAGCCTCCAAAACCCAGGGTGCTTCCTGAACAGATGCGTGCAGATGTGGCGAGACAGAGTTGTGGTCAGGGGCTCTGCCTGGAAAGGTCGAAGCGAGGAGGGGGCGGCTGCTGGTCCCTTCTGCCTGTCCTCCGGCCTCTCCTTTTGCCTTTTTCTCTGGCCTCCACCGAGGCGCCCAGAGTTATTAGCCTCTTGCTAGGACATGTGCAGAAGAACGCGGAGGCCGGGCTGGGGAGAATGGAGCATGAGGCCCAGGGTCCAGCCTCCATACTCCCATGTCTCCAAGCATGCCTTCCTCTACCCCCCCGGGAAGCCGGGTTAGCTGTGTGGCTTTGGGCTTCGTGGCATATGGCATCCAGCTCTGTGGTTACAGATAAGCACGATTCTTCCAGCCCTCCGTCCGCTTCCCGGAGAAATCACAGAGACTGAGGCTTGATTTCAAGGCAGGGTCAGGCCTGTCGCACAGTCAAACGCAGGGGGAGAGGGCATTTGTCCAGCCGCTCTCGTGGGTTAGGAGCGGCAGAGGCAGCTCGTGGGAAGAAGGCCGGAGTGTGGCGCCGCGCAGGGCCAGCCGATGCCGCTCTAGGCCGCCGGGCTGCGGGCTGTGGAAGGCGCCTGGCACTGTGGAAGGCTTTCCGGGCCAGGGAAGTGCCCAAGTGGGAGAAACACACATTGAGGTGTTATTAAAATTCACCTAATTATTCTGGAGACACTAAAGCCAATGTGCCGTTTGTTCCTTGGGAGACAGAATGATTGAGAAGGGTCTCGGTGGGGATTGGGAGACACTGAGGCGTTACCTGCCGAGCGAGGCGGGCGGAGGCGGCCCGGGGACCTGGCAGCCAGCGTCACAGCCAGTGGCAAAGACAGGGAACAGGCCCTGTTCTGACTTGGAGCCCATCTGAGCAGGGCTCAGGCCTGAGATGGGCTGTGAGTGGCCACACGGCCTGCAACTAGGGGCTGGGGAGGGCCCTGCTGTGAGCTCTCGCAGCTTCTCCTCCAGAGGCGTCCTGCTACAACTGTTTCTGGCCCGGACAGGGTGGAGCTCTTTGGCTAGGCAATCAGAGACTGTTCTGGAAGTGTCAGAGAACTGGATGGGGCTTTCGGGAGTGACAGGTGGGTGGGTCAGGACACTGCCTGTTATCAACTGGGCCTCGACTCAAGCCCTCCTTAGCCAACGTGGAAGCCCTCTGAGCCACTGGGGGTTCTGACCCAAGGCAGAGCAATGGTGCAGGCCGGGCCACCTTTCCGGTCTGCTGAGAGTTTCAGTGGCCACTTCCCAAAGGTGGTCCACCCCAGGCAGCTGACAAAAGAGAGTCCAAGAGACTCGTCTCTAATCCCAGCTGTGCTTCTCTGTGCCCGGGGCCACAGTCCAGAAGGCAGAGGCTCCCTGGGGTGGAGAGATGGACCTTCGGGTAGGGTTCCTGCTGCAGGAGAACTCAGGCTGGTGCAGAGAAGTGCCTCCACCTTGAGCATCCCCCGCCCGCCTTCCTGCCCGCCCCCCCCCCACCATGGCCCTGGAACGGTCCCAGCTCAGCCTGGGAACATCTCCGGCTGATCCATCTGGATCCAAGTGTGAGAAAAGTTCATTTCAGACCCAGCTTGACATTCCCAGGTGGCAAGTTAGCACTAACATCTCAATCTGTATGCGACATTTCAATCAAGCGAGGAGTAACAAAAGCAGAACCATTAACATTCGGAGCTGTTCACCAGTGGTAATGACGGGAAACTCGCTCAGAAACTGGAAATTACCAAAAAGAGGGAAGTGTGTGGAGAGGTGGGGGAGGGGAGGTGGGAGGAGGTGGGGGCAGGGAATGATTTTTCCAGACATAGGCCAAGATCCAGTGTTTGGATTAATGGTGCCATTACCCGAGAAAGGGCTTCAGATTATGCTCATTCTTAAAATGTTTTTGCTGGCAATTAAACGGCTGCAGTTATTGATCTTTGTTGATTTTATGTCCTCCTAATTTGCATAATCTATTAAAGATGAATGATTCACGATGTGTTTATTATGGGGACAAACAGAAATTGCTAGAGGTACTATCAAGGTGAGAAACGGGGCAGTGCCCAGAGACTTCATGCGCCGGCTCAGGAGCGGGTCCAGCATGGTGGCCTTCGGGCCAGGACTTTGTGGGGAGCAGTGAGCAGCGATGCAAGGAGAACAGACACGAGAGAGGTGGACTTGGGCTGTGTTCTTCTAGAAGGATCTTGGCATCTGTGACAACTTCAAGCCCAGCTGGGATACAGGAGAGGCTTTTGGTGTATTTGTGGAAATTCCCCTCGGAGAGTCTTAAAAAGCTTATTTGGTTGGAGAATATGAAGGGCTTTGGTGGAGAAAGAGAAGGGGAGGCTCGTTCTGGCCAGGCGTGTGCTAAAGGGGAGGGAGCAGGGAGGTCATCCGTGCCCACAGCCTGGCTTGGGCGTGCTAAGGTGTTCAAGGAACCCTCTTCATCCCCGCCGTGCCTCAGGCACCCAGCTCGCCTTCCTCCCCGGGGGACAGGCAGCTGAGGCTATAAACCTTCAGGTGTGAGCCCTGAGGAAACCGGCCCAGCAAGGCCCTAGCCCAACCTGAAGAGCCGACCTTATTGATATTCCTGCCACCTCCTGGCACTGGAGGCTGATTTCAAACTTCACCAGCCACTTGATACAGCTGTTCCACAAGGTCAGGACTGAGAGGAGAGAGGAGCCCTGGCTATTGTGTGGAGGGGAGAGTGGGGCCCAGTGGGCCAGGACACAGCTAATCACATTGCAAGCAAGGGTGGCTGCCAGCGACTGGGGCCTGGCCTGATAGCCTCCCCTCCCCACCTTCCATCTTGGAACCAAGGAGAGAGACCGATTTTTCTGGGTAGTGTTTGCAAGTTCTGCCGAGATTTTAATTTCACTGCATCACAACTCAGCAAGCTGCCAAGTCAAGCTGGTTATTTAAATTTATCACCCACTTTCCCTTCCGCCGCTGGGCTGCTCTAGCTCAGCGGCGTCTCTTCTCTCCAGCCCACTGCTCTAGGCTGCTGGTCTGGAACGGAGCCGAGCGTCTCCGAAGTGATAAGGAAAAAGGGACCAGCTAGATGAGAGAGTGGGTTGGGGGTACTCTGGCCCCAGGCTTCCTCAGGTTGGCTGGCTGATGGCTGGTGCCTTCCAGCACTTCTCACCCTTCCAAAGGACTCCATAGGGGGCCGCCGTCGACCCCTCAGTAGTCCCAGGGACCTCTAGGTCAGGACTTCAGTGAGGACTCTGGCTCCAACTGTGTGCCTGCCGATGCCTTCAAATCTCCCACCACTGGTAGGAAACAGCCCTTCTTCCCCCGCGAGCCCCACCCCAACCTCTCCCTTCCTGTGTCTGTCCAGGTCTCTAGCCATAGAGGACCATGAGGGGACACTGGCAACAATGTTGATCTGAGAGAAGATGAGTACTAGTTTCGGGATTCCCCGAGTCCCTTGGAGACGCGCCTGAGCATTGAGAGAGTCCCTTGACCTGGTGAAAGTCCACCCCGAAGGGGAGAGCAGGTTCCCCACCCTGGAGGCCAAACGGAGCGAGTCAGGGATGGTTCGGCGGCTCTCCGTGCTTACCCTGGCATCCCAGGAACCCAGCGGCCCCTGGACTTGATGCACAAGTGGGCTTCACTGGCCTCTAGTGGGCATCAGCACCAAGCACCAGGAGAGATGCACGCGAGCGTAATCCTTGCCGCCCTCCTTTTAGTCCCAGAGAGATAATGGGGGAATGAGGCCAATGTCCAGAAACCAGGCAGGTTGCACTCACCAAAACACCGCTGGGTAAAATGTAACAACAAGAATTGTTAATACACAGACAAGTCTCACTCTGTGGCACCAGACGTAGAGGGAAACTCAAAGCCCGGGCGATCTGTGAGAGACTGAGGGTATCGCACTGGAGGTGGACCCTAACTGGGGGACGTTGGGGTTGTAACACATCAGAGAGGAGCCATGACCTTGGGTCCAAAGAAGCAGGAAGCTAGAACTGAGCATTACCCCACATAAAGCCAGGGACGGAGCAGGACAACACTGTCCGTGAAAGGGAGACACATAAACGTATCCCAGTGGGCCCAGGGAACCAAGCAAGGGGGAAAAATGGTCTCCATGAAAAATGGTGCCCTGAAGCCTGACCCTGGTTCAAGAGTTCAAGTTTATACCTGAGAGTGTGCCAGGAACTCCCCAGCCAATAGCTGGCATAAAAATGTGTCTAGAATAGTGACCCACTCAGAAACCCCAGCAAGGACAAGGGCAGACCTTCTCTGTAGGGGCAGTCCCCAACCTCGGGCACCTGGGACTCCGCCACTGAAGATGAGCTTGCTACAAAAAAAACAAAAAACAAAAAAAACTACATACTTCATGTGAACACAAGCTATCGTGAGGGAGAGTTAGCAGAAGCAATCAAAAGGACGATTACTCTCCCCAAGAACGGGACATAGTGGAGCAGTCCAAAAGCATCTATAAAATAAACATGTTTTAGTCTTAAAAAGATAAAAGTTAAGTATCAGTTTTGTGTTTGTTACAGATCTAGATATCACATCCCCCTCCCCGCCACTGCTCAGCCAATCGTCAGGTAATAAAAATCAGAAAGGACAAAGGCTGAAGACCACACCTATAGCGCATGGTTTTGAGGTCCAGGCGCCATGGAAAGAGCTGAGCCTCAGGCCTGTACCCTGAGAGTACAGCCTGTCCCCTGCTTCTCCAAACTCCCAGATCAAAGGGTCAGCAGAGAATCTTCCCTTTTCTTTGGAAAAAAATGTCTGAACTTTGGAAAGCTAGGGATGAGGAAAATACATTCGTCCTCAGTGAGAAGAAGAGCCTTGTTAGCTTCCCTACCCTGGCAGTGGGGGGAGAAGGGGGTCTTATTCCAAGAGTTTGGGAGAAACTTCTCGTGATGCCTTAAGACTGCAGCTCTGAAGGCATCTATAGCTAAGACCCAGGAGGAGATGTGGATGCTGCTCAAGGCGGGGCAGAGAGGGAGCAGAAGATTCTCCTGGAAGCTGGTAAATTTGAGTAGAGGTGGGGGGAGGTCAATAAGGCAGAGGTCAAAGCTGGAAAGCAGGGCTGACCCCCCGCCCCAGGTCCTGGAGGCCTTTGTGGACAGTGCAGGCTCAGCTTCTGAAAAAGGGTTGTGGGCTCTCAGAAGCTCAGACCCCCTGCCCACATCTGGGATGGTCAGCGAAGCGGCTTTTTAGCCGATAGAAGTGTGGGTCCTGGGAAACCCTCCTCCTCCTACCGGGGAGTCCTGAGGACCTCTAGAAACTGCCTCTTTCCTGTAGTTAACAACCCCCTTCCAATGCAACTGCACTTCCCTCCATAAAACAAACAGCTTAGCTCTTGGCCAGCCCCTCCGGGGGAGGAGAGGGCAATAAAGGCTGAGAAATGTTTCTAAAGGAGGCTGGGAGTCTCCTAGCCTTGTCTGTCAGCTCAAAGACCCTGATTAGCTAGAGGAATTTAGGGCACAGACATCAGAGTTCCTCTCCAACCTTGAAAGAAGGGCGCTAGGGCAACTTCTGACATACAGCAAGTCAGAGCCCTTTGCTGAGGAGGCCAAACCAGACCGGAGGCCTTCTGCACAGCACCCACGGGCCCTGGACGCTTCATTTAGGCTGAGAAGGCCCAACAGTATGAAGCTAGCCTCCTCCAGACATCCCTGAGGCCTCCGGCTACATCCCCAAGGACCTCCAGGCCTTAGACCTCAGCTCTGATTTAATTATGGGGGCATTTCCATAGCAATGAGACATTGACAGATAATGCGGGTGCCCTGGGCCTGCAGCTTAGGGAGTCATTGAATCAGGGCTCTGCCCCTTCCTCCTTTATCCAGTTCACCTCTAAAGGGAAAGGATACTGAAAAGAAGGGGCATCAATCCACTCTAGGACTGGGAGAGTGAGATCAAATTGGAGCAGAATAAAAGCTGTACCACCCCAATTTTCATCCTCAATCCACATCCCATGTCTGTGCCTACCAGCCATCCCAGTGGCGATGGGCTGCCCATCCCAGCAGGGTGCCTTGGACAGAAGCACAGCGGGTGCAGGGTGGGCTGCTAATGGAGTTGCAGAGGGGAGGAGAGTCATGGGGAATATGAAGACAGTATGAAAGGCTCCAGGGTATTTTAACAAAGATGCAGTACTGTGGTCATACCTTGGGCCTTCCTCTTGACTTCTCCCTTCGTCTCTTCCTTCCATCCAAGAGACCCAAAGTCTGAGCACCCCAGATGGATTGTGCTTCATCCTTCACAGCAAGGGCTCGCTGACCCATGTAGAGACCAGGGAGAGGGGCCAGGTTTTTTTTTTTTTTAATGTTTTTATTTATTTTTGATAGAGAGAGAGAGACAGAGTACTAGCAGGGGAAGGGCAGAGAGAGAGAGAGAGGGAGACACAGAATCCAGAGCAGGCTCCAGGCTCTGAGCTGTCAGCACAGAGCCTGACGCAGGGCTCAAACTCACAGACCTTGAGGTCATGACCTGAGCCGAAGTCCGACGCTTAACCGACTGAGCCACCCAGGCACCCCAGGAGGGGCCAGTTTTAATATGAATTCAAAATATGTTTAAGAAATCAATGATCTTTATTCCAAGTGCATATAGTAGCCAACTCAGGCTAATAAAGAGTTGCCTAATAGAAAGCACTGGGCACTATCTTCATGATTAGCTGGTTTAGAGAGGACCTTTCAGCTGTCATAGATGTTTAGAGATGCATGGGGGGGGGGGTCCCAAAGGACAATTCCCCAAAAGGGGGCTCCCCTGCCACTGAGCTTGTTCATTATTTGGCCCTTTCTAAGAAGAAAAGTTTGGCTAAGTAAAAGTAAAATCAGTCAACTTAATCTTTTCTGAATAACCAGAAATTCTAAATGGTGGTATCCTGATGAATATTCCAGGTATGCTTTGGGACCAAGGGCTCAGAAATGTCCTGGTGGGCTCAAAGCCACCTAGGTAAGACCTGAAAGCCTGTTTCCCCCAGAGAGCCAGCCACCCCCCAAGGTGACAGGAAACACCCCCCCTTATTCCCCCCACCACCACCACCACACACACACTCACACACCTGGCCCAGGGTGATCAGAATCTTTCCTTCCCCCACTATTAGCCTCAGGACAAACAAGCCAGTACTTTTTCACCCCTGAGCTTTGGGAGGCAAGCCTTGCCACTATTGTTACTTCTGAGAGGGCTTTGCTCCCTTCAGCCTGGAATCCTCTCCTCTCCTCCCCCGTGGCGGCTGGGCTGCTAGGCAGGGAGGGAGGAAGTCTGCGGCCCGCTCCAAGAGCAGCCTAATGCTCCAGCAGCTTAAGTGGCCGTTTTCCTTGGGATTAGGGTTTCACTTACACAGAGCGCCTGAAAAACGCTGCGCTTTCGGAAGGATTAGAGCTGACAATTCAGTGGTCTCAGAGAACAAAATAAAGCCGGAGAGGAACTGGGAGACCTGGAGTATCGGGAGACTGTGCAAACAGGCTTAACCTCTGCCCACCCAGCACGAGGGTCTCTCGTGCTCTTGAGCCCATCCGTGAGCCTGGGCCCGCCTCCGGGGGGTGGGGGGCGGCGGTGCGCCAGCACCTGCCCAACTCCTGGTCTCCACTTGGGATTTGCTAAAGGAGCCAGAGAAGGCAGCTTGGGGAAGTGAGGGAGGAGAGGGCTGGGATGTCTTCCCCTCTCTCTGAGCCTCAGTTTCCTTCTCTGTAAGGTAAGGGGGTTGGACTAGGAGATAGCCAGATTCTCTTTCAGGCCTTTGAAAGTGTGATTCTCCCCAACACTCCCTCGCCTTATCCCAGGATCCTGAGGCTGTAGCTCCATCCATGGTCCAGCTGAGTTAAAGGGAAGCCACCTCTTGGGGGCCCTAGGCCAGCTCAGATGAGGGCAGTGAGTGTGCTGGAAGGGGAAGGGGTGGGGACGGCATGGCTGGTGTATCCAGCTGGTTGGCTGTCTGGGCGCAGACCCCCCCTGAGCCCACACAGATCTGGGCGGCGTCCCTGCCCAGGACACCGAAGGGACTAAAGGTCCAGCTGTCAGTGGGAAGCAAGATCAGCTAGGAGAGCAGCCACCTGAGCTGCGGGCACAGCCCCCTCTGCTGGAACCCAGAGTAGGCAGGGCTCAGGATGAAGAGCTCTGGGGCCAGCACGGTGCCCGGGGCTGGCGGCCGTCGCGCAGGCACCTCTGCCCTCAAGGAAGAACCTTTGGGAGGATTTGGAAACCTTGGAAATAAGAAACAGCACGAAGTAAGTGGGAAACTCCTTAAAAAGCAGCTTTTACGGATGTGAAGTTTGTTACTTTAGCATATTGTTTAAACTTGGATTGGTCATTAGGTGATTATAATCGGTACACCAGTGTGAATGTGCAGTGTATTGAGGCGGTAATTACAAATTTAATAACTGCGCATTCTTGGAAGTATTACGGATGCTTGTGTCAAACCTGGCACAGACCGCCAACCTCGGAGCAATCTAATGTCTTCATCGTCAGTACCTTATGAGAAGCAGACAAAACTTGAGACTAGGATAGTAAAACAAGAGTTATGTTTTCTGGCCTTAGGCTCCTCCACAGTGTCGAGCGGATGGCAGAAGTGCTCATTTTCAGAGAACGATGCTGCGGAAAAGCACCCCTACACTCACCGACTGGAACTTTGGCTGTATAAATCTGTGTCTAATAAGTCTGGTGGTCTGAGTCATCCCTGAGCCCGAGCACCTCCGCCACTCGGGCAGCTGCCTTTTTATTGTTTCCCGGGTCTTCGGGATGCTGACGTTTCCCCTACTTGAGATGAGACTCTCCGCTCCCTCACATATTCTCCTGCTGTTCTCTGTAGGATCTCGTCTACTGGTATGATTGGTGCTTTCGAACAAATCGGTGTCTTTCTTAGGCCAAAGAAAGGAGGTTCGTTTGGTGTGTTATAAATAGTGTTTCTCCATCTCTGAGTCAGGCATACTTTTGCGAATATGATAAAGGCCATCTAGATGTTATATATGTGTACTCATAACATCTGATGTATAGCTTTACATGGACCCTGTGAAGCGTAGCTATGGAGTCCCTGCAGGATCAGTGAACTCCAGTTTAAAACCCTTGCTGTAGAAAATGAAAGAACCTGAACCATGCAAGAAACAAGGAACCACAAGATGTTGCTGTAGGAAGGATTCATTTAGCATCATCCCAGGTTACCTTCCTGGACCAAATACCTATTTTCTGGGTCTATAATACTCAAGAATGCCCTTCTAGAATCAGTTCCTATGGTCCTGCTTATTCTGTCATCCAGATTCAACCATCTACTCTCTGTGAAATCTCGAACATAATACTTCGCCCCTCTGAGTTTCAGTTTTTCATCTATACCACGGGGATTACAAGCAGATCGACATCATTGGTGGATTTGAGGATTAAAAGAGAGAAGACACAGAAAATGTTTCGGACAGTGCCTAGCCGTCGTCGGTGTTCGATGAATGCGAGCTAGACTAGATCAAGTAGAAACACAACTCTGCCCTTGAATCTTAGAGCTGACAAGATAGCATAAATTCTCTGGTGACTGAAATTTTCCAATTTCTTAATAAAGTCATTCGCCTTGCTTTTCTCTGTGCTTTGTAAGAGGAACTGCACTTAGATTCTCCAAAACAGTTGATTTGATCTGGCCCATTTGGTAAGGAATGTCTGACAAAAGTGCACCGTCTGATTCAGATGTAGTGATTGCTGTAGAAATTGGCTGTAGACTCTTCAGGGACTTCTGCAGTTGAACTGAGAAGACATCCTCATCAAGTACAGTGCTGCTAACACTTCTGGGTGCTTTAAGATTCTCGACTACTACTGTTTCTTAAAGAGCCTCTTTGTTTTTTAGAAAACTCTCCAAGGAGATTAATACTCCACCCCATGGAGTTTTACTACAGACTTTCGGTGTCAGTATTTTATTCTTTATGTCCTGTTTTTTCTTGCCTCATCTTAATGACAACGGCGACAGTATGAGCTTTTGCCTGTTGGATGACTTCTTTTCCTTTCCTTTGGCTCTTTTGGGAATTATCTGGCTTCACGTTATCACTAAAAGGCGGTGTGGGACAGACACAGCTTCGAACTCGGGCTCTCTCCTTTACTGGCTCTAGACCCATTAGGAAATCTTGATGCCTCTCCGCGCCTCCGTTTTTTTCTCAACTTTGAAACAAGGACGTTAGATCATCTCGAAGGCTCGTCCATCTTTAAAACGTTGTCATCTTAGGAAGCAAGGATCCAACACGAAATGCCCATTCCTCTGGTCATATGTGGGTTCTTGTCCATTTGTGATTCCTGGTGCTGTTGTCCCATGACTGGCACTGTGGGTGAGCAAAACACTCTTGCCTCTCCCTATCCTCTGTTGGGTAACACGTACTTACTAACCTATGTATTTCGCCACGTGGCTGTTTTCTCCTCCTTCTGTGCTTTCGCTCCTTTGTTTTTAGGGGTTGGTTGTGCTTCCAGTTCTCGAGTCTCTCTCTGCTCTCATGTGTCCATCCGTCTGCAGTGCTCTGCCGATTCTTCCTTGCACACATTCCATTACCCATTCATATCTCTCGCTAAAAGAGGCTTGCTCAAAGAATGCTGCTGGGCAAATGGTATGATGGTCTTAGTAATTTGAAAACTTCCTGCGGTACGTGTTTTCCATTATTGACAACGGGGTTCCAGAAGAATATATGGCTCTGGCAAGAGTTTGGTCAATTTTTTCCTCCTCTTCTGGTGTCACCTGTGTACTAATGAAGCCATTGAGCGTGCTTTGTATGCGGCGGCTTGCACCTCCGTTGGCTCAGGGGTCCTGATGGGCACCTCTTTGTGGTGATGCTGATGTTTCAGAATCCGCAGTGGCAGCAGCTTCGCAGCTGTATGCAGAACACCAGGAAGCTTGCGTGCTTCTTCCTCGTCCTGGGCATCTTCTCTCACATTTTAAAAATGTCTGAAAAGCACTTCCCGGGTTCAGTTCTTTAACTAGAATTTGGGAATGTGTCTTTCAATGAACAATTCCGCGGGTGACTTCCAGCATGCAGAAGTTTCTGTGTGCCGGAAGTTAGCCTGACTGTTTTGCAAGAGCAAAAGCCAGTGGAACTAAACAGTGCAGTGGGGATAACTCCAGGCTAGCTGGAGACACCTTTCCAGGCATCCAGCCTCTCTTCCTTTCTCCGAAGCTAGGTAGGAAATTGTATGACACAACCTCAGATTACAAGGAATTCATGTGTGGCAGGCTGTAGGAACCAGGCAGCTGAAAATCAGAATTCGGGCGCATTTAGATTCCTGTTTTTCACTTTTCTGGCTGCTTTCCAGGCATTAAGATCGCAGGACCAGGAGGAATTGGATTTCTATATCTTTCTCATTTCAAAACCTCTACATCTTCCCTAACTCTCCTCTGTCTGGGGGCTTTTTGACCAGCACATGCCATATTATTAGTCTCTCAAGGAGTTGATAAATATCGCCGTCCTTGTCCATTTCAGGCCCACTCCACTGAGAGATGGTCAGGAGGAGTGAGACTTAGAAGTCAATGAAAGAAAACCCACAACAAAGCAGGCACAGATACTTCCTTCTTCCTCTCTGGGAGTCCGAAGTGATCTCTTGTCTGATGGTTCTGCTCCGTTGTTTGTTCTTGAGTTTTAGGAAATATAAGACCTTAGCTATATTAGACAGTAGAGAAGAGAACCATTCTATTGCTTGATGGGCTATAAGTCACAATACAAGTCACCGTCATCGCTCATCATGCCCTAAAAATTCATAATGGCCTGTTCAAACTATTTTTAGAGAAAAAGCAGATTTCAGCATTGACATTCTGCCCCAGCCTTTACCTCTTCAAAGGAGACCAGCACACATGAAACAGTCAGAAAACAATACAACCCGCCTGGCGTTGGCTGTAAGTGCAACAGAGTGATAGAGAATCAGTAAATATTTATTGAGCATCCTTTATTGAGTTACCAACCATGCAAGGCAGAGCAGAAGACAGGGCCCTGCCCTCAGTTTGATTATGGTCTATTTGAGGAAGCAAGCCATAATATGAAACAACAGGTCTGATGCCTTATGAAATATAATGTGGTCAGCCATGCAGCACAGACACTGTAGAAATTTGGAAGAAAGAAACTTCCCTGATGGGTAGAATGGTAGGCATTTTAAGGCTCGAGCTGGAAGGGGAGGGTAGCTATGCGGAAGACAAAACGATACGGCAAAAGCACAGAGGTTCCACAGCGCACCCGCCCATGAAAGCAGTCCAACTAAACCAGGTGGAGTGAGAATCAGAGCTGAGAAAGTCAGGTGGGGAGAGTACCCAGGAGGCTTTGAAAGCCTTGGCAGAGTGTGGATTGCAACTGTGGACCGCAGAGAATCCATGGCGGTCTTCACAAGGGAAGTGATAGGTTGAACGCAACGTTTCATGAGGACTAGCCAGGCAGCCACCCTTGGGATAGATGGGAGAGGCAAGAATGTGGAGGCAGGGAATACAAGCAAAAACACTGTTGTGGCTGACCAGGGGCAGGTGCTCAGGAGCTGAGCTATGGAGGTGGGAGAGGCAATGGAGACGGGACTGATGTTACAGACATTGCTAAGGGGAATTGGTAACACTTGCTGACTGACTTCATCTAAAGGGGAAGGACAAAGGCTATACATCCAGAAGGATTCTAAAGTGTTTGGTCTGGCAGTCTTCAAGAGGGTCAGGAGACCTGATTGGGAGGAAGATGAGTCTGCGTTTATTCCTGCTCAGTTTTAGGTGACAGTGGGACAGCTAATGAAAATGTTCAGTAGGCAGCTGGAAATGCAAAAGCCTGAGCTGTAGCCCTGTGTACTTTGGGAGAATTGAATCACTCAGATGTGTTGAGGGAGAAGTGAGGAAACTCACACGGGTCAGAAAAGTAGGAGATGAGGTGAAATTCACAGAGAGAGTGGCCAGGAGAGCGAGGGGCACTTTGGAATAGCCATAGGGAGGATGAAAGCTGCGTGTGGGTGGGGGGAGCTGAGGAAAAGGAAACGCACGGGGCCAGATGTGCAGAGTTCTGCGACTCCCTGCATCTTGCCACGCCTTGCCTTCTCAGGGTCAGACAGAGGCACCAGAGTGGGACAGTGGACAGGCTGAAGAGGAGGATAAGGGGAATCTGGAGAGGATAAATGGGACCCAGGAGAGCATCACATTGTCTCTAGGGCATGGCACTGCGGGAGAGGGAAGAGGGCAGATTGTTGGCATTAAAGATTGAGGCATAAAACGTAAGGGAGATGGTGATCCCTTCATGGCAATGGAGGGGACAGGCAAGAAGGGGAGGCCACTCAGGTGTCGCTGCATCCCAGAGATGTCTGTGAACCATGGGTGGCTCCCTAATACTGGCTTGCTTTACCTTCACTCCAGGACACTGCGAAGGAAAGCCCTGCTTCACACCCTCCAGACTCTAGCTAGTAGAAGTTTCCAGAGACTGAGGTCCAGCAGTTGGTGGGGGGAGAGGGGTTTGCTCGTTGGAACTTGATCTGATCCACTTGAACTGTTGGCTCAAAGCCCCTGATTCACTTCAGGGATGGTTTTTTTTATCATTTAAAATTTTTTTAATTCTTTATTCATTTTTGAGAGAGAGACAGCGACACCGAGTGTGAGCGAGGAAGGAACAGAGAGAGAGGGAGACAGAATCCGAAGTGGGATCCAGGCTCTGAGCTGTCAGCACAGAGCCTGAGGCGGGGCTTGAACTCATGAACCACGAGATCATGACCTGAGCCAAAGTCGGACGCTCAACCCACTGAGCCACCCAGGCGCCCCATATCATTTAAATGCCATAAACACTAAGAGCAAAGTAACCCACTGGATGCCTCCCCCACCCCCACTCTCCACACCTGCCAGGCCCAGCACCTGCAGCTCCACTGAGAGAGGACAAGAAATGCCCATCGGGCCCAGAATGGGTGGGGGTGGGGGTACCCTCCAAGTCTGAAGGAAAGATGGGGTGTTAGAGAGGTGCGGGGTGAACAAGATGATAGAGGTCCATTTGGCTACTGGAGAGACCACAGCTGAGTAGCTTGCTGGGGAGGAGGAATAAAAGCAGGTCACCCCCCCCCCCTTCTCCGTCTGGGTTTGGGCAACAAAGGGACACAAGCAACACATAGGCACACGAACACACACAGAGACACACAAAGTGCTGGAAACAGCAGAGGTGCATGGCCGATCATAGGACAGACGTTTAGCTAACGGGCTTCAACGCGTGTAAGGGCGCACGCGGACCTGCTCATTCAGCTCTTCTGCCACATGTCTGCTCCCTCCTTGCCAAGAGCGCCCTTCCCATGGAGTACCCTGGTGGGAGCAGAGGCAGGCCTCTCCCTTCCAGGCCTCACCCCTTCCCCTTTGTGTCTTTCTAGGTCGTGACATGGCGAGCACCACCCTGCCTGGTTACCCCCCTCATGTGCCCCCCACTGGCCAGGGAAGCTACCCCACCTCCACCCTGGCAGGAATGGTGCCTGGTAGGTGATAATGGTGCAGCTGCCTCGTTTAGATGGGGGTGACTACGCTGTGGGTGAGCTGCTGAGTCGGCTGTAGTCTGAGGCTGGGGGTGGGGGGAGACCCAACGTCCCCTCCCCCCAAGCCTTTTCTGTTCCATCCCTCTCTCTCCCTAGAGGCTGCAGTTGGTCCCTCGTCCTCCCTCAGGAGCAACCCAGGGAGGGAGTTGGCCGAAGGGGCTCTTGTGTGCACCCCACCGTATGCCAGGGCCCCTCCACGGTGCCCACCCAGTGGAGCCTGTGCCCCGGCTCCTCTCTCTGTGCCCCAGCCCACCCCAGCCAGCTGACACTGCTTGGAAGGGCCTGCCCTGGTTTCCATGGAAACTTGGAGCCCAGAACCATTTCCAGGGGCATTGTCAGTCACTCAGACAAAGCCACCCTGGTCCACACCAACCCGCAGGGAAAACCAGTGTGAACTGACCCCACCCCAGGGAGAGGAGGGAGCTAGTCCCTAAGGAAAGAGGAACAGAAGACAGGCTATGGCAGGATCCAGAGAGACTCTGGCTTCAGAGAGACAAGCTAGAGAACCACGTCTCCTCAGAGGTACCGGGCCCTCATTGCTCCTGGGAGGAGTTGGGTCTGGACTGTGTGGATCGGAGAGGCGGAGGCCGGATTTAGGGACTGAGGACTGTAGCTGGAGGTTGTGCTCTTTCCAACCTCCCATCCCAGATCGGGAGCCTGGCTTGAAGCCGGAGAGAGCTGAAGCTTCTGTTCGTATACACACCAAAAAACCCTCTTATCTTCAAGAGCGTGAGACTCGCTGGGCCTGCAGTCCACTCCTGCTGGTTGCCCTCTTGTGTGTCCCTTCCCTGACACACAACCCTCACGGTGGGGGAGGATAGAAGAGGGTGACTGGCCCCACTCCCGGATGTGCATCCAGGGGCAGCCCTGGGGAGGCAGAGCGTGGGGGGAAGGGCAGTGGCAAAGAGGAAGACTGCCCCGGGGTGCTGTACCCCCATAGGGGCTGAAGGGAGTTAGAGGAACTGGCTAAGGAAAGCTGGGAGGTGTAGGTGAGGGGATTCCTGCCCAGATCTGGAGGGGCGTGGGTAGGAGTGTTGGGGACAAGGAGATTCTTCTGGGAAGGTCCCAGCAGTGAGCAGGTGGAGGCTGGAGAAGGTCTTAGAGAGGAGGGGGTGAGGGAGGGGGGAAGCCTGCAAGGAGGTGGGGATGAGGGGAGCCGCAGAGAGCTCATGGTGGCAAGGGGGGAGTCGTTAAACAGAATCTAGTGCTGATGAGGAAATTACACTTGTTTCATTAGCGATGGGGAAGGAGATAGCTCAGTTCCTCTTGGTCACAGTTGAGCTCAGAAGCTCATTATCCTGCTGCACGCATGCTTTCCCTCCTCGTCAATAAACAGGCTTTCCAGTGGCTGCATCCCCCACCCCCACCCCAGCTCCCTCTCGGAGAGGGGCCCCTTCTCCTCTACTTAACCCGCGGTTAGGGATCACTGTAAACAGTCTGGGGTCATCACACAGGAGAAAGGGCGAGGGGGAAACCCGGAGGCCTGGCCTTTCTCCCGCGGAGGGAGGGAAGCAGCTTCCGTCCGCTCCCAGCCCACGGGGCCCTCCGCTAACCGCTCGCGGACCGGCGGGCTGTCCCCCTGCTTCCCACCGCCTCCTTCTGCTGCGTGGCCCGCCTATCGAATCTCTCCAGGGAAAGGCGGGGGGGGGGGCGGTGTTTCCCAGCAGAAACCCCCACCCCTTGCATTGGCACCGTGCTGAGATGCCATTCTCAGGACTTTCTGGGACAAAGTGTCCCGAGGGCCTTTCTTCGCCACCCTCCCCGGCTTCCATCCCGTGGGGGCTACGATTCCTAGAACCAGAGTATCCACTAAAAAGGCCCTAGACCCCAACGCAGCGGGGTAGGCGCGCCTGGACCCGGAACAAACCCTCCCTGGGTGACCCAGAGCGCCTCCGCGGCGGAGCCCCGAGCCCCCAGCCCATGTGCGAGGCCGGTCGGTGCTTCTGCACCCGTCCCCCCACCCCCGCCCCGCAACGGGCTCTCCCCACGCAGACCCAGTGGATTGCTCTGCCTCTGTCCTGCCCGCCGCACCTGCACCTCGGGCCCGGGGGAGGCCGCTGGCGGGGCACGTCGGGTCCGCCCGGGCGTTGCGCTGGTCTGATCCCCACTCCCCAACCCTCCCGCAGGGAGCGAGTTCTCCGGCAACCCGTACAGCCACCCCCAGTACACGGCCTACAACGAGGCTTGGAGATTCAGCAACCCCGCCTTACTAAGTGAGTACGCCACCTGGCTGGCCGGCGGCTCAGCGCGTCAGCCCGCGGGCAGGCTTGGCCGGGCTGCTTCCGGACGCCGGTCTCGCTCCCCTCGACCCGCCCTTCGGGTGCCGGGCGGGCAGGCTCTGTTAGTGCAGCACTGAGGCCCCGGGATCCCTAGAGGACGCCCGCGCCTCCCGTCCCTTCCCTCCCTTCCTCTCCCTTCCCGGGGGTTAGAAGGCTCTGCGCCGCCCCCACCCTCGCCCCCCCCCCCGGAAAGTCCCCAGTCGGGCGGCGGCGGTCACCCATTGATCGGGCCCCTCTCCCATCGGTGAATGAAGCTCTCCTGGGGGCAACCGGCCCAGCAGCCCAGCCGAGGTCTCCCTTGCCCCCAGCCCCGGGGAGGTCTTTGCTTTTCTTTCCTTTTTTGTTCTCCTGTTTGTCCTCTCACCCAGCCCATTCTTCTCCTGTGTTAACTTCCAGGTTCCCCTTATTATTATAGTGCCGCCCCCCGGGGCTCCGCCCCTGCCGCTGCTGCCGCTGCCTATGACCGCCACTAGTTACCGCGGGGACCACATCAAGCTTCAGGCCGACAGCTTCGGCCTCCACATCGTCCCCGTCTGACCGCCCACCCCGGAGGGAGGGAGGACCGACGCGACGCGATGCCTCCCGGCCACCGCCCCAGCCCCACCCCCACCCCAGGAACCCTGCAGCCCTTCACACCACCCCGTCGAAGGCCGGACAGGACGGGTGGAGCCGCGGGCGGGACCCTCAGGCCCGGGCCCGCCGCCCCCAACCCCGCCCGCCGCCCCTCCCCGCCTGCCTGGACTGCGCGGCGTCGAGAGGAGGGCGCGACCCAGCTCGCCCCGACTTGGCCCGAGCCGGCCCCGGAGCGGACCAGCCACACCGCGGGACCCTGGCCGGGCCCGCCGCCACGCGCGGGGGACACGTTTCTGTGACACACAATCAGCGCGGACTGCAGCGCGGCCCAGCCCCGGAGCAGCCCGCCCCGGACGCTCCGGCGCCTGGAGGCTTCGCTGGAGGGACTGGGCGAAGGAAATTAAGAACAAAACGATTTTTCTGCAGAAGGAGGAAGAGCCCCCTGCCGAACCCTCGGGGAAAAGTCCTTACGCTCGCGCCAGCCGGACTGCCCCCACCTTCCGAGTGTGCCCTACCCCAGAAGGCGGAACGGAATGGGGGCGTGGGGTCCGGGCTCTTGGGACGGGGGTTGGGGTCATCAGGTCTTTCCGAAGTTGGGACCCAAGGCACGCAGGCCCCAGCAGCGCGCACCCACCGAGCCCCACTCTTGGCTCTACCCTATTCCACCTGAACTGCCTGGTTTTCCAGGGCACGCCTACTAGTGACCAGACTCTCGGCCCCATCTCGCCCCTACCTCAGCGTCTCTTCCATCTGCGGCCCTCCCATTCTTCCCCCCTGCCTGTCCTTTTCCCACCCCACGACTCTGCACCTCTCCTTCCTAACTCCTCGCCCCTGCGGAGGCTCTCCAGTGCCCGCTGCAGGACCAGTTTCCGTAGGCCGCGGGCACTGGTCTTCCCGGGCAGTTCCTGGACGTCCCCTCCCCCGACACAGACTCGCGATCTGCCGGTGGTAGGAGCCGGTTCTGAGCCGGCGTCTGAGCTGCGGCGGGGTGGGGGTGAGGGCCGCCCGCCCCATCCCCACCCCCACCCCCACCCCCACCCCCACCCCCAGCCTCCTCCTCCGGCAGGAACTGAACAGAACCGCGAAAAGTCTACATTTAATATGATGGTCTTTCCAAAAAGGAGAAGCAAAACAAAACAGAAACCCAACAGGCTGCTGCTTTGTAAAAAGACGGTGTGTGTCGTGTGAAGGCGAACCCCGATGTATATAAGCCCGCCCCTCCGCCCCGCCCCGCCCGGTAGAGTCCCCGCTGCCCGCCCGCCCTGCCTGTAGATACGCCCCTCTGTCTGTGCTGTGAGAGTCGCCGCTCGCTGGGGGGGAGGGGGGGACACAGCTACACGCCCACTAAAGCACAGCACGTCCCGGGGGAGGGGGGCATTTTTTATGTTACAAAAAAAAAATTACGAAAGAAAAGAAATCTCTATGCAAAACGACGAACATGGTCCTGTGGACTCCTCTCGCCTCTGTTTCGTTGGCTATTTCTCTGTAATTCCGTGTTTTCGCTCTCCTCGTCTCTCTCCTCCGCATCTCTCCCCTCTCTCCATCTCTCTCGTCCCCGCCTCTCTCCCCCTCTGTCTCTGTCTCTGTCTCTGTCTCTGTCTCCGCCCCTCCCTCGGCCTCTCCCCCAGCCCCGGCCCGGCCGCCTAGCCCTCGCCGGCTAGCCCCGAGGTGGCCCCCCGACCCCAGCCCCGGGCTCGCCCCTCCGGCCGTGCCCCGCGCGCCCTGGGCCGCCCCGCCCCGTAGTTGCTCTCTCGGTAGCGGCGATGCGCCCTGCATGTCTCCTCACCCGTGGATCGTGACGACTCGAAATAACAGAAACAAAGTCAATAAAAGTGAAAATAAATAAATAAATAAAAATCCTTGAACAAATCCGAAAAGGCTTGGAGTCCTCGCCCAGATTATCTCTCTCCCCTTCGAGCCTTGTTATTTGAAAAGGAAAAACGAGAAAAGAGAATAGTTGAAGGGAACTGCCGGCGCCCGGCCAGGCTCCAGTGGCCCGAGCGGGACGGCGAGGGCGCTGAGGTTCAAACTCCGAGGCCCGGTCCTTCCCAGTCCTCGTGGAGCTGGCCTGGCCGGGCAGGGGCCCCAGACCCAGGACCCAGCCAAACCCTCGAGAGATCCCCGACAGCTCTGGTCTCCTTAGCCACTTTCAGCGCGTCGGTTCGTTTTGATTCTTTTCTTTTTCTTTCTTTTCTTTTCTTCTTTTTTTTTTTTTTGTGCACATGAGAAATAAATAATAATAATAATAAATAATAATAATAATAAATAATAATAATAATAAAATTTTGTATGGCACTCCCCATGGCTCCAGGTTTGTCTCTCCCTGTCTCTGGGACAGGCCTCCTCTCACACTGGTCGACCCCAAATACCTGACTCAGTGATCCTCCAACCGTGACCTCCCTGTCACCCCTTTGCCAAGACCCTTTCGTGATGGCTGAAATCCGGCAAAGGCCCAGATGAGTCCCCCCTTCAGTAGCTACCCCCACCGCCCGCCCCGCTCTGGGGGCAAGGAGTTTCGCTTTCCAAAACTTAGGTAACTTCGAGTTAGGCGTCTATACCAGGCCTATTTTGTCACCCTGCCTCTCTCCCCGCACCCCGATTGAGGGTTCAGGCTCTCAGAACGGAACGCAACGTCGGAGGCGCTCTACCCGTGGGTGGGGGTTGCCTGCTGTGCCCGCTCCTTCCTCCGCTCATCCCTCGGCCGCATTTTTATCCCCTGAGTCCACACAGCGACCGCGGAGGCCGCAGACGCCTGCCACGAGTTTCCTCGCCGGTCATTTGCTTCCAGGCCTGGACAGTGCCCAGACCCGCGGAGACTCAGGGAGAACTTGCCGCTCACCGGACCTCATGTGCCCTTGGCTTTGTCCCGGAGAGGGCGCTTAGGCGCTTCTGTCTGTGTGTCGGTGGCTTCTATTTATGTTTCCGTGGGTCTGTACGGCCCTGGGAGGGTCTGGTAGTGGAGAAG
Organism: Prionailurus viverrinus; assembly: GCF_022837055.1. Taxonomy (NCBI): domain Eukaryota; kingdom Metazoa; phylum Chordata; class Mammalia; order Carnivora; family Felidae; genus Prionailurus; species Prionailurus viverrinus. Next base: position 59,973,900 of record NC_062571.1, read on the forward strand.
TAGGAAAACAGTTCATTTTTTCGGACACTCTTACTGTTCTTGTCCGGGGAAGGATCTGTGCGTCCGTCCCTGTGTCTCTCTGTTCCTGCTTTGGGGAGGGATGGAGTGATTGTCCAGGATTGTCCAGGCTGCATCCGAGGTACTTGAAAGGGGTACCCCCTCTATCTCTCCAGCAACCTCCCAACTCCAGCCCTGCCACAAAGGCCACAGCCTCCACCTGGTCTCTCTGCTCACAGAGACTTTCTTTCTTGGCCTTTAGCCCCCAACTCTGCCTTTTCTCACTTGACAGACTATTGAAACTCTGAGCTGCCAAGGACGGCAACCAAGGCCTGGAGGCAGACTAAGGAGTGACCTTCTCCCTTGGCTGGTATCTCCCGGACACCTCCTTCCCACCAGGATCCCAGGGGCCTTTCTTTCCCCCAGCCCATTTGCCCAGCTTCACCCACATCATGGGACTTCAGGAGGATATGAAGGATCCCCAACAAATCAGCAAGCCCCTAATCAAGGCTATCCCCTCTCTTCTCCCTCTCCACCTAGGTCTCCTCCCTATTCCCCATCTCAGCAAATGACAGTCCCGATTTTCCACCCTGCCCAGTGAGTCTCCTGGAAGAATGGTCTTCAGACTTCTTTGATCATACACATCTATTGGCAAAAAGAATTCTGAACGTGTACCCCCAATATAGGTATATTTCCTTATTTACAAATTCCGTAAATGTACTACCGGACTAACGTTATGAATTTCATAGCACGTAAAAAAAAGAGAAAGGGTGCGATTGGAATACATAGAAAGAGAAGTTCTAGTGTTCTCATCTCATGCCTAAATGGATTCTTTTGTACTCCCTGGAAAAGTTACACCCCACTTGGGAGATCCTGCTCGGAATCCATCAAGACCCAGGACATCCATCCAGCAGAACCCCTAGCTATTGCCTGATGCCCAGTGGGTGAGTTCCTGGAAATTCCTGAGTTGGCCCAGCCAACGCTGCTCTCATCATGTAGAAGGCTACCGGGCCCCCAGTACCTGGCTTTGCCTCCAGGTGCCCCTAGACTGGGAAACCTTCCCAGGGTTCATTAAATTAGAAGCCAGCCCTTACCTGGGTCCCACCAGAACCCCTTGCCTTCTGTTCTATTCTGGTCACCTTCAGACCAAGTTGGACAGCGAGGATCCCATTGTCTACAGTGACCATCTTTGCCCAGAAGCTTTCACGTTGTGCCCCTCCTGAGGGGCACAAGATTTCCGCTTGGAAATCTGAGGGGCCCCCAAGCAGTTCTGCCCTCTTTGGCCAGTTTCCTGTTCTAACTGCAGCCCCATTTACCCACCCCAAACACCAAGAGGGCCCATTCTCTAGTTTCAGTATCCCCCAGAACTCACCTAATTTTGACTTGGCAGGTCCTGTCCCTGCCCCACCCCACAGAGTTCCCAGCTGAGGTACACCAAGTATGACAATTAGAAACAGATGAATAAAGGTGTCCTGGGTTGAAGGAACAGCGGGAGGAAAGACATAGAGGCATGGAAATATACCAGATAAAATGTGGCTGGAGAATCAGGTGCCTGGGGAGAGACGGGGGGGTGGGGGGGGTGGGGGGGGTGGAGGGAGATGGCGGGAGATGAAGCGTAAAAGTAGTTGAGAGCCAGGATACTGTGCTGGAAAATGTCAAAATGGTATCCATCACCTACACGGCCCCTTTAGGGAAGCTGCCCCACTCCCCGCCCCTCCTGCGCATGTAGACACCGTATTTGTACCAATGACTCTGCTACGTGAATTGGACTCTAGCACAAATCCAAGCCGAGCCAATCAGGACAGCACACAGGACGCGGGAGACAATGAGGACATTCCCCGTGGGGAGCAAAGCCCTGCGGAGGCCCTGAGGGGATTCCCCAGTCTTCCTCATCTCCATCTCCCTGGAGGACAACTCCATTCTACCACTCACTCAAGCCAAAGACTCACATCTTCCCTGACGCCCTCATCTTTCTCACTCCACTGGCGCAATCAGACGGCTCTACCTTTAAAACAGACATGGAATTGGACCGCTTCGGACCACCGGCACTGCACTTAGTCCAAGCCACTAAGATCGTTTACCTGGATTTACAAAAGACCATTCTCATCAGTCTTTCTGCTTCCATCTTTGCCCCACCCACCCCAGTCTGTTCTCCCCCAGGCAGCCAGACTCATGCTCCAAAATGTAGAGCAGACCACGTCCCTCCTCTGCCCAGAGTCTTCCAGTGGCTCCTCTTCTCCTGCGGAGTCAAAGTCAGAATCCTAAAACTGACCTATAAGGACCTGCACATTCTGGCTCTCTCCCCGCCCCCACACCCCTTCCGCTGCTATAAGTCACCTCCCATTACCTCCTCTAGCTCACTGTGCTCTGAGCCTGCTGACCCCTGCACAATACTTTGGTTTCTCCAAGCATGAGCCTTCTCAAGACACTTGCACTTGATGTGCTTAATACGCCCTGACACTCGCCCCACTTCCTTAAGGACTCTACTCCAATGTTACCTTATCAACAGGGCCTTCCCCGACCAACTTAAAGATCCCTCTGCTTCTCCATGCTCTTTACCACCACCTGAAAGATTATGTTTTACTGGCTTCTGTCTTGCCCTCTCCCATTAGAATGTGAGCTCCGTGAGAGCAGATTTTTGTGTGATCTCTTTGCTGCTGTATCGCCAATGCCTGGACAGTGTTTGGCACACAGATGCTCAGCGAATGTGTGATGGACAAATAAATGAATGGGGTGATGAGAACAAGAAATTGTGAGTAGGCGGGGGGCTGAGGCAAGGGAGAGAAACAGTAAAGAGTGAGAGATGAGAGGAACCCTCAGTCACATAGAAGAGGAGGATGACCCCCAGAGAGCAGCCGAGTAGCTAAGAAAGAAGTGAGAAAGGGCAGAGGCTGTTCCTACTTCTCTCACAGCCCGGTGGTTTGATGTGATCACAGAACTCCTTGAACAACTTCCTCCGTTACCTAGGGTGACTCTTTGCCACCGTTGTCCCCATGGGGGCGTTGAGGATGCATCTCTTCATCCAGTGGGACACTGCCCCTCCACCATCCTGTACAGTGCTTATGGGGCTGTCGATCAGAGTGTCCTAGCAACCCCTGACCATAGCTGTGGGCCTGAGACCCACATCTGGCCAATGAGGACCTCATGTCCTTGTCCAAAGCACATAGTCCTCAAGTTAGGAACAGAGTCTTGTCAGAAGGCTCATTATTGGGAACTGGAAGAGAGAAGTTCTCTTCTCTTGGCCTATAAGCTCAAGTGATAAGGGCTTTGGACCCCTAAGGACTGCCACCCACCATGTGGAGAAAGCAGACCCACTCAGAGTCAGGCAGGGACACCGAGCTGAGAAGTAGAGAGAGAAAAAGAGTTCTGCTGGTTTTATCCCAGCTTCTGGAGCCGGCTAGGCCTGAAACAAGACCACTTTTGGACTTCCAGGGTCGTAAGCCAGTACTTTCTCCTTTCTTTCACTTAAGCAAATGTGTTGAATGTCTGTCAATTGCAACTGAAAGGGTTCTGACTTACACAGTTGTAGAGTGCACAAATGCCCTGTTAAGAAGTTTCAGGGGCGCCTGGGTGGCGCAGTCGGTTAAGCGTCCGACTTCAGCCAGGTCACGATCTCGCGGTCCGTGAGTTCGAGCCCCGCGTCGGGCTCTGGGCTGATGGCTCGGAGCCTGGAGCCTGTTTCCGATTCTGTGTCTCCCTCTCTCTCTGCGCCTCCCCCGTTCATGCTCTGTCTCTCTCTGTCCCAAAAATAAATAAACGTTGAAAAAAAAATATTTAAAAAAAAAAAAAAAAGAAGTTTCAATTTTTTTTTCTATAGGCGATGAGAGCCATGAAATTTTTTGAGCAAGAGAGAATGGCTTAATGGGCCTGTGTTTTTGGAAGAGCTCTCTGTCCATGATGTGAGGAGTAGGATATGAGAAGAGACATTGGGTACAGACAGGCCTGTACCACAGTGGCCCAGGCAAGAGATAATGGCGGTCTACACTCAGGATTCACTCAGGAAGGACACTGGCATGGAAAAATGATGAGGTTATATTTTTAAGCAAAAAAGAAAAGAAATGTGTCGAGCAGTAGACACACTGTATAAGAAAAAGGAAAAATAGAAATCATTTGCTTCTATATACATAAACATTGGAAAGATAAACACCAATCTAATAAAAAGAGCTGTCCCTGTGTGGGGAACAGTGTAGATGCGGACCCAAAGAAGTAAGGTATCTCTGGGTATATACCCTTTTAATGTAATTTTAACTTTATTGAAAAAAAAACGAAATTTAAATTAAAAAATGCAAAGAGACAATCAGGTCCTTGGCATGTATAGGCATAACTGTTTGATGAATACACCAAATTTTGCTTTTTTGCGGTATGACTAAGGAAAAGGACATTGCATTTGGTGAATAGGGGATACGTGGTGACCAGAAAGCTAGTGTTTTTTGAAGGTGGAGGGAGGACTGGGGTGGGGGCGGGGCAGGGGATGTGGCCAAGACCTGAGGAAGCTGGAGACAGAGTGTAAACAATTCTTTTGAAAGGTTTGGAGAGGAAAAGGCTTGAGACGTTGTGATTGGTGAGCTCAAGGGTATGTTCTTTCAGGCTAAAGGCTGTGGATAAGCCTGCTGGTTGAGGCAGAGGGTGGAAGGCAGGGGTAGGGGATGAAGAGAGGCTGTTTGAAGATGGATGTGAGAGGCTTATGGAAGGAGGTCTGAAAGAATGGGGCAGAGGCATAGGGGTGAGGGGTGGGGAGGACCCAGAGAATTCTACTGGGAGAGGAAGGCCATAAGGGGAAGGGAACTGCCGGGGTTACTCAGAGGGAATTTAGGAGGCACAACTTCTGTCTGCTCAGAGTGTGGGGAGCAGGGCTAGGGCCAGCCTTGAGGAGGGTAGAGTTGTAGAAGAATCTCCTGGGGATTCAGAAGGATGTCTGACAGCAGGAGCGTGTTGCCAGCCAGCAGCAGAGAGAACACACACGGGTGGTAGATCTCTGGCTCCCCTTGGCCAGGCTGGTTCCATCTGTCAGGACAAAGCAACTAGATACTCCCTCCCAAGATTGCACTGCTCCTCCCTTTCTGATCTGATCCACATCCCCCTCCTCCATGTGGCCTCTCTACCTGAAAGAACCCCAGCAGCCACTCAGGCCCATTTTCATGATCTGATCTTTGTGACTGTCCATCCCCAAGTGCCCCGGCATGACCTCAACTGCCTTATAAGAGAAGTCTGTAGAAGACCCATCCTCCCAGCGCTCCCCCACAAGGAATTCCCAGCCCCCATATGCAACCTAGAGGCACAAGCATGTGTGCATGGAGGCATCTCTAAGCCAAGAGCAGAAGGGACGCAAAAGTTGGGTCTAAAAGGGCCAAGAAGGCCCTTCCTCTCTCTGTGCCTCAGTTTCCTCATGTGTAAAACCCAGATGGCCTCTGGGACTCCTTCCCACTTTGACATTCTAGGCTTCTACAGTTATAAACTCTAGGTGCTCAGGCAATCTCTGTGAGCAGGAGAATTCAAGAAACCTCTGTGGAGGTCGAGTAGGTATATTCAGATGGTGAAGGTGATGGAGGAGGGTTTTTTGAACTGTAGAAAGAGGAGGCATGGATTTATTTATTTGTTGCCATCTCTCCCATCTGGGAGTTAGTACTGCCTTTTCCTATCTCTCTTCCCAGTGTCTGCCCAGAGGTCTCTAGGGATAGGGGCTGCAAGCATTGAGACAGGAGAGTGGTGGAGCCCATTGAAGGTGCAAGGTAGGGGACTAAGGGAGGAAGACAAAGGAAGCAGCCATTTGGGGCCAACTACATTCTCTGCCTCCCCCCACACCCCCACCTGCCCAAAGCATCCCAATACCCTAATTAGCCAGTCCCTTAGGCCCCTGTTAGTCAGGCCGGCTGAGCGCCCAACTCCCTGGGGACCAGCCCCCTTACCCCCCAGACTAATCAGTCCTTTGCTCCTTGAGTGCATGAGCGTGCGCGTGCATGTACACACACACACACACACACACACACATACACACACACACACACACACACAACACACACACACACACACACCCTTATTCTCTCCCAGATCCCCAGGCCTCATTCTCGCCTTCAGAGGGTTAATTTAGGGTAGTACTAAATTCTCCCAATGAAGACACCCCCATTTGAGATGATTGAAGAGTTGGGGAGAAGCCAGGGAAAGTTTGGGGGTGCTTTCCAATTGGAGTTTTCTCTCAAACTTATGGGACCAAGAATGTATAGCAAAGGATGAAGCCATGAGTGGGGGTGCCCTATGGCACCCCAAGCCCTTGGGATGGCACCTCTCAGGCCCCCATCTATGGTCAATATTCACCCCAATCCAGACCCCCTCCTCCCCTTCATCTCCCATTCGTCTCCCCACCCCCTTACCCCCCGACACCCGCACTGTCAGCCCAAACACATGATAAATTGCCCTGTCAACAGAATTCATTCAGGGACCAATTAATTCCACAGAAATGAACCAGGAGCCATCAGTTGCTGAAAAACTCAGAGTGCAGGGAGCGGAGGGAGGGGGTGCAGGCGGGGGGTGGGCGGCAGAGGAGGGGACAGGGAGGCTGGGGAAGTTAGTCTGACAGAAATTGGTCATTTAATGCTTAAGTGCACGCTAGACAGCCCTGTCATCGCCCGCGGCCCCCGCGCGGGATTAATTATCGGAGGAGGAGAGGGCAGCCCAGCCCAGCCCAGCCATCTGTCACCAACCAAGGCTGGAGTCACCCAGGACTTGGGCCACCCTGAGTCCACTTCCAAGTCTTCAGGCCTCTTGCTTCCCCGCTTCCACATCCTTCCACATCCCAATCCTATGTCCAACCTCATATTGTAGACCCTCAGGTGCATTTAGTCAGGTCTTGTCATCAGCTTAGGCCAACCAGGAAGCCTCTTTGACCTCTTGACTGGGTTAGGCCCCATAACTCCCTGTACTCCTCCATCATTACCCTCAGCCATCTTGGGTAACTCTTTGTGGGTAGCCCAAGATATGATTGTCCCACTTGATCCTGGTGTGAGGGAATGGCACCATCTTTCACACAACTGCTCAAGTCAGAATCCTACTGGTTGTCCTTGACTCTTTCCTCTCCCTTACACCTCTCATCCAACCAGAATCCAAGTCCGGTTGGTTCAGCCTTCCATAAATATATGAAATCTGGGCCAGTTGCTTCTAGCTCCTGACCACCACCCAAGGCTGAGCCATCAGCAGCTCCACTTGAACTCCTGATTTAGGCTCTTGCTAACAACTAACAATTATCTTTAAAAATACAAGTAGTATCCTGTTGTGCCCCTCCACACAAACACACATACACATACACACTACCTTCCAGTTTGACACTCTTTGGTGGACCACCATGGACCCGCAGGGTGTCAAGTTCAAACTCTTGACTTGACTCTCAAGGCACAAAGTCCCAGCCTCACCTCCAGTATGCTTCCCTTGCTTTCTCTACCGTCCTCCCTTTCTGAGTCCCACTGACCTCCCTTTCTGGTTTTTCTCCCAGCCTACAAACGTCTTTCTACCCTGTGACGCCCTCGGCCAACTAACTTTACTAACTGCTATTCATCTTTGAGATCTCAGATTAAATGTTACTCCTTCCAGAAAGCCTTCCCTGACCCCTTGATGTGCTTGTATAGCTCCCAAACTTCCATTCATCAACATGTCACCTTATTTATGCATTGTCTGTCTTTCCACCAAAATGTTAATTTCATGAGAATGGAGTCCATGTCCTTATCCTTCTAACCTGGCACTTAATGGATATCAGAAAATATTTGTTGAATAAATAAATTAATGAATAAAGGCCTAACCTTGTCTTGGCTCTATCCCTAGCCTGACTCTGGGGCCAAGCTCCTCAGAGTCAGATCTTTCCTGGAAGCCCAAGACATGCTGGCATGACTGGGGAGATGGGAAACCCTCAGGATACTTGTGAGCCCCTGAAACTGACCCAAACCAGCTATGCTAGGTGGGTTCAGATGAGGCTGCCGAGAGCTGGAGGTTAGATTGGTCAAGAGAATGGCTGGAAGGACTTCCTAGAAGAGCAAAGCCCAGAGTCTGGAAGAAGCATGCTCTGTGCAGAGACATGGGTTGGCTGAAGCATGGGGCTGGTCAGAGAAGGAAGGGGTAAAAAAGTTGGAAAGAGAACTTTCCAAATATGATTTTGCTATACTTCCCAAAGGTTGAACTGACAGGACTTGGATACTGATTAGATGAGAGGGATGAGGGAGACCAGTTTGTGAAGGGCAATGAATGCCAGGCTGAGTTTGGCCTTTCTCCTGTCATTGACTGCTTCTGATGATGGCCAGATGCAGAGTTTTATTTGCAGAGTTAATTCAGGCTGACAAACAGGGTGATTAAAGGGAAAAGTTGAAGCAAAGAGATCATTAGGAAGCTGGTAGAGTTATGAGAGACAGAGAGAGAGAGAGAGAAGTTGACCTATGGAAAGAAGGTTTGTGACAGAGAAGTCTCCCATGACAAGCAGAGGGGGATGAGGTGAGCGGAGGGATCTTCTCTCCAAGAAGTTCAAGAAGGCCTGGTGGCAGCCTCACTGAGATAGCATATCGGGACTTGGCTGCCAATTGTATCTGAAGGTGAGGGAGAGAGAGAACAAAAGATGATTGGCTCCAAGGTTTGTGTTCCAAGAGCCTGGATGGCTGATGAGGCCATCAGCAGTGTTAAGACAAGAGGCTGACTTGGTACTAGAAACAATGAACGTGACTTTGTCTACATGCCTGAGTTTGGCATGCTTGGGCATGATGTCCAATAGACAGAATTAAAGAGCAGTAGCTCAGGGGTGTGAATTGGCCTTGGGATGTAGAATTGGGAGCTATACCTTCCTACCTTTGCTTTCCCACCTATCCTCCAAATTTGCATATCAGTTTGGATAAGCCAGTGTAACTTTGTGACAAATTACAATAGTATAACGCTTAAGGTAATCCTACAATAATACATATAATGCAGTAAAGATATGTCATCAAATACAAGTCATAGTGTAATAATAATAATAATAATATGTAATAATGTAATCTAGAAATAAAATAACCATATGACAATTTACTAATATCAACCAGGAAATTATGAGTCAATATATTGGTTAACAGTATGGGCTATATTTTGGTAATGAGGTAACCATGTAATCAGTGATTGCAGTGAATCAGTGTTGAAATGACTGTAACAAGGCATACAACCCAGCAATAAAATGACAACCTGACAGTGTAATCATGTTAACTTGGTAATGAGGTACTGATATAAGGATGCCATGACTCAATGGCAGAGTGGTGATGATGTCACACAGTAATAAAGCCTCGAGATCAGTGAAAAGAAAGAGGACAGAACTCTTAACATGAGCCCCAAGGCCCTGAGAACAGAGTGAGAGAGTCCTAAGTTTGAATAGAACCTTCCTCAGGATGCAGCAAAGGTCTGGAAGCAGCTTCTGGAGGGATGATATAGCCTGGGACAGGAAAGAACTGAGCCAAGAAGGAAAGTTGGCAAGGCAAAACAAACAAAAATAGCATTGGCTTTGCAGGACAGGACACAGTGCTGTGGAGCTGGCCAGAATGGAGGGGCCTGGGCTGGGGTCGGAAGGAGGCGGTCTCTGATTGCCGAGTAGTATCTGAACAGCCCTAACAGCATTCAGTGTTCTGAGTGCTCATTTGGCCCAAGAGATGTCTGCTCCCTCAGGAGCTAGAAAGGACGGTAAATCACGTTCTGTACTGTGCTTGTAAGATTCTTAGAACCATCAAGTTGACAAATATAGAAAAGAAAACCCAGAGCTAATAATAATAACACAATTGAAAACAACTCACCTTTATCCAATCTTTAGCATGGACTAGGCAGTGTAATCAGTACTTTCCCTGCATTATCCACAAGAACCCTGTTAAGAAGGTTTTACTGTTTCTATTTTATAGATAAAAATAATGAGATTGGTTAATATATTTGCCCAGAGTCACAAGGCAAGTAAGGGGTAGAGCTGGAATTCAAACCCAGGCCCATTTCCCTTTAGAGCACATCCATGCCCTTGCCATTGGGTATCTGCTTTAGCATGTGTCCCTAAGTAAGAAGCAAACCAGGGGGCAGGTTGAGCCACGACAAAAGTGTGTAACATATCCCTAAACACTAATTTTATTAAAGGACCAGTGTTAAGGTGGATGAAAATATGTATAATAAGCAACCACCTATCTCATAAAGAAAGGAGGAATATGAACACATATACCTATTTACACACATTTTACAAAATGGAAATATGAACCAAAAGACTTTTTAAAATGTTCATCTATTGAAGAGGGGAGGAAATAAACGACGAGGAACAGGGTAGAAAATAGACATAACTGGCTATATCTTATTTTGTAGACTTGACTTTAGAACCATGCAAATATTTTATATAATAATACAACAAAAGTAAGTAAATTAATAAGGAATCTCTGCCCCCCCCCAAAAAAAAACAAAAGCAAAATGAGACAAATGGACCTAACTATTCGTGGAGCTGGTGTCACAACCACATAGACAGAAACCATTTCAAGTAATTTAAAACCTAGTCATTGACTGTACATACATTCCCTAGTGGGACATACATTAAAAGAGAAAATAAATAATTATATCAATATTCATGGAGTTTTTCAGTGTGAGAGAAACAAACAAAACCAGATGGAAAATCAACAAAGATAAGTAAAAGCTCCATAGTCCTGGATTTAATTGGACATATTAGTAATAACTCAATGCATTTTACCTTTTTTTAAAAATTACTTTCCTGGATCTATCCATGGAAAAAGAAAAAGAAAATGACCAACTCAATACCAAGCACCCCAATCCCCAGATTGTGGTTTTTAAATACCACGTTTCACTAAAAGGAGCAAGTACTCTGGGAAAATGGAAGATTCCAAGTCTGAAATAGGAAATGTAAAAGACGATTCTGGAAATCTTGTCATATCAGAAAGCAAAAAATCTACTAAAGAATACTAGGGTCATGTTAAAAGGACTTAGTTGCCAATTAGAGACTCTCACTGGCCAATGACTAACTGAGCATCAATGAAAATAATAACTGCAATTAATTAAAAATCATAAAATATATTTAAATTCATGAGTCCATAGTTATACCTAAAAGAAAAGCCTTATTGATCTTCTTTGGAGGTTTCTAGGGAATCAACTAATTATTTGGGAAACTGATAAAGAGAAAAAAATCAAGTATACTTCTACTGTGTTTCTTATATGAACTGTACCTTAGGAGAATCAAATAGTAGGTGAGGGGAAGTTTCTCTTTATAGAAGTCTTCCAGCTAATAAATGAAGAAGGCATGGATGGGACTAGAATATTATCATTTTGTAATCCCTAACGGAATAATAAATCTAGACAACAATCATTGATGGCTGTTAATTTCCCAAAAAAAAGAAATAACAGAACATTATGTGCCTCTTGATGAAAATACAACAACAACAAAACCTATTAATTGGTATTTCCAAAAATATCAAACCTGAATCTGAACAAGTCACTGGATATAACTCGTATTTTACAGAAAATACTATGAACAGAGGAACCACAAGGCTGCATTCTGATTTAGGTTCTTGTCCCCATCACCCATTTAGCCCATCTCCCCACCCACGACCCCTTCAGCAACTCTCAGTTTATTCTCTATAGTTAAGAGTCTCTTATGGCTTGCCTCTCTTTATTTTTCCCCTATGTTCATCTGTTTTGTTTCTCAAATTCCACATATGAGTGAAATCATATGGTATTTGTCTTTCTCTGACTGATTGGTTTTGCTTAGCATTATACTGTCTAGCTCCATCCACGTTGTTGCAAATGGCAAGATTTCATTCTTTTTTATGGCTGAGTAATATTCTGATATATATATATATATATTTATATATATATATACATACATACATATATATATATACACCACATCTTCTTTATCCATTGATCAGTCAATGGACACTTGGGCTCTTTCCATAATTTGGCTATTGTTGATAATGCTGCTATAAACACTGGGGTGCATATGCCCCTACGAATCAGTTTGTATCCTTTGGATAATCGCCTAGTAGTGCAATTCCTGGATTGTAGGGTAATTCTATTTTTAACTTTTTGAGGAACTGCCATACTCTTATCCAGAGTGGTTGTACCAGGTCGCATTCCCACTAGCAGTGTAAGAGGGTTCCCCTCTCCATCCTCACCAACACCTGTTGTTTCCTGTGTTGTTAATTTTAGCCGTTCTGACAGGTGTGAGGTGGTATCTCATTATAGTTGTGATTTGTAGTTCCCTGATGATGAGCGATGTTGAGCATCTTTTCATGTGTCTGTTAGCCATCTGGATGTCTTCTTTTGAAAAATTTCCATTCATGTCTTCTGCCCATTTCTTAACTGGACCATTTGTTTTTTGGGTGTCGAGTTTGAAAAGTTCTTTACAGATTTTGGATATTAGCCCTTTATCAAATATGTAACCTGCAAATGCCTTCTCCCATTCCGTAGGTTGCCTTAAAAGACTGAAGCCTTTTATCTTGATGAAGTCCTAATAATTCATTTTTGCTTTTATTTCTCTTGCCTCAGGAGATGCGTCTAGTAAGAAGTTGCTATGGCCAAGGTCAAAGAGGTTGCTGCCTGTGTTCTCCTCTGGGATTTCGATGACATTTATGTCTTTCATCCATTCTGAATTTTTTTTTGTATGGTGTAAGAAAGTGGTCCAGTGTCATTTTTCTGCGTGTTGCTGTCAAGTTTTCCCAACACTATTTGTTGAAGAGACTGTCTTTTCTCCATTGGATATTCTTTCCTGCTTTGTTGAAGGTTAGTTCGCCATATAGTTGTGGGTCTATTTCTGGGTTCTCTGTTCTGTTCCATTGATCTATGTGTCTGTTTTTGCGCCAGGACCATACTGTCTTGATGACTAAAGCTTTGAAATATAGCTTGAAGTCCAGAATTGTGATGCCTCCAGCTTTGCTTTTCTTTTTCAAGATTGCTTTAGCTATTTGAGGTCTTTTGTGGTGCTGTACCAATTTTAGGATTATTTGTTCTAGTTCTGTGAAAAATGCTAGTGGTATTTTGATAGGGATTGCATTAAATGTGTATATTGTGTTGGGTAGCATGGACATTTTAACAATATTTGTTCTTCCAATCCATAAGCATAGGATGTTTTTCCATTTCTTTATGTCATCTTAAATTTTTTTTCATCAGTGGTTTATAGTTTTCAGAGTACAGATCTTTTACCTTTTTGGTTAGGTTTATTCTTAGGTATCTTATGGGTTTTGGTGCCATTGCAAATGGGATCAATTCCTTGATTTCTCTTTCTGCTGCTTCATTACCGGTGTATAGAAATGCAACAGGTTTCTGTACATTGATTTTGTAACTTGAGACCTTATTGAATTCGTGTATCAGTTCTAGCAATTTTTTGATGGAGTCTTTCAGATTTTCACACAGAATATCATATTGTCTGCAAACAGTGAAAGTTTGACTTCTTCCTTGCCAATTTGGATGCCTTTTATTTCTTTTTGTTGTCTGATTGCTGAGGCTAGGACTTCCAGTACTATGTTAAATAACAATGGTGAAAATGCACATCCCTGTCTTGTTCCTGACCATAGAGGAAAAGATCTTAGTTGTTCCCCATTGAGGATGATATTGGTTGTGGGTCTTTCATATATGGCCTTTATGATGTTGAGGTATGTTCCCTCTATCCCTACTTTATTGAGGGTTTTTATCAAGAATGGATGCGGTACTTTGTCAAATGTTTTTTTCTGCATCTATTGAGAAGATCGAATGGTTCTTATCCTTTCTTTTATTGATGTGGTATATCACATTGATTGATTTGCAAATATTGAACCCTCCCCCCTTTGCAGCCTAGGAATTAATCCCACTTGATCATGGTAAATAATTCTTTTAATGTAATTTTGGATTGGGTATCTTATTGAGAACGCTATGAAGTTTTTTAGATGTACTAGTGATATTATGATCATTTTTAGAAGTCTTTTTATTTTAGAAATATAAGCCAAAGTATTTACAGATTAAGTGATATAATGTCTGGGACTTGCTATAAAATAATTTGGGGGGTGGGGTACTTGGAGATTATATGGAACATGGCCAGCTATAAATTGATCATTGTTGGAGCTGGATTTGTTATGTTATCCTATTTTTATATATGTTTAAATTTTCAGTAATAAACAATGTTAAAGCATTGTTATATTGAAACAAACTACTTAAATTTGGGGATAGCCATCTCACCCATCTTGATTTTTAGAAAGCTGACATCTGTCTTCAATTACTTATCTGTCCAAGTTAGAGATTCTGAAAAAACTGAGCAGCCCAAAAAAAAATGATTCTAGATTTTGGTAATTGGGGTCTCCCATAAAACATTTGAGTCCCCGCCTTACTACTTTTCAGTGAATCTACTAATCAACAAATCTCAAACATGCATATGGAGTTTCCAAGCAGTCTTTCATTGCCTTACTTTTGTGTATTGATGGACATGAATGGATACTAATTGTTTTAATGTTTATTTTATTTTTGAGACAGAGAGAGACAGAGTGTGAGTGGGGGAGGGGCAGAGAGAGAGGGAGACACAGAATCCAAAGCAGACTCCAGGCTCCAGGCTCTGAGCCATCAGCACAGAGCCCGTCACGGGGCTCCAACTCACGAACTCACGAACCGTGAGATCATGACCTGAGCTGAAGTCGGACGCTCAACCGACTGAGCCACCCAGGCGCCCCCGGATACTAATGGTTTTAAACGAGCTTCTAACATAAGAGATAAAGACCAGAATTGATTGCCACAGGAAAAATAACTTGAAGCAACCAAAGACAAATCAGGGAAAAGAAGAAAACTAAAATCAAACCAGAGAGACAAAAATCCATCTTTAATTAATAGCCTCAGAGAGGGAAAAGAAACTCACATCCATGAAACAAAAGAAGGGGGTATTTTTAAGGTACATTTGGAGAACAATAATAATTTTAACCTCCTTGGAATTAACATATATGTATATTATATATGCGTATATATATATCAGAAGCAAAAAATATTAATAGAAGGTTTTCAAGGTAAAGTTGAGAAAATATCCAGAAAGTAGAATGAATAGCCGCAGAGATGAAGCCAGGAAAAAAAAAAAGAAAAAAGAAAAGTAGAGGATAAATACAGAACAAATAAACATCTGACTAATAGGGGTCGGAAAAGGGGGACGAAGAAAATGGAGGTGATAAAATTATTTTAAAATAATTCCATAAATTTTCCACAAGTGAAGGACATAAATTTCTAGATTGAAAAGACTTGCCAAACACCCAGAACAACAGATTTACAAATTCCCACTTCAAAGCACATAATCATAAACTTATAAAAACACCAAGGGAGGGGCGCCTGGGTGGCGCAGTCGGTTACGCGTCCGACTTCAGCCAGGTCACGATCTCGCGGTCCGGGAGTTCGAGCCCCGCGTCGGGCTCTGGGCTGATGGCTCAGAGCCTGGAGCCTGTTTCCGATTCTGTGTCTCCCTCTCTCTCTGCCCCTCCCCCCGTTCATGCTCTGTCTCTCTCTGTCCCAAAAATAAATAAACGTTGAAAAAAAAATTAAAAAACAAAAACAAAAACAAAAAAAAACACACCAAGGGATAAAGAGACACCTCCAGAATGAGAGAATTAAGGGGGGTAAGGGTTTCATACAACCGTGTGTAAATAAGAATGGCAGAAAACTTCTCAACAGCAACCATGGAAACTATTAAGATAATGGAACAATATCTTCAAAATTCTTAGGAAAAATGTTTTTGAGTCTAGAATTCCCAGCTTAAACATCAGTGAGGTGTGAGACCACAATAACATCTTTCTCCCAGTTCCAACGTCCCCCCCCCCACATTCCTTTGCATCCTTGCTTCAATTATTGGAGGATGTTCTCCATCAAAAAGGAATGAATTAGAAAGAGGAATAATACTTGGGTCACAGTGAGCAAAAGATGTAACACAGGAAAGAGGTGAGTGGAATCCCTAAAATGATGGAGAAGGAAAATTTCATAATGACAGTTGGGAACCTATCCATGGAACAATCAGTACAAGTTAGGAACAGGAACAGGTACATACCACATAGAGTTATACACGTTCTGCCTGACCAAAGGTGTCTGGCGTGGTGGCCATGGATGAGAGCCAAAATTCATCTCACACGGTGCTTGCCAAACCACATTCCTGATGAAGGATTGACTCAAACCTAGAGGCAGAAGATACTCTTACTAACTGGTCTTCACTAAGAAGGCAGTAGTTTGTAACTTGTAATCCCAGGAAGCTCCTTTTCATAATCCATCATCCGGAGGGGATGCCTCTTAAGGAAATGGACTCGGAAGGGCCATTTGTGTTAATGATGGCTCTGTATGGAAAAATTGGAGATCCAAAAAGGATGCCACCGATAACAATATGGTAACAATAGATTGCAAAATATGCTTGACAAAAATAAAAAGTTTCATATTTCTGTTGGGAATTTGGATATGAATTAGTTAACTAACTAGAAAACGTAGCAAACAACAACAACAGCAAAAACGCAGGCAATTTTTAACTCCAGGGAAAAAACACAACAAGTAAATAACGTGGCTACCTCTGAGGCACATGACTGATATGTGAGGGATGGGAGTTAGTGGAAAAGGGAGAACTTTTTTTTCTTTTAAATAGTTTTATTTTGGAGCGCCTGGGTGGCGCAGTCGGTTAAGCGTCCGACTTCAGCCAGGTCACGATCTCACGGTCCGTGAGTTCGAGCCCCGAGTCAGGCTCTGGGCTGATGGCTCAGAGCCTGGAGCCTGTTTCCGATTCTGTGTCTCCCTCTCTCTCTGCTCCTCCCCCGTTTATGCTCTGTCTCTCTCTGTCCCAAAAATAAATAAACGTTGAAAAAAAATTTTTTTAATAGTTTTATTTTGATTATTTATCTTACAAATTCTTTTTAAAAATTTTTTAAATGTTTCTTTATTTTGAGAGAGAGAGACAGAACATGAGCAGGTGAGGGGCAGGGAGAGAGGAAGACACAGAATCCGAAGCAGGCTCCAGGTTCTGAGCTGTCAGCACAGGGTCGGACGAGGGGCTCGAACCCA
The DNA here is from genome assembly GCF_022837055.1 of Prionailurus viverrinus. Classification (NCBI taxonomy): domain Eukaryota; kingdom Metazoa; phylum Chordata; class Mammalia; order Carnivora; family Felidae; genus Prionailurus; species Prionailurus viverrinus. Next base: position 59,990,898 of record NC_062571.1, read on the forward strand.
CAAACCGCGAGATCATGACCTGAGCCAAAGTTGGACACTCAACCAACTGAGCCACCCAGGTGCCCCTGTCTTACAAATTCTTATGCCATGTGCTATTCGAAACAATTTACACTCATTTAATCCTCATAACAATTCAAGTCGGACCATCCTCCTTGACAGAAGAGAGTTGGCTATCGTTTGAAGTTTTTTCAATGATCAGGTGTTCCTTTTTAAGTAATAATTTTTAAAAATAACGAACCATAGAAATCTATTCTCCTTTTCATATGACAACCATTTGGTTATTTGAATTCTTTTTCCCCCCAAGTATATAAAGTCCTAGTTCTTCCAATGATGCCTCAAAGGTAGAATTATTATGCATTACCGTTATTAATAACACTTTACTCTCAAATGTGTGCTGGTTTAGGTGATAAATTTTATGGTCATAGTGCTTGGTGTTTAAATCCTTTCCCATGGGGGTTGCCCTTCCTTAGTCATCACTCTTTAGAAGGGTCCTCAGCCCTGAACCTAGCAAAATATGGAACCTAGGAACGATTGGCCTTTCTCATTCCAAGCCTTCTGCGTCTACCAAGGCAGCTTGGGAGCCTGGCAGTCATCCTCCTGACAGTGCCACATAACTGATGCACAATGAATTAAGTATCAAACTCAGTCTTCTTTGAGTGACTCATTCTTTTTTAAAGATTTTAAGTAATCTCTACACCCCACGTGGGGCTTGAACTTACAACCCTGAGATCAAGGCTTCACATGCTCCACCAACTGAACGGGCCAGGCGCCTCTGAGTGACTCATTCTTCAAAGAGGGCTCCCAGTCCCATATTTGTACCTCTGATCTTTTTAACCTGCCTGCAGGATTCCATATTTGCCCTCCTCCAAGTGTCACTTGCTCATGGAAGATCATTGTACCAGCCTGTCAAGATCATTTTGAATCTCAATTCCGTCATCCAACCTATTAGTGACCCTGTTCCTCTATGTGACATCTGGAAGTGTGATGAGCTGGACAGCTAGATCGTCATCTGAGCCACTTCTACAAACACTGCCTGACCAGGGCCTTCCACTGGCAAGACATAATCCCTATCATCATTGCACTTCTTTGGGTAGTGAGTCACCGGTTATGAATCCTCCAAGCGGGGCCATCAGGCAGCCCACGTTTCTTCATTGTATCCACAAGGATAATATGACAAACTGCTTCATGCCCTGTTGAAAGCGAAACAAAACAAAACAAAACAAAACAAAACAAAAAACAAAAAAACGGTATCTTCAGCATTCCCCTAACCTCCTCATCCAGGATACTTCCCAACAAAAGCAGCATGATATTCTGCCCTTTGACAATGTGTTCTTAGAGAACTCATGCTGGCTTCTGTCAAAAAGGAGACACATTTTCCTTGCTAAACATTGACCATATAAACATTACCATATACATTATGGTATGTCATAATATATATACCTTGCTACATATTACCATATATAATAGTCATTTCAAGAATTTTGTCAGGAATAACCTCAGTCTTGACAGTCTTTAATTTCCAAATCCATTGTCTACAACGAATATAATGGCAACACTTGCCCATTACTCATAGCACCCCTCCCATCTGCCATGATTCCCCAAAGGTCACTGAGAGCAGATTCTTGATCACATGTGATCTTGACACCTATCTGGACCTGAACACTTTGTCCATGATTTTTTTCCTACTATTTCTGATTTGAAGTCATTCTCCTCTGTACCCCGGAAAGAAGGGAGTAGGGGAAGATAGCAGCCCTTCTCTCTGTCTTTGGTTAACACCATGACCTTCTACCCCAAATGTTGTCCTGGATATTAAGCACATTTTATTCATTTATTTACTTAATTAATTAATAAGTAAAATTCATTCATTCATTCATTCATTTATTTTTAATCACACATATAATACACACTCATTAAAATGCAAATATTACAAATAAAGCTAGAGCTGTCATTGACCACTCCTCCTAATTCTAGTCCATTCTTTATTACTGGCTTGGTGTATACTCTTCTATGCATTTACACACATATATGTACATTTAAAAAACATATGCTTTGGGCTCGTATTTAACTATGTTGGCATATCCTGTAGAACATATTCCCCCATTAACATTTTCCTGGCAGAACATCTCTAGGTTTTCGGCACTCAGACTTTATAGAACACATGTATCTCCCAATAATGTGTTTCAATTATTTATCTAGGAAACACATATACAGCACTTGCATCCCCAAAACTCAATATGGCATTCTGAACATAGTGACGTACAGGGAAAACCCTGAGTTCCTTTTCAAATGGAATTGGGAGGTAGGTGTCAGAATCATGTGTAGACGTTTTGAAAAGTGTCAACAAAGAGGATGTGAGTCCAGAGTGTGGCTGAACTGAGGGCCCTTATTATTGCTAACAAAGCGGTCATTTGTCACAACCATATTCATTGGTAACAGGAAGCAATGTTTGACCATTTTCCATCCTAACATCATAAATAATTTGTTATTTACATATAGGCATCTTACTGGGATTTGGTTATATTTTAGGAAATCAGTTAAGGGATTTGAGTTGGCATATAACCTGTTATCATTTTTCCCATTTAAAATAATAGAAAACATGGGGCGCCTGGGTGGCGCAGTCGGCTAGGCGTCCGACTTCAGCCAGGTCACGATCTCGCGGCCCGTGAGTTCGAGCCCCGCGTCGGGCTCTGGGCTGATGGCTCAGAGCCTGGAGCCTGTTTCCGATTCTGTGTCTCCCTCTCTCTCTTCCCCTCCCCCGTTCATGCTCTGTCTCTCTCTGTCCCAAAAATAAATAAACGTTGAAAAAAAAAATTTAAAAATAAAATAATAGAAAACAGGCTCCCAGGTAGTGTTTACAAAAAGAGCACTTGATCTGAAGCAGTGGACTTCTGACATTAGGAGAGAAAATGCCTGCCCAGAGACAGAAGACGAGATGAACAAAAATGTGGCATGGGCACACAACGAAATATCGCTCATAAAAAGGAATAAAGTTCTGACACAGGCTACAACATGGATGAATCTTGAAAGCATTATGCTCAGTGAAAGAAGCCAGACACAAAAAGACAAATGCTGTGGGGCGCCTGGGTGGCTCAGTTGGCTGAGCGTCCGACTTTAGCTCAGGTCATGATATCGGAGTCCGTGGGTTCGAGCCCTGCATCCGGCTCTGTGCTGACAGCTCAGAGCCTGGAGCCTGTTTCAGATTCTGTGTCTCCCTCTCTCTGACCCTCCCCCGTTCATGCTGTCTCTCTCTGTCTCAAAAATAAGTAAACGTTAAAAAAAAAAAAAGACAAATGCTGTAATGATTTCATTTATATGAAATATAAGCAAATTTGCAGAGACATAAAGCAGATTAGAGGTTCCCAGGAGCTTACGGGGCATGGGGGGTAATGGTTTAATGGGTACAGAGCTTCTGTTTGGGATAATGAAGAAATTCTAGACATGGACAGTGGTGATGGCTGTACAACATTGTGAATATAGTTAATGCCCCCGAATTATACACTTTAAAATGGTTAAAATGGTGAATTTTATGTTATACATATTTTACCATAGTAAAAAAGGAAGTGTACCATGTATTAAAAAAAAAAAAACACCTCTCTTTTTAGCCCTGAGATTCTTTTTTTTTAAATTTTTTTTTTCAACGTTTATTTATTTTTGGGACAGAGAGAGACAGAGCATGAACGGGGGAGGGGCAGAGAGAGAGGGAGACACAGAATCGGAAACAGGCTCCAGGCTCTGAGCCATCAGCCCAGAGCCCGACGCGGGGCTCGAACTCCCGGACCGTGAGATCGTGACCTGGCTGAAGTCGGACGCTTAACCGACTGCGCCACCCAGGCGCCCCTTTAGCCCTGAGATTCTTATTTACATCGAGTCCCACAAAGGTTAACCCACATACGGAGAAATTTCCAAGAAAATCTTGTTTTTACCTTATTAAACTGTTTATTTTGCTTGAAAAAAAAATAAGTCAGATGACAAATGCCTTGTTATGTAATTTGCTTTTCTCATTCAACAATATGATTGGAAAGCCCCCTGTGTTTTCCAATCCAGTATCTGGATTTTTTCAGAGTCCTGCACAGGGGAGATGTCTGTGTAGGGTAGATGTGCATAGGGTCCATCTGCCCATTGTACCGCCAGGCGATTTTTAGGAACCTCCACCTTTCAGGTACTTCTCACAGTGTGTTGACGGTGTCCCTCTCCCTAATCATTCTTCCCTCCTCTCATGGTCTATGCAAGCCCTTGGCCGATCTGGCCTCATTAGATACCTCCCCAGGCAGTCACATTGGTATTCTCCCATGCCTGTCTTGGGTTTAGAGATACATGCTCAGAGATGTTCCTTGCATTATTGTTTATCAAAGCAAATGGCATCCGTGTCCATCAATAAGAGATTGATCACTCAATGACGTTAGCTTTACACTAGACTTAGACATAGGAATGCAAGCCTTAACAATGTTGGTATAGATCCTAGAGCCATATTTATTGACACAAAAAATTGCCCACAATTGTTAAGTTGAAAGAAAAATTTAAAAACACGTGTGATACAGTACCATTTTCATTAAAAAAAATTCATTAGGTACATAAAAATAAAGTCTGGAAGGCTCTACACTGAAATGTGAACAGTGGCATCTGGGGGACAGGGTGATAAGTGATGGTTTATTTTGCACACTTGAATTGCTCAGTTTTTCTTCAATTAACATCCATAACTCCTGTAATGAGGGAAAAGAACTTTTTAAAATTTTTTAAAAAATGTTTATTTATGATTGAGAGACAGAGAGAGACAGAGGAGGAGACACAGAATCCGAGGCAGGCTCCAGGCTCTGAGCTGTCAGCACAGAGCCTGACGCAGGGCTTGAACCCACGAGCCATGAGATCACGACCTGAGCTAAAGTCAGACGCTTAACTGATTGAGCCACCCAGGCGCCTCTCCCAGATGGTATTTCTCACACTCTTCTCTCTTTCTCCCTGAGAGTTTCAGTCTCCACTCTAAGGTGGAGAGAGGGGAGGAGGTGGGAGGTGGGCCATCATTCGTAGGCACAGTACCAAGCTTTGGCCAGTGGCTTTGTCTCCATCCTTGCATTTAATCCCACAACAACGGAGAAGGGGTAGATATTATTAGGCCTCATTTTACTGATGAAAAAACTGAGGGGCGCCTGGGTGGCGCAGTCGGTTAAGCGTCTGACTTCAGCCAGGTCACGATATCGCAGTCCGGGAGTTCGAGCCCCGCGTCGGGCTCTGGGCTGATGGCTCAGAGCCTGGAGCCTGTTTCCGATTCTGTGTCTCCCTCTCTCTCTGCCCCTCCCCCGTTCATGCTCTGCCTCTCTCTGTCCCAAAAATAAATAAACGTTGAAAAAAAAATTAAAAAAAAAAACCTGAGACTCTGAAATGATAAATAACGGCGTTCAACCATGCAGCGCATAGCTAACTAAAGCAAAATTCAAAGCCAGGTCTGCTTGACCCCAAAGCCTTCCTCCTTTCATGGGTCCCTGTAGCATCCATTTTGCCAGATTTATCTGGACCTGGCTTTTCCTGACACCCAATCGTCAGCTTACGGTTTATAGCTCTTTTCATCGGGGCAGCGGCTTTTTTCCTGAAACTTCCCTGACCACCCTTGCACAGTCCTCCAAAAGCAAATCCTAGCTTTTAATCTTTAACACCATTTGTAAGCTCACCCTCACATCTCTCTTTCATCCTTCCCTACAGAAGCCTGAACTCCAAATACCAGAAGAAATGAAAAGTCATTCCCCACACACCCCAGCATACCCAGATTTCTTCAGTGTCTCTACCCAGGACTGCGAATTTCTGCAGATGGCCTTGGGGAGTTCCAACAGGTGGGCGGGGGGGGGGGGGGGGGGGGCTGGTTCTGCCAGACTTCGGATGCAAACCACAGAAGGTCCTCTGGGATCGCTCTCAGGGACCTCGCAGGATGCCCTTCACCATCTACATCAGAGAAGTTTCCAAGATTCTTTCCACTTGGTTCCTTAACTTCCCTGCGTGAGACCACCTGGCCCTTCCTCTCCTAGCACCTGTGCAGTTCCGGTAGGGCAAGCTATTTCCTCTCTGTCAGCCACCTCACCCTGGCTTTGCCTCCCTGCCTCCCTTTTAGCATGTTTTCATTGCCAGATTTTTCCTTCCTGCCTTGTCTCGGGAAGATGGAGTGCAGCCAGACGGCCCTTTAGAGCTTTTACCTTCTCCTCTGATAGAGACACCAGTTTACGTTTCCAGCACCCAGAGCCAATGACAGCCTCAGTCAGGTAAACACAAGCTCTTTTCCTTCCCATTTCCCTTGTCTGGTGGCCACTTCTGCGTCATGGTCCGGGGGGGGGGGGGGGGGGGGGGCGGTCATTCCTAAGGAGCAGCCTAGAGCTTCCCAGTATTAAATCTCTTTTTGCTTAATTTGGGAAGGGGGCCTGTTTCCTGCAACCGAACTCCTCATGATGCATAAATAATAACAATAACTCCTCCTTCCCATTCTCGCGGGCCTGACGCTATGTGAAAGGCTAAACCTCCACTGCCTCATCTGATTTACATAGCAGTCGTGGGAATTAGATATTGTTTTCTCAATTTGCACGTGAAGGAACCAAGGATCAGAGAGGTTGCCCAAGCCCTTGCCCAGGAAGTGGCTGAGCCTTGGCTCAAAAACAGGTCTGCAAACCCCAGAGCGTGTGCTCCTCACCATATGCCATATGGCCTCTCACATGGTTCCGTGTGAGAGGGACACGGAACTACAGCATAGACAATATGCTCAACAGACTTTGTAGAAGATACAGAGCTGTTTTATAAACAAGAAGTTATAATGTATATAACCATAAGTTGTAATGACTTTGCTCCAAGGATTCTGCTCGCTCTCTCCACTGTCTCCCCCCAACTCCACCCCTCCAAGCCTACACACTTTCCTTCCCTTGTCCCCGCCTCCCCCCAGGCCAGGACCCCACAGTCTCCCTTTCTGTCATCACCCCGCTTTCTAGAAGAGCACCTGTATTGCTACTTTTCTCCCCCACCCTCAGCCCTGTTCCCACTGTCACCTGGCTTCTGTCGCCACTACCCCAGGGAAACTCTTCCAGCCATGATTTTTATGTCCTCTCATTGCAAATTCCGTGGCTCTCAGATTATCCCCACCTTCTTGAAGCTCTTTCCTCCCTTGGCTTCCTGACAACAGTCTCCCCTGATTTTCTTCCAGCCTTTCTGATGGTGACTCTCACCTTCATCACGGGCTCTCTAACGCTCTTGACCCTCAAATGCTGGTGTTTTCAGAGTTCTGCCCTCAGTCCTCTGCCCTCACCCCCTTCGTCAGGCACCGCGGTCCTTCCTAGAGCGGTAATGGCCACATATACCCATTGACAACTCCTAACCTGTTGTCTTCAGCTTAGATAACTCTCTCATACTTTAGGCTCATATTCCCATCTGCCTAACAGGCACCTCCAACTGGAAGTTCCCCTGGAAACCCCAATTCAATGTGTTTACAACTAAATAGTGCAACATGTTTCCCATAAGCGCATGCGCACACACGCACACAAAATTAATTATGGGTGGTAGCAGTCCATGTGATGTTTTATTTTGCATATCTGAATTTTCCAGGTTTTCTTCAATTAACATTCATAGCCCATATAATGAGGAAGAATGTCTTTTTTATAAAAATGTCAAGGTTGGGGCGCCTGGGTGGCTCAGTCGGTTAAGTGTCTGACTTCGGCCCAGGTCATGATCTCACGGGTCGTGAGTTTGAGCCCGGCGTCAGGCTCTGTGATGACAGTTCAGAGCCTGCAGCCTGCTTCGGATTCTGTGTCTCCCTCTCTCTCTGCCCCTAACCCACCTGCATTCTGTCTCTGTCTCTCTCAAAAATAAATAAACATTAAAATTTTTTTTTTTAAATGTCAAGGTTGACTTGCAGACCCTGGTAATTGAACAGAGATATTTTGGACTTCAAGTAACATTCTTCACACTCCTCTCTTTCTCCCTAAGTTTCAGTCTCCACTCGAAGGAAAAGGGAGGGGAGAGAAGAAGGGAGGCAGCAGCCGCCATTTTTCTTATTATTTTTTTTTTTTAACATTCATTTATTATTAAAAGACAGAGTCAGAGCATGAGCAGGGAAGGGATAGAGAGAGAGGGAGACACAGAATCTGAAGCAGGCTCCAGGCTCTGAGCTGTCAGCACAGAGCCCGAGGCAGGGCTCAAACTCATGGACTGCGAGATCATGACCTGAGCCAAAGTCGGACGCTTAACCTACTGAGCCACCCAGGCGCCCCAGGAGCCACCATTTATAGGCACAGCCCCAAACCTTGGCCAGAGGCTTTGTCTCTATCGCTGCATTAATCCTCTCACAACAGCCGAAGGGAGTGGACATTATTAGGTCCGTTTTACAGATGAAAACACCCGAGATTCTGAAATGATAAACAATTTTCCTCGATCTTACAGCTATAACCAGCTCAAGCAAAATTCAAAGTCAAGTCTGCATGACCCCAAAGCGCTCACTCACATGCACTCTCTCTCTCCCTCTCTCTCTGTCTCTCTCTCTCTCTCTCTCTCTCTCTCACGCACACACACACACACACACACACACTCACTTTCTCCCTAGAAGCACCCCAGAGTTTTTGCTTAAAATATGCCACAAAATCTCCCTCTCCTCTCCACCCCTTCATATCCAGCAGGGGCCGGAAGGGGGGGGGGGTGCCTGGGGGCAGTAACACACTCTGATGTTCCTAAAATGTTGTGCATAGCGCCACAATAGTCCTACCCCAATACAGCTGTCATCCACATTTCTGTGGGAGAAGTCATTTATTCTCTCATTGACTCTACACTCGGCACCTGCTATGTCTCAGCCGGAAGGACAGACCCTGGAGATTCAGTGATAAACAAAAGTGGTTCTTGCTCTCGTGCAGTTTATATTCGGGCTGGAAAGGCCACTGCTAACAACGTGTAGGCACTAAACAGAGAACATCCAGGCAGAGTAATAACCAGGGTAGGTTCACCCAGAACGCATAGTCAAATGGATAAAGGAAAGGAAAAAGTAGATGGGTGTAAGCCCAAAAGGAAATTTTTAGAGCTTGGTCCTGTGGCTTCATCCTCGGCCCTTCCTATTCTCCGTTTTGGTTCATGACCTCCAGGCTCATCAGATTATCAGGAGATATAAAACTTAAATGATAAGAGGACAAAAGTAGCGACCCCACAGACAACTGAGAATAATGGGTCAAAATTAACATAATGTGAAGTTCTGAATTTGTGTTACAAATCAACTGCTCCCGTGCACTTTGGGGCAAGTCCAGGTTAGTAGTCAGCGGCGAGTGGTGAGAAAACGCAGGGAGATTTTTGTTTTTTTCTTGCGAGCTTACTGTGGGTCCACAAAGCTGACCTACTACTAAAAAGCTAGGGCGTGGGTGTGGGCAGCCCTGAAGGAGCCCAGCAGAGGCTGGAAAGCCAGGTGCCCCCGCTGTCCTCTAGGGCTGCCCTGAGAGGGCCCCCCGCCCCTACGGCCTTGGGGGGCAGGCTGCCAGCACCAAAGACATGCAGCCTCTCTGTGAGATCACGTATCAGGGCCGACCACCTGCTCCGTCCCCTCATTTACAGAGTAGCCAACCAAGGTTCAGAAGAGGAAGGGGTGAGCCCAGCGAACTCAGTAAGTTTGCGGCGGTGCCAGGACAACTCTTGACTATTTTGAATGAACGAACGAATGAATGAATGAATGCTGTTCACAGGGGAGGATAAAGGACCGAAAGGGGCAGTGGATGAGATTCGTAACATCCATTTCATCTTCTTTGAGGCATCAAAGAGGAATTCATCATAGTGACATCTTCCCGCTGATTTATGCACAGGTTCTGTGTGCCGAGTATACGAGGTGTGCCCACACCACGCCCCCAAGCTTCTGCTGTCACCTCCCACGTGCTTTCCTCCACACCCCCTGCTAGTGCTGGAGGCCATGGGGAGGACACTGTTCAGCCCTGGTCCAACTCCCTAGGTTTTCTTTCCTCTTTCTGAGGCCCCTCCTCCAGGAAGCCTTCCTGAATTAGGGAGGCAGTGGTGCTGGCCTCCCACCCAGCCAGAAACCCCCGCCACCTGCAGCAGTCCCTGCTCAAGGCAGTTATCCTAAACTATCCTAGTGGGGCAGGAGCCTAGAGAAAGCCCCTGTCTTGTGCCCTTGCACCCTCCGTCTCCCTGTCTGCTTCTGCGCCCCTGGCCCTCATCTACTCACCCTCGCCATGGCCCCATTCACAGACTCAAGTCTCCCTCAGACCCCAGGCCCCCAGTTCCCTTTCCCTCCTCCTGTACCCTCCCCCGAGAGTCTCTGTCATTATCTCTGGAAAGTGAGGCTTGTGCATCATCATTAATGGGCTAAACAGCAGGGTCAGCGAGGCAGGTAGCAGTAAACGCAGCAATTACGGCCGCGCCTTCATCCGAGCGCCTTCGCTCCCAATCCATCTCCCCTCATCACCGGGCGGTGCTGAGCCGGCCCTGCCTTCATTACATTAATCAGGTTAATTCCAAGTTAGAGTCCACATTCTAATCAAAAGGCAGTCAACAGGGGTGGGGTGCCAGGGGAAGTGGGAAGAGCTGTCCTCCCAAGGAATGGGGGTTGACAGGAGGCCCAGGCCTGGACACCTGACAGCCTGACCTCTGGGGTCCCATCTCTTCCAGGGTCTGCTTCTTGCTGTGTCTGGACCTTGCTCCTGAGACCTCTCTTGCATCTGGATTCAGGCCAGGGCTGAGGCTCTGGATATGTTGTTAGAGGCAAGGGAGAGTCTCTTTCCTTCTCTCTCTAAACAGGCCAACCACGCCATCATGGATTGTCGGCAAGGCGATACACTGACAACTCTAGGAGAGCACCATATTCATATTGCAGTGTGCATAAATCATGTCTTTAGAGTTGTGCAATGTACAGCATGCACAACAGTCCAGAGCTACTCTGCAGTCCACCTCTGGAGAAGCTAATGGTCTAGGGAAGTAGAGGGACAGTGGAGGAGCAAGAGTAGAGGCCACAGAGCCAACACTGCCACTCAAAGAGCTCGTGAAGAGGAAACAGAGATCAACAGACCTCCATGGCCAGCGATAGCTCCATCAGCCCCAACACGCTGGCATGTCTCCAAAGTTCTGTCCTCGTCCTCTGCCAGGTGAGCTCATCTGCTCTTACAGCTTCAAATATCACCATGTTGATTAAGAACCTCTTCCCAAAAATCTTTCCCACCCTGGCTTCATATTCCATATGGGTAGCTCCGTGTGGAAGTCCCTCCAGCAGTATAAAGAACGTGGTTAAAATAGCTCAGAAAGCTCTCTTTCAAATTTACTTCTCTTTCCTTTCTCAGTAAATTCCTCTCTATCTGGCTCAAACTAGTAATCTTGCATGTCACTTGAGAGCCCTCTTTCTTGGACTCCTCATTGGTTTTCTTTTATTTCTGTAACAAATTACCATAAACTTAGTGGCTTAAGACCACACAGATTTATTATCTTTCAACTATGGAGGTCAGAAGTCTAAAATGGGTCTCACTGAGTTCAAATCAAGGTATCAGTAGGGCTACAGAGGCTCTAAGGGAGAATCTGTTTCCTTGCCTTTTTCAGCTGCTGGGGGCCACCTGCATTCCTTGGCTTGTGGCCCCTTTCTCCGTCTTCAACACCAATAGTATAGCATCTTCAAATCTTTCTCTGAGTCTGACCCTCCCACCTCCCCCTTTCACTTATAAAGGCCCTTGTGACTACCTTGGGCTGCCCAGATAATCCAGGCAAGTCTCCTGGACATGATTAGCAACCTTTAATTCCATGTGCAACCTTAATCCCCCCTTGCCATGTAACATAACATATATATAGGTTCTTGGGATTAGGATACAGACATTGAGGGGACATTATCTGGCCCACCATGAACACAAATGCCCTGTTGATCTTCAAGTTCTATTAATTCTGTGCCTCCAAGATGATCTTTCTATTCCTTCCTACAGTCTTTGGCTTGGTTTTCCTGGACAGTTCAAATCCCCTTCAACTGGTATCTCTACCTCTAACCTCGCCCTTCCCAATCCATCTCCCAAGTAACTGTCGGAAGGTAGCAAGATGCCTTTATTGTCCCCAGCACCTCTTCCCCTCGCCCCCTACTGATTTCAGTGCAGCGAGCCTAAGAAAGGGGATGAATGGGCCAGGGAGCAACTGGAAACCAGTGGGAGACCTCAGTCAGTAGATAAATGCCCAGCTTCCTGTCCGTTGGAGGGACAATGCTGAGGTACATTCTACATGATTCTTGACAGGGTCTCCAAAGATTGAGCATCCTTTGCCCACCAGGACAACCAACTTTCTTGTCTGTTTCCCTCTGTTTCCTCTCCCTCTCTCTCTCCACCTTCTGCTCCCTGGGATCACCTCCCAAATGAACTGCCTTCACCTGAATCTTTGAAGCTCTATGCCATACTAAAACATAGAGTGGTATTTCTAAAATGAAAATCTGATCCAGTCATCTTCCTTATTAAAAGATAGTCAATGGGGTGTCTGGCTGGCTCAGTCAGGAGAGCATGCAGCTCTTGATCTCAGGGTTGTGGGTTTGAGCCCCACGTTGGATGTAGAGATTACTTAAAAATAAAATGTTAAAAAAAAAAAAAAAGACGGTCAAAAACTCCTGCCCTCAGACTAAAGTACCAACTTGCAGGTTGGTGTTCAAAACCCTACGTACTCCAACTCACTTCTCCAATCTCATTGTCTTCTCCATCCATCTATCCATTCTGCACACCAGCCACTCCGGATTCCTGGACACACTCCCACTCCCCCCAGCCCTCACTCATGCTGAAAGACTGGAATTCTAGATTCTGCCCTCCTGGACACCTCCACGTGAGCGTCTCCCAGCAAACCTCAAACTCAACATGTCTAGGACTGAACTCAACTTCTCATCAAAGCACTCCTCTCTTTCCAAATTTTCTCTCAGTTTTCCTCTATTTTGTCTGATTCTTTGTCCTCTTTCCCAGATTCTTATTCTTCCTCTGGGATGATCTACATGGGTAAGCTCCAGGCTTTTGCTCTCGACCCTCTTCTTTTCTTGATCTCAATGCTTTCCCTGGGTAGTCTTATCCATTCCCATGGCGTTATTTACTACCTACACGTGCTGATGATTCGTCTCTTTTTGTCTCTGGGCTGGGCCTCTCTGCTGAGCTCCAGATTCATGCCCAGCTGCCTGCTATCACAGATTCAACTCTACGTGTTCAAGACCCTCCCCTCCAACTTGCTCTTCCTCCAATATCTCCTTTTATAGAATCACCTATCACCTAGATGTTCATAAATCTTCAATACTTTCTATTCTATCCACCTCCCTCAAATTCTGCCCATTTTACCTCATCTGTTCTCTCTTCCCTCATCCCTCAGACCCTCACACTCTCTCCCCCGGAGTTTGCAATGGTTGTAACTAGCTTCCTTGCTTTTGGTCTTACCTTCTCTGATCCATCCTTTACACAAGAGTCAGAGAAGACTTTCTAATCCACAGATCTGGCTGGGTTACTTCCCACTCAGTAATACCCTGCAGGAAAGGTCCACATCTCTTAGTATGACCAAAGCCCTTTCCTGCTCTGTGGTCTGCCCCCCTGAGCAGCCCCAGCTTCCCCTTAAGCTCTACATACCGTTTCCTCTGGTTGCAATGTCCTTCCTGTATCATGACCCCATCAATCCCTTCTCTACTTGGAAACTTCCTATCTTTTAAGCCACCTCTTCCGAGAGACTTTCCAGAGTGGTGCTCCCGGAGAAATTCATACAGCATAGTATTATAGCATTCATGTACTAGTCTGTTTCCTTTGTTAGACTATGAATCCTTGAGGGCATGGACCCTATCTTAGTTATCTCTGCCCCACAGCACAGTGGCTTTTAGCAGGAATTCATTCAGTGCTTGCTGAACAAATGAACTAATAGACATGCAGTTTCACACACGGAGAAATTCTTACCTACACAATGACACACACATAGTCACTGTATTCATGGTCACGCAGGCAGACACAGCCATCCTCATTCACACTGATGTTTCCACATACAAGGAGTCTTCGACAGTCAATCACACACCTCTGCTGTCACTTACCTATAGCCAAATACCAACATTCACCCACACACCCACCCACATGTCAACCAAGTCTCTCATAGTCACACCCACACAACCATGCCTAGTCACAAACACTCCACAAGATTGTATACACAAATTCACACAGAGCCACACATACACAGCCACACACACAGCTCCAAACACCTCGAGGGCACACTTCATCTCCAATTGTGAGCAAATGCTGTTGGTTTTCATTAATCTGCAGACTCTGTGTTTGCCAGTCTCTCTGGCTCCCCCTCTCCCTCTTCCCCACTCTCTCTCTTTCTGCTCGGAGGCAGGTGAGCGCATCAATTTTCTCCTCGTCTGTGGCAGTTAAATTAAATGGAATCGGCCTGATTGCTGAAAATCAAAGGGAAGGCTGATAAAGCAATTAAATCCCTCTAATTCCTCGTCCTGAAAGGTGCAGCGGCTCTGAAGCTAATTAACTTCATAATGAAAATCCTTCTTCACCCTTTTAGGCTCTTCTCCCCGGGTCTCCTCTCCTCTTCTTCTCTCCTTCTGGGGAGAAGCTAGTAACTGAGGAAAAGCTGGATCAGCAGCATTAAGAGTCAGAACCCTGGAGAGGTCTTGGGGGCTCTCCATTATGCTCCCAAATCCAGCACCCTTCATCCCTTCCCCACTCACCTGCCCACCCTCGACACCCAGCCCCCTTTCTCCTATACCCAGTTGCCTGCCTACCTCTCAACATTACGTTTCTAACACGCATCCCTACCCCAAACACCCAGTACGATGCCAACACCGTCCCAACCTCCAACACCTAGCTCCACCTCCAAAATCAGTGCTACTTCGGCACCTAGATCCACCTCAACAACCACCCCATCCCCAGCACCCACCCATTCCACCTCTAGCACCCAGTCTTACCTCCACACTTAGCCTTACCTCCCCAACGCCAGCTCTGTTTCTAATACCAGCCCTACTCTAACACTCAGCCCCACTTCCAATACTCAGCCCTCCCCCAAACCCAGCTCTAGCCATACAGCCAAACTTACCTCTTCACCAGCTCTACCCCAACACTGAACTCTACCTCAACACCCAGCCTCACCCTTACATCACCCTTTCCTAGTCTCTAATACTACTAGCCTGTCTCTAATACCAGCATACCCAACACCCAGCCCCACCTCCAACCCCAGCCCTATCTCACCACCAGGCTACCTCCAATGTACAACCTAAAATTTTGAGCACCTAATATGTGTCCAGAACTACACTAGGCACTGGGGCTATAGTGATGGACAAAAAAACAAAAAACAAACAAACAAACAAACAAAAAACAAAACAAAAAAAAAACCCAAGCCCTACCCTAAAGTATCTCCTGACCTAGAAATAGAGACAAACAAGCAAAAAGACAATCCCCATATGAGCTAATAAGACCTTCCTAAAGAGGAGTCTATGACAGGGGCCCCTAAGGGGCTCTGGCAAACAGAGAAGGCTCCCAGATGGGAGACATTTGAGCTAGGTCATTAAGAGTTAGCTGGGCTGGCTGGATGGGAGAGGGAGGTGAGATCAAGAAAAAGAGCATGTGCAAGGCTTGGAGGTAGAGAAGAGCAAGGGCTAGCCAGGGATTGGGATTGGAAAGATAGTCACTGGGGCATCTAGGAGGCTTGGCAGAGGTGAGGCTGAGTAACTGGGCAAGGATGAGTTCATGAAGGGCTTCGAAGACCATAGCAAGGGGTCTTGGTTTCTTTAAAATAATGTCAGGAGTTGAAGGACTACGTGGCTGATCAAATCAGAGTCTGTTGGACTTGTCTTCCACTACCTCACATGTGGAAGCAGGGCAGACACAGGGAGCCTGGCTGCCTCACATATGTATATGAGTGTCTAAGGGCACCTTGGCAGGGAGTAGGCCTAGAGAATGGGGACCACAAGAGACACCCAAAGATTTTCTAAGAAGGTAATGGAGCAAGGATAGCGGAGTGCCTTCCATGATTTGAGAGACAAGAGACCCTAGCTCTTTGGTTGCCCCTCTTCCAGCCTTGCAATGCTGGCACTCTAACACCTTCCTTTCTTCACCCACTGGCAAGATCATGCACTCTCATGGCTTCAGATACCACCTCTCCATTGAGCCCCATAAGGGAAGGGCATAGCCTGTCTCATTTACCATCACATCCCCAGCCTGATCTACCACAGATGCTCAATACATATTTGTCGACTAATACAGAGAAATGAACAATGACTTCCAAATTTGTAACCCCAAGCTCTAGGCTCTTGTATTCCACTGTCAACTGAACATTTCCACCTGGATAATTCCATCTCATGCTCACAATATCCAAACCCAAACTTAGCCCTTCTGCCACCCCCACCCCAATCCTGCTCCTCTTCTGAGCTCCCCATCTTAGTGAATGACACCACCAGACACACTAGTGACCAAGCCAAAGGCCTGGGCTTCATTCTTGGCTCCTCCCTCTCTTCCAGCCCTAGTCCCACATCAAGCCAGTCCCCAGTCCTATTCATTCTGCCTTCCTAATGGTTTCCCTCTTTCCTCTCCCACTGTGACACCCCAGTCATCACCTCTCATCACCTCTCTCAGACTACTGCACTGATTTCCTGACTGGTCTCCCTGCTTCCTGTCTTGACCACTTCTAATCCATCCTCCGGAATAATTGTTCTAAAATGGAAAACAGGATCACACCATTCACCTGCCTATTACTCTCCAGGGTGGCTCCTAACTGCCTATAGAACAAGGGCCACAACACTCAACCAGCCTCCAGAACCCCCAGGCTTCAGCCATAGCTACCAAACATCCCAAAATTTGCATCAGGGTGCCTTGAATCATGCCCCCACGCCTGCTGGGAATGCCCTTCTCCAGCACCCTCCTCCACAGCTTCCTCACGATCACATCATTCCCTTGGCAAAATTTCCACTCATTTCTTGACACTCCCTACAATTTTCTTTACAGACTCTATTTGGTTTCTGTTTTCCTTTGAGTTTTCCTGTGCCTTCTTGGCATTCGAGACTGAGCAAATATTATTTTTGTAAGTAGAAAACGAAAATGTTTTTTATGCAGCTGAGACACCCTCCCCCCTCCTATGTAGTTTCTCCCCAGTCTTCCACACTCCTACCCATAGAATTCAGCCTTCTTTGGGCCTCACTGGGCCTCTCTCTCCCACCATCTGAAACATCAGCATCCTTATCTGTTTGCACACCTGTCTCCCTAAAGGAAAGGAGGCCCTTGAGAGCAGGTTCTTGCTCATATTAGTCAGCACAGTGCTTGGCAGATCAAATGATTGACATGATTATTGAATGAATGAATGAATGAATGGCCTGAGAAGGAGCTGAGGGTTTGATCCAAGCATTCCATGGAGAGTAAGGGTATTGGGGACACTTGATCTGGGAGATAGAGTAGCTAGCATGCCCACCCCTGCCTTCGGGCCCCATTACAGACCCAAACACCCACCGCTGCCACCAGCCAGGAGGCTTGTCTCCTTGCCATGAGGGGGAAGGGTTGTAATAGAACTTCCAAATGGAGAAGACAACCCTACGGGCCTAGGTCCCAGCCTCAGCCCAGCCCTGATCTCCACCATCACAGACTCTCAGAGGAGTGGCCAGAGGCACAAAATGAGAAAAACAGTAGGCAGAGAGGAACAGGAATGTGGAAGAAAGGCAGAGACTGGGAGAGTGGCAGAGGGAAGGTGATACTCATGAAGACCAGACAGACAGAGAGAGCAGCAAAGACACAGGAAGGGCAGATGGGCAGCAAGACCCCAGACACAACCCAGGAAGCCCAGAGTACAAACTCTCACTGAGGTTGGGGGACAGGGACCCAGGGAGGCGGGAAAGACGAGCAGGTTCCCAATATCCCCGGCAGGTGCTCCTGGGCCCCGCCTCCCCACTGGATTCCAGAGCCGGCGGGCGGCACCCAGCAGGGGGCAGATGAGGCTGTGACGTGAGTGATGAGTGCTGATTTGGGCCCAGATTATCAGCTCTTGGGGGGCTGGCATAGCTCCGGGACCAGGAGGAGGGGTGGACTGGGCATTTGAGGGCCGGACCGGCAGTCAGAAGGGGGTATCTCTCGAGAAGCACCCGGCTGTCTTTTTTGAGCACCCAGTGGAGTTCTGGTAACTAAGGAGGGGGGCGGGGGTTGAGAGGGGCATTCTGCACGGAGCCTGACTTCGGTTTGCGGAGCGTGCAAGGCAGGCCCGCTGAAGGGGTGGTCGGCCATAGGCCAGCAGGCCGGGGTGTGTGGGTCGCCCCCCGGAACTGCCCAGGGGGCGTGCACACATGTGCCTGCACACACACCATTCCCTAGCCCGGCATCGCACCGTGCGGTGGCTGGATCGACACGCTCAGCGGCACTGCCTGAGCGCCTACTGTGTACTATAGCCCATCTGAACCATTCCCACCCCCAGCCACACCCCACACACCTCCTCATAGATCAGCCCCACACGCACCGTGGTCTCCCCCTGGTCATACCTCATCACACCCCCACACTCTCATCTTCCCACAACTCACGCTCAGTCACTCACACTTCCACAAGTCGCAAGGCCCAGCCAGACACCTCACTCAGTCAGACTTGCTCAGTCACGAAGGGCCACCAACACTCCTCCACCCCTCTCCCAGTTGCTCGGTGTGCAGGTCAGGCCATCCACACGGACGTGAGCCATCACACGAGGGACCTCACAGTCTCCCATTCGCCTCCCACATAAGCGGGCAGACATACACGTGCGCACATAAGTGCACACACTCAAAATCAGTTCGGCAAAAGCGTTGGGGATAAGCCCAGAGATTCAGAGCCGAGTGTGCGAGTCTTGGTTTTGAAGAGAGAAAGAGACAATCTCGGGCTACCGAGAGACAAATCGATGGCCACCACCCTGGAGAGTCCAATGAGGTCAGCCTCGGGGCTGTCACGGGGGCCAGGTCTCTTGGGGACAGTCTTGTCCGTCCCAGTTGACTCAGGCCTCACCCACACCGTCTCCAGACGTCCTCCTGCACCCTGCCAGGGTCCAGTCCCCTTCAGTCCCTACAGTCACCCCCTCCCTGGCTCCCCTCCTGTCGGCTCATTCTCTTTCCATCTGCATCCCTTCTCCTCCCCCCCTCCGGCCCCCCCATCCCCGCCCCCCCAGCCTCGGTGATAAAAGAGCCAGATTGGAGCGGGTGCCACGCAGCTTCTTCATTCCCCACCATATGGGCCCAAAAGCCAAATCGTCAGCTAAGCGATTAAATCAAGTATGTCGAACAAAATGTTATGAACTGACATTATGGGTATATAATTTTATGCCATTTGTTGCCATCTGTTTATCTAAACAGCCCCCATTCCACACAGACATACAGACTCACACCTTCCCTCCTACCCAACCCCCCATCCGTCAGGATCCCCCACCCCCACCCCAACCAGAGCCAAGGGTCAGGGACGGGAAGACATGCCTGGAAGTTAGAGAGCTGGGGCCTCCAGGGTTCTTGGGAATCAGAAGGAACTGTGAGGCCAGGAGTCCCAGGGGGCCGAGGGAGAGGGGAGTAGGGATCAGGCTCACTGGCTGGCCTGGGAGGGACAAGGCACTTGGGAGCTGGAGGTTAGGGAGTCAAGGGTCCTGAGCATAAAGAATGCGGCTGGGGCCCCCGGTTGCGGGAGCAGGGACCGGAGCCAGGGGGCCTCACTGGCAAGCCTCCAGCCTAGCACGTGGCACGTGTGAGTGAGTGTGTGCGCGGGGGGCAGGCACGAGAGCGGCAGCTGTGCCCCTCGGTGACTCCGGGAGCTTGCTTGCCCCCTGCCCCATGTCTGCCCCGGGGCCTGCGGCTCTCAGCCTTGCGGGGTGGGCTGGCACCTCTCGAGACCCCAGGCACAGACCCCAGGTCCAGAGGCTGGGGCTGCAGTTACGCACGTATCCTCCTCAGCATGAGGCCCCAGGGCAGTGCCCCATCAAGCCCCGAGGATGGGGAGCCCCCTCCTCATAGCCCTTCAGAGCTCCTCAAACAGCTTCAGTGTCTGGAACTAGGCCTGTGAGCGTAAGTGTGAGCTCCCCGGTCACAGATGCTCAGCCGTCCTACCCCTGCCCCATACTGCCCGGCCCCCGACCTGTGCGTATGTTTGGGGTCTCTCTGCCTGTCTCCCTTGTCCATCACCTGTGCCTTAATCTCACCTCTGCCATGGAGTCTCTGTGTGTCTCTTTCACCTTGGTGCTGGTTTTTGTCTCTCTCGTCTCTGGGTCTCTTTCTGTCTGCCTCTGGCTCCGTTGGCCTCTGACTCCCCTGTAGGTGGAGGCTTGGGCCTCAGCAATGCCCCAGTAGGGGGGTAGCGGCTCTGCAGAGGCGTGCAGGCCAAGTGGGGGTAAGGGGCTGGACAGGAACATAGCAGGACAAAACATTAAATCCCAGGGTCTCCCCAGTGGACAGTAAGGTGATCCTGGAGCAATGAGAGCCTCAGGGCGGTTCAGAGAGCTAAAGGGAGAGTGGCCTGTGGGTCAGGAAGTGTGAGGAAAGGGAGGGAAGCCTCGTGCTGCCTATGAGGCTAACCCGGAGGGATAGGAGGAGGGAGCCCTGTTGGAGGAGGCATTGGGCAGAGAGTGGGGAACCTCTCCCAGGGTTTGTTAAAACACTACCCCACGCGTGCACACACACAGGTCACGTCCACACCCGTGCACACAGACAGACCCACATGGCCACACACTGACACACAACGAGGGTCACAGTGATGCTCCCCCTATAAACAAACACCTCAAGGTCACTCACGCAAATAACCTCACAATCAGGGACAGTGTTGTTAGCAAAACAGTAGCTCACGGAGCCCGCAGGCCAGCCATTCCAAGGCCCCGCCTCTCTTCCAGGGCTCCCCCAGGTATGCGTGCACAAGGGGGCACCCTAAGCCCGGTTCACGCTCCACTGCCCACGCAGCCGCGTCACGCATCCAGCCGGCATCTCTCCAGGCCCCCCTGTTTCCCTGGCAGGAGGAGACATGCTAGCGACAGAAACCCAAGCAGGGGAGAAAGAAACAGCCAGAAAGGCTCAAGGGAAGACTGAGGGCAGAGACGAGGAGGAAGAAGGAGATGAGGAAACAGAGAGAGGCAGAGACAAAGAGAAGCAGGAGACTTGACCAACAGGGAGCGAGCGGGAGACCGCGGAAGAGCGAGGGGACGCTGCGGGCGGGGCGGGCGGGAGGGGGCGCCCAGGACGCGCAGGGCCGGGGAGGCGCGTTGGTGGTGGTGGCGCCGGGGATGGAAAAGCTCATTTTGCTGGTAATTTACTCTCCTGCTTTTGGGCCGCTCCGCCTGCCGCTGCCGCCCGCCCGGGCTGCCTGTTCCAATATTAGATATAAACAAGTAAACTGTGTAATGGATCACATTAAGCAGGCCTTGCGTCTTGAGGCAGGATTTAATTTGCATGGCAGATTAGCTTGTCTTCCCAGCAAGGCACCCCGGGGCACCCCGAGCTGTAATAGGATCCCGCCTCTTAGAGCCCATTAAGGCAATTGAGAGCGCCTCTTAATCTCCCTCCCGCCCTGCACCAGAATCCCCTCCTGCCGGACCGTCTTCCATCCCCCATTCAGGCCCCACCTGGCCCTTAAAGCAGCAACTCTCAGATCCCGTGCGTTGCACCCTTTCCAACCTCAAAACTTTCTCCCTACACTCCCCAACTCTGCTTCAGAGGCCCCCAACTGCCTTGAACCCTCTTTTTTCCCATCTTCCCAAGGTGTCTCCGAACTCCTGGCCAGGGCTCTGACCCAGCTTTCTCTGTTTCCTACATAGCTCCACAAACCCCTCCACCCATCAGTTGGCTTCTTAGCTGAGGTCGGGGATTAGAATATGTTCCATCCCTTCCATTTTCCATTGAACAGCTCTTCCTGGAGCTTCCTATACCCTCAATAATATTGTCGCCAGCACAGGAATCAGAGCAGGACTGAGAATCTGTGTGAAGATTGATGTTCGAGGCACAATTTGGTTTCAAACTGAGGCCGAGGTAAATGGTTATAACGACCCTCATTTGTGGGTGATTTAAAGTTTGTAAGTGTTACACCTATTAGGTCCCATATCCTCATAGGAGCCCTTTTAAATCAGCCTTGCTTTAGGATGAGGAAACTGACGCTCAGAGAGGAGAAGCGGATCCAACAACTGTTAAGTGTCAGCTCCAGAACTCAGCCCAGGCCTTTCCGACCCCCGTGCAGCAGCCTCTCTGATACATCACAGTGCTGGGGTCAGCACTGGGCTCCAGAAAGGGACAGGGCAGCCTTGAAGTTAAGAACTGGATTACCTGGGGCGCCTGGGTGGCGCAGTCGGTTAAGCGTCCGACTTCAGCCAGGTCACGATCTCGCGGTCCGTGAGTTCCAGCCCCGCGTCAGGCTCTGGGCTGATGGCTCAGAGCCTGGAGCCTGTTTCCGATTCTGTGTCTCCCTCTCTCTCTCTGCCCCTCGCCCCGTTCATGCTCTGTCTCTCTCTGTCCCAAAAATAAATAAACGTTGAAAAAAAAATTAAAAAAAAAAAAAAAAGAACTGTACTAGGGTCTGTATCAGGGTTAGGACAGCCATGGATTCCCATTCCCTGCCTCACCACTGACCAAAGTGGGTGGAGCCCACACCATGGTCCAATTTCCCCACTCATTGAACAGGAGGTGGTCCTGCAGGGGGGTTACTGAACGCTTGTTAAGGGGACAAAGCCACCGAGGGCTAGGAGCATCAGAAACTAGCGAAATTCGGGGTAGGCATAGAGAACTTTCCGTCTGTGAGAACATCAAGCTGGGCTCCCTCAGCATTGGAGACACCCTGAGCTGGGTCACGCTGGGCTTGGGGGGGCGGGCCATGGAGCCTGCAGGCAGTGCAATGGGGCCCAGGGTGGGTGGGTATGGGGCCAGGCCAGTGGAGAAGGGTCAGCTCAGCCCTGCGTAACTCACAAAGGGTCCTTGTTGTGGGTAATGGGACTCCCCTGGCAGCTTTATTTGCTGTCAGTGGCTTTTATTAAAGTCTCCAGTTTCAGACCCTCCAACCTCCAGCCATTGTGTGTGCTCCCCAGGGCTCTGCCCCCAGCCCCTGTCTAGGCTGACTCTGAAGAGCCCCCTTACCCCATCTCCCGGGCCCCAGGCCCCCCAGCTACCAACCTCCCACCTCCACCTCCCAGCAAGAGGGCAGAGAGGCAATGCACTCCAGGAGGAATGTCTCAGCCTTGGCCCTCAGCACCCAAACAGACCTAATCTCCCAGATGTTGTGACTGGTGCCAGGGGATAGGGCCACGAGTCAGCCTGGGCAGAATCCACTCTGAGTGACACACATGTGTGCACGTATAGGTGCGTCCATGTGTGTCCTTGAGGGGTGTGCACCCATCTGTTCCCTCAGCTCATCTCTGCACACAGACACACAGGTGCTCTAGAATGGGTACTATTTAGGGATTCGGTGGGGGGCTATGGTTTGTTAGGGACACCCTCCACCGCCGCCAGATATCTGGTCACTGCTAGGGGCTGGGAGAATGGGGAAGTGTCTCCCAGCTCAAGCTGTTACCCCGGGGTATTGGCTCCCCACCCCCTTCCTTCCTCTGGTAGGCAGGAGAGAGTGTTTGCCGGGGGAAGGAAGGGAGCAGAGGGAGCAAGGCTGAGCTCTAACCCTGGGTGGGGAAGAGACTCAAGTGCGCTGAACACCCACACAGAGTTTAACCTCACTTCACCCAGATCTAATCTCTTGCTTGGTCACCCAGAGCCCAGTCCTGAACTCACAGCCCAGGGCCCAAGGAGCTGAGGCCCGAAGAACATACTTCCTTCCCCAAGAACATATTGGGGTTGGGGCATGAAGAGACCCAGGCCGGGCCGGGCTCTTTGGGGATACCCCCCTACAGACAAAAGTTCGAAATGAAAATGGGTGTTCATTCCTGGAAATGCTTGCTGAGCAGAGGAAAACACAAGAAGGGCATATGAGGAGGCCAGAGAGCCACAGGTGGCCGCTGGGGGTGGGGGTGGGGGGCTCAGATCACACACAGGAGCTTTCAGCCCACGCCACACCCCACCCCTTGTGGAGGAAGCGGGAAAGTAGCGACCCCTCTCCATCATGCACAAATATGAGATCTGAGGTTGGTGTCAGTGCATGGCCAGTGACTGTGTGCAATTGGGCGTGGGCCATGGGGAGTCTGTGGGGACGTGTGTGCACACAGATGTTGGGGTCCATATCAGCCTGAATATTTGGAGTCAGGCAGGATATCAGTTTGTGTGCCTGTCTGTTTCTTTTCGGTGGGGGGAGGGGTCTGCTCTGACGTGGGGGGGGGGCAGCTGAGTGCATTTATGTGAGAAGAAAGTGTCTATGTTTGAGGGGGCCTACATGTACTGGTTATGGGATGTTTGTCCTGCATGTGTTCAAATGTGTAAGAGAGAGGGAGATCCGGGGGGTCCCCAGCCCTCCCCGGGGTCTTCTGAGCTCCAGGCTCGGCCTGTGCCAGGCCATGTGGGGAGCGCCCGTGCTTTATGGTGCGCGGGTGAAAAATGGAAATGCTAATAAGTAGTCGTTAAGTTGTCTTGCAAAAATGTTAAATGATAAATTGGGTAATGTTATTGTTGAAATGAAATATGTAAAATAAATGAGTTATTTATTTCTAATAAATATTTTGTTTACGATATATTTGTAGGGGTGTTAATTATTTTCCCCCTCAATCGGGGCAACGTATAAATTCTAATAAAGCGCGGGCCGCGGCGAAGGCAGCAGCCAGGGTGGCGGCTTCTCCGGGCCGGGCCGGGCTGAAGGACCAGGTCGTGATGGATGCTCCAGTCACATGTGATTGTTCTCACTGCTGTTGCAGGTTCCCTAGTGTGGCCTGTTTTCTCTCCTCAAAACAAGAAAGGGAAGGGGGTGTGGGAAGGAGAGAGTCCGGGAGGAAAACAAACAAACTAGGGTCTCCACGATGAGACGATCGCATTTCCCACGGCCAGGTCTTGCGCCTTAGCTAGCTGCACAGGCCCTGGGTATGCGCGTCACTGCTGGAACCAGCTTCGAGGAAGAAGTAAATATATAAGCAAACCAAGTGGCAAAGAGATTTCATGTCCCTAAGACCCATCCGCAGCACGGAGCACTCCCTCCGGGCTGGGGGCCCTCAGTTACTCCCACCCTCCCCTACTCCAGCTGAGACATCTCCAGGGAGGCAGATAGCCCCATCTCTGGCTGTTTCTCAACTTGCCCTACCAAAACTTCCTCCTTCCTCCCACCAAGGGAAGCCTCCTCTCCCCTTTCACACTGCCTTTTCTCCCTTTCTTGCTTTCCTTGGACCCCTTCCTACGGGGAGCTCCAGGACTGTCCACGGCCTCCCCAGAAGAACCCTAGTTTAGCCCCTCAGGATCCATCAGACCAGAAATTCAACTAGGCCCTGGCCAGCCCCTGAGGCTGGGATGGGGGGGGTGGGGTGGGGGGAGTACATTCCCTTTCAGGACAGGCTGCCTCCCCCCAGGGCGTTATCTCCCCCTGGGTAATAAAACTGCTGAGGCAGGACGGCCTGGTGGGCAGGGACAGGTGGCCAGGGCACGGGACGCAGGGCCGCTCTGTCCCCGCCGCAGGCACCAGCCACCCTTCCCTCCAACCCCCTCCCCCAACTCCTGGGGCTGAGCTGCGCTCCAAGTTCTCACCACAGGGCTCGGGGCTGACCTCCAGTCAGGGATCCCAAGCACTTAGCATACCCTTCCTCAGGGTGGGGGAACTTGGGTGGGCCGCATGGCCAAGGGAGCTGGGATTGGTCAGACTCGGGCAGTTCCTGTGTGTCTTTAGAGCCGGGGTGGGGAAGCCGTGGCTTGAGGTAATGCCTTCCAGGCTAGGGTCCCCCACAGTCTGCCAGGAAGGGGACCTGCCCCTCTTCTAGCCCCCTACTGCTTCCCACCACCTCGAGCTGAGCCATTGGGAGCTACCTCTCAGAAAGTGGCCCTCTGCACGAGTGTGACCCGTGTGTATGTGGGCACACGACAATGCGTGTGCAAGAGGAATAGGCTGACTGTAGGGGAGACCTTTAGCGTGGCATTGAGAGGAAAGTAAGTGACAGAGGAAACAGAGGGACACCACAGACACTGTGGTGTGCATGCCTGTCCACGGGTACCCACGCGCAGATGCTGGACTGGCGGTCAGTCAGTCGCACACAGTGCTGGCATCGTTCACATCAGGGGCACGGCCCAGTCCCACGCGATGACAGTTCCACAAACAGAAATTCTGCCAACGACACTTGCAGGGGAGTTTAAGGCAAGTCCGTGAACAGACAAAAAGGGAGGCGAAATCATTGCCTGTCTGAGGCTTTGATGAGGGGGAAGGAAGGGTATCAGCACCATGGGGAGGGCGCCCCCTGCTGGGAAGAACAGCTGTAACGCCCCACCCCGCCCCCAGCCAGGCCGTCTAAACCTGCCCCTGACTCACCGGCACCCCTCTCCTACCTCCTGCTAGATATCCAGACCTCACGCTTGTCTACCACACCCTGGATAAACCCCAGGCCAGGCTGCGTAACTCTGGGTTGTCTTCAAAACGTGTAAAATCTTTGATCATCATTTGTTTAAACTGTATAAATAATCCACCCGGTTTTAATAGGATTTTTCTATGAATCGGCAACAAAGCATGAAATGTGATATTTTCACCATGAGTAGTTGGGAAATTAGTCACCTCTGTCCATGGCTCTCTGCTGGCTGGAGACCCCCATCCTGTCTGGCCCCTCCCTCCCCTCCACGTCAGGCCATCCTGGGCCCTTCAAAAGCCACCCCCTCAGCTCCCACCTTTGGGGGGTAGTGGGGGGAATTCTACGGCATGGCTCTGAGGAGCCCATCCTGGTCATCTCTGGATCTGAGAGCAAAGACCAGGCTGCCCTGAGGCTCTGTTTCCCAGACTCCTCCTCTGATATCAGGGCCCCACTGTGGACACCAGTGCGCATTGGAGTAGGGTTCCAGGGTGGCCAGTGTGTTGTGGGATTATTTGGGGCAGAGTGCTGGTATGAGGCAGAGAGTTGGGGTCATCCACCATCTCCCCCAATCTCCCAAAAGTTTTTCCACACTTGCCCACTCCCCAGGCTGTTACACACCTCTTTGCTGTTACATATTCACAGAGGCGAGACCCACATGCATACTCAAGAGGCTGGGCTTGTCTTCCAAGGCTGACGAGTTGCCCACCCACTCTGGGAACAGAAGATGCTGAGTCTGAGAGACCAGCCATTGTTGGCAACAGGGAGGGGGAGAGATGGGGGGTCCGATCTGGAGAAGCAGGGCATGGGAGCATCAGAACTGAGCTTCAGGGATGGGAGCCAGACAGGAATCCGAGATCAGGGCAGGTCTGCGGAGTTATACAGAAGAGGCAGGATTGGTGGGGAACTGCCCAAATATGCAAGAGAGCCTTTCCGTTCCCGTCCCAAATGACTCCTGACCCTGGCCCCTGCCACCCAGTACAGTAACCCCAAAGCACCCCTCCTCTGCCTCAGTGCCCCACTGAGAAAAGCCAGCAGCCAACACCAGGGACCGAGGGCCTACACAGTAGGCAGACTGAGCCACCCAGCCAGGCCTCGGGCCTCCCAGGTCTCGGCCACAGCCTGTGGGGCTCAGCCACAGACCTGGGCACGGCAGTGGGGGAGAGCCACGTGGGGGTCCTCTCCCCCCGCCCCTGCGATGCGCGACAGTCCACGTGCTCCAAGCTGAGCAGGGCCCCCTTCCTTTCTGCCCCCTGCCCCTGGCCTGAGATGAATAAAACTCAGGGGGGTGGGGGGAGCTATTCATAGAACCAGAGAATGTGTGAGCCGCCCAGCAGCCCCCTCTCATTAGGGGACCCCCGTCAGGTGGCGCTCATTAACTTCAAGTTGTCTCTTGTTTTAAAACTCGGGTGAGGGGGGCCGGGTGGAGGGGCACATTGTCTGGCTGCTGCCCCAGAGAGATTAGGCGCCCAGGGGGAGGAGGCAGGCAAAGGCCCTTTAATTAGTTACTTTCAAAGGTTCCCTGTCCCCTTTCTCTCAGGGCCCCCTCCTGCCCCCGGCTGGGCCCAGCTTCGAGGGGGGCGGTCTTTTCTGCCTGGCAGAGCTGCCTGGTCACTCAGCTTAAATCCGCAGTCTTTGTTCCCGCCCGGACAATGGGCCCAGCACAGCAGCCACGGAGGCCATGGAAGGAGCAGGGCCTTCTTCTGTAAGCCTGAAGCCAGCTGAGAGGGGTGCACCCCGGCTCAGGGAGCAGCCTGGGGCTCCAGACAGGGGCCCGGGCACCAGGGGCCTCGCTGGGCTAAGAAGAAAAGGGGACACACGCGTACACCCGCACACACCCTAGCTTCAAGACCTAGTTCTAACAGAGGAAAGAGCTGGGACGAACCTCACGTCAGGGACTCTTTCACAAAGAAGCTTCGCTAGCTCATGGATGGGCTTCCTCTTCCCTCTACATAGCTGAAAGAACGCGGTTTTCGAATCAGGCGGATCTGAGTCAGTCCCGATGTTGGCTCCACTACGCGTTAACAAGTAACTAGTCTCTCAAGCCTCAGTTCCCCTCATCTTTAAAATGGGGGAAATAATCCCTGTCTCTTGGGTCGTGAGGATTAAATTCTTAACGGTATGAAAATGTCTAGCACAGTGCCTGGCCAACAGTAAGCCCTCAACACGGTCCTTGTATGGTTCCCAAGGCCAGAGCCTGACCCCACACCCTCCACCACTGGCTGCAGGCACATCTGACCCTTGCACTTGGCAGGTGCCGCTGGCAGACATGGCCTCGCTGCCTTACATACAAAGTGCTGGTACCCACACGCAGGGAAACACTCGCAAGTCGGTGAGTGTGCGGGCAGGAAGGAGGAGGAAGGAGGATCCCAGATGGGAGGGTAATGGGGTTTGGGAGGCCATCAAACAGAAGAGGTAAGCAGGAACATGAGGAGGAAGTGGAGATTGAGCCAGCCTGGGGAAGGGGGTGGTGATTAGCAGATCCTAGGGGGTGGTCTTGGGGGGTGAGTTGAGAGGCTGAGTTGCGAGAAGAGTTGGTGATTTGCCTGGGTCAGCAGATTAATGGCACTAACGAAGTTTCCAAGAGCGTGGTGAGTTGGGGGGCCGGGGGCGCCCATGTGGAAAGGCACATGACTGGGGATTGATCAGGCTGAAGATGAAACAGAGAAAGCTTCCCGGGCAGCAGAGGTAGGAAACGCCAAAACCAATTACTCCCCAACCCCTCTGGCCTCCAGATCCCTCCCCCAGGGAGGAGGGAAGGGGCTGTGACCTCTCTCTGTGGGTGCATGCACTCCGGGCGCGCACACACACACACAGACCGCTCACATGGGTAGGCGTGTGCACCGGGGAAGGCCCATGCGTGGGAGGGAGTAGACCCAGGATATGCCGATGCTTCGCAGGCTGGTCTGTGCGCTCTCCCCCTTGTGTGGGGGTCATTTGACTTCTCACAGGTGTCCCTCTCACGGATGACTCCTCTTAGGGATCCCCACTCCCACCTAAGTGTCCCCACGTGAGAAGCACAGGTGTCACCAGGAGGAGTCAGCGGCCCACGGGAGGTGGCAGAAGTGGAGGGGATTGCTGTGGATGGCCTTCATTCAGTTTGGGCCTCGAGTAGCAGGTCCACAAATTTGCTAGTTTGGGCTCAACCCTAGTTTCTGGTCAGAGGCGACCCTGGATTACCATTGAGGTGGCTAATTCCCCGTGCAGATCATTGACAACTTAGCCTCTGGGTAATGGGAGTGTATCCCACTTAGGGAAAGCCCACCCTTCAGGAAAGAATCAATTACACACAGGTTCCTTTTAGTAGCCCCTGAGGTTTGTTGAGTGAATAAGCGTGGCAGATCGGGCAACCCTCTTCAGCTTAAAGATTCACAAAGGCTATCAAAGAACTAGATCAAAGGGCAAGCAAACATCTCTTACAGGACCTAAAGAAGCCCTTAGTTAAAATTCAACAGTTAAGAGGTGATTAGACGTAAGATAAGAGCCCTTCAAACTCCCAACACTAACCCAATAGTTATCCACATTTGGGGTCTTTAAGGGAGATGGAAGGGGGGAGGGGAAAGAGGAGGCAAGAGAAGGCCTGGGTTTAGCTCTTGCCCACGGAGGGACCTCTCCCTTCCAAGCATCGTGCCGTGTCGTGCCACGTTTGCACCTCCAGATTTAGGGTAGAATCTGTGTTTCATGCCATATGTTGAGTGGTGTTATTATAGTTATTAGCAATTATGTTTTATCATAAAATCACTTTTCCTTTAAACATGTGAGTGAAAAAAATATCAGCTGTTCTTAGAGTAAGTTCTATCCAGTCTATTCCTCTTGGAAATTACTTCTCGTTTTATAATACACGCCGACAGGCCAACGGGATGGGAGCCCTGGACATCGGCACAAGGGACTGTTGGAGGCCTAATCATTTCACACAAGGAGCGGCCACCGCACTGCTGGGTCCAGATGGTTGGGGAGCGGAGGGCATCGTGCCCCAAAGGTGCTGGAGCCAGTGCCCCACCCTAGGCTCAGGCCTGCCCCCCCCCCAATCTCCAACCCAGTGACCACCTTACGGAGGCTGTCACCGGGTTCCTGGCTCCAGGATGCCTCCCCCTGCCCCCTGGCCCCCAGCCCCACCTTGTGCCCCTGCTGCAATGTCTACGAGAGAGACCGGCTCCTCTTGGGGCCTGCAAGCTTTTGTTAGCGTTATGTGAGCCGCTAGTGACAAGGGCCCTGAAACCCAACGCGACCAAACTCATAAAAGGGGTCACTGTCTCTTTAATTAAAGTTCCCTGTTTGGAGGTTAAAGACAAACCCGTTTGATGGTGCAGGTGTGTGGAGGGGGGTTGGGGCAGAGGGCTGGAGGGGGCTGCAGGGAAATGGAATTCTATCCTCCAAGGGGAGCAGGGAGGGGCCTCGCCAGGGCCAGACTGGCTGACCACGGAAAGTCTGTTGGGGGGCCCTAGGGGTCCCCGGTGTGGGATGTGGTAAGGGTCACAAGGGGAGAAACCAGGCAGGAACAGGGAGGCCAGAGGCCAGTGCAGCCAACTCGGACTGCCATGCAGAAGTGCCTTGCTCGGGCCGCCTGCCCTCGGATCCCCACCACCGCCATGCCTGAGGACCACTCCCCTTGTCCGCTCCTTGATTCCCCCTTTGCCACCCCAAAAGTTCTCCCCGAAAAGAGGGCCCAGGCCTTCATCCCATCTCCACATAGAAGCGACTTCATCACAGTTTAACATAAAAAGATCAGCTGGTATCGACCCGTAATTTGGACCCACGCCACGCTATTGGCAGGAAGACAGAATAAGTTAGGGTGGCCATGTTTCAAAAATTCTCTGTGTGCACTCAATCACGGCCCAGGGAAGGCGGGCGGGTGCGTAATAACCCAGCCGCGCTCTCCATTTCCCCTGTAGATCAATGCTAATACCAGGAGGCCCCGGAAGATGGATGGAACCGACAGGAACCTTGAAATCCCTACACGGGGGCTGGTGCCTCAACCGATAAAGGATTTCACTGCTGCTGGGGTGGGGACACAGAAACCCTAGGGGCCACGGGAGACAGTCTGGTGGGGGGCAAGGAGGTGGGGAAGAGAGAGCAGCCTCTCTTTCACACACACACACACACACACACACACACACACACACACACTCTTGTCCTCACTGACACCCACAGTCACTCATGCAGCCACTGACTGATGCACACTCCAGAGTCACTGACATGCACGCCAGTGGCTGGCACGCACCATCATTCACACTCTCCAGCCCGCAGCACCAACACCTCCCCAAGAGGCCTTGACTCCAAGTGGTCACTCACATGGGTCCTAGTACACACATGCACACACAGGCACAAACATGCGCACAAACTCGACCCTACGCACCAGAATCTCGGTCTCTGACACAGACACTCACGTTGACACGTTGAGGTGCTCACAATGTGAGGTGACACACTGAGGAGACATACTCACTCACTGGCGTCTACACACTGCTACGGTGAAGCGTAAAGATACACGCACCCACACGTATACACACATCCCTGCCTTTCCTTTCTCTGTTTCCATCCCATCCCTTCTCCCTGTTGCCTTCTGATTCTGTTCAGAACCTTGCTGGCTGGTGATCAGTCAGGAAGCTTCCCAGGACCTGTTGGAAGTAAATCACTAAGACAGAAGTATACCAGACTCACAGTCCTGGAGACACATCCCGATGAGAACCCAGACCCATGCTGGCTGGACGGCAGGAGACTTGGGTCCCAGGGACAGCTCAGCCACAAACTTGCTTACATGGCCTTGGGTAAACCGCTTGCTCTTCCTGGGCCTCTATTTCCTCACCTATAAAACAGGAGGTTGGGCTGGGACATTCGTAAGGTCCCCTTCCAGGCCTCAATGACTCAGTCTGTGGCAAATACAAATCCTTGCAAAGAGTCGCACACACAGGCAGCCCCAAGCAAGCACACCCTGGCTTTTAAGCGCCTGGTGGCCTGAAACCCATACCCACGATGACACACGCAGGATCACACCCTCAGGGGGTGCTCTTCCCAACAAGGGTGCCTATAGCAGGGACAGCGACTCCTCATCCTTCCCAGGGCTGGATGGCAGCAAGCTGCAGAAGGCACTTTTCTGTGGGCAAAGAATTGGGGGCAGAGCAGGGAGCTGGAGGATTGCTGGGACTTTAAGGGAGGAGGCTTGGGAGGGCAACGATTGGGACCCATAGAAGGGATAGAGAGAAAAGCCCGGTGCTGGCTGCCAAGACCGGCCCCCAGCCAGCCACCCCTTTCTGTCTGCTGATTTTCCTCCTTCCGAGCTCAGTCCCAGGACAGGAGCCGTTTCCATGGCCTCACACTGACATCTTGTGGCCATGTCTAGGATTGCGAGTAGCGCAGGGAGGTGCTGGGCCTCCTGCAGAGAAATACTGGTCTCCCAGTCACCCAGCGAATACTTGGCAGGACAGTGGCTCTTATCCCTGGGTGCCCTGGTCAGGAAGTTCAGCAGCCAGGAAAGGCACAGGAGGCTGGCATGTACCTCAAGCAGGGGCAGGTGTCAGAACAGGAGGCTGCTTTGGGAAAAGGCTTCAGGGTCACCTGATGACAAAAGGGACTGCAGAAAAATGAATGCTCAAGGCAGCTCCATTTTTGTGGTAGTGACAAAACCCTGTCATCCTGAAGCCCCAATATGAGGCAGGGAAATGCAACCCTGCCCCAGGCGGCTGCAGTCTAGGAAAGGAGAGGCAACTTTCCCCAGGGATCCTCCACCTGAAGAAAGAGATTCAGCCCTGGCTTCATACAGTCTGATGGGGAGCATTTGGCTCCCCTCACAGACAGACTAAGCCTGGCCGGTGGGGGGGGGGGGGGGGGGAGGGATGAGACATGGCTTCCCTAAGGGAGCCTCTAATCTTGAGGAAGGAAAAACCTCAACCCTCATCAGGGATGCCAATCATATCTGAGGAGCATGCGATGTGGGGGTTTTAGAAGCCCCTTCAAGCTGTCCTAGCCTCCCATGCAAATCCCTGGTCTGGAAGTCTGAACGGAATGTGATTTCTGAGTCTTAATTAGCATCCTAGGCCTTGGAAGAGGGTTGAGGAAGATGTCTGGTGAGAAGTTTGGGCTCCAGAGCCAGCCCCATCTATTCCGAAGAGGCCTGGTGAGGAGTGGGGCGGGGGGGGGGGGGGGGCACCACATCTCCCAGAGCCTTCCAGAAGCCATGACTGAAGTCCCCAGCCTGCCCCAAGACTTCTCTGGATCAGTTCCTCTTGCCGCAGTCTCCTTGTCACTTCTGGAGAGAGGCCTCGGGCACCTAGAGTTAGCAGATCACACGCACAAGACAGAAGCCATGGGTTCTCTGTCTGGAGCCAGGGAACCCTGGAGGTGCTAGGCTGATGACTTCGTTATAAATTAGAGACTCATTAAGAGAAGGTAAGAAGGGCTCAGTAACAGCTTTCGGGGCCCATCTTTTCGATTTCTTGTTCAGTTTGTTTATTGCGATTGTTCCTGTCTCATAAGCTTATTGCAAAACCAATAAAAATGATCTATTCAGAGAGGGGAGCTGCTCTTTTGACTAGTAAGCTGCCGCTTGGTCCTGGGTCCCACCCCTCCCCCTCCCCATGGCTGCAGCCCCAGCCTGGTTGACCAGCTGTCTCCTGCCGCGGGGTCAGCAGAGGGTGCCAGATTCTTGCTCACCAGAAACTGTGTCCACCTGCCATGCAGCCACCCTGGGCTGGCCTCAGGCCTCCAACCTGGCCCCATCACCTCAATGACTGCTGTACCTCAGCCCTCCAGCTCACCAGGTCTGAGCTGGGCACATGTCGGGGCTCAGTTATGAGGAGATGAGAAGCCAGGATGGGGACCCAAGGACAGTACTGGAGCCTGGAGTTTCAGGTAGAATTTTGGCTCAATTTCCACTCTGTACCTCAATGAGGTACCCCCCTGGCATGGGCTTCTCTACCCTGAGGTAGCCCTGAGGGCTGGTGAATGGAGCAGAGGAGGCCCCAAAGGTTCCCTAGAATCAGAAGTCCTAGCCTTGACCTTGATGACAGAACAGTTTCCTGGCCTCTTGCACATCCAGGACCCTGTCACAGTTGGGTTCAGGGACCCAAGAACCCCTCTCCTTACTGAGCTGGCTCTTGTGCCCACCTCTATTCCATTAATGACATCAGTTCCATTTAGTGACTATAATGTTTCTGAAACATCATGGATTTCCTTATGCTGCTGGCACTTGGTTCCAGAGACGTTCAGATGATTATTGTGGGGGGTGCAGGGTTGAGGGAAGAAGCCAACAGACTCCTTATTGACCATATAGAACTTGAGTATCAGAGCCAGGAAGGACTTCTGAGCTCATCCTGCCCAACTGCTTCATGTCTGGGAGACAGAATCACGGTCAGAGACGTGAAGTGAATTGGCCAAGGTCCCACGGCTAGTGAGTGGCAGAGCTGGGACTGGAACTCAAAGTGACAGACCTTTGCAGCGTTGTCTTGTGTCTTCCTTTGTTTATCCGGCTCATGCCAGAGAGTTCTGCCTCCCTCGTGTGTCAGTCCGACACAGGCGATAGGCCATCCCCACCCCCACTCCCCACTCGTTAATAACAGGCAAGTTTTCTCTAAAGCAGAGTCAGTGTCTTTCCTCGATGCACTGGCTCTGCCTGAGGGCCCGAAGGAGGGGGCGGAAACTTGCACAGAGGCCTTTGGAGTTTCTGTGCCGTTTCAAAGAGATAGCATCAATGGACTCTTCCTTTGTTTATTTTGGGCAAGAGAACAAGATGTGAAGGCGGGTGGGAAAGAGCAAAAGTTTTCAGGAGGCAGAGCATCTCAAGGACTTTTGGCACATCTTCAGAGAGAGCCACATCAGCATTTTCCTCGATCTCTGTGTATTTGTTTACTTTAATAGTCAATATGGCACTTAGAGTGTGGCAGGCACTGTTCTGAGTGCTTTACATATGAATGTATTAACTTAATATATACCATATAATCATTTATTGAATCCTCTTAATAACCCTGTTAGGTGGGGACTATTATTAGCCCCACTTTACAGAAGAGGAAACTAAGTCACAGAAAGGCAAGCAGCTCGCCCAAGCCCTTGCCCCTGGGCAGTGGCGACATCACCATTTAAAGCCTCACAACCCGGCTCTTATTCACCACGCTACGTACCTTCTCTTGACAGAATCCCCAGCCAAGGGCAGGTGGGGCTCCTGTGACCTGAGAGGGGAAAGAATACCCTGAACATCCAGAAGGGACAAGACATCCTTGAGGGCCAGTGCGGGGTCCTTGGTTTTGCTGATATTGAGTATCAGAGCCAAGAAGGGGTCCTTGGCTTGACCCCATCCTTGGGGTCCAGGCTGTCTCTTGTTAACCACTATCCCGGCCACCTCTACTGTTAGCTTATCTGAAGGCCAACGTTTTATGGCTGGAGTGGCCAAAGGAAGTGGAGGCAGCCTAGACCATGGGACCCTCCCGTGCCACCCCATCGCAGGGTGCCTTCTTCTGGAACCTTCTTCTGGCGCCAGGGTTCTGGGTGTGGCGCCAAGAACCCACCGCCCGGTTGCTCACTGAGCCTTGCTCCCTCCCACGCAGCCGCCTGTACTGACATCTCTGAGAGGGCCTTTGATTAAAGAGACAAGTGACTTTGCCCATTCTATTGATCAGAATAAATTACTAGGAACTAATTTATGGGCCTCCCCACAGCCGATGACATGGTGGATTGTGCGCTATTGGTCAGTAAATTGGATTGTCAGGCTAGATTATTGGTTCGTATACAGTTATCTCTCATAGCAATATCAGGCAGCCCAGGTAGAGGAGCAAAATCCTTTCCCTGCTGCCAGATGCCAGGATGTCATGAGGCCTTCCTGAGGTCTGGTGAGGAGGGGCAGGGAGAGAAGAGGAGAGGGGAAGGGAGGCAAGGCAAGGCCTCTGTGCAGGATGCTTATTAATTAGTGCAGCATCACAGCAGTAAAAGAACATTAGTGTGGAATCGTCTGCAGAGTGGTGGGGAAGTGACATGGTGGGCCTCCTCCTGATTCTCCAGCTATGGCCCTGCTGGGTAGAGGCAGGGAGGGGGCTGATGAGCAGATGGGGGGTGGGGTGCAGGGTGGGAAAGATAAAGGCTGGGGGAGATGACGGGCCAAGAAGAGGGGAAGGGAAAGGAGAGGCCACATTCGCTGGGAGTTGCAAGCCGAGCAGGTCTGCTAAGTGCCAGCGTCGCTGAGCCCCACGCGGGGGAAATGGAGCTGCCGTTCTGCTCCGTACATCACAGCCAACGATGAAAAGTTCTAGAGCTGGGATTTCTCAGGCAATTTGGCCAGTGATGCATGGGGCAGTAGATCCTCGCGCACTCTTCCGTGCTTCTGCCAAGCCAGCAATAACAAAAACTTATTTTTTGCCAGGGAAACGGATATGAGTCAGGCAACCCATCAGGAGTAAAGGGGGGGGGGGAGGCTCTACCAGGCCGCTGCGATTTGTACCGCTCGGCTGTTTCCCCGAGCTCTAAAGACCTGCCAAGAGGTGACAAAGGCGAGACAATTTCGAGTTCACAGTCCTGTGTCCTCGAAGCATAACAGCATGCCATCGATGGGGACTTTCGGGGGCTGTGGGTTGCAAAGTCAGCGGTCTTTTCCCCCAAGCCCACTGAGGAGGGGGGAAAGGGGGTGAGCAAAAGGAGAGAGACAGAGAGATGAGGCCCTGGAGAAATCTGCAGCCCTTCCCCTCCCTGGGGATTCCCAGGAGAGACTCCCCCCGCAGCTCTTTCCTCCCAGGGGGCATGGCCGGAAGGGGGAAGGGGGATGGGGGGCAGGGTTGGAGTGCCAAGCTGGCCATGGGGGTGACATCACAAGCATCCCGAGTGAAAGCCCTATGTGCCTTCCCGCTGTAGGCTGCCAGGGTCTTTGTCGCCCACACAGACCCTGGGGTCATGCAATCGCTGAAGGGGCCCGTCCAGAAAACCCATCTGATCCTGTGTTTTCCCTCTCACTGTTGAGGCGTGAGCCCTGAGGAGGCCTGCGCTTTCTCTGAGGCGTGATCAGGAACACAGATAACCTGTTCTCTGGGCTGCGGGCCTCAGGGGAAATGTTCGGATGGCGCACAGAGCCCTTCTGACTCTAGCTATCACTCATCTGACACTGCCAGTAACCCCGCAAGTAAATACCCGCTGGCAGGGACCCAGGGCCTCCGGCTCGCTCGAGTTGCCCCTGAGAACAACAGCAAGGAGTTCTCGTCAGTGTCACAAATACACCGGAATCACCCCCCTCCCCTTGGTGCTGCTTAGCAGACAGCGGCGTCCTCAGAAAAGGCCAGGCACCATGAACTAAAAATGTTCTACACACTCCAGAAGATAAAGGGCAGAGGTTTAAAAGGTGAAAAGCCCCTTCCCCCATCCTCTGGATGCCTCTGGGCCTACCCCCGTCACTCTGCTCTCCCAACATTAAGCTGTGGCCTTCGGCCATTTCAGCATGAGCTTTCCCTCTGGTCACTCTCCCTTTCTGCCCTCCACTGATGCATATGAAATTGAAAGGAGGCAGACCCTCAAAGTCAGGAGCAACAGGGCTGGGTCCAGGCTCCCAAGCCCCAAAGCTGTGCCACCCCCCCCCCCCCTTGTCTGGCACGGCTCTGTCCTGGCTTCCATTCAGCCACTATGTGGAAACAAGCTCACGGCCCCCAGAGTCCCTGAGCCTCTAAGATGGAAAAGTTTGCAAAGCTTGGAAAAAGAAAAGTGGGCCTGCTAGTCGGTCTATAAATTAGAGACTCATTAAGGAGAGGCGGGAAGGGCTTTGGGGGCCTGTGCCTTTCGATTTCTTGTTGAGCTAGTTTATTGCTATTGTTTCTATTTCATACGTTTATTGCAAAACCAATAAAAATTATCTATTAAGAGCAGGAAACTCATCTTTTGACTTGTTGGTGGAGGTTTCTACAGAATAACCTTTAACTGGTCCAACATGTCTGCAGGACAGGAGCAGGCCCGCATAGATAACTCGAGAGGTCAACCAAGCAGAGAGTAAGAATGCCCAGTCCCCGGGGGCAGGGGACAAGTCTCCCTTCAGAACCCTCAAAGAACAGCCACAATGACTCTAACCAGAGGGCAACTGTATGGTATTTCATTCACCCCACATTTAGAATGTTTTTAATTTGTTGAAATCATTTAAATTTGGGACTTTCACCAAACTATGCTGATATCTGGCTTCTCTTTAATCGTGGAAAGATCAGACTGGGGCTCACTCTCACCTTGAAACAACTGTTTCTAGCACGGAGACACTGTCTTCTCTTCACAGGGTTCACGGCCTCCTGTCCACCCCCAGTGCTCAGCCAGCCCACTTATATTTGTGAGCCTGACACCTGTCATCATGTAAGTTTGCAACTCGTACCTTCGGGGAGGACTAGATTGGAAGGGGAGACAGCTAAACATTTCATTTACAGAACCACCCTTGAACTAAAATTTTGTAAGAGTGCTTCCAAATCAGACTGATACAATTTCTCTTCCGAGGTCCCCGAAGTAAGGCCTGGGTCTTGTCCCAGCCGGACGAGAAGGGAGCTAACAGGCGTTGCCTCCCTACGTGCCAGGCTCGGCCCTTCTTTCTTTCTGTGCATTTTTCCCACTTTGCCAACAGGGAAATTGAGGCTGGGAGATGTCAGTGATGTGCCTTGAGGCAAAGGGCAATATAGCCCTCGGCCCAAGAACACCAGCCCTGGAAGAACTGGGTAGCCATCTGTCTAGTTTTGATGAAAGAACAGAAGGTTCTCAACGTTATTCTCTCAGGCCTGGAGAGGATGCCCATAGGGAAGATTCACAACCAGTTGAGGGAAAATCTACCCAACTGTGACTCAAGTTAGAACTTGCCTCCAGAGTTACCAACACCCCTAAATCTAGTGAAAGGGAACCACAGGGTCTTTAATAATCACTCTGTCAGGTCACGGGATGGTGACTAATGGGCCTAGAGGAGGAGATGGTGAACAACATTCTAGGAAATAAATTTGGGTGATTAAATTTCAAGGCAGTTCATGGAACAGCAACCCGAGGCCTAAACTAAGCCATCAAGTTACCAAGAGAATCAAGATTTCAATTTAACCACTGCTGCCCAGGAACCAATCCTGAGTCTGCCAAACAGTGGTGGGTTAAGAGAAGGCACCCTCCCCACCCCCCACCAAAGAAAACTTTCTCAGTGGCTCTGACATCTTCTCAACTCCAGCCATTCCTTCCAAAGGGCCAGCCGGAGAAAAGTCGAGGAAATTATTGTCTTTGCCTGGTTATTACATGACTCCGAGTCTTGAAGTAAAAAAATCATTGCTCACCCGAGTCAGGGAGATGGGGGTGGGGAGGGCCTCCAAGCAGACACAGGCTAGAGCCACGCACAATGTCTGAGAGACTCTCAGTTTACTAAACTAACAGAAGAGGCCCAAATCCCTCCAGTTCTCTGCTATTTCAATTGAACATCAAGCCCCCTGGTTGGATCTCAGTCGCAAACAGTCACGTTCTAGTGTCTCGGGCATAATCCCCCTCTGGCTGAATCAACACCCAGGGTGCTGTTTAAGCTTTGCAGGTGAATACAACCTAGGCTCTAAAGTGAGAGCCCTGGGTCTGATTCCCTGTCATGGCTACTGTCCATGTCCGCTGGTTCTAGTCCCTGGGGCGTCGCTCTGACTTGTTAGTTTCCTTTTGAGAAAAGCCAGGGCGGGGAGCCTTGGAGCCTGGAAGGCCCCCCACGATAGAGGAGCCCAGGCGGGAAGAGCTTAGCAACTGCAGCTGCTCCCATGGCTCCCGCTTTTGCAATCTCTTCCTCTCTCTTGAGGCTTCACCTCTCCCTGCCCTGGCTCCACCAGCTGTTTCCTGCAAATCCAGCTGAGACAGCTGCTGGCCCACCATACTAAATTTCCAGGGGCCCTGGAACCCCTTGACTCTCTTGGCCCAAATGTGGGCAAATCTCAGGCGTCCAGACAAGGCTGAGATTGTTTAAAGAACACTTCACTAGGAAACTGGGGGGAAAGCCAAAAAAGTAAATTAGAAAAGCAGAGAAACTGACAGCTTAGAGAGCACAGATTCCTTCTCCCAGAGTGACTCAAGACTAGCTTGTTGAAAGTTCGTTGCAAGAATAGGTGAAGGAGAAGGGAGGGGAGGAAAGCTCTGGCTTGCTGCACACCCACACCTCCTTGCTCCTCACTCCCCCCTCAATTCTATAAGGCTTGGATACAAAACAAAGATGCTTACGCTCTGGCCAGAGATAGAGAGGTTAACGCCATTGCCAGGCCTGATGGAGCGCTTAGTTGTTTCACAACCTGCCTTGATCCAAGGCCTCTGTCTTGATCCAGCCCCTGGATCTGGGCTATGCTGCCTGCCTGCTTTGCCCTTTGGTAGCGGCCTCTTACCAGGCCCCTGACAAGGAAACACTCTTCTGTCGCTTCCTTCTTACACAGGTTCCGGGCTGTCCCTTCCAGAGAGCTCAGTGAATGCTTCTACCTTTCCTTAAAGTTCCTTGGTCTTCTGGTTGGGTGCTGAGCCTCTTGGGTTGCCCGGCAAGATGGCAGTGAAGTTGCTACACCAGGAGCTCTTCTCCTCTGAGCTCCTAACCCTGGCAGTTCTTTCTGGTGCCCTGTCCTACCCCATTCAAATGCCTACCCAACTCAAATGACCTTCCTACATTCCAATACCACAGTAGAGTCAAAAAGCACAAATATCCATCCACTATCAACAAGAATGTAGAAGCTTTTCTCTCCACGCACCTCCAAAGGAGGTAAGGCAAACTGCAGATGACGCCTCTAAGTTCCAACTTGAGTTAGATCTTGGCTCAGCAGTGTTCCTCTTCCACATGTCCCATAGCTTCTAGGATATTTCCATCTGGCTGATTCATCTGTGCCTCAATATCCATTATCCAACTCGCCCTCTACCGAATTTGCCATCTCACCATTGCCAGGCAGCTGGGATCTATCGGCCCCATCACAGGCTTTGCGTTCCAACCCCGATTCTGTCACCTATTAGCTGGATAACCTCAGTAAAGTCGTTTCACCAGAACTGCTTTCTTACTGTGAAACGAGGATGAGTGTTTGCAGCGCCCTCTCATGGCTGATGTGAGGAATTAATAAGATCACATCTGTAAAACATCTAGCGTTTCGCCTGACGTGCAGTAATAATGTTAAAATAGAAGTATAGATATAGGTATGTAGATATGCTCCCTTCCCTGTGCAAACTGGGGCTCCATATCAACCTTCCAATACCCTTCAGTGATGCCATCGTTGCCAGAAAACTCAGAGCAATGGCCATGCCTGCCGGACTCTCCTGGATCCATGTACCAGACTGCTCGTTATAAATTAATAAATTCTCATTCTGGTTTTAGGCATGTCTCTCAAGCCTGATTAATATGTTTTTGCTACCCAACACGGACCTGTTCCTGGTTGCGGATAAAATGAGCTTTCTTAGCCCAGAAGACCGAAGGTCAGACCTTGGACCAGAGAAAAGTCTCCAAGTTACTGGCTGTCCCCTGAGAAACCTCCCAGGAGGCAACCTGCTCACCATCGCGGGAACAACTGGTCACCTCCAGATCTGACACCTCTAGCTTCGCTGCCTCTTCTCCTGTTTGGAATCGTTCTACTGGGCACCGGGATTCACATATGGTAGATATTCAGAACCCACTTGTTTTGTCAGTGCGTGGGCGAGTGGGTGGACGGTTGAGCGGGTCACCAGGAATTTGTGCCTCTTTTTGAGGCAGGGAAGAAGCAGCGGTGGCCTAGCAACAGGGGAATCTGCCTAGCAACAGGGGCGGGAGGCGGGGCCTGCTGGAATCCGGTGGAATTGGCTGACGGAAAGGCAGAGGGAAAGGAGACCTTTCTGGATCTCGTCAAGCTGGGGTTTTCAGGCCAAGAAGAGGAAAGCAGGCCCACAGAGATCAGGAGAGAAGCGTGGGAGGCAGGGCAGGAATAGAGCCAGCGTATTTGGACACGTTGCAGACCCAAACTGGAAAACGCTTCCTGCCTTTCCCAAAGTGTGCTGAAGCAGAGAGCCCTCCCCGGCCCCACCCCGAGTTGAGCGGATGCCCCGCGGTGGACAGATTTGAAGAGGGTACCACGTTTCCTTCACTCCAGTTTGCAAGGGCGCCACAGGATATACTTGCACACGTGCAGTCTGTCAAGTCTGGAATTTGCTCCACTCAGAAAGCTGCAACCCCTCTCCTCTCCCCCCCCCCCAACCCTCCCCCACCCCCAGAGAAAGGATAAAGACCTATATTCACTTAAAATCAATCCAGAGGCAGACTTAGCAACTTTCCAACCCAGTCTGTCTAGGGCAAGGAACCATTAAGAACTCGGGACTGATCTCGCTTGAATCGCTTCCCTCCTTCCCTCCCTTCTACCCATCAGAGGACAAGCGCTTGGACATCCCCTCCTGTGAACTTGCAAGACCCTCCCCTGAAGAGAAGAAAAATTGTCATCAGCCTTTGACCTGATTAATAATTAAAACTGCTGAGTCTGAGCTGCCCCTAACAGCGAGGTGCTCCAAAACCCCAGCAAACTTTAACAAATAACCAGCCCGCTCAGGGGAGAGAGGAAGCTTTTTTCACTAGACAAACCGACAATTAGCCGCTATTCAAATCCCCCTCTAGTCTTAGCATATTGGTTCTCCTTTGAAAGTGGCTCGGCATGGGGTAGAATTTTTGGCCTTGAGTTTAGAACTACTGTGCATAAAATCAAAGCAAGGAAGCCAGCAGTTGAGAGAATAGAGGCTATTTGGGGATTAGTGATTTCGGAGTTAGATTTCTAATAACTTGGTGAGTGGTGGGTTAGGAATGTCCTCCAGGAGCATCAGGCAGTCAACACCGTGGGACATGTCCTCACATTGAACTGGAAAGCAGTGAGTCACTACCCTAGAGGGTAGAAACACAAAATGGCATGAAATAACTGCAACTCAGCAGCACGGCATGGTAATGTGCCTTTTGTAAACCGCTACAGGCTGCAGCCAGGGCTCACGGTCTTGGGGTTACGTGCGACACCCCAAGTTTGGCTCCAAGTTTTCTCCCCAAAGAGCCACAAATACAGGCACCCCCACACTAGGAACCATTTGTGGAGAACAAAGGGAGGAGAGTGGGGGAGATGGGAGAAGGGAGAAGGAGGGGGCAGGCATTCAAACTGCTCATTTTCCCCTAGGAAGCATAAGGGCCCAGCCACTACGGTGGGTGAGCAAAGCAAATTGGTAATGGGTGATCCAGATTGCATCGCAGAGTCTTGCTTGCTTTCCAGGCACTTACTGAACTTTATAACTCTTCTGGGGGTAAGGCAGAAAAACCCGGGGTTTCTTATTGACCAGTGGGGGAGAGGGAGTTTGAGCTGGCTCGACCAGCCCTGCTGCTTTTCCACAATACTGTACTGTATTCCAGCAAGAGATTTTTTTAAATATGTTTTTTAAAAAGAGGGGAGGGAGCTGGAAAATTGTGATGTAAACAGCAGCTGCAGGCGCTTCAAGATTGCAATAGCCCAGCCTAGAAAGCACTGGCAAGCTCAGTTTTTCAGAGATGTGGAAGGCAGAAGACAGAGGTGGGCAGATGGCTGTTCATCCTGAAGGGGAGGAGGGCCGTCCTGTGAAGACGAATTCTCTTTTATTCTTTTTTGTTTTAACTGAAACGTAACTTACAAGCGGTAAAATGGATGATTCATAAATGCACAGGTTGGTGGATGTATGTACGTATTCATGCGATCACCAGCCAGTTCAAATGGGAGGCATGACCACCACCCTGGGACTTTACCGTGTGTTCCCTCATAGTCAATATGCATCCACCCCCCCAACAGTGGTCAGCGTTCTACCCTATGTCTAGATGAGTGTGGCCAGTTTTTGAACTTCGTATAAATGGGATCACAGAGTATGTACTTTTTTGAATTGATACCTGTGAGACTCATCTATGATGTTGTGAATATCGTACTTAAAAATAAAATCTTCCAAAAAAAAAAAAAACGCCCAATAACCTGGACTCAAAGAGGACAGAGGCCATGCCTCTTCTTCATTGCTGTATCCCCAGAGCTTGTCACAAAGTACATACTCAGTAAATATCTTTGGAAAGAATATTGACAGCGATGTCAATTTTTTCGAAATTAATGTACATATTTGGTGCAATTCCAATTAGATAACAAGAAAGTTTTGATGGGGTGGATTGAGTAAAACAATTTTAAAGTTATATAGAAGAATAAGTGCTTTACAACGGCAAATAAAATGTGAAAAAGAAAAATAAAGGGTGAGACTTGCCTTACCAGATATCAGAATGTACTATAAGACCACTGTCATTAAATCAATTTGGTATTGGCATAGGAATAGATAAATGTATCATTGGAATAAAATAGAGAACCCAGAAATAGACCAAGTGTATATATGAAAATTTACTATATGATAGTTGGTATTTCAATTTCGTGAACAAGAATGGATTATTTAATAAATGGTGCCAAGACAACTTACATCTAGAAGAAAATAAAACTGGACTCCTAGTTTATACCACATACAAATATAAACTCCATGTAGATTAAAGACAAATGTAAAAAATGAGACAATAACAATCTTGAAAATTTAGGAGGCTACATGTCCAACACGGGGCGGGGGGGGGGCGGGGCTTTGTAAAACAAGAC
The DNA here is from genome assembly GCF_022837055.1 of Prionailurus viverrinus. Lineage (NCBI taxonomy): Eukaryota > Metazoa > Chordata > Mammalia > Carnivora > Felidae > Prionailurus > Prionailurus viverrinus. The sequence continues at coordinate 60,035,780 of NC_062571.1, forward strand.
TGGAGTCTAGAATCTATACATGAAACTATGGACATATTTTACCTTGTAACAATAAAAAAAAACGTTTGTATAGCAATACATAAACAAAGTCAATAGGCAAACAATAGATTTGAGGGAAGATATTCATAATGTACGGGACAATTAAAAATACACAAAAAAGGTTTTATAAATAGACAAGAGACAAAAAACAAAAAGATGTGCAAAAGCTATTAGAAGTCACCTCACAAAAGAGCATATTCAAATGGTCAACATGCATAGGAAAAGAAGCTCAAAATTATTAGTATTCAAAGAGATGCAAACTAAAGTACAACGAGATACTATTTTATACCTTTCAAACTAACAAAAATTAAAATGAGGGTAATTTCCATTGCTAGCAGGGATTCATGGAAAACAGTTTTTACATTGCTGGTAGAATTATACATTTCTACATCCCTTTATAATCTGGCAACATCTTTTGAAATTGAAAATATGTATTCACTTTGACCCATCAATAGCAGGAATGAAAACACCAACACATAAAGAGATAGATATACGTGTGTGTGTGTGTGTGTGTGTGTGTGTGTGTGTCAGCATTGTTTATTTGTCCTGGCCATTCTCTCTCCACATCCCTCCCCCAGAAAAAAGCTAGACAAAAACTAAAACCCATTAATAAGGCTCAGTGATGGGCTAGTTAAAACTAGGAAAGAGCCCTAGCTTTTGCAGATTCCTAACGTATAACTCTTCCCACCATGTCTAACTTCAAGCTATCAGCCTGGTGTCGTCGAATGCCAGGCTGGGAAGAGATGTGAACTGTAGAAAAGCTGGAGGCTGCCGCACAGCCACACCTTGGACTATTATGCAACCATTAAGAAGAATAAATGATCCTATGGAAGTTTATTTGGTAGATTTCCAAGAGCTATTGTTGAGGAAGGAAAGCAAGAGGCAGAAAAGTGTATAAGGTGACATCATTATATTTTTTAAAACATACTTCTACCAAAAAAACTATGTGTGTGTGTGTGTGTGTGTGTGTGCGCGCGCGTGCGTGCGTGCATGTGCGTGTTTGTGTACATGATTATATAATTATGAGAAGAAGGGGAGGAGAGAGCCAAGGAAAAAGAATAAATGAGAAGGGCGCATCTATACTTTATATGTTTGTGTATAAAAGTAAAATTCTTTTTAATTAAAGAAACATAAAGAGCCTCTGATGTATGCCTAGTTCCGCAGCAGGCTCTTGGGAATGGAGGAACATGTGAGACATGGTTTCATTCTAATATCTAGTTGGAAATATAGAAGCAAATAGTCGCAGGGCAATTTATTAACTCCTATTAGGGGTGAAATAAGTGTCACAATAGAGGGATAGATAAAATGAGAGTAGGGGTGAGAAAATCCCACAGGGGAGGGCTTTTTATTTCTTCTCGTTTTTGTTTTTGTTTTTGTTTTGTTCTGACTAAGCCCTCCAGGCTCTCCTTGGCCCAGATTTGCTGCCAGGTCCAGCCCTCCTTCCCCTTCTCACAGCGGGCCCTGGGACAGCCTGCTTTAGCCTCCTTGGAGGGGGTGCCTTTGCCAGACCCCCACTCTTCCTTCCCTGCTGCCCCCAAAGACAACCACATTTTACTTTAAAGCGTTTGCCGCTTTGCTACTGCTGATGACTGCTAATCACCATGGAAACAGACACGGAGAAACACAAACTGGAAAAGCCTCACAACATCAAGAATCACACAGGTGTCAGGAGGTTTGATTTCCGGGCCTGGCTCTTGACTCCTTTCTAACCAACACGCAGCCACGCTCCCCTTTCGTTCTCTCACATCGTCTCTCTCAGAACGTCTCTCTCCTGGGGTGGCCAACCATGCATCGTGCAAGACCTACTTTGAATTGTGATCGGCTTTACCTCGGGGAAGGGTCCTTCCACCTCAGAGGGTTCTGCCCTCCCAGGCCTCCTTTTCACTGGGTTTGGTCTCTGCATAACATACCCACAAATAGTCCAGACAGGTAATCTGCAAGTCTTACAGCCAAGGATTAACTAAAGCCCAGTAAATCCCAGTTGGTCCCCATAGTCTTTGTCTTCAGGAAGCTCCAGACTCTGATGAATTCTCCACCCAGCCAGCCAAAGGCCCCATCACCACTCCATAACCCCACCTCCCCAAGCACCGGCCACCTTTTGTCCTGCTCCTCTGTTCCAGTGGGTTAGCCTTCATCTCCGGACTGTCAGGAAGCTGGTGAGGACCTCCCACCTGGGAGAGGCTGGCTTTTGCTCCTGTCCTGCCCTTCTCTCATTCCGACACAGCTTCACGAACTTACTGTGTTCAGAATCTTTCATTGATTGCGCCCACATTTTACATCGATCCAGCTTGCCAGAGCATTTACACGACATTCTGAATCACGCACGAAAATGGCCACAAGGCCTGTTTATACAGGAAAAAGAGGTAGGGTTTTATTAGAAGGTCCGAGGTGATCTCCAAGGGGTCAATCCAAGCTGGGAAAGAGAAAAACAGTTAGGAATCTTACTAGTCAGATGCATGTCCACCGAGGCCAGCTGGACAAGGGGACAGGTAGAGAACGGCCAGAGGTTAGAGGTGGCGGCAGCAGGACACAAAGAAATCCTAGCAAATTGTAGTGAATCAAGGGTGAGCCTTCAGGCTGGACTCATGGGAAAGATTTTGTCTCCGAGTTTGGCAGTGGTATCTCCGTAGCTGGTAAAATCACACCAACACACAATCAACAAGTTGTATTCCCAGGCAAGGCCCAACTGCACACTGCCTAAAACAAATTTGTTTTATTTTGTTTTAAGTCGTGTTTTCCTGATCACAAGAGTAACTCATGCTCACTGCAAAAACGTCAAAAGTTACAGGAATATGTAAGGTAGAAATCAAAACTCTGTCCTTCAGAGATAAACACCTTTAAGTTGAGATGTATTTATCCAGGTTGCTTTCTTTGCATATATGAACATTTCATATATATGCACATATATGTAAAGTTTTACAAAATTACTATCATAAAATGACGGCCCACACTTAGAACTTTAGCAACCCTAAGCCTGGAAATGGTTACGGTGTCCCTACCCCACTTGTGTTTCGCTCAGAGAGAAAAATACTAAACAGCAAAACAAGCACATGGAAAGTCAAAGTTTTGGCTTTTCCTTTCATTATTATTTATTTCAGTACTTTAAAAGCTACATGTGTTCTCACAAACTTTTATTTATTTATTTATTTATTTATTTATTTATTTATTTATTCATTTGCCTTCTTGACGCCCCAAGTAGAGCCTGGTTTGCAATTAGGTCATGCAACACTATGCACAATACACGTTGTCTTGCAACTCGTGTTTTGTGGTTTTTTTTTCATGTAAGCTATATCTTGGGCATCTGTCCATGTCAGTATTTAAGCATCATTGTGACTGGCAGGTGTGGGCTCCTTTCCAAAGAAAAACAGGATCCTTCAAATGCAGGTACCTGTGGCCGAAGGTTAGGATTTTAGAAGAATTACATGGCTTTTTTTTTTTAATATTTTTATTTGTTTTTGAGACAGAGAGAACAGAGCGTGAGCAGGGGAGGGGCAGAGAGAGAGGAAGACACAGAATTTGAAGCAGGCTCCAAGCTTTGAGCTATCAGCACAGAGCCCAACATGGGGCTCGAACTCATGGACTGTGAGATCATGACCTGAGCTGAAGTCAGACGCTTAACCGACTGAGCCACCCAGGCGCCCCTAGAAGAATTACATGGCTTTAATACGTTAGTGTGATAACAACTGACCAGGAAGCTTCCTCCATATTTAGCTTGAGTTCACAAGCAACTGAACTACCTTCAAACCTTAACGGAAAGAGATAAGATACAAATAAATTAATTAACTCATTCACTTATTCACAGCTAGTTCAACTTTGGAGCAGCAAATATCCTCATCATAATTAAGGGGAAAAGTAAAAATCAGAAAATTCATTCATAAAGATTTCCTTTATGTTATCACCATTAGAGAATTTAGAATTAGACTATGTCTTCAGTTGGTTATTTATTACTTAAATCTGGTACTTCTGTTACTGATTTCCGATTTTATAACATTGTGGACAGAGAATGTTTTTTATATGCTATCAGTTCTTTGGCATCTTCTAGAATCCTGCTGTGGCTTAGAACATGGTCATTGTAAATATTTGGCATGGCATGAAATACTGCAATTTTGTCCGCCATCCTAGGTGAATGAAGAAATCAGAAAACTAAAGTCCATATTCTTATTTGAAATGAGCATTTACGGACAGGCTCCCAAATACTGTAAATCCTGAAACTTTCCCAGCTGAAACCCTCAAAACTTTACATGTAAATAAATTTTAAAAATTATAAATGCCCTCTAAATTTTTCAAACAGAATAAAGATTATAAAGTTGAAAATAATAATTCCCTGATACCTCCTCTAAGTTGAATCCCAGAGCACAGACATGGGGCACTTTCAACAGTTTCATGAACTTCCTGTAGACATTATCTATGTACATACAAGAATGTGGGGGTGCCTGGGTGACCCGGTCAAGTTAAGCATCTGACTCCAGCTCAGGTCATGATCTGCTCCGTGAGTTCCAGCCCCGCGTCAGGGTCTGTGCTGACAGCTCAGAGCCTGGAACCTGCTTTGGATTCTGGGTCTCCCTCTCTCTCTACTCCTCCCCTGCTCATGTTCTGTCTCTCTCTCTGTCTCTCTCTCTCTCTCTCAAAAATAAATAAAATTAAAAAAAAATTTTAAACAGAATGTGTAAATGCATCTTATATGCCTAACCTTAAAGGAAAACACCACACAGATGTAGGATTTTACTATCCGCATACTATTGTATACTCTGCTTTTTTCGCTTAGCATATCTCAAATATCTTCCATATCAACACGCCTATATCCTCTCCATTCTTTTTTTTTTTTTAATGTTTATTTACTTATCTTTGAGAGAGAGCACGCGAGCAAGGAAGGGGCAGAGAGAGAGGGGGACAGAGAATCCGAAGCAGGCTCAACGCACAAACTGCGTAGTCATGACCTGAGCCGAAGTCGGAAGCTTAACCAACTGAAGCTTCCAGGTGCCACTCCTCTCCGTTCTTTTTACTGGCTGCGTGGTATCCCATATTAAAGCTGGGCCATAGTTTATTCAGCAAATCCCTATTGACGGACACATGCATTGTTACCAATGTCCTATTACAGGCTGTGCTTTTGTGAGCAACCTCATTCACACGCGACATCACTGCTGCTCGGTTCAGTCCTCTCTCAGGACAACTGCCCCCTCTCACCATGTACCTCACCAAAGCTCTCCCGTCCATCTCTGCTGCAAACGCAGGTGTTCAATCTGTTTCCTTCTCCTTTGGAGGCTGCCACAGCATCACCCATGCTGGCCAAAGAGCGGCATTCCCTAAGCTCTCTGTTTGGCTAGAACTCCTGATGACCAGCACCCAGGTCTTTTCGGTTTTGTTTTCTTCCACCACTCCAAAGGGCAAACAGAGGATAGCAATAAGAACAGATGTGGGGTTCTTATTCTGTGGAATGCCAAATTTCCAAAACTCCCCCATCCCATTTCTGATCCCCGAGTTAGGGAAAGTCATATCGATTCTTTGTTCCATAGCATTCCTTCTTCCCCCGCAAAAGTGTCTTCTTATTTCAAGAGAGCACTTTGTGGCTCTGAGGACCCTACACGGGGTTCCCAATTCAACAGGTCTCTGTTCTGTCGGCTGTGGTCCCCCTCCCCCCAGTGATTTGCTTCAACCATAATTTTTTAGTATTAGGCAACATCTCTAGGTAGGCTACAACATTCTATGACTAATAAGCAGCCTGAAAATGTCAGAACTTTCAGTCCTAAAGCCAACTAATTCTGAGTGAGTCACACATCACCTCCTAGTACCTGTAACATAAGGCCGGCAGAATGTATTATTTCCCAGGGCTTGCAGAGATTGGGTAAAGGGGCCCCACACAAAGCGGGAGTGGATTTCATGGGAGAATTCAATCCCTAAGCGAGCTTCGGGTATGAGGGCCTCATGGGTCGGTACATCTGTGGACACCTGTTGTTTTGCCATTTGTTCTGCTGAGTTGTAGACACCCAGAATTCCCCAGGCTGATCCCTTGACTTTCACACCTGTCCACATCTGAATTTTTCATTTGTGATCTAAGCCAGCAGCACTCTAAAGGCCTCTAGAAAATCAGGCATGGCATTTCTAGGCTATGCTCTACAAAACAAAAACAAAGCATATTTTCCTGCTCCCAACTACCCAGGAAAGATTTGTTTCTGCTCTCGTCATAAGAACACAAAGTGAGAATTTTGTGCTTGAAAGAGTTCAGAAGGAGCGCGTTATGGTAAAGACCACCTGAGTCCCTAACATGGGAAACTACGGATTCTGGGGGAATCTTGGAACGGATGGTTTGGGTTTACAATACATGGGGACCTCAGACTGAAGTCTGCTTCAAAGGTGAAGAGAAGAGGAAGAAGGTGGATTTGGTGAGTGGTTTGGAAAGGACTGGGGTGGAAGTGTGGTAGAGTGGCTAGCTAAGTTTTTTAAAATGCAAAGAATGTTCTCAGATTCGCTTAATGTAATGCATTTTTCTAATGCCTACAGCTATTTCTGGCATGGGAGCTAAGTGTCTGGGATGGAGAAGCTGGGGAAAGAAGGGAAGAAGAATGGGTACCATTGACCAAGACTCACTGAGCGAGCCAGGACTAAGTGAACAGTGGGGTTACTCCTAAAATTTTAGTTAGGGATGTCCATGGGTCACCCAGGCTAGCACTCACTGCTCCAACACTAAGTGCCTCCTCTTGCCCTAGGAATCTCTTTTTGAGGAATGGGCCTGTGTCTGGAAATCAGAGGAAGCCACAACTGGGCAGGTGATAGACTGGGGGAACTGACCCAACTGTAGCAGACTGGGGGAACTGACCCACTGTGGAGGACGTAATACCCCAAAGACCATGGACATGTGTTTCAACATTCTCAGCACTAATTCTGAAAAGAGCATTAAGACATACAGTGTGGATAGACAAGGTATTTGTGCAAATATACCAAGGGCCTACCATGAATAAATAAGGGTTATTAATAAAGCTAAACAAACAGATCATCTGAATTACCCTTTATTGAGCATCTATTATATGCTGTATACTATTACAAGCACTTTATATATATTAACTGATTTAATACAAGCCAATGAGATAGGTACTATTATTATCCCTGCTTTACAAATGAGGAATCTGAGTCACGGAGAAGCTAAGTAAATTCCAAAGAATAACAGAGCTGAGACTCAAACTCAAGCCATCTGGCTTCAGAGCCCATACTCCTAACCACTCTACTATTCTGCCTCTTGAGACAAACAGACAGAGCCAGGGCCAAGTGAAGCTTTCAATCCCAAGAGCAGACATATATACAATAAATCATTTCTATGCAAGGTCGTAACTTTTATGGTGGGGCCATAGTGTATATTTGGGTTGAGGAAGGAGTAACTGGGTGTCTTAAGGGATGTCAGGTAAAATTTTAGTAGGAGGACAAGACAGCAGTACAAATGAGGTATGTAAAAGCCCAGAAGCACGAGTGAGGCTGATGTGTTCAAAGAATGGCCAATACCATTGTTCTGAACAACTGGATGTAAGATGCACAGGGAGGAAAAATGTGATGGCCTTGCACGGGTGGAAAGGAACCAAATCGTGGAGTACCTGGTATGGCCCGCCAAAGGATTTAATTGTACATTTAAGGCTTTAAAATTTGTCCACTGGTGGGGGGGGGGTGGCCTGGGTGGCTCAGTCCGTTAAGCGTCTGACTTCGGCTCAGGTCATGATCTCGAGGCTCGTGAGTTCTCGCCCTGCACTGGGCTCTGTGCTGGAACCTGGAGCCTGCTTCAGATTCTGTGTCTCCTTCTCCCTCTGCCAACCCCCACTCGCGCTCTGTCTCTCCCTCTCTCTCAAAAAACTCAACATTAGAAAACATTTTTTTAGATGTTTTTTTTTTTTTTTTAATTTTTTTTTCAACGTTTTTATTTTATTTTTGGGACAGAGAGAGACAGAGCATGAACGGAGGAGGGGCAGAGAGAGAGGGAGACACAGAAGCAGAAACAGGCTCCAGGCTCCGAGCCATCAGCCCAGAGCCTGACGTGGGGCTCGAACTCCCGGACCGCGAGATCGTGACCTGGCTGAAGTCGGACGCTTAACCGTCTGCGCCACCCAGGCGCCCCTAGATGTTTATTTTTTTGAGAGAGAGGGAGAGACAGAGCGTGAGCAGGGGAGGGGCAGAGAGAGAGGGAGACACAGCATCCGAAGTGGGCTCCAGGCTCTGAGCTGTCAGCACAGAGTCTGATGCGGGGTTGGAAATCACAAACTGTGAGATCATGACCTGAGCCAAGGTTGGATGCTTAACCGACTGAGCCACCCAGGCACCCCTAAAAAAAATTTTTTTTAATTGTCTGCTTGGGATTTGGCCGTTGTTGATGATGATGTTTTTGTTTTGTTCCCCTGTCAGTAATGAATTTGGAAGTGGCAATACCCAGATTTGCTTATTAGAAAATTGGCCCAGGCTGCAGTGGGAAGATGAATTGAAGAAGGACAAACTGAAGGCATAGAGACCAGTTTGGAAGCTGTTGCAAGAGACTTTGCAGGGGATAATTAGGATATGTATTGGGGTACAGCAAGAGAGATGGAAAGGATTTTTGTGTACACATAATATGTAGTTTCAAGTTCTAGAAACCAATAGGAAAAATACAAATAGCTTAGAAATGAATGAAATATAGAAATAGGCAATTAACAACAACAAAAAACAATCCAAATACCCCCCCCCCCCCGCCAAATGTATGAAGAGGTAGTCACATAATAATTAAGGGAATGCAAAATAAAACAACGAGAAACCATTTTCACCCTTCGGATTAGCAAAAATAAAAAAGGATGATGATATCAAATATTAGAGCAGACATAAGGAAAACAGAATTCTCATACATTGCTAGCGGGACCATAAATTAATTCAGCCATTTATGGAAAGCAATTTAGCAGCATACAATAAACTTGATAATGCAAATACCCTATGACCCAGCAATTTCCCTTCTGATTACATAACCCACAGAAATTCTTGCACATGGGCACAATAAGCATGTACAGAAATGTTCACGACAGTATCGCTTGTAATGGATAAAATGTGGCATACAAACTGCCTATAGAAATTAGATGTACAAGCACGCAAATCTTTTAAAAAACATATACAAAATAATCCTATATATTCTTTATAACAAAATATAGGTGTATGTAAAAAAAAAAAAAACAAGGAACCAGAGGCACAGAGACCTTGTGGACTTGAAACCCACAACAGTGTGGGGCAGGGGGAGGATTAAAATGGGGTGTTTGTTAATAAGGACTCGGCTACCTCTGTGATTTTTTTTTTTTTAATTTTTAAATGTTTCTTTATTTTGGGAGAGAAAAAGTGAGAATGTGAGTGAGGCAAGGGCAGACAGAGAGGGGGACAGAAGATCCAAAGCAGGCTCCACGCTGACAGCAGAGAGCCTGATGCGGGGCTCGAACTCACCAACCCAGAGAGTCCAATGTAGGGCTCCAACTCACAAATGGGGAGATCATGACCTGAGCCAAAGTCGGATGCTTAGCCGACTAAGCCACCCAGATGTCCCCGTGATATTTTATTACAAAAACAAAAAGACCACAAAAGAGGACAAGTAACTAGGCAAAATGTTAACAGTTTGTGAGTCTGGTGGTGAATATATGTTTATAATATTTTTCTTTGTATTTGTCTCTGTGTTCTACATTTCTAAAAGGAACCAAATATATGTTTCTGTGTGTGTACGTGCATGTATTTTTTTTGTATGTGCATGTATTATTAAGAGAAAAGAAAGGATACAAGTGATAGTTAGGGTACAAAATCACTAAGACTTGGTGACTGATGACAGGTCAGGGCTAAGGATGAGAGAGACGAAGGGTTAGTAGGATTGCCAGGCTTCTGGCTTGGGCGATGGGGGAGGGGAGCTGATGACATCATTCACTAAGATAAGAAATACAGGGGGAGAGAGCATTAAATTTGGAGGTTGGGGAGGGGAGAAAAGGAGTTATGTTTAAGACACACAGAGCTGGAGAACCCAGCATCAAATGTTTGTACTACTGAGTCAGACAGAGCAGCAGGACCTAAAGCACATGCCTTTATTAGGGTCCGTGGTGGAATCCTTGGGGGTTCCCAGGCTACGGCCAGATTGGTCAATTCAAATTCAAAAGAGATGGGTTTTGGTAAGGTTCACGAGGGTCTTATTAAAGAGGCACACAAGAGGAAGGCCCTGGAAGGCAGGGGACACTGGGACTGATCACAGGGACTGTTGGGGAGTCATATAAGGAACTTACATTCACTTGTTACTTTGCAGGCTGTTCTCTAGGCATGTGCGTGGGAGGGTAAATGTCAGTTCAAGGCCCCTGCAGGCTTCCTGGCCTACAAAATGGATGCCGAGCTGGCAATATTACAAAGTTTAGCTGAACTCTTGACGCTCATCAACAATATAAACTGGTATGGAATAGTCTCTAAGATATATTAAGTGAAAAAATTAAGTTGCAAAACGGTGCATACTACTGTGTATACATAGACTATGTTATTGCTTATATAAACAAAAGGGGTTATTTGCATGTATACACCAATACTCTTGGAAGGGTGCTGTGCTTTCCAAGTGACTTTCTACCTGCAGCACAGCATTCTACTGCATGGATGTGCCATAATTTGTTTTGTCCCCGAATCTGGGCTGGTTAGTTCCCTTTCAGCCTTACACTCCTGATAATGCTACAACAAATAACTTTATAGATCCATCTTTGTGAATGTAGAAGTATATTTCTAAAGAGACGTTAGAAGGGGAATTGCTGAATCAAAGAACATGTGCATTTTGTATTTTTGATAGTTACAGGCCATTGGTTCGTTTGTTATTTTTTTATTTTTTAAGATTTTATTTTTAAGTAATCTCTACACTCAACACAGGGCTTGAACTCACAACCCTAAGATCAAGAGCCACATTCTTTACCAACTGAACCAGCCAGGTGCCCCGGCCACTGCTTCTTTTAAATGCCCATAAGTATTAGGGGCGCCTGGGTGACTCAGTCGGTTAAGCGTCCAACTTCGGCTCAGGTCATGATCTCACAGTTTGTGAGTTCAAGCCCCAAGTTAGGCTCTATGCTGACAGCTCAGAGCCTGGAGCCTGCTTCAGATTCTGTATCTCCTCTCTCTGCCCCTCCCCCACTTGTGCTCTGTCTCTCTCTCTCAAAAAAAAAATAAATAGGGGCGCCTGGGTGGCGCAGTCGGTTAAGCGTCCGACTTCAGCCAGGTCACGATCTCACGGTCCGTGAGTTCGAGCCCCGCATCAGGCTCTGGGCTGATGGCTCGGAGCCTGGAGCCTGTTTCCGATTCTGTGTCTCCCTCTCTCTCTGCCCCTCCCCCGTTCATGCTCTGTCTCTCTCTGTCCCAAAAATAAATAAACGTTGAAAATAAATAAATAAATAAATAAATAAATGTAAAAAAAAATTTTTTTAAAGGGGTGCCTAGGCGGCTCAGTGGGTTGAGTGTCCTGTCCCACTTCGGCTCAGGTTATGATCTCACAGTTCGTGAGTTCGAGCCCCGCATGGAGCTCTGTGCTGACAGCTCAGAGCCCAGAGCCTGCTTCGCATTCTGTGTGTGTGTGTGTGTGTGTGTGTGTGTGTGTTTCTGCTCCTTCCCTGCTCACATGCTGTGTCTCTCTCAAAAATACATACATACATACCCATAGGTATTGATCATAGGTAAAATGTGGCACTTTTTTTTATTAAAAATTTTTTAAATGTTTATTTATTTTTGAAAGAGAGTCAGAACACGAGCAGAGGAGGGGCAGAGAGGGAAACACAGAATCCGGAGCAGCTCCAGGTTCTGAGCTGTCAGCACAGAGCCCGACACAGGGCTCCAACTCACGGGCCATGAGATCATGACCTGAGCCAAAGTCAGATGCTTAACAGACTGAGCCACCCAGGGACCACTGTGTGGCAATTTCCTTTTTTTTTTTTTTTTTAATTTTTTTTTCAACGTTTATTTATTTTTGGGACAGAGAGAGACAGAGCATGAACGGGGGAGGGGCAGAGAGAGAGGGAGACACAGAATCGGAAACAGGCTCCAGGCTCCGAGCCATCAGCCCAGAGCCTGACGCGGGGCTCGAACTCACGGACCGCGAGATCGTGACCTGGCTGAAGTCGGACGCTTAACCGACTGCGCCACCCAGGCGCCCCTGTGTGGCAATTTCTTTAAGTAAGAACCCCTGATTGAGAATCCTGCTAACTTCCTGTAACACCTCTCTGAGCACCAAAAGCTCTATTTTCTCCTCTCTTGGTTCCAGGAGACATTTGCTTTAAGAGAGCATTATCTCATAGGACCACAGAAACAAATATTAGGTTATATATTAAGACATCTACGGCAGCTCAGAGAGGAGGTTGCAGGCTTTTATTGTGGTCCTGTATCGTGTCTTACCTCACCATTGCCTGGTGCTTCTCTTTGATGCTGAGAGAAGAGGAAGAAACGCTAAGACCCAATGGGAGGTTGCCTCTGTCGTCATATTGTCCTAAGAAGTATTTTCTGATCCCAGTTCTCTACAAAAGTCAGGAGAATGGACCTGATTCATATACGCATTTACCTCGCCCCTGTAGGCATAAGTGTGAGACCCCTCTTTGTACCTGTTGAAGCCAGAAATCTGGAATTTTGTGTGAAATCTCTTGATTTTTAAATGCTGTCCTACATCTTTAACAAACTCTTTGGGAGCTAAGGGAAGCATATCTTCAGGAAGCCTGGCACAGAAGATTCAGTATTTTGGTGTTGTGGAAGCTTACAGCTTCAGGATAGTGTTGGTGGGGAATGACTGAAGGGAAAGTCAGAGACCGATAGAAGAAAGACCTGATGGGTCATGGTGTTTGGAATTCCAGGAAGAACACTGCAAAGGTGTGGGATCACATGTATTCTCCCTACCAGACCCTCTCCAGTTCCGGGTGGTGGCGTTTTATGTGAGGGGCAGGTTGCACAGGGGCCTTGTTCGAAACATTCTTCCTTCTCCCATTTCTCATCCACGGTCCCTAGATTACTGAGCATAAGGCAGGACCTGAGAGGGCCACCTCAATCCCTCCTTCCCATCTTGAATGGATTACAGCCCAGGAAGGGTAAAGGCAAGCTCCTTTGGAGAGACAGTCCGCCTCCCTCTACAAGGCTCCCCACTCCTGGAGGGAATGACCTTGAAAGGATATAAGGAGAGCCTGAGTTATGTCTCCCTACCCTCCCCAACCACAGGAGTGACCAAAGGAAGCCCATCTTTTCTCTTCCAAGCAGCCTCTGCTGTTCAATGCCACCAATACACAGAAGTGGGAAATATGAACACTGATAACAGCAAGGACTTTCAAACATTTCCACCACTGACCATAGGAGGGGCCACAGAAATACCTTTTATATCACTACCATATAAAAAAGTTTTGCAAAATAACACATAACCATAAACTACGTGCAGTTCATGGGTATCCTCTATTCCATTCTCCCACCTTTTTTTCAGTACGGTCTGTGACCCATTGTATCAATTTCAAAACCCTCTAACGGGTTGCTAACCAAGTCTGAAAAACACCTGGTTACAGCCCAGAGTCCCTAAAACTAGTATTTCCCAAAGAGTCTCTTGTATCTCACGTGTCTGAATAATATCTACGCCTACCACCACTAGTAAACAAGGTGACCTGAGGAGAAACGTGGAGACATATTTGTTTCTACTTATTATTTATTTATTAGTTTTTACAGTTTGCTTCCATTTGGAAAGTTATCACTTCCCAAGTGATACCGATTTTTAACTTACGAAATGATTTTAAGTTTTCTTCCGAAGTAAATGTGTTTAAGAGTGATTTAAGGGGCGCCTGGGTGGCGCAGTCGGTTAAGCGTCCGACTTCAGCCAGGTCACGATCTCGCGGTCCGTGAGTTCGAGCCCCGCGTCGGGCTCTGGGTTGATGGCTCAGAGCCTGGAGCCTGTTTCCGATTCTGTGACTCCCTCTCTCTCTGCCCCTCCCCCGTTCATGCTCTGTCTCTCTCTGTCCCAAAAATAAATAAACGTTGAAAAAAAAAAAAAAAAAAAGAGTGATTTAAGTGAAAATGTTAAGTAAATATTAGTATAGGACATATTCAGGCATGTCAAAAATCACAACTATGTTACTTGCGTTCTAAAGTGTAGGTAATATTACCTTGCAACATTCCAAGATGGAATAACAAGAAACGTACTTCCCCTAACAGCAGATCTGCTTTTGCAGAGTGTTACTCACTATTCCCAGGACATTTAGATTACATGACAGTACGTTATATTACTTTTGGCATTTCCCTAGCGGCCCCTTAAAACCAGGCCGGTGCTTTTTCCAAACACTTGGGCAGTTTTGAGTTCGGCATCCATTTGCAAAGTGAACTGTGTGGATCTTGAGAAGCTGGAGCTCGCTTTTCCTTCTTCAGATCATCACGTGCTCTTTCTTTCTCTGTCAGGCGTTCAAGTTAATTATTTCCTGTTTTTCTGGGTCTGCTCCTTATCCCCCTTCCCAGGTCCCTCTACCCTCCCCGCCACACATCCAGTCTTGGCCAAACGGCAGGCAGCTCTGCCCCAGAGCCATCTTTGTCTCTCTGCCTGTCCTAGAGAACCCTCCGACAAGAGCCTTGGAGTTTACCAGAGGGTAATAATCTCAGAGCAAAAGTATGTCCTTACCGTAGAACGAGAAGTTACTTTTCCTTTAGTTGTCTTCTTTTTAGTAACATTCTTGGTCACTTACTGACCTTTTGTTCTTTGAGTCCCTGCCTGCTAAGGCACCGTGTGAGTCAATCTGCCCACGCTGTTGTCTCTTTTGTGACTGCTTAGAATCTCTGGCATCGGCTATGTTATCACTCCTCTCAGGATTCCCACGTAGGGCCTGATGCTCCCAGCAAACTTGATCTGTTGTTCATGTAACACTGTTTCTCCTGCTGCCCCATCCGTTCCCATCAAGGCCAGAGTCTGTGCTCCTCATAATGGTCTTTAACAGTTCAGGATGCCAGGCTGAGCTGAGCTGCACCCCACAGAAGCTTCGGGCATAGTAGCCACTCCATTCCTGCGGTCTTTACTTCCTCGTGCCCGTCCTCATTCCCAGAAATCTTCTGTCTAGCCTTTTATGGCTGTCTGGCCTTAATTTCTCCAAATTCTTTAGACAATCCTGGCTGAAGTTTTATCTGAGGTCTCGAATTCAGTCTTGTCTAGTTTATTCATCATTCTCTCCCCTAGCCCCATCCCAGTTCTACTCTCCTCTTGTGTCCTCACATGCAAACACCTGAGGTCTTTAACATCTTTCACCTAGTGTACAGCTGCTGAATATCGATTTCTGGCCCACTACAAATTAAAAAGCCCTACATGAACCGTGTGTGTGTGTGTGCACGTGTGTGCGCGCACATACGTGCATGTGGCATATGTATATGTATACGTACATGTATACACAGTCAATGTGGGAGAAGGGGTATAAACACAAAATAGACTGCCCAACACTGTTTGGGGGGGGGGGGGAAGTGCCCAAGAGGCTCCCAACAGTTCTAGTTAGTATGTTAAGCATATTTCGCTCTGTGACCAAATCTGTATCATTTGCAAACACAGCTTCAAGACAGAAGAGCCTTGATGCTTATTGAGGATTTAGATCACTACTTCCCTGTTAAGAAGAGATTTTTTAAATTGTGTTTTCATTATGACTCCATCTCCATTTATTGATCAAGGGATTTCTTGCCTCACTGAACTCCATAATCTGTTGCTCAGATTAAGAAAATGTGAAAACTATTGTTTGGTAGCACGACTACAGACTTTAAAGCGATACCTCGGAGGCTAGATGATTCAAATACTATAATCCAAGAAAAGCAACTGATTGATCATGTAGAATGTTGTTTTTTATGCATTGCTCTTTTTAATGGACCGAGCATGCAGTGAAACGGATCGGATTAAGTGTTTTGTAGATGGGCCCTTACAGAAGCAAGAATTTACCAGTGTATGGGGCGCCTGGGTGGCGCAGTCGGTTAAGCGTCCGACTTCAGCCAGGTCACGATCTCGCGGTCCGTGAGTTCGAGCCCCGCGTCGGGCTCTGGGCTGATGGCTCGGAGCCTGGAGCCTGTTTCCGATTCTGTGTCTCCCTCTCTCTCTGCCCCTTCCCCGTTCATGCTCTGTCTCTCTGTCCCAAAAATAAATAAAAAACGTTGAAAAAAAAATTTAAAAAAAAATAAACAAAAAAAAAAGAATTTACCAGTGTAGAAACGTCCAACTGAAAGCACTAATACAAGAGATAGGAAATAATACATGTAAAAAGCCCTAAATAAACAAAACATATAAATCATTATTCATTCAATACATTTCTTTTTTTTTTTTTTTTTTTTTTTTTAATTTTTTTTTAACGTTTATTTATTTTTGGGACAGAGAGAGACAGAGCATGAATGGGGGAGGGGCAGAGAGAGAGGGAGACACAGAATTGGAAACAGGCTCCAGGCTCTGAGCCATCAGCCCAGAGCCTGACGCGGGGCTCGAACTCCCGGACCGCGAGATCGTGACCTGGCTGAAGTCGGACGCTTAACCGACTGTGCCACCCAGGCGCCCCTCATTCAATACATTTCAAGCATCTAGGACATTATTATATAAAGACCTGTCTAAATTCTTGAACAGGCCTGCCAATGAAAGCTTGGGCATCCTGGAGATTGGTATTTTGGTTAAGACTTATTGCATATAACTACGTTTTATAACTATTAATACATTAAATATAACAGTATCTGACCTGTCCCTGGAAAATTTTATAGTCAAGTGTAAGAGTATGTCTGAAGAGCAAAGGAAAGGGAACACTAATTTGCTTAGTACCTATTACCCGAGAGATTCTGAACTGTGACGTTCACACTGCATATCTCTTTTATAGTTTACAATTTCCCAGAAAATTGTAGAATTTTCATCTTATAGATGAGTAGAATACTCCTTTTACAGATGTGCAAACTGAGGCTCAGAAATACTCTGACCAGTCTGTTTGTAAGGAAAACCCTGTCTAACAGCCTCCAAAGCACAAGCCCCTGACGGAGGACGACCGGAGACTGCTGGCAGGTTTCACTCATCTGCGCTGTCCACACTTAACACGGGTAATTGAAAGCTGACCCTATGTTCCTTTCAAAAAATCTCCAAGGAATCTGGCTGTAGAGACCTCATGGATAACTCGTTTCAACAGCTGAGAAACAAAATGCTTCTGTGGAATAAACACGGCCTTTATTTCGCTGGGGTTGTTTTTCTTTCTTTCTGAAAAAAAGGAGAAAAAGCATCCACCACAGCCCTTAACAAGAACTCTCAGACTGGACAAGTCTTCAAATTGGGCTGTGCAGATTAACCAAGGAAATGGTGACAGCACTTGGGCACTCTGACCTAACATGTGAAAGAGACGATGTAACGAACAGCTGGGGATTTCTGCGGCACAACTGAAAGACACAGGAAGGCCAACTGTTGACCATCCTCACTGAGGGCAGCTGCCGGGCTCAGGTTTGCTTCTGCAAACCTCGTCCCTCGCCCTCGACCAGCTGCCTGCCGCAGCCCCTGCAGCGGCCCGCGCCAACCCGCCCCCGCGTGCCTGCCAAGGCCGACGCGGCCCGGATGCGACGGTGCCCTCCCCACCAACCGCGCACGTGACGGGAGGGGGGGGGCAGTTTTCTTACCCCTCCCCCTCCTCGAAACCCCGCCTTCTCCTGAGAGGCTGCGGCTTTCCATTGCGCCACTACCGGAGTGACCGCCGTGCCAGCCAGTCAGAACGCGACCCTTCCAGTAAGACCCGCCCCCTGTCGGTCCTGAGGTTCCTTCCCGCTCACACAGGAGTCACTTCCGAAGAGAGAGAACCGCCATGAAGAGAGAAGGGGGTGCCGCCCAACTCTGCTCCGACAGCCTCCCCGAGTCCCAGCAGCAAGACGGCAACCACGCACCCAACCTCTCCAGCCACAGCTCATGCCGCCGTCGCCAGCGGCGCCGACATGACAAGGCGCTGCATGCCCGCTAGGCCAGGTTTCCCCTCATCCCCAGCCCCGGGGTCGTCGCCCCCGCGCTGCCATCTGAGACCCGGTAGTACCGCCCCTGCTGCAGCGGGAAAGAGAACAAAGAGTCCTGGGGACAGGTACCGTGCAGAGGGCTGGAGAAGGGGCCGGGTCGCGGGGGCAAGGGTATGAGGGAGGACTGCGGACGCCCGCTCTTTCAGTTCCCGCCATCCTCCGCGAGCTTCGGGCCTCGGCGTTTTGCGGTCTGGCAAACCCCTGCCCCGCCTCCGCGCGGGGCCTTCTGGGACTTCGAGTTTTCTTTTCTGTAGTTGGGATGCAGGTCTCCGTTCAGTGACCGTAGCCAGGATGGCTACGGAGAGCCCGCCTTAGGTAGAACGTGATTTTTGTCCTTTACGATGGTGGACCCGGGGCCCTAACTGCTTAGTGCATATCTAGGTGGGTTATTCTGTACGTTGTCAGTTCTGATCGTAGTAGCTTAACAGTATAAATCTTTTCTAAATCGTGGGTGAAATTATGTACGATGGACGAGGGAAACCCTTCCACGAATTACTTTATAGCCCAGTATACACGATCATTCATACTTAAAAGGAACGTGCCGATCGGGAATGTGATGTTTTTTCCTTCAGTAACTACGCTTCTCCAAGAGGCTAGGTACCTTGTGAAGATTTTGTGGGAGCTATGTAATGAGATGGGGAATTTTATCAAATGACATCCTCTGACAATAAAATATGTTTAAATTCTCTACGCACTTGGTACTGTCTTTTTTATTTTAAGTTTTAAAAAGCTTGTAACTTAAATTTAACAGTAATTTTATCTTCTAATATTGTGCTACAGGTCTACAATCCCTTATCTCAATTATGAAAGCCGGAGTGCTGTGAAAATCAAAAGTTGTCAGTAAGTTTGGCACCACATCTTACTTGGCAGCCAAACCTGACTAGAACTAATGGAAAGCTGTATATGGTCATTATCTCATTAAGTGTATTTATATGCCGGAGAAATATTGATGCGTTCGCTTTGGGGGTGCAGTGTCACACCCGGTGGGGACTTTACATAATGCATCTAAGTTACCCCCTTTCTAAAATCCAGTAAATTAAAAATTCAAAAATACATTTGACCCCAAAAGTTTCAGATAAGGGCTTGTGAGCTGTTATAATTTTTTAAAGCTAGTTATAAATAACTAATGGGTATTTCTGTGCATATGAAATTAGGCAACTGTTCCTACTTGAAAGTTACATTCATGATTATTTTACAGATTTCTTGTGCGTTTTACCCAAAACCATTTTTCTCTCTGGTGTATTAATCAAAAAGGAGCCTGGGCTCTCATATTTTGGGAAGAGATAGAACGTTATTTAGTAATTAATGTAAAGGCGTATTTAGTATAGTCTTGAACTAGCTGCCGCTTAATCCTTTCCTTGTCTCTTTCCTCCCCCAGTAACTGAGAACATCATCTCCTTTCCTCCTTTGCAGAACCTCTAGCATTTCTAACTGTATTCTCCATCGGAGCCAATTTGGCTGGTATAATTTATTATATGCAAACAAATGCATAAATTCTTCCTTAGTCTGTCACTCCTATTCATTTCATAACCAGTTAGCCTTTCTACCAACATCTATCTCACAAACATGTGGACTCTCAGTAAACCATTATAGATGGATGTGGCTCCTTTAATGTGACCTGTAAAGTGTCCAAGGGACTTGGATGGTTCAAGTTTTCTCTGAGTATTCCCACCTCATAGTGGATAAATGTTTAGGGAAACTGGACATATACTGCTTCTCTTTCAGTAAAATGAATACATTTTAGCAGGATTTTGGCAGGAAGTTAACTTCTTGCTCTACGTATGACGTTCCTTTTTGTGCCGCTGACAAATAACTCTAGAAATATAAATCGGAGTACAAATTCCGGTAATGTGATTCACTTTGTTTTACTGTAAAGTGCAGAAATCCTTAAAACAATTCGGTTTTTGTAATTGTTAACTTTCTTCCTTTTCTCTGTTTCGTGTTTTCTCCAGGCAGTGTGTTATTTTTGTAAATACCATAAGAATTCCTAGATAAAAAATAAGATTTGAAACACTGTTTAGTCCTGAAGACTCATTCTAATTTTTGCTGTTACTTAGATTAACATCTTACTGTAGTACATAAAGAGGATAGTATAAGCTTGGTACTTAATCCTTTTTGCCTCTGGGCCAGCATGCCCTTCAACTCAGCTGCCTCCCCAGATGGGCCAAATCACCAATATTGCCATTCTACCATTTACTCTGGTTTTGAGTCTGTTTAGGTTTTAGTCTGTTTTTATAATCTCCATTATTCGTTTGGAAAACCTCTATTGAGCATTATTTTGTACCAGACACCGGAGATACCAAGCAATAGGATCAGATCCCCTCAAAATCATTTATTCTACCATGTAGCAGTAAGCTTGTCAGTCCTAGGAAGGACACTACCAATTCCATACTGGATCCATACTCCAATCTTATTTTGGTACTATAGATTGTATAAACCTCAGTTGTGCTTTCATAAATTTATGAAATGCAAATTATATTTTCAGTTTATTATAATCGGCTTAGCAAAGCATTCCTGCCATTGTCAGAACTTGATTAAACCAGGTAGTGAAATCAAATCTATATCCTGTAAACCAACTAGTATTCTCCCCTTAATCTGAATTATTGAGGTTTTAATATTTACTTATGTGATACCATATTAGTTATGCTTTTATTTTCAGGAAGCAGTCAATTATAGATTTCTTCAAACCAGCTTCAAAACAAGGTATGTATGCTATTAATGCATTTTTTGCAGGATCTTTTGAGGAGGGAGATAGAGTCAATTTTTAAATTTCTCTAAAAGCTCTTATTTGATTAAACCTAATGTTCAAATTGAAAATATGAAGATGCAGTGTTTTTTACAAAGATAAACCAGTTCTAAGCATCATGAAGAAACTTTTTGCTGTTATGCTTACATTTAAAATATTCCAGTCAATAATATTCATAATGCATACTATTTTGATCCTCTAATAACATTTTATAAACGGAGCCATAGTGAGCTTACAAGATGTAGCAAAAGGGAGCTTTATGAAAGTAAGGTTATTAAATAATAAGCCATGTCTTAATCCCCACCCCCCCCCATAAAATGTGTATCATCATCTAAATATTGATTTGAAAATTTTTGTTATAGTTTAGTACTTTAAATATTAACTTAAATAAATATACAAAATGTAATAGATTGTGTTACTTTTAATAACGTGCAATTTGTGTTTTAATTGGCCGTTTAGACAGACATATGTTGGATTCTCCACAAAAATCAGACATCAAATATGGAGGAAGTGGATTCTCCATCACTGGGACAGAACAGTTTGAAAGGAAACTATCCTCACCAAAAAAATCCAAACCCAAAAGGATGCCATCAGAAAAGAGCACTATTTTAGAGGCTTTCATGAAAGGTGTTAAAGAGCACCATAAAGATCGTGGTATACATGAGTCACGTCGACCTTGTGTGTCAATAGCCACCAAATATCCAAAGGCAGTTACAAAAGTCTATGTTCCTCCATATTGCCTGTCAAAGGAGATGAAGACACTGAAGAAAAAACATCGATCTCCAGAGAGAAGGAAGTCACTGTTCATTCATGAAAATAGCAGGGAGAAGAATGATAGAGATCGAGACAAGACCAGTGCAGATTCCAAAAAGCAGGCCACAGTGACAGAAGCTGACATCTTCAAGAACAGCTCTAGAAGTCTTAGCAGCAGGAGCAGCCTATCCAGGCACCACCCAGGAGAAAGTCCTTTGGGGGCTAAGTTCCAGTTGTCATTAGCTTCTTACTGCAGAGAAAGAGAACTAAAGAAGTTGAGGAGGGAGCAAATGGAGCAGAGAATCAACTCAGAAAATTCCTTCTCAAAAGCAAGCAATCTTTCCTTAAAATCCTCTAGTATAGAAAGAAAATGTAAACCAAGGCAGGAACAAAGTAAACAGAATGATGTCACACCTGGAAAGAGTAATCTTTCAAACCTGGTATGTGTAGTAATTACTGAATTAGCTTGGTTGCTGCTTTATTATATTTAGAACACTAAATCTAAAAGCATTTCATATATTTAATATTTTTTAACATTACATTGGTAGCTTTTGTTCAGGAAATACTGATACACGGCTTGTTTAAAAGCTAATTACATTAGGTTTCTTCCCAACTGTCCGTAGGACTCAGTAAAGCGGTATTTCTTGCCTTTAATTTTTTCAGACTGGGAACAAAAAATCTTTCTTAATCAAGGAAGTAAGCATTCTTTTTTTAGGCAAGTATAGTCATTTTTAAGCGAGGCTGTGCTGAAAGGAAATATTTGAGGAATAGAAAATCTAAAATAGTAGGAAATGGTTTAGAACAGAGGTTCTCAAAATGTGGTCCCCGGACTAATATCAGCATCACCTGGGAATTTAGAAATGCAAATTCTCAGGCTTAACCCTAGACTCAACCAGAAATTGGAGCTAAGAGTCCAGCGATCTGCAGTTACCAAGCCTTCTGGGTGCTTCTGATGTACTTTAAAGTTTTGAGATTCACTGATTTAGATTATGTAGAAGTCCTAAGGAATATAGATTCCTTAGAAGTCCTAAGTTGTCTTAGACAACTTAGATGATAACACTTAGAAAGCTATCCAGATATATCTTAACTTCATCGTATTCCCTTGAAAATAGACCAACTTTAGATTAGCATAAAAGGTGACCCTCTCCCTTAGAAAGATAAATACCTGTTTCGTAGAGCCTCTCTATGTACAGATGGAATAAAGGAAGATCAGATACCAAGAAAAGGCAGTGTTGGTAAGATGCTATGAGATTTTAAAACCAGATAGACCAAAAGTAAACCAAACTATGACACTTTTAAGAGTGAATGGAGATTGTTGCCTTATATATTGCTTGAAAATGTATTTGTAAACTCCAGGGTTTGTTTGCAAGGAGTTTGAGGTCTTTACCAGGGAGATTTGCTAACAATCAGTGGAGGTTTGTAACATTTGCTCCATCCTGAGATTTCAGTGTTTGGTGGTGCATCAGCACTTGAAGTATTGAAGAGTAAGTTGTATCTGTTTAATTGGCAAATATTAAGCTTACTGTTTATCAAAATAATGGTATAGTGCTCTAATATTAATCTTGAATTAATATAAATCCCTAAATTTGTATTTTGAAAACTGGCTTTATTTTTTATGCCATTTTTACCTTTTTATGATATAAAGGCCCTTCGTTTTTGTAAAACTTTAAGAGTTTAAAATATTTTACTATAAAAGTTTGAGTTTACCTCCAAATGAAGTGCTTGCTTTATTTGGTCTAGAAATCTGTGTTTAGATGTTAGGAAGAAAAGTTCATATTCTTTCCTGGCCCCAGTTCCTAATTAATTTTTTCTCCTTTTGCTAAAAGGAAAATGGACATTTCTCAAGGAAAAGAGCCTCTTCTGATTCATGGGAACCTGCTTCAGGTAGAATCAAAATTAATTTATTAATTTTTAAATAAAATTGTACGTCAGTGGCACTTTTTAAAAACAAATTTGTTTAAATGCACAGTTGGCTTCCTAGAGGTGAATTGAATGTCTCAGATTAGTTAAGAGTTTAGTAAAATTACATCGAAAAGGAATAGTCCTTGAATTTAGTTTGTGTAGCCCATGGTTTGTCTTGACTTTTTTGCCTCTTTTAAGAGTTCCTAGCAACATGTTTCTCATTTTGGTATTCAGTGTTCTGCTGAATCTTGCCTACATCAAGCAGCATAATCTTACATTATTGGAATTATGGACTATCTGAGGTCTTGGTATTATAGATGCTTTGTATAAAGTTGAAACTGCTATCATGATCCAAAACAGTGTTATCCTAATATTTCAAATATTAAGATACCTTTTTAATATCAAATTTCAAGGACACCTGTATGATAACTGGTTTGTACTTCTAGTATCTGTTGGCTGAGCAAATAACATAATAACAAACAGCTAGTGTTAATTCAGTAATTCCTAAAGTATCTTTACCTTTCTTTAAACTAGAAAATAGAACAGTATAAAATTCAAACACTTGCAGAAATTTATAACAGAAAATGAAAGGCCCTTAGAAATAACAACCATTAATAGTCTAGTGTATCAGATTTTTTTCTGCCATGATTACAAACTTTGAAAAATGGATTTTACAGATTTCTACACTCAGTAAGATACAGTGGACATAATGATAACAGCCAAGGTTTATTGAGCACTTACTGTGTGCCATGCCCTCTTCTATGTGCTTTTAACTTGTTTGATCTTCACATCTTTTTAAGATACTTTTAAAAATGAAAAAACAGGTACAGAGAAACAGTTGCGACTCCTTGTTCTTCAGGTTTCATGTAAAACTCTTAGTTTTTTTAAGTGTATTTATTTTGAGAGAGAGCACAAGCAGGGGAGCGGCAGAGAGAGGGAGAGAGAGAATCCCAAGCAGGCTCCAGGCTGTCAGTGAAGAGCCCAATACAGGGCCCGATCTCACAACCATGAGATCATGACCTGAGCTGAAATCAAGAGTCAGGTGCTTAACTGATGGAGCCACCCAGGTGCCCCTCATGTAAAATTCTGTTTTTTATATATTCTAGAGGTACATTGCATTTTGACCAGGTGATCTCAGGTGTTAAAATCCGAAACCATAGTTTACCATCATAGAAGGAGCTTCTAGAATACAGGAATAAATTTGAAGTTTTATGTGGTTCTTAAAGTTTTTATTTAATTTTTAAAAATTTTTTTATGTTTATTCATTTTTGAAAGACAGAGAGAGAGAGAGCACAAGCAGGTGTGGGGCGGAGAGAGAGGGGGGACACAGAATCTGAAGCAGGCTCCAGGCTCTGAGCTGTCAGCGCAGAGCCCAACGTGGGGCTCGAACTCACGAACTGAGAGATCATGACCTGAGCCGAAGTCGGACGCTCAACCGACTGAGCCACCCAGGCGCCCCAATTTTTTATTTAATTTTTACATTACTGTTGGTTTTAGTGATCAAATTTCATTGAATTTTGACATTATGAAGTACAAGAACAATAATTTCTTAGCAATGAGATTATTCCTGTACTCACGGTATTACACATTTGTAATAAATGATCACTTTGCACTGAGGTGAGCAGAAGAACAAAATATTTTTAGGTTTGCTCTGCCAACATAAGGGGCTGCTGGTGGTGGTGTTGCCACCAAGCTCTTCAGCTTTTTTTCTCTCTGATAATGACTAAGATAAAAATTCTCTTCAGTTCATGGTTGCAAATTTCATCAGTGTTGCCTGCAGTAGTTTCATTTATACAAACCCACATACTGAAGTTTTTGAACAGTGCTTGAAAAAGATGTTTTCTGCCTATTGTCACAGGCAGATTTAAGATGGTTGCCTTCACTTATATTTTTATTTCTAATATCTTTGCATGTTTCATAATCATTAATTATGGTTTTTATAGTTTTTAAAAATTTATGTTATTTTTTTAAGTTTATTTATTTATTTTTGAAAGAGGGAGGGAGAGAGAGAATCCCAAGCCGGCTCCGCACTGTCAGCGTGGAATCCGGTGCAGGGCTCAAACTCATGAACTGAGCCACCCTGGTGCCCCTTATGGTATTGCTTTCTTAATAAATACACATTTATACTGCATTTGACCATCAACAGAATATAAAGGACATAAAGGGCTTTTTCACTCTAGATAACATGAAGAATGCTACTGCTATTATACTTCTCAGTTGTGAGGGTGATATATATAATCACACCTTTATTAATCACACACAAGTTAAAAGATGTCAGAAATGTTGCTAAAGACATTTAGCCCTGGGGTCTTGCAGAGTCCTGTCCTTGTGCTGCATTCTGAGGTCCAACTTATTCTAACATCCCTTGCTTATTCTATAATTTATTAATGACCTATCTTCTATTAATGAACATTTGGGTTTTTACCTTTTTTGTATTTACAAACTCAATCCCTGTCTATTTTATATATATATTAACAGATATTTGAAATGTGCTTAAACAGTCTACAGTTTGTACAAGCAGTGCAAAAAGAATCATGCAGGTAACCCACTGCCCTAGAGAACTTGCAGAAGGGGAGCCTACCTATGGTACCAGTTCAACGTCCTCTAATTCTAGGTGTCAGAGCTCTTAATAAGCTGCTTTTTCCTAAACTTTGCCCAAAAACAGTTTCTCTCTCCTCCTGGTCAGGTCTTCAATTCTTGAGGAAAGCAGGAATTTCTCCTCATTTCTAGCTGTATATAAATTGATTTCTCTAGGAGAATGGAACTGAATTCATACTGGCGGTTCTGTAGGTATCTTTTTTGTAACCTCAAACTTAAAATATTATCAGTGTAAATCCACCCCAAGTCTTCTTTTTCTTGGTTATTCGATTTCTAATCCTATACTCTAAGGGACTCCTGTTCTTTTTTATATGACAGTTAACCCAGTAAACTGAGTGGGCATAGGATGGTTTTTTCAGGTAATAGGAAATATCTGGAGAAAAATGGAGATAGCAGCATTTGTTTATTAATTGATTTTTCATGTTTATAAATTGAATTTTTCAGATTATATATTAAATTACCCAAATAATTGCTTTTAACTCTTGAATTATTTTATTTTCTTAAACTGTTGATGATTTGAGGACATCTACCCATATGCAGAGAGAAACTTGATTTGGGGAGTACTGATTATGTAAATAGTAATATTTAATGAATAATGGGTTTTAATTAATGACACTTTATTTATTTATTTATTTATTTATTTATTTGGGGGTGGGGGCAACAGCAAAGGTTAGAGAGAATCCCAAGCAGGCTCCGCACTGTCAGTGCAAGGCCCGACACAGGGCTCAATCCTATGAACCTATACATCACACTTTTAAATACAATGAGAAATTTTTTAAACTTGGTTAACTCAAATAGATATGCTTTACTAAAGGTCTTCTGGATGAAACTCCTAAATCTAGGTGGCTTAAAACAACAGAAATTTATTTTCTCATGGTCCTAGAAACTAGAAATCCAAAATTAAGATTATTAGCAGGGCCGTGCTCTAACCAGTCTAGGAGAGAATCCTTCCTTGCCTTTTCTAGCTTCTGGTGTTTGCCTACAATTCTTGGCATTCCTTGACTTGTAGATGCAGCACTCCTATCACATGGCATCTTTTCCCTGTGTGTTTTCACATCATCTTCCCTCTTCAAGTGTGCCTCCATGTCCAAATTTTGCCTTTTGAAGGAACCCAAAGAGAAAGGTACTTGGGTTCAACCAAAACGCCTCCCTGCTCCGCCCAGAGAAGCACGTCTTTGTGAGAACCAATGGAAAGGAGCTTGAGGTGCTGCAATCCATTCCCTATGAATTCATGGCATGATAATGTAAAAAAAAAAAAAAGATTGCAAATTTCCCCTTTATCTAAGGACACCAGTTATGACTGCATTAGGACCCACCCAAATGACCTCATTTTAATTTGATTACCCCTGTAAAGATCCTGTTTCGAGTTAAAGTCAGACTCTGAGATTCTGGGAGTCATTTTCCAGAATTCATCCACAACTCATAACTCAGCTGAAGACTAGAAGGATGCACAGGAAAAATGAAACACTGGCAAGAGAAACTTGGGTGGATTTTTTTTAATTGAGAAATTAAAATTTGTCTGCTTTCAACTAGTGATTATATACATGTTTTAAGGTACTATAAATTTAGATGTAGAAGTATTTCATTTCTGGAAGCAGATAGTCCTTGGTCTAAGAAAGAATATCTGAACTTTGAGGGAAAGTGCCTTTCCAATCATTTCCATGATACAGATAAGCAATTTTTGTGTTTGGGGAGCAGCACCTTAAATTTTGTTTGGGTGATAAACTTTTAATAGCTTTGGAATGAAAATGAGCGTTGTCATTAGCTTTAAATTTCTTAAGACACCACTATTTATTATTAATAAAATAAATGGTAGTATGAACTCTTTTTCCTTATCCTACATATGTTAAATGATCTCAGCCTAAACTTTTAGAATTTAAGCTTTTTGTTGGAGTGTTCTAAACACTCACTGAATAAACTTTACTAAGATAGGAAAATATACTTTTCACTAATCTGGCAAAAATTAAATTTTAGCAGGGTCTAAGCAGAATAAATTCCCTGACAAAAGAAAAAGGAACTCTGTGGACTCAGATCTGAAAAGCACAAGAGAATCTATAATGCCAAAAGTAAAAGAGTCCTTCCTTGAGAAGCGTCCTGACGGATCACATCAGAGAGAGAAATTTATAAAACATATTGCACTGAAGACACCTGGGGATGTGTTGCGCTTGGAAGATATATCCAAGGAACCCAGTGAAGAAGTTGATCGCTCCTCTGGAGGCTTGGCACCTTCAAATTCTGGCCACCATTCTTCCAGGAATAGTGACCAAATCCGTGTGGCAAGTACCAAAGAGACTAAGATGCAGAAACCCCACTTATCTTTACCTCAGGAAAAGTCTGCCGATAAAAAAGCTAGCAGCCTTCAGAAAAATAAACCTGCTAGCTCTGTGGCGTCAAAGGAGACAAAACTTCTACCTTTACTTTCCCATGTTCCAAGTGCTGGTTCCTCTCGGGTACCATTAAATGCTAAAAATTGCACTCTTCCAGTTCCTAAAAAAGAAAAAGAGCGTTCCTCATCTAAAGAATGTTCTGGGCATTCTACAGAGTCCTCCAAACACAAGGAACACAAAGCAAAGACTGATAAAGCTGATTCTAATGTATCTTCAGGGAAAATTTC
Organism: Prionailurus viverrinus; assembly: GCF_022837055.1. NCBI lineage: Eukaryota > Metazoa > Chordata > Mammalia > Carnivora > Felidae > Prionailurus > Prionailurus viverrinus. The sequence continues at coordinate 60,064,411 of NC_062571.1, forward strand.
TGGGGGATCTTTGCATTCAGAATATGGCACTCCTACAAAGTCTCCCCCAGCTGCTTTGGAAGTTGTGCCATGTATCCCAAGCCCTACAGCACCTTCAGATAAAGCCCCTTCAGATAAAGAGAGTTCAGGAAATTCCAATGCAGGTAGCAGTGCACTGAAAAGAAAACTAAGGGGTGATTTTGATAGTGATGAAGAAAGTTTAGGTTACAACCTAGACAGTGATGAGGAAGAGGAAACATTAAAATCACTGGAAGAAATAATGGCTTTGAACTTCAATCAGACTCCCACAACTACAGGAAAGCCTCCTGCTCTTTCCAAGGGGCTTAGATCTCAGTCATCAGACTATACAGTAAGTAGTTCTGTGACATTTATCTTTACTTGAAGAGGGAAAGATTGATTAGTAGAGGGATAAATGGTTAGAACTTATTTTAAAATTTAGTATTTGTTGTGATTCATAATTGGACTGAAACTGGTATAGTTCTTGTTTGGTTGTAATGGGTTTCCCATATCTTTAGTTTTATTACTGTAAATCAGTGGTCTCCAAACTTTTTAGATCATACACACTTCTATTAGTAAAAAAAAATTTTTAAGCATGTACTCCAATATATATGTATACGTATAGATTATATACATGTACCACTATACTGCTGTGTACTTGCTAAAATATATACAAAAACAGAATTTAAAAGGAAGAAGAGAAAAGTATTTTCCTTTAGAAGTTATGTAGAAGTTACTATAGACTAAGTTCTACTGGAGTTTCTATAGAAGTTCCATATAAATAGAAGTTCTATTATTTTCTTCCTGCACCCCAATGGATCACCTTGCACACCCCCTGCTTTGGAGACCACTGCTGTAAATGAAGGTAGAGTGTAGAAATGTTGTTAATTGTGGTGTGCAATTTTATTTATAAAGTGCTTCATTCTATCTTGGGGATAAGCTGCATTAAATTCTAGTATGTCTGTAAAATTTGGTGGGGAAGGTGTTAATGTTCCATGGTAACACCTAAAAATTGGTAGTTTGATTCCACTAAAATAGAATTTAAAAATAAAGACAGGGTAGCCATGGAGCCCTTGGGTGTTTGCAGTCAGTTCCTAAGGCTGGCAGGGTTTTGTAAGTAGTGCCTTTCCTAATAAATGGTAAAATCAAATTGCCTGCAGTACAAAATAATAGATTTAAAGCATGATGGTGAAAATTCTCTAAGAAAGGTATCCTCCTGGCCTAGGTTATTAAAAGAGAAAATATTCTTTAGTACTCTGAATAACTTAAAACATCCAAGTTCTTCTAAGATATGTTATGAAGTATCCTTAAATTTTCTTCTGTTTTAGGAACATGTTCATAGTGGAACATACACAAATACTTTAGAACGTCTAGTGAAAGAGATGGAAGACACTCAAAGGTTAGTTAGCATCGTGACTACCTTGCTAAATTTAACGTTCTCCTTATTTGCGTGGCTGGCTTTCAGTTTACCTTAAAAAATCATGAGAAATTCGCATTTTGTGCTAGTACTATTACCGCAGTTTTGCAGTCAATTGTGTTAGAAATAAAGTATTCTTGTTCACAGGCTGAGTGAAAAGCTCAGGTTTTTATGGTTTGCTGCATTCAGTAATAATACAAATTCCTTTCCACTTACCACAACTAGAATCTAACTAGTAGCTGAAATTCTTGATCAAAAGTATGGGGAGAATTTTTTGTGCATTTTTTTTATTGTGATAAAATATAGATAACTTCAGTTACCATTCTAATCATTTTGAGATGAGCAGTTCAGTGGCATTAAGTACATTCACATTGTTGTGCAACCATCACCACCATCCACCTCCAGAACTTTTTTTTTCATCTTCCCTAATGGAAATTCCATACCCATTAAATAATAACTCCCCATCTTCCTCTTCTCCCAGCCCTTGGCAACTACCATTCTGCTTTCTGTCTGTATGAAACTAACTACTCTGGATACCTCGTATAAATGAGATCATACAGTATTTGTCCATTTATACTGGCTTATTTCGCTTCGCATAGAGTCTTCAGGGTTTATCTGTGTTGTAGCATGTATCAATTTCCTTTTTAAGGTTGGATAATATTCTGTTGTATGTATATACCACATTTTATTTATCCATTCATCCTTTGATGGACACTTGAATTACTTCTATTTTTTGGCTGTTGGACATGTTGCTGCTGTGAACATGATGTAGAAATATCTCTTCAAGTCCCTACTCAATTCTTTTGTGTATATACCCAAAAGTAGAATTGCTGGATCATACAGTGATTCTATACATAATTTTTTGATGAATTGCCATACTGTTTTCCACAGTGGCTGCACCATTTTGCATTCCCACCAGCAGTGCCCAAGGGTTCCAGTTTTTCTACATCCTCACCAAGACTTGATATTTTTTGGTTTTTTGGTAATAGCCATCCGAATGAGGATGAAGTGGTTCCTCATTATAGTTTTGATTTTCACTTTCCTAATAACTAATGATGTTGAGAATCTTTTCATGTCCTTATCAGCCGTTTGTATAGCTTCTTTGGAGAAATGTTTATTCCGATCCTTTGCTCATTTTTTAATTGAGTGGTTTGGGGGTTTTTTTGTTTGCATAGGTAGAACTTTTTAAAATATTCATATGTTCACCTAGTCCAAATTTTGAAACCAGCATGGCCAGACATGGTATTTCCACATCAAGTTGCTCTTAAGGAAGAAGTGTAGAATTGTGTGTCTCTCTCTTTCTCTCTCTGTCACTGTACCTCTCTCCCTCTCTCACACACACACATACACACACAGAAACCAAAAAGTTGAGGATCATAATGGCCCTAATAAAATTTGCGTCACTAGTTGCAAACTGATTTTGCTAATGAGGGGAAAAATATATTCCTTATTTAAGGAATATCCTCAAAACTACCCCAGAGAACTTCACTAAAAGCTCAGCTGACTTGAAGTGGGTATAGATGTGTCCCAAACTTGATAAACAAGTTAGCTAACCATAGGAATTACAATTAGTAGGTCAGAAGTGTTCTCTTTTCTACATTTAGTTAGAGAAATTATCTCTATTATAAAATTCTTTTAAACATTTTCATGAATTCATGTGATTTGTGATGTCAGATCTGAAGTGGTTTATTTAAATTGAACGTTGTACAGACCAGAGGCAAAGATGCTAGTTTGATGTGATGATTGATTCTTTCCTGTATTGATAGAGCATTATATTTACTGCTCATTTACTATTGTCTTATACTCATCTACTGTGGGACGGGAGCTGGGAGTAAGGACCTTGATTAAAATAACTTATTCCTGGCAAGCAGTATAAGCAAGGACTGCAGAGCTAGATTCTCTGGCTTTGAATCCCAGCTCCTTGCATTGTGAGCTTGAGCAAATTAGCTTTCCTAAAGTCTGTTCCCTCATGTATAAAATGGGTAATAATAAACTACTACATGGGGTTGTTGTGAGGGTGAAAAGAATTAATACGTAAAGTCCTTAGTACATGCCTGTCACGTAGTAAGTGCTCAGCGTTAGCTATTGTGATGCTAGTGAAGATGACAATGATGCTGCTAGAAAGCCTGATTAACATGGTCAGGTTGTGTTTTATCTTTTGGTGCTGCTTTTAGGCATAAACTAAAGATTATTATTAGGGTAAACCATTTACTGTAACATTCTTTCAATTCACAGGCTAGATGAACTGCAGAAGCAACTACAGGAAGACATAAGGCAGGGCCGAGGTATTAAATCCCCCATCAGAATTGGAGATCAAGACAGTACAGATGATGAGGATGGCCTCTTAGAAGAGCACAGGTATAGCATTTTTTATAATGTATACTCTATTTAAAGCTTACATTTTTTTAATTTTGTGTGAAATAAATGGACCTTTGATGGGTTATTTACTTAGTAATCTGTGATGGTTTTCTAATCCATCCATGATGAGTTTGAAGGATAGATGTTAAGGCCAAGTTGCATTTTTGTCTTTTCTCCTGGTCATGGTTTCTTTTCACACAGACCCATTTACTGGTTTTGGACTAACTACTAGCGAAAAGTGGGAGGAACAAAACACATGTTCTCATGCTAGTCTTCTTATCTGGAATTAACATTGTTCCTAAGAAAAGTTTTCTTTGTACCCAACCTTTAAATACAAAACCATATACAGTGTAACTGTCTGGTATTCAATAATTTTTTTTTTTTCCCAGGGAATTTCTAAAGAAATTTTCAGTTACAATTGATGCTATTCCTGATCATCACCCAGGTGAAGAAATATTTAATTTCCTCAATTCCGGAAAAATTTTCAATCAGTATACCTTGGATTTAAGAGACTCTGGCTTTATAGGACAGAGCGCTGTAGAAAAGCTTATTCTTAAGTAAGTAGAAAAATAGAAAAACATTTTACTTTTTCCCATATAAAAATTTTCCTTAAAGGAGTTCTAACTGGCATAATCTCCTAAGAGATTAATTTCTGTGATAACCTATTCAGTTTCCTAATCCTCATTACTATTGTTTTTTGTGTTTTATTAATTATGGAATCAGTGTAAGATGGTCTCTTGGCATATTACATGCCTAACTAATAAAGATTAGTTGGGATTAAGATTAGCATATAATAACAGCAGCTGTCAAAATAGCAGGGGCTTTAAACAAGAAGTAGATTCCTTTCTTATGTGAAAGAAGTTCAGAGATGGGAAGTCCAGGACTGGTGTTCCACCATATAATCTTTCTTTGCCACCATCCTTAGCACCTGGTTGCCTCAAGTGCTACTGGTCTTCCAGTCTTTACATTCAAATTCCCAGAAATCCCACACATTTCTACTTATGGCTAGTTAGGTAGAACTTAGTCAACATGGCCACACCTAATTAATAAGGAAGACTGGGAAATTATTTTTGTTTCAGGCAGCAAGTGTACCTAGATAAAAATCAGTGTTCAGTTGCCAGGAGGAAAGGCAAGAATAGGCATTGGGATGGGCAGCTACCAGTCTGTACCACAATGCCCAAACTGGTCTAATTTCTCTCAGTGCATGAAATCTCAGATCCAGAGAGATCACGTTAATTCCGGTGTGAGGTTTTGGAAGTACAAACCCAAGCTGGCAAAAGCAGATGATGCGCTAAGCTTGATAGATACTTTCTCAACACTACCAGCTAGTGTAGATTTGTCCACCACATAAATCTGGAGGTAGGCCAACAGACTGGATCAGCTTTAGGCTATCACTTGAATTTCCTTTATGAGTAACCCATCCATATTGGGGTAGAGTCCACCTCCATGGACTGAGGATGGTGTGCTTGCTCGTTTCCCTATAATGTCAGATGTGATGGTGGTAGAAGTTTCTTACCATGAAAGTAACAGTCATTAATTTCATTTTGTTTTTTCAGATCAGGAAAAACAGATCAAATTTTTTTGACAACACAAGGCTTCCTTACCTCTGCTTATCACTATGTCCAGTGTCCTATACCTGTGTTAAAGTGGCTGTTTCGGGTAAGAGAACGTTTGGGGAGTATAGTTGTCTCCTGTTGCATTTCCTAGTCAAAAGCAAGCAAAATACCACATTTGCACATTACTAGAGAAAAAATTAGCATATCAAACCCATGATTTCAGTGGGTTAAAATGAGGCAAAAAGAGTCAGTGTAGGTAGATTATAAAGGAAATGCTAATGCCAGTAGTGTGCAGAATAGTCCGTAATGTTAGTTGTGCCTAAGACATTTCATCACACTGGTAAGTCATTATTATAGTTAGGCTTTTTTTTTCTTTTTTAATGTTTATTTTTGAGACAGAGAAAGACAGCGCAAGTGGGAGAGGCGCAGGGAGAGAGGGAGACATAGAATTCGAAGCAGGCTTCAGGCTCTGAGCTATGAGCACAGAGCTTGACATGGGGCTCAAACCCACGAACCAGGAGATTGTGACGTGAGCTAAAAAAAGTCAGACGCTTAACCGACTGAGCCACCCGGCCACCCCTATTACACTTAGTTTTAGAAGAGTTCTAATTCTTACATTATCTGTTTTGGGGGTGGGAGCTTTGTGGGGTTTTTAAAAATCCTTTTTTTTTTTTTTATAAATTTTTTTTTTCAACGTTTATTTATTTTTTGGGGGACAGAGAGAGTCAGAGCATGAACGGGGGAGGGGCAGAGAGAGAGGGAGACACAGAATCGGAAACAGGCTCCAGGCTCTGAGCCATCAGCCCAGAGCCTGACGCGGGGCTCGAACTCACAGACCGTGAGATCGTGACCTGGCTGAAGTCGGACGCTTAACCGACTGCGCCACCCAGGCGCCCCTAAAAATCTTTTTTTGTCCCATTTTTATGGAGATTAGTGCATAGATATTTTTAGGATTTTACTTGTTTTCTAATATTTCCCCATTTGTATATAAATATCTCCAACCAAATGTTTCTCTTCCCCATTCATGTTTAATTCTTAAGTCTGCTTAAGTAATTATATAAATTTGGGGCGCCTGGGTGGCTCAGTTGGTTGAGTATCTGACTTTAGCTCAGGTCGTGATCTCACAGTCCGGAGTTCGAGCCCTGCATCAGGCTCTGTGCTGACAGCTTGGAGCCTGGAGTCTGCTTCAGATTCTGTGTCTCCCTCTCTCTCTGCCCCTCCCCTACTCATGCTCTGTCTCTCTCTCTCTCTGTCAAAAGTAAGTAAACATTAAAAAAAATAATAATTATCTAAATTTTGGGGTGCCTGGGTGGCTCAGTCAGTAAGCGTTTGACTCTTGGTTTCAGCTCAGGTCATAATCTCACAGTTTCATGGGTTCGAGCCCTGCATAGGGCTCTGCACTGATAGCGCGGAGCCTGCTTGGCATGCTCTCTCTCCTTCTCTCTTTGCCCCTCCCCCACTCACACTGTCTCTGTCTCTCTCAGAATAAATAAATAAACTTAAAGATTTTTTTTTAATTTTATAAAAAGTAATTATCTAAAATTTTATATTATCTGCATGGTAACTTTGTAACAAAAAAATATGATTATTGTGTGTGAAGTGAGAGAAACATAAGGAGTTTATTCTGGGATTTAAGATAACATCTCAAAGAATGATGAGAACCTAGATATTCCAGTGTAGCCTTTTTTTTCATTTTTTTCATATAGCTGGCATTTTTGAGTCCCAGGTGCTGGAGAGAACAGCAATGAGAAAAACGTACATTTCTGATCCCCTGAGAGCCACATTCTAGTACTATAGAGGAGACAGACAGTAAATGTGTATGTGGTGTGCATATTTAGAGATCTATTATGTCACGTGGTAAGTGCTATGAAGAAGTAGTAGGCTAGAGTAGATACAGAGAAGTATCAAGATGGGAAAGTTTGCTTTTTTAAATGTATGTGTAAGATAGTTGATAATGAGTGCCTTACTGATAAGGTGACATCTGAATAAAGATCTGAGAAGAAGGTGCTGGAATGAGTCACGCCACTGTGTGGGAAAAGGGCATTCTAGGCAGAGAGAATAAATGGTGCGGACCATGAGGCAGGAGTGTTACTTCCCGCGGTGAGGAGCTTCCTACTTGGACCCCGGTAAAAAAAAAAAATTTTTTTAAACAGTCCTAATTAAATCAAAATTTGCCTCCCCGTGGTTTTTATATAGTGGTACTAATTATCTTTTCAAGAGCTCTCCAGAATACGTTTCATCTAACAGTCCTTCGTTCATTTTAAAATAGCTATCATGACCCTCATCTCTCCCCAACACTAAACTTTCTCCAGTCACCAAATTTCTAGTCTCTTTACTGATCATCTTTCTGAATGACCTTTAGCTCCTAAAAATGTGTCCCCCATAAATGCACATATGCTCCAGATAAGGTCTTTTTTTTTTTTTTTTTAATGTTTATTTTTGAAAGAGAGATAGAGTGCGGGTGGGGGAGGGGCAGAGAGAGAGAGAAGACCCAGAATCTGAAGCAGGCTCCAGGCTCTGAGCTGTCAGTACAGAGCCCAATGTGGGGCTCGATCTCATGAACCATGAGATCATGACCTGAGCTGAAGTCAGACACTTTGCTCCCAGATAAGGTCTTTCTTAACAGCAGTCTCCAGTGAGACTCTTTCCCATCTACCCACCGACATATTTTTGTTTTATGCTCTATTTATACTTTACGTATATTTTATATTATATATACGTAAATATGTATAAATATAATATATATGTTTTTATATATTTTTTATATTTTATTTTATACTATAGTTAAAAATTTCATTTGCAGTCATGCCAGAGCTTTGTTATTCTCTAATTATGTAACGTATCTTTTCTTAAACTTACAAGTAAAATTTTGCATTTATCTGTGTTTATTTTTATCAAATGTGGGTCCTCATATCCTTTTTTTAAATGTTTATGAGAGAGAGAGAGAGAGAGAGAGAGAGAGAGAGAGAGAGAATGAATGGGAGAGGGGCAGAGAGAGAGGATCACAAGCAGGCTCTGCACTACCAGCGCAGATCCCAATGTGGGGCTCGAACTCATGACCCATGAGATCACAACCTGAGCTGAAATCAAGAGTCCGATGTTCAACTGACAGAGCCACCCTGGTGCCCTCCTCATTATAGCCTCTAAAACCCTGATGATAACGTTAAAGCATATCTTCATGTAAGCAGTTTTTATACTCTTCGTATTTATTATTTGAAAACTGTAACAATCGTTAATTACTTTTTCTGGGTAAAACACTGTCTCATCTCTCTTTTTCAATTCCAAGTCCATTTTTCATGATGGATGGAGCATACCAACTTAAAACTATTTTTTCTTTTTTAGAAAGTGTGTCAGAATTTATTTTAATGCTATGGTTCTAGCATTTTTTTAAAATCTTTTTGCCCAAAGAATACGAAAACACTAACTCAAAAGCATATATACATTCTTACGTTTATTGCAACATTATTTATAATAGCCGAGTTACGGAAGCAGCCCAAGCGTCCATCAATAGATGAGTGGATGAAGATGTACATGCAGCACACACATACACACACAACGGAATATTATTCAGCCATAAAAAAGAATGAAATCTATGGTACTAACAGTTTGTAAATTTAATTGTTAAAGGGTAATTAAAATGTTCGCATTTTCCTGATTTTATCCTAAGTATGTAAAACTAGAAAGACACTTTACTACTTTTTAAAAGCTTTTTCAGGGGCGCCTGGGTGGCGCAGTCGGTTAAGCGTCCGACTTCAGCCAGGTCACGGTCTCGCGGTCCGTGAGTTCAAGCCCCGCGTCGGGCTCTGGGCTGATGGCTCAGAGCCTGGAGCCTGTTTCCGATTCTGTGTCTCCCTCTCTCTCTGCCCCTCCCTCGTTCATGCTCTGTCTCTCTCTGTCCCAAAAATAAATAAACGTTGAAAAAAAAAATTTAAAAAAAAAAAAAAAAAAAAAGCTTTTTCAAAGGGATTCACACTTAATTTTGAAAAGTTCAAGTAAAATTAAGATTTTTTTTTTTTAAAGGCTTGTTATTATCTAAAAGGCATTTGCCTCCCCAATTTCCAGGGACTGCTACATTTTAGTGTTTTCTAGATTGTGTGTGTGTACATAGATTGCTGTATGATAGTATCAACAGAATGTGTTCCACCTTACGATTTTTGTATTGCAGATAACAAATTATTTTCACATCAGTATAGGGATGTTGTCATCCTTTTCAAGGGCTTTATAGTATTCTGTTGTAGTGTTATGCTGATTTATTTAACCCAGTCTCAATTGATAGACATTAGATTGTTATATACACCTCTTTACACATTTATTTAATTATCTCCTAGTATTGTGTTGCCCACCTTAGAATTCATTACCCCCCCCCCCGAAAAAGATTGTTATCTAAAACTTGTCCTGTTTCCAAACATGCCTTTGAGGGGTGCTGCCCACTAGTGGCAAAACATAACACAAACATGATAACCGACTTTTTGACTCAGGTTGATTTTGAAAATGGCAGAAACACACAAATGACACAAATACTAACATACAGTAACACAGATATGCCTGATTGAAACCAGAGTTTGAGTTATTCTCCCTTATGTGTTAGATTTAAATTTACTGTAATCATAATCTATGGCTACAAAACAAAAGGGAAAGAGGAATGTTTTCCCCTACAAAACCACTTTAAAATTACTTTCAGGGGTACGTGGGTGGTTCAGTTGGTTAAGCATCCAACTCTTGATTTTGGCTCAGGTCATCATCTCTGGTTCGGGAGCTCGAGTCTCCGATCAGGCTCTGCCCTGACAGCGTGGAGCCTGCTTGGGATTCTCTCTCCCTCTCTCCCTCTGCTCCTCCCCTTCTTGCATGTTCTCACACTCACCCTCTCTCTCTCTTAAAATAAATAAACATTAAAAAGATAAAATCACTTTCAGTATGTCACATGATTCTTTAAAAATTTTTGAAACTTGAGATTTTGTTCCCAAAAAATGGTCTTGTAAAGTTAAATTATATGCCTCTGCATATAAATTCTGTATGTAAAAAGGCTAACTAGATCAAAGTATAAAGACAATAACCTTGCTTAAATATTACCAAATTCCTTTTTAAATTTTACCAAATTATACTTACACTAAGCATACTACCTCTTTACTAGTACCCTGTGAATACTGGGTATTATCAATATTCTTGATCTTTAACAATCTCAAAGTCAAGCTTCTCTTGACAAGTTAATGATAGCTTGTCATTTCTCTTTGCATTTCTTTGATTACTAATGATATTGAACATCTTTTAAAAAGTATATTGGTATATTAATTTACATGTATCTTTTCAAATACTTTTGCTAGTTTATGATCTGATTAGATCAACTATCAATCAGCCTTTTCCTTGATGATTAAACAGTCAGCATGTTTGAATTGAAGGGGCCCTGATTTTAGAATCAGACCTGGATTTAAATTCCAGCTCCTCATGTATTACTTTGGGTAAAGTATTTTAATTTCTCTGAGCCTGTCTGCTTATATGTAATGATGTATGACCACTTCATAAAACTATTGTAAAGTATTCAAATGAAATGCACATAAAATACCACATTAAAGGAAATGCACATAAAACACTTTTATGTATGCATGGCAAATAGTAAATGCTCGTTTTCTTCTTTCTTAATACTTTTATCTACTTTGGCAGATGATGTCGGTTCATACAGACTGTATTGTGTCTGTGCAGATTTTAAGCACATTGATGGAAATAACAATTAGAAATGGTGAGTATATAAATTTACTGATTAGCATTGTGAGTTATTGGTTGCTATGTACACAGTCTTTCATATCACTAAACATGTAGATTATTCAGAAATATAGAATAAAAAAATTTTTTTGATCTAAAATCTTTAATAATGAAATGAAAACTCCAATCAAAAATGAGTATCTGCATTTTTCTAGTTGCACTGAGAAAAAGGGTATAAGATCTTGAGGTGACAACCCTTACCTAATACTTACCTACCAACTCATGGGTTACTGTCCTGGGTAAGTGGAAATAGCAAGTTTGTTTATTTATTTAGCCATTTACTTTAACTGGCTTATTGGCAAACAAGTATTGTGCTGATTATGCACTGAGGAGACTGAAAATATCCGCTACAGAAATGTGACAATTGCTTTCTCACCTTTGAGATCCCTTATAATGAAATAAGCGTTATGATTTATGTGTTTCATTTGTTTTGAGTATTGGGACTATATGGGCACTGAAGATGATAAAATCTTTCTGTATTCGCAGTAGTTGATATTTTACCATTGTTATTTTCAGATTTTTCAAAATGTGTTACTTCCTCCTGAGTTACACCCATTTATTCATCATCACTCTCAGATACTTTCATAAATGTCATTTCCTTCACATTTACTTAAACACCTATAATTCCTATATGATCATTCTAAATAACTATATTGCTTACATAACATTATCAGATGTCATTTCTGTAAAATCATGGTAATAATCCATGTTTCACATGCTGACTGTGCATCTGTGAACCTGGAATTTGGGATAAAATATTTTTTTCTATTAACTAGATACCTTCAGTGATTCACCAGTTTGGCCCTGGATCCCATCATTATCTGATATAGCAGCTGTGTTTTTCAATATGGGAATTGATTTTAGGTCTTTGTTTCCTCTGGAGAATCTTCAACCAGACTTTAATGAAGACAATCTAGTGTAAGTTTTCTTTTCATAATGAACTTCAAAAACATTCTTTTAAACAATTTGTAATACAATAACAGTTAATATTCATTTGATAGGTTCAGTACCCATCCTTGACTTTTTTAAATCTCTCAAAGTTGAAATGGATCTTAAGTTAGACACATTTTTAATCTAAAAGTCATCATCATGGGGGTACCTTGGGTGGCTCAATCGATTAAGCATCTGAGTCTTGATCTCAGGTCAGGTCTTGATCTCAAGGTTGTCATTTCAAGCCCTGCATTGGGCTGCATGCTAGGCTTGGAGCCTACTTAAAAAAAAAAGGGGGGGGGGGCATCATCATGTTTAACAAGGAAGAAATAGAAACATTTAAAATCTTTAATTTTTTTTTTTTTTAAATAACACTGCCCATTGTTATTTGACATTATTCTGCTGGAGTTACTGAGTAAAGCAACTAGGTAAGAGAAAAAATAAGAGATCCAAAAACTGCAAATGAGTTGAAGGTTTCATTATTTGCAGAAGTATGTTAATGTATGCAAAGAAGCCTAACACTCAGCTAAAAAGCTATAACAAATTAAAAAAAAAAGAGAGAAATTGGTATGGGGCTCCTGGCTGACCCAGTCAGTGGAGCATGTGACTCTTGATCTCAGGGTTGTGAGTTCAAGCCTCGCATTAGGCATGGAGCCTACTTTAAAAAAGAGAGAAATTGTTATGGATGCCAGGGTACAAAGTTAATAAAGAGAAATTAGTAACCTTCAGATAGATGAACTGTACCTAGTTTAAAAGATAAACTGGCTGGCTTAGTCAGTAGAGCATGTGATTTTGATCTCAGGGTCGTGAGTTCGAGCCCCACATTGAAGGTAGAGATTACATTTAAAAATGTTTTAATAAAATCTTTTAAAAAAAGATAAACCAGACTTCATTTACAATAATAAGAAAAATATATGAAGTACCTAGGAATAAACTTAAATAGAAGAGAGTGTGTGTGTGTGTAAAAACATTACTAAGAGACCAAATAAAAGACCTAAATAAATGAAAGAGCATACCATGCTTTCAGATAGGAAAACTCAAAGCATTGTAATATAAATATGTGAGAACACCTAAAGTTGAGCCATAAACTTAATGAAATTCGAATAAGAAATGCCAGTCAGATATTTTGTAGGGAGGGGGAGAGTTGAGACTATCCAAGTGATTCTAAAGTCATATGGAAAAAAATAATATGCTGAAAATCTTGGAGAAAGAAGAGTTAGGAGGCAGGATCGGCCTTAGCAGATATAAGTATGGGACAAGTACAAGGTTCAAAGCTGTCAGTGGAATGAAATAAGTCCAAAATAGAACCAAGTACATATAGATACTATGTAAATGCTAAAGGTGATATTTCCACAAATGAGGAAAGAGTAGGCTTATTGAGTATCTGGTATTATCCAGTATTTGGAAAAATGAGTAGCCATCTAGAAAAAATTTTTGCATCCATACCTCAAACTAATAGAGCAAAGATTTAAATGTATGCAATGAAACCATAAAAGTAATAGAAGAAACAAGATTTTTACAACCCTAGAAAAGATGGTTTTATGTATGAACTAACACTCAAAAGACATAAAAAGGAAAATTAACTTATTTGACCACATTAAAAACAGATGACCATGACAGTGATCACTATACACAAAGTCAAAAGAAAAACTTCAAAAAGGAGTGGGAAAGAGATACATATTCAGATGAATTTTCCATGTTCACATATGTATGAATGAAACAACTCTGGTTACAGACAAAGGTTTAGTTTCAAATTAAGAAAAACAGAAAATAGACGTAGAAAAATGGACAAAGGAATAAACTGATCACAGGAATAAAAATGGTTCTTAAGCATAATAATATACTCATCTTAACTTCTAAGAGAAAGGTAAATTCTTGTTACTTGGTATATCTAAAGCCAAACTCTTATCTCTCCAGTTCCCTTTCTACTCCATACATGTTCCTTTATTGCTCTGATGCAATCTGTATCTGAAAATATATTGGATAGCACATTTTCAGATAAGACTATATTCCAGCACTTAATTTTTTTTTAATTTTTTTTTTTTGACATTTATTTATTTTTGAGAGACAGACAGAGACAGTGAATGAGCAGGGGAGGGGCAGACAGAAAGGGAGACACAGAATCCAAAGCAGGCTTCAGGCTCTGAGCTGTTAGCACAGAGCCCGATGCAGGACTCGAACCCACAAACCGTGAGATCATGACCTGAGCCGAAGTCAGACGCTTAACCAACTGAGCCACCTAGGTGCCCCTCCATCAGTTTAAATAGGGAAAATAATGCTTTCCCAGCCTATCTAAAAAACCCAACCATTTCCCCCAGATATTACTAAGATAGTCAAACTACCTATATTTAAAAAGTTAAAATACCAATTATTTTATTAATTAACATTTAATGAATTCAATCATGTGTGGTAATTTTGTATGTTGTATGCAACAGATTTGAATTTTTCTTCACTGTTGCAAGCAGGTACTATAGTGGAAATAGTGAAATAAAGATATAAATGCATAAAGACCTAACACATGCAAATGATACTTAGTAAAGTAGTTTATTTATTGGTTACTTATCAGTTGAAAAGTTGACCTCAGTGAGGTTTGGTGACTCCAGCAGGGAGGTGGTGGCTGTAGTCACTGTTGCTGTATAGTGATAGGCATTGATGAGGACAGGAAAGCAGGAGGGAGCTGGTGAAGGAATGAGCGAAATGTGATGAAATGCCTGTGTAGGCAACACAAGTACAAGACTGAATCCTGTTGAGATACGACTGCAGCTCTTCCCACTAAGACTCACGTGCAACCTAACCATTTTTGCTGGTAGGCATGAAATGTTTGAAGGTGCTTAAATATTCAGATAGGGAGACTAAGATACTAAAAGATAGATAGTAGAACAGTTCTTTTCTTTCTTTTTTTTCTTTTTAATTTTTTTTTTATGTAATACTATGTGTTGCCACATTATTATTTTTTAATTAATTTATTTTGATGGGGGTGGGAGGGAGAAGCCCAAGAAGGCTCTGCGCTGACAGTGCCCCAGTGCAGGGCTCAAACTCACGAACTGCGAGATGGTGACCTGAGCCAATATCAAGAGTCAGATGCTTAACCGACTGAGCCATCCAGGCTCCCTGAACAGTTCTTTTCTTGACCGTTATTCTGTTAGATGTACAGGCTTAAAATATGAGTCATAACTCTTTCTTTTCTACATTCCATCAGCTCTCACATCCCTGTGTTCTTTCTCTGCTCATCTCACAGCTGTTCCTTCTTTTTTTGTTCCCAGGGTCAGTCTGATTCAGATCCTCTTTTCGTGCCTACTCTGGTAATAAAAAAATAAAATAAATAAATAAAAATCTCCTTTTCCCCAGGGACTTTCTACCCCCAAGATATTCTTTTCAATGTTGGAGGATTCCTTTTATGAAAGTATAGCCTTAAACTTCTATCTCCCCTATTCTCAAACCTTTACATCTTGTATTTAAGACTACAGTTTGATTCTGACCTATTTTCTATTTTGCTCTCCCTTTTGTTCTAACCAAATTGATTTGTTCGCTGTTCCTTCATATTAGTCATTGTGGCATTGGCTTTTCCTCATGCTGGTCTCTCACCTCCATCATCAGTGTCTGCTCACCAAAATATTACCTGTCTCACTTATTGAAGCACTGTTGGAAAGAGCAAGACAGTGTGGAGACAGATTAAATAAATCATGATACGTTTATTATCAACACAAGTACTAATAGTTATATATTGCTTACTGTGTGCCAGGTGCAGTTCTGAGGGCATAACATATAGTACTTCATTTCATAGTCACTACAGCTATTAGATAGTATTTTCACTCCCATTTTACAGGCAAGTCAGGCACAGAGAGGTTAAGTAATTTTCCTGAGGTTAACTAGCTAAGAAGGCACACAGGACTACCAAACAGAGACTTTAAGAGATAAGAAAGTTTTCACTTATAGCTATGGAAGTATCTGTAAGATATATTAGGTGAAAGTGCACAACAGAGTATATAGTATATGCTACCATTTATATTAAAGGGGGCCATATATTCATATTTATTTGTGTATACATAAAATGTCCGTGGAAGGAAGGGTTAAAACTGGTAGTGATTGTGGGGAGGGAAATGGGTGGCAGAAGGTCTAGACTGAAAGGGTGGTTCTGCACAGCGTACCATACCTTCATACCTTTTGAGGTTTTTTAACCATATGAAGATATTTATTCAAAAAAGTAAACAAGGGGGTCGCCTGGGTAGCTCAGTTGGTTAAGCATCTGACTTCAGCTCAGGTCAGGATCTCATGGTTCGTGGATTCGAACACCGCGTGAGCCGTGCTGACAGCTCAGAGCCTACCTACATACAGCCTGCTTCGGATTCTGTGTCTGACTTTCTCTCTGCCCCTCCCCCCCCCAAATAAGTAAACATATAAAAATTTTTTTCTTAAAAAGTAAAATAACTTTTGAAAGCCAAATTCATGTGTCTCCTCCTCCATGAACCTTCACCGATTACCTCAACCGGAATTGGGGTGCTTAAAATTGTTTCTTTATATTTGCTCTCTATTCATGAGGTCTTTAAATATTATGAGTTCTTCGTAGCCAGAGCTACCTTCTACATAGTTCTCTGACACCAAGAGCAGTGAGGATACTGCCTTATAAAAAGTAGCTTTTCAAGGAAAAACTAATGCATAAAGATGGAAATCGGACTGGTGTTTACTGAAATGGGAGATAGTAAAGTTACTTGGATCTGGCATGAAGGGACTTTTGTGGGTAATGGAAAAATGTTCTACTTCTTGATTCTGGTGGTTATGCTACTATATACATTGATCACAACTTAAAATGGATATGTTCCTTTTATTTATAAGTTATGCCTAAACAAAACTTAGTTTTTGTTCAGTACTTCTTAAAATAATTATTTTGTGCCCAATTTCACATTGTTTTATTCACTTTTCAATAGTTCTGAAACACAGATGACATTGGGAGGGAAAGGAAGTGAAGATTCATCTTGTAAGCCAATTTTTTCAACTCTTCCTGAAACCAACATTTTAAATGTGGTTAAGGTAGGGAAAAACTCTTTTTAATGTCTTTAGCACAAAACTGGAACCATTTAGTTTTGTGGTTAGTTGTTTTAAAACAAAATCACTAGTGTTTTACCAGGTGATTTCCAATCTCTGGAATTTCTTAGCAGTAATCTTTGTAGTAAACATTGTTTCTGCTGTTTTTATTTTTGTTTTAGTATTAGGAGTGAAAGGGAACTTTAGCTCAAAGTTACAGAATTAATGTATTTCTAGGAATACCTTTACCAAGAAGCTTTTAGAAACCAGTATTTTTTAGAAACAATTTTTTTAGAGTTAGGATGTATGAAAATAAAAGTTGCTACTTACCATATGACTTAGTGATTAAATTAATAATAGGGTCACCTGGGAGGCTCAGTCAGTTGAGTGCATGACTTTTGATTTTGGCTCAGGTCCTGATACCAGGGTCCTGGGACTGGGTCCCAAGGCAGATTCCTCACTGAGCATGGAGCCTGCTTAGGATGCTCCCTCGCTAGCCCTCGCTTGCACGCTCTCTCCCTCTCTTCCTCTCTCCCCCCTCCCGCTCTCCCCCTCTCCCCTCCTCCTCTCCCCTTTCCACCTCCCTCTGCCCCTTTCCCCACTCAGACATGCACATGTGCATGTATGCCCACTGGCTCTGCTTGCTCCTGCTCACTTGCGCTCTCTCTCTCTGTCTTTCTCTCTCTCTCTCTCTCTCTCTCTCTCTCTGAAAACAAAAAACAAAAAACGAATAACAGTGTTAAATCTTTTTAGTGGCTGAATCAAAGCAGTGATACTGAGCCATTTAAAAAAAATCTGAAAAATGAAAATTAGAGAAGAAAATACTTATGTCCTAATTTAACTATTAACATGCATGTTTCTTTTTGCCTTCTTTTTTCTAGACATCTGGATGTTTTGTTTTCTGTAACTTCTCTTTTGTTTTTTTGTTTTTTCAACGTTTATTTATTTTTGGGACAGAGAGAGACAGAGCACGAACGGGGGAGGGGCAGAGAGGGAGACACAGAATCGGAAACAGGCTCCAGGCTCTGAGCCATCAGCCCAGAGCCTGATGCGGGGCTCGAACTCGCAGACCGCGAGATCGTGACCTGGCTGAAGTCGGACGCTTAACCGACTGTGCCACCCAGGCGCCCCAGTAACTTCTCTTTTGTATTTTTTGTCAGAAAGTTTTCAAATTTAAACTCTTCAAGTAAAATGTTCTCCTTAAGTTGTTTTGTCTCTACACTTCTGTCACAGTTTCTAGGCTTGTGTACATCTATACATCCAGAAGGTTACCAGGATCGTGAGATAATGTTGCTTATTTTAATGTTGTTTAAAATGAGTTTGGAAAAACAGCTGAAACAGATTCCTCTAGTGGACTTTCAGAGCCTCCTGATAAATCTGATGAAAAACATTAGAGATTGGAACACAAAGGTAACTGTACTTAAAGCCTTTCTATTGGTTTCAGCGTTGGTTTTTTTGTCTGCATCACAATTTGACTTTCATAGTGCATACAGAATTAATAGTTTCTAAACTCAATTAAGATCTTTGGCAGATGAAAAATAAACTGAGGAAGGGGTCTTCTTTGCTGGAACTGTATTTAAATTTATGATAATTGAATCTTCTCTAAAACTGCAGCCGTACATTCAAAAAAAAGTATTTATTGGGGATTTACTGTGGTTCAGCAGTAATGTAGGTACAGCTGTGAAAAACCTAAAGCCCTTGCCTTCATGGCAGTTTTATGCTTGTGAGAGGGTTAGGTAATAAAGTAAATGTAGATTATAATATCATGTCAAGTTGTAATAAAGGCTACAAATTAAAATAAAGCAACATGGGTATAGAGAATAGCAAGGCTGGGAGGCTCCGCTATTTCAGGTAGGGCAGTCAGGGAAGGCCTTTCTGAAGTGACCTTCAAGGAGATCCCTACATGAAATGAGGAAGCAAAGTCACACATATAATAAAAATTTTAGTTGCACATCTGTAGCCACATTGAGGGTAAACATGTATAATTTTTGATAGGTTTTTAAAAATTAGATTTTTCAATCTTTTTTGGTGGAAAATTTCAAACGTGCAAAAGTAGAGAGATGAGTATGATAAACCCCTAAGTACCTATCACTCAGTTTGAACAATTAACAAGATAATAATCAACCTTGTCTCATCTGTTACCCTCATCCCATACTTTACTCCCCCACTCAGAGATTATTTTGAAGCAATTTTGTTAGACTTTAAATACTGTGAAATAGTTGAGGATCCCTAAAATGCAAGAAAGCACACAGGTCAGAAACGTGTGATCTTCTGCAACGCTCATTATACACCTTTAGAAGATGGTATTTGTATTTAGATCAGTTTAGATTTAGATTTGTAATTCTTCCAGAGGACTGTTTAGATACAGGTAGAGGTATAGCACAAAACCTGAAAACCAAGTGAAATTCTGCTAAATGTATCTGTTCAGTCCTAGAGTTTAACATAAAACTAAATCCGTGGACTGTGTGTGTTTTATCAGGTTCTAGACTCCATGCTATTTCTGAAAATGAGTGCTCTTTTTGTCATAATGCTTCCATTAAGGCAGTAAAGGATGTGGATGGTCTGTTAGAAGTTGGTTCCACTGACCTGTTTGAAAAATCTTGCTTATTCTTTGTTTTCAGGTGCCTGAACTCTGCCTGGCCATAAATGAACTGTCTAGTCATCCCCACAACCTTCTGTGGTTGGTACAGCTGGTCCCTAACTGGACATCTCGTGGAAGGTATCGAAAATTGAGAATTAAGCGTGAAGAAAAATGTATGTTTATATTAATGAAATGCTTTTGGGTTCTTTATTCCCTTTCATCATTCCTTTGAATGTTAGATCAGTCTTTTATTTCATATTCAACTGTGGGAAAGGGCATTGACAGCCTGACTCTAATACTTCAAATATTTTATGTATTATGTATTTTATGTATTTTATTTATCATAAAATAAAATATTTTATGATATTCTTGAATTTTTTTTTTTAAGTAGGCTTCACGCCCAGTGTGGGGCTTGAACTCACCACCCTGAGATTAAGAGTCACATGCTCTACCAATGGAGCCAGACAGGCAGTCCATAATATTCTTTTTTAAATTTTAGCTTGTAACAATACAGATACAGATGGCACATATGAAAATGAATGAACTGGCTTTTTTCTTTTTTTTCTTTTTTTTGCTTTAGTAAAAATAAATTCGGGCAATAAAATAGGTTTTCTGTCAGTAAATCAGCATGGTCAAAGGTAAAGGCTCTTAATGATTTGCCTGAGTTTCACACAGTTCTAACTTTACGTACAAATATTTTACGTGAAAATTTTACTGTTCTATTGAAGTTTATACATTCTTGTACTGCCTTCTCTTGAAACATTAGCTATGTTTCCAATTAGAAGAACAACTTTTGGCTCATTGCTTCTCAAGCAGTGTTGATTAAAATGCATTTTAAATACTTTTGAATTCTAATTCCAGGCAACTGAGACAGTGCCTCAGCCTAGTGATTATTTCAAAGCTTTTGGATGAGAAACATGAAGATATCCCTAATGCCAGTAATCTTCAGGTATAAATAATATTTCTGCTTTCTTTTTACAAATGGGAAAGATAGTGGGGTAGGTGTAGGGAAAATTGATGTTTCTTAGGTCAAAAGTTCTAGGGGTTAGATCTCAAGTCTCAGGCATAACACTCTTTATGTAATCTTTAGAATGGTACTTCCTAATGAGATCCATTACATGGAGATGATACCATACCCAACACCATATAGAATGGTTGTGGACAATTAGATGAATTAATGTGTGGACACTCCTAATGTTCTATATAAATAGGACTATTTAGTTCACCTTATCAAGATTAGCAGTTTTGTCGCAGGATTAGAAGTTGCAGAACCACTGTACATTAATTGCATCTTGTACCTGTTTTAATACTAGTCTTTAAGTTGTAGAGCTTAAACATGGTTGTCCTCTAGTACTTGTTCAGTACTGAATATATCATGTATATGTGAGTGGGTTTAAACATGTCCACTGGAAGCTCCACTGAGAGGCCCTGAAAGCTTTTTATAAACATTAATAGCGCTAAGGGGGCTACAGGGCCTACACATAGTTGGAGTTTTAAAACTCAATGTATAATCTGATCTAGATGTGTTCTTGTGTGAACTGCAATTCAGTATAAGATACTCTATTCTCTACAGGTCCTCGGGATGAAAAAATGAGTTAGATAGAGACTCTGCCCTTGAAAACATAATCTACGTTGAAACAAAATAAACCAGCCGTTGTGGTTCATTGTAGTAAGAACAATGATAGAAGTATGCACAGGATGCAGAGGGACACAGAGATTGAAAGGGATAGTAGAGTTCTGGTCGATTTGATTCCAGATATATGGGGACCATTTCTGAGCCATCAGGCAAATAGCTCTCAATCCTTTCAGTGATACCTACTTCTATCAAAAGAGAATTCTTTTCAGAATTCAGTGACTTCTCTTCACAGCGAGATTCAGCTTTGCTGACTTTCAAATAATTTCACAGAGAAAGCATTCCCTTTTGCCTCCGTTGTAATGCCATTTAGTCTCCTCCTCCAGCTTTTATCCTCCATTACAAGTATTGAACCTTTTAATTTAAAATCCCTTTTAAGCAATTGAGGACTTTTAAGTAAAGGAGAATCGTTATCACTGGACTATAAAGAAAGCTAAAGGGGCAAAATTAGAGAAGTCCAAATGAACAGAGGATCACTGACAAAAAAGTAGACTGGGAAAGAGCAGTTGCATTGCTTCATATTGTTCAGTTTCTCTTCTTTCTGTTAATAGATATCAGTCCTACATCGCTACCTTGTGCAAATGAAACCGTCGGATTTGTTGAAGAAAATGGTCCTGAAGAAAAGGGCTGAACAACCAAATGACACTATTGATGATAGCCTTCATTTGGAGCTTGAAAAGCAGGTATCCAGGGCTAGGTCATTTCAAAAAAATACATATGAGCATGACTGATGCCAACTTTTTAACTGCAGACTGATTTAGAGACTCAGATACATTCTAGCAAACGCGGTTATAAAGTAAATGATATTTTTTTACTTCTTGCTGTCATGAAACTCCACTCTCCTTGAGAGTTGAGAATTGAAGTTATAGGATGGTTTTTGGTAATTTAATACTGGGAGTATTTTTTGTAGTCCTTTACTAGGGCAGTTAGGAGATGGTAAAAGGAACGCACTTGACTTAGGAGTCAGGAAGCTTAGGCTAAATGGTTGGCATTTCCCTACATACCAGCTCAGTTAACTTTAGCAAATTCTTAATCCTTCCTGGGCAACTCTCCTAACTTGTAAACTGGGCTGACATCTATGCTAGCAAATTCATGGGTGTTTGTTTTATTTATTTCTCTAACAGGCATATTATCTGACCTACATTCTTCTTCATTTAGTTGGTGAAGTTAGTTGTTCTCATTCTTTCTCTTCTGGACAACGGGTAGGTAGTTTTTAGTGCTATTTTGTTTTCCATAAGTGTCACTATTGATGGAATGAATGAATGTTCTTTACATAGGAGAAAACTTGGTAAAAGTTAACTTTGAGTTTGCTATAGAAATCCCAGTGTACGCTGAAAAGAGGGAAGTAATAGTAGCTTTGCAACCATATCATTGACAAGAATTTTTTTCAGTACGTGCTAGTTCTGTTTATTGGAGTGTAATTTAACCATCATAACTTGACAACAATGTAATACATTAATAAGATAATCAAGCTCACCAAATGGGCCAGCTCTAAGCTGGTTTCTTCCAGTCTCTTTTCCCGCTACACTTTCTTTTTCTTTAGAAATAATATTTGCCGGGGCGCCTGGGTGGCGCAGTCGGTTAAGCATCCGACTTCAGCCAGGTCACGATCTCGCGGTCCGGGAGTTCGAGCCCCGCGTCGGGCTCTGGGCTGATGGCTCAGAGCCTGGAGCCTGTTTCCGATTCTGTGTCTCCCTCTCTCTCTGCCCCTCCCCCGTTCATGCTCTGTCTCTCTCTGTCCCAAAAATAAATAAAACGTTGAAAAAAAAGAAAAAAAATTAAAAAAAAAAAGAAAAAGAAATAATATTTGCCTTCAGAATTAAACTGATAGTAAGTCAGGCTACTTTAGATACACATTTCTTAATTATCCCCCCACGTTAAACTTTTCATTTTGAATTATTCTGTTCTTCCAAAACTACCATAATCCGTACTTCTGGAGAAAGTTGTTTAAGTCCTCATGTTTCTCTAGGTACTCCTAGAGAATACTCTAGGTATTCCAATCTGTTTTATATTTATTTACTTTTTTTAATGTTTATTTTTTTCTTTTTGGGAGAGGGAGAGAGAGCGCATGCGAGTGGGGGAAGTGCAGAGATTAGGAGAGACTCTGAAGTGGGCTCCAGGCTGACAGCAGAGAGCCCAAGGTGGGGCTCAAACTGCAAAAGTCAGATATTTAACCAACTGAGTGATGCAGGTCCCCCTTCCAGGCATTGTGAAAAGGACACGAGACTGGTTGATGTGGGGTTTTCTTGGTTTTTGTTGTTTGTTTGTTTTGTCTTTTGTTTTTTTTTAAGTAGACACACAATGTTGCATTAGTTTCAGGTGTATGACGCAGTGATTCGACAGATTTATGTATTATGCTGTGCTCACCACAAGTGTAGCTACCATCTGTCACCATATAGCGCCATTACGGTACCATTAAGTATATTCCCTATGCTGTGCCTTTTATCCCCATGACTTATTCATTCCGTAACTTGAAACCTGTATCTCCCCCTCCCCTTCAACCATTTTGCCCATCTTCTCCCCCCTCCTACCTCTGGCAACCATCAGTTTGTTCACTGTATGTATAGGTCTGTTTCTGCTTTTTTTATCCATTTGTTATGTTTTTCAGGTTTCATGTATAAGTGAAGTCATACAGCATTTGTCTTTCTCTGTATGATTTATTTCACTTAGCATAATACCCTCTAGGTCCATCCATTTGTTTCAGATGGCAACATCTCATTCTTTTTTATGGCTGAGTACTATTCCATTGTGTGTATATATCACATTTTCTTTATTCATCTGTCGCTGGACACTTGGGTTGCTTCCATTCTTGGCTGTTGTAAATGATGCTGCAATAAACGTAGGAGTTCATTTTTTTTTCTCACATTAGTGTTTTTGGGGGTGCCTGAGTGGCTTAGTCATTAAGTGTCGAACTCTTGATTTCAGCTCAGGTCATGATTTCGTGCTGGGCATGGAGCCTACTTAGGATTCATTCTCTCTCTCTCTCCCTCCCTCCCTCCCTCCCTCCCTCCCTCCCTCTCCCCTTCTCCTGCTTGTGCTCTCTCTCTCTCTCTCTCTCTCTCTCTCTCTCTCAAAACAAACAAACAAAAACAAACCGACAACAAGTGTTTTTGTTTTCTTTGGTAAACAGTAATGGAATAACTAAATCATATGGTATTTCTATTTAATTTTTTGAGGAACCTCCATACTGTTTTCCACAGTGGCCACACCACTTCACATTCTTGCCAATGTGAGGGTTCCTTTTCCCCACATCCTCACCAACACTTATTTTTTCTTGTCTTGATTCTAGCCATTCTTGACAGGTGTAAAGTGATATCACATTGTGGTTTTGATTTGCGTTTCTTTGATAATTAATGATACTCAGCATTTTTTCATGTACCTATTTGCTGTATGTCGTCTTTAGAAAAATGCCTTTTTAGGTATTCAGCACATTTTTAATTGGATTATTTCTCAGTGTTTTTATATTTTGAATACTAACCCCTTATCAGATATATCCTTTGCAAATATCTTCTTCGAGTCAGTAGATTGCCTTTTCATTTTGTTCATGGTTTCCTTCTTTGTGCAGTGATTGGTTCATGTATTTTTATAAACATTATTGTACATAGAATTATGTTTGCTCTCCTGGTTGGAATCTATTGTCATGTATCTATATTGTTCTTACATGGTCTTCACATTTTTTTTAATTATTTTTTTCTGATTAGAAGCAGTGATTATTGTTAAAAAATTCAACTGTTTTAAAACTATGTAAGGTAAAAAGTGAAAGACTCCTATAATCCAGTGCCCTCCTATAAATTTCTCCATAATTTGTGCATATACTTAATAAAAAATGGAGTCATACTGTTCATATTTGCAACTTACTTTTTTTTGCCTTAAGATATTAGCACTTCGGTCTGATAACGGTAGTACTTCAAAAGCTTTTTGATGAACATTATACTCTTTGTGATTATACCAGTACTAACGTGAACATGCTTATTTGTAGATCTCTACCAACCTATATAAGCATTTCTATAGGATAAATTACTAGAATTAGAATTGCTAGATCAAAGGTTGTAAATTTTTCAAATTTTAATTATTATAAGATAGTGGTTATTATATTTCCCTTCCAAAAGTGTCCATTTACATTCTCACCTTAGTATATTCAACTTTAGTGTATATATGACAATGACTCTTTTGGCCTATACACTTCTAAAACTTAAGGCACTTAATTTTTCAAAAAAGTACTTTTAAAGCTTGTATTGTTCATAGAGAAAAAGTAAGTTAGCTGTTATTTGAATATTCAATTACAGAATGTGTTAGAAAAAAAGGACTCTAAATTTCTGAGCATTATTACTTCATAGTCTGAGCTCTAGCATTAATTTTTCATTAGCGTAGCTTAGTATACAGCAAAACAACTTTCATTTTTGTGTATATTTTTATGTCAACTTGGAGTAAACCTTGACAGTCTTACTATTGTGGCAGTTACTATTTTCACTGATACGACTGCTATTAAGTTGGATGGTTAACATCAAAAGTCACTAACTAGTTAATGACAGATTTTTAAATGGTTTTTGTTCTAACGGCATAATCTCTTTGTTAATTTACAATGCTTCAGACTTGTTTTCATTCCTCATGCTTGTTTTGCACAGAAACACTTCGTGCATCTCTGTGGGGCTTTGGAAAAGCATGTTAAGTGTGACATTAGGGAAGATGCAAGACTGTTTTATAGAACTAAGGTAAGTGTGTTTTTCAAAGAATTGTTAGGTTTTGTTGTTGAACCTTGATTATGTTAATATTTAAGGAAAAGAAACATATAAGCCTCTCTTTAAAAAAAAAAGTACACATAAGATGGGAAATATGACTTTCTCTTTTTAATAACAGAAGTCAGTAGAAGCTTCTACTAAGTACTTCTAACTAGATTAAAAATGAAAGGAAGGGCGCCTGGCTGGCTCAGTCCATAGAGCAATGCAACTCTTAATCTCGGGGTCGTGAGTTTGAGCCCCACAATGAGTGTTAAGGTTACTTTTTTTTTTTTTTAAGTTTGTTTTTGAGAGAGAGAAAGCAGGGGAGGGGCAGGGAGAAAGGAAAAGAGCATCCCAAGCAAAACCCAACAAGGGGCTCAAACTCATGAATGGCAATATCATGACCTGAGCCAAAATCAAGAGTCAGATGCTTAACTGACTGAGCTATGCAGGTGTCCCAAGTGTAGAGATTACTTCAAAAAATAAAAGGAAAAAAAATCTGGAAACAAATACATTTTTCATTTTACTATACTCTCTATTCTAAAGCTCCTGACAGCTAAGGAGAAAATTCTTCAGTTCTAATGAAATTTATTAGCTTTTGTCCTATTGGACAAATTAAGACTTTTATGCTTAAGTGAGTTTCAAGGGTTAAAAGCATTGTTTAAATAAATATATAAGTTTTAAAAGTGGTTATAAAGTTTTGTGATGGTTGAAAACTTTTGTTCATAGAGAAGAAATAGGTTAGCTGTTATTCTTTGAATGCTCCATTAGAGGATATATTAAAAAGGATTCTTCAGATTTCTCAGTTGAGCTCTAGGATGAAAAAGGTTCAGTAAGCTTGGTAATAAACTTTTTTCTTAAAAATTTAGTATATTCAAAGACACTAGAAAAGCAGAATATGATAATGGAGTTAGGAAAGCAACTTTAGTATTAATAAAATGATTTGACGGTTTTTTCCAAAACAAAAATAAGTAATACTTTTTTTAAAGCTTTTTCTTCTAAGGATTTTTTTTTATTCCAAATCACCTTTTAGCGTTTGTAATGTAAAGCTGTGGGGGTTTTTTTGCCACTGTGTTTAGATAAATCATTAAATGTGAAGTTTCAGCTTTGTAACTTTATATCTTACATTAATTAGCTGTAAAGTTTAACCATTTCAACAATGCCTGTTTGGATTCGGTATGTGTATTTATTTTAGTAGATTTAAGTTAAATACAAAGATGAGCAGCTAATGAAGTTGTATCAGATTGCAGATTTTCAGAAATATGTAGGGGATAGCTCTTTGCCTTAGAGTGGAAACCGTAGTTTCAGAGAAGCACATGCTTTTGAACATTGACTCGAGTTACTGGCCCGTAAAACTTGGTGGTAGTGGCTGTTGCTGACAGATATGCCAAAAGAGGAAAGAGGACCACCCAAGTTTTCTGTTTCTTAAAGCCAAGGGTCAGGATAGACTGGTGCCAGGGCTTCTCTTACTTAAGAGTGGAGAGAGCACAGAGATGTATGGAAATTGCTTCAGAGGATGGTTCTGCTGAGAAGTTGCCTCTTCACAGCCCATAGTAGAAAAGGTGATTGTTTTGGAGAAATTGAATCTGCCGAACTCTAAAGGGGAAGTGGGGGGAAACAGACCTTAAAGCAGCTATAAAATTCCTGACTTGTTGAAAACATTTTTCTCAAGCAATTATGTTTAAGAGCTTATTGAGTATCTCTAGAGTGGTTGAAAAGTTTGACTATCAGACAATCTTACTAAACCTTCAAATGTAGGAATATACTTGGTACTTAAAGAGGATTCATAGCGACGCCTGGGTGGCTCAGTTGGTTAAGTATCCGACTTCAGCTCGGCTCAGGTCATGATCTCATGATTTGTCAGTTCGAGCCTCACATCAGGCTGTCTACTATCAACACAGAACCTGCTTCAGATCCTCACTGCCCCTCCCCCACTGGGGCATGCTCGAACGCACTCGCGTGCACTCTCTCTGTCTCTTTCTGTCTCTCAAAAATGAATAAACATTTAAAAAATAATAATAGGGGTGCCTAGGTGGCTCAGTCTGTTACTCTCAGCTCAGTCTGCTGCGTGGGTCCAAGCCCCGCATTGGGCTCTTGCTGACAGCTTGGAGCCTGGAACCTGCTTCGTATTCTGTGTTTCCCTCTCTCTCTCTCTTCCCCTCCCCCACTCATCCTCTGTCTTTCTCTCTCAAAAATGAATAAACGTGAAAAAAATGTTAAAAAATAATAATAATAAGATTCACAGTACTTTGCAGATACCTAGAGAGACGTAACAGTGAATCTTGGATGTTCCAATATGTGGAAAGGAGCAAATGACAACCATTTTTGTGGCCTCAGGTCTTTCAAATAGAAGTTGGAAAGGCAGGGAACAGCCAAAGTCTTCGGGCCTATAACAAAGCCCACACTTTAGCTTCTCTATGTGGGTGTTCAAAAGCCAGCATGTTGAAAATATAAGTGTCTTGAAGGCAGGGAATATGTTTTTCTCTGGATGATCTTTGGTAACTAATGGGAGAATAGAGTCTTAAGCATTCAGTAATTTAGATTATGGTGATCAAGAAAAGTCTTATTATTAATCACTATGATTTGAAAGCCAGAAGATGAATAGTTTATTTTCTCTTTCTTGACAAAATTAAGTTGAATTGTTGGGTGTGGGCCTGTCATAACTATCAGATAATTTGTATAAAACGTTAAATTGATTTTAGTTAAGAATGTTTTGATCTGATCCCTTTTCCCCTTTTTGATGTTTTAAGGTAAAAGACCTGGTTGCCAGGATACATGGAAAATGGCAGGAAATAATCCAGAACTGTCGGCCTACTCAGGTGTCATTTTATTAAACAATTTTATTTTATTCTTAGTAGTTTTGCTAAATGGCATTTCTTCATACTGTTCGTAAAAAATATGACAGAGCACTTGCTTCTTGGTATCTTAAGATAAACTGAAAACTCCCATATAGTAGTGTATATATGTTTTTTAGTTTTTGTTTGCTTTATATTAATTTATTTCCAGAGACTATTGAGCCCATTTTAAAATGTTACATTGCATCAAAAGGGGGTTATTTCTTCAGGAGCATTTTTCTTTACAGTTTTATTGAGATAAAATTCATGTATCATACATTTCCCTCATTTAAAGTGGTCTTTAGTATATGTACTGAGTGGTGTAACCATCACTACCAAATTTTTAATATACTTTAAAACATTTTTGTTACTCTAAAAAGAAATCCCAGAACCCATTAGCAGTCACTGCCCATTCCCCAACCACCTGAATTTCTATTACCAACTCTTCCCAAGCCTTAAGACAACCACTGCTCTTTCTGTCTGTATAGATTTGCCTATTCTTCACATCTCATGGATGTGAAATGATATACGGGGTGGTCTTTTATGATTGGCTTCTTTCACAACCTGTTAGGTGAATCCAGCTACCACATATGTCCCTTCTATTGCCAAATAATATTCCATTGTATGGATATATCTCATTTGATTTATCCACTTTTTAGATGAACATTTGAGTTGTTTCCACTTCCTGGCTATTCTGAATAATACTTCCATGAATAACTTTACACAGGTTTTTGTGAACATGTTTTCAAATGAAAAGATTTGGGGTGTATACCTGGAAATGTAATTGCTGAGTCATATGGTAATTCTGTGTTAAATGCTCTGAGGAATTGCCGGACTGTTTCCCGAAGTGCACCATTTTACATTGCTACCAGAATGTATGAGGTTTCTAAGTTCTCCGCTTTTGTGCTGGCACTTGTTATTATCTGTTGTTTTTTATTATAACCATAGTAAGGTGTCAAACAGTAGAATCTCCTTGTGGTTTTGATTCACATTTCGTATGCTTGTTGTCCATTCATGTAGCTTCCTTGGAGAAATGTCTGTTGAAATCCTTTGCTTGTTTTTTAATTGGGTTTTTATCTTTTTATTATTGAATTGTAAGAATTCTCCATCTGTTTTGGGGGCACGTGGGTGGTTCAATTGGTTAAGCATCCAACT
Source organism: Prionailurus viverrinus (assembly GCF_022837055.1). Classification (NCBI taxonomy): domain Eukaryota; kingdom Metazoa; phylum Chordata; class Mammalia; order Carnivora; family Felidae; genus Prionailurus; species Prionailurus viverrinus. The sequence continues at coordinate 60,094,369 of NC_062571.1, forward strand.
CTTGATTTCGGCTCAGGTCATGATCTCATAGTTCATGAGTTTGAATTGTTCATCGGGCTCTGCACTGATGGTGCAGAGCCTGCTTGGGATCCTCTCTCTCTGCCCCTCTCCCCAGCTCATTCTCTCTTTCTCAAAATAAATAAATAAACTTTAAAAAAATTGGGGGTGCCTGGGTAGCTCAGTTGGTTAAGCTTCCGACTCTCAGTTTCAGCTTAGGTCACGATCTCACAGTTTTGTGAGTCCGAGCTCCGCATCGGGCTCTGCGCTGACAGTGCAGAGCCTGCTTGGGATTTTCTCTCGCTCTTCCTCTCTCTCTGCCCCTCCCCTGCTCACGCTGTCTCTGTCTCCCTCCCTCAAAAATAAATAGACTTAAAAGTTCAAAAAAAAAAGAAAAAGAATTCTCCATTTGTTCCAAAGACAAATCCCTTGTTAAGTATATAATTTGCAAATATATTCACCAGTTCTGTGTGTTGTCTTTTCATTGCCTTGATGGTATCACTTGTTAGAACAAAAGTTTTTTAACTGTGATGAGGTCCAGTTTTATTATTTTTCCTTTTGTTACTTAGGCTTTTAGTGTCATATCTAAGGGGACTTTGCTTAAGAGGGGCATAAGCACCTGGTATTAAATTTGCCATACTATAAATTTGCCTTTTACATACAAACTAACTGATACGTTGTTGTCTAAAATGATGCTTCTCGGAGCACCTGGGTGGCTCAATTGGTTGAACATCCAACTCTTGATTTCAGCTCCAGTCATGATCTCATGGTTTGAGAAATCAAGCCCCGCTAGGAGCTCTGCGCTGATAGCACAGAATCTGCTTAAGATTTTCTCTCTCCCTCTGTCTCTCTTTGCCCCTGACCCACTTGTGTGCACGTGCTTTCTCCCTCTCTCAAAATAAACATTTTTTTAATATGTTAAAAATAAATAAAAATGTGATTTCTCAAATTCTAATATGCACAGGCATCAACTTGCTGAAATGCAGATTTTGACTTGATAGGTGTGGAGTGGGACCTGAGAGATGCTGCGTTTCTCACAGGTTCTCAGATAGATGGCAGTGCTTCTGGTCCAGGGACCATAATTTCAGTAGCTAGGACCTAGCAGTTGTTTATATTTTATATCAAAGCAACAGGAACAGTGAAGGTTAATTAAGAAAAGTAATCTCTGTATTTTGTATTTTAACTCTTTTGCTGTAGTTGCCCTTCATAAGATACGCATGCTCTGTTAGAGAAGAAACCTTTGAGAAATCTTAAGCTCATGAATGTTTTGTTGTTGTTGTTTCGGTTTCTAATCGCGAAAGATTTTAGGCTGGCCATCTTTGCTAATGTGGAATTAAAACAAAAGAATTTAATACCAAAACTTTTATATTAGTCAGCCTAACATTTTACTTAATCTTCTCAAATGTGATTCTCCACATAGGTGTTGGTGAGGAAAACATCTTGCTTTTATTTTATACTTTTTTTAATTTAAAGTTAGACCACAAAATGTGAAAATTGATTATCATAAATTTTCAGAGAAACATACAATATAAAGATGTTACTGCTTTTTTTATCAAAAGCCTGTTTGATGGTTAGTTTTATAAGGATTAATTCATAATCTGACTTCACTTTGTCCTGTTTCCCCCCCCCCCCCCCTTCCCTTTTCTAGGGGCAGCTTCATGACTTCTGGGTACCAGATTCTTAACAGGAGTTGAAGCAGCAAAAATATGAACCAAGAGAAATTCAATAAGAGTTTTTCCTAGAGGAGTAGAAAGAATACTACAAACTCCAGTGGAATGCTTAGAAAATGCGCTGCAGTGTGCCACTTGAATGTCTAGTATGAAGCTGGTAATGAAGAAATTGCCATTTCTGAAGCAGATATGAAACGTGATCTGCTTAATTTTAAGGCAACTGGCCTTTTAAAAAGAGCAGAATCCTATAACAAGAGGGGAGGGGTCGAAGCAGCTAATAGTTGCATGTCGAATCTGCCCCTGTTAACTGCTCTTGTTAAATTGTAAGCCAGTTATCCTTTTTTTTTTTTTTTTTTTTTTTTTTTTGGATTGTATTTATGGCACTTGGATAATCACAGGAAATATGTAGGAAAGGGTTTGGACCAACTTGAGCAGTTGGACATGGAAATCAAGACCAAGTTCCAGTTGAGTTTAATTTTCTCTTGGTTATTTTAGGACTCAAAAAGAAATCTTAGAACTGAGTTTAATAACAAAAAGGATAAATCTTTTCTGTAACTCCTATAAACCACAGGGAGATTTCAATCCATACATTTTCCTTCACTATTCAAGATTATAAATCTGTTAGGTTTTTAAAATACATTTAAAGAGTTGAGAAACAGAAATTTGGTATAGTGTTAGATCCTCCTTAAGGGGAAGAAGTTAAGCTATAAAATAGTATCTCCGTTTTTATGCCAAAACATTCATATGCCGTTTGTTTTGGATTCCTTTTAAGTGTATATATATTTTTTAAATACTGGTTAAATCTTAGATCCTTGTCTAAATCTTAGAATTCTGGCCCTTGGTTAGCCATATTACAGAAGTCTATATTATAGAAGCTTAACGATCTGGACAAGTTTCCAAAAACCTTACTTTCATGAGTATATAAGCTTGGTAGAGACCTGGATGGAGTTTATTCTTTGGAATATTGCACACGTTGTGTGTGCTTGTATTTTAAAGTTGTTGCACTTGAAAACCACAGCTGCTCTAAATTCTTAAACACTGGAAAGCCATCCTTTGGTTTAAATGGTGGAGGGTTAGTAGAAGTGCACATGCTGATCTTAGCCCAAGGGCCCTTTGAAGCCTTTGGTAGTAATAGACTCTTACTAGCTAACTGAAAAATTCTTTTGTTGATTGTCCTTTTAGGACGGTTTGTTTCTTGAATGAAAATGCCAACTTTTTTCTTTCAATGTTGACTTGGATGACACTGCTTTCCTGAGCATTCTCATGTCTCCAGTTGTGGTGGGGGAAGGACGATGGAGAGGAAGGGAATTGAACTGCGCGTTTATGATTTGAGAGGGGAGAAAATAAATTTTGACAAAATAGCTTTCTACCTCTAAATTGAGGCTTAGGAGAAAAAAGCATTTTATCTTAAATTCATCATTTACAATAGTATAAATAACTTTTGAGCCCATGTCAGGCATTGAGCAGTTAGAGATTTTATAGGGAAGACTTAGTAAATCCAGTTCCCAAGAACCCCAGCTGAATGAGGCTCCAAGAGTCAGACCAACAAAAGTTTTATTCTGTGTTGAGTTTACTGGTAAGAATATTATTATCTTGATACTACCTCTCAAGGGTATTATTAGAAAATGCCACTTATGGTTAATGAGATAGATACAAAGAGTTCTATTTGACAGAAGCTTGAAACTCTGGCATCTATCTGCCCAACAATGGGGGCTTTCACTCTTTGTAATTTAATACTTTGTAGATACATTATTTGTGTGTAATTTTATAAGTGTTCATATTTTTCTCATTTTGCATTGTGTAAAGTGTACAAAATCTCAAAGTATAAAATACTGCTTATATTGCTTGTAATTACAGTGTGTAAATATTTTCTAATCGTGTACATTGACGGGGGGACAAGTGGGTTATTCAGGTTTTTTTTTAAGTGACCCTTTTGTATTGCAGTTTCAACAGATAACTGCTCATCAAATTTAAAACCACTTTGATACATTTTTATTTAGCAGTTCCAATAAGAAAAGTCTCTATTTTTAATTGCCTTTCTTCATTAGAGAAAAAGACTTCATCTGTCCCTTTAAAAATGGCCAGACATCGGTTTGGGCCCTTGTATTTATGACTCTGGTTAGATATCTCCATCTCCAGGTCATACTCCAGTCAGTATTTGCATTGGGTTCTCATAAAAATCCTGTGATTCTCTTCTAGCACAAGTAGCCCATGACTTTTCTCCCAAATCAAGGATTATCCTTCTCCCTCTTGAGTCCCCATGTTTTGTCTCCCTCCTGCTGTTGTTGCCCAGCGAATGGGATGGTAGCGGGGGAGAAGATGTTCATTGCACAGAGAATGTCAGGCCACTTTTGGGACTTGGCAAACAAAGCTTGCACTGAGTGGTGGTGTGTTTGGCAATATTACTGTGCCAAAAATAATCTTGTCTAATTTTCTGGATATGTATGTCAAACTTATTACCCTTCTTGCAAGCTAAAAATTAAGGTACTTGTAAGTGTTTATGCTTTCGTGTGTAACTGCCTTTTCTAAACTGTTTTTCTCATTATCAGAAAATAATAATTCTATTCGTTATATCATGTTAAGTGAAGAGGCTCTCTGTGCACAAAACGCATCTATGTAGCAGTAAAGTAACAGCATTTGTACATTTCCTATCTCCTGATGGCAGTGGTGCCTTTGTCACCTTTCAGAAGGTTGGCGTTTGGCTTTGTTTTGCAGTACAAATAATAGCTTGCTTTTGACTTCACAAAAATCTCCCCAGATGTAAAAGAGAGATAAAGATGTGTTGTCATCCAGGCTCAGTTAGAGCATTTGCATTTTTATTTCTATCAAAACAAGTATAGTGGGTGGGGACTGGCCAGTAATAATGTGTGGAGTCTTTAAACCAAGGGTAATTTTTAAATTTAAAAATAAAAAATTTAAGAGGTGACCCATTAACAAGTGACTGAGTTGGAAAATTAGGGAAGGGACTGTCCTGGTTTGTCTCTAAGGAGGCAAGATTAGGGTACCGGTGGCTGGGCATGTAGAGCATGAACCGTGGTTGTTATTTCTTACTCATTAACAGTGTTGGTGCACCTCATTATCTGTGCATTTGTTTTCCCTGGGCAGTCCTGTCAGTGAGTTAATCCACCAGCTCTTAGGCAGTTCAAAAGTAAATGCAGATTTCTTTTCCTCTTTCCTTTTTTTTTTTAAAGATTTTTTTACTACATCTTGTTTAAAGTCCCATGAATGTATGTGTGTGTTATTAAAAATGCTTTTTCTCAGTTTGAACATGTGTTTGGTAATATTTGTTTGGGAGTGGGGAATGGTGAAGTCTCTGGAATGTGCTGTTTCTTCCCCTGCCCCATCCCCTAGTTTTTAAACTGAATTTTTTTCCCCTCTTGCTTTGGATTCTTCGGTCTGTCTTTTAGCTTGATGTCTCCTATTTCTGGAAAACATAAAGCTATAGCAGCACACAGTTCACTTTTACATAACCCATATAATAATCTGCTGCATACTTGGCAGTCAGCAATTCAGTAATCTCATTCTTCCATTACCCCATTCACTAGGTTCATCAACAACTATTGCGTACCTGCTACATGCTAGGCACTCTTGAGGATTCAGTGGTGAACAACACAGAGCTCTCCTGACTCTTACCTTTCTGGTATCCAGGTGAAAATACTTTGGTGCTCAGCAAAGTGGACCGGAAAGGAATACCATTGGCCTGGCTCCCTTGTTCTAGAGCCCAGGGCAAAGAAAGGAGAAGCCATACAATGCAGAGGCAGGGCTCGGGACCACCTCCAACCTGCCATGCAGATACGGTTGTGGGTATGCCAGCTGAGGGGAGACACAGGTTGACGACAACTCACAGGAGAAACTGTTAATGAGCTTATAGAAGGGTTACCAGAGGCCTCAGTTTCCAGAACCATACCAGTATTTCTGTCTTCTGACAGGCTGGTTTGGAGGAGACCACTTGTGAGCATTTTAGAGGTGGGGGGAGTGACAGGTGGAAGCATAGGTGCTGCCTGAAGTACAGAGAGACAGGCAGTACAGCCTTGTGCAAGTTAAGAGCCTTGACCTTGACCTTAGTCCTGACCTCAGATCCCAGACTGACCATGCCAAACCCTTGATCTTTGTCAAGTTACTTAACTTGTCAGAACCTTCATTTCTTCACCTGTTAAAAGGAATAATAATGATGTCTATCTCAGAACTTGTGAGGATTAAGTGAACTAATCCATGAAAAGTTCTTAGCAAGGTGCCTGCCATATATGCTAAGTGTTATTATTTAGCTCCAATTCAAAGCTCTTCTCAAATGACAGCTAAAATTGAACTTAAGGCACTTGGTGGGAGCGGGGGTACAGTTCACTGACATCTAAGCAAACCAGATATTAAAATTGTAGTGTGGGTGTGCTCTATGCCTTCTGACAGCTTCAGAGGCTTCTCTGTCCAGCTCTGTCTCTACTGGTTAAAAAAGAATATATATATATATATATATATATATATATATATATATATATATATATGTAAGTTTGTGACGTTTTTTAGGACTCAGCATGCTAATACTGAGAAGGGGTGGTGGTTGGTGATTTTCCAGCATTTGTGGACATGTCCTGACACTCCCTTTTCCTTGCTAACCATTCCCCAGGCCGGAGTCAAGAGAGGGCAAACCAGAAGGCCCAGCTTTGGGTCTGACTCCAAGACGACTGGCTGGGAGGAAAACTTAACAGGCAAAACAGGCTTCTGAGGCACAGTGGAACAGTGAGACTACAGCATTGGTGCCCTGGTGACAGTTCCTACCGAAGAAGCACCTCAGCTATACATATGGCCAAAGTAAAGATCACACCACCCAAAGGGAGAGTGCTGGGCAAACCAGAGGTGGAGATGGCAAAGCAGGAACAGAAATGCTGCCACAGTGAACAGGAAGCAGGACAACTTGACTAGGCCAGAGTTCTTTGCCTCAGGGAACCTCTGCTCAAGTTTCAGGAGTTCATACCTACCCCCTTCACCTAGGATCCCTGCTACAGTGAGTAACTGCTCTGTGCGAAGCCTGGAGCAAACACTGGTGTGTAGGTGGCTGAGGACAACAGCCACTTTCTTACAGCAGAGTTGGGGAGAATAGTCTAGCAAAAACAAAAGCACGTTTTATGTTCCGTGCTTGTGAAGTACAACAGAAGGTTTTCAGATGGGGTCCTCTCACAGCCACCCTGTGAAGCAGCTGGGGTTAGTGACTTTAAGGATGACTAACGACCTGCTCAAAGAATGCCCTGCCTGTGTCCCAGGACACAGATCCATGGCTAGATTAGGGTTCGTTTCTTGCTTTGATTTTGAGTCGCCTCCACTGTCGGTATTCCCCTCATTCATATTTTATCAGCTTGATTGCAGAGAAGAGCATGGTGCATCAAAGGGGCTTCTCATAGAAAGTTCCATTAATTGTCATGACATCTGATCGTTTCATTAGGTTCAGAGATTGAAGTGGAAGGACAGCAGAGAGAAATGGATTGTGATCTAAATCTATATTATCAGAGATACACTGCTCAACTACTGTCTTGCAAGCGCCATGCTGGAACTCCGCATTGTAATTTACACATTTTGTTCATTTGGAATGTGTGAGGTTCTGAGTCTGCCATCGTACGCCTTGGAGGAGAAAGGCTTGCCTCACAGTGTAGGCAAGTGGGATGCTAAACTTGCCACCACATCACTACAGCTGCACAGGTACCTGAAGTCAGCGCTGTGAGTTCTGTGAGAACATGAGCTGCGTCTCTTAGCCCACTGGGCCCCTGCAGTTTCATTTGTCTCCTGTCTGGTATGATGGGGCTAGCAGCCTTCCTGCCTTCCCTCCACTGTCACCCCCAACCCACTTGCCCACAGGACTGCAGATTTATTTTTCTTAGCCATGGCTTTCCTGGACTTCCCAGCGTGGACTTCCTTAATCTATCAGGATTTTCTTCTGTGGTCTTTCTGGTACTATTTGCTGACTTTTCCCTTCTAGTTCCCACTAGGAGCCCTCCCATCTCATCACATCAAACTCACTTTTCTCTTTCACACCCATTCCCTTCTGCCTACTCCTCCAGTATACATCTGTGCATGTTTCTGCCTTTGGTAATTCCCCTTCAGGTTTGCCCTGTATCTCTCTTCTCAGGTTTTTCCGGTACAGATTCTCCTCTCTGTAAACACAACAGTGAATTTCAAGGCCAGTTACTTAACCTCTTAGAGCCCGTTTTTCCATCTATAAAATGGGGCTATTAATCCCTCAGGACAGAATGAGGGTACAGTGTTTTTAAATGAAGCCTGATAGTCTTTGTAAGTGTGTGTGTGTACGCTTTACCATATGCATTTCTCTCAGCTGCCTCCCTCTCCGCATACACACACATCCTATTTAGAGTGCTGGGGAAGTGGAAGTGTAGCGTGGGCCCTGCTGTCTAGCGATCTGGAGTCACACACAGCAGCCCAGACTACAAGACTGTATATGATGAAGTGCCAAACTAGCTTTGGGGGATATTCAGGAAAGAGGGGTGACATGTCTTTCCCAGGGTCCCTTCAGTTCAATAATGACAAGAGCCACTTGAATCTTGTTCACCTTCTCTCAAGCCAGTGTTCATCTGCCTGTTCCCTGACCCCCTGCCTCTCCAGAGCTCAGACACCCAGGTACCTGCAAGGGTCAGTTACCTATGTCCCTGTGGCCTTCATCATTTAAGTCCTGCTCTTGGGCCCATTGCAATACTGGCATAAATGATGGAGGGAGGAGCAGGCCAGGTCATGGCTAGAGCTCCGGTTTGATTCAAACCCTAGAGGGGTCTTAAACAGGCCCTGAGGCAGAGGCATGGCCTGAGTTGCAGGGAAACCGCAGCACCAAGTGTTGCATGGGAGGACCATCATGGTTGAGTCTGAGGAGTTGGGGAGTTGATTCTGAGGGGGGCTTCCTAGATCGCTGCAGGGTGAGGTGGTTGAGCCTAGGAGGGACAGAATGTCTAATTGCCTATGAGGAGAGTTCACTGGAAGATCTGGAGTAAGAATGATGTTCACCATGAGCTGGAAGGGAAGGAAGGCAGTTATCCGAGTGACCCAGTCCCTGAGGAGGTGAACCCCGTTACTAAAAGGTTTGGTTGAATGGACAGGTACAAACGGTTGTGGCTTATTCAGAAAAACAGCATTTTCTGTGTGAATTTCTTGCCAAGCTGTTACTTCATCCTTCCAAGCCCAACTCCTTTCACCCACTCACAGTCAAGCTGAAGGACCAGGCAGCCGGAGGCTGTGAAGCTGGGAATCCAGACCCAGTTCTATGTTCAGAGCTGCCCCCAAGGCTTGGCCTCCACCTACCCTGGCCCTCAGCACCCTGGGCAGAGAGCCCAAGAGCATAGCAGGAACGCAAGAAGTGAGGTCCATATTAGAAGACTGGTCAGAGGGCCCTCGGAAAGTTAAGCCCCCAGAGAACAGGTTTGCAAGTCCCCAGCAGTAGGCAAGTCAGAGGGGTCCTGGGGTTAGAGGGGAGGCAAGGTGGGCCAGAAGCCCATGGAGAGAGCGCAGGGGTGGTGAGGCCACCACCAGGGGGCGATACTGGTGCTGCTGCCCTTGAGGGTGGAGGACGCCAGATGCCCGGAGGCCGTATGAGCCTTGGCCTCAAACCTTTATCGTGTAGGGTGGGGGGCGCGAAAGAAGAGAGCGGCGCCCTTCCCTGCACCCCACCCTGTCGGCCCCGCCTCCCTGGCCCCGCCTTCCAGCCCCCGCCCCACCCCCGGCTCCGCCTCCACCCCCCGCCCCGCCTCCGGCCGCAGCCCCTTCCTCCCGCAGCTGGTGCTGTGGGGCCGCGGAGCAGCGCGTCGCCGTCTCTATGGCCGGGGATCCAAGCGCAAAGGTGAGAGAGGCAGGGAGCGCGGGCGGCGGCGGGGCCTGGGCCGGGGGGCGGAGGCCAGGCCAGGCCTTCCCCACATCCATTCCACCCTCCAAGCTGGGCCAGGCCTTTCTCACCGTCAAGTCCCGGGTCCTGCTATAAAGGCGCTGGAGGGGCGCGGGCCAGGCCTCCTGCCGTGCAGGGCGCAGACCCGCCACCGCGGAGTCGGGGACCGGCGCGGGGCGGGGACCCGCGTGGCGAACAGTGTTCCCCGGGATCTGGGTCACGTCTCCTGGCGTCCGGCGGGATCGAAGGAGAGCTTGTCCTCGAGCTGCAGCAGTAGAGACAGAGGTTAGATCTGAGGAGAGGGAAGACCCTCATACTGTCCAGGATGATGGAAGGAGAGGGTAGCGGGGGAAGGGCTCTCAGGCCAGAAGAGACGGCCATCCTACTGGGCCGAGGGGAATGCCGCCTACACTAAGCAGGTGGACGTCTGGGATGAAGGTCGAGAGCCTGCTGATCCAACATCGATCCTGTTTTGGGGGGGAGGGGGTGCCTCCGTTCCTCAGTTTCTTGAGCCCTAGGATCTAATACTCGGAAGGTGATCAGAGTTCAGGGGGCTGGCCCTAGGGAGGAACCCAAACTGTGGAACTGGGGGTGGAGTGTGGGGTGTAGACTGGAGACCTTGAAGCCTTGTCGCCACTGGGGGAGGGAGGGCAGCCGCTCCGCCCCCCATTTAGCCCCGCCCTCCCTCCCAACAGGTTAAATGGAGGCTGAGAGCCCCTGCCCAACTCCCATATCTAGAACGGCAGCATACAGGGGAGTGGAGCGGTGCTAAGTTCCATTCCATCTTTCTTTTGCTAAAGCGAGGGGCCTCCTTCCGTCTAGGTTAGGTACCCCTTCCTTTGCAGAGAAGCCCGTTGCATTTGAACATCTGAGGTCAGATGCCTCCCTACATCACCACACACACACACACACACACACACACACACACACACACACACACATTTGGAATCTGGCCTTAAAATTGGGACTTTGAGGAAGGGAGGTAATGCTGCTCTGCACCTCAGTGGACACTGGCAGCCTCCAACCCTGCAGTGAGAACTGGACCCCTGTTTGAACATATGCTGCCTCTGCACACATGTAATTTGTGTGTCTGAGCACTGTGTGAACATACATGTACTTGACCCTTCTGTTAACATGAACATGCCTGACCTACTGTATCGGTGGGTTTGTGTGCATGTCCCTACACATATGTATGTGCACGACCTTTCTGTGAATAGGTGTACAATCCTTCATATGCACACGTGTGGATTTATAACCCTCCTTAACTTCTGAGGCTGTGCGATCTGCTGAATGAACGGATGAGAATATGTGAATAGAGCCTTATTTGTCAATGTGTATGAACGCATCTGGCAGGCCCTTTATATGAGCATATGTGTGCACAAACCTCCCTGTGAATGTATGTGTGCATGACTCTCCTATGAGTACATTTGTTCACAGCCCTTCTGTGAACATGTGTGTATGTGCACCTATTGTGTGCACATCACCCCCTTCTGGACATGTGTGACTTCTGCCATGAACCACACTCTGAGTGGTTTCTCTAACCTGGAGTGTGTTCCTCCTGCCCAGTCCTAGAGCCTGATACCTCACAGCCGTAGGGCTCCCTCTCCACCCCCCACCCCACTTCTGCACTAAGCAAATAGGAGGCCCCAAAGGTAAACAGGTGTGCCTCCACAGTGAGGGGTGGGGCATGGGCAGTTTGCCTGGGGCCTCGTGCTGCCCAGCCCCCAGATGAGGAGCTGACGCCCTCTAGTCTACACTCTTCTCTACACTCATACTATATTCTCCCCCTCTGGGCTCTGACCACTACAGTGCTGACCTTTACCTCTTGAATAAATGCTCCAAATTCCTGTTTTCCCTCTGGCCGGATCCTAGTCCTTCCCCTCGCCTCAAGGCCACATAGTTAATATTTGACCTGGAAAGGAGGGGAGAGGCCAGTGGCCCTTGTGGCTGTGTCTGTGGGTGTCTGATGAGATTGGGTGGGTCAGGCTTCCTCCACACCCAGCCCAGTCCAGGAAGCCTTCAAGAGCCACCTCAGAGATCAGGCCTATTACAGGGGTCAGGGGAGATCTGCCACCTACTTCCACCCCATCCCCACATGACTTGAGAGAGAGTCCAGGTGTGGAATAGTCTCCAGGGTAAGCCAGGGGAGGTGGCCAAGAGCTCCCATCACTCACCATTTCCATGTTGCTTTTATCTCAACTGGCCTTGCACACTAGAGCATCCTGCATAGACATTACACCTGTGCAGTGCAGCCAGGGGGCCCCAGATACCCGCCCCCCACCATGTCTATGAATGCCTATTTGCAGGTAGGGACACGTGTGGATGCCTAGCCAGAGAGTGCAGTACAGACTCGCATGGGCAGAGTAGAGATGTGCACCCCCTCGGAGAGGAATGCTGAGGAGGAGAAGTGTCTAATTAAAGAGAGATTCCAGAGGGAGCTCTCGGGCCAGGGAAAAGAAAAAACAAAGGGAAAACAGGACAAAATCAACAAAGGCCCATTAAATGTCTCTGCCAAGCTTTCTTGCATAAGGCACCCCCGCAGGCAGCAGGGGCAGCTGCTGCCCCAAGTTTGGTCCCATTGTTGGGAGGAGAAGGCATTCTCTCTGAAAACGGAGCTCCACCCGAGACGGAGGCCTAACTTGGCCTCTGAGTTGGCCAGAGGAGGGTGGATACTTTGGGTTCGGGTTGGGAGGAGTCTAGGGTCTTGTAAGGAGGGCAAGTTCTACCCAACTTGCATCAGAGCAGAGAAGTGGACAGAGCGACAGTGAGCCAATCCTGACGTAGGAGTTCTGTGGTCCCTCCCACCAGTGCCCCCTGAAGTCTGGGGGTAATGCCATCTACCTTCCACACACACACAGATAAAAGAGCTTTTCTACCCTGTTTTTTTTTCTTTAGAAAACGGACCTCAGAGAACCAGAACTAGTCCTGCTGTCGGGGCAGGGTGACCCCATCAGTGACCTACGACCCCCTTATGACCCCACAACTCCTTCCCACCATGGAGTTTGTATTTAATGCAGAAAAGCAGTGTGTGATCCATCCCTCCCTCTGACCTCTAACCTGGGATTCCATGGCCACACAACCCTGTGATTCCATGTCCCCTCGATTCCAGGACCCTCCCTGGCCCCATGACCCCTGACCTTCCAAGTGACCTCCCTGGACCTTGACCCCTGTGACTATTCTTGCCATCATACCCTGTGACTGTGGCCCTGGCTCCCCTTGGGGGTCTTACTGGTCTGGGCCTCCCCAGAAAAATGTGGGGAAGGCTCTGGCCCCTCTTCCTGAGCTTCCTCACAGCATCTGCAGTCCCTGGACCCTCACTGCGGAGACCATCCAGAGAACTAGATGCCATCCCACGGATGACCATCCCCTATGAAGGTTAGATGCCCCCCGCCCCTGCCAAATTTGAAACGCAGCAGGAGCCAGGTCTGGGAGTGGGGAGGACACCCCAGGGCTGGGCTTACGACTCCCACTCTCCCCAAGAGCTCTCCAGGACCCGGCACTTCAAGGGCCAAGCCCAGAACTACTCAACGCTGCTGCTGGAGGAGTCTTCAGCAAGACTGCTGGTTGGAGCCCGAGGTGCCCTCTTCTCTCTCAATGCCCGTGACATAGGAGATGGGGCTCACAAAGAGGTTAGCCCTTAGAACCTGGAACACCCAGAGGATCTCCGGCTTTATCCACCTCCCTGGGACCTCGATTTCCTGGAAGCCTCGCCAGCCTTCCATAGCCCCCTGGTCAGATAGCATGGCCCTTCCTAAACCACGTCTCCCTTACCATCCAATGCTCCTCCTGAAACCTACCTGTACCCCAGTTTCCCCTGTTCCCTGCAGTCCTATACCTGGTCCCACAGATAATGGTGAAAGGGAAGGCTCCTGGGGTCAACACATCAGCCCATTCCCTTTCCCTGTCTCCAGATCCACTGGGAGGCCTCCCCAGAGATGCAAAGCAAATGCCATCAAAAAGGGAAAAACAACCAGGTATGTGGTCTGTCCTTTCCCCAGCTCCTTTCCTTCTCTTCAGTTGGGGATGTCAAGGTTGGTGGGGACACAGATGGAGAGGTATGGATCAGCCAGTCAGTTGCAGCAACCACAGCAAACACGTGAGTGTAGCCAGAGTGGTGGGCCCTAGGTGCAGCACTTCTAATCCAAACAGCTGGTCACCTACCAGCTTGGCCTATAGTGGCATCTGAATCTCTTCTGGGCTCCTGAGTAAGAATCATGATAGAAATAAGTAATCTCTAGTAAATGCTGACTTAGCCATTATCTCTCCTAATTCTAAAATAACCCTATGAAATAGTATTATCCTCCATTTTACAGATGAGACAAATGAGGTTTAGTCAAGGACTAGCTCAAATACCCAGTATTCCATGGAGGGCTGTTAGCGAATTGCCAGTTCTTTCAAGCTAAAGAACAGGGTGTCTGCAGGGGTTCCATGTCTGGCTATGTAACAGATCCATCTGGAGAACTTTTTAGAAATACGCATTCCCAGGGGTGCCTGGCTGGCTCAGTCAGTAGAGCATGCAACTCTTGATCTCAGGGTGATGAGTTCAAATCCCACATTGGGCATAGAGCCCAATGAAAGAAGAAGCCCAAAAAGAAAGAAAAAAAAAACTATATCCCCTGGCCCAGGGGTTCTGATTCAGTGGGTCTGGGGTGGTGTCGGGATAGGTGTGTTTAACGAGGCACCGCTAAGAGATTTCATCAAAAGTGCTGCTGGAGCAGCATGGGTAGGAAGTGGGGCTGGTGAAGCAAGTGGAACCCAGTCACAGAGCACTGCAAATGCCCAGCTAGAGGTATGGGTTTTATTCTGTGACAGTGGGCACCCTCACCATTTGGTACTTTAGAGACTCTCAGACTTTAGTGTGCACAAGAATCACCTGGGTATGTTATAAATGCAGGTGCTAACTCAGTCAGTCTGGGGAAGGGGCCCAAGATTCTGCAATTCTAACAAGCTTCCAGAGGAAGCTGATACTGTTGCTCCCCAAGCCACACTTTGGGTAGCAAGGCTTCAGGAAGACAATTCCCAAAACATGTTCTGAGAAACATTAATTTTCAAAAGGGGGGTTTAATGGTCAGATGAGTTTGGGAAATGCTGTATGCTTAATGCCACAGTGCACAGCAACATCCCTAAGGCCCTGAGAAGTCCCCTGGCAAGGCAGGTTTTAGCCATGGTTTCCAACTTATTTGACCACAGAATTCCTCCCTCATCCCACCTTATTTTTTTGTTTGTTTATTTATTTAAGTTTATTTTGAGAGAGAGTGTGTGTGCATGAATGGGGGGGGGGGGGCAAGCAGAGGGTGAGGGAGAGAATCCCACACAGGCTCCTCATGGGGCTTGATCCCACAAACCATGAGTTCATGCCCTGAGCCGAAATCAAGAGTCAGACACTTAACTTACTGAGCCACCCAGGTGCTCTCCTTCCCACCCCCCCCCCACTTTTTTTTTTTTTAGTGTTTATTTATTTTTGAGAGAGAAAGAGACAGAGCATGAGTGGGGAGGGGCAGAGAGAGAGGGAGACACAGAATCCAAAGCAGGCTCCAGGCTCCGAGCTGTCAGCACAGAGCCCAATGCGGGGCTCGAATTCACAAACTGTGAAATCGTGACCTGAGCCGAAGTTGGACGCTTAACCGACTGAGCCACCCAGGGACCCCGACCTTTTTTAATGTAAACATCTTGGGGAAACACTACTAGAGTAATACTAATCCAGGCCCAGGCACTAGATGGATTAAAATGGAGTAAGTCTATGGGACACCTGGGTGGCTCAGTTGATTAAGCATCTGACTCAGTTCGTGATCTCGTGGTTCGTGAGTTTGAGTCCTGCAAGGAGCCTGCTTGGGATTATCTCTCTGCCTCTCCCCTGCCCTCTCTCTATCTCTCCCTCAAAATAAATAAAAATAAACTTAAAAAAAATCCTTCTAAAAAAAAATCATAAAATAAAATAGTGAGTCTGGAGGCAGGAAAGGCAGTGAAGGTTGGGGGCATCATGGGGGTCAGAGGAGGAAGGCATGAGCAGGCTAGTGGAGAGAAGGGACCCGGGGAGGCAATGGGATGAGACAAAAAGGCCTGCATGGATTCAAACCCTGGGTAACAAGCAGGAGGAGGAATCATGAACAAGGCAAACAAGTGGGGGGGGGGGGCTTAGCTTGAGGCATTTAATGGGCAGAGAAGAGCAGTGTGGCTGGAGCAGGTGAGGGAGGGGAGGAAGGCGCAGAGCCCTACCATGCAGGGCCGGAAGTGGTAGGCTATGTTCAGGACTCTAGTGGGCCACTGAAGGTTTTTTAAATACAGCAGTGACATGATCTGGTTTACATGTTTAAAATATGCCTTGGAAAGTGGGTTGCCAGAGGGTGCTAATCGGTAGAATATCTCTGGAAGGAAACCAGACAATGGTAAGAGCAGTCCCCTTTGAAAGCAACAGGGATAAAAGGAGACGCTCTGTTTACAACCTATCCCTTTGTACCTTCTGAATTTTACACTGTGTACATGCATTCCTCACTCACAGAATAAACAAGTAGCTTTTACAGAGTGGCGGAGGCTTGGGAGAACTGACAGGCAGTCTCTACAGTTGTCCAGGGAAGAGGCAACAGTGGTGACATGGACTAGGGTGGTGGAGGTGGAGGGGGAAGTGGACCACGTCAGGAGACATGACGACAAAGAATCTCAAGGAAGGACTGAACATGGGGGTGAGGGAGTGGGAAGCAGCAAGGATGACTCCTGGAATCGACTAATAAGATGGATGGATGAAGTGAGGTGGGAAAGACTGGATGAACAGGTTTAGGAGGGAAGATGCAGGTTAGGGAGGAGGGAATGAGCTAGCTATTGGGTGGAGAGAGGGCAGAGCCTGGGGATACATTTGGTAGTGTCCCCCTACAGGGGGTGTGGGAGCTCCAGGACTAGGGGACACTGCTGAGAAGGAGATGTGAGAGAAGTATCTCAGGGTGGTGGGAGCCCTGGGGGCCCCCGAACTGGGGGTGCGGAGGGCTGCAGGCCATGCAGAAGCTGGCAAAATGTGTCAGGTAATCCTGACAGTGAGATAGAAGACTGAAGAGGGGTCAATGCCGCTGGGAAGCCCAAGGACAGTGGGTTCCAGGGAGTAGTCTGTGTTCCGGGCAGTGAGCAGGCCCACTGGGAACTCAGAACTGTGTCGGGTGGGTGGGGGCAAGAGCCGAACTACAATGCTGGATTAACAGAAAAGGCCTCTAAGCAGGCTGGGGGCTCACAGCCCTCTCCCACCTCCCCCCCAGACGGAGTGCTTCAACCACGTGCGATTCCTTCAGCGACTCAATGCCACCCACTTCTATGCATGCGGGACTCACGCCTTCCAGCCTCTCTGTGCAGCCATTGTGAGTAGGTCTGCCCCAGCCCAGCCCTTATTGCTGCTCCCTGGCTCTGGACCAGTCTGAGCTTGGGCCATGACCCCTGCCTGTCCTCGAGACCACTGACTTCTGGCCTCGTAATCCTCCAGGATGCTGAGGCCTTCACCTTGCCAACAAGCTTTGAGGAGGGGAAGGAGAAGTGTCCTTATGACCCAGCCCGTGGCTTCACAGGCCTCATCATCGGTGAGCATGCGCTCCTCCCCACCCTGGCCCCTTATCCATCAGCGTGCTCTTTGGAGGACACGGACCTCATTGCTAGGACTTGCCACTGATATGTGTTATGTGCCTTATTGTATGTGACATGTCTGTCACATGTGGCATGCCTGTGCTCCAGATGGAGGCCTCTACACAGCCACACGGTATGAATTCCGGAGCATCCCTGACATCCGCCGAAGCCGCCACCCGCACTCCTTGAGGACTGAGGAGGCTCCGATGCACTGGCTCAATGGTTAGGAGGATGAGGCACAGGATGTTGGGGGGCAGGGGACTATTCATCTTTACTCCCTTGGGCAGTTGACATCCCATCCCCAAATTCCCAGGTGAGCCTGTCTATTCCTGAGTGTGGTTGAGTGAGGGGTAGTGGAGGGGATCCCCATCCTGTCTCAGGGGCCACTTGAACTGCCCAACCTGCAGATGCTGAGTTTGTGTTCTCCGTCCTGGTACGGGAGAGTGAGGCCAGTACGGTGGGCGATGACGACAAGGTTTACTACTTCTTCACGGAGCGGGCCACTGACGAGGGCCCCAGCAGCTTCACTCAGAGCCGCAACAGCCACCGTGTGGCCCGTGTGGCCCGTGTGTGCAAGGTGAGTGGCACCAAGTTTGGCCCAAGAGTGTACAAGTGGAACCTCTGACGCTGACCCTGTGCCCTACCTCCCCAGGGAGACCTAGGAGGAAAGAAGATCTTGCAGAAGAAGTGGACCTCCTTCTTAAAGGCGCGTCTAGTCTGCCACATTCCACAGTATGAGATGCTACGTGGTGTCTGCAGCCTGGACACGGACACCTCAGCACGCACACACTTCTATGCGGCCTTCACGCTGACCACACAGTGGTCAGTGCAGGGACAGTGGGGACACAAGGAACTGGGGACAGCCTGAGGCCTGGAGCAGAGGTCAACGAGGAGAAATAGGATCCCTTGTGGGGAGGCTGGTTGCAGAGAGAGAATTCCAGGCACATCCAGCTAGCCTGGAGCCAGAGGCCACAGTGGCCTCCTGACCCTTAGGAGAGGCCCTGAGGCCGAGAGCTGGGGTTGGCCAGGGTTAACAGTGAGCTCCAGGCTGGGGCAGGTGGCAGGCTCCACCCAGTGTGGCTCAGGCCCCTCCCCTATGTCCCTTCCTAGGAAGACCCTAGAGGCCTCAGCCATCTGCCGCTACGACCTGGCCGAGGTGCAGGCTGTCTTCGCAGGTCCCTACATGGAATACCAGGACGGTGCCCGGCGCTGGGGCCGCTATGAGGGTGGGGTGCCGGAGCCCCGGCCCGGCTCAGTGAGTGCCCAGGCCTGGGGTCAGTGCTGAGTAGACAGAACCCCAGGGAGGGGCAGGAGGGCCTAGCCTTGGCGGGGGGGGGGGGGGGGGGGGGGGGGGAGGGGGAGGGCACACAAGCAGTAGATTCCTGAGGTTCACTGCCTCTGCCCCCCACCCCAGTGCATCACAGATTCATTGCGCACTCGCGGCTACAACTCATCCCAGGATTTGCCATCCCTCGTCTTGGACTTCGTGAAGTTGCACCCACTAATGGCTCGGCCCGTGGTGCCCACACGAGGACGGCCCCTGCTGCTCAAGCGCAGTGTGCGCTATACACACCTCACAGGGACGCCTGTCACCACGCCTGCCGGACCCACCTATGACCTGCTCTTTCTGGGCACAGGTACTTTTGACCCCTGGCCTGGGCCCTTTGGTAACTGCTGACCTGGGTCCTTGATCCTCGTTGACCGCTCATCCCCTGAATGACTTTTGATCACAAAACCCTGGTGACCAATGATGTTGATTCTTCAATGAACACTCACTACTGACCCCCAGTGACCACTGGCTCTTGGTACCTGTGGATTCCTGTCACCAACCACAGTGATATTTGACCCTGATCACTAATGTTTCTGGACCCAACAATTCCTGCCATGACAAGCCCAGAGTTCCCAGCCAGGGAACTGTTCCCAGTCCTGAGTAACTGTTACCGGCTGAATCCTTGTCCCTGACGTCCTGGCTCCCAAGCTACTCCCATTAGGCTATTGCAGGGGGCTGAAAACAGATTCCATTTCTGGGTTCTGACCCTCTGCCCTTTCCATACCAGCTGATGGCTGGATCCACAAGGCCGTGGTGCTGGGTTCTGGGATGCACATTATCGAAGAGACACAAGTGTTCAAGGAGCCCCAGTCTGTGGAAAATCTGGTCATCTCTCCAATGCAGGTAGCCTCTGACCCATTACTTGCCAGAATAGGGGGAGGGAGTGGGTGGCTGGGCAGTGGCCGTGTGTGTCTGTAGGTGGGAGCTGGGGGTGTTGCCAACCAGCTTTCCTCTCCGGCTCCCAGCACAGCCTTTACGTGGGGGCCCCTAGTGGTGTCATCCAGCTACCACTGTCGAGCTGCTCCCGCTACCGCTCCTGCTATGACTGCATCCTGGCCCGGGACCCCTACTGTGGCTGGGACCCCAGCACCCATTCCTGCATCATAACCAACAGGTCCCAGGGTAGCAGGTAAGAGGTGGTAGGGGTGTGAGGGTCCCGTGTGAACAGGGGATCAGGGCCTGAGGGGAGGAGGCGGGCCTGCTAGCTGGAGGGGGAGTGGGGGGCGGTTGTTGGCAACAGCATCATTGACTTCTACTGGGGAAACTAAAGCTCAGTTCCCCTGTTCGTGAGTTTAGGACAGCACTGATACAGGACATAGAGAGAGGAAACCGAGGCTGTGAAGGCAACAAGGACACAGGTAAGTGACAGGCATGGATGTGTGTAGGCCCGGCTGCATAGCCTGTCCTCTACGTTTACTGTCATTTGCCTGTGCGTGTACGTATCTGAATGGTTGTGTCTGTGTGCTTTCAGCGAGGATGTTCCAGCACAGTGTGGCACAGAGTAAGTGCTCCACAGACATCTGCTGCCCTAAAGGATTATAAATGAGGAGAAAGGCTCATGACATAAAAGTTCTTTTTGTCACACCTGAGCTTATAGCCAAGTGTGTGCTGGCGGGGGCGGGAGGGGGGGCAATTAAATGATCACACAAGTAATTCTTTCCATTGGTTTTTGCTACAAAAGGAATACTTACAACTATAACAAGGATTTGAAGGACAATGAATACTCCCCTGAGGAAGATCAGATGACTGAGCTGATACCTAAAGGAGGAGTGGAAGTTAATAGTCATACTAACATGTACTGAGTACTTACTCTGTGCCAGGCGCTGACCAAACACGTACACACACGATCTCTTTTATGCTCACAGCATTGCTAGGAGAGAGGTGCCACGATCCCCATCCCTATGAGGGGCAATCTCTCTGAGGTACAGGGAGAGTAAGTACACTGCCCAAAGTTAATAAGCTATTAAGTAGTGGGGTCAGAATTCAAACCTGACCCCAAACAGTCTGACTGGAGTTTGTGCTTTTCATTACTTCTGTGCTCTTTCCCCCTGGCCAACCAGCGGAGGGCACGGAGAGGGGGGGTGACATCCAAGCAGAGGGGCAGCAGGCCGATGAGCTTGGGGTGTTTGCCAAGAGGCTGGAGAAGTGGGCAGGGACCATGTTGAGGCGGGGAAGTGGCACAATCAGTGTGGTGCTTTTAAAAGGTTACCCCACTCCTGCATGGAGAATAAATTACATGGGGGCCAGAGTGGGCCAGCAGCTGGGGAAGGAGAGAAGTGAACAGGGCTGAGATGGATTCTGGAAGCAGAATCCTGGTGAGAATTAGACACGAAGGTGAAGGAGAGAGAGAGGCAAGGGGACTCCCCGGTTTCTGACTTAAGCAGCTGAGTAGCTACTGGTGCCATTCACTGTGACAATTCAAGGAAAAGACCTGGTGTAGTTTGGGACGGAGGCTTTGGCCTTAGTTCCTGTGCCATGTTCAAGAGACCTCCCGTGGAGATGCCCTGTGTGTGGAAGATGTTCAGGTCTGTCGATCAGGGAAGAACTCTGTGCTAGAGATTGAGCTTACAAATCATTGGCAGATAGCAGGCACTGAAACCACTGAGACGGGCCAATGCAAACCTTAAACGGGAACACAAACGCAGGAGACCTCATTCCGTTGTCACCATGATTCCAGATTTGCGCTTGGTGCTAGGGACTAACAGTGAACCACCTGACCTGCCATCTCCAGCGCCCTCCCTCAGACAGACAACACTGACCACTCCTCTCACCGCCCCCCTCCCCACCTACAGGGCCACCACCACCACTGAGAACCCGCTCTGTCCTCCGAGGTGACGATGTTCTCCTGCCCTGTGACCAGCCATCCAACCTGGCCCGGGCCTTGTGGCTGCTCAATGGGAGCATGGGCCTGAATGACGGACAGCATGGCTACCGCGTGGGCGTGGATGGGCTGCTGGTGACAAACATACAGCCTGAGCACAGTGGCAACTATGGCTGCTATGCTGAGGAGAATGGCCTCCGCACCCTGCTGGCCTCCTACAGCCTCACAGTCCGGCCAGCCACTCCTGCCCCAGCTCCACAAGCCCCTGCCGTGCCCGGGGCACAGCTGGCACCTGACGTGAGGCTACTGTATGTGCTAGCCATCGCTGCGCTTGGCGGCCTCTGCCTCATCCTGGCTTCCTCCCTCCTCTATGTGGCCTGTCTTCAGGGAGGCAGACGAGGGCGTCGAAGGAAATACTCTCTGGGTCGGGCTGGCCGGGCAGGGGGCTCTGCTGTGCAGCTGCAGACAGTTTCAGGCCAATGTCCTGGAGAGGAAGACGAGGGTGATGATGGGGAGGGGGCTGGGGGCCTGGAAGGTGGCTGCCTCCAGATCATCCCTGGGGAGGGAGCCCCAGCCCCACCGCCTCCGCCGCCCCCACCGCCACCGGCCGAGCTGACCAACGGGCTGGTGGCCCTACCCAGCCGGCTGCGCAGGATGAACGGCAACAGCTACGTGCTCCTGAGGCAGAGCAACAACGGAGTGCCAGCAGGGCCCTGCTCATTTGCTGAGGAGCTCAGCCGCATCCTGGAGAAGAGGAAACACACACAGCTTGTAGAGCACCTGGACGAGAGCTCTGTCTGAGCCCAGCCTCCTAGGACAAATGCTCTTCCAAGCCAGCCTGTCTGCCCCAGGCTGGGCTGCTGCTTCCCCAACACAGCCACTCTACCTTCACCTCCCTCCCCCCAACTCCAGGCCCTTCTCCCAACTTTGTGATGTCCCTGTAGGGCTGGCAGAGTCAGGCCCAGCCAAAGTCCCCTCCTCAGTCTCCACAGACCCATCTGTGAGCAGCCCAGGCCCACCGGTGCTCCTCAGAGGTGGGTACTCCCCCAGGACGTGGAATTCTGTAGACCCAGCCCCAGTTCCTATTCCCTTACCCCAATCACTTGGGAGGAGAGGATGCCATCTTCCTGCCCCATTTGTCTGTTCAAATCCTTCCTCTTTCTCCCAGGCAGGGCTCTGCAGGTCCAGATGACCTCAAGGTCACCACCCTCTGCGTGGCCCTATGTGCTGGATGGTCCCGAAACCAGACAAGACCTCTGCCAGCCACCAGAGCCACCTGAGCCCTGCATGCATTCACGTGTGCACACGGATGAATGTCTATCAGCTGGGCTGCAGGGCCCCCACCCCCATCTCCTGGAACACTGTGTTTCATCTCTCCTGGACTTTGGGTACCCTTCCAACGGCCATATCCCATCCTATCTAGGTTTCTCCCCTAGTCCCAGCCCCATGTGGTGACCTCTTTGGCAAAAGCTTGGGGACAGGCCAGTCTGGGGAGGTAAGACTGTCATTCCCCTCTTCTTCCTTAACGTGCAGCCCTCTTTGGTCAACCTCCTCACCCCCTTGGTCACTCTCAAGAGTGACAGACAGAGCCCCAGGCATGTCCCTTCACACACACGTGCTTACATTTCCACTTGCATTTCTGAGCCTCCCTTTGCTGCCTCGGACCTGTATCTGTTGGGTTTGGTCCATGGACATTTCAGAGGGAGAGCCCTCTCCCATTCAGCTGTCCTCTCAGACATTTCCCTAGGACGGGTGACCAACACTGCAATGAGCCAGCCTCCCTTTTGGGGACCAAGCATTTGCTACCCCCAGACCAGAGCAGGGGGAGGAGATCTGATGTCTCACCTGGCACATGAAGCCCGTTCTTGGAACTATGCAAAGGGCAGAGGCTGGGAGTTTGGATGCTTGGCTCCCATCCCTGTCCTACCTCACCGGGGCACTTTCAGGGTCCAGGGGCCTCTGAAGTCTCCAGGCCCATATGGGACAATCAAATCCTGACTGAGCTCCCCCATTCCCCTTGGGTGAGGATGACTGTTATTTTTGTAGCTGAGAACGTGGAATCCCACGGGTTTTTACTGCCCTTCACCCAACTTCTCCCACCTCCACCCCACAATGAATGTATTTATTGTGAGAACGGCTACACTTCTTTAGGAATGCCCCCACTCACCACCAAGGTGGGCAGAACAGGCATGTGACAGAGTGGGGAGCCTGGGCTCAGCTCCTCCCCCTCCTGTTGGTTAATAAATACCCTCTTTCCCCACAGCCATGTGTGGTCCGCTTGGTCTAGACTGGCCTTCCCCTGGTCACCAGGGGGCAGGCTTCTGATTCTATGGAAATGGTGCTGCAGGGTTGGCTCTGCTCCCCATAAAACCATTTGCAGGGGAAACTGGGATCCTCAGGTTCCATCTGACTGCCCTGGGTGGATACACAGGCCTTTATAACGTTCTCACTACTCACTGATCATGGTGGTATGGGCATGACAAACAAAATTACAACACTTCAAGAATTCATACAAAGGTTTCTAGGTTTTTACCTCCTAGCTTTTTTCCTCACTATTCCTCCCCCTTGTTTTGGCTAAGCCTAGAAGATGCTCTGTTTATCAGCTCTCTTGTTCATCCCCAAAAGCTTTTCAGTCCCGTCCCTCCCCCCAACAAGGGACAACATGAATTCATTTCTGCAGAGGGGCCTGTCTTGGGGAGTAGTTAGTAGTTAGGACCAGGGCAAGCTTGTTACCAGGGACCTGGCCTAAGAATCAGTCTCCAAGGGTTAGGACTGGATAATCACATGGCCTCTAACACTAACCATCCTGAAGGGTTGTATGTTCCCCTTCTGGTTTTAGGATAATGAAAAATAGGGTTAGACTTAAAATATACACATATTTTGAAGATCTCAAGTGTAACTTTGGGCAAGTTTATTAACCTCAGTTTTCTAATCTAAACATTTACACGGATGTAAAGTGACTGTCCTAATGCCAGGTTCACAGCAGAATCTAAGGTGCTAGCTCTCTCTAGTTCAATGGTTGCAGAAATAGGACATGGATGGGAGGGGCACCTGGGTGGCTCAGCCAATTAAGCATTCACTTTGGCTCAGGTTATGATCTCAGTTTGTGGGTTTGAGCCCCATATTGGGCTCTGTGTTGACAGCTTAGAGCCTGAAGCCTGCCTTGGATTCTGTGTCTCCCTCTCTCTCTGCCCCTCCCCCCCCCCCCACACACACTGTCTCTCTCTCAAAAATGAATAAATGTTTAAAAAAAAAAAAAGAAAGAACTGGGACATCAGAGATTCCTCAGAAGCCAGTCTTGAAACCCCACACCTGGATTTGAGATCACTATTATCAGTCTGGATTACAGAGAAATAAAAGCCTATAAAATCCTTGAAGAATCAGGTTTCAAGGATGTCAACTGGGCGATTAATTAGGAGACTTAACAAAGTCACTGCCCCTCCTCCTATGCAACGAAGACAAGCAGCTCTTCTTTATCCCAAGCAAAAGCTTTGGCGTCAACTTCCCTTTTGGTGGGCTCCATCTGCCTGCGTGGGCTTGGAATCCCCTGAACCAGAGAGGAAGAACCACCTCCACTGGGGCAAGAGTCCAAAGCCTGGGATTGGAGTTGTTGGGGTAACTCTTCATGGCACTTGCACCTGGGCTGGGGCAGCATCCTGGACTTCTCGCGGGCGCAGCCCGCCCAACGTTGTCGGTTTGTTGGTGAAGGGGTGCCACTGGCCCTGGATGCTAGGGCTGTCCGTGTGGAAGGGCTTACGGATGCGGATCACTTCCAAGCCCGACTGGTCCGCCAGTTTCTGCACCAGCGTCGCAATCTCCGCCACTGACTTGCAGTGGATGCTCTCCTCGCGCACAGCCCCGTTAACTGGCCGAAGGGAGGGGGTGGGGGGAGAGGAAGCGGATGGATCAGGGTAAGACGAAAGGAAGGCGAGCCGGCGGGGCACCCCCCCCACCCCCCAGATGCCGCCCTCCAGCCCTCGTCCGACCCCACTCACGGTACTCGGCCACTACTCTGGGCACACAGCACGGCCGCGAGTTCACGTATATTACGACCCCCGGGTTCCGTCGGGCGAAGTCTGCCACCTCCCTTTCCACGAACTCCCTGCGGAAGCCCAGAAGAGTAAGCACGGCGACCCCCGACCCTGGGCGACCTCTGCCCCGAGAGCACCCCGCGCCCTGCGCCCGGCTCACCTGGCGCCGCGGGACGAGGGCGCATCGCGACTGAGGCTAAAGCTGAGACGCTGCAGCTGCTGCACGTAGCGACCCAGACCGTTGTGGAGGACACTGGCCAGGAAGCGGCTCGGGGTCCCGCGCGCCGTCATGGCTACAGCGCCCAGGCAGCCCAACCCAACCCAACCTCGCGGGACGGGGGCGGGACGTACGCCGGGACTTCCGGTTCCGGGAACACACGCGGCCGGGGAGTTTTGCTTCCGCGGTCATGGCCCGGGGCCTGGGACAGTGACCCACGTTGCGGTCGAAAGGGGCGAGAGGAAGGTGGTGATGCGCGGCCACGGTCGCAAGCGGCACAGCTCTTGGCAGTAGAGTCGAGGGAGGACCCGGGCGCGGGGGCGAGGTGAGCGCGGGAACCGGCGGGAGCCGCCGGGTGGCGCTCTACTTGTGGTGAGTCCTCTTTGAAGGAAGGCGCGGCGAGGAGAGCCTCGAGTTGGGGGCTAGCGCCTTGAGGCCAGGAAGGGCTCAGGCGGCGGTAGAGATGAGGACGACCAGGAGATCCCCTGGAGGGGCGGGAGTGGTAAAGAGATGATCTAGACAAGGCACAGCGGTGAGGGGCAGTGTGGAGGGTCGTAGAGGTGAGGTGGCTGCACAGGGCCATGGAGACAGAGAGCCAGATAGAAGCCCACGGACGTGAAAGGGTCCTGTAGATGGCCATAGATGTGAAGTAGCAACGAGCAGGGGCTGAAGAGGATTCAGAGAGATGTTTATGAGGGAGAAGTTGGAAGAAAGAAACCACCTCCAGTGGGCTCTGTAGAGTGCTGCGCCGAGGATCCCTGGGGTCTGACCTAGCGAAGGCCCCCCGAACAAGGCACGGAAGGCATTTCAAGTAGTGACTTCCTCGGTTTGACTAGGAATGTGGGTACTCCTTCGAGGTGGGTACCCCCTCCGTATCCTGCTGCCGCTGCGTGGGGAGTGGATGGGTCGCAGGGGCCTGCCCAGAAGCCTGGCCCCAGGCCCTCCTCGAAGACGGTACAGGAAGGAGGCTCTCCCAGCCTTGGAGGTACCAGTGTTGCCTGTAACTGCAACTGAAATCCGCCAATATTTGCGGGCACGTGGGATCCCCTTCCAAGATGGCCACAGCTGCCTGCGGGCACCCAGCCCCTTTGTAAAGGCCTTGCCGCTCAAGGACCAGAATGGTGCTACTGCTTCCTTCAGCCTCTTCATTGACAAGACCACAGGCCGCTTTCTCTGCATGACCAGTCTAGCAGAGGGGAGCTGGGAAGACTTCCAGGCCAGTGTGGAGGGACGAGGAGATGGGGCCAGAGAGGGGGTCCTGCTCAGTGAGGCCCCAGAAGTGGAGGACAGTGAGGAGGTCCGGAGGATCTGGGACCGAGCTGTACCTCTCTGGGAGCTGCCTGAGCCGGAGGAGGCCCAGCTGGCTCGTGTGATGTTTGGCCTTACCAGAGTGACAGATGACACGCTCAGGCGTTTCAATGTGCGGTATTTGCGGCCGGCTCGCAGCCTTGTCTTCCCTTGGCTCTCCCCTGGAGGTCTGGGATTACGAGGCTTGAAGCTACTAGGCGCTGAAGGCCAGGGAGATGGAGTGCACTACAAGGAAACCACCATTCCCCGGCCTGGGGTCTACCGTAATCTGTTTGGATTACCACTGATCAGTCGTCGAGATGTTGAGGTGGTACTGACGAGTCGTGAGCTGGACAGCCTGGCCTTGAACCAATCCACAGGGCTGCCCACCCTTGCCCTACCCCGAGGAACAGCCTGCTTACCCCCTGCCTTGCTCCCTTACCTCGAACAGTTTCGACGTATTGTGCTCTGGCTAGGAGATGACCTTCGGTCCTGGGAAGCTGCCAAGTTGTTTGCCCGAAAACTGAATCCCAAGCGATGCTCCTTGGTGCGGCCTGGAGACCGGCAGCCCCGGCCCCTGGAGGCCCTGAACCGAGGCTTAAGTCTTTCTCGTATTCTGCGTACCGCCCTGCCCGCCTGGCACAAGTCGATCGTGTCTTTCCGGCAGCTTCGGGAGGAGGTGCTAGGAGAATTGTCCAATGTGGAGCAGGCAGCTGGCATCCGCTGGAACCGCTTCCCAGACCTCAATCGTCTTTTGAAGGGACATCGGAAGGGCGAGCTGACAGTCTTCACAGGTGAGCCTTGGGAAATCACTTCTTGGGGTAAGAGGCAGAGGATCAGGTGATGAAACGCATGTGGGTTTGGGCCATGGCAAATGTTAAAGAGGAGGCTTCTCCCAACTTTGAAACCCTTGCTCCGGGTCTTAATTTTAAGGGTAGAACTTTCCTCCCTTACCCAGGTCTGTATTCAACCCCCTGCAGGGCCAACAGGCAGTGGGAAGACCACATTCATCAGTGAGTATGCCCTGGATTTGTGTACCCAGGGGGTAAACACGCTATGGGGTAGCTTTGAGATCAGCAACGTGAGACTCGCCCGGGTCATGCTGACACAGTTCGCTGTGGGGCGGCTAGAAGAGCAACTGGACAAATACGATGAGTGGGCCGACCGCTTTGAGGACCTGCCTCTCTATTTCATGACTTTCCATGGGCAGCAGAGCATCAGGTGAGATTCCAGGGCCGAGGGTTTTCAGAGAATGGGACTGCAGGAGAACAGATCCCCAACAGAATTTTCAGGAATGCTGGCTTTTCTGCTGGGATGGTCTAGAGACTGCTTGTAACTGACTCTTGAATTCCTTGCTTCTTCCTCTTCCCAGGACTGTGATAGACACAATGCAACATGCAGTATACGTGTATGACATTTGTCATGTGGTCATCGACAATCTGCAGTTCATGATGGGGCACGAGCCGCTGTCCACAGACAGGTGACACCCTCTTGTGTAGCTGGAACGCACTTGAACACGCGTGTCTTCGTAGGCAGCTGGCCCTTAGGCACACGCTGTGTTCTTGATTTCTGACCTGTGTGCCGGTACACACCACCCTGTGTGTATTTCTGCCTTCACAGACGTGTGGGTTGTGGCAGTGGGAAGTATGGAGAGGAACCTAAGTGTGAGTTCTTGGGTAGAGTGAAGTAGTGTGGGTCTGTGGCGTGGGGAGATGCGAATGAATCAAGAGTGTGTGTATGCTCTTGTGCTTCTGTCTGTGTCCAATAACCTCTTCACTTTGTTGGGGTGGGGGCAGGATTGCAGCTCAAGACTACATCGTCGGGGCCTTTCGAAAGTTTGCAACAGACAATAGCTGCCACGTGACACTGGTCATTCACCCCCGGAAGGAGGATGACGATAAGGAACTGCAGACAGCGTCCATTTTTGGCTCAGCCAAAGTGAGTGGCTTTTAGAGGAGCCCAAGCTTAGGAGGGTAGAGGGGGCAGGTGTGACCAGGGATGGCCCTCACTCAGCCTTCAATCATCTTGACTGTCCACTTAGAAGAGGCAGGAGACAGCTATCGCTGCCTTGGGGCCATGACAGGAGGAATACGTGTGCTGGGAATATAAAGGCTGATGATAGTTGGTCCTTTGTCCTCCTTGTCCTCTAAGAGCTCACATCATCCAGTGGGGAAAATAGCAAGACCGTGATTATAACTCAGTATGATAAGAGCCACAGTAGGCAACACGGGCATTGGGGGAGCCGCGAAACATCTGAGTCAACCTGGGACATCTGGGGAGACTTCTTCACCCATTTGGGGAGAGGAGGTGTCAACAAAGGTTAGGTTGAGTTTTGGCAGACAGTAAGTGCTAAATAATCGAATAAATGGGAGGGCCTCCTGGGCAGCGGGACCAGCCCAGTCCTGGAGCTTCCAGGGGTACACTGAGTGCCTGTTACATGGCAGGCCGGCTGGGCACAGGGCATACAGGGTAGGGAGCACAAACTGTGCCACAATGGAACAGACATGGAGCTAGGGAAGAGAGTAACACAGAAGTGGGAAGATGATGGTTCGTTCTTTGTTTATGGGGATCAAGAATGGTCTCTGATAAAGTGTGACATTCTTTTTTTTTAATTTTTTTTTTTTTTTAACGTTTTATTTATTTTTGAGACAGGGAGAGACAGAGCATGAACAGGGGAGGGGCAGAGAGAGAGGGAGACACAGAATCTGAAACAGGCTCCAGGCTCTGAGCGGTCAGCACAGAGCCTGACGCGGGGCTCGAACTCACGGACCGCGAGATCATGACCTGAGCCGAAGTCGGACGCTTAACCGACTGAGTGTGACATTCTGATAGAGACCTGAGTGATAAGAAGCAGGGGTTGAGTGGGGTGGTGGGCTGTGGAAAAGTGTTACAATCAGAGGGAATGGCGTGTACAGAATCTAGGGCAGCAGTGAGTAGTCAAGGAACTGAAGGATTCAGGTGGCCCCAGGTTGTAGTCAGTAGTCCATGGCTTTGCCATTCTTCCCTGGACCCTCAACCTTCCTTTTTACTTCTCATATGTCTTCTCACTGCTCCTTCCTCCTTTTGCCCCCATCCCCCAGGCAAGCCAGGAAGCGGACAACGTTCTGATCCTACAGGACAGGAAATTGGTAACTGGTCCAGGGAAACGGTATCTGCAGGTGTCCAAGAACCGCTTTGATGGAGACGTAGGTGTCTTCCCACTTGAATTCAACAAGAGCTCTCTTACCTTCTCCATACCACCAAAGAGCAAGGCTCGGCTCAAGAAGGTCAAGGATGACAATGGGCTAGCGACCAAAAAGCCCTCTTCTGGCAAAAAGGGGGCTGTGCCCCAGAACTCTGAGACTTGCTTGGATCAGGCCCACCAGCCCTGCCACCCAGACCCCTCCAAGCCCTCCAGGTGAAGGCCGTTCAGAGCCGGACACTGAAATGAGCCTGGCCGGACAGGCAGGGGCATAGACTTTTTTAGCCCTCTGCCAAGACTACCTCTGTCCTGTGGGCCTAAGCTAGGGGTCCTCCACGGAGGGTCCTAACCTAGGGCAGAGTTCCATAGTGAGAGACTTGAGAACTTCCTGTGTGCCAGGCTTCGTTCTAGGTCCTGGGAATACAGCACTGACAAGACAGATGAGCTCCCTGCCTCCCTAGAACCTGCAGTCTGATTGATAAGCAAGACAAGAGAAATAATGAACAAACACAAAACGTATTTTTAGACAGTGAGATACACCATGAAGAAAAGAAAACCGGGCAATACATACAGCCTCGTGTAGATTAAGGTCGGAACAGATATCTCTAAGCAGAGGACATTGGAGATGGGGCTTAAAGGACTAGGATTGAGCCGTGTGAACATCTGGAGAAAGAGGGATCCAAGCAGAGCGGAAATGAGATACAGAGGCCCTGAGGTGGGAATGAGCAAATTGAGTTCAAAGCAGTGGGTTCAGGCCCCCTGAACGTAGAAGGGAATAGAGGACTTCTTGCCAAACTCAAACCTAGGCTTGTGGAGCCAAAGGGTGACATGGTGGGTACCAGACTCCTGTGTTGCCCATTCTGGACCCTGCCATGAGGTGGCATTTCCTACCACTGATTGGATCCTAGGTGCTTGACCCTGTAGTATCAGGGCCCCAAAGGTGGAAGCTGGCCAGAGAGCCATGGAAGGAAGCGGAGCCCAGAGTGCCTGCCACATGGACACAGATTCCATATTCTGTCACCTCAGACCACTGGGGTGGATAGTCATGACTTTTTGTAGAGCCTTTTCTAGTTTTACTGAAAACAGTTTTTCCATGGCCTTGGTTTCTGTGTTTTTTTCTTATTTGTCCACCAGGTGTCTCCCCAGTCTAGAACTGGATTTTCCTCTTGCTTTCAATAGGGAGTCTTAGCTGTGCACTCCCAAGGAAACGGGCATTAAAGGGCCTTCACCCACACAACCCCTTATACCTCTTCTTGGCTTAGGGATGACAGAATGGTGTCTCTTTATCCTTATCTTCCTTGAAGATCTCCATGTGATCCCTGGCACAGGTGTGGGTCACTGGGCCACATGTCTAGGCCCTGCCTGACCAGCTGTCCCTCAGTGATACGAGCCACTCACTGACCTGAGTGCGGGTTCCGCATGCTGCCTTCTTATCGGACTCCCCATCCATTTGCCTCATCCTTGTACACTCAGTGTTTGTCTTATGTCAGTGTGTGTCAGAACTCCTAGGATTCTTTAAAAATGAAGAACCTAGGGCCTACTCCCCTCCCCCCCCAACACACACACACAGATGTTTCTGATTCTAGAGGTTTGAGAAAAGTTACAGGATTTCTCATCTTTAACCAGTACTGAAGGGGATTGTCATGTAAAAGACTTGTGAAAAATAGTTCTGAATGATGGCACTTTTCCATCTCACTTCCTCTGATACCCTTAAGCCCTATTTTCCCTTTAGATTTGCATGCAAGAGTGGTCAGAATGCCAGGTGTCCTGAGGGAGCTGGGGAGAAGCCTTTTGTAAGGGTAGGCGGAGGTTTCCTGCTCCCTCCAGGCAGGGCTGCCTTATCAAGTTCCCCCAGTCCACCTAAGCGGGCTTCTGGGGCCCTGTGGAAGGCTCTGGGCTCTCTGGTCTGTTGGGTGTGAGAACTATGGCTACAGCTGACTCCTGAAATAGACCGTGGAACAAAGCTGTTCTCTGGGGAAGAACCTGTGGGGGAGGGAGGGGGTAGTTCCTCCAGGGCCTCCCTTCTTGGGGGTCTCCCAGACTGGCTGGAGCCAGGCCTCCTAATCCCGCAGTAATCATTCCCAGCCGCTGGCTGGTCTAGGCCTCATCCAGGGTCTATAACAACGTCAGCCATGCCTTCCAGATGCACACCACCAGGTCAGTCCTACCTCTAAGGATGTGGGTTCTACATCCCACATTCTGATCTACTGGGAACTCCTGGTGAGTTCTCAGGAAATCCCTGAGGTCCCTGTGAATTGGGGATAGAGGGACAGACACACACTTGCCTGTTTGTCTTGCCCCACCCTCCTAGCAGACTCCCTGCCCGGCACAAACGAGAATAATGATGGGGAGCTAATGCTCCCCCTACACACATTCCATTGCACCCCTGTCTTAAACTCCTCACATCAAGATTAGCCCAAAGTATGTTCAAGAGTCCCAGGAGCCTAGAAAGCAGTGGGGGAATCCCTGGGAGCCACTGTCCCTGTACCCAACCAGAGCAGATTAAGTCAAATTACCCTGGTTCTGCCTATGTCCAATTGGATATTAAGAATCTCCTTGAGCATTCAGGAAGGGCCTGGCCAAGCAGGGTCCAGCTGGATCTGCAGCTCTCTCAGATTCCAGGTCACATTTGTCTGTGAGGGGGGCAGCTTCAGTCCTCCAGCAGCTTCGTTACTGCAGATGGGTTTGAGAAGGGACTAAATTCACTGCACTCCCGCTGCCCAAGTATTCAGGCTGCGAGTGTGGCCCAGATACCTATAGACCTCGCAGTATGTGCCTTCCCACTGGCCGCCTCGGGTGCCATGGAGGGAGGGAGCCCTAGGTGCCTCCCTGCAATACAAGGCAACTTCCTGTTTGTGCCTGTGGGTGGAACTTTATGAGTCTAAGGGAAGCCTGGCCCCTGCTCTGTGGGGGGCCAGAACTGGCAAGCACACCCACCTGGGCAGACACCTACTCCAGGGGAGGGGAAAGGTAGTTGCGCTAGGGCAGCTCTGACCCGAGGGTGGGGCGGGGTCTGTTTTGGTGAAACCTGAGCCTTCTTTGTCTGCTTCCTAGGGGGTTTCCCGGTGCCTAGGGAAGGAGCCGAGAGTGGACTCGGTTTGGCTCCCCACAGGGCCGGGCAGGTGGCAGTAAAGCCCTATCGCCAACTTGGTTAGGGCACCCAGGTAGTTTAGCTCTCGGTCACGTGCTGCTCGGCCCTTTCCCAGGTCGAAAGCCAAATCCAGAAGGCTGTGAAGTCGGAGGCCAGCGGAGCAGCCTCAGGCCACCGTTGAGCTACTGCTGGGCTGGATACCGGGTCGGCTGCTGAGGGGGTGCTGGGCAGACCACTCCCCTCCTGGGCCGGGGGCGCGGCCTCAGCCGCCCCGCCCCGCCCCGCTCCACCAGGCCCGGCCAGGCGGGCGCCCGGAGTCCGGAGCCCGGAGCTGGCTGGGAGCCGGCGGATCTGCGGCGAGGAGGTGCCCGCGCTGGAGCAGGAGCTGGGCGGGAGCTGGAGCGGCGGCGCAGGTGGCGCTGGGTGAGTGGTGGGGACACGGAGGTATCGGAACTCCAGCCTTCCACACATCCCGGCTCCGGAGCGAACTTTCCCGATCTGGGGAAGCCGGGGACTGGAGTGAGAAAGGGGTCCCCACTCTGGGAGACGGGGGCGGGGCGCAGGCGAGGAGTCTGAACAGGGAACCGACACAAACTCACACCAGCGGGCACACACACGCGCGCACACAGACCCACGCACTTGGGACACACGAACACACGTGCATTCAGGAAAGGACGCGCCCCATAGATTACCCCTGCAGTCCCTGGAGCAGCGCCACTGGCCCGCACGGACCCCCAGCGGACAGAGCGCTCTGCTGTCGCGCACTTGACGGGGGTTGGAGATAAAGAGCTGCCCTGTGACCGCCGACGGGGGCGGGCCGGGTGGGACACCTCCCGAGGTTCCTGCTTCCTGGCCGCCCACAGGTGAAGACTTAGACGTAAACAGGCGGCGAGCACGTGATCGCTTCGCAGACAAGTGGGCTGTGCTCCCCCACCCGCGCATCAGGGCGAGGACCTCCCTCCCCAGTCCTGGGCGAGTCTGCAAGGTCTCCAGCCGAGCAGTATTCCATTCTCTTTCCAGAGAAGTGTTAAACCTTCCCGCAGAAGTGGGAACAGAACGCCCCCTGGAGTCCGGGTAGCGCAGGACTGGAGACTTGCACTGGGTGGGGTGACCTGGGCTCCACTCCTTCCTTCACCCGAACATGTTCGTGGTGCCCTTATCCCTGAAGGTATCGAAGAAGGGAGTTATTTTTGATGGCAGTGTACAGCAGCCCCTGCCCCATACCTCCAGTCCGGGGAGCAGCTGCCTGAGCCCCACTGGGTCCCCTTCCTACCACTCCCCTTCTTGCACAACTGGGAGCTCTTCCCCCCAAGGTAGGAGCAGAAAGCCCACTCCTGCGAGGATGGGGGCCCTTTCCCGGAGAATGCATGAGGGTAAATGTCCCTAAATACAAGAGTGGGCCTATCTCCCTCCCCTAGAAGGGAGGATGAGCCCCCTCCCCCAGGGAATGAGGGAGTGGGCAGCGGCCTTCTGCCTCCCTCACCGCCCCACCCTCCACCCCTACACACATGCTGAGCCCAGCTGCTGCCTGAGCTTCTGGGCTGGCTGCCAGAAAGGGGAGGAGGCTCCTGGTGCCCCAAGAGGCTGGGATCAGGGCAAGGCCAGGGGAGGGGGTCTCTAGTGGGGAGGGGGGGGCTCAGTCTGTTCTTGTAAGGCTCAGGGTCTGGGATGAGCCTGAGGGTAGTTGGGTTATGTCTCCCTTTCCAGGGAAAAAGAAAGAAAAACAACCCTTTCCATAGAGCTAAAAATAGAGCTGAGAGCTGGCCAGGGCTGTGGCCTGGAAGGGGGGGATGCTCCTTCCTGGGGCAGAGGAGCTCTGGCAGGCCTTGGCCTTGGGGGTGGGGTTGCAAGTAGGGGGTGGGAAGCTGTTCTTGCCCAGGGGTGTGGGCATCAGCTGACCTGACTGGGGCACAGAGACCCTTCGGGGAAAGTCTGTGTGGTAGAATGTTTGTGAAACTCACTGTTTATGAAAGTTGTCTGACTGTGAATGAGACCACCAATGTGTGAAAGATGCTTAGGAGAGGAAGCCTATTTAAGATCGTGAGTCGGTAGTAAGGACTTTGAGTTGTTGTGAAAGACTGTGCACAACAAGGTTTGTGACACGGAGTATGTCTGTGTGTGCGGTGGCCTGAAAGATTATGGAAAGGAGCGTGGAACCACGTGATGGATGAGACTGTGTGATTGTGGCTGCGTGGGACTGACTGCAAGTGGGAAAGGTCGTGTGGGTGTTATGAAGACTGTGGTGTTTGCCAGAAGGTGAGAATATCTGCGACCCTGAGAAGGCAGAGGAATGTTGTCAGCTGTGAGGCTGGTGTAGGTTTGGACCGGCTCACCCCAGTGATTGTTGGGGGACCAGGGGCTGCGCCTCTCTCCCAGCAATGACCTCCTTCTTAAATGATTCTGAGGGAAGGTTGGGGAGCAGAGAGCCGCGCCTGAGACAGGCCTGGGCTCGCGCAGGAGAGGGTACAGGGCCGGGGAGTCGTGTAGAGGCCCCCAAGGTGGAGGGCGAGGGGGTGACTGAGTGTATTCACCGAATGCGCCGCCAGGTGGCGCCGCCTCCGCAAGTCCAAATATTCCTCCACCAACCGCTGGGGGTGGGGGGCAGGCCCGGCACGAGCCTCGGCCCCCGACTCATCCTGGGGCGCAGGGTCCCGGTAGCAGGGGTTGGGGCGGGGGAGGGGCAGCCGACCCTCGGCGTCTCGCTCTGGACTCCGAAGCCCGAGAGTGTGTCTTGCGGGGGAGGCTTCGACCGAAGAAGCGGAGGGGGAAGGGCGGCCGCCTTGGCGCCCGGCCCTTTGTGCTCGAACAATGACCAGCTGCCGCTGGCCCCGGGGCCCGGGTAGGGGTAGAGGGTGACCCGCGGCCGCGGCCGAGTCCTGAGCCGACCGGCTCTCGGAGTGGGGGCGCGGGGGGACGGGGATCCTGGGTCCCCCGGCGCAGCCCCCGCGTGCGCCTGGTCGGCCTCGCGTGACGCGGGGTGCCTGCGCGTGTCCGCGCCCGGGGCGGGGACGCCCCTCCGACCCCTCCCCCGCGCTGCGCCGCCCACTCGGGCCGGACGGGGGCCGGCCGGGCTAGGGGCGCCGCGGAGGCGGGGCCGGGCCGGGCGGCTCCGAGTGGCCGCGCGCGGGCTGGAGCCGGGCGGCGCGCCTGTGGAGCGCTGGGGGCGGCCCGGGGCTGAGCATGGAGCGGCGCGGCGGAGGTGAGGGGGAGGGGGGGCCGGGCTGGGAGGCGACCCGGGGGCGCCCCCAACTTGTGCGCGGCGGTGGGCGGGTGGGGAGGAGGCGTCCCCCAGCCGTCCGCACTTAATAGAGGCGGGGAGGGGGGGGTGTCGGGGGGGCCCCGGAGGGTGGGTTGGGGGCCCCCGGCTTCCTATCGCGGAATGCGAACTCGTGATCCCAGACTCGATCCCGCTTGACTAGTCCTTGGAGTTTGGTGGGGGGAGACTTTCCCCAACTCTTCAGCCCCCAGAACAGGTCTGCGGGAGTTGGGCTTAGCCAGACCTGCCCGGGGCCCTGGCCAAAGCCAGCACCCGGCTGCCCCCGGCCCACGAAGGGGGTGTGCGTGCGCTGTGCCAGAGTGATTACTCAAGGAGTGCTGGGAGAGCCAGGGGTTCCCTTTCCCACAGACACAACGCGTTTCTCAAAATGGAGCCTCCACTTGCCCCTCCTCTCTCGGGCTCCCGCTCTTGGAGCCCGGCTGGCTGGGCCTGGCTTTCCAGAGGCCTGGCTCTGGCTCCTTGGGCGTCTGGCTCTCGGGGCCCAGCTTCCATGTCTCTTCTGGGTTTAGGGGCCCCTGGCTCTGTGGGGTTCAGGTCCCTGGGCTCACTGGTTCAGCCTGTCTCCCTGTCTGCCTGACCCTGGGGTCTCTCTTGAGTCTTTGTCTCTGGTCGTTTGGGCCCCTGTCTTTCTCTGAGTCCGCCTGTCTCCTCCCCTTACTTCTCACTTTCTCAGTGCTCACTGAAGTGGGCAAATGCAGACAGAGGTGCCAGCCTCCACTGCCCCCTAAGAAGCCCCTAACCCCACAGCTTTCTCCATGCCCTGGAGTGGTGGGGGAGAGGGCAGAGAGGCGGTGCCCCGGCTGCCTGGCTCGGGGCTGGCACTTGCCGATGGGCTCAGCGCACCCCCACCCCCCCACCCCCGCTTCCAGGCTCAGTCTGGATACCTTCCCGGTTCTCATGGTCTCCTGACTTGAGTGGGGAGTGGAGGGGGAGCCTCGTGCGATACAAGCAAGAAAGAAGGGGAACGGACCCGGCACAGGAGTCAGATAATGTGTCTGTCCTTTCCCCACACTCGAATGAGTGACAGAAACCAGGCTCCTGCTCACCTAGGTGCCCCTGCTTGCCACCCAGGCTCCCACCCACTCTCACACATGCTCTGTGCACACAGTGCTCTGCACCCGCTTGTGCACACTCACTTCCCTGTTCGTATGCAGTTTCCACGTAAACTCACGTACATGTGAATGGACATCTATCCAAAGATGTTCTCTTCTCTCACTCACGTTCATACAGCACAAATTTACTTACTACATACGCAGTTACCACTTTTACGTATTTCCTAAGAGTGATCCGGAGGCACGCACATACTCGTGCACATATGAACTCACACACACGAATATACGAATGTACTCCTACCTCTAATCAAACATACATACACTCAGATGCACTCGCGTTTTCACACATTTTCACATACACGCGAAGTAAGTTCACTTCCATGCGCCTGTGCACAGCCCGAGACACACCGATGAGTACAAACGGACACTCCTGTTCCGACTCGATTCTGTCCGCTTCTTGGCCCCCGCTCTGCCTGATGGTTTCAGCAGATGCCTGAGTCCTGGTCTTCGGCCTCAGGACTGGGGAGGGAGTTCCGGGCGGAGACTTGCTGTCCGCTTCCAGGAAGGAGCAGAGCCTGGGGAGGTGGAGCCCTCTTCCCTGGGTTCCAGGGAAATGAGATCTTAGAGCAGCTGCCAAAGGTGATGGTGGGGCTTCTACCCTCATCCCCTCCGGGTTACTCTGGGGAATGTCTAAAGCCGCATGGTTTCTTAGAGGTTGGTGGCATGCCTGTGTAGGCTCCTTTAGGCCTGATTAATTGGGTATGGCGAGGCCAGGAATTGTCATGGAAACACGCGTGAGCCTGTATCCACCTCTGGAAGGCGGGAGACCCCAGAGGGCACCTGTGGGCTCCCTAAAAGCTCTGGGTTTCTTGTTTGGTCAGCTCCACCCTTGCTGCCTCTCTGTCTGGGAGAAACTGAGGCCCAGCTGGGGGAGGCTGGGCACTGCCTGGCCTTGGCTCTTTATTCCCTAATTGCCATCTGAGTTGCTGCTGACTCTGTCCCTGAGGTTGCCTGTGCCCAAACTGCCCTCTAATGAGGCCACCTGTCCTAGGGGACCAGGAACATGTGCTGGGAGCTGGCAGAGAGCTCCCTCCTAAACTTGAGTCCTAGCCTCGATGAGGGATGCAGGTTTAGGCTGGGGCCTGGGCCTCTGCTGTTAAGGGCCCTGCGTAACCACCAGGCCTCACATCCCATCATCATCTTTGCTTGTAAAGTCAGTCGTTAGCCCTGTTCAGACCAGAGTTGGGCAGTGGCCTGGGTCCCAGGAAGAAGTCAGGTTCGTGCTAGTGCTTGGAGGGGGAAGTTGCGGGCAGTCAGGGGGCTGTTTGTCCTGGGACGCGGGGTCAGGAGAGGGACTCAGGGACTCGGATAGGGAGGGACCTCAAGGTGAAGGGACTCTTACACCCCTGCCCTGCTCACAGGTTCCCCTGGAGGCCCTTGGCCAGGCCTGAGCCCCTGTCGCCATGGCCATTGTGCAGACTCTGCCAGTGCCACTGGAGCCCACTCCTGAGGCCACCACTGCCCCACAACCTCCAGCCATGGGCAGCGTGAGCAGCCTCATCTCAGGCCGGCCCTGCCCTGGGGGGCCAGCTCCTCCCCGCCACCACGGACCCTCTGGGCCCACCTTCTTCCGCCAGCAGGATGGCCTGCTACGGGGTGGCTATGAGGCACAGGAGCCACTGTGCCCAGCTGTGCCCCCTAGGAAGGCCGTCCCTGGTACCAGCTTCACCTACATCAACGAGGACTTCCGGACAGAGTCACCCCCCAGCCCGAGCAGTGACCTTGAGGATGCCCGAGAGCAGCGGGCACGCAATGCCCATCTCCGCGGCCCCCCACCCAAGCTCATCCCTGTCTCTGGAAAGCTGGAGAAGGTGAGGACCAGCCCTTCCTCTGGGGCCTGGGTGGAATCAGGAGCCCCTGAAGAAGCCGGAATTTGAGGGTCGATTCAGAGGAAAGAATGTGGGCTCCCGATTCACCAGACCTGGGTTCTAATCCCAGCTCTGCCTCCTTCTAGCTGCATGACCTTAGGAAAATCACTTAACCTTTCTGAGCCAAAGTTTCTGCATCTGTAAAATGGAGGTAATAGGTTAGCTCTCATGTGATCGTTGTGAGCATTCAATCAAATAATGTACGTAAGGGTTTAGCCTAGTACCTGTCACATAACGTACTCAATAAATGTCAGCTGCTCAAATTACTGTTACTGCACAACTACATGTCTGACGTTGAACGAGGTCTTTGACTTTGCTGAGCCTCCGTTTCCTCATCTGTAATATGGGGATACTGATGATATTTTACTTGTATGGCTGTTGTAATGATTAGAGATGAACCTTTTAAATTGCTTGATGTAGAGGACATCAGGAGGCCCTCAGCCGGTGGTAGCATTTATTATCAACATGTGGGGATCGGGACCCCAGATGGGAGGGCAGGGAGTATGATGAGGGCTTTGAAAGATTGGGCAGCTGATCCCCAGTGTCCCATGGCACCTCATTTCAGAACATGGAGAAAATCCTGATCCGCCCAACAGCCTTCAAGCCAGTGCTGCCCAAACCTCGAGGGGCACCATCCCTACCTAGCTTCCTGGGTCCTCGGGCCGCCGGACTGTCTGGGAGCCAGGGCAGCCTAACACAGCTGTTTGGGGGCCCTGCCTCGTCCTCCTCTTCCTCCTCCTCCTCGGCTGCCGACAAACCCCTGGCACTGAGTGGCTGGGCCAGTGGCTGCCCATCGGGGACACTGTCTGACTCCGGCCGAAATTCACTGTCCAGCCTGCCCACCTACAGCACCGGGGGTGCAGAGCCAGCCAACGGCTCCCCAGGCGGGCACCTGCCCTCCCACGGCCCCGGGCGGGGGGCACTGCCGGGTCCAGCCCGAGGGGCCCCTACTGGGCCCTCCCACTCGGACAGTGGTCGGTCTTCCTCCAGCAAGAGCACAGGCTCCCTGGGAGGCCGTGTGGCTGGGGGGCTCTTGGGCAGCGGTGCCCGGGCCTCCCCTGACAGCGGCTCCTGTGGGGAGCGCTCTCCGCCCCCGCCCCCACCCCCGCCACCCCCTTCGGATGAGGCCCTGCTGCACTGTGTCCTGGAAGGAAAGCTCCGAGACCGTGAGGCAGAGCTGCAGCAGCTGCGGGACAGTCTGGACGAGAGTGAGGTGACCATGTGTCAGGTGTGGTCAGCAGCGATAATGGGGGTGGCATGGCAGGACATCCAGAGGTGCTGGGGAGTCCGAGGAGCATTTCTGTTTGTGCTGGGGGGGGGGGGCGGTCCCCAGCCCAGCTGTCCGGCGTAACCTGCAGAGTGGTAAGGAATCGAAGCCAGCACCACTGTCTGCTGTCTTTCAGACTTGAGCAAGATACTTAATGGTACTGAGCCTCGGTTTCCTCATCTATAAATGGAGATATTTATCATGAGGATGAAGTAAGGCAAAGGCTGTAAAGTGCTTACAATAACGCCTGGCACCTAGAAACTCTTATGGAAGCGCTTGCTATTATGGATATTGTTTCTAGCGTCCTAAAAGTGGTTATGATTATTGTCGCGATCATTATCCCGGGGCAGCGGAGCCTGCCGTCCCCGAGCCCAGCCACTGGGCCGCCAGAGCAGTCGGTGACCAGGGAGTTGTGGGCGGGCGGGGCTCGGGGTCCGGGGGGGGGGGGGGGGGAGCCGCCAGGACCCAGGGCCGCCTTGTCGTCCCCAGGCTTACGAGGACCGGCAGCGGCACTGGCCGCGGGAGCGCGAGGCCCTGCGGGAGGACGGTGCAGCCCAGGCACAGCGGGCACAGCGAGCCCAACAGCTGCTGCAGCTGCAGGTATTCCAGCTGCAGCAGGAGAAGCGGCAGCTGCAGGACGACTTTGCACAGCTGCTGCAGGAACGGGAGCAGCTGGAGCGGCGCTGCGCCACCTTCGAGCGGGAGCAGCGGGAGCTCGGGCCGAGGCTCGAGGAGACCAAGTGGGAGGTGGGCCAGACCAGGAGGGGCAGGGAGCGGGGCCTGCTGGGAAAAGGAGTCCAGCCATACCCACCCCCTCTGGCCTGCTACTCCTAGAGGACCCCCCCACCCTCCCCTCTGTGAGATGAAGCTCCCCCTCTGACCTTCCTTTCTGGGTGGGGGTCTCCCTGTGCCACCCTCGTGGGGCTCCTCAGCAGTCGGGTTTAGCGCTCACACAGCCAGGGATGTTCCCACCCGCTGCCTCCCGACCAGTTAAGAATAAGAACGTAGTGCTGCTGTGCGCCGGGCACCGTTCTATGTCATATGGGGGGGGATCTTCTAATCCTCATAACAGCCCTGCCAGCTGGGTGTTGTTAACATCCCCGTTTGAGGAAACTGAGACCCAGAAAGGCTGGAGCCCAGAATTACAGCTAGTCCATGGCAGGGCTGAGATTTGAACTCAGGCCATCTGGCTCTAGTGTCTATGCTGTTAACCAAGACACCGCGGTGCCTGCCTGTGGAAACGTAGGCACTGCCCTCAACCGCACCCACTCCTGCACGGCCTGCCACCAGCCTGTCCCCAGGGCTCGGTGGTGCTTCACGATGGCTTAAAGACACCTGCTCTGAAGGAGAAAGATCTGGATCCGTATTTCCCTTCAGCCACTCACCAGCTGTGTGACTCTGGACATATCACTAAGCTTGCCTCAGTGTCCCCATCTGTGTTCCGGGTGTCACGATCAGAGAGCCTCTCCCCACGTACCCTGCGTGATCTCAGGGCCTGACCCCCCCGGGAGAACTCTTCTCACCATCCTTCTCCATTCCTCCCCCCACAACAGGTGTGCCAGAAGTCAGGCGAGATCTCCCTGCTGAAGCAGCAACTGAAGGAGTCTCAGGCGGAGCTGGTGCAGAAAGGCAGCGAGCTGGTGGCACTGCGGGTGGCGCTGCGAGAAGCCCGAGCCGCACTACGGGTCAGTGAGGGCCGGGCGCGGGGCCTGCAGGAGGCGGCCCGGGCTCGGGAGCTGGAGCTGGAGGCCTGTTCCCAGGAGCTGCAGCGGCACCGCCAGGAGGCCGAGCGGCTGCGAGAGAAAGCCGGCCAGTTGGACACCGAGGCCGCCGGACTCCGGGAACCCCCCGCGCCACCTGCCACCGCCGACCCCTTCCTCCTGGCGGAGAGCGACGAGGCCAAGGTGCAGCGGGCAGCGGCCGGGGTCGGGGGCAGCCTGCGGGCCCAGGTGGAGAGGCTGCGGGCAGAGCTGCAGCGGGAGCGGCGGCGGGGCGAGGAGCAGCGGGACAGCTTCGAGGGCGAGCGGCTGGCCTGGCAGGCGGAGAAGGAGCAGGTGATCCGCTACCAGAAGCAGCTGCAGCACAACTACATCCAGATGTACCGGCGCAACCGGCAGCTGGAGCAGGAGCTGCAGCAGCTCAGCCTGGAGCTGGAGGCTCGGGAGCTCGCCGACCTGGGCCTGGCCGAGCCGGCCCCCTGCATCTGCCTGGAGGAGATCACCGCCACCGAAATCTAGGGCCCTCGGCGTCCCGGATCTGCGGGGAGCCTTGCCGAAGGGGGGGGGGGGGCGGGAGCCTCAGGTCCACTGAGGGCCCCAGAGCCGCCCGTCCCCCCGCCCCGGGGGTCCAGGCCTCTGGGCCTCTGCCAAGAACTTGGGGCTGCCCTGTGACTCGGATGAGCAAGATCAGACTCCTCGAAGGTCCCCGTGTTCACTGTCACACAGAGGCTCCTGCTCACTCGACCCGTTTCACTCCCCAGCTGCCGCCATTGCCACTCTGCCGACCGCATTCATCCCAGACGCCCGGGGTGGGTGGGGGGAACGGGGGGTGCTGGGAAGAAGAAGGGGTTCCCTCGTTTCCACACTCCCCTACCCCGAAGCCAGAGAGAGCCAGACAGTGCCAGCTGCTCCAGATGTGCCTGCCCCCACCCTGCCCGTGTCGGGCGACAGGGCTGGGACTGGGGTCTGACCCCCAGGTTCCAGCTCTGCAGCCTGTCTCCCAGGGTGAGGGGCTGTAGTCAGACCAAAGGAAGAACTCAGAAACGTCTTGTTTATTTGTGTTTGTGACCAAGTGGCCCCTCCCCACACCCAGGTTTATGGCCTCGTTTTCACTTGTATATTTTTCCACACTGTAAATTTCTTGTACAAACCCAAAGAAACAAATTAAAAATTTTTCTGTTTGTAAAAAAAGACGAGTGTGCTAGAGAGAGTTGATGGGAACTTCTTTGACCCCGACTCCCACCTCTTTCTGACCCCTCGTGGAGGTCTTGGGGGGAGAGAGAGGGTGATGGGGGATGGACAAATCCAGTGGAAAGTGTGAGATCCTAGCGGACCACCACATGAAACGGTCTCCCAGGATTTGAGAAACTAGAAAAGCTTTCCATCCTATCCCTTGCACAGAACACTGCTTGGGGCTGGGGGACGGATGCAATGACCCCTCCGGGCCCTGAGAGTCCATGTTCCTCAGTGCTTGGGGGCATTAAAGGGGGCCTCATGAGCAAGGGCCCGCCAATCCCAAGCTCCAGACCTTGGCTTTCTCCCAACCTCTCCCAGTCGTGGGAGGTTGGGGGCAGTGCGCGGGTGACACAGCCTACCCCGCAGCACCTTGTCCTTGACACCAAGTTTATCTGGAAAGGGCAGAGCCTTAGTGACAGCGGGGGAGGGAAGAAAGTGGGGAGGTCTGCGCCAGCAGTGTGGAGCTCTGGGAGGAGGCAAGTCGAGGAGCAGTGAGAGGTTCCTGAATCCCGAGAGGAGGGTAGGAGGGGAGGTCTGGGAGACAGCAGGAGGGTCCTGGGAGGGCAGCGGGAGGATCTGAGGTCAGTGGGAAGAGTCCCGGCGTAGGTGGAGAGAGGCTGGGGTTAGTATCGGGAGTCCGGAGGGGCTGGAGAAGGGACTGGGCTGGCGGTCCGCTGGAGGAGACTGGCATCGGTGGGAGGGATCTGGGAATTGGTGGGAAGAGC
This sequence comes from Prionailurus viverrinus, assembly GCF_022837055.1. Taxonomy (NCBI): domain Eukaryota; kingdom Metazoa; phylum Chordata; class Mammalia; order Carnivora; family Felidae; genus Prionailurus; species Prionailurus viverrinus. Next base: position 60,138,666 of record NC_062571.1, read on the forward strand.
ATTTATGGGAGGTTCTGGGAGGCAGTGGGAAGGAATGAGTACCAGGAGGGGGTCAGCGGGCAGGGGAATGGTCAGCAGGAAGGCACTGATCGGTGAGGGCTGACGACTCGGGGGGTAAGGGTTGTGGGCTGGGCCCAGGGACCCTGACCACAAGCTCCATGGGCTCCCGAGCCTTGTTTCGATAAGCTCGGCGGATGGTATCTACTGCTCGCTGGTGGGTCACCTGCTCCAGGCTCTCTCCATCCACTGCCACAAGCTCGAAGCCAGCCTGGGATGGGAGTGGGAAAATCACAGCCCTCCCTTCTCAGGTCAGCCCAACACCCAACCTCTCACCTCCACCAGCGAGGACACTCCTCCCCATCTGGGTGGAGGGGATGGACAATGGGACTTTTGTGCCTGGAGCGGTCGGGGGCAGGGTGAGACACAGACAATGGCCCTTTGTCCCTTGGGGCTAGGGGTGGAACAGGATGGGCCACCCTCAGGCCCAGGCTGGTGCGCGAGGGGACAGATTTTTCCCTAGGCTTGGTCATCTTGCAGTCCTGACCCCCCTGCACCCAAGCCTCCTCCCATGGCCTGGTCTAAACCTGTCTGGCTGGAAGATGAGCATGTTCTAGCCCCACTCCCGCCAGAATTCAGCTCCGGGCCTCAGGAGTGGGCCTGGGTGCTCTTCACCCACCTGCAGGGCCCCACTGACGAAGGCAGCCCCCCCAGGGAAGATCTTTTCTATCTTCACCATGGGCTGCACCTTGGACTCGATGCCCCCAGAAATGCTGATGCCTGGTGAGAGAGAAGCACTGGGTGAACGCGCAGCCACCCCCCTCCACCCAGAGCTCACAGGAGAAACCCAAGACCCCAACAGCAAGTCCGGGCCCGGACTTCTCCCTAATCCCCATATTCTATTATTACTCAGTCCTCAACTCCAAAAATCCTCTACTCCCACCTCTGCAATCTACCCCCATACCCCAATCTTTTCTTAAGCCCAAGCCCCCTAGTTATAGCCCAAAACCAAGCCCACAGACCCTACCAAACCCAAGAGCCCCACCTGCCAGGCCCAGGCCCACCTGGACTCACCCAAGGACTGCTTCATCTTGGACAACGTGACTGTCCTCAGCTCCCCGCCAGGGGCCTTTGCGGCTGTCTCCTCGGCTGTCCCACCAGTTCCATTCTCAGAGGGGCCTTGGTGGCCTCCAGCCTTGGCTGCCTGCCCATCCAGAGGTCGAGGCAGAGGTGGCCTGGCCTTCCGAGGCTTGTGGTAGCGCCCGTTGGCCACGCTGTGGGTGGAGATAGGTGCTGGAGACGGGGAGCGCCTGCGTCCTGGGGACTTGCCTCGGCCCCGGCTGCGGCTGCGGCTGCGGCTGCGGCTGCGGCTCCGGGCAGGGCCCTGGATCTGGCTCTGCCGCGGGTCCTCCAGGGTCGGGGGTTCTGTCAGCAGCCAGTTAGGCCTTGGGGGCCTGGGAGCCACGGGGGGTGGTTGCGGAGGGGGGGTGCGGGTGCTTCGGTGTGGGGTGAAGGCATCTACCGGCACGTCTTGGAGAGGGGGGATCCCTTCATGAGGGTGGCGGGGAGCAGAGGCCCCCAGGGAGAGCTGGAGGCCCCCCAGCCGCTCCCTCAGTTCCCCATCATCTTCCTCCTCTGAGAAGCCGTTCACAGGCAGCAGATAGAAACCTCCACGGCTATCTGGGGAAGAGGGCCGAGGTCAGGCAGGCTGCCCCTCCTTGGCCTTGCTGGTGCCAGGCCCCAGTCCTTGCCTTTGCTGGGGTAGGGCTTGGGGGACCCAGGCGTGGGTTTGCTTGGGCCCTGCGGCAGCTTTCCCACAGTGAGGGTCACTGCCCGGGTTCTGTTGGAATAGTATTTTCATACTTTCCATCGCGATATGTGTCGTAGAAAAAATATTGCTCGCACACCAAACTGGCAATTTCTCGGAGATTATTGCAGAGAGTGAGACTAGATTTCAAAAGTGAGTGGGTCTAAAACCAATTATTAAGGAAATAATAGTGTGGGTGGTGAGTAGAGACGATAAAAATGGTTCCGGTGGACAAGGGACTTCCTTCAGGGAACCAGACAAACTTCTGAAGCCTGGATACCCTACACGGGGGCAGGGGCAGAAGGCCCCTTTTCACTCCCCTAATACCCCAGCTGTGTGCCCCCTCCCCAGGCTCTGGGACTTTTGACTGACCAGGCACGGGCGTGATGAGGTGACGCTTGGGAGGTGCGTCTTGCTGGGCTGGTCTCAAGGCAGGAGGCCACACTGGTGGGAGAGGAGATCCGGTCAGAGACGGGGGGCCCAGCGGGGGACACAGCTGGTCATCTCTGCCCCCTCTCCCCTGGGAGACTCCACTCCCATCCCCACCCGGGGCTTAGGGTCTACAGGTCCTACCCTCTCCCCACCGCCCAGCTGCTGACCTGCCCGGCTCTTAAGGGCCTCAAAAGCCTCCAGCTCCACGGGCATCACCATGCTGTCAAAGCGGCCCAGGTCCGTGGGGGCCACCACACTCCTGGGGAGGGCAAGAGATAGGGGGTGGGCAGGGGCACAGTTCTGGAGGTAGGGGGAGTTATTAGAGGTCCCCTTTCTGCCCCCCGGTCCTCCCCACACCCTCCGCCCCACCTGATGTCCCTCAGTAGCAGCAACTTTGCGGGCCTGTCCAGAATGGCCAGCAGGGGCCTCACCAGGTCCTCTACACCGCCCTCGTGCACATACTGCAGAGAGAGACCCAGAGGTCAGATAGCAGCACGGCCATCCAGAGCCGGGGGGAGGGGGGGACGTGGTGGGGCGGGGGGGGGGGGGCGCTGCTTGAGCATGTGGGGTTCCCCACGTTTAGGAAGGCTTCTCCCCAACCCCGGGCTGTTCACAGGACGGTCTTACGTTGGTGACGAGGTGGAAGCCTGCGATAATAACAGACCTATAATAGCAGCAACGACAATGACAGCTTTGGAGCAAGCCCTTTTTTAAGCCTTTTACATATGATCTCCCGTTGAGCAACCCTGAGAGATGACATTAATTATCCTCGTTTTACCGGTGCGGAAACTGAGGCTCAGAGACAAGGACTTTTGCCCACGGCCACACAGGTAAGGAAGTGTGAAGAGGGACTGGAACCTGAGAAGTCTGGCCCTTGCCTGCTCTGGTGCCGGAAAAGGATGTGCAGGCAGCGGGCTCTCTTCCCCACCCCCACCTCCCAGGCAGAAGGAAGGAATTTGAGCCAAACACTAGGCCGCGGGCCTGGGAGGCCCAGCATATGTCTGCACATAGACCTACCAATTAGGCTTTGTTCAGGGCTGGAATGGGGACCTTAGGGAAGGGGCGGCTCGACAGAAAGCCTACCCAGTCAGTACCCGGGGGGGTGGGGGGGTTGGGGGGAGGCCCTTCTGCCTGGCACTGCCCGGATGCCACCAGCCACACCCCACTAACGCAGACAAACTGGTAAACCGAACGCGGGGAGCCACCCTGCTTGGATGGCACACCGCCCCCTGGTGGTGAAAGGGAGACACGTACTGATTCAGGGAGACGCACACACAGCATCCTGGACAGGGATAGACAGAGACACAACACAGCAAGCCCTGGTGGTCAGAGTGAGACGTTCATAAACACCCGGAAATAAGTTGTCAGCTATGGGGCCCTAAACCACACACAGACTTACAGGGACTCAGACAAACACGTATCAAAAATACAACCCCGCATGTCGGGAGAGGGATACATACAATTGCACAGAACCAGTCACATACATACACACTTCAAGTCCACCAACCTGCATTCAGCACCTACTACGGTCCTGGCCCTGCACTGGGCAGTGGGGGCACAAGGAAGATGACCCTGTTCCAGCTCCTTCAGAAGCCAGTGGGAACAAGGGGCAGGATGAGCCACGTGCCCCAGTGAATTCCAAACCACTGGCAATGAGGCAGAGGGAGTCTCAGAGGAGGGTGGCAAGACCGGAGTTGGCTTCTTGCAGAAGGCGGCATTGATGCTGAGCCCTTTTGGTTTGTTTGTTGGCTTCCATTTACACTTACTCTTAAGGATGAATGCAGGGAACAACATGCAAGTCGGGAGGAAGGCGCTCCAAGGGAGACGTGGCATAATGGGCAGAGAGAAGTTTAACTTAGCCACGGGGTACACGAAAGGCCTCCGTGTAGGCCGCGCACGTCGTGACTCCCAGAGTAGTGCTCTGGAGTTGTGCAGTTCATCACCTGTACACCCCTATGTAGTGACCAGCAGAAGATAATGACGTGGTGATGTGGTGACCATGGGAGAGCTGAGGTTAGTGGCTGGGGAGTCAAATCGGGGAAGGCCTTGAATGTGAGCATAAGGAACTCTATTCTGTCAAAGATAAGAGGTTGCAAGGGGGTTTGGGGAGTGTAAAGTGATCAAAGAGGTGACTTATAAAGCCTGGTCTGGTGGCTGTGGAGAGACAGCTCAGAGGAGGAGAGAGAGGGGAGGCCCAGTGATCTGAGTCACTGGGGGAGATTTACTAATCATTCTGGCCAGAGCTCTACCCCAGAGGGCCTGATCTCTTGGTGTGGGTGTCGTGCGGGTCAAGTTTGGGTAGTGTGCAGGTGCTGTGGGGGTGCAGTGAGAGGTAGTCCTGGTTTGGACAGGGTGGGAGGAACAGAGGGATGATGGAGAAGGACCTGACCAAAGAAACGGACACATCACGCCACCTAATGGCCAGATCCCAGAATTGCAAGCTCACAGCGGCCAGGGCGCGCCACCCCACTTAGCACTCAGAGTGGAGCAGGCTGACACTTAAGGAGTTTAGCCCAGAGAACCTTAGTTTCCCCCCAACACGCACCCCATCTGCAGCTCTGCTGTAAACCAGACCTTGGTAAAGGGCCGCAGGAATTACTGGGCCTCAGTCTCCACGTGACACACACGTGCCTTAGCCAGACACATACACGCTCACACACAGATCCATCATACAGTTAGGGTGACACAAACCCAGGGACCCCACGGACACACAAATGTACACATCACACAGTCACACAACACAGCCCTACCCTGACCAGAGTGAGAGAGCTTTGGGGGGTTGGGGATCACAAACTATGCCCTGGAACCCCTCAGTTTGTCCTTGCACACAGGCTCACACGTGCACTGATGCAGGCACATCACAGGGACCCCAGCACAGGAAACCTGGGGGTCTTTGAGGCAGAGGGATAGGGGAGGGCCTACCAATCCCCCTGGAAGGTCCGGCATGAGGCTGGGCCTGTCGGCTGACCCAGGTGCAGAGGGAGGCATGTGAAAGGGGAGGCTGGGGTTGAGAGGAAGAGGAAGGCAGTGACTGCGGTGTGCCCCCACTCATCACCTGTCTGGCTCCGTCTCAGCTGAAATATCACCTCCTCCAGGAGGCCCCCCTAGACCTAATTTGTACCTCTTGGGTTATGTTCTCATGTTTTTTCCTTTCACAGTACTTCACATGATTTGTCACTATGGGTGTCTAGGTTCTAGTCATTGTAACTCCCCTTCCTGCCTGTAAGCTCAGTGTGTGTGTGTGTGTGTGTGTGTGTGTGTGTGTGTGTGTGACAGGAGTGACTCCTGCGTTTTCTGACCACTGACCTCACGGCCTCGATCCCAGATAGCCGGAGACAGTGGCCTGAATGAACGAGGGGCTGGGTGACCGTGTGCTGGAGTTGGGGGCAGGCTGGAAGCTCACCCGGGAGCAGTGGCGGGTGACTGCCAGCACCTCGTCGTCAGTCAGCAGCCGTCGGGCCAGGTCCTGAATTAGGGGCCGTCGGCTCTCCCAGGCTTGCACCCGCTCATCCACATCAGGCAGCTGGCCAGAGGGGCTCCCAGACCTGGCAGAGAGCAGGGCCCGGCCCCTCTCCCGCTCTGTAGGGCAGGAACGAAGGTGTATGATGAAGGAGCCAGGAGACATCGAGGGGGAAGTAGGGGCTTCTCTCAATTGGGTCGGACCCCAGAACAGGTCCGTGAGAGGCCTAGGTGCCCCTGACAACATCCCGGCCTAGCCCGGACTCTCCCCTCCATGGCCTCCCATAGCAATCTGCCCACCAGTGGAGCACCAGTCCAGACCCCATGGCCCCCATCACAGACCCCTTTACTAGTCTGTTCCTTAATGGTGTCCTAGCCCAGTGCCCTCTGGGCCCCCGAACACGCACTGTCAGAGTACTCATTGGAGTTCTAGCACAGGCTCCCTCACCGCCCCCAAAATCTGTCTTTGGGAGTCCCAACCAAGCTCCCCAGTCCTCAAAAACATACCCCAACATCTGTCTGCAGCCCTGTCTTTCCGAGTAAGCTTGGTCCAATTCTTTTAGCTGCCCTCAATTCGCACCCAGTCCCCCATACTTGGCCCCAACTGAGTTTAGCCCAAAGCTCCTTAGCAGCCCCCAACATGCACCCCATCTGCAGCTCTGTCACCAGGCCTTGCTAAAGGGATGCTGAATTACCGCGTCTCAGTCTCCATGTGACAAACTTCTGCACGGGCCCCACTGCCCCTGCCGTGGAGAAGAAGGGTTACGCTGAAGGCCCTGGCTCCCAATCTGCAAATGGGGCTTGGGGGGGCTCAGGGACGGCTGGATCACTGGCTGGGATGAAAAGCTCAGGCTGGGAGGAGGTGGAATGGGGAGGCCAGAGGCCAGGCCATGAAGGTCTTGGGGCCATGGTCAACTAGGGACTTCATTCATAGGCAGTGGAAGTCCGTGAAGGTTTGGGACCAAGAGAGGGTACAGCTTGACCTCTGCTTGTGGAGACTCATTCAGAGGCAAATATATGGGGGGAAGAACCCCGAAGGGAAGGTGGGGGGGGCACCTACCTTCAAGGGACAGAGAAAAAAAGAAGAGCCCTTGGAGGAGAGAGAGGAGAGGTCAGAGGGATGGGAGGAGAATCAGGAGGGAGCAGGGCCCCGGGGGCTGTGGAAAAAGAGATGGGTTGAAGAGGTGGAAGCTGGCCTGGCCTCATTTAAAGAGTCTCTCCCGTGAGACTCTCACTTTAGCCCCCCAGGAGGGGCAGGGCCAGCTCCTACCCAACACCCACTCTCCCTCCGGAAATAGCACCCCGATTTCACCTGGGGACCCCCATTCTCAGCGCATGTACTCCAGAGTGGGCACAAGACACAGGCTGGCCCATGAGAGCACCCCCCCACCCCACCCCACAGCCATTTGTTGGGCATGTGGTCCCCGCTGGGTCAGTGAGAACCTAGGACTTCAGCTGGAACGATTTAAGAAGCTTTCTTGTCCCTGGGTTGCCAAGCAACAGTGGCCATCTTAACTCTGGGCAAAACCTACATGATAATGAAGCCAACCCAGGGGAAAATGGAACCAAAGATGAAGGGGGCAGATGTCTGATGAGAGTGTTTAAATCTTTAGACCCACTTACATCAGTAGCTGAGCCAAGCAGTGCTTTTTAAACCTAATTTGAGTTGAGTTTCTGGCCCATACAACCCCAAGCGTCTCAACTCCTCCACTCTCGGTCCAGTCTCTGAACCTCACCTGAGAGACGAGAGGCCCTCTCTGAGGGTCCTTGAAGCCCCTGACATAGTGGAGCCTGCCGAGGCCCTTCTGCTTGGGCCCTGATTTAGAAATGACCTTGCTCAAGGATGGTTCTAGAGCTGGGTAGGGCCTGTGGAGCTCTGGCCAGGGGAGATGTAGCCACGTATTCGAGGAGAGGAGCCCCCTACACACCTCAGCACCAAGGGCACAGGGATCTGACCCAAGCCCTTCAACTTCCTTGCTATGTTGTGCCTCTAACAGATTTCCTTTCTGGAAAGTGGGGAGACGAGACAGTATAACAATAACCACTACATTTTCTGAGCACCTTCCATTTGCCAGACGAGGTCCTTAAGCGGTTGACATCCATCCATACACTTTTTCCTCACTATTCCTAAAGAAATAGGTATCATCACTCTCACTTTACTCATAAGGAAACAGGCTTACAGGGGCCAGGGGTTACTCCCAGCTCGTAATAAGCAGTGTGGGATTTAAACCCAGAGCTGCTGGATGCCAACGTGGGCCCCACCTGCGTCCACCCCATCTCATCTGACCGGCATGGCGCTTACCTTTCTCCGGGTCCAGGCGAGGGCGGGGCTTGGCCGGGGTCCCTCTGTCCAGCGTCCAGGCCTCTCTGTGCCCGTCCCCTGCCAGCCGCCCCTGCCGCCCTCCCTTGAAGAAGAGGTTCATCAGTGTCTTGGAGCGCTGCAGGGCTCCCTTCTCCCCAGGAGACCCCAACTTCTCCTTCTTCCTCTGCCTCTTCTCCTCTGCAGACATGAGGGAGCGCCCGCGGGGCTGGAGTGGTGGGCACAAGGGAAGGCCGAGGGGCAGGGATATGAGGAGGGACAGAGAGGAGAGAGAGTAGGGGGCAGACAGGACCTGCAGCTTTGTGGGGAGGTGGTGCTGGAGGTAGGGGTGGGTGTCCTCCTCCAACTTTCCACCCTCCCCCACCCCACAGCTCCAGTTCTTCGAGGAGTCTCCAAGAGGGCTGGTGTGTGTGTGTGTGTGTGTGTGTGTGTGTGTGTAGGGTGGAAGGGATGGGTTAGGACTGGTTTGGGGCCCAAAACTGACAGGAAAACAAACTGGGGCTTGGGGTCCAGGGCTGATTTAAAATGGGGCCCAGAGCAGCATCGAAGTGTATTCTGGGGCTGCAACTGAGGTTGGGTCAAGGCCCGGGGCAAAGGGAGGTTTGGGGCCCAGGACAAGGTGCGAGGCAGGTTTGGGACTGGGAGTTTCGGAGAGAACATCAACCACCCATCCCCCTACGTACCCCACAAGGTCAGGTGGCTCTGGGATCTTGTGATGGGGGGCCGGGGTCGGCTCAGGGCCAGCAACAGGGCAGTCTTGGGGGACTCCGAGAGTGCAGAATCGAGGCGGCGGGCAGGCCGGGGCCCATCGGAGCGGATGGCTGTGTCCCTGAGGATGACGGTGGGCCTCACGCTGCACCAGGTCTCCACGCGGCCCCCCACATCGGGCTCCGTCTGCATGGCTGTGTCCGCCCGCCCCCAGCCTGGCCCCCGACCGCCCGGCTCCTCAGGCCCCAGGCAGACATCCATGCGGTCGGAGGGCAGGGAGCCCGAGCCCTCGGCCGAGCTGTAGGGGGCACTGGAGGCATAGGAGGAGACGCTGGAGCTGCTCTCAGAGGCCGGGGACAGCTGCTGTAGCACCCCGTTGCTCACTGCAGGCAGTGGGGAAGGCGGGGGCGGCTGAGGGGAAGGCCGGGCTGCAGACCACCCTGGGCTTGGTGGCGGGGGGGGGGGGGGGGGGGGGTGGGTAGTGTGGGGCAGCAGCCAGGGCTGGAAGCACGGGCTCCGGGGAACTGGTGCTCAGCAGTCCTGCCACTGACTTAGGCAGATCAGTTCTCCTCCACTCACCGCAGGACCCCAGAGCCAAGGGGAGCCTGAAACCAAACCTGCAGCTCCTCGGAGGGGAGCCCAGAAATGGCGCTGGGTGGTGTGAAAGTCCCAAGGAGGTTTGCTCCTCCTGCCCAATTATTCTTCAGAGACTCTGACCCACCCTTGGGCCTCAGCCCTTTCCCTCCAACCCATGGACCTGAGCCACTTACATCGGTCCAGCCAACAGTACTCAGAAACCATCTCTTTGTAGGCAGGGTACCGGCCAGTCTCCTGGGAAGAGCGTGGTGGGCATAGGAAGGCATGGGGGAGTGGGCAAGAAGGGGGTGGGTGAGAAGGGGGGTAAGTGAGTAGGAGGGATGAGAAAGGGGGTGGGTGAGGGAAGATGAGAAGGGGGTGGGTGAGAAGGGATGGGGTTAAGAAGGGGGAGTGATGGGACAGGAGTAAACTTTTCAACCCCCTTTCTCTCTCTCCTCCAAGTTCATCATGCTCTAGACAAACAAGCTGCTTTATTTCTCAACATGCCAAACTCCTCTATACCTCAGAGCCTGGTACTTGCTGTTCCTTCTGCCTTGATTCTCTTCCTTCAACTCACCTTCTGGCCAGCTCCTCCCTCTTCGGGTGTCACTTCCCCAGAGAGACCTGCCCTGACCACTCAGGCTAAAAGGGCCTTCCCAAATGACCCCTCCCACCTCTCTGTTAATTACAGTGTAGCACTTCTCACAGTTGGCCCGCATCTAGTGTGTCCGTCTCCCCCGAGGAGCAGAGACCTTGCCTGTCTTGTTCACCGTGGCAGCCCCGGTACCTGTCATAGTGGCCATCATGTAGAATGTACTCGAAAATGTTCAGTGGATGAATGAGGGGCAGAGCGGGAGAGAGGAGGAGTGTTTGGGGTCATGTGAGAGGAAGGAAAGGGAGAAACGGGAAGGGGGGGCGGATCGTGGGATGGGAAATAAGGTTGCAGAAGTAGAGGAATGGCAGAGGAGGCCCTGAAGGGCAATGTGGGTGAAAGCTTGGGAAAGGGAAGAGAGCGGGGCAGGGGCTGGGACTGGGCACTAGCCGAGAGCGAGACGTCACCTCCTCTGGAGACAGAGTGAGAAAGACCTGATCCTCAGGCAAGTGTGAGACCCACATGAATAATGAATGCAGGTGCCTCCCCTGAAATCCAATCTCTGGCCCCAGCCCAGCCTCTTTGCCCTGTGCCCACGTCCTGCCCAAAGCCACAGCTACCACCCCACCCTCTGGGTGGGACATTTTCTCCTTTCAGCCCAGGTCCTCCACCACTCATATGAAGGGGCACTGCCCTAGGCATCTGAAGAGCAGGACTGGACCCAGGCCCTGCTACTGACCAGCTGAGTAATGGACTGGGATTCCTGAGTTACTCTGCCTCTCTGAGCCTCAGTTTCTCCTTCTGCGAAATAGGGACAAGCGCAATGCCTGCCCTGCCTCTCCGATGGCTATGGTAAAACCATAGACTGTAGAGCGATGGGCATAATGATGTACTAGAGCGGTCGGGGAAGTCCTTCCTATAGTCTGGCCTCTCCCTGATACCCACAGCCCTGCCCACCTTGATGGTCAGCATGATGTGTGTTTGGCCCTTCAGCACCTCCACGGCCTGGCTGTGGCTGATGTCGTCGAACCTGACGCCGTTGGCCGCCAGGACCTGGTCCCCCACCTTGATGCCATTCTCCTCGGCCAGCCCACCGTGGTCCACTCTGGGGTCAGACAGGAGGCGGTCTGGTCGGCTGCCTAGCCTGCCCTCTCTCACCCTAGTCCAGACTCTCTTCGCTCGGATACAGGGATGCCCCAGCCAAACTCCTTGGCTCTCCTCCCCGAGCCCCCCACCCCTCTCCAGACCCCACCCCTGACCCAGGCCCTCCTTTGGACATGTCATTGGCCAGGCCTCGCTCGTTGATCCCCGCCCACTGCATGCCCCGCCCAGCCCTCACTTGGACACATAGATGCCCAGGCCGAACTCCTTGCCCCCGCGGATGTTGAAGCCCAGACAGAAGTCGTCTGACGTGGTGTACAGGTGGACGATGCGCCGCACGCCATCCTCCGAGCCGCTGTCAGACGGCGTTGATCGGCACTTCTCCACCACCAGCCGCCGGTTCACCACATCCACCCTGGGACAACAGCAAGGGGCCCTCGACCTGGGCCCCCCATCCACCACCACCCCCCCCCCCTCCTCCCAGCATCCTTGACAACCGCACGGGAAAGGAGAGGTTGCTTTGGGGGACTCCCCAGCCCAGAGACGTTCAGTGGGATGTAGATTTCGCCAAATTTGGAAAACGACCTGGATCTCCTCTTTTTTACGGAGCAGCTCCATGTGCCCGTTTCCAACTCCCTACAAGAGCCCTGAGGGGGAGATGCTGTTACCACCCCCAGGCTCACAGCAGAGGCCGGGCGGTGTTGGGGGCAGGGCCGCTGGCCTCTGGGATAGCAGGGTTGGGAGGAGGGCTGGGGAGAGACACGGCCTTGTCTTATTTCAAGGTCAGGCCTTGGGATCCCTGTGTTTCCGGTGCCCTGGGTGGAGGGAAGAGTAGAAGCCATACTAGTCAAGTTCCACGCAGAGCCCTGTGACCTCGGCCTCTCCTGCGGCGGGGGAAGGGGGGGGGTGCTGGATGGGGAGGGGAAAAGCCAGGGCTGGGGCCCGGCGTTCTCACCACGTGGTCTTCTCTTTGGAGAATTTGATGCCCGGCACTCGGCCCATGCGCCTCACCATCATGTGCAGGCGGCTGCTGCCAGTCAGCACCTTCACGGCGCTGCCCATGGTGGTGCTCTCCAGGCTCAGCCCATTCACCTCCGTGATCTTGTCCCCCACGCACAGGCCGGCCCGCTCTGCACCAGGGGAGGGGCGTGGCTGGCAGGGGCCACTTGGGAGAAGTCCTCCAGGGTAAAGCTAAGCCTCCCGCCACCACACAAGGCTCCCTGGGGTAAAACTTCTTCCGTGAAATTGGGGATCCCTAGATGAGGTCTGAGTAGTCCTTATGAGACTAGGGACCTGTCCATTAGCCCACTCCACCCTGGGAGGGGTCCCCATGTCCCCACTGGATCGGGCCCTCCAAAGCTGAGGACCCTTTCCTCCCATCCCTGATAAGAGCACCATCCTAAGCCAGAACCTCGCTCCTGGGAGCCCTGCTCACCTGCACTGCTCCCCTCCTCCACCTTGCTGACGAAGATGCCCAGGCCATGCTCCGAGCCGCCCCGCACACTGAAACCCAGTCTCCCTGCTGGACTCTTCTCCACCCGGACTGCATGGATGATGTCGCTCTCATCACTGTTGGCTGTGTGGTGGTGTTGGTGGGAGGGACATAGGCATGACTCCCATGTCCTTTCTGGGCACAGAGGGCCCCTGGGTGTCCCAGGTTGGGGCCTGCAAAGGCTGGGTTTCTAGGCAAAGATACCTAAAGCTCTAAGGCCTGAGGGCAGCCAATTTCTGCGTTCCCTATTGGTGGTTTTGAGGCCATGGGCCAGGGAGAGTGTGGGAATAGGCAGGACAGGACTCCACAGTAGAAGCCACTGTTCTCCTTCCCTTATATAGGTGAGCGTGTGTGCGTATGTGTGTGCGCGCGTGCTCGTGTGTGCAGGTGTGTGTGTGTTTCTAATGCTTACTCAGCTTCTCACACCCACAGGCCTGAGATAGGACAAATTCCTGAAAATCCTGTCACTCTAAGGGTCAGATGGATAGAGAAGAGGTTCAAGATTCCATTCGATAGGGCAGAGTTGAGCAAATTTGGGCTCTTCGGCTTGCACGAAATGAGTATGCTAATCTTCAAACAGTTGAAGAGCTATTCTGTGAAAGGCATTAGATGTTTTTGTTTGTGTAACCCAGAGGACAGAACCAAGCCCGAGAGAGAGGCTATCTATCTAAAACCTTCAGCTGTCAGACAATGGAATGAGTTTTGGAGAGATGATGAGTTCCCCATCTTTGGAGGCATACAAGCTGACCCCTGATAAATCCCTGTCTGGGATATTGTGGACGGATCCCCGAGGCTCCTTCTATCTCTTCAACTCTGTGATTCTGGAGGTAAGGGCTCTAGGAGCTACTTGACTCTATGAGGAGAGAACCCCAAAACACCACTATGTTGCAGCGTGCGCCCAGAGCCCAGAGGGGTCCTCTCCATCAGTGCTGGGGAAAGTCAGGGGAGCAGGGTCCCTAGGGGCTGGAGCTGTCAGGGAAAATGATTTGGAAGACTGAGAGGAGTGGGATTTGGTTGGAGGCGGGGAGCAGAAAGGGAGGGCACTAATGAAGAAGGGGATGGAGTGAGTAAAGGCACTGTGGTGGGTCCTTGAGAAGGCCTTTGGTTAGAGAAAAATAAGACCGCAGAGGGAAGCTAGGTCTCAGGTGAGAAGGTGAGAAGGTGAGATTTCCTCTTGAACAAGGCTTACTCTAGAGGTGTTTGTGGGGGACAAATCTCTCTCTCTCTCTCTCTCTCTCTCTCTCTCTCTCTCTCTCTCTCTCTGTGATCTAAGAGAAAGCAGGTTACAATACATGAGCAGAACAGCTCAGGAAGAAATCTCCAAGGGCAGCCTGTGGGCATGGATGGTGCAGGACAGAGATGTGCGATATTCTAAGGCTTCCTGGCTGATTCTGACTGTATAGGTCTCAACCCAGCCAAGGAGTCTATTGCTTTCCTGCCCCCCAACCCTCTTTCTTCTCAGGCCCTCCCTGGGGCCTTCCTAGGGCCCTGAGCCAGGGGGATGCCACACTGGGGTTTTGAGCATAGGAGCTTGGGGCCTCTGAGGATGGAAACTTCTCTACCTCCACTACCCTAGCCTGGGCCACCGACCTCTCCCTCTAGGCACTCACAGCCTCCTCACTGTCTCCCCACCTCCATTCTTGCCTCGTTTAGACCCTTCCCTACAGTGGCCAGAGCCAGCTTTTACAGTAGACTGCTTATTGAGAACTTCAATGCCTGCTCCGGCTTCTAGAAGGAACTCCACAGCTCCCCATGCCCGGTAAGGCCCTCCATGGGCTGTCCTCTGCCCACCTCCCTACCCTCACCTCTGGCCACCATCCCTAACCTCACTGAGCTTTGGCCAAACTGACCTCCTTCCTGTTCCTCTCACGGGCCAATCAATTCAGTGTTCCCTCAATCCTTGATACTCTTGTCCAGACTTTTGTAAAGCCAGCATCCATTCTGCAGCCCCTCCTGGCTCGGACACCACTTTCTCGGAGAACCCTTCCTGGACTACCCTACCTGAAGAAGTCCCTTCCCTTCTTCCCAAATGGTCTCTATTAGAGCGGTTCTCAAAGCATGCTCCCCAGACCAACAGCAGCAGCGGCACCCAGGAACTTATTCAAAAAATATGTATACCTGGGGCACCTGGCTAGCTCTGTTGGTACGACATGCAACTCTTGGTCCTGGGGTTATGAGTTCGAGCCCCAGGTTGGGTATAGAGATCACTTCAGAATAGAGTCTTAAAAAATTATATAACAACAATGTGTGCTCTTGCTCTTCGCCGCAGACACAATGAATCAGAAGCTCTGGGTGTAGGACCCAGCAACTTGTCTTTTAACAAGCCCCCCACCCCAGGCAATTCTGATGTATTCCAAAGTTTGAGAACCGCTACTCTGTCGTACCGTCCAAATTAGTACCTCCAAGATTCTTACCATCCTTTCTCATTATTTGCTTATTCATATATTATTTATTCATATACTGATTATTCATATTTTATTGTCTGCCTCCTTCCACTAGATTGTAAACTCAATCGTGGTAGGGACTTTGTAATTCTTTTCTGCCAATATATCTCCAATGTGTTGCGCAGCACTTGATATCTGCTAAGTCTTTTTTGAATGAGTAAAAGAATAAAGGGAGGAATGAGTGAATAGACCAATGAACAAGGAGAGTGAAGAGAAAGGGCTGGTTTGGATTAGAGGATGCATTTCCTTTGGGACCAGCTGAGTTTGCAGAGCTGGTGGGAACTCGTGGGGGTGAGGTGGGTAGCAGTTTCTCCCTTCCCACTGTCTCTCCCTTATCAGCTATTTTAGGCCTCTGGAATGGTCTGAATAGTAACAAGGGGGAGAGGTTCCAGGCTTCGGTGAATTGGGAGATGTTTGTGCTCGGGCAGAGGGGGAAGATTCTGGGCTCAGAGCTTCCCAGCCCAGACAGGGTAGGGGCTGGCAGGTCAGAGCAATGCCCCAGTCCTCCCATTGCTGGGACACCCTGCTCTCCTGGCTGCACCGGGGCTCTAGGGTGAGGCAGAAAGAGAGAGCAATCCTGGAACTTCTGCAAGAGGATCTTTAGCAGGACAGTGGACAGAGCTCTTACATCGTAGCTGGGCATGGTGTGCGTGGTTGTGAAGGGGAGGTAAAACATAGTTATTTTAATACAATGGGACTTACAAGGGTCCTGCCCCAGTGCCTTCCCTGTCCCCTACCATGTCTCCTAGCTCCTCTGAGGACTTCTGCTCCATGACCCAAATGACAGTGCTGACCCTCAGCAGTGCCCTACAGCTCACCTAGGGGTGAGGCCCATCATAGTAGATGATGGGGGTGGGCATGCTGGGCCACTGAGGCAGGAAAGCCTGCTGCCTGAGCAACACGGCTATCCCTGCCCCAGTGGCTCAGGGAGGAGAACAGAGATGCCCAGCTGGGTCAGAGGGGAGGAACAGGGTCTGAAAAGCCCACTCTGGGATCCAGCCAGGGGAGTTCTGCTCGCTGAGAGACAAAAGGGGAGCTGGAGACATTTATGGCATCTGGCCCGCAGAGAGCCCAACCCCAGGGGGGTCCCCATTCCCCATGGGCATTCAAGGTCCTGCCTTACTCACTAGCTCTGTGTCGCCTCACATCTGTCACTGCAGCCTGGCTGTCTCCTAATTGCATCCCCCCCCCCCCCCCCGCAACTTGTACTCTTGTTTTCCACTTCCAGCCTTATCTGGGATACCTCTACCCCAGCAGCAGCTGTTCTCATTGCTCTGTCTCTAAGCTCTGCTACCCTGTAAATTTCTGGAAGGTGACGATTGACCTTTATTTTTCTCTAGGTCCCCTACAGGACCTAAGCAGGGCTGGTATAGAACAGGAGTGCAATGAAACAGCATTGGGCAACTACAGAAGATTAGGTACGCCCTGATTAGGTACCTGGGCTCAGTCCTGGGGCTCTCTTCCTGACCCTCAACCCTCCTCTTCTCCCCACTTTTTGGAACATTTGCTGCTCTACCTCTATTTCTTTTCTTCTGCATCTGAAATCTTTTATTATTATTATTATTATTATTATTATTATTATTATTATTTACTTGTTTCTTTTATAAAAATTTTTTAACGTTTATTTATTTTTGAGACAGAGAGAGACAGAGCATGAACAGGGGAGGGGCAGAGAGAGAGAGGGAGACACAGAATCTGAAACAGGCTCCAGGCTCTGAGCTGTCAGCACAGAGCCCGACGCGGGGCTCGAACTCACGGACCGTGAGATCATGACCTGAGCCGAAGTCGGACGCTTAACCGACCAAGCCACCCAGGCGCCCCTATTATTTACTTATTTGAAATCATCTGTACACACACTATGGGGCTTGAACTCATGACCTGAGATCAAGAGTCGCACGCTCTCCTGAATGAACTGGTCAGGGGCCTCTGCACCTGAAATCTTAAATTCTGTCTGCTCAGTTGGGCACTGACTCCTCACAGCCTGAGCTGGTCACACAATGGGCTGGTTGATGGGGTTATATCATTCTCTATCCTGCCCCCCACCAAAGGCGTACACAAAGGGATTGGAGAAAGGCAGAGTCCATAGGATGGAGGGGCCAATTCAATACCCTATCTTGCTCACTTGGGGGCTAGCATACCACACACACTCTTCCGTGCCTCCCGGCTCCTATCTTCCACCTCTGACCTCTCTACAGCCCTGCAACACTAAAGGATTGGCCTAAACATAAGGAAAGGATTTTTAAGGTAGAGTGTAAGGGTAAACAGAGACCCTCCACCTCCCACATCCTTAAGACTCCCATCTCTTGGGTTCCTCCACCCATATTGGCTCTGCCTCCTCCTACTTAGTGCTGCTGCCCCTTACCCCCACCCTTAGCTCCCGGCCCAAGCTGGGCCCCGCCCCCACCTTCGATGGGAGAGTTGATGAGGATGACACGGCCCATGGGCGATGAGGCTCGGATTCCGCGGGGGGGCCCATTCAACAGCCGCTGCTGCTGCTTCCTCAGCAGGTATCGCGTTGCGGAGCCCGAGTCGCTGCCCAGGTGGCCTCGGGAGGAGAGGGAGCTCAGAGAGCCCGAGCTTAGGTCTCCAAGGCCCAGTGGGTCGAAGCCCACCGCAAAACTGTGCGCCATTGTGGCTAGACTGGGGCGGCGCCCTACAGGTCCAGAAAGAATCTGCTAGCCCTGGAGCAAAGGGCCCCGCGTGCCCCAGGCTCCATGAGCCTTCCGTGCGGGACTGGGGTCTCAGGGACTGGGAGACCCCACCTCCGTTGCCTCACAGCAGTGTGCGCTCCAGGCCTGCGGAGGGAGAGCAGGGGTTGGGACAAGGGTGTGAATGTTGCCCTTGCTGCCTCCCAGAACTTCCACCCCTCGCCCTGATTTGAGCTTCCTGCCCTCCCATGCCCTAGGTCCCTCACGTCTCCCACCCCTGGCCCAGTCCAGGCACCATCGTGGATTTTGGGAGTCATTTATACAACGCCAGTGGGAACCTCTCATTCACCCCTCATTCCTGCTCTCAGCTGAGTCATCCACCCCAGTGACCAGTTCTCAGTAGAGGCTGAGAGAGTGGAGATGGATTCTTGCGGGCCCTAGGGTTTCAAGCGGTGTGAGAGAAATTGGGGGCAGGACCAGTCACTGCACGCCTTTCCTTGTGTTTGTGGGCAGGGGGCTCATGTCTCGAGGCAGGGCGTCAGGACCTGGGACAGCTGCAGCCAATGGCCCCAGAGATTTCCCGACCGCCACAGATCCCTTGGCTCCAGGCTGCTGTCCCTCCCACCCCCTCTCCCGTCGAAAGGGGTTGCTTCAACGTCTCCCAGGCTTGCGGGGAGGACCTGCTGGCTAGAGTCCCACAACATCGCGCCCCAAACCCGGGGCTAAGTCCCCCAGAGCAGCTCTGGGACTGAGAACGCAGCATCCCACCCTCGGCCCCCACCTCTTGAGCTTGGCCCCCCTCACCTGCTTGCTGGTGCGGCGGCCGCCGGCCTCGCCAGCGGGTGGGCGCGGGCGCGAGCTCTTGCAGCGTCCGGGGAACCCCGCCCACGCTCCGCCTAGCTGCTGGAACGGGGCTGGCCTACGTAGCCCCGGGCTCCCATTGGCTGCGAGGGCCGCCAGTCACTCTCTCCGCCCCCTGTTTCGGGCGCTCGGGTCAGGCGTTCGTCACCTGGGCTGAGACCCCTGCAGTTCGAGTTCTGATGCCCCACCACGCCCCCACGAATTTAGGGTTTGGGTCACGCCTCGCCCCCTCCCGCTACCGGCTCAGCGCAGGAGAGCCCAGAACCGCGTCTTCTCCAGGCCAAGCTAGATGCTAGGGCTCGCAATTGTCACCCCTTCGCGTCACCTGTGAGGCCTCAGTGAAGGAATGTCACCTGGGCAGTGGGGGCGTGAGCATGCGGTGGACAGGATCGTGGGCTGGCGCCTGGGCGTGCGGCAGGCGTGCCCTTTAAGGTGACTGGGTGAGTTGTGAAGTATATGTGTGTGGGGGTGGGTGTGGGTGTGTGTGTGAGTGTTGACTTCTTTCTCATGCGTCTTCCTTCTATGTCACAAAGTGTCTCTCTGGCCCCTCAGTTCTGGAAAGGGGACAGAGTGGATCACTGGTTCCAGGACACTAGGGGGAGGAAGAATCTTTCTGAGCCACTTGCTTGATGCAGACAGAGCTACCTTGAGCCTTCTTCCCCTACACCTCCCAGGGCAGGGACTGGGGCTAGGTCTGTGGTGCCGGGATAGGGATCGGGGACGTAAGGAAACTGGGACCTAGTGGAGCTAGGTAAGGAGGGGGCTGGAGGAGGAAAAGGGTGGGGACATAGAAGGGGCACAGACACGAGCGGAACGAGATTGTGGAGGACTGCGAATGCCCAAGTGCTGTGAGAAGAGCTTGTGAGAACTGGGGTAGGAGCCCAGGGGGCCAAGTAGGCAAAGGCCACTGCCAAGGCGGCCATCTAGTAAACAACCCAGGCGGTAACCCGAGTCCCTCCGGGCGCACCATCAGAGGATGGCCCCTCCACGCCGCCAGCCTTCGTCCTGCGCCCAGGGAGCCTTCGCCCTGGGCACCTAGACGCGTTGCTGCCGAAGCCGGGTGCCTCCCGAGGCCAGTCAGGGGACTGCAAGCAAAGGGGGCAGCGCCCACGGCTCCTCCCCTCCTCTCTAGGCCTGGGGACGGGCCAGAACCTATTCCCCGAGCCCTGATTGGCTTTGGGAGGCGGCGTAGAGCCAGCTCCCTGCAGCCGGGGCTGGGGGCGTCGCCCCAAATGGCACCCACCGCCCCCAGGCTCTGCCAATCCCTGGGCACGCCCGGCGGACGCGCGGGGGTTGCCCCCGCCCCTCCTGCCTGTCAGCGTCACGCGTGACGTTACGCGTGATGGGTTGGGGGGGCGGAGGCAGGGGCGACGCGCCGAGAGAAAGGCGGGTCCGGGAGCTGCAGAGGCCAGAAGCCCAGGAGCTCAGCAAAGCGTGAGTGCTGGCTGTCCGGGGCGGGGTTCGCGGGGTTCAGGGGAGTAGGAGGTTGAGGGCTAAGAGGGAGGGAAGCCTGCCTTGGGTGTGCTCTCTGTCCTACCCGGATTCAGTATCTTCGGTTCTAGGGAGGTGCTTGGGGCACGAGGGGAGGTTGGCTGGTGGGAGTAATGTCAGGGTGGGGCCTTATGTGGTCACACATTCCCGTGTCTGCAGTTGATGGATATGGGGTGGGTGTGTGTGCGCGTATGTGTGAGTGTGCAAGTAACGGTCTTTGTGGGCTAGTGTATGCAGTGCGTGTCCGCCGTTTGTATATCTGTGTAGGGCATGTACGTATCTTTGTATGTGGGCATGTGAGTGTGAGTTTGTGAGAGAGGGGAGGGTGTCTCCTCCAGTGCGGGAGGAAGTGCGGTTGGAGAGGATTAGTCATATTGTAGGATTTTGCCTAACACAGCCAGCCGGCTGCTTCAGGCTTTCCTCTTGGTACTGGGTGGAGAGGGCACTTACTGACTCCTCCTTTCTAGACGTAGGTGGCTTGGGGAGAGATGGATGGGTGTCTGTGCCAGCCCTGCCCAGCTGGGGAACAAGGAGGGCCTTGGGCCATTCAGTGTGGGTTGAGAAAAATGCCCCTGGAGAGGGGGACTTGTGCATGACTGAGAGCACGCATGCTTGGCTGGCATCAGAGTCCCCTATTTGAGATCTGGAATAGATAAGCCCTGAAGTAGCCAGTGAGCCCTTGTTCTCCTCCAATCAGGGGCTGGGGTGTGGGACGGCTTATGCCATCTTCCCAGACAGCCTTGGGGGTTTGTATCTAGGTCTTAAGGCAGCCGGGCCCTGAAGCTGACCTGAGCATGCCTGGATAACGCATATAATACACACTTTTGTGCACACAGAGCACAAGAGTAGCTGCATAGGATTAGTTGCTGCTGTTGCATCAACCATACACGTGTAAATCCTCACTGATGAAAAGCTGCACAAGGCCAGGGTGCAAAAGAGATCTGTTTTTTCTGGTTCTGTTTTCCCCTGCCCCCTCCTCCAATGGCTGCAGGTCTCTGAGCCAGGGCCTTGCCTGGAAAACAACTCCTCCCCCCAACCCTTGCTTACCTATCTGGAGTCACCTTGAGCTCTAGAAGGGGTTGGTGATAGGCCCAGGGACCAGGGCAGAGCCACCAGAGGCTCCCGCAGGTAGAGCTCTTGAACCCCCTCCTTGGAGTCCTCCGATCCTGATCTTTGCTCTGCAGAAAATGGGGGAGTTGCCCTTAGATATCAATATCCAGGAACCTCGCTGGGACCAAAGCACTTTCCTGGGCAGAGCCCGGCACTTCTTCACCGTTACTGACCCCCGAAATCTGCTGCTGTCTGGAGCACAGCTGGAAGCTTCCCGGAACATCGTGCAGAACTACAGGTAGCCCCCTGCCCCGTCCGAATGAGACCCTGGGGTACTCATTCCCTGCCATTAATATGGTACCTTTTGCATCTATCTCCTCAAGTTTGAGAGTGACCTTGTCCCACTCCTTGACCCCCTTACTCCCTAGCTCTATATGTTGGAATCACAGGCAACTATGGCACAGCGCTTCAACCCAGAGAATTTCAGGGTGTTTGGGTTGAGGAGGTGGCATTGATATTTGTGGGTGGGGGGCTGCTGTATGTTTCGCAACCCTCCACAGGGTACTGTCCCACTGCTAGGCCCACCCTCTTCAAGGACAGATGGGGCTCCAAGTTGAGTCCCAAGGAGATAGGAGAGCACCCCCTTGTCCCCAAGAGGAAATACCCTTGAGATGCCCCCAGCCATTTTTGACCCACTGGAAACTACCATTACCCATGACCAGGCATTTAGGCAGAAACAGAAGGGCACCCTCCTTTATGTGGCTAGAAGGAAAATGGAAATAGGTGCCCTTCTGGAAGATTTGACTCCCCCAGAGACAAGGAGCTCCTTTATTCTGAGACTCAGGGCCAAAGTTCCTGGTCCTCTGGCCAGACTTTCCCTGAGCTAAGTGGCCAGGGCTGGTAGGGGCAGATCTGCCCCTAGAATTGCCTGTCTGTTCCTTGACATTCTCCGCAGGGCCGGCGTGGTGACGCCAGGGCTTACTGAGGACCAGCTGTGGAGGGCCAAGTATGTGTACGATTCTGCTTTCCATCCGGACACGGGGGAGAAGGTGGTCCTGATTGGCCGTATGTCAGCCCAGGTGCCCATGAACATGACCATCACTGGCTGCATGCTCACCTTCTACAGGCAGGTCCTGCCCCGTGTGTCCCCTCCCTGAGCACTCTGTCCAGACTAGAGTGTAGCCTGATGACTAGGTGAGGCCAGTTTGGGCAGAAAATAGTGGGTGAATGAGAGCTTGTGTTAGAATCCCTCACATTCCTCAGCACTCAGCCCCAGGGCTCCTCCCACCCCAGAGACTAGTGTATGTGGTCGTGTCAGTGGGGAGGGTCGTGCAGAGGTCCCCGAAGCAAGTTCTAAGGTCATCAGCTGGGTCCCTCCTGAAGGTTTGGGAATAACCTTTAGGGTTTCTTTATTAGGGTTTGAGGATAAGGGACACTGTAGCAGGAGCAGCAGTAAGTGTCTCTGTTCCCTCAGGAAGACCCCGACCATGGTGTTCTGGCAGTGGGTGAATCAGTCCTTCAATGCTGTTGTTAATTACTCCAATCGCAGCGGCGACGCTCCCATCACTGTGGGGTGAGAGCTCATCCCCTCACCGGGACTCCCCCCCCCCCACTCTCTCCCTGCCCTGGCCTCCCCAGGCCTACCATTGCTCCCTCTTGTCTGCTCCTGTTCCTGAGTACTCCTGCAGCCAGTGACTCAACTCCCTCCCCTCAGCCCGCCCCTCTCCCCACTCTCCTGGCCTGAGGGCTTGGGGTCCTCTTGCCTGTGCTAAGGGAGGCCCTGTCCGAGGGATTGGAGCTTCCAGGCAAGTCTATGCTGTAGCAGGGGAGGAATTTCTCTGCCCGTCACGCCTCACGTATTGAGGATTTTGACGTGTCCCTGAAGGAAAGAACCACAGGCTGGACTGTTCACCTCCAACCTTGTGTCCTGCCTCTTCCACCCACAGGCAGCTGGGAACAGCTTATGTGAGTGCCACCACTGGGGCTGTAGCCACAGCCCTGGGACTCAAATCCCTCACCAAGGTAAATGCCCCCCCCCCATTGTACTGCCTCCTCACTTACCCTTTATCTGTCTCCCTCTTCCCCATTGCTCGTCCACACCAACCTACAGGCTCCCCACATCCCTCCCCAGATTTCCTCACCACTCCATGGCCCTTAGGACCACTAAACGATATATTTCCTCCCCCCCAGCACCTGCCCCCCCTGGTGGGCAGATTTGTCCCCTTTGCAGCTGTGGCAGCTGCCAACTGTATCAACATCCCCCTGATGAGGCAGAGGTGAGTGGCTCCAGCTCCTGGCATGAAGGCCCAGCGTGCAGGTAGGCACATCATCCCGCCATGCCGACTGGCCCATGGTGGGGACCGTCCTCTCCCTCTCCAAACAGAAGCTTCTGGGCACAGTCTCAGTCTGACTCTGGGATCCTAGAATGATATCTGAATCTGTGATATCTGACGGGACCCCAGGGAATAGCTGCCCGTGAGGGCAATGCAGGTAGGATGTGGGCCTGTGATCTGACCCCCACCCCCTGCCCTTTTCAGGGAACTGCAGGTGGGCATCCCAGTGACTGATGAGGAAGGTCAGAGACTTGGCCACTCAGTGGCCGCTGCCAAGCAGGGAATCTTCCAGGTGGTGATATCGAGAATCTGCATGGCCATTCCTGCCATGGGTGAGGCAGGGGTCCCTGGGTGGGGCAAGGGAGGCTCTAAGAGAACGGGTGCATTCTCCAGGGGTTTTGAGCACTCCCGGGGGAGTGGGAAGAGTTGTGAAGGGGATCCACCCCTCCTCACGATCCTGACTTTCATGCCACTAACTCTTACCTCCTCTTCTGCCCTGCTCTCCCTGCAGCCATCCCCCCGGTGATCATGGACACTCTGGAGAAGAAAGACTTCCTAAAGGTAGGCCACACCCACCTTTCCCACCCTGGAAGAGGTGACGGCTGGGAGCAGAAGTGACCAGTCCCCAACCCTCTTTCCAGCTTGGCCCAGGAGTCTGAGACTTGCTCCCTGTAGGCCCCACCCCTGGGCTGCCCCCTCCACCTTCACTCATTCATTCAGCAGGAAGGAAGTGGGCTGGGGTGAAGGAACACGGAGGGAGCAGGAGGAGAGGATAAGGAAAGGAAGGAAATGGTTTCTGTCCTGAAGAGAGCTGGTATCACTCCAGAGGCCTCTCGACACACACGGGGATGGACCACCACCATCACACTGGCCACCATATTCATGCTGTCACCTACCGACAACAATGAGACACACAGGCTCACACACGCACGAACAGAACAGAGAAGGCACAGGACTACAAGCTCATTTATTGAATCATTTATTCACCAATATATCTTGAGCACCAGCTGTGCCCACGGGGGGAACCGAACGCTGGTCCCTGTGGCTGGAGGGAAGGGAGAAGGGCGTGCAGAACAGGAAAGGGACAGATTCATGCCTGCTACCGGGACGGGAGCGGAGCGGAGTGTTAGAGGAGGCTTCCTGAAGAAAGCAGCTCCTGGACGAAGTGCGGAACCAATCCTGTGAGGGGAGAGTCGGTGAAGGGACACTAGGGAGGGTGTCGCAAGTAGGCGTGGCTGGACTGGAGGCTGGTGATTTGGAAATCCCAAGCCCGTTATGGTCTTGGGAGAAAGAAAAGACTCAAAGGCAGGGTTGATGGGATAAAGCTGTGGTAGGGGAAATGCGGTGGGGGCTAGGGGAGGAGGGGACACAAGCCATCCCATTGCCTCTGTCTCCCTACAGCGTCGCCCCTGGCTGGGAGCGCCCCTGCAGGTGGGACTGGTGGGCTTCTGGTAAGTGTGTGGGGACTTAGCTAGGGTGTGTGGGAGTGCCCTTTCCCTGGTGGATGTGGGTGGGTATTTGCTGATTTTAAGATGTTTATGTACATCATTCATTCATCCATTCAGCTGGTAGGGCTCTTAGACACTTGTAGGGCATGTTGTGTGTGTTGGCAGGTGATCGCCACCCTTGAAGGTCAACAGTCTAGTTGAAGACATTCTAGTCTTTGTGTACAAGAGGAAAGCATGGAAATATACCTTTTGGTATCATCCAGGAGTTTCATGCACGTTTAATTTCTGATTCAGGCACTCACTGGCTGTGGAGCTCTGGGTCATGGCCCTGGAGGCTCTTTCCTTAGCCAGAACCTGATGTCAGCGTTGGCCTGAATCAATCTCTACCCCTAGGGCGTGTCTCCAGGGATGGGGTGGGATGCAGGGAGGCAACAACCATAGGTCAAAACTTCACAAACCTTCCCAACACTCTTCTCCCCCCAGCCTGGTATTTGCCACCCCCTTGTGCTGTGCCCTCTTCCCCCAGAGAAGGTAAGTGCTGCCCCCGGGCTTGGTTGGGGGCTCTGAATAGGTCTCCGCATCTCTGGAACCCACTGACCTTAGGGTCCTTTAGTGTGTTCCAGGAGGAGGCTTGGCAGGCACTAGACTTATGCTGGGGGTGGGGACTTGATGGTGAGCTGGGCCTTCTGGCAGTTGAAGGAGACTGTCCAGCCTGGGAGGAGGAGAGGTGGTGAGCCCTTAGGCTGATGCAGGTTGGGTTGAGGGGATCCTCAGCCTGCCTGTGCTGTTCTGTTGCAGCTCCTTACATGTGAGCAGGCTGGAGCCAGAGCTGAGAGCTCGGGTCTGTGAGCAAAACCCCAGCATCGAAGTGGTTTACTACAACAAGGGGCTTTGAGGGAGGGTCAGCCCCTGGACCCCTCCCTCACCTCCTTGGGCTGCTGCTTTGGTGGAGCCTTGCCATCCCTGCCACTTGCCCCTCTTCCTGGTACTGGGCGGGGGCTTGGTGGGGAAGCAGCCATTGAAACCAGCAATCCATAGGCTGAGAGGTGCCCCCGTTAAGCCTTTTTCTCTCCTCTCTGGTTTCAAAGAGCAGGGCCACATAATCCCTTTCTCCTGTGCTCCTATGTTTATGTATGTACACACATGATACGTGTGTACGTGTGTGTGTACATGCTGTCCTAGAAGCTGGGAACGGACGTGCTGTCCTAGGATGTCCTGATAATCTGGCTTCTCCTCTCGGCCTCTTGCCACCTGTCAGCCAGCCAGGCTACAGGACTTCCCTGCCTAAACAGTTCCACTGGCCAAGGCATTTCTGACAGCACCTCGAGGGCCCCTTCTCGACACAGGAGTAGCCAGGATCTCTGAACAGAGACTGAGGGATACTAGCAGGCCAAACGGGCCCGACTCCTTCCGACTTTTGCTTCCTGGCTCCCAGGAACCGGGCTGGCAGAGAAAGACATATCAGGGTAAGGGAGATGGGAGTTTGTGCACCCCCCACATCCTGAAAGAGCTCATTTCCTCTCCTCTCCTCTGTCAGAACAAAGGGGTGGCATCCTGTACCACTCTCGCCACCCTCCCATCGCCCCCACACTGCAGTGTGGACATCTTTAGGTACATTCTTAGGAGTTCTTGGTCTGCTCTGACATCATAAACTCAAATCTACACCGATAGTCCCAACCCAAACCAAAAAGCCATGGAGGCAGAGCAAGCATTCCCCCTTTAAGAGCTCCCAGCGCCCCCTCTTGCAGAGGGACACAGCTGTGGGAATGGTGCTTAACCTCAGATACCACCGGTATCTGAGTGGAGACAACTAGCACACCCTCAAGGGCAACTAGGCCCTGAGTGTACAATCTTAAGACAGGAAATTCTGTGTTCTCTTGACTCTTGTTAGACATTCAGCAGAACCCTGACCTTAGCTCCTCTTTTTTGAGGCTTGGCCCTGCTCCTACCTCCACTCCCACCCCCATCTCCCAAGAGGAAGAAGGGCCCAGGCATCCATAGCTGGTCCAAAGGGCAGGTAGGCTTGGGAATGGAAGGTGTGGTGTTACACTCACAGGATACAGAGCTTGACCTTGACTCCAACTCCCATGAGCTCTAGCTGAAGCAGTGGGTGGTGTGGACGAAGGCCCCAGTGGGATCCTCTAAGAGCATTTTTGTGCTCCCCCAACTATCTGCTACCAGTGACTAAAACTATGATGCCATTGTTACTCAATAAACTAAAAACCAATCTACTTCTTGATCTTCACTTGATTCTGTGTCCTGAGTGCTCAGGAAGAGCCAGTCTCCTGCCTTCGGCCTTCCCTCCCCCACAAAATCTAGGTTCTAGCTCTTCCCTCCCTTCTGTATGGAACCTCAGCCCCCAGCAGAGGGCACTCTGAGATTAGAAAATCAGTCCTCCATCAGCACCCAGAGTGCTAAGGGGATGTAGATGCCTTCTATTCCCTTTGCAGATAGAGTCCTGGCTTCATTTCCTTCTTGGCTAGGAAGGCTGATCCCACCTACCTACCAGCTCAGGCTCTGGGCTTCTTGGTTCCCTTCAGGCATTTGGCATGGGTTGGTGGGCCTCTGGTACCCAGGGAACCCTCTGGAGAGAGGAAGGCTAGGGACTGTCCAGCTCCATCAGACAGAAGTTAGGGCACCAGCACACCCTCCATACCCCTCCATGCCCCCACCAGCACAGCACAGGAACAAGCCTGGCAGGGACCATTTGCTAGTTAGCACCCCCCCCCATCCCAGGACCCTCCACTCCCCCCTTATGTAACCCTTCCCCCCCCCCCCCCCGGGAGAAATGAGGCCAAAAGTTCATGCCTCTGAACAGATGGTGAGAGCTACTATTAAACAGTTTATAGTTAGTTGCCTCTCTTACCCCAAGTCTTGGCTTTGGAAGATTCAAAGGAATAAACATGTATGAATCTATGATAAAATCCATTGCCTAGGACATACCCCTCATCTCCCCTTTTTCAGCTCTAAGCTCTCACACTAGGTGGTGGGAAACAATCTTTGGGACTGCATGGTCCCACAACAACCTGAAGTGAACCTGGTACCTTGGCCTGGACTCTCTCACTCCTCTTGGGAAATGGAAGTTTCCTTGTATGGGCAGTGGGGGTGATACCAGCTACTGCTCATTGAGCCGTACGTGTGGTGCTGGGCCAAGTGCTTTAAGTCCACCTTTTTTTGATCTTCACAACCCACTGGGGGACCAGACATGTTATGTCCATTCTTAGCAAAAACACAGGCTTGAAGACATTTAAAAAGTTGCCCGTGGTTCCACAACTAGGAAGTGGTAGAACCAGGCTTCAAGTCGAGTCGTGTGACTCTGAAGCCACTGGGCTGAGCTGCTTCCTCACCTGCCAGCCACCAGCCAAACTTGAGATCATTCTTCTCGTCTCTCTGACGCTCCAGGGCCTCTCCTCCCTGGGCCCAGTTTGTTTATAGGCCCACAAAACTGATAGGCCCACAAGTGTACTCAGACCTTTTACTAAAGCCCGAGGAGTTTCCAAGCTTGAGAGTTTTACAGCTGAAGGAGCATAAGCAAAGATTTCTCTTCTTGATTAAAGATGGGGCAACATGGGGCGCCTGGGTGGCTCAAATTGGTTAAGCGTCCGGCTTCGGCTCATGATCTCCCGGTTCGTGAGACCAAGCTCTGGGTCGGGCTCCGTGCTGACAGCTGAGAGCATGGAGCCGGCTTCAGATTCTGTGTCTTCCTCTCTCTCTTCCCCACCCCCACTCACACTCTGTCTCTCTTCCAAAAGTAAACAAACATTAAAAAAAACTTTTTTTTAAATACAGGGCAACACTTAGATGGGGTGCCTGGCTGGCTCAGTCAGTACAGCATGTGACTCCTGGTCTTGGGGTTGTGAGTTTGAGCCCATGTTGGGCCTAGAGTTTACTTAAAAAAAAATGTTTTTAAATATGGCGTAACATTTCAAAACCCAGTTTCAATTCCATCCTGTTCTGCCAGTCTTGACCGGTGCCTCCTATCAAGCCCAGGGGGCTCTGGGTCAACTCTTGAAACCTCTTTCTGCAGGTACTGCTTTGGTCTTTGGTAACCTCCTTGAAAAGAGGCCTTGCACTCTTACTGGAAAATCCATGTAAAATAAACCTATTTGGGGAGGGAGGTGCAGGAACCTCTGTTAAACAAAATCATTAAGAACATTTTATAACTTACTGTGTTCTGTAGATAACACTAACCCTATCAGGGAGAGGACTGGCCAAGGCACCAGTGAGGCCAGTTAGGAAGGAATGCTTTCCTGCCATCTTTCCTTCCTAATTCCACACCAGCTTCTCAGAGCAAAAGTTGGCTGTAGGCTAACTTCACAGGCTCTCTAGGGGCAAATCCTAGCCAGGTGCCTTTTCCATACTGCTTCCACGTAGGTGGAATTTTCCTGGGAAGTCAGCATTTGGACAGAGGTAGCACTTTTCTCACTGGAAAATAATCTCCCCCATTCTTGGGCCTCCCTTCTTCCTCCTCATGCGCAGCCAGACTCTGGGAACCTTCTTTGGGAGCCTACATCTGCGTCTTAGGTCTTCCTCTCCAGCCTTTTCCCCTGGCCTGGTTTCATCTGCTCCAGAACTCCCATCTTGCCCATTATTAAGACCACAACCGTCCGTCTCTCCCAGCCCACGTTCTGAGGAGAAAAATGGCTCAGGTCTGGGTTAGGCTGGCCATAGGGAGGGAGCCAAATGGGCATATCCCACACTTCTTTCTTTCTTTCTTTCTTTCTTTCTTTGTCTCCTTTTCTTTCTTATTTCTTTCTTAAATTTACATCCAAGTGAGTTAGCATATAGTGCAACAATGATTTCAGGAGTAGATTTAGCCTGCCCTTTTCTAGGGTCACTGAGGCTGGCATCTCAGGGACAGTGGTTAGGGCCAGCTTCAGCTCCGCTCTGTGCGCGCAGGCCAATCAGACTAGGCTAGTCCCCCCTCCCCCTCGCTCTCCCGCCAACCCCCTTGCGGCGCCCTGCAAATCACAGCCAAGCCCCCCTTTCCTCTCAGTCAGGCTTGTCAGTCTCAAGCCAGCCCCGCCCTGGGGGGGGGCTGTCAGTCATCGGTAAGTCACGCCCCCTGGGGAGGCGAAGCCAGTCAGCGCAGAGTCCCGACCCTCCTCTGGCCTTGTCAATCAAAGTTAGGCTGGGCTCCACCTCCTTTCTGTTTCCCAGGCAACGGCTTTATCGCCGCTGGCCGGAAATGCAATTCTTCTTCCCTACCTGAGCTAGGAACCTACTATCAGGTCCGCTTTCCGGGTGTCCTCGGTCCCGGACCGTTACAGCCGCCAGATCGCCTCCCTCCTTTCCAGTTTCGAAGTTCACGAGCGCCCCAGCGCCCGCCCTTTGACTTCCTGCCCGGAAATCCGCGACGTTTTCGAGGAATCGCGCGATGCCTCTCCTGGGTCCCAAGCCCGGATTTTTCCGCGGCCTACCCGACTATTGGCCCTGCCACTTGCGCTTGCGTCCCACAGTTCAGGAAACGTTTACTGAACTGCTAAGAGTGGCTCTATGCTCGGTGCTGGGTAGAAATGGCCTGTTGGGTGAATGGAGTCCTTCCTCATCTGCAGGGACACAGCCTGTGCCCAGCAGTCATTAAGATGTCTCTCCCCCTCCCCTCTACGTCAATCTCCCTGCCTGTTACAGCGATCTGGGTTTTGATGCTGCTGCGGAGGCATTCTTTTGCTAGGAATTGTGGAGGAATCTTGGCCCAGTTGCATCATACCCTCCAAGGGAACTTCCTGGGCAGCTCCCTCCTTTCTTTCTAAATATACACACCTTTTTCCTCATGGGCAGTCCTCCCAACTCAGGCTGCCAGAAGGATAACCGCAGGCCCCAGTTTTGGGCCCCAGCCTCCTCCAGCTTTTTCTTTCCTCCTTCCAATCTGAAACCAGCAAGGTTCTGAAAACTGAATAACAACCCTTAGAGCAGGGGAGGAACCCTGCATAGCTTGGGCTACAAACACAGCCCCTCCCTCCCCAACCCCATACATCCAACAGGGAAGTAAACCCGTGCCCCTTTTTTTTTCAATATATTTTTTTAGTGTTCATCTATTTTTGAGACAGAGAGAGACAGCGGGGGAGGGGCAGAGAGAGGGAGACACAGAATCCCAAGCAGGCTCCAGCCTCTGAGCTGTCAGCACAGAGCCCGACGCAGGGCTCAGACTCACACACTGCGAGATCATGACCTGAGCCGAAGTCGGACGCTTAACGGGCTGAGCCACCCAGGCGCCCAAAAGTAACCCATCCCTCTTAACAAGCAACAAGCAGTTCTTTCGGGACAACGTGTTCGCTTATGGAACAGAAGATTGCTACGTAAGTCTATAAATTAACCAATCAACTACCTATATTAGTTTCTGACCGAAGACCTCCTATCCCCGATCACCAGCAAGTCTTCAGTCTGTTGACAGGTTTTATTTCCCAGAAGAAGCACTTCTGGTTTGAGTTTTAATTCAAGCCATTTTGTGGAAGGCAACAGAGAATGATTGTGGCTAGTTTCCATAAATAGAGGGAGGTACTGGAAGGACTCTGGAGTAGCTCTCAGAACCAGAGAGAGAGCTAACCAGCCTGGCCGTGGAAAGAGCAGGAAGCCGGGCAGCCCCCTGGGCCTCAGCAACTGGAGTTTATGGACCCTGCCATAAAGCAGCTTCAGTCAGCTCCGGTTTCTGATCTGCCCATTCAAGTTTCGGAAATTGGTACAGCTTAGATCAGCTGTCCCCTCCTAGGAGGTGGCCAGAGGCCCGGGTCAAGTTACAAGGACATTGGACATCATTACTTCATGTCTATCTCTATGATTGGGGCTGTTCTCGAAACAGGGCAATAACAGTGAGCTGGAATCACCACGACTGGTACTTACTACACCATGTACTATTGCCCCCATACAGATTCTCTCCAATTTACATGAACCTTCCCCTGAGGGAAGGCGCCTTATCTTCCCTTTTTTATCTTTATTTTATTTTTGAGAGAGAGACAGGGTGTGAGCAGGGGAGGAGCAGAGAGAGAGGGAGACACAGAATCCGAAGCAGGCTCCAGGCTCCGAGCTGTCAGCACAGAGCCCGACGCGGGGCTCGAACTCACCAACCGTGAGATCATGACCGGAGCCCAAGTCGGACGCTCAACCGACTGAGCCACCCAAGGGCCCCATTATCTTCACTTGTTTAGAACAAATTGTGATAAAACACACATAACACAAAATTTGCCATCTTAACCGTTTTTCGGTGTATAATTGGTAGTGTTAAGTATATGCACATTGTTGTGAGACAGGTCTTCCTAACTTTTTCATCTTGCGCATCTGAAAATCTGTACCCATTAAGCAACAGCTCGTATATTCACTTTTTTATGCCCACACCACCCCTAGTACCGCCTGACTCACAGTAAGTACTCAATACATGTTTGCTGAATAAATGAATGTGGAATGCAAAAGAGCCCTAAAGCTCACTCATAGGTTGGTCCTAGGTAAGATCACCAGCAGTGTCTCTCAATCTATTTTATTACTCCTCGGCAAACCTAAAATATGTCGCAGATTCACAAAAGAAACAATGGTTCGCATCTTTAGTGACTTTCAGCCTGGACGATGGGGGAGCATATCCTCCCCGGGAGGCATATCAGAACCTTGGGGCTTGAAAGGTCCCTCAGGCAAGGTGAAGCTTGCTCTAGCTGTGTCCCTACACGTGATGGCCAGTGAGAGGAGGGGCTCAGCCCCCTCTCTTTTCCAGGGCACCAAGGCACAGTGGGGTGGGGGAGGTGCTGGGTAGTAGTGATGTAAGATTAAGCATCACCCTACAATATACCTGGAAGCATTCCTTTTTATGATACTCAAGCCCTCTGCTGGGTCAGATTCTTCCTGCTGGATTTGCTTTCACTGCTAGTGATTTTCTTCCAGCGCCCCATTTCTGCAAGCTGGCTTCTGACACCTAAAGCCCCAGGCTGTCAGACTACCCTGCTGCTATCTGATCTCTGAGTTGTGGGTAAGATTCAAGTTCTTTTTCTTTGGCCGAATCAGATGACTTCCATTCACTTGTCCCAAACTTTCCATGACCACTAGAGGCTTGCTGTGTAAAGGAAACAGACAGACTCCCTAAATCTGTGGTTTCCCAACCGTGCACTTAGGCACCCCAGAGCACTACAGTGAATTAGTTAGGACTGTGGCAAGATATTTTCAGTTTTCCAGAGAAGCCCAGCATACTCCACATAGGCTGGACACTGCACAAACTGCTAACTCAAGTTCGTGGTTTCAAAATTAGATTGTGCTGCATTACTTTCAATGCCTTTGGGCAAAACTGGGTTTTTGATGTGCCAAAAAGCAAGAAGTACACAAAAATCAATGGGGCACAGGCAATGAGGGTGACTGCAGCCAAGCTGGTTCCAAGTGTGGACAAGTTTTGCAGATCTCAACAGGTGCACACATCCTGTTAGTAAGTAATCAAGGTTACGAATTATATAAAAATATTCTCCCCCCTCCCGCAATGTATGTCGATTTGTTTTTCAAACAGGTACAAAGGAGTTAGGACAGAAATATGTACTGAATTGCTTGGACCTAAGTACTTACACAGAACTGTTAGATATTTCTTTTGGCCTAGGGTACTGTGAAGAAAATTGGGAAACTAAAGGTCCTATAGGAACCCATAGAAAGTTTGAGAACCCTTGCCCTAAATGCATGAAGGAAGAAATGAAGGCATGAGGGAATACCACTAGGTTGTACTGAGTCTCAGACCTGCCCTCTACAATCTCCTACGCCTTTGTAGGAAATTTTCTCGTATCGAATTTTGATAATTCTTTGTGGGAAGTTCTAACCTTGTTTCAGCGTTCCAGGTTGTTCACACAATGTGATCAGAGGGTGGTGGAGAGTCCCGAGGGACTGGGAATGGTGGCGGTAACTTAGAAGCCAGAGCCTGGTTGGCGGGGCCAGCTGAGAGCCGAAGCAGAGGAGAGAATGAAGGCCGAGGAAACTGGGGCCGCTGCTTGCCCGGCTCTGCTCTGCATTAGGGGGTGGGGAGCCAAGCCTCCTTAGGACACTCCCTCCCCGAGACCTGCCCCACATTGCGTCCCCTGGAGGCCACACTGGGTCCGTTGGCTCTGACGGACAAGCTATCGCCTCACCACTGGGAATCTGAGGGCCTTTGAGCCCCAAATCGTCCCGTGGAAAGGAGGGGTGGCTGCCAATGGGGCCCCACTCGGGGATGCGCTCCTCCCTCCGTCCCCGCCCGCATCCTCAGGTGACTAGCGGACGCCTTTCCGGAGCGGAGCCGGCGGAGCCGGCGGGTCCCTGGCTCCCCGGCTCATACATTAAAGATGCCGAGGCGCCGGGACTGCGGTGCCACAAGCATGAAGACAAATTTTTAATCCCGAGCAAGAAGATGCCGGGAGATGGGGGGCGCGGGAGAAAAATGAATTAGGTTTTTATTATGTGTTTTATTATGCTGTAATTGAACAGGATTAGGTGAGAATACAATATATTTCTGGGGCGGCTGGAGGGGGAAGGGGGCGGGAGAGAGGCTTCCAGCGAGCGAGCGAGAGACAGCGAAGCCCGCGGAGAAGACGCGGTTCCAGAAAGCAGCGGTTCCCAGGGGAGGGCAAGAGCGGCGCGTACCGCGTCCGGGGCTGGCGGGGGGTGGGAGAGGGGCACAAGCGTGACCCGCACCCCCCAGCCCCGCAGTTTGGGCCACATGGGGATGGGTGAGGGAGACTGTATCGGTAGGACTAGGTTAGCTACAGGTCCCACTAGTATATGCTGGAGGGGGTGGGGGTGGGGCGGGCTTGAGAGCTGGAGGGGCTGGGAGCTCACAAACCCGCTCCAGAAGGGAAACTGAGTCGCAGAGGCCAAGGGGCGCAACTGTGAAACACAAGGCGCTCTGGAGTCGTTAGGGTCCCCGAAAGCCCGAGAATCCACACTTGCTTCTCACATCTCTGCCCTGCACACGTCGGGCACAGGCCTTGTAGGTCAGCAACATCTCGGAGCGCCCACCTAGCGCCAGGCCCTTCCTTACTGCAGGGCGACCCCTCCTATGCAGGGCCATATCCCGTCCCACTCCTGTCACCTCCGAAAAGATCCATTCTCTACTCAGGTCTAACCCAGCACCCCCACCCACCCAGCCCTGCGCCCCCGGGGGGCCTCCTCAGGGAAAGGGCACCCAGGTGAGCCCCCGCGCTGGGCTGAGCTAACCGCCCTCCACCCCTGGAACCGCCTCCCTCCCCGGAGCTCTCCTCTCGGTCCGCGCAGGCCGGGCAGCTTCATTAAGGGCCGCCGCCAGCTCCGCGCCTCACCTGCTGCAGCGCCCCTCGCGCTCCACCGGGGACCCGCTCCTGGCGGTGATGAAGAGGCCCATTAGCCGCTTCTACCTTTAGGGCGGACTGGGCCGCTCTCCCCACCTCCCAATTAGGACATTAGAAACCGTCAACCAAGATTAATCGTTGCCCGGCTCCGGGGCAGGGAGATGAGCCCAGATACCGCGGCGGCGCCGCGCACTCCGCTCGGGCCAACTTGGTGTGCGCCCGGCGTACCACCTGCCGCCGCCGGCCCGCCCTCCGCCCCCTAGGCTCGCCTGAAACTCTCAGGTGAGCCCCACGGTGGGGTCCGGAGTGTCAGAGGCCGGAACCCTAGTCTCTGCTGGGTCTCCGTCCTGGGCGCGCTCCAAGGCAAGGCGCGTTGGGGAGGAAGGTGCGCCCTCTCCAGGAGACTCCCTCCCCCACCCCGTTTTCCCAAAGACTCCACTGAAGGGCTTCTGGTCTTCAATGATGGACTGACCATGGAGCTCTCAGAGAGGCTTCCCGGACCCTCTCTTCTCCAAGTGAATCCCTCCTCTTATTCTCGCTCATGACTCGTCGTATTTTTCAGTAGGTGTACCGTATGTGTGCTTTTGCTTTCATTTGTGTGGTTAGATCATTGCTGTCTGTCTCCCCCCACTGGACTATGGGCTCCAGGGAGACGTACTGTGGTTTGGCTCACCTTGGGCTCTGGAGCACCTTCAGTAACCGTGTGTTGAACGAGATAGTGGGCAACAGGCGTTCCCTGTGTCTTTACTGAAACATCTGCTTCCTGCGCAAGCCCCCTCCGTTCGCTTAGCACCTGCACTCTTCCTTCTAGTTCCTATCATAATTGTGACTTATTAATTATTTCCATGATTATCCATTCAATGTCTTCTTCCCCTTGAGGCCATAAGCTCCCCCAGGGTCAGGCAGGGGCTGGGCACACAGCCGCACCCCCAGGCCTGCCAGCCGGACTCTGCACTTTGACAGATTGTTGTGTCTGAGGGCGCAGGAGCTCTAGAGCGCTTCCAACCCCATTCTTTGCAGACTCTGTGGCCTGAAGAGGCAACGTGACTTGCCTAAGGTTACACAGCTAGCTAGAAGCAAAACTAGGATGAAAACAACTTTTCTCTCTAACACGCTCCGATTTTTCTCCCAAGGTCTCATCATCGGGGACCCTGGGGAAGCCCCTTCTTAACTCTAAGGTCTCTAAGCCTTGGGGGGCCTTGGGGGTGATCCTAGGTATCTCTTCTTTGGGAGATGGTGGTGATCCAGAACTAAGCCCATCCCCCTCCCTGCAGGGTATGGGGTTCGAGGCCCAGAGACACCCAATGCGCTGTGTCAACAGGGGCAAATACTTTCAGTTAAGTTTCAACTTTAGTTTATCTTCCCTGGAGGTAAAACTAGGGGATCCCCCTCTACCGCCCTGGAGGGATGTGAATTATCTCTGGTCTCCTTTCCCCCCCTACCCCCACCAAAGTAGCACCGGGAAAAATAATGATTTGGAAACAGAAAATGAAAGGAATACAGAGGAAGTGCTAAGACACAGAGAGTGGGGGCCTGAGATTTTCCTCCCCCCATCATCCCCCCACCACACACACACCCCGTGTCACCTCTCCAGACCCCATACACTCTAGGGGGAGGGCGCGGGACTGGGTTTGGGGATAGGGGTAAGATCAATACTTCACTGGGTTTTGATGACCGCAGGCTTTCACCTTGCAGATAATGGGGTGAGCGGCGGTAAACTCTCACCGACAGAGCGGGCTCCCCCGGCCTTAATGAGATAATCAATACTTGTTCTCGGCTTAATTTCCATCTAATTGCTCTTTAACGACGCCGGATAATGGGCCGCCTCCTGTGAGGAGAGAGCTGGCTGGGAATCCGACCCGCCTCGGACTCCCGCCCCCCTCCCCCGGGCGGGGTGCCCTCGTGCAGGTGGGATGGGGGCGCACCCGGCTCCCGGGCGGGGCTGGAGCTCCCTCCCCCGGCCTCCTCGCCGGGTGCTGCCACCTGCCTGCGGTGTTCTCGGCCTCCGCAGGGGGCGCTCCAGGCCTTGGCTGCGGGATCCCAGGCAGGGCGCCCAGTTCTAGGCTCCGGGCCATTCACCTGACTGGGACACGGAACCGCGCGGTGCCCTCGCTCCCCCAGACCTAGCCTCATCCTCCCTGCTACCCACCGGGCCAGGCAAGTGGAGGCTGAGCCCCCGCGCCGAGGTGAAGGGCCTCTGAACAAGTCCTTTCCTCCTTGTCCTTCTCCCGTCCTTGCACTGTAGGGCGCCGCGTCCGCGAGGCTTTAGGTAAAATGCTGCACCTAAGAAAGGCTCCGATCCAATTTTCCCCTGTGAGCTAGCTGGGCTACGTCCTGCACAGGAAGCTGGTTGGTTACCACAGACCCCTCAGACCAGGAGCGGGGAGGGCAAGAAGGGAGGAAGGCATGGGTGGGACCCCTAGGCCTCATGGCCCAGAGGCTCACATCGTCCCCCAGCTCAGACGGCCACCCGCTTTCCATTCGCCAGAACCCCCCACCCCAACCCCCCATAGCCAGGAGACTTCCTGTCAATACCAGCAGCTCAGGTAGCAGCCGTCACTGTCTCACTTTCTACCTACCTGTCTCAGCACTAGGAGCACCTGGAGAGGCCTTCCCCAAGGCCTCTCGAAGGTCCTGGCATCTCAGGAGACTGATCCCATCGCCCCCCTCCCCCAAGCTCATAGCTCTTGTCTTCTATTAATACTAATCCCGAGGCGCTTTGGCCTCAGGTGCCCAAATGCTTTAACCGAGGATGTGCCCCATCACCTCCCCGCCTCCCGATTTTCTGCTGACTGGACATATACTCACCTGCATCTCTACTGCTTGGCTCTTGAATATGGGGCATTTAAACTTATAAACCACCAGCTGCAGTTCTGGCTCTAGCTGCCCTGAAGGTAGCAGATAAAGATAAGAGTGATAGTGTCAGGACAGTGTGATGGTAGAATCATGCCCGGGCAGCCCCGGGTTCAAGTCTTGACTCTGTTGCTTACTGGTCAGTGTGGCAGTGGGCAAACTTACCTACCGGTCTGAACCCCAGGTTCCTTATTTATTCTTTTAATGTTCATTCATTTAAACTTTTTTAAAAGTGTATTTATTTTTAGAGACAGAGCAGAGGAGGGGCAGAGAATCTCAAGCAGGCTCTGTGCTCTCAAGCGCACAACTTGGTCTCACAAACCGCGAAATCATGACCTGAGCTGAAACCAAGAGTCGGACTGAGCCACCCAGGAGCCCCAATGTTTATTCATTTGAGACAGAGACAGAGAGACAGAGCATGAGCAGAGGAGGGCCAGAGAGAGAGGGAGACACAGAATCCGAAGCAGGCTCCAGGCTCTGAGCTGTCAGCACAGAGCCTGTCACGGGGCTTGAACCCACAAACTATGAGATCATGACCTGAGCCAAAGTCTCAGATGCTTAAACAACTGAGCCACCCAGGCGCCCCCTCAGTTTCCTTATTTAAAAAGTAAGTTTCGGCTCAGGTCATGATCTCACAGTTTGTAAGTTCGAGCCCCGCATCGGGCTCTGTGCTGACAGCTCAGAGCCTGGAGCCTGCTTCAGATCTGTGTCTTCCTCTATCTTTGCTCCTCTCCTGCTTGTGCTCTCTCTCTCTCTCTCTCTCTCTCTCTCTCTCTCAAAAATAAACATTAAAAAAATAAGTAAGTTTAATAAGCCTACCTTACAAGGCATTGCAAGTCTGCAACAAGCTAATGTATGTAAATTGCCGGCCACAGTGCCTGGCACACTGGAACCTTTGCTCAGCGGTAGCTGTTGTTGTTGTCGTTGCTATTGACTTTTGGAGCCAAAGACCGATCTATTCGAGGATCATATCCGCAAAGGTTACAGGGGCAGGCAGGAGTCTTCAATGAGGCAAACTGGTCCCACCATCAGGACTAGGGTGAGCTGGAGAGGGCCAGACCCATCTAAAACAGCAGCCACTACTTATGCTCAGTGGTTGCTAAGTGGACCAGATTCCCCAGGTTTTCTTTTCTCTCTCCCTCCCTCCCCCCCACTCCCTCTTTTTTAGCAGCACCAGCGGCTTGATAGCTTGATATCAGCTTGACTTTTCTTACCTCCCTATCTCAGCACTAAGAGCAGCGGGGAGTTCTCCTCCAGGCCTCCC
Organism: Prionailurus viverrinus; assembly: GCF_022837055.1. NCBI lineage: Eukaryota > Metazoa > Chordata > Mammalia > Carnivora > Felidae > Prionailurus > Prionailurus viverrinus. The sequence goes on from NC_062571.1 coordinate 60,177,798, forward strand.
TGAGCATCCTGGCCTGCCGACGCTGCCCCCCACATTCTGGATTTTTATGCTGAAATATTGGCAATTAGTTAGAAACCCAAAAACCCTGTGCCAAATACAACATGTCCGAAGGCTGAATTCACCCTCGTCTCTCAGAGGAAACTGAGGTTCAGATGGGTCGCAGCTGCTGGCAAAGCTGACGGGAAGCCTGGATGCTAAGTTCAAGTAGGAACTTCTGTAAGGCCCTTCCCACACTGTCGGCCTTTCCAGCTGCCGCACGCTGGAGATGCTGCCAGTGGCTGGGCCGGTGGCACGGTCGCCTTCGCTCTTGGGCTAAATCCCAATTCTTTAGAAACGTTGTAGACAGCCGCGCGGCGCGAAGTCACGTCTCGGGAGCCTTGGAGATCTCCGCTTTTAGCTTAAAGCACCATTTTGTACCCATTTCTTGAACTCAACCGCAGTGTGATTCTACTCAACGAATTCCCCACTTGGGTCTCCCTTTAATGGGGGGACCGAGCCAGCAGGAGGTTCGCTAGCCATGGTTCTCCTGTGCCCTCTCTTGGTACCTCTCTTCCTGCACCTTAACCACTGGGGAAGAGGAGAGAAAGTGCACAAGTGTGTCCGGGGTTTCATGTGGCTTCATACTGACGTGTGAGGCTTATGGACTTTTGGACATGCTCAGAGGTTCATGCTGAGTCTCGTGTTTGTTCTTTTTTAATTTTTTTACGTCCATTTATTTATTTTGAGAGGGAGAGAAGCAGAGGGAGAGGGAGAGAGAGAATCCCAAGCAGGCTCTGTGCTGTCAACATGGAGCCCGCCATGAACCGAACCATGAGAACATGACCTGAGCCCAAATCCACAGTCTGACTCCCGACCTCGGTTGGGAGAGCCCCGTGTTTGTTCTTTACCGCCCGTCCTTTCTAACATGTTTGTTCTGTTAGTGCTGAGTTGCCCACACTGAGCAGAGATGGCGGTTACTCTTTGCCTAGGATTATACTCACCTTATTCTGATTCTTGCCCGGGGTCAAGAGGTTTCTACGTGGTGCGGTTGCCTAAAAGCCAAGTAGTTCCTAATAGTGTTCTTTCTGTCTTCCATCAGCCCTTGAGAAAACATGCTACCATTTCTTCTTTGGAGTTCTGAGCATACATTTCCCAGATTCTTCCTTGGTTTCAAGGAAAGCTTGGTTTCAGTTCGGAGAAGTCTCGGATGTTATTAACCTATTGCCCAACTCCCCACAGAAGCCAACACTGAACTTGTTATACGTCAAAAGCAAAGGTTGAAAGTGGGGTATGAGCAAAGGATACGGTCACAGACAAGTGTAGTTTGGGGTCCAAAATCTTTTCCTGGTCAAATGGTCTTGATGGGGCTTCCAGACAGATGGCCTTGCAGGGGTCATCTTAGTTTTGGTTCCTCAGAAATCACATCCCGAGACAAGGTTTGAGTAGAAGTTGTTTATTTGGCAAACCCCCCAGAGAACACAGTGAGGGAGAAGGGAAGTGAGGGAAGGGGGGGGGGCCGGAAACAAATAGAGGGTGCATCAGTGAGTGAGTTACCACTGAGGGTAACTGGGGCTCAGTCCCACTGGAGCCCTTCCGGAAGACCAGACAGAATACACCTCAGAATTATCCCACTGAAAGGAAATGAAGCAGAGGTATTTACCCTTCAACTCCTGCCCCTCACCTGATATGGCTTCCTCTTGGGTTAACTGTGGCATGTTTAGCCTGCCCTGCTACCTGAGCTCACTCTAGGGGCTCAGACCCACGAGACTGTACAGGAATGAACTGTCTGCAGGTAAACTTTGGGGTGGCCAAGAGTAAATGCGTGGGGCATGGACTGCATCTGCAGCAGGGGGAGACTTGTGCTCCAGGCTGGCCAGGCCTTGGCCATCTGATTAATTCTCCTTGAGCATATCACTCAAGCAGAGTCAATGAGATGTTATCCTGTGATTTGACATATTGATGCTTTTTTTTTTTTTCTGGAAGCCATAAATATGATGCAGGCTGAAGCTGCTTCTGGCCTTCTTCCCTGACTGCTTGGAAGAAAATGCGAGGGGCGCCTGGGTGGCTCAGTCGGTTAAGCGACCGACTTCAACTCAGGTCACGATCTCGCGGTCCGTGAGTTCGAGCCCCGTGTCGGGCTCTGGGCTGATGGCTCAGAGCCTGGAGCCTGCTTCGGACTCTGTGTCTCCCTCTCTCTCTGCCCCTCCCCCGTTCATGCTCTGTCTCTCCCTGTCTCAAAAATAAGCGTTAAAAAACATTAAAAAGAAAATGCTAGAAGTGGATTCATCAGTTTGGTTGTACTGGTATGACATTCAGGAGAGAGGTCTGGGCCAGCGGTGAAAATTTGGGCATCATCTGGACATATAAAATAATGGTAGAATGAATAAAGGATCACTGTAGATGTCTCAGCAGGAAGTTATCTCGTTGGCCTCACTTACACAAAATTGTCTTCAAGTAAAAAGCAAGGCAAGACTGAAGAGCCTGCCACTTTGGAGAACATCACTTGTCATTACCAGGTCTTTCCTTCTGAGTATGCCATAATGAACGGTTGACCTCCACCATTGACCCTGGGACTCTGCCCTTGCCCCCAGCTGCCCCAACAGGTAGATGTTGAGTGTGAAAATGTATATTTAGCTTTCTTGACAACTAGCCTCCTTTCTCTTCAATGATTTTTTAAAAAAAAATTTTTTTTTTCAACGTTTATTTATTTTTGGGACAGAGAGAGACAGAGCATGAACGGGGGAGGGGCAGAGAGAGAGGGAGACACAGAATCGGAAACAGGCTCCAGGCTCCGAGCCATCAGCCCAGAGCCTGACGCGGGGCTCGAACTCACGGACCGCGAGATCGTGACCTGGCTGAAGTCGGACGCTTAACCGACTGCACCACCCAGGCGCCCCAATGATTTTTTTTTTTAGATTTTATTTTTTAAGTCATCTCTAAACCCAATTTGGGGCTCAAACTCACAACCCCAAGATCAAAAGCCGCATGTGGCACCGACTGAGCCAGCCAGGTGCCCCTCCCTTCAATGACTTTCGATAGTAACTTAAAAAGCAACTTATATACTAAATGACATTTGGTTTAGTGTTGTAGATTCTACAAGTTGTTCCCCTGGCATGCTCTTTAGTCTCCCATACCCCAGAAGACCCACTTATTCACCTCATAGTACACAAACCTATACATGTAATAAAATTTCAATTATAAACACACACACACACACACCACATGAATGTATGTAAAAATTAGTGAAATCTGAATAAGGTCCATAGTTTGGTTAGCAGTTAATAGTATTGTAGCAATGTCAATGTCTGGGTTCTGTTAATTATACTATGGTTATATAATATGGTTTCATTGGGGTCAGGTGGGTGAGGGTACATGGGAACTTTCTGTGCTATTTTTTTATGTGTATTTTTTTTTAAATTTTTTTTTCAACGTTTATTTATTTTTGGGACAGAGAGAGACAGAGCATGAACGGGGGAGGGGCAGAGAGAGAGGGAGACACAGAATCGGAAACAGGCTCCAGGCTCTGAGCCATCAGCCCAGAGCCCGATGCGGGGCTCGAACTCACGGACCGCGAGATCGTGACCTGGCTGAAGTCGGACGCTTAACCGACTGCGCCACCCAGGCGCCCCTTTTTATGTGTATTTATTTATTTTGAGAGAGAGAGAAAGAGAGCCAGCTGGGGGGGAGAGAGAGAGAGAGAGAGAGAGAGAGAGAATCCCAAGCAGGCTCTGCATTCTTTTTTTTTTTTAAATTTTTTTTAACGTTTATTTATTTTTGAGACAGGGAGAGACAGCATGAACGGGGGAGGGTCGGAGAGAGAGGGAGACACAGAATTTGAAACAGGCTGCAGGCTCTGAGCTGTCAGCACAGAGCCTGACGCGGGGCTCGAACTCACAGACCGTGAGATCATGACCTGAGCTGAAGTCGAAGTCGGATGCCTAACCGACTGAGCCACCCAGGTGCCCCAGGCTCTGCATTCTTAGCACAGAGCCAGACTGGGGGGTTTCAAACTCAGAAACCGTGAGTTCATGACCTGAGCTGAAAAGTCAGATGCTTAACTGACCAAGCCACCCAGGCACCCCTGTGCTATTTTTGAAACTTCTATGCAAATGTTAAATTATTTCAAAATAAAGTTGTTTTTTTTTTTTAATCCAGGGGAGGAAATCCCTGTGGACTGGCCATCTTAGATCTTAGGCTCTACAATATTTACTTAATGGCTACAATTGAAAAGACTGCCAATACCAAGTGTTGGCAAGGATGTGGCACAATGGGAGCTCTCATTAATTGCTGGTGACTATGTAAATTGATAGAGTCACTTTGGGAAAATGGTTTGGTAATAACTGCTAATGTTGAATGCGTGTATATCACATGAAGCAGCTACTCCATTCCTAGGTGTATTGCAATTTATATATAAATCGAAAGCAGGTAAAATTAAAATATGAAGTTAGAAATGGTTACCTAGTGGCGAAAGGAGGGATTAATGGTTGTGATGGGTTGTGATGAGGGTTTCTGGCGGTTTTAACAATGTTCTATTTCTTGACCTGGATGATGATCACACGAGTATTAATTTTGTAATGATTAATTGCCCTATATCTCTATTTTGTGCACTTTTTCTGTTTGTCTTTTATACTTCAAAATGGGAAAAAAGTGAAAAAGAAGAACAAGAAATGTAGAGAGGATCTAAATGACTTAAACATCCTTTCTAAGTTTATTAATTCAAAATATGGCCAAGTCATCAGGTCAGATGGAGCTACAGTCTCCATCTCAAAGGTGGATGGGACACTGAGGGTGGGACAGAGAGAGTTGCCTCCTGGGATATAGGAAGAGTAAACTGTTTCACCTGATCTCTCTCTGCATGTCTTAAGGCTCATTTTACTTGACTTAATGCCTAGGTATTCCAGACAGCTCGTCTCCTGAGTATTCCAACTTTCATTTGGTAATATTATTTGTAGTCACATTATAATGTGTATCTGCCCGCCTGGCTGTCCCAAATTTCTAAATTTATCTCAACATCCTAAACCTACCTATAAAAAATAGCCTCTAATTTTTTGTGGAAAATAAATTTTACAAAATAAAGGAATAGTGAGCTGTATACTCAACGACTTGCCTCGTTCTGAATTGTCTTAAGGTGTTTACTGATGATATATATGGCAAATATTTACACAGTAATGATTAGTATCCAGATCCTTCTCCTTTTCACTTAACCTTGTTTTCCTACACATATTTTGACTAAGTTCACCTATTTGTCATCATTGGTATCTACAAGGTATTCCATCTTAATTATCTGTTGAGCCTTCTTTGACTTAACTGGTTCTAATGTTCTCAGAAAACACAATTCCTCCGTATCTGTCTCTCATGGGTCAGTTTGGACCATTTGTTTCACTTCTGCCTCTTCATCAAAGTGGCAACCCCCCTATTTTCACCAGCCATGTCAAAAGAGGCTGGTGTCAGGTTGGAAGGTGTGATCCCTCCTAAGTAATTTCTTACCCGGTTACACACTGATCTTTTACCCTTGTTTCTTCTGCTGTTCATCTGTATAAGACCCATTTCATTCTATCATTATATCTAACAACTATTTCATGGGTCAGTGGCTGAAAGTGAAGATACGATAGCCTGTGAACTCCAGGCTATGAATCATGGTGGAAAGCAAACTACATTCTATGCCTCCTCCTCTCAGTACAAGCGTCTACAGTCAAGGGTGGGGAAGAGAAAGAGGCAGTACTATGTATTCTTCAGGACACTGAATGGGAATAGATGTTATCGAATGTGTTTTGCAGTCTGAATTGGATTAGTGTCAGATGATGAGGCTCTGGGAACATAGCTAGACTTTCAAATTGTCTTTTGCAAAAAAATCCCTTCTAAAAATATTTGTTTTACAATATGTGGTGTTTTTCCAGGAACACATCTTTACTTAATAAAAGCAGATCTGTACCGTCAACATCTTTGGTGCCTACTGTATGCACGGTCTTGTTCTCATCGCCAACCGCATGCCCACCAGAGGGCGCTCGTTCCCCGTCTATCCAGCCTTCAGCGACTCCGAAAGTCTAAATTAAACTTGACTTTCACACACAGGAAGTCTTTCACATTTAATCCCCAAATATTTACCAAGAATTTACTGTGCTGCTAGGCGCAGGGCTAGGTGCACAAGATACAGTGAAGAGTCAGACACGATTCCTAATGTCAAACGCTTAGAGCATAGCAAATACTGAAAGCAAACAACCGGCTACAGTAAAGTGGGGTAAGTGAAGGGTTTGTAGGTCTGGGGAGTTTGCTGTTTAAATACTGGCTCCAAGTCTTAGAAGCCGGTAACAATTCATTTTGAGATCCCCGACTGCTTCCCCTCTGTATACTGGGAGTGATCACCCTCAAGGCATTTTGTAATTCAGAGTCAGACTTCCCTGAGTGGCTCCATTAGTCAGTTCCGCAATTTCAAGTCCCTTCCGACCCACTCTCCTGTTTTTCTCAGGACTTCCTGCAGTTTTCTTACAGTTCACATCTGCCCCAGGTCAACATTTCAGTTGACCCCAGGGCAAAAGACTGGGGATTACCCACAAATATCTGCCATCGCCGGCCCCGCCCATTCTTTTTCCGGTTTAAAACCCGCGGGCCTTTCCTGCTCCGAATTCCTAGGCTTCCTGTTCAGGTTCTCGCGATAGTTGTGAGATCTCGCGCGAAGTTTGCTCCCTGTCCCTCCGGAGTTTGGGGGACCGCGGTGACTGTGTATCTGTTTTCGCCCACCTCATCAGAGCCTCCTCTGGCCAGGAGTGACGTGCCCGCGGCTAGGGAACCCCTAAGTGGAAGGGCTTGTCCAAGTTGAGGTCCGGACTAACAGTCCTGGACCGCATCAGGGAGTTGGACTCTCCAGGCCTCCAGTACGCATGCGGAGCGGATCCCCCTGGGCGGTCGGCAGGCTGCCGCCAGCCCTGAACTTCGAGGTTAGTCAGGAGGCCTCGGAGGCCGCTAGGCTGGGGGCCAGGTCCTTCTGGCCCGAGACTGACTAAATACTGTCACCTCCCCCGCTGCAAAGCGCAGTTTTCGCCCCCTACACACTGAACTGCTGCGCGGCTTCTGTAAGCCGCTAGGGGCAGGCTAGGGCGGGGCCTGGCCGACCCCCTGTAAGGCGGGCGGGCCTCCAGGAACGCTCTCCTCCCCGCCCCCAGCCCACAGTGCCACGGTGGCGCTGGTGGCGGCCGCGAAACCAAATGCCTCCGGCCCTGCCGGCCTTGGAACTAACTATAACCTATAATCCCGACCCGGAGCGAGGTCCCCGGGGGAGGCGCCCCGCCCACCTCTCCCTGCGGCTGCTAGTCGGCTGGGACCTCTAATCTCCAGGCTCATCCGTGGGCTGAGGCACCTGCCGGATATGGGGAGGGAGGACGAGGCCAGATGTGGTGAGGCAGATGTAAGCACCGAATCTCTGACCGGCGCCTTAGTGGGGAAGCTGGGTGGACGAGACTGCAGTAGTCCCTGGGAAGCCAGCCCTGGGCTGCGGGGAGACTACATTGGTTGGCTCTGCCCTCCAGGAGCCAAGGCACCAGAGCTCCTACGGCCTCTGCGTTACGCAGCTGCTCTAGCAGACCCCAGGGACTGTAGAGTAGGATGGGACAAGACTTAGACCTTCACTCGGCTCTTTCGAGCTTCCCAGCCACCCTCATAGCCCCTACTCCCAACCCCCCACCCTATCCTGCCCCCTGTCTTCTCCCAGCTTCGGTGTCCGGTTACGACTCCTCACTTTTCACTGTGACTTTGGCCCAGCTAGGGGAAGTGGCCCAGGAGGGTCCTGTGCGGCTGCATAAAATTGGCAGCTTCAAAACTGAAGGGAGGGGGTTGTGTGCGACGTCGAGAGGCGGGGAGAGGGGGCGGAGGAGTTGCTCTCCGAGTCCAAGCCCTTGGGCTCTCTCAGAGATCCTCAAGCCGGAGCAGAGGGGGCTGGCAGGCCCAGCCTTTTGTTGGCCTCTGCTTTCTTTCCACTGCCTGCTTTTTCGGACCGGAATCACGGCTGCTCTGAAGGGCTTAGTCCTAGACAGTAGGTGAGCACTCTGGGCCCCAGGGCATCTACTCTTTCCGCGTTTCCTCCCTTGTTAACAACTCCTTAGCTCTGGGGCCATCCATTCCCATCTACCTCTAGGACAGGAAGCTTCAGAGTTGGATGGTCTGTGGTGCTGCTGCTGCTGTGTGTGTGTGTGTGTGTGTGTGTGTGTGTGTGTGTGTGTGCGCGCGCGCGCGTGCATGTTGGCGCCTGAGTTTTACCATCCTGTCCTCTCATCTGTCCCCAACCCCAGAAACCCGGTCCGATCAATAACTGGATGACTCCTAGAGAGTCACTATGCTTCTGTGTTGAGGGTCTCCTTGACTCCAAGGCAGCAGGGAAGGGGGCAGTGCTTGGGTCAAACTTTGGTACAAGTAACAGTGAGGTTGCTTCTGACCTCCTGACCTGGCTTCCCTCCCTGGCAGGGTGCCACGAACGCGCTGATGCCCAGAGCGCTCGCAGGGCTTCCAGCTAACCATGCCACGGCCGCCGGCAGCTGCCCTGGCGCTGCCCTCGCTACTGCTACTGCTGGTGGTGCGGACGCCGCCCCCGACAGGCGCGCGACCGTCCCCAGGCCCCGATTACCTGCGGCGCGGCTGGCTGCGGCTGCTGGCGGAGGGCGAGGGCTGCGCTCCCTGCCGGCCAGAAGAGTGCGCCGCGCCACGGGGCTGCCTGGCCGGCCGGGTGCGCGACGCGTGCGGCTGCTGCTGGGAATGCGCCAACCTCGAGGGCCAGCTCTGCGACCTGGACCCCAGCGCCCACTTCTACGGGCGCTGCGGCGAGCAGCTTGAGTGCCGGTTGGACGCAGGCGGCGACCTGAGCCGCGGGGAGGTGCCGGAGCCGCTGTGCGCCTGCCGCTCGCAGCGCCCGCTCTGCGGATCCGACGGCCGCACCTACGCTCAGATCTGCCGGCTGCAGGAGGCGGCCCGCGCTCGGCCCGATGCCAACCTCACTGTGGCGCACCCGGGGCCCTGCGAATCGGGTACGCACGGCCCGGGGTCCCTACCCCTGGCGCTCGAGGCCCTGATCCCCGACCTCCGACTGAATTGGTCTTTGGCCAGCGGAGCGAAAAAGATGAGGCAGGGGAGTGCTCGACTTCAGTATAAGAGCCCGCGCTCGCTGCTGGTCCGCAGAGACCGCTGCCCTAAGGTGCGGTCCGAGCTTTGTCAGCAAGCTGTGTGCCCTGAGGCGCGTGAAAGCTCCAGACCCGGCCGGCGGGACGGACCCCTCTGAGGGAGCAGGCACAGAGCCAATGATTGGTCTCCCAAAAGGGAGAGAGTGAAGAGACTCCCAGGTTTTGCCCAGACCGCTGGAGCCCAGGCAACGCGATTTGGGTTCCAGTGAGATGAAATCAGGTTTCACTTGGGCGGATTCGGATTCGCAGAGCAAGCTGTTAGCCCAGTCTCCCGCCTCCCTTCTCTTTCTTCTGGGCCTCGGGAGTAGTGAAGGAGGGGGCTCTTCCAGCTCCTCCCTCCGATCCCGGGTGGGGGTGGTGGTGGTGGTGGTGCTGAGGGCCATTCAAGCCTCAGGTTTCCTTTGGCAGCTTTAGTAACTTTCGCTTCCTGAGCCCCTTTGAGGGATCTGGCCTGGCCGTGGCTGCTTGGAAAACAAACACCGGCAGGGTCCCAACACTTTACCCCGCAACTTCAGGCTTTCTGCCTGCTGCCCAGATCTGGTTTCAGGTTCTCTGCCTTTCCCACGTGGGAATCCCCCCCTCTCTCGCCCCCTTCCCTGGTCCCAGAGTGGGGGGTAGGGGGAGGGCCGCTCTTCTGGTCTTTGGCAACTGGACTGGTTAGGAAAGGGGGAGGGTAGGGGGAGGTGTCAGTTACAAGTATAGCAGGACAGGGGCCTAGAGGGTGGAATGAGGACAGGGGAGCAATCAGGGACAGAGTGTGGCTGCCAAGCTGAGGTGTGGACCTGTGTGCTCGTTCGTGCATCCTGTTGCATGTGCCTCGCCACTTCTGGGTTTGTACCTGTGTGTACCCGCACCTACATTTGTATGTACCTGTGTGTACATGTCATGTCTTGCTTATGGAATGGATGTGTATCTACCTGAGCGTCTGTTGTGTCTCCCCGCAAACACATCCATGAGGGTTCATACATGGGCTTCTTGCTGGGCGAGATGTGCCACCCTGTTCTCAGGCCTTCCGCCTCCACCCCTAGAGCCCCAGATCGTGTTGCACCCATATGACATTTGGAACGTGACGGGACAGGATGTGATCTTTGGCTGTGAGGTGTTTGCCTACCCCATGGCATCCATCGAGTGGAGGAAGGACGGCTTGGACATTCAGCTGCCAGGGGATGATCCCCACATCTCAGTGCAGGTAGGATAGGGAGCAGAGGCCTCCCTTGGGCAGCCCAGGGTCCCCCTAGAAGGATCTTGCTGACCCTTTCTCTGGCTCCAGTTCAGGGGTGGACCCCAGAGGTTTGAAGTGACAGGCTGGCTGCAGATCCAAGCTGTGCGTCCCAGCGATGAGGGTATCTACCGCTGCCTGGCCCGCAATGCTCTCGGCCAGGTTGAGGCCCCAGCTAGCCTGACAGTGCTCACGCCGGGTAAGGGGGAGCCCTGGGCTCCGGGGACTGGGGGGACTGGTGGTGGATTCAGGACCTCACACGTGCGCGCGCGCGCGCATATGGGTGCACACGCAAGTATGACTTTCTCACAGTCTGGGACACGTGGGTACCGACGGCCCCTCTTTCCTGTTCTCTCTCCTTTGCCCACATGTGTTTGCAGACCAGCTGAACTCTACAGGCATCCCCCAGCTGCCATCCCTACATCTGGTTCCTGAGGAGGAGGCTGAGAGTGAAGAGGGCGAGGATTACTACTAGGTCCGGAGCTCTGGCCTATGGGGGTGGGTGAGTGGGGACAGTATTCATCCCTGCTCTTGAAAAGACCTGAAAGGGGGAGCGGGGGCCTTTAATCACTTTAATGCCCTTAATAGGGGAGACGTGGTAGTGGTAAGTAGGAAGACAAAGTTGGAGGATAAGGAGAGAGGCAGAGACTAGGGGTGGTGGGATGCTAAGAGGCCCATGGAGGCTAAGTGCCCTGGCCAGGACAGTCTCCAGCGGGGGGACCAACCAGGCAGAAGACAGCAGCTGCCTGCTGGTCCCTAGGCTGGGTGGGGGTGTGGGGGCGCGTGAAGAGTGGGCACAAGGAGGCAACCAAGGTCCTCCATTTCTTTCTGAGAGCCCTCCCTCCAGCCCTGCTCAGCCAGTCTTTCTAACTACCCAGCTCCGGCTGTTATTTTTCTAGTCCCTAACCTTTGCCTAGCCTCAGTTTACCCATCCTCAAAACTCACCTTCTAGAAATTTCCCCCCTCACCTAAGTCCCAGTTGCACTTACTAACTGTAGTCCTCTTTGCTGTTGGCCATCTGTTGTCTAGAAAAGCATAATGGAGCATGGTTTAGTCCAGGGCAGTAAAATGGGCATTTGGTCATGACCGGCTTCTGTCATTCTGGAAACCCCACAAGGCCAGCACCATATCTTATAGCACTCTGTATTGGACAATGCCTAGCACAGGACTAGGCACAGTAGGCACGCAATAAAGGATTTATGAACAAACTGAGTCACACGGATGCACAGATGGTTCATGCAGATGTGCACATGAAGACCACATTTCCTTGGGAGGCATCCAAAAGCTGTGGGTCCCACTCCCTAAGCACACGCCTGCCAGATGTATGGAGGGGAAGCTTGAGCTGGGGCCTCCCTTGCCCTCTAGGGAGGAAGGCTGAAGCCATCTGGTTGGAGGGAGGGTATCTTCCCAGTCTGGTCTCCATTTGTGCTGGACTAGAGTTAGAGTGCCTGCCCCCTCTGTTCAGCCCACTCTGGTCCCCTCCCTAGGCAGAGTGGCGAACCAGGTCTATGTGGGTAGGGCCCCAGTGTAAAAGCACAAGCTGGATGAGGGAGGGGAGATGCTTGGCCACCAGTATGGGCCAAGCCCTGGGATTCCCCTAGGAACCCACCCATTTCCTTGTTGAAACCAGACAGAAGTCAGGTAAGCCTGTTTCCTCATCTACCAACTGTGACCTGTCCTGTCTGGCTGAGGGTCCTTCACAGAGCCACGTTTTTTTCCCTCCCCACATCTCTCTTCACACTCTCCTTACTTAGCCAAGGGGCACTGGTGAGGCACAGTGTTTATTGAGTGATTGAAGCAGAAAATGAAAACTTAAGTTCGGGAGGCCTAGACCCTGTGTATGGATGGCGACAGTCTCCTGCGCGCCTGGGCTCCGCCTAGAGCCTGGCGCCACCACCGGAGAGATTGCAGTTGGCTCAATGTCTGAGCTTGTCCTTTGGGGCCCGAAGCAGGGAGCCCGGGCTCTTGGGAGGGGCGTGGTCAGGAATCCCAATGCGAGGGCTTGGCGGTGCCTCCCGCGGAACCGCAGGGCTCCTCCAGAGGCTAAGCCAGAGGACAGCTCTCATGGCCTAGTCCCGTCTAGAGCCCGGCGGCCCCAGAAACTGCGTTCCACGGCACGAGCGGGTTGGATACTTGAGGCGAATTCCAAGGCGACCGTGGAAGCAGGAGTAGGGACGTGAGCAGTGTGCCAGGGATAGAGGGGTCGTGTTGTCTGGCGTCCGGAACAGAAGGTGGTGTGCTCCTGGGGTGCCTGGGTGGCGCAGTCGGTTGGGCGTCCGACTTCAGCCAGGTCACGATCTCGCGGTCCGGGAGTTCGAGCCCCGCGTCAGGCTCTGGGCTGATGGCTCAGAGCCTGGAGCCTGTTTCCAATTCTGTGTCTCCCTCTCTCTCTGCCCCTCCCCCGTTCATGCTCTGTCTCTCTCTGTCGCAGAAATGAATAAACGTTGAAAAAAAAAATTAAAAAAAAAAAAAAAAAAAAGAAGGTGGTGTGCTCCGGATTGAAAGAGGGGACGTGGTCAGGGTTCTGTGGAAGCCTGGGAATCCTTCACAGGCTAGTTCTTCGAAGGGGACTCCGGTGCGGCTGTGCTCGAAGGCGCCCCCTGGCGGGCCCATCGATCCTACCGCGCCCACCTGCAGAGCAGAGGCTCCACCCGACCCAACCGGGGTCACACGCACCCCCGGAATCCGTACTCCTTGTTTGCTCATGCAGACTTTGTAGAGTATTCGCGTGCAGCCTCCTTACAGCCTCAGTTTCCCCCCTCCGCAACCCTGCTGGTTTAGGCCCCGCAGCCTGGAATAGAAGGAATCCCTGCTGCTCTACCCGCCCCCCACTCCCACCCCCTCCCCTCCTCTGCTCCGCGGACGGGCTTTAATAACGTCGCTGGAAAGTGACACGCGATTTATTATTAAAGTAATGCGGGGACGGGAAAGGTTTAATAAACGCGCTGCGATGCCGAGGATTATTCACCGCAAATAAATGAGAGCGCGGGCGGCGTTTTAATAAATAATTTCCCGCCGCTCCCGGGGGAAGAGAGGGGAAGAGGAGGGGGAAGCAGAGCCGCTGCCAGAACTCCGGCCTCGCCTCCCAACGGGTTTCCAAGCCTTCCCTGCGTTTTCTGTTCGAGGTTGCTCACCCCCGAAATGTGAGGTTCCGTGCGAGCTGACTCGAAGTGGCGGGAGGACCTCTGTTGCACCCCACTTCCCTCACCTCCGGGATTTGAAGTGGTTTGGTTAAGATGAGCGAATGTACTTCCTTCCGACTCTAAGCCAGAGATCGGAGTCAACACTGGACCGGTGCAGGAGGGGTTAACCGGGACCTGCTCCTCCCTAGCCCAGGGTACTAGGTCCCAGGGCCTGGCCATTCCCTCGGCTTTTGGCTGACTCCCGCTGGGCATCCAGGGCACGATGTCGGGGGTACACCGGGGGTCGGAGGGCTGTGTGTACAGGAGTGGAGGTGCCACGCGTGTACAGATGACCTTGACTCGCTCCTCCGCCGTCGTGGGGAATCTGCTTATTACTACGAAGGCTCCTAGTAAAGGCCCTTGAGCACGCTGTTCTGAACAGAGGGAGTCTGGGTGAGGCCCAACCCTTGACTCACTGGTGAAGGGGGCTGGATTTGAGGGCTGAGCAGAAGAGGGACCCCCAAAGAGGAGTCCCCCCTCCAACAGAAGCCTGGAGGCCCCAGAGGAGGAGTTCGACTTCGGAGAGGGAACGAGTTTGCAGACTTTGGGGACGAAGGATATGTCCACCGCCCTGCTGGGTAGGGGAGTGACGGGGAAGCTCTTGGGGTACGCCGACTCCACCAGTTTTGTGCCTTGGCCAAAAGGGGCGACATCTCTGGCAACACTTGGGAGTACAGGAAGTGGCAAAGGAGTGCCATCTGGTGGATATTTCTGGTTGCGGCAGCCAGACCTGGGCCGGTGGGGGGGGGGGGGGGAGGGCGGGGTTTAGACAGTTAAATTGACTGGAAATTTCTGAGTAAAAAGGTGCTTCTATTTGTATTCATTTATGTATGTGAGCGTGCACACGTACCTACACCTACATATATGTGTATATGTGTGTGATATTTACATGTAATGTCTATTATATGTTCATAGTAGTTATATGTGTGTGTGCTTACCTGCATTTTATGAGGTGTGTGTATACATGTATGTATGTACATCACAATATGTTATATATATGGATTATCTAAAAGCATATGTGTGTATGTGGATAACCATGTAGACACGTATATGTATGTGTGTGCATAAGCATTGTATACATGGATGTATCGTTATTTGTGTATATACATGTATACACATTTGCAAATATATGTTCCATTATGTATTATACATTTATTTGCAAATATATGTTCCATTACGTGCCATTCTTTCAACAAATACTTGTTATGTGCTAACATCATTGTAGGAGCTGGAGGTACGTCACAGAAAGGCACATTGTCCCTGACTCATGGAGCTTACATTCTGTTCTAACATGTGCATGTGAATGTATGTATAGTTAGATTAATTATATACGTGTGTGTTTACAGGATTACATGCACATGATTGTGTAACTCTGTCTACACATGTGAGGGGCAGACAAGCTTAAGCCCTCTTCTGGTGGACTTGGAGATTTATTGAACTCTTTTTTGCTCAAAATTTCAGGTCCTATCACCTAGGACTCTATTCTAAGTGTGCAGACAGCTTAAGGCAGAGGGAAATAGGCTGGAGACACAGGCCCATCACCTCCTGGGATATATTTTGGTCACTTCCTCAGCCCTGTAAATGACTAGATTCTTTCTAAAAGGGTGAACAGTTATGGAAATCCACTCTGGGTAATGAGATGTTAATGAAGCTCAACTCTCACCTCTCAAAGCAAAGCACCTTGGGAGGAAAGTTTGAAGATTGGGATGGGTGGGAATGGAGTCTGGGAAGGTAGCGGTAGGAAGGTGTTCTCTGAGGGCAGTGGTTGGGGCATGTAGAGAGTAGAAGGGATCTGATCTGGAAGGTAGTGATGAGAGCTCTGGGAGTCAGTTGCAGATAATGGAGGGTGTTTTGAGAACTCTGGGAGGGATGGGCTGGTGGATAGAGATGGGACCCAATGGGAGTAATGAGGTTAGGATTAGGGATGGAGTTGGAGGGGTCCAGATATAGAGGCTCTGGTGGCAGTCTCGGGGTGGAACCTGGAGGCCAGCTCAGATGGAGTCATCCCTGCATTTCTCCCCACTCTCCCTTCTCCATTCTGGGGCCCCTAATGTTCTCTAGTCCTCTCTCTGCTCGAGCTGGGTCCCAGATATGCTGGTGGCAGAGAAGAGTGGAGGCCGTGGGGCTTGGCCTGGCTCAGGTGACTCACTGGTAGGTGAGGTGAGGCACGGATCCCAACACCACTGGACCATGAAGCCTCATCCCAACTGCCTGGGTCATTGCCCGCCGCTTTGCCATTACCGCTTTCAGTTTGGGCTCAGCGCAGGGGGTTCAAACAAGGGTGAGGCCTGGACCTGGGAAAGGTCACAGATCCCCCTCCCCACATACACCCACACATTCCTGGGACTGAATTAGGAAAGGTGCTTCTGAATGATTTCTTCCTTCTTTCCCTCCTTTGCTAGATGTTTTCCAGATGCAGTCAAGGCCAGAAGCCTTCAGGTGCCCCTTGGTCTGTGGCAACACCTCAAGCCCAACTATTTCCCCCTAAAACCAGGGCTTCTGTCCCTTCGTTGCCTCTCTTCCCTTCCTTCAGTCTCTCTTTTCTTCCCAGGGTTGAGATCTTAGATCCCTGGTGTGTACAGGGGGAGGGGCTGAACACAGAGGCTGGCTTTATTTATTTATAAATCCCGGCCTGAATTTATTTTTGACATTTTCTCTGCCAAGCGAGTGGCCGAAGGCTCTCTGAACAGGGTGGACAGTTACGAAAGCCAGCTTGGGTGACAAATGTTACCCCACAGTCAAGTCTCACCTTGTCCCCTTGGGAGGCAGCACGACCTTGAGGGTGCAGAAGTGGGGTCTGGAGTTCCCTGGGAGAAAAGATGGAGTCTTTGTGAGAAGAGAGAGGGTCTCCCGGGATGAGAGCTGAGACTCAGGGACAAACACTTCCTACCTCCCACCCCACCCTCATCCCAGATCACTGAAGCAGGGCTGGAGAAGGCCCCACAGGCCTCCTGGACTCCCCTGACCCTCAAGAGACCCAGGTTTCAACTCTGGTTTCCCAGCTCCCCCTCCTCTGCAATGTGAATCAGTGTTAGAAGGGTTTGAATTGGGGGGTAGTAGTTGGGGGGGGCAGTCTCAATGCCAGTGGTCTCTGAAGGGCAATGATGGGTCTTTGCGAGTAGAACTAGACCTCAGAGGTCAAGGATAGCCTGGCAAGGGCACATGGGGTTTTGCAGAACGGGTTTGAATGTCAGTTCTACTGCTTTTTAAGTGCATACCTGGGCAATTTTCTTAGCTTCCCTTCTTCTGTGTCCTCCTCTGAAAAATAGTATAAAACTTGCTCCGTAGGGGGTTGTGATGACATTAGAGATCTTATAAGTAATGTGTCTGGAACACAATAGTAAATGGTCAATTTTACTACTACTATTTGTGGGCTGATGAGTTGCATGGAGATGGGGGTCGGGTACCTAGTACAGAGCTTCCTGCTGAAGTGTGTGTGTTAGAAGAGGGGGTGACTGCAGTCTTAGTGCCTGCCTGGAGGGGGCCTTAGGAATTGGGCCTTTGGAGGAGGGAAAGGGCTAAGGCAGGGTGGGGATGGGTAGCAACTGGGCCTCCGGAGAACTTGGCAGTCTTTAGCCTCACCTTCAGGCCTCCTCAGGGAGCCCCTGTCACAACCCAGGGCTCTAGCTCTGAGCTTGCAGGGAGGGGCGTTCCCCCAAACTCACCTCCATCCATCTCTTTTATCTGGGCTGCTGAAGGGCCGGAGCTCCAATGGGGCCTCTGATGGGGAACAGATACAGACCAGGCGGAAACAGCCGGAACTGTGCCGTGCTGGAGCTGAGGACCAGGCCAGGGGGTCAGTGAAGACAGATAAAGCTCAGAGCAGCTGGGGACTCAGGGGACGCATGGGGAGGGGCAGGAGGGGCTTAGGGCAGGCTGTGTCCTGGGAGGAGGCAAGGGCCGGAAGCTCCTGATGGGGGCCAGTGTCCATCAAGGCTTTCAAATGTGCAGACAAGGCCTTTCATGACTCTTTGGGAGGAGAAAAGGAGCAGAGTTTCCTCCCCTAGGTGGGGCTGCAGGAAGGCCAGGGATGGCCTGCCTGCCAGGGATGAGGGTTCCTCTCAGGGTAAAGCTGAGCCTGAGAACAGGAGGGCCTCAAGTTCCCGGCCAAAGGCAGGGCTTTTGGGGGCCGCCTTACCTTTAAGGTGGAGATGGGAAAAGGGTTGGTAAGCTATTCTGCGATTTTAGTTCCTGTTTTAATTAACTCTGAAGGGCTTGGGGCCTCCCTGAACACCAGGGAGAGGAACGGAACAGACGTTTATTTTCCTCTTTTCCCTTTTAAAGACAATTTTATTAAATCACTTTGTTTTCATTCTGGCTTGAACATGGGGCATTTAAATGGAAAAGTAATTATTTCACCTCGTTTGCTTACGGAGAAGGGAGAGTCAGGAAAGGGAGGGATGCCAGTAAGAGGAAGATGCTGGCAGCTTTGGACCGGCACGTGTGCAAGCAGGCACGTGTGCACGCGCACACACACACACACACACACACAATCACACCCATGTTCATACCAACAGCAATGTCTACACATATGCCCTCACATCGGCACACACTGTGTAGCCACAGAACGACATGCCTTGTCCACATCTTCCCAAACACAGACACCTCACCTCTTGGAAGCACACGTCTACACTCTCCTGAAGACACACTTCTTCCCCACAGCCATGCTTCCAGGCAAAAGCTCTCGCTCTCCCTCTCTCTCTCTCTCTCTCTCTCTCTCTCTCTCTCTCTCGGGCACAAACACTCCCAACACATTGTGCTGGGAGTGCAGTATAGGCCCTCTTGCGGATACCTGCAAATGACCCTTCCGAGCACTGTGGTTTACGTGTGCACAGCCCCCCCCCCACACCCCACACCATATTCAAGTCCTTCTGAGCCTATTGAGGTACTTCATCACAAGCACACCCGGGTTCAAACACACAACTCTCAGTCTCACACCCCATGCACACCCTGCCAAGGATGCCTGGGGACAGATTTGGGTGAGGGGGGACATTGTCGTGGAGAAGGTGGAGGAGTAGTGGACCTCTGTCTCATTGGGATTCCTGGGCCCCCAAATCTATCTATCCCCCAGGCCACTCCAGGAGTCCCTTTCTCTGCACCTGTAACGATCTTGGGAGGCCTGCTTGTGACCTTGATTCTGCAGCCTCTGGGACAGAGCTGATGCCTCCCTCCCTCCCACCTGGCCGCTGGTGGAGGGCCGGAGCAGGCCAACAGGTCTCCCAGGCTCAGCCCGCGCTGGCTGGGACCCAGGTTCTAACCCCGGCTTCCCCCACTCGCCCCGCCCTGCCTGGCTGTGTGGATGGCGGCGTCGGAGGGGTTAAAACTTCGGTAGCGCGCCCCCCTCCACTCCCACCTCTGGCTGGTACATGGAGGGCTGGGTTTGCGGGAGCCGTACCTGTACTTTGTCTTCATCTGTCACCCCTTCTGACAGTCAGATACATCTTGTGGGGGGGGGGCGTGGGGGCGGGGGAGCAATAATTAACCTCTCCCGTCTCATACCCCAAATACCGCCGCCTCGGCCCGGCTGCAGCAGGGTCTGCGGGAGAGAAGGAGGGAGGGAAGGGAGGAGATGGAGAGGGGCGAAGGAGAGAGCCGGAGACGATTGGGAGGAAGGGAGCGGAGAGGAAAGGCCCTGACATTTTTATTGCCCTGCCAACCTCCTGTCCACGCGCTCTTTCCACTCTCTCTTCCTGGGGAATGGCGGGCAGTTTCGAGAGGCGAGGAGAGTACAAGAAAGCATTGTGTGCTCAGAACTCACCGCTTCCCCTCACATCCGGGAGTTCGGGCCCCTCTGGAAGTCCTGGGGGCGGATCTGGGGAACAGTGGGGTAGGGGGGAGGTTGTCCGCATACTAGCTTAGCACGGGGACCTGCAGGAAGAGGAGAGGGCTTTGGACCATGTAGCCTCCGTGGGGACGCCATGCCGATATCTCCCATTTAGGACAAATGACTGGAGCCTGTGTTAAGGATTAATTTTTCTTTCAATCAGTGAAGGGGGAGGGGTCATATGTTATTTCTGGGGAGGCAAGTGACTCCAATGCCAAGGGACCCTGGATTAAAAGCTCTCCAGGTTTGGGGTGGGAGACAGAGGACACTTTGAAAAAGGAAAAAAAAAAAAAAAGCCTTTGCGGAGGGAGTGGCTGGAATCAGAGCTTAGATGAAAAGAAGACGAATTTGTCTTGGGCTAGGTCCTTGGATGAAGCAGGCAGGATTCAGGGTCAGACAAGACTTGCCTGTAGCTAAGGGGATGGACTTGGATATAGAGCATTCCCAGGAGGACTGCTGTGTGTCCGGGATATACCCAGGAAGGAGCTGGGAAGCAGCCAGAGGGGAAGAGAACTGTTGCTGTCATTGCTGGGGCTGCTGGGGGCACAGAGACAGGGCCCAGCCTGTCCCCTGAGCAGCCTGAAAGCCAGGGGATTCTAGCATTTTCCATCTCTTTGAGAAGTTGTTAGTCAAATCTGTCATCGACAGCATCTGAGAAATGGGACCTTTCCTCCAAAGTCTCTGATAGACTTGTGGACCCGGCATTCATTGTCCACATGTCAGGATCCCCGGTTCTCATCCTGGTTCTGCCGACAGAACCAGTTTTAGCTAGCTGCGGGAATGAAGAGAAGTCATTTAACCTCTCTGGACCTCAGCTTTCTCATTTGTAAAGGGGGAGGGGAGCGGGGAGGGCTGATGCGACAAACTAGAGATACCGCTGCTACTGGTGTCCTATGATCTTCTAAGACCTGAGGAGCATTGACAGCCTCAGCCGTGTCCCCCTCCCCTTACTCATGCTGTGCTCTGAAGCCTCCCGCCTGAGCAGCACAGATGCAACTCCAAAGAGGCTCGCTTTCTGCTCTCTCTCCCTCTTCCCCTCCCCCCCCTCACTCACACACACACACACACACACACACACACACACACACACAGCCTCCTTGCCCCATGTACTGTGCATCCCTGGACTCCCAATCATCCATAAAATTTGCTGTGGTTGGGAAGGAGCCTGGGGCCAGGGCACCCCAACAGAAAAGCTGACTCTGTGTATTTCTGTTAACAGAAAAAAAGAAGAAAAGCCTAGCAGAGCTGGAGAGCGGGGCACCAAGGCACAAAGTTAGCACTGGTAAGGACTTGCCAAATGGGGAGAGGGAGCATTGGGAACGGAAGAGAGCCAGGAAAGGTGAAGAGAGAGAAAGAGAAGGCGCAGCTCAGCTGCAGGGGACTCACGCGGAGAGTGAGGAGTGAAACGCGCTGACAGCCTTGTCAGGAAATCACCTCGAAGCATCCCACACCCTGGTCTGTCAGTTCCATCTCCCCAGGGGAGGAGCCCCTGTGAGTCACTGCTGCCGTCGGTCCCCTGGATTTCACTCCCCACCCCCCCAAGCGCACAGCTCTGCTCCAGAAGGGAATTAATTTCGGGCTCTTATTTTCTTCACCTGGAGAAGTGCTGGGCATTTTGGCAGCATAAGGGGAGAGGAGAGAAGCAGAAGTCAGGACTGCCTAGGGCGGGGGGTGGCGGGGCGCTGAGTGACCCAGGGCAGTGTGGTGCCTTGGACTGAGCTGGTCTTCTAGACAAGCACGGTACTTAAGGAAGAAGGGGTTTTTGCTCTAACAGCATGGGGCCTGGGACAGCAGTAGGCCACCTAGGCCCCGTCAGGGGCCCTGGAAAAAAACTGGCCTCTTGTTTAAACTCGGTCCTGCTGAAGGGGAGGCTTGGAGTTGGGAGGGAGTGGTTTCAGGCAGCCTCATTTGTGGAGCGGAGAGTCTCTCTCTCTCAGCCCTGGGGGGGGGGGGGGGTCAGAAATGAGTCCCACTTTCTTCAGGCGCACTCTGGGGGTTCTTCTCTGGCCCTGCCTCCTTTCTCCTAGCGCCTCTTCAGTTGGTATAAACCTCATGTTCTGGCCCCAGTCCTGACTGTCACCCCCAGAGCTTCCCCCATCATGTCACCCATCCATCACCTTCCTAAGGTGACAGACTCTGCGTCTGTCTCTAGGAATCCTTTTAATCGTTTTTATTTTTACAATCTAGTACATGAATATAGGATTAGAGGAATTTCAAACGATCCAGAAGTGCGTAGAGTAAGAAGGAAAAGCCCCTCTTTCCTCTTTCCCGCTAATCTTATTCTCTTCTCTGTAAGTTACTGCTCTGAACAATTTGGTGTGTATTCTTCTAGATCTTTTACATATCTACCATACATGTACAGTGGGACAGACGCGCACACAAATTAGATTGAGGGGCGCCTGGGTGGCGCAGTCGGTTAAGCGTCCGACTTCAGCCAGGTCACGATCTCGCGGTCCGAGAGTTCGAGCCCCGCGTCGGGCTCTGGGCTGATGGCTCAGAGCCTGGAGCCTGCTTCGGATTCTGTGTCTCCCTCTCTCTCTGCCCCTCCCCCGTTCATGCTCTGTCTCTCTCTGTCCCAAAAATACATAAAAAACGTTGAAAAAAAATTTTTAAACAAATTAGATTGAAAAACAATTACTATATAGATTTATCATGCCATACTACTATCTTATTATTTGTTCTTTTCACTTAAAAACTATCAGAGATATTTTCCAGGCCAACACATAAGGATACACCTCAACACATATAGATGTTTCACACGGCACTCCATAAGAGATTTCACCAATTCCTTATTGGTGGGCCTTTTTATTATTCCCAAGTCGTTCTTTTACAAACAATGCCACGGTAAGCCTTCTTAAATGTATGTCATTTTGTACAAGAATGAGTGATTCTGGGGCGCCCGGGTGGCTCAGTTGGTTAAGCGTCTGACTTTGGCTCAGGTCATGATCTCACGGTTCTTGGGTTCGAGCCCCACGTTGGGCTCTGTGCTGACAGCTCAGAGCCTGGAGCCCGCTTCGGATTCTGTGTCTCCCTCCCCTGCTCATGCTCTGTCTCTTTCTCAAAAATAAATAAACATTAAAAATTGTTTTAAAAGGAATGAGTATTTATGAGGTTCAGATTTCTAAAAACGGCATCACTGGGCCCAAAGACACTCGCTGTATATCTAACTGGGATTTTTCCTTTAAGCTTGAAACCGACATTTCCAAGCAAGTGCCCGTGGATGCTTCCAAGATGGTGATCTGGTTATTTCCAGGTAAATGTCTCCAACACTTCAAACTCAGTAAGTCCTGTTCCAAGCTCATTATTCCCTCCCTTCCATCCTGCTACTCTGCCTCCCAGACTACGTTGGTCAGCATCACCCTATAGATCTTGTCACCCACGTGCCACACCTTGGGTCATCTTTGACCAAGGTGTCTGCGTGTCCAGATTTGCCCAGGATTGTTCAGTGTGTGTCTACTGTCTTGGTAAAATGACCGATAGTACTCTTTTCATCCTCAAAACCATTCTGGATTGGACCATAAATTATATGGTCACGCTATTCCTCCTCATCTCTGATTCCTGTTCAACCCATCAGTAAGTCCCACCCACATCGTTAGCCTTCGGTGATGACAGGCTCTTAAACTAGCCTCCCTGCTCTGTATTTCTCCTCTGTTCAACTCATCCTTAGACCTCACCACCAGTCTTGTCTATTTAGGCCATGACTTTTATCTTACTACTCTCCTGCTTCCCATTGCCTACAAGACGGAGTCCACTCTAGACCCATCTTATGCCATAGCTGTCCAGAGAACATACACCCATCCGACAGGCCAGGAATCTGTATCGCATTATCTGGAGAAGGGCTAGTAATCAGGCACTGGAAAAATTGTTCCATGCCCCCTAGATCTGCATGAGATGGCCTGGCAAGAGGAAGACAAATTAATAATTGATGAAGAGAAAAGATTTCATGTGGTCTGAATGAATCCTGGCAAGTGGCTTGGTGTCTCTCTGAATTCAGATCTGGGGGTGTCCATAGAGAGAGGTCTCCTTGGGCAACAACCCCCCCAGCTCACGTTTTCTCCCCACCGCTCACCTGCTTTTTCCCCTGGTTTCACAAAATTCCAGCCAGTTTTCCTCCATTTCTTGTTCCAGGGCTGGAGTCCTCAGGGACCTCTTTTCATGTTTGGCCATTTCTGGTTGGCTCTCATCCAGCTGCTGCCTGCCTGCTGCACTCCAGGCCAACTGGGAGCAGCATTCTACAGGATCAAGGATCACAGGAACACCCAATCCTTGGGTAAGAGTAAGGGTGGCAACATAGAGCCCGTTGTATGCATATGTGGTATTGTTAGAGTCAGCCTTCAAATGCTTCAAGCCACAGCCTGGGGGAACTATTCTAGGGAAACTAAGGGAACCTTAGTCAGAACTCCCTCTTCCTCCCCCACCACGTTAACCCCCACCCACCTGAGTCTTTATGATAAGCCTCCAGACCTCTTCACCAAATCTAAGGGCACCTGCAGCCTTTCCACTCCCTTCCCCGGCATCCCCTCCCTTCACTCAGATGTTGCCAAATGGATGGTGAGCCTGGATAGATCCTGGTGGCCAAATTCCAAACAAAGGGGGAGGCATCCTGGCCCCCCGCCAGTGTTCCGTCCATGGTAATTTGGCAGGAAAGCGCCAGCTGCATATATCTGCACATCTGTTTATGCCTCTGGCTTGTTATTTATTCTCTGCCTTTCATGGGCAGCAAAGCCAGAGCGCACCTCAACTCTTCCCAAGTTAGATTAACCAGGAAAGAAGGCTGGGACACTCAGTCACTACAATTGCTGATGTTCATTGAAGGGTATGCCTTCTCTAGCAGCTGCTGCCACTTTTCAAAGAGACGCAGAGGAGAGGCATGAAAGGGAAGGGAGGAGGCGGGAAAGGGTGGGAGGAGAGGGAAGGAGAGATGAGGGAGGGCTGTGGAGTTAGAGTTTGTAGTTATGTTGGGAGTCCTTCAGGCAGATGGGCCGATCCCTGACCCCACTGGAGATGGGGAGAGCTGGCCAGCCAGTCTGAAACACAATCACTCTGACCTTCCTTCCTGCTAGATACCGTGTTTCAGCGTGTGTGTGTGTGCGTGTGCGTGTGTGTCTGTGTGTGTGTGTGTGTTCTTGTAT
Source organism: Prionailurus viverrinus (assembly GCF_022837055.1). Taxonomy (NCBI): domain Eukaryota; kingdom Metazoa; phylum Chordata; class Mammalia; order Carnivora; family Felidae; genus Prionailurus; species Prionailurus viverrinus. Next base: position 60,202,298 of record NC_062571.1, read on the forward strand.
GCTGTGGGCGAGCAACAATCCTGGGGATAAGGCTTTTTAACAGAGGTTACATAAGACAGGCTTCTTGAGGTACTCAAATAACTTTTCTTGAGGAATTCCTGGGATGAAGTATGTGGTGAAGAACCAGGGCCAAGCTCTGTCCCTGGGATTAAGAAGGAGAAGGAGCGAGGAGAGAGAGGAGAAGGAGGGAGAGAGGGAGGGTTAAAAGGAAGGGCAGGAGGAGGAAAAGGAAGGAGTGTTAAAGAGTAGAGAAACACGTTCAGCAGGGAAGAAAGAGGGATGGGTGGAGGGGCCTGGAAGTTTGGAGATCCTTGGCATAGGTGCTATCCTTGGTCCTGACTGACAAAGGTCCCAGGAATATCCCAGAGTCCCTGTCTTGGATGGTCCTCCCAACTCCCTACAATATCCTTTGAAAGGGACTGAAGGATTTTTAGAGTAGGAACAAAGCTCTGGAGCTCATCTGGTGAGAACTGAATGCACAGATCTGACCCCTCCCACTCTTACTCCATCTCCCTCTCCTGCCTTTTTCAAAGCAACCCCCTGTCCAGTCAATGCTCCTTGCAGGGGACAGATAGGTGTGGGCCCAGAGAACCCTGGGTAGGGCTCCTGGTTAAGAGTGCAGGCATCCGAGCCCTGGGGACCCTTGGCCTGAGTGGAGGAAAGTGGGGGTGCCCTAGTGTGGGGAGCGCCGGCCTGGTCAGACTTAAAGCAACTAAACCCTACCAAATTCTGGACAGACATTTTGCTTCTACTTTCCCTCCCCTCCTTTGCAAAGCCCAAATACCAACATCATTTTTACCCTCCTTCAAAAAATTATATGTAACGAGCTGTTCACAGGCAGTACTTGCACAGATGGGGGTTTAATCAGCTGGAGTCTAAGCACACGGGCATTCCAGCCTAATCCAATTCCCATCCGTTCATTAGGGGAAATATTCATCACCCAGAGATTACAGCAGGGCCAAAGCTCTGAATGGATTCTAAAGAGCTGTCACTGGAGCAGTAACTGCACCCGCCGAGACAGGAGGCCAGATTGTGCAGAGGGGGCCTGGCAGCCCCTGGCCATGCCCCGGGACCCCTGGTCCTATGAGGCTACTTCATAGTTTTTGCTTGTGTTTTTGCTTTGAGAATCACTGTTTACAGGCCTGGGGGCCAGGCACCAAGGGGGAAGATAGGGAAATATCAACTGCCTTTGGGCGTCCCTGTTTAGAGGGGAGACGCATCATCCCTTGCTTGTAGGGAACCCCCAGTCTAATGGGGAGAGAAGTGGCCCCCACTTTCTAGACTGCTCTCCGAAGAGTGCTAACTTATACGTGACAGACATCTTTGTCCCAAAATCTCTAGCAAGAAGCAAGAAATTACCTCCTCGTGAAGGCAGAGGTAAGAGCATGACGCCTCCCAGTCCCTACAGCAAATCAGCGGCAGAAGTTGGGCACAGAAGGCAAGCTGCAGACTCCAGACTAAGGAACACCATTACTTCCCTTCTCCCATGGGGGGAACTGGGCCAGGGGAAGCCAGGGAGAAGGGCAAGGGACATCTCCAAGGTTGGCCTCTCCCAAACAGATGAGACTCTCATTGGTGTCAAGTGACTTTCGCCTTCTGGCATTGAGAATCTTGACTGTTTCCCTGTGGTACCTGCCCACATCCCCACTTGAAGTTCGGAAAACCTATTTGTTGATCTCCACTGGCTTCCCCTGGTGCCACTCTATGTCTGCCATTTTTCTCCTATCCTCCCTGGTAGTGTTGGTGGGTGTGTTGCCTCAGGTGGCACAAACTCATCCCAGAGTGTGTCTGACCCAAGGGCAAGGCATTCAAGGGCTAGACTGTGGCCTCAAAGTCTGTAGCGCTTCCTGCCACCTTCAATCCTAGACAGTCCTATGGGCTGAGGAGAACTGTCACCTGCATCCCCTGTCTCCTCTGCCCTTCTGCTCACCTGGCCCAGGACAAAAGTAGGGGAGGGAGAGAATGGAGCATGTGGCCCACCTTCCCCTAGGGGTGAGGGAGAACTTTCTGGACCAAGCACACTGAAATGGAGACCTGAAGGGTAAGGGGGAAATGCCCAAGTGTGGGGCAGGATGGGGACCGTCACCCTTATTGGCCCCTCCTGCTCCTCACACCTCTTTTCTCCCAGACTTGTGGGACCGCTTCTTGGCTCAGGGCCCTTCAGTCCAGTCTCCTCAAGAGGTCCTCCTCCACTAGCCACACCCTGCCCAGCATCCAGCTTCCCCAGAGACTTCCCAACTCTGGGGACACTTTCCCCCAGGGATTCAGTTGAAAGACGTAGGACCCAGAGGAGAAGGATCCAGAGAGGGTGGGATCTGGGTATTCCTCAAAGGGAGCACCTGGTGGCAAGAAGGCACGTGGTGCTGCTGCTCCCAGGGCCATGACCTCAGGTGGGGATCAGAGACCTGGGGCAGAGGGAGCTGACAGAGGGGACGAGATCCAGATAAGAAATGAATAAGCAGGCGAACCACAGGGATACCTGAGAGTTCTGGGGTGTGGGGATCCGTAAATACCCTCTCATTCCAGCACAGATGTAACCTACCTGGGACATGGGACCTGGAGCCACATCCTGCTGCTGAATGGGAAGTGGCAATACGGTCAGGGGCCTGGCTTCAAACTCTGTTTTCACCCTTCCTAGCCATGGCATCTTTGGTCAGCCACTGCTGTGTATCTGACTCTTGTTTCTTTATCTGTAAAAGTTAGGCTGAGAACCCAGGACAGAGATTTATTACAAGGAATTGGCATGATGTGATTGTGGGGGTTGGCATCCTGAGTGGCATCCTGGGTTCTTGATGCTCTGACTCCTTCTAAGGGGGTGGGCCTGAGTGGGGCGGAGCGTGCGTTATCATAATATATGCATATTTTATATGCAGGAGATCTATTTCAAGGAACTGGTTTATGCAACTGTGGAGGTTGGCTAGGCAAGTACAAAATCTGTAGGTCATGCAATCAGGAAGGAAAGAGAATAGCTCAGGAACAAGTTGGACCCCGGGGCAGTGGTAAGGCCATTGTCCACAGCCCATCAGGAAGAGGAGTCTAGCGGGGGTAGGGCAGCCGGAGTGTCCTTCATCAGGAAGTGTGTCCCTTTCAAGGGCTTGCCTGCTTAGGCCAGGCTCACAGGGGATATTCTCCCTAAAGTTGACTAATTAGGGACTTTAATTACATCCTTCAAATCCCTTTGCAGCAGGCCCTAGATCAGTGTTTGCTTGAATAACAGGGAGAGGGTGTGTGTTTGCTACAAAGTGGCGGCCGCCCTCTCTCCCGTTCTCCAAGAGAGTGTAGCCTGGTTGACCCGTCAAAGGAAATCACACGGCAAAAATGATTTTTATGGAGATTAACTATTAGATACTCTTTGGGACAGTTTCCCGACAGCTGGGACTCGCTCGGGAATTTACGCACCAAGGAGCTGAGGCTCTGCTTCTCTTAACAGAGGGGACCAGAAGAGGTTCCGGCCATAGTTGTCTTTGGTCAGAAGCGAGGGTGTCTCTGTGGGGCTCCTGAGGTGTGTGGATATGGCACATCATGGGGAGGACCTCAAGATCAACCAGTGCTCCGGAGATGCCCTGCCCTGGCAGTTGGGGCCACCGCAGCCAGAGCTGCGGCAGCAGATGACCGTCCCGGCCCTTGGTGACCGGTGGGGCTGCAGCAGGTAATTACCGGGCAGAGGCTGGGAACTGACAGGGTAATTATTAGCTTCTAATTGCAGGGCAAACCCAGGCCGAGATCCTTCTCTCCAAAGCAGAGGGCATTACTATTTGCATAGCAATTAATTACTTTGGGAGCTGCGGAATTTAATTACCCACTCGTCCGCAGGAGCCAATAATTAAATTACTCTCAGAAACAGGGTATTTATTTCCCAGTTAGGCTGAGCAGGTAGCTCCTACCTTGGGGAGTGAGCCTGGGTGGTGACCCCTGAACCAATGGTTGGCCCCCCGGCCTGAGCACTCAGAGTGGCAACCTCGGTGCCGCAGGAGGGAGTGTCCGCCCCGTGATGCAGACAGACGCTCGACACACACAGATGCAGGCCCTCGTGGAGCACGCTCAGACCCAGGGGCTGGCTCTCACACACGTGGTCGCCGGTGGAGGCGGGGACGCGCGCGCGCACCCACAGCGTCATGTAAACCATGCACGTAGCAAGAAGGGCAAAAAGACCAAACAGGGCACTTTTGCTCTGTCGTTTGGCCACAGCTGCTTGGCCTAACTTGTGTCAAAATGTCAAAATGTATTTTTAGTACCGTGTACTGTGGCCAACAGACTGATTCTGAGTCCATCTAGTCCTTCTAGAATCTCTTTTCATCCCCGATTCCTCTCAGGGCTGTGTCGGGGTTGGGAGGGGCTTAGGGCAGCGTGGGGCTTAGGGAAGGATAGAAGAACATCACTTGATAATAATTTAAAAAATCGGAGAGTTTAATGTTCCTGCATCAAAATGTCCGTGTCAAGATGTCATATACTCTTGAGAGATGGGGGCCTCTGGAGTCTTCCAAATAGAGTGGCCCTTGGGAGCAGGGCTGTGTTAGGTTCAGTCCTTACTTCTCCCTCTTCATAGAAGGCAAGGTGGGGCTGGGGTCATGGAGGTAAGAAGGAGCTGAGGGGAGGGGGAAGCCACCAAGGGTGTGTCTGGATCAGCTCACCCGCTGACTGGGATAGCCTGTCCCCCAGGCCTGAGAAAGCCTAGAGGTCGGGTGGCATCATTCCTGTTTCCCCATGGCTGTCCCCCAAGTCCACCTGCCCTGTTCTCCACCTCGCTGCCTGGGCAGTCAGTAGCTGCCAGCTAGTTGAGGCAAGGCTTTTGCAGAGTGTGGGGTGACGTGTCTGGCTCCGGTGCTGGGGATCCCAGCGGTAGGGCCGCCTGCTGCTGGTGATGAGACGCCCAGTCCTCTGGGCCAGCGGACCTGGGGTCTTTGTGCGCCACCACCCTCAGAGGAAGGATGGAAGAGATCCGGCTCGCCTCCCTTGCTCTTCACTCTGGGAAGGGTCTCAGGCGAATCAAGTGGGTGCTGGTTATTCTGGCCTTTTAGATTCCCCCTCCGTTTCCCCCAGGTGACATTATTGAGCCCCTGCTGTGTGCAGGTCCAGAGCCAGGCCACCTCCCTGCCCTGCTGCCTTTGGTTGCGTTCCCAACTGACATTGGCGCCCAGCCCTGACCTCTTGCACCCCTCCTCCCAAAGCCTAGAGCTGAGCCCTTCTCCGACCCCTCCAGCTTGGCCTCAGGGCCTCCCGGGGTGGGATCCTATAGGCGCTTCTAATGCAGTTCTCCCTGACTCTGTTCAGGGCACCCACCACCAAGGAAGAGCCAGGGCCGGCCCTCGGCCCAGGCTGCTGACAGCAGCGATTCATCTCCATCACAGTAATGGCGTCCCCATTAATCGGCCATAAACTAATAAAGCAAGCACTTTCCACCCCACACCCCCCCCCCAACTTCATTAAGTCTTTAGTACATTAATATGTCTTACTTAGTGTCAGCTAAGCCTCTTTCTCCGTTTGGGGTGGAGCACGGTGGGATGGGCGCCTTGCCCGGTGGGCGGGTGACCATGACCCCTCCCGTGGCCTGGGCAGAGGGTCTGCTGACTCAGGGCCACCCACCCCCCTCTCCCTCCTCCTCCGCCCACCGCCCGCTGAGAGGCCCTAGAGGCCCAGGGAAGCAGGAGCAGGAGGAACAGGAAGAAGTGGGGAGAAGCAGAGGTGTAGGGAGGAAAGAGGAGGAGGAGGAGGGAGGGACTGAGGAGGAAGGGGGCTGGCAGGAAAGGAGGAGACGGGATGGGGGAGGAGCCGTGCACCTCCAAATTAAATTTGTGATTCAGGCATCAGATGGGCCGACAGCCAGAGATTAATTCGACTGATCGAGTTATAAAGAGCGGGAGGCCTGGGTAATCAATCTTGCAGCTGTCAGGCCGACAGGCAGGAGTATTAACCTGGCGAGACGGCACATACCGAGGACTTCTTCATTTCATTCACCCCAACCACGTCCCTGACCACCTCTGGCCTGTCTCTCCAAATAATAATAATTGTGGCTGTTAACGATGACAGAGACAGGCTCTTCTGCCAGGGCCTTCTCTCCGGGAACTCCCGCCCGCCGCTCAGTGTGACCAGAAGGCAGAGCAAGTAACAGCCGGTGGCCCTCCTTGAGAGGTGGGGAAATCGAGGCAGGGACTCCAACAAGACCTTCAGACGGGCCAGAGGTGGGGTTGGGAAGGCACTTGGAGATAAGGACACTGTCCTAGATCCCTCTTGCTTCCCAGGGAAGGAGCTGTCCCCCAACGAGGGGGCACAAACCCGTGGCACTTTCAGCTCTGGCTGAGGAAGCTGGGCTCCAGCTGTCTCCTCCTCTGGCCTCTGCCCACCCTGAGCACAGCTCTGAGTGCTGAGTGGGCTGCTTGGAGGCCCCGCCCCGGCCTTGGGCTGGGGCCCTGTTCTTGCTGGCAAGCCACCTTTCCTGCTCCCTCTCCTTGCCCGACAGTGTCAGTCCGCACCTGGGGTGGGGTGGGGGTCTCCCTGCAGAGACTTGTGGAAACACCATCCCTTGGGCAGAGAAGGGGTGTGTGTGTGGGGTGGGGGGGGATACTGCCTTGAAGTTGACGCCTCTCTCAGTTCCGGCTAATTTTCACATCCTTCAAACTCTGATATCTCTTTCTTCCTTGCTCCGGGGAAAGGAAGGGGGAAGAAGGCACAGTGTGTGTGTGTGTGTGTGTGTGTGTGTGTGTGTGTGTGTGTGTGTAGTTTTGGGGGGCCGTGTATAAAGGTGTGATGCGGGCATGTAAAAAGATACCTTTAGGGTATGAGGGAAGTGAGCCAGGACTGAGTCAGCCCTCTGAAATCCTCAGGCCAGGGTGTACTGTAAGTAGTGGAGGCCTTGGACGGTCAAGGTGAGGAGACAGAAGTCCTCTCCTCCTTTCTTAGTAAGAACCAGGCATAGTTACTTGAGGGGCCATGGTCCCTCTAGTGCTCTAACAACGTTATCTATTATTATGTTGTGATTATTATTGCCAATCTAGGGACCACCCCACCCTGCAGACAACAATACAATTCTCATTTATTGTGTTCTAAGTATTTCTAGATTCTCGCTAAGCGTTTTATATATGTTACAACTTTAATGTTCACAAAAAGCTCTACAGAGTAGCTTCAATTTTCAGTCGCATTTTACAGAAGAACACTTGAGGTTCAGAAGGGTTTGGGTACTTGCTTAAGCTGGCCTTGCCAGGAAATGGTAAAGCCAATAGTTGCGCTGCCCAGCGCCTCAGTACAGGCTGACTTTGCCCAAGGCCCCCAAATTCACTTGCACTCCACCGTGGCCCCTCCGCAGCATCCCCTATTGGCTGATTCTGGATATCTCCAGCTGAGGTTCCCTGGGCACCGGATCCCTCTGGGTGTGAGGAGGGTGGGGAGGGTGGTGCTGTTTGTTCAGAGGGTGGGGTGGGGGGGGCTGGGTGTCAGAGAACACTCATCCAGGGCAAAGAGGAGAATAGGGCCCCGCCCGGGGAGGCTACTCAGTGCCCTAGAGTAACCCCAGGGAGTAGGATTGCCCCCTCCCCAGGCCCCATGGCCTTGTGGGAAAGGAGAGGGTGCTGACTTACCCACATCCGCCCCCTCCCCAGGGATGGAACAATTGGAGGGATGCCATGCTGGGTGTGTGTGGCAGGGAGGGATCCTGACTTGGATGGATCTAGAGAGAAAGCTCTCGCTCTCTTGCCTGACCCCAGCTGGGGCTGGGTCGGGGTTGGGGTGGGGGAGTGGGTCTGACTGGGGAGGCAGCCAGGCCAGCCCCTCTCCCAGGCTCCCTGGGACCCATTTCAAGTGGCTGCTTCCAGGCTGGGCCAGCCAGAGGGAGGGGGAGCGGGAACAGGGAGACTGCTTCCAAGCCAAGGTTCAAGGGTCTCCCTTCCTGAGCCCCTGCCCCCTTGCTCAGGGCAGCCATTGATTCCACGCTGTCAGTCTCAGCGTCTACTCCTTATTCTTTATCCGGGGCCAAGGGAAGGAGAGTACGTGCCACCCCCAGCCCATCTGGAGGTCGTTCTTGTACTTCGGGTGGGGATGGACGAGGTCCCCTGGCATAGACCCTCAGGGACCAGAAGAATCCCCAAGTCTGAAGGCTTTGATCATGGGGGTAGCTGGGGATTTAACCTGTTGTGGCTACCCTCGCACACTCCTGTCCCCTCCCACCTTCTCCTTCATGCCAGATCCTACATTGAGGCCTGGGCTTTAACAGTTCAGGGGCCTCTTGTGGCAGTAGTGTTGGGGGCGGGGGCAGCGTTCTCTGGTTTGTAGCTTTCTCACCCCATCAAGGCGGGAGTAGAATGAGACCCATTCTCATTCTCAAGACAGTAGAATGAGCTGTCTTGTCATGAGCACCATGATGGCCCCTCGAATCTTCTCTATGCCTTAGCTCCCCATCTAGGTAATAGGGAACTGCCTCCATGATCTCTCCCTCTTCTGCCTTAGGAGGGGGAAAGGTGGGTTGTTGGGGAAGGAGAGAGGAGAGATCTTCTAAGGCAAATCATGTAGAACATCTCTTTCAAAACCTGGCTGTCTCTCAAAGCCTCAGTTTCTTCATCTGTAAAACGGGACAAGTAATGCCTACTTCCGTGGCTTGTGGCGGTGCTCAAGTGAGATGGCAGAGAGGGTCTCGCACTGTGTCTGGCACATTGTGGGTGCTGAATAAATATCAAAACCATCAGCCAGAGCAGGGCAAGAGCTAGGGGTGTGGTGGAGGTGTGGGCTTTAGGGGAGAATGACTCTTTCTCGCCCTCTGCCTTCCTTACCTCCTGGCTCCTGATCCCTTACCCGGTCACAAGCCCAGGCAGAGGCCTTGGACTTGGACGCCCCACTCTGAAGAGCTCTTGGACAAGGCTGGGAGAATGTCTGTGTGCCGGACAGGGATGTACTCGAGGACTGGGTGTGATTCCACATCCCTGTTTCAAGAATGGAATTGTTTGGACATCAGCCAGGTGGTATATGTGAGTGTGTGTGTGTGTGTGTGTGTGTGTGTGTGTGTGTGTGTATGTGTGTGTCTAGGCTCAATGGCTGACATCAAAATACTTGCTGATTAATCTCTGTCTTCTCGTACCCAGCCCTGGTCCCCTAGAAGCTCCAGGCCTTCACTGGTGTCCAATGGGCCTGAGGGGGCAGAATCAGGCCCAGGAAGATGGATTTCCCCGGTCCCCTCAGCCCCAACCCAGCAGGGGAGGGAGAAGACTGCTTCATTATGTTTAATGGGATTATTGGGGGGGATAGTAGTCATGGGGCATTAGCTGCTAATTGGGTCCATAATAAAGTTAATAAAGCTCTTATGGTCTTTGCCATTAACTGTAATTAAGGGGGTGCTCTGTGGCAGGGTGGGGGGTGTTGGCGGGGAACGGGTACATAAGTCTTGCTGGTAGAAGGAGCCAGAACAGGAGCAGGTGATGGGGAAGCTGGCAGCCATGCCAAGGCCAGGAGCTGCACCCCGGGCTGGGCTCACCAGCAGGTCCTCTGGGAGCTGGAGGGGATGAGGTGGACAGGAAGGGAAGGGCGTCCATGATATGCTGTACATAAGAGCAGGGGGAAATTATTAACCCCAACCCAGATGTCCATACCCTTGAGGAGGCTCAGAACACAGAAGAAATGGCACCTCCAAGGAGAGATGGTATGGACGAGCTATGAGCTTCGGGGCCTGGCTCCAGCTCGGGTGTGCTGTGTGACCTTGGGGAGGTTGTATAACCTCTCTCAGTCTCCGTTTCCCCCTCCATAACAGAAGGATAATAATGGCGCTGTTCACGCCAGTTTCAGAAGCTGATGTGGTGGGAGGAAACCAGATGAGTGACTGGCGCTGTCGTTATCTTTGGAGCTTTTATTTATTTGATTTTTTAATTATACAAGAAGTACTTAAAGTCTTATAATTTTTTTTAACGTTTATTTATTTTTGAGAGAGAGACAGACAGAAGTGAGCTGGAGGGGCAGAGAGAGAGGGAGACACAGAATCCCAAGCAGGCTCCAGGCTCTGAGCGGTAAGCACAGAGCCCGACACGGGGCCCGAACTCTCGGAACCACAAGATCATGACCTGAGCCGAAGTCGGCCACTTAACTGACCGAGCCACCCAGGTGCCCCTAAAGTCTTGTCATAGATGCAGAAGCATACGTGACATCCTCTTCCCATTTTCCCTCTCCCATCCATTTGGTGTTTATCTTTCTAGAGTTTTGGGGATACATTTATGTCATATATATGTACATAGAGAAATATATAGTTGTCTTCCTTCCTTCCTTCCTTCCTTCCATCCATCCATTCTTCCTTCCTTCCTTCCTTCCTTCTTCCTCTTGCTCCTTCTCTTTTTTGACACATGGAATATTTTTGAATTGGCTTGCAATTTACTTTTTCCTCTTACATTTGTCTTTGTAGTGTTCCCATGCCAGTACGTGGAGATCTACCTCATTTTTATATGGCCACTCATATTCTATTGTTCAGATATACCATCATTTATTTAAACAGTTAACCTATTCATGAGCATGTAAGTTGTTTCCAGTGTATGACATTTAACAATTTTTGTAAACATTTATTTAGTTTTTTGAGAGACAGAGACAGAGTGTAAGCGGGGGAGGGGCAGAGAGGGAGGGAGACACAGAATCCGAAGCAGGCTCCAGGCTCCGAGCTGTCAGCACAGAGCCGGACACGGAGCTCAAACCCTCAAACCGTGAGATCATGACCTGGGCCAAAATCGTGCACTTAACTGACTGAGCCACCCAGGCGCCCCCAGTGTGTGACATTTAAACAGCAGACCATCCTTGTATTGTCTTTGTGTAGTTGTTTATTTCTGTAGGCTAGATTTCTGGAAATTGAATAGTTGGGCCCCAAGAGATATGTATTTTATTTTTGTGTTATAATAAACGTGTTTGTTTTTGAAAGGTAAAGCATATACAAAGTTCAAAAAAAAAAAATCATAAAGTACAAAGGAGTGAAACTCCTGACCTCAGTTCCCCTCCTGGTCCTCAGTGCCATCACTGTTACTTCTTGAAGATTTAAAACTATAGATTTTCAAAAACTGGTGAATGCTTATGTGCATATTTCCTCTTCTTCCGCACCCTCCCCAAATGGTGGCATATACCCTACTCTGCTCTGCATCTTGCCTTCTGTCTGCACCTTGCTACCCTTATATCTTGAAGATCATTGATGATGGGAGTATGTGGCTACTCTTTTGAATGGCTGCGGAGTATTCCATTGTGTGGCTGTGGCTTCATTATCAGCCAGCGTCTGGGTAGACACCTAGAATGCTTCCTGTCTTTAGCTCTTACAACACGACCATAAATACTGACGATATATATTTGCCCGAGCACACACGCGGGACGCGGATAGACAAATTCCTGGATGTAGAATTGCTCGGCCAAATGATATGTTCATTGAAAACGCCTGATAGATATTGCCAGATTGCACATCAAGGTGATCTCCCAAGCCCGCGCGCGTGCTGCCTGCCAGGCCCTCAGCAGCAGCCACATCAGTTGTGCGCCTTTGCTCTCAGGCACACTCACGGGCAACGGTTCTTCCCGCAGCTCCCAGGATCGGGGGAGTCCCAGGGTGGATGCAGCTTTCCCTGGGAGAGGCCCGGCAGGAGGGGAAAGGCTCGAAGGGGAACTGGATAAACAGTTGTCAGACCGTGGAGGAAGAGTTACGGTTGGGGTCAGGGGTTAATGCAGGTGGGGCTACCGGACACGCCACACAGAGCAAACAAAACAAGTTGGGGGAGGGAGGGGCTGGCCCTGGGGTGGGGGGTGCACCAGCCAGCCCGGACTTGGCTCTCCCCTGGGCGGCTGCCTTCACGAACACAGGCTCTGGGCTGCCGAAACCCTGGGGGCTAGCTGCTGGGCTCTGAGGCCACGGGGGCGGGGGCGGCTTTCCCCTCCCGTAAGGCCTCCCCAGCCCAGAGCCAGCAGGGTGGGCGCACTGAGCAGCCCTGCCCACTTCCAGGGCCTCTCTGGGGGGTAATCCCCCCGGAGCCCCGTCTGGGAGGCTTTGTGAGGTATTAGAGATGAGCCAGGCGGCGGGCCCTGGAGCCAGGCGCAGCTTTTAGAGCATTCCTGGGCATTAGGCTCCCTGTCCCAGCCCAGCCTTACCCTCACCCCCCTCAGCCCCAGGGCCTTCTCTGCCTCAGCCACTCCTGGCCTAATTACAGGTGTCCATGTCGGGGTCAGCAGTGGGGTTAATTTGGAGCTTGTCCTGGGGCGGCCGGGGCTCATTAATGGAGTCCCAAGGAGTCCAGGGGATGAGCTGGGCAAGCAGGGGATTAGGGGCCGAGGAAGACAGTTGTCGGGGAATGGTGGGTCAGATGGGGCTGTGAGCGAGGCCCGGGCTGGGGTCAGCCTCAAGCGTGTGTGTTCATGTGCTCCCCACACGGGCCCTCGTACAGCCACAACAGGTGCTCAGAAACACAGGCACACGCGGCCACGGACCCAGACGCTTCCCAGAGACTTCTAGAGGCAGACACACAGAATTTCATACCCACATAGGCTCACACACACAGACATACAGCATTATGACTTAGGACCACTTCCCACGAAGTTGCAGGGTGTGCAAGGGGCGGGGGCTTGGGGGAGATGAGCCACAGCTCTCTCTCCAGCCAGAAACTCTGGCCTGCCGAAACCAGCCTCCTCTGGTGCCCCGTCCCATCCCCTACCAGGGTGATGATGTTCCCTTTTCCTTTTCCCTCAAGCCTCCTCCCACCCCAGACCTGCGATTCTGAAGCATTGGCCTGTGGATAGAATGACTTACAGAAGTCTCCACGCCAGGCTGGGGGGAGGGAGGGAGCTCTTCCTGCACGTCCGGGTCCTCCAAAGGGTCCCAGTGCTCAGCTGTCAGCCCAGCCCCCAGAAGACTCCCCACCCCCACCCTTCATGACAAGCCTTGGGTTCTAAGGGGAGGCAGGGCCATACTGCACAGAGGTCACTGGAGCGGAGGAGGAGGAGGAAGAGGAGGAAGGAGCTGATAGGAGCCAGGGCTGGGAGGGGGTGGGCAGGGGGAAATCATTTAACCCCAAAGCCGCCACTGTTCTTTGGACCCCCCCCCCAACCCGCCCCCCGCCTCCCAGCACTGACAGGGGCCAGCTGGAGCCGGCTGAGAAAGAGAGGCCGAGTGTGGGAATGCAGGGAGGGGGCCTCCCAGGGCTTCCTGGGTCAGCTGGGACGAGGGCACCCGGAGAGTTCTTCCCCGGCCTGTCCCCCTGCCGCCATCCACGTCTAGGATGTGAAATTAGGCCCTGGTTCCCTGGCTCTGTTGCTGACAGGGAGCTTTTCCCAGCATTAACCGCTGACCCCAACCCCAAGCTGACTGGCTGATGTTACTCCATTCCTGACTCAGAAATCCAACATTGGACTCTAGAAGGGTCAGATTTGCCCAAGGATACTTCCTTCCATCTGTGCCCCCTTGCCGGGGCACCCTTTTCACCAGTAGTTACAGGGGATCCCAGGGGCAAAGTGACTCCCATCACAGAAATAGCCACTTCTCTGTCCCACTAACAGCCTTTTCATCGGTAAAGGTGTCCACGGGGCTAGGCTGCCACCTGTTGTCATCTCAACCTCGGTCCTAGGCAACAACTATTCCACCCTTGTTTCCTGGTCTCCCCCATGCCATTCCCAGGACCCCCCACATACTCCAGGCCCATAATTGAATATAAAGGCCCAGAAGCCAGTGCAAACAGCAGCATTAATCACCAGCAACCTGGCAGCCTCCTGCCATAGATCTTTCTCACACATAAAATAGCTCATGTTAATCATTGCTGCTGATTTATTGTCTTCTCCGCCTTGTACATAAATTATTCACCGTTGCTGGGGTGCGTGGAGGAATCCTGTGATGAGGGCTTCCGTCCTTCCGTCTGCGTCTGTGAGGTGGATCATTGGACCTCTGGGTCCTCATAGCAGCTCTACAGGACTGTGGGTGTTCACTGGTCTGGCCCAGGCAAGGAGCCCCAGGCAAAGGGATTGAGGGGATAGTAGGGAGAAGTGCCCCATTAGCAAGTGAGTGTCTGCTCCGCCTGCGAACACGCACAGGAACTTCTCAGCTCTAGGAAATGGGGCTGTGGCCTCCGGGACCTTTCTAGTCCTGGCCAGGAGAAACGGGGCAGAATGAGAGGCCCGTGGTTGGCCCCTTGGGCTTCCTGAGGCCGTTGTGGGTGGAGCAGAGGGAGACTTTCCTGGGAGGTTCCTGCCCAGCACCTAAGAGCCTCGGCTGCCAAAGAAGCCCAACTCTTGGGAGCGCCCCGTCCCAGGAAGCAGGATGTGGGCGTGCTCACCGGACGGATGGAGGATGGACGTGGAGTCCTGCCTGCCTCCCCCAGGGCCCTGTCTCTCTGGGGTCGGTGCCGCTCTCTCTGGCCACACCTCTGAGAAGGCCAAAGCCTCAGAAGATGGTGGCAGTAGTTATGGCAGTGTCCACCAGAGGGCAGACCTAAAACCCAGGACAGCAGCGCTGGAGGAAATGCCTTTGGAAAAGGTGGGCTGGGCAGGAGACAGACGCGTGGGGGGGTGGGGGGGTGGGGGGGGATAGGTGGAGATGTGAGTCTTGCTGAGGGAAAGAGCCCCGAGCCTCAGTGGGACCAAAAGACAGGACCCATCTCACACATGAGACCACACCCGGTGCCATCCTCCAATGGGATCGTCTCAGAAGAGTCGGGGGTCCCAGAAGGCGTGTGTGAGCAACGGGACCCGAGCCGGGGAGGACGTGGCCAGTCCCAACATCACTGGCTGGGGCCGAGCTCCCCTGAAATGTGGCCAGGCTCTTAAGGCTCTCCTTCCCAGGTCCAAGCCCATCCTCAGCATCTGGAGGGCTCGCTGGCCCTCAAAAGGATCGTTCAGACACACGGGCCTGTGAGCTGCGTGGACCCTTTCCACTCAAGGACCCCTGGCCCCCCACAGACCCGCCCCCTCCTCCCTCTCCCTCCTCCATGTAAATAGTGAGGTGCCCAGAGACACAAATGAGTCGTAAGATTCAGGAGACTTGTGGCTTCAACAACGGGCTTGCCAGAGGCCCCCAGCCTGACCCTTCTCCAAGCCCCTCAACCCCCACATCCCACGCAAGGGTATGGTCTTCTGGCCTCTCCCGAGGCCGGGCAGAGCTGCGGTATGATGGTGTGCATAGCACGCGTGGCATTGCATCACCACCTAGCCAACAAGCTGTTTCCCCCAGAGACGCAGGGCTCTGGCCCTTTAAATGCCTTGAGCCCCAAGGGTGGAGCTGGCAGAGCCGGACTCTGAAGGACAGCCAGGCCTCCTTTAGCCCCAGCTGCCTCAACTAGAGCCCCAGGAAAACAGCTGGAACCATCCGTCTCCTTGGCAGATCTTGCCTAGCTGTCCTTGCCGTCATCTCCTCCCCCCAGCTCTCTGCAGGTATTAGCTGGGATCCTGGAGTGCCCCTCGTGGCTGTGGGGCCTTTGGGTCTGGCTGGGAACTCCCAGCCCCAGGCAGGGCCCAGTCTCCTGCTCTCAGGTTCCCTGAAGGGAAGGTCAAGACGTCCCCCTCAATGAAGGCCAGTGTTTTTCCAAGCGTGACTCCTGGGCCTGAAGACCCACTGAGCTGCAGGCTGTGGGGACAGGGTCCAGGGAACGGAACTGTTAGCTAGCTTCTAGTCTGCACAGCGGACTTCCTTGGAGGCTGGGGAAACCCTGGTTAGGCCCAGAGTTTCCTGAGGATCAGCCACGGACCCGGGCGGGCTGGGGGTGGGGAGGCTTTCGCAGGTGCACCTGGGCCCTGACTTCCCTGCCCTGGATGCATGCAGGCCCATGGCTGTCTCCCCACCTGGGCCCTCTCCCTTCCCCGCCTGGCCTTCCACACCCAGCTTGCCTGGCTTCCTCAGCCCACTGTCTTTATGTCTGTCTTCACGTCGGTTCCAGGGCTGCCCCAGCCTAGCTTGTTTATCCTTCAGGGGGTCCGAGTGGGTGTTTCAGCTCCAATTATGTTCTGACCACAGTCACCACAGATACCAAAACAAATGTCCTGGGCGTCAGAGGTGCGGGAGGCTCAGACAGGCTGGTGCCAGGGGGGCTGATAAAGGGGGATCCGCTTGGGCCTGGAGGTGATGAGAGCTCCTGGTGATGGGGCCCTGGGGAGCAGGGGCTCGTGGGTAATTGGCCTCCTCGGCTGGGCTCCGGCCACAGAGAGGGCAGTACCGGTCTCAGTGCAATACCCCCCCCCCCCTCCAACCCATCTCGGCTTCCCTTCCGTCTTATTTGGCAGAGGCCTGGGGGTGCCTTGGAAAAGTCTTGCCGCTCCCCAGCTACTGGCTAAATCTGGCCTTACCTCCAGAAGATGGAGATCTTGACCCTTCAGTTCAGGCCGGCCCGGGGTGACCTTTTTATCCCCTCCCAGCCCTGGCGGTCACTGTCTGGGGGAGGAAGTAAAAGTCAAGGATTCCAGCCCCAGCTTTTTTGAATTCTCCCTGTGGCTCGGATTGGGGTCCTGTGTCTCAATTTCCCACCTCAAGGTCAATTAGCAGAAAATGCTTCCCAGTCTGACTCTCCGTGAAGGAGAAAACTCCTGACCCTCTAAGCCTCCCCGGGGTGCCTGGAGAATGCAGCGAAGCTTCTCGGGGAGCAATGGTAAGCAGGAGGTGGTGCTGGCTCGAGGCACTGATAGCAGAGATAAAGAGGAGGATACCCACTGCTGATGGGTAGACCCTGGTTTCTATCTAGAGCTTCAGAGGGATGGGATACCAGGCACTGAAGCCTAGGGAAGGGCCCCCAGCTCCCTTCTGCCTCTCTGATAGGGCAGGAAGTGCCCTATGAACCGGGGGACACAGCTGGGTCCATGCTCGACACCCTCTCCGGCTGTACCTGCTCCCGCCCGGAAGGAGCCCCCTCACGGCCCTCTCTAGCTTCTGCCCCACGACCTGTTTTACCCCTACCCTTGCCCTTCTGCTCTGCCCTGGAAAGGCCACCTCAGCCCATCTGCCCGTTGGCTGATCTCCTCAACGGGCCACCCGCGGGGGCGTTTGTAATAATGATGATATTTGATGACGATAATAGCAAGGATAGTGAAAAACAGCTTCAATGGATGGAATGCTTTCCATGTGTTGTGCCAGACGCCCTTGCAATTTGCTTTTCCTATCAGTGCTGCAAGAAGGCAGAACTCACAGCCCTGCTTTACGGACCAGGAAGCTGAGACTTAGAGACGTGGAAGTGAATTGTTGGAAGCCACGCCACTAGGAAGTGGTAAGAACAGGATTCAAACCCCAATTCGGTCTGACTTCTGAGCCCCAGGATTTCGCTCCAGGCTCAGAACGGCCTGAGGGGGCTCTGGTTGATGGTGGATTTCTATCCTGATCTCCATTCTGGCTTCTCGGTCGTTCAAGAATGAACTGTGTTTGTGCCCAAACACAGTCAGCCCCTTGACCCAGGGCTGGAGGCACGATTCGTAAGGCGGAGGGATGAGAGGTGGGCTGTTGGGGCCAGACATCTGCTTCCCTGCCACTCCTCTGAGGCCCAAACCTACCCCTCAATACACACTTTGAATGAGGTCCAGGTGAAGATTAGAGAGTCGGCCTCTGGGAAAGAGGGAGAGCCGCCAGGGGCTCATCAGAGCGGGTATGGATGCATTTGTGTCCGTGTCCGTGAGTGTGCATGCTGGAGGACTGACGGTGTGCATGTGTGTGACTGTGTGTAGGCGTGTGTCTGCGTACATGTGTGGGTGCTTCTGAGTGTAAATGATTGTGCTTGGGTGTGACAGCGCAAACGTGAGTGGGGAAGGCAGTCACTGCCTGTGTATCTCAGAGGGAAAATCCCAGAAGACCCAGAGCCCAAGCTCTGCCATTGATCAGCTCTGTGGCTATGGACACGTGACTTCTCTGAGTCTGTTTCTGTACCTGCACGTGGGGAGAAAACCTTCTTCCGGAGTAATCCTGAGGCTCCAGTGCCGTTTGTGATCCTCGGAAGCCAGCGCGCTCTCTCCACCCTCCGCCTCTCTCCCTGCTCTCACCCCAGTCGGTTCCAAGCTGCAGTGGGATGTTATCCCACGGCCACAGCCCATACAGGGAGGCTCTGGGTCCCAGCCAGGCTGCACCCCAGAAAACAACCCCCAATCGGTTATATAGATTTAAAGCTCCCTCATGTGATTCGCATGTGCAGCCAAGATTGAGAACCACCGATAATGATTCCTAAACTTCCCTGACGAAGAGAGTCACTTGAGAGGCTTGTTAAATACACAGCTTCCCAGGCCTCTCCCATGGAACTTCTGATTTGGCTGGGCTAGGGTGGGACCCAGGGATTTGCATTTTTAATAAACATCCCAGGAGATTCTAATTATCAGAGAATTTGGGACACACGAGCCTAGAGCTGTCTTCTCAGACTTTGATGTGCGTGAGAATCACCTAGGGAGCTGGTTCCAACGCAGATTCTGGTTCAGTGGTCCTGAGGTGAGAGCCCGCGGTCCCATCCAGCCAGAGCATAAATTATGAGATGGTGAATGATAAGCGATGACACCACAGAGGAGAGCAGGGACCTCACCAACCCTGATAAGGACCTTGAACTTGAACTTGGCCTCCAGGGCAATGAGGAATCACTGAAGGGTATTGTTGTTTTTGATTTTATCAGAGGCGTAGTTTGTTCAGATAGATAATTTAGGAGGATTATTCTTGTGGCCACGAGCGGTGGATGGGAGGGTGGGACAGCAGCGAGGAGGCCATTGCCTCTGTCCAGGCGGAAGGTGGTGGCCTGGGCAGGGAAAGCAGGGAGAAGGAAGGGAGACGTTAGAAATCCTAGGGAGGGTTTCATGATCAGGTGGATGTGGAGGGAGGGGGAGGGGGAGGAAGCTCGAGAGCGGCCCCTGGACGGGCAGTTGGCGAACGAGAGCGCCCCACACCTCAGCTGGGCTAGGCCGCTTCCTTCCACACTGGCTGCCCCCACAGTCTGGTAACTGTTTGGCCTTAGGCTCCTGTGGGACAAGAGTTGGGGAGAGGCAACAGGAAGCAGCCTGGAAAATGTTATGGAACTGTCTCAGAGAGCCCCTCTCCTTGACCTTGGATGACTCTGGATGTCCCCTATCAGCCGTTGCCAAGAAGACTTGGAGACTGCTTTGGGTATTCAGCCTTCTGAGTCCCTCGGCCCTCTACTTTATCCCTCTCTGGCTCCTTCTAGACCCAAAAGCCCCGAGGAAGGGAAATCCAGACCCACCCTGGCTTGTGGATCCTATCTGGCTGACTCTCACTGTGGATCCTAAGTACCCCTAAAACCTGTCCCCGGCCATCCTCCTGGCATCTTTGCTTGGCATACTGGCCCCGTCTTGCCCTTGACCACAGCCCTCCCCCTCGCCCTCCCCCGACAATGAGTTCTGACTGCCTCTCAGACCATCCACTCTAAAGACACGGGGCTTGTTTTCCTGTTTGGGGGTTTATTTCTCCCTGTTGGCAGCTGGAGACCGGCTCATCCTCTCCCGGCCTCAGGTGCTCCTCCGGAGTTCCCAGGCTGCCGTCACACTTTTCTCTGACGTAGCTCCTTCTGTAGTGCAAGTGTGCACTAAACCCGAGATTAAGTCGTGCTTACCTGGGCGGAAGGGCCATCCCACCATAAATGTGTGCCATCAGCGCCTTCAGCGTATTAGTGAGAGCTAAGAAAATGCTGGGGCCCAAACCAAGGCCTTTCTGTGTATTATCTCAGTGTATGTTCGCCACATCCTCAAGCGAGATTCTCATATTATTGCTATTTTATGGATGAAGAAACAGAGGCAAAAATGTTGAGGCATGTGCTCAAGCTCGCTAAGCTAGAGAGCCCTGGTGCATCTGGGGCTATCCACCTTTCAGAGCCATGACGAGAACAAATGAGGACATGTGCAAGGCAAGATCCTATCAACTGCAGAAGGCTGCTGGGAGTGACTGTTAGCACCAATCATCACTCAATATTTGTTTTGAATCGCTGGGACAAAAGGCAGTGCCTGTGGCGACATCCAGGAGCCCCCGGGCCTGGATCTGTCTCGGAGACAACAAATGACGAGTCAAACAGGTGTACGGTCAAATTGCCACCCTCTGCCTTCCATTAACCTTTTGTGATCTTTCTGCAGCTCTGGCTAGGGCCCCGGCCATCTCTCTCACCTCTGTAAAATGAGGGGTTCTAGCCAGTCAGTCTGGACAGCTCCCCAATGTTAACATCCCAGGAGTGGAATGGAAGGTGAATCCTTGTGACATCTGCCAAGGCATCATGGCTTCCAGAGAGGATCTCCACTCTTCATTCAATGGATAATAACTCTTGGTGCCTCCTCGCGTGTGTATGTCGGGTCTCACTGCTGCCCCCGTCATTCAGGAAGTCATTCAAAATGCCTTCAGTTAACTTTTTATTTTAAATTTCAAAAGTAAGCCATGGACGCATTCTTTTGTCCATTCATTATTTATTTTTTTTATTAAATAAGCTCTATACCCAATGTGGGGCTCAAACTCAAGACCCCGAGATCAAGAGTTGCACGCTCTAGTGACTGAGCCAGCCAGGCGGCCTGGATACATTCCTGTTGTAAGAAATAACTATGAAGCACCCTTTCAGATTCCAGAACCCTCCCCAGAGATCACTACTGTGGTCAGTTTACTAGGTATCCTTCTAGACAATTTCCTATGAGTTTACATGTATATGTAAATATTTTACATGAAAAAACATACAGATTTTTGGGGTGTGTTTTTAGCTTTGTGTACACATTATTTTTCTGCAATTTGATTTTCTAGTTAAAAATATGGCTTGGGAGGGGGGGGGCGCCCAGGTGGCTCAGTCAGTTAAACGTCCAACTTCGGCTCAGGTCATGATCTCACCGTTCGTGGGTTCAAACCCATGTCAGACTCTGTGCTGACAGCTCAGAGCCTGGAGCCTGTGTCTCCCTTTCTCTCTGCCCCTCCCTTGGTCACGCTTGTCTCTCTCTCTCTGTCTCTGTCTGTCTGTCTCTCTCTCTCTCTCACACACACACACACACACACACGCGCGCGCGCACACACACACATAAATAAACACTAAAAATAAGCTAGGTTTCTATTTTTAAAAAAATATGGTTCGGAAAAAAATATGGCACAGAGATGTCCTGACTCAATACCTATAGATCTGCCTCATTAGTTTTAACTGCGACATACTAAGCATTCCATAGCACAGGTTGCCATTGTTATTTAGTTTAGCCATTGCCCCACCAGTGGACCGGGAGGTTAGTTCCAGCTTTTCATTGTTATTAAAAATGCTCAGTGAACTCCCTGGTATGTGGTTCTGTGGACAGACATGAGTATTTCGTTAGGATAATGGATATCTAGAAATAGAGCTGCTAAGACAAAGATGGGCCTTGTTAATTTTAATAGAAACTGCCAAAGTACCTTCCCAAAAGACTGGACTGGAGCAATTTATGGTGCTTCCAGTTGCTGATGAGACAACCCACTTTACATACACTCTCTCCAGTATTGGATAATAGCAGTCTTCTGAGTTTTGCTAATCTAATGGATCAAGCAGAAATAAATCTTATCTTTGTTCTAATTTACATTTTCCTAATTATGATTGCATCGCTCTAATGTCGAACATATTTTATTAAGTTTATTGGATATTGTGTATTTCTTGTATAAACTGCCTGTTCATATACTTTGCCCATTTTTCAAGTAGGTTCTTAAAATCTTTTTCCTATTGGTGTATTAGTATTCGTTATGCTGCATATTAGTATTTGTTATGCTTTGGTTGCTTTTCTCTCTATGTCATTTTCAATATTTTATCAGAAAGCAGTTTTAAATTTAGATGAATATTTTTCAATGCTTTTCTTGATGGCTGTTATAGTTTGTGTCTTATTTTAAATTTTCTTTAATGTTTATTTATTTTTGAGAGAGACAGAGAGAGACAGAGGGCGAGCAAGGGAGGCTGCAGAGAGAGACGGAGACACAGAACTTGAAGCAGGCTCCAGGCTCTCAGCTGTCAGCACAGAGCCCGACATGGGGCTTGAACCCATGAACCGCGAGATCATGACCTGAGCCAAAGTCTGACGCTTAACTGACTGAGCCACCGAGGCGCCCCTGTGTCTTATTTTAAACAGCCTTCTCTAATGTGAAATTATTTCATTTTAGCTCATATTGTCTTCTAACATTTTAAGAATCAGATTTTTATTTCCTCTGGAATCTAGTTTGTAAATGGTGCAAGATAGAAATAATCCTCTTGTAAAGTCAAGTTTAGAGAATTCCCCGGCCAGGTATCCAGACTATGAATCTGATTTGCTATTATCAATGCATGCAGCTAGTGTTTTCACAATTTGAAAGTGAGAGATTTTGTAAGCAATGGCAACGGTCTGGTGTGGTGAAGGAAGGGTGTGGGGGAAATGGATGTGACACGAGGGTCACATCCTCCTAGGGCTTAGCTGACTGAGGTACAGACTTTGGCCTTGGTTCCCCCTTTCCCACCCCTCAGTATGAAAATGGCCCCAGGCAAAGGAATGGCAGGTGATCCCCCCGGGGTCCTGAGAAGTCCACCTTTGTGTACCTGTGTCAAACCACATGATGGTCTGTTTCATTAGCATGGACCCCCACTGAAATGTCTGCCCCCAGGGGGCAGGGACCTGTCCTCTTCACTTTGATCTCCCTCACACCTAACACAGAGCCAGCATCCTGGGGTGAATGCGCATATACACCCTCATGCACACATGCACCTGCCCTTTTGTGTGCTCAGTTTGTGCCCGAGGGGTGTGTCCCTGGGTGAGCACGTGGCTCCTGCGTGCATGGATAGGCGTGCACGATAGGCATGGGCGGGTCCGTGAACATACTGTGCCTGGGGCACAGGAACATAGGCGCGCTTTCCTCCACCGTCCCCTATCCCGTTTCTCCCCCTCCCCTTCTCGGGTACTGGAGCGTTTTCTCCAAGCAGGTGGGAGTATTTATTGACGGGGCCCAAGTGAGGCCCCCGGCAAACGTTACAGTTCCCCCTGGGAAAGCAAGCTTCATCCTTTCCCCTTCTTTCTCTCCCTCTTCTTTGCTTTCTTCTCCCCGCTCTTTCCTATTTCACATCTCTCCCCTGCCCCCCTCCGGGAGGAAGCTCATCTGAGCTCAGCCTTTGCTGACACGGCCATTTGGGCCCATTAGCTGCCTCCTAATGAGTGAGTGCCTTCTTGGCCCCTTCCCCCACCCCAGCTGGGAGGGAGGGATCAATTAGCTGCTACACACACACACACACACACGTACACACGCGAACACATGCTCGCCTACACATGTACTCATGCTCCGGTGTACATATATGCACATCGCATGCACACTTATAAACACACCGATGGCACACACACGTACATTCTTTCCTCATGACCAATAATATCCTTTTAGGGGTCCCCACCTTGCACAGTGCTCCCCAGCTCCCTAGACAGAGATCCTCCTCAATTCGACGAGCAGAACTCCCCCTGCCAACCCCACTCACGCCAGCTCATTCCCGGATTTCCACGATTCCAAACTCGGTCCAGCTCTCACATTTCACAGATGGGCAAACTGAGGCTGAGTGGGGAAGTGACTTGTCCCAGGCACTTAAGTCAGTTAGAAGGCAAGCTGGGAACAGACCCATGTCCTCAGACCCCCAGTCCAGCACTGTCACTATCAACAGATAGAAGCGGGCTGTCCCACAAATGTCCACCTGGTACACATCAGAGCTGTGGGACTTCACGAGTAATAAGTCCACGTTAAGGCACGTGGACATGATTCCTGGGGGTAACAGGGACCTGGGGACCTCTGCCGTGTGCCGAGGGAGAGGGTTGAGCCCTCGGGCAGGCTTACCTGGTCCCTTGGAGTCAGTCTGGCCCAGAAATTGCAGAGAGATGGGTCCACCTTCAGCCTCTCCTCGGGCTTTCACAAGCCTCGTCGAGACTGCTCTCCCTTCCGAGTACTGGCCTCAGGGATCCCTGATATAAGCTCCGTCTTGGACAGATAGGAAGGAGCACCTCACTGAGGATCCTGTCCCAAAGAGCGTCCCACGAGGACTGGGAAGGGGTAGGTGCCAGCCTGGCCCATTGTCTACACTCCGTGTGAGGATAGGGAGTGTGAGAACTGGGACGCAGGCCTGAGGCATGCAGGCCCAGGCAGGGACAGCCCAGGCGGCCAGGGTCAGATGCCCCCTGCACCCAGTCCCTTGGGAGAGTCTCCTCCGAGGCCTCAGCGACTATGGCTGGACCTTGGCAACTCACATCTCCTAAGGCCCCAACCTGAAGTCTCTGTACAAAAGAGGACTTGAGGACGGGTCTGGGAGTCGTTCTGAAAGCTTACCCAGGGGGCAGGGCCTTCCAGAGCCTCTCCTCACAGCCAGGAGCAACAGTACTGTCTTTGCTCCTGCTCGGCCTCTTCCCTCTGGAGGGCTGGAGTTCTCATCTAAATGTCCCTCTCCTCCCTGGGAGCCCCGGACCACTTTCCTCCCCGATCCTGTGTCCCTGTCTGGGAGGTCCTGCAGGCACTGAGGCCTGTAGTTCTCTGTAACCCTCAAGGCCTCAGCGAAACCCAATACGGACCCCAGAGGGCATCCTGGGATGGGCCCTTCCGCGGATGTGGACCCCACGGTCATCTCAGTCAAGTTCCTGGGCCTGCTCCTTGCCCTTCCCATCAGCAAGTTCTCTCCTAGATTGAGTCGTCAGAGGGGGCCACCCTGCCCTAAAAGCACAGAGCAGCAGAGTCCCGGCCTGCCCATGGGAATGAGGGGGCTCTCACCTCAGCTGGCCCATCGCGGTGCCAGCGTGAGATGGAGGAGGCAAGGAACCCTGGGGCAGAGGGTGTAGAAGACACAGGTTCCAGGGCGTCTGGGTGCCTCAGTCGGATAAACATCTGACTTTGGCTCAGGTCATGATAGTGTCATTCATGAGATCAAGCCCCACGTTGGGCTGTCTGCTGTCAGCCCAGAGCCTACTTTGGATCCTCTGGCCCCCTCTTTCTCTGCCTTTCGCCTGCATGCACACTCTCTCTTTCTCAAAAATAAATAAACATTAAAAAAAAAAAAAGGAAAGGAAGAAGGAGGAGGAGGAGAAGGAGAAGAAGAAGAAGAAAGAAGAAAGAAGGAGGAGGAGGAGAAAAGAAGATGACGATGACGACACCAGACCAGGAACCAGGAACCAGTGACGACACCAGACCTGGATCAGGTTCCAGACCAGGAAAACTTGGATGGGCAGCAAACTTCTCCACTCAACACCTGAGTGACTTCGGAGAGCCACCTGCTTTCGAGTTCCATCTGTAAAAGGAGGAGAATCAGGGCTTCTTCGCAAGTGAGACGTTGCAAGGATTTGAAGCCAAATAGAATCTCCAATACTGTTTACTTACATGTGCACTGACCATTTCCAGAGGGGTTACAAAGAAACTGTCAGCAGCAGTTACCTCTGGAAACAGAAATATCGGGAGGAAAAGGGGGGGGGGGGATCTTCTACTTTTCGCGTTATTCCCGTTGCCCTGTTTTAATTTTCCTACTGAGCCTATTTTACTTTGGTTTAAAAAAAAAGAGGGGCGCCTGGGTGGCGCAGTCGGTTAAGCGTCCGACTTCGGCTCAGGTCACGATCTCGCGGTCCGTGAGTTCGAGCCCCGCGTCAGGCTCTGGGCTGATGGTTCGGAGCCTGGAGCCTGCTTCTGACTCTGTGTCTCCCTCTCTCTCTGCCCCTCCCCCGTTCATGCTCTGTCTCTCTCTGTCCCAAAAATAAATAAACGTTAAAAAAAATTAAAAAAAAAAGAAAGAAAGAAAGAAAGAGAGGATAAACCGCTTCCAGCCAAATAACCGAGCCAGTTAGTGGTAAGTTGAGTCAGTAAGTGGCAGCCTTAATTGACGTCTGTTAACGGTTAAGAGGGCAACAATCCCTCTTTCAGTGGGCATTGTATCTAGGTGTAAAAGCGATTTGTAAATAAATTGCTGTATAGATGTTAGGTGTGATTAGCGTCTGGGTAATGATATGTTTCTATGCACAATTATGTATGTGAGACGGCCTAAGTATGAGGGGGTGTGTATATACTTAAGGGTAATTATGCAAATGTTATAAGGGGATGGTTAACAGCACAGGCTTAGCAGCCCTGTTGCCTGAGTTTGAATCTTAAATCCTCTGTTTACTGGAGATACGATCTTGACCAAGTTATGCGACCTCTCCATGCCTCAGTCTTCCTATCTTTAAAAGGGGGATAAGGAATGTAGCTGCTCTATAGGATTGCTACGAAGGTTAAAATGAGCTGAGTTCTATAAAACTCTTTGAACAGCCCCTGGCACATAGTAAGTGTTCAACAAATTGTTCTTTAAAAGAAGAGCCTCTTAAAAGAAGAGCCACCGTCTCAGCCTGTCTTCCATCAAGGAAGGGGGGACGGCTGGGTAGGTCTCCCCTTCCGGTCTGTTTGTACACACCTACTGCAGGGATCTAGGGTGCTTGCTGATCCTGAGATCCAGAGCCCAGGCCTGTCCTCAAGGGGGCCCTGGAGAGGGATGGGATGACTCACATCTAGCTCTCATGCTTTCTGTGCTTCTAGGACATTCCAGGCCAATGCCCCATTTGCCCCCCTGGGTCATTCAGATTGGATGTTAGCTGAGCCAGCAGGGAGGACCGAGCCCTTGAGGGTGGGTGGTGAAGAGCGGGAAAATTCTGGCCGGCAGGAAAGAGGGACCAGGGACCATGGGGGAGGGGGCGCAGCGAGCTCAGGTCAGGAGAAGGATTGAGGCAATTTCTGGCAGCCTAATTTCCCCAACCCCTCCCGAAGGGGTCAGCCTACCCTCCCACCTACCCCATTGCTGCTACTCTTGCTGGCTCTCCTGATGATGGTGGGATGCCTGTTGCCCACCGCCCCCCCCACCCCCCCGCCCAGGGGGCACCAGAGGCACCTCTGGGAGACGCTGGCCTGCCAGGCGGGTTGAGCAGGTTTGGGAGAGGGTGGGAGGAGCTCTGACTTGGGGGAGGGCCCTGGGCCAGGGAAGGAGCTGACAGGGCCAGGTTTCTCAGGGTGCCATGCCAGGCGCCAGCTTGGGAGGGAGTGAATAAACCCAACCTGGAGAAAGATGAGAGAGTTGAGCCAGGCTCCCCCTCTTCTCTGGAGCCATAACCCCCTTCCCAGTGTAGACCCTATGTCCCGGCTCTGATTTCTATCAGAAGTTCTGAACCCCAAATTGAGACATGTGGCAGGGACGTGTTTGTGAGAATCACGGGGCAAAGTGATTTGGAATGCGATTATCCTGCCTCCTGCATGGAACAGGAGCACACTCCCTATGAAATCTTACAGGACCCCATCTGGTGACACAGGCACAAGCATACCCACAGTCACACGCCTCACCTGCGGGCATGTGCACACAGTCCTGTACACAAAGAGACACTCAGGCACAGATAATCACAGGGACGGTGCTGGAAACCAGAGTGCTTTCTCTCCCTTTACAGATTAACGAGCCAGATTCTGGGAGCTTAAATAGTGCAGCCAAGGCTCACCTTTGGGGTCTTCAGAGAGAGACCTTCAAGGTTTTTCCTTCATAAAAGGCCGTCCTTAACTAATGCCTTGCGGTCACCCACTCCCTCCCATGTGTCGTTTGTCCTGCAGGAGCGTGGCTGACCTTCCACACTGGTGTGCACGCTGGAGGCCTGTCCAGACCCAGAACGTCAGCTTGGGGGCTCCCGGAGGGTGAAGCCAAATCTTCCGTCATCTTCGCTCTGCCTTCAGGGACACTGCCTTCCAAGGGAGTCACTGAGTTCGGGGAGAGACCAAGAGGTGAGATGGGAGTGAAAAGGAGGGCTGTGGGGAGAAGCCCAGAGGTGAGCTGGGATCCGAGCAGGCATCTCGGTAACCCAGAGACATAGGCCTCTTACACAAACAGACAGTGTGTGTGCCAGGCCAGTGGGGGGGGGGGGGGTGAGGGGGGAAAGCAGGCCGAGGGGCCAGTTGGAGAAGGTGAGCAACGCAGGCATGTGGGAGGGACGCCGGGGGGGTGTGCAGGGGACGGTCTTCAGGTTAGATATTCTTGGACCAATGTTTCACTGAATTATAACATATTCAGCCAGTAAAATTATATATGTACTTTATGATTTCTCATTATATATGAGTATAGGGGTCAGTGAATTTCCACAAAGCGGACACATACATGTATACATGTAAACAGCATCCCGATCAAAAAGTAGAATATTATTGGGGCACCTGGGTGGCTCAGTCGGTTAAGCATCCCACTCTTGGTTTCGGCTCAGGTCATGATCTCGTGGTTTCGTGAGCTCGAGCCCATCGTCGGACTCTGGGCTGATAGTGTGGAGCCGGCTTGGGATTCTCTCTCTCTCTCCCTCTCTCTGCCTCTCCCCCACTCACGCTATCTCTGTCTCTCTCAAAAATGAATTTAAAGGGGCGCCTGGGTGGCTCAGTCGGTTAAGCGTCCGACTTCGGCTCAGGTCGTGATCTCGCGGTCCGTGAGTTCGAGCCCCGCGTCGGGCTCAGTGCTGACCGCTCAGAGCCTGGAGCCTGTTTCGGATTCTGTGTCTCCCTCTCTCTCTGCCCCTCCCCCGTTCATGCTCTGTCTCTCTCTGTCTCAAAAATAAATAAACGTTAAAAAATATTTTTTTAAAAATGAATTTAAAAAAAGTACAATATCATTAGTACCCAGGAATGCCCTCAGGCCCCCTTTCCAGGCACAATACTCTGTTCCGGCTTCTTACCCCAAACATGGATTTTCCTGTTTTTACACTTTATATGAATGGAATCACAGAGTATGTTACCTTCTTTGTCTGTCTTCTGTTGCCCAGCATTATAGTTCTGAGATCTATCCATGTTGTGCAGACACATCCTTAAACGATATTTGCACGTGGAGATGCACACACACTTGTAAGAGCTGGCACACGGGCCGGCTTATGTGAATAAGGTTCTGC
This sequence comes from Prionailurus viverrinus, assembly GCF_022837055.1. Classification (NCBI taxonomy): domain Eukaryota; kingdom Metazoa; phylum Chordata; class Mammalia; order Carnivora; family Felidae; genus Prionailurus; species Prionailurus viverrinus. Next base: position 60,231,047 of record NC_062571.1, read on the forward strand.
TACAAGCATGCACACGCACAGCACGGACATGCCCGGGCTCTCACGCACATATGCGCATTCCCGTTAGGCTCACCTACGTGACTGTCACACACACACACACACACACACACACACACACGTGTACACAAATACACCCAGAACCTCACGCGTCCACACACTCGTGCAAGTTCTCACACACAAACACACACTCACGCCACGCACTCTCAGACCCGCGCACCGTACCCATTTCGCACACTCATGCCCACTCTCACACGCGGGCCAGCCCCCCAGCCTCTCCGGCACAGGCTCTAAACAGACAGAGGAATGTGATCACGCCGACAGCTGAAAACTGTCGTAAGAGCAAAGCTGTACTTTGCTGAGAAATCCGAGCCCTTATTGGAGGGATACAAGTGTCTGTGTGTCTGGAGGCTGGGGGGAGAAGGGAGGTGGCTGACGGTCTCCCAAGGCGCCTGTGGCCATCGGGCTGTTTCCATTATAACAAAATGATGAAAGCACCCGAGCAGTGAGAGCTTGACTGGGAGTAAATAAAGCTGCCACCTTTGACCCCTGGAGGCCAGGGCTCATCCCAGGACGAATGATCATGGGGGGGGGGGGGGGGTGGTGCTCAGGCCCAGCCCAAGTCCTCCAGCACCCAAGGCTCAAAGCCAGACTCCAGAGGGGGAGGGAGAGGGGACATGAGAAACTGTGCGATGCCGGGGGATGTTTAAAGGGGTGTAGAGAGAGGAACCGGGGATCTGGAAGGAGGTGGGGTGGGGGACACTGGGGAGGGTGGGATGGGGAAGAAGGCTCTGACTTCGGGTTCTCCCTCCCAGGCCTCTTCCGCTCCTGGACTCTGAAACAAGCACAGGTCCCCTTTCTCATGTTTAAGGCTTTGCCCTGCTTGTTTTTCTAATCACCAGGAACTACAGGCAAACAGGGATGAGCAGAAACAAAAAACAAACAAAACAAACAAACACAGACAAACTACAGAGTCACTGGAATCCCAGAAAGGTTGAGAAGTGGTTGGTTCTGGCTTTGACAGAAGTAAGGGACTTGCTGGGCCTGCCCCCCAGGCCCCCCAACCCCTTTCCCAAGGGGCCTGCCTAGCTCTCACATAGCAGGCACGGTGCCTGGCTTAGAACAAAGGTCAGCGAAGTGGGCTACATGGATAGATAAGTGAATACACGCATGGCTAGGTGAAGGCAGGAAGGTTTCTTGGTAGTCAACCTCCCGACTCTGTGTGGGTTCAAAACTCTTCGAGCACATACGTGGGGCTGGTCTCACTGGGGAGTCAGGAAGGATCCTCAGCCCTTTCCAGGCCTCCTCCTTGTTTACTCTTTGCAGTTGACCCTTTGGGCAACCCCCCTTCCCTAGGGCTGACACTCACTTCATTCTGTAGCCACCTTGGCTACTAAAGGTTCACCTGGTCTAGTCCCTAGAAGAAGAAAGTGTTTTTCAATCTGGCTCTCAAAGATCCCTGCCCTCATGTCTCTCTATCCTGTACAGACCCAGTAGTCACTTCCTTTGCTCCTCCTAGGGGCCACTAAGTGGCCACTAAGTCGATTCTGGGAAGTCTCACCTTGGCTAATTACAACAAAAGTGACGATAACATGAAAACAGAGCAATAAACATTGCTTCTTGGCCTTTTGGCTAAGATCAAGTGTAGTCAAACAGGGCAATGAACAAAATTTTCACCACAAGATGAGGACACTCCCAGGTTTGTGTGTGAGGGACGTATAGGGAAAGATGACAGAAAATAGACCCACTCCACCTCCCAGCCCTATCACCCCATCTGGGCCTGACTTAGCAAGACAAATACACAGAGAGAGTTCAAGAAAAGCACCCCCATTTTCCTGCAAGCCTGGAAACTTCTGGCGGGAGCTCCAGTCTTCAGTTGGAGGGAGTGATCTGTGGAGGAAGCTGAGCAAAAGGAGGTCAGAGCCGGCATGGGGGCCAGTCCTCGGCTGGGGGAGTTCCCTCCGGTCAGTGAGACATCGCCTGCAGCCAAGCGCTCAGAACCTGGCCCTTCTTTATCCCCTAAGCACAAAGCCCATTTTCCCCAAATCCATGACAGAGACTTGACTTGGTCTTAGTCCCTGGGGGCAGGACAGGGCTAAACTCCCCGGCTGGGGTAGGGAGGGCACGCAGGCTGGAAGAATCTGAGGCAGCTGAGCCCTGTGTGTCAGCACTGGATTCTTGGTCTGCACAGAGGGCCCCCTCTTGGCTAAGACTCTCTTGCTTCGTCAGCTGAGATGAAGGAGAAAGCCAGGTGCCCTAGGCTTCACAACCAACCAGAGACCCGGAAGACATAAGCATCAGAGAAATTAAACAGTTTTCTGCCTCCTCCCTTTAGAGTTCCCCCAAACCCAACCCAAAGAATGACCAACTGTTACTGAGATGTTACTCTAGGCCAGACACTGTTCTCTGGGTTTCCGTAAGTTGACTGATTAAATCAGGGCAATAATTCTCTATATAAGTACTACTCTTATTCCACCTTCCAGATAAGAAAACTGAGATCTAGAGAGGTTAAGCTACTGGTCCAAGATCGCCCAGTTTTTAAGTGGAGAACTGAAATTGGAACCCAGGCAGTCTGGCCTCTAGGGAGTTGGTAGGAGGTGTCTCAGTCTGGTTTGGAGGCAGGGAAGTTCAGCAGGGCCAGGTTCAGGAGTCAGATCAGAAGGTATTCATGGGGCACCCGGGGGGCTGGCTCAGTGGGTTGAGCGTCTGACTTCGACTCAGGTCATGATCTCCCGGTTCACGGGTTCGAGCCCCGCATCAGGCTCTGTGCCGACAGCTCAGAGTCTGGAGGCTGCTTCAGAGTCTGTGTCTCCCTCTTCTCTCTGCCCCTCCCCCGCTCACGCTCTGTCTCTGTCTCTCAAAAATAAACACTAAAAAATAACAAAAAAAAAAGAAACATTTGATATGTCCACCTATTTACTCTTTCATGTGAATGTCGGAATCTTTTTTTCTTTTAATATAAGAAAATGTCTGCTTTGATTTTTGATTAGTAGGACATTGAGCCTGTACATTTTCTTAGGGAGTTCTGACATTTTTACAGTTTGGCATCTTCCCCTAGGAATACGGCACGTCCCACTCCTTACCTGCGCCCTCGTTAGCAGTTTAATGGCTGTGTGCTATTCCTTTGTGAAGCAGCTTTCTAGCTGGCTTAACCATTACCCTCGTGTTGGGTGTTTGGGCTGCTTCCAAGGTTGAGCTGTTATGAATGGTGCTCCTATGAACATCTTTGTACAAATTGCTTTTTTTATTTCCCTGGGATATGGTCCCAAAAGTGGGATTATCTGATCAAAGGATATGAACAGTATCATGGTTTTTACATCACTCGAGGAGGACGGGATTAATTTACAGCACCACCAGCAACATATAAAGAAATGTCTACTCTTCCCTTAACAAACCCTCAAGCACCTTGAAAACTTAAAAGGGTAACCTGTTCCTAAAGTAAACAAACCACAGCCACGGGAGGACAAAAACAGGAGTTCGAAAGCACAGGGTTCTGAAGATCACTGATCATGCAGCCAAAGAGGCAGGCTGCCTCTGGTGTGTGGCCTGCCCCACCGAGTCCCCGGGACCAGGTTCCCCGTCAGCACGTGAGCCTGGTTTGTTTCTATTGACTGAGCATACATTCGTAGGGCATTTATTCTGTGTCAGGTACCATTCTAAGCACTTTACAAGTAATAACTCATTTACTTCTCAGATCAAGTTCACAAGATAGGTGTTATTGTTATTGTTGTTATTATTTTAAACGTTTATTTATTTGTTTTGAGAGAGAGCAGGCACACACGCATATGTGAACAGAGGGAGGGTCAGGGAGGGAGGGAGGGAGAGAATCCCAAGCAAGGCTTCTCACTGTCAGTGCAGAGCCCCATGTGGGGCTCGATCTCACAAAACTGAGATGTGACCCGAACAGAAATCGAGAGTCAGACGCTTAACCACCTGAGCCACCCAGGCACCCTGCTAGATCCTGTTATTATTATGATGCTCGTTTTATAAAGAAATCAAGCCATAAAGAAATTGGCTGTAGGTCTTATAGCTAGAAGAACTTGAACTCGGGCCGTCTGGCATTGGATTATTAACCACTGTGCTCTGCTCACTTGACCAGGTACAGGCACTTCAACTTGAAGCCACCCTTCTTTTTCTGGGTCCTGCCTTGGCCCCAGCAGCCCAATCCCCTTCAGGAAAGGAAGGCCCTAAACCTTCTGGTCCTGCGTTTCAGTCTTTCTTACATTGGCCTTCTAACTACTTTCTTCTCACATACAGCCCCCATCCGTTGGATCCTGCCCTGTGCCAGCCATTGGGCTGAGCACTTTTAGGTATTTTCATCTCCTTTATTCTTCACCACAATCAAACAAAGTAGGTGGCGTATCTTCACTTTATGGAGGAGTAAACCGAAGATCAGAGAGGCTAAACATGTTGCCCCAAACCACACGGCTAGTGGAGCACGGGGACAATTTGAATCCTGTTCCAACATCAGTGTCTTTGGTCTTTCCATTATACTTCCCTCCTCCCCAGCCTCCTGAAGCCCCCACCTTTTACCCTAGTCCATTTTTCTTTGCCACGAGTGGCCTTCTTCACGTACGCTGAGGTGGAAACAAACCCTTTTGGTACAGCTCCACTACTTTTCCTGGCCACGGTGAGGCCTGGCTTCACCAGGGCCTAAGTAGTCACCCCCAAGATAAGTGCTAGCTTTACCTTGTGCTTCTTGGAACTCAGGGCCACTCCCTGAGAGAGGCCCAGATAGCTCCTTCCTTTCCTGTTTCAAAGTCCACGCCCTGTGGAGCCCGCCCACCGGGTTCCTTCCGACTTCCTGTCTCAGGATCCGCACCTGATTTACAGAGTGCACATGATGGACAGGTTCGGATTCCAATGAGTAGACCACATCCCTCTGTTCAGATGTGTGCTCCTCCTACTTTTTCAGGTCCTCCGGAATGACTCATAGCTCAGGTACCTTGTGGGGAGTGGTTTTTACCAATACCGCCATACAATTCTACAAGCCCCAGATACCCTTGAGCATATATTATCCTAGATATACCGAGTTCCCACCCAGGATAAAAGAAGGCACTTCCTGGGTGCCTGGGTGGCTCAGTTGGTTAAGCATCCACCTTCGGCTCAGGTCATGATCTCATGGTTTGTGAGTCCAAGCCCCTTATCGGGTGAGCTTGAGTCCCACTTTGGGCTCTGCACTGACAGTTGGGAGCCTGCGTGGGATTCTTTCTCTCTCCCTCTCTCGCTGCCCCTCGCTCACTCGAGCTCTCTCTCTCTCTCTCTCTCTCTCTCTCTCTCTCAAAAATAAACTTAACAAAATAAAGAATGAAATAGATATCAAATCTTCCAGAGTTTGATCCCCGGCAAACTCTGGAAGATTCAATGGCAGCACCAACTTCAGAAACTGTGCTTGGCATGTTGATTGGTTGAGTATTTGTGTTTGCATGAACATGCTAACCTATGTGGCTGTATACTTCTCTGCATGGGAGACAGTGGGAGACGGCATTTCAGTGGGGACAGCGCAGGTGCATGTCTGTCTGCACAGGTGGATCCGGGACTTCATGGGAGAGGGGGGTTAATGTTACGCTCAGGACTTTGTTCGTGTGTTTTTGAGAGTAAAGGTCTGCACGCACCTCTCAGTTTGCATGTGCGTTTGTGTGCATACAACCTACGAGTTGGGTAAAGGGGCTGGTTAGGAAGTTTCCCAGACCAAGAGCACTAAGAAAACACTCAGCAGGGAGACTGGACAGGACAGGTAAGAGAGAAAGGGAAAACAGAAAAAAAGAGTCAAGCCTAATGCTTCGTAAATAAGCAAAGGGATGTTGCGGTAAGTCCGAAATGCCCCAGACAGATTCAGACAGGTTTGCAGCACTCAGCAAAGTCATTTGTAGCCCAGGGCAGGAATGGCAGGTTAGAGTTAGTGGTAAGTATGCGCTAGCCCCAGTTCTCAGGGGTGAGGGACTGGAAAGTATGGTAAGGCACTGCACCGCTCCCATCCTCCAGGCCCTGGGCCCCAGCCTTTCCCCAAAGGTTGGCCTCTCTAGGTAAAGATGGTTTGTCCTTGGTAGAGAGGTGGAGGCAGAGGAGCGAGGCTCCAGGAGGCCTCTTTAGGCCGTGCCGGTACCCTTCATCCCTCTCCCTGCTCCAAAGGCAAAGGAACCTTCTTCCTCCCGAAGCTGCTGAAAGGTTTCGCTGACTTCAGAGAGACAGAGGAGGAGGGAGGAAGGAGGGGGAGGCCTCTGAGGTGGGGAAGGTTTTGCTGAACCTGCAGGCTACCCAGCCCCTCCCTGGTTCCTCATTACTGAGGCCCTTGGGCATGAAATATCTTTTTATTTGAAGGCCAAAAAGAACCCAGGGCTGCATTAATGACCAGCCAGCACCAGGGCCTGAGGCAGGGGACTGGCTCCCTTGACCTTGAAATCCTGCCTACATTTTCCTGCTGCACTGATGTTCTATTTTTCCAGAACTTGTCTCTACTGCTTTAGCCCTATCCTCTCAACGGGACCTTAAAGAGGCCCCAAGAGGAGGAAAACTGAGGAGGCAAGGAGAAGGGTTTCTCCTAGTCCCAGGCGCTCATCGGCTGGTTCGGGTAGCTGAGCAGGGCCGACAGCATTGAGTTTCAACAGCTCCCAGACAAGTAGGGCTGAGAAACATTTTACACAAATTTTAATACAGTAAGAAAGATGGTAAAGCAGAGCTACAGCCAATGAGATAGGAAGATTCCGACAATGGCTTGCTGAAGTAGAAGGCAGAGCCCATTGGGCCCGTTTTATAAACAAAAAAAGTAAGGGCCAGAGAAGTTAGTCGATCTGTTCTGCTACACATTTATTTTTGATTTTGATTTTATTTTTTTTTTTTAGAAAGAGAGAGAGAGAGAACATGTGCATGTGTATGATTTGGATTTTATTTTTTTTTAGAAAGAGAGAGAGAGAGAACATGTGCATGTGTAAGCAAGGGAGGGGCAGACGGAGAGGGAGAGAGAGAATCTTAAGCAGGCAGCACGCCCAGCACAGAACCCAACATACAGTGGGAGTAGGGTGTGTGTGTGTGTGTGTGTGTGTGTGTGTGTGGTTGGGATAGGAGAGAAATGGATGTTGCCAGGGCATTGCACTGAGGAGATGGCGGTCAGTGGAAAGGTGTGAGAGAATTTGTCTCAACTGATACAAAATGGTGAATGGTAGCCGGGGATTGGGGGAGGGTACTACCAATGAAGCCGCAAGTCGAAGGCCTTGAATGGTGGGCTAAAGGGCTTGGATTTTCCTATAGGCTATGGCGAGTGGTTTCTAAGCCAGAGAAGAATGTGCCTTGCATGTCCCTTGTGAGGGTGTGAGGGGGTGGGGGGGATTGGGCCTCTCCAGCAGGGTGAATTCCAAAGAGAGGGGTAAGGTGCCAGCCAGGAAAAAGAAGGGAAGTGGAGGAAGCTGGGGTGGCAGTAAGACTCTGGGGCGTGAGGGTGGAGGGTAAGTAAGGTTGCCTCCAAAGGAGTGTGGAAGGAACTCCAAGCCAAGAGGCCCAGAGAGGAGGGTGGGAGCCACGGGAGCCCCCACCGCCCCCAGCATGGAGTGGCCATGCTGTGACCATGCCGAGCTAGTGCACAGCCCTGGGCAGCCCCAGGCTCTGCTTTCTGAGCCTCGCGCCTCATTGAGAGGTTATTAATAGGGAGTTTGTCTGGTGTCAGAGCGCAGACATAAACTGCATTAGCATTACCCCATAATCTTATTTAGTAAATGCTCATGCCGCTCCGTCTCCTGTAATTGCATTGCAAAGATGCAATATTTATGAAAGGGGAGAGGGGATGTCACTGCTCATCTTGGCGCTGCAGTAAAAGTCCCGGGAAATACAGTAAGGGCCGCGGAGGCCTGGCCCTGGGCCTGAGAGGGTGGGCAGTGCTGGCGCCTAGCGCTCTCAGGGTGACCTACCAGGATGCCCAGCCAGGCCCAGAGCCCCCACCCCCACCGCCTCTCCAGAGCCTTGAGGATCAGAGCAAAGGGGTGTGGGTGGAGACGCCAGCCACACCGCTGTCCTTGGTGTTACTCCTCCAGAGGGTCCTGGTCCCTGCCAGATGCACTGAGCCCTTCCGGTGAGCTTGAAGCCCCAGCTTTGGCCCGCTCCCACCCTCGTTGGATTTCTAGGGGACCTTGCCTTGACTGCATAACCTGGGTGGCTTGGCAGAGCTCAGTGGGCAGGCGGAGGGCAACATCAGGCAGGAAGCCTGAGGGCCAGAGGTCCTTGCCGGGGCAGGGTCTCAGTATCAGTGCCGATCACTGGGTGGCCAAAGCCTGCTGCAACCCTCGGTTCCCTGAGGTGGGGGTCCTCTTCCACCCTCCTAGGAATCCATGGCTCGGTCCCTAGGGCACCCCCACCCGACACCCACTTGGGGCCAGGACCGTGTGTCCTGCTTCTGGGTGAAGGAGGCAAGGAGGTGAACTTCGCCATGACCTCAGAAGCATGGCCGTGTGCCCCCCGGTCTCCACAGCTCTTGGGCGGAGCTCACCAACCAGGAGGACTCACCGGTACTGAGAGCGCCCGTGGGCGTGTATGAGTGCTGGGGGACAAGCTGGGACTCTGGTGCGCCTCCAGGCACTTGCAGTTTAGAGCAGGACAGACACGCAGACGTGCTTCCTACCTCAGGGATGTGAGGGCCATCTTGGGCAGTGGAGTTCTTTCCCAGCCACATGTGGGGAAGCTTTCTGTGGTTAGGGCGCTATGAGCCAGACCTCAAAAGACCCGATCAGCGGAGGTGCGGAGGACGTTGAGTGGGAGAAGAGCGAAACGAAAGGATGCCTGTGTTCGGAAGGCATTATCCAGAAAGGTGGGGGCAGGGAGGTGGAGGCCTCGATCAGGAGCCACCCCATCAGTTGCTGGTGGTGGGGCTGGGGCTGGGGTCTCGGGTGAGGCTGCTTCTGGAAATCCATTATGAGAGAAGGCAGGTGCCCAGCTAAGCACTTCCTGGGGACCCTGGGAAATGCCAGAGGCTCAGCGCAGCTCCCTGGCCTTGGGGCTGGGATGGCCCCCAGAGGCAGCAGCACACCCCTTTCATATCTCACAACCCCACACTCAACACTTCAGCCACATTCATACACCGCCCCCCAGCACCCCATTCAGTGCAGAGGGATTCACAGCTCTCAATGCCCTTACACACCCATGCAGCCGAGCCTGCCCACACCGCCTTGCCTCCCTCACTAAGACATCCAACTGGTCTAATTTCCGGTGGCCCCGTTGGCCTGCCTCCCGGTTCTGCGCTCACTTCCCCAGACCCCAGACTCCAGTGGGGAAGGGGCCCTCAAACCAGGGAGTGAGAAGGCAGCTGAGAACCAGGGAGACGGGTGGGCTGGGCGGAGGGCTTCGCCCCCCCTCCGCGTCCGCTCCCTCCCCGCTGTCCCATTAATCACAGCGTCGTCGCAGTCCAGTTGGGGATCCCTGCCGCCCAGTGCCACACGCAGCCCGAAGAACAATGGGATTATTTCCGGGGGGAGAGGACGCCTCGGGCAGGGGCTCAGGCGGCGGTGCCTCCTTCCCTCAACCCGTCCCTCGGCACCCAACCAGCGCCTGCGGCGGCCAGGGACGTGTGGCAGAGCGGACGCGGGTGGCGCGCGGGTGGCAGGGCCTGGCCGGTCTAATTCAATTAGCGGGGCCGCTGCCGCCTCGGAGCAACTCTGGGCCCGCGGGGGCTCAGCTTAGGGCAGCTGCTCTTTGTGCGCGGAACCCATACATATGGATACAGTCCCTCCCCCTTAGCCACCCCCACCCCAACTCCTGGCACCTGCGGCTCTCCCGCCCCCTCCCTCCCTGCCTTTGGCCTCCCCAGAAAAGTTGGGAAGCTGTGTGGCTGCTTGTGGGCCCAAGGTGGCCGGCAGAGTGCGCGCCCGAAGGGAGGGAGGTGGTTTTTATCTGAGCCCCGAGTCTGGGTGGAAGGCGGTGTTTGTAACAACCATGTGTACTTGAGTGTGGAGCCGTGTGAAGGAGGCCTTGCGAGCAGCTGCCAGAATTGCACACAGGAGTGTGTGTGTGTGTGTGTGTGTGTGTGTGTGTGTGCAAGGGTGAGTGTGGACCTGTGAGCGTGAGCCTGAGAGAGAGGGTGCTGGATCTGCTCCAACGCTGAATCTGGAAGGCCTCGGGTGTTGGTTGTGTCTGCCAGGGACCATTCGTGTATATGCGGGGGCCATATGCAGTCGGGACAGAGCGTGGAACACATTTCCTCGACAGCAGCTGGGTCTCCCAGGCGGAATCCGTTCCCCTGCCTCCCGCAGCGGGGTTTTCTGATGGAGGAGGAGCTTGGCCAGTTCCTTTCAAACCCCAACTCCAGCTCAACTCATTTACGCGGAGGACACTGCGGCGCCCACTGGGCGCAGCCGCAGCGCGGAGGTAGAGGTGCGGACGGAGGTGCGCAGAGGCGCCATGGCCAGGGCTTCTCAGCGGGAGCGGCGTCGTCACTGGCCAGGTTTTCCGTTCGCAGCGCAGTGTGGCTGCGGCTCAGGGAGCACCTGCAGCTTCCGACGTGCCCTGAGCGCCCGCGGAAATGTCCAGACCTGTCCAAGCCGAGGTGGCCCAAGCTCCTATGGGTGACCGCAAGACCCTCCCCGCCGCAGCCCAGGACTGAACCCCTCTAGGGGGCCGGGTTTCCGGAGCTGGGAGGTCTCCACCCGCCCTTCCTCTGCGGCCCAAATGTATGCCCCAAGAGGGCTGAGGACCTGAACTGAGGCCAGAAATCTGGGTAGATCTGACCGCTTACAGGTTCGTGGCCCAGCCGGAAAGCCCCCCCCCCCCCCGCCATTTTCAGCTTGACTGAGGGGCTGGAGCGACAGAACACCCAGAGGTCTGGCCCACCGATCCTGAAGAGCCTGCCAGACCCCACCCTGTCCCCCTCTGCTCCCTGCCCTGGGGTGCAGGGAGTAGGTTTCTAGGAGGTGGTGGTGCCCCCCCCAGGCCTCCCATTCAGCAAGCTGGCACTCCCCCGCTCCCTCTTCCTCCCCCACACCACACTCAGCACACCCAGGGACTGGCTAGGACCCTCTGCCTCCCAAAATTCCTCGGAACAGCATGGACCCACTTGTCGGCTGGGCAGGGCCAAGGACGGAGGCCGAGGATCGGCATGCTGGGGTGTACCTGTGGTCCTGGGTCCCAGGCTGGGGTGCTCTACTGGGTCCAGTGGTGGGAAGCTAAACTTGGTGCCCAGGGAGCCCTTCAGGAGCTGTCAATGGATGGCAGGGTCACAGAGCGCTATTCTGCCCCGAACCTCAGCCCACACCCTGCCCAACCCTTTCCCTATCCTGGCATTCTGAGAGAAGACTTAGCATCAAAGATCTGCTCTGCCACGGGCATGGGTCTGGATGGTGGGACCTGAGGGTCTCTGGGCTTCCTTTGGGGGAAAGTTGGTCAGAGAGAGGCCTGAGGTCCTAGCTCCATGCCCAGAGGTGATGGGCCAACAGCTGCCTTTGTATAGAGGCCAAGAAGGGGACCCCTACAGTGCAGGGCCTAGACTTAAGACCCCGTTGTTCAAGCAGGCTTTGGGGTAAGGAGCTGGCTCCTAACCCAGGTGACAGCTGAGGTATGTTTTCTAGCAGGACAGGTCTATCTTTCTCTGTCTTCAATCTGTCTGTGGTCCCTCCACTGATGAATAAATGGACGCTTGTCCCTCCATGTTGGAGAGATCCTCAGTCCCTATTCCTGTAAGGACTTGGGTAGGAACACCTGGGGCTGGCCCCAGACCGCCCCCCCCCCAACCCTGAGAAATCACTGAGTCGTGTAGCTGGAACCAGCCTGACCTGCTCACTCCCTCCTTCCCTAACCTAGAGATAACAACCTCCCACACACCTTGGAGGTGGAGTGCGCTTTACTGGGTCTCTAAGTCCTCAAGTCACCAGCTGCACCTGCCCCTCCATTCCCCCCCCCACTTCCGTGAGGCAGGTGAGCAAGGCAGAAACTTCCGTATTGGAAATCCAGATCCCAATGGCCCCACTGCCACTACTCCATGTTACACATCCCCTTACATATTTCTCATTTTGTTCTACCCTTTCCCTGCGAACTATCGAGTGGGCATATCCTGTCTCCCCTGTTCCACACCCACAGGCCCGAATATGGCCATTTCCCAGACAACTACACTAGAAAATAAGACATCTCTCCCACAGATACACACACTCACGAGCATGCATACACACACACACACCATTATCACACCCTCACTTTCACACAGTAGCTGACGGATGCTCTCACCCCATCATATGTGCCCCGTTATACGGGAACAGTTAGGGACACACTCTTATCTGTTACAAAAAACACACTCACTGGCATCACAGGCAAATACAGTTGTAAAAATGACCTAGACTCCCCTCCTGTCCCCTAGTCCCCTCACAGACATGCATTTTGCTTGCATTTGAATCCCAGCAGCCTAACACTGGTACATAATAGACGCTCAATACGTATTTGTTGGGTAGATTTTAAAAAGTATTCCTCAGAGACATGCCCAGGCTATCATGCCCCCACTGTCACGCACACTTTCACATCTGGCTTTCCCCTCATGGACACACAGTCCCACAAACACAAAGTAATTAAGTTATCACACACACACCCCTAAGCTAAAGTACAACCCCTGGCCCAGGGGTCCCTCCCAGAGGGGGGAGGGAGCCGTGTGGGATCCAAAGGGGCCGCCCTCTAGGGCTGAGCCCTCCCTTTCCTCCTCCCCCAGCCCCAGCCCCAGCCCCAGCTGCTTCTCTTTTAATTGGAGGCACTTCTTCATTCTGCAAGCAGGGGAGTGGGGAGGCAGGGGAGAGGGGAGGCAGGGGAGAGGGGAGCGGAAGGCGCTTGGGGGGTGGTTACCAGGTGGCTTAGGGCCGGAACTCACCTAGACACATACAAGATACTCCTGCAAAGCGAGGGCCACAGCTACCGAGTTTGGTGTTGAGAAATCAGCTCGTAATGAATGGAGTCAGACAAACAGCATTTGAGTCCAGTCTGTGTCCCTTCCCAGCTTTCAGTGCCTCGGCCTTCTCATCTGTGAAATGGAGATAACAAAAGCCACATCACAGGGTTATTGGAGGATGACGTGAGATAATAACTGTGACTGAAGGTGCCGGGACATCACTGCGCTGTGTGCTCCTACTCTCTCTCCCTCCCCTCCTCTTTCCTTGTGTGTGTATGTGTGTGTGTGTGTGTGTGTGTGTGTGTATACAATTTATAGTCAAATTGGTTTCTCTCCTCCTCTTTCCTAACAGGGCCGACACTGGGGAAACACAAAAGCTGCACCGAAGGTAAGTCCCTCATGTCTCCTCCCCACCCCCTTCCGGAAAACTTTCTGACCTCAGGTGACACTGCTTCTGGGAGGGGTGGGGGCCAGAACCCAGCAACTCCTGACCCTCTTGTCTCAACTTCCTAGGAAAAGAAGGGACTGAAAGGGTACCCTGGCCCTCAGCAACTACCCTATTGGAAAACAAAGGTGGAAACAACCACCCTATTGGAAAACAAGTTGGACACAGAGAACCCCATCTTGGGGAAGGCCAGCATGCAGAACTGGGTTGGGATAAAAGTTGATTCTGATAGGTTGGGGGGGGGGGCTGAAGGGGGGTATGGAAAAGATCAGTGAGGCAAACACCTGTAAGGGCCAGGGAAAGTCAAGATGTCCCTGGGTTGCAGGATTTTGATGAGAAGAGCCTCCTGACAGTCTGAAGAGGCCACTAGGCAGCTGTGACCTCTGCCAACCGTCGGCTGGTGAGGTCTCCCGCCAGGGACTCTGGCCAACCGGTGCCAATCTGAGGAGTCCAAGAGGTGAGTAAGATAGATGCCTAAATGGTGGAATAGGAAAGGTCAGAAAGACATAGGTTGTTGGAAAGATTCAGCCAGAGGAGGAAGGAGGGAGGAACGGGGAGAGTGTCAGGAACACTCAGGAGGTTCCTGCGTGGGCCAGAGAGGGTGGCAAAGGTAAGTTGTCCTAAAGATAAGAGGGTTTTAATTGCAGCAGACAGAACTGTAGTTAATCACGAAAAGGATCAAGGCACTGCAGTCCAGCCTCAAAGGAAGCAGAAGCACCCCTCTCCATACTTCTCAGCCTCATACAGGGAAAACAATTCAGATTTGGGCAACCAGATCAACCTTCTTCTGTCTGTGGGACTTTGGGCAAGTTTGTTCATCTGACCAAGTCTCGGTTTTTGTTTTTTCTTTTTAAAAATGAATATAACTCATCTACTATGATAACCCCTTTAAATCATACAATTGAGTGGTTTTTAATATAGTCACATAGTTGTGCAACCATTGCCACTAATTCCAGGATATTTTCATCACTTCAAGTGGAAACTTCGTATCCACTTGCAGCCACTTCCAACCTTTCCTCCTCCAACCTCTGGCAACCATTATCTACTTTCTGCCTTTATGGATTTGCCTATCCTGGATGGTTCGTATGGATGCAGTCATTTGATAAGTGGCCTTTTGTGCCTGACTTCTTTCACTTAGCATCATGTTTTCTAGGTTCTTCCGTGTTGTAGCATGAATGATATTCTGTTGTATGGATACACCACATTTTGTTTGTCCATTCATCAGATGATGAACATGTGAGTTGCTCCCACTTTTTGGCCATTATAAATAATACTGCAGTGAACACTCATTTAATTTTCGTACTTAACTTAAAACTTGGAGGTGTTTCTATTAACTTCACAGAGTTGCGAGTCTTAAATGACATCGGTGTGGTGAGGTGCCTGGCACATAGTAGCTTCTCCGTAAAACACTTGGGTTTATCTCTGCTTTATTTAGTTCCTCTAAGATAAGAGGCAGGAAGGAGACAAATTTAAGTTCAAACAACTGCTGGGTAAGGTTGTAGAACCTGGATTGGGCGGGTGAAGAGGAGTGAACTGGCAAGGGAATAGAGCTCTCGCCTGTTTCTGCTCAGTGTTTACAAACCACCACCTATTTCACACATGGCCTTGCCTTGAGCGGGCCTTTGTCCACCTGCCTGGAGCCCAGACAAGATTTTCTCCAGGTTTCCAGGCTAATCCATAAAAGCAACTCAAATCCAGCTTCTCCATCTTGACCAAGTCACTTAGCCTCTGAAATTTGACTTTCTTACATCTATAAAATAGTATAATTTCTTACTATATCTATAAAAGAGATAATACTCATCTTGAAGAGTTGGTGAAGTTCATAGCATTCCCCATAATACTTACCACGATCTGACTTCTTGTATTTGCTTCTTTGTTTATTGTCTAACCCCCTCTATGGAACGTAAACTCCATGAGGGCAGGACCTTGGTTTTGTTTACTGCTGTTTTCCCAGTGCCAAGAACAATGCCTGACACATGGTAGGTATTCAATAAATATTTGTTGAATAAGGAGGTTCATTCATTCATTTTTCACCCAACATGAGTATATCCTGTGGTTTGGGGCTACACTCCACAGGAGGGAAACTGAGATGAGTTCCCTGCTTCCAAGGAGGTCTCTTCAAGTGGAAATAACAGACGTGACCAAAGCAAATAGACTGTAATGAGACTTGATCAATAGAATGTGCACCTTCATCTTGCCTGATAGAGACAGTCCCTCCCTGAAGACCTGTTGAATCTGAAATAGACCAGAAATAGATCCAAAGTGATCCAACGTGCTCCGGTCCCAGAGCTTGGCTCCTGGCAGGGAGCAAACCTTTCCCTACTGGAGAGGGGAAAGAGAGGAAGCAGAAAAAGGGAGTTTCCTCCTTCTCTCCTGGGCTGTAAGCCAGTCAGCCACAGTCAAAACTTTAAAAGGCCTAAATTTGTCCAGATGCACTTCCCTGATCTTGGTCCCACCAACCCTAGCCCCCCCACCCCCCCACCCCCGCCACTGCCTTAAGTCCCCAGGCCTCCCTCCCAGGATTCCAAAAGTAAGAAAGTAACTCCTTCTCCTCACCACAGTCCAAAGGTTTCTTGCTTGGAATAGCCAGCCCTGTGCTAGTTGCTAGGTGAAAACAATCTGATTGAATTCATTCGCATACTGTGGGTACTGCTTCTTTGGGGCATGTTTATTTCAAAGGAAAGGGGTATCTGGAGGCATGGGCCCCCTGGAAACAAGCCCCAAGCCACCTCTCTTGACTTTTGCCTTCCTCTCAGGAAGTCTTCCTTTCCTCAGTTTCTCTAAATAGGCTGGGTTGGGGTGGTTGTTGATTTTTTCAGCAACCTACAGCCGGTTGTTCATAGGCCTGTGTTTTTAAAAAGGGCAAGCCTGAACTCACCTTCCTGCCCCAGGGGCCTGGGCTCCATACCTGGGAAGTAGACAGTCTTCTACTTTCTAACAAGCCAGACTTGAAGTTTGCAGTAAATCCTCTTGTTGAAGGACAGGTGTTTCCCAGCTGAGCCCTTGGGGAGATTCTCCAGTAGCGCAGGGACACCCTTCCCCAGAGGCCTAGTGGGCTGGACCTCTTTGGCCCCATTCAAAGTGAGGGGAGACTCCTGCCAGACCGGGAAGAGGGCTCTATCCTCCACCTCCTTGGGTCCGTCTGTTTATCGGTCTCTGGGAATGGCCGCCTCCTGTTCCTTTTCTCCTTTTAAGTCTCTGAATCTCTTCTCTCTCTTCCTGAACTACTTCTCGGTGCCTCGGTCTCCGTCCCTCTGTCTCTGGCTCCTGCATCAGTCTCGGCTCCCGGCCTCCCTCTCCCCCTCTCCGCCCCTCCCCCGCGCTGTCATTCACCCCGCTCCTCTCCACGCACAGCCAATGGAGAGACCCGGCCGAAACGGCTAGGCTCGCTTGCACCGGGCTTTTTCGCCCGGTGATTGATGTCCCAGAGTCAACATCGAGCTAGCAGACGGAGAGGGGAAGGAGCAGCCTGAGAGGGGAAGAATACGGCGCCCCCTCTCTCCTTCCCCTCCCCCCCTACTTTAGCGCTCTGCGCACTTCGCCTCCAAGTCTCCGCGCAGCCGGGAGCGGCTGCCGCCTCCGCGCCCCTGCGCGCTGCCCCCGGAGCCAAACACAGCGATCGCCGCCGCCCAGGCCCCCCCCGCGGGGCCGGGGCCGGGGGCCAGCATGGAGCACCTGGGTCCGCACCATCTCCACCCCGGCCATGCGGAGCCCATCAGCTTCGGCATCGACCAGATCCTCAACAGCCCGGACCAAGGCGGCTGCATGGGGCCCGCCTCGCGCCTCCAGGACGGAGAATACGGCCTTGGCTGTTTGGTTGGAGGAGCCTACGCTTACGGCGGCGGGGGCCCCGCGGCCGGGGCGGGGGCCGGGGGCGCGGGGGCCTATGGTGCCGGCGGCCCGAGCGGCCCTGGTGGCCCTACTAGCGGCGGCGGCGGCGCCTGCAGCATGGGCCCGCTGGCTGGCTCCTACAACGTGAACATGGCCTTGGCGGGCGGCCCCGGTCCGGGAGGCGGCGGCGGCGGGGGCGGCGGCGGCGGCGGCGGCGGGGGGGCGCTGAGCGCTGCAGGGGTGATCCGGGTGCCGGCTCATAGGCCGCTAGCTGGAGCGGTGGCCCACCCCCAGCCTCTGGCTACCGGCTTGCCCACCGTTCCCTCCGTGCCTGCTGTGCCGGGTGTCAACAACCTCACCGGGCTCACCTTCCCCTGGATGGAGAGTAACCGCAGATACACAAAGGACAGGTTCACAGGTGAGTCCGGCCGGCGCGCGCCCCGCCTGGCCGCGGCCCGGGCTCTGCGCTACCTTTCCCCTGCCCGGTGGCTCCCCGCAGCCCCCTCTACGCACCAGGTTACCCAGCTCCTCTCGGTGCTTCCCCCGAGTTCAGCCGCCTGCCACCTTTCCACGCTCGCGGAATCGTCATGCTCGAAGAGTTCTCCCGTCCTGGGCCCCTCTCCGTCCCTCCCGCAGGACCCCTACTCTGAAAAGCGCTCCCTGATCCCCTCTCGGAGTCGCTGGGTTCAGTGTCGCCGAGGGAAGGGGGATGTAGCTTCGGGACTACCTTTCACCCCGGCATTTGGGGCTCGGGAATCTTGGAGAAAGGGGCCCGATGTGAACAAACTGTTTTTTTCTGTCCGGGCCAATGTTCTCTGGCTGAGGCGAAGAGCCACAGAATCAGACGCTAGGAAAGAACAGGTTCCCCACCTCTCGTCCCCCCCTACACACACACAAACACACACGCTCTCAAACACACCACACACCCCACTTCACTTCGCGCTCCGAGCTCCAGTGTCGGTTGCGCTTGCCGGGCCGGCAGAGGCCCGAAGCCCGAGTAAAGCAGCAGAGCTGGTGGGCCCTCTTTCCGGGACTGCGGGCTTCGTCCAGGTCGGTGGCAGCGTGAGGCTGAGCCTCCCGGTTCATTTTCGTTCGGTCCCGGCCTGGCGTCCTCCCCTCTGGGCCCAGCCGTGTTCCCTCCAGTGTGAATAATGCACCGGCCTGACCGGCGATCGATCCGCGGCGGCCCAAGGACAACTCCTGGGACGATTACGCACTCCGCGGCGGCCGACTGCCGCCCTCTCCGCTGCCTGCTCCGCGCCTTCCTCCGCTCGCTCCGGCTCCCTCCGCTCTCGCTTCCGCTCTCGGCACTCAGCTCTCGCTCACGCGCGGGCTCCTTGCTTCGGCCTCACTTCCAGCTACCCCTTAGCATTCCTGGGATCCGAGGCGAGGATCCTCGATCCTCCCGCCGAGCCCAGCTCCCAAGCCCGCTGAGAAGTAGCCACGAGTTGAGCCTGGGTTCCCGGCTGGGCCTTAGAGGCGGTGGGAGGTACTGGCCGCTGCCGATGGCGATGGCGAGGTGGGACTCCCATGGGGCTCGGGCTCCAGGGCCCAACGGTGGAAAGGAGTTAGGGGGTCAGCAGAGGCAATACAGCCATTCTGCCCTGGGCCTCCAGGAAGGACCCTGTACTCAAGGGACCCCAGGACCCCAACCTAAGTCCTCTCAGGCCTGGGGAGGCAGAGCCTGCTGGCCATTCCATTCCCCCTGCCCACCCAGTCCAGTCCAGTCTTGAAGGGCCCTGATGGAACCCTCAGCCTGGAACCCACTGGTCTTAGGTCTCTGGTGAAAGCTGTTCCACACAGGCCCTACCTAGGGGAGCCACCGGCCGCCCTAATCTGGCTTCAGGCCCCAAGAAGGTTCTGAGGGAGTGAATGACTGTCACCTTGTGTTGCCCTGTGTCCTGTATGTGTCTGCTTGTGTGCCTGTCTGTCAGGCCGGGTGTATAGATAGGCAATTTGTCCCTTGGTATGTGATGTGTCTGTGTATGTTGCTGTGTTGGTGGCGGCTCAGGCCAGGACCCAGGGTTCCCCCACCCCCACCCCCACCCCCGCCTTGATCAGGTGCGGCTTCAAGCTGCTGGGCAGCTTCCTGGAGCAGTGGGGGGCTTCGACCTTTAGCTCGCCTCAGACAAGCCCCTCAAGGAGACTGGCTTGGGTACGAGGGAGCCCGGGGCTAGGGAGGCCTCCGTGGCGGCGGCGGCGGCGGCGTCCGCCTGGCGGGCGGGAGGGGGCCGTTTCCCGCCGCGGGCTTGGAGCTGAGGGCTGACGGGAGGATCGCGGCCCCGTTCCTGGGGTCTGGCCTCTGCGCTCGCTGATCGCGGGGAGTCGGGCCTGGGACGCCTCCTGACGCTCTGCCGCTTGCCTCTGCCGTCTGTCTGTCTCCCGCTCCAGTGGCCCTCTCACCCTTCACTGTAACACGCCGTATAGGTCACCCCTATCAGAACCGGACGCCCCCCAAGAAGAAGAAGCCGCGCACGTCCTTCACGCGCCTGCAGATCTGCGAGCTGGAGAAGCGCTTCCACCGGCAGAAGTACCTGGCCTCGGCCGAGCGCGCCGCCCTGGCCAAGGCGCTCAAAATGACCGACGCGCAGGTCAAAACCTGGTTCCAGAACCGGCGGACGAAGTGGAGGTGAGCGCGCGCGGGGCGGGCAGTTCTCAGCCCCCGGGGTCTCTCCTGGGGCGCTCACCTCCTACGCTCTCCGGCTTCCGATCGGTTCCCTGCTAGGCTCGCCAGGAACCGGGAGCAGCCGAGGCCGATGCCCGAGGTGGGGCTGGAGAGCCCCCGCTCTGTTTTACCGGAGGCTTCTTGGCTTTCTGACCGTTACGCTCAATGCTGGTGTAGACGCGGCTGGTCACCGCCGCTGCTTGGGGAACCTGCGGGGTTAGAGCACAGTCAGTCCTTGCAGTCCGGGCTTTGGGAATCAGTGAACGCTGAGGGACTTTTTGTTTGCACAAAGTAGCGCTTACAGACATGGCCTGCGCCTCGTTTCTGCCGCCCCAGAGAGGGCTCCTGGCGGAGCTGCCGGGCCCCAAACCGGGAGCCTGGGCCCCTCTGACTCCCTCCTCCCCGGACACTCAGCCAGGCCCTCACGCAGCCGGTCTCCCACCCTGGAAGAGGAAAATCAATCCGTACCGGCTGCAGCGGGGTTTTGGAGAGTCCCACTGAAAGGGGGATCAATTAGGAGCAGATGGGTGTGTGTGTTTGTGTGTGTGCGGGCGCGCGCCACACACACATTTACCCTTCTCCTGTCACACACCCAGTACACTAAAATCCCCCCCCCCACGCATACATCTCTCTCTCTCTGTCTCTCTCTCAACATCCCACACTCCTAGGCAGCCTTACTCACCGCAAGCCCCGGCGCTTTCACCAGCTGTACCCACTCGCACCCCTCCCGCACATCTGGCCCGCATACTTGGTTCCACAAGTTTGGTTCCAGAAGTTTCTCACTAGCTCAGGCCTCAGGGGGGAGAGCGCAGGAGAGTCTGGGCGACGTCCGCGGTGCCGTGGCCCAGTGGGCCTAGCGCTGGAGGAAGGAATTGGAGTTTCCTCTTTTTCTGAACGAAGGCGAGGGATCTGCCCGGGATTCCACCGGCGTGGCTTCCACAGGAAGCCACTGCCCCCACGACTCTGCCTCCACCCCATTCCTGTCGTTGGGGAAGAAATGGAGTATATGGCTTCAGACCTCTGGGATCTAGTTAAAGAGGTAGCTAGGGCTGGCAGAGTAGGGGTGTGGGCACTAGTGTTCCCGAGGCCCCACCAGGGCTGCAGCCTGGGTGAGAGGAGGGAGCGAGGCCGGTCCCTGGAAGACAAGGGGCTCTGGGATCACCGAGAGTGTCAGGCGAAGAGAAGGGAAGGGGCAAAGATAAACACCCCACCCCAGGGAGAAAAGGAAAAACCGGGCAGCTTGAAGAAGTCTTAGGGTAATAAAAGAAAGCAATGGATGACTAAAGCTTCATTTTCGTTTCAAACAAATTCTCTTATTCTGAGAGAACGAAGAGGGTGGGGTGAGAGACAACAAGAGAGAAGGACACAAAGCCGAAAAGGAAGAGAAAGGCTCAGGCAGTTTGAAATGCAGGAAAGAAGGGGAAGGCGAGACACAGAAAGATGCGCGGAGCTAAAGGCAAGAAGGGGCGGCGGGCAGGAGGCCGGCGTCCACCGCTGGGAGAGGCCCTCGCCGGCTTCGCGCGGCTTCATCGATCGCCTACAAATTGCTTCTGGAGGCCCCCGGGACTCCCATTAGGTCTGTCCACCTTAGAGACAGACGTTTGATCTCAGTTGACGGGGTGGAGGGGAGGCATTAAATGGAATAAGTGAGTCATCGCCTCCCTGGACCGCCTCGGAGAAAGGCGCTGGTCCGGCGGGAGTCCCGGCAGGGCACAGGGCTCGGCCCAGGAGGTAGGAAGGCTGGGAGAGTTTCGCAGAGAAGAGAGGTCTGGCAAAGCAGCTCGAAGGCAATCCACCGGCTCCCGCCTCTGCCCTGGACTGGTGGCGAGGGTGAGGCGCCTCAGGCTTGGCACCGCAGAGCTGGGGAGAGGCGAGATGCCACCCTACCCCTGGCTGCGCCCTCCGAGGCTAGTGGGACACGGGAAGCTCCAGATGCTTGGGCCTGGCGGATTTCCCCACAGCTCCCCCGGGGTTCCTGCGCTCCATTTACTTGTGGGGTTTCCAGTCTGTCTCGGAGTCAGGACCCTCAAGATTGGGGTGTGTGTTAAAGGGGCCCAAGCTGGAGTTGGGGGCTGTGAAGGAAGCAGTGCTCGTCCAGGCTGTTTCCCGGGAGCGCGCTGGAAGCGTCGGTAACGTCGGTAACGGCTTGTCCCCGGTGCAGGCGGCAGACCGCGGAGGAGCGTGAGGCTGAGAGGCAGCAGGCGAACCGCATTCTCCTGCAGCTGCAGCAAGAGGCCTTCCAGAAGAGTCTGGCGCAGCCCTTGCCCGCCGACCCGCTATGCGTGCACAACTCTTCGCTCTTCGCCCTGCAGAATCTGCAGCCGTGGTCTGACGACTCCACCAAGATCACCAGCGTCACGTCCGTGGCGTCCGCCTGCGAGTGAGCCTGCCCGCTCTGCCCGGAGAGAGCCCGGGTCCAGCCGAGGGGTCGCGGAGGCTGAGAGCCGGGACTCTCTCCCACTCCCTCCTGCTTCAGACTGTGCGCGGGAGGGGAACGCGGTGCCCCCTGCGCTCGGCCGAGCTCCTGCCGACGCTGTTTTCTCTTTGGTGGGGGGGAAAAAAGCGCGGGAGACAGGGACACGCGACCTCGTTCCAGACGCCTAAGTGGTCCCGCGCCCCCCTGGAACTGTTCAGAGTCCTCTCGGTTTACGTCTATTTTATTTTATTCTGATTTTTAACGTGGGACTGAGAGAGGCAGAGGACGTTGGGGAAGAAGTTTCTGGGGTCCTCAGAGGACAGCAGGGGCTGTCATTTGAACTTGCTCTGGGAAGAACTCCTCTGTATTCCACTCCCCATCACACGTGGACGCCCGCAGGCCCACACAGAGGCGATTTCACAGTCTCTGGTGGTGTCACCCAGAGCCAAACACAGAGGACCTACGACAGAGTGTCATGCACACATAGGGCCATCGCCTTCACACCCTTGGCTCTCACTGTCAGGCATAAGCTAGGGGTGACCCAGCTGCATTGTGAACAGCATGGCACTTCTCACACTGTGACACACTGTGACACACTACCCCACACACGACAGCGTCACGGCCCTCCAGGCCCCCATCACACATCCTAGCCGCACCCAGGTACGCACAGGCAGGTTTTCACACAGACTCAGCCTGCTTCTCCAGATCCTGTTCATACGGGGAGCTTAAGTTATGCACTTATAAGGTGTTTTCTGTGTAACCATTTTATAAAGTGCTTGTGTAATTTATGTGAAAAAATAATAAAACCCTCCGGATCCGGAGTCAGGGCTACCTGCTCCTTGCTGAGCCCAGCACCTTGCAGCTACTTGGGTTTGGTGTGAAATGGTGCCGCTGGGGCAGCTGCTGCTGTCTGGGCATAAGGGACACCCGGGGGCCAGGACCTGCAGGTCCTGGAGAGAGGGAAGGAGGGGGACAGAGAGAAACAGACCTGAGGAAAGGAAGGAGTGACAGGCTCTCCTGGGACGCGGATGCTTGAGAAGATACACTGTCTTTGGGTGTGAGGGTTGCGCGTGCGTGCATTGTGTGTTTGTGATGGCATGGGCCTTCAGGCTGTAACCGATCGTGAATGTAACAGTGTTTAAGCGTGTCATTGTGTTGGCAACTATTGTTAAGTGCTTGTCTCTGCTTAAGTCGCAAATCGAAACTAGCATCATACATACGAACTTGCAGTGGTCTGTGTGACCATGTGCGAATGGGATTGTGTCTTCCGGGGGTACCGGTGACCACCCACCCAAATCTGTGACTGTGTATGACTCCCGTGTCAGTGTGTGTGAGAGTACATGTGAGTTTCTCCTCGTGAATCCATTTTTGTGTTAAATGTGCGAATGTTTGTAATCGTGAATCACCCGTAATGGTGTGAATACACTTGTGTGTGATATGTAATCATGTGTGACATGTAATCATATATGAGATGTGTATTTTACTATATATACTTGTGTGTGACAGTATATAATGGGGGAATGAAGTAGTGTGGATCGTCGTGGGTGACTGTCCCTGTCGGTGAGTGCGTGTGGTTGGTTGTGATTGAGTGGGTGTAGTTGCGCACTGCTGGTGTGGGGGGTGTGTGATGCACGGGGGTGGGTGGGTACCAACATCTGCTAGGAGTTCCAGGGTTCTAGGCCCTTCCTCAGTAAGCCCCACAGGTTGGAGCACAGTGAGTCAGTAATTGGGCCAGGATCCTGTAGTGCTCTTAGTAGGATTTCCTGGCTCCCAGCACTAGTCTGGCCTAGTAGAGATCTGAGTAAGTGACTTCCTGGGGACCTTCAGGGGGCCCCACACCCACTCCAGCCAGGACAGCAGCCATGGGACCCAACACTCCCTGTAACATCCAGTCCCCCTACCTATGAGACCAATCTCAGGTGCACAAAACTGACTTGTTTTTTTCTGAAGGAAGCTAGGTGGTGGAGGCCCTGAGGACATGCCATCCTGGGGGAATTAAGTGGGGGGGGGGGGAGATAGGCTCTTTCTTTGGGATGGGAGTGTGACAGAACTTGGTGGCTAGAAACTAGAAGGGAGTGGGCGTGGGACTTGTTCAGGTATACAGAGCTATGTTGGGGGGAGGGTGCAGAGTCACAGAAACCTTCGGAGACACTCTCCTTCATCCCTGCCCAGGCCGCCATCCTGGACCTGCCATGCCACGGGGGTGGGGGACAAAGCCCACCAGCCTCCCAGCCTAGTAGGCCCAAAGGATAAATTTGACTGGGTGGGGCCGTGCTTATCCATCCCTCTTCCGTGGCCCCCTTGGAGCCTGATCTCCTCAGGAGAAGAGGATTCTGGGTCCAAAGGACTAAGGCTGGCCCTCCCGCCCCGCCCCCCAAGTCCTTTGGGTGACCAGGCAGGGCCCTGACATGCAGTTTGCCTTGGGGAGAAGGTTCTGGCCACAACACGGGGTCTGCAGCCCGCCTCCCTCCCGCCTGCACCGTCTGAAACACCCAGGACCTGGCCAGGAGAAATCCGGAAATGGCCTCCCGGAACCACCAAATTCATTTCCTTCTGCCTGGGCAGGTCTAGCTGATCCCTCCTGTCCTGCAGGGACTGGAGCTGGCAGGCCATACCTTCTCCGTTTGGCGAGGTATCTTCTCCATTTATGTCTGTAAGACACACCTTCAGTGCACCCCCCCCCCCCCCCCCCCCCGTCAGATTCCAGAGTCTGTGAACTTCAGCGCAGACTGGGGCCTTCCTCCCACCTCCCAATCCTGGAGACCCCCTCAAGAGGCTGCTAGCCCCAGAGGCTACCGGATATTTTCTGGCCACAGACTGTCCAGCTGAGTCAGGAGTGGGGAGCCTCTGCCCGGAACAAACACAACCTCCCCAGCAGGCTCCAATCCAGGTTCTTCCCCAGAACCCTTCGCCCCCTTTTACAAAACAAACTGCAAAATTAGGCATTATACACCCCTCCCCGAAATACCTTCTACCTCCCTGATCTTCACAAACAGCTAGGGTTCACCCTCATAACCACGCAGGCGTATGCCCCCTCCGCCCTACCGCTCTCCGACCCCGTCCAGCTTGTCGGGGACTCGCGTGGAAGTGGGCATCCCGCATGCCGGGCTCCCGGCCCTGGAGGTCGCCCGGCTCCGTGCGCGCCGGCTCCCGGGTACGCGCTGGCTCTCGGCGCTGGCTGGCTGCGGGAGGCCAGGGTCGCGCTCTCTCCAGGGGCCCCTCCCACGCGCCCAGGCCCTCGGGGGAGACGTCCCTGGGGTGCCCGACTCCCAGGGGCACCGAGGCTCTTGGAGCCCAGGGGCCGCGCAAGACTCCCCCGTCTCCACCGGGAATTCGTTGGGACCGAATCTCCGGCGAATCCCGCATCGGCCGAGGCCGCGGCAGCGGGGAAAGGCCCGGATGGCTCGGGGGCCCGCCGGGGGCAGCTGAACCCGCACACCCCGGCCCCTGGTGGGGGGGCGGGGCGGAGGCTGGTGGAGAGGGGGCTGCGAGGGTCACAGTCAGGGCCAAAGACCCGCAGCAGAAAGCTCACAACTCCCGGCTGGCCACCGCGCCTGCCGGAAATGGTCGTCTCTGTTCAGAAATTGAAATGGAACTCAGTGTCCGAATAACTGTGAAGAGAGGTGCGGAAAGAGAAGAGGAATTAACGAACCTGCCTGAGCAGAAAGATCGGCTTCCTTCCTTGGCTTGAGTGAGCTCACTGCCCGGACCAAATTGCGCGGCGAGTGAGCCCTGAGCTCCGGCTCAGACCAGGCGCAGCCCAGCGGGGTGGCTGAGTGGGTGGTGGCCCGTGGGGCCCAGAAACCCAGGCAGGGCTGGGGTCCTAGAGGCCTGTGTTGTGCCGCCGGTGGTACACAGAGAATCTGGCTCAACCTGTTAACTATAATAGCGGCTTTGTGCCGATCTGCGCTTGGGGGCTGTGTGGGCACGGCCTGAGCACTGCCTTGTGACGTCCCTACTGTGGTGGCAGGTGTGGGGTTTGCCCTGGGCCCAGGACCCAGATGGGCATCCTGCTTATGGTGTGCTTGCAGGAGGGCAAGGTGTTTCCAGGTGTATGAGACTACTACTAAGAGGGACCTCCCTCCGGGCTGGGCAGAGCTGGAGCAGTTGGGAATCGGAGGCAATGCCGTGGGAGGTGCAGAGCTGGGGCCCCGGGGCTGCCTTGAGGGCCCCTCAGACCAGATGCGGGAGGAAACCCCTTCTCTCAAGCTCCCCCCTCGTGCCCATCTTCACACACTTCTCACTCCCACGCAGTCCTTGGAGTCTTGCTCCCTAATCAGCTCAGAGTTTGGAGCCTCACGGCCAGGCCGCTGCCCTGGCAACTAACGCGAGCCACTTCCGCTTTTCCCGCGTGGCTCGAATTCTTTGCCCAATGCCAGCCCAGGGAGGCCCCTGGCACCGCTCCCCTGCACCCACGCCTGGACTCCTTATCCTGGGGAGCCCGATGAAACAAGCTGAGCGAGGGCTAGATCCGGTTCGGATTTTCCAAAGAAATCAGAGCAGAATCTTAAGATAGTGTGTTCGATGGAGAGGGTGGTGGTGGGTGAGTGAGTGGAGGAGGCGGTGGGGTGCTCATGTCGTGTTGGGGAGGGGTGCCTACGGACTCATCTGCTCGGTCACAGCCTGCATCGCTGTGGACAACCTCACATACCTCCACCCTCTGCGCGACCCCTGGGGTGTGCGATGTGGCACCAGGGCAGGGAGCTACAGGTGTGCGGGTGCTGGGCACGCACACTCTCTAGTGCTGGCATTCTTAGTTCCCTCAAACTCGCGGCGGTCCCGACCCCAAGAGGCTCCTACCCGCGGTTACCACCACCCCACCCCACCTCGTCGAGGGCACTCCCCTTCCCCACACCCCCTCCCCCTGCCCGGAGTGAGGAGGGCCTAACTTGACTGCCGGCGGCTTGGGGGTGGGGATTTCCTAGGCCCGCGCTTCCGCCGCCCGCCCCCGGGCTCCAGCGAGCGCTGAGGCTGGGCTTGGGGCCCGCGGGCCGCCCGGGATTCCAGCCGAGGACCCTAGCCAGGCTCAGAAGGTCCAGCGGTCGCCGCTGCCTCCCTGAAGCCTATGGAAATCCGGCCTCCCTTTGTGTGCAAGACGGCTGTTAAGGGCTGGGGGACAAAGGGGGCGCAGGCCCCCCCACTGCTGCGTGTCACCCTAAGGAGGGCTTTGGTGGAAGCTGCTCCTTCCCCTTCAGGTTTTCAGCCCTTTAGTCCCAGAGCCCACGTATCTTCCGTTCCTTCGGGAGGAGTCGCAAGACCCGAAAGCTGGAGGCGGCGGCGACTTAACAACCACCCAGAAGTGGGAGCGGGACCAGAGGCCTCAACACGGAAACACAGGACAAGTGAGTTCCGGGCGCCCTCTAGGGGCCGCGCGGGGAGAGGCGCTTTGAGCCAGGGCCCTGGAAGCCAGCCGGTGGTCTGAGGGACCCTTGGGAGTGCTGGGGCGCCTGCCCCCGCCGTTATAATAGTGTAACGATAATAATATTAATCAGCAACCATGTGGAGTGCTTGCTCTGTTCAGGGCACTGAACTAGTTTTTAAAAGTACTAATACAGCCCTAACAACTACCCTATGAGTTACGTGGTATATCATCCCACTTTATAGGCAAGGACAATGAAGGTCCAGAGAGGTTAAGCAACTTGCCTGAGAGCACGAAGTTGCTAAATGGGGCCGGTATCCCAACCCAGGGTCTAACCCGAGCCAGGGTCTCCGGGAGGGATGGCTGAGTCCAGGGGAGCGGTGCATTTGAGGAGAACTGGAGATGAGACCCCCACGAGCCTTCTCAAGGGATTTCTCGTATGGTGGAGGGAGCTCTTCGCCCAGAGATCCGCTGGGACATTGCCTTCTAGGGCTCTGGAAATATCACCTCCAATCCACTCCGGTCCGCTGGGCCCCCTCCATCTCTGACTGTCCCCTCCACCCCTCTAGGACCCACCCTGGAGCACTGCCAGACCTGTGAGACCTTCTCCTCCTTCTTCCCCACACTTAGCCGGCATCCACCCTCTGGGCCTTCCCAGCCTGGGCTTGCCACCTTCCAGGAGCCCTCCGGGATTGGAAGGAGGTTCTTGGCACTTCTATCCCCCTCCCTTCGTCTGAGCCAGTGGGGGCGGGAGAACTCAAAGAGGTAAAAAAATTTAAAATAGAAGCAAATGAATCACCCTTTATTAGACAAAGGAATGGAGAACCAGGAAGGAAAATTCCTCCTCTCTTTTTACATCTGCTCTGTGCAAAGCCTATAGTTCTGGGTTGGAGAGTGGGGGAACAGGCTGGGGTGGGTAGGAGGGTGCAGCCTGAAGTTCAGAGAGGGGGTTATTTTCACCAGTTAGACATTCAGACAGAGTATGAAAAGAGAACGCAACCTTCCCTTCTTCTCTGCCTCCTCCAGAGTTGTGGAGTGGGGAGGAGTGTAGGGGGAGTGTCCCAGGGGATGCTCTTTTATATACATTATAAGGTGCATTCATTTAAAGTAAGTTCCAAGCTCGACATTGGGGCTTGAACCCATGACCCTGAGATCAAGAGTTGCATGCTCTACTATTGAGACAGCCAGGGCCCTTTCTTTCTTTCTTTCTTTCTTTCTTTCTTTCTTTCTTTCTTTCTTCTCTTTTTTAATTTTTTTATATTTTATATATAAAAAATATAAATTTATTTATTTACTTACTTACTTACATACAAAGGTATATTTCTTTGTATATAAATAGCTCCTGCCAATGTCTTAAACTTGAACATGTTGGAATCACCTGGGGATCTTGTTAAAACGCAGATTCTCATTTATTACATCTGGGGTGGGTCTGGATCCCGAATTTAGAACAAACTTCATATGCTGCTGATGTTGCTTAGAGGATCAAAATCCTAAACTACACCCTTTGTCTGAGATCTAATCCTGGGTTTTCAAACTTGCCTGTGACATATGGCCTGCAGCCTTATTTTATTGCCCAAGAGCATTTTTCCACTTTATTTAAAGAAATGAAATCTGGGGGCGCCTGGGTGGCTCAGTCGGTTAAGTGTCCGACTTCGGCTCAGGTCATGATCTCGCGGTCTGTGGGTTCGAGCCCCGCGTCAGGCTCTGTGCTGACAGCTCAGAGCCTGGAGCCTGTTTCGGATTCTGTGTCTCCCTCTTTCTCTGACCCTCCCCTGTTCATGCTCTCTCTCTCTGTCTCAAAAATACACTTGATCTTAGCCAAAAGGCCGAGAAGCGATATCTGTCTCAAAAATAAATAAACGTCTGGGGCGCCTGGGTGGCGCAGTCGCTTAAGCGTCCGACTTCAGCCAGGTTACGATCTCGCGGTCCGTGAGTTCGAGCCCCGCGTAGGCCTGGAGCCTGCTTCCGATTCTGTGTCTCCCTCTCTCTCTGCCCCTCCCCCGTTCATGCTCTGTCTCTCTCTCTGTCCCAAAAATAAATAAACGTTGAAAAAAAAATTTAAAAAATAAAGTAAAATAAATAAATAAACGTTAAAAAAATTTAAAAAAAAAAGAAATGAAATCTGTAGACACAGTTGATGCCCCTTCTGATATGTTTTAAAATACACTCTCCCCTATACCACAGGCCGAACCCATCCCTGTTATCCTGTGTCCTGCTCCTTCCCTGTCACTGACTAGGGCCTCTCGGAGCCCCCATTTCCTCTCCATCTGCACCTGTCCCTCTTTCTAAAATCCTCTTTCACACCTAGGCGGCTGCTGAAGCGACTTTGGACATCAGCCTAGGTTTTGAGCTCGACTTCTCTGCTTTCTAACCTCAGGCAAGTTAAATTTTAGGAGCCTACCGTTTCCTAGCCCAAATTATAGGGCCAACCCTTCCCCTGATTACCAAAGGGATTAAGGAGATAACGCAGATAAAAACGCCCGTCTCTTGGGAGGTACTCCTGGAATGGCGCAGGGCACCCCAGAGTGGCTTGACCTGATTTTTTCTACCCACCCGGCAGGGTGCAGGCGGTAGGAGGCGGGTCCTACAAACTGCGGGCCCCGCCCTCCCCACCTCATTCCCAGACCCTTGATTTGCTGGAGAAAGTAGAGTGGCGGCCCTCCTGGGCGCTGGGAAGGGAGGCTATTGTGTATTAGGTGCTTTACCCGCCCCTCCTCCCAGCAAGGAGCAAATGAGCGAGTTCTGGCTTTCACGGGGCCCAACTGTCGGGGGGGGGGGGGGCGGGGGGGGGCAGGCGGGTGGGGAGAAAGCCGGTACTGACCCTGCCAGGCTGGGTGGAGACCTTAGGGAGGGAACCTCAGTGAAGACCCACCCAACCCTGGAGCCCTCCCGGCCCCCAGGCGCCCGGCAGAGGTGGGGTCGTTGCAGAGCAGGGCTTACCGGCCCCCTCACACACCCCTCCGAAAGTGTGCACAGTTTCACTCTGTCGGTGTCAGGCTGAAACCGTGTGTCCGCACAGGGCGACAGTCCTGTTGCGTGTCTAGACATTTACCTCCTTGTTCCCACAGATGTCTTGGTTACACACGGGCTGCAGTCCCAGATCTCACCCTCACATTTGCCTCCAGTCCAGGGAAACGCAGAGTGGCATGCATTCACCCATCTCTTTCCAGGTGGCCCATCAGGGGTGGGTGCCACAAGTTTATAGAACGCTTAAGAGGTCCTCGCAGGGTCTTTCACCAGTTCACTTGTCATCGGGGAAAGCCAGCTCCAGCACGCTGGCACACTTGTTCAGGAGCCTGGGCCTGCGAGCTCACGCTCAGTCATACACTTTTTAATTTTTTTTTAGAGAGAGATGGGGGGGGGAAGGGGAGAGACAGACACACACACACACAGACACACACACACACACACACACAGAGAGAGAGAGAGAGAGAGAGAGAGAGAGAGAGAGAATCCCAAGCAGCCTCCACTCTCAGCACGGCGCTGATGCAGGGTTCGATCCCACGACCCTGAGATTATGACCTGAGCCAAAACCAAAAGTCAGACGTTCAACCGACTGAGCCATCCAGGCGCCCTATCAGCCGTATACTCTTGAGCCCATTTTGTATCCACAAGCTTTGACTTCTTTCCCTTTCTTACCGCAGGCCAGAAATTGGGCTTTTTCAGGTCAGCACGGAGCGGCATCGTTACTGAACTGGGGCGGATTCAGCGGAGGGGTGGGCAGGAGGAGGGGGAGAAGACAGTTTATTAACCCCAAAGAAGTCCCAAGTCAACTCTGCGTTTTTATCTACTGCCCTTCGCTAGAGTGAGGTGCCGTCCCGCCGCTGCACGCAGGGCCCTGGCCCGCGCAGGCGCCCCACGGGCGGTTTACAGCGCTGGTGACAGAGCCAGCCTAGACGCGGCGGGAGAGCCTTCTCGATTAGAGAAAATGAGGGGTGGCGGAGTGTGAGAGATGCGATGTTTCTCCATCGGGGGTCGGCTGAAACAGCAGATCCTTGGGAGGCCTGGGCCCTTTGGCTGCACAAACCGAGCAGCACCTTCAGTTCGAAGGAGGCGCCCTGGAGTGGGTTCCACTGCCCCCCCACCCCCGGCAGTCTGGCCCCCTCACTTGTGCGGGGCGTCACTCCCAGCTCCCAGCCGTCCACAGGACCGCAGAGAGCGGCCACCTGCGCTGAGCTGGCCCGCGGTGCGCTCGCGACAGCCGGGGGGCGTGGGGAAAGCTCTACTTCCGGCGTGCGGGCGGCCTCAGACTTGCCCCGGCCCCAAAGCTCCGCGGAAGGCTCGGTGGGGAAGGGTAGTCAAACGATTCAGAAGCACCCGGACTGTGGGGGCCCGGACGGCAAAGGACACTCAGGCAGGGGGTGCCGGGGTTGGAATGTACCCGAAATGCAAAAAGGAGGAGAAACGGGACTCTCCTTTTGAAGCGGGGCCGGCCATCCGGGAAGAAAACGCAGCCTGCGTCCACCTGCTTGGTCCCGACCACTCCGCAGACTCGAGCCTCTACCCAGCCGGGGCCTGGGGCCTGGAGCCTGGCCCGGAGAGGTGCAGGCCTCCCCGCCCTGTCGCCAAAGCGGCTGGAGAATTCCGCAAACCATTTCCTCCGCAGCGTGTCCCTGTCCCTCAGCTCCACCGCGTGACCCTGAGAGCAACAGGCTGCGTGAGAATCCCGCCACCCCCGCGCTGTGCTGGGCTGCGGAGGGTGCCGTGGGAGGTGGCGCCCTGGGCCCTGGCCGAGAAAGGCTTGTTTTTCATTCCTGCGCCCCAGGGACGCATGTCCGAGGCCGCGCCGCCCTCTCGAGACCCACCATCGGATTCTCCTGTGGGCTTCCTCCCTTCCTGGGACCGAAGATCCGGGCCCAGGGAAGAAAGTGCGCGGTTCCCTCACTTTTTCTGCCGGCTACCGGATCCCCCCCCCCCCCCCCCGCCCCGGCCCTCCTCCAGAAATTATGGGAAAGGGGCGCCGGGCCCTGCCCTGTCGCACCCCACGCAAGGACCGCCCGGGGCCGCGGATTCGCTCCCGCGAGTTTGCGGCAGAGACTCGAGAGCAGCGCTCCACCCGCTGCGACCTGGCACCGCGCCACCGCTCCCGGGACCCCGCCCGCCCAGCAGCAGAAAGGTAAGCGCTTGGAAACCTGTGGGAAGAGCACGGGCGGCCCTTTGAGAAGGGCGCAGGGCTCCAGGGCGAGAACCTGGAAGGAGAGAAACACACTTTGCCTTGGCTCTCAGTGGCAAATGAGTCCCCCTTCTCTCCAGTCCTACCTGCGTTCTGCTCCTCTCAGGGCAAGGCTGAGAGACAAGTTCAGGTTGTGTGTGTGTGTGTGTGTGTGTGTGTGTGTGTGTGTTTAGGAGAAAGCACACCTGTGCCTGAGTGACTGGGGAGCTGCCCTGCGGCTGTGCTGTGAGGTTCAAAGGGCAGGAGTCCTGGGAGAAAAGAAGAGCCAACCCTGCCCTGACTGCTCCTCTCCAGACAGCTGGACCCTCCCTACATCTCTGCCTTCATGGCCCTTTGGTGCGGGAGTAGAGGGTAGGAGTGCTGAGTACTGTGGATCTCTGGGCTACAGGCCTGGCAACTGTCAATATCCACACCAGCTATCCAGATAAATGGGTCTTCTTAGTGACAAAAGGGACTTGTAGGAAACATCATCCCTCTCCAGCTGGTACAGGACAGAAGCCCTTCTCACCTACATGCTGTTCAGAGAATATTTTTCAATCCTAGACTACAGATAATACTCCCCTTCCTCGAATCCTTGAGTTTCTCAATGCCCATCAGTGTGTAAGTCTAGGTTCAGCTAACTCAAGAGAAAGATTAACTTATTGCAGGGATACTAAGTAGTTTACAGGATTGGTAGGAAGGCCAAAGAATTAAGGAAAATCCAATTTAGGAAATACCACAAGATCAAATGGCAGGAAATCCTGGTTAGGGCACAGCTGCTGGCATCCCTGTCTTTAGGCTCTTGACAAGAGCATCACTACGTGTAATTTCTTAAGTTTCCTCCCATCATTACTAACTTTAATCCCCCAAGATTCAAAGCTCATGTGGGACCATTTGATTGGCTAAGTCTAAGACACCTGTCCAGGCACCAGCTGTCAGAGATGGGGAGAGAATAAACAGAGTCCCTTAGATTTCTCTATGGAAAGCAAAAACTCCTCCGCCAATATTTACTTTATTTGGAGAAATCTCCAAATCAGAAAGAGTATTCAGATGCTAGGTTTTTTTTTTTTTTTAAGAGAAAAATGATAAATGCCACTACAGTCTACCCCTTGGCAGCTCAACATCCACATGTGCCTTTCTTTCTAAATTTAGAGTCCTTTCCCCCCTAAAATGCTCCCATCCAATTTATGCTGCTGTCACTCATACAGATTGTATTCAACTTGCCCCCAAGGGAGAGAGTCCAAACCCTTGTAACTCTAGGTTCAGGATCCTTGTTCTATTCCTCTTCTAGTTATGTTGGAATCTGTCTCAGTATTCCGTAACCTGTGGACTAGACCAGATTATAAAGTTAATCATCATCACACATAATAATACAATGGCAAGAGAACAGAAAACTGGGAAAAAGGCAAATAAGTTAAAATATATAAGCATCTACCATGCCAAAGGTTAGGAGGTGAAAGCCACTATCTGTCTTTCTGCAATATGAGATTCTATTTTGTACTTATGACATCCCTCCTCCTTTTTTCCATGCCATTTTTCTTTTGCCTTCAGCCAGCACCTGAGCTGGTTTGTGTTCTCCACCCAGGGAAGAAGCGAGCCTTTGTCCCTGAGGGATATGAACCCTTGAGGGTCCTGCCTATGAAGGTTGTGTGGCCTTCCATTAACTTTTACCACTGGACATAAAAGCACCAGGAGGCACCCCAAGGGAGCCCCTCGGTTCCATGAATACTTCTTGTTGCCTACTGTGTACAATAAAAATGCTACTTGGCCTTGATAGTCAGAATTCATCACGTTGGCCAATCCCATTATCCTCCTTTAACCTGTCCATCCACTGGCAAGAGCAACCAGAAGTGACCAGGCAGAAATTTCTGCTTCCAATTCAGTAAAAATATTGTTGCTTCTCCTGGTTGGAACTTTCTTCCCTTCAGGACTCTCTAACCTTAATCCAGCAGAAACAAGAGTTACAGGAAGTGAGGGGGCCTTTGGGTACTTGTAGAAAGTACCACCCCTCTTTCTGGACCCATATGATTGGGCTATGGGAGAAATGGCATCCTAACATTAATCACTAGCTCAAAGCATATACCTCATCCTTGAAGTATTGTATCACACTACCACAAAATTCTAAGTGGTTCTAGCAAAGAGTCCAAAAACACAATGGCTCAGGAAAGATAAAAGTTCATTTTTGTCTTACAACCATGGAAGAAAGATATCTCTGCTCTGTGAACCCAGTATAGACCCAAGCTAACAAGGAAGCTCTGCCAGCCTCAACAGGTGCCTTCAGAAGTTGTCAGTCCTGGCCAGCAGGAAGGGAAGGGTGCAGAAACTCCAAGGCAAGCTCTTTAAGAAAATGACTTGAAAGCTGTACTCTCAATTCCACTCACATTCCATGGTGGAGAACTAGCTCCAGGGGAGCCTGGGAAATAGAGACCCTGGGTTGACAACCGTGTGCTCAGGAGAAAGGCAGAATGGGTGTGAGGGGATGTATAGTCTTTACTACACCATTCCATTGATCTATAAAGTCAGCTGCTTCCGCATTATGGGACACATAAGTAAGATCAATGAATCTCATGGACAATAGCTTGGTTTTTTTTTTTTAACTGAAAAATGAATTCTTGTTAAGAAGCAATGCTGTGTGGGAAATCAGACTGTCATAAGGCATAGAGTAAGTCCATGGACGATAGTATTGGCAGAAGCTTGATGCTCAGTGAAGGCATATCCAAATCTCCCACTAGACACCTCACTGGTCTCCCTAGGATTATAGAATAGTATGGGGGACTTGGGGTTGATTGCTGCTATTGGAAGATTGGGCATTTTGCATTGATGGTAATCAGGTTAGTTTCGGTGAGATGTTGAGTTCATATGGAGCTTCATCTAGGTCTTCGGGCCATCTGTTCCAAAGCAGGCCCTGGACTTCCCTGGGAAAGGACACTGAGATCTGGAGGTAGTTATCTTGTCCACCTGGTTATTAAGAACCCTTTATTTTTAAAAATTTTTTTCAAAAATTTAAAATGTAATTTTAGAGAGAATGCAGGCAAGGGGCATTGGCGGGGTGGGGGGCGGTCGGAGAGAATCCTAAGCAGGCTCCACGCTCAGCATGGAGCCCAATTCGAGGCTCAGTCCCACAACCCTGAGATCATGACCTGAGCTGAAATAAAAAGTCAGATGCTCAGTTGACTGAGCCACCCAGGTGCCCCAAGAATCCTTTTCGTAGTGGGAGGCTCTTAGTGACCAATTTCATAAAACACAAATATTTTCACTCTCTATATCCATCCCCAAAGATTCTTTTTTATGTTTTTTTTCCTTTTCTCTTCCTCACCCCCAATCTTTTATCTCATTCCTTTCAAGTCCTTGCTATCTGTCTAAACCATTCACCACTTCCTGTATACTCATCGCAAATCCTTACACCAGGCCATCTCTCCCTACAGACAGAACGAGCCACAAAATACACCGTTCAACGTTCTGCCCACTGGGAAGGTTTTCTTCTGTCATTTTTCAGAGCCACCCCTGAATAGGACTATACAGCATTGGCACACTTCTGGCCAGGGTTGGTGTATGGCACTATAAACTAGACTTGAAGCCTTTCTTTCTCTTTCATCTGGTGTTAGGGTATTCCCCATGGGATCCTAGGTGTGGGATGAGGGATGGCTCCTCATGGTATGTGGTAGGGTGGGGCAAGTTGGCTGCCTGTGGTGAAACCTGTAAGGAGGCCCTCACTGTCAGGGCAATGCAGATAGTCAGCAGCTGAGTGAGTGCCTCCGTAAGTTTACACATTAGGCATGTTGCCTACTGCACCCCAGTCCAGGCCCTGGTGAGTGGCCTGCTCAGGATGCTTGCTTATGCCTTCAGGACCTACTTGGACCTGATCCCACAGATTCCATTTCTACTTGATGATGCACTCTAAAGGACACAGCCAGCGCGTCTCTAGGTAGACCAGATAGCGGCCAGCTCAGTATATCTTGGTGTCACGTGTATATCTAGTGACTTATAGCAAATCCAGGCCCCCTTCTCGAAGTATGCTATGTGGGTTTTTTTGTATTTTTTGTTTTTTTTAAGTAGGCTCCATGCCCCGTGTGAGGCTTGAGCTCATGACCCTAGGAAGATCGGGAGACATATGCTCTACTGACTGAACCAGCCGGGTGCCCTGTAGCTATTTTCTTTTGAGGGGGAAAAAAAGGCTCTTGGTTCTTTATTGGGCTATGAAAGTTGCCTCCACTGTAACATGCCACAGGCTCCCTATAGCACCCTGTTGTGCCACAGAAA
Source organism: Prionailurus viverrinus (assembly GCF_022837055.1). NCBI lineage: Eukaryota > Metazoa > Chordata > Mammalia > Carnivora > Felidae > Prionailurus > Prionailurus viverrinus. The sequence continues at coordinate 60,268,013 of NC_062571.1, forward strand.
ATGTGAACTTTCTCCAAGCCTCATCCACATTGTACTCTCTCTTGATAATTAAATGGAGATGTGATAGGAATCATCACCCTTCACTTTTAATGTCTTTTATGGTGTAATTTTTGCATTTCCTCCAGGACGTAGCTTTTGATGTACTATTTCAGTAAGAAGAAAGAGTTCCAGGGGCTTCTGGTTTGCCTTCCCAACTACGGGATTCCCAATGTGTATTTTTTTTTGCTGAGGATGGAAAGGAAGAAAGCCATGAAATGGGTTTGCAATCCCACTGGGCCCACTGCAAGGCAGATTGAGTTCAAAATTATCTCATGATCTCCATAAGCCTCCACTCTGACTGATGGATCACAGGGGCATTTGTGTTGGCTGAAAGCTAGTGACCGATAACCTCTCAAAAGGGTGAATTTTTCTGTCTCTAGGGCTTAATTCCCCTGGGAATAGTTGAGGCTTCCTTGAAGGAAGGTCAAGAGGAGAATTCAACATAGTTCTGTGGTCAAGAGCACAGGTCTGGAGCTGGACCGTCTGGGTTTGAAACCTATCTGTGTCTTAGTTTCTTAAACTGTGGAATGGAAGTAGCAGTACCTACTTTATTGGGTAGTTTTCTCCCTTATAGTCAGGGTTGAGAGATAATTTGCATACAGTAAAGTTGGCCCTTTTTATGGGCAGTTCTATGAGTTTTGACAAATGCACTCATTTGTGTAACCATTGTGGAGACTCACAAATTATAACAGTATAGTGTGGTGAATGCCACTGTCGGTGAGCCAGTAGGAGGTATTCCCAAACTAGCCTGAGAGGGGTAACCAGGAAAGACTTCTTAGAGGAGGCTATCTTTCAGCTGGGTGCTCAAGGGTAAGGAGGAGTTTGCACAATCAAGATATATAACATTTTCATCCCCCGCCCACCAAATTCCCTCATACCCCTTTGTACTCAACCTCTCCCTCACCCCCAGCTCCTGGTAACATCTAATCTGTCTTGTGTTCTATTGTTTGCCTTTTCCAGAACGTCATGTAAATGGGATCATACTGTATGTAGCCTTTGAGTCTAGCTTTTTTCACTTACCATGATGCTTTTAAGGTTCACCCATGGTGTTGCATGTATCAGTAATTCATTACTTTTCATTGCTGAGTAGTATTCCATTGCGTGGATGTACCACAGTTTGTGTATCCATTCATCAGTTGAAGGACATTAGGGTTGTTCCCAGTTTTTGGCAATTATGAATAAAGTCAATATAAGCATTCATGTTTAGGGTTTTGTGGGAACATAAGTTTTTTTTTCCCCCTTGGGAAATACTCAGAAGGGGGGAGGAATCGCTGGGTCATACAGTAAGTATGTATGTATGTATGTATGTATACCTTTATAAGAAACTGCCATGCTGTTTTCCAAAATGCCTGTCCCATTTGGCAATTCCATCAGCAATGTATGAGAGTTCTAGATATTCTATATCCTGGTCTACACTTGGTATGATCAGTTTTTAAAATTTTAACCATTTTAAGGTAATGGTATCTTATTGTGGCTTTAATTTATATTACCCTAATTATCACTGATAATTAGGATAATCATCCTTCCATGTATCTAGCTGGTAAAATGTCTCTTCAAATAATTTGCCCTTTAAAAAAAATGGATTGCTTACTTTCTTTTTATTGAGTTTTGAGAGCTCTTTATATATTCTGGATACAAATCCTTAGCCAGATATGTGTTTTATAAATATTTTCCTCCAGTCTGTGGTTTGTCTTATAAAGTCCAATTTATCCATGTTTTCTTTTATGGATAGTGCTTTTGGTGTCATATGTAAGAAATCTTTGGCTAACCCAAAGTCATAAAGATTTTCTTCTATATTTCTTCTAAATGTTTTATAGTTTTATTTTTTAAAAATTTTTTTTCAACGTTTATTTATTTTTGGGACAGAGAGAGACAGAGCATGAACGGGGGAAGGGCAGAGAGAGAGGGAGACACAGAATCGGAAACAGGCTCCAGGCTCTGAGCCATCAGCCCAGAGCCCGACGCGGGGCTCGAACTCACGGACCGCAAGATCGTGACCTGGCTGAAGTCGGACGCTTAACCGACTGCGCCACCCAGGCGCCCCGATGTTTTATAGTTTTAAATTCCACATTTAGATCTATCATCCATTTTGAATTAATTTTTGTATCTGCTGTAAGGTATTGATCAACTTTTTTTTAATACATGGATTATACAGAAGTTTTGAGGATTAAATGAGTTAATACATGTAAAACACTTGGAATAGTGCTTGGTACATAATTACATTTAATAAATGATAGCTGCAATTATTTTATTTTATTATTATTATTTTTTAATGTTTATTTATTTTTGAGACAGAGAGAGACAGAAATGGGGGAGGGTCAGAGAGAGAGGAAGACACAGAATCTGAAACAGGCTCCAGGCTCTGAGCAGTCAGCACAGAGCCCAACGCGGGGCTCGAACTCACATACCGGGAGATCGTGACCTGAGCCGAAGTCGGACGCTCAACCGACTGAGCCACCCAGGCGCCCCTGCAATTATTTTTTTTTAGAGAGAGAGCGTGCACACACACGCAAGAGTGGGGGAGGGGCAGAGGGAGAGGGAGAAAGAGAATCTTAAATAGGTTCCACGCCCAGCACAGAGCCCAACGCAGGGCTCAATCTCATGACAGTGAGATCATGACCCGAGCCGAAATCAAGAGTTAGACGCTTAACCAACTGAACCACCTAGGCACCCCAGAGCTATAATTATTAAAGAACATTATTGAGCTGTTTTTACAGAACTCCTCATTATAAATGCTTAATTTCTCTTTTATTTAAGGGGCTTTGGGTCCGTGAAATGATTCAGGTCTGGGAATCAAAAGAGATGCCTACATTCTTTATCATTGGGGGCTATCTATAGTCATTACTTAGTTACTCACTTACTCTTTAAGTAACAGAAACCTAAAATGACAGAGACTTAAACGAGATACAAGTTTATTTCTCTCTCCTGTGACAGCCCAGATATAGACTGTCCAGGGTGGTAGGGTGTCTCTGTTTCACAAGGCCATCCAGGGACCTAGCCTCCTTTTTGGCTTGTTTTCTCACCATCACTAGAATATTGTCCTGGTCTGCATTCCAAAATGTCTCATAACCGCTTCTATATTCTGAGCAGCAAGATGGAGAGAGAGGAGGAAAAAGGGTATAACGCCTACCTTGAAAGACATAACCTGGAAATTATACATATCACTTTCACTCCCATCCTCTTTGTTGGAGCTTAGTCACATGGCCATACCTAGCTACAAGAGAGGCTGGGAAACATAGTCTTTGTTCTTGGTAGCTGTGAGTTCTGCTAAAAATCAGAGGTCCTTTTTCTATGAGAGAAAAGGGGGAAATAGATATTGGGAAACAATCTGTAGTCTGCCTCAAGAACTCAAGTCAAGCTTCTACTCACCATTTTTTACCATTGAAAAAAATACCAATCTGGGCCCCTGGGTGGCTCAGTTGGTTGAGTATCTGACTTTGGCTCAGGTCATGATCTCACAGTTCTTGGGTTTGAGCCCCATGTCGGGCTCTGTGCTGACGCTTAGAGCCTGGAGCCTGCTTCAGATTCTGCGTCTCCCTCTCTCTCTGCTGCTCCCCAGCTTGTGCTCTGTCTCTCTCTCTCTCAAAAATAAATAAACATTAAAAAAATTTTTTTAGTGATCAAGTGGCACCTTAGTGGGCTATTTTAGTTCCAGGCACTTAATTACAAGAAGCAAAAATAATTATAATGACCAGTGAGCTTTGTCAATGGGGTACATGTCGGTTCTCGTACTTACCTTTGCCTCTGCTACTTAAGTGTTGCTGTTTAAAGCACACAGAGTTCATTTTCTTTGAAACAGAGAGCCACTCGTCATCTTTCAGTAGCATCTCTAACCCGTAGAAAACATCTTACTAAAGTGCTTTTAGGTGACTTTTTTTTTGTATTTCTGTTATTTCCTTCATGAAAGTATTTTTCAAGTTCTTTGTGAATGAAACATCTGGGACCCTTTCCAGGGATATAATGTGTGGGTGGTCAAGTTGCACAGGATAAATCTTCTTTAATATTCCTGTCTTCATAAATCTTCAGGTTCCTTTCTCTCTCTCTTTTTTAAATGTTTTATTTATTTATTTTTGGGAGAGAGAGAGCGAGCAGGTGGGGAAGGGGTACAGAGAGAGAGGGAAACAGAGAATCCAAAGCAGGCTGCAGGCTTTGAGCTGTCAGTGCAGAGTCCCATGTGGGGCTCCAAATGACGAACCATGAGATCACGACCTGAGCCAAAGTCAGACACTTAACCGACCCAGCCACCCAGGCGCCCCCAGATTCCTTTCTTTTTAAAAGTTTATTTATTCATTTTGAGAGAGAGAGTGAGGGCAGGGAGGGACAGAGGTGGAGGGAGAGAGAGAATCCCAAGCAGGCTCTGCACTGGCAGCCCGGAGCCTGATGTGGGGCTCCTGCTCATGAACCATAAGATCATGGCCTGAGCTGAAACCAAGAGTCAGATGCTTAACCCACAGAACCCAGGCACCCCTCTTGAGATTCTTTTGAGGTTATACTGCTTGTGACATTGTAACCTTAGATCAATCTGAATTTAATGATGTATGCATACTTATCAAAGATCCTGAAGTTGGTGTTCTAGTCTGGGTGGCCAGGAATCAACTATGTGCTCCTTCAAACAGAACCACCCCCACCAAATTAGCATGCTGAGATTTGACATATCTAAAGAAAATATTGGGTAGGAGGGGTAGAACATGAGGGCAAGTGGTGTCCTCTTGCAAGGTAACTCCAGAAGAAGTCACCTCATGAATCAAGGGGAAGGGCACTGCAGACAATGGGGAGGAACTGCTTCAGCTGGCAAGGAATGCTCAGTGCTAGTTGGGGGTTTCCTCTAAATGTCCCTGCCGTAACCCTATTCCAGTTCCTGGGATTCTCTTTTTTCATAATCGAATGTCCAATTTTTATAAGACTATGATTCATCTAATGTTATAGTTTAAGAACCATTAGGATCAAATTCTGAGATTGGCTTTCATTTATGTCAGCCCTGTTGCTACAAGAAGTAAGGTATATTTTCCCGCAACAATAGAAAGTCCATGGGTTGAAGTCAGTACTTTAAGCTGTGAATTTAGGGCTTGGACTTGTTATCCAATTTCTCTATAAGCTGTCCTGTGGTTTTAGAAACAGGTGCTCCTTTCCCTGTGGTCTCCTATAGCCTGTCCTCCGTGGACACTTCATTCTAGGTGAGCACAAGCAATAGTTTAGAGGGTTTGTGCTGTATGGCATAGGCTACTGAATTCCCATTCCTGAATCCCAGTAGACCTACCGCCCTAACTAAGCCAAGTAACCGATCCCCGTTTTCCCCATTCCCCTTATAACCTTTCACCTGTCACCATCTGTCTGGTACCAATATCTAGTTAGGGCTTTTGGCAGTGAGCACAAAAATTAACTTTGTCTACCCTAAAGATAAAAGACTAAAGAGAGTTTTTTGGAAAGATTTGGGTAGTGCATAGAAGCCACATAAATGCCAAAGAACCAGTGTGCAAGAACCAGGAAAGCAGGAAATAACAGCCAAGGTCAAACCACCAGAACACTGGCTCAGAGTCCCCACTGAGCACTGGTGTCTCTGCCACTGAGCACTCAGCGCTGCTTGTGTTGTGTTCCCAGCTCCAGTGTCCCCACTTTCAATAACTTTCCACCTGTCCTTATATCTTGGGGTCATCCTGGGTAGGAGCATTAGTTGGCTTAACTTGGGTTATGTGCCCACAGACTGGCAGATGGTGGGGTGGAAAGAGAAAGCTCTGGCCCCTTTACTTCTCTAGGGGCAGATGAAATTCTGCCTTCCTCCAAGCCACACCCAAAGGGGGTTTCTCCCACATTGGAGCATGTCCGGATGTGGAGTAGCCGAGCGCGCGCATGCACACACACACACACACACACACACACACACACACACAGCTGTTCACTGTAGTTGGGAACTTCCTGGCTCTCCTTCTCCTCCATACAGCCAAGAACCCCTCACCAACTTCAGCCTGTCCTTGCATTTAACCGGTGCCACTGACAAACCCCAGGCAGGGAGCCACATCACCACCTCATGCTTTCTCTTTGACCAGGCCACAGAGCACAGCTGGAAGACAGGTGAATTCATGGGGTCCAGCTTTTGTTGAGTCTCCCCAGGGCTTAGAAATCCTTTTATGTTAGGGGCGCCTGGGTGGCTCAGTCGGTTAAGCATCTGACTCTTGATTTCGGCTCAGGTCAGGATCTCATGGTCATGATCTCACAGCCTGTGGAGCCCAGTGTCATCTCAAGCTTAAGATTCTCTCTCTCCCTCTCCCTCTGCCCCTCCCTGCTTGCACTTTCTCACATGCTCTCTCGCTCTCTCTCGAAAGAAAGAAAGAAAGAAAGAAAGAAAGAAAGAAAGAATAAATCCTTTTATGTTAGATAGCATACTATTCACCTCTGAAAAATATGTGACTCATATGACTTTTCATATGTGACTCAAACTGACAATAATTCTTTAATTGCATCTAATATACATCCCACATTTAAACTGTTCCCCAAATCTTGTGAAGGTAACCTTTCTGTAAGGAAAATATGGTTATATCACTTCCTCCATTAAATTATTTTAACATATCAATATTGTAAAATAATGTAAATGCAAACAGTACAAAGTGGTTGGAGTAAAACGGAAGAGCGCCCCTCTTCCTCCTCTCCTTTTTCTTCTCTCCTTTCAGTCCAGTCCATCTCCCCACTAGTATCAAGTATTGATTTCATGTGTTTTCTTTCAATAAGTTTCCAGACATTAACATGCAAGCAGGTGCATCGATAGATATATCCTTAACACAGAATACAAAGGGATCACAGCATACACGCTCTCATGTGACTCGCTTTATTCATTTGATAAGCTATCTTGGACATCTTTCCATGTCAGTAAAAATAAAAGTCTTTTAGTGGTTCCTGTCTCCCTCTGTCACTGGAGTGCCATCTTACCAAATAGCATGTGGTTCCCTGAGTGCACCACACTCCCTCATACCTTAGTGACCATGTGCATGTCATTTCCTCTGTCTGGAATGTCTTCTCTTCTTTCATGGGACCCAATAAATTCTTACCTTCTCCAAAGCCTTCCCTGTCCTTGGGAAAGAATTAGGCTTTCTTCCTAGTTCCCAAAATTCCCTCGGTATTCTTCTCTCGTCACACTCACCATGAGGTTTTGTGAGTGCTTATTCCTTTGTCTTCTTCTCTCATGATACTACAAGCTCCAAAGGCCATCCTATGAGTTATAACCAACTCTCAGTCTCAGGGCTTAGTCAGAAGTGGTGCTTAATATTAGTGGTTACTGAGCTCTTTCTTCCATCCAGAGATAAAGAACATCTTAGGGTAATAGAAATACATAAGTACCCTATTTCTATTACAGAGACACTGCCCTCCCCACATCATTCAGTCAGTAGGATACTAGGAGCAAAGACCTGGAGAGGACCAAGGATTGGGATTCTCCAAGGCTGGTTGGCGTTGAGGGGAATGCTCTGAGTGACAATAAGCCAAGACTCCTCTGGTTAGGAGCACTTTTGAGGCCCTCCTAATTAGGACCTATTGTGTGAAGGCAAAAATTTTGGTAAGAGTAACTGGGGACATGGGTAACAATGACCCTGAGCCCGCCAGCCTGACCTTGGCATTCCAGGGACAGGCAGAGTGAGAATTCCTGAACAATGCTTCTACCCAGAGAACAAGGCCATGTTTGACTAAAACAAATAAGACTTTTTTTTTAACTTTTTTATTTATTTTTGAGAGACAGAGCACAAGTGGGGGAAGGGCAGAGAGGGAATGAGACAGAGAATCCGAAGCAGGCTCCAGGCTCTGACCTGTCAGCACAGAGCCCGATGCAGGGCTTGAACTCACAAACTGTGAAATCATGACCTGAGCCGAAGTTGGACGCTTAACTGACTGAGCCACCCAGGTGCCCCAAACAAATAAGACATTTTTACAGTGGGTGGGATAGGGAGGGTCCTTCTTCCCTGAGACAATTAGTCTGGGGCTAAGATGAAAAGGGATTGTGAGCATGGGCTAGCTGGGTTGAGTCCGTGGAATTTCTGGGAGAGAGAATGGAGTTCCATCCAAGCCACCTTCATGGAAAGTGTGGTAGACAATATGAATTAGGCCATCATACATTCATCCAACCATCTTCTAGTGTGGTTTCCTCTCACATGGTTGCAATCAAGGTATTATCTGGGGCTGCAATCTCATTGGAAGGTTTGAATGGGGATGGATCTACTTCCAAGTTCATTTACACGGTTGTTGGCAGAATTCAGTTCCTTATGGGTTGTGGGACTGAGGACTGAAGACTTCAGTTTCTCACTGACTGTTGGCTGGTAGCTTCTCTCAGCTCTTTGCCATGTGAGTCTCTTCATAGGGCAGGTCACAACATGACAGCTCACTTCATCAGAACAAGTAAGCAAGAGAGCCTGAGAGAGCAAGCAAGATGGAATCCACCGTCTTTTGATAACCTAACCTCAGAAGTGACATCCCCTCACTTTTGCCATATTCTATTAATTAGAAGCAAATCTCTAGGTACAGCCCACACTGAAGGGAAGGTAATTCTACAAGGGGAGAGAGATTACACAGGAAGCAGGGATCACTGGGGAGCATCACAGAGACTGCCTACTACTTGTAAAAGCCTCCAGTACCAGGACTAATACCTTTATCCTCTCATCTGTATCCCCACTTTCACCTTATGACCATGGCCATATAAGGCAAGCATCCCCACATCCCTGGATGCCTCTCCCAAGTGAGAATCCAGGATAGCCTCAGAAGGACTTTGGTCTCAGAAGACATATTTGGCATGGTCATTGTCATTGGTTAGCAGACAGGCTGGGTGTGGAATAGAACCAGGGGCCAAACTGGGGCCTAGAGGCACTGGCTCTCCTGGGGCTGGCCAGATATACAAGGCTACAACCAGGCCATAAGTCCACCTCAGAGTCTTTCCCAAATGGGGAGGGGCTGCTTGGATGTCTCTCCTTAAGGGCAAGCCCTGCCCAACTTGGCTAGATTTGGGCCCCACTTACCTGGGTGCTGGTTTGAGCATCACTGTCTTCGTTGCAAAAAGAGGGGTGTCTGGGGACTAGCAGAGGTCTGTGAACCCAGAGAATGAAGAAAGTACAGTCTTTGTAATTTCCCCCCAAGCATGATCTCAGTCCATTTTGGTGGACCTATTTTTTCCGTCTCTGATTCTTCCTTCCTTTTGTTTTTGTTTTCCCAATTCCCATTTCTCTGACTCCTTCTCTTCTCTCAATTTTATACCCTAAAGCCCAGGGCACAGGACACCCCTAAAATTGAGCCTATACTCTCCACTAGGGCGTGGCAAGATTTGGGAGGACTCTTCTCCCCTGCCTTTACCACCCCAGGCAAACGAGGGGTCTGGAGAGTACCCAAGTGAGCGCCAGAAGACCGGAGAGGCAGGCAATCCTGGGTCTTCCCACACTGCCTCCACGGAGATCCACAAGAGGGTGCTCTCCATTCTGCACCTATTCCTACGGTCTCCAACCAGCCTCCCTGAACACTACTCAAATGAAGACTGACAAATGGGGCAGAAAACTGCCACACAGAGGAAGACTTGAGAAGGGCACAGTGCAGTGTGAAGAAAAGTGTGGTCCACATGAGTCCCAGCATCCTTCCAGGAGCTTGGAGAAGGTCAGACCTCAGACCAGTCGTCTGCCTCAGGTTTCCAGCGGCAGAATGGCCAGTACTTCTTCCATGCTCCACTCCCCATCTCTGCCAGTGTGCAACACTCCTCTGGGAGGGGACCAGGTACTACTCATCTTGGTGTCCTCAGAGCCTGTATGAATGAATGACCAGTGATGAATGAATTGCTCGACCAATGAATGAACAAACAATCAAAGCCTCTTAAGGCCTGTTTGAAATGTACAAACGTATTCACTGGAGCATTATTTTGTGATCTCCAAGATTGGGAACAAATTCATCGTCCATCAGTAGAGGACTGGGACAATAAATTAGGTATCGGTGTACTGGCGAGCAGCCATGAGAAGAATGAGGCAGCTCTAAATACATGGCTGTGGAGCAAACACTATCCCTTGATAGTGTTAGGTGTGGAGAACAGGATGCAGAACAGAACGCAGGCTAGGCTGGCCTCCGAGTGTGCTCGTGGGGAGAGAATAGTATTCCGAATATGCGTAGGACAGCTCAGGAAAGATGCCCAAGGAAATTATAGCTCTGGCTCTCTGGGGAGAGCAACGGAATACCTGAGCTAGGGGGTGGAAGGGAGGCTGACTTGTCACTGCTTGGAACCGTTTGGATTTTGTACAGCGTGAGTAAAGTATTTATTCAAAACAAAATGTAACGGCACACACTTGGAGCCACGGACTTGGATCACCCTCCTGGTCCTGCCTATTACCAGCTGCGTGCTTGTGACCAGGTCATATTACTCTTTGAGGATCAGTTTCTTCATCTGTAAAAATAGACTGTTGGAAGTCTGCCCAGTGCTCTGAGATTTGCCAAAGGTGTTTCTGGGCACATTTGGGGAGCCCAAGGTTTTGCTGACACACTGTCATTTGTAGTACACACAGATGACACGTGAGCACAAACCTCTGACCAAGACAGGTCGAAGTCCTGCAAGAGATCGACAGTGTGATCCTTGACCCCACTGGTCTTGGTCAGAGACCAGGTTAAATGCCCTCTCAGGGTTCACCTGCTGGGAGACATTACCTGGCAGATTCTCTTGCCCCACTTCAGCAACCATGGCCAGGACCAACCTTCAGGAACCCTGTCTCAACACCAGAAGATTATGTCATAAAATCCCTTCGTTGCTTCCTCTGTCCCAGTATCTTACCAGTGAAAGAACGGTGCAAAAACAAAGAACATAATGTAGTCATCTGGGGCTTTGCAAGGGGAAGTGCTAGAGATTCCGCGGTTAATGGTCTTTAGAGATATTCTCCCTACAGTGGGTGCCAGCTGGGGGCACTGCATAACTGCGGGCTGTGGGGTCGCCCCCGTGTCCAAGCTATGCATACCAGGAATACTCTCTCATTTACCGTTTTTTTTTTCATTTGACAAAAATTAATTCAGTTCCTTCACTCTGCCACGGTTGTAAAGGAGAGTACGCTGCCTGAGGCAGTTACGGCCCATTGGTGAAGGTACACAATTAGACAAACCAATGATAATCAAAAGCGCACCAAGCATCAGAGAGACAGCCAGGCTTTCCAGAAGTACCAGGCAAAGGTACAGGCCCCAGGGGCAGGGGTCAGCCGATTCCTCTGGGAGGAAGGGAGGATGGAGGGAGGACAGGCGCTAATGAAGAGAAGCAATTTGGTGCCAGCTGTTGTGAAGGTGCGACAGTGGATGTAAATGGCTAGCCAAGGACCCAACGCATTGTAAGTGCTCCATCAGTTCCAGAAAGCACAGGAAGAAATTTCCCCCAGATACCCAGGCCTGAGCGCGGGCCTGTCATCACCCTGAAATGCCACAAGGCGGAGCTCATCACCTGTTACAGTGCGTTCTGGGTCGTGTCCCTCCAGTTGCAGTGTGGCCGGCCTTCCCCAACCCAGAAGCTGGTTATTTGCACCTTACAAAGCTGTTAACAAAGCGCCGAGTGGATACCGGGACACCCACAGCTGCTGCTAAGTGTAGGGTGTGCCAGAGCCTAAGTGGCTCCTGACAGCCCTGTCCTCGTGTTTTCTCACAAAGTCCAGGATTTGTTCCTCCGGGCTCACTCTCACCACCTCAGAATAGCTCTGATTCCCAAAAATAGCCACCAATTCTGTTCTTTTCATCCTTCCTGGTTCTTCCCACCCATCCACAGAGCCCAGTCTTAGAGCAGCACGGAGGAGGGTGAGGCACTGGCCCTGGCACCTCGGGGGCCACCTAGGCCAGCAGAGCTTCAGCTCTCTGCACAGACCCCAGTTCCTGCACAGACCCCAGCAGAGGGGATGAAAAGGTGTTTTCCCACAGGTCTCCTTCCGGAGTTAGAAATGTACTTTGTTTTGAGCACCCCTCCCACCCCCATCCCCACCCTGATGGCTTCTGGAGAGGATTGGGTGGCTCCATGCCCTGGAGTGAGACAGACCTGTTGTCCTGCACTCACTCTGCTGGTGACCTTGGGCAAGTTACCTCACCTCCATGGTCATCTTCCATGAAATAAAGATCAAAAGAAGATCTAACATTTCACTTTATGGGATATTGAGGGATCAGTTGTTCCGGGAAAAGGGAATCCACATTTGATTCCTTTTCTCCCCTCACCCAGGGAACACCTTTAAACACACAGTGAAACTGACATACGCGGCGGGGGGGGGGGGGGGGGTGTAGAAACTGACATACAGGTAACTTCTGAAAAGAAGAGGGGGCCACTCCCTGACAGATGGCTTCAAGCCAAAGAGGTGAACCTGGGTTCAGGTGAGGGCTGGCAGGAAATCAGCACCACGCTCCCTTTTTAACTCTTTCCCGACAGGACTCTGACTGCAGTTGGGGACTGACAAGCACAGGACCTGACAAAGTCAGAAAAAGGACAGCAGAAGGGTTTCCAGACAGAGGAATCACATGGATGGACTTCACGGGTCAGTTCCTGGGGTACTGACTGTCCTCTCCAGCAGGCAGAAATAGGTGCCTGTGCCCGGTTCAGTGCCTGGCAGATAGAGGGCACTCTTCTGGGGTCAAGAGTGACCGGAAGCTTCATCCCTTGGCATCGTTGGTTTCGTCAGGACTCATTACTCATGACTTAGTCACCTTTGGAAGATGACAGAGGCCATCCCAAAGTGCCCCACACAAACTGCAGTTTGCTTCTCAGTGAAACTGAGCTGGACCACATTGAAGGTTTTGGAACTGTGTTTTTCGGAACCCCTCAGAGACAAGGAGGCAGGAGGAGGTGTGTGGCAAGATAGGCAACTCCCTGTCCCCGTTTCACTAGTGAAGCTCAAAAAGAGGCCGTGTTTTTCAATGAGATGTAAAGAACAATAAAGAAAAATCCACACAACTTGTTTGTGCGGTTTGACAGTTAGTAATAAAATGAATACCCCATAATGCAGGTCAAGAAATACAACGTTGCCCGCACCCCAGGATCCACCTGAATGTCCTTCTGCTTGCCAACTTAGAGGCCCCAGATTTGATTTTAAGGGAACCAACAGTCTGGCACAAGCTGTAGTTTTTATGTGTATGCGGTGGGGGGGTGGGGGGTGGGGGGGTGGGGGAAGGGAGTGTCTGTTTGGCTGGGGTGGGCCTCAGATGCAGAGTCCAATTAACCACACTCCCTAGACCCTGCAACAGGATCATGGGCTCATACAGGGTCTTCTCTTGTTTTCTTTTATATGCTGATTTTTCTTCCCTTCATCTCCATCACTGCTCCTATTTCCCCTTTCCCCCAAAGTCACTTAATCTATTGTATTCGGCTTATGTCCTTGGGTATGTATGTATCTTTGAAAAATATATTGTGTCTTGTATATGTACGCATTTTAGATCTCTTTCTAGTCCTTACTTTTTTCATGTTATGCTATATATCTCAAACCCATTACTTCTTTTTTATTTATTTATTTTTATTAAAAAAATTTTTTAATATGAAATTTATTGTCAAATTGGTTTCCATACAACACCCAGTGCTCATCCTGACAGGTGCCCTCCTCAGTGCCCATCACCCACCCTCCCCTCCCTCCCACCCCCCATCAACCCTCAGTTTATTCTCAGTTTTTAAGAGTCTCTTATGGCCAAACCCATTGCTTCTCATTGCTCCCTATTTACTCCACAGAATGCATCTATCACATTTACTTCTCCTAATTGATGGATACTTAGGATGCAGCCAATCACTCTCTTGTAGCAAACAACACTCACATGTCCCCTCATGGACCCAAGTTTAAGGTGCTCCGAGGCAGATGAGGTGAGGCAAGGCAAGCAGGCTTAGGGTTGGCTAGTTTAAACCATTTCGATGGGCTCTTGGGTGGAGGGGCTGTCCCTAGTTGCCTGGTACCTGGCCCTGGGGTACCTGCCCTGGGTACCTGGCCCTTAGGGCAAGGAAATAATAGCGGCCTGGTGTGGTAAGAGCTGGTTAGAAGAGGTAGCGGGGTGTGGGCTCTGGACTGGTTAGTTTATACGTGAAAGTTGTGCTCGCAGGTGAAAAATCCTTTACTATCTCTAGGAACTGGCTGGCCCTCAGAGGCCAGTCTCCCCAGAGTTAGCAAGGTGCCAGATATGAAGCATTAGAAATAAAAAGACATGGAGCGCCTGGGTGGCTCAGTCGGTTGAGCATCCGACTTCGGCTCAGGTCATGATCTCACAGCTCGTGAGTTTGAGCCCCGCGTCCGGCTCTGTGCGGACAGCTTGGAGCCTCGAGCCTGCTTCGGATCCTGTGTCTCCCTCTCTCTCTGCCCCTAACCCACTCACATTCTGTCTCTGTCTCTCTCAAAAATAAATAAGCATTAAAAAAAGAAAGAAAAAGACATGCTTAACACAATGGGTTTGGTAGAACTTAGCTATAAAGCCAACGGAGTTGAGAAGAAATTTTTTAATTAAAAAAAAAATGTTTATTTATTTTGAGAGAGAGACAGAGAACGTAAGTCGAGGAGGGACAGAGAGAGACGCAGAATCCAAAACAGGCTCCAGGCTCTGAGCTGTCAACACAGAGCCCGATGCAGGGCCTGAACCCACAAACCGTGAGATCATGACCTGAGCTAAAGCCAGATGCTTAACTGACTGAGCCAACCAGGCATCCGTTTTTTAAAAAATTCTTTTTGAGAAAAAAAATTTTAAAAGGAGATAATTTTATTTTCCTGGTTGTTGGCTTATTTTCTATTTCTTCTTGTTCAAAGTTTGACATTTTACATATTTCAATAAACATTCATTTCTTATATTCCAGTGCTTCTGGATGGCCTAGTAGTGACTTTTCTGTGATCCTCCAAGTCTTCTTTGTGACCTTTACCTCTCTAGCTCCCTTAATAATTGTGTAAAATCTAATGCCTGTAATAAGTCATTGATTCCATAAGACAGTGGTTCTGCTTCCCTGATGGGACCCTCATAGCTAACTTCCCTGTACACTTCATGAGGCAGAAATCTGTACCAACCCTGGCCTGTCTAGCTCTGGACCTTACCATGAGAGAGGGAAGTACATTTCTTTCTTGTTTAAACCATTGTTGCTTTGTGGGGTTTTTTTAAAAGATTTTATTTTGTTATTTTTTTTAATGTTTGTTTTTGAGAGAGAGAGAGAGCACATGCAGTGGGGGGGGGGGGGGGGGGCGGGCAGAGAGGGGGACAGAAGATCCAAAGCAGGCTCTGTGCTGACAGCAGAGAGCTCGATGTGGGGCTCGAACCCACAAACCGTGAGATCATGACCTGAGCCGAAGTCGGATGCCTAACCGACTGTGCCACCCAGGTGCCCCTTTAAGATTTCATTTTTAAGTAATCGCTACACCCAACGGAGGACTCGAACTCACAACCCCAAGATCAAGAGTAGCATACTCTTCAGACTGACCCAGCCAGGCACCCCTCAACCACTGTTACTTTGATCTGACTTCACAGAGCTGAGACCCTGCCACCTGCTAGAAGTTTACAGGGAAGAGGAAGCACTTCTATCTTATTTGACCCATTGCGTTTTTCAGTTTCTTTCTAACAGGAGCTTAGCCTGTAGCTTAAATCCTTCCTCATCCGCACTACCCCCCTTTTCACCCAGTTGAATCCTACTCACCCTGCAGCTTTTCCTAAGCCTGATCCCCCTATTACAAGGGCACTCTCCTAATACCCTGGGCTTCCCCTTTCATAGCACGTGCATAATCTGGTAAATATTTGTCGCGTGTCTGTCTCCCCCCCTAGGCCAGACCTTGCCTCTCTTACTCCTGCTGTACCCCCAGCCCATGATGCAGAGCTGACACACAGCCAATTGACTGACTCAACGAACGCTCTCCAAGGGAGATACAAAGAGGAGAAATCTTTTGGTGCATTTTGCTAGAAATGTGCAGTAGCCCTGAACCCCTTGGGTGGAACCTAGCTTGTCAGAGTTTGCTGCCCCGACCTTCTCCCCCCTCATCCTCTCTTATTCCAGACCCTCGAACCGCCTTCTAAACGTTAGATGCTTCACAACCAGTATTGCACATTAAGGGGCGATGATATGTGTGCGCCAGATATCAAGGTCACTGGACACCCCCCCCCCAGCTACGTGTCATATGTAGAACCACTATTGGGGTGTGTCTGGCCCATGCTATTTTCTCTAAGAGCTGCCCCCCAAACCGCCCCATGCTGAGGAGCAGGCCCAGCTCGGGTGGTCACTAGCCCATGGGACACTTCAATGAGAATTAGAAACAAAAGCGCCCATTTCTCAACACACTTTATTGCCATCTGCCAAACAGTTTCATTATGAATATGCATCTTTACGATGTCTGCAGCGTGGAGGGGGCCCCTTGGAGTTACACACTGCACAGTCTACACAGCCGTATGTGGATGTAGGTCCTGCCACCTCCCCGTTAGCCTTGTTAGCGTTATGTTACTCTGCCTTCTTCTAGAGCCAGCCTGATTGGGCCAACCTAACTTAAGCTGGCCAATGGGTTGGTTCTCTCAGAAATGTAAAGGTGGGCTACAGAGCTCTAGCTTGTCATTACTAAACCGGGAGAACATATAGAGTCGTGGCTGGGATAGCCATTTCCCGACACGTATCGCTTCGAGTTCCCTGACTGCAAGTGACAGAAACCAACAAGTAGCTAACTTAGCTTACACAAAAATGGGATGTATCGGAAGGAGTCTGGGAAAGCCAGAGAACCAGGGGCCAGGCAGGAGGAATGACAGGAAGAGCTTCACACCAGAGCAATCTGGCCAGGGCCCCACTGTCTGGAGGAGGAGGGGGCAGGGAGAATGGGACATGGACGATGGCAGACACTGATGGACAAAGGACCTCCATCCATTTCCGCCTTCCCGTCTCCATTAGGACTCAAAGTCTTGGGAGAGAGCAGCTGGCCAGCCATGCCGTGATGGAGGAGGGCTTTGTGGGGTGCTCCGATCAGCTGGGGGCCACCCAATGGGGGGAGTCCCAATCGGGTGGGGCCGGCGGCGCAGGCAGTGAAAGAAGGGGGAACAAAGGAGATAGAAGTTTGAGATTACCACAAGGGAGTGGCAGGCAGGACAGCAAAGGAGACACTGCCACCAGGTGGGTGTCGTATGTGTGTGTTGGGGGGGTGGTGGACACAGTTATCACAGTTATGGGGTGGAGTGAGGGAGTATGGGAACATATGGAATTTCCCCCTTTTGTGGCCATTTTAGGGACTGTGGCTGATTGTAATTGGCCAGTTAGGGTCTGTGGTTATTTCGATGTGGGCCGCTTAGTGGTCAGTGGTCGCGTGGGCCCTTTGGCCCTACTCAGGTTTCCATTGCTCAAGCCTGTTGCCTAAAAATGGCCTCTACAGGCTCTATCCCTCTACTGTTCTCTTCTTAACTCAGAAACACTTTTTCATTTATAAAGTTCTTTCTTTCTTTCTTTTAATGTTTATTTATTTTGGGGAGAGAGAGAGAGAGAGAGGGTGTGAGCGGGAGAGGGGCAGAGAGAGAGGGACACACAGAATCCGAAGCGGGCTCCAGGCTCCGAGCTGTCAGCACAGAGCCCAATGCGGGGCTCGAACCTACGAATGGCGAGATCAGACCTGAGCCGAAGTCAGACACTTAACTGACTGAGCCACCCAGGTGCCCCTATGAAGTTCTTTAGAATGCATAACCAAGGCGCCATTTCCCGACACCTGTCGGGAAAGAGACATCTGTCTCTTTGTTCTTGTCCTCTGGTATAGGATCTCGTGGTGGCCCTCTCCTGTCGCATGTGTTGCTCCTCAAGCCAGTGTCACTATCACTGGTCACCCCTCCTGCCCACTCTCCCCGTCCTCAGGAGCAGATGTGCCTTCTTCACCACTCTCTGGGCTTTCTCGTTTCTTCAAAGCGCCTTCTCCGTCTCCAGTGGAATCCTCTTTCTTGTCTTCTTTCTTGTCTGTGGTTTTCTTAGCTGCTCGCTCTTCCTCAGGAAGTAATACTGCTCCGACCCCGTTTGACTCGCTCTGCCACCTCTTACTCCCTCTCTCTAGCTTTTGCGGTTCTGTTCCTCTGCCTGTGCAATTTCAGCTCTAATTTTCTCTGTATCCACGTCCATCTTTGGACCCAGGGCCTTTCAAGTTCGCTGTTAAATGAATCTGTGCTTTCCAGGAACAACTTCTTTTTCTGGTGTTACTCCTCTATTCGAAGAAGCTCAGCTTCTAGTTTTCACTGATGAACAGTTAAGCACCGAACTTGTTTGAGGTCCTGCATTCTGGCTGTTGTGACAACCTACGGAACATCTGGTAGCACACTCTCACCGGGTACTGCACTGAGGAGGTGTCGGTCTCGCTGGGAGGCAGTAGCTGGATGCTTCCTTGACCAGCCACCATCAAGAGATCAAATAGGAGACGGGGGGCGCCTGGGTGGCTCAGTCAGTTAAGCGTCTGACTTCAGCTCATGTCATGATCTCACAGTTTGTGAGTTCAAGCCCCACGTCAGGCCAATAGCTCAGAGCCTGGAGCCTGCTTTGGATTCTGTGTCTCCCCCTCTCTCTCTGTCCCTCCTCTGCTCACTCTATCTCTGTCTCTCAAAAATGAATAAATTTTTAAAATTAAAAAAAAAATAAAATATATGAAGAACTCTTAAAACTTAACAATAAGAAAACGAAGAATCCGATTTTTAAAAAATGGGCAAAAGATCTGAAAAGAATCTTCACCAAAGAAGACATGCAGATGGAAAATAGGCACATGAAAAGATGTCGCGTGTCGTTGGGGAAATGCAAATCAAAACAATGAGTTACCACCGCACACCTATTAGAATGGCCAAAATCAAAAACACTGGCAACCCCAAGTGCTGGGGAGGATGTGGGGCAACAGGAACTCTCGCTCACTGCTGGTGGGAAAGCAAAATGGTACAGCCACTTTGGAAGACGGTTCGGCAGTTTCTTCCAAAACTAAATATTCTCTTAACATACGATCCAGCAGTTGTGGTCTTTGATATTCACCCAAATGTGTTGAAAATCTATGTCCCTATAAAAACCTGCACACGGTTGTCTGTAGCAGCGTTTTAAAATTGTTATTGCCGGGCAGTTGACCCACAATATTGTCCTGGTTTCAGGTGTGCAATAATGATTCAACACTTACAGACATTATGAAACGATCACCACAGTACCTGTAGCTACCAGCCTGTCCTCTGGTCTTCCTTTGAGACCTCTGCTCTCCGTGCTCCCTCTTACCTTGTCCTTCTTCTCCTCTAGTTTGATCTCAGGGGTGGGGTTTCCTTCGGCACTGCAGGGGTAGAGGCGGGGGGGGGGGGGGGGGGGAGCCTCTGAGCCCAGGGGCCACCTCTGCCATTTGGGCAGCCCCGTAACCCAGGCTGGCAGCTGCTGTCCCTATCACTTCGATCACCCCCCTCCCCCAGTTTTGCCGCCTTACTTTTTAGCCTGAATTCCAGCCCCTACCTTTAGGAACTGTCATCGTGTTGAATCCCGCCTGGGGGAGCCCCTTCCTCTTCCCCAACTGGGAGGTATTCCATTACAGGGTAAAGTGTGGTTTAAGTAGCTGTAGAGAAGCGTGACGGAAAGTCTGTCAGTTGGGCTGGACTTGCCAAAACTTGGTGTAATGTGGGGATGCCAAGGAAACCTGAGCAGAGCCGAGGTGGGGGCAAGTCAGGATGTTCAAGGTAAGAGGCAGGAAATGGTGTGGGGGAGGGGCAGACAAAACTCGGGCCCCAAGTGGAGAAAGGAGGTTGGGGGCAGGGACTTCCTTGAAACTGCTGCCAGATAAAGGTGCGTGGGCAGCTTAGGGTGGGGTGGGTGGGGCTGAGGGAGGGAGGTTGTGGGGGAACTGGTAAGGGGGTAGAGGGAGGACAGGATTTCCTCTAACAAGCATTTCAGCCTGAGGCCAGAGGCACCTGGAACCCAGTGGAAAGGCTTGCCCTCCAGAGATGCTTGTTGGTGGAGAGGGCCTTAGCCTTGGGGCGGTGGGAGGGCCTAGGGCTGGCCAACAGGAGTGTCCTACGGGATGGTCTGAGCCCAAAGACTGCCACTCAGCAAATACAGGAAATGGGCCCAGCCAGATTCTGAGACTTTGTGGAGTCCCTTTTCAGCGCTCCCCCTCCCCAGTTCCTTTGTTCAACCTGAACACTCCCAGCCTCCAGTCCCTCTGTCCTTCCTGCCCCAGGTGGTCAGTGAGGGCCTGCCCAGCTTCTTGCCTTGGTCTCTCATACCTGCCGTCCTCCAGCCCTCACACTGTGGCAGTCGGGCCCTCTTCCATCCCTCCCTGTGAGCCCAGACCCACCCAGCTGTGCCAGCCTTGGCCAGGCCAGCTCCAGCGGGGACATGGTCTTTCCCGTCCCAGCAGGCTGAGACCTGAGGCTTTAATTATGAGTCACTTCAAAGCCTTTCTGGAAGCAGGTGAGAGATACAGTGTAAACAAGTGAGAGTGAGTCATCCCGGCCCTCCCAGCCCCACATGACGGAATATCCTTCCTGCCTCTCTTACCCACCAGCCTGTCAAGTAGCCAACCACTGGTTCCGTCCTCAGGTAGACACTAGCCTAGGGCTGGGACCCTTCGAAGCTCTGCTTCTCACCATCACCTACATCATCTTCCTCTTCAGCACACCCCCACTATCGACTGAGCAATAACCCACTGGGCAAAGCACTTCCTGTGGATTAGTTCATTTAATCCTCCCAATAACCTCATGAAGTAGATACTATTCTGTCCATTTCACAGGTGACAAAAGCAAGGCCTACCTAGAGAGGCTCAGTGATTTATCCAAAGTTACACAGGTTGATAGCGGACCCAGTTTTCCAATTCCAGCGGTCCCACTCCAGAGTACTTAAAGACTGACATAGCAAGAAGGACACAGCATCATTCATGTGGCATCCCTTTTCCAAATGCAGACCCTGAATCTAATCAGGAGAAACGTGTGAGACATCTAAACTCTTCCAAAAAGTCAATATTATGAAAGGCAAAAGAAATTGAGAAGAATGCTTTCAGATGCAAAACCACAACACATGATTCTGGATTGGTACTAGATCTTAGGGGAAAAAAAAATCGCTGCAGGGGCACCTGGGTGGCTCAGTAGGTTAAGGTCTGACTCTTGACCTCGGCTCAGGTCATGATCTCACATTTCATGGGTTTAAGCCCCGCATTGGGCTCTGGGCTGACAGCGCAGAGCCCGCTTGTAATTCTGTGTCCCTCCCTCTGTGCCCTACCCCATCTGTGCTCTCTTTCTCTCAAAAATAAAATAAACTTAAAAAAATTTTTTTTAATTGCTACAAAAGATAGCATGGGACAAAGAGCAAAATCAGAATAAGGACCATATATTAGATTATAGTATCAATGGCATTTCCTTTATTTAAGATAGCTGTCCTAAGGATAGGTAAGAAAATATCCTTGTTCTTAAGAGCTGTGTGCTGAAGTATTTAGGGATGAAGTGTTATGATATCTGAAACTTATCCTCAAATAGTTCAGAAAAAAAGAATACTAAAAATGATTTACACCTGTGTGTGTGTGTGTGTGTGTGTGTGTGTACGAAAGAGAGAGACAAGGGGCACCTGGGTGGTTCAGTAAGTTAAGCATCTGACTCTTGATTTTGGCTTGGGTCATGATCTCACGGTTTGTGGGTTTGAGTCCCACATCAGGCTCCGTGCTGATGGCGCAAAGCCTGCTTGGGATTCTCTCTCTCCCTATCTCTCTGCCTCCCACCCCCCCATAAATAAATAAATAAACTTAAAAAAAAAAAGATTAGGGGCGCCTGGGTGGCTCAGTCAGTTAAGCGTCCGACTTCAGCTCAGGTCACGACCTCGCGGTCCGTGAGTTGGAGCCCCGCGTCGGGCTCTGGGCTGACGGCTCAGAGCCTGGAGCCTGCTTCCGACTCTGTGTCTCCCTCTCTCTCTGCCCCTCCCCCGTTCATGCTCTGTCTCTGTCTCAAAAGTAAATAAACGTTAAAAAAAATTTTTTTTAAAAAGATTAAAAAAAGAGAGAGACAATACAGCAAACGTAGTAAAATATCAGTGAATCTTGGTAAAGGACATTTGGGAGTTTATTACACTATTCCTTTAACTTCTCTGTAGCCTTCATATTTTCAAAATAAAAAGGTTGCTAAAAGGAAGTTACTAGATTAGCACAGCCTGGCACTAAGTTAGATTCTGAGAGATGCTAGTCCACACCCTTGCAGCACAACCCCAGGCTCTCAGTGAGACCCAGTGTCAAGGTCTTTACCCATCATCTGGCTTCACTGAAGTCCCCAAGCCTCTTCTTTCTCATCCATGCTCAGAATCTTCCCAGCTTGAGCTGAGAGGTAGGGACAGGAAGTCATGGCCAGGGTGTGGGGGAAGAATGTCCTTCTTCCCTACCCCCAGGGGTTGTATCTTTTGGAAGTCTGGCCAGATTTGTCCATGTGTATTAAGTGGTTTGTGCTGAGGGATTTGCAAACAGAAAAGGTACTGATTGAGAAGCAGGAATGCACCTCTGGCTCACTCTCCTGCCTCTTGGTGATGGCTGTGCCTCTGAGCACCAGAAGGTGTGACACAGACCCGCTGAGGCCTCACTCAGCCCTGGGGAAGCCAGCGTGAGTGTCAACACTCTGGCAGAGAGAAGTGCTAAAATGCATATTTGAAGATGTCTGAACAGACTTGTTTGAGAGACAGCTAGAGTTGTCAAGTAATCCTGGTGTCTCCCCCTGTCTCGGTTTTGAAGGCAGAGCTTGCCTGCAGGCCTCTGACCTCTAATGTCTTTCTATTATTGTTAGCATTTGACAAAACTTTGCTTAAGACCTGGGGATGACAGAAGTCAACACAGAGAGGAGCTTATAATTGCTGCTAGAAGGGCTACTCTTAAGATCCTCTCCAGGACAGAAGTCAGCTCAACTTGGGATCCTCTGGGCCTAATGCCTGGGCCAGTGATGCTGTACCGGGTACAGACCATTTCCTCCATAAACTGACCTCCTCAGGCCCCAGTGGCCCCTGGGAACCAAGGCCCCCAGCCCCAGTGGACAATACCAACCCATGGGGAGAGTTACAGGCTCTTGCTCAGAGCTTCCAGAATCTTCCTCCAGAGTGTAAGCGAGAGCCCAAGAGCCAGCAGGTTGAGCCCAGGCAGAATGACTCACATCGGGAGACTAACATTGCATGGAGCCCTGGAACATAAAGAAGGCAAAGGGCTGTTGGCAGAATGGTTCAGATCTGCAGAGACTGGACTCTGAGGGAGAGCTGATCCAGAAGACAGAAGATAGAGCCATTGCTTCCATCTTTCTCACTCAGCTTCTCCGCTAGTTCATCTGCCACCCCCTTAGCCCCTGAAAGGGGGTCACACCGCAGGCCATGCACAGTGGACCCTCCCAACCAACCCCAGTCTTTAAGGAAGCCCCTTCGCTTCCATATGGACACTGGGGCTGCCATCACACTATCCTTGCCCTTCTGGATATAGTGGTCCTCCAAGGAAAGGAGCTTGATTCAAAACTGGGTCCTAAACTGGGCTTTTGTACATAGGTAACAGGAGACAGAAGGCCTTTCTTTCCTCTGGGGTCTCTAGTTGAGGTGATATAAGCCCAGGCTTGTCAGCCTTCCCTGTATCCCACATAAAGGCCCAATACGGGGCGCCTGGGTGGCGCAGTCAGTTAAGCGTCCGACTTCAGCCAGGTCACGATCTCGCGGTCCGTGAGTTCGAGCCCCGCGTCAGGCTCTGGGCTGATGGCTCGGAGCCTGGAGCCTATTTCCGATTCTGTGTCTCCCTCTCTCTGCCCCTCCCCCGTTCATGCTCTGTCTCTCTCTGTCCCAAAAATAAATAAACGTTGAAAAAAGGCCCAATACGAGGGAATGAGGCAAACATAGGTAGGAGGAGAGCCCAGTGACATTGTTGGCATTTCTGGATCCAGTTGTTCCTGAAGCCGTTTCTACTCTGATCGTATCAGAGCTAATCCATTCCTGTTTTTCCTCTGGGGCTTCCTGGAGTTGGACTTCTGTCCTTAAAAAAAGAGGCAGGGGTGGTCCTGATCAATATCCTGTGTAAGACTCCTTGTCCCCCAAGCCAAGCAAAATCAAATTTTCTCACTCTCTGTCATTCTCCCCTCCCCTTTCTGCCTGTCTCTCATATTTAAACTAGATATAGAGGGGCACCTGGGTAGCTCAGTTGATTAAGCATCAGATTTCAGCCCAGGTCATGATCTCACGGTTCGTGAGTTCGAGCCCTGCACCGGGCTCTGTGCTGACAGCTCAGAGCCTGGGGTCTGCTTCAGATTCTGTGTCTCCCTCTCTGACCCTCCCCCACTCACACTCTGTCTCTGTCTCTCAAAAATAAATAAACATTAACAAAAATTTAAAAAACACTAGATATAGAGACTATAGTCCACTGGCTGGAACTGAAAGGTTGTATGGTTCCAGGACTAAGGCAACCATTTGGTTGGGAATTTATTGATGGAAACAAGAAAGAAAATTCATCTGTTGAGATAAATAAGGGTAAGAAAAGAACCAGACTGAGAGAAAGACATGATTTTTCCAGTTCCTAAGCCCCACTGCGTTTTCCCACACTTCCTTTCCCTGAGTCCCTACAGTACCCCTTATCTTAGGCTTTTGGGGGGGTATAAGTGACAGAAACCAACCTAGGCTAACTTAGAAAGGGTAGTTATTATAAGGATAGGTGTCTCCTGGAACCTGGGGGCAAGTGGCACACTGAGGCCCCAGGAGGGCTTAGAAGCCAGGCAGTCCTTCTCCGGGTTCAAGTAAAATGCTTGAGACCAACTTCCTTCAGTTCTCCATGTGCATGAGGCTGAACATGGCTGCTTCATAGCCCCAAAGTGCATACGTTCAAGTGGCCACAGAGATGTTCTCACTCTCTAGCCCTTTCTGAAACAGCAAAGCTCTGGGGCCTAGTGTGGGTCAGTATTCACCATGTTCCAATCAGCCGTGTCTGGTAGAGTTGGGGTGGGGGGGTTACATTGTGCTCCAGCTTCTGTAGCCCACCTCTGGGGGAGGGTCAAAGAGGAGTCCTCTACAGCCATGTTCTATTAGACTGCTTTGGGTAGGGTTCCATTCATTGCCATTACACAGAACTGATTAAAACTACTGTCGATAACCTCGGGGTGCCTGTTTGCCCCTCATCTCTCCTTATTGAAAGGTGTATGGCTCAAGGGTATGTCCAGCTGGATCAAAGGTCAAGATTTTTCCAAAGGAGAGCAGAGAACATTCTTTCACGATGACTGTCCTGTGAACAATCAGAATTCGTGGTGGTGGCGGCGGCTGACTGCCCCTCTCTTTCCCCACCACCCACTGCCACCACTGAGGGAAAACTAGTGACCTATTACCCAGACCCATCATGCATCCTGTGTAGGGTGGCAAAGAATCCTACAGAATATTTCATTGCCAGACTCCTACCTGGCATGTACATCATAACTTGCCCTTTCAGGAAGGACAGATACCAATATTTCACCATCTCTGGACAGTCCTGGAACTGTATAGACTTAGCCCTGAATGGAGAATTCTGGAAGTTGACGATGATTCTCAGTGTCACTAGGTGTGGTAGGTGGTAGGGCTGCAGGGGCTGAAGCAGGTCAGCACGAGTCTTGGGCACCTCTCCCACCCCTGTACTTAGGACTCTAAGGACGTCAATTCCACCCAGAGGCCAGCATTTCCTTTCCTAGTACCTAGTACCTAGTACCCAGTCAGCTTGGAGGAGCCCCTGTACTATGCCTTTAACTTCTCTTTCTTCCATGATCACTTGGCAATTATGTCCCAAGGTGGGGATGGAAACTGCCTCCTGGATCACAGGCAGATTAAAGGCTCAAAGCAGGGAGGAGAGCAGGATGTTTTCTTTTCTCTTTTTTTAATGTTTATTTATTTTTTGAGAGAGAGAGAGCGAGAGAGAGAGCCGGTGGGGAGGGGCAGACAGAGGGGGACACACAGAATCCGAAGCAGGCTCCAGGCTCTGAACTGTCAGCACAGAGCCCGACTCGGGGCTTGAACTCACAAACCACGAGATCATGGCCTGGGACAAAGCCGGGCACTTAACTGACTGAGCCACCCAGGTGCCCCAAGAGCAGGATGTTTTCTATTCAGTGTTTCTATTCCAAATCTAAAGTATCACTGGCTTGTGTTAAAGCGGAAGCATATAACTCCTGCCTAATGTGACTGAAGGGGATAATTCCGAATTTAGAATAAAATATAAAGAAATGCAAACACTCAGGCATGCCTGGATACCTCCCTCTCTCCCTGCCTCCCTCACCCACCCAGTTTGGCCCTGTTCCTGACCGCTCTCCAAGCTAACTCTAATTTTCTCCTGCCACCTAAGTAGAATACACTTTCAGAAATCACCCAGAGCATATCTTGGCTTGCTCAAGGCCGGACCTCCTGTTTGCCCCCGACCCTGGTGGGCAGCTTGCATTTAGCTTTTCGGCTTCATGCTGGAGGAGACACATGACAGCAGTACTTCTGTTGGCAGAGGATGTGTTTCAACAACACACCCTGTCCGTAACAAAAGCATCCAGCGACAACCTACATGGCATAAGGAGGAAACACTGGAGAGGGGCCGGGGGAGATGTTGAGGTACAAACGTATTATTAATTACTAAAACCATGACAAACTACCAGGAAAGGAACTGTAGAGACTCGGGGAAAGGAGAAAGGGAACGTTAGGTAAGGCAGGACCGTGGCCAGGTGATCAAGTTTAACATCATCAAGTGACGAGTCATGTGGATTACACGTCCCCCTGGGTGATGTGATGAGAAGGGCACATGACCTCTGCAGTCTTCTTCCCCAAACCCACAACCCCAGCCTAACCACGAGAAAACTACTGGGCAATCCACATTGAGAGACATTCTACAAAATACCTGACCAGTACTCCTCCTAACTGTTAAGGGCACAAAACAAACAAACAACAAAGAAAGACCAGAAGACACTAAGAAGACATGGTGAGTAAATGCAGGTGGGATCTGGGATGGAATCCTGGAACAGAAAAAAGACATCGGTGGAATTGTGAAATTGAAGGAAGCAGAGTTTATTTAGTAGGAACGCACCAGTGTGTTTGCTTAGCTGGGACAAACGCACCTCCGTAATGTGAGACATTAACAAGAGGGGACACGGGGTGAGGAGTCTGTGGGAACTCTCTGTGCTACCTTTGCAACTTTCCTGTAAACTTCAAACCATGCTAAAATTAAAAGCTTCTTAAAAAAAAAAAAAAAAGGCTCGGGGCTCCTGGGTGGCTCAGTCGGTTGAGCGTCCGACTTCAGCTCAGGTCACGATCTCGCGGTCCATGAGTTCGAGCCCCGCATCGGGCTCTGGGTTGATGGCTCAGAGCCTGGAGCCTGCTTCCGATTCTGTGTCTCCCTCTCTCTCTGCCCCTCCCCCGTTCATGCTCTGTCTCTCTCTGTCTCAAAAATAAATAAACGTTAAAAAAAAATTAAAAAAAAAAAAGGCAATACAGGGATGTGGGGCGGGGGGCAGGAGGATTGGCTTTCCAGTTGAAAGGGGAAGAAAGATTTGAAAGAGAAAAGTCCTGAGTCTGATGTAGAACTGGAGAGGCTGCAGTTCTCGAACGAAACAGGGATCCCTGAGCCAGCATCCCGGGGGGAAGCGGCTTCCCACAGATGAGGTTGGCCACGGTTTTCCCTTACCTGGAGCTGGCACAGATCCGAAGCTGAACTTCCCCAGTTCCACTGTGCACATGAATCACTTGGCGCCATCTCGTTAAAATGCAGATTCTGATTCAGCAGGTCTGGGTAGGGCCTGAGTTTCCGCCGTTCTAACTGGCCGCCAGGCCACGCCAACGCTGTGGGTCCCAGGACCACCCTATGAGCTGCACGAAGCTGGAGAGTCGGATGCCAACTCACCTAGGGAAGGGGAAGAGATGCTGAAAGGGAAGCTGTGACCCTGAAGACACAAAGCCCAGCCTCGCCCTCCTGAGCGGAAGGGTGAGCTGGCAAGGGCGGCCCGGTGGGAGGAGCGGAGCGTGGGCTCTGCCGAGTCAGGAAGCAGGTCTAGTTCTGATCGCCTGCAACCTGCCACGTGGGGCGAGTGCCTCGGCCCCCCAGCCTCATATCACCATCTCTACAGTGGGTACCACTACTCCCAGTGCTTCTGTGTCGCGGCTGTGCTGGGGATTGAATGAGGTAATCACACGCGAGGCTCTCGGCACTCGCAGCCCAACTGCCTGTTGAGACTGGCGAGGCCCCGGCCGGACTTCCGAGGATTGTGCTGCTCTGGCTTTTCATTAACACGGCTGAGCCCTCAGGAAGCCGCTGTGCCTTATTTATCCATTCCGTCAACAAATACACATTAAAAACCCACAGTGGGCTTCCAAACAATTTGTTGTCTGAAGTCTCTTGCCTTGTGGAATCCAGATTTGCAAAAGGTTGGAGTTGAAAAGAAGCCAAAAGCCAGCTAGATCTTACCCCCACTTGCCAAGGAGCAAAGTTCTCCTTTGTCTCAGTCTTCTGTGCCTCCCTCACTCTGACCTCCCTCTCTGGCCGGGGTCCACACAGGATGGAAAACTGCATCCCTGGGCAGTTCCTCAAGGAACATCCTCAAGGCTTCCTCAAGGGAGCCTCCTGCTGGTAAAGGGGTGAAGGCGGCGCGGCTCGTCTAGTACCTGCCCCCTTCTCCCTGGCATCTCTCTCCCCTTTCTCCTCTGGCCCAAACCTCAGCCACTTCCTGCCAGCTGTTTTCCAAGGGGCAGGGGCCACGGAGGTCCTGCTGGTCTTCAAACTTAACTCACACAAACGTATATGCAGCCACAGGAGCTTCAGAATCTAATCGAGGTGGTTTCCTCATAGCAGAGATGAGGAAAAGAGAAGGAAATTGATGCGATTAACTTCCATTGGGTCACAAACTCTTTAGGAATCCGAGAAAAGCACTCGATATCATCACCACTCAGAAATATACTTAAGCACGCGCTCACGCAACTGTCTGCACTTGCAGGGGAAACGGGGTGCTGGGTAAGAATGCTGGGTCTAGAAGCTTCTGTAAGGTTAGAAGTACTAGCAGAACACAGCTGGTGGGGATGACAAAGGTCCCTAGTTTTCAGTGTCCTCATGCAGTCCCTCTGCCTTCAAGTTCCCAACACCATCAGTGGCCACCCACAGCTGCCCTGTGCACTGTCCCCCAGGTCAGAGCACAGACACACCCAGCTGGAGCATCCCTGTCAGCCGCTTCTCCTGCATCCTCAGGTATCTCAGTGCATTGCCCTGGTTGGCATAAAAACCCCGGGCCACTTCTTTCTGGCCCATGGCTGATTCCCTTCTCACTGCTCAGGACTCCGCCAGCACCCCCACCAGCACACTCCCGGTCTTCTTCCTCTTGGGCTCAGGCTAGCACACAAAATAACGCACCCTTTCTCCCACGGGTCTTCACAGACCTTTACTCAGAACCCCGAGGGCGTGGCAGGAAATAGACAAGATCCAAATGCATAAAAAATGGTCCACGGACCCACGACATCTCCCGGACCCCAGGTCCTGGCCACAAGCTGCCGGCCCCAGTCTTGGTTTCTCCCCTCCCATCACCACCTCCCTTCTTGTGATCCTTTTATCGCTTTTCTCCCTCAGGCTCCCTCCCGCTCTTCCCTCTGTCACCCACTCTTCCCTCCGTCACCCACTCTTCCCTCCATCACTGTTGCCCTCAGGGCTGTATGTAAGATGCAGCTGCCCCTAGAACCAGAGAAGGAACTGCTAGTTTTCTACCAGTATCTGCTCTCTCGTTCCTTCTTTAGCACACCTGAGTTTTAGCCGGCATATATATATATATATATGATCACACAGCTGAAGATCATACTTCCCAGCCTCTCCTGCAGCTTAGGTGAGGCTATGCAACTAAGTTGTGACCGATGGCCATCAAGAGGTCAGGTGTAGGCCACTTCTACGCCATGACCTTAAAAAGAATGGGTATGTGCTCCTCTTGCCCTTTCCTTCTTCCCACTGACTGGGGGGCAGACATGATGGAAGGAGCTAGAGCGGCCAATCTGACCCCACTGATGGGAGCTACCATGGCCTCAGTGACTAACACATAATAGGCGCTCAATAAGTAAATCTTGGGGGGACTTAACTCATTTAATTTGCACAAACAATCCTATGAGGTAGGATTACGATGTCCTTATCTATTATCACTCCAACTTTACAGATGAGGAACCTGAGACACAGAGAGGTTGAGAAACTTCTGTCAGGTCCCAACGGGCAGGGTTTGAGCCCAGGCAACCTGGTTCCAGGGTCTGCTCTTAATTATCACAGCATACAGAAGAGACGTCTACACTCTGCACTCTTATGTGATGAATAATCGACATCGATCCCGCTTAGCCTCTGTGCTGGGGGGGACCCCTTTGTTCCAGCAGCTTAGATATCCCTTAATATACCCTCTGTGCCACCCCAGAGGTGAACATGGGCCTCCCCCTTGCCGAAGTCCCAAGTGTGAGCCCCTTGAAGACCAGTGGCCAAGGAGGTGGACTCCCGGGTGTAGGAGGCCTCTCTAAAGGCCTCTCTAAACGCCAAAGGCTCCTAAATAGGGTCCCTCCTTTCCACCGCAGACTGTGTATTATTAAAAATCAGAAAAATCCCCATCACTAGCTCTTAAAGCATCCATGCATACTCACCAAACCTCCCCTTCCTCCAACATATCATCTCATAGACTTGGGTACCCACACACTACACCCCAATAAGGACGCGGCCCCTCAACACTCTCCAAAGGGTAGTGTTGTGTCTGTTATTTAAATCAAGTAACTTTTCAATAGTCCGGTAGTTTACAGTTTACAAGGCGTCACCAGGATATCGCCATGGAAAGATATCCAACATCTATCATTAGATGAAAAAAGCACATTTCAGAACAGAATGCATGTTCTGATCTCATCCCTTCATACGTGTGCACGTATCTGTCTGTGAAGATGTAACCCCCTCTCTAGAAACCATGGCTGCTCGCGACCACTCTGCAACAGAACAGGTCTCAATGTCATCCCCATCTTACAGATGAAGAAACTGGGGCTTAAACAGGTCAAGGAACTTGGCCCAGATTACAAGGCTAGCATGAGCGAGACCCCTGCAATGCTCTCCAGCCTCACACCCCAAAGCCCTGCTCTTTCCCTTAGACCTGCCTCCTGTCATTCTAAGTCAATGCCCTTGTAGGTTATTGTCCCCCTCATCTGCCCAGCTCGCTACTCTCTACCCCAATGTCAGCTTCTGCCTTAGAAGAAACCAGAGACAGGAAACCTCTGGCGGAGCTTTTCTGGTAGGGCCTCACTGCCTGCTTATCATTAAGAACACTGGATGTTCTAAGGCAGAGGGTCTCAGTGACAAAGGAATCCTAATTGCCTGGAGACCAAGATGAAAATATCCCAGTCAGGACCCCTCCCCTTGAAACTCATGAATCCGGGGGGTGTCTGGGTGGCTCAGTCAGTTAAGCGTCCGACTTCAGCTCAGGTCATGATCTCATGGTTCACGAGTTTGAGCCCTACATGGGGCTCTGTGCTGACAGCTCAGAGCCTGGAGCCTGCTGTGGATTCTGTGTCTCCCTCTCTCTCTGCTCCTCCCTGCTTGCTCTCTGTCTCTGTGTCTCTCAAAAATAAATAAACATTTAAACAATTTTTAACCTTGATTTTGGGGATTGTCCTTAGAGACAGGGAGGGCGATGTGGGTCTGTGTATGTGACAGAAGAATGGACACAGGGCTTTGAAGGTTCCCCTGTGGTGTGAAATCTGGTGACAACCTTTCATCTGAGGTGATGCTTTGTGATTGTGAATCGTCTCTCAGAGCTCTGATCCAGGCCTCCCCCTGCCCACCTGCCATGTCCAAAAAGCGGGACTCCCCATCTGGACACTGATCAGAGTCAGTCACAATACTGGGAATTTCCACTTACTCTAGGTAGCGCAAGAAAATGACCGTCTTTAAACCCAAGGCTTAGATGGGTAAAGAGGTGAAAGGGCGTCTTCTGGCCTTTTTCATTCTTTTCCTTCTTTCCTGTATTGAGGTCTTCAGTAGTTCCCATGCAGGGGGCAGTGCCTCCACCTCCTTCAAGTGTGGGCATCTTGGGGCCCTTGGAGTCACTGCACTTACATCTAGGATACTCCGTGTCCCCTTCTCCTCCACACAGGTCTAGGAGGAGGAGACAGCAGGGGAGGGGTGGCTCGTCTGAGCCTGAGAAAATGCAGATTTCAGGACCCAACTCCAGAGCCACTGGAATCCCTGGGAGTAGGCTCTTCCCTTTGATGTGGCAGTCCGCTCCCTCTTCACCTCTTGCCCAGATTCTGAAGGGCCCTAATCTGTGAGCAGTGCGGAACGTGTCTCCTTCCTACGCACTCCTCCTAGGATGGCTGACAGGTGGGGAAATCAAGCCTGTCATCAGGAACCCGCCATCCTTGGTTTAAGCCTGTAACTTCCTAGCTGTGGGACTTGGGCAAATCACTTCATTCCGCTGCCTTTCCTCATCTGTGAGTCGGGGACAGTAATCTCTGCCTCAGTTTGCAGTGAGGGCCAGATGAGCCTAATGTGCCCAAAAGGAGCTTTGTAAAAGGTACATTTCAGCACAAGTGCTGGCTGTTAGTCAAGAACTTCAGCACCAGGTGTAGGGTGTTAATCGGTCCAGTAAAGTCTCCCAGGCCAGGGGAGACAGCCCCCTCCTTTGGGGCTTCTCCGAGACTGCTTCCACTGTTTTTTCCCAGTCCACCTCTCCCACCAAAGAATCATAACTGATCTCTTTGGACAGTCACACCCTTACCCTTCCCATAAAGGAATTGGGTTTACCTAGTGGTTTCAATATTAACAAAGTAGCTACATGTGAGGTTCACCAGCCTGGGGGAATTTTGTTTTTTAAGACAAAACAAAACACAGGCTTATCTGAAGCAGGCTCCAGGCTCTGACCTGTTAACACAGACCCTGATGCGGGGCTCAAATTCATGGGCCATGAGGTCATGACCTGAGCTGAAGTCCAATGCTTAAGTGATTGAGCCACCCAGGCACCTCCCCAAAATCGAGGTTAAATACTCAGAGGGACCTTCACAGATGGCCTTGTCCCACACCTGCTTCCACGCCTGCCTAGGGTTCCTGCCCACTCTGATCCTTTCCTGCCCACTCTGATCCTTCCTTCTTCTAGTTGTGTAGGATTGGAAAACGTTCTGTGATGGGAGAACTCAGGAGAGGTGTCTGTGCTAGGGTGTGGGGCATCCTGTGCCAGAGTGTGGCTGTGCCAGGGTCAGGAGGTCCAGTGCCAATAGATGGTGGTAACCTGTGTCAGTGTGAGGGGATATTTGGTGCATCAGGGAATCAGCGTGTGTCAGGCATTCGAAGCACCCTCATGGGGGCTCTCTGCCAGGGAATGGCTGGCTATCACCCAGAAATGGTTGGCACTCTCCTCCCCTGATCTTACCATCTGTAGAGTGCTCGTGAGGGAACACGGCCCCACCTGTCAGGCTTAACGATCATACTGTAGAGGAAGAAACTTCTAACTTTCCAGGCATGGAGGGCAGCTGGCCCGGCAGCAGAATGGGAGGAGGGAAGATTAGCACAGAACTAACAGTAGGGGTGGAACTCAGCAGGACTGAGTCCTTTATCCCTGTGAAAACCAATGAAGACCAGAGAAGCCTCTTCTGCCCATCTTGGGAAGGGATATCCTTCCTGGAGGCAGAGGGATAGCTAAGATGACCGCTAGCAGATCAGATCAGCATCCAAGAAGCTGATCCTGCTTCGGGTCTGAATTTTGCAGCCCTCACGTAGGGCAGCCTGCAGCAGTGCCAAGCAATGGACAGCAGAGGGAGCTCTTGCCTAACCTTTCCAGCGCAGAGGCAGTTACCAGAACCTCAAGAGCCAGGAGGGTTCTGGTAATGTGCTTCTAGTGACCCGATGGGTGCCTGCAGAGGAGGGCCCAGCTTGAGTAATAGGGATGGGACTAGGGATTCATAACTTTCCCTTTAGGCACTCACCCAAAAGGAGCGTCCGTCTGCGATGTCACAAGGAGGGCCCTTTTTTGTTCTCCCGCCCCTAACCAGCAGAGACATGAGGTGGCCCCTTTCTCAGCCCCATCTCGCACCCAATCCCTTGAAAGAGCATCGTCTCCAGCATCTGCGGGTTTCCAGGGGGCTCCCCAGGCATACCCCTGCTCTTCCTTGCCGTGGCTTTCTCCTAATGGCTTAGTGCCAGGAAGTGGAGGTGAAGCGTGCTAACGTAAGGGCTTGTGGTGTGACAGTGGTATAGGCGTTGGGCTTCTAGGAGGAGTAGGGGAGGAAGAGGTGGCAGGAGGGCTCGCGCTGCTGTTGTGCGTCTCCACAAAGGCCACTAGGTGGCGCTCGAAGCCCGCATCATAGAGAAGTGCAGGCTTTTTGACGAGTGGCTCAGGTGGAAGGGGCTGGCTTGGAGACCCCACGAGGGCTGCCGGAAGGCGGCAGTTGCTATACAAGGACCCTCTTCATTGAAACTAGGGACCGCTTGGGTACTTGGGGTCCTAAGGAGTCCTGGAAGGGGCGAGAAGACGGTGCAGAAGGCATTGCTCGCATTGGTGAAGACAGAGGAAGGATCCCCCAGACCTTCCCCAGGAGCTGGAAAGGGGTGAAGGATCCCCGGTCTTTTAGTCTGTTATTGGCCCACCTGCCTCTCCGGATTTCAGTTCTGTTTTGAGGTCACTGGGGCGGGGGGGGGGGGGGGAAGAATTCGGGGTCTTAGAATCCGAATTCAGCCTAGGAATAAGAAATCCAAGAGAATACTCATGGCTGTCCATCTGCTTTTCCACGGGGATGTGTGGGTCTGTGTATCTCCTCCTGCTCTGGGCCTTCCAGACTTCACCCCATGCCACGAGGGTGGAGTGGGGTGTAATCTCCCAATCTTTGGCCTCCCTCCCTTCCTTTGCTCTCCCTTAGGATGTGCTCTGCTGACACCAGGAAGCTGGCCCCAAGCTTTGAGAAACTCGCCTCCCCAACCCCCTCAGAGCCCAGGAGTAATGGGAGATGGGCTCTAAACGCATGTGACTCAGACCCACTTCCCAGGTCAGGATTTGTCTCGGGGGACACCCCCGGGACCATGCGTCTTTCTCTGCCTGCTGCCTTCCCTGACTGATCCATCCGGCCCTAATCTGGCTTCTCACCGCCGCCTGAAAATTATTGAGATTCTGATGCCCCAAACTTGTGGGGTCCTCCCTCCAGGCCATCCCGGTCTCCTGATGTTTGGCCCAGAGGTCCCGTCTCTAACCAACTCCTCACCTAACGAGTTCAGTTGGGAGCCTGTGTGGAGGGAAGGGAAGACTTAGAGAGACCCAGTGCCCGCGCCGCCAGCAGCACAAGCGTTAATCCTATCCCTCTAGGAAATCGAGGTCCGATGAGGGGCGCTAGAATCCGCTAAGCGTGGAGCTCGGTCTGGCTTGGCGAACTGGAGCTCCTCGGTGAGATCCGGACCCACCGGCTTCCCCTTCTAAAGTAGGCGGTGGTGGGGAGAGGTTCCGATCTTGTCGAAAGGGAGCTAGAAATCTGGAAGCCGCGACCGAAAGGGGAGAGGACTGGTATGGAGAGGCGTTTTTCGCCTGCCGTCCAGGCCCACCTGCCCGGCTCCATAGGCCTTAGCAGCGTCCTCGGAGGTTGCCAAGCTCCTGGGAAGGGCTAGGTGGGCTTGAAACGACGCTGTTTCTCCCTTTGGGGGCTGCAATGTCCCCTCAACTCCACAGGCCCTCACCCCCTGCCCCAAACAGCGCCAGCGTGGCGGGGGCTCCAGGCCCCGCGCGCTGGGATGCCGGAGAGTGTGGGCCTGCGGGGTAGGTGGCCCGCGACAGAGTGAATCAGGGTCCTGGGGAAAATTGGGAGAAACTGGGAGAAGTGGAGGATTGGGAGTCTGCCGACCCAAGGTGCCCCACCCTTCTCGAAGCTTAGGCGCCACCAGCAGCCGGGCCTCTGGGGGATTGGAGCCCGCCCCCGAGAGTCCCCGCCCCCTTCCCGAGGCCCAAGGTATTAGTGCTGCTTGATCAGACCTCATTTCCTGCGAAAATGGAAACATATCCAGGGTCCTTAATAAAGTGAATGACGAGGCATCGGGTGTAATTGGGCTTCCGGTTGGTGGCTATATCTTTAAACTGACAGTGGGAAAAAATGTAAGTCCACAGCGCCCAGATGTAATTATATGATTATCAGAAAGAGGTGCAGGGTAGATTCGCTGAGACCCGGAGGCAACCTGAGAAATGGGCACAAACGCTTACCCAGACCGAGAGACCCAGGAACCCCGGACCTCCACACTGACCCCGAATCCAAGCGCGCGGCTCCGCAAGCTTCGGCCTCTCCTCCCATCCTGAGACCCACCCTGCCACTGCCATCGCAAGACGGGGCATCTTTATTTATACTCTGGGGCGGGGGTGGATCTTTTCCTTCCTTTGAGGGGAGGAGTGTCCTCCAGGACAGGGGGGTGGCCTGACAGTCCCCGGACCCATCCCCCGGACCGCGCGCGCTGGCTGCATATTTCTATGCATAATCCAATTTTCTCCGTGACTATCTAGTTAAACTCTTTAACAACAGCTACATAATTAGAATTTGGATTCCCATTAATTTTCCCTGGGCCTCGAACCATTTGCAGCTCACACTGGTAATTAATGCGATACATCACTAACTTTACCCAGCGCCGGCCAGCCGGGCTCAGGTCGCTCGGCCCGCGCCTGGTGCCCCTGCGCGGGGCCCTGACTCCGGACCCGGATTCCGGAGTGGGGGCCATTTCCCTCCCTCCAAAGCCAAATGCCTCGGCCGGCGCACCCAAAGTCATCTTTCCAGGAAATCTCACAATTAAAAATATTTATCGGGAGCAGATTTACGTTTCTGGGTTTCCAGTCTCGGGGCGTCTGGGTAGGCTATTAAGAGTAATTAGCATCTTTTGCGCATGCAGATTTACTTCGCTCATTGCCACATAACTCATCCCTAAAAGCCAGCTCAGGCGAACACAGGCGCCTCCGCCAAAGCCGCTGCCAGAGCTACCGCCTCCGCCTGGGTCTGACTAGGGCTCCCCGGGCCCTGGGCCCCCATTAGGCCGTCCGCTTCTGGTTCTTCTGGCGGAGCTGTCCGCTTCAGGCCCCGGAGGCTGCGTGCCAAGCGAAGATTCCCACCCTGGAGACGAATGACGCAAGGGCGACCTCACGCGGCGGGGGGAAGGTCCAAGCCAGGCTCTCCCGGCCGCCCCGGGCCCGCGCCGGTCCGGACCGGAGCCTTCTGGACCTGGGTGCACGAGGCAAGAGGGCGTGTCTGTATGTGCACGCGAGTGCACATGCATGTGATTGCCAGTGCGCGTTCCTGAGAGTGAGCGAGGGCGCGCGTGGAAAATGAAGTGATCTCTAGCCCTACTCCCCACCCCCCACCTCCACCCCCGCCCCGCGTTCCCAGGACCGTGGCCCAAATGCCAATCATAAGTGGATCCGGTAGGGCAGTTCGGAGGACACTCGGGCCCCTACCTTGCCTGGATTTCCCTTGTACAGAGCCATCCCTACCCAGCCGGAGAGCCTGGAGCGCTCAGCGCGCCGCAGGAGGGAAACTGGGTGGCCCGACGCCCCGTGGCGTCTGAGCGTAGGTTGCCTACCGCTGGCGAGACCGCCAGAGAGAGAGGTCAGGCAGAGCAGGGGGTCACTGAACAGCGGCTTTGGGGACTGCGGGAGGGCGGCCGAGATGGTGGGACCAGGAGGCGGTGGAGAGTGGAGGGTGGGAGTGGGGACAGGCAGAGGTACAAGGTGGTGGTGGGAGGACCCGAGCCAGGGCTCACGGCCGGCCGTGGCTCCCGCGCTCCCGGCCGAGGCACCCACTCCGGGTTCGTTATTAACGCGCTGGGAAGTCCTCAAGCCGCCCAACTTTCTTCTCTTTAATGAGCCTAGAAGAAGAGGCTGCCCTGAAGGGGTTTGTTCATTAAAGATGTAGCTGGAGGAATATTGTCTCATTAATTATCTGGTTTTAATTACACTCCTACCCTTTGAATCCAGAGATGGGAAAAGTTGATTCAGTGGCGCCGCCCCCTTTAGCGTAAAGAGTCCGGCCAGGCAAGGGGACTTGGAGGGGGCTGTGGGCACTGTGTGTGCCAGGCAGGGTGTGAGCTGACATTTGACGTGTGCCCTGCTGCGAATTCCCATTCGAGAGGGCCTCCCTGCCTGGGTGTGTGTGGGGATGAGGTCTGCGTGTGGCTCTGAAAATGTGCGTGTGTCTGAGTGCGCGTGACCACGTGTGCCTGAAAGGCCGTGTGGACGTGACTTGGGTGCCTACGTGTGCTCCCTGCCTGAGTGCAGTTTTGTGGGTCTGGGTGTGTGTGTGGGTAGCTGAGTGTGTCTACAGACAGGCCCAAGAGCAGGGGTCTAAGTGAAGGGGAGTGTGACTGGGTAGCTGTGTTTGCACGTGTCTAAGAAGGTGGCTTCCTGCCCGTCAGCTCAAGTGACAGTGTTCGACCGTGTCTCTAGGTCTCTGCTGTGCCTGCATGCCACCCCCGCCCCCCGTGTATGGAGTGTTGGTGGGGGGCGCTTCATGGCTAGAACATCACAAGAACTGGGACCTCTCCAAGGACACGGCTAGGTTTCCGAGGGTCCCCAGAGCTGGGGTGCTGTCCGGAAACCACGGTCCTTCTGGAAGGGGAGTTATTTAAGAGGGTGCTCGTCCCTGCCTCGCCCGTTGTCAGGCCGGCGCGACGCTAAAGCGGGGGCCGTTTTCCCTTTAAATCGCGGACACTTTGACAGGGGACATTAAGGACCCGGCTGCTCAGGCTGAGCAGATCATAAAACCGGACAGGCAATTTCTGCTCCCGCCAAATAGCCGGGCAAACTCGTTCTGCATCTTTGGTTTTAATGCACTAAACTGGCAGCTAAGCAGGGAGCGAGCAAAGGGGGGTGGGGAGCCCCCCCACATACACAGGCGCACACACCGGCACGCGAGCAAACACCCCTTCACACCCTTGTGCCCCACGCCCCGCCCCCGACCCCCCCACCAGCGGAATTATCAACTAGAATTTGATTAATATGCAAATCGCAGGCAAACAGCTCCATATAATTCTTTCAGTGGAGAGTAATTAATCACCAGTTAAAGCAAATTAATACATATATCAATTTTGTCAGAAACATGCTTAGTTCAATCGCCCGTAAAATTGAAGTTTGAAGTATTAAGAGGCTCTGCAGAAACGCCAGGACTAAAACTTTCAAATTGATCCTATTTAGTAATCAATCAGGCTCTCCCCTCAGGTTAATCTGCCTAATTTTTCATCTCAAATCATACACTTTACTGACACGCCATCTAGCAAACAGTCGATAAAAAGTTAACAAAAATGATAACGACTCCAGCCAGAGCCATTGTGCAGGGCGGGTAGGTGGCAGGCAGCTTTGATTGCATTTCTAAGGTGGTTGGGGACTTGGTTTTTTTCCTGGGCCAAGGGCTGGGAGCTCCCCCAGACGGCCGGAGCCTCCCTGCCCCGCCACCCTGGTCTGCTATTTGCTGCCCTCGGCCGCTGCTGGGAGCCCCTCTGAACATCAGAACACTTGCAGCACTTCCCCCAAAGTCGCCTAAAGCAGCCACCTCCCTACCCACGCCTGTGGTTGCGTCGAATGTCTGGAAGCGTGTGCATTGTGTGCTTGTGGTGACTGTGGGCTGTGCTTCTGTCACTGTGTCTGTATTGTGTATGTAACAGTGGGGATTGTGTATCTGTTTAACAGCAAAGGTTTATCTGTTCAACTGTTGTGTGTGCTCTGGATCGGCCGTGCGTGGTGTGTGAGAGCCTAGCTGAGTCTGCCCTTTATCTGTACGCGGGCACGTGGTCCCAGCGGGGCTTCAGGCAGCCAGATCAATAGGCCCTATCACAGACATCAGGCTGGGGGGTGGGGGGGAATCATCCCTGTGGGGACCTAGCACTTCACCTTGAGCAGTCTCTGAGAGATGGGAGGGGTCACCTCTTCCTCACCCTGGCCCCTATTCCAGCCCGTGTGGGGTGGGGGTGGGAAGGTGGGGGTAAAAGGAAGGGCAAATGAAGGCCTCCATTTCTTGGTGGAAGGGACTCCCAGACCTGGATCCCTCTCCACAGAGCCCTGGACCCACTGCTTCTGACTTAGGCCCCTGAATCGGGTTGGGGCAGGGGCACAGACACCCAGTTAGGAACACCTCTAACTCATATATTCAGATGCCACATCCACGTGTGATAAAAACTCATCTCAAACCTCTGTATACACATGCTGATCACTAAAACCACACGGGTCCCACGATACTCAAAGGTAACTAATCTCCCTTCCCCACTGAGCCCACCCCAGCTCACAGACAGCTAGCTGCCTCCAGCTCTCCGCGGGGGAAGGCCGCACTCGTCCACGTGCACACACCAGCGCTCAGCAATCCCTGCACACACTCACACAGAACACAAACCAGATTCCAAAGCAAAGCGGGCAGGACTCAGTCACCCCCAACACTGCTGGCAGCATTGCGGAACCACCAAGCACCCACGTGCATATTGCCATGGGTACTCTCCCCAGTTAAGGCAGAGCTGAGTCCCACGGGGAGGGGGGACTTCCCTTGAGTGAGCTGGGGGAAGCTGGGCCTTCAAGGGAGTCCTGGAACTGGTAGAGCCAAAGGTGGGTCTGCAGATCACTCTAGAGACAAAGGTTCAGCCTGGGGCCCAACTTGAAAAGGAAGGGGCAGGCAGGACAGCCTGGCCTTTACCCAACAGCGCAGCAGAGGACAAGCCCCACCCCAACGTGTTCTCAAACAAGCAGAGTCCGTGCCCACATCGTGTTTATTCACTGACCTCAGCTGCCTTCAGAGTAGACTCATGCCCAGGCTAAGGTTCTCCATCTCGCCTTCCGCTCACTCCCCTCCTGCGCCCCCCTCCCTTCAGGCCATGTGTTCGTCTCTCCAACCTCCCCCCCTCCCCGCCCCACATTGTCAGTGTAAAATCGAGGAGCCGGGCTGGTCAAGCTGTCTGGAGCTAGGATTCTGGTCGTCGGTCTGTAGCTTCAGCTCCACATCGGATGTTCATTCTCCCGGTTATCTGGTCCCACCAGCTCC
This sequence comes from Prionailurus viverrinus, assembly GCF_022837055.1. Lineage (NCBI taxonomy): Eukaryota > Metazoa > Chordata > Mammalia > Carnivora > Felidae > Prionailurus > Prionailurus viverrinus. The sequence continues at coordinate 60,308,904 of NC_062571.1, forward strand.
CATCACGTGTCACGCATCCTGGAGCATCACTCACCTGCTGGTCACACCCACCCCAGTGACAGCTTTACTTCTCTCCTCCCCATCGCACAAACTTAGTCACACCTAGTTGCACACACTAGTTTGCAACAATTGGTTACACGAACACAGCCGCACACCCCCAGTCGCCCCCAGCTGCACATGCTCTGTTTCCATCCATCAGCCGCACATGCCCAGTCTCTCAGTTGCACACACTCTCTGACACACTCATCGGCAGACACTGTTGATGCCTGTGAAACTCGCTGCACACACACTCACACACACACACGCACCCTCAGCCCCTGGTCTCTCCTAGGACCGGCCACTGCCAGGAGGAGAAAAGGTGATTTGCTGATGGCAGCCCTGGATTGTGAGTGCAGGGTGGTAGCTCCCTCCAGCGAACCGCTCGCCACTCCTCAGCGTGCACCAGGAGCCCCCACCTTCCTCCACTCCAGTCCCAGGAGCCACTCCTTTGGGACATATGGCCTGTGGACCCTCTCAGGGTCAGGCTGCAGTTCCCCCAGGCCTGCTGACCTGCATCCGGGATGCCTTGTCGTGCACAGGCGGTTTAGGGATGCACCCATTTCCCACACGACTCAACCACACACAGTTCTACATTCCAACCACCACCACCCTGCACCTAGCACTTCTAGTTCCCACTCACATCACCTGGCAGCCAGCCAAATGTGCTTCTCTGGCCTTGCCTTCCAACAGCAGCTTCCTCCTACCTGCTGGCCCCCAGGACCGCACTCTTCTCAGGTTCCAGGTGCCCTGCTGCGCCTGACAGCGTCTGCTCTGGGCCCTTTATCTAGTCACTCCTTCACCTCCCAGGCTCTCTTATGCCCCTTCCCTGGTGTACATGTTTGGGGGAACATCTGTAGTCTCCGCACAAACCACTTTCTGGGCTCCAAGAAAGAGGGGCTGGTTGTTGAGGCTAGGGAGCAAAGCCACAGTGCCCCTGGGTTTGGGTGGCCGAGGACACGCAGGACAGGGTGAGTGGACTTCCCTGGACCTGGAGGCTCAGAAGAATGGGGGAGGAGGGGGTCCCCGGAGCGACTGGCAGGGGCGGAGGGGAGGCGCGCGGCCCCAGCCCGTCCCTTTCAGGGGGGACTCATGCATCAAACTTCAATTTTCCGGACGATTGAATTAGTGATTTTTTTTCTCCTGAACTAAAATACACTTAAGTCTTTGGGATTAATTACCACGTTCTGGTCCCTCAGACTGGAGTATTACTTATCGGAGCTGCGTCTGACACCGGCCCGACACCTCGTAAAATAAGGAACTGCGCCTCCCGGCCTCACCCGGCGCCGGCCGCCGGGCAAGGCCCGGGAAGGCGGAGCGGGGAAAGCCGAGGCAGCCGGCTCGCGCGGTGGGGCCCGGGCCGGAGAGCAGAGACCGCCCGCATCCTGGAACTCGGCAAGCCGAGCCCGGGCCCCGGACCGAATAGGGAAGGAAGAGGCAGAGCCAGGCCGCTTCCCCTGCGCGGCCGGGAACCGAAAGTGGGTCTGCAGAGAGGCCAGGGTCCTCGGGGAACCTGCTTGTCACGGCCCCAGGCGGTCAAGGACCTCTGGCTACAGGCGGGCGGCACAGAGGGTCCCGAGCCTTAACGAGTCTCGCCCCGAGAATGGGCGCAGGGCCCCGAGCCCCTCAGGCCATTGCGCCACACTCGCACGTACACTCACACGCGGGGAATGCCACGGAACGCGCGCGGCCCGCGCCCTCGGAGCGCACGCAGCCGGTGCACACAGCACAGCGGCCGCCCCCGAGGCAGGCCCGGCCGGCGGCCGCTAAAAGGCCCAGGGTCGCGCTGGGATTCGAGGCCCTCTCACATCGCAGGTCCCCGCGGGAGCTCCCGAAGCGCGGCCAGGGCCACCCGGAGCGCTCCCGTCAGAGCCAGGAGAGCTGAGGAGACAGTGGGTCGGAGCCTAGGCCTCCCTAACTCCCAGCCCTTCGCTCCCGCCTACGGTCGACCCCTCAGCCCCTGCCCACGGCCTCCTCCTCCCTGCGCGAGGGGGCCGGGAAACCACCGCACGCCGCGGTGCTCCGGCGTCCGGAGTCTGGCCAAAAACGGCCCCGGAAGCCCCCTGGCAGCCCCGCGGAGGCTTCGCATCCAGCAGAGCCGAGGAGTCTGATGGGGGGCCTGAATTCACTCCCCAAATTGTGCGGGACCCAACGCGCGGCGCGCTCTCTCCCCAGGCCTCCTCGGCAAGGCTCAGCCCAGGGCTCCGGTGTCTCTCTCCGCTTCCCTCCGACGACCTTCCGGCCCTTCCTTCGCCCGCCCTTCTTTCTGACCTATAGAAACAACGAATTCCTTCTCATCTTTCAAGGCCTGGGTCCAGTGCCACCTCCTCCGAGAAGCCCCTACCACCCCGGGCCCCCGGAGCCTGAGTTCTGCAAATGGCACTTCCCTGCCCCTCGGCCCAGCCCTCCTGATGGCGCCAGGGGGGGTGCGACGGGTCCCGACCGCTAGACTGGGAGCTCCTTGAGGGCAGGGACTGGATCCGATTCGTTTCCACTTCCCCAGCCCCCAGCGCGGCCTGGCGCAGAAAAGACGCACAATAAGCATTTGCTGAATGGAAAGGATCTTGCCCTTTATTTTATTAATCCTTCCCCTTCCTTCTTTCCCTCTTTCTTTTCCTCCTTCCTTCCTCCCTCGTTATTTTTTATTTCTTGGTTATATTCAATTGTCATGTTTTTCAGGCTCATTAAATCCATTTAGAGACAAAAGAATAAAAGGCAGAAGGGGAAGGAGGGGGGAGGAGGGAAGGGGGAGGGGAGGGGAGGGGAGGCCGGAGAAGCAAACAAATAACCCGCTTTAACTAGACGGGCGGATAAATGGCCCCGTTTCTCCTCAGCCCCGATGCGCCTGCTTAGCTGCGCGCCCCGCGGGCGCCGCAGCTCGGGTGGGCTCAGCCCCGGGGCCGCCGCCCCCAGCCCGGAGGGACCCAGCGGGGCCGGGCCCGGGGCCGCGAAGCAGCGAGCGGCCTGAGGTGCCAGGGCCGCTTCATTGGGATTCATGGGCGTGTTGGGCGGGCGGCCCCGGGCTCCGGGCGCGGGGCGGGGGCCGGGCGGGGGCGGGGGTGCGCGCGGCGGGCGCAGATGCCCGGGTGACCGCCGCGCCGCGGTCCCCGCGCCGCCTTTGTGCCGGGGAGGCGCGCGCGGGGACCTAATCCATCAAATTGTCTACAAATTGTGAAGAAAATTCAAAAACCATATGGTCGCCAGCGCCGGCGCGCTCTGGGCTGCGGAGGGCCGCGGCCGCGCCCGCACCCGGAGCCGCGGGGGGCTGGGCCCGGCTATTGTCGCCTGTCAGCGGCCGCCCGGGTCCATTCGTCCCGGCCTTCATGGTCCGCGCTCCGAATTACAGACCCATCCATCCTGAGAGAGGGCGATTTATGTCGCCCGGGAGGAACCGGCCGCACGCCCGCCTGGCTGCCCCGCCGCCTCTTTCCTTCTTTCGTTCTCTCCGCTCTCTTCTCTCCCTTCGATATTCCCTTCCCATTCCCTCTTCTCCGTCTCCGTCTCTCCGTCTGTCTCTGTGGGAAGCTTTTCCTCTTTCTCTTCCTCCTCCCTCCCCCCCCCCACCCGCCTTCTCTGTGGCTCTCCACTTTCTATCTCTGCTTTTGGAGTGGCTTTCTGTGCTCCTTTTTCTGTGTCTCCCTGTCTTAGTTTCCTCCTGGACACGCACGTTCCCGACTCAGGCCCCGGGGCCCCATCGCCTGCCCGAGACCAGATGCGCATTTCTCACATCAATTTTGCGGAGAAAGAGAGCCGCGCGGCCCGGAGGCGGGACCCTCCTTTGGTGACAGCGGCCACTCGCCAGCCCAGCGACAACAAAAGCCCAGAGAGAAACCCGCTCTGTCCGGAAAAGTGAAAGCCGCCTGCGTCCCTGCCCCAGCCGCCCTCGGGGCGCGGGGACCTCAGAGAGTCCTGGGGAGATTGATGTCTCTGCCCCCAGCCAAGTTGGGGGGCCCAGAATCTGTGAATGTTACCAGAAATTCACCCCAACTCTCAGACGCTTCGGGCTCACATCTCCCTGTGCCCGTGTGCGCAATTCAGCTTGCCCTTGGTGCCTTCGGCCTCATTTTCCTCCCTCCCGCAAGGGTAAGGCCTTCCGGCTGCGGAACCCAAACTTGGAGCCCTCCGGCTGCACCCTGCTGCAGACTAAGCTCTACCTGCAGTACACCGGACGCTTAGCCCGTGTCCCGCAGAGCGCGGGAAGAATGCCCTGGGGTGGGGGTGGGATGCACGAACCGCAGGGCAAGTCCCCCCACCCACCCACCCTTTACCCCCCAGAAATTAATTTTCCATCCGTGGCGCCCCCAGTGTACGCACTTTCCCCCAGCAACGCATGCCTCACTTTTTACCCGGACCTGACGAAGCCCGCTTCCCTCGCCCCCACCCCCAATTTGGTAGTTGCCGCGTGTTTGCGGGCAAGAGGCGCCTTCGCCTGCCTCCCGCTTTCCCCTGGCCCCTTATTCTCGCGCCTGCCCTGAAACTCCTCCAAAGCTCCAAGGCCTGGGCAGCCGGCAACGAGCAGCGGCGAGACACGGAGCCTGCCGCGGCTTCCCTGAATAGGGCCCACTCATTCAGACACGGTCACCGCCGGTTCTAGTAAAATGGCAAAGACTTTATTTATCGGAGAAAGAGGCCTTGGGTACAGTCCGGAGAGGAGAGGGCAGGAGCAGGGAAGGGGCACGCAGGACCCACCCTCATCGAGTCACCCTTGTCTGGCCAAGTCGAGCTAGGAGCGGGGCGTTGGAGACCTGCAAGACAGACCCAGAGCTGCGGAGGAGGTGGGGTGAGGGCTTAGGTTGGCCTCCTCTTAGTCTCTGTCACATGCAAAAAAATTCTAGAAAGAGTAAAAAATAATTCTAGGGCTTTGGGTTCTGTTTTAGTTGGTTGATCGGTTGGATTTCCCCCTGCTTTGTCCCTAAGACCCGGACCCCAGCAGTCAATCCAAGGAAACCGAGAGAGGGTAAGGAGGAATCTTAAAAATAGCGTTAGTGGACATTGGGAGGCAGAAACCGGCATCGAAAACAGACTTCTGGGGACGGGGGTGGGGGGAGAGAAGAGATCGATTTGAAACTTGCAAGTCAGGACCCGGCTGTCCCCCTCAGCCCCTTCCCACTCGGGGAAAAGGGGCAGATGGAAATAAAAGAAGTCAACTGCAATAGGCCTAGGGAGGCGAGGAGGAAGAGGGCCAGTGCATTCGCCACATGCAGAGAAAAATCAAAACAGTCGGGGCGCGCCCCCTCCTCCGGACCGCGGGCTTCAGTGTTCGTTACCCTCGATACTGCCTCGCCCTCAGCAAACCCGGCAGCCTGAGAGCTTTGAAAACATGGAAATCTCCGAGATTTTAAAAAATAAAAGAAAGAAAGAAAGAAAAAAAGTCAGGCTGAGGTGGGAAGAACCCGCTATATAGGTTTAAATATTTATACAGGAGCCATACAGAATTGCACGGCAAGGGCTCCCGGGGCAGCGGAGGCCGCGCGCGGCGGCCGGCCCGGCCGGCCAGCCCGGGTTTATTGCTTCGAGAGGGAGGAGGCGGCTGCCGGGAGCTGAGTCCGGGCCGGAGACAGGGAAGAAGGCGGGAGTTGCAGAGGAGGTCCCAGCTCCCCTCGGCGGTCCGGGAGGCGGCGGGCAGACGGGCGCTAGGGGCCCGGCGCGGTGGAAGATCCCGGGCGCCGCTCAATCGTCCACGTCGATCTCTTCGTCTTCCTCGTCCTCTGAGCAGTCCTGGCTGCTGGCCGGCTGGTCCGTGAGCGGGGAGGCGGGCGAGAGCTGCAGGGGCCCGGCGCCCGGGGCCTGCGGGGCGCCTGGAGGGAGCGCCGGAGAGCCAGGCCTAGACTTGGCCCTGCCGCAGCCGCCGCCACCGCCGCCCGCGGCCTCCGAGTTCTGCTCGAGTTCGGCCAGCGCCACGATGTCCATCTGCCCGCTGGGGCCCAGTTTCTTGGCGGACTCCACGTCGGCCTTCATCTCCTCCAGGTCCCGCTTGAGCTTGGCGCGCCGATTCTGGAACCAGGTGATGACCTGAGCGTTGGTGAGGCCCAGCTGCTGCGCGATTTGGTCGCGATCGGCGGGGGACAGGTACTTCTGGTAGAGGAAACGCTTCTCCAACTCGTAGATCTGGTGGTTGGTGAAGGCTGTTCGAGACTTTCGCCGCTTCTTAGGGGTCTGTCGCTGCCCAAAGATGGTCATCCCGTCGCGGCCTGCGAGGAAACCATAATATAGGCTTGCACCAGGAGAGAGGAGACCACACCCCGGCTCTCGCTCACCCCACCCAGGCCTTATCGGCCTGAAGTCTGCTGCACTTCCCTTCTCGGATTTGCTTCGGCCTCCTGGACTAGGGCAAGCCTCCTCTCTGGCAAACCTCCTTCCCCCGACTCTTGTCTACCGGAAGTCTCTAGGAAAAAATTGTTTCAGTCCCTGCTCCCCACCTAAGAGTTGATTTGAAAGATCCGAGGTCGCTAGAGCACAACGGAGCCAGTCAGGGTCGCCCTGACTGCCCTGTGAATGTTGGTTTACACCTCTTCCCAACAGCCGGACTCTATGACTCTATCCCTACCCAAAAGGTCCTAGCTGAGAGGTTCTCCATTCCCCAACCCAGGAACAGGGCAAGGAGCACCCAGGCCACCGGGAACTGGAGGGAGCCAAGCAGAGCAGACAAACTGCCGAGAGATCTTGGGTTCCCGCCACCCCTCCTGGGTCACTCGACTCTGGCCTATCCAGAGGCCCCTAGGAAATTGGGTTTGGGTCCTGTCCCACTCCTTTCCACTCCCAGCGTCAGCGGCTTGGGCTGGAGGGCCCTGACGGCAGGCGCAGGAGGAGGCGGGCAGAGGCACAGGGCACAAAGAGTGGGGCACAGGGAGCCGAGCGTGGGGTAGTGGGCGCAAGGGAAGCCAGCGGCGGCGCCTACCTTCAGCTGCCTGCAGGACGCTGACCTCCAGCCCCTTAAAGGTCTTGCTGGCGAGCTCCTCCAGCGCGCACAGCGGCGAGGTCTGCGAGAGCAGCGCGCGGCCCGCCAGGGGCAAGCCGCCCGGCGCGTGCTTGTCCGCCGCCGCCAGCAGGTGCGCCGCCCCGCACAGCGAGTAACTTCTCCGCACAGACGGCTTGTTGAGGATGTCCTCGATGCTGAACGGAGTCAGCGGCTTGTTGGAGTTGGCGGGCGGCGGCAGGTGATCCAGCGGGCTGCGCCGCCGCTCTTCCCCCGGCGCCGCCTTGCCGTCCTCCTTGGAAGTCATCTCGGCCTCGTTTGGGGGCCCGGCCGGGGCGGCTCGGGCCGCGGGGACCCAGCCCGCGGGCAGCTCGGGCGCCGGGCGGCGCGGGTGGGCGGCAGCGGCGGGCGGGAAGGAGGCCGCGCCGGGCCAGGCGCGGGGCCAGGCGCGGGGCCAGGCGCGGGGCCGATTAGCGCAGCGGCAGAGGCGAGCAGAGCCGCACGGGGCCCCGGGAGGAGGGCGCTGACGCGGGCGCCGCCGCCGCCGCCGGGGCTTCCAGCAATCCGCGGCCCGAGCCGGGGCGCGCCGCGCGGGGCTCCAGTTTCGCCAGCCCCGGTGCTATTTAAAGGTGTCAGGTGGCTCCGCGGCGGCTCCTGGCCCCGGGTCCTGGCGGCGGCAGTTGGAAAAGCCGAGGCGAGGGCGCCGATCCCGTACTGCGAGGGGAGGCGGAGAGATGGGGCAATTGACTATTGCTAACAAGTTAGCCTTGATCGAGGAGTAATCAATTATCTGCAGCGGCACTTCTCTATTTCTCTTTCCTTTCTCCCTTTCTCCTTTCTCTTCTTTCTCTCTGTTCTCTCTCCTCCTGTTCTCTCTCTCTCCCTCCCTCTCTCTCTTCTCTTTTCTCTGCTCCCCCCCGTCTCTCTTCTTCTCTCCCTCTCCCTCGCCCTCTCTTTCACTCTCTGTCTGTCCAATGCAGGCGGCTCTAAGTTGGGAAGCTCATTAATTAGCGGGCCGGGGGTAGGAGGAGCCGGCTGGAATTAGCCTGCCTAATGCGCCTGTCAGTCCGGGCGCCGCGCCGCGCTCGGCCCGAGCTGTTTGTAAATTACATTAGCCGCGCCTTTATTGCACCCGAACCTCGGGCGACTCAAAAGCCGCCGCCCCCACCCCAAACTGCGAGCCTCGCTCCCGGCGCACCCGCCTCCCGCCGGTCTGGCTGCGATGGCAGCGCTGGCCCGGAGGTCTCAGGCTCTCCGACCCGGGATTTGGCGCCCGAGAAGGGCGGCGTGAGCCCAGCCGGAGAGGGACGTGGCCGCTACGCGGGCCAGGTAAGACCAGGAGCCGGGATGGGCCCCTCCACCGCCCAGCGAGGACTTTGCCGAGCTGATATCAAGGACCCAGCGTCCCTACCCCCCGGCCTCGGGCCATGCGCCTGGGGAGAGGGAATCTGCAGCTTCCGAGGATGGCCCGCGGGAGGTTCGTGAGGGTACTGCAGCCCTGGATGAGACGACACGGGACAGGGCTGGAGGACCCCAGGGGTTGGGGGAGGGGGCCAGTCAGAGGACTCAGTCTTCACCAGCCGAGAGCTGACGGGTGAGTTGTTGGTGGCTCCAGGCACCTCTTCCCCGGCCCGAGGCAGTAGCAACAGCCTTACCTCTTCTTGCAATCTTGCACACTCTTTCCTCGGGCTGTGGCTCTTCCGGTCGACTGGGGCCACGGCCCGCCCGGTGACCGGCGCCCGACCGGGCAGCCGGGCGGGTTGCCTGGGCTAACGGGGCCGGCTCGGGGCCTCCCCGCTGCGCTCTGCCCAGGCCCCGGCCGGGGCCCCGCTGCCGGCCCCGCCCAGCCCAGTGCCGGGCTGGAGTACACCACCCGACTCCAGCTGTTCCGGATGCGGGGCGGGGGCCCGGAGGGGGCCGGGCCACGGCTGGGACTGCGCTCCCAGGATCCCGCAGGGAAGCCGGGTTCGAGTCAGACTGGGGGCTGGGAACCCTACGGCCGGCCGGACTCTTGTATATCAGGCGAGCATTTGTGCACAGCGGTATTTGAATGTGTTTACGTTTGAATATGTACATTTGCGTGGGGTTAGAAATGTGGTGTATTTGTGTAAACCTGTGGGTACTTAGGCGCGTTGGAACCCTATGTCTTTCATTCCCCAAAGGCACCCAAAGGGGCTGTACCCCCCGGGCTCTTTTTGCTCTGGCTTCTCTCCTCTGGTTTGTATGGGGCCGTTGGCCCCACCACCTAAATTTTCCATGTCTGCCCCTGAAGAAAGGAGGGGAGCAAGGAGGGGGTTAGAGCCAAGGGAGCTGTTTCTCTCCCCACATACAGCCTCAACCCTTTTCCTGGCTTTGTTTGTAAACTCCTGGGCAGACGGTGTGGTCAGGCAGCCCTGCTTAGTCAAGAGAAGGGCCCAGAGAGGCCAGTGCAGAGGACTGTGGCCCAGCCTAGAGGTTAGGATGGGAAGAATAGGACCTTCTAGACTTCTTGGACCTCCTTGCATACTGCCCCAGAGAGGAAGTGAGCCAAGCTGGGCTGTGGGGCAGGGGGCAGGTTCTCTCCCTGGATGCCTCCAGCATGGGGGTCTCTGCACATCAGAGATTGGTTCATCGCCCATTTAGTTATTTGTTTAGAACATGGCTTGCAGCTCCCCAGAGTAAAAGAGAGAGTGTAGGGAGGAAAGATTCCTGTTTGGGACCCCAGTGCCTGCCCTGGCCCTGCTTGGGAGTATTGGGAAGAGTTATTTAGCCTTTTTCCCATCTTTTTCCTGCATTTGTGGGGAGGACAGGTGCTCAGAGGCAGGAATGGTGAGAATGGGATTCTTTCTCAGTTCCTCCAGAGCTGCAGAATTGTCCTCAAGGCAGGCCCATCTCTAGTGCATCAACACTGTTCTGAAACCGTGAGGTGATGCTGGGCCTACCAACAGTGGAGTCAGAGTTGAGAGAGGTGGAGAGCCACCTGAGCGAGAAGGTGCCCCGGAGCCTGATGGACTCTGCAGGCTTGGAAGCTTAGGGACCGAGAGGGGTCTGCGCTCTCCTCGCTTCCTGCCTCAGCCTCTGGTCCCCAGCCCTTTCCCAACATAACCCCCAAAGCCCTGACCCAGAGCCTCGGGCAAACCATATCCCCCATGCTAGAGAGGAGGCCCCTCCAGATCAAGGAACAGGGACTCTTGAGTCGCTATCTTGGAAGGGGCTTCATCCCATAACCCCCTGCCATTCTTCCTGTCTGCACCTGATATTGTCTGCAGGACAGGATCTTAAGGGCAACCTTGCTGTTGTCCCTTTTCCAGTCCCTCAGGAACAGTGGACCTCAGTGTTACGACAAAGCTGCCAGGAAGGCGAGGAATGTGAATTGGGGAGCAGAGGGGCAGGAGCATAGAATTCCTTCAACGGGGTCCTGTTCCCGGGGATCTTTCGTCTTCGGCCACATCATGTCCAAGTGGACAGGACATTCCACAATCACCTGCTATATTACCTCTTATACTCACTGTAGCCGACCTCTTTTTCCTGCGGCCCAATCCGGAGGCTTTGTTTTCAGCCTCATTGGTTGAACACCCAACAAAACAGCCCCAGCAGGCACAGCTGGGGGTTCAGGGGGCACGTGGTGCTACCCACTCATTTTGTTGTTTAGGGCCCCTACTTCTATGTTTCGAACACCCAGGCTATGTTCGAAAACCAGGCCAACTGTCCCACCGACCTTTTTGCAATCCCACCGTTTTCCCCCACTCCAGACCCCAGTGTGTGGGCTGCTAGGATCTTCTGAACTCCTGGAAACCCAAAACTACTGGCTTCCGTACCCCTCTGGCAGATCAGAGAGCTGTATCTCGGGCTTGCAGTCAGACTCACTCCCTCTCCCACTAGATGAGGAGACCCTTGAGGGCAGGGACCTTGATCTGGGGACTCCATCCACACCAGACCTGCCCAGGCAGGTGAGCACCTGGTGCCCTCCGCTTACTGGTTCAATGAGTTGTTTTTTGGTTTTTGTTTTGAGCGAATGGAGTACAAATGATTATGTGTTGTGGAGGGGGAAGGCTTGGGCCTTGACTTTCCCCCTCAGAGGGGTTCTGGAGATGGTGAAAATTAGGGGAGTAATTCAGGGTCAGGGGAGGGGAGAAGGGAGATAAGAACTCTGCCATTGCTCCTGAGGAGCTATCCTGCCCACCCCCTTTCCTGGGACCCAAAGCTGGGTTGGGAAGACGCTCTAGGGTCCCCTGCCCCCAGGTAGCTGAGCCAGTGTCATTTCCCACGAAGCTGGAAGTAATCGGTCCCTGGAGTCTGCTGCCCAGAGGCAATGCCGTCTTTACAGCCTGGTCTATACTGTATCCTGACTGCCAAATTCCTGCTTGCTGCCTATACTGCCAGGGTCCAGCCTTATTCTATCTTCAGTGGAAGGAGAAGGGGTTAGTCTAGCAAAAATCTGCTTTCCCCCTAGTTTAGCGAATATTTCAGACAAAGACGAGGGAAAGAGCATTGCATGAATTGCCAGGATAAGGAGACCCTGTAGACCCAAACAAAATGAGTTATTCCTTAGCACAAGAGAATAGTTCAAGTAAACCCCCAAACATTCCATCGGCTTTAATCCAGATTGTTTTGGTAGTCCCATTTGTTTCCAGATTATTTGTGTAAGCACCAGCAATGGCCCTTGGGCCAGAGCTCCCCTTAGAAAAAAAGGTTCTGACACCGCTTGAAATGAGTTAACTTGACCACCAATTGGGATCATTTTTGTCCCCCAGGGACCTGCTACTCTGACAGTCTTTGTGGAATTCAGAGAGTGTTTCTTCTGCTATTGAAGTCGACTCCGATAGATGGCCTCCTGCCTCCCTGGCTGAACCAGGACTGCCCCCTCGGTTTTTATATTCCGCCCTGGGCCACCGTCAGCAGTAACAACAACAACAATAACCATGACAATAAACACCAGAAGCCCTTACCGCGTACCTGGCTTCAGGCTAAGAGTTTTATTCATTCATTTATTACTCACAACCCTATGAGGTAGTAGATACCGCTGTCACGCCAATTTTAAATATAAGGAAAATGAGTCCCAGAGAAGTTAAGTAACCCATCCAAAGTCACACAGCTTGTTCTAGAGTAATTAGGATTTGAAGATTGGTTTTTCAAACTCTAATTCTAATCCCGGAACCATGGAGTTTTAACCAGCCCCCGCCCTGGGGTGGGGGTGGGGCTCTTTGAATGGGCTTCGGGGGGCTCTGCAGATCCCAGAAATTGTGTGTAAAATTATGGATGTGAGCCCAAGTGGGCACATTTTTCCAGGGGCAATATTACATAACCCATTGGATTCTCAAAAGGGGTTGGAGGTCCAGAAAAGGTTAAGACCAGAAGCAGGCCGACCAGAGGGAGGGAAGCTGCCCCCCTGGCAGGTCTGGGGAGCAGGGAGCCAGCCGCTTCAAAGTCCAGGCCAGGCTCCAAGCCTACTTCTGGGCCTGCCCTGCTATCTGTGGCCGCTGGCTCTCAGACCTCTTCCTGCCCAGGTCGGGGAAGGCGCTATGGCGAGGCCACTGCTTTGGAGAACACCCCTTCCTGCTTCTCCCCCACTCACTTCTTCTGTGAACTGAACCCCAGAGCCTACTGACAGGGTGGCCTCACCACATAGGCCAACCTCTTTCAGGCACTTCAGCCCTGCATGGGGGGGGGGGGATGCCATTTGGAAATGGGGGGTGCATAAACAGACTACTGAGTGATGGAGACAGGTAGAGATGGGAAGAGACTTCCCAGGAGGTGCTCAAGACCCATGTGACCATACTCTGGAGCCTCCAGAACATCGCTCGTTTTTTATGGTCCTTTGCTTCCCTCAACCGGGGGTCAGAAGGGTCTCAGTCACTTCCTTTCCTTGTACCTTTTGCTCTGGTTTTAGTGCTCAGCTGTCTTGCAGAATCTTCCCTGCCCTGTTCAGTTCCTCTATGCTCCTTAGCGAACTTCCCTCAGAGTCATTGCCAGATTGTCAGGAACGTGCTGGTTTGTCTGTCTGCCCTTCTGCCTCTCTTTCCACCTGGCTTTGGGAAGAAAGGTACCTGGATCTCTTCTCTATGCCCTATGCCAGCCTGGCATATAGCAAGGGCTCTTCATTTAAAAAAATTTTTTTAACATTTATTTATTTTTGAGAGACAGAGACAGACAGAACATAAGCAGAGGAGAGGGAGAGAGAGAGAGAGAGAGGGAGACACAGAATCTGAAGCAGGATCCAGGCTCTGAGCTGTTTGTTAGCACAGAGCCTGACGCGGGGCTCAAACTCATGAACCACGAGACCGTGACCTGAGCCTGAGCCGAAGTCGGACGCTCAACCGACTGAGCCACTCAGGCGCCCCTCTTCATGCATTTTTGAATGAGTAAACTAAATGAATAATAAGAGACAAAAGAGAGAGCCAGGCAGGGACTTCATTCAGCCTGGGCCCCGGAGAGAGGGGACCAAGGGTATGAGTGAAGGGTAGGTGCATTGTTTTGCCAGCTGTGTGCAGATGTGTGAGGCGCCCCTGCTGCTGATACCTCCAACACTCACACAGGGGCACAGAGACCTCATTCTTTAATGCCTTTTGGCTGTGGAGGGAGGTGGGAGGTCCTGGGTTCTGGACCCAGCTGTGGTGTGGCCTGATTCAGGAATGGAGTTTCTGTTCTCTCTCCTCCCTGTCTTTCTTTCTACAGGATTGAGCCCCCATCATGTTTTGGGCCCAGAAACAGAGAGGAAACAGACAGAAGAAGGAGGGTGATGGGCAGGCAGGAGTGGCAGGAGATGGACATTTTCATCCCAGTAGCCCAGGGGGCTGTGAAGAGGATAAGTGGGAGGAGTCTGGTTCTGTCCCAGTGCAAGTGACATTTGCATTGAGCCTTAAAAAAACCAAGAGCATTTGGGTAGGTGCAGGGGCAGGGACCACTTTCCAGGCAAGAGAAACAGCCGCAAGCAGGAGGCCAGCAGTGTCAGCCCAGAGGGGGAGTCAGAATGCCACCCCCCCCCCATATTTCCTCCCTCTGTGGCCTGGGCAGCAACCTGCTCTGGGGGGGGGGTGAACCCCTTGGTCCCTTGTGCACCCCCATTAGGTCTGCAGCCTGGGGCAGGGCCTAGTGGGCTCCCAGGATGGCTACATAGGGCCACAGGGAGGGGGGCAGTTGGAAAAAGGCCACACCCCCAGCCTGCTGCTCCCGGACCTAGGGTGGGGGTTCCATTTTCCTTGCTACCCACAGAAACTCCAACAGTTGATCCTCTCTTACTAACCTAGATGGCCCAGGACCTCTTGGGTTTGAGCAAAGCTGCTGATGCTGGTCGGTGCCTCCCATTCCACAGAAGTGTCTCACAGCCTGTGGGGTACCCGGCTGCAGACGGGCAGCAGTGGGGCCTGGGCTAGGCCAGGGAGGGAGGAACGGGCCGGTCGGCCGGGAATGGCAAGGAGACCTAGGGGCGGGCCAGCGGGGCTAGGCGGCTCGGGAAAGGCCTGAGTCAGGCTTCTCCCAATAAACTGCACGTGAATAATTCAGCAGCCTTGCGGGGGGGGCTCATTGCATTAGTGCCACCGCCAGCTCGGCCCCTCGCCTTCCCGCTGAGGGGAGGGGGTCACTCATGCGCTCGAAGAGGGGAGCCAGGTAGAAGACCCCCCTGCCCGCTGGTATCCTGGATTCTGCCGGGACCAAGTCCCAGAAGACTCCCTGGTCCCCGATCTCCTCCGACCCCGAGGTCAGAGGGCTGCCTGCCAGGCAGTGCTGTTCCAGCTCAGCTGCTCTCAAGACCCTGGGCGAGACCACTCAGGCGGCAGAAGCAAGGCCAGAATAGGGGACGCGGGGTCCGACTGCGGAGGACCAAGCTGCTGCAGTGCCCAACCGCACCGCAGAATGAGGGCGGCTTGGCTCCCAGCAAAGCGAAGAAGGCCGGCTCAGTCCCGCGCTCAGAGCCCGGATGCCCTGAGGCTGCTCCTCGGGCCAGGATTTTCCTAGCGAGCCGAGCGAAGCTCCAGGCAAGCCGCAGGGCCCTTCATTTTCTGTGGATCCCAGGTTACCCGGTCTCTGTTCCCGCCTTTCGGACCCGCGGAGCCGGTTCCCGCCACGCCAGCCTCGGGTGTGGGCCCCAAGGCCGAGTGCTCTCGAGGAAGGTGGGAGGCGGGAGGCGGTGGGGAGAGGCGGAGGGGGAGGGAAGGGAGCCCCAGGCTGCTGGGCCTGAGCGAGAGGGTCAGTGCGAGCGCCTGCAGCCTTATTTCGTTTGGGCGGAACCAGCTCCCCTTGGCTATTCCACTTCCCACGTGTCCCTATGTTCCTGATCTTGAGGGATCACATCCCATCAAACATCCACCGACGCTTAATTGCTCCAGCTCTTTCCCATGCCCCTCCCCTTCCATTAGGTCCACCCCATCCTGTCTGCAGTGGCGACCGCTCCTGCGTGCTGAACTTCGGGCCCAGACCCTTGTGCCGGCCCGCTGGCCCGCCTGGGGCCCGGGGCGGCGCCGGCAAGGCCCCCACACCTAGTCTTCAAGGTGTTCCTGACCGGAAGCCAGACGTTAGCCCTGCGGAGGGCAGCTCGTGTCCCCCCTGCCCTACTCGGCACCCCCAGCAATCTTCTTCTTCTGCCCAGGCTTACTCCTCCTCTTCCTCTTTCCTCAGCCTCCAGGCATTTCTTTCTCATTCCTTTTTTTGTTCAGTGGGGTGCTCAGCCCCGGCCTCTGGCTCCTGGGGAGGCTTGGGCTTACTCGGCCGGCCGCTCTGAGTCCTCAGCTGAAACGCTGGGTTAACCACCAAATTTCGAACGCCTTCTGCAGCAGGGCCACCTGAGTGTCTTTGCAGAGGCAGGTGAGAGGGCTGATGGCACCATGACCTCAGACAACTCCACTCCAGGCCAGCTGTGTGATCTTGGGTAAGTCTGTTAACCTCTCTGAGTTTTGATGGGGGCAAAGTCAGGAGACTTAGGGAGAGAGATGGGAGACTAAGACTTTTCATTCGTTTGGGAAAAGGGGTTGCCTGCTTTGGGGCCCAAGGAGGAAGTGAGGTTCGGGAGAATTCGAGGTCTAGAATGGCTATTTATTTTAACGAATATTTCCAGGAACAGCTGGTAGCTGCTTTTATTTTTCTCTTTTACAGCTGATATGGTGCCAGGTGTTAGAAACCTTCTCTCCAATCCTGGCCGGGTCCCGGTTTTACCCAAGAGGAAACTGAGGTTAAGATCACCTCCCGCTGGTCAGTGCCACAGGTAGGATTCACACCCATATCAAGCTGGGAGGCACTCTTGAGTTTAAGCCACACAGTCTAGCCTTGGACTGGTGAATTGAGACCCCACAGGGCTGGCTGCTACCTAAGCGTGGAGGGGTTGGGCTGAATCTCCAAGCGTTCCCTTTTTTTTTTCCGTGCTGGGAAAGTTTTGAAATTTTTGTTTTTAGGTGAACGAGTTTGGCGGCTCCCAGAGAAGGATCGAAATAATACCCAGTGAGGGACTTCCGGCATATAATGGGACAGCCTCTGGGACAGGACAGGGAGGACAGCGTTTCTCCAAGCCCAAGTCCGGGGAGGTGGCCTTGGCAGGGCCAAGGTAGAAGCCATCACTCCCCAAGTTTTCCTCCCACGAGTCTATGCATCTGTTCATGAATCTATCTGTCCTGTGGGGCCCACGTCCCCAGAAGCCCCCCACCGAGGGAGAGAAGGAGCACCAGAGAGAAGGCACACGGCCCAGGGCAGAGGTATGGCCAAACGATCCCCCCCCACTCTTTCACCCTCTCCAGGGGCGTCTCTCTGAGGTAGGCTTCTCCTAGCTGCAGAAGTGGGACTGGTTGTGGGGGAGTAGGGGTGGGTAGGCTGGAAGCTGGGGCCTGGGGACCCCTGACTGGGCAGGGGAGGGCTGTAATCCGGCTCCCCGGCGACCGTCCCCAGCTCCCGCTGCAAGGTCGCCCCGTGGCAGCCCCGACAGGCCATGCGTCCCTCGACACAAGTCCCATTATATTGTATTTATGTTTCACTTTATTGGTTTTTTTTCCCTCTCTTATTATTGTCTCACTCTGGGGGAGGCAATGGATATAATATATTCATCTTTATTATACCAAATCTGTGTGAAGCATTTAATAAAACGCTGTTTCCACACAGCCAGGGATATTAGTGTGAGCTATTCTTAAGTTAATGCTCGGGTATTGAGGGCGCTTCTGCCACAGCGCCTGCTGCTGGCGGCCCCGGGGAAGCTCAGGCCCTGGCCGGGGGCGCCTGGCGCCCACCCAGAGCGCCCGGTGCCCTTCCCGCTTGAGTGCTCATCCTAGCCTTGGCTCGGTGACCCTTCGGGCCCCGGCCTGGGAGGAGGGCCTCGGAAGAGCGGAGTCCAAGCCCTCCCCACCCCGCTCGAGTTTCTAACTGACTGTGAGCCTTGGTTCGTGCCTAGGCAAAGGACTAGAATTCCATAACCGCTTTCCTCTCAGGGCTCTTCGTTGGGAGGCTGAAGAGGCCTGGGGGGGGGGGGTGGGGGGTGGACAGGGCTTTATAAACAGGAAGGAAAAAAAGCGAGGATTTGTCGAGATGGGGTCGACGAGGGCCAGAGAGAAACAACGGAGGTCACAAAAGTAGTTCTAGACAACACAGACTCTCAAGCTGAACCGCAGGCCAGGCTGCAGAGCCAGCGCAACTCCAGTTTGAGCCGAGCCGGGAAGCTTTCGGTTCACCTGGGCTTTACCCGCAGCAGCCGCTGGTGAAGGCGACTGTGTGTAGCAGAGCTCTGGGACTGTCACAGTGGGCTCTCCCATGGTTCACCCCCTAGGTAGGCAAACGGTCTCCGTAGTCCAGTTTACAGCTAGCACACTGACACTCAGAATGGTCAAGTGGCTTGTTTGAGGTGCCCCCTCTGGAATGTAGCACGCTGGATCATACCGTCTTCAGACTCTGCTCCCTTCCCTTCTTCCCCCAGCCTTCCTGCTCCCTACCTTCCCCCCCTCCCCCTTCTCCAGCCCCATCCTCCACGGTTTTCCATGGCTTATGAGCTTTGCATTTCTGCTTCCTACACACACACACACACACACACACACACACACACACCCCTACCTGGGGATGCTCAGGAGAAGGAGAAACAGTCACATGGATTTCCACATCCAGGCTCACTGCCCAATGTCCTTTAGAGCCTGCTGCTTGGGTTCTTTTAAGGCCCAGATTTGGGAACATCAGCCTGTCTTATACCAGTGCTGTGGGGGAAGGTTAGGGGCAACTAGACCAGGCCAGAAGGAGGTGATGTGCAGACAAAGATTGGAGGGGGCAGGTAAGTCCCCCTGTTATGACTAATACCCTCCCATAGTCCTCCTGTGCCCCCATCACCTCGTATTTGGGGCTGTACTAGGGCACCCCCCCACACTGTAGGCTGCTGGTGGAGTTTGTTTGGAGGCTAAGGGTATTGGACAAATCTGACAGTTTCCAGCTGGGCTGGCTGGGGGAAGAGGATACAGACCCACTGTATGGCCGGGTTGGGACTCGGGTGAGGCAAGTGAGGTGCCTTGGGCACAGGACTGAAGGGGGTACTTGCTCTGAGCGTTATGTACTTAAATTCCGGGCTTAAGCATCTCATTTGCCTCACCCTAGTCCCAGCTCTTCTGTGTGGTCCCAGGGGTGGAATCACCACCACAAATTGCTGAGCAGAGATGGGATGACTTCAGCTTATCCTTGTGAATGGCTTTCTGAAGGGTAGAAGCGAAGACAATGGAATGAGCTGCCTTGTGTGGGAGTGAGCTCCCCCCAACAGGTGGAGTATGCAAGCGGGGCTTAGAATCTGCCGAGAAGGCTGGTAGACACAATTTTATTGTCGTCCTCATCATCTTCGCTGTTTTACCATCACTCCCTTTGTGCCACATAAGAGCTTTCCCACATTATCTCATGTAATGCACATAAACGTGTTTGGGCCAAGGATGGGATATCAGAGCCTCTGAACTTCTGGGTCCTTTTCAGCTCTGAGAGTCTGTTGTTGCAGAAGACAGAGGGCACTTCTGTTGATTTGAGTGGCTCATTGCATTATAGGTATTATTTGGACTTGTCTCATGGCCGTTGCTAGTGGGTAAACTCTTTAAGGGCACCGACTGTGTCTAATCTCATGTTTTTTTGTTTTTTTGTTTTTACCGTTCCCTCTCCTCTTCCATGCCCCACACAGAATGAGGCATGTAACACACGTTTAACAAATATGTGTTGAGCAAACGCGTGAGTAAACCACTACCAAGAGCTGTCCGTACACCTGACCATATACTTTCCGGGCTACGACCAGCAAAGCCATCTGGGTGGCTACTGGGAGGGCCGGTACCACCTCTGCAGTCATTGTCCCCCTTGTCCCGCAGCTGAGCTGAGTTCAGGCAAGGACTTATAGATCCTCCTGCCGCATCGTGGACCCAGCCCTGTTCTAGTCTGTGGGTAAGACAAGGGCCAGCCCAGTTCTGGCAGCGCAGGCAGAGCTCAAGGCTCATACTGGACAAGCCTCAGGAGAGGCCGTTCAGGTGGGGGAGGAGGCCTCTGGGAGGTCAGAGCAGGGAGAAGTCTGCACGGCAGAGTTGGGACTAGAGCTGGGCCTTGAAGGGTGGGAAAAATTGAGAGGCCGATGGGAAGAATGGAGTATTCCAGGTCAGAGCGGGAGGGCCACCAGAGCAAGAGGGCAGAGTGGGACTGCCCACAGCGGTTTTGGAGTCGGGAGGGCTGGCTTAGCTGGAAAGAGCACCAGGGGGAGATGAATGGGAAAAGACATTGGTGGAATACCTTGAATGTCACCCACCCACCCATCTGCACCCTTCCCCCACACCCTGTCCTCCCCTCCACCCTCTGATACAGGTGGGATCTCGGCTTCTAGGCTGAACCCAGCTGGGCCAGGCCGCCGGAGGGTGGAGCCGTGGTGCCTGCGGTGGTGCCAACCCAGCCAGCGTGTAGGCGTTGCTCTGCCGGCCTGTCGCGGAGCGCGAGCCTGCCAAGGAGCCGGAGCGCTGTGCCGCGTGGAGGGTGTCAGGGGTGGTATTGTCGGCGCACAAATGCTCAACTTTATGTACTTTTAACTAGAGGTGTAACAGATGGCCCCGTTTCTGTCCAAGCCAGGGAGACTGGTGCCCATTCCGGCTGCAGCCAATCAATCCCGCCACTCTGGGGGGAGCTACAAGCTGGGCTGGGAGGCCTGGAGCCAGCAATCGCGCAAGGCTGTCTGCTCGGGCTGGCCCAGTGCTGCCTCTGCCAGCCGCTCAGCCATGGGCCTGGGGAGATAGGAGGGCAGGCAAGTGGCAGCCATGCCCAGCAGCCCAGTCAGAGGCCTGCCTGGGAGGGAGAGCCTGGACCCACCTGCCAGGACCCAAATGGCAATGAAGACATTCAAGCCCCCAGCCTGCCCCACTTTGTCGCACTCTCCTCTGCCCCCTGCTCAATGCTTAACCCCCAAATTTCTAGCCTTGAAATGCTGCAGTGTCCTGCCTGGTGGACTCCAGATGTTGCTCAGGACTGGAGATGAGTAGTGGCGCCTTTGGGAGAAATCATCATGAGACTGCAGAAGTCTTCAAGCAGTGCCCAAGACAGCTAGAGAAGAGAGAAAAAAGCAGGGCCCCGGGCTCCCAGAGCTGAGAGAAACTGTTAATTAATCCATTCATACATTCATACAGTCAGTCAACGACACTTAGTGAAAGCCTACTATGTGCTAAGTCCTTCGCTACATCGGTGCACTGGGGGCACGATGGTGACTAGGACGTAATTCCTATCCTTGGGACCTTCTCAGGGGAAGACAGACAAATACATGGGTAATTGGTAATTGGTAAAAGGGCTCAGAAGCATCTCCACAAGGGTTGGAAGCACAGAGCAGGAGCATTCAACCCTGCCTGCGAGATCCAGGGACGATCTGGCTCTGCACTGGGTGTTGAAAGACCGGTAAGAGTTCTCATCCGACGTGAAGGCAGGGAAGCGCCTTTGTGGGGGAGAAGGAATAGCATGGACGAAGACATAATAAGAAAGTGCACGGTGAAGGTAAGGGTGTGGAAAGATGTGAGTGTGGCTGGGGCTTGCGGTGTGGGTGGAGAAGTGGGGTGGGGCCAGACCTGGTAAGCGATGTCTGGCTCTTTTTCAGTAGGCTGGCAACCTGACCGGGCAGATTTCTTGCCTCCGTTTTCCCTCCTGTGACCCTAGTGCCCCACTTCTGGGCTCAGAGGGAGTGAGGAAAGGAGGAGGCAAGGCCTGGCAGCATGAGGGCAGAACTCAGACCCTACGGCATCAATCTCTAGAGTGACCCTAGTCCTGGCTTTCCTCCTTTCTTGCTTTGAGGGATGAAACAGTGAATTAGGGAGCTGACTCTCCCCAACCACGTACCCCATGGAGTTCTGAGTCTTCTAAAAAAATCGCGTTTCTGTAGAGGCAGGAGAGGATTTAGAATCTTATGCACTCATTCATTCATTCATTCATCAAGAAATAAACATGAGCTGTGTTCAAGGCGCAGGCAGAGTATTGAGGTAGAACATTCATTATACTGAACTGTGAGGAGCTCAGGTCCAGACACAGGAGGAAGACAGGAATCTGGGCAGGTGTCCTTCTGTTTGCAAGAAACAGAGGTACACTTATGTGATCACGAGAAAAAGGAGGGCCTTTGTATCGAAGCACGTGACTTGGCGTTAGAACTGGGCCCAGAAAGCACGCAGGGACCAAGGCAGCTCTGGGGACCACCTTCTCTCTCAGGGTAAGGTGGAAGGGCACACCATAGGGTCTCTCTTTTCTCTGTGTGTCTCTTTCCTCGTTAATATTAATGAAATAATAATTATTATAATAGGAGGAGGAGGAATGATGGTTAACCAGCTCTGGACACATACTAAATGCCTGACACATTGGTTTCCATGCTTATCTCAGTAAATCCTATTAAGAACACTGCAAGTTAGCTGATATCATTACCCCATTTTACATATGAGAACACTGAGGCTCAAGGAGGTTAGGTACCCTGCCCCTAAGTGCAAGCCACAAAGTGGAAGAGTCAGGATTCTCACTCAGGTCGGCCTCCAGAGCCCCAGCTCATAACTGCTTCTGACCTCTGTGCAGCCTTGAGAGCTTCCTGGGTTTCCTCATAATTTCTCATAACTGTGACTTGCATTTGACCAGCCGGCCTCTCTGAGCCTCTCTCTACATCACCTCTGCTAACTGCTCTAGTCTCTCCATATTTCATCGTTCAAATTCCCAGGAGAAGAAATCGGATTGGCCCAGCTCATCTTTTAATGCCAGGCCACACTGTAAGCAGCTGCCCAGCCCAAGAGCTGGCTGGGAGGGGGGCCGTGTGCAGCCACGGATCAGCATCCTTGTTACGTCCAAGATGAGAAATAAGATCATATTTAGGGGAAAGTGCAAAGTGCTAGAGGAGAGGTGCAGGAGAAGGATGAGGGGAGACTTCTTGGAGGGCAGTTTGTGGTTTTGGTCCTGAAATAAGATGGGATTTGGGGAGCAGAGTTGGTAACAAGGATCTCCTGAAGAAAGGAAAAGCATGAACACAGGTGCGGGACTGGGATAGCACGAGTCATGTTCAAGGACCACCGGCTAGTTCTGCTTATCAGGAGGGGGGGCGTGCCTGGGATAGAGGCTGAAAAGCAGGACTTGAATGCCAACACGAATGTGAACTCAATTCAATAGGGAGTCATGGAAGGTCTTTGAGCAGGAGAGGGATGTGAACAGACATGTGCTTTAGGTAGGATGACCCTATGTCCAGGGCAGTTTCAGTTCATGCCTTTTGACCCACTGTCGTTATTACATTTTTATTCCTAAAGTTTTTTTTATTATTACTACTTTACAGAGTCCCTTTTCATTTTCCGAAGTATCTAGATTCGAATTGCGAAGTACATGGTTACTCCAGCTTTAGAGGCTGTGGGCTATTACTCTGCTAGGATTAGTGATGGCGGCGCAGGCTGAGAGGCAGAAGGATCGTGGATAAGCATGGATATTGCCATAGTCCGGTCAAGGAAGGCCAGAACCAGGTGGGGGCACAGAAGGTAGAACACAAAGGAGTGTGGGCAAGAGGCAGGGCTAATGTAGAATTGAGCAAACCTGGCAGGTGAATGGATTTGGCGGAATAAGAAAGAAGCGGGTAGCCCCAGTGACTCCTAGGTGTTCAGCTTGATCGTTGGCAAGAATGGTGGAAGTCTGAAGGCAGCGCTTGTTGGGGGTAGGGGGTAGAGAAAATGATCGTGGTTACAATGAGTTTGAGGAGCTCCAGGACATCCACTCAGAGATGCTTAGCAGGAAAGTGGACGTTCCAGACAGGACCTCAGAAGCTGTCAGTTAAGGATTCTTCCGAAGAGATGGCTCGTAGAAACTTGGGGACAGAAGACAGACAGAAAGGGCAGAGTGAGAGAAGACTAGAAGCTGAATCCTGGGAGATCTCTGTATTTGGGGAGTTGAAGGAGAAGAGAGGAGTCAGAGGAGACTAAGAAGGAATAGTTGGGAAGTTAGGAAGAAAACAAGAGAAGCTAGTGGCCTGGAGATGATGGAAGTTTTAAGGGAGGGAATGGGTATTAAATCCTGCAGACTCATCACTGAGGAGAATAGAGTTGATGGCCAGCAGGTTTGGTAATGCCAAGGTCACAGGCAACTGCAAGAGACTACAGGGTGGTGGAGATGTTGCATGAGAAGTGACCGGCAAAGAACTAGAGGCGATTAGGGTGATTTCTCATTCAAAAAGTTTGGGAGAAAAAAGAGGAGGGAGAGTGAAATGGACAAGATGGAGGAGAAGGTGCTCAATGGAGGAAGTTCTGGAAAATGCTGTAGAGGTTGGGTCGTTGGTAAGGAAGAAAAACTTCTTCCTCAGGGACAGGAGGGAAGAAACTAGGTAATGGCCCAGGGAAATTCTGGGATGAACTGATGGGTTTGGGGACAGGTGGAACGGAGAAACATTGTTCAAGGATTGATTCCATATTCTTGGTCAGTTTAGAGTTGAAGATTTGCAGAGGGAAGCATGAGGTGGTTGTGGAATTATAATGAGGAGTCAACTATAGATGAAGAAAAGAGGGGTTTTTTGTAATGTTTATTTTATTTTATTTTATTTTAAACATTTATTTATTTTTGAGACAGAGAGAGACAGAGCATGAACGGGGGAGGGTCAGAGAGAGGGAGACACAGAATCCGAAACAGGCTCCAGGCTCCGAGCTGTCCGCACAGAGCCCGACGCGGGGCTCGAACTCACGAACTGTGAGACCATGACCTGAGCCGAAGTCAGACGCTTAACCGACTGAGCCACCCAGGCGCCCCTGTAATGTTTATTTTTGAGAGAGAGAGAGAGAACACAAGGGGGGTGGTCAGGGAGAGAGGGGGACAGAGGAACCGGAGCGAGCTCTATGCTGACAGCAGATAGCCTGATGCGGGGCCGAACCCACGAACCATGAGATCATGACCTGGGCCAAAGTCAGATGCTTAACCAACTGAGCCACCAGGCGCCCCTTTGTTTGTGTTTTAATGCATACAGGTGAAGCATGAGTTGAGGCAGCATAAATGGGCCAGTTTTTTCACCAGGTCCAGTGTGCCCAGGAGTAGGAGCCAGAAAGTGGATGGCAGTGTTGCTTAAGGCTGGAGATGGGGAGGCAGGATGGCAGGAAGCACGTTGTTGAAATGGCTGATGTGGAGCCTTGGTAGGAAGAGAGGAAGTAAGGTCAGAACGGGGGTGATGGACTGGGAGAAAGTGGAGAGATTAAGGGACCAGAGAATGCCTCAGTAGAAATGAGGGAAAGGGTGAGGTGAAGGAAAGGAGATTGGGATCAAAGAAGCGATTTCAGATTGTGAAATTCTGGAGTTGCCAGGGGTGAGGGGTGGTCATGCCAGTTAGTGCTTGGAGAGAAGCAAAAGAAACTGTCCAGAATGGCTGGGCCCAATACCTCCAGAGGACTGGGGAGGCTGGGCGGGGTGGCTTGGGATTGAGCTGCTTTCAGCATCCCCACTGGAATTTCTCAGGTTTGAGGGTTTTTTTTTTTTAATTACACAAGTAGTTCATATTCCTTTATTAATAAAAAGATCTAGGAATCTGATGCACAGCATTGTGGTTATAGTTCATAGTAGTGTGTTGTATATCTGAAAATTGCAAAGAGAGTAGATCTTTTTTTTTTAAATTTTTTTTCAATGTTTATTTATTTTTGGGACAGAGAGAGACAGAGCATGAACGGGGGAGGGGCAGAGAGAGAGGGAGACACAGAATCGGAAACAGGCTCCAGGCTCCGAGCCATCAGCCCAGAGCCTGACGCGGGGCTCGAACTCACGGACCGCGAGATCGTGACCTGGCTGAAGTCGGACGCTTAACCGACTGCACCACCCAGGCGCCCCGCAAAGAGAGTAGATCTTAAATGTTCTCACCACAAAAAAGAAATAATAATTCTGTGATATGATGGAGGTGTTAGCTAATGCTACGGTGGCAATCATATTGTAATATGTAAGTGTGTCGAATCAACACATTGAACACCTTAAATATACAGTGTTGTGTTTCAATTATAGTGTAATGAATCTGCAAAAATAACATGATCAAAACGATCAAATTTATTTAGCAAGATGATCAAATAATCAAAATTAAACTAAATTAAAATTGCCTATAATCCCACCCTTCAGATACTCCTCAAGTTAACATATTGGTGAGTAGTCTTTCAGAGCTTGATGTATATATACTTTTAAAAAAAAGATGAGGGGCGCCTGGGTGGCTCAGTCAGTTAAGCATCCGATTTTGGCTCAGGTCATGACCTCACGGGTCGTGAGTTCGAGCCCCATGCATCGGGCTTTCTGCTGTCAGCACAGAGCCTACTTCAGATCCTCTGTCTCCGTCTCTCTCTGCCCCTCCCCCACTGGTTCTCTCTCTCTCTCTCTCTCTCTCTCTCTCTCAAAATAAATAAATAAACTTAAAAAAATAGAAATAAAAAAGAGGGATCACATTATATATACATAATGGTTTCATAAAGAACCTTTCATTTTGGAATATATAGAAAACTTGCAAAAATGGTACAGTTTCTATGTGCCCCTTAGCCAGTTTCCCCTAATGGTGACCTCTTACTTTACCAGGGTACCTTTGTCAGAGCTGGGAAAGCAGCATTGGTAGGTTATTATTCACTGAACTCCAGACTTTATTTGGCTTTCCCTGGTTTTCCCCCTAATGTCCTTTTCTGACTCCAGGATCCCATCCAGGCCCCACATCCCGTTTAGTGCACATACTGTTTTGCAACCTGCTTGTTTTACTCAGCATTCTGTGTAAACACCTTTCAGTGATGCTAAACGTTCTTCCACACGTTTCCGTGGTATTCCGCGGATGGTAGTGCCACTGCCAGTCCCTACTGTGGGGCGTTTATGCCGTTTCCAATTTCTCACTCTTATAAACCAGGCTGGGATGAGCCCCCTTGAAGTTAAATGGTCTGGACTATCCCTGTTGATTTCCTACCGTGCGTTTCTAAATACGGCATTGCTGGGGCAAAGGGGACACATCGTCTAGAAGCTGTGGCTCCCGCTCATCCAGGTGGCTTCCCGAACGGTTGTACCAGTTTACTCTCATGCCAGCATGGCTCAGGCTGTGTTTTTGAGTTTATAAGGGGGGAGGGGTTGTGGGTGCAGAAGATCTTAAGAGGGGCTGTCTTTCATTTCCAGATCCCTCTCTCTACACTCAGCTCTTCTCTAGGCAATGGGTCCGGTCGGGTGGGCCCTGAATGCAACCAGCAGCTGGGGCAGGGCTGGGGTGTGGCCGGCCTGTGGCCCCTGGGCTCTGGGGACGCCTCCTGTGCTGGGAGCTGGGGAGGGCGCCTGGGAGGCTGCCTGGGCTTTGTTCTTTTGCCAGGAGCTGAGCTGTCGGGGAGGGAAAGGATGAGGAGAGGCTGTAAGGGGAGAGGGAGCCCTCCTCTCCCCCCATGAAAGCTGAGAGGCAGGAGGGCAGCTCCCTGAGCCGGTCGGGGGGCAGCCGACGGATTGGGAAAAACGTAACCTCCTTGAGACGCATGCTCCAGTTCAAGCAGGAGGCATTAAGGATGAAATATCTCCCGAGCAACAATTCATCTCTAACTGGGAGGAGAGGGACTCGCTGACATTTAGCTGTGATCAGGGGCTGCACACGCCTGTCTCCAGAAGCCTAACAGGAACGTGGCGGCCTGTGTGTGCGAGAGACTGTGTGTGTGTGTGTGTGTGTGTGTGTGTGTGTAACAGGGTGTGACTGTGTGCAACTATAGGGAAGCAGTGGGAGACAGAAATCGTGTGTGTAACAGGATATGAAGGATTATGTGCAACTGCGGTGAAGCTGTGTCTGCACATGTGACAGTTCGTGCGTGAGAGTCTGCGTGTGATTATGGGGCCTCCTTAAGCGCGTGTCAAAATCATGTCCGTAAGACAGTGTTGGAGCCAACGTGAGCCTGTGTGTGATGTTGAATATGTGTGCGCGATTGAGCAAGAGCACGCTAGGGTACTGTATAACGCCGTGGGTGTGACAGTGAGATTGCCCCTGAAATTGGCCTTGAGACATGAGATTGGGTATGAGATACTAGCTATGACGCTGACCCTGAGACTAGGCTAGATCTCAGGCTTCTGCCAGCCCATGAGGTGCCTTTGTGAGGATTAGAAAAAGGTACCCCCTCCAACACGAAGACACAACTCCCCACTGTGCTCTCACGGAGGGTTCTTGTGTCAAGTGCAATCTGCCTAACCAAGCCGAGGCCCTGCGTGGGCTCCCTACTCTCTTTTTTAGAGTTCGGTGCGATTTGCCCCACCGTGGCACTTGTCATGTTTTTAACGTCTTCAACAGTTTCGTGTGAGTATCTTTTAAATCACTGTCCCCAATGCGAGGCTGTAAGCTCTGTGGAGGCTAGGACCCCTTGTCTATGTCTGTCTTAACTCACGGCGGTAACACTACTAGCCTAGCGTGCGGGGCAGAGTAGTAGTTCTGCCAACGTTGGCTGCGTGACTAAATGAGCGAACGGGACGGTGCGTGCATTCATCTGTGAATGCACGCACATGTGGACGTGCGGACCCAGGCTAGGAGTTCGTGTGTATCTGCTGCATGTGTGTGCACAAGTGAGTGTCGTCCCCAGCACGTTCATCTCTCCTACTTCCTCTAAGCCCTTGCCTCTAAATAGGCCAAAGACAGGGGTGGCCCGGAGACAGGAGGACGTTTGAGGAGAAGGCCTGCTCCACCTCTGCCCTGCGCAGCAGCCTGGGCTTGTTGGCTGCGGCGACAGCGAGGGGTTGCACCTTCCCGCGCGCCTGGATGCTCTCCCGCCTCGTCTTCCGGGCCTGTTTGAGGCTCTGCGAAGATTTCCGTGGGTTGGTGCCCAGGCACCCGGGACCGGGGCGGGCCTTGACACTGGTCCTCAGAGTCGGACTTGGAAGGAACCACGCCCACGCCGTGCAGGCTCCAGTCCCGGGGGCCACCCTGCACGCCCCCCGCCCCCGGGGCTCACCACTCCTGCTCCTGTCCCCGTGAGACTCGCTCAGGTAGGCAGGGGATTCGGTCGCCTCCTTGAAGATGACAGAGTTCCTGAAAAGGAGAGAGAGCCCCCTGCGGCCCAGTACTCTGAGGGAGGTACGCAGGGGGTTATAGACAAGGGCCAAAGGGGCGGTGGGTTTGGCAAGGAGGTCTGCAGGAGAGCAGAGAGAAAATGAGCTCAGAAGGCACGAGGGGACAGAAAAGTGAACATGCTGGGGGCTAAACAGGTTGGGGCAGAGCAGGAGGCAAAAGGCTCAGGGCAGCCGCCTGGCCACGCCCTTGCAGGGGGTGGGGGGCATGGAGTCTAGAGTTCACCAGAGTCCCAGGTGGCCCTCTGCACGGCTGGCTTCACCGCTGCCCCTAAAATCTAAAACCGTCCCCTTAGCTCCACTCATGTTGGTATTTGGGGATGGAGGTAGGAACTTACTCACCTGGGGAACCATGCACGGAGAGTCCCTGAGGGGGACCTGCTGTACATCAGAGTAGCCCGGGAGACCAAAGGGCAGGCCAACAGAAGAGACTGGAGCTGGTGGTAGTCCTTGTGTGGCCTGGGCCTCAGTTTCCCCTCAAGGTGAGGGAGGAGGACCATATGCCCTGCCAGGTTTCCTCTAGCTCAGACTGTGCTAATGGGACTCTGACTATGTAGAAAATCTGACGGCTGCACTCACTCAGTGGCCGCCTCTGGCCTCCCTCTCCCAGCAAAGGCTCAGACACAACGTCCTGAGGGTGCCCAGTCAGACCCTGGAGGCCCCTCCCCTAGCCCACAGGAACCCTAACCTTTCCTCCTTTCCCACCCCCACTCCCATCCTTCTAGAGTCGGGAAAGGCAGACAGCTTGCTGTTTGCTCTGGAATCTGACCTCATGAGCGGGCAGTCCCTGCCGGTGGCCTCTTTCCTAAGGGCCCTCAGGGCTTCTTCCCCAGGGGTGGTTCCCAGCCTGTGCGGAGACTGGCCCAGCAGGGAGAAGAGGCAAACGATATTTCCCCCCGCTTCTGGCCATGGAAGACCATACCCTGCTTCTCACAGGAGGGGGATCAGGACAGATTAGGGATGAGGGGTGGGGCCTGCTCTCCTCCGTCCCCATCCTCCCACGATTTTCAAAGCCGCGTGGCTCCGTAGATGACTGGAACCAATTGCAGGTAATGTCCCTGTCAGGGCATAGCTGCCCTCATCCATTACCTGCTGAAGTCTTGCCCACTGCCCTCTCGGGCGGACGGGCTCAGGCATTTGGTTGACCTTTGACAAGCCGGAAAGGCCAGTGGATCTTTTCCTTCTCTTCTCAGTGACAACTGGGGACTCCTTAAGGATATGAACCAAGTCTTGTACGTGTTCGTGTCTCCAAAGTCCAGTTCAGTGCTCAGCATCTAGCAGTTGCTTGATCAACAGGAAGGAGAAATGAAAGCATAAGAGAGGGGCGAGGGGGGGACTTTGCCCCTTTTCCCTGGTGACGGAAATGGGGAGGAGGTGGTGCTCGTGAATGGCTACCTTTATAACCACGGGATCTCCTTGTGGTGGCAAGGGGCGGCCGCTTTTGTCCTTCCGCCTGCCACTTCCCCGAGTCATGTCACAACCCTCTGGCCCAGCGTTTGGGAAGAGGGTCACGATCCCTGAGCATTTGGCTGTCCCCAGCGTGTAGGCAGACTTGCTCATAGGTCCTGGAGCCACCAACTCCACCCTCCGTGCTCATGGGCAGTAAATCCGTCCCTTTCGCCTGGGGCAGAACCTCTTGGCAGGCACTGAGAAGGGGGCTGGCCTCAAAATAAAACAAGGATCCAGTTCCCTCCTTCCGACCTCGCCCCCCCCGCCCCCACCCCCTGGTAAATGTTATTCACATCTAGGGATGGGAGATCCATTCCTTCTGGGTAACCAAGAGATGCACCTTGAGATCTAAACTCAATCCAGGTGCACATCCTTTCCTTCCCCGTGAACTAGGTGTGACTGGACGGGTTGACTGCTTGCAGAACACCCGGGTACCTGTGCATCCCTGGCAGGGTAAGAGGGTGACTGGTGACCACAGCTGGAGCACAGGGGGTGGGGAGAGATGACATCACTAACCCCAGAGGAGCCTCCTCTCCCAAAATACCTGACACCCAGAGATCTCACTGTCCGTGGAAGAGATAAGGGATGCCCAGGCTCTTTCTTTACAGCAAGCTTTCCATAAAAGAGCAGGGTTCCCAATCCTTCTAGGGCCGGCAGGGAAATATATGAGGACAATCATCTTACTGTAATCTCCACTGGACAAACCAAGGAGAGTTAAGAGCTTGTCCCCCCCGCCCAACCCCCCAACCTTTCCTCTTCTTCTCATACTTTCTATGCACTAGGTTTGTCTGTGGTGCATCCTGCAAAAAAACAAAAAACAAAAGACAAACCCTTTCCCAGCTTCCTCTGAGCTTGGGAGTCACCGAATCAGCCTTTAGGAACCAACTGTACACACCCAGGCTGTTTTCACTCAGCGAAAATCCCAGAAAAGGTGCTGGCAGGATGTTAGTCCCCTGCGAGGGCAGGGCGATGCCGAGCCCCCCAGGCCTAGCCAGGCGGACCTCTGTAGCTAATGGCAGAATGTCCAGGACTAAGCGGCTGTGAGTTAAAGATCAACCAAGGATCCAAAACCCAGAGCATCCAAACAGGCAGAAAGAGATTGTAGATTTCAGTGGACAGGTCAGGGTAGGCAAAAGTCCAGAATCCAGAAGGTCAAACTGGGCAATGAAAACTTGATTCTGAGACAAGAAGGGTTGAGTGAGGGGGATGCTGAGGTACAAGGGGTTATTTTGAACAGGTGGAAATGAGGGGTACACTCCAAGGACTTCTAATTAGGACAGGGACAAACTGGGGGTGGCTTTATAAAATGAGGTGAAGGTGGGACGCCTGGGTGGCTCAGTCGGTTAAGCGTCCGACTTCAGCTCATGTCATGATCTCACGGTTCATGAGTTCAAGCCCCACATCAGGATCTGGGCTGATAGCTCAGAGCCTGGAGCCTGCCTCGGATTCTGTGTCTCCCTCTCTCTCTCTGCCCCTCCCCTGCTTGCACTCTCTCTCTCAAAAATGAATAAACATCAAAAAAAAATTTAAATGAGGTGAAGGAGATGTTGAAGGTCCTAATATTATGGTGATGGTGTAGAAGTGGTTGTCGTAGTGAGGCTGATGACAGTGACTGTATGATCGTGGTGATAGCCGGAATGGGGTGATGAGTGGTCATGATGGTGTTGTTAATGATTGCTGCTATGGTGATAAGGGGAGTAAGTGATGATGGTTACTGTCATGGCGAAACGTGGTAATATTGAAACTGGCAGTTACAGGCGCAATCATTTTGGGGGTGATGGTAGTATCACCGGATGGTGGTAATAATAATTATGGTCCCAGGCGACGGTGGCTGTGATGGCGGTAGAGTTGCTGAATTGTCCAGATGGAGGAGTTGGTGATGAGGGTTACGCTCGTAAATGTGGACTCTTGGTTTGGTGTTTTCTTAATCCCAACCGGGGTACGAGATGATCCTGATCCTTTAGGTGATCAAACTCAATGCCTCTGTGATCAGACCTGATTACAGGCCAAGCGGAGATTGGAGGGTAACCCACATCCCACTTTTCCCTTCCCTTTCTCCATCTCCCGAGGGGTCTACTTGCTTCCTAAAATAGCCCTTCTCCAAGGCCCAATATAGGAAACAAAGGTATAGAGGTCTTTCCCTTATGGGCTGGAGCCAGAGCATAATGGATATGCCAGGCATCTGGCCCTCTTTGTAGCAGTAAGAGCACTGGTTACTGTAGCTGCTGCTATACTTACCCGAGGGCTGGTCCGCAGTCCCTAATTGGTTCAACCTCTGGCGATTCCCTTAGACCTGTACTGGCCAATCCTGTCACTACTAGCCAAATGTGGCTCCTGAACACTTGAAATGCAGCTAGCCTAATTGAGATGGGAGTGAAAATAGACATTGGATTTGGAAAATTAATTATTTTAATTTTTAAAAAATGCATCTACTAGGAACTTTTAAGTAACGCATGCGGTTCACATTATATTGTTCAGCACTGCCTTAGATCGTTTGCCTTTCCTTTGTTCAAGGAGGCCAACGGAAAGAAGCAAAGCAAATTGCAAAATGACAGTGGGTTAAGCACATAACAAGTTTGTTTCCGTCTCCCGTTAAGTCTAAGCAGAAGCCCTCTGGCACAGAGATGGCAGCTCCACTCCACAGTGTCAAGGCCACAGCCTCCTCAATACATGATTTCTATCTTGAGCTCTAAGATGGGTGTTCTTGTTGCCATGTCCATTTCACACCCAGTGAAAAGGGGACTAGAGTATGTGGAGGGTCGGCTCCTTCTTTTTAATGGCTGAGCCCCAGAGGTATAACGTTACTTCCGCTTGCATCTCATTGGCCAGAATCTCGTTACCTGGACACACCTAGTCTGGGGAATGTGGTCCTAAACTGAGTGGTCAGGTTCCGCCTAACTTTTGGGGGTTTTGTTATTTAAAAAGAAGGAGAGGGGCGCCTGGGTGGCTCAGCCGGTTAAGGGTCCCACTTCAGCCTGACCTTCGCTCAGGTCATGGTCTCCCGGCTTGTGTGTGAGTTCAAGCCCCATGTTGAGCTCTGTGCTGACAGCTTGGAGCCTGCTTCAGATTCCGTCTCCCTCTCTCTCTGCCTCTCTCCCGCTTGCACTCTGTCTCTCTCTCTCTCTCTCTCTCTCTAATATAAATAAACATTAAAAATTTTTTTAAAAAATTATAAAAAGAAGGGGAGAATGGATATTAGGGGACAACTGGCAGTCTGCTGCACTCAGAGTGAGGCTGTGCCCCCAGGCTCACACATCCAACAGGTCCGAGCATAGAGCCTTGGGCAGCAGGAGAGTAGAGCAGATAACTCCAAGAACAGCCTGTTTCTTTATTTCTTTTTTAATTTTTTTTAAAAATCCTGTTCCTTTTAAAGAAATGCCTTTAATAAAGGCAGCCCAAGTCTCAGCATATTCCCAGATGTTCCTTGATCAGAAAGGTCTTAAGAGAGGGGTGAAAGAGGACAGTTCAATAAGCAGGAGAAATGAATACCTGTGTGTGGCCAAGGATGATTATTTGAATTCTAAGCTCTCTTGCTTGGGACAGTGACTATGATTCCAATATTTTAGACATTTATACTCCAGGTCTTCACTGGTCATGCGACATAGGAACAATGGCTGCAAACACTTGTTAAGTAGGCTCTGTTTATTAAAAGCCTGCTTGCCTGCCTTCTTTCTTGCCACCTATGACCATTTCTTCCTCTACCAGGTGCCCAGGGTTGGCAGGGAGGTGGATCCAGGAGATATATGAGGTCTGTATTTTTTTTAACTTGTTTTATTTTTTTATTTTGTTTAATTTACATCCAAGTTAGTTAGCATATAGTGCAATAATGATTTCAGGAGTAGATACCCATTTAGCCCATCCCTCCTCCCACAACCCCTCCGGTAACCCTCAGTTTGTTCTCCATATTTATGAGTCTCTTTTGTTTTGTCCCCCTCCCTGTTTTTATATTATTTTTGTTTCCCTTCCCTTATGTTCATCTGTTTTGTCTCTTAAAGTCCTCATATGAGTGAAGTCATATGATTTTTGTCTTTCTTTGACTAATTTCACTTAGCATAACACCCTCCAGTTCCATCCACGTAGTTGCAAATGGCAAGATTTCATTCTTTTTGATTGCTGAGTAATACTCCATTGTATGTATATATGTGTGTGTGTGTATGTGTGTATGTACACATCCTATATATATATATATATATATATATACCACATCTTCTTTATCCATTCATCCATCGATGGACACTTGGGCTCTTTCCATACTTTGGCTATTGTGGGTAGTGCTGCTCTAAACCTTGGGGTGCATGTGTCCCTTCGAAACAGCACGCCTGTATCCTGTGGATAAATGCCTAGTAGTGCAATTGCTGGGTCGTAGGGTAATTCTATTTTTAGTTTTTTGAGGAATATGAGGCCTGTATTTAAGGGAACGTTGTGACTGGGGAGTCAGAAAACGACCCAGGGCAACTGTCCAAACAACCAAGGAGTGAGCGAAGGGATGGGACACTGGGCATGGCAGGGCTTTGACTTTCTCTTTGGTCCAGGTCTTCCCAAGAGAAGGAAACTATGTATCCATGGAGGTAGAGTCTAGGTCTCTCTGTGGTCACCTACTGCCATAGCCTGGCACATGGGAGGGGTCTGATAAGCATGTGTTGAATGGGTGAATGCTGGGACTGGGTTTACTCTGGAGTCAGGTTCAGAGTTGATGTATGAGGGGAGCCTGTGGGAGATTACTTGGGTTTTGAGGTTGGGGACTCCATAGCAGCCCCTCCACGCTGGACACATATTCCTCCTTCTCAGGGACTCCATTCGGGACCGGCAATGCCACCTTCCTTCCACGATTGCTAAGGTGACTCTCGTGGGGAACCACGTGTGCTGAGCAGAGAGGGCAAGTGAGCGCCATTCCTAAGAGGTGCCCTGTCTCAAAGCCCACCCCCCTGGCAGAATCACCTTTGTTCTTGAACCGAGACAGGGCTTCCCTGCCTGCCTCCTCCTCCGTGCAGCCCCTTTCTCACTCACCAAGGGTCAGATAAGGAAACTACAATCAGCTCCAGGAGAAGGCCTGGCCAGATGGAGGGGCCCATACCCTGGACTTCCCCCTCCTCCCATACATCTTGGTGTCAAACACATTTTATTTCCTCACGTTTGGGGGCTCGGGGGCTTCCCCTCCAGGATTACTTCCTCCTCCGGCTTGTTTTCCAGCTGGAGACTCTAGGAGCCCCACGGCAGGGGGGCGGCTCCTCTGCTCTGGCCCGTGAGGCTTCAAAGGGCCCAGAGTGGAATGCCAGCTGGGGAGAATGCCGGCCTGGGAGGAGGGGCCCAAGGTGTGGGGCTCTGGATGGGGTCCCCCACTTACTTTCAAATCCCCCCCCCCCACCATTGGCTGAGGGGTTGTATCTATGGGCGGAAGGTGACTTCAAAGGTCAGGAACAGGGGACTCCCTGCCACCACCCCCCCCCCAGGGGGCTCAGAGACGGCAGGAAATGCACCCCCCATGATGGATTAGGTGCCTAAGAGCCATGGAGAGCTCATGGCTGGGGAGACCTTCTCCCTTTTCATGGGGCTCAGATTTCACGATTTGGGGAGGGAGGAGGGGGTGAAATAATTAGTAATTTGTGATTAAGTCTTTTCATGGATATTTTGTTTCTTTGTTCTGTGATGTCGCCCGGAGCCATTTAAAAAATGACTTAATGACAAAAAAAAAAAAAATAATTGCTCTTTGTAACTAATGACTGTGTCAGAACTTGGAAATCACCAAAGCCTCAGAAAGTAGAAACCGAGACAGGATGGGGGTGCCACTCTCCAAGGAATAAGATCAGAGTCGTAAAGTAGCCAGGGATCCAGTGGTACCTGGGCGGTCCCCTGCCCTTCTCTGGAGCCAGCCAGCACCCTGTGCTTCCCCTCACCCTGGAGGCTTCTGGCCTGGGTCCCCCTAGAAGCCCTTGCTCCTGGGCCCAGAAGAATGGCCAGAATGCCTGAGGCCAGCGTAGACTATCCCTGTTGGCCTAGCCTGGGAGAAGCTCCCTCTTTCACGAAATCCTCCTGGAGGGAGACTTTTCCCCTGGGGTGGGGGATGAAGGGGGTAGCGGTGTCCTTTCCCCTTGAGTCCAGCAGCCTAGATGGAGCCCCACAGTTGCCCTGGGGTTCCGGACTCTTTTGGGGCTTGTCTGTT
The DNA here is from genome assembly GCF_022837055.1 of Prionailurus viverrinus. Classification (NCBI taxonomy): domain Eukaryota; kingdom Metazoa; phylum Chordata; class Mammalia; order Carnivora; family Felidae; genus Prionailurus; species Prionailurus viverrinus. Next base: position 60,344,909 of record NC_062571.1, read on the forward strand.
GCTTGGTCTTCCCACCCAGACTGGGCACTGCCTGGGGCAGGGAAGAACCTTTCCCTCCTGATTCCTGCGCCTCCCCCTCGGGATGAGTGGACACTGACCTACGGCTCCGCCTGGGCTAGGGCCCTGCAGAGCTCCAGGGCGCCCTGAGCAGGGATCTGCCAGGGCCTAAGCCCCAAGGACTCAGCTCAGCCCTCACTTACTTCTGCCCACCCCACCCCCCCAGCCGCCTCCCACAGCCTCTGGGGAGCAGGTCTGGAGATGGGGAACTGCTCACGCAGCAGATTCCGCTCCTGTTCCCTTCCCGGCCTCGCTCGGATCTCTCCCAGGGGGAAATGCCGGGGGGGAAAAACCCGTTAACTTGTGCCTTCTATTTGGTTTTCCTCTGGTTATTGTTTAAAATGCAGAGATTATGAGGTCAAACTCTCCCAGCCAATATTTTTCTAATGAAAAATGTAGTAAGGCACGACTGAGTAATCTAATCTATAAGTTAAGCGTTCCACACAGCAGCGATTTTCACCGACAGAACTTCAATAAATCTTGTTTTGAGAAAAATGATATGAGGCTGATGTTCTATTTTTGTCAATTTGAATGGACTCCCCTGCCCCCCACCCCAGTCCCCAGAAACACTGCATTGCACCCAGCCAATCTCCTTCCCTCCCCCAGCACCGGCTGGATGAAAGGGGGGACAAGAATGATAGGATGGGAGGCTTGAGTTCTGGTCTAGCCCGGCATCGGAGGTCTGGGGCCAGAGACATCTATGTCTGCCCAGCTGGCCTCTGTGGCTCTCCTCCCGGGAAGGGGAGTCAGTGAAGGAGATAGGGGACCTGAAGGAAAAGGCAGCCAGCGGTCTAGGGGAATATGCCTTCCCCTAGCCAGAGGATCAGGGTTACCCAGGCAAGCCTGTCTCCCCCGGTTGTCCCAAGGCTGAGCAAAGAATGAGCGGCAGGCCTCACACTTTCCCTTAACCCGCAGCAAGCCATTGGTAGATTTGGCAGGAAAGACCTCACCTCAGGCAGAATTCTTTAGATTCATCCTTGAAGCTGCTGTTCTCCCTCAGTCGGACTTGTGCAGAGTGGACAGAGCAGAATGTGGTGAACAACCCCTGCCCCCACCCAAGAGTGCGCGCGCACGCGCGCGTGTGTGTGTGTGTGTGTGTGTGTACCTGTGTGCACCTGTGTGGGGGGGCTCTGGGAGGCTGGGCTCTCCTGACCGACATGTGGGTCACAAGCCTGTCATGGATGATGGCATCCAGGAAAAAAAAATCAAGAAAGATATTTCGAGCCCAGGGAAGATGTGGGAGGCTGGGAGACAGGGTATGGAGAGGCTGTTGGAAGAAACTGGAGACTCAGGAAGGGCAGCCAGAAGGGATTATGGCACCTCATCAGAGAGAAGTCAATTAGGACAGGTTTCAAAATGAGGAGCTCCTCCCCACCCCTCCCAACACAATCCACGAAGGGGATGAACCAAGACAAACAAATGCCTGGACAGAGAAGGGTTTTTCTCGATGGACACCGGGCAGCATTTAAGCTTGGACGAGCCAGGGGCTGCCTCCGTCTGAAATCTGCAGGCCAGAAAAGCCAAGACGGAGGGAACTTCATTTCTCAGCGTTCAGAGAAGCCGAGTGTAGAGGAAGGAGGGCTGCACTGGGGTGTGCAGATCAGGGGACTTAAATTCTGACATTACCAACGGCCACCTCGGGCCTCAGGCTTTTCACCTATAAATGAGGAAATAAGACCAGGTCTACTTGTCGGATAGCAATGTTAGCAGAGCAAACGAGAAGACACAGGTGGACATACGCTGCTTAAAGTACTGCACAAAATGAGCTATTTTTTTTTTAAGTTTATTTCTTTTAGTAATCTCTACACCCAACGTGGGGCTTGAACTTACAACCCCAAAACTCAACAGTCACGTGCGCTTCTGACCGAGCCAGCCGGGTGCCTCCGAATGCACTATTTTTTTTTTTAATATGAAATTTATTGTCAAATTGGTTTCCATACAACACCCAGTGCTCATCCCAACAGGTGCCCTCCTCAATTGATAGAATTGTTACCTCATGGGGCTAGGGGAGGAGCGCTGGGAGCAACCCTTGAAGTCTTGTTATTCTCTAGGTCAGTTTAAACTGAGTGATGATGCTTGGCACCTGTCCCTGGCCTGCCTCTAGAGTCTGGGCCCAGAGGTTTCCTCGTGGGGCAGGAGGGGAGTTTCCACACTGCCCGAGTGCGCCGAGGGTCGCCAAGTGTGGAGGTGGTCCTGCGCGAGGCATCTGACAGGTGGGCAGGCACCGTTAGGGCAGGGATCTGGGGGGCTGGGAAGAAGGCCTGGGACAAAGGATTTGCTGAGGCAGAGAGGAGGGGCAGCAGAGAGGAGGGGACAGTGCCCCTCTGTCCCCAGGGCCTCACCAATCCTTCCTCCTCCCCCTGGGGCCACTGCTCGGCCATTCTGAGGCTCCTGGAAGCTTTGCAGGTGAGGAGGGGGTGGAGATTTCTAACCCGGATGTCTGACCTTGGCTCCTGGTCTTCTTTTGCCTTCGGACTCCCCACCCACTATTCCCTCCCATTCATTCAGCTTCCGCACTGACTGTTCCCAAGAAAAGGCAACTCCGGCCCAGGGCTGCCTGAAGCACGGAGAAGTGGGGAAGTGGTACAGGATGGTTGAGGCTGGTCAGAGTGTCGAACAGCTGCCTAAGCAACCACAGAGATGCTGGAAACCCACTTCCTGGGGCAAACGCGGGTTGAGGAAAGACAGAGCACTGACGGCATGGGTGACTAGGGTGGGGGATGAACAAAAAGCAAAGATTCCCCTTCACTCTCTCAGGGGCAGGGGGAGGGGTGCAGCAGCTTCCAGAACTGGAGGAATCTGCCCGCAGGATCAGTTTGAGAGTTCCTCTGGCTTTGCCTAGCCCTCCCCTTGCCCCCAGAGAGGATTCACAGCTCTGTAGACCTTGGACCGGGAACCCTTGGAAACTGGGTGTGGAAGGGAGAGCATTGCGGCTTGTAGGTTTTATGCTAACTCACGTCCCCTAAAATTCAGATATTCAAGGAATTTTAATCACACAAAGAACGGTTTGGGGACATCATCAGAAAAAAAAAAATTGGATACAAGGCATTAAGTATAAAATGGTCCCATTGTGAAACATAAATAAATCGATAGCTTAAACAAAAAGACTCGAATAAAGCCAGCAATATATAGACAGTGGTGACTTCTGAATGTAAGACTCTGCGTGATTTAATTTTTTACACTTTTCTATAGTTCGCAGACTTCTCCTGTCGACATCTATAATTCAGAAATGATGACAAAGATTCAGAAGATAATCCTGGGGTCAGGCTGACACTCCGAAGGCAGACCTAGAACTTTTGCAGACCCCAGGCCCACGTCTACTCCCCAGGTCTGTTTTGGTGATCCTGGGTGGGCCCCCCCTTCTGGCAGCCCATGGGGGAGGGGCAGAGGTTCAGCAGCTGGGAGTCAGCTGTGCCTGAAGGCAATCCCGTGTCCAATGGGAGGCAGGGGGCTCATTTCCGAGCTGGACAGGGGCCAGGTCTTCAGGACTGAGCTGGCCAAACGGCTACCTGAGTCACCAGTGTTCACAGAGCCTCCCCAACCCCAGTCCTCGAAAAGAGGATAGAGGGGACCTCAGAGTCAGCCTCTGACCGGGGGTCTCTACCCCCTCCCCCAGTAAGCGGTTCTGGCTTTCAGATCCACGCAAGGGGGTGAAGGCAGCTTCGTTCTGAGATTCAAGGAGGACCTGGATTTGTGGAGATACATTCAGGCCTATATTCCTCCCTTTCCCTCCTTCCGTCCATTCCTGCTCCGGAAGGAACTCCCAAGGCCACAGACTCTGTCAGGAGAAGAGAGTGGCTGGTCAGAGCTGGGAGGGGGCCCCACGGGTCTGGTCAAGGAGTTTTGGACCAAGAAGTCTCAGTTAATCCCAGCCTGGGGATTAGTAAAAATACGGCTAAGAAATTCTAGCCCACTTGCAAGTATTCAAGTTGTGTTAAAGAAACACACATACACAACACACATAAAAAAGGCTGTTTAGAACATTTATTTATGAGCATGTGTCAAAGTTTTATTTCAGTCTCACTGCAAGTGAAGAGACCTGGAAGAGATCGCTTAAAGGATTACCTCCTGGTTGATGCATTTAGAGGAAAGACCAGTGGTCAGAATACCTGTTAAAATGGACGTACAGAAATGCAGTCTGGAGAAGATGCATCACATTCGCACCGACAATTGGCGAGGTAGATGGGAAACTGATGGCCGAGACGAAAAGGCCCCGACCCACACACGTTTGGGATCCTTTTGTCTGACAGAAACACCAGCTCGGCTCCTGCTTTGGGGCTGGAGGCTCACACCTGAAGCAACTGGTGTGCAAATCCTGGGTTCCTGTGTGCCCAAGCCCGTGCCAGGCACCCAGGTGAGAGCAAGACAGTGGGCAGAAGTCGCGGGGAAGCCGCATGGTGTCCGTGCAAAGGAAAATTTCCTAACAGAAGGCTCCGTCCAAGTAAGTGCCTCTAGAAGTCCCGAGCTCCCTCACGTTGGAGGTAAACAAGACGGCGGGCGGAGGCAGGCAGCCTCATGGTGGAGATATTTTAGAGCTGTTTACCCGAGTGCGGAACCCGCACCTCTGGCAGGATGCCAGATGATTTTCGATGGTGCATTGACAACACATTAAATCACCCTGAATCCCATAGTGAGAAAGTTATTTTCTTGGCCATTTCTTTTTTTTTTTTTTTTGTCTATTGAACCTTGGGTTCACAGACCTGGATTCATCATATTTCTCAGTTCATGACACAGCGTCATCGTGGTCCTTGCATGACTACTTTATTATATAGTTAGTATTTTTATTAGTTGTTTGAAAAGAATATTATAAGCCCCCATGAATTTATCATCCAACACAAAATCTCGGAGCTTGACAATAACTAACAACTCAGCAAATGGTCCTCCGATCCCATTCCCTGCCTCTGACCCAAGGCAACTGACCTCCTGAATCCCGTTTTCATCATTCCTTTGCTTTCCTTTTAACATACTTAATATCGTTTAATAGAGTTGCAACGTTTTGTAATCTTTTTTCTTTCGTTTTGTAATCTTAAGGAGTGTATTTAAAATTTTTTTTTCAACGTTTTTTATTTATTTTTGGGACAGAGAGAGACAGAGCATGAACGGGGGAGGGGCAGAGAGAGAGGGAGACACAGGATCAGAAACAGGCTCCAGGCTCCGAGCCATCAGCCCAGAGCCTGACGCGGGGCTCGAACTCATGGAGCGCGAGATCGTGACCTGGCTGAAGTCGGATGCTTAACCGACTGCGCCACCCAGGCCCCCCTTAAGGAGTGTATTTTAGACTTTCCCTGTTGTTTTTTTTTTTTTTTAACTTTAACTGTTTTTAATTTTATTCAAAAGTGGTGTCAGGCTGAATATAAATATTTTGGACTTACTATTTCACATAATATTATACTGCTGAGTCATCTATACCCTCGCGTGCCAGTTGGCTTCCTCTTTTTGACTACCGTTTCATAGTCCACCGTGGGAGGATACCGCAGGCTAGTGCAAAGGCGTCGCTTTCCTTACACCATGTCCTTAGCAGCATTCTTCTCAAGAACCAAAGCTGGAAGCAACCCAGGTGTCCACGGGCAGATGAATAAACACAATGTCGTACGTGCATACAGCGGAATATTATTCAGCCTTCGTAGGGAATTCTGGGGCGCCTGGCTGGCTCAGTCAGAAGAGCACGCGGTTGGGTTGAGCTCAGGGTTGGGTTGTAGGTTCCAGCCCCATGTTGGGCGTAGAGATTACTTAAAAAAATCTTGAAAAAAAATTGAAGATTACAAGTAAAGAGTCTGACACATGCTGTGACATGGATGAACCTTGAAGGCATTATGCAAAGTAAGATAAGCCAGGCATAAATAAGCGTGTGATTCCACTTATATGCGGTACCCTAGAGGAGTTAACTGCATAGCCATGACGGGAGGTAGAATCGTAGTAGAATGGCTGGGGCGCGAGGGGAATGGGGAGTTAGTGTTTAATAGAGACAGAGTTTCAGTTTGGGAAGATGAGACGGGTGGTGGTGGGTGACTGTGATTGGTTCCATAACGATGGGAATGTCATTAATGCCACCGAACTGTGCACTTAAACATGGTTAAAATGGCGACATTACATGTTCCGTATATTTTACCGATTAGAAACAATCTCCAGGGGCGCCTGGGTGGCTCAGTCGGTTGAGCGTCCGACTTCGGCTCAGGTCATGATCTCGTGGTTTGTGAGTTTGAGCCCCAAATTGGGGCTCTGTGCCTGAGCCTGGAGCCTGCTTCGGATTCTGTGTCTCTCTCTCTCTCTCTCTCTCTCTCTGTCCCTTCCTTGCTCACTCTCTGTCTCTCAAAAACAAATAAAAACATTTTTTAAAATTACATTAATAAAAAATATACACATTTTCCATTGATGGGCATTTTGGGTTGTTTGATTCTTCCAGTTTTATCAAAGAGAAAGTCTCCGTTTGGTGGTAGTGTAACACCTCTCTAACATTTATTTCTCTTCCTTCCCTTTTTTTTTTTTTTCAACGTTTATTTATTTTTGGGACAGAGAGAGACAGAGCGTGAACGGGGGAGGGGCAGAGAGAGAGGGAGACACAGGATCAGAAACAGGCTCCAGGCTCCGAGCCATCAGCCCAGAGCCTGACGCGGGGCTCGAACTCACGGAGCGCGAGATCGTGACCTGGCTGAAGTCGGACGCTTAACCGACTGCGCCACCCAGGCGCCCCTCTTCCTTCCCTTTTTAACAAAGAAAGGAGCTCAGCATAAGCTCAGGAGCTCTCAGCAGACAGTGGTATCCAGCTGGAACTGAGTATCCTAGCTTGTTTTAAATTTTACTTATTTTTATATTAACTTTCCTTTTTTGGCAAGTGATGGTTGGTTTTCCAGTTACTGTGGTGCTATAAAGTTTGTGTTTTTTTTAATAATAAGTTTAAAAGAGGAAGTTCTTTGGGGGCACCTGGGTGGCTTAGTTAGGTGTCTGACTCTTGGTTTTGGCTCGGGTCATGATCTCAAGGTTCATTGGTTCAAGCCCCACCTTGGGTGCAGAGCCTGCTTGGGATTTTCTCTCTTCCTCTCTCTCTGCCCCTCCCCTGCTCATGCCCTCTCTCTCTCTCTCTCTCTCTCTCTCAAAATAAATAAATAAAACTTAAAAAAAAAAAAGGAAGGGACACCTGGATGGCTCAGTCAGTTAAGCATCCGACTTCGGCTCAGGTCATCATCTCACGGTTCATGAGTTGGAGCCCCACATCAGGGTCTATGCTGACAGCTCAGAGCCCGCTTCGAGTCCTCTCTCCCTCTCTCTCTCTCTCTGCCCCTCTCCCACTGGTTCTCTCTCTCCCTCCCTCTCTGTCTCCCTCTCCCTCTCTCTCTCAAATTAAATACATAAACTTTAAAATATTTTTAAAAAGGAATTTCTCTTAAACGTATTAAGTACATAGCATTATCGGTGATATACAGCTACAGCATGAATCATGAAGCTGGTACATATAGTCCCCATTTTTCACAAGTTCGCCTTCCCCCGCTTCATTTACAAAAGACCTACATTAGTACCTGTTTTCACGAACTGCAAGACATCCAAAGAGGATTTTCACCTTTCCAAAAAGGGGAGAAAAGCAAAAACCTCATTCAGAATTTGTTTCGTGGCAAGAGCCACGGTGGAGGCGGTGCTCTCACCCGGAGCAGCAAGGGTGGCCCTTCCACACCGCCTCCCCGGGATCACACTCAGCGTCTCAGCATCAAGCCTCCAATGCTTTGAATGGTGTCTGGGAACATCTGTGCTTTCTCTCGATTTATTTCGTGCTTCCGTTAGCAAGATGTGTCCTAAGGTATCTGAAAAGCCTAAGAGAGGTTTTCTCAGGGAACACTCAAACATTTCCCGTATAAATTAATGGCAATTGCTTCTTTGCTTCATGCCATTTCAGCTTATGAAAGATTTCACAGGGACACTCTCCTTTGGGATAGCAGGGGAAACCTCTACTTGACTGCTGAAGCTTGGAAAACATGACTTTAGAGGTTGAACAGACGCCGCTTGAACCGGTGACCTCTGTGGCCCTTCCAAGGTTGATGGTCCCTGATATTCTGGATGTATAGACAGTGCAGGCCATGGGAGGTCAGTAAGTGTTAGAATGGTCAGAGAAGGCTTTGTGTAAGAACTGGACATGATCTTGGCCTTAAAGAATGAGTAAGATGTAGATGAAAAAGAGGACATGAGTTCTCCCAGGCAGACAGAAAGGCATGAACAAAAACATGAAGGTGAGACTGATCAAGGTGTGTTTATGGGCTACTGAGTTTGCTTGGTGGAAGCAAAATATAGTGATAAAAAAATAAAAAATAAAGAAAATAGGGGCAACTGGGAGGTTCAGTTAAGCATCTGACTTCAGCTCAGGTCATGATCTCACAGTTCATGGGATCGGGCTCCGCATCAGGCTCTGTGCTGACCGTGCAGAGCCTGCTTGGGATTCTCTCTCTCTCTCTTCCCCTCCACTGCTCTCTCTCTCTTTCTCTCTCTCTCTCTCTCTCAAAATAAATAAGTAAACTTAAAAAATAAAATAAAATAAATTTGGATGGGCAGATTTGGAGGCTAGATTGTCAAAGCCTGAAAGATCCAGGGAGAGGATTTCAGACTTAGTTTGTGAGATAATAGGGAACCACAGAAAATTCTTGAGCAGGTAAGTGACACGGTGAAGGGAGTCCGATCTTGAGCAGGTACCATCTGGTTTTTGCTAAAAGTTTTCTCCTTTTGCTCAGCCTGAGACTGCTGATTAATTCATTCAATCCTCAAATATTTATCAAAGGCCTCTCATGTACAGACACTGCCCGGTAGATTCAGTGATGCACAAAAACGTATTCCTCATTGTCCAGAGCTCTAATGGATGAGCCAAACATGAATGAAATAATCACACTAGTGAGTGTGAAGTTATAAATGTAATAAGTCTAACCGAGCAGGTGTTCCTGATGCCACGAGAGCACGTAGCAGGAGGGAGGCTCACCTGGATTAGGAGTCGAGGCAAGGCTGTTCTCAGGAAGGCATGTCTGAGCTGATATTGGAAGGATTAGAAGGAGTTAAGTAGGTGAAGGGAAAAGTATTTCCCACAGAGAAAGCAACATGCGCCACCCCCGGCCCCCACCTGCCGAAGGACCACGACGAAGTTCGCTGTGGCTGAGTCTCAGGGCACGCAGGGGAAGGTGGTGAGGAATGAGGCTCAGAGGTCAGCTGAGGCCCCCCTAAGCCAGAGCCCAACAGGCTTTACGGGAGTGTTGGGCCTTTATCCTTGAGGAATGGGGAGCCCTTGAAGAACGGGGAGCCGTTTACACGATCACATCAGTGTCCTAAAAAACAAAGAAGCAAACAGAAACCCCTGCCCCCTAAACGGGCTGAGTGTGAGTGGCTCTCTCTGAGGCAGCCCCATAACCCTCCAGGTCCCAGGTGATTTCTGGGAAGCTTGTCTAAGGAGAGCTGAGGCAGGCCTCGGATGGCGGGGGACGTAGCAAGGGCAGGGGGGTGACTAAGGATCCAACAGAAGGTAAGTCCAGGAGGAGGGCCAAAGGGGATTTGCATGATTCAGGGACGGGGACGTGGAGAGGACCCTGGAGCCGGTCCTGCAGGCAGCGGAGGAGGGAGGCGGGATTTTGGAGAGACTTGGGTTGAAGTCACCAGCAAAGCTGCAGCAGTGACTAAGTTTGCCCAGGAGAGGGCTCCACCCTGGGAAAATGGCTAAGTCTGCATGACTCCGATGCTCTCTGAGGTCCCCTGGAGGAATGATTACCAAGAGCCAGGCTTTCGGGGAACCATGGCTTGGTTGGAGGAAAGGGGACAAAGCCAGGGGCAGTGGTTGGGGGCGGGCCAGATGGTGATGGTTGAGCAAAGATACCAGGTGAGAAGCAAGAAGGAGACCAGGAAGAACATGGAGCCACAGTGGCCAAGGTTTATGAGTGGGGACAGAGAGGGAGCCATAGGCAGTGAGGGTGACCAGCAAGCCTGGGAGGCTCTGGAGGCTCAGGCTTGTCAGTCCCGGGGGCTGGGGGGGCGACGCCACGTATTTTTGGTTTTACTTCCTCCTAGATGTGAAAAGGGGTTGGAAGTGTTAGTGGAGGGGGGTGGGAAGCAGAGGATGTTGATCAGCATGATGGGAATCGAACTCCTTACTTTCCTCCCATGTCTTCCCCCTTTTTCTTTCTAAATCTCCCTAGGCCACAGAAAAATAGGGAAACTGAGAAGAAAATTCTCTCCTAAAGGAGCCAGACAAGGGGTGGAGGAAGAAGAGGAAATCTGAATAAGAACCTATGATTCTTGTCAGTATTGTAAAAAATATTTTTAATGCTTATTCATTTTTGAGAGAGACACAGAGCATGAGCAGGGGGAGGAGCAGAGAGAGAGAGAGACACACACACAGAATCCGAAGCAGGTTCCAGGCTCTAAACTGTCAGCACAGAGCCTGACACGGGGCTCGAACTCACAAACCATGAGATCATAACCTGAGCTGAAATCGGATGCTTAACCGACTGAGCCACCCAGGTGCCCCTCTTGTCAATATTTTTTAAAAGTGTTTATTCATTTATTTTGTGAAGGGGGGAAGGGTGGAGGGAGAGGGAAAGAGAATCCCTAGCTGGGATCCCCTTCCATGTTGTCAGCAGGAAGCCTGACATGGGGCTCAATCCCAAGCACCATGAGATCATGACCTGAGCCGAAATCAAGAGTCAGACACCCGACTCGGCGAGCCACCCCGGCGCCCCCTCTTGCCAACATTTTTAAGAAGATGGGGAGCAAGGTAAGTTTGGAGACCCCAAGTTTGGGTGCACATGCAGGCACACACACATACACTCACTCAGACACCCACCCACCCTCACCCATGCACGCTTTCACATACACTCACACTCACTCACACGTACCCAGCCTACCCCCCCCCCCCACACACACACGGGAGAACCTCAGACAACTGTTCCAAACAGTCTCTGATTCCTGGGTGGCGGGGGGTGTCACGAGCACCCACTAGCAGAAGTGCGTGGCTCCATAGCTTGTGGGGTGTGTGTTGTATGTAAAAGATCTGATTCACAGGGCAGCTGTGTAGGTGGGCAGGGACGGGGGATATCCCAAGACGTCATCTGTGTTTCTGAGGGGGTGAATGTAGTGGTCTGTGCCATCATTCATTTCTTTATTCATTCAGGCATTCACTCAACAAGGTTGGGGGGGGGGGCACCACGTTCCCCAAGCACTGTGTGTGATTAACAGTGAACCACGCAGACGCTACTCCTGCTCACAATCTAATGGGCGCCAGAGAAGACAGGCCTTAGGGACACAGCTGGTAAATTCCAGCTGGTGGGGAGTGCCGTGTGCTATGGAAGCCGGGAAGAGGGGAGAATTTCCAGTGAATGGGGTGCGTACCTTCGTCGATGAGTGTAGTCACCGGGTTGGGGGGCATCTCCAGGATGTGAGCTGCACGTCGTCGGCAGATCCGAATGTGTTTGGGCGGGCATGTGGACTGGGAGGTGCCGGGTGTGATGCGTGCACGTGGAGGTGGCAGCCTGTGTGCATGGGAAGGTGTGAGGTGTGTATCATTGTCAGAGTTATCAGAGCAAACCAGCTCTTTGTTACATGTATAATTTCCCTGCGTCCCATCGGGTCCCTCTGTGCAGGGGGAGCTGGAGTGGAACTAAACCAAATAGGGGATTTATTTTAGCAACTTTGAGGAGCTGCAGCAGAGCTTCGGGTGCTGCTGATGGATGGTGCTGGCAGGCAGGGCAGGGGAGGGGAGGGTGTCCGCCAGCAACGAAGAGAGAACGGAGGAGGGAATGGAGGGGGTCATGGGAAGGGGAGTGGGGTGTCAGCCGTCCGGGAGGGCGGGGGACGGGGTGGGGGGGGAAGCAATACTGACTGGGCTGGGGGCAGGGACCCATGCCTGGTGCCCACCCTCAGGGATGGAGACTGGGGGACAAGTCCGGGCACTGGCAGTTCCCTGAAATAACCTGGGGGAAGAGAAGAAAGGGGAGTTGGGATGCCCAACCCAGCCCAGTCCTGTTTGGAGGAGGGGTTCAGGCGTGAGAGCCTGGCTGCACAGCTTCCCCTCGCTTGGAGGCCTTTTCTGCATCTTATAGGTGGAAATTGACCTGGAGGTTTAGTGGAAACAAGTCATCTCAATGCTGAGTTCTAGTCTTAGCTTTGCAGTCTGGACCTTGGGCAAGTGACTTCTCAGAGTGGTGTAATAATTGGGGCAGTAATACTTACCTTGTAAGGTTGTGACGATGATCGCAGTAATGTATAAGCACTCTGCCACCTACTAAGCACTCAATGAATGATGGCTTTTTATTAACGATGTCGGATCTGTCCATAGAGTGGCATCGTCTACACGCGAATCCGTCTACACCTCGCCCACGGTTTAGATTCAAACCCTGCCCCCTTCCTATCCAGGCCTCTGAGCTGAGCCAGGCCCCTGGGGGCAACCCCTTCTCCCTGCTTGGGGCTGGAGAAATGTTTCTGAATAAGAGTATCTGTTCCCCCGGCCGCCCCTTCAAGCATGTTTCTATCACCAGTTTCTTTTTTCTTCCCTGTTTGACTTAATTTTTCCCTGCTTAGCCAGGTAGTCCATGCTCATTGCAGAAAGTAAGTGTAAAGAAGCAGGACAAAAGAAACCTTAAATCCTACCATCAGAAGCAATTATACAAACCGCTTACGTTTCTCAAATGCTGCTACATATCAGGCATTATTCCAGTTGCTTTGGATGCTTTCTTTCATGTCATCCTCCAGATAACTCTGGGAAACGGGTCCCACCATTGTCCCCACTTGACCAGAAGGAGCCAATGGTGGCTGGGCCCAGTGATGAAGGAATGCAGAGGAGGTGGCAACAGATGCTTCCAGCGGGGCTCGGGCAGGAACCTGTCTCCTCGAGGACTCGACGCTCAGCTGAGCCACCTCCTAATGCCCACTTCTCATCATGATACTCTGGCTCTCTCTGGGACTTGGCCCTACCACCCAAAGGGCCTGAGGCCCAGGATCCCACAGCCCTGGGGGCTACAGAAAACAGCCTCTTTCCCCTCCATCCAGCCAATCCACTTGCCATCAGATGAAACATCGCAGGACACTCCATCATGTCCCCAGCCCGCTTCAGACCCACAAAGCCTTGGCTGGCATTCAGGGTCGGTCTCATTGATCTAATCTCCAGCTGCCTTTATGGGCTCCTTTCTCCTGTGTACCCATCACACAGGAACACCCCAACGGGAAAAGGCCTCCTTCTCAACAGCTCTCTCCTCTACTATTAGGGCCCCAGCTTTTTCTCAAGTCTTGGAATAAATGCCTCTTCTTACAAAACCTTTCCTGATCACCCTCCCTAAGCACAATGACTAGCAAATGTACCTCTACCTTTGCATTCCGTACTTCTCCTTACTCTCAAGACATTCGTCTGAGGCTGACAGTGTAATTTTTTTAAAAAAAATATTTTTAATGTTTATTCTTTGAAAGAGAGAGACAGACAGACAGACAGAGTGTGAGCGGGGGAGGGCAGAGAGAGAGGGAGACACAGAATCCGAAGCAGGCTCCAGGCTCTGAGCTGTCACCACAGAGCCCGATGCGGGGCTCGAACTCACAGACTGGGAGATCATGACCTGAGCTGAAGTTGGACACTCAACCGACTGAGCCCCCCAGGCGCCCCAATTTTTTAATTGAAGTATAACATACTCGAGTGTGGTGATCTTTTTTTTGAAGTTTATTTATTTATTTTGAGAGAGAGGGAGAGAGAGGGAGACCGTGTGCATGCCCAGGTGAGCAAGGGGAGGGGCAGAGAAAGAGGAGAGAGAGAATCCTAAGCAGGCTGGGCACGATCAGCGAGAAGCCTGATGCAGGGCTCGATCCTACAAACCGTGAGATCATGACCTGAGCCGAAACTGAGAGTCGGATGCTTAACTGCCTGAGCCACCCAGGCACCCTATATCGTATATACTTTTTTTTGTCCAACTTATTTCCTGCAACATGATACCTGTGAGGCTTACTTATGTTCTTGCGTAGTTCAGTATCGCACTCTTTTTCCTGGCTCTGTGGTATTCCTTTGTGTGGCTATACCAAAATGCGTTTGCCTGTTCTATTGTGGGTGGACCTGCGTGGTGTCCCAGTTTTGGACCATCACAAAATCAGCTGCTGAACTCTTTTGTACATGACTTTTGCTGAGCATAATTGTTCATTTTTCATGGGCAGAGACCCAGGAGTAGATTTGCTGAGTTACAGGATACACATAGTTTTAGCAGCTACTTCTAAACGTTAGCCTAAAGTGATCCTACCCACGCAAACTCCCAGAAGTCCATGTGAGATCTAGTTACTCCAGAATTTCCAGTCCTTTCAATGCTAGCCATTCTGACTGGTGTGAGTTATTTCTCTATAATTCAAAACGAGAATAACAGTTATTACTATCACATACTGATCAGCTGTGGCTCTAGGAACAATTCTACACGAGGTAGGTATTATTATCTCCATTTTACAGGTAAGGCTCTGAGCAGCTTATAAGTTGAATAAGTGACGTGGAACAGAAGGAGTAGAACCAGAATGCAAATGCAGAGCAGTGACACGAGGCCCCGTTTGTCCAGATCCATCGTGTTGCCTCTCTTATCTTATTCCTCTCGAGATGTTATGCAGTCCCAAAGTAAGAGCTTAATCAAGGGTTATTGAATGAAAGGAATTGGTGTCCACAAAGCAGACATCACAAAGGAGGGAGCTTCTGCATCAGAGAAAACCCATCTAGATGTCCTAAATTATAATAACTGACTGGATTTAGTTGGAATTTGAGAGGCTGATCCTGGAATCAGGGAAACTGGTTCCTTGAGAGAGGAAAGAAGGAAGGAAGGGAGGGAGAAAGGGAGGGGGAAAGGAAAAGAACAGAAAGTAGGTTAACCTATTACTTTTAATCAGCTTGGGCCTCAGTTTCCTCATCTGTAAAATGGAGATAATAATACTGCCTTGGCCAATGAGAGATGAGAGGGAGTTCTTTGTCATTTGTAAATTGTAATTTTTTTTTTTTAGCTATAGCATTTTTTAACCACAGCCTTCATCTATGGAGCTCTATCAAATCTATGGATTGCAGGGGCCCAACCCTGAAGATACAGATTTGTGTGATTCAGGGTAGGGCACAGGCGTGTACATTTTTCTTTCTTTTTTAATTTTTTTTAACGTTTATTTATTTTTGAGACAGGGAGAGACAGAGCATGAACAGGGGAGGGTCAGAGAGAGGGAGACACAGAATCTGAAACAGGCTCCAGGCTCTGAGCCGGCAGCACAGAGCCCGACGCGGGGCTCGAACTCACAGACCACGAGATCATGACCTGAGCCGAAGTCAGATGCTTAACCGACTGAGCCACCCAGGCGCCCCTACATTTTTCTTTTTAAGGTTTTATTTTTATTTTTTTTTAATGTTTATTTATTTTTGAGAGAAAGAGAGCACATTGGGGGAGGGGCAGAGAGAGAGAGGGAGACAGAGAATCCCAAGCAGGTTCCACGCTGTCGGTGCAAAACCCAACGTGGGGCTCGAACCCACCAACCATGAGGTCACAACCTGGGCCAAAGTTGGATATTCAACCACTGAGCCACCCAGGCACCCCTGTGTGTATTCTTTAGAGAGCATTTTTTTTTAAGTTTATTTATTTTTGAGAGAGACAGAGACAGAGTGAATGAGGGAGGGGCAGAGAGAGAGGGAGAGAGAGAGAAAATCCCAAACAGGCTCTGTGCATCCAAGCCGACGCGGGGCTTGAACCCGCCAAGCTGTGAGATCACGACCTGAGCTGAAACCAAGAGTCAGACGCTTAACCGGTTAACTGACTGAGCCCCCCAGGCGCCCCTAAAGAGTACTTTAAGGTGACTTCAAAGCTCAGCTAAGGATGAGAACTGTCAGAGTAGAGATATGTATGGATAGCATTATTGTTAAAGTATTATCATCACCGTTGTTATCTTTTGGGGTGGGATAGAATGGGGAGACACTGCTCGGAGAAGTCTTCTGTAAAGCGTGGAAATCCACCATAAACGCTTAGAGAAGGACCGCCACCAACATCTTCATACCCTGGCCATCTTTGGCCTAGAGTCTCAGAGGCAGGTTAGTGAGTGGGGGAGTGCACGTGTTGTGTGTATATAAGTGTGTGCGAATTTGTGCCCGGAAAGGGCAGGGAGTTAAAAATAAATCGTGCAGTTTCCATATTGAGAGGAGGGGACCAGGGCAAGAACAAGCAGTCTAATTCCTGGGCTTAAGCCTATGGATGTTTATCCTCAAGAAACAAGCAAAAGTGACCCCAGGCTTGGCTCCTAGAGGAGCATAGCTGTTTCTGTCACCCTGATTTGGCCACAGCTGGGGTCTGAGTGCACAGCATCAGGCTGCTGATCTGGGGAGACCCCATGAGCTAGCCTGAGAATCCAGCAGCCAACCCTCTTCTTCCTGTTAGCCCCCCTAATATATGGGGCACCCCAGGATATTATCCATCTCTGAGTGGTCAGAGAGGGACAGAGCAGAGCAAAGACCACCTCACTTCCCTCCAGCCCCACTGGGCTGCTCTGCCCACAGCCTGGAGGCCAAGGTCTGGGTCTCTTCCACTGTTTATACTCAAGAGGAGGACCCTGGGGACCCTTTGGGCTAAGCTAGTGCCCCTGCATGTCCCGGGGTGGGAGGGAGGAGAGGTCCTGCTGGGGCTCAGGAAAGGATGTAGGAGGGAAAAGAGGAAATAAAATAGAGGGCAGGATTAATGGAGTGGCTTCAGGAGCTAATAGTGCATTTACCAACATCTCCTCCTCTGACTCCCATCCGGGGGGAACCTGGCCACAGCTCGGAGGCGGACTGTCCCAGCTCCCAGGCCACCTCTTTGGGATCCCAGGGCTTTAAAGAGGCAGGAAGTCTCCCAGGGGAGGGAGAAAACCCCTCTTCTCTTACACCCCAACCTCTGGAGATGAAACCTCAGATCTTGGCCCCTCCTGTGAAGCCCAGAACCTTCCCCAGAGCTACCCAGCTTCGATGTAGCCAGCAGGAAGTGCATTACTAGATGGTGTTTGGGGGATTCCTTTCTACCCCGGCCCCGGGCCATGAGGCCACAGCCCTGGCCACCTCCGACAGTTCCTTTCAGGCTGTCCCCATCCCTTGCCCTCCTTTCTCCCAGGCCTGCTTCCTCGAAGCTGACCTGGAGCTGGATTTCCAAATAAACAGTAACTAATTGGATTAGAAGCTGATAATATTGTTGACCTTTCTTAATGTCTGCTGGCTGTCTTTCCACCACACTGAGGCTTAATTGTATGGGGTGGGGGGGGGAGGGTGGGGGACTTCCAGGAGTGAAGTGTGACCCCTGTTAACCTCAGATAAAATGGGCTCAGCGTCTTCCCAACTGCCTGTCATCCCCCACGGAGCAGGAACACACACATGCTCCCACTGTCATCAAATAATTACACAGATGATACACACATGCATAGGCACGCAGAGAGGCAAATACACCCAGAGGCCCATATGGCGCACGCATGACTCTGAACACAGATCATGTATGTACACCAGTCACACTGGATGTTACGCATGCAGTACTTCCTAGATGACAGGCAAGTGTATGCACACACCCAGAGATACACGCTTGCAAAATGCAAGCGTCAAAATACATACAGACAAATGTAATTACATACAGGATGCTAATGCATCGTAGGTAGGCTCGTGAAAGCCTGCAGATACATGCACGTAAAGATACCCTGACGCGCACATATGTGCTCACACCCACGGTGCTTAAGTAAATGAGCACGCACAGTCCATGGCACCTCCATGCACGCATGTGCACACCGCGCACATACCTCTCCACACCAGTGGATGGGGAGCCCCCGCCCCCTCCTCACACAGGCAGTCTGGCCCCATCTCTTTCACAATCTCTGATGCTTCCACTTTCTATTTGTTCCCAGGTTCCCCGGCCATACTTCTGCGATCCTGAGTTATGGAGTGTCCTGGAACTCTGGCTTGGCCTGAGTGTCTCCATCTCTCAGTGTCTCTGAGGCCCTGTCTCTACGTGGATGTCTCTCATCCCGGGATGCTGAAGTTTGAAAAGGTTTGGCAGGCAGTGTGGTGCGGAGGGCATGAACAGATACGAAGGGGAGAGAAGGAGGGGGGCAGAGAGGATGAAGAGGAGGGTCGGGGGAGAGGACAGGGAAAGAGGGGGCGGCGAGGGAAGGGGAGCGAGGGGCGGGGGAGGGGCGCCTGCCTGCGCACAGCAGATGTTGCCGCGCCTCGGATGGAGCTGTTAATGTAAGTGGAGTTTCTGCAATGGTAATTAGGAGGGCCCTCATTACCCTGGCGGAGCCGGCTGAGAGCCGATAAAGCCGAGGGGGAGAAGGGCCGACATCAGGGTAATGGGGGAGCAGGGCCATTGAGGAGCTGGAGCCGAGCCGGGACCGCTCCGCGCGCAGCTGGAGCCCGGCGAGAGGGCCGGGGAAGGGGGGCGCGGCCCGGGCCTGCAGCCCCGGGAGGAGCCGCGGTGAGAGCGGCGAGCGGGGCGGAGCCGCCCGGGCTTCGTAGGCCCACAAGGGAGAGGCCGTCCCGAAGGACGCGGCGCGACGGCTGCCTCCGGCTCTCTGCAAAAAAGACGGTGTCCAGGAGGATTCCAGGCCGGAGTGCCCCGGCGTGTCCCCGTGGGAGGGGACATCCACAGAGGCCTCTGCGTCTCAATTCAGAGACCCCTGGTGGCTGGACGGAGGTGGGGCTGGAGGGTGGGGATATGGAAAGGACACTCCGTTCTCCTTTGGTGTCCCCCCCCTCCCCTGCCCTGTACCTGGGGATCTAGGACACTCGGAGTGACCAAGACATGGACTCTAGAACAGAATAGCTAGGAGGAAAGTTAATGTCCAGATGGAAGGCTCCAGGATGTCAGGTCACAGACTCCGGAGGAGACCAACATTCAGGGAATGGAAGTAAACGTCCCCGTGCCCCATTCTCCCCTCACAGGTTGTCTTTCCCTGCCTTCCTTCCTCCCTCACGTCCTCCCCTGCACCACCACCCTGAACCCTAGGGTGGGCCCCAGAGCATGAGGATGCTGGAAGCTGGGTCCAGTAACTCTGAGCACCTGGCTTCCCTTCAGTGCTCTGCAGGAAGGGGAAAGGGGGCAGGGGGGAGGACAGTGATGGCGGGAGACACCTGCCGCTCTGCTCCCCAGCCAGGAAACTAGGAGCCATCTCCAGCATGGGGGTCCAGGGCGGGGAGCCCACTTTGCTATTTATTCTCCCCATCCCTGAATATTCGGTGATGAGCCGCCCTGCCCGCGTGCTTTATGGACTAAAGAGCCTGAAAGCCCAGCCTTCTCAGCTGACTGACAGCCATCTCTATGGGACGTATTTGTCCCCTTCTCCTGCTGCTCCCCCCTGCCCCAGGCCGGATGACCCTGGGAAGACTTTCAAGAAGCAAGGAAATCTGCCGCCAGGGCATGGAGAGGGGAATTATGGGGACCTTTGCAGCCCATCTCCTTCAGAGGAGGGCCCGTCATTGAAACCCCTCTATACACGGCCCCACCCCCACCCCACCACCTGCAGCTGCTTTCAGAAGCCCAAGGTCATTGACTCCTGAAACTCTGGTTTGCCAACTTCCCAAGAACCACAGAAGCCCCTCCATTATAGAAAGGGTGGAACAGAGAGCCGGACTTCTTTTCCTTTCGGGCTTTGAGGAAGGGACAGGAAATCCTGTCCCCAGAGGTAATAACATCACCCAGATTACTGAGGAGATGTGGGGTCTCTGAACGGCGCCGGGCTGGGAGACATCCCAGATGCTCCTCCCCTCTTCAGCTGCAGCGGCAGAGCAGGGGTTAACGGGGAGAGGCTGCGAGGCTGGAGCAGGCGGTGCCTCCCGCCTCCTCCTCCTCCCGCCCCCCCCCCCCCCCCCAGAGTTGCTGACTCTTCCTTTTTGTTCGGGCTGACAGCGAGCACCTGGTGTGCTCCTGCTACAATATTGTTCCTGCCTCCCTCCCCCCAGGCCCCAGGCTCCCCTCTCTCCCCCTCCCCACCCCAGCAGCCTTCCCCTCTGCCTCCTCTTCCCCTAGCCCCCTCCTGCCTATGGCCTCCTAGGCACCCCCCCCCCCCACCCACACCCCACAAGCACCGACCCTGCGGTGTCAATAAACACAACATATGCTGCCATTAATGTGAAAATCGTGCCCTCTACTCCATTCATCCCCTCAGCCTGACTGCCCCGCTGGGGTGGGATAGGGGGGTACTGAAAGAAAGGTCAAGTGGGAAACATTAACTACCCTTTTTTTTTTTTTTTTTTTTATCTGCTCAGCCTCCACCCCCACCTCCAGCCTTGAGAGAGGGAAGGAATTGGAAGGGCGTGGATGGGATAAGGACTCGGTGTTCGGAGACCCAAGTGCTCCACTGCGCCCACTGAGCCTTCCCATTGGAAACAGGTGAGCACCCTCATCCAAACACTACACCTCTTCAATTTCAGGGGGGATCAGAGGGAGGCCCTGGTAGCCCTCCCACAGAGAGCTATGTTGTTGACATGTTTCTCCAGGGGACAGAGGTGGTCATAAGGGTCCCATCCTCTTGCAAGGCCAGCAATCATCTCGGTTCCTGGGGACTTTCTGTCGAACCACCTGGACCATAAAAGACAAACCAGAGGCTTCTCCAAGTGGGGCCGGGCTTCAGAAAGCCCTTCTGCAAGGAGCCAAATATTTCAGATGGCTAAGGGAGTGGCCTGGCCTCAGTCTGCTCAACTAAATCACCAGTTCCAAGACAGCAGGGAATAATAAAGATAAAAATAATATAATAACAACAGCCAACATGTATTGAAGGCTTATTTATGTACCAGGCATTGTGCTAAGCACTTTACAGGCTTTATCTAATTTGTTCCCCGTAAGACCCCTACGGGGAAGTTACAGCTGATATCCCCATTTCACAGCTGAGGAAAACAGGCTTAATAAGGATAGCTAGCATGGAGTGAGGGCTCACTGCATGCCAGGCCCTGTGCTGACTTCTCTCCATACAGTGTCAATGACCCTATAAGGTTAGTACGAGTATTAGTGCCATTTAACAGAAGAGGAAACGGAGGCTCAGAGAGGTCCAGTAACTTGTTCAAAGTCACACAGCCAGTAAGCAGAACTTGGCCAGGAATTCAAGTCTGTCTGACAGCAAAGCTTTTGATCCTAATCCCTAGGATTAGGGATTTTCTCAACTCCTTTCTCTGTGTTTCTCCAACTCCGGTAGCCCCACAGCACATAACCACCGCCCCCCCCCCCAAGCCTACCCCAGTGTTATTGGACATATAGTAGGGTCCGGGGGACAGAAAAGCCAGGGAGAGTGGCCAGATCACGCGACATAGTTCAACTTTCCTTCTCTGCCCAGCTCTTTGCTTTTTCCTCTGTCACTTCCTGCCGCTGCTGAGCCGTACCCTTGCAGCCAGTGCGCTCACTTCACTGTCCCCCAACCCCCATGCCCAGCCCCGTTCTGAGGTTTCATTGTGGACAGGCAAAACGCCCCTTTAGGCTCCCAGAGCACAAAGACATTGTGCTTGGCTCTGCAGCTCCTCACTTCTGAGACTCCAGTTGCTTTATTGATATTAACTTAACCACCCCCCCCCCCACTTCCCCACTCGCCCTGGCCCAGTCTGACGGGCAGAAATCTGCTGCCTGGGCACCACCCTGACCTCTCTTTTCCTCTTTCATTATCTGCTCCAGGCACCAGGGAGCCAGCACCAAAATTAAAACAATAACTAAGCCCGAAGTGGACCCAGCAGCCCCCACTCCCACCCCAAGGGAGGGAAAAAAGCTACAAAAACACCTGGAGAGGAGAATAATCAATGGAAGGGGAGGGGGGTGACCCACTCCCATGCCAGCCCCCCCCCTTAACCCTTTATCCCCTGCACAGTACCAGGACTCCCCCATTCCATCCTTCCCACCCCATCCTGTAATGAAGCAGCAGATTTTGGCAGCTGCCCAGCCATTTGGTGCTTTGGGACTTGAACAAACAAACCTGGGTTGGTAAAGTCCCCCAAAGCCCATAGTCAAAGGCGAAGACCCATGGAGGATGCCAGTGCTATCACAGCAGGAAGTTCCTCCTTAGGCAAATTCCTGGAGAACTGATGGATCACTTAGTGATCTGTGCTACTTGATGAAGGGCACAACCTTATTTGACCCCCACAGCAGCCCCACAAAGTAGGTGGTGGTGTTGTTCATATTTTTCAGATGATAAAACTGAGGCTAAACAAGTTAAGTGACTTGCCTAAATTCATATTCGTTAATAAGTGGCAGAATCAGGTTTCAAACTCAAACTCAGGACTGTTCTCACAGCCTACTGTTAACCATCTTGCTCAACTGTCTGCACAGATCTCTCCTACGTGTTATTGGCGTCTGATTAAACAAGTAGGCCCAGTGCAGGGATCTTCTGGCTCTCAG
Source organism: Prionailurus viverrinus (assembly GCF_022837055.1). Taxonomy (NCBI): domain Eukaryota; kingdom Metazoa; phylum Chordata; class Mammalia; order Carnivora; family Felidae; genus Prionailurus; species Prionailurus viverrinus. The sequence goes on from NC_062571.1 coordinate 60,367,285, forward strand.
TCTCCCAGTCTAGAGAATGGACCTGCGGTGACCTCTTCTCTCACCTCAGAACTGTCTGAAAGAAAGGGAGATGGGCAGAAGCTGGGCCCAATTCTAGTCCTGCTGAGGCCAGCAGAGGGGGCTGCTGTAGCTGAGGTCAAGCGGTGGGAGAGGGAAGCCGAGGGATGGGCCTAGCCCAGAAAAGCAAAGGTGTTGGTTATCCAGCGGTAGTCAGCAGGTCTCCCCATGCAGGCCCCCTGGAAGGCTATGGGCAAGCAGCTCCAGCAGGGGGTGCCCTTCCAGGGAGAAGGGCAGAGTTAGCCCTCTCTGCTACCCCATCGGCAGGATTCCCATATCCTCCAGCAGGGCCTGTCCTTGCTCCCACCCCAACCCACTCTCCAGCCTCTCAGGTCTTCTAATCACCCCATTAGCTTGTCCTTTTTTTTACTCTAATTCTGCTGACACAAGAGAGGGACTTTTCTAAAGGCACTGTACTAGAAACCCGAAGGAAAGACTAGAAAAGTCAACACTTAGGTTCTTGAGTCCAGGCATTGTTCTAAGGGCTTTGCCTAAAATTTGCACAACAGTCCTAAGAGGCAAGTACCCCTATTCTACTGACCAGGGGTCAGATGGAGAGGAGAACCTGAGCACTCATAAGCTGTAGCCGGTAAATGGCACAGCTGGGATCTGAATCCAGGCAGTCTGCCCTTAGGCACCACTGTTTTTTCCAAAATGAAAGAAGAAAGAAAAGAAAAGAAAAGAGAGAAAGGAAGAAAACTAAAGTCTTCAAACTCTTTCAAATCCTTTATTCTGCTTTAAACTGTAAGCTCCCTAAGGGTATTCTCACCCATCATTTCATTCCTATAGGGGAAGACAGTAGGACATCCATAAATGTGCACCAAAGGAATTCTAAGATATCTAAAGGCCACAGAGGACTGACTGTCACATCCTAAGGGCACAGACAACATGACACTTCGCCTTGCCTCAACCTTGGCTGGTTAGGGTGCTAGACCCAGCCATACTGACTCCTGGACCAAGGTAGGCTCAGCTGACATAGGAGCCAGGCCTGATGAGGTCCTCAGGCCTTTCCAGAACTCTTCCCATCTTCTCATTGGTCTCCCTCAACCCTATAGTTCTTGACCCAGGCTTGGCTTCTCAGCAAGCCCATATAGCACCCCTAAGTTCCTGCCTCTTCGTCCCTCCAAAGACTAGTCACCCTTCAAGTGGGCCCCTCATGACCCCGCCCTTCAGAGGTCCCGGCCTCCCCAGCTCAACTCTCTGCTCTGCTTGTTATCCTAGAGCATATATGTGGTTAAGACTGCCCTTCCCTTCAGAGGCTCAGCTCCCTCACCCCACAGCCTGGTTTCAAGTTGTCCTGAGGCCAGATGCTCTGGACCCAGGGGCCCCTCAGCTGCCCACCTGCCCCCTGCCCACAGCTGACCAAAGACTTTCCTTGGCCACTCCTTCAACACGATCCGTCTATCGCTCTGTTCCTGACATGAGAGTTTCCTCCAAATCCCCACACTGCCTCCTGTGACCCACTTAGAATCCTCACTCTCCAGACTTAAAATAGAAAACACTCAACACAAGCTTTTACACTTCCCGCTACCAGCTGAATAAAGGTTGCATCTTTAGCAAAAACAAAATAACCGCCTACTACTAATAATAGTTGCCCACCGATTCAGAGTGGGTGGCTGGCCATTCATTTGCTCAGCTCTTCCCAGCCCACTTCCTACTTGTCCCCAGGCTGTGTAAGCGCATGCGGGTCTCTCCTGGTGTTGGTCAGGACTGTGGCAGTTGGCTGTGAACGGGGTGCACTGTGTGTTTTCCCCTCCTTGGGAAAAACTCCAAAGTGACTGCTTGCCCTGGGCTCATCTGTAATCTGGGGCATTGATCTGGGCCCATTGATAGCTGATTGTTTTCACACGTGACTCGGTCGCATTCCTGTAATCTCCAGCCTTCTGCTCAGTTTGCATGACAAGAAGCGGCCTCAGTGGGGAGAGGTCGCTCACCTCTGACCAGGATATAATTGGAAAAAGAAGGTCATTGCTGCCTTTGCTTCTGGGGCAGATCAGCTTCGTTCCATTTGTGTCATGAGCTCTCGCCAGCACGCACTCTCAGTGACATGGAGACAATGGCTGTGCCCCAACAATGGGGCCCACAGAGAGGTGCCCAACACGACACAAACACACCATGGGGACCCACACTCACTCTCATCAGGACAGGCATGTACAACAGCGTGCACACAATGGGTGCTCTCAATAAATGCTGATAACACCAAAGACACATACAGAGGACGCACAAAGAGATACACAAAACAATGCTTGCCCAAAGACACAGGTTCCCAATGACATAGACCTAGTAATACACGCACAGACATTTCCACAAGGGCAACACACACACACACACACACACACACACACACACACACACAAAACAACCCCAGGCTGAGCTACCACACCCAGCATGAAAAAAATATGCAATAGTAATACCTTTCTTCAAGCTGTGCCCACGTAGGAATGTATCAGAATTACCTGAGGTGCTTTGACAAAACGCATGTTTCCAGCAATCCCTGCCAGTCCACACACACTTCTTACAATATGAGTGCATGTGAGTAGACACGTTTATGTTGAAAAGCTCCCTCAAGTAATTCTGATATGCCCCCAGGTTGAGAACCATTGAACTGCCACCACCAATCTCCCCTTTACTTGGTGGCAGAATTTGCCAGCAGGGTTGTGGGGCTGCTTTTTATTTTCGCATTCAGTTTGGGAAAGGACAGGCAGGAGCTGAGAAAAGGGTCCGTCTGGGTCCAAGAGATTAGGGGTCAGACAAGGGCCAGGAATCGAAAGAGTTAAAACTGGGCATTGATCCCGCAGCGACCTTGGCTGGCCTCGTTAGCGGCCAGCAGCGGCACAGCACGCGAAGAAGGGCCCCTCTTGCTAGGACTGTCCCGGGGACTCGCCTGCGCTCCGCCGCCAGGATGCAAAGGCCCAAACCCCACACCGCCTCCGAAGCCGCATCTGCCGCAGACTTGGGTATCTTTGGGGGGACACTGGCCAGCCCCAGGCGCGGTGATCCAGTCCCTGGGGCACTTCCCCGTCCAGGGTCCCCGGGTGCCATAGTCAACACTATGAAAGCCAGAAGGTTGCTTCTATTCGGGTTGGGGGCAGGGGGGGAGAGGCCCTACCCCCACCCCTGTCACGCGGAGAGGTCTTGGGAGAGGGCAGAGGGCACCGCGCAGAGGGACCAGGCGTCGGTCACTTGAGCCCTAGCTTGGAGGCACGTAGGTCCGCCGGGACAGCACGGGGTCGCGCCGCCCCCTGGCGGTTCGATAGCAGAGTTGAGGCAATAGGGGCGGGCTGCTGCGCGCGGTCTGGTTGCTCTGGGACAGGTTCCTCCTTCCCAGCGTTGGGGAGAGGGGGAACGGGGGAAGGGAAGGGTGTTGAAGAGAGGGCCCTTGGAAGACTGTCCTGTCCTGTCCCTTCCCATCCGTTCTCCCTCTGTCCCTTTCTCCGTTCTTTCTCTCTTCCTCCTCCCCGCATCTCTCCCACTCTTTCTGCCCTCCCCCCTCCCCCGTCCTCACTCCCTCTCCTACCCACCCCCCCCTTCCTTTCTCTCGTCCTCAGCCCACCCCCTCTGGCCACCGCGGGGCAGCGCCTCGGTGCGCCCGCTTGGCAGTTAGCCCATTAGATCTCGTACTATTGATCCGCTTCTGAGCCGAAGCTGACAGCCCCCCTTCCCGGTCTCCTCATGCCCCCATTCCCGGCGGCCCCCCCCCCCATCTCCAGGCAGTCCCAGCCTGCGCCTCCCCCCACCCCCCACGCGGGCCGCGCCGAAGTCTCGCCCTCACGAAGGACAAGAACAAATGTAATTAAAGCGACCGGCAAGGGAGGGGGTGCGCCCCTACCAGCACCAGCGCGAGCCGGGGTCCCAGCGGCCCGCCCTCCGCCGCCACCTCCGTCCCCGCCCCCACCCCCCCACCCCCCGCCGGAGCGGGAGCATTTGGGTTGAGCTGCGCCTGTCCTATAAATCCACATATAATTCTCGCCTTTCCTGTTCAGCTAAGGAAAATAAACGTGTAAGGCTGTTTCTGGGAGCCCAGCTCAGGGACCGCTCTAAATTCTCCTCTTATTGAGTCCGGGCTGGAAATCATTCAGCTCGGCGGCGCGCCACCCTCCCCCCAACCCTGCCCGCGCCCGCGCCCGCCGCGCACACGCACGCGCGCACACGCAGGGCAGGAGCCGGGTATATAAATATCTCCAGCTCTCCCCATAGCCGGGCAGATTTATTCCGCTGCCAAGCCTGCAGAAAATTGACTTGTTCATGGAGGCGGCTATTGACACATCACCGGGGGGAGGGTTAGGGGAGAAAGCAGTGGAGCCGGCGCCCCTCCATTATACGTTAATGTAATCAGCAGTGTGCGAAATGACTGCGCGGAAAATAGCATCACTGACATTTATATTAGAGGATATTGATGGCAGGAGCTGTGACCGCATCACTCTGCCTCCCGTTTCCACGGATTGACACAGGAGCCTCTTGTTGGCTCCATCCACGCTCGCCTCCCCTCCCCCTCTCCCCCTCCCGCCCTCTCTCCCTCTCTCCACCCACTCTGTGTCTCTCCAGCTCTCCCCCTCTGCTCGCCTCGCCCCCACCCTCCCTATTTACTCTTCCAGTCCATTCTTTTTACAAATAATTCTGAGCACCTACTGGGTGCCCCGTGCAAGGGTCTCTCCTGCATGCCTCTCTCCGGGTTTCTCCCTCTCCTTCTCCCCCACCGTGCCCTTGCCCTCTTGCTCCCTCCTCCCCGGCTCTGCTTCCCCCTCCCCCTTTCCTTGGCTGGGTGGCTGGACCGCTGCTGTCACAGCAGATAGATAATTGAAAAATGGGCCTCACCTTTGCAGCCAGCAGGAGTGGTTCAGGCAGTTACTGCCAGGGTTACCTACTCCATCTCAGGCCCAGGCTCCAAAAGAGATTCTGAGGAAATTGGATTTTACATGGATGTTTTATTCGGGCAGAGGCTTTAGTGTATATAAATACAGGCGAGGAGGCCTTGGAGGCAAGGATGAGTGAGGCGAGACAATCCCGCCTGGGGCCTGCAGGCTCAGGGGAGGCAGGCGGGCCATGTGCTCAGCTCTGGGTCCCAGACCTGGACATCAGTGCGTTCCCGCCCGCTCCTACCCCCACCCCATCATCTGGGACTAAAAGAGGTTAATGCCTCTGTACCGTTCCTCAAAAGCTGCCTTGGGAATTAAAAAAGTGTGTGATTGTTGGGGATTGTTGGCAGGACTGTATACTGAGAAAAGAACGAAATATATTGGAGAAGTTTGAGGACTGATGCAGTAAATATTTATTGAACCTGAACTTGTGAAGGTTTGTGTTTGGGGGACAGGAGTAAGTGAGACATGACTGCTGCTTTCAAGGACAGTTGGGAGAATGACCACCTCGGCTTTCGGGTCAGGGGCAGAGAACAGGAAAGGTGAGAGAGTGGGTGCTGAGATCATTTTTCTAGGGCCTGATCATCCGGGGAGGTTGGAGGAAGAAGCAGAAGGGAAAATGTTCGGGTTGGAGGGATGAGGGTCCTACCAACCCTTCAGTCTCTCCCTCCTGGGCCTGGTTAGCAGAGAGCATCCAGGAACAGTGTGATAATCATGGCCTCCAAATCTATAGGCAAGTTCCCATCCAAGGTGTTGCAGTGAATCCTGGTGAAAGTCTCTGAGGGCTACAATGATGGGTTATTAATGATCGAGATAAGGCCTTCCAGAGAGACAAGGGGTGAAGAGGGCCTGAATGAGGAACCCTTTGGGGGAGGCCTGAACTGAAGGTACATGGGCAAGTGAAGGGCCTCAGAAGACCAGGGAGGTGGGATTTGGGTGTGGGAAGGAGGGAAGTAGGTGCTCGGGGGCCTCGGATAAAGAATCGTCCTGTGTTTGAATGCCCCCATCCTCATAGAAAGGGCTTTGTTTTAGTCCCAGGCAGGGTCTTTTCTGTGCCTTGTCTGGTATCTAATTAGAGTCTATGTAGCCGACAGCTTTATTTTCTTGGAAGAAGAGCTCCTCATGAGCCATCCCATGACTGAAGAACTGGTATTAATGTGGGTAACCAGACTCAGAGTGCTCACGGAAAGGGCAGGGGCTCCTTCTGAACTCTGAGCAGAGACAACAGCTGCCTCATTCTAGCCACATCATTGAAAGCTGGACCAGTCCTCCCCCAGATTCCAAAGCCCTCTTGTCCTCTGCCACATTGTTCTACTGTTACATCATCAGCCTGCGGGGGCAGGACAGGTGCTGGATAGATCATGGCCATCCCTCCAGCTGCCCCGTACACATCTCAGGCCCTCCCAGATGGCATCTGGGAGCTCTAATCCAGCTGTAGGATGTGAGTATTCTGAGGTAACTGGACTCCCTGCCTGACCTCCGCCAGCATCTTCCCTCTCCCTGACAGCCCACTGAGGAGGGAGACCCTTCCCCGCTATCAGGGAGCCGGGCCACTCCCACTTACCTCAGTTAGCTTTGCCTCCTCCTCACCTCTGCCCTCAGTGAGCCACAGGAACCTGCGTCCTCACTTTCTGCCCCCCCCCGAAATCTGTTCCTGGAATTGTCTTCCCTTCCTTGTGGCTCATTTTACCTATGGACCCCGAGGTTCTGGTCTCACTCCTAGTCTGGGAACCCTCGAATAGGTTGTCAACAAGAACATGAGTGTGTGGGTATGCGTGTGTGCACCTGTGCTCACTTGGGCACTGCATGCCCGGGGCACAGGAGACACTATTCATGAAGCAGGACTTGGTCCCACCCTGCCTTCTAAATTAGGAAATTGAAAAAAAAAATAATTGAGAAATTGACATCAGAAAAAAAAAATGATAGAGCAGCCAGGGAAGTGATTTCCCATAATGGGAGGGATGCCTCTCACTCTTCCAGCTCTCACTTCAAGGTGGGATCCTGGAAAATCATTCTTCCAGGATCATCTGCCCAGTAAGCCATCAGAGAGGACCCAGGGAAATGGAGGAGTTGAAAGCACTAGAAAGAGCTATGTAAGGCTCAATCATTTGTTATGATTCAGAGCCTGTTCTTTCCTCTCCCTGCGTGAGAAGCCAGCTGGAGGCAGGCTCCAAAGAGAATGGACCTTTTAAAGATAGCTGGCTGGCTCAGTCTGTAGAGCATGCAATTCTTGATCTCTGGGTCATGAGTTCAAGCCTCACATTGGGCATAGAGGGGCTTAAAAGAAAAAAACGCCTTAAAAAAAGAAAGACAGACAGACAGACAGAAAGAAAGAAAGATAGAAAGCCTGTTTCTGGGGAGCAAAGGAAGCCATTAGGAACTGGAAGTTGGAAGCCTGGCTGGAGAAGCCAGCCTTTGCAAAGGAGCATTTCCAGCCTTAGCAACAAAGCCAATGTTAGCTGTGTGGCTGTGGTGAGAGTCACCTGACCTCTCCAAGATTCAGATCCCTCATCTGTAAAATGAAAAAATGAAGGTATCTTTCAACGCTAATTTCTGTGATTCTTTTTTTAATTAAGTTTTCATTTTAATTCCAGTATAGTTAACATACAGTGTTATATTAGATTCAGGTGTATAATATAGTGATTCAACACTTCCATACATCACCCAGTGCTCATCACAGCAAGTGCACGCCTTAATCCCCATCACCTGTTTCACCACCCCCCCCCCCCCCACGCCTCCCCTCTGGTAACCATCAGATTGTTCTCTATAGTAATGTGTCTGTTTCTCGATTTGTCTCTCTCTGTCTCTTTTTTAAAATCCCTTTGCTCATTTATTTTGTTTCTTAAATTCCACCTATGAGTGAAATCATATGGTATTTGTCTTTCTCTGACTGACTTACCTCACTTAGCATTACACTCTCTAGCTCCATCCATGTTGTTGCAAATCGGACATTTCATTCTTTTCTATGGCTTATTTCTGTGACTCTAAAGTGGCGAGTGCATATGTTCAGAGAGCCCAGCTTGGGATGAAAGAAGGAATTCCAGGGTTGAAGATCCAGAGTCTTCCAAGAAAGATGAAGAGAGATAATTGTGGGGCCAGTGGGGCCTCTGAGGACTCTTGGAGGCTGGGAACCTGCTGGGCCCAGGACGAGTACAGGGCAGGAAAGCAGCCCAGCCCTGGGGCCGAGAGAAGGGAGGGGTGGATCCAGAAAGCCGTGCCCCCGAAATTGTCTCAAGCCCAGAGTCTGCTCAGAATTTAGCTTGCATGGCCCAGAGATCGTGGGGAGAAAATCCAAGTGGCCAAGAAGCTGTTGGTCAATTGAAATGACAGGATGTCTGTGCGCTTTTATGTTCTGGGATGGGTGTTTAGTGAGGGCCTTTGCCTGCTGTCTCCAGAGCTGCTTAGCGAAGTTTTCTAACTAAGAAATGTTAGCATCACCTTGGCTATGAGGGTGGAGAAGAGATCAAGGCACCCCTAGTGACCAGCAGCAGCAGCAGGACCTCCTTAAGTCTTGCTGCAGGACACTGTGAGAAGCCGCTGGGGGAAGGCGGTGAGGGTCCTGTTCTAATGGAGACACCACTCCCCTTCCCATCTTGACTCTGAAGAAACAAGGCAGGTGACCAGGGAAGCCTTGCGGCAGAAAGCTGCCTGGAAAGATAAACCTCAGAGGGAAAAGGCTAGAAGCCCAGAACACAGGCAGCTGGAAGCCAACGGGCAAGGGAGGAGAGGGGAGGAGAAGGGAGGGAAGATATCCCTTTCCACGGATGTGCCTTGGCCCCTGCCCAGGCAAGAGGGGCAGATGTTCTGTCTTGTCCCAAGCCCCTGCATTTGCCACCTTGTTTACCTCGTGCCTATTTATAGTTGCAGGCTCCAAGCCTGGCATGGGACTGTGCGATTTATACGACTATAAACCTCCAAAGGGCACTGAGAGCTGGCAGGGCATGGATAAAGACAGGGGCAGGCCTCTCAAGGTCAAAATGGCCATCTTCCCACCCCTGTTGACCTTACACCCCACTAAAGAGCAAGAGGTCATAAGGCCAGGCTCAGGCAAAGAAGAGATGAGTGGCAAGCCACAATTACCTCTTTGACTCTTCCTACCCTGAGCTTGTCCAGTTTAGGATTTGGAACAAATTAGAGAGGACCTGTTTTGTTTTGATTTCCCTTTCGGATGGGGTAGGGAAGCTCCATGTGGGAGGGTGGATCTCTTCAGAGAGTGTTTGAATTTGGAGAGAGTGGGTGAATCTAGAAAGGGGATCTGCAGCCCAGCTCCCACCTGCCCATCCGCTTAGCAGAAGGGGAAAAAGAATCATACGTAGAACACTCCTGCACTCTGCTTGCCTTCTGGGGTGCCTTTGGCAGCCTGAGCTGGCCCACCTCTCACTAAGGACAGGGTATGCTGGCATACCCAGTGCCTGAGCCACCAGTCACCTGCTAGAGCGGCACATTGCCCACACCCTTCCCTTTGGGGACATCCTCCTCTGCCCCGGGCCAACCCCCTGCTTCGTGGCCCCCTCTCCATTGCCTCTTGTCCTCCAGCCCCCCATGTGTTCCCATCCCACTTCTCCCCCAAAAGTGCCCTGCGCTGTGCCTGCTACCCCTGCTCATTCTGCTGACTCTCCCAAGCCTCCTGCAGTGAGTTTACCCCCAAACCCGCTGTACTGGTTCCAACCCCAGGATTTATCATCTGAGCATTAAGGCTAGACAGAGCTCAGTTCTATGTGTGTGTGTGTGTGTGTGTGTGTGTAAGAATGTGCTGGGTAGGTGGACAGTCACAAGTCACAGGCCAAATGTGTGTGAACGTGAAGCAGAATACAAATGCAGAATGACCTTCTCCTTGACTGCTTTGTTATTTCTCATGAATCTCTAGTCTGCTAGACTAAACCCAAGGGCTAGCGGAGGGGAAGTATCTTAGAGCTAGCGTGACCCATTGGCCGTTTCTGGACCTCCTTTGACCCTCCCTTACCTATCACCATCATGGGCCTTAGCCCCCTCAGGAGCAGACTAAATGTGGTGGGGGAAAGGCAGAGCTGGGGGTCGGGGGTTGCCCAGCTGGGGCCAGTCCTCTGGTGGGGGAAGGGCACTGGAGGACATTGAACTGTCAGTCAACATATACTCCTGCCTGGGCTTGGCTTTAGTTTTGGCCTTAGAGATGGAGTAGGCTCGGGGTAATACTCCAGGGAGACTGGGAGCTCCCAGGGGGATGAGCCTATTCTCAGGTCTACTCCTCCCTTCCCCTTTCCCAGCCCAGCACACAGGAGTGGGAAAGCAAATGAGTGAGTCAAATCAAAGCCTTTTCCTTCTCTGAGGAGCAGAGACAGGAAATGGAGAAGATTCCAGAGTCCAGAGAGTCCCTTTCAGTCACTTACTAGTCTACTTTTTACCTAGTGCCTTCTACAGGATGAGGGCTGGCAGACATAGGTCAGGTGTGTGAGGACAGGGTCTGAGGACCTGGGGAGAAATCAGGGACCTGGGGAAGGGTGGGTGCAGTGGAGAGGAACCCAGAGGACTTGCACAGGGCTGGGAGGAGGACAGAGCTTGCCCTCTTGCCCTCCCCCAGAGGGAGGCAGCAGAGGACCGTAGGAATTGCCCCATCCCGGTTCCTTTGTGCCCACTGTCCGCCAGGGAGCCCGTATCAGGGGACTCACCTGGTTTGAAGATTTCACACATCCAGCCCCTGCCCCTCTGTTGGAGAGAGAGGGGGGAAGTCAGCCTGTTCTTGACCCCCACAAGCCCTTCTATTCATTCCTAAGCAGAGGCTCCTCTCCTTCATGTCTGAAGCTTAGAAACATACTTTTGTCTATTCCCCCGGCTCCTTACATCCCTCGCCGTCACTCTCCCCAATTCCCTATCTCCCACTTCCCCACGGGGCCATGACCCAGCCCCCATTGGGGCCAGAAGAGGCCCATTCTATCTGGGGGAGATACTCTGTGCCCGCTGGGCCATGACCATGACAACTAGACATTGTTTGCATCTGATTCCCAATCTTCCCCGGGGAGTTTTGGATGAGGGTCACGCCCACATACTCCTGATGTCTCTTTCCTCCTACCCCCATCTAGGCACTCACCAGGCCTATTTATGTGGTTATGAGGACCAGATCTGGATGTGGAGGGGCACGGGAAGACGGTCCTCATGCTGTGGGTCAGGCTGGCATGGGGGCAGTGGCTAGGTGGGGGAGCTCTAAGATGTGGGCTTGAGTGAGATTAAAAAAAAAAAAAACAATGCCAGTACAGCTACAGAGAGGCAGAGCGGGAGAGTGGCAGGATGGCGCTTCTCTCCCTTACCCAGTCTCCTGCTGTTGGTGTCAAGAAGCCTGGTGCTCAGGGCATCCAAGACGTAAGGCAGCGGGCGCCTTATAAGTCATCTAGCCTAGCACCCATTTTACAGATAGGAAAAGAGAGGCTTGGAGGGGGAAGGGTGGCACTCGGTCCCAGACCGTACCACCGCTTGGCCATCCATCCACCAGCCTAGTTCTCAGATCCCACATTACGCCTCCCCCAAAGATTTGTTCCCAGATTAAGTTCTCCCTCCTCCATCTGCCCTATCGATGCTCTGTGTTTACAGCCCTCCAGATCCACCTGCCTGAGGAGCCCTGGTTGGAAAACCTCCCTTTCCTTTCCTAGTCCAGACTGGGGCTTCTTAGAGGCTCCCTTTGCAACCTGAGATGTCACTGTCTTTCTGTTAAAATGTCTCTCCCACTCTGCCTCTGCCTCTCCCTCTTTCTCTCTTCTCCAACCCTCCTCCCTCCCTCCTCCCACCAACCCCTCCTCTAGATAGAGCCCCTGAACTGCTGAGATGAATCTCTGAAGCTTATGGTTCTGGCCTGTTCCTGGTAATTGAGCTGTGCTCTCTAGTAGCGATGGGGGGAGGGAGGCAATGGTGGCCTGGGGTCTGGTCCTCCTTCCCCTGGCCTAGCGCCCCCACCCCCACCACTGTGATCCAGCAGAGCGGGTGAGGAGGGGAGAGGTGGTGATGCCTCCTCTTCTCAGCCCGCCTTCTCCAACTCTCTGTCTCCCCGGCTTCCCCTCCCTGCTTCATCTCCGGCACAAATCACATGGTGACAGCCCCATCCAACCTTTGGGGAAGGGTTTGTAAATGTGTCTTCCTTAGCTCTGATCTCCAAATTGTTCCTTTTATTGCATTTGTCACGGTGAAGATTAAAGTCCCTGGGTGGCCCGCACCACAAATCACAGTGTGCTCTCAGGAAGCGGCTGCAGGTTGGGAACTGATGGAGGGGTCTGGGCCCTGCACACACTCCCAAGCACACACTGCCATCCGTGGTGTGGACTTGTACCCGGGAACAGGAAGATGGGCCCCTGCTGTTGTCATTCTGAGCTGTTGACCCTCTTTATAGCACAGTTTGTGACCTCTTCCTCTAGACTGTCTTCCAGGCTTACTCTGCCCGTTCCAGAGCGGGTATCACTACTTCTGTGGGTCTGTCTCTTCCATTAGATGAGAGGGAAAGCTGTGTTCGCATCACAGATATTCCAAGATATGCCTCCGTATCTCTGGCCATATCGATCTCTAGGTCTTCTCCTGGAAACACTCCAAATGGGTCAAGGGCAACTCGAGCCCAAAGCCCACCAGGAACCCACGTCCGGGATCCAGGAAAATAGCTGATCCTACCTTGCCCGGCACCTCCAGACCCTGACTTTCATTCTCATCCTGCCACACAACTGGGTGCAGAAGGGGCACAGCTGAGCCAGAGGAGACACAGCAGAGGGACCAAGAGGACAAAAGCCCCCTTGTATACATGCACAGAAAAACTGTTCCTTTCCTACCCCCTTATGAGGTAGGTTTCCTGCCTGTCCCTCATGCACATTCATAACATTCAAATTTATGCCGTAATCTCCGCCGCTCCATATGTATGAGCCTTTGATGGGTGTTTGGGTTTATGGGATGCACCCAGCCCTCCGCTCCCTCGCCCGCCCACCGCCTCCAACCACTGCAAAGACGCTCGTACATAATTGACATCGGCAGATTCTTTCATTATACAAGATTTAGCATCTGCTCGGGGATTGCTCGCTCCTCACTCACTATAGATGACTTTTCCCCGAGTTTCCTATTATCAATTCAAATTAGCCCCATTTCCCCACCCAACCAGTGCAGCGTTTACACTTGACAGTGAGGAAACAGCAAGGCTGTAATGGGCTCCTCAATTATTTAGGCCCAGTTAGGCCAGGACCCAGAAGGCCTCAACAAGGGGGTGCGTGTGCGGAGGTGGGGTCATCACAGAGGGGAGGGTAAGGTCTCCACTATTTGGTCTGTTTGGCCTTCTCACAGCCCTGCACCCTCACTCTCCTTCCTGGGGAGTCCTCCCTCTCCCATCCGGGCCTCTAAGGGGCAAGACAGTCCCTTGCTGCCTCCACCCCCAGCAGCTCCTCTCTCCCTCCTCCCCGCGCCCCCATCTTGTCTTTGCTCGGTGTGAATTCCGACGGGCTACCAGCAGAAACCAGAGAGGTCATAGGCACCAGCCAGCAGCCAGGCTGGCCCCCTCCCCTTAAGATGTCTCTCTATCTTAAAGTGCATCTCTGTGAAGATTCAAGGTAGTAGGCTAGGACTTAGAGAAGGTGGCAGTAGAAAGACTGAGACGGGGGGCGCCTGGGTGGCGCAGTCGGTTAAGCGTCCGACTTCAGCCAGGTCACGCTCTCGCGGTCTGTGAGTTCGAGCCCCGCATCAGGCTCTGGGCTGATGGCTCAGAGCCTGGAGCCTGCTTCCGGTTCTGTGTCTCCCTCTCTCTCTGCCCCTCCCCCGTTCATGCTCTGTCTCTCTCTGTCCCAAAAATAAATAAACGTTGAAAAAAAAAATTAAAAAAAAAAAAAAAAAAAGACTGAGACAGACACCAGTGAAAGAGATTAGATCTGTGCTATGGCGCCCTAGGAAGAGAGAGAAACTCAGACCCAGAAACAGAGATACGTGAGAGCCTGAGGGAGCCGGGAGAGATGCTACTGGGGTTCGGGAGAAGTCACAGGGAAGAAAAAGGCTTGGGCAAGGCCCTTGCTCAGACCACACCGGCTGTGCAGAACTGTAATTAGGTCAGTGCTGCCCACCTGCTGGTCTGACTAGTCCAGGCCCAGCCTCCTGTAATAACTCTTGGGCCCAGTGGCTATTCAGGAGTCATGGGCTCCCCCGAGCCCACTAAATGGCCCAAGTACAGGACTCCAAGTCAGCATGGAGGGCCCAGGCCCTCATTGGAGTCAACCTACTGCCATCGCAAGCAGGGCTCCTCCCACGCCCCTCCTGGGAGGGGGGGGGGCATCACCCCTCCCTTCTGGTCTCTAGCCCCCAGCCCCTCCCTCTCCCTAGCCCAGATCAATTTGCAAGGGCAGTGATGGGGGAGGCAACAGGCAGGGATCTGAGAGGCTCTGGGATTAGAGGTGTCTTTCCCATGCTTTGCTTCTCCAGAATCAAAGAATTCCTCTGTCTGATTGGATTTACCCTAAGTCACAGGCGTGTGGGACCTTCTTTCCCTCAGCAACAGCTGGAAACAGCCCTAAATATGATTAATTAACGCTGTAAAAAGCCCTGGACACAATTAAGATTTATGTGTGTGTGTGAATATGCGCGCACATGCATGTGTGTGTGTGTGTGTGTGTGTGTGTGTGTGTGTGTTGGTAGGGGACAGGAGTGGGGGGTGGGGGGAGACGGGTGGATTACCAACTACCTATGGGCCCTCCCGGGGAGTGGAGTGATATGTCCTCAGAGACATTCCTCCGTTATCCATCCCAGGCAGGGGTCATGTTTTCCCGCCTTCAGCTTTTGAGCAGATTAGCTCCTTCTTCTGTCGCAGGGGCACGGGGGGGGGGGGGGGGTGATTTTCTGCTCTGTCTTCCCTGATAAAGCAAGGGGGGGCAGTGTTCTGGGCCAGGTGCCTTATCTCTTTTCCCTCCACCATAAGAAGACTGTTCTCTCCCAAACCTCAGTTCCTCTTGCTGGGTCATTCTAGGGATCAGAGACATATGCACAATCCCCGAACACAGCTGCGTAGACACAAACCCAAAGGGACGTAGAATAGGCATCTCAGAGGAATCCAAATAAACAAGCCACCAGCCAAGCTTCCCGCCCTTGGGAGATGTCTCACTTTCATCTTCAAAGACTCATGTCTCTAAGACAGGACAGAAATCATCTCTTTGGATCCCCCCTGCATCTCTAAGATGACAAAACCTCATTCAAGGGGCCCTCTCCTGACGCCTGTGTGATTTGGGCAGTCATTCCCCAAGGTGTGGACATCCTACCTTTGATAAGATGCTTGTGATGATCAATGTTATATACAATTCTGAAGTGGTGGAGACAGGAACACAAACAATTCCAAACGGCAAGTTATCTGGAAAATCAGTTCTCAGGAATCTTTGAAAGAACACTGGATTTTAATTTCTTTTATTTATTACAACTGATTGATCAACTTCTGTTTTGCTGAAATGAGTAAGCCCAAGAAGAGTTACTTAGATTCTAGCACTGATGGCCAAAGATGGAATGGACCAGAAGGAGCATGGAAAAGCTCCAGACTCTGCATCCTCTCCCAGGATCATTCTAGGGTCAGTGGCCTGAGTGCTTAAGGGTGCTTCTGCTTTATGGTTCAGTCCCAGCAAGGCTGAGGACTGCCTGGGGGATCCTTGGGAGAGGGCCATCATATATCCTGATGGCGTCCATAACAAACATGGCCTTAAACCACTAGGATTGGAGTTCAACTTCCTGATATCAAGGCTAGGGAGTGTGGGAACTTCTTGTCAGTTTCCTGACTCCACAGTAGAAGCTTGTTGTGAGGATCAAAATGGGGGGGGGGGCATTCCAGAGGTCCCAGATGCATGTGTGTTGGCTCTACCATATGGGTTAACTGTGCAGAGAGCACCCCCCCCCCTTTCCAATCACACCCTTTGGGATCTACAGAGTACCGTACCTGGGAGAAGGGACAGTATGACTTTACCAAGTCAGTTCTGAGCTGAGGCTGAGAGATAAGAGAGACAGAGGGAGAACAGAGAGACCCTGAGGGAGTTACTAATTTCCAGTTGGTGTATCCAGGATACGGGCTTCTGCCAGAGGATGGAGAGGGGTTTGGCCTGATGGGCTGGCTGTCGGGCAGACTGGTGGCTCAAACAGCCCATTCTGTGGCCTCACAGATAGGCAGACTCTCCTTCCTGTCCAGCATCTTATCACCCTGCCCCACCCTCCAACTTCCTGGGAGAAAGGGAGACTTAGGAGTCCTACGGCAGGTTCTTGAATTCGGAGAAAGTAGCTGGGAATGCGTGGGGCTTGATGTGGGGCTGGGGATACTGCTTGCTCTTAGTCCCTGCTTCACCCTTGCAATCAGCTTTCCAGAACTCTCAGCGGACATGATAGGGTCAGGCAGCTGAGGGCGACCATACTATGATTAGGTCTGTTCCTGGAACTTCCCCCATTCAGGCAGCAGTTTCCAGAGTAGAGATCCTAATTATAAGCCTTGTATTTGGCTTCCAAGAAGCCTAGAATAGAGATGGGAAGGGAATAAAGGGGGCCTTAGAGGGAATATAAGAGTGGTAGTATTTTACAGTCATCATTTATTGAGTGTTTATTTTGTGCGAGGTAGTGCACTGAGTATTTTACATACGATGTTTCATTAATGGCTGCAACCATCCTGTGAGAAACCTGCTCAGACACAGAGATTGAAGGTCCAGGGTAAAAACAGGTCCAAAGCCACACAGCTATTAAGTGGTGGATCCGGCTCTTTCCATTCAGGGGTGGCACTGCCTCCTTCAGATTTAAAATCAATATAAAACCTGAGGTCAATAGGGAAGGTGGGGGCAAGGCTACCAGGTTAACAGATTCAGCAAATAAAAGCACAGGATGCCGAGTTAAATTTGAATCTCAGATAAACAACAAATTTGGTTTAATTATGTCCTATGCAATATTTGGGACATGCTTATACCAAAAAGCTATTTGTTGTTTACCTGAAATTCAAATTTAACTGGGTATCCTGCATTTTATCTGGCAGCTCTAGGGTGGGGCCCAGGCCTGCCTCATTTCATCCAGAAAACCCTGAGGGAAATAGGCCTGAAGTCAAAGGTGGTCTGGGGGCACTTGGGTGGCTCAGTCCGCTAAGGGTCAGACTTCAGCTCTGGTCATCATCTCACGGTTTGTGAGTTTGGTCCCCCCCATCGGGCTGACGGCTCAGAGCCTGGAGCCTGCTTCAGATTCTGTGTCTCCCTCTCTCTCTGCTCCTCCCCTGCTCATGCTCTCTCTCTCTCTCCCTCTCTCTCAAAAATAAACATTAAAAAAAAAAAAAAAAAAAAGCGGTCTGAGCTTCCCGGACTGCTCAGGCGGCACCGACAACTCTCTTCTCTCTCCCTGACTGTGGCAGATGCCTCGGACAGTGGGGCAGGGCTCCGTGTAGGGCGTCTGGGCGACCTGCCTGCCCCCAGCTCTGGGGGAGTCGGAGATCACACCCATTCGCCAATCAGTAGGGATGGGCCCTTTTTCATCCCCGCAATGGGCTGCTCCACAGGCAGTGGCGGTGGACACCACTGGTGGGTGGGGGGAGCAGGGGGCACGGGGGGGGGGCGGAGAGCAGGGGGCACGAGCACAGCAGAGGTCCCCGAAAAAAAAAAATTAAAAATTACAGGAGGAAAAAAAAAAAAGTCAGGATATTTGAGATGTCAAAAAAAGCATCAAAGCAGTTATCATGGGGAAAATAAAAACTTGCTGACATTTATTGTAGGGTGTAGCGCTGAATTATATAGCGGGGGTAGGGGTGGGGGTGCAGGGGTCAGCTGTATAATCCGTTCAAGTTCTCTGACCTCTGGTGGGTGAGGCTAACTCGGGGCCGGCCCGGGAGGGGAGGGGGGGGTGGCGCTGCTCCTACTTCCCCGCCCCTACCTAGTCCCTAGGCGCTCGAGAGCCCCGCTGTCGCCCCACCTCGCGTCAGGCCCAGGCCCGGGCCCAGGTCTTGTTCCTGGCCGAGCGCCCACGCGGGTTCGCGTTCCCGCCGCTCGGCACGCTGAGCCCCGCGCGGCTCCGGCCCGGGCTCCAGCGCCTGCTCCGGCGCGCGCTCAGGCGTCCTCGCGTTCGGGCTCCCGTTTGCCACTCCCGGCTCGGCTGGCTCAGCTCGCTCGGGGCGTCTCCCTACTGAAGAATTATGTGGCATAAAGCAGCCGCCACCATCTTGAACTGGCAGTGAACTTTGCTTTCTACATATAAATACAGATAGCAATCACACCCCAATCAGCGCCGAGGCTTCAGGGCATCATCTCAGCAACTCTAACTTTCCCATTACGATAATGTGATTTTCACTCAGTCTATAATATCACCAGCCATGAATAAAGCAACTGGCTCTTTCTGTCTCTCTCTTCCCTCCCCCCTTTCCCTGACTCTCTGCCACCCTCCTCAGTCTCCTTTCTTCTCCTCCCTCACTCCCTCCTCTTCTGTCTCTCTCTGCAACCTCTCCGGATATCTGTCTTCATCTACATCTCTGCATCTCTGAGCATCTTGGCCTTCCTCTCCCTGCCTCCGCCGCCCCCCCCCCCCCCCCCCCCAGGGACTCACATTCCCTAAATACTAATGACTGGGATTTGCAGTGCCCTGGGCTCAGTTAAATTCTGCTCCCCAGCTCTGCCATCATCTGCCTTTGCCTGAAGGTGAGAAACTGCGGGCTTGGAGGTGGTGGGGGCCACCTGCAGGGTTTTGGGGGAAGGGAAGGAGAGGGGGAGGAGAATCTGGGAATTGGCTCCTCCCCTCCCCTCTCCCTCTTTCCTCCGGTGTCTGGATGGCTCTGGAAGGATCCCTACCAGGAGCCAAAGCTGGAGACTCAGGAACGGAAGGACCCAGCAGGGACAGTTGAAAACTGCCTGCTTAGGGGAGGGTCTTGGAGGCTCTGTTTTTCTGGATAGTGGGGTCCCCAAACCCAACCAGATTCCAAGGGCCAGACTATTGTGAACGGATAGAGTTGGCGAGAGGGTGCTCTGGAGAGGCCTTGGGGGGGAAAGGAGGAGCTAGCCTTCTAGGGTCACTTCTGTGTGCACTGGGCCCCAAACTCGGTAAAGCTATCTGTACTGGCGCTGCCTTTGCCAGGACATGGGATAAAAGCCCACAGACAGCCTTCATCAAGGTGTCAGCCACCTTATCAGGGCTCTTGGAAAGGCCTTCATGGACACTCTCCAGGATGACGGTGGTGCCGGTCAGGGGATTGTCCGTGCCTCGGTCATTAATTGATTCATCGCTCTGGGTTTGTATTCTAGTTCTTTCACCTACGAGTTTTGGGACCATGGACAATGCTCTTAACGTCTCGAAGCCTCAGTGTCCTCATCTGTAAAATGGAAGTATAAGAGTGCCTGTCTAGTGAATAAGATAATGCATTAACACAGTGCTTGGCACATGTGAAATGTTCAATAAATGTTAGCTGTTATTACTATTAGCAAATACTAAATAATCACTCGCTGAATGGGTTAGGCAGTATACCACAGAGTTTAAGAGCCTATGGTTTTGCAGTCAGACTGTCCGAATTTGAATCCTAGCTTAGCCACCTACCAGCTTTGGGACCTTGGAAAAGCCACTTAGCCTCCCTCACAGTTTCCTTATCTGTAACAGGAATAACGATAGTCCCTACACTTCATAGGGTTGTTGCGAAAGTGGTGCAGGCTAATCTAGTGTTTGGCGTAGTGCTGACATATGGCGAGGGTTCTAGGAATATTAGCGAGTGGGGGTCTGGCACGGCAAATCCAGCCACGAGTGAGGCACACACTGCTGAGTGTCCCAGAGACCACATTCCGTCTGCGGGCCGTTCTTTGGGCCCTTGGCTTTTTCTGTGGCTCTGGACCATTGCTGGCCTTGACCTTTCACTTCTGTGGAGGATGAGGGCTTGCTTCAGTTTCGCTGACTGTAAGAATTACAGCTTTCCAGCTGCCCGCCCGCCTGGGAGGGGACTAGGATTCCTGCCTACGCCCTTCCTTGGGCACTGGTGGAGGGAGAAGGTGGCTTTTGAATATACTGTCTTAGGCAAGGGTTACAAGGTCTAGAAGGCAACTTTTGAATTTGCTCCCGTGGGCACGGGTGACAAATTAGAATCAGACATCTGCATTCTGTCCATTTCTACATTTCTAAGTATTTATAGGTTTGTTTGCTTGTTTGCTTGCTTGCTTTTTAGTTTTTCTTGGTTTCTCTCTGAAGGATCCTTTGGAGGCATTCCAGCCTGATCTCAGATGAAAGAGAGGAAAGGGGACTCTACCCACTTTCGTCGGGCCCCGAAGGGACACCAGGTGTTACCGTGGTCAGGGCTTCAAGAGGTAGACCCAGGGGAGGAACTTAGGGGCACAGTGTTGGGCCAGTTGCTTATTTGGGTCTCTTTGCTCATACCTAGCCTCCCTGCTTGGCTCCAGGAGGGAAGAAGCTACCCTTCAAGATCCAGAGCATAACCCAAAACATTCTTCACCAAGTGCTTTAGCCAAGGGAACCAAACTCCCTACTTGGACTTGGAGTCTGGTCTTTACCCTACTCACTGTCCTTCTCAAAGACAAGACAGGCCCATGCCTTCCAGATGATCACAGTCCAGTATGAGAGACAGGCATGAAAACAAAGAAGCAGAAGACACAGTGAGAGCCAACATAATAGACATACTACAGGGTGCAGAGGGGACCAAAAGGGAGCGTGTACTCAGGTAGCACTTCCTAGAGGAGCTGGAGTTTTGCTAACAGTGGGCAAAATGGGAGGGGGAAGAGAAGAACATTTAAGGCAGGGGGAATGGCATTTGCAAAAACCTTGAGGTGTCACACAGCCTGGCACGCTTGGAGAACTCAAGCATAGAGTGTAGGGTCACTTTGATGGAGGCCAGTGGAAAGGGACAGATAGTAAAGGGCCGTGCAAACTTGACTTCTAGCCTGAAGGGCTTGAGCAGTGGAGTGATCTGCACTTCCAAAAACTAGCTCTGAGGATGATGAAGAAAATGGGGGAAGGGTGCAGCCAAAAAAGCTGGAGGTGGGAGGGTGGCGAAGAGGCTCTTCAAACTCTACAGGTAAGAGACAAAGAGGACCAGCATCTGGTGTGGCGTGGGGATACCAAGGAGTGAGGCTGGAGAGAGCCTTTCACGGAACTGACAGAATTTTCTCTCTGAGCGGGTGTGGAGATTATGAGGGAGAGGATCCCTGGATGACTGCCGGGTCTTGCCTGGGCGAATGGTTGGAAGTGACAGAGATGGAGAATAGAAGAGGTGGAATAGGTTTGGGGAAAGAAGAACTACTGAGTTCTGATCGGGACATGCATATGGTGTGGTTGTCTAGAGTACATCTCAGCGCAGGTATGCGGGAGGCCAAGAGACCGTTAAGAACTTTATCTCCACACTTTGGAAATCAAGATGTCTGACAGGGAGCTGGAGATAGTGTGTGGAGTTCAAGAAAGAAGTCTTGTCAGGGTACATGGATTGGAGAGTCAGCAGCTTCTGGATAGTAATCAAGGCCATGGGAAGGAAGTCTGTTACTTGGGAAGGACAAATGAGGGGAGAAGGGGGTAAGAGCAGAGTCTTAGGGAGTATCAGCACTTAAAGGGGTGGTTTTTGGGGTGGCTGGGTGGTTCAGTCCATTGAGTGTCCAACTCTTGATTTTGGCTCAGGTCATGATCCCAAGGTCATGGGATCGAGCCCTGCATCAGGCTCCACACTGGGCATGAAGCCTGCTTAAGATTCTCTCTCTCTCCCTCTGCCCCTCTCCCCACCTCATGCTCCCTCTCTCTAAAATTAAAAAAAAAATGCATTAAAACAAAATAGAGGGGTGGTTTTCAACCTTGGCAACCATTTGGATCAGACAGGGGACTTGAAAAACACTCAGTCGGTTAAGCCTCTGACTCTTGGTTTCTGCTCAGGTCAGGATCTCACGGTTCGTGAGTTCGAGCCCTGTTCAGCACAGAGCCCACTTGGGATTCTCTCTCTCCCTCTCTTTCTGCTCCTCCCCTGTGCTCGCTCTCTCTCTCTCTCAAAACAAATAAACTTAAAAAAATTAAAAAAGGAAAGAAAAACACCCATGTCTAGGCCCCACCCCAGACCAACTAAATCTGAATCTCTGAGAGGAAGCTGTACAAGTTCCTCAGGTTGAGAACCAATGACTTAGAGGGAGGGCAGAGGAACGGGGCTAGCAAAGGAGACTGAGAAGGAATGTTCAGGAAGATAGGGAGAGTTCCAAAGCGTCCAATTGTGCAGAATAATAATGGTTAACTCCTACCCAGTACGTGTGCTATGTCAGAGACTTTACGTGAACTCCCTGAATCCTCCTGGAGACCCTACAAGGCAGGTACTGTTATTATAATTGCCATTTGAATGATAAAGAAACTGAGACACAGGGAGGTTAAGTACTTGCCCAAAGTCACCCGACTAGCAAGCAGAAACCAGGATTCAAGCCCAGGCAGGCCGCCACCAAATCTGTGCTGCTAACCACTGTGCTAGGGCCACCTCTCTTGCCGTGGCTGAGTGAGAAGAACGTTGTTCCTGGCTTTCACACTGAGCTGATCAGAACAACCTCCCAAGGGGTCAGCTCTCCTCCCGTTCTCCTTCATCTTTCTGTCTCTTTCCTTTTTTCCGTTCACAGCAGGTCTCTGAGGGCTGCTCCTCACCCTTCTGGCCTTCTGGCTGATGGGGCTAGGCGGGGCTGGTTCTCTTGCTGAGACAACACAGTCTGCCCCTTATCAGGTGGCCACAACTATGGGCCACGTGGCCAATAGCCTCTTCATTCACCAGGCGGAGTTGATCATTTTTCTAAGCCTCCACAGTCTAGGAGGCGGGTGGGGAGTCAGGGTGATGCAGAAGGAATAGAGGATTCGACCCTCCTGGGAAGTGAGTCTTCTGGGAAGTAGATGCAGAGGTAGACCTTGAGGAAGGAGACTGGAATCCACATTCACATGGAGGGAATGTGAGCATAATCAGACACCTGGGATATCCCCTGTTAGAATTTCCAGGGGTCTGGGAGCCTGGGCAGCTCAGTCAGTTAAGCGTCTGACTCTTGATTATAGTTCAGGTCATGATCTCATGGTTCATGAGTTCAACCCCCACATCGGGCTCCTTGCTGACAGTGTGGAGCCCCCTTGGGATTCTCTCTCTCTCTCTCTCTCTCTCTCTCTCTCTCTCCCTCCCTCCCTCCCTCCCTCTCTGTCTGTTCCTTCTGCACTCTCTCTCTCGCTCTCTCCCTCTCTCTCAAAATAAATAAACTTAAAAAAAATATCTGCCTGCCTAGGCTGTTACAAAGATCAAAGACAATGCTACGTGTAAAGCTTCCCACTCAGAGTTAAGTGTAGAATTCCCAGGGGTCTTCAAAAAAACATACTGCAAGGGCCACCTCTGGAACAATTGGATCAGAATCTCTGGGGCACGGTGGGTTTTAAAAGCTCTGCAGGTGATTCTAAAGTGTAGCCCGGGTTGAGTACCACCACCTCAAGAAGAGCTCTGGATAAGTACGAAATGGCCCTGCTTCTAACCTTACTTTTGTTACTTCCACGCTGGGATGTCTTAGGAAACCTACTGGACCTCTTTGAGCCTCAATTTTTTTTTTTTTCTGTAAAGTAGGGGTAGTAATTCCATCCCTGCCTACTTTTTACAAGTAGTTATGATGCTCAGGTAAACTATCAGATATGATGTATAGGACACCATACAAAAATGAGGTGGAATTAACTCATGCAGACATTAAAATGCAAATAAGCTAGGGGCGCCTGGGTGGCGCAGTCGGTTAAGCGTCCGACTTCAGCCAGGTCACGATCTCGCGGTCCGTGAGTTCGAGCCCCGCGTCGGGCTCTGGGCTGATGGCTCGGAGCCTGGAGCCTGTTTCCGATTCTGTGTCTCCTTCTGTCTCTGCCCCTCCCCCGTTCATGCTCTGTCTCTCTCTGTCCCCAAAATAAATAAACGTTGAAAAAAAAATTTTTTTTTAAAAAATGCAAATAAGCTACTCTGTCCACTTAACACAGGTAGGTGCACTTGAATACACACACACACACACACACACACACACACACATGACAGCTGCTGGTTGTGTTCTGAAAGCAGAGCTGTGATTTTCTAGACACGGCCTTTTATGTTTTTAGCCTTCAGAATGTGCCATTAAAATATGGAGAGATGATCTGGGGTGTGTGTGTGTGTGTGTGTGTGTGTGTGTGTGCGTGCATGGGCGCGTGCGTGCGTGTGTGTGTGTTTAAATGATTGCTAAAGTGCAGCATCATTTGAGTCTGCCTGTCAGCCTATCAGAAACGTCATCTATAACCTTCACTGTTTGCAGTTTAATCTCCCCTGCCTCCCCACGGGCCCTGTTCTGACATTTTAAACCCCATAAATGACAGTAGTGCTCTAAGCCATTTTGAAAAAAGCCAAGCATTTGGAAAAAACACACATAGAGACATACCCCTAAATTCCCCTTCCCCTGAACACATGCTCACTCACGCTCATAAGTGGAATCACACACATGCTCACATCCCTGTGCTGGCCGATTTGGGAGAAGTCACAGATACAGCCAACGTGAGTGCACGTGCGTGACAGCAGGCCACAGATGGATGGAGGCATGGCCGCGTATCTGATGCCCGTGCACGCATTCCAGTGGACCCACAGCAGACATACCTTTCTGCTGCCGTCCTCAAGTCCCATCCATTCTCCTGCTCCTTGGCCTTGAAAGACAGTGGAAGAAACCAGGGTCTTTGAAAGCCTGGTTCTGAGAGCAATGGGGTGACAGGAAAGGCTGACAGGCCCCAAATCGTACAGTGTCAGGCTAAGATGTATATTAATAGGCTCAAGGTCCCCACTCTTGGAAAGCCCAGGGATAGAAGGGGATAGCTAAGCAAAGTGCACTCCACCCTCTCAGCAACCAGATAGCTTACCACATTTGGGGACTAGAGTGAAAACAGGAGACCCAGAAATACTTACTAAAGGGATGTCGTGTCTGAATGTAGAAGGTAGCGATGGTGAGCTCCACAGAGGCAGGTCTCTATCAGCTCCCGGCTGTATCCCTCGGGCCTGACACGGGGTCTGCGACACACCAGAGGCTCGTAAATACTTGTTGAATACATGACTAAAAGAATGTATAAGCTCTAGAGTGAGTGAGTGTGTGTGTGTGTGTGTGTGTGTGTGTGATCCTGATGGTGTTGGAGATGGGAGATAGGCCAGTTAAAGACAGTTTCTTAGAGAAGACGAAAAGTTCCAATCTGGGACTGGGACAGAGAGGCCCATGTCACATCTGGTATCCATGTGTTCCAGGGTACGTGGCTGGCTTTTCCTGCTTTGGACTGTGACTTTACAGCAAGATGTCCCCACTCAAAGATAAGACGGACTTCCAAATGAGGTGGGAGATGGTATGAGTGGTGAATTAGGATTACCTTTGTGCAGTCCTGGGGCATTTTCCTGAGCCGGGGAACTTGTCTCCTTAATGTGCAAGGCATATGTACCTGCAGAGGATAGGGACAGCCCTGCTGATGCTGAGGGGCTCTGTGGATCCTTTGTGGCACGGCTGGCTCCCGTGGCTCTCCCTCCCACCACCTCAAGTGATCATGTACTGTAAGGAACTGGTTTCCATGGCAACCAATTAGTGTCAGAAAGCGAGGGCTGTGATGTCAGAATGGGGGGTAGGGTGAGAAATTTCCATCCCCCATATCCCTGGCTCCTGGCTCAGTGTCTGCTGCTTCGCAGGGAAAGCTCTAGAAGAGATGCAGGACATTGCACTCCTGAGAAGCACACGTTCTGGGTCAGGGCCCAGGAGTCGGGACAGAGTAGAAGCTCTGATTCACCTGGCAGTGTCCCTACCTGCCACTCGACTCCAAAATGCTGACAAGGCAGTGGGCCCAGTAGAGAGACAGTGTGGGCGTACTCAGAAGGGTAACAATAATCTGAGACCGTTGCCTGCGCTCCTCCCTCTTCCCTGGGAGAGGGATCCTAGGCTTGCTTTATTCGTTGGTGGGGTGGCTGTGAACAAGGCCCAGAAGGAAGGAAGTCTTGGCTCAAAGAAGCCTTGTCATACAGCTAGTATAAAGGCAGGGCTACAGTATAGTTAAAGCATCCTAGACTTAGTCTTCGCTTCAAGGAGAAAGGGTTTCAGCGTAAAGCTTGTCCAGAGTGACTTCGCCCACAGGGACCCTGTTCTCGGGCCTCATTTGAGATTTGTTGTCACCCCCCCCAAAGGCTGGATGTTTTGGTCTATGGGAGGAAAGTACATGCTTTAAATAAAAGGGTAGGGAGCCCAGCTGGGAATACATCCAACAGTGTAGGAGAGATATCTGGTAGGTACTTAGCTCCTGATTCTTAGGGCAAAGAATGAGATATGGGTAACAGAACTCCAGCAGTTTGAACCTCTAGGTCTTTGGGACCATGGTTTAGCTTCTCGAGGGATAGTCTGGCCAGTCTGGGGAGGTCATTCCAATAAGAAGACAAAAGGCAGAATGCAAAGAACCTTGTCTGTAGGGGAGAAAAGAAGGTTGGCCGTTCATTCACTGGACTTCAGGCCAAAGTATGTTCCCCCCATCACACCAGCCGGGCAGAGCCTGCCGTAACAATGAGGACGACGATGATGATGAGAGACAGCACTATATTTTCATAGCTATATTTTCATAGCCCGCCACAAAACACCCTCATCCTGCAGTAGCCCCATGGGTGGGTAGGTAGGCAGGACTCGTCTGCAGGTTGGTCTGGAGGCAGACTTTGGGATGGAGACCAAGGCGCTAGAACTTTCCTGGCGAGTGCCCTTGGGATTATCACCAGTGCAAGAGAAGGCATTTCTCCAGAGGGAGAAATTGGGCTGCGCTGTAGTCTCAGAAAAAGGCCTTCACCAACCTCAAGGGAACTCTGAGGCAGGGATGGCCCTTCTGAACGGTCCCGAGGTAGGGAGAGGTGGCTGGGCCTTCATATGTCCATGGTGACAAGGCATTGGATGCAGGCTGCCCAGGGAAAGGCATGGCCTTAGGTGAGACAGCTCTCTTCGGCAGAGACAAATCCAAGGGAGCCTGACAGGGCAGGGCAACAGTTGGAGGCCCTCCCTCAGTACCCAGGAAGCACAGCATTGCACCCCAGCCTCCGCCATAGCAGTTACCTCTCTCCTTTTGAAGATGACGAAGCTGAAGTTCAGAGAGGTGTGATGAGCTCTTTGTCGCACAGCTAGCACAGAGGAAGGGCTACAGCATAGTTAGTCCCAGCATCCTGGACTTAGTCTTTGCTTCACGGAGAAGGGGTTTCAGTGGCAAACTAGTCCAGAGTGACTTTGTGAGTACATCGTCGAGCGATCACTCGCCCTGGGCTCCATGGAGGATAGACGGTAGGAGCTTGGGGGGTGATGGGGGGCTGGAAGGGGAGCTCAGGGTACTACACCCCAGGGGCAGACAGAGTCAGGGTGCGGCGACCCTGTGCCAGGCCTCCGGAGGGCCCGCTCAGCTCTGCCGAGGTCCAGGGAGCCTCCTTTCCCTCTGGAAAGTGGAGACTGTGGCCTTCATCCCTCTCAGCGCAGGCCACAGAGCTGGCTGATCTGGGTCGCAAGAGAAAATTTCCTGACAGATGTGTCGGATTGGCCAAACGATGAGGGGCTTTGAGGAAATCATTCTGCCTGCTTGATGCCTGGCCCTTGGGCCTGCAAGAAATGAAGCCCTGTGGGTCTCCCTGGGGGCTTTTTGGAAGGGGGCGGCACGGCAGTCAGCAGGGGTCCAGCAATGGTCAACCCCCTCCCTGGCCAGCCCCAGGGGCAACAGCCACCTCCGGAAAGTCTGGCAGAAGATGTTTGCTGGGGGACTGACAGAGGGGAAGGAGGAAGCAGACAAGGCGACAGAGGTGAGAGATAGCAAGGTTCCCAGAGAACAGGGAAGGAGCTGGCTCTCTCAGAACTAGCCATTCCCGCAGAAAACTGAAGAACCGAAGTGCCCAGTCTGGGCTTGTTCGCAAGCTGCTGGACCGGGCCACTCAGGTGCTATTCAGGATTTTGGAGGTCATCGAAGAGGGTTGTATGTATATGTGGTGGGGTTGGGGCGCGAGCCATGAGGGTGAGTGTGGGAGACAGAACGAAGGGAATCCACACCCCTCCCTCGCCTTCCACGTTGGAGTTGCCGAGTCCACAGCCTGGGAGGGACAATGGTTCTTACTCTTGTTTTTCTCCACTCTTCCTGCCTAGGAGGTGGGAAAGAGCCTGAGCCACCACAGGGGGAAAGACCCAAAGGTGCAAGGGGCCGAGGGACAGGGACCCAGTGGCAGCTCCGGGGTCTCTGCTAGGGAGACTCACAAGGACTTGCTGGTCCCCACCCAGTCCCTCCTTTGCCCTGAGAGTGATGGGCACGTGGCCCACAGTCCTTCTTGCCCTTTTCTGGGAGGCAGGAGTGAACAGCGATAGCTTCTGTCCAGGAGACCCTGATTGGAAAGGGATTGTTAGTTTTTTGGTTTTTGGTTTTTGGTTTTTCAACTCTGCCGACTTGCCCCTCCCCGCGTACAAATTCCCCTTCGTGACCTTGTGACTCTTCCACTAGGTCTCCTTTCTTCTTGCTTCAAGAAAAAGCCAGGCGGGGAGGGCTGGGGACCAGGGAGGGAGGCGAGGCGGCGGAGAGGCTGAGCCGATCGCGGGTCTGCAAGGTGCAAAGCAATCAGCGCAGCCGCTGGTGAGCGGGGTCACTCAGTAGTGTGCACATCAGGGTGAAATCCTTTCAGCTCTTCTCCAAACCCCTAGTGAAAGACAATCAGGCTCGCTGTCACCGAGCTAATTCTGTCTATATAAAAGCAGTAATGAAATTCACGGCAGGATTACCCTCTCCATCCAATGGGCCAGCGTCGTGGTGACATATCTCTCTTATTGCCCGAATGTAACACACCATCTAATTTACGTCGTGTAGCGAGCAGGAATGAAATGTTCATAAAGAATTGCTGCATCTCGTCACCTTAACTGCGGCCCGGGGCTCTGAGGCATCTGTCAGGGAGAGGAGCAGGAGGAGGGAGGGCGGGCGGGGCTCAGGGAGCAGCAGCCGGGGGCAGGCGTTCTGGGGGGTTGTTGTTTCTTAATAGGGTGAAGTGGAGACAGAGGGA
Source organism: Prionailurus viverrinus (assembly GCF_022837055.1). Taxonomy (NCBI): domain Eukaryota; kingdom Metazoa; phylum Chordata; class Mammalia; order Carnivora; family Felidae; genus Prionailurus; species Prionailurus viverrinus. Next base: position 60,396,160 of record NC_062571.1, read on the forward strand.
GGTAGGGGCTGGGGGGGGGCAGCTAGGGAGAAGAGCGGGGGAGGGGGCACGGAGGGCCTTGGGAGGCAAGGATCATAAGGGTAGGATGAAGTGGTCTGTAGGGAGTGTTTGGAAGTCGATGTAAGTGTGGGGAGCCAGAGAATCTGAGAGTATGTTTGGGTTTGGGTGAGTCTGGGAGGACAAATGAGTGCCTCAGTGGGGGTTGGTTGGGAAAATGACCCTCTAAGGTGCCTCCCAGATGCTGCAGGCTATCTTGTAGTCTCTCTCATTCTCTGGAAATGGAGATGCATCCACCTCCAAAGGCTATCAGAACGAAACTCTTGGGTGGACGAGGTAGGAGACCTTTTCTAGAAGTGAACAAGGAGCAGACAGATGCTAGGAACAAGTTTTACAGAACTAGGAGTTCCCCATGGCTCCTCTGCTCCCTCATCTGTCACTGCACGACCCACCATCAGTGAGCCATTTCACTTACCTCCCCCCCTTTCTATTTCCACCCCCTCGGTCCAAGGCCACTGCTATCTGTTGCCCGACTGACTCAACCCTCTCTCGACTGTGGTCTCCACAGGTGCCTTCCTGCTCCCTCAACTTCTTGCCCCCTCAACTCGGCCGAGTGGTGGTCATGTCACTACTACGGTCCCTCCACTCGAAACCCTGCTATAGTGTCCCCTTGCTTTTAGGGTGAAGACTGGAACCCGTGACTCCAACGTCTTTGCCTCACACTCTCCGTTGCAGGCCATGCTCCAGGCCATATTGGCCTTTTCCTGTTGTCTCTGAATGTGCCACATTCTAAACAGCCACTGGGGCTGTGTGTGTGAGGTTGCCTCTTCTTGGAAGACTCCTCTCAGGGCAATAGACCACTCCAGCATGGCCTTCACTCCTCCCATTTCGGGTATCAGCTGGCATGTTACATCCTGGAAGAAGCCTTCTGGGCCTACCCAGACTTGGCTAGTGTTCTCTTCCTTGATATGCTTTCTTAGCATCATTTACTTCCTTTTCAACACAGATCATACATTGTAAGGATTCTGGGTTTTGTACAACTATTTGATGACAGTCTGTATTCTCCCACTGGGCTCCCATGATCTCGTGAGAGCAGGGGCCATGTCTATTTTGCTCACCATTGTAGCTCCAACACCTGGTACAGTACTCAGGAACATTGTAGCCACTCACTGAGTGGCTTAAATGAAGAAATGAGGGGCCCGAACAACCACTACAGGGGTAGAAACCCTTCTCCTTCCTTCTTTCATTCATTCAGCAAACATCTACTGAATGTCTCCTAAGGGCCAGGCATTGTCACAGGCACTGTGGCCGCATGGCAAACAATTGAAGACATAGTCCCTTCCCCTGAGGAGCTCACAGTCAAGGGAGGGAGAGAGACAAACTCTGGTGCTAAACCTGTCCTGTGCTGCTCACTCCAGAGAGAAGCTATGTCCTGGGCCCATTGTGAAAGTCACCTACGAGAAGTGGCTGAGCTGGGGCCATATAAAATTCTCCTAAATTTCCCCCAGACATAGCTCAGTCACCACTGGGGGGAAGATACAGCAAAAGAAAGAGACTTTATTAAAGGGGCATAATTGGATTTCTTTTACTAGTGCTAATAAGAAGCATTTACTGAGAATCAACCATGTGCCAAGCTTCTCTTCTCATGTAACCCTCACAATAACTGTGACACCTAGGTATTATTATCCCTGTGTTATAGATGAGGAGACTGATGCCAAATGAGTTTTTTTAATGTTTATTTATTTTCGAGAGAGAGAGAGCACGAGTAGGGCAGGGGCAGAGAGAGAGGGAGACACAGATTCTGAAGCAGGTTCCAGGCTCCGAACTGTCAGCACAAAGCCTGACACGGGGCTCAAACCCAGGAACTGGGAGATCATGACCTGAGCCGAAGTTGGACACTCAACTGACCGAGCCACCCAGGTGCCCGTGAAGCCAACTGAGTTTAAATAGCTTGCCCCAAAGAGGTCACCCGCTTGTCACACAATGGATGCTCAATAAATATTTATTGAGTGAGTGAATGAATGAGACACTAATAAGTAAAAAAGACAGGAATCAAACCTAGGCTTTCTGGCTCCAAAGCCCTCGGTATTTCTACTACTTATTTCAGGCAACTATTTTTGGACTCTCAGGGTCTGGTCTGTATTGGCGAAATAAACTGACGTTGGACTCTAGACCCATGCTTCCTCCTGACCCAGACCCTAGCCTCTCCACAGACACGGGATACCTTAGAAGACCAGACCTGAATCTCTGTGGGGAGATGCCCATAATGCAAACCCTTCCCAGTCCTGCCCTGTCCTTCCTCTAACACCCCAGGCTTGTGTTAGCTTAGTAAAAAGTCTGGGAAGGTCTTTGTGGGAGATGGAACATCATTCCTGTGTGTATAGAATCAACCACATCTTGTAACGTGTCCCTTTTGATTAAGCCATGTGGTCCTTTCTCACGAACTCAGAGATATTTACTCACCAGATGATATGGATCTGTGTGGACATGTTGTGTGTGGACACGTGTTCATGGATGCATACGTGTGCATCAGTGATCCTCTCGTGGCACCAGTTCTCTCATATCCCATGATATGCACTTTCCAAGTATGCAGACCCCTGAGTCCGCACCCTGAAGTTCCCGCCTCACGGATGTCTCCAGATATATGCCTCTGTAGCTGACTTTTCCTCTTGCTTCTGTCCTCTACCCAGGAAATTATGTGACCCTCCAGCTAATGTTGGCAAGCCGCAGAGTAGGATTGTGCGCCACGAGCTGCCTCTTATTTTGAGGAAGTTCTGTTCCCTGGCAGAGAGTAACTTTCTCTGTCAAAGAGCTAGTGCATAGATGCATCATCAAAGAGAAAATATATGCCTGGCACACAGTAATCTCTCAATTCATGTCAGATATTAACACTATTGTAGCTCATTTGTCCTCCCTGACCAGAGGGCATCCCTCCTCCTTCCCATAGCCCTCCTAGGGCTGGAAGTTCAAATAGCCCCGTCTCCTCCTGCCAGGGAGCTGAGTGAGGCTTGGTGCACTTACAAGGATCTCCTGGGTTTATAGGGCTCCAGGCCATTGCCATCTATATCTCTCAGTAGGACAAAAATCTCAACACACCCCTGGCAAGTAGGAGTCACTCATATTTTTTAAAGTCTCCATAAAATAAATCTCAAGAGTCTCTTTAGACACTGCATCCAAAACCTTAAACTCCTAAGACACAGATTGTTTCCTAAACCCATTCTTCTGTAGCTGACATCTTTTCTCCTGGGCCAGACCCGAGGCCAGACCCACTGGCCAATGCCCATCGGAGAAGCACAATTTCAGTCATGATGCCTGATACTTCTAACCACTTCCCTCTGGCCCAGGTGGCCTACCCTCCCAGCTAGCGATCAGTTTTGTGGCTCTGCCAGGAGCTGACATCCTAAACCAGACCCACTTCTTCAGGTGAAGCAAGATATCATTGAAGTTGGATGGATACAAAGCAAGGGCAGGGCAGGGGGAGAACGAGAAGGGGAGATCACAGCAACCATCGCAAGGAATCAGGATCCTCCAGACAATATCTGTCTTTCAGTTGGCATCAGGCTTTCCTCTCACGGTCTGTGGAAACCCAGGGGCTGTGCCTAGGCGTATATTAAGTTTTGTTTGACTGTCTTTGGACAGACAAGAGGAGGGAGGAAGATTCTGTGGAATAGAGAAACTAGGAGAGGTTGGTGATGGATTAAAAATTGGAATCCAACCCTGTCAATGTGTTTATTTCATTTCCATATTCTCCTACCCCCTTTATTCCCACTCCTCTTTTCCCTTCCCCCAGACTGACATAAAATGATACCCTGATGGCTATTTCAGCTGCAACCCTATATACCCAGGGAAGCCTGAGCCCCCCAGCTGCTGGCCAGCTCTGATCCCCTAATCCCAGAGGGACCAGCTGGTCAGAGTTCTCAGGGACGGCAGACCTCAAGTGCAAATTTGGCTTCTGCTTCCAACAGACTCTGATCGTGGCCAGATTACTGAGCTTCTCTGTGTGCTGGCTCTATTATCAGCATCCTGCTCCCCCGGTACACATACTACCCCAGATGATAGAAGCATCCTGAATTTCTTGAAACACTATTCTAGAAACGCACCTTTCCATTTCCCATTGTAATTACCACATCGGAATTTAGTCCCCATGCAGGTTAGCTTGATCTTGGGTGGGCCAGTCCCCTTCACTATTGGCCTGGACGGCTGTTTAGTCATCGGCCAGCAGGAGAGAGAGTGGGTCAGTGCAGCTCAGCCCTGCTGCAGAGTGCACGACCCATTATGAGAACAGAGAAGATAATTTTCCAGCCTCCTGGCATGTCTGAGGGCTTTGTGAGTACCTACCGATAACACATGGTTTAAAACCGTATCCGCGGAAAGCAACAAAGAGGATCCAACCTGCTTGGAGTTCAGTTGATGGCGAGGGGATGTCTGACACGTCGATAAAACTGAAAGGCCCTCGAAATGAAGAGTAATTGATGACTTGGACAAACAGGCATAAATTCCTGTTAAGTGTGGCTCAACGCCCTTGCTCTCCAGGCCCCCCACCCCGGCCGGCCCCCCACAACCAGGAACTTGGTTTTGGTGGTCATTACCTGCTCAGTGTCATTAAATTCTCTGGTAATCCGCAGGGATATGTAATTATGCTGTAGTTAGTGGTTGTTCACTAAGTAAACCCTTGGTGTACTTACCATGTAAGTCAACGGTATTTACAGGATATTTTTTCTGCCTGTAACTCAAAGCCTTACCGAAACAAATTGGAATTGCCTTCTGGAGGCCGTTGTTATAAATTACAGACCCAACATCTGTCCACATCTGCAGTGTCTAGACAGCCTGTCTCAGCTACAAGAGAGGAGAGAGATGAACGGGGGAAAGCCAGAGAGACGTGAGGAGTGGCAGAGGGAAATCTCAGATTTTTCACAATTTTTCTCTTCTGAGGTTTACCCAGATGAATCCCATGCTGACTTCTGAAATGGACCTGAGTCTTCAGCAGCCCAACACCAAGCTCTGGAGAGTTCGGGGCCCGGTCATCGCCCCTGGATGTATTGGTGATGCAGCTTCTTCCATTGGGCCCCTCTCTGCCCTGACAGGCTCTCAGAGGTCACAGCCGGGCCCAGGGCCCCGGAAGATGGAGTTACAAATACGAGGCTGACTGCGGCCAGATCAGGAGAGTCGGCCTGTTCTCCCAATTCCTTCCATCCCCTCCCCTGCTCCCTGACTCTTCCCCCCACCTGGTTTTTCAGGGCAAGGCATTCATTTGCCTGCCTCTCCTGTGGTCCCTTTCTTGCACCCACGATAAGGAGCCTGCCCGTCAGCTGAGTGATTGTATTTTTTTACAGTTCCTAGCACAAACCTTCTCATTTATATGTAAAGCAGCCATTAGTCATAGCTCCGTTCCCACACACTGCCTGATGTACAATCACATTTTGCAGCGGATGAATCTTTCCACACAGCTGCTCTGCTATGAATAATCCGTCTCCAGGCCCATAAATCAGAAAAAAATCATGCACCTCGTTCGCCTGATCCTTACACAAAGTCATATATTTTACATGAGGACGAGCTAAATATTCATGAGTCTTAAAGGCTTTTTTCATAGGCACTTGTTGGGGTTGTTTTCTACTATTGGGGGGATACCGGGTTGTATTTAGTAGAACCAGGGATTTTGGAAAGGAGAGAGGAAAAGGAGGTGGGAGAGGGTGTGTGTGTGTGTGTGTGTGTGTGAGAGAGAGAGAGAGAGAGAGAGAGAGATTGATTGAGATTCCAAGCTTATCTCTTAGTCTAAGCGTCATGTGGGACAAAGGATGCTCATGTGAGGTCTTAAAAACATGATAAATACTTGTTTACTGAGCTTCCATTCTGCTCAGAGCCATGGATATTGCCTCTCTGACCTTCAAGGTCATTTCACGAACCTTTGCCTCCTCACCCGTGCAGCAGTGATTTGGGCCCTTCTCTGTGTAGGGAAGTGGCTGGGAGACCCACCTGGATCTGATGAAAGCAGGATTTGGGGGTGAAGGAGGGGAGACAGTGGGGAAAGAACAGATAGATGTAAAGGAAATCACTCTCATGCTAACAATTCCCTCTGACCTACACACAACTTCAGGCCTCTAGCAGCTTCCTAGTAATTTGTTTATAGCCCATTTTTTTGTTCCAGAGAGCACTTAAGGTAGCTTTCCTCACCCTCTGGTTTATTTCCCTCCCCTGGGCTATCTCCTTCCCCTCACCCCCTTAACCTCAGGCCCTGATCACTGTACTATGCTCTGCGTAAGGCTTCTGCTCAGCCGGCCCATACCGCATACTCTCCCATACTGCTCCTCAAACTCTCTTTTCCCCTAAATGCAAAATTTGATCCCTCCAAAGAGCCACCTTCTGTTAAACAAGGAGTTACTTGCCTTGCCCCCCCTCCCCCCACCCCACCTTCCCTAGCCAACCCACTCATCATAGTAACCCCGCCGCTGGCAGGTGCTTCTTCATTTTTTTTCCGGTACTCGTGCAGCATATGTGTGTTCGGTGGCCTTGTCTGACTCATTAATGCCATGGTCTGCAGTGGTGATGATGATGTGCCCTCACTTCCCTTGGAAGGGTAGAAAATTCTTCCTGGGTTTCACTGACAAGATTAAGGACATATTTCTAGGTAGAGGTTTCTTGGATTCAACTTTAGTTCTGGAAACACACAAAAGCCCTCAGACCCTTTGAGCTTTCAGTAGATAGTGATAATGACTGGGTCCCAGTGGCTGTTCTCAGATGAAGAACTATGTCAAAACTGTAGTGGCAACTCTGTGGGGAAAATCACTTCTCTATTTAACAGATGGGCAAACCGAGGCATAACCCTGGCAGATTTCTTTCTCAAAGTCAAATCACGAGGAGATGACAGGAAGCTGCAATGATATCTGAGTTAACTTTTGTGAGTTTGACTCAAGGCACCCGGCTTTTCCCACCAACCCCCAGGGCCAGAGGCCAAGGATCAAAGCCTTTCCCCATTTCTCTAAGTTCTTTGGGCTTGTGTACTACTCTGCTCCCTCTTGCTCCACCTGTCCTCAACCCTCTCTTGCTAACGCTCACAAAGAATCAAGTGAAAAACCCGCCAGAGAGGAGGAAAAAGTCCAAACAATCACAGATGGCAGACTCGCACATTTAATTTAAAATCATTCTTTATTATCCAAAATATTAAAATTAAAGCTATAATGCCCAAAGGAAAACACAGATTAAAACCCCCTATGTTTCACTGCCTCTTCCTCAGGGGGTCCCCGAAACACTGAGCAAGAATGCTTTGAAAAGAAAGCAGGAGTGCAGGCGCAAAGAGCCAGCTGTAGATCACTGAGCCAAACACTCAGTGACTGACCCAATCAGCTTCCCTTAAAGCCAAACACCAACTGTTTCATATGCAATTAATGATTGCCCTGGCAAGTGAAAGTGCATCAAGTCGTCACAGGTATCCTTGAACGAGAAGACACACAGCAGTCACAGGTAGCTCGTCCCTGGTATCTACATAATGATATTACCAGGCTAATCTAGGCTCAGAGATTTAATTCTGCAAAACACCATGCGCTAAATATTTATATTCATAAAAGGACTAAGGGGAAAAATGCCCATGTGCTGCCTCTAGGCTCCCCATTTGTCTAAAATAGGTTGCTGGATCATTTACTGTACGGTTGGGGGTCAAGGGCATCAGTCAAGTGTCAGTAGAATCCCGGTGTTTCTGGCCTGCAACTTCACCTTTTGGAAGGGGCTCATTGCTAGACTGGGGATTTGGAGGTACCCAAGAGAATGCAAAGCTCCTTCCTTCTCTGGAGATGCCAAAGCCAAAGAGGAGCCTTCCTCGTATGTCGGAGCTGAGAAGGGGCAGAAGAATGGCTGAGAATATCTGTTCCCCATTCTCTGGCGCCGAAAATCAAAGTCCAGAGGGGGACGAGAGACTGTTAGCATCGTCCTTTACACATCTCAAATTCTCATTTGTAGATACCATTCCAGTTATTGATGCTACTACCATGCTTGAACTATAACATTGAAGAGGGACTCTTCAAATAATCATAAATAAATCAGTGCTGATGGCCTTTTGGATTTGTCTCTGTTTCCTCCTAATTCTGAGTCATAGTCCTTACTCGAATGTTCTCATTGCAGCACACTGCTGGGCCTGAGTGCCTCCAGCATATAAGGCACAGGACCTAACCCGGCTTGGCCTAGCCCCTCTCCTAATGGGATTGCCAGGATCACTTCTGCGTCTGTCCTGGAGACTGCTCTCCTCTTCCCACTGACATCTCACACCCAGTTCTTTCAACCCAGACCCCTCTGCCCTTCCTCTCTCCTTGGCAGACAATGCAGATGATGGAGCCTGTCTGGTTCCCCGTGCACGCCATGACTTGGAGCCTTCAGCAACTTTTCCACCACTCTGAGTATTGTAGTCAAGATGGGATCAGCTAATAAAAATTACATTGGTTACAATCCAAAAAGATTAACCAGCCTTAAGGGTTTCATGGCTATGCATTACACTTTTCAATTTTCCTACAATTAAGCTAGCAACAAATAATATTGACAAATAAACTGCCAGATCCGCTAGCTGAAGCCCAGCTGTGGGAAGGAGGGTGGTTAGCCCTTGCCTAATCGGAAGGTCCAGCCTGTGAGTTCTAGCATGCCGGGGCATTGGCACTTGAGCCGTATAGGTGGAGGGGTGATGAGGAATGGGTGCCGGCTGCTGTGCTCCTAAATGAGAATAAAAAAGATGACGATCCTGACTCTTGACCTGCTGTCACCTCTGGGGAGTTTTCCTGGTTGCACTGATTTCTCAATCTCCTGCTCGAGAAAATCCAGGAGGTCTATATTCTTATGAGGCAGAACGATATCAACTCATTAATTAATTTGGAGTCCAAGATCCAAGGCCTGAAATAAATTAGACCTAGGGCTAATAAAATTGGGGGGCAGGTTGAGATGAGAGTCTCCCCCGTAGGAAAGCTCTCCCACACAGATGCTGATAGAGGTCTGTGGAGGCCAGACTTTTCCCTGCTTGGCTGCCCCGGCGCTAGGGAGGGCAGGAGGCTGCAGGATAGTCTGGAACCCGTCTGCACTATTTCTAGTGCTCAGTGTTGGAGAAGAAGACCATGGGAGCAAGGGCTGCGAAGGGAATCAGGATCATTGTTGTTATTTAATGAGAATTTACCATGTGCCGGGCGCTGGGTTAAGTGCTCTCACTTGGCAATTTATTTAATCCTCATCATCTGTGAAGTCGATCCCATTCTCTATCCCCATCTTACAGTTAAACTTAGAGAAATTAAATAGTAGCTCATGGATTGAACCCAGGTTTGGGTTCTAGAGCCTGTGCTGTTAACCACAAAACTGTTGAAAACTGCCAAGTGATTATAGGTACAAGAGAACTCTCTTTCTACAGCAGGATCTAAATTCTGATCTAAGCTAGAAACAGGACATCTAGCCTCAAAGTTAGGTTCGTTTTGATGCTATGTTTGATCTTCATCAAAATCCACAAATATCTGTCAAGAACCCAGGATCCTGGGCCCAATGGGAGACTGAGGGACTGTCCTTTGTTCCTCAAATTATGACCTAAGGACAGTCTTTAACTAAATCATCTGGGAGGCTTGTTAAGATGCTGGTTCATGACCCCCACCCAATCTTCTTGATCAGGATCTCTGAATATGGGGGCTCGTGAGCTTGCTGTTTAACAAGCTCTCCGGATGATTATGCAGCCAAACGTGGGAAACAGTTGGTATAATCTGTGAACACTGGCTTCCAGTAGTTTCAATCAGATCCCGAACCTCCACTGTGGTATCCAGGCCACCAGTCTGACCCTAGGTGGCCCTCACCTGCACTCTCCCCGATCGTTCCAGCCTTTCATACACGCCAGCTGTGTTCTGCTATCTTCGTTCTAATTCACCCTGGTCCTCCCCCTCACCTATGTATACCTTCCCCTCCACTCCTCACTTGGATCTGGGTTTTACATACGTGGGCCTGGTATGGCGTTTTTCTCTCCTCTCCCTCTCCCCCTCCTTTTAATGTAATTTTTATTTAAGTGTAATATACATACAGAAAAGTGCACAGAATAATAAGGTTACAGCTCAATGAATTTCTTCAAAGTGAATATACCCGTGTAGCCAGCATGAAGTCTCTCTCTTTTTTTAAAACACAAATTTGACTCTAAATAGCACCAAAGAGTAATTTAAGTCTTAATCTCTTAAAGGGACAGCAAAGAAGGGAAATTCCACCATACATCACTGCTTAAAGACCTCTGCTTATAGAAGCTTCTCCCCACCAAAATCTTTCTCCCTTCTTCCACTCTTCCTTGTCACAAATACTTATTGAGCAACTACCACATTAGGTGCTGGCTAGATAATGCTGAACAAGATATACCTGAGTCCTGATTCAAGGGCACTTGTAGTCTCACGGGGGAGACGAATGAAACACAAGTAAGCAAACAATAATTCTGAATTACGATGAATGCTCTGAAGGGACTAACTGGGTGCCCTGATGCCTGCCCAGTGAGACAGACCAGTCAGGAGAGGAGAAAAGAGCGACTTAGGTGAGAGTATGAACAGCAAGTGTAAAGGCTCTGAGGTGGGACCTACCTTGGCTCAAGAGAGAATTTTTTTCCCTTCTCCTCTGATTTAGGTGGTCTTTCTTCAGTTCCTCCTCCTCCTTCAGAATCTCTTCTTTCCCACCAAAACCTTTTGATCCTGTGTGCCTCTTCTGCACAGAACAATCTACCACTTTCTCTCTTCCAGCATAATAAAGGTTCAGCAACACAACCCCCAACTGCTTAGTGAGGTAGAGAAGGGGGAAAGAATGTGAACTTGCCCTGTAATTTGCGGGGGGGGGGGGGGGGGTGTAGTCCCAGAAACATTTAGGTAGGATTAATCCACCTACTGTTTGGAATCAACCCTCAGTCCACCCTCAGTGGAGTTGTCCCTAAGCTACTTCTCAAGTTATCATTGGGAGCGTCACAAAGCACTTCTGCTCTGGAACTCAGAGGTTTGGAATCAGGAAGTCTCATGGGTGGTTTTAGCAGCTAACTGCTTTGTTCCTGAGATAACGCCCCCCCCCCCCCCCCCCCCATGGATACCCTGGTATTGAAGGGAAGGGGCAGCACAGTCTGTGACCCAAAGGGTTTGGCTGTGAACCATTCAAGTTCTCACCTAGTACTGATGACTTGAATAAAAATGTTTTACAACCACAAGACGTGAAGGTTCCAGAGTGGCTCCATGGCTCTGTCATCTGGCTTCTCTTCCCGCCCAAGTCATTGGGGGTCCAACAAATTCTCTGACCCCAGAGGGAGGCCGAACACATCCTTCCACTTGCCCCTTCTCTCCCTTTTCCACCTCCACCCCCAGCCATCCTCAGATTCTCTTTCCATCCTTTCTTCCAGGGTCTGGCCCCTTCTCTGAAGGACTCTCTCAGTCAGATTCCCTGACACAGGACCGAATTGGGGAGAATGTTGGGAGGCGAGTGCTCATAACAAAAGCCCAACTTTACAACCCTCCGCATATTTCCAGCATTGTGTGATCAGAGCATCTCCTTCTGTTAAATCCGCCATCACCTGGAGAAGGTAAATTAAAACAAACAGCCACAAAAAACTACTCTGCCATGCTTAGATTCAAGTTAAGGCCTCACAGCTGAATTTTGTTAAAGGAATCTTTGCTGAGTCCTCTCTGGACCTGAGTCCTTGACAGGATTCTGTCTGGTCTTTGTCACTGCCATCATCGCCACCGCCCTATAACATTTACTAAGTCCTTAGCATGAGCTGGGGTGCTGACAAAGTGCTTTCTATGTGTCTTCTCCCCCTGGTCCAGCTAAACCAGAACTGCTAAGCCTGAACAAGGACAGTGTTTCTCCAGGGCTTTGCTGTAAATGAGGCAGACCCTCAGGCCAGTACTGGAACCAGCAGGGGTGGGGAGGAGTGGGCTTGCTAAATTTAGGCCAAAAAAAAAAAAAAAAAAGAATGCCCAGTTAAATTTAATTTCAGATAGGGTACTCAGGGGTTGGGGGTAAAGTCTAGATAGGCTGCTCTCTGACAGTTGGGACAAGTTTGCGACAGTTCTCTGACAGACTGGAGAGTAGCATTGGGTCATGTCTCCATTTAATAACGATGTGGAAAGATACTAGCTTGGGATAAAGGAATTCTGTTCTCTGGAAAGTTTCGAGATCAGAAATCAGGACAGAGCTTTATGACATTATAAACGGCAAGCTATTGACGTATTCATGGCTAAAATGATACATCTGAGATTTGCATCATTATAATCCAGAGGACAGGGGAAAGAAGTGGGTGGGGGGTACACATGAAACAAAAGTGGCCATAATGTAGCCGGGACACAGGGTTGCCGGAGCCCCTGGCTCCAGGAGTCCCAAAGAGATCAGGTTTGGCCACTCGCTACTGACAAAATCCAAAAGCAGAGAGATTAGTGGAGGTGAAACAAGAAAGGGATTTATTTCACGGAGACCAACACTGGAAAGAGTGGATTAATGTCTCAAAGACTGTCTCCAAAGTTCTGAAAACACTTCCAGGTTTGTATAAGGAAGATGTGGGACAAAGGTGGGTGGGTCCATGCTGGTGGGCAGTGAGGTCAGGTGGATCATCATCTTAGGGTCAATCACAGGCAGGGTCTTGCTCACTCAGGGCAGTTCTTCTGGCTTGAAAGCGTCGTTTCATTCCTATCACATGCTTTGCCTGCAGGGTCTTTTGCCTGAGTTAAGAGGTAAGCTGGAAAGAAGAGCTTAGAAAGCTGGAGGTCAAAATGGAGGTAAAGTCCCCTTTCAATAAGTCAATATTTTTGAAGCTGAGTAATGATTGAAAAGAGTTCATTATATTCTTCACTTTACCTTTGTATATGTTTGAAAGTTTACATAATTGGAAGTTCAATACCCACCCACATGTACCCATACACTGTGCCTTTTTCCCCCTTTCTTTCTTAGTGTGTGTGTGTGTGATTACTTCTGGGTGTTTTCTTTTTCTTGGTTGTTTTGTTATTGCTTCTGAAGTAATGTGTGTGTGTGTGTGTTTTAATTTTTAAATGTCAGCCTATTATAGCTGTGGAAAAGACAAAACAAGTCAAATGGGTTCTATTTGCATCTGGGCCAGTGAGAAAAGGGCTCCTAGGATCCAGGTGCAGTGGAGGTAGAAGGGAGGATTGTGTGAGAACCCCAAGAAGGTGCAAATTCTGGGATAGGGAGGCCAGACCTTTTTGTAGAGCTGTCCTGGCACCCTCCTCTATACTCCCACCCATCCTCAGAGTTGTTCCCTCAAAAATTGTCTCTTCGTACATGGAAGAGATGGCATTTGATTTAAGGGACGGTTTCTTAACATTAAAGTTCTGCCTTTCTGCTACCTCGTGTCCTAGTATGATCCCAGACCTCTTGGGGGCTGACAGCCTGGCCGTCTGGATTGTTCTCTGTTAGCCTACTAATGTGCCCCATGTGGAAGGTCCTTCCAGCTGAAAGTCTCCCTGCGGTTTTTTCCTGGGGCCTCCCTGAATGATCTGCCCTGGCCTGCAGGCTGTCCAGATCCCAGATCTCATCCACCCCTAAAGCAGTCCCATGCTAAAGTCTTCTATTTGCCCTTCCAGATCCCTTTTCCATTCTTACCCGCCCTACTGTGGACCCTGGGAAACAACCTAGGTGAACTGCATCTTGCCCTCTGGTTCCTGTTTGGCCAACAGGAGATATAAGAAGATTAGAGGAGAGTGCAATATGAATCATTCTGTATCCCTTTCCTGTTAAGTTACTGTGGAAGGGCTGCATCCCCTTGTGAAGGTCACAGATATTGTCAATGATCCTTACCCCAAAGCCACCTCCTCAGTATCTTGGTAACCACTCCCTCCCTTCAACTCTTCAGGCCTAGGAGTGCTATGGTCTCTCCTATTGCTAGCCCAGGGGTATATACTATCTCTTGCTGGTTTCCTTAAATCCTGCCCACACCTTTGAAAAATAGGCCCTTCGTTAAGACTTCCTCAAATTAATCAAGTTTACATATGCCAGGATCCTGACTGGCATATATATGGATATACGGGCCCATACTATCACTAAGAGAATCCTGGTTAGCATATATGTTTGTGTTTTGTTTCCTTTATAAAACAGAAAACTTCTTGAAGTCTTGGCCCAACTCTTATCTATCTATGTACAGGGTAATAAAGATCTAGAGAGTGTTTAATACTCACTGAGAGAACTATTCCTGGCCCTGATCACCTTTTTCTCAAATGACTTTTTTTGGGGAGGGAAGGGAAATCAAATGAAAACTAGCTTCAGATACTGTAAATGTCTGGGAAATGACAGCAGCCAGATAAAGGAAGCCATCAACCTGAAGGCATGGTAGTGATGGGATCTGGACAAAGGCCAGTGAAGGAGAAAGCCTCCTGTATCAACTTCAGCTGAAAGCTGTAAAATGAAATATGGAAATACTCTTGGTCAAAGTCTATAAATCTAAGCAAAGAGATCGTGGGAAAGATAGCTTTGTCAGTACAAAAGGCTGATTAACTCCCAAGCTGAGAAAAAAATATGCAGCAAGTAGATAAAGTATCTTTTTAAATTTTTTAATGTTTTTATTTATTTTTGAAGGAGAGAGAGAGAGACAGAGCATGAGCAGGGGAGGAGCAGAGAGAGAGGGAGACACAGAATCAGAAACAGGTTCCAGGCTCTAAGCTGTCAGCACAGAGCCCGACGCAGGGCTCGAACTCACAGACTGCGAGATCATGACCTGAGCCAAAGCCAGATGCTCAACTGACTGAGCCACTCAGGAGCCCCAATAAAGTATCTTTTTTTTTTTTTTTTTTTTTTTTTTTTTTTTTTTTTTTTTTTCTTTTTTATTTATTTTTGGGACAGAGAGAGACAGAGCATGAACGGGGGAGGGGCAGAGAGAGAGGGAGACACAGAATCGGAAGCAGGCTCCAGGCTCTGAGCCATCAGCCCAGAGCCTGACGCGGGGCTCGAACTCACGGACCGCGAGATCGTGACCTGGCTGAAGTCGGACGCTTAACCGACTGCGCCACCCAGGCGCCCCTAAAGTATCTTTTTATAACCGAAGAGAATACTCTTTTTGTCTGTTTAGGATACCACTGTTAATCAATGAGATACTATCACTGCAGTTAGGTGCTGGTGTTGGACTATCTATGGGAGAATCTGTATTAGTTATATATTGCTGCCTAACAAATAACCCCAAAACTTAAGAGCTTAAAACAACAACAGACGTTCATTATCTTACTTGGGTCAGGAATTGATGAACAGCTCTAGCTGAGTCTTCCACCCAGTGTCTCATGAGGTCACAGTCACGATGTTGGCTCGGGCCATAGTCATCTGAAGGCTTGTGGACATCTGAAGACTGGGGCTAGTGGATCTTCTCTATGATGGCCCATGCACATTACCAGCTACTTGGTGCTGACTCTTGGCAGAAGTCTTCAGTTTCTTGCCATGTGGACCTTTCCATAGGGCTGCTTGACAGTTCTCATTACATAGCCTATTTCCACTAGACCAAGTGATTCAAGTGAGTAAGGCAGAAAACACAAGAGCTTTTATAACCTAGCCTTGGGAATCATCCTCCATCATTTGTGCAATATCTTTTTAAAAAAAATTTTAATGTTTATTTATTTTTGAGAGAGAGAGAAAGAGACAGAGTTTGAACAGGAGAGGGGCACGGAGAGAGGGAAACACAGAATCTGAAGCAGGCTCCAGGCTCTGAGGTATCAGCATAGAGCCTGACACGGGGCTTGAACCCATGAACCATGAGATCATGACCTGAGCTGAAGTTGGACACTGAACTGACTTGAGCCACCCAGGCTCCCCGATTTTGTGCCTTATCTTATTGGTCACACAAGTCAGCTCTATTCAGTATAGGAGGGATGTGAATTGGAGGTAATTTTTGTTCTTCTTTGTTCTCATTGCATTCTATCTGGGGCACACAATTTCAATTTGCCTCATTCCTGATGATGTTCGGTCTGGTCAGTTGATTGAAGGTTTGTTTGCCAGGCTTCTCTACTGTGAAGTTACCTTTTTCTTTTTTAAGTCATGAAGCATTTGGGGAGGAAATACTATGAAATGATGTGTCCTTTTGACATATCCCCACGATTCTTTGAGCACTTCCTCATGTTCTGGCACAAAATGTTCTGGGCTCATCTTGTACTTTCCTTGTCCCCGCCCTGGAATCAGCCATTTATCCAAGGAGTATTGATTTCTTTTAGTGGAGAATGGCACTTAGAAGCTAAGATCTGGGTGCTACATGTACTCATTGCTATTGTGTATTGCTGCTCCAAGGCCCTGGCAGTGGGCGGAGCTAGGGAATGTACATATATATGTATGTAGCCAATCTTCCATCCCTGCTGCTAGCTTCTACCTCCATATGGATACCCTACCAGGCCACTTGGACTCCAGTGGCCCATGCAGACCATCTCTCAGCACAGACATCAAACTTATTCTGCCCTACATAATGCTTTTTTTTTTTTTTTTTAAAGATCATTCATTTATTTTGAGAGAGAGAGAGAGAGAGAAAGGAGCTGGCGAGGGGCAGAGAGATAAGGGACAAGGGATCCAAAGTGGGTTCTGTGCTGACAGCAGAGAGCCCACTATGGGGCTCAAAGTCACAAGCCATGAAATCATGACCTAAGCCAAAATCGTATGCTTACCCGATTGAGCCACCCAGGCGCCCCCTACATAATGCTTTTAAGACTAAATTGTTCAGGAAGGAAAAGGTGCAAGTAAATTGGGCCCACCTTGATTGTACTGTATATGCAAATTATGGGAATTTAGACCTATAAGTTGCTAACATTTACTGAATACTTACTATTGCCAGGTAATGTTCTAAGGATTTTCTATGAATGCTCAGAGCAGTGCAATGAAATAGGAACTATTGTGATCCCCATTTCACTGATTGAGGCATAGAAAGGTCAAGTAACTTGCCCCAATTCACCCAGTTACCAATGAGGTATAGCAGAACTGTTTTACTGGACTTCTGGAACGTACCCTTAAAAAGGGTCAGATGTCCTGTGTCCTCTACAGCATCCTCCTGCTGTGCAGGCTTGGAGTACAAATATTGCTAAATATCTTCTGGGGAACAAAATCGCCCCCAGCTGAGAACCACTGGTCTAGAATAGCATTCATCTAATCTAAGAAAAGCTGCTTTTTGATTGTGCTAATGAATGAAAGAAAAGGGATAACAAAATCTAGAAGAGCAGAAAATACAGAAATCTCATTTCTTTATGTGGCAAAGATTGCTAGTGGCCTATTCCAACATCCAGCAGAAGGGGACTTCTTGATCTTTCTCTTCCAGCTAGCTCTATGCTCAACTTGATTTTGCATCCCTATTCTCCTCCTTCCTGTCACAGGAAAATGCCTCCTCTGGATCCCATTTTGTCTTACCTGCTCGGGACCTGGCTCCATCATTATCTCTCTCTCTGTCTTTTATCTTCAGCCTTTCTCTCTAATGGGTCTTTTCCATCAGCATTTAAATATGCTCAAGTCTCATTTCATTTCATTCCCTAAGTTTTTATTTTGGGAAATTTCAAACCTTCAGAAAAGTTGCAAGAAAGAATGGGTAGGTACAATGAATACCCATAACCCTTCACCTAGATCCATTGATTACTAACATTTTGCCACATTTGCTTTAATTCGCTCCCTCTCTCCTTCACGTGCGCACACACACACACACACACACACTTTTGTTTTTTTCTCCTAAACCATTTGAGAGTTAGTTGCAGACATCGTAACAGTTCGTCCTAAATATTTTAGCATATAGCCTAAGGACTGGGGCATTTTTTGATTTTCTAATCCTCACACCCAGGAAATTTAACACTGATATAATACTATTATCTAATATACAGCCTATATTCAGTTTTCCCTGATTGTCCCACTAGGGTCTTGTATAGCTGTTTTCTCTTTTGTGTGTCAGTGTGTGTGTGTGCTGTTCCATGGTCCAATCAGGGATCAGTCCAGTTTATTACATTTAGCTGTCATACCTCTTCAGCTTGTTTTGAACTAAAGTCTCCCTTCATTTAAACAAAACCATGAACACTTTCCTTAGACCCTCTGCTTCTACCTCTAACCATTGTGCTATTGCTTCTGCCTCTCCCTTGAGAGCACTCAGCTCACTGTGCCGTGGTATCAGTACCTGCCTCCCACCAAGATCCACACTCGCTGGCTTTTCCTCTTGCCTCTCTGGTCACTTCTTGGGCTCTTGCCAGCTCCTCTTCTGTTCTTCCTGTAAATCTCAAGGATCTTCAGGACTCTTTCCTAGACCTGCTGCTCTTTACACTGCTTATACTTGCCCTGGGTGATTTCATTCTCTGCGGGGGGAAGGGAGGGTGCTGCAATTACCACCTGTATGTTGAAGATCTCTATGTGCCGCCCAGGTTTTTTTCTCCAGCTTCAGTTCCAAATATCCAGCT
The DNA here is from genome assembly GCF_022837055.1 of Prionailurus viverrinus. NCBI lineage: Eukaryota > Metazoa > Chordata > Mammalia > Carnivora > Felidae > Prionailurus > Prionailurus viverrinus. The sequence goes on from NC_062571.1 coordinate 60,414,513, forward strand.
GCCTCCTCAACATCTGAATCTACGTGGAAATCTCGTCTCGCAGGCACCTTAAAGCAATATGTCCAAAAAAGAACTGATTATCCTCCTACCCCCTGTTCCTTCTACTGTGTTCCTTGTCTCAAATAATGGCACTCCTCATTCATCCTGTTTCCTGAGCTAGATACCTAGAAGTCATCTTTGACACATCCCTTTGACATCATCCATGACATATCTAATCAATCACCAAGTCCTACAGATTCTATCTCCTCAATATCTCTGGAATCTATTTACTTCTTTCTGTTCATCTCCCTCATCAGGCCTCCATCATCTCTCTCAGGAAGATTTCAGCAGCCTCATAATCCTTTTCCCAGCCTCCAGCCATAAATGATTTTCTAAAATTACAAATCTGATCATGCTACATCTCTGCTTAAAAGTTTTCAGTTGTCTCTTCTCTTACTGCCCTCAAGATAAAGTCCAAATTCCTTAATGTGACCTATAAATGGGGGGTGAAAGTTAAAATATCCTATTGCTGGTAGGGCACAGGTACTGACCCCAGTTTGAAAGGATGTCAGCTGGTTCACCTGACCAAAATGTGATGGCTGAATGATGGCTTGCCTATAGGGTCTGATGCTATTGTCTGCAGTCTCATCTAATGCCACTCTTCCCCTAGAGTCACCTGGCCTTGTTTTGGTTCTCAGAATGCACCATTAAAAATGCAGTTGCCTTTTCCTGGAACACTTTCTGGTGGCCCCACAACCATCCCACCCCATTCCCACTGCCATGAAGGGGACTGATTGCTCTATCTAGATAAGGATGGCCTAGGCCTATGACAGTGATAACAGTTGTGAAGGGAACCAAATCTGGATCACAGATCACTGTTGATAGTGACTCCTTCCACTTCGGTACAAGAATATAGAACCCCAATGGGGTCAACAAACTTTCAGAAGTCACCCACTCTTGACCTTTTATGAGAATAAGGACGTGAGGGGAAGGGGGAAAGATCCTTTCTTTAGCCCATAACGAAAACAATGTCTCTCCTGCCAACTGAAATACAAATAATCTTTCCTACCTCCGCTGGAGGTCTTGGCCCTAGAATTAAGCCTATCAGATATCAAATAATTGATGGGTTTTTTTTTAATTTATTAACGTTTATTTATTTTTGACACAGAGAGAGACAGAGCATGAACGGGGGAGGGTCAGAGAGAGAGGGAGACACAGAATCTGAAACAGGCTCCGGGCTCCGAGCTGTCAGCACAGAGCCCGACGCGGGGCTCAAACTCACGGACCGCGAGATCATGACCTGAGCCGAAGTCGGACGCTCAACCGACTGAGCCACCCAGGCGCCCCAGTTGATGGGGTTTTAATCAGTCCATCACTTTGCTTCTGGTCAACCTTGAGCTTTGAGTGGCTATCCTCGGAAAAGAGAGGGTTTGGGGATGGGAAGAGAAGTAATTCTAGAGTTTTGAAGACAAGTTAGGCATGGAGGGGAACTCTGGATAGCCAGAGGTCAGCAAGAAGGCACTGGGCATCTAAACTCCAAGGCAGTGCTTCCAAATCTGGTTACAGATTAGAACCACCTGGGGACCTTTTTACAATTACCATTGCCGAGGACATCTATCAAATCAGAATACCTGGGGAGTAGAGCTTAGACATTGATATTTTTTATAAACCCCTCAAATGACTCGTAAGTGTAATCAGGGCTGAGACCCCTATTGGGTACAGGAGAAGGGAATGCCATGGAATGAGAAAAAAGTGAAGGCACATGTGGACTATTTCTGGCTCCAGCCTGCTGTGTGTTACGATTACACATTACGGGGATAAGGGTTAGAAGAGCAGAACAGCGTGCTTAGAGAAGGGCATGATCCTTGTGCACTTTCTTAAAGAGGGTAAAGGGGCAGCTGGGTGGCTCAGCCAGGTGAGTGTCCAACTTCGGCGCAGGTCATGATCTTGCTGTTCATGAGTTTGAGCCCCACATCAGGCTCACTGCTGTCAGCCTGTCAGTGCAGAGCTCGCTTTGGATCCTCTGTCCCCCTCTATCTGTCCCTCCCCTGCCTGTACTCTCCCGAAAATAAACAAATATTAAAAAAAAAAAAAGAAGAAGGTAAAACGTATAGACTGGGGAAAAATGGTAGAAAGCTGGATAATGCCAACTGTGGTAGAATAGTGTGATGGAAGTGTAGACTCTTCTGGTCTTTCTGTACCTCAGTTTAGCACTAAATAGTCCAATTAAGTGTCCTTAATAGCTATGAACCAGCAAGTATGAGCTTAGGTAGGCATTCCCAAAGATATTCTTACTCAGGGGGTATGTAGGAGGTTGATCACTGCAGCGTTGTTGGCAGTGACTGGGAACTGTAGGCTTTGCTGGGAGAGTGGATAGATAAAACGTGAGGGATAGACAACATCAGGGTACTATGCAGGATTAATTAGCTAATTTGTTTATTTTCCTTATTATTATTTTTAAAATTTAAATCCAAGTTAGTTAACATATAGCGTAATAATGATTTCAGGAATAGAATTTAGTGATTCATCACTTACAGATAACACCCAGTGCTCATCCCAACAAGTGCCCTCCTTAATGCCCACCCCCAGTTTAGCCCATCCCCCCCACCCAACACCCCGCCAGCAACCCTTAGTTTGTTTTCATATTTAAGAGTCTCTTAGGGTTTGTCTCCCTCTCTGTTTTTATCTTGTTTTTGCTTCCCTTCCCCTATGTTCATCTGTTTTGTTTCTTAAATTCCACATATGAGTGAAATCATATGATATTTGTCTTTCTCTGACTGATTTTGCTTAGTATAATACCCCCTAGTTCCATCCACATTGTTGCAAATGGAAAGATTTCATTATTTTTGATCCTACTATGCAGCATTTAGAAGCAACAGGTTAGGTGTACACATAGCAACATAAATGGATCTGAAAACCATAGGCACTGGGTGAAAAAAGTATGAAACATAATGAGATATATAAAACAATATTACCTATATATTATAACATATAATGACATATATAAACAGTATGTAATAGAATTAAAAATGTAGTGCATGAGGGGTGCCTGGGTGGCTCAGTTGGTTGAGCATCTGACTTCGGCTCAGGTCATGATCTCACGGTTTGTGGGTTCGAGCCCCACATCGGGCTTTGTGCTGACAGCGTGGAGCCCGAAGCCTGCTTTGGATTCTGTGTCTCTCTTCCTTTCTGCCTCTCCCCCACTCACTCCCTGTCTCTCAAAAAGAAATAAACATTAAAAAAAATTTTTAAATGTAGCACATGAATATTTTTCAAGAACCATACAAAAAAAAAAAGATAAAAATTGTCTATGGGGGAAGGGAAAAGGGACCAAGCTATGTGCTAGAAGAGAACAATTAACAAGACAACTATTTTTAAAACTAGGATTTAAACCAGACCTTGAAAGATGAATAGGAAAGAGGGAGAAAGGGAAGACTTGTAGAAGTCTGAAATGATTACCACAAGCCAAGGCCAGGAGGCAGGAGTATACTGAACAGGTGTGTAGGAGAAATGTCTGATTGGAGCAGAGGGGCATATCAAAGCAAAGTGGGGAGTGAGGTGGGAGAGGGGACTGGATAAGATTGTGAAGTTCTGGAAAGCCAGACAAAGGAATTTATTTTTTTTTTTTTTTTTTTTTTTTTTTTTTTTATGAAATTTGTTGACAAATTGGTTTCCATACAACACCCAGTGCTCATCCCAAAAGGTGCCCTCCTCAATACCCATCACCCACCCTCTCCTCCCTCCCACCCCCCATCAACCCTCAGTTTGTTCTCAGTTTTTAAGTCTCTTATGCTTTGGCTCTCTCCCATTCTAACCTCTTTTTTTTTTTTTTTCCTTCCCCTCCCCCATGGGTTCCTGTGAAGTTTCTCAGGATCCACATAAGAGTGAAACCATATGGTATCTGTCTTTCTCTGTATGGCTTATTTCACTTAGCATCACACTCTCCAGTTCCATCCACGTTGCTACGAAAGGCCATATTTCATTTTTTCTCATTGCCACGTAATATTCCATTGTGTATATAAACCACAATTTCTTTATCCATTCATCAGTTGATGGACATTTAGGCTCTTTCCATAATTTGGCTATTGTTGAGAGTGCTGCTATGAACATTGGGGTACACGTGGCCCTATGCATCAGCGCTCCTGTATCCCTTGGATAAATTCCTAGCAGTGCTATTGCTGGGTCATAGGGTAGGTCTATTTTTAATTTTCTGAGGAACCTCCACACTGCTTTCCAGAGCGGCTGCACCAATTTGCATTCCCACCAACAGTGCAAGAGGGTTCCCGTTTCTCCACATCCTCTCCAGCATCTATAGTCTCCGGATTTGTTCATTTTGGCCACTCTGACTGGCGTGAGGTGATACCTGAGTGTGGTTTTGATTTGTATTTCCCTGATAAGGAGCGACGCTGAACATCTTTTCATGTGCCTGTTGGCCATCCGGATGTCTTCTTTAGAGAAGTGTCTATTCATGTTTTCTGCCCATTTCTTCACTGGGTTATTTGTTTTTCGGGTGTGGAGTTTGGTGAGCTCTTTATAGATTTTGGATACTAGCCCTTCAGACAAAGGAATTTAAACAAAGATGACAGAGACAAGAGAGGCAGAAAAGGATTGAGCAGGGAAGAACTGGGATGAAAGTGAAGTCTAAAAGACAGTATCATATGAGATGGAATAAGAGCCTCGAGTCAGAGGACTAGATTGGGGGTGAATATAGCGAACTAAGCAAATGAGACGGTGATAGTCTGGAATAGACTAACATTGGAGGTAGAGGCTGGAAAAGACATTTTGATAGATTACTGGCTGAATACAGACACTAATAGACCAGGATGAGTCAAAGAGTACTCTGAGGTCTTAAACCAGGAGGTTGGGGAAGAAATTAAGTCCAGTAGTAGGTGTGATTTCTTATACTGGAAATCTAATTTTTCGGTAAAGTGGAGCTTTAAAAGGTTCTAATGATTCAGTGTTCTCCTTGAGCAACTGCACCATAAGTAGGCCCATAAGTGCACCCATTTTAGAGTCGGCAGAGATCTTTGTTTTCTAGATGACAAGAGAAAGGAGCAGAGAGGTTCAGTTAATTGCCCAGTCAACAAATTAACTGGAGAAAGAATGGGCTAGAGCCAGGCTTCTTAACATCCAGTCCAATGACTAGTCCTAAACTATGTTGGATATGATAGGCTTCAAAATAAAGGCCGTGTATACTTGGATTTCTTGGTTTGACTGATCATGAGCAGTCAATTTTCAAGAAAAGATTTACCCTCTCTGCACCCGGTCCCTGCCAGCTTCAATCCATATGCATATGAACTGTCTAGCTCGTTGTGCTTTCAAGCAAAAACTCCTTGGGTTTGTTTTACTAATCCTTAACTTTACATGGCTGAACAAAGTGAGGACTATCACTGACTGCCAGCCTCATCTGGCAGTCTTTTCCTACTCCTTTATGGATAACAAAGTAAAACGAATGATTTCTCAACAGAATAGAATATTAGCGTTTAAAAGATCTTAACCTCCCACCCAAACTGAAACCCTGTAGACGTGCCCAGATAGTCATCCTGCCTCTACATGTTTTCAGGAATGGGGTGGCCCATTCCTCCGTCAGCACAGTTCTGATTAGTACAAAGCTCTGAGTCTGAGTCCTATGCGTCTGCAGTGTGGTTCGGGGAATATAGCACAGACCTTGGAGTCAGGAGGACCTGGGTTAGAATTCTGACAATGTAATTTGCTGTATGACTTGTGCAAGTTATTTATCTCCTATCAGTCTCTTCATCTGTAAATTAGGGGTAATAATGCCTATTTTGCAGCGTTACTATGAATATTAGAAATTACGAGTATAAAATTCCTAGTACAAAGCCCGGCACAAAGAGCTAATAAAGTGATAGCTGTTATTATTGTCATATGCCTTTTGATACTTTCAAACACTTGAATTTAGTTGTCGTGTTATTCCTAAGTGCTCTTATTTTTTTCACACTAAGCATCTACCAATGTTTTCTCCCTTGGTCAGCCTGGCCTTGTCTATGCTGCTGCATATGATGTTTTGTAGCACACGGCGCCCATAACTGAACGCAGTATTCTAGGTGTGGTCTGATTGCTTCAAGACAAAGACCACGAGCCTCTATCCCCCGGACACTATGCTTCAAGCTGCCTAGAACTCCTTAAGCATTTCTGGCAACTGTGTCACATGCTGCCCTAGTCCGATGAAAACTTCCAGGTCGTTTCCGTGTGAATGAATTTTTAAGTTTTCTCCATTTTGCAGTTGTGTAGAACTTTAATTCAAAAGTAAAACTTTTTATTAACTGAAAGCCTATTGTGTATTAAGTATCGTGCTGAGTTCTGTGGACAGAGAGATGACTAGGAATACCATATCAACATACCACACATGGGAGCTCCACAACTGGGTCTATCATGTTCACCAATGAATCCCCACTTCTTAGGACGATGTCTGGACACAGTTATGGACTTATTGTTGAACAGATGAATAAAATAGTTTACAATGGAAATTTTTTCTGTAAGTGGAAAGGCATTTTCCTAATTCACTTATTTTATCAGTCCGGGTATTCTATACTAGCATATCACTTCTAGCTCAACCCTAGTGTTTTTTTCCACTGAGGTAGACACAATCTAAAATCATACTGTCCTTTCCAGGACAAACTAAATACTTACAAGCTTTGTTTGCTCGATGGCCGTTATACCCCACCACTGAAGGCATTTTGTAAGCACTTTTTGACCCTTAATGCAGGCTTAAATCCCGGGGTTAGCAGTAACAGGCAATGCCTTCTGAGTACTAAACACTCAAAAATTTCCTGAGGTGAGTTCTCTCTGACCCTGACTTCTTGTGGGGGTAGAATAAGGTGCTCAGGGGAAGTGTGGGGTGATAGGTTGGAAGGACCTTGAAATGTGCACGGGTCCGTGAGGTGCTGCCAAGACCTCTGAGTCTTCTCAGTTTTTCCTAGCGTTTAGGCTACAGGTGAGGCAATCGTCGCCATCTTGATATCAAATGCCAGGCGAGCCGCCACTGGCGTCGCTCGGTAACCACGGAGACACCCGTGCCCCCTCCCGTTTCCCATCCGTAGAGGCTGTAAACTACGATTCCCATCAGCCTATTTTCTCTACTTGATGGCGAGTTGTCTAGATTTGCCTTTTGGCCGCCGCGACCGTGCCGCAGTGAACCGCGGGAGTTGCGGTTCGCGACTAGGCCTCGCTTTTTGCCGCGGGAAACTCCGGCACTACAAATCCCGTGAGCCAGTGGGCTCACGCATGTGCACGGAACAGTGGGTCCTCGTTGGCCCCCTGCCGGAGCCTGAGAGGTAAGAGAGGGCGGGGGAAGGAAGAGGAGGCGGATCCGGGAGCTGCGTTGGCTGCGGCCTGGCACCAAGGGGGCGGCCCCGGCGGAGTGCAGACCCAGTGGCCCCCGGTGATTATGGACCCAGCCGAGGCGGTCCTGCAGGAAAAAGCGCTCAAGTTTATGGTGAGGAGAAGGCGCAGGCCGGGGTACTGTGGAGGCGGTGGCGTTGGCGGCGTCGCTGAGGCTCGGGCCTGGGCCGCCCGTCTGCGGGAGGAGGGGGCAGCAGGACCCTGGGCCGAGGCCCGCGGCGGGGGCAGCTGAAGGGACGGGACGGGAGAGCTCCAGGGAGGCGGGAGGGGGTTGCGGAGAGGACCCGGGGGTGGGGGCAACAGCTCCGCCATCTTGTGGATGAGAGGCCAAGTGACAGCGGGAGCTTAATCAGGGAGGGGGCTCTGGGAGGCGCGCGGGGCCCTGGAGGGAAAGGGGCGTGGGGACAGTTACTGAAGAGCCGAGGAAGCCCGGAGGAGATACGCCGTGAGGCTGCTGGCAGGGCCTTCTCGGTGTCAGGGTTTCGGGTAAGGCCCAGGAGAGGAGGTTCGTTCAGGAGTGGGGAAGGGGAGCGAGGGATAGTGGAAGGAGAGCGTTGAGGTGGGGGGCATGGGGGGAACCGGCATGACGGGATGCAGATGGATCTAAGGGTGGAGGAGAGAAAGCCAGGGCAGGTGGGAGACTTGTTTTGTAGAAGGTGGGTGGGGGTGGTGGTGGTGCGGGGAGGGGAGATAGCCTTGCCTTCAGGGTACAATCCCAGCTTGGCCAGACTGGTGTTGACAAACTCTGGAAAGGAAGAGGCCATCCTCACGAGGATGAGGGCTAGGGATGGAGACCTAGGGTTGTGGTGATAGTCTATAGGACAGGAAGGGGGTGTTGATGGTGAGTCAGAATTACAAAGGTCACAAAAAGGGATACATACTCTATTTTGAAAGGAGAGGCTAATTACTGTAGCTAGGATGAGGTGATAAAACACAAGAGATTGGCCTGTCAGGGAAACAGGTACAGGAGATTGGGGGGAAATTAGTATCTAACAGAGTAAAATAAACCATAGTGCTTAATTGTAAAGACAGTAAAACATGGGGGCCTGGTGCGGTATCACTTTCTGGGGAAGGAAAGGCCATGGAGATTACAATCGCAGGGCTCCCAAGAAGTGATGAGATCAGTGGAGAAATTCAGGAGATAAAGAGGAGATGTAATTAGTGGAATAGATGTCAGAATTGGTGTTTACTTATCAGTTTTAGGTTGAAGCACTCTATGAACTTGGATTGGAATTTGTTGGGTGTATTTAAATCCTTTGGAGCCTAGTTCTTTAACTTTGTATCATGCTTTTCTTTGGCTGTGCTTGTTTGGCAAATTTGTATAGGCTGATATTTGATGCCTTTAATCTGATGCTTCTTGTATATCCTAGGTGTAAAACCAGACTTCGTGGTTACTGCTAAAGGATGATGGAATGCATAGATTGCTATCTTAACAGATGGCCTTAGGGATACTGATAGTATTTGCGGTGGAGTCCTTTTTCAGAAGTAATTGTAACCTCTCATTCCAAATCTCATTTCTTTGATAGTTATTTTGTTTCTGCCTGAAATACCAAAGCAAATCTAAATAAACCTGGACACTATTCTAATTGAAATTAGGCTTTAAACTGCCCCATTTATAAGAATACTTTTTCAGAGACTGGTCAAATTTACTGAAACTTTAGTGCTTTCAAAATCACCTACCTAAAGTTCAAGTGTATCATTAACAAAATGCCATTAGGCCTGAGGGAAGGTTCTTGAGTTTCTGCCGCTGTTGAAATTCTAAAATATTAAAATTTTTTGGATTTTAGAAATAACAGGAAGTTGCTTTATATTTTACTTTATATTAAATAATCTCTGTGCTTAATAACCTGTATGTCAGCTTCTAGATTTTAGTTAGAAAATTGGTAGATGCTTATTTTTGTTTTCCTACTTAGAGGAATCCTGATCTTGACAATTGTGTCAGATTTAGGGAATAATGTGATTTATAGATCATAAAGAGACATTATGAGATCATCTTCTTTACTCTTCATTAGACCTCAGCCTAGGAACATTCTCAACTACTTGATTTTTGCTTTGTACCAGTGAGTTAATGTTTCGATAATGGTCTCCCGATTGAGTTAAAGTGGATCTGGAGATGGCCATGTAGTAGTTTGCAGCTTTTAGGGCACCACACATTATTAAATATTGAGTCAGTTTTCATATGGAGAAGCGAATTTTTTCTTTAATTTTAGTTACTTTCATTTTTGACCTTGCCTGCTATTTTGGCTGCTGCTGTTTGAGAAAAGACCAACTGGAAGAGCGTCACCAAGAATGACGCCTAAATAACCGAAGCAGAGAATGGAGAGTTAGAAATTTCGTATTTTTCAGCCCAGTCACAGTCTTATTATGAATCTGAGTAAGTCACAACTTGCTTTTGGTCCCATTTACCCTGCTAAAACACGTCTCTTTACTGAGTCAGTTTTGAGATAGGAAGAACTTTTATTTCTGCTTGTACCAAGTCATTAGTGCACAATCCACATGGAAGAATGATCCTTTTAATCAAATTGAAATTTTTATATAGTTTTTGGATTGTTTGGGTCTTATTCCTTCCCTCAATTGCGAATTGTGAATGGCAATTTTATACAGATGCCCTGATTTCCGTGGTTTAAGAAAATGTAAAATTTATTTAATATGCCAACATGAAATACTCTCTTTCATGATTTTTGCTTATTACAACATTAATGTAGTGCTCTGATTAGGAATTTTACAGTAAAGTCTTATTAACAAGACTGCTAATTCAGAGTTGGCCATAATTTACACATAGTCTAGATTTAAAGTTTACCCTTGGATACTTGTCAAAAAATAGTTTAAGCAGAATGTTTAACTTTCAGAAACAAATGACATTAAAGCAGTAGTATACATTGAATAACCTGTATGCTAATGTCTCATTCAGCTTTAGCAGGTCCTCAAGTACCTTCTTAATACTTGGTCGACAAAATTATAATTCAGAATAGATAAATGGGAACTGGAAGAGGGTCTGAGAAGAGAAATGAAAATGATTGAGGGAATGTAGGCACCATTTTCTGAGATATTAAAAAAATATACACAGTGGATGGAAAGAAGAGTTGAGGGCTGGATTTGAAGTTTATTTTAAAAAATGGACGGGATAAATGAGTCCCAGAATATTAGATCTGGGGAAACATTTGAACTTGGATGAAATAATTTTGGGGCATATAAAATATTTTTTATAGAATTGATAGCTAAGTTAAACAGTATAAAAGATAATTTGTGGTAACAGACCACCCCACAACTTAGTAGCTTAAAAAACCAACTTATTTCTCGCAAATTTGTGGTTGATGATGGGTTTTCTGTTTCACGTGGTGTTGGCTGGAGCGCCAGGATAGCTGGAATGTTCAGAATGGCCACACTCACATGGCTGACCATTGCCTGAGTTCAGTTAGCCCTGAAGTCCTTCAGTCCTAATTTATGTGGGCCTACTTTCTCCACGTGGTCTTTGGATTTAGTTAAGCATGGTGCCTGGATTCTAAGAAGGAACATTTTAAGAGATAGGAAGTAGAAGGCAATCAGCCAGTTCTTTTAAGTCCTTGGATTGGAAGTCTGAGAATGTCACTCTTGGTCAAAGATAGTCAAGGCCAGCCCAGAGTCAGAGGGAGGGGAAATAATCTCTGCCTGGAGACAAGAAGAATGAGGTGCGTAAACAGGGAAATTGCTGGGGGCCATGCCCTTTTGAGACTGGCTACCAGGGATGCTATTCTAGTTGGATGTTCAAGCTAAAAATACAAATGGGATCACCCAAATTTGTGAATAAAAACACTAGGTTTGCTTTGGAAGCATCTTTTTTTGAGGTTAACTTCTTGAGGAACTGACATCTCCTGCATGCCTTGCCTTAATGACATTACTGCAGAGATAATACCGGGTGAATTATATGATTCAGTAACTTCTTATTTGCTTGAGAAGCATATGTATCTAAAAGCAAGAAATTGCATTTTAAAATACTCAGATTTTTTCACTGTGATGGGCTTTTCCTTAAGTCAGTGAGATTGATTACCAGCTGGTTGGGTGAACATTTGAAACTAGTTCTTAGTTTAGTTGTCGGAGTTTCTGTGTATCTTTTACTTGTTTTCAATTTAAATTAGCCTTCAGTTTCTTTTTTTGGATACTCATATAGGTATTAGGGTAATTACGAATTAGTGGTAATTCTTTGTGCTAATTTTTTGAGTTCATGTTTGTGATGTACATAATGTATTACTGGAAGTGAATTTTTTTTTAAGTTTATTTAGAGAGAGAGAGCATGGGGGAGGGGCAGAGAGAGGGAGAGAGAGTATTTCAAGTAGGCTCTGCTCTGTCAGTGCAGAGCCAGAGGCAGGGCTAGAACTCACGAACCCTGTGAGATCATGATCTGAGCTGAAGTGAAGATCTTGTCACTTAATGGACTGAGCCACTGAGGTGGCCCAGATGTGAATTATTAGTTGTAAAGTGAAAATTCTGTTTTGAAAGATTGTCAGAAAATTTTTTTTTTTTTTTAAGTTTATTTATTTTGAGAGAGAGAGAGGGAGAGAATCTCAAACAGGCTCCATGCCATCCGGGGGTCTTGATATCATGAACTATGAGATCATGACCTGAGCAGGTATCCAGAGTTGGAGGCTTAACTGCCTGAGCCACCCAGATGCCCCAGATAATAAGTGGTCTCTTTTTAAAGTTCATTTTCTAATTTAGCAATAAAAAATTTCTGATAGGGTGCCTGGGAGGCTCAGTCAGTTAAGCCTTCCACTCTGGATTTTGGCTCAGGTCATGATCTCGTGAGAACCCCGTGTCCTGTTCTGCACTGATGGTGCAGAGCCTGCTTGGGATTCTCTTCCTCCCTCTCTCTCTGCCATTCCCCCTCTCGCATGCACTCTCTCTCTCAAAATAAGTAAACTTAAAAAAGAGAGCACTTATTATTGTATATTATTTATATAGTGTTTAAATCCTGAAAGAGGAAGCAGATGAGAATTTTTTTCCATTGCTAAAGGAAGATGGGATATATATATAAGATCTTGATCACGTATAGAAAAGATTATTTTATGGTAAATGGCATCACAATTAAAACGAAGAAAGAAAAAGGAAATCTTTGTGCTATTGGAGTGTTTTAAAATACCATTTACTTTCTAGCAATATTAAAAACATTTTTTTTGATGTTTATTTATTTTTGAGAGAGAGGGAGAGACAGAGTGTGAGCAGGGGACGGGCAGAGATGGAGAGACATAATCCGAGGCAGGCTCCAGGTTCTGAGCTATCAGCGCAGATCCTAACGCAGGGCTCAAACCCACGAACCATGAGATCATGACCTGAGCTGAAGTCGGACACTCAACTGACTGAGCCACTCAGGTGCCCCAGGATATACTTGCCTTCTTATTCCCAAGCTATGATCTTACCTGACTTGACTCTGTCAGTAATGAGGTAACCACAGTAGAAGTGGGAGAGTTGTGTTTTTCTAAATTTTGTGTGTTTTTAAAAATATAGTTAGCCATGAATAGGTAACAACTATCATTTACTTATTGTTTACTATGTGCTGTTCTAAATTCTTTTTTTTTTTTTTTTAAGTTTATTTTAATCTCTGTGCCTAATGGGCTCGAAATCACCACCTTAAGATCAAGAGTCGAATGCTCTTCTGACTGAGCCAGCCCTATGTCCCTAAATTCTTTATAGATATTATTTCATTTAATCCTCCCAATAATAGATTCAGTACTATTTCCATTTTCAGATAAGAAGACTCATTCCAGAGAGGTTAAGTAACTTGTACAAAGTCACTCTGCTAGCAAGGAGCCTGACATCAAATCCATGCAGTCTGACTCAACCCTGACTTACACTATTTTTAATCTTTGAAGAGCAGAGAAACAATGGAATATAATGGCATATTTCTTTGCTAGTCACATGATAGCTGGAGTGGAAGAGTTACTGTCCAGACTTATCTATAGATTTTCTAATCATTTGAATTACTGAGGAAGTGGAGTAAGACTTTATAGTTTAGTCACAGCATTACTGTATCAGTTAGCTGTTGCTGAGTAATAAAACCCACAAAATACCATCACACACAATGGTAGACATTTATTCTCATGAATTTGTGGATTTGCTGAATATTGGATGGTATAGGCTGGGCTTAGCTGGGTGACTCTGGACATTGCTGCTCACTGAGGACTGTTAACATATGATATTCTGGGGCTCAGACTAAAGAAATGGTGACTTCTCAGGCAAAGCTCTTCTCATTACTACAGCAAAGGCACAAGAGAGCAAGCCCAATTATTCAAGTACCTTTCAGTCATTGGTTGTATCACACCTGCCAGTATTCCATTAACCAAAGCAAGTCACATGGGCAAGCCCAGAGTCAAAGGGCAGGAAAATATACTCTGCCCGTAGAAGGCATGGGGGAGGGAGAAACTTGCCCAATAATGCACTTCAATAACAATAGTCTGTACTCTAGTACACTTGATTTATAGAAGAGTGATAAAATGTTTACTATGACAGCTATTGTGCTTTCTTTCTGCTCTTCATTGTTATGCTGTCCTGACTAGCACTTTCTCACTTTGGTTACTGAACAACACTTTCTGGTTGGATACTTTCAGAATCACTATTTAATATAACAGGTGCCTTTGCATAATGTTATGTACAATTAAAAAAGAGCATAAAGAAATAGTTAGAGGGGCGCCTGGGTGGCTCAGTCGGTTGAGCTTCTGACTTTGGCTCAGGTCATGATCTCACGGTCCGTGAGTTCGAGCTCTGCGTCTGGCTCTGTGCTGACAGCTCGGAGCCTGGAGCCTGCTTCGGATTCTGTGTCTCCCTCTCTCTCTAACCCTCCCCCATTCGTGCTCTGTCTCTCTCTGTCTCAAAAATAAATAAACATAAAAAAAAAAAAACTTAAGAAATAGAATCTTGATTTTAATCCACAGATATGCCCTGAAAAATTCATCACTATTACAAGCTATTCTTCAGTCCTTGGGGAGGATAAAGTTGATGTCATTCCAGTGGCATTTGTAACAGAATTTGAACTGTAACAGAATTTGAATCAAGGTCATACATAATGCTTTAACAACTCCCTTGGTAGCAGGGTTAGAGCTCTTAAATCCCTTCTCTGCACCTAAACTTGAGGCTGTAGAGATATGGTACTGGTATTTTCAGATGTCTGGGGGAATTTCAGGCTTTCACTGAAAAGTCATAGAAATAGACCTCCAGGTATTATAGCATGTGGATAATACTTTTGCTGCTCAGATGCACAAATCCTTGTACTTGGGAACTAACACATTAGCACTAAATTGTTAATGTGGTTGTTTGTGAATTATTGGATTATTTCAAATATTTCAAAATATTTAGTGACATCTGAAAATGTACTAGTAAACATACACACAAAAGCATTACTTGGGTGATTTTCTTTGCATTCTTTAGTGTTTTCTAGATTCTACAGCGAATGTGTATTGTTTTTAATAAGAAATTTAAGTTTAGTATACTGAGTGCATATACTTATAAAACAAGTGCCTCAAATTAAGACCTGCACTTGATCATGGACTGCAGTGTAGCCAAGCTCATTTTCTTAACTGGAAAATGGGCTGTTATTAGTTTTACCTTCCTAAAAACGTTCTCTTTTTTTCTCCTTCTCAGTTCATTTTAAATTGTAAATTGCCATGTATTATGTATTAATTGATAATTTATACTGTTAAACTCCTATGTATCCAAGATTTTCATTGGGAATTTAGGACTGTGTGTTCCTAAATTGTGCTGGAGCACTGTGTTTTCCTTTTAAATAATACTTGGCATATTCAGTGGGTTGACAGCTGAAAACGAAGCCATGATAGTTGGCATGCAATGTGATTTGATAAAAATGTGAACATAAACTGAGTTGCAAAGCATTGTGTTACATATGGAGGGAGGTGGTTACGGGGGCAGGAGGGGATGAAGATACAAAATTAAATAAAACTTCTGTCTCCTCTAGAACTTCACAGTCTATTGAGAAGATAGGCATTTATAAATACCTCTTAAGGCACACCAGTAAGTGCCAAAATAGGGGCACAGAGTGTTACAGAAGTTAACGGAGGGGAAATCAGTTTTAACTGGAGAGATCTTTGGACTTTGTGGGAGAAGATAGCTTCATATTGGATCTTTAGAATAGATAGGTTTTGATAGACTTGTTTTTGAGGTGAGTAATTCCAGGAAGAGGAGGGAGTAGTTTGGGTAAAGGTTAGAAAATCAGGAGATGGGCAGGCACAGGTTGAGTAGATAGATATGACTTGAACATAGGTGCATAGCAGACAAGAAAGAAAAGAAATACTGAGTACTGGGGAGTTTGGATTGAATTATATTGAAAAATAATATTCTGGTGTACTTTGTGTATGTGTCTGTGTAAGCTTTTTCGAGAATTATATAAAAAAGCACATAAATCATAAATAGCTCATTCAGTTTTTACCCTGATCACTTAAAACATTTTTTTTTTTTGTTTATCTATTTTTGAGAGAGAGAAATAGCGCAGGCAGGGGAGGGGCACAGACAGAGAGGGAGACCGAGGATCTGAAGCGGGCTCTGTGCTTACAGCAGAGAGCCCAATGAGGGCCTCTAACTCACAAACCACGAGATCGTGACCTACCTGAGCCGGAGTCAGACACTTAACCAACTGAGCCACCTGGGTGCCCTGATCACTTGTTTTTCTTTCTTTCTTTCTTTCTTTCTTTCTTTCTTTTCTTTTCTTTTCTTTTCTCTCTCTCTCTCTCTCTCTCTCTTTCTTTCTTTCTTTCTTTCTTTCTTTCCTTCTCTCTTTCTCTTTTTCTCTTTCTCTCTTTCTTAAGTTTATTTATTTTGAGAGAGAGTGAGCAGGGAAGGTGAAGAGAGAGGGAGAGAGAGAGAATCCCAAGTGCGCTGACAGTGCAGAGCCCACTGAGGAGCTTGAACTCACAAACCATGAGATCATGACCTGAGCCGAAATCAAGAGTCACCCAGGCACCTCAGTGATCACTTCTGTGTAAGCATTATCTAATATCTAAAGATTAGTTTTACCTTTATTTGTATTTAACCTCATACAAATGGAATCATTCCAGTATATATTCTAAGTGTCTGGCTTCTTTTGTCCCACATTGTTTGTAAGACGATTCATTCAGGTGTTTTTGTTAGGTGTAGAGTGTTCATTCTTGTTGCTGTGTAGTATTCCAATGTGTGACTATACTTCGTATTTTTAGCCATTCTACTGTTGATGTACATTTGGGTTATTTCCAATTTTTGACTGTTGTGAATTGTGCTGTTATGAATAATCTTATACATGTCTTTTCTTGAACCTATGTACATATCTTTGTCGAGTATATATCTAGGAGTGGGATTGCTGGGTCATAGACTATGAAAATGTTTAGCTTTCATAAGTACGATGAAATTCTTTTCCATTTCACACTTCGAACAGCAGCGTATGAGAATTCCAGTTGCTTCGTGGTCTTGTAACACTCACTTGTTGTCTGTCTTTTTCATTTTAGCCATACTAGTAGATGAATGGTACTATCTCAGTGCTTTAATTTGCATTTCCTTAGGGACTACTGTAATCAAGCACCTTTTTAGGTTTATTGGCTCTTTAAATATACTCTTTTGTAAAGTGTCTATTCAAGCCTTGGTCATTTTTTTTTAAATTGATTTGTTCCTTATATTCTGAAAAATACAAATCTTTTGTCAAGGATATGGTATCTTTGTATGAACAGAATGTTTGTTTTCAGACTTTCATTTGAGGGATCAATAAAAAATGTCACAAGATTTTGTGTACTACCTAGGATTTTGTACTACATAGGATTCACGGGATTAGCAAGTTTTTTTTTTTTCCTCTACATACCAGTACTTTAAAAACAATCATAATGGGGCACTTGCGTGGCTCAGTTGGTTAAGCCTCCTACTCTTGATTTTGGCTTAGGTCATGATCTCACGAGCCCTGTGTTGGGCTCCATGTTGACAGTGTGGATCCTGCTTGGGATTCTCTGTCTCTGTGTCTCTCTCAAAATAAATAAACTTAAAAAAAAAAAAAAGAATCATCACAACACCATCATTTTATAAAAGAAAGAAATGCCACAAATAGCAAGGATATAATCTCAGGATAAAGGAAACTCTTTAGGGTAGGCAGAATAAACACCCCCCCCCCCATTCCCCAATTCCAAAAACCTGTGAATATGTTAAATTACATGGGAATTAGGGCGACTGATGGAATTAAGGTTGCTAATCAGTTGACTTTAAGATAGGGAGATTATCCTGGATTGTTCATGTTGGTCCCAGTATTAATCACAAGGGACCCTAAATGTGTAAGAGGAAGGCAGAAGAAGAGGTCAGAGTGATGCCATGTGAGAACTCAATCTACTGTTGCTGGCTTTGAGGATGGGAGAGGAGAGGCATGAGCTAAGGAATGTTAAGCAGCCTCTAGAAGCTGGAAAGGACAAGCTTGAGCCTCCGGAACAGAACATATTCCCACTGACCCCTTGATTTTGGCTCAGTGAGACCCATTTCAGACTTCTGAACTACAGAACTGTAAAATAATAAGTTGATGTTGTTTTAAGCCACCAAGTATGTGGTAATTTGTTACAGCAGACACAGAAAACTAATACACTCTTTCTCAAGAGAAGATGGTTACCCTTGGAGTGTCTGGGTGGCTTAGTCCATTAAGTGTCTCACTTTAGCTCAAGTCATGATCTCACTCATGGCTTGTGAGTTCGAGCCCTGCATCGGGTTCTGTGCTGACAGTTCAGAGCCTAGAGCCTATTTCAGATCCTGTGCCTCTGCACTCTGTCTCTGTTTCTCTCTCTCAAAAATAAACATTAAAAAAAAAAGGTAGTTACCCTGATTGGGGTGTATATGTTGATAAACATGCATATATATATACATGCATAATATCAGTATCTTTTATCTTTAGTGTTTGATAACTACCAGTGCAGTCCTTTCTCTTTCTGTCAACATTTTATTTTGAATCAATCTCAGAATTACAGAAGAGTTTCAAATGAAACAAATGAAATTTTTTCCTGAATCATTTGAGTATAAGTTGTCACATCACTAAATGCTTTCGTGTGTATATTTTACAAATAAGGACATGCTACATAACTATAATAAAACCATTCAGAAATTTACAGAGTATAATTACAGATCTAACTCTCAGACCCCATTCAAACTTTGCTGCCTGTTCCAGTAATGTTCTTTATAGCAAAAACGATCGAATCTAGAATCACACATTGAATTTAGTTGTCATGTCTCTTTAGTCTCCTTCAGTGTACAACAGTTCATTAGTCTTTCTTTGACTCTCATAACTATGGCACTTTTGAACATGATAGGCTAGTTATTTTGTGGAATGCTCCCTCAATTTGGGTTTATCTGATTTTTCCTCATGATTGGATCCAGGTTATGTATTTTTGGCAGAAATCCCACAAAAGTTATGCTCTGTTTTACTCATTGCCTCCTATCGGGTGACACATGATTTTTATTTGTCTTATCATTTTGTTTACTTCATTAAGGTGGCATCTGCCAGTTTCTTCTTTTAAAAATTTTTTTCTTTTGTAGTAAATATTTTATGGAAAGAGACTTTGGAACTAGGTAACTATCCTATTTTTTTCATCAGATTTTCAGTCCATTTATTTGTAACAGAATGGGCTTATGAAACCCTGTTTTATTTGATGGGCTATAGTCCATTACTGTCATTTATTTTTATCTATTTTTATTTTTATTTTTAATTTTTTAAAATTTACATCCAAGTTAGTTAGCATATAGTATAATGATTTTAGGAGCAATCCAGTGATTCATCCCCTACATGTAACACCCATTGCTTATCCCAACAAGTGTTCTCCTTAATGCCCCTTGCCCATTTAGCCCATCCTCCCACCCACAACCTCTCCAGCAACCCTCAATTTGTCCTCTATATTTAAGAGTCTCTTACATTTTGTCCCCTTCCCTGTTTTTATATTATTTTTGCTTCCCTTCCCTTATGTTCATCTGTTTTGTATCTTAAATTCTACATATGAGTGAAGTCATATGATACTTGTCTTTCTGTGACTGACCAATTTTGTTTAGCATAATACCCTCACTCTAGTTCCATCCATGTTGTTGCAAATGGTAAGATTTCATTCTTTTTGATTACTGAGTACTATATTGTATATATATATATATATATATACCACATCTTCTTTATCCATTCATCTGTTGATGGACATTTGGGCTCTTGCCATACTTTGGCTATTGTTGATAGCACTGCTGTAAACCTTGGGGTGCATGTGCCCCTTCAAAACAGCACACCTGTATCCTTTGGATAAATACCTAGTAGTGCAATTGCTGGGTCGCAGGGTAGTTCTATTTTTAATTTTTTGAGGAGCCTCCATACTGTTTTCCAGAGAGGCTGTACCAGTTTGCATTCCTACCAGCAGTGCAAAAGGGTTCCTCTTTATCTGCATCCTCACCAAATCGATTGTTGTTAATGTTAGCCATTCTGACGGTGTGAGGTGGTATCTCATTGTGGTTTTGATTTGTATTTCCCTGATGATGAGTGATGTTGAGCATTTTTTCATGTGTCTGTTGGCCATCTGGATATCTTCTTTGGAAAAGTGCCTGTTCATGTCTTTTGCCCATTTCTTCACTGGGTTATTTGTTTTTTTGGGTGTTGAGTTTAAGTTCTCTATAGATTTTGGATACTATATTTATTTTTTAAATGTTTATTCATTAAAATGTTTTTTTTAATGTTTATTTATTTTTGAGAGAGTAGGGGAGGGGCAGAGAGAGAGGGAGACACAAAACCCGAAGCAGGCTTCAGGCTCTGATCTGTCGGCAGAGAGCCTGACATGGGGCTCAAACTCAACTGCGAGAACTGCGAGATCATGACCTGAGTCAATGTCAGATGTTTAACTGACTAAGCCACTCAGGTGCCCTAGATGTTTACTCATTTTTGAGAGCGGGAGCGAGTGAGCAGGGGAGGGGTAGAGAGAAAGGGGGATAGAGGATCCGAACTGGGCTCTGCACAGACAGCAGCAAGCCCAATGCATAAACCATGAGATCATTACCTGAGCTGAAGTCACACACCCAGCCGACTGAGCCACCCAGGTGCCCCTCAGTGCTGTCATTTATTTTGATGCTTAAGCTGTTCCCTGTTTAGCTTATGACCGTGCTTTCAAGCTGCTTCCTTTGTCTTTTTGATGTATTCCCATCATTCTTTAAGCATTTTCTTTCTTTCTGGTATAAGAAGGTATTATTATATTTAAAAAGGCTCATCTTGTATTTTTTCCCTCAGCCCTGGAATCAGTGATTTCTCCCAGTAGCCTTGGTTTCTTTTAGTAGAGAATGATCTTTAGAAGTCAAGATATGGGTGTTAGATGTACTCATTGCTATTGGGGTCTCACTGCTCCCAGGTCCTCTCACTGGACAGAGGTAGGGTATATATGTATGTGTAAACATGCACACCTGCATTTATATCACTATTTTAACTCTACATATTTATTTCAAACCATGAGTTCACTCTGATATGTCCAGTTCTAGTCTAACACTGTAATAGGTTTCATTCAGTAATTTTCTTAATTCCCTTTTCTGACAGTAAGTTGGTTTTCATTATCCTCAATGTATTTTATCAGTCAATTTCCCTATATGTGACCAGTTTCTTCTCTTGCTGCTGTTCCTGATATCTACCACATGGATGGCATCCTCACCTTACTCAGGCTCCAAAATCCCATATCAGGCTGCTACCTCTACTCCCTGTTTGAACATCTTTCTCACTTCAGGCTCTGATACCCTGCACTAGGTTGCTCTTCTCAGTCCATTTGGATTCCAGCACTCCATGCAGGGCTGCCAAGGCTGCCATATTCCTGTATGTACATCCTCTTTATCCTGCTAGCACTCTGACTTCCTACAGTAGATCAGTGCTGATCCCACCACCCCATCTTGTGTAGACATATATTGTGCTTAGCCCTGACTAAACTGGATGCTTTTTTTTTTTTTAAATCTTGCGAAACAAACTGTATACCCATTTAACAACAATTCTCCATTTCCCCCTTCCCTCAGCCCTTGGCAACCACCATTCTACTTTGTTTCCATGAAATTGGCTACTTTAGATACCTCATATAAGTGGTATCCTATAGTATTTGTTTCTTGGTAAATGTCTTATTTTTTTTTAGCAGGATGTCCTCAAGGTTCATCCATGTTGCAGCATATGTCAGAATTTCCTTCCTTTTTTTTTTTTTTTAATGTTTATTTACTTTTGAGAGAGACAGAGAGTGAGCAGGTGGGGGAGCAGAGAGAGAGAAGGAGACAGAATTCCAAGCAGGCTCCATGCCACCATCACAGAGCCCGATGTGGGACTGGAACTCAAACTGAGAGATCATGACCTGAGCCAAAACCAAGAGTCGGATGCTTAACCAACTGAGCCAGCCAGGTACTCCTCCTTCCTTTTTTAAGGCTGACTAATATTCCATCGTATATAAACATCACATTTTGTTTATCCATTGATCTCTTGCCAGATGCTTGGGATCCTTCCACCTTTTGGCTATTGTGAATAATGCTATGAACATGAGTCTAGAGATAGTCTTTTTAAGGGGGTGTCTGGCTGGCTCAGAAGAGCATGCAACTCCTGATCTTGGTCATGAGTTCGAGCCCTGTGTGGGTGTAGAGATTATTTAAAATAAAATTAATTAAAAAAAGAGATAATGTCTTTAAGACCCTGAAAGGCTTTATTGTTTTACCTTTTTCTTTCTTTCTTTCTTTCTTTCTTTCTTTCTTTCTTTCTTTCTTTCTTTTCTTTCTTTCTTTCTTTCTTTCTTTCTTTCTTTCTTTCTTTCTTTTGAAATGTTTATTCATTTTTGAGAGACTGACACAGTGAGAGTGGAGGAGAGGCAGAGAGACAGGGAGACATAGAATCCGAAGCAGGCTCCAAGCTCTGAGCTGTCAGCACAGAGCCCAGAGCAGGGCTTGAACTTGTGAACCATGTGATAATGACCTGAGCTAAGTTGGACGCTTAACCACCTGAGCCACCCAGGTACCCCACCTTTTACATTTAGATCTATAGTCCATCTGGAATTAATTAATTAATTAATGTTTGGTGTGAGGTAGAGGACAGAATTCAGTTTGTTTTTTAATCCAGTTGATCCGATGTCATTTATTGAAAAGATTATTCTTTCTATGTTGCATTGCAGGGTCACTTTTGCCATATACCACCTGTCTGTATAGCTTGTTTCTAGGACTCTCTGTTCTGTTCCATTGTTCTGTTATTCCTGTGCCAATATCATACTTTCTTAATTACTATATTTTTATATCACTTCTTGATATCTGATAGTATATGCCCTTCAGTTCCTCCACACACACACACACACACACACACACACACACCCATTGTACTGGCTATTCTTGGCTTTTTGCATTTCCATATATATATTTGGAATCAGCTTGTTAATGTCCACAAAACATGCTGGTATGATTTTTATTGCATTGAATCTCTATATAAAGTTTGGGGAGAATTGCGATTGTAACACTATTGAATTTTACAATCCATGAAAATGGTACATCTTTCCATTTATTTAGGTCTTTAATTTCTCTATGTAGAGGTCTTTGTACATTTTTTGTTAGGTTTATTCCTAGGTATTTATTTTTAGATGCTTTTTTTTTAAGATGCTATTTTTAAAATTTAATTTTCCATTTGTTGCTGATAGTGCAGAGGTTTTTTAATCTGAAGTCCATGGCCCCCATTCAAGATATAAACACATGCAAATACTTTTTTTCTGAAAGGTCTATAATTTACATCTGAACCTGATTCCCACTGAGGGCAATAACAACAAAGGTTAAAGACCACTGTAGCAGTTTCACTTAGAGTAGATTGGACTTGGGAGGAGGGAATAGACAGAGGCAGAGAGGGCACTTAGAGGTTATATAATAGTCCAGGTAAGAAGCCATATGGGCTTGAGCCAGGACAGTAAGTATGGAAAGAATGAAAGACACTTAAGGAATATTCTCGAGATAGAATGAATAAGGTTTGCCTGGAGTAGGATAGGAGAAATAAATAAAAAGAGAAAAGAGTAAAAAAAGGTGTCATGGGGCGCCTGGGTGGCTCAGTCGGTTAAGCGTCTGACTTCGGCTCAGGTCATGATCTCACAGTTCGTGAGTTCGAGCCCCGCATCAGGCTCTGTGCTGACAGCTCAGAGCCTGGAGCCTACTTTACATTCTGTGTCTCCCTCTCTCTCTGCCCCTTCCCTGCTCATGCTGTGTCTCTCTCTGTCTCAAAAATAAATATAAACATTAAAAAAAATAATAATTAAAAAAAAAAAAGGTGTCAGGCATGTTTGGGGGCAGTTAAAGGGAAGTTTTCCATAGCAATAGATATGGGAAAATGAGTATTTGGCGGGTAAAGATGTTGAGATAGTCCCTAATTCTAACAAGGAGACTAAATTTAAAATATATTCACATAGATAAAAATGGGCATGGGGCGCCTGGGTGGCTCAGTCAGTTGGTTAAGTGTCTGGCTTCAGCTCAGGTCATGATCTCATGGTTTATGAATTTGAAACCCGCGTCGGGCTCTGTGCTGACAGCTCACAGCCTGGAGCCTGCTTTGGATTTGTGTCTCCCAGTCTCTCTGCCCCTCTCCCCCACTCATGCTCTATCTGTATCTCTCTCTCAAAAATAAATAAAAACATTTAAAAAAATAAAAAATGGGCATAATGGTATATTTGGGATTTGCCTTGGGATTTGGAAGGTGGAAAGCTGAGTGAAGGGAATCCATTATATGCTATTCCATACTTTTCTGTGTATATAAAACTATCATAGTAACAAGTTAAAAGAGAAAGATTTATCCGCATAGAGAGTGAGCCAAATTGAAGTTCTCTGGACCACTCACCTCAAATTCCTATGTGATTGAAAGATCAGGATTCATCTAAACATTATATTTGGCTTTTGAGTAATTTCATGATCACTGTCTTGTGCTGTGACACTGTTTTATCAAGATCAGCCAGATAAGGATGCTCAAAGCTACAAAGGCTTTCCATGCTAGCTGAGGTAGGCCAAGTGCGTGGATGTGGCTAGGAGTTAAGGAGAGGAAATTTAGCTAGGTAGATGGAACATGGCATCTGTTGGCAACTCAAGTTTCGCAAGGGCAGGATATTCTTTCAGGGGGAGAATAGTGACAAGAAGTCTGGGTGCAGATATTCTGAGGAGATCCAGATAGACAGCATCAGTACGTACTGAAAACAGGTAGCAAGGACCCTGATTAAAGTTTGGGATCAAAAGTCAAACTGGAATACCCAGCAAGAAACTAAAGTATTCATTCATTCAATTCATTTATTCATTCAACCAGTACTCATTAGTGCCTGCTACAATAGTCCTACACTTTACCATGCATAAGAATTATTTGGAGAGTGTGTTAAATTGTAGTGCAGATTCTGTGCTTTTCTCCCTCCACTTAATTTAGTGGGTCTCAAGAATCTGCATATTTAACAGTGTTACTTTTTTTAATGTTTATTTTATTTTATTTATGTATTTTAAATTTTTTTAATGTTTATTTTTTGAGAGAGAGAGAGATAGAGTGTAAGTGGGGGCGGGGGGGGGGGTTGCAGAGAGAGAGGGAGACTCAGAATCTGAAGCCGGCTCTAGACTCTGAGCCGTCAGTGCAGAGCTTGACACAGGGCTCGAACCCACGGACCACAAGATCGTGATCTGAGCTGAAGTTGGATGCTTAACCGACTGAGCCACCCAGGCACCCCTATTTTATTTTTGAGAGAGAGAGAGAGAGAGAGAGAGAGAGAGAGAGAGAGCTAGCGAGCACATGAAAGCAGGATAGGGGCAGAGAGAGGGAGACAGAGATCTGAAGCAGGCTCCACGCTGTCTGCGCAGAGCCCCATGTGTGGCTCGAATTCATGAACCATGAGATCATGACCTGGGCCAGATGGTTAATCGACTGACCCATCCAGGCACCCCTCAGTGTTTCTGATACAGATATTTCTCAGATCATGTTTGACAAAAGTCTAGTCCACTGTGCTCTGGCCAGTCTACCAACAAAGAGGGAGTGGGGGAGTATTGTGGCTAGAACCAAAGTAAAAGGTGAAGCCTTGTACGTGGAGAACATAGCAGGAAGGAACTGAGTTAACTGGAATCAAAAGTGAAGGCAGGTGGTAATCATTTTGTAATATAGTATGTAAGTGTATTAAATCAACATATTATACCCCTTAAACCTGCACACTTTTGTATGCCAATTATATGTCGATAAAGCTGGGGAAAAAAGAGTGAAGGCAGAATGACACAAACCTCATGGCAGAGGCTTGGAATCTGAATCCCAACGGATTAGATTTCTAAAAAGAATTTACTTCTGGGGGCTGTTTACAGCTAGAGAAATTGGTGAGCTATGAGGGGCAGAAAAATAAGCAAGATAGGCCATTTATAAGAGGTATATCTAGCAGAGGGGCACCTGGGTGGCTCAGTCAAGAGTGTCTGACTGTTGGTTTTGGCTCAGGTCATGATCTCATGATTCGGGTTTCAAGCACCATGTTGGGCTCTGCGCTGACAGCACGGAGCCTGCTTGGGATTCTCTCTCTCTCCCTCTCTCTGCCCCTTCCCTGCTCGTGCTTTTTCTCTCTCAAAATAAATATAAATAAACTTAAAAAAAAAAAGAGGTACATCTAGTAGAAGAACAGTAGCAACATCCCAAAATGTGGACACTCTAGGTATGTTAAAATTACCTCACAGTACAAAATAGTAGTCCCTGTTGGTGCTTATGAAATTGTTGTGAATAGTTCTGATGTTACTTTTATTGTTAGTATTTTAGGAACCTATCACATGTGTGAAAGTAAATAACAACAGAATACCTCCCCAGTTGTTTCATATTGCTCTTAAGTAGAAGTAATGTTAAGGAGCAAGGGAAGAATTTTGAGGAATCACTGAAGTATTGCTTAAAAGGCATACTTAAATGGTAGAGAAATTTATGATGAAAGATTAGTCTCTGGTACAATTACCAAGACTGGAATGCTTTTGAGCAAGGACCTCAGGCTGACCTCAAGTGACAGGCACATAGCCACAGGCTCTCTAGGTAGTGAGAAATTCTGTCTAAAAAGGTCTTTTTCTCTCCCATCTCTTGGATCGTCATCACCATCTGCCACAGCATCTTTCAAATAGAGGAAGGAAGATGTAATTTGATACAATTAAATGAGGTAAATGTGACAGTGCTTTCTAGGCCATAAAGATATAGTGGCGATGATACTTTTAGAACAAAATTCTAACACAAAATAATTCACACAGACTTTCAAGGTTTATTGAATAGGCATTCTACCACTATTCCATTTTACTGCTTGAGCATATATTTATTCATGCTGCTGTGTGCAAATTTTTGGTCTTAGTTCTTTAAAAAAGAATTTTTATTAACATCCAGTAAAATTGAGGTTTTTTTGTGTATAGGTCTCAGAATTTTAACACGTGTAGATTTATGTAACTACCACCGCAGTCAATATACAAAACAGTCCCACCACTCTTCCCCAAAACTCCCATGTACTATGTTCCCCCCCACCGCATCTCTAACTTTTAGGAACTGTGAACTTTCTCTCTTATTTTAGTTTTATCTTTTTGAGAATGTCATGTAAATGGAATCGTAGAGTATGTGATCTTTTGCCATTGGCTTCTTTCACTGAGCACAATGCTCTTGAGATAGATTCATGCAAGTTGTTGCATATATCAATATTCCATTCCTTTTTATTGTTTAGTAATCCATTGTATGGGTTTTACCACATTTTGTCTATCCATTCACCTGTTGAAGGATATATGGGTTGTTTCTGGTTTTTGGTGACTTTAAATAGAGCTGCTATATATACTTATGTATAGGTTTTGTGTGAATATAAGGTTTTTTTTTTTCCTGTAGGGTAAATACCCAGGAGGGGAATTGCTGGGCCGCATGGTAAACACATGTTTAAATTTATAAGAAACTGCCAGTTTCCAAGAGTGACTGTACCATTTTTTTAAATTGAAGAATAATCGCTGTACAATATTGTATTAGTTTCAGGTGTACAATGTAGTGATTTGACATTTACATAAATTATGTAAATTTACTTAGTGTAAATGTAAATGTAAAATTAGTGTGGTCACCACAATAAGTCTGATTGCAGTCTATCACGATATAAAGTTGTTCCAGTATTAGTGACTATATTTCCTATGCTGTACATTACATCCCTTTGCTTTTTTATTATTTAAATTTTTTTTAAGTTTATGTATTTATTTTGAGAGAGAGGAAAAAGCATGAAGGGGGGAGGGGCAGAGAGGGGGGAGAGAGAACCATAAACAGGCCCTGTGCTATTAGTGCAGAGCCCGATGGCGGTCTCAATCTCACAATCCACAGGATCAGAACCTGAGCTGAAATCCAGAGTCAGACGCTTAACCAATTGAGCCACCCAGGCACTCCTGTCTTATTTATTTTGTAACTGGAAGATTGTACCTTTTAATCCACTTCCCCTATTTCATCTCTGGCTGTACCATTTTGCATTCCCACAGCAGTGTATGAAAGTTCTGGTTGCTCTGCATCCTTAGTTGCCCTTGGGATTGTCTCTATTTTTTATTTTAGCCATTTGAATATATATATAGTAATATCTTACTGTGGTTTTAATTTGTATTTTTCTAATGAATGCCTCAGTTCTTGATGACTTTATCTGTTGGGATCAAACACAAGAGAGAGTCATCATCAGAAGAATCAGAGGAATGCTCATCAGAATATGCCTTAAATTTAACATTCTATGAAAGATACTCTGTGAATATTTTAAAAAGGAGTCTGTACTAATAAATGTTTGTGGTTCTTAATTAAGAGTGGGGCACTCTGAAACATGTCTATAAAGTCTCAAGTAAGCCTTTGTGACAGTGAGAATGAGAGAAGTTTGTTTCTGGTGACCTTTGGTCTTACATAGCACACTTGGTGGGTTTTAATAAACTGAGGAGATAAGCAAATGAAAAATATATCTGGTCATCCTATAATTTCTTAAAGTAAAATAAATGAGAAACACTTGTGGTCATCATGATCAACATAAACTGATCTATTACTGGTAGCATAGGTCAGTGGTATGATTTTGAATAACTTGCTTATTTAGGGATATAATTTAGATAAAGGCAAGATAAAGGAAAGGAGGATATTCCTGTGAGTAGTAATATTTGACCCTCTCCTGCTTCTTTTCCCTTCCTTATAAATCATCCCAGGCAGCGGTTTGTATTATGAGAAGCGAACCAAATGTTTGCTAATTAAATGTTTAGTGTTTATTTTAGTTGGTTATTAGCTTGAGGTCAAATTTGTTTAATGAGTAAATATGGAAGAGTTATGGGTTTTTTTTTTCCACTTTGGACAAATACTTGCTCATCATCGGTATGTTATCCTAGTTCATGAAGCTGGAATGTAATTTCCTTATTTTTAATGACTGTAGATGTTTGTAGTTATTGACTCTTTGTTTTGATGTTGTCAGGCATGTGAGTACTTTCTTTGTTACCAAGTCCTCAGGAGATAGCTTCCTGATTATAACTTATTTCCCTGGGAAAATATAGTCCACTTTGAAGCAGTTTCCAGTAATATATTGCTACAGAGATAGGCTGTCAAGTAGTGACTCTAGTGTAATTTAGAAAAGGTGACTTAAGTAGAACATTGATTCATCTGTTTTTCAAATTGCAGTTAATTATAATGGCAGCTTATAAGATCTGCTTCACTCTCTCTTGGACTCTTGCTAAGATTACAAATTTTATGAGATTTGAGGTAAAAATGGACAATTTAAAATTATCCGAATGAATTCATTGAAAAGAATCCTGCTTGTTAAATCATACTTTTAGGGGCGCCTGGGTGGCGCAGTCGGTTAAGCGTCCGACTTCAGCCAGGTCACGATCTCGCGGTCCGTGAGTTCGAGCCCCGCGTCGGGCTCTGGGCTGATGGCTCGGAGCCTGGAGCCTGTTTCCGATTCTGTGTCTCCCTCTCTCTCTGCCCCTCCCCCGTTCATGTTCTGTCTCTCTCTGTCCCAAAAATAAATAAACGTTGAAAAAAAAAATTAAAAAAAAAATCATACTTGTAAAGGTTTTTCACCTTTACAATCATATCCAGGTTTGGCATTTCGAAAATCAGAATGGTCACTTTATTTTTTATCAGAGTTTGAGAATAGAGTTCTTTATTCAGGTAGGTGTCATCTTTGATTATATGGTAGTGTTCTGAATATAGTCCCTTTACCTGACACCTGTAGCTGACACGTAGTGACTGCGTCAATAAACTATATGATCCTTGTTATGTTCATATGTGGTCATGTTAAAAAGTATTTCTTGGGTGGGAGGGAGGAGAGGGTGGGTGATGGGTATTGAGGAGGGCACCTTTTGGGATGAGCACTGGGTGTTGTATGGAAACCAATTTGTCAATAAATTTCATAAAAAAAAAGAAAAAGAAAAAAAAAGTATTTCTTAAGTATTCTTAAATGTGTCTTACCAATATTTTATGGAAAAATATTCACAATCTTTTGAAAGTGTTCATGTTAAAAAGAATTAGAAATGATGTTTATTTATTTTTTAATGTTTATTTATTTTTGAGAGAGAGAGAGAGCTCAAGCAAGGGAGGGGCAGAGAGAGAGGGAGACACAGAGAATCCAAAGCAGTTCTAGGCTCTGAGCTGACAGCTCAGAGCCTGGCGTGGGGCTCGAATTCACAGACCATGAAATCAAGACCTCAGGTACCCAGGTGCCCTGATGTTTATTTCATTTGGACCCGCTTCACTTTCAATGTGTTATTAAAATGTAGGCATAGTATATAAGAATTCATACTATAGGATCAACTGAGACTTTGATTTAAATATATTATAAATTATACATGGAAGGCTGCATAAGATGCTACATATTTTTTTTCCCAAAGAAGCTTCTTTAAATGGTTCTGTTAAGTATAGGAATGTTCTGATGATTATCTTTTTAATTAAAATGAGAAATCTTTGTTTAAAGTGGCATTCTTTTTTTACGGCCTGTTACAGTCTCTGTAACAATCATTTCTTAAGTCTGAACGTTTTATTTCCAGGAATCCATTTATATAAAACTATGTTTAGACTTAATTAAGGAACGATTCTTACAAAGCTTGTAAATAGCCAGGAAAAAAGGGACCGAAAATAAAACTGACATTCACATTTAACAAAATGATTGTTACAAGGTATGTAATAAGCTATAAAAATACAATAAATCCGTTTTTATAAGAGTTCATATTTTTTGATCCTTGTTTTCAAGGGTATTTAAGAAAAATATCAAAGCTCTGCGAAGTGACATCTGTTTTGCTGAATGGACTAGTGATAACTTCTTTTCTCTATAACTGACAGTATGGGAGTTCTACCTGTCTTAAGTATTTTCTTTGAAATACCATGTAATCTTTTTAGATTAGAATATAAATTTTACATTGTGCTATAGTGAAAACAAGACCTTGTTCCCATGTCACACTACTTTCTAAAAGTCATAAAACATTGGGCAAGTTGCATAACTTTTCTGAGTCTCATTTTCCTCATCTGGAAAGCAGAGATAATAGTACTCTTCCTACTCCAAAGAGCTGTTGTGAGGACTAAGTGAAGCTATTGATAGTAAAAATATTTTGGAAATTCTATAGGACTATGAACATCCAAGCTATGATTCTTTATTTCTCTGACCTTGGGTGGTGGTAGTTGTAGGTAGTAGTAATAAAATAACCACAGTAATAATGACAGCAAAGCTTAGTACGTACCATGCTGGATTTTACGCACTTGATGTACATCAACTCATTTGACCCTCTCACCTTATTAGGTATGTATTGTTATTATATAACCCTGATTTACCAATGTGGTAGTAAAAGCTGTATTAGAATTTCCTGGAGGGGGCGGTGCCTGGGTGGCTCAGTTAGTTAACTGACCAAAGAATAACAGCTCAGACCAAAGAATAACATCTCACGGGTTTCATGTGGACTCGTACTGACTGCTCAGAGCCTACTTGGGATTCTTCCTCTCTCTGCCCCTCCCCTGCTCGCACTGTCTCTGTCTCTGTCTCTCTTAAAATAAATAAACTTAAAAAACAAAAAAGAATTTCCTGGAGGGGTTGTATTTTCCACTCAGTAGGCCTGGGATGAGGCCTGAAAATTTGCATTTCTAGTTTCCAAATGATGATGCTAGTTGTGGGATTGTAGTTTGAGTGCCATAGTGACTTCTGTAGGCCTTTCAAGCCAGGATTTTGCTTGTGAAAATTTGGACTCCCTTCCACTTGTTTGCTTTCTCTAGAATAGTGGATATAGAATAGTGGAATAAGTTGAAGTTTGCATTAGTTAATTTTGATAAATGCTGAAAAAATTGTGGAAATTGGCTTCTATTGGCTAATATTGGCTAATACTATTACTGAATAGGATCTCATTAACCTGGCTAATCCAGAATTGACTGTGTTATAAAGAAAATGGCTATAGGCTATTTAAAAACTTACTGTGGCATTTATATTTGTTGAATTTTCTTTATTTCACTTAATGAAATACTGATCCCTTAGTTTTGACTGAATTAGATGTCTGTAGTGATCTGTTTGGGCCTTCAGTTCTTAAATGATTTCTGCATACATTCCAGCAATTTGGTTCTGTTAAGTCTGTGTAATTAGTAAAGCAAGTAGAGTATTTGTTATGTCATAGAGATATTTTTGCTTTTACACAATTTGGTCAGTTGGCCCAACTCCCTTGCTTCCCGCGTTAGAAATACTATAAACATCAGAGAGAAAAGGATGACCTTAATATTTGCTTCCCAGACTAAATCACAGTTATTTCCTTCCGAATAAAAAGTTTAATTTCACGCCCTGATTAGTGCTAGTACGTGCAGGTGGATATTTATTTTATGCAGCTAAACTGATCTGCTTTTGCAGATTACTTGCCAGTCAGCAGAGCCATAATTTCTTATGAGTAGTTGGTGGTAAATTATAGTTCTCATTAGTAAGTTTTGTGTGTGTGTTTTTAACTATGTATTTATGAAGTAGGAGTGGGAATCAGTCACCATATTTTGGCCAGAGTAGGATTTGACTAATAGCTTTTTTCAAAGGCTCAGGGATTGGTGAATTTGGACTAACAATCCCAATTAATTATGTAAAGCAGTTAGGACAGAGTGAGATCTTGTTTTCAATTAATATGAAAATCTGAGGACCTAGAAGGAGTGATGCCTGGTGGAAAAGACCAAAGAATAGATTATCTTTCTTACTGAGGATTGGAATATATTGTAGTTAAAACTTGAATATTTAGAGAGGCTTAAAAGGAGATGAACTGAAGGTTTTGAAATTGGAGGAAGTTATTGAAATGAATTTTTAATTGTTTAATTGAAGCCATGAAGTTTTTTTTTTAATTTTTTTAAATGTTTATTTATTTTTGAGAAACAGAGAGACAGAGCACGAGCAGGGGAGGGACAGAGAGAGAGGTAGACACAGAATCCTAAGCAGGCTCCAGGTTCTGAGCTAGCAGCACAGAGCCAGATGCAGGGCTCAGACTCAACGAGCTATGAGATCATGACCTGAGCTGCAGTTGGACACACAACCCACTGAGCCACCAAGGCACCCCTAACTTTTTTTAATGTTTATTTATATTTGAGAGAGAGAGAGAGAGAGAGAGAGAGAGAGAGAGAGAGAATGGGGGAGGGGCAGAGAGAGATGGGGACAGAATCTGAAGCAGGCTCCAGGCTCTAAGCTGTCAGTACAGAACCTGACACGGGGCTTGAACTCTATGAACCGTGAGATCATGACCTGAGCTGAAGTCGGACACTTAACCAACTGAGCCACCCACGCACCCCAATGTTTGTTTTTAATATTTTTTGAGAGAGAGACAGAGAGACAGACGGACAGAATGTAAGCGGGGGAGGGACAGAGAGAGAGGGAGACACAGAATCCGAAGCAGGCTCCAGGCTCTGACTCAAGGCTTGAACTCACAAACCAAGAGATTATGATCTGAGCCAAAGTCAAACACTTAACCAACTAACTGAGCCACCCAGGCACCCCGAAGCCATGAAGCTTTAAATTTTAAATTTTTATTTATTTTATTTGTTTGTTTGTTTTAAAAAAAAATTTTTTTTTTCAACATTTATTTATTTTTGGGACAGAGAGAGACAGAGCATGAACGGGGGAGGGGCAGAGAGAGAGAGGGAGACACAGAATCGGAAACAGGCTCCAGGCTCCGAGCCATCAGCCCAGAGCCTGACGTGGGGCTCGAACCCATGGACCGTGAGATTGTGACCTGGCTGAAGTTGGACGCTTAACCGACTGTGCCACCCAGGCGCCCCTGTTTGTTTGTTTTTTTGAGTAGGCTCCATGCCCAACATGAGACTTGAATCAAGAGTCCCATGCTCTACCCACTGAGCCAGCCAGGCACCCCCCCCCATTTTTATTTTTACAAATTTTATTTGGTTTGGGGCACCTGGGTGGCTTAGTTGGTTAAGTGTCTGACTTCGGCTCAGGTCATGATGTCACAGTTAGTGGGTTTGAGCCCCACATCAGGCTCTGTGATGACAGCTCAGAGCCTGGAGCCTGCTTCAGATTATATGTCTCCTTCTCTCTCTGCCCCTCTCCTGCTCATGCTCTGTCTCTGTCTCTCTCTCTCTCTCTGTGTGTCTCTCTCTCAAAAATAAATAAACATTAAAAAAATTGTTTTTTAATTTTTATTTGGTTTTAATTTTTATTTATTTTAAAGTGAGACTGACTTTTATTATACTTGGAATAAGAGAAAGAGCAATGAAATCAGGAGGCAAAGTTCTATTTCCTTAATAAGTCAGTCAGTGATTTGCCTTAACTAAAATGTCACCAAATATGTATGAGGTCATAGGCTTTAAGAATCTGGAGTATCATCTAATTAAAGGCTTCATAACCTTTTTTGTTCATGGACCTAACTAAAAATCTTTTGTATTGTCATGAGCTACTCTCCCCAGATAGGTTCTGTACACAGTTTTAAAAGGCTCAGGGATCGATGAATCCTATTCCTGGATCCTAGAGTAAGACCCCTCATTGAGCCTTATTTTAATGTTGTTTCATAATGTATTTTAGTGGAGAACCTTTTATTGTAAATTATGTCACTATAACTATTTATAACTATTCACTATAATTATTTCACTATAACTAGTTTTGACTGTTTTAACAAGGATATGACTATCCAATCTGAGCTTTATCATAAAATGTCATTTTGGGAAGCTAATGAAATGTTGAATATGTTATTTGGTAGTGTTAGGAAAAATGGTACAGAAATGACTTGGGTGGTGGTTATCACAAATCCTATGGGAACGTCCTGTTCTTAATTTTCTCATTCCCTTAGCCACCCAGGCAAGCAGTCATAATTTATTCCTGTCTATGATGATGGAATTTTACTTGTCAGGGATATATGGATAGACACACTTAAAACCTTTGATTGCAAGCCTACTGATATTTCCATGATCTTTCTACTTTTATCAGTTTTATTAAAGAAATAGTATGACCAAGTAAATGCCCAGCAAGGTCAGTTTACCCCAGTGAGTGCACTTTACATTTAAGAGCATTTAGAATACACTTTTCTGTCAAGGTCAACCTTAAACACTGTCAACATATTCAGTTATTTATACTTGCAGTACTGGGAGTGCTGGGAAACATCATTTTCTCTTTTTCTTCATTCTCTTAAGGTATCAACATTGGGAATGCTTCCACAGCTCATTCAAGAATCTGTGATTCCCTGATCATTTTAGATCACTTTGGGCAAAGACCTTGTTTGGATCATAAAGTATGACTCCTTTCTTTTAAAAATGAAGAAACAGAGACCCAAAGAGGTCATTTGACTTGCCCAAAGTTAACAGTTGAATACAGCCTGGATTAGAGCCCTCATTTCCCTAATCCAAACCTAGTTGGTGCCCTTTTGACTTGTTTTGTTTGTGTTTCTTCCACTGGATGTAATTGTGATTGATAGTTGAATTGAAGGGTGTGTGTGTGTGTGTGTGTGTGTAGGAGTGCGAGTGTTTCTTTGACTTGTTTAAGAAAACCTTTTCTACTCTCATGAGCATAATCTCATGTTTTCTACTAGAAGCTTTATAGTTTTGCCATTTATATTTAGAACTTCAGTCTCTCTAGAATTGATTTTGTCTGTGATGTGAGGAAGGGATTCCATTTCATTTTTCCCTCATATGGATTTCCAATGCCTCCCAGCATCATCTAGTGGAAGAATATGTATTCTGCACTGATCTGCAGTGCTCCCTCCATCATAATTCATGTCCTTACATGCCTTGTCCTCATGTCCTTCATGCATTGATTTGTTTTTGGACTCATTATTCTGTTATATTGTTCTATTTTTCTATTCATCCCTGTGTCAGTATCATGTAGCCTTATTCATGTAGCTTTATAATAAGCCTTGATATATGGTAGTTAGTTAAGTTCTCATACCTTGTTGTGTTTCTTCAAGAGAGTCTTGTCTAATCATGGCTGTTTATACCTTCATAAATATTTTACAGATAACTTGTCAAGGTTCAGTAACAACAGCAACCCAAAGGCAAACAGTAATAAACCTGTTGGGATTCAAGTTAATTATTAATAGAAGCCAAAATATGGAGTTATTTTAAAAATATGTATTTTTGGGGGCACCTGGGTGGCGCAATCGGTTAAGCGTCCGACTTCAGCCAGGTCACAATCTCGCGGTCCGTGAGTTCGAGCCCCGCGTCAGGCTCTGGGCTGATGGCTCAGAGCCTGGAGCCTGCTTCGGATTCTGTGTCTCCCTCTCTCTCTGCCCCTCCCCCGTTCATGCTCTGTCTCTCTCTGTCCCAAAAATAAAATAAACGTTGAAAGAAAAAAAATTAAAAAAATACGTATTTTTGGATATGTAAAACATGCAACACAGTACAGAATTTAAAAAGTAGAAAAGGATATATAGCATTGGGGCACTTGGGTGGCTCAGTTGATTTGAGTTTGTGACTCTTGATTTTGGCTCAGGTCATGATCCCAGGGTCGTGGTATGGAGCCCCATATCAGGCTCCATGCTGAGCATGGAGCCTGCTTAAGATTCTTTCCCTCCCTCTGTGCCTCTCACCCATTCATACATGCTCACTCACCCTTTCTCTCTCTCTCAAAGAAAAAAGAAAAGGATATATAACAAAAAAATCTTTCTTACCCATCTGCTTATCATTCAGTTTCCTGCTCCAGAAGCAACTATTTGTCTCCTTTCTTATTATTTTGCTAGATTCTATAAGTAGTTTTTTTAGGACCCACCTAGAATATACCTACAATGGGTTAAATACTTAATTTTGAGAACCTTTGGCTAAAGAAGATGGCTTTTTTTTTATGTTAATAGCAATGGGGTTTAATGAAAGAACACTTTGTTGAGCTAGATCATTTAATAAGCATTTGGTCCTTAGATAAATTTTCTATATGCTGGAGTGTTTTAGCCCTTACTCCTGGGTCCTCTTCTGCTTCCTGTCTACAGTTTCTTCCTAGGTGATTTCATTTATTTCTGTGGCTTTCCACAGTTTCAAGTTACCTGTGGTCATTTCCTCCTTCTGACATATTGTCATAAAGTCAGTGGTAGCTCAGCACTACCTCAAAATGCCTCTGTTATTCACTCACTTTATCTCATCACATAGTGATTTTGTATCTTACATCATCACAAGAAGAAGGTGAGTCCAGAGCAAGAAGATTTTGAGAGAGAACATTCACATGACTTTTATTATAGTATATTATTATAACTTCTATTTTTATTATTATTGTTGTTAACCTCTCACTGTACCTAATTTATAAATTGAACTTTATCACAGGTATGCATGCATAAGAGAAAGTATATATAGGGTTTCAGGCATCCACTGAAGGTCTTGGATTGTTTTCCCCCTGGCTAAGGGGGAACCGTCTGTGTGCTGATGACTCCTAATGTGCCATTGATCTCCAGCTCATCTTTCTTCTCTGACACCTAGAATTACATATTTAACTTCCTATCCACTTGAATGTTGCATAGTGATTTCAAACTTAATACAGTATATCAGAAATCTTGTTTTTTTTGTTTGTTTGTTTTTTGTTTTTGCTAGCCCATTTACTCACGATTTACCCAGTTACTGAAACCCCAAACCTGGGATCATCCTGGACGCCTCACTTTTCCTTACTCTAATATCCAATCCCTCATCAGATTTTATCTGTTTTACTTCCAAAATATCTCAAAATCTTTTGCTTCTTTCTGCTTCTGCTACCATCAACTTACTATAGGTTATTATTGCTTTTAATTTGTAATAGTTTTCTAACTATTATACTCATTAAATCTAATTTCCATACAGAAGTCATAGGGATCTTTCAAAAATCTAAATATAAAACTTTTCATTTTCTTTCCTTTGCACTTAGGCCATGCATGATTAGACTTTAACTTTTGTTCTGCCAGGCAGATTGGGTCCTTTCCTACCTACCTCTTTCCCTATCTAAAGTCAATATTCCCACTCTTCACTTACATTATAGTTACACTGGCCTTTTGCCAAACTCTTGCAAGACAACTGTAAGGCCTTTTCATTTGCTGTTTTCTTTGACCCTGGTTTTTTGCTTAAATCCTTACTGGATCTTTTGTATCTCAGTTCAGATGTCACTTTCTTAGAGACTACCCTATCTAAAGCCAGTGCTCCTTCATTGTTATTTCTACTAGAAAATAAACTCCATGAGGTAAAGTTTTATCTGTTTTGTCCTCCAGTATATCTCAGTGGATGGTACATGATAGGCAGCAAATAAATATTTATGAAATCACTTACCTTCCATATTTCTCATCTTGTAAAATGAGGGTAATGATAAATGGCCTATCCCACCTCATGAAGTCATTCTAGGGAGTTAAGTAATCTTAACAATATTGTAGTATCAGTTTTGATGTTCCATATGATAACTTTTGATAAATGAGTTTTTTTCCTTGCTTTTTTTAAAAGAACAAATTTGAGAAAGTAAAAATTTAAAAATCTTGTCACCCTACACAACCACTTTTTAAACTTTACTTATTTTTTAAAACACTTTTAATGATTAATATACTGTCTAGCACTCTTCTGTTTTTTCTGTCCCACGCAGCTTCCAAACATTTTTCAAGTGATCATATCAGGTAGAACACATTAATTTCATGCTTTTGAAGTTATGTGGGTAATTCAAATGTGTGTTTTGATGCTTGTGTAAAAAGAGGTAAATATAAATGGTTCTACATCATATTTGGAAATTTTACTCTTGATTATTTAAGTTTTTATAAGAATTTTGCCTAAAGAACTTTTACTGAAACTAGTCTGTATATAAGCAGGATTTCTTGATATGGCATACAGTCTGATTTATATTTTAAAACAACTTGTAGAGGTTACTATTTATCCTAGATGGTAACTATAGCTCCTGCCATGATTAAAATATTACAACACTAAAAAAAATATATATGACAACACTTGAGGAGTTAGGTTAGGTTTGGAAAATCGTGTAATTTGAATTCCTTGGAACATATTTTTGGATTAGAAGTATTCAACTAAGAGAACTACTTTTTTTGAAATTTATTATTTTGGAATGTATAAAGAAACTACCCTTTGAAACTAGAGACCGTCTAATCATTTGGAACATCTAGTGTTTGGAACTAGAGGCCTAATTTACTAGCAAATGGAGTTTGTAATAACTAAAAAAATAGTACCGTCCATGTTAATTGTCTCTGTGTCAATTGTTACAACAAATGCCAAATGGAAAATTAGTTTTGTTTCTTAGCATGATTTTAGCTTTCTTAGTTGACGCATCACAAAGTCCTCCTTCTTGTTCACCAGGTGTAAGTTGGAGGTGTAAAGTTCAGAGACTGTTTATAAAAAAGGCAAGGTTGGCATGTGCCTTAATTTGCTAAATTCTTTTAAAAACAAATCCAAGCGATCTTAATTGTTCCTGCCAACAGAAGAAATGATAATTATGTGAGAAATTATAATTATGTGATGAGATGAGGTGTTAGCTAACACTGCAATGGCAATCATATTGTAATATAAAAATGTCTCAAATCAATATTTTATAGACTTTAAACTTACACAATGTTATATTTCAATTATATCTAGATTAAAAATAAGTAAATCCAAGTAACTTTCTCTCTAGAACAGTGGTCTCCTAGCCAAAAAGTAATTTTGAGTACCCATCCTAAATATTTTTATTTGTTGACTTACAAATTGTAAATTGTATGCGTGCACTACTATCATTAGCTACAATATCAAGGCATAGTATATGTACTTACAGCAGGACATACACATTGTGTATACTTTATGAATATATATTATGAATAGTGGGGGCGCCTGGGTGGCTCAGTCAGTTAAGCGTCTGACTTTGGCTCACGTTATGATCTTGCAGATTATGAGTTCGAGCCCTATATCGGGCTTGCTGCTGTCAGCATGGAACCCACTTCGGATCCTCTGTCCCCCTTTCTCTCTGCCCCTCCCCTGCTTGTGCTCTTTCTCTCTCAAAATAAATCAGCGTTAAAAAAAATTATGAATAGTGCATATACATGTATATAAATAGTACACATAAATTCATATTTCAGATGGTTGCTTTATATTGTCTTTGGCTCACTTTTTTTTGCAGATGACTAATACAGTATTTTTACCTTATCAAGTAACTAATGAAGGACTTCTGCAAGGAATTAGAGAAGCATCACTTGACAGTTTATTTAAAACTAGATTATGTTCTTAAATCCTGGGCACAGTACGATTTTTGCAATATGCTAAAAGAGAATGAATGGGAATTGAGGGGTGCTGCTGCCACCTCATTTGTGTTGTGGAATTCTCAGTCTTCCTTTGGGTCACTTGGTTCACAAGTGACATTTGACCATCTAACACATCAGATCAAGTGAGGGAACCAGTGTCAATCTGTATTATAAAAATCAGAAAACATTAATTTCTTTTCTACACTAAATTAATTTAAATAAAAGTCTACCTTTCTCCCCTGCATCCCAAATGATCATCTAGCCTATCCCCTGGCATGTGTACACCTCAATTTGGAAAACAAGTGGCCTAACACAACTGGCCTACTTGTGACAGAATTGAGTTCTTTGCCTTTCTTTTCTCACATTCTCTTCAAATTTCATACCATTGAAAGGCACTAGATTGGGAAAACTAATCCTTAGAATAAGTATAGCCCATGTAATACAAACTTCTTATACTGTATAGAATGTCCTTCTAAAATTAGCTGTATGCCTAGGAATTTGTACCTACATCTTTATTCCAAGGCTTTTAGTAAGTTAAGACTTTATGGAATGTGGACATTGTTTACCTGGACCACAGAGGTATTTTCATCTCAATTCTATTTGGAAGAACTTTATAAATCACTACATTGTATCTTGGAGCGTGGGAGTACATATAGATCGCTTACATATATATGAGATTCTTACCCTTTCCTCACTTTTTGCAGCAGACAACTGGCTTGGCTTGTGAATTTCACTTTGCTTCTAATAGGGACAATAGTTTGTTCTTTTGTTAAGAGTTTTTGTCTTTTTGTAGACTCAATTATCTAGTATCAAAGGTAGAGCTAAAAGCAGGTTCTATCCCTACTCTTCTCTCCACAAAACACATAAGAAATAATGAATTTAGTTATGAGTAAAACAAAAGCAAACCACCTCTTAAGGAGCAGAGAGGAGACATAAGGAAGGCCCTTGCCCAGAGAGAGTAAGGGTTAAAATTCTTACCACTCTTGACAGGGTATAACACATTCCTGAGAAGAGTGGTAGGGGCTTGTCCCAGTAGCCTGTAAGTCCCTGTGGAGTACATGGCTAGACATGTCAGATCAGGGCAGGAATAGCAATTCTACCAGTGAGTTCCAGCAGGTGTAACAGCAATAGCACGGATCTGAATGCATGTCAGCTCACAGCAGACTGCCCTGGAGATGAGGCCAGAGGCTTTCTTTTAAGGGGTATTTTGGATGAGTCATTGCTTTTACCAAGAATGCCAGGCTGCACAGGCACAAATAATTCACTGATCCTGTCAAAGTGTATCACAAAAATCCAGTCTTGAGACACATGATTCCAACAGCATTAGCACCTAAATTCACATTATTGCAGTATAATAAAATTACATCATGTTGCTTACAGCCTAGGACCTACTGGCTTCAGCTAATTTAGAAGTCATTGCAAGGTAGCACTTCCTTGGGGGAGTGTAGGCTTTACAAAGGAGGATTTTCTTGAGGTTCCTTACCAAAACAACAAACTAAGGAAAGAAGAAAGCAGGG
The DNA here is from genome assembly GCF_022837055.1 of Prionailurus viverrinus. Lineage (NCBI taxonomy): Eukaryota > Metazoa > Chordata > Mammalia > Carnivora > Felidae > Prionailurus > Prionailurus viverrinus. The sequence goes on from NC_062571.1 coordinate 60,455,936, forward strand.
GTGGAGAGAGGTGGGGTTTTGTATATGATTTTAGCCTAGCTTGCTGGTTTAATTTTCATGTGAGGGTCTAGCCATTTCTCCTAGGATTGGAATTTATTTTGTGCTAGTCTCTCTCCTTTTTTTCAGCACCTTCTGTGCTGTTGCTACCCCTCTCTCAACCCCCCTGTAAGCAGCGTAAACACCCTATTGCTCCAGTGGCCTTATTTTCATTATCATTGTTCCTCAGTTTCCTATGTGGAAAGGATTCTAAAGGAAAGATCTTGGTTCAGTTATTACTTTTGCTCTTAACGTTTTCAGACCCTCTCCACTACAGCCCTTTAAAAAAAAAAAAAAAAGGCTAAAAATTGTTGCATTGTTACTTTAGATAAGTTAGTAGATTTTTTTCTTTAAAAAATGAACTTAAGGAAATGATTGTGCTATGAAAGACTAAGTTTTCTTTTGATCCTCAGGTTTGGTTAAATAAATCTAATTTTTTCAGATCATTGTAAACAATAAAATTTATTAAATTATCTCAGCTGTGATTAACATTAAAATGTGTCTTGTTATATTAATATGTGAAAATTAGTTCTATCCTGTAAAAATACTACAATATTATAAATGATCTTTTATATGCCTATAGGGAACTAAAGGGGAATTTAGTAACATTTGCATATTTTCTCCTTTACATAGTAATAATTCCATGTTTTGTTTATAAGCAATAAATATGTATATATATTCATGGATATTTATGCAGTGGGAGAAGTTTTTAATGTATCTTTGTCAGCTGATTAAAGGGCTAAAAGATCTGAACTTAGTAAGATAAGATAAGCTATTAAATTAAGGTAACCTTTTGCATATACAAAGTCCTGTTATAGCAAATGCTGATACAACAAAGGGTTATAGCAATTGAGAGTTTTTAAAAAACACACTTTCACGTCCCATCTTGATGGTCCTAGTTATGGATATGGTGGTTCAGTAGCCAAAAATATTTTTAAAATTTTATATTATTGGTTTAGAATAATAAATGCTTGTCTTCAATCTATTGTATGAATGTTTTTATACTCAATATATAGTATAAAAGAATTTGAACTGTATAAACTTCTGCAGGATTCTACCACCATGGAAAATCTTGGATAAAGGTAAAGATTTTCAAAAGCAGTTTACGTAGTATAAAGTCTGCTACTCCGAACTTGTATTTGTAATGGGTGATGTTGGATTACCATAGCAAAGTATGTGGTGCAGAACTGTCTTCATTCTTGATTGTTCTACTTGGGACAGGTATTAATGGACACTTTGTCCTACAGCTCATAATCATGATGGTATTGTTGTCTTTTGCTTGTGGAAGTCTATACAAAAATCAGTTTAGATTTCAGCAGATATCAGGGTTTTTAATGTTGTTTGGTTTCGTATGACGAAAGACCCATCAAAATGAGATTTTAAAAGATCTTAAAATTTTAAAAGATTTTAAAATTTTTATAAATTGTATTATTTACTTTTTTTCATGGGGAAATCCAGTGTCTTTAAGATTACAATCCTAAAGTAAAGTTGTCACATAATGGAGAAAGGCAGAATAATTGTGTTGTTATGGCAACTCAAATGGAGAAAATGAAAACAGCACACGTAAGCTGCATCCTGTTGTCATAGCAACCATAGTTGTGAAAATGATTAAAGCTGGTCTAGAAAGGATGTATTGCAGCATTAGTCCATTGGAAGTAACTATGTAAGAAAAGACAGAATTGGTTTTAGACAAAAGTTAAATCCCGCTGGTGCCACAAGTTGCTAGTACTGCTGCATGTAGACAGATATCTGTCCTTTCTAATTATATTTCAACTCTGTTTTATTGCCTCAGATCATAATGATGGTATGAAGGAAAGATAAATGTAATAACTATATGAAAAGCGTTAAAAAATTTTTTTTGGAGCAAAATTAGAAAGAAATCAAAGTTACAAAATTTGTTACTGAAAATGGCTTTAAAAGAACAGTAGAATGTTTTCCTTTTCTCCTATTTCCCTTTCCCCTCATTACTCACCCAATACTTTATTTTCTTTCTTTTCCATAACCCCTTCCTATATCATTTCAGTCTTGTGTTGAACTGTAACATAAACACCTAATGTCATGGCAGTTTGTAAAGCATCAAGTGCAGCATTATGATTGCAGATGAACAGATGGGTTTGATGATAAATGATAAGCATCCTGTAGGTGTGGAGAAATTTATTTTAGCTTTATCTTTCAAACTTCCTCCATAATCAAAGCTTCTTAATTGTTATTTTAAATGCCATTATTTCTTTCCTAACTTCTAGTTGACCACCATAGCAAAATATTTTATCCTGGTGGAGTGGAGACAGGTTAGGAATAAACCTGATGAAAGCCGCACTCGCACTCTTTGTTCAGCATCTGGCTGCTTGCAAGGGTTTTTGTGGTAATGGAATCGGCATCTCTGTATTAGAGTATCGATCTGCTGCTTGGTGTAGGTACTGTGTCAAAGAAGTATCTCAGTAACAATGTATTGAAATGGTTTAAGAGCAGTTTATGTTACAAATGAGCTGGAGGAAGATGGAGTTCTGCTAGACTGGACACCTACGCACTATAAGTATCTATAAAACTGAGGGGCTTGTCTAAAACTGTGTTGTCAGAATTCCCATATATTTGTCTACATTTGAACACTACCCGAGCCTGAGTACACTAATGCCATTACCCTTTTGCCCTTTAGTTGAGATTTTTGTATTTAATATTCTTGTGGTATGAACATAAGTCAGTTATGAGAGATAATATTGACTTGACCATAAGAACAGTGTTTAATGTAATCTATTGAATATTTTCAGCCACAATCCAAATATTGAATGTTAATTTGCTTAAATATTAGTTTTCATAAATAAGCTCTTTCAGCATTGCGCAGGTTTGCCTGACTGACCAAAATCCGGCCCTTCATATAGGTAGGGAAGAAGCCTCTTTTTATTTTTATTTAGTTTTTAAATGTTTAATATTTTTTAGAGAGAGTGCAAGCTGGGAGGGGGGCAGAGAGAGAGAGGGACAGAGGGTCCAAAGCAGGCTCCATGCTGACAGCAGCCAGCCTGATGTGGGGCTCCAACTCCCGAACCATGAGATCATGACCTGAGCCGAAGTCCAATGCTCAACTGACTGAGCCACCCAGGCGCCCCAAGAAACCTTGTTTTAAAAAGTAGAAAAAGATGGCAACTTTTTTAGAGGAAAGAAGAGAGAGCTAACTAGAGGGTTTTTTGTTTGTTTTGAAAGATTTGTAAAATACTCATCTTCTTCTGTTGTTCTTTATGCTAATAGGTCATATATGACTTATGTGACTAGATCAGACAACTTAAGCTATTAAATGGTTCAGATACACAGCAGACACTTCAAAGACTCTGTCAACAAGTTAGCTAAAATTCTATAAAGGAGTTGGAAAATGAAAAGTTGACCGTAAGTGCCCATATCCCTTATGCCTAGATACTGTAGCACCACTGGGAGGTAACTGAATTTGAGTCTCCCTTTCTCCTAACTTATCTTAGAACAGACATTTTTAAAGGTAACTTTGTAAATATATAAAAATATTTCCCATTAAAATCTGATGCACTGATTTTTAGATTGGTGTCTAAAAGTGGGCAATATATGGGGCACCTGGGTGGCTCAGTCGGTTAAGCATCTGACCGGCTCAGGTCATAATCTCACGGTTCATGAGTTCGAGCCCCATGTCGGGCTCTGTGTTGACAGCTCAGAGCCTGGAGCCTGTCTTGGATTCTGTGTCTCCTTCTCTCGCTGCTCCTCCCCGACTTGTGCTCTGTCTCTCAAAAATAAATAAATGTAAAAAAAAATTTTTTTGTTAAGTGGGCAGTATCATCAGATTGTGCATTTGAGATTTACTAGTTTGCATCTTGGCTTGTGATAAATTGGATTGTAAGATCAAGTACTTTATTTTTCTGGAAGAAAAAAAAATATTAGATATATTCATCACTCCCATTTCACAATTTCTTGTCACATTTCACTTGCTTCAGAAATATTCATTTTGGATCCTTCTTGTGAATATGTAACTCTTAATACTGATGTCCTGAGAGAAAGCAGAATTTCTGATCTAACCTAAATAATAACCACACCATCACAGAAAATGTCCTCACAACATATCAAGTAATCAAATAGCCAATAAACCTATTCTCCTGCTAAATTCCATAAACTGGATGGGGAGGGTAGATGATGTTCATTTTTGTTACTTACCTGAGAACATGACACTTGATCTTTGAAATGGTTATTTATTTTCATATATTGTAGCTGCCAATCAGCCAGCCATTTGCAAATAGTGAAGTAAACACACTGCTGAAAACAAGTTTCTTCTCTGCTGGTCTGTCTGTGGTGCCTAGGAAGTCAGATGTAATACGGTTCCATTTATTTATGTAGGCATTTACTCTCTTTCTAATGAGGAAGTAATTTTCTTTTCTCTTCTCCTACACAGAAGTTAAATTAAGGAGTACCCAAGAGGGCCGGGATACTTGGTTTGCAGTCTTTGAAATACTGTTTGATATCTGGGGACCCTTTTCACGAGCAGAGTTTCCTTCTCAGTTAAGAAGAAAGCTCCAGATAGTTCTCCTTTTTTTTTTTTTAACTTTTTTTTTGAGAGACAGAGAGAGACAGAGTGTGAGTGGCAGAGGGGCAGAGAGAGAGAGAGGGAGACACAGAATCCCAAGGAGGCTTCAGGCTCCATGCTCACAGCTCCGAGCTGTCAGCACAGAGCCTGACGTGGGGCTCGATCTCACAAACCGGGAGATCATGACCTGAGCCGAAGTTGGATGCTCAACCAACTGAGCTACCCAGGCACCCCCGATAGTTCTCCTTTTGAACTCATTGTTAGAGCAAATGCATTTATAGAGAGGGGGATTATATAGAAGTGTGAGGGTTTGTCTCCTCTCCCCTGTCCTGACCTCTCAACCAAAGGGTTTTACTCTGTGGCTTTTTTTGCTCTTTTTGCCAGTGAAGTGAGGGACAAGAGCTCTGATTGCTCATATGATAGCCAGCCTGCTATGTGGATTATTAACATGACACCAACCTCTGTTGAGTAATAGTAACTCCTATGAACAACCATGTAAATCCATACCGAAAAGGAAGTGTTATAAATGTTCTTCAAGATGGAAGACTGCTTCAACTTCTCTTTACTTCTCTAGTTACAACCAAACTTTTTTGTGTCTCCCCCGCCTTTCTTTTCCCTTACCCTACCTTTCCTCTTGTTCTTTCCTCCTCTTTCTCAGAACACATAAAGCCTAATCTAATCCTTCCAGTGAGCACTGCAGTCATTTGAAATTTGTATATAGGCCAACCCACATCATCAAAAATTGTTGTGTTAACCCCAAGATTCCTAGGCCTCAGCTGGTGGCCTACTTATTTAAAATAATACTTAATACAATAAATTCTAGGGCAAGAAAATAATTTGGACAGTTTCTTGAGAGTTTATTATAGTGGGATTTGACTTGAATTTTTAATTCAATGGAAATCTAGTATAACCAAATAATTTCTTTGTGGCATGATTTAAAAGGTCTTTAAGTACAGGTATAGGAGATTGAGTTTGTAAAAACTAATCTGAGCTAATTGCAGTTTTACTCATACTGAGGAAATGAGCACTTCAAAAATATAGGAATTCTCTTTACTTAGCATAAGGTGATTTTTAATAATGTAGCAAAGAAAATGTAAGTGAACATCCTTACTTTTTGTTCTGTTATGAGGAGAATAAAGATACCACCTGGCTGTATGCATAAATTTGTTTACTAAGTTGGTTGATTTCCTGTGGTTGGGTATTAAAAATGACTTTTTCGGTACAGAAAACATGTGGCATCTAGGTATTATGATACCCTGCTGCCTACTGATGTTGAATATTTTATGTGATTTTTTTAAAAAAACAAAATTGTTCTTATTTTCAAATTCAGCAATCTCACATAAAATCAGCTATGGACCAAATATTTAGAATTTGTTATATTGATACAAATGAAAGAAAAACGAAACACAAATATTTGGTAATTAAGGAAACCAGAATGTCAATGTTGGAAAAATTTGGTTATAGGCTTGCACTCTGGAGTTCTTCTCTCAAGCGAGTGACTTTTAAGATCTTTTGTTTTATTTACTGAAACAGATTAGTGACAATGTTTTTATAGAAAGTTATGAAAAGAAGTCTATGTATTAATTTGCTTTGGGTCATTCTAGTCTCTCTGGTAAATTCATAATTAGAAAGGCCTTTTAAAGACTATGTTCTAGTCTCACAGGTACACAGCTACTCCATATCTGGTAAATCTAAATTCATATGTGAGGAGGTTATGTTTTTTTAAAGCATATTATTTACACAATTCACTGGAATGGCTCCTTTGGAAGTAGGGTGACTCTCTTATGTAATTATGTACTTAGTAACCCTGCACTACACAGCAGTAGAAATTCGAGTAAGAATAATTTATTGCTTATGCATAGTTATTAGAATTTTAAAGCATTTGTTTGTTCAAAATTCTAGTTTATCAGTGTTATATTTGACTAATTGCATACTTAATAGATAATAATGAATAAAATTTATTTTAGAAAGCAGCCAAAATTCTAGTTATCAGAGTGTTATATTTGATTAATTGCATATTAATAAATAATAATGAATACAATTTATTTTAGAAAGCATCCAAGTTTGAATTTTAACAGTTCTAAATAAACATCAGGGGCTGCTTTCTCTCCTCCCCCTTCATCTTACTGTTTAAAGGGATTTCGATCCCTTTAGTCCAGATTTTGTGGTGAAACTAATAATTCCTAAGAAAAATCCATATTGGAAGTATTGTAGATAGACTTAAATCACAGAATTATGGAATTTCATTGCTGCAAGGTACTGTCAGAAATGTTTTAATCTACCTGACTCTACCAGTGGAGAGGCTGAGATGCATAGAAATGAAGTGAACTGCTCAAGATCTTACAATTGGTTTGAGGATAAGTCTGTACCAGAACCTGAAGTCTTCCCTCCTGGGTTAGTGTCACATCTCCCGGTTGTCATGATAATTCAACAGTTTATTTCACCAGGGATTTCTTGAGCACTTCTGCTATGTGGGCTGGGCATGCAGAGATTATAAGAATAGTATGAGTTTGTACGGTCCAACAATGATACCAAACAAGTAATATTTTACCTTTTAATTCTAATTTATTTTGTGTTTTCCAGTGTTTATAAATATTAACATGTAGTGGACTAAACTTTTAAATCTACTTATTCTAGAGTATAATCTTTTTTGTTTGTTTCTACTAGATTATAATCTTAAAGGCAGGTCGGTTTTGTTCTCATAAACTTAATCCAGTTTCATTTTGGAAAGTTTAAATTAAAATTTTTTTTTTTCAAGCATTGATGGCATTGTTGGGATAAGTAGCTTCCCATGGTGTCTACTCTGGGGATAATACTCATTTTAGAGTTATATTTCTGTCTTCATCAAGTGCTTTTGGTTTTAAGTAACAGATGTATCATTTCCCCTTAAGAAGGGGCAACTATTTTAGGGTACAGAGATAGCTTATAGAGCTAAGTGGAAAGATGTATAGTGAGGTACCACAAAAATGTGGAAGTGGGCATCAGAACACCAGTAGGAATCTAGGTAGCCACACTTGCAATCCTGGGGTAAATCCTGGGGTAAATCATGATATATGACCTTTTTATATGTTGCTGGATTTTGTTTGCAAGTATTTTGAGTAGGATGTTTGCCTGTACATCCATTAGGAGTATTGGTCTGTAATCTCCATTCTGCTATTGAGTCTATCCACTGAGTTTTGAAATTGCAGTTATTTTCAGTTCCTAGATTTCCATTTGGTTCTGTGTTATATCTGTTATTTCTTTGCTGAGACTTTCTATCTATCCATTTCTTTCAAGAGTGTCTGCCCTTAATATTGGAACATTTTTATACTAGTTGACTTCTTTGTCTCTAAAGGTAATTCCAACATCTGTGTCAGTTTAAAATTGGCATCTGTTGATGTAAATTGAGATTTCTCCTCCCTCCCTCCCTCTCTCTCTCTCTCTCTCATGCCATGTTATTTTGGGGTTGTAACCTGGACATTTTTTAATATTATAAGACTCTGAGTTTTGTTTAAATCTTACTGAAAATATTGATATTTTTGTTTTATCAGGCTCTCACAGTCCAGTTGAGTTTGGCCTGCGAGTTCAAACAGCCTTCTGTGGGGTTGTCATTTCAAAGTCTATTACATTTTTAAAGCCTTTGCAGTGCTATTGAAATCTCTTCTGTATGTATGCTAGTCAGTGGCCAGTCTGTAGTTCAGTTCTCGAAGTCTGTCTGTGGCTTGCTGTTTTGGGTCATAGCCACACACATGAAGCTTGTGGGTGAGCACAGGAGTTCATGAACCATTTTATGGGCTTGCTTTCCTGAACTCCTTCTCCATGATCTCCCCAGTACCATCTAGTTCCCTAGGACTCCCTATTTCAGTTCTCTAGCCAGAGAGCTGGAGCTTTATTTAACCTGCTTTGCAACCTAAATATGTTACTGTATCTGGGGCTAAGTGATGGGAGGATGAAGAGGAAAAAGAAGCAGTGATGTTTCACCTTAGCCTTTTAGGATCACAGCCCCTCTGATCAAAGAGAGTTTCCTTGTTTCAGAGTTTCAGGCTCCCATGGGCCCCTGCTTCTGTGGCTTTCATCATGAGATTACTTGGAGGCAATAGAGAGAACTTTAAGGAAATAAAGATGGAAGTTTTCCACCATTTTCTCTTAGTGTTAGATTCCCCTTTACACTCACTAGGCCAGAATCAGAGGGCTTCTCTTGGATCTCTCTTTGCCTATACAGATATCTACTTTTGGGTTTCAGGCCGTAGTCTAGGCTGGTGGATACTAGAGGAACAACAAAAAACAAAGGTAAATCCATTGTTGGTTTAGTGTTGTGTTAAAGTCTTCTTCCCCGGTTTGCTTACTGCTGTTTACTTCTCAGAGTCCTCAAATAGCTGTGCCATGCATTCTGCCCACTTTTGGTAGCCGCATTCAATGGGTGATAGAGGAGAGAGCATGCTTCTTCCATTTTAACTGGAACCAGAATCCCTTTTAGTTATCTTTTTGAAACTGTTTTATAGCTAGTTAACGACATAATCTGTGCAAGTTCAGTCATTTGAAATTTGTTGATATTTGCTCCATGCATGGCCCATCTTAAGTTCTGTTTTGCAGCAAGCGTGATTGAAAACACCTACAGTTGTTTGGTGCAGTGTTCTAGAAAAGTCATTAGGTCAAGTTCATTGATTATGCTCTTCAGTTCTTTTTTGCTTATTCTATCAAGTAGCTGAGGGAGGGGTGTTAAAACCTGAAACTGTAAATTTGTCTATTGTCCCTTTAGCTCTGTTTATTTTGCTTGTTATATTTTGAAATTTTGTTATTAATACATGTACTTTTAAGACGTCTTGATTAATCGACCTCTTTATCCTTATGAAATGGTTATCTTTATCTCTATTGATATTCCTTGTCAGAAGTGTACTTTGATGTTAGTAGAGCCATTTCAGCTATCTTATGATGGCCTTTTGTGATATCCTCTTCAAGCTTTGACTTTTATCTGTATGCATTAATATATAGTTGTGTCTTTAATTTGGTCTAACAATCTGTCAGTGTTTGGACTTGCAAACACTGTCCAGTAGAAATGTGTTAGTCACAGATCTTAACAAAGTATATAACTTAAAATTTTCATATAACCACATCAAAAAAGTAAAAAGACTCATTGAAATTTTCAGTGTTTTTATTTAACCCAGTATATTTTAAGTATTATTTTTTAAAATACGTTTTTAAATGTTTATTTTTGAGAAAGCGTAAGCAGGGGAGGGGCAGAGAGGGGGTCAGAGGATCTGAAGCAGACTTTGCACTGACAGCAGCGAGCCTGAGGTGGGGCTCAAACTCATGAACCAGAAGATCATGACCAGAGCCAAAGTCAGATGCTCAACCAAGTGAGCCACCCAGGTGCCCCTCAGTATTATTTTACCATGTAATCAATATAAAGTTATTGAGATATTTTCTTTTTTTTTTTCCTTTATATTGAGTCCTCAAAATCTCATGTGATTTTACAGTTAAGCACCTCTCAGTTTGGACTAGCCACCATTCAAATGTTCAGTAGCCACATGTGAGTAGTGGTCACTATTTGAAAAATGTTGATTTAGACCGTTTATATTTAATGTAGTTATTAGCATGACTAAGTTCAAATGCACTGTGTCGTTACTTGTTTCTGTTTATACCACCTGTTCCTTTTTTACCTTTTTATTTAAATTTTCCTGGCCTCTCTTGAATTAGGTGGGTTTTTTTTGTTGTTGTTGTTGTTGTTGTTTGTATTCCATTTTATCTCTTCTATTTATTGGCTTATTAGGTATCTTTGTTTTGTTCTTGTGGTCACTCTAGAGATGACAATATGCATTTTATTTATTTATTTATTTTTAAGTTTACTTATTTATTTTGAGAGAGAGAGAGAGGGCATGAGCAGAGGAGGGGCAGAGAGAGACAGAGAGAGAGAGAGAGAATCTCAAGCAGGCTCAGCATTGTCAGCATGGAGCCCAGCCATCGGGCTCAAATCATGAACTGTGACATGATAACCTGAGCCAAAATCAAGAGTCGGACACCCAACCAGTTGAGCCACCCAGGTGTCCCTACAATATGAATTTTAAAATACAGTTGACCCTTGAACAACATGGGGGCTATGGGAGCTGACACCCCTCCCCACAGTTGAAAATCGTTATATAACTTTTGACACAATTTAACTGCTAATAACCTACTATTGACTGGGAGCCTTATCAATGACATAAAGAGTTGATTAGCATGTATTTTGTATATGATATGTACTATATACTGTATTCTTACAATAAAGTAAGCTAGAGAAAAGATTTTATTAAAATCATAAGAGTAAACACATTTATAGCACTGTACTATATTTGTCCAAAAAAGTCTGCATATAAGTTGATCCTCGCAGTTTAAATCTACGTTCAGGGTGATTCATTGAGGTGAAATTCATATGACATAAAATCAAATTGCTTAAAAATTTTTTTTTGATTGTTTATTTTTGAGAGAGACAGAGAAACAGAGCACAAGTCGGGGAGGGGCAGAGAGAGAGAGACACACACAGAATTCGAAGCAGGCTCTTACTCACAGAACTGTGAGATCATGACCTGAGCTGAAGCCGGACACTCAACCAACTGAGCCACCCAGGCGCCCCTAAAATTAACCACTTTAAAATGAACAGTTTAGTGTCATTTAGTACATTCACAATGTTGTGCAACCACCATCTCTATCTAGTTCCAAAACTCCTGGTAAAATTGCTTTTTTTTTTTTTTTTCTTTTTGGAGAAGGAGAAAGAGTATGTTTGTGCCCACGCAGAAGGGGGAGTGGTAGGGAGAGAGAGAGAGAAAAAAAATCTTAAGCAGGAGCCAAGGGTGGAACTATGTGGGGCTCTATCTCACAGTGGGGGCTTGATCTCACAACTGTGCCATGATGACCTGACCTTCTTTCACTTAGAATAATAGTTTTGATGGTTATCCGTGTTGTACATGTATCAGTACTTCATTCATTTTTAGGGCTGAATAATATTCCATGGTTTAGAATATACCACAATTTGTTTATCTCTTCATTTGTTGGTAAACATTTAGGCTGTTTCTACCTTTTGGTTGTTGCGAATAAGGTTGCTAAGAACATGTTTTCATATATTTGTTTGAGTACCTGTTTTCAATTCTTGCGGGAATACACTCGGTAGTGGAATTGCCAGAAACGGTCACATGGTAATTCTTTAACTTTCTGAGGAACTGCCAAGCTGTTTTCTGTAGTGGCTGACCTTTTTTATATTCCCACTAGCAACGAAAGTTCCAGTTTCTCTACATCCTCACTTGTTATTTTCTGTGTGTGTGGTTTTGTATTTTTGTTTTTTGTTTTGTTTTGTGTTTCCATTATTGTAGCTTCAAAAGCTTTTGAGACTGAACAAGACTTTGATGATAAAACCCCTTCCAGTCCAGCTGCATCTCCTGGCATGTGTCTCATCTGAAGTTTCTGGGTGGCTCTGGTTTTTCTGGTTTTTTTTGTTTTTTAATTGCCATCTTAGTGGGAATGAAGGGCACCTCCTGTGGTTTTGGTTTTCATTTCCCTAATGACTAATGATGTTGAGCACCCTTTTTATGTGCTTGTTGTCCATTTATGTATCTTTGGAGAAATACGTGTTTAAGTTCTTTGTCCATTTTTGTTGTTGTTGTTTTTTAATTTTTTTTTTTTTTAACGTTTATCTATTTTTGAGACAGAGAGAGACAGAGCATGAACGGGGGAGGGGCAGAGAGAGAGGGAGACACAGAATCCGAAGCAGGCTCCAGGCTCTGAGCCATCAGCCCAGAGCCTGATGCGGGGCTCGAACTCATGGACCGTGAGATCGTGATCTGAGTTGAAGTCGGACGCTTAACCGACTGAGCCACCCAGGCGCCCCTCCTTTGTACATTTTTGAATCGGGTTGTCTTTTTGTTGTTGAGTTGTAGAAGTTCTGTATATATTCCGAATACTAGACCCTTATCAAATATGTGATTTGCCAAACTATATGTACTTCTAACTTACTACAAACTCCCTTGAAATAATATTTCACTTCTCATATATTTCCTTTTCTCCTATTATTCTTGTGGTGTTATTTTCATATATTTTGTTTCCAATTATGAATATCATAATTCATTATTGTTAAATTGATATTTATTTTTAAATTGTTTTGTTTTTAAAGTAAATTTTTAAAATGAGAAGGATTTCAAAAATATTTACTCACATATTTAATATTTCTGGCACTTTTCATATTTATTTTTAAATTGAAGTATGAGTAACATACAGTGTTATATTAGTTTCAGGTGCACAGTATAAGGATTCAGAATTCTATAAATTTCTCAGTACTCATCAAGATAAGTGTACTCTTACTTCCCTTTATCTGTTTCACCCATTCTCTTGCCCATCTCCTCTCTGGCAGCCACCAGTTTGTTCTCTGTGTTTAAGAGTCTGTTTTTTTGTTTGTCTCTGTTTTTCTTTGTTGATTTGTTTCTTTAATTCCACATATGAGTGAAATCATATGGTATTTGTCTCTGACTTGTTTTACTTAACATTATACTGTCTAGGTTCATCCATGTTGTTGCAAATGGAAAGATTTCGTTTTTTTAATGGCTGAATAATATTCTATTGTGTGTGTATATCTATATCCATATATGTTCATTTTATATATATACCACATCTTCTTTATCCATTCATCTATTGATGGACACTTGGGTTGCTTCTGTACCTTGGCTATTGTAAATAATGCTGCAGTAAACATAGGGGTGCATATATCATTTTAAATTAGTGTTTTTATTTTCTTTGGGTAAATAACCCAGTAGTAGAATTACTGGATCATATGGCAATTCTATTTTTAACTTTTTGAGGAAACTTCATACTGTTTTCCACAGTCATTTGCACCAACAGTACATGAGGGTTCCTTTTCCTCCACATCCTGGCTGATATATCCAGTATCATTTTCTAAATATATTTGGGAAACATATTTTCCAAATATATTTTATGCTGCCCCCCTCCAAATGCCCCCAGTTTTCTTTGTGGGACACCAATTATACATATTTGGGACTACTTTATTATTTCCCACAGGTCATTGAGGTGTTCAATTTTTTCCAGTTTTTTTTTCTCTTAGTGCTTTATTTTGCATATTGCTATTCAAGTTCACTAATCTTTTCTTCTACAGCTCTTAATCCTATCTCATGAAATTAACATTTCAGACATTTTTTTTTTTCCCCTGGGAGTTCTATTTCATTCATTTTTTAAAAAATCCTACAGTTCCTTTCACTATGTTCATGTTATAATAGCTATTTCAATATTTTGGTCTGCTGATTTCACCCTATCATTTTTGGATCTGCTTCCATTGACTGGTATTCTTCCTGATTATGGGTCACATTTTATTGCTGCTTGTTTCATCTAGTAATTTTAGATTTAGATTGTGAATGTTACATTATTCAATATTTGTATTTTATTGTCTTTTTTAAAAAAGGTTGAATTTATTTCAGCCAGCAGTTAAGTTTCCTGTGGATCATAAGTGAGGTGTGAGCTTTCTGGGTCTCCTGCTGAAAGTCCCAAGTGTTCAGCTAGGCTTCTGCAATCTGGATGGTCAAAACAAAAAAGTTCCCTAGCCCTCTGTGGGTTCTGGGAGTTATTGAGCTTCTAGCTCCCTCATAGTTCTTTGCTTGGCCTTGTAGAGTTTCACCTCATGTAAATAGGATTTTGTGTTCAGGAGCAGACTTAATGTTCAGATATCTGAAGCTAATTTGTGCATATAATTCATTCTCCAGTATTCTGCCTCATCAATTCTAGTCTCTTTGGCTTCCCCAAATTCTGTTCTGTATTTCCTCAATAAGTTGTCCCATTTTGCTCTGCTTGATTCCCCCTTTCTTGTGCCATTGACTGAAAAATGCTTTGAGATGTAAGAGTAGGACGATGATGAGGGTCATTACAATCTGTCACTGCCTGTTGTCCAAGTTGTCTTCAAATATATGTTTCACATATTTTGTCTAATTTTTTTGTCCATGATGGGCTATTTTTGATATTAGCTACTGTCTTATGGTGGAAGCTAAAGTCTAATGTGCTTTTACTGAGAGTTCATATTTTATTTAATGTACTGGAAGACCTCACTTTACATGGTTCTGATATGCACAAATTTCAATTTACTAAAGTTCAGTTAAATAATACCGTTTCCCCAAAACATGACTGAAATTTTAGTTATCAGTGTATTAACTGTAATTTTTACAAAGTACAAGCTTTCTGGTCTGCAGTTCACTGTGGGTAAGGCAGATACTCATCATGATCACACTTGTTCCAAAGTCTGTTGTGAATTAGTCACTGCACATCTGTTATTGAGTTTATGCATAGACAACATGAAATACAGTTGTATTGTCTCCTCTTCCAGTGTTAATTCCACGAGATATTTTACAAAAATGGATAATGAAAGAGGCAGTTTGCCAATTTTTTTTTTATGTTTATTTTTGAGAGAGAGAGAGACACAGACAGAGGGTGAGTGGGGGAGGGGCAGAGAGAGAGGGAGACAGAATCTGAAGGAGGCTTCAGGCTCCAGCTGTCATCACAGAGCCCGATGTGGGGCGGCTCGAACCCATGAATCCCAAGATCATGACCTGAGCTGAAGTCAGATACTTAACCGGCTGAGCCACCCAGGTACCCCACCAGTCTAAAGAATCCTTTTTTTTTTTTTTTTTTTTTTTTAATAAGATATTCTTTTTTTTAATTTTTTTTTTCAACATTTATTTATTTTTGGGACAGAGAGAGACAGAGCATGAACAGGGGAGGGGCAGAGAGAGAGGGAGACACAGAATCGGAAACAAGCTCCAGGCTCTGAGCCATCAGCCCAGAGCCTGACGCGGGGCTCGAACTCACGGACCGCGAGATCGTGACCTGGCTGAAGTCGGATGCTTAACCGACTGCGCCACCCAGGCGCCCCCTTTTTTTTTTTTTTTTTAATGTTTTATTTATTTTTGAGGGAGCGCAAGTAGGGGAAGGACAGAGAGAGGGACAGAAGATCCCAAGTGGGCTCTGTGCTGACAGCAGCAAGCCGATACGGGGCTTGAACTCATGAACCATGAGATCGTGACCTGGGCTGAAGTCAGACACTCAACCAACGGAGCCACCCAGGTGCCCCAAGAATTCTTAAATTCAGCTTTTGTGTTTGTAATATTAACTTCTGTGGTATATATGTTCTGTTATAGATTTGAGTTTTCTGATGGAATGCTTCATTTTTTTCATCTTGAATATCTTAAACGTGGTTATTTTATTTTTTTATTTTTTTAATGTTTATATTTGTGTGTGTGTGTGTGTGTGTGTGTGAGAGAGAGAGAGAGAGAGAGAGAGAGAGAGAGAGAGAACATGAGTGGAGGAGGGGCAGAGAGAGAGGGAGACACAGAATCTGAAGCAGGCTCCAGGCTCTGAGCTGTCAGCACAGAGCCCAAGGCAGGGCTCAAACTCATGGACTGTGAGATCATGACCTGAGCTGAAGTCGGATACTTAACTGACTGACCCACCCAGGCACCCCCTAAACGTGGTTATTTTAAAGTTTATTTTCATTTGTTTTGAGAGAGAATTCTAAGCAGGCTCTGCCCTGTCAGTGCAGAGCCCAATGTAGGGCTCGAACCCACAAATTGCGAGATTATAACCTGAGCCAAAATCAAGTCAGACACTTAATCGACTGAGTCACCCACGTGCCTCAAACATGTTTTGGTTTTTTTTTTTAATTTTTTAATGTTTATTCATTTTCAGACATGGAGAGAGACAGAGCATGAGCAGGGGAGGGGCAGAGAGAAAGAGGGAGACACAGAATCAGAAGCAGGCTCCAGGCTCTGAGCTGTCAGCACAGAGCCCGATGCGGAGCTCGAACCCACGGACTGTGAGATCGTGACTTGAGCTGAAGTCACAAGGTTAACCAACTGAGCCACCCAGGCACCCCTCAAACATGGTTATTTTAAAGCCTGTGTTTAGGAGTTCCAATACTTACTACTTTTGGGGGCTTTCAAAAATTGTATTAAAATGTACATAATCATCTTACTCATTGTTAAGTTCAGTAGTTTTACATTCACATTGTTGGCCAGCCTATCTCCAGAACTTTTTCATCTTGCAAAATTATAGGCCAGTTAAACAGCAATTCCGCATTCTCCTCTTCCTTCGGCAACCACTATTCTTTCTCAGTTTGATTACTCTTGGTACCTCATATGAGTTGGAATCATACAGTATTTTCCTTTTTCTGACTGGCTTTTTTCATTTAGCATAATGTTTTTAAGGTTCGTCCATACTGTAGCACATGTCAGAATTTCGTTCCTTTTTAAGGTTGAATAGTATTCCATTGTATGTATATGCCACATTTTATTTATCCATTTATCTACTGGCAGATACTTGGGTTATTTCCACCTTTTGGCTATTTGGGTCTGTTTTTATTGTTTATTTTTCTGGGTTTTTGGGGGGGGGCAACATTTAATCCCTTTTCTTTGAATTCTTGGTAATTTTTATTGAATGGTAAACATGAAATGGTGGAGCCTTTAGATGATAGCTTCCTTCATAGGGTTTAATATTCTTTTCATGGACATATCCCTTTGGTTTGATTGATTTCTGGTGTCTTTCCATGGTATCAGCTGAAAGTCTAACTTTTTTTCCCCAGGGTACCTTGTCCTTGATCGGTTCTGTATTCCAGTTTTTGGTGCCTTAGCACCATGAGATTGCTAAATAAATTTTAAATTTGGTTTTTCAAATCTGACTCTACATGCAAAACATAGGACCAAATGTCAGCAAATGTCTGGAGGGAAATTGCATAGAATGTCAGATTCACCACAATACATTTCCCTCCTGCCTAGAATTTTGGCCCCTAAAGTCTTAGCTGCATTAGTTGTTCTCTGATGCCTTCAAATAGCTTTCTGTATTTTATTCAGATTTTATAGTTCTCTTTTTGTACATAAAATTTAGTTTCATAACAATACACCATAGCTGAAGCAAAATCTCAATATAATTTTCATTAATTAAAATTTCATATTATTTTAAAAACATTCTCAAGTTTACAGAAAAGTTGCAAGTAAAATACAAGTAACATTTTCCTATAAATCATTTGAGACTAAGGTACAGACATGATTTCTCATCACTCCTGAATTCTTTGATATGTATTTCCTACAAACAAGAGCATTCTCTTACATAACCTGTCAATAACTATCAAAAATAAGGACTGCCAACTAATTTACAGACCGTATTCAAGTTTTTTCTAGCAATCCTAATAAATGTCCTTTATAGCAAAAGGATCTAGGTCAGAATCACATGTTGCATTATGTTGTCATACTTTTTATGTCTCTTTCAATCTGGGATGGTTCTTCAATCTTTCCTTGACTTTCATAACATTGACTTTTTTGAGGATTATAAACCAGTTATTTTGTAGATTGTTTTTTAGTTTGGGATTTCCTGATGTTTTCTTATGATTAGGTAGAGGCTGTGTATCTTTGGCAGAATATCACAGAAGTGATGCTGTGTTGTTCTTATTGTATCCTCTCAGATGACACATGATTTTAATTTGTTTCATTATTGGTGATATTAATGTTGATCACTTGATTAAGAGGTCAACCAGGTTTTTCCACTTTAAAGTTACTGTTTTATATGGGGAGACATTTGAGACTATTCAATTATCATGCTTCTCATGAAACTTTCAGTTTATTCTCTCTATATTATTAATAGAGTCATATATTTTTATTTTACTCGATGGCTTATTATATTAGGTATCTTTTGCCGCATACCAAATTACCACAGATTTAGTGGCTAATAATAACATGCAACACACATTTATTATCTTGCAGTTCCTTTGGGTCAGGAGCCTGGCCATGGCTGACCCAAATCCTTTGTTTCAACATCTCTCATAAGGTTGTAATCAAGGGGTAGGCCAGGGCTGAGGTCTCATTTGAAAGCGTGATTGAGGAGAGATCCACTTACAAGCTTACATGTTTTTTGTTTTTGTCGTTGTTGTTTGTTTGTTTGTTCCAGAATTCCTTTCTTTAAGGGCTGTTGGACTGAGAGCCTCAATTCCTAGCTGGATGTTGGTAGGAGGCCATCCTCAGTTCTTTGCCACGTGGACGTACTTGCTTCATTAATACATCCAAGCCAAGAAGGCAGTAGTGTCTGTTAGTAAGATGGAAGTTACTGTTTTATGTAACTTAGAAGGTATTAGGCTGTCCCATACTTAAGGGCATCGATAGGATTACACAAGGGTTGTGAATGCCAAGAAGTAGGGATCATTAGGGAGTATGTTACATTTTGCCTACCACAGTTATAATCCATTATAATCATTTTGATATCTGATTTGTCTCAAATTTATCCTGTGAGAGCATTTCATACTGGCCCCATGTCATTTTGCCATGTCTCCGTTATCCTTTGAGTACCATGAGAAAATGTTCTTTGCTCATCTTAAACTTTTTCCTGCCCGAGTCCTGGATTCAGCCATTGTTCTAAGCAGCTTGGAGAGTGATATTTAGGATCGTTAAATGTATTCATTGCTATTAGGGGGTTACAGTTAGTGAGCCTTCTCAAATGATAGAAGGAGGGTGTGTTTTGTGTACAGGTATCTCCTGCTTCATATCATTTTGCTTTTATAAAAGACCTACATTAGTACCTGTTTTCACTAACCAAAAGAAATCTGAAGGAGATTCTCACTTTTATGAAAAAAGGAGACAAGTAAAAGTAGCATTCGGTATTTGTTTTGCTGTCAATTGTGGTAGAGGGAGCGTACTATTCCCTGGAGCAGTAAGAGTGGCACTGTCATGCTCCTTCTCCAAGAATTATACTCAGCATCTCGGCATCAAGCCTCCATAGCTTTATGAACATCTTTGCTTTATCTCCTTTTTTTTAAATTTTTTTTTAACGTTTATTTATTTTTGAGACAGAGAGAGATAGAGCATGAATGGGGTGGGTCAGAGAGAGAGGGAGACACAGAATCTGAAACAGGCTCCAGGCTCTGAGCTGTCAGCACAGAGCCCAACGCGGGGCTTGAACCCACGAACCGCGAGATCGTGACCTGAGCTGAAGTCGGACGCTTAGCCGACTGAGCCACCCAGGTGCCCCTGCTTTATCTCCTTTTATTTTGTGTGTCCATTAGCAAGATGTGCTGTGAGGTATCAGAAGATCCTAGGAGAGGTTATTTTTTTTGGGTCTGGGAACACTAAAAATGTTTCCATATAAATTCATGGTAATTCTTTCCTTGCTTTATGCCATTTTGGCTTACGAAAGGTTTCATAGGAACACTCTACTTTTGGATAGCAGTGGAAACCTGTATCTGTAATGTGTATGTATGTACACATACATATACATCATTTACCTAGAAATTTCTCCATGTACTATAAGCTTTGAGCTCACAATATCTTTAATTGTAGTTCAGCAACATAGCATTCATTCAGTTTTTCTTTTCTGTATCTTGTAACTTTGATTATGAGAAATCTTGCTCCTATCCTCAGTATTTGATCTACCCCCTTATTTGATCAATCCTCCTATATAACTCATCTCCCGTTGCTAGTCGAAGGCTCTTTATTCCCCACCTCATATTCTGTGTGGATGTTTTCCTTACTCTTTAGGTTTCTGATTATTTGCATTGGGCTCCTCTCCCATTGGGTCTGAAACACTGTTTTGGGCCACTGCCCCTCCACCCTGCTTATCCCACTGGGTCTGAAACTCAGTGTTGGGCCAATATCCCTCCACTCTCAATGAATGTCTTCTGTTCACTTTGGGAACCCTGGCTGCCCTGCCTTCCTGCACTGCCCTGCCCTGCTCCATCACATCCCTCATCATCCTGCTCCTGCCATTCTGGTCCCCCATGTAGAAGCCTTTCTCAGTCCCCTAGGGTGTGGTACCCCCTGCCAGGCCACCGTCTTGTGCATATTTTTTCCCTCACCCAGCTTGAGCTCTGAAACTGTGGCAGGCCTCTAACCCCTCAGAGACACCTTTCTCATACTACTTGGACTCCAAAAGCCTGTATCGGGTCACTACAGCTACCACTTCTACCACTCAGTGGGATGCCCGCTTAGCCTGTTCTTACTTGATGGCTGTTGAATTGAATTTTTCAAGTAGGAAAGGAGACAAGGAAAGAGGAATAAAATTTTATTTAAAAAAACCTCACTAGTATTTTTACAGCAAATGCTTTTAACCTAGTGCTTATGTAGAACTCAGTGATTCCCACATCTATGTAATCCTTACACGTTTATATCCAAGCTTTCATGCTAAATTTTTACATACTAGAGGTGTATTATCATGTCAAATTAATGATTTCTGAGCTTATCTAGCTCACTTTCCTCCTGCCTTGTCCAACAGTGCTACCACCGTCCTTCTAGTCCTTCAAATTTGAAATCTTACAGTCATTTCTGACTATACTCCTTCTTTCCTTATAGTCGGTCATTAAGTCCTGTTGATTTTTCTTTTGATGTACATTTATCTTCTCCATGGCCATTACTTTGATGATTACAACAGCCTCCTGGGTGGGATTCCTTTTTAAGTGCCATTTTTATGTGGGACTATCCTAGGTACTAAAATACCTAGTTTTGAATCCCATTTTTACTGCTTGCTAGGTACCCATCAACTTTTGTTAATTTATTTAACCCCTCTGGATCTTATTTACCTTGCTAGATTGTTTTACAGGTAAGTAAGATAATGAATTGTGAAAGAGCTTTATCCAACACCAGTCTAGTAAGATCTTCCAGTCTAGTAAGATTGGTGTTAGTAAAGTAACCATTGTTATTTTATCAGTGTTTTTACTATTCCATAAGTAAAAAATGTTTCTTTCTCTGTGGTATGTAGGTGTCCATGATCTCTCACCATAAGCTCACATTTATTGAGTATCTACTATGACCAGATACTGGAGATTAAAAGAATATATATATATGACTCATCTCTCTGAGGACTACAGGCTGATAGAGGAGCAAATATATAATTAAATTACATATAATAACAAGTGCTACAATAAAATTAAAGGCTGTGTCTGAAGTTTTCTAAATTTTAATTAAACTTATACAGCAGCTGTTGTCTAACACAATTTAATACATTCTTCTGTTTTTCCTGGCAGTTACTGTTTGTGTTGGTTAATTTGTCTCCCTAAGATAGAGTGTAAACTACTTGAGAACAGGTCGTTGTTGTGGTGAATCTTTGGGTTTGGGTAGACAAACACATTAGGGTCTTATTTCTGTCATTGCCATGTAGTTACTGTAACTCTTCTGAACTCGAGTTCACTCTCGAGTTAAAGTGAAATATTAATAACCCTTTGACGTGGATTGTAGTCATTAAATGGTATAATGTATTTAAAGGGTCTAGCACAATTAATGCCTGATAAATTTTGATTCTTCTCTTGTACTCCGTATGTATCCATTCTGGTAAAGAACAGTAAGTATTTGATTGACGGATTAATTTATTGATTCTATGGTCTGCGGTTCGCAATGGCTTCCCAGAACATTTTGAAATGCAAGTGACATTCATGGAATTCTGTTCTTAGTAATGATGCCAATTTATATGTTTTTTCTTTTGTACTCTTATTTTAATTTTAATTTTATCACAACCTTGTGCAATAAGGCTAGGCAGATATGACTATCCTATGTGATATGTAGAGTTTCATTTTTAAGGTGAGTGAACTAAATTGGGATTCTTAAGAGGCAATCATTGAATTTGTATAGGTAGATTCTGAATCTATTACATGGCCTATGGAATACTGTAGTTCTCTTGGCCTGACTTTTTAGTTGATATAGTAGTGAAAAGGGAATTCTTCTATTCCATGGCTTAAGGATACACAAACTCTCAATGCAGCAATCTTTTTATTGTTGATTATTATAGCTTCTATTACTCCTAGAAGTTGACCAACAGGGACCTGAGTTTAGGAGATTTTGTCATTCAGCTTTCATATAGTAAATGCTGAGGCCAGCCCTTTGCCTGCAGGGCTCTCTATCAGTGAAGAGGAACTGTGACTTTTCTCTAGGCAGCCAAGTAGGGGGAGGAGTCAAGGTTTTCAGTTTTTCTGTGAAAATGAATTTGTACTGTTGAACCTGAAGGGCACTCGGTAGTATATTCTTCTTGAAGCACTGGAGGCCCTTTGTTGCAACATTTCAATCTCTTTCTGATTCTTCCAAGTAGTAGAAAACATGTTCAAGGATTTTTTAAAATGCTGTGTCTGCTTTTCAAAAGCTGGTAAACTTAGTTGGATAACAGAATTCAGTTGTAATTATTATGGCCTTCAACTTTCTTTGATTTTGCAGAGTAGAGTTAGTTGGAATGAGGTTAAATGGAGAAAGCTGAAGAGACAAACATGTGCTGTGTAGGACTGGATTTGTATAGGATGAAGGCACACGTATGATCTAAACTGTTGTATCTTTTGAGATTGCATAGGAGTAACATTTAAGGAGTAGGTCATTCACAAGCTCTTTAACAGTTAATAGAAATTAAATATTTAAATGTGAGGATGTAGTTGCTAGATTGCAGTTCTAAGTTATTAGAACCTCCTTTTTTTTTTTTAAGTTTATTTTGAGAGAGACAGAGCACAAGTGGGGAAGGGGCAGAGAGCAAAGGAGAGAGAATCCCAAGCAGGCTCTGAGCAGCCAGTCCACAGAGCCCGATGTGGAGCTCTCACTCATGAAACCCTGAGATCATGACCTGAGCCAAAATCAAGAGTCGGATGCCTCATTGACTGAGCCACCCAGATGTCTCTAGAACCTGCCTTTTTTTTTTTTTTTTAAATGTTTACTTTTGAGAGAGAGAGAGAGAGAGAGAGAGAGAGAGTGCGCGCATGGGTGCACTAGCGCAGGAGACACAGGATCTGAAGCAGGCTCCAGGCTCTGAGCTGTCAGCACAGAGCCCGACACGGGGCTCGAACTCAGGAACGGTGAGATCATGACCTGAGCCTAAGTCAGACAATTAACCAACTGAGCTACCCAGGTGCCCCACGAATCTGCTTTTTTTAATTAAAAAAATTTTTTAATGTAGAGAGAAAACCTTAGAAATTTAAATATTTTGCAGCCTAAACTTCAAGTAGAAAACTATTTGTGCTCTTCGGGGTTTTAAAGGTAAGCTTTAAAGGGGATTATATATTAAACATTGAAGGACAAAAGAAGTCTTAGGTCTTTGTCAGAAATTAACCAATCAGGATGGCCCTGAATTATATAGAATACATAAGAATAGTAACCAAAGTGACACTGCTTTCCACCTGTTACTTACTTACTTCCTTCCACCTGTTACCCAAATTTCTTTTGATTTCCCCCTTCATTTAGAAAATACTCCTAAATGTGAAGATAGAAGGGAAAGAGGTAGAGTAGAAGTTACAGCCTATTCCATTAATTTTGTGATTATATTTTTTTCCCTCAATGTTTTTAAGTGGCATTTACCAGTATGGGTAAGATTAATTGTTATAATACAAACCAATTTTCAAATTGGTTTTTAAATTGAGCTATAATGTGTAAAATCTTATGATAATGCTCAGATCTGACTATATGCAAGTGCAGTTTTCATACCCATACCAATTGTCTTGTAATAATGGAAAATGCATCCTCTGCGTGGTGTTTGCAAGTTAATGCTGTTTTAGAAATCATCCCAGTATATCTAGTGGCTTTTCTGGGTGTCTTTGTTTCATTATTGATTATAATTTTATTTTGAAATTTTAGTTTAAAGGGATGGGTTAAGTCCTTTCAAATTCTTAGTTAGGAGTTTCGATGGAGGATAGGGATGAATGAATAAGGAAGAGTGTTAGAATGAGTAATAGTAAGGAAGTTACAATAATTAATCAAGGACATACTGCAAAAATAACCCAGGATCTAATATAAAATGAAGGAGACAAAACATTACAAAAAGAGTGCCTTAAAAACTTACCAGGGAGTGTTCACAAATACAAACAAATATGCATAGTTAATAAAAAGGAAGTGATCATGCAGATGGCTTCAGTGTGGCATAAAGCGCATGAGCCGTATACCTCTTACGAAGGGAAGTAAAGCTGTCTTCCAGTGCTTACTACTTTTTCGTTCTACCATTTCCTTTTTCCTCTACTGTATTTTCATTCGCTCTTTTTTATTCTCCCTTTCTCTACCAGTTTTCTGAAATTCTGTCCCTTCTCCAGGATGAGACTTTCTTTTCTACCTGGCATACATAGAACTTTAACCAATTGCTTTATAATGTGCAGTGTCTCTCGTTAACCACGAGAGAAACTCTCGACTCTCAAAAACAAGTTTTTGGATTTTTGTGGTTTTGTTTCTTACATTAAAGATTTTAAACATAGAATAATTTAAGTTTGACAGAATGTCACTAGAATGGATTTTTGTCTCTTGTTCATTGTTCTATCCCTGGTCTCTAGAACAGTACAAAGAAAATGCTCAATAAATCTTTGTTGAATAAATGACTAAAAAATTAGACTTACAAGTTTTTTTTTTAATTTATTTTTTTAAGTAATCTCTATGCCGACCATGGGGCTTGAACTCACAACCCTGAGATCAAGAGTTGCATGATCTTCCAACTAAGCCAGCCAGGTACCCCTAGACTTAGACATTTTTTTAAACTTTTTTTTTTTTTAATGTTTATTTCTTTATTTTGAGAGAGAGAGAGAGAGAACATGAGCAGGGGAGGGACAGAGAGAGAGAGGGAGAGAAGAAATCCCAAGCAGGGCTCCACACTCAGCATCGAGCCTGACGTGGTGCTCAATCCCATGACCTTGAGATCATGACCTAAGCTGAAATCAAGATTTGGATTCTTAACCAACTGAGCCACCCAGACACCTCTGACTTAGAATTTTTTTTAAAAAATGTTTATTTTTGAGAGAGTGAGTGAGCAGCGGAGGGGCAGAGAGAGAGAATCTGAAGCAGGCGCTGCACTGTCAGTGCAGAGCCCCGTGCGGGACTTGAATTCACGAACTGTGAGATAATGACCTAAGTTGAAATCAAGAGTTGGACACTCAACCAGTGACTGAGCCACCCAGGTGCCCCTAGACTTAGAAATTTTTTAACATCATTTATTTAAAAAAACACTTTAGTGAAGAACTTTATAACCTCTGTGGTAGAGCAGTAATATGAAAACAGCGATTCTCAGGGAGAAAGAAACTTTTTTTGTCCTGCTCCCCCTTAATCTCTTCTCCCTATTGCCTTCTGACAATATGAGAATCTCTGCTACTGAGACCTACTGAATGAGACTGAAATTAGTATAAATAGTTCTAAGGAGAGCTGAAGTAAATGGGAGATGTACATTGGTAGGGTGAAAGGGAGAAGGAAATTACAGGTTCAAAGGATGGGAGTAAGATGGATATTTGAACAAAATATCAAGTTAGTTATTAGCTAGAGTGCCAGGGCCAATTGGAAGGACAGAGAAAGTGTTAATGTAGGCAGTAGGGAAAGATCAGATCAATAGAGTGCTTGGGTTTACAGTAGATAGAGGGAGCCATTATGAATTATTGGCGAGAGTGACACGATCGTAAGGTGAACACAATTATTCTACTTAGTTGCTCTTCATAAAATGAATGGATTATAGCTTATGGTGAAGGAACATTGGGAACAGTGAACAAAGTCAGGAGATTGTTGTAGTAGTTGAAAGCAGCGTAGCTATTTTGGTTGGTGTGTTATCCAGTGATGCCTTTAGCAGATACCCTTCTTTGAAGTCTCATGTCTCCACATTATGACCTAGGGATGGATGGAGGGAGGCAGGGCACTTAAAAAGCAATAGGCCAGTTTTCCAGTACTTACTTCTCTGCTTTCTAAATTCATGATCATGAATAAATACTTCAATTTTTCCTGGGTATCAGTCACCTTAATTGTAAAACGAGGAAATAATGACCTGAAAGCAGGATCTAGACCAGATGATTTTTTGGAGTCGTTTTCATTGCACACTTCTTATATCAATTATAGGGAGTGTGAGCAATAAATACCATGTTTTGTTTCCTAATATTAATTTCTACAACTAGGGTATTTTAAGAATAAAAAAGTCCTGGGCACCTGGGTGGCTCAGTTGGTTGGGCATCCGACTTCAGCTCAGGTCATGATCTTGCTGTTCATGAGTTCGAGCCCCATGTCAGGCTCTGTGCTGATAGCTCAGAGCCTGGAGCCTGCTTCGGATTCTGTGTCTCCCTCTCTCTCTGTCCCTCCCCTGCTCATGCTCTGTCTCCTCTCTCTCTCTTTTTGAAAATAGATAAACATTAAAAAAAAAAGAATAAAAAAGTCCCATGATACTAAATATTTCAAAAGTTATAATTTCAAGTTTAATATTATGTGTATTGACTGCTATATTTTAAAATATGTATTCCTGTTTTTACATATGATCAGGTGTTTAGTTTTTTTAGTACTATTAGATTGTAATAGCACCCAAGTTGATGGACCAAACCTCCGGTGGGGATACATTTAGAGAAACTTGAAGCATGTAAAAATTCTTTTAAAAGATATATTATTTTATAAGATTATAGGAGCAGTAATACTGATAGTGTTTAATTAATGTTACTAAAAATCATTTCTGCTCTTTTTTGCTACTGAATACACTGTGTATATTTATACTCACACATATCTTTCTGTTTAGGAGGTTTTAATACCAGTAACTTTTTTGGGTTCTTTCTCTTTTTCTCTTTTTTTCTCTTTTTCCATCCTTGTCTCTCTTCCTTTGTTGTTTTCCCTTCTGTTTGAGTTGCCCCCCCCCTCCCCGCCCCCCAATCCATCTGGAAAGATGAAGAGGCAGCTGCTATGGTAACTATGCATTTCGGTTAATGAATAGCAGACTAACAAGATACATAAAACATATGCAAACTGTGCAGAGTTGGTCGCTGTCAAAGCTGTGGGGGTATGATACTTTCTCTTTTCCTCCTCCCCACCTTCTAAAAAACACCAACTTTTCTCTTGTATTTTGTTGTCTAATTTACCATTCCTAATAATGAAATGCTACCATGAAGGGTTCCTTTTGCTGCTTAGTCTGTGCAGTATTTCACCCTGTGGTGAATTTATGGGAGATGGGTTGAGGTGTAGAGAGAAAAAGAATTGATTATTGGATTAAGAAGTAGATTTCCTTTGGACTCCTACGTAAAAGAACAGAGAAAAAATTTTCATTAGATATTTGTTTCTTTGATCTGTAACCTCCTTTCTTTCCCCTTGCCTTTTGGCCACTAGTGCCCCTTTTGAGGTTCTCTCTGGGGTTAGAACTTGTAAGTAGTATGTTTCTTGAATATGTTTCTATCATAAAGGCCAGCTGCAACTGGAGTATTACATTCAGCCAAGCTTTGAAAATTCCTGTAATCTGTGCCATCCTGTCTCATACTGTCCCATCTCATAGTTGTCCTCTCTCTGCAGTGCTCTATGCCCAGGTCTCTGTGGCTGGGCTGCTCCAGCCTGGCGGACAGCATGCCTTCGCTGCGATGCCTGTATAACCCAGGGACTGGCGCACTCACAGCTTTCCAGGTACTTTCTCTGTCTCTGTGGGTTATTTGCGGGCATTAGTGTGTATGTCTGATTCATTAGCGTGTCCTCGTTCTTTCTTGTGCTCTACTTATGTTCACTTTCTCTCCTTCATATTGCCTGTATTTCACATCACTCAGTACTCTTTTAATTATTATTTTTTAATGTAGACCCAGACTATTCCACTCTTAAGACAATTTTATTATCGTGATTGGTTTGCCAGAATTGACATAGCACAACTTGACTGTTTTCATATCTAGTGGAAGTATGATAGTGAATTTTAAAGTAATTTCAACAAATAGTGTTTATTATGTAATGTTTGTTCTGGACCTACATAAAGCCAATTAATGTAATTGATTAATTAATTACAGCCAGTTGCCCGAACACGTTGTGTTTTTCTTATGATTACTAAAAATAAAAAGTGCTCTGTTCAGAGTGTCTTCTGGTTGCTATACAGCTATATATATATTTTGGGGTAAGATCTGTGTTTATTTATTTCTTGACTAACAAGTCTAGTTTCAAGGTGAAAAGGCCTTTTAAAGACCTTTGAGTAGAATATTTAGCTTGAAACAGTCCAGCTTGTCTTGCATGAACTGACAGATTCTAGTTCCCTTCAGCCTTTCTTAGAGAATAGTAGAACAGTTCTAGGATGTGAAAGAAATCTATAGAGAGAATGAAAAACTTGTAGAGAAAAATGTAAGAAAGCACTTGATGCTCGTAGCTTACAAATCTGGGTACTATATATTTTCTTGGTAGAAATGTTATCTATCCACCTCAGGTATTTGCAGTTTGTGTTTAGCATTTGATAGCAATATACAACAAGTTAGCTTTTGGTTTGCTTTTAACCTTTGTAGCTCATATTCTATTTAGAAGAAGTTCAAAGGCAAGCTATAAGTAAGCATCAGAATGCGTAGACTATCATCTTAGTTAGAAGAGACAAAGTTAAGTGTTCCACATTTTGGACTGTGCTGACAATTGCTAGTCTTTAATGATACAATTTTAGTGGTGATAATGCTAGATATTTGTATTTGTTCTTTGCAAAATAGAATATTAAACTTCCTTTGCTTGTCTTAGGAGATACAATATAGGAAAGTGCATAGGCCTTAAAATTAGTTAGATCAGGGCTTACATACTGTCTTTGTCACTAGTATGGTCTTGAGCAAGCCATTTCACTCTAATCCTTGTGTTCCTCACCTGTAAACAGAGACTGCAGTAAAGGCATGCAGTAAATGGTTGCTGTTTTTATCATCTTCATCTTCATTATTATTAACATTACCGCTATTACTATTAGAGAATGCTACTTTCCTATCAATTTATTTCAATATTCAATATTGTAAATTTTTTTTACTACATGTCATATTGATAAAGTTTCTGCTCTCGAGGAACTCCTGGTCTAACCTGTGGGTTTTTAATCTTGTTTGGGTTGTAATAAGTTTAGCCAAACTCCAAACTCCAAGAGAATAGTCACTGCAAGACTGCCCTCATTTCAGACACCAGTTGCAAGTTTAGGAGTCCCCTTGACCACATTCATGCTTGAGAATTCACTAAAAAGGACTCACAGAACTCACTGAAAGCTCTTAGAATTTATTACAGGGTGAGGAGACAGGTTAAAATTAACCAAAGGAAAGAGACACATAGGGCAGATTCAAGAGGGGACCAAATATAGAACTTCCTGTCATCATCTCCATGGATTCAGGAATGGTGTTACTGTCTCCTGGCCACAGTATATGACAGTACAACACAGGGTATTACCAGCTAGGGAAATTTACCCAAGTCTTTGGTGTCTACAGTTTTGTTGGGCCTCAATTACAAACTGCCTGCATGGCTGACTGTTAGTCTCTAGCCCCTCCTGTAGGTCTCACACTAATGCTTTTTGCCTCAGTTTCCTCTCCGGATAGGAATTGATAAAGTATGGTTCAGAGCCCCCACTCTAAATCCCATTTGTCCAATGACCAGAAGCCGCAGGAAGAAAGACACTTCTGTTAGGTAAGAAGTTCCAGAAGCCTAGATACCACTTCCCGATAGCCAAAGGAAAAGGCCATGCCTATCTTTGGTAAGGTTAATCCTTCACTACACAGGTGTTACGGACTACTTTGAGAATCTAATGAGCACTATTGACCTTGGGAAAAACTGCATATGGCACATAGGCAAAATTTTATTTAATAGTTATGTGTATGATTATTATATTTATATTAAATCACATAACTCTCAAAGTATTAACTCCCAAACTGAAAAATCCTATCACAGAAATATAGAGGAGCTGTAAGAATACATAAAAGAGGAGAACTTCATCTAACCTGAGGGTGAGGGTAAGGAAAATCAGGTAATGTTTGATTGAGTTAAGGTCTAAAGGGTGAGTAGGAATTAGCTAGGCAAAAGAGGGGAGGGGAACACATTTCAGGCTTAAGGAAGAGGCAATGCAAAGGCTCTGGGGACTGGTGGAGCTTGTTGCATGTAAGCCCTCTACTGAAAAAACACTATTATTTTAGAGAATGAGGAGAATGGAGCTAGGAAAGACTGGGAAGTTTGATCATGCAGGATTTGTGGGCCAGGTTAGTCTTGATGCTAAGAAGAGCAGTAAGCTGTCGAAAGGACTTAAACACAAGTTTTGATTTCCATTTAGATGTATTAACTCTAGCTATCACAAGGATGATTTCAGTAATTGAAGAGACAGATTGTGGTCGTTTGGTTTTGGACTGGAACTCCTTTGCATTCTAAAAAATTATTGAGGCCAGCAGAATGCTTTTGTTTATGTGGGTTATATGTACTGATAGTCACTATTTGAAATTAGAACTGAGAAAAAATTTAAGTATTAACTTATTAAAGTATCTGTAATAAATCCGTTACATGCTAGTGCAAATAATGTCTGGATTAATGAAAGGCAGCTGGATTCTCATTTCTGTTTTTGCAATTTGTTGTGTTGTGGTGTTTTGGTCGAAATATATGAAGTATCCAGCCTTATACAGATACATAGTTTAAAAAGAGAGGGGTGCTTTAATACCCTTTTCAGTTAGTAATTTCTTTATTATTTTTTTGGGGGGTTTTTTTTTGTTTTTTTTTTTTTGACAGACAGCAAGCAGGGGAGGGGCAGAGAGAGAGAGAGGGAAACCCAAAATCCGCAGCAGGCTCTAGGCTCTGTGCTGACTCATGGATCATGAGATCATGACCTGAGCTGAAGTCAGACGCTTTACCAACTGAGCCACCCAGGCACCCCACTTAGTTGTAATTTCTTAAAGATGAGTTACAGTATAGAATTTGAAACGTACACACTTTTTGTGTTCTGTTACATTAAGATGCATTGGTCTCAATCTTTTCAACAAATCATGCTGGAACAATTGGACATCTATGTGCAAAATAATGAACCTCGACTGTTACATTGCACCATATATAAAAATTAACTCAAATTGGATCATAGACCTATATATAAGCTAAAATTACAAAACTAATAGGAAAAAATGAGGGAGAAAAAAGTCATTGTGACTTTGGGTTGGGCAAACACAGTGAGATACTACTGCATTATTACCACATGCCTCTTCTCACCCTGGATGTAGGGATTGGGAATTCAGTAGACCCTAGGTTTAGACCCACATCCTAGTTTAATATGAGAGATGTTGGGCTAGAAAATTCCTTGAAAGCAGAAGCAATCTTTTGTATTTATCAGTTGACCTTCACAGTGTTCTGTGGAGTGATTTTTAGTATTTGGGGGGATGATTTGAACTATATTAGACAGTGTTAAATAACATGCGATTAAATCGTGTAAGTTAGGGGCACCTGGATGGCTCAGTCAGTTAAGCCTCCAACTTCAGCTCAGGTCATGATCTCACAGTTCATGAATTCGAGCCCCCTGTTGGGCTATGTGCTGACAGCTCAGAGCCTGAAGCCAGCTTCAGATTCTGTGTCTTCCTTTCTCTCTGCCCATCCCCTGTTCATTCATTCTCCCTTTCCCTCCCTCTCTCTGTCTCAGAAAATAAATAAACATTAAAAAAAATTTTTTTAAAGCATATAAGTTAAAATCATCTGACTTGCACACCAAGATACCAAAAAAATTCAAATTTTCATTTTATCTAAAGGAGTCTTGAATCTCAGGTCAGGTAGGAAAGAATTCTGCAATTTACTGTCACTCTCAGGACTTTATTTGGTCTTTTTCTTTTTTGTTTTTTAAGATTTTATTTTTTAAGTAATCTCTACCCCCAACATGGAGCTGGAACTCACAACCCCGAGATGAAAACTCACATGTTATACTGACTGAGCCAGCCAGGTGTCCCTTTCTGTTAGCTCTTAATTAAAAATCAACAAATATCTATTTGAAAAATATTTTTAGTCTCCTTGTAAGTTACCACTTCTAGAATATAATTGGAGGGATGTTGATTTAGTGATTTTGCTGGAAAAATCAGGAATAAATTGGGTGTATGGACCTTGAAGTATATTGCAGGAGTGAAATTGTGTGGCACAGGCAGAAAAGAGGTGCTTAAGAAACATTTTAGAAAAGCAGGCCAAAGGCTATTTTGTAGTGTTGTGGTTATGAGCTTGGGCCTTGGTGCCAGACTGCTTGAGACTTGTGCTTGGCTCTGTCTGTGTGTGACCTTGGGCAAGTGCTTGACCTCTCTATACCTCAGTTTTTTAAATCTGTAAAATGGGGATAATAATAGTACTTATCTCATACAGTTGTTAACATTAAATGAGTTATGTTAAGTCCTTAGAACAGTGTCTGGCACATGAATGAGTTTTATATTATTGGGAAAATGTACAGAAGAATAGGTTTGGAGACTTTCAGCAAACACTGTTTTCACCTTGTTATAAAGCAATATACTGTTCAATAAATTCTTATTTTTTTTTCATTCCTTATGCCCAATTTTGTATCATAGGGAGCCTACTCTTGGTTCAGGTATTGATGAAAAAATTTTGCTTTTCTCAATATTGCTGTAGGTGTGAATGTTTATTTTTCTTATTATGTCTTACATAGCAAAAATGGAAGACATGAGCTTATATACCAGTTTTATTCTATTAATTCAATAATTCTATGACAGGGTCAGTGTGCACAGATGCTCAATATTACTGGCTGACGAATTAGCAAGATGCAGGATTTAAGCCTTTTCTGTTCCTACTAGAATAAAACAATCCTAGTACATTTACATCTTTCTGGTTTGGGTTTTATTTTACTTATTTAGATTTTTATTAATGTAAAATTTACACACAAATCTGAAGTGTACTGAGTTTGACATTTATACATTTATGTAACCTCATTCTCAAGACATAGAATATTTGCATAATCTGAGAAAGTTTCTTTGTATCCCCTTCCAGTTAGTACTCATCCCCCCTATGCAATTACTGTTCTGATTTGCCACTAAGATTGTTTTTTTCCTGTTCTTCAGCTTCATATAAATGCACTCATATAGCATACATTGTTTTGTGTCTTTTTTCTTTTGACCAATATGTTTTTGACATTTGTCCATTTTGTTGTTTATCAGTAATTTATTCTTTTTTATTGCTGAATATGTTCTATTATATTACTGTACCACAATATATCTGTTTATTGATAGACATTTAGATTATTTCCGTTTTTTGACTACTATGTATAAAGCTACTGTATACAGTTTGTACAAGTCTTTTTGTGGACATGTGTCTTTATTTCTCTTGGTAAGTGCCTAAGAATGTAATTGCTGGGTCGGGACACCTGGGTGACTCAGTTTGTTCAGTGTCCAACTTCAGCTCAGGTCATGATCTTGCGGTTCATGAGTTCAGGCCCCACATCGGGCTCACTGCTGTCAGCCTGTTAGCACAGAGCCCATTTGGGATCCTCTGTCCCCTTCTCTCTACCCCTCCCTCACCTGCGCTCTCCCAAAAATAAATAAATATTTCTAAAAAAAGAATGTAATTGCTGTGTCATAAAATAAAGCATATTTTTAACTTTAAAAGAGACAGTCAAATGGAAACAGCCCAACTGTCCATCAACTGATGAATGGATAAAGAAGATACGGTATGTATGTGTATATATTTGTGTGTGTGTGTGTGTGTGTGTGTGTGCGTGCGTGTGCGTGCACACACACACAATGGAATATTACTCAGCCATAAAAAAGAATGAAATCTTGCCATTTGCAATGATGTGGATGGAGCTAAAGGCTAGAGAGCATTATGCTAAGCAACTAAGTCAGAGAAAGACAAATACCATATGATTTCACTCATGTGGAATTTAAGAAACGAACAAAGCAGCAAGAAAAAAAGAGAGAGAGGCTAACCAAGAAACAGACTCTTAAGTATACAAAGAGAACAAACTGATGGTTACCAGAGGGGAAGTGGATGTGGGAGATGGGTTGAATAGGTGATGGGGATTAAGGAGTGGTGTATGGAAATGTTGAATCACCATTACATCTGAAACTAATATTACAATGTATGTTAACTAACTGGAATTTAAATTTTAAAACTTAAGAAGAGAGACAGCCAAGTATTTCTTCAAAGTGATTATCCCCGAAGGAATACTCATTTTACTAATATTGCCAAATGTGTGTAACGAAGTGAGTTGGTAATAGCTTCATGATATTTTTTTTTCTTTGAAATTATGTCATTTCTTTAGTAAGTTTGAAGTACCTTCAAAGTCAAAATTCAATGACAACAAAGAAGAAGAACCTTGGAGTCATTATTTAGTTTGTTGGGTTATCTTCAGTAACTCATATGGAAATGGCAACATTGAGATGGTTTGATTATTAACATTTCACATCACACATTTTAAACTAGTCACAGAAAAGATTGTGAAAATATTGTTTAAATGGATTCTATGAGGACGTGGTTAATTTGAACATATTTTCATTTTCATCATTCCATTGGTTTGTCCTGGAAAGTATATGGATAATTAAGAGGATTTCTGTTGATTAACAGTGGATGTATTTCGTGGAATCGTTTGCTCATCCTCAGCAAGTGGTGATCTTATGATCTGATATTAAATGAAAATGAGCAGTAGAAAGAAAGTGCTTAAAAATAACTGAGTAATTAAGATTCTTTATTTTCTTTAGACATTGAAAGAGAAGAGAAATTGTAACATTAAGAATATAACTAGATTTATATGACCTTACAGTATTTCAGGTGTCAAGTATAGCTATGATATTTTAGGGAAATCTTGAGCTAAATGTACCATATAATATTTTAATATCAGTAACAGTCCCTTGTCAAAGGTTGAAATTGTTTGGGGTTGACTTTAGGAGAGACGGTGTATTTTATTGTTTAAGAATATTTAGAGGTCTGGGGCACGTGGGTGACTCAATTGGTTGGGTGACTGACTTCAGCTCGGGTCATGAGCTCACTGTTCATGGGTTGGAGTCCCGCGTCTGGCTCTGTGCTGACAGCTGAGAGCCTGGAGCCTGCTTCGGATTCTGTGTCTTCCTCTCTCTCTCTGCCCCTTCCCCATTCACACACACCCTGTCTCTCAAAAATAAATAAACGTTAAAAAAAAAAAAAAGAATATTTAGAGATCCACTAAATCTTACCATCTACCATGGAACAATACTAGGAAAATTAAGCATTTTTCAAAATGTCCGTGTGTATGTATATGTATGTATGGAAGACTTCATTTTATAGTTGAGGTTAAATGGCAATATGGATTATCACCCTGAATGTAAACTGACATTCAAATCTGACCAGAAAATAACACCATAAGGAAAATTTTCCCATGACAAAAATGCTTACTAGCCCTAGGTGATGGCCTCCTCCACAGCATTGTATACAGATAATCTCAGTACAGCATAATTTCTGTATAATAAAGAATTTGGTTCTTTTTGTGCATATGTGGACATTTGACCTATGTTTATCCCAGCCATAGTCTTTGCATTAGGAGTTAGCATGTAGTGGCAAATAAAAAATGCTTTTATTTTGTGTGTGTGTGTGGCAGGGGTGGGGAGACACACATTTCCCCCTACTTATAAAACCAATTTATTGTTTGTTGTAGAACATATAAATTATTTGGTAAATATATAAACAAGAAAATATTGCCCATAATCCTTGCACTGTAAGATAATCAT
Organism: Prionailurus viverrinus; assembly: GCF_022837055.1. Classification (NCBI taxonomy): domain Eukaryota; kingdom Metazoa; phylum Chordata; class Mammalia; order Carnivora; family Felidae; genus Prionailurus; species Prionailurus viverrinus. The sequence continues at coordinate 60,491,830 of NC_062571.1, forward strand.
ATGTTAGCTTCCTTCAGTTTGGAATGACCTCCATTTGTGGATATATGCACACAGGCATGTCTTGCAAATGCAGTTTAGCTTTAAAATATTTTTTATTCCATTTTATTGTAAAATTATAAAATACAAAAATTAAAATTTTAATATTGTAGAAAATACAGACAAGTAGAAATAAGAAAGGAAATGGTTTTCTTTTAATTTTTTTTTTTAATGTTTTATTTTTGAGAGAGAGAGAGACAATACGAGCAGGGGAGGGACAGAGAGAGGGAGACACAGAATCTGAAGACAGGCTCCAGGCTCTGAGCTAGCTGTCAGCACAGAGCAGAAAGGAAGTGAAATGTTTTTGTTTTTAATTTTTAAAATTTTTATTTACATCTGAATTAGTTAGCATATAGTGCAACAGTGATTTCAGGAGTAGATTTCCTTAATGCCCCTTACCCATTTAGCCCATCCCCCCTCCCCAAATCCCTCCAGTAACCCTGTTTGTTCTCCATATTTATGAGTCTCTTATGTTTTGTCCCCCTCCCTGGTTTTATATTATTTTTGCTTCCCTTTCCTTGTGTTTATCTGTTCTGTGTCTTAAAGTCCTCATATGAGTGAAGTTATATGATATTTGTCTTTCTCTGACTAATTTTGCTTAGCATAATACCCTCTAGTTCCATCCATGTTCCATCTTGCAAGTGGCAAGATTTCATTCTTTTTGATTGCTGAGTAATACTCCTTTGTATATGTATACCACATCTTCTTTATCCATCCATCCATTGATGGACATTTGGGCTCTTTCCATACTTTGGCTATTGTTGATAGTGCTGCTATAAACATTGGGGTGCATGTGCCCCTTCGAAACAGCACACCTGTGTCCCTTGGATAAATACCTAGTAGTGCAATTACTGGGTCATAGGGTAGTTCTATTTTTAGTTTTTTGAGGAATCTCCATACTGTATTCCAGAGAAGCTGCACCAGTTTGCATTCCCACCAGCAGGGCAAAAGATATCTTTCTCCGCATCCTCGCCAACATCTGTTGTTGCCTGAGTTGTTAATGTTAGCCATTCTGACAGGTGTGAGGTGGTATCTCATTGTGGTTTTGATTTTTATTTCCCTGATGATGAGTGATGTTGAGCATTTTTTCATGTGCCGGTCAGCCATCTGGATATCTTTTTTGGAGAAGTGTACTATTCATGTCTTTTGCCCATTTCTTTACTAGATTATTTGTTTTTTAGGTGTTGAGTTTGATAAGTTCTTTATAGATTTTGGATACTAACCCTTTATGTGATATGTCATTTGCAAATATCTTCTCCCATTCTGTTGGTTGCCTCTTAATTTTGCTGATTGTTTCCTTCACTCTGCAGAAGCTTTTTATTTTGATGAGGTCCCAATAGTTCATTTTTGCTTTTGTTTCCCTTGCCTCCAGAGACATGTTGAGTAAGAAGTTGCTGCGGCCAAGATCAAAGAGGTTTTTGCCTGCTTTTTCCTTGAGAATTTTGATGGCTTCTGGTCTTATATTTAGGTCTTTCATCCATTTTGAGTTTATTTTTGTGTGTGGTGTAAGAAAGTGGTCGAGGTTCATTTTTCTGCTTATCGCTGTCCAGTTTTCCCAGCACCACTTGCTGAAGAGACTGTCTTTATTCCATTGGATATTCTTTCCTGCTTTGTCAAAGATTAGTTGGCCATAGGTTTGTGGGTCTATTTCTGGGTTCTCTATTCTATTTCATTGGTTTGAGTGTCTGTTTTTGTGCCACAGAAAAGAAATGTTTTAAGTGTCCTTGTGGATATTACCACTTTATTGAAACTAATACTTTCCAGATTTTAACTATGTCATATTCTTGTTCAAATTCTACATTTATCAGCTGGTTACATTGATTTTGGTCAGTTTTTATCTCATGGCCAGTTGCTTACATGTTTGTAAGTTGAACGTAGTTTGAAGTTGGCTTAATAGATTGGCTTGCCACCACTTTCCTCTCATGTAATTCTTAGCCATTTCAAATTTACAGTTCTCCAAAAGTGCTATGTTCTCTTATATATATCTGTGTCTTTGCGTGTTCTGTTCTACCTGGAGAACCCTACAGAAAACACCTGTCCTCCCTAAGTAACTCCTACCTCCCACGTTTATCTACCTGACTACTTACTAATCTTCATGATTCAACTCAAGTAGTTTTACCTCTAGGATAAAGGTCCTCACTGATCTTTTCACCCTCCCCCTTAATCTCGTTGGAGCATCTGTACCCAGGGCATACAATGGATACCTCTGTCATAGCACTGATAAGCTTTTGCAGTTGTTCCCTCACTAGACTGAGTTTCTTGAGAGTAGGATTATGTTCATTTCATATTTTCAATGTCAAGTACAGTGCTTGAAACAAAGTATGTGCTTTAGGATTTTTTGCGGAACAAATGACTTAAATAATTTGAAGAAAACTATCAAATAACATATATAAAGTGGGAGAAGTGAAAGCATTGAATTGCCAGTGGTACCTACACATACATACACACTACTGTTGTGCATTCAGAAAGAAGTCATGATAATTAAACATTTCAAAGACCACACATTTACATGGAAAAAAGGAAAACACGCTGAATCTGATTTATGGGTAGTCTTCAAATTTTATACATTTGGCTTTCATACAACTCACACTATGATGATCCCCTCTGAATTGGATTTTGTATGCTGAATTTGGACTCTTGTTGATGAACAAATGCACATTTCCAGCTATTAAATAGTGGCACTGCCAATGCCAGCCAGTAAACAGTTTGGTTTCGATGATTCAACATCTTTATCAACACAGCAGTGTATGTTTGAACAATTATTTGACTGTTTTATTGCGTTTTATCCTTACTTTATGAAGAATAGACACTGGGAAAATTAAAATAATGATAGTAGTGATAAACAACAGTCTAGAGAAGGTAGAATTCATCAAGCATACTGAAAGTGACCCTTCAGGCTTGATGAGGCACAAAATTAAAGTACATGTGCAAGATGTTGGAAATATATTATTGAAGATCATTTCTTAAAAATAAAGTATAATTATAGATTTTAAAACATTTTAGCTAACATTGGAATTTACTGTTCAGCTTCTACCCTTTTCAAAGTTTGTATGAATTTCACTAAGAAAAGGAGAGATGAACTGAGTTTGCTGCATTTTACTCTATCCTGGAAATAGGTTTTCTTGGAGGAATCATTAGGACTGATTTGTCTTTTTATTTTTTAATTTTTTTATTTGTTTATTTTTTTTCAACGTTTATTTATTTTTGGGACAGAGAGAGACAGAGCATGAACGGGGGAGGGGCAGAGAGAGAGGGAGACACAGAATCGGAAACAGGCTCCAGGCTCCGAGCCATCAGCCCAGAGCCTGACGCGGGGCTCAAACTCCCGGACCGCGAGATTGTGACCTGGCTGAAGTCGGACGCTTAACCGACTGCGCCACCCAGGCGCCCCTGATTTGTCTTTTTAAAAAAAAATTTTTTTTTTAATTTATTTTTGAGAGAGAGAGAGAGAAAGGAAGGGCGGGAGGGAGAGGTAGAGAGAGAGGGAGACACAGAATCCCAAACAGGCTGCAGGCTCTGAGCTGTCAGCACAGAGCTCGACGTGGGGCTCGAACTCACTCACAGACCGTGAGCTCTTGACCTGAGCTGAAGTCAGATGCTTAACCGACTGAGCCAGCCAGGTGCCCATGGATCGATTTGTCTTTTAAGATGCCCACTTTGGTTATTTAAATACTCCATTTATTTCAAGTTTTGTTATAATAGATTCCTCCATTGCTGAGTATTTTGACATGCCTGTGATGCTGGTAATGTTCATTTACAGGCTAATGTGCAAAATTATCTAATGTTTAGAGTAAACCAAATCAAAATCATTTTATTGTGAGACAATCATTTCCTTTAAAAAATTTTTTTCCCTAATGGTTCTGAAAAATTAAACTCTTCATAAAGTGGGCTTACCCTTTATGTTAAATAATGTTGGATTTTCCCTAATTGCTCTAAATTCAACATGACCTCTAATGGCAGAAGGGAGAGTACAGGTACGCCAAGGGGCCTGGGGTTGCCTCAGTGTAAGAAGCACAGACTGGAGGAAGGAATTGATGAAACCTTTAAGGGTGATGGGAGCCTCTGTGGATGTACTGTCCTTATCAGACAAATTCTTGCTATGGGCAGTTAAGACTCACCTGTATCCTCTGAAGAAGTATGTATTACTTTCTTTATATTCCAAGATTACCTTCTTGTTATTCTCCTTTTTGTGCTGAGTAGAGGCCAGAGTATCACAGGAGTTCTTTCTCTGTTCTTCAGGAATCATTGTTGGTTGTTTTGTGACTGCCACAGCTATTTGTACCTTCTTTCATTATTCTGCTTTATGTGGTAGTGTTTTATTGTCTTGCTGTCCTTCCTTGTGTTAGTTTCTAGACTTGGTATTTTATGTGGACTGTCAAGATATGCAGTCTTGGTACATAGGCAGCATTCAGGAAACTTTTTTTGTCATTTTTCATGAAGAGAGAAACCCAGGTTATTTATGACAGCCTCATGGTGGGGGGTGGAGGGGGGACCCATCTCTTTACTTGTTTAGCTGCATAGGCCTCTAAGAATTGCAATACTTTACTATTGGGAGGTGATACCCATGAGTTTTGTTTTTCCTGAGAGTGATGTTGAGTAGCTTTGAGATTTTCTATATTCTCTGTCCCAGCCCTCTGGAGACCAAGTCTGTTATATTTTGAAATAGTTATTTGGGTCTAGGATGTAGTACATCATTATGGAACAGCATGTTGCAGCGTACCTTCCCCTGTTGGGTTATCTGTCATCCGCCTTTTAAAGTTCTCAGGTGTACCATTCAAATCCTTAAGACCTTTGTTGCAAACCTAGTATCTGTGTCTTGATATGAATTAAATTGGAATTTTGTGTCCTGTAAAACTGACATTAAAAAAGAGTATATCCATTTTCTTATATGATCCTTCAGCAAAAAGTTCAGGTCTTAGCCTGATTTGGTTTAATTTTTTTGTGTTAGAGGTCATAAACAGAAAGGCAAGAGTAAAGAGATAAGTACTTGTTTTGTTTTCATGTTTCACACACACATGAATATAGAGAGAGCACTATTTCCAACAAGTAAATATAAAGCTTTCGTATAGCATGGAAAGTTTTATATTTGAATGAAAACACATGGTCAGTTTTACTAAAAAATAGTTGCTATTGTTCATTGCAATTTCTACCCTTTGCATGAGCCGTGTTTTTTGGGGGGAGTGCCTGTTTCTTAACATGTAATAAAACATAAGGGAAATTTCTGGTATAATATTTGTATATTTCTCCTAGATTTTTAAATTGGCAGCTCATTAATTTTTTTAAGCATTTCAGTTGCAGCATAGTGCAGTCCTTTGGGGGGAATTGGTAAAATGAGGATAAAATGGGTACAGGATTCCAACAGCTTGAAAATAACACAGTATTTGACCAAAATCTCTTTTGTATTCCCTATTCTGGTTCTATTCCAGTAGTCCTGGAAATGTGCCTATGGACTATTTACAGTGAGATTATAAAACTGAATCATGATTTTGGCGAATAGAAGCCAGAGCATGTGGCTCCAGCACCCCAGCTGGCAGTAAGCTCTCCCTAGGTTTATGAATGTAGTTAGATGGCCCCCAACTGTTTACAAGACAGCAGAGGTGAGGTCTTTGATTGACAAGTCAGAAATGCATTATATCATTCTCTCTGCCAGTCTCTGGTTCATGCTGTTAAAAATGTCAGCCTCCAAGTTTGAATGGCAGCCTGAGGGCCTTAGAAGCTTTTTGTTTTCTGAGATGGAAACACAAATTGGATGTGTGCCTGAGCGCTTCATCCTGGGCTGTAATTTCATCTTTTAGCTAAGAACCACAAGGTACACGAGCAAAGCACCCTGTAAACAATAATACTGTGGAAAAAAAAATAAACAAGGTCGTGTTTCTGGTACGTTGATCCGATGGTGTCCTGACCTCTATCACGTTGAACATCTCCACTCTGATTGCTGTTCCCTTTGGCATTACAATGAGAGAAAGAGAGACTGACATAGGAGGAAAAGATTTAAAGTTGCAGTGTCGTTGCACATTCCTTGTATTGGCTATGAAATATTGAACTGTCAGAACGTGACACTTGGTTTTTTAAGCAACCTTTCTTGTTTGAGGTGTTTGCAGTTCATTCCTTTCTCCCCCATTTGTCTGCTCTCATTGATAGGGTTGGAGGTGGTTGCCTTAAATGCATGAAAAGGGACAATGTTAAAGAGAAGTGGTGCTGATGGAGGCAAATAAACAACACTGGAATAGAAGTGCCGCCTGTGAGGCATGGGCAAAAGCAGACTAAAGTTGGGTTAGCTCATTAATCTGGGGGTTTATGGAACACTGCATAAGGAAGTTTAGGAAGAATTGGTTTAGGTCTTGGTTCTATTTTTTTGGAGGCAGGAGGTTGGGAAGGCAGTAGTGGGTAAAGATAAGAGATGGGATAACATGGTTTGTTAAACTGATAGCCAACTACATAACAGTATTGTCAGTGAAGTCAGAATTAACGCAGCTATGTTATTTATTGCTCTAATTATCCACTGTCTTTAGGAAGTGGTTCATTATGAAAGGCTTAGAAGTTCAGTAAGAAAAATAGCGTTTTTTAATGTGCAAAATTCATATTTATTGTAAGGTTGATGATGACTAGGTCATATGGAAAGAACCATTATGTTTGTATTAGTACAACTTAATGGCACATGAATAGAAAATCTTGGTTGCAAAAGCCAAACCATAGTTTTCTTGGTAAATATTTTCTAGTTGTAGAATGTGTTTTCTATTGCTATTTGTTTTAAGATGCTATTTGTTTATCTTAAAACAACAAATATTTTTTAAAAAAATTTTCTTCTTAAGAAAACAGCACTGTTAATAGATGTGTGCTGTTATCTTAATCCATTTTGGAGCATAGACCTTACCAGTAAAGTTTTAAGTGAGAATGATATTTTGTAATTCTTCTGGAGAATGAAAAAGTAGGAGTTTGTGTTGAAAGTACTTGAATTAACACTATTGGGGTGTGTGTGTGTGTGTGTGTGTGTGTGTGTGTGTTTTAACATTATCGATGGTTTTAAAGGACATTTGTTTCGCTTAGCTCTCTCCATCTACAAATGTGAAAGGCAGGAGAGCTGCTCTCTATCACAAATACATAGTGAAATGCACTGGAAAAATGGTGGTAATCATTTTGGACATTTCTTAATTCCCTCCTTTGAGGTCATGCTGGAAAGAGAGGAGATAATAATTGTAAAATAACGTCCTGCTCTCCTGTACCCAGAATTATGTTTTCACTTACAAAATACAGCGCAAGACCAAAGGGAGAAACATTGAGAATTAATTACTGTTGTTTTAAGTATTGCTCTCTATTTTTAAAGCATAAATATTGATGTAGATATGCATTTCAGCTGTGATGTGAGAACTCACTTTCTTGACTCAGTTGGGACAGGGGGTTTCAAAAATCATTCTCACAGAAATTGATTTCTCATTGTCTGATTTCTTGAGGATGAATAAAAACAAACCATTCTGTTCAATGTGGGAAGAATAAGAGTTATGCAAGCGCTTATCAAAGAAATAAGGCTATAAATATGTACATTTATGAAATCTCCTAAATCTTAACACAGAGAAAGTGTGCAGAATTTCCTCTCTTGTTATATTATTAGTGCATCAATTACTGTGAAAATGCCTCCGCCCGTGGGCTTTTAAACAGTCACACCTCCATGATAATGATTAGCCTTACTACCTAAAGTCCAGGCTTGCCTCATGAGCAAAAATCAGTGTATTCATGGAATCTTAGAATTTCAGAATTGGGAGGGACATAGATGGACATTTTGTCACATAGAGGAATCCTTTATGAAATGTTTGTCACGGGGTCATGTAATCTCTGCTTGATCACAGCCATTATTGGCAAGCTGGACTTGTTGAGGCATCTTGTTTTCTTCTTCAATGTTGGTTTTATAAGAAGGGGGTTCCCTCAAGAAGGAGTCAAACTTTTTGTTCACCTAGTGATTAGAAGTCTACCTTTCATAGTAATATAAAGGAATTATTTTCATGTTTGTATATTTGTGTTTGAGGATGGCTATCATGTTGCTTATATTTTCCATTCCCAGGGTGAATATTCTTGGTTCTGTTAGGGTTTCTTTGGAAAATATCAGTATTCATACTTGTCATTTTCATAACCTCCTATTTTGGTGGAGGGCGTTATCATTCTGGTTGTCTTTCCTTGTAAGTGCATTCCACCTTGACAGTGTCCTCATTACAATGTGGCATGCATAACTGGAGGTAGTGCTGCAAAAGTGTGTAATAGTGTAGTATACAGTGAAACATCTTGTTTTGAACGTGAAATTCAGAGTATGTAATTTAATTATTGCCGCCTAAAACTGAAATACTTCTGTAGGGGAGGGGATAGAAAAATCTCTAGGAACTTAGCCTGGGTTTGTTTCCTCACCTTTTCTTTGAAGCCAGAAAAGCGTATGTAAGCACTTTGACAAATGACATAATGTAGTGGCATATCTGAGTGGTACAGGTATTTTAAACCTACTCCAGTTCCTGAAGATGGTGAACATCTGCTTAGAGGTATTGTAGAGCTCCACAATGCACTAATTGAATTACTCTTTTCTGGAGTTGCCGACTGCACTAATTGAATTAGAATCTGTGTGTGTGTGTGTGTGTGTATGTGTGTGTGTGTGTGTGTGTGTGTGTGTGTGTGTAGTGTGTGTGTAACTGAGATAGTTCCAGTCTTACCGGGAGAGACTGTGGGAGATATGACTGATGGTGTGTACTGTGCTGCTATCTAATGGCAGCCTATGGAACTACTCCATGGTCTCCTGGGAAGAGAGAACACAGTCTTCTGATCTGGTGTGACCTCAGTCTAACCCCGTCCTGTTTAGTTCAAAAGGTCTCAGGATGTATTTTTGTAATTCTAAATCTAAGAAGGAAGAATGTGATTAATTTCTCCATTAAAAATTAAGATAGGTTTTATTAGGCATACAATTTTTTTATGAAGTATTAAGTTGTAAATATTCAATTAAATTTAAGACTTCTCATCTCTAATGGGTGAAAACAGTTGCAAATGTACTGAGTCAGTGGATCATGTTCCTATTTTGCCTTCCATATGACACAAAAGAATTACCTTTTTGAAATGTCTTCGCATCACAGAAGGGAAGAGTGGCATAGGGTTTGGGTTCTTAACTAAAATCTCTTCCTGGTTGTCAAAATACCGATCAGTCAGTTTAGGAGTGTTAACACATTTTGTTATACGTGATTATGCTTTATAAAATTTTTAAAATTGTTATAGAGAAAAACATTTTAAGTATAGCAGTATCAGATCAAGTTCCACAAATGTCTGTTGCTCTAGTTAATCATTTAAAATTTAACTGTACCATAAATTCGGGCAAATTTGAAATTCTCAGAAGTGAAATAGGTAATTCTTTCCTTTTCCTAAAAAAATAATTGAATGATTTTTGTAAAACACCATGAAAAGTATAATTCTATACAGCTTTAAAAGCGAACACACTGAGTAGAACTCAGCATGAACTGTTCTTTTGATTCAGTTTAGCTCTAGGCATTCTAACTGTAAAATAGCCCCTACCAGAAAAATAAATATGTGTAATCCCCTGATTTGTAGAAAGTGTATGTGTGCATGTACCACTACTTTATGAATAGAGAATTGCTACTGGTTACCTTTCTGAGCATTTAAAATGATCTTTTAATTTTATTGTATGAAAGAGACAAAGTATTATAAAAGTTTTAATCTCTCCTATATAATCATCATTATTAAAATAAAAATATAAGTTTGAAATATTCTAATATTGTGTAGGCAAGTTTTTTATTGTAAGATGGAACTACATAGGGTTTTTGTACAAGTGGCTTTGATAAAAATGACTGAAGTATATGATGTATGCTCTATATAGGCTGTAAGGGGAAAATGCATTTTGACATCATGTAGATCTAAAGCTTTAACAAACAATATTGCCATTCACAACTAGCCACGATCCCATTTAATTCATATATAGAGGGAGTACTTTCTGTGTGCCAGGTACTGTACAGAGAATTGGGCATAAATTAAGAGTCAGGCCCTGTCCTCAAGGAGCTTAGAGTCATTTATTAGACAGTTGTGGAGAACCTATGTACCAGGGCACTATGCATATAATTTGAGGCATTGCTACTGTGAGCAACCATTAGTTTAATGTATTTTTCCCTTTCATTGAGCTAGAGGCCTGGCATAATAGCAGCCCTAAGGAGCAGTACACTGATGTTCACATCAGATATAACTCATCTCAGCCAAAAGAGTGATATGCATATTTCAGACTAGTCTGTCTCTTTAATGGCTTTCCCTTCTTCCTTTAGACACCTTCCAAGGGAGCAGTATTGTTTTTGGTAGTTTTACATACAGCTTAAAAAAGAGATGGGTAACATTTATTATAGTGCCTTCTGCTGGTAGAGCACAGATTTTCAATCCTTGTTTCCAGAGTTGGTAGTGCCCACTTATGGTTTGGTAGTTAGGGCTTCTTCTAAGGCCACAAACGGGAAAGAGTCCATTGCATGCAAGGTATAAAATGCTTCTTTAAACAGTCTATTTCTAGAACCTAAATTGTCATGGGACCAGCTCTTCATATAAAAATTCATTGAAACCTGTTTTTCACAGAGTGTGGTAACTCCTTGCCATAGTGCTGTAGTGTTAAAATTCACATTGGCCAGGTTGTTCTGTAAATTAAACACTGACAGCTACCCTCAGGGGAACAGCCAATGTATTTATGATGATGTGCTGATTACACAAAATACACTGCAAGCAGAAAACAGCTGCAGAGAACAAACCTCTTAAAAAGAATACAATTACAAATAGCACCCTCAGTATTTCTAGTGGTGAGTGTAGAATACAGCATGCTAATGCAGGTTTCTTACTTAGTCTGCCTGAAAACAAAAAATCTGAAGGAGATAAGTTAAATTATGGTTGATTGCACATGCGGTGCCAACAGAGCAGTAAACAAATTTTGTTTCTGAAGAGTATAGGTACAAGTGTACAAATAGCAGGTGTATAGTAGCCTCCCCCCCCCCACCCCTGCCCCCACCCCCGCTTTTGGTAGTAGGTTTCTCATATACAGTAGGGCATGGCCTTGTTTTAAGCATTCTGGACACTTGAAGGATATTACACAATGAATGGGGCAGGAGAGTAAATTGTGTTTTAAAAAATCCAGGAGAAATGCAATATTTTGGGATTGTAGATATCAACATTTCTTTTGAGATGCGGCTCAGTATTTTCACTGTTATTAATAGCTTTGAAGATGTTTACCTTTGGAATTAGTAAGAGGAACCGTGACTCTGTATCTATGGTAAGGTCTTTGTACTTTCTTAGATTCTCTTTTTTTCAAGAATATGGTGTTTTAGGATACCGGAATGGCTGGGCGATTACATATTTTTAGGAGAATCCACTTTCAAGCGTGTCCCCTTTCATCCCTGCATGTTCCTGGTTACATGCAGACAAGTAAGAAGAAGATAAGAAAAAAATAGTTTTCCTTGTTTGAGATTCTGTTACAGTTTAGGGTTAGTATCTATAAAATATTTTAGCTGCTGGGCATGGTAGCTTCTGTTTAAATCAGTAGAAAATATGTTGATCTTCCAAGACATAAATTTACTCAAGCCAACTCCAAGGTAGGGGGACATAGTGATTGGAAACAGTTCACTTCACCCGCCTGAAACTAAGAATCAACTTTTCAGTATATGGATCACTGGTATGTAATAATCGACTATTATTGGTCTGTCTGTTGGTCTCTTTTTAAATCAGTTTGGAACCTCCTGGAGTTATTTTCTTGCTCTGCTGACATCAATCCCATGTGGCAGAGGAGTTGTATATAACCGGTTTGGTTTAATCAATAGAATAATTGATAAACCAGATAAGATTTAAACTGATTATAGCCCCCAACAGAATTCCCCAGAGGCCTTGGACTCTCTTAATTTTGACATGTGTGTTGTGTACCCTGAGGATGAAGTGCAGTTTGAATTATCTGTTTTTATTTGCTTAATGACGGGGAGGGTGTTAAAGTCAAATGTTTAATTAACCCAGCAATGGGCTGCGTTGTCACTTACACACAGCTGATTGAGATATCTCATGGAGAATACTGAATAGGAATGATAATGTGGCACTGGGACGGAAGATTGCTTTTTCAATCCATTTGCTGGGTCACTGCTTTGAATGTCTTATTGGATGAAAGGCATTCAGCCTGGAGAAAAAATTCAGCATTTAAGTACATTTTGTTCTCTTTCCCCCCCAGCCCCCTCCCTGCCCAGAAGTTAACTAAAACAGATATGTTCTAGGTTTAATAAGCCATTCATGTACTAGTAAGAGATCAGGGTAGTCAGTAGCCTCAAGCTACATAATTTCCTGTGGAAACGGAAAAATTCTACTAGCCTCCAAGGTATTCTAAATGTGAGCTCTTTTGTCCCTCACATGCCTTGTTCCTTGCCATTATTGTGTAGTTGTCTTTGGTTTCTTGTCTCTTGCCTTTTTCTGTTGTGTTTGCTTGATATGCAGCTACTCTAAGGCCATGGACAGATCCTTTTCTCCTAAAGAAGCATATTCTTCTGTACATTTTTGCCATTTCATGCTGCTGGCTTCTATTCAGTTATATTTCTGATCAAATATTGTAGTAAGATTGTTGAACTATTTAGAAAGATGAAAATGTGAGGCATAGAGATTCTTGTTCCTTTTGTTACTTCTATTATATAAACAGTTGGTTCCCGGTATATTTCATTTTGTTGAGAGGCAGTTTGCTTTCTGTATGGACTAAAAAACTAGGCCAGGAAAGATTCTAATAGCCACACACCATCAAAAATGCAGTCCAGGCAATTGGAGTTTTAATGACTTGCTGCCCTGACTAGCTTTATAATCAAATGTGAAATTCTTTGGAGGCATACTGAGCAAAACTTTAAAAAAATTTTATCATGACTTTCCTTCTTTGTGGTTCTTATGTTTCTTCCTTCTATCCCCTAAAGATCTAAACCAGGAATTTACTAATTTTTTTTCTTTGCTTTAGTCATTTGTATTCCACAGAGCACAATAGGGAGAAGGATACAAGATTGATTTTTTTTATGTGTGTCCTCTTGAAAGCATAGTGTGGGGCATGACTACTTGGAGGCACGGGGTGGGGGGGGGGAGCGGATTTACAAAGCAATAGAAGCATGCAGCTAGTTTTCAGGCGCAGGTTGGACTTTTGCGGGTCAAGGCAGACCAGACGAGTAGCTTATCTTGAGGGACGCAAGTAATAGACCAAATATAGAGCAGCTATTTCAGGAATCATGTAGGTCATTTAATTATCCATTATGATTGAGTGGCTAATGCTCTTTTGGCAATTACATGACCTCTGTTATTCTTGAAACCTTTCCAGGCCCTCGTGGGTCGAATGACCCACCAGTCAGTGCTTGCAGACTTCATTCCACTCAGAAGGAAAAGAGATGCTGGGAACTACTGGCATTTAGAAATGGCTATGCTTTCTTTACCAACCACTACCCAGAATGTCTTTGTACAGCAGTCAGTGATAGGCAACTGGTTTTGAAGTCAACTATTCCTTCATTGCCTTCATTGTAGGAGCAAGAGATCCATTGGTTTCCACAAGAGGGAATTGTGGCAAAACAAACTAAATACCAAGTTGGTTCTTAGGCTATTCACAGGTTCTGGGCTGTGAGAACAAGTACTAACGTGTTAAAACTAATGTTTGATATCTGTCAAACCAGTTATCCAATATGGAGGTCTAAAGTTAGTAAAGCGATTTTTTTTCATCCATAACACAACAAAATACTATTGATGATAATAACAGATTTTTAAAAATCATTGATTAAAACTAGTCCCATTTAAATTGGCTAATCATTATAATTTTTATCCTTTTAGCATGATTATTTAATTAAATAAAAAGGCCATTTTAAAATGAGCTGCTGATCCAAGGTCGAGTAATTCTGGAACATTTGGATTAATATTTCTCATGTGTTTTTTCTTTAATCAACAAAGGATCGTTAATATTTGCAAAGAAAGCTCTTTACTTCTGCCAAATGGTAGTAAAACTTACTTTTTCAATTTGTAGTGACTTTTCATGTAATTCTGAGAAAAGAAAATAATGTAGATTTGTTGTGACCCTTTAAGAACAATTTTGGTATAGAAAGTAATGACACATAAACTGTTTGTAGGATTTGTCAGGAATGCATAAACAAAATTCTGTATACTTAACCAAATGGAAGATTTAAGGTATTTAATCATTCTCTAGTATTCCAATAATTTAAGACCATAGGCTTAAGAGAAATAGTTTTGTTAGAGAAACACACAAACATACCCTTTAAGTAGAAACCATTTGCATTGTTACATAAAAAAAAAATCTGGAGAAAAAGGAAACTGTTTTTAAATTTGTTATACTTAAAGAGCATTGTTAAAACAACAGCAGCCAACCTACAAAGGTTGTTTATTCCTGGGGCGGTAAAATTAGCCATCTTTCCAAATAAATTTGTTAAAGTACTCCTGGTAGAACTCTGAAGTTAATCTGTTTTGGTTTTATTTTCATTTTGTTGTTTGGTAATATTGACAAATGAAAAATTGAAGCCATGAATTGTTATTTATAACCTTTGACCCTTCAGAAATAGAAGACTTCTCACTTAAATTTTAAATCCTTTAGGCCAATACTACCTTGGTATCTGGCTATTTAGAGGCCTATGAGAATATAGTCATTATAAATTATATTAGCTGTTTTCTGTTTAAAAACATATTTTCCCTTATTGTAGTTTTTAAAAAAATTCTGTGGTGGAGATGAGCAGAAAATGAGAAAGCAGAATTTATAGTAAAAGCAAAAGTTACAGCTTAAAGCCGAGTATCCTGGATAAGGAGTGTAGTTAGTCTGTTTGGCATTTTAAGAAGAAAGCAAGAGATATAAAACAAAGTGTGATTTTTTTTTTTATTTCTTATTGATATATTGCAGTTCTTTAAGGCATATCCTTCAAGTATATGTTGGCCTATGTTGGACCATGTTTTTCTACCCTTGGGAACCAAAAATCTATATAAGTCTATGTAAGAGGAGATGATATTTGTAATTTTAAAGACCTGAAAATTCGTTAAGACTTTGTATAATTAGTGGAAAAGTCCAGAGGATAATAAGCCCACAAAATAGTAATTTTTTAATAATAATAAGAAAAAAGGTAATTAAATAAGGGACAGTTCACAACTGAAATACATACCTGACACAAATCTTAACCTAGTCCAATCTGGTTTTTAGAAATTTACTTACTTACGTGGAAGGATTTCATTTTTACCCCACAATAGGTAGACATTGGGGATATTACAGTTTATCAACTTTAAAGAAGCCTTTAATTTTTTTTCATGATATTGTTGAATTGTAATCAAATGGGAACACCAAAACAGGGAAGACATCCAAGGTGACGAAAATCATTTAGCAGAAAAAAATCAGGAATAGGGATGAGAGAAATAACTAATCTGCAGACAGAAAGGATTTTGGCATACATCCTAAGGGTTCTATAGTTCTCAACCCCATTTTGAGAAATCAAAAAGATCTACAGAATGCAGATGTCTTTGAGTTACAAAAATAACCAGATGTGCTTATTAGTAGAAGCAAATGTTTGCCTCTTAATTCACCTAAAACTATATGCAGAGGATCTCTGGATGAAATATTGTGTAAATATGGCAGAAAAGAAAATTGTGGCATGAAAGGCTCTGCCCTAAACACATAATCAAAAAGGTAGTATCTTGAAAAGGAAAAAAAAAAAAAAAAACAACAACACCCATTCTTTAAGATCCATGTAGATTTAAAGGTAAAAGAGGTAAATTAAGCTAGAAACACTTTTGTTTCACATGGTAGGTGAGTTTGGTTTTATATTACATGTGTCTTTTTATCCCAAATCTTTGGTGAATTTTTGTTCACCTTACCATGCTTGTTTAGCTACTTCGTGTTTTGTCAATTGTATTTTAAACAGTGAAAGCATATGCATGAAACTCCTTTTTTTCCTGAATGAGAGTGATAGTTGTCTTAGTTCTGTCAAGAAAAACAATCTACAGCAGTATATAAATGCCCCCTTGTAAGCCTATTGGGATTTTTAAAAATATTAAGCCACATTGTTACAAGTAAATGCAGTTTTGTGACCTAATTGGGATGTTAAGCAGAATAAAATGAAAAAATAGGTGCTGGAAAGGTCAAGGTGTAAAGTTTTTGGTTTGTTTTTAAATCAAGCCTTTAGAATCAAAAACCTTTAGAGTTTAAATAGACTATTACTTCTGATGTGGAGCATATTAACATAATTACAAACTCTTTTATATACTCCTGGTCATTCTTAAGTTGAGGTTCAGCCTTTAAGTCACACAGCTGTGTTGAGACTGCTGTGTGATAGCTCTTCTATTCACAAAACGTGTAAAACAAGTAACTGTTTCAGCTTTTTTTTTTTTAATTCCCATGTGTATTGGCAGAAATTCATCCTTTTCCTATAGCTGTACATTTAATGGTGAAGTATTAAAATGCCATATTACAGTGTATTCTGTAACTTGAAAGTTAACAAAAGCGTGCTTGTTCCTTCCTGCCCTTGCCTTGTCACTCCCTGGTGCAGCTCCTCGCTTCCATCCTTCTTATCGGAGTATCTCAGTGTTTAGTTGAGCTTGTTTATCTGAAAAGAGCAGGAGGCAGGCTTTTAGGGAGTAAGCTACATGTTCCAGTATAACAGGCACCAATGCTGTTTGACTTGAAAAACATTTGATCTCTTACATTAACAGCCCGTGTCACTGTAATAGAGACTACAGCTGGGCTGCTGCTCAGTTTTCTATTATTTTAGCTTTGAAATAACTGTTAGTGCTGCTCCAAAATCTCCGTGTTTAAAATTGTATATTGGCTGTCCCCCCAGGACTCGTAAGTAAACAAGGTGATGTGTGTGGCCAGGAGCATATTTTGTTAGCTTTGTTTTAAATAAGAATCTTCCCTATCTAAATATGGTGTTTGTCTGATCCCTCATAGTGTGCATGCTTTTGTAAATTTGTAGATCTAGCAGTATTGTAAAGCAGACTTTTGTTTGTTACTAATGCGTGAGCCTGATCAGTAACTATTAATTAGGAACTTTTTTCCCTCGAATTAATGAAGCATTTAGTTTTCTCATGAAGCTTAACTTCAAATATCCTGCACAATTTCCCTAAGTATAGCAGTAGTTGAAAATGGGTAAGCAAGAATTTAAGGGGTATGTTTGTTAGGCTTAAATATGCTTAGCTTTGTTTTAAAATATTCAGTTATTGGTAATTGCTGTGCCAGGAATACTCTGACAATTGGAATTAAAGTAGCAGTATTTAAAGAATAGAAAATCAAATTTGTAAATTCAGTTTGTTGTTTTCTTCCTTTTTTGAAGTACCTCTTATTTTAATAGTGGTAGAACGGCAGATTATAGTATTGGTGGAATGATAGCAATCTTACTCCTTTTCTTCCTTTCTGTATTTATTAAAAACCCAGTATGTTTTCCTCTTCTAATTATTTTCTGGTATCCTACAGAACTACCAAGCCACCCAACACTTTCTTTGAACTTAACCTAAAATACATATATCAGCTAGCACAAGTATAATTGGTTGAAAGGCAGCCATCTATCTGGGAGTTCTTCTAAATACTGAATGTGTCATGTGCTTTGACAGGACATATCTGTAATATCTCTGAATACAGAAAGCACTTTCTGTGTTAGCTGTAGGTGTTAATGCAGTAGTGTGTTTTAAGAATGTGTGCAGTGCAAATTCAAGCTTGTGAGGTAATGACAAGTGTTTGCCTGCATAGACAATATATTTTTCCCCCTGAGGTCCCCACACACCTAGTTTCCCTCAAGCTCATCATCTCTGTCAGGTTAATCAATAGGCACCGTATGGCAGAGGGTCAGTAATCAGTGTCATCGTGCCTTTAAATCGTGTTGAAAATTTGCTTAAAGCCTGGGCCAATTAACATCGAGATGATGAATGGATGGGAAGATGGGAAGAGCCTGACGCTCAGGGGCTTTGTGAGGAGGAGATGCTCAGCTGTTGAGCAGCAGACACCAGCGAATAAAATCAGCCATTCATGTGAGCTCAGTCCACCCACTCTTAATGATAATGTCAATCTAGCAAAATATATACACATTGGAGTTGTCACGAGTTCATAAATCAAAGGAGTTTGTCAAAGGCATTCAGATTAACGAGGCAGCAGCAATAACAAGTCAAATTTGCATAGAGAATTGCTCGAATCTCAGTAAATTATGATCCTGTTTTTCATTTGATTATTTGCTAATGTCTCAAGAGGGAGAATGATTATATTAGCATGCAAAATCTACTCCAGAAGTAGAAATCTGAAGTATAGAAGACCAGCACACTATGACAATTAATCAGTTTCTGCATACTAGCATAAATGCACAAGGCCCAGAAATGAACTTCTTTTTTATTATTATTTCTCCTTGCTACTGATCCAAATGGTTCAGCTTGACAGAGACTTTATATTGCTTTAACAGTGTTCTGAATTGTGCCTGCAGGCAAGACATAGTTATGCAGCTATAACCAACCTATCCATCTGCCAACCAGATTGGAATTCTCCTATCCAAGGCTTCCATTAACCCCCACTGACAGCTCCAAACAGGATTAAGAATTTGGAAGCATAAAAAATAGTTGTTCTTTGCAAATATACACAATCCCTTTGCATTTTTAGAAAGGCTGCATCTGTAGTGTTTTATAATTAGTGCCGGACAGTGTCGCAGGGGAAAAAATCTAGTTGGTAGTTTTTTTTATTTCTCTCATAGGAAGTAAGACAGTACTAATGGAAATCCTGTGTGTTTGGTTGTCTGATAGTGCTTTCCATTATATCTGGTTCCTAGCACTGTGCTTGGATTGGTATATTACTAGAAAATACCACTTCTTGAAAGCTTTAACTGGAAGATCTTGTTGAAGTTTAGCAGGATGGGGAGGCTTTGATGTGGTTGTGGTTTAATCGAGTATGTCAAATGATAAACGTGCTGGAGAAGCAGTGTGCATGAAAACATGCCAGAGAATATTATCTTATGAGGACACTTCAGGTCCTCCCTAGAACTGGTCCTTGAATAGGATTCTTCAGTCAGCTTCTGAACTTAAATGACCTAGGTTTTCCCCAATGTATCCTGGAAGGATTAATTAAAATTTGTTTAGAGACACACACACATATTTTGGTTGTCACCTTTCGCTAAAGGGTTTGAGTGGTTCTTATCCATGTAGTTAAATTACCTTTAACCTTGTAGAATTGTTTCTGTTTTTGAGAATTGCAAATCATATATATTTGGAGGCTGTTCTTAGTTCCAAATGATATATTAAGTTAATGGGAAAAATATTAATTCAATTACTAATTTACCAATCAAGCCCACTGTATGATGTTTGCAACTAGCTATTAGAAATTGGTCTCAAGATTTCATCTTTCATGTGGTTGTCATTCTATGTGATGATGCTCAAATGACTCCATTTTTTAAATGAGTTCAAAATCAAAGTCAAAATCACCACAATTTACCCACTTCACTAAAATGATATAACTTTCCTGGTTACAGAATCCTTTGAATTTTCTCAATAAGAAATGTGGCATAGGTTGGGAATGTTACTTCTAGTGTTGGCAGTGATTATTTTATTTATAACAGATGTCTATTTAGACAGACTCAGGCTCTGTTGCACCATCCAACCTTGAGCAAGATGCTTATTCAAAGATTATGATAAGTCATTACAAGTGGCTTGACTTTTCATCACTGTGTAAATTAGTTTAGTTTTTCATTTGATTATATAATCAACTCTTGATTATCCATGTCATCAGGAGTTGTGTATTCGAATAGATAACTGAAAACAGTAAATAAGCCACTTACTAGGTCGTGGAGAATATTGCCCTAGCCGTAAACCTGCTGTGTGCTGTCATCAAAATCCGTCTACTTGTTTTGGACACGAGTGCTTTGCTTATCCACAGAAGAACTTTTCCTTCTTAATCAAGGCTTGGCAAACTTTAACTGTAAAGGACCAGACAATAAATATTTGAGGCTTTCTGGGCCGTAGGATCTCTATTGTGATTATTCACCTTTGCCATTGATGTATGCAAGTTGCCATAGATAAAAGGTGAATGAATGAGTGGAGTTGGCTAAGTTCCAGTAAAACATTATTTGCAAAAACTTTATTTAGAGCAGGAACTTGCTAGCTCCTGCTTTAAATTGTCATGCTGACATCCTTAGTGATGGGCGAGTAGGACTGTAGTTGGGCTATCACTTTGAAGGTTTTCTGCTTTGAAAATCTTTTTTTTTTTTACTAAAAATTTTTTTACATTTTTTTATTTTTGAAAGACAGAGACAGAGCACAAGTGGGGGAGGGGCAGAGAGAAGGAGACACAGAATCCAAAGCAGGCTCCAGGCTTCGAGCTGTCAGCACAGAGCCCGATTCAGGGCTCAAGCCCACAAACCGCGAGATCGTGACCAGAGCTGAAGTTGGATGCTTAACTGACTGACACCTAGGCGCCCCTGAAAATCTTTTTTAAACGTTTTTTTTTATTTTTTTATTTTTTATTTTTTGGGACAGAGAGAGACAGAGCATGAACGGGGGAGGGGCAGAGAGAGAGGGAGACACAGAATCGGAAACAGGCTCCAGGCTCCGAGCCATCAGCCCAGAGCCTGACGCGGGGCTCGAACTCACGGACCGCGAGATCGTGACCTGGCTGAAGTCGGACGCTTAACCGACTGCGCCACCCAGGCACCCCTGAAAATCTTTTTTAAAGCTAGCTGGACAATGTGGGTATAGGGCTTTGATTATTTATTAAGCACTTATCTGTATATTATGTAATGTGTTGGGAAGTACACGGAGCCACAAAGACTTTACCCAGTAAGCTTTCAATGTTATTGGGTAGCTGAGAGTAACATGCAGACATTTACCTAATTAAGTGCCCAACTGTGTGGACCAAGATAAAAATGTTAAGGAATTTCCAGTAGGGAAAGATGGAATAGCTGTATGGTTTCTTAGAGAATTCGACAGTTGAAACTCATTTCAAGAATGGGTAGGACTTGAATAGATTAAATAATTTTCTTGTGTTTATAATTGTTGAATGAATGACATTAAAATTAAGGATCCTTCCAGCCTGAAAATGTTGAGGTCATATCACTTGTTTATAAGACTGTGAAGAGACTTGCTTGACTAGGGCAGAAAATGTATGTTGAGGGAAATAACTTGGTGTAATGTGGCAGAAAATTCTGGAAGATCTTGAAAATCAGGCCTAGAACTTAATATTTGATTCCATAGATACAAAGGGCTACTGAACGTTTTTAAGGAAAAAAGACCACCATGAAATTAGTAGTGTTTAAGAAAGATTAATCTGGCAATAGCATTCAATCCAGCAAACGCTTAAAAGCTCATATTATGTTCTCAAACTTTGTGCTGAGCCACTGGAAAATGCAGATGAAAAAGAAACTGCCCCTGCTCAGAAGGAATCTTACAGTGGGGAGTAGGGGTGGGAAGCTTGTTCACAGAGAGATATAATATAGAGAGATATAAAGTAGAAGTGCCAAAATAGAAATAAAGTGCTAATTCAGAGTAATCAGTTCCATCTGGGGTAAGTGTGGTGTAGGTGGAGGAGGGGATAAGTGTAGGCTTCCCTGACAAAGTATCGTTTTAGTTGATCCTTGAATCAGGATTTTGATGATGGAGAGATCAGGAAAGGAGTCTATTACACACTGAGGGAATAGAATTAGCAAAAGCACAGGGATGAGAGAGTGCTTTTCATACTTTGGAGAATGGTAAATAATGTCATGTAAATGGTTCCAGAGACTGATGGAAAGGTAAATTGTCCAGATTGTGGATGCTATACTAAGAGGTTTGGACTTAATCCTGAAGGTGACAGAGAGCTATAAAAGGTGTTTGAGCAAGGTGTGGGGTGAGATGAGGTAAGTCTTTTTAGAACGATGGTTTTGACAGTAGTGTATAGAATGGTTTAGATAAGGGTTTTGGTAAGTGTGTCAGAAGGCTGTCTCAATAGTAATAGCATTGGTGGTGGCCTAGAGTAGAGACTGGAAATACAAACCAAGGGTTAGATCTATTAAAAGAGATGATTCAAAGGAAAAATT
This sequence comes from Prionailurus viverrinus, assembly GCF_022837055.1. Lineage (NCBI taxonomy): Eukaryota > Metazoa > Chordata > Mammalia > Carnivora > Felidae > Prionailurus > Prionailurus viverrinus. Next base: position 60,513,891 of record NC_062571.1, read on the forward strand.
GAAAACCTGAAATTGGTTAGATACATTCAACGAAAAAAAAAGTCGGGGGGAGGGATGAGTAAAAATTGACTGAGGATTTAAGTTTGAGGTGGAAAGAAAAGTTGGGAGAGAAGGAGGTGGCCTAAGATGGGTAAGAATGGTAAAAGAGTGCCTTAAATTTGGATATGTTGATTTTGAGACAGGTTATTTAAATTTATCACCTGAATACTTTCTTTGAGATGATTTCTTTTTCTTTTTTATTCACCTCGAGGTTACTCCTGGACACATTTTATCCAAAATACATCCCTGAGATCTAATGCACAGGCTTTAGCATTATTTCACTTTATTGACTTTTTCCTACCCAAACATCTGTGAGTATGTGTATAGGTGTTACAACCCAAATGCTTCCAGTTTGAAGTTACAATTCTAAACTAGTAAGTGCTGGACTAAGAGAGGGGGTGCAGGCATGAGGGTGGGGCGGGCAGAGAGAGCGGGAGAAAGAGAATCCAAAGCAGGCTCTATGCTGTCAGCACAGAGCCTAATGCTTGGCTTGAGCTCAGGAATTGTGAGATCATGACCTGAGCCGAAATCAAGAGTCAGATGCTTAACCTACTGAGCCACCCAGGGGCTTCTGGGCTTAAGTGAGAAATATTTGAATTAAAGGTAATAAATTTATGAAAGGTAATGAAATATTTTAGAAATATTTTAATATACTGCTACTATTTATACCATATTATTGCTCCAGGACTACAAATACATTCTGCAAATGTGTTTACTATAATGAAATGTTTAATCTGAGTATTGTGAATGAGCTGTAATAGGCAGTCAGATTCTTCTAGTTGGCTCAGGGTTAAGTGGTAGAATGTAACTTTTATTTATATTTGAGGGAATTTTTCCCCCAAAATTTATTTTTCACTTATCTGACTTCTACCTTTCCATTTTTTTTAAGTTCATTTATTTTGAGAGAGAGAGAGAGCAAGTTGGGAGGGGCAGAGAGAGAGAGCGAGAGCGAGAGCGAGAGCGAGAGAGAGAGAGAGAGAGAGAGAGAGAATGAGAATCCCAAGCAGGTGCCGTGCTGTCAGCGCAGAGCCCAGTGCCGGGCTCAAACTCACGAACCATGAGATCATGACCTGAGCCGAAATCAAGAGTCAGACGCTTAACCAGCTGAGCCCCATCTTTCCATTTTTAAACATATTTTCCTCTAGGTTTCATCAGTTTTACTTGTTATTTTTTATTTTCACATGATTTCAGAATTACAGAACAGTTGAAAGAATAGTGAAAAGAGTCCCCTTATACTCTTCACACATATTCTCCACATATTAACATGTTGCCACATTTGCTTTATCTCTGTTTATATGGAAACATGTGCTCACATTCATTTACTTATTATTTTTTCTGAACCTTTTGAAAGTTAGTTACAGATATAATGTCCTTTTTCCAACATAAGTGTTTCATTGTATGTTCCAAAAAACAAGGATATTCTTTCAAATAATCACAGTACAAATTATCAAAATCAGGAAACAATGTATAAAGAAACTGTGGAGCATCCATACAGTGATACTACTTGACAGTAAAAAGGAAAGAACTACTGTCTATTCAACAAGATGTATTAAGCCAAGTGGGTAAAGGCTCAAAAAATTACATAGTATATGATTCCATTTTGTGATATTTGGAAAAGATAAAATTATTGAGACAAAAAAAGAATCTGTGATTACTAGAGAAAGGGGCTCACTGGATAAGGGCAGTGCAAGAGAATTTGGGAAATGATACATCTTGAGTGCGGTGGTAGTTACATAACAGTATGTTTTTTGTCAAACTCGTATAACTAAACACCAAAACAAGTGAATTTTTTTTTAATTTATTATTTTTTTTTCAACGCTTATTTATTTTTGGGACAGAGAGAGACAGAGCATGAAGGGGGGAGGGGCAGAGAGAGAGAGAGGGAGACACAGAATCGGAAACAGGCTCCAGGCTCTGAGCCATCAGCCCAGAGCCTGACGCGGGGCTCGAACTCCCGGACCGCGAGATCGTGACCTGGCTGAAGTCGGACGCTTAACCGACTGTGCCACCCAGGCGCCCCAACAAGTGAATTTTTCTGTATGTAAATTTTAAAAGTGAGGAAACAATCAGGATATTAACACCAATACAATGTTATTAGCTCATCTGTAGACCTTATTCAAATTTTTCTAATTGTTCCAATAATGTTTTTTATACCATTATGTCACAATACTCAGTACTTAACCATCAAAATCAAATGCAGTAGAGGGGTCAGGAGGAAGAAAATTGTGGGTGTGGTCTAGGTAGGCACTACTCATTCTGTTAGATGCAGATCACTGTTGTCACTATATAAGTCTATACAGAGGAGTTTACCATCAATTTTACCCCCACCCCAGTGATCTCAGAGCACAAGTTGCATTCATTTGTCATGTCTCTTTAGTTTCCTTTCACCTGAAACAGATCCTTAGTCTTTCTTTGTATTTCATGACTGTGACATTTTTTGTTAGTACAATACTAGTAATTTTTAAAAATTACTCAATCCCTCAATTTGGGTTAGTCTGATATTTTCTGTGATCAGATTGAGCTTAGATATTTTTGGCAAGGTTACCTCAGAAGTAATAATGTGTTCTTCTCAGTACATCATATCAAGAGGCACATAATGTTAAGGTAGCGTCTATCAGATCTCTCTACTGTGAGGTAGAGATAAATCAGATTAAGAGAGTCAAGAGGAAGAAAATTGTGGATATGGGCTAGGTAGTTGCCGCTCATTAGGTTCACATTACTGTTTTCACAATGTAATTTAGTATATAGAGAGTTTACCATCAATTTTGTTTCACTTCCTGTACGTATACAGTAAAAATGTGCTTTATGGTGACTTTACTATAATAAACTTTGACCAAAACATAACTAGGCTTCCAGTTTATTATGATGACATTTTTACAAAACATAATTAACGTTCAAATATAGGAATTTACATTGAATTAAACCAGTTTTGATTATAAATGGTACTTCATTTAAGGGAGGGTGGAACTTCATGGTCTGGGGAATAGTTACTTGGAAATTGTAAGTTTATAATTGAATACTGCCTTAAGTTTGTATTCTGTAAAACATTTAATTTTTTAATTTTAGCATTTAAAACTTTGATTTATGCTTTATTTTTTATTTTGTTTAACGTTTATTTATTTACTTTGTGAAAGAGCTAGAGAACAAGAGCTGGGGAGGGGCAGAGAGGGAGAGAGAATATCCCAAGCAGGCTCTGTACTGTCAGCACAGAGCCCGACACAGGGCTCAACCACACAAACCATGAATCATGACCTGAGCCAAAACCAAGAGTCAGACACTTAACTGACTAAGCCACCTAGGCGCCCCTATACTTCCTTTTTTTTTTTTTTTTTTTTTTAAGTTAAATACTCAAGTTGATCTTACGGGTTTAATGTTGGCCTTTCCCCTCCTTTGCTTATCTTACAGTGGCATATATTGCTAGTTTCCTTGTTTGGAATGCTTTATAGTCATTAATTCAGCTTTATCTCTCTGTTTTGTAGGTAGACTAAATTACTTTTTTTTCAAAATGCGGAGAAAAGACAATTCTGAAGTTACTGAGTCTCTCTGTCCCTTGCTTATAGCAAAGCATATTTTTTTCTTTTTTGTCTTAATTTTGGGGACCATTACCTTCAAGTGTTCATCACAAATATAAAATATCAAGTTAAATCTCATAAGAGATTTCTGCCCAAAAGGAACACCTTACAGTAGTAGTCTGTCACCCAACTACAGGTAATGCACAGGGCCCACAGATTGTAGCCACAGAGGTGCAAAGGCCCTAAAATGACACTATATATATGCTGCTTGTCCTTTAATATATTTTAAAATACAATATTTGATACAAACCAAAAAAGGTACACCTAAGTTTAAAGTACAGTTATGATCCTATACTCTACTAATAACTTCATACTTGTATGAAAATTTTCAGATCAACTCATGTTTGGAAACAATTCCTGGATCTAAAAATAAAGTAGCTCCCCAGTTAGACTGTGTTGGATATATGTAATGAGTATTTTAAACTTGCAAATATTAAAATATTAACACTATAAATGTAGTTGTGGAAAATAGTACCCAAAAATATGTATTCGGAGTTTCTGTATTTTGCCTTGCAGATAGTGACTTACATGTGTTGATTACCAGATTTTTTTTTCTATTATTTTGTATTGTGGTAAAAATATATAACAAAATTAATCATCTTAACCATTTTTTAGTGGTGTTAAATACATTCATAATGTTTTGCAACCATCACCCCCATCTGTCTCCATAATTCTCCATCTTGTAAAACTGAAATTCTATACCCATTAAACAATAATTCCCCATTCCCCCCTTCTCCCAGTCCCTGGCAATCACCATCCACTTTCTGTATGATTTTGACTACTCTGAGTATCTCATATATGTGGAATCATACAGTGTTTATCTTTTTGTGACTGACTTATGTCACTTAGCATAATGTTCTCAAGGTTTGTCCATGTTGTAGCCTGTATCATTTTCCTTCCTTTTTGAGGCTGAACCCTGTTCCTTTGATGTATACACCACATTTTATTTATCCCTTCCATCAGTCAGTGGACACTTGGATTGCTTCCACCTTTTAGCTATTGTGGGTAATGCTGCTATGAACATGAACGTGCACATACCTCCTTGAGACTCTGCTTTCTACTCTTTTGAGTATATACCAGAAGTGGAATTGTTGGATCATATGATAATTCTATTTTTAATTTTTGAGGAACCACCATACTGTTTTCCACAGCAGCTGTTTCTACATTCATACTAACAGTGCATAAGAGTTCCAATTTCTCAGCAACCTTGCCAATATATATTTTGGAGTTTGTCTTTTTTATAGTCGCCTTCTTGATGAATGTGATGTGGTATCTACTTACACTTTTTGATTTACATTCTGAAATATGATTAGTGATGTTGGTCATCTTTTTATGTGCTGATTGGCCGTTTGTAACTTCTTTAGAGAAATGTCTAGCCAAGTCCTTTGTGCATTTTTGAATTGGGTTGTTTGTGGTTTTTTGTTTGGTTAGTTGACAACTTCTTTACATATTCTAGATATTAATCCTTTATCAGATACATGATTTGCAAATATTTTCTCCCATTCTGTGTGTTGCCGCTTTATAATTCTGTTGATATTTAGAATTCTGAACTTGCTTTCAATTGGATTGTTGTTTTTCCTCCTCTTCTTAAGTATTTAAAAATCCCATTGACATTTATGGCCTCCTAGCTGCTATTTGAGATGATAGTGGCAAGAATGGACTCTAATCCTAAAGCGTTGATGAAATGATGTTGTTTTGAGCTAAGTACTATGTTATTTTTAATAAAAGAAAATCAAATCTGAGAAGAAGAAGAGAAAGAACTCTTTTTTTAGGATCCATACTTTGAGAATTTGTAGTGACCAAACATTTACTATAGTTCAAAACTAATTATTTAAAGAGAAGGTAATAATCATGCTTTAAGTTGTTATCAGCTAAGCATAAACTGGAACTTTCTCATGTCCAATGCCAACCTGCATTTTCAAGGAGCAATAAACTAGATATCTGATGAATGTGATCTGCTGGGCAGTGCTTAAATATAAATGAAATACTTTCCACCTACGTCCCTACTTACATTTATTTATATACATGGGCATATGTTTTCCTTTACATAAGTGTATGTCTATATGTATATAAATCTTCAAATGAATAAATGCATAAATATACATGGTATTCTAGCTTACAGAATTAGAAATGTAATTCAGTTACCCCCACAGAATAAGATTGAAGATAATGAGAACTGAATTAAAGCTTACTTTCTTTCACAGAATTCCTCAGAGAGAGAAGACTGTAATAATGGCGAACCCCCTAGGAAGATAATACCAGAGAAGAATTCACTTAGACAGGTATGAAATTCAGTCTGTCTTAAAGTAAAAAGCTACCAACAACAAAACAAAAGACAGGAAACCCTCAATTTGCCATTCATTAAGCATTAGAGCTTAAATTAAGAGTACTTTGAAGTTGGTCTGGCTATAGCCATCAATTTCAATCAGGTAACATTGTTTTCCCAATCATTTAAAAATATCCTAGGTGTACAAGTACAGGACAGATCGATTGCTTATGTGTAGTGAAAACAACATCAAATAAAAGTTTTCTTATTCAGGAAAAATAACTTGAATTGCTTCTTAAGTGCAGATAGTAGAATAGTTGGCTTTAAATCTTACTTTCCTACTGAGATTCTTAATACATTAAAAAAAAATTAACAATCAAAAGGGATCTGCCTCTAGAGAAGTTAGCTCCTTTTAGTCTGAGTGATATTTACCTTTTCTAAAAGTAAAGACTGTTATTGATAACCTAAAAAAACTTACTGCTTACTGTGTTCCCAATCCCCAAAGGTAACACATTTTACTTTGAAAGTTAATTCCTTGGTGCTCTCTTTTTTAAAATTAAAATGTCCTGGGCCACTTGGGTGACCAACTTCAGCTCAGGTCACGATCTCACAGTTTGTGAGTTGGAGCCCCTCATCAGGCTCTGTGCTGACACCTCAGAGCCTGGAGTCTGCGTCAGATTCTGTGTCTCCCTCTCTCTCTCTCTGCCCCTCCCCTGCTTGCACTCTGTCAGTCTCTGTCTCTCAAAAGTAAATAAACGTTAAAAAAAACTTTTTTGGGGATTAAAATGTCCAAAAACATTTCATCAAAAAATTTCTTCTTCTCACTGCCTGTAGCAACAACCTCTAACATCTTCTGTCTCCCACTAGCAACAAAAACAAGTTCTTACAGTGTTGCCAGAGAATAGGCATACCACCTATTAACTTTTAATATATAGTTGGATAAGATGAGAACGAGCAGTAGTAAAAATAATTTTAATTTACTTGCATTATGGCATTATTCTAGGAAAAAGGAGAAGAGGTCTAATATTTGTTGAGTGCCCACCATAACCCTGCTACTTGTTTCATTCCATCTTCACAATCCCCCTGCAAAGTTTCTAGATAGGGTCTCTGATTTATAGATGAAGAAAATGGAGGCTTAGAGAGACTAGAGGACCTGCTTATTAGCCAGTCAGTGAGTTAAAACCGAGATCTCAATGTTGCCCAAGTGTTTCTACTTCTGCCTTCTTATTCCGGTTTGTATAGTGTTTGGGTTTTGTTAATGTTTATTTTAGTTTTGAGAGTGAGAGAACACGAGCGAGCATGAGCAGGGGAGGGGCAGAGAGAGAGGGAGACACAGAATCTGAAGCAGGTTCCAGACTCTGAACTGTCAGCACGGAGCCCGACACGGGGCTCGAGACCACAAACTCTGAGATCGTGACCTGAGCCGAAGTCAGACGCTTAACCAACTGAGCCACGTAGGTGCCCCTGTATACAGTGTTAATTTAGGGAGAAAGTACTTGAAACTGTGATATGTCCATTTTTTTATTTACTTTCTGTTAAAAATTTGGGGATGGGCACTTTCGTTTTTTGTAAAAATTATTGTCTAGTAAGTAGAACTGAATCCATTCAGGAAGCTTTGTAAAAAACCCAAATGATCAGTGATTGGTATTATGCAGTTACAACTTTAACTATTTGGAGACAAACACCTGATCTATAAATCTAAATAAATAGAACAGTATTGAGTAAGATAAATTTAGAGGTGGAAGCGGTCTGCCCACTATACAGAAACAACTGTCAGAAAACAATGACACAACAAAAAGTTTTGGCAACTTTATTTAAGCTAACAAACGAATTTTCACTCTGCAAAGTTATAAATTAATTTTAATAGGCTGATCCAGATGGTCCATTTGGAAAATGGATAGGCTGATCTGTTGAAAATTAAACTAAATTTATCTCTCTCATACTTCAAACTGAAGCAAGAGAGAGAATCGTGCCTATTAAGTCCAGCACATACAGATGGACCAGCAGGTCACACATGGGACTAATCTGATTCATTTTAAAAATAAATGCATACATTATTGAATCATTTTCTACTTGCAAGATCTGTCGTGTGCAGTATTTGAAAGAGATTTGATGTGGCTTTTTCATTGCTTTTTAGCAGGTTTGCTTCACCCTCTCCACTCTAATATAACAACTGTCTTGTTTTTGTTTTTGTTTTTCCTCCTATTGCTCCACAATGGTTTTTCTAATATCTGCCATTCAGTGTTGAGATCCAAGCTCTGGAGATTAATTAGGTCATGAGGTTTTTTTTCCCCCTCCTCTCTTTGTAAAGGGTTTTTTCTCTATTCTCTTTATGAAGAGCATGAACTCAGTGTTCTTGGAAAGAGAAATGGCCTTTAGAAACTGGGAAGTAGGAGATCCTCTTGGGGCCCTCTGAATCTTTTAGCTTCTGGGTGTTTTAACAGCCCCATGAATGCAGATTTGTAAATTTATTGCAGTGCCATCTGGTTTTTTGCTCGAACCAGATTACTGTTGGCTTGTGTCTGTCTATTGTGGTGGTCACTCCCTAGGAGCTTGCCCTCTCAATCTTAGGGAAGAGTGATGAATAGCAGGGGTCAATAGAAGCGGGTCACAGGGCAGCTGTCCGGGACTGCCCTGAACTTGATTACCCCACTGCTGATTTTTTTAATGTAGGACATAATATATAAGCTGTTTAAACTCCCCCTTTTCTCTGTTGCATGACAATAACGAAGTGCCATTTGCTCCCCCTCCCCACTTTAGTCAAGCTATATAGATAAAAAGATGTCAAAGCTGCCTTTTCCCTAGTGTTGATGTAGGTAGGATTTGCATCATCTAGGCCAATCCCTTGAGATTCTTTTACAGATATTTCTAATGGGATTTCAGGAACTCTTTCACTTTTTATTTTTAAATGCTTGGTTACATAGTAGTGTTTTAAACTGATTTTATAGTTTACATATATTGTTCTAAAGTACAGTTTCACAGGTGTTGATAGACTGTGACTACTGTGTGGTAACTTTGAGTTACTTAATCACTGGAGGAGCTAAAAGAAAGGTTATCACTACAATTCTTACAGACATTTAAAGGATAATGAGGGAATATTATAAACAACTTTAAACCACAGCTTTGGCAACTTAGATGAAATGGACTAATTCCTTGAAAAATAAAACTTAAACCAATGCAAGGTGAAACCAAATTTGAATAGCCTGATGTCTATTAAAGAAATCAGATTATCAAAAGGCCCCCATATGGTTTCACTGGTGAATTCTATGAAATATTACAGAATAAATAACCCACTCCTGTGCAAACTCAGAAAATAGAGAAGGCAGGAACACTTCCGGACTTGTATTCTGAGGCCACCATTACCGTAATTCCAAAACCTAACAAAGACATTAGTAGAAAAAGAAAATACTGAGGGAGAAAGTCAGGAGACACTAGTCCCTGTGTCACTAAGCCATTTTGTATACCTGCTTTTCCATTCCATATCAGAAGGCAGGAAAGTTGGTGGGGAAAGAAAGGTAATGTATTCTTTTAATTTTCTGAATTTCAGAATAATCTCTTCTATCCACATTAAGTGAAGTGTGAACTTTTATTTAAAGAATGTACAAAGTGGCTACAATTTTCTTTCTACTTTTATTCCTAAAATGTGAAGTCAAAGAAACCATAGCAACTGTTTTCATAGCTTTTATTCATATCTGCAAACAAGGGCAAAGGCCTGGGAGGATACATGAAAGTGCTCATTACTTTTTGAAAATGTAGCCTTACAACATGCAACTCCTTTGCTTCACATTGGTGCTAATAGGATCTGTCAGCCCTGCCTTTCTATGTAATTGAGTAAATTGTGACCTCTGTCTAATCCTTCCCCCATCCCCCATTCCCTTTGTGTATGTGTCCACTTACCATCCTGAGAACGTGGGCAGTGATAAATAAAGCATTGAGTAGAACTCTCTCAACTCTTTGAAAGCAGCATGATGCCAGCCCTCTAGTTATATTTCTTTAAGTGTTTACGTTTTTCTGTATTCTTTCTCTTGTGTAGCTGGAACCCTGGGGATGCAAAGCCATGAGAGAGGCCAAGAAGCTAACAAAGTAGCTGTCTCCCTTGTTAGCTTGTTCCTTTATTCTTTAAAAACAAGATAAAAACCATCTGGCTCAGGGCATTACATTTTCCTCCCCCATGCACCTCTATAGATGGAGACTTCACCTGCAGTGAGGGTTTACATTGATTAGGGAGGGAGCAGTAATTCAAGCTTCCATCCTCTTCAAGGATACTTTGCAGTCTTTTAAAGGTGCTGACCCACTGAGTTAAACTGTCAAGGGAGGATAAAAAAGTATCTTCATCCCAGGAGGTAACAGCTGCCAGGTTTTCAACACCTTGCACGCTGCTGGAAAAATGTCACAATTGTCAGCTGAAAGAAAAATGACTGTGTTGTCATCTTCTGTTAATGACTGGGCCTTATAAAGGAACTACATAAGCCTTTTGGAAGGAATAAGTAGCTGTTTTCCTTTCCTATCCCTGTGCCCCCAAATTCCTATGTTGTTCTGAACAGTACCTTGGAGTAGATCCATAAAACACAGCAGTAAAGATCTTAAACAGCCCCGTATAAGCATGGGGGTCTAACTGGCACAGCTCCTTTATACAGTTGGATGAGTAGGAAGAAAAAAGCACGTCACTGACACAGAAAATGACATTATATTGTGTATTAACAAAACAACAACAACAACAAAAAGTCATTCATAAACCAGTGAACTGAGAGAAAACATACTGTATTTCTGCTCTTTGGAGGACAATTTGTTTTCAAGCAGCATCCAGATGGGTAAATACCACGACATTTCTTTTTTCCAAGAGAGCCACTTCTTTTCTTCCTTAAAAAAAAAAAAAAAAACAAAACCAAAAAAAAAAACCTCACTGAGTTTACTTCCTTTAATAGCTCTATAATGTTTGTATATGATGGCATTCCCTTCTTTCTGATTTGATTGATGAGGAGAGAAGGTTTAATGAAGTCCCAGATATTAGCCAGGCAAGTTTTTTTTCTATTTGTTTTAGGTTAGTCATTTTAATTGTATTGAGTAATTAGAAGGTACACACAGCCAGGGGAGCTTTGTTCTGATAATTGCTCAAGAAAACCCATTCCCTATCTGCTGTTGCTTTGTGTTAAGACACTTCTCCCTCTAGTGGCAATAGTAAGCACTTTGACTTGGCAGTAGGCAAGGTGTAATTGCAATATGACAAACTATGCTTAAGGGACTATCTTGTAAATACTTTAGTTTGGAGTTTGGCGTTATTTCATTATATATGTGTGCTTTTTTTTTTCCCTATGAAACTTCCTACCTCTTTTTTACCCCCTGAAGTGCTTTGGGCTTTGGATGGAAAAATATTGCGTGAGATGTTTATTAAAAAAAAAAAAAAAAAATCACAGTGCATCCTGGGTAATGTTTTGCAGCTTGACTTAATTTTAGTCATCTGTTTTAATTACCTATTTATAAAAATGCTTTTGCATTTGTAGACATTATTTAATACTTTGGAAGAAGCACCTCATTTGAAATAAATAAATAAATTGTACTTATTTTAAATAGTCCATGTAAAAGATCTTAAAGGTAATTAATGTAGGTCTCTTAAGTAAGACAAAAGTGATCTTTCCAAGTCTGATGAAGTGATTTGTTTATTTAACTTCCCACTTCGGCTGAATCCTTCAGAGTCTAATAACTTTTTTTAAAAACATGGTTCGGCAATTTGTGTCTAGCTACAAAAACCCTTCTTCCAAAAGAAGCAATTTAATAACCGGCTTTCTTAAAATTACTTTGAGGAAGGAAGACTGTATAGGGGGTTGGTGTTTTGTTTTATGTTTATTTCAGGGTAATCATTCTTTGATAAATTGTGTAATCACTGACTTAGTAGAAAAAGTATTATTGAACTCCTGGGTTGCAATGACCATAAAAAGTGTATTTTCATATAGAGACTTGAGATGTTGTGAATAAATTATAAAGGAAACAGCTTATATGCTGGTCGAAGCCCATATGGACCAATTCATTTTGTGTTCAGTGCTTAATGTGGATGTACCATTAAAAAAAAAAAAATGGTGAGGGGAGCCTATTGTGCCCTTTTGTATGAGTCTTTTAAAAATCTGCCCTAAGAGTACTTTGGGAGGAGATCAGGTAGAGAATTGCATCCACTGAATGAGATTGGGTAGCATCAGCATGGCATTTTTAAAGCCCAGTCCCAGCTTCCCTAGATGTTGCCTTGTAGTTTGCTTTTTCTATCCCATATTCTTGCTGGGAACTTGATTTGATGTTACCATATATCTGAAGATCCCCGTCTCCCCCCTCCCTGTACCCCCCTGTACTGCCCCCCAATCGCTGCCCATTTTCATTATACCGTATCTTGTTTTGCTATAGGGCTGCTGAACAGATTTCTTAAGCAGCTTTTTGCAAGGTTAAAAGAATGCAGCCTGGTAACAAGTTTGTGTCATTTTAAATATATACCTTCTAGTAAATAAGGAGAAGTCTGGCAATCAATCCCTTTTAGTGTGTTATATGTTTCACCTGACAACTAAACCTTCTATTGATTAGCCATTACTTTGTTAGATAATCCTATGTCATTGAATCCATTGTAAAAAATTAAACTCTTTAAAATGTTTTACCCTAGCAGCACTGTGAAAATTGAAAACTTGTTCAGAATTACAGCCTGCTTTCACAAAGAAGGTAGTTTTCAGCAAGGCATCTTACTGGTTTATGCTTATGTGCTTTATATGCAATATAAAAACGTATTAAAGTACTCCAACGCAAAATTCTCTGCCTCTGGTTCAGCAGTGAGGCTACCTTTCCGAATGTTGCATGGGGACAGAGCGTATCTTGCCAGTGGCAATTATACTCACTAGTTTAATTCTAGCCTGGAAGAAGTCTTAGTAAAATATTGAATGTAAAATACTGAATTTTTTAGCCTTTTTATTCCAGGGTGATCTTAAGACTGTGACAAGTTTTAGTTTACTAAGCTATGTGACTTTCTTGGGAGGTAAACAAGATCATATGCCCATTTTACAGATGGGATGTCTAGAAAATAAAAGCTTATGCATAGCCTTACTCTAGAAACTCCTGCAGGACTAGAACTGGTTTCCTGAATCTGTCTAATGTTCCTCTGAGTGTCTTCTATCCATTTCTGAGGGGAAAAGGAATTGTCTAACCTACCATAACTATTTTTTTCCTAGAAAATAGCGTATTTTTATTAATTATGCAAACGTTTAGTCCTTTTTCCTCTAAAATATTAACTGCATGCTTTTACATTTTCACTGAAGTAAAATTTTCAAACAGTGAACTGCATAGATATTGTATAAGTCAGTGAGTTAATGATGAGTCTATCTACCTGTGTAACCACCACCCTCATCAAGCTATAGAACATTTTCATTACCCAAGAAAGTTTCCTTGGTCTCCTTCCCAATCAGTTTTCCCATCGCCAGTGAATCAAAAACTGGTCAGCTTACTCTCATAGGTTAGTTTCACCTTTTCTAGAATTTCATGTAATAGAATCATAGATTTTTGGAGTCTGACTTTCACTCAGTGTAATTTTATGACATCCATTTTATACCACTGTATCAGTAGTTTATTCTTTTTTATGATATATCTGTTGAATAAGTACATTATAGTTTGTTTTCCATTCTTTTGATGGACACCTAAGCTGCTTGCGTTTTTGTAAGTGAAGTTGCTATGGATGTTCTTATATAAAGCTTTTTTAGTGAGCATATGTTGAATACTTTTTGACGTGCTTATTAGCTATTCAGATATTTTGTGAAGTATCTGTTTAAGTTTTTTGCCATTTAAAAAAATTGCATTGTCTTATTATTGAGTTCTAGAACTCACTTGTATTGAGTTCTAGAACTCACTTGTATTGAGTTCTGTTGAGTTCTAGCTGCTGGCTCTGTGAGATATGTGTTCTGTGTTTTCTCATAATATATGGCTTGCTTATTCATGGTGTGTTTTGATGAAAACTTTCTAATTTTTTAATGAAACCCAGTCTGTCAATCATTACCCCATGATTTGTACATATTCTAGGTTTTCTTCCAGAAGGTTTGTAAGTTTTAGCTTTTACCCTTTAGTCCATCTCAAATTAATTCTTATGAGTGCTGTTCATTATTTTACCTACACTTTTTTATTCAGTTGTTTTGACACCATTGTTGAAAAGTCTTTTCTTTCCCCCAATGAATTCCAGAAGTGTCGCTGCCAAAAATCAGTTGGTTGTACAAGTGTATTCTATTTCTCTCTCTCTCTCTCTCTCTCTCTCTCTTTTTTTAATATTTATTTATTTTGAGAGAGAGAGAGAGAGAGTGGGGAGGGGAAGGGGGGTGCGGGAGACAGAATCCCAAGCAGGCTCTGCATTGTCAGCAGAGAGCCTGATGCGGCGCTCCATCTCATGAACCCTGAGATCATGACCTGAGCCAAAATCAAGAGTCTGACGCTTAACCGACCCAGCCACCCAGGTGCCCCCAGTGTAGTCTATTTCTGCACCTCCTGGAAAAGAGGGTGCTGCTGGGATGCAGAGCAAAGGGTAATAGCAGCTGAGGCACTGACCAACCCCTACTTCAAATCCACACAGAGGACGAGCTCAAAGTACCTTTTCTTTTTAGAAGTGTCTATCCTTGCACCAAATACTACACTGTCTTCATCATTGTAGCTTTAGTAAGTCTTGAAATCAGGTAGTGTGTGTGAGTCTTCCATGTCCTTTTTTTTTTTTAATTAAAAAAAATTTTTTTTTAATTTATTGTTGAGAGAGAGAAACAGAACACAAGTCGGGGGGGTGGGGGTGGGGTGGGGAGGCAGAGAGAGGGAGACACAGAATCCGAAGCAGGCTCCGGGCTCTGAGTAGGCTGTCAGCACAGAGCGCAATGGGGGGCTCGAACCCCTGAACCGTGAGATCATGACCTGAGCCGAAGTTGGATGCTCAACTAACTGAGCCACCCAGGTGCCCCAAGTCTTCCATATTCTTAATTTTAATATTATTTTGGCTATCATAGATACTTTGCATTTCTATATAGATTTTAGAATCAACTTAGTTTCTTTTAAGAAGCCTGTGGGTTTTGATTTGGATTTTATTGAAACCATGTATCCATTTGAGTAGAATTAACCTTGCTGTAATATTGAGTTTTCCAGTCTGTAAACATGGTATATATCTGCATTTAATTGTCTTTCTAAATTTTTCTGAGCAATGTTTCTTAGTTTTCAGTGTATATTTCTTACTCAGTTCTAACTCTTTAATCTTTTTTCAGTGCTATTGTAAATTTTTTCATTCTCTAATTGTTTGTTGCTAGAAAATATAAATTGATTTTTGACTCTTGACCTTATTTCCTATCATTTGTTACTAAAGACAGTTTTATTTCTTCTTTTCCAACATATTTGCCATTTGTTTCCCTTTTTTGCTTTATTTGAATGGCAGTGGCCTCCAATACAATGTTGAATAGACGTGGTAAGAGAACAACATCTTTGCCTTCCTTGTCCCCAATCTCAGAGGGACTGTATTTGGTCTTTCACTACTAAGTATGATGTTAGTTAACATTTTTTTAGCCACTCTTTGTGGGATTAAGAATGTTCCCTTTTATTTCTAGTTTGCTGAGATTTTGGTTTGTTTTTGTTGTTGTTGTCATCATGAATGGGTGTTTAATTTTGTCAAATGCTCCCATCCACACTTATTCTGTTAATATGGTGAATTACATTCATTGAATTTATTAAGACTTTTTGTGTCTGTGTTCATGGGGGATATTGGCCTGTAGTTTTCTTTCTAATGTCTGTGTCAGTTTTTGGTGTTAGGATTATGATGCCCTGATAAAATGAGATGAGAAGTCTTCTCCTCCTCTGTTTTCTAAAAGTGTTTGTGTACAGTTCTGGTATTTTTTCTTTCATATTATTTAATAGAATTCACCAGTGAAACCATCTGGGTAGAAGTTTTCTTTATGGGAGGATTTTTTAAAATTTATGTGGAATAATTTTTTATTACAATTTTAATTTCTTTAATAGATGCAGAGCTATTCAGATTTTCTATTTCTTATTGTGTCAGTTTTGGTAATTTATGTTTTTCAAGAAATGTACCTTATTCAACAGATCACAGACTGTATTTTTTTTAATACTGAGATTATCCCATATTGGGTTACTAAAAGACCCTTTACACTGGCATCATTCCCCTCTGACACATCGCCATCATTCCCTGCAGATCTCCAGGTTCATCTTGTATTTTCACCATCCAGTCCTGTAACCAGCCATTTCTCCAGAGAGCTATGGTTCCTGTGTGTAAAATGGCATCTAGAAGCCAAGATTTTACATCTGGGTTTATATATTTGAAAACCATGAATTCACATTGGTACCTTCAATTCCAATTCAGCACCACAGAGTTTGTTCTAGATCTCTTCCTTTTCATATTTATAATTCTCTTTTCTAATTGTAAGAAACCTGGTTTGAGATTTTTTTTTCCTTTCAGCAATTTGAAAATGTTATTATTTCTTGTCTTCTAGCCTTTGTTGTTTATGGTGAAGAGTCTGCCTTTATTTATATTGTTGGCGCCCATGTATGAAGCATCCATCTTTTTTCTTTGGCTGCTTTCAAAGTTTTGTCTTTATTGGTTTTCAGCAATTTTGACTGTGTGTAGTTCTTGTTATCTTTGTATTTAATCTCTCTAGAGTTTGCTGATCTTCGATCAGTAAGCCAGTGGTTTTCACCAAATTTGAGAAATATTTGATCACTATTTTTATAACTTTTGTGCCCCATTCTCACTTCTCTTCTGGGTTTCCAATTACACATATGTTAGATTATTGACACTTATTCCACAGATAACTGAGACTCTATTCATTTCTTTTTCTTTCACTGTCTCTATTTTCCAGTTTGGGTAATTTCAGTTGATCTGTCTTTTTAGTTCATTGACTTTTTTTCCCCTGCTATCTCCAATCTGCTTTTAAGCCCATATAGTAAATTTTAAATTTCAGATAATACACTTTTCAATTGTAGTTTCTGTCCGGTTCATTTTGGATTTTCATTTTTTTCTGGTGAAAATTTCTGTTTATTCATTATGACTGTCTTTCATTTAAGATGTTAAACATTCATTATAGCTTCTGTAAAGCTTTTATATGCCAATTCCCATACAAGATCATCTCAGGGTCATTTTTTATCCTTTTTTCTCTTGACTATGGGTCCCACTTTTTCTCATGTCTAGCAGTTTTTTTATTATATTGTAGAATTATAAATGACTAATTGCGATGACCCTGGATTCTTTTATCTAACACCGATTAACTTACTGACTGATCACATGACTTCATAGAGTCTTGGTTCCATGTTTGTTAGGGCAAGTATGTTTTGATTTTGCCCTTGGTCTTCAGGTAGATCCCTTACTCCTTAGACTTACTATTTATTCTCAGTGTAGGGTTTTCCAACTTTTCAGTGGAAAGTTTGAGATGCCTATCAAATTCCTCTAACTTAGTAGGAATCATATTCTAAACTATGTCTCCCCTCATGGGCAGCAGCTAGAATCTCTGCTTGGATCTTTCAATCTTCTGTCATTTTCCATTGGAATCCTTAGAATGTCCCATTCATGTATGTAGTTTGGAGATTAGCCATGGATTTGAGGGGAATTGTGCCTCCCCTATGGGTCTATTTTCTACGATTTCTTTTCTCAGTCTCCAGCCACTGTGGCAGTCCAGAACTCCATCCTTTGACATATCAAGCCAATAGAATGGCTTTCTAATTGAATTTTAGTCACCCTGCACCAAGTAGATTGGTGAGTACCCTTAGGGAAAAAGCACATAAACAAGAACGTTACCCAGTGTGATTCTCCTCTTTCAAGGTCAGTCCACACCCTTCCTCCCCCTCTTCTTCACCTACCCTCCCCCTCCCCGGTTCCTGACTAAGTCAATCTCTGGTGCTTTTAAGTAGTAATTTTAAAATATCCCCCCCCCCCCCCCCCCGCCATGGTTTATAATTGTTGCCTTATGAGGGTTAATCCCATATAAATATCTCTACCATTTTTGGAACTTGAGCTCTGTGGCTTACAGTTTTTATGTTATTCAGTATATACTAGTTATTTCATAAGTGTCTTTTAAAAATATAGGAAGTTTTATTTAAAGACTTTTGTGTTGTCTGTACATGCATAATGTTTGTGGTATTAGTAGCTGCAAAAGAAGTACTGAATCCTGAGCCCAGAAGATTCATGTACCAATACCTGCTATACAAATGATCCAATTTATTCCTTTGAAATATGTTTTGAAATAATTTCAACTTAAATAATATAAGAGTAAAATAGTTCAGTGGATAAATTTTTAAAGTTTAACTTGTCTAAATGGAAAACCAATTTTATAATACTTTTTCTCCATTTTCTTAGATTTTTTTTTACCTACACCTTTCCAAGAGTTGACCAAAAATGAATAACTTAAAATATCTATGCATCCATTGCTGACATAAATAAATAGGAGAAATCATGGCTCTTCCTCACAGAAAACATTCCATTTAATAAATGTGGAAGGAAAGAGGGAACTTCACCCTCAGGGGAAAAATCACCATCTGGGGCGCCTGGGTGGCTCATTTGGTTAAGCATCCAACTCTTGATTTCAGCTCAGGTCATGATTTCACAGTTTGTGAGATCAAGCCCCCATCAGACTCCATGCTGTCAGCTTGGGATTCTCTCTCTCCCTTTTTCTCTGCCTCTCCTCTGCTATGCACATGCTCTCTCTCAAAATAAATAAACATTTTATAAAATTTAAAAAGGGGCATCTGGGCGGTTCAGTCAGTTAAGTGTCCAACTCTTGACTTCTCCGCTCAGATCATGAGCTCGCAGTTTGTGGGTTTGAGCCCCATGTCAGGCTCTGCACTGTTAGTGGGATTCTCTCTCTCCTCTCTCTTGTGTGCACATGTTCGTGCTCGCTCTCTCTCTCTCAAAATAAACAAACTTAAAAGAATAAAAATAAATTTTAAAAAAATCACTGTCAGAACACTACACTAAAAATTACCATAGGCAAGATCTACCAGTAGATGCTAAAATTAGCAGGCTGAAGTTGAAACGGAAACAGTATATTTGCATAGTCTCAATATTTCCCCCAATATATTTAGTAATTCCCAAAGGAAGAATAATAAACTTATAATGGAAAATCTTGTCAGACATGACCTTAGGCAAGTGATAAAGGTTAACATCACTATAAATACTTATTAACCTACCTCCTGACTTACTTGATGCATTGAGAAGGGCACATCTCTTATGTGGTATTATTCCCAATAATGTATAACTTCCATCTGATCGTGAGAAAACATGAGACAACGCCAGATTGAGAGGCATTATATAGATTAATCAGTTCTCTTCAGAAGTGTCATAATCATAAAAGATAAGACTGAAATTGTCACAGATTAGAGGATACTAAGGAGACATGGTAACTAAATTCAATGTGGGATCTTAGGTTAGATCCTGAACAGAGGTTCTGCCTGGGTAGCTCAGTTGGTTAAGGGTCTGACTCTTGGGTTTGGCTCAGGCCATGATCTCACGGTTCATGAGTTTGAACCCTGCATCTGTTACGGAGCCTGCTTGGGATTCTCTCTCTTAATTTCCTCCTGCCCCTTTCCTCAACTCAAAATAAACCGGGGCAGGGGGTGGGGGGAGATCCTGAACAATAAAAGGATATTAGTGAGAAAAGTGGTGAAACTAAAAATAAATTCTTTATGTTGTACCATGTTAATTTACTTAACTTTGGTAAGTCTTTTGTGGTTACATAAGACATTAACATAAGGGGAAGCTGGGGGAGGGTATACAGGAACTTATTTTTGCAACTGCTGTGTAAATCTAGAATTTAAAACATGGATTCTTTCCTATTGTTGGTTATGAGAGATTGCTTACGTCTTTTTATTTTTTTTTTAATTTTTTTTTTCAACATTTATTTATTTTTGGGACAGAGAGAGACAGAGCATGAACGGGGGAGGGGCAGAGAGAGAGGGAGACACAGAATCGGAAACAGGCTCCAGGCTCTGAGCCATCAGCCCAGAGCCCGACGCGGGGCTCGAACTCACGGACCGCGAGATCGTGACCTGGCTGAAGTCGGACGCTTAACCGACTGCGCCACCCAGGCGCCCCGCTTACGTCTTTTTAAAAAAAAATTTTTTTTAACGTTTATTTCTGAGACAGAGAGAGACAGAGCACGAGTTGGGGAGGGGCAGAGAGAGAGGGAGACACGGAATCAGAAGCAGGCTCCAGACTCTGAGCTGTCAGCACAGAGCCCAACGTGCGGCTCGAACTCACAAACCATGAGATTATGACCTAAGCCGAAATCAGTCGCTCAACCAACTGAGCCATCCAGGCGCCCTGAGATCGCCTGTGTCTTAAGATTTTTCTCTTTAATTCCAACACATATGGTTCTCCAGCATAGTAGTTCTCAAAGAGTGTTCCTAAACCAACAGCATTCATATCAACTGGGGATTTGTTATAAATGCAAATTCTCAGAAGCCTGGGGATGGGACCTAACAATCTGTGTTTTAACAAGCCCTCCAGATGGCTCTGATGCATGCTAAAGTTTGAGAACCATGATTTGTACCATCAATTAAAACTTAGACTACAAGAAAACATTGTTTTACTATATTGGCCAGTTATTAATAATGTTTGCTTACCATTTTTTCAGATTGTGGTAAAATCCATGTAACATAACAACCTCTTAATCATTTTTAAATGTACGGTTCAGTGGATTAAATATATTTACATTGTTATGTAATTGTCACCACCATCCATCCCCATAACTCTTTTCATCATGTAAAACTGAAACTCTATACCAGCCTCTGGCAACCACTTATCAGTATTTATCTTTTTGTAACTAGCTTATTCCACCTACCATAATGTCCTCAAGGTTCATCCATATTGTCCTATATGTCAGAATGTTCTTCCTTTTTTTTTTTTAACTTTCTTTTAATGTTTATTTATTTGTTTTGAGAGAGAGCGAGACAGAGAGTGAGAGAGCAGGGGAGGGGCAGAGAGAGAGGAAGAGAGAGACTCCCAAGCAGGATCCGTGCTGTCAGCACAGAGCTGGACGCAGAGCTCGATCTCATGAACCATGAAATCATGCTTGAGCCAAGATCAAGTGTCCAGTGACTAACCGACTGAGCCACCCAGGTGCCCCAGAATGTCCTTCCTTTTTACGGCTGAATACTATTCCATTGATGTACATGCCACATTTTGCTTGTCCCTTCATCTGTTAGTGGATATTTGGGTTGCTTCCATGTGAATAATGCTGCTATGAACATGGATGTAGAAATATCTTTTTAAGACTGCTTTCAATTCTTTTGGGTATACATCCAGAAGTGGCATTGTTGGATCATATGGTAATTCTAAATTTAATTTTTTGAGGAACCATTACCATGCTGTCATCCACAGCAGCTGTATCCTTTTACATTCCCACCAGCAGTGCTCAATGGTTCCGATTGTTCCACATCCTTGCCAACACTTACTGTTTTCTGTTTTTTAATAGTAACCATCTTAGTGGGTGTGAAGTGGTATCTCATTGTGGTTTCATTTCTGAGCTGATGTGCTTGTTGGCCATTTGTATTTCTTCAGAGAAATGTCTGTTTAAGTTCTTTGCACATTTTTGAATAGCCCCATCACCTTCCAGCAGATCACTGCTGCTTACATACTTGTTCATGAGTTCATCTTTGGCTCTTGTGGGCTCTCACTTTCTTTGCTTCCTGTTGTCTACCTTGTTTCCAGTTCGCATAAATCTGGAATTTATACATAGGTCTATTTGTACGTTGATTTTGAGAAATGGAACAAAATTTGAAAACTGTATATGACAGCATTTTAATATTTAAACCTGTTTCCAAAAAATTCTCATTACAGACTTACAACAGCTGTGCCAGACTCTGCTTAAACCAAGAAACAGTATGTCTAGCAAGCACTGCTATGAAGACTGAAAATTGTGTGGCCAAAGTAAGTAATATTACTCATCAATATGCATTATACCGCATCTTAACAGTGCTTTATCTGTAAACATCTTTATATCATGTTGCTATTAAAGATCATCACAAGATTTTATATTAAAAAAAAAAATACAGGAGACATCATTTTATCCAAAGCAGGTTGCAAGTTGGAGTCTCCATCTTTTCAGTTGCAAAAGAATCTTTTGATTATGCATTCTGGTCACACTTCAGTCTAATTCACATTTGTTACTTGACACTAGTTATGGATTATTACAAATAAATAAGATTCATGAAAGAAAATATACAATTACTTTTATAAGGTTGTTCATGGGTTTTAAATGTAATTAAGTATAGGGTATCCATTGCAAGGATTGTGAGATACACTATAGAAAATCCAGTTATTATAATACGATTATTATTTATTGAAAGGCTAATGATAGAAATATTGCTTTTGGTGATTTTGATCTGAGTGTACAAGTACGTTTTATCGTGCATATGCTCTACCTTTTCTCGTGTACAAAATGTGTGTATATCTACAGATATAAAATTAATCACACATTAGAGATCTTATGATCTAATAATTACATTAACTATGGCTCAAATCTTTCAAGTATCTCTAATTAGTTAGGAACTTTGACCTAAATTTCGATATCAGCCATTTTGATTATTCCAGGACTAAGTAAAATTCCAGTAAGGGCTCGGTTTCTAGACTGTTACTTTGCATATATGCAAAATTATTGTTTTAATAGCTATTCAGGGATTTGTCACTGTTACAACATTTCCAACTTTAACTACTTTAGTTTAGTCTATCTTATTATACTAAGGCTTTCAGTTACTTGCTGTTATTATTAGAGCCAGACCTGGTAATCAGGTAGTCTCCATCCTTTACTAAAAAATCAAAGGACAGCAATATTTTTTATTATTTTTATTTTCTTTCTTAAAACATAGTCACTGGACCTACTTAATCAACTGAAATCATACTAACTATAACCATTAGAAATGATCCATATAATAAGTGTCAGAATTTATTTAAAATTATGGTTTAAAAAGTTGGTTAAGTGTCTCCTAAATTAGAGCATCTTAGTAACTTGCTGTAAAATATGAAAATAATAAATTACATGTATTTATTTTTTCAGCCATTTAGTCACAACTAACAAGTGCTAATTGACCCTATTTTGTGTCTGGCATTTGTACATTGAAATGGGGGACCAATTATTTGGGCCTCTAAAAATAATCTTCCTCCTTTTTGGCCACATTGCTCAGTTTCATCACAAGTGGGTGACTTCTGGCTAAACAAGGTAAAATCTTAGCATGAGCACCGATCCAAGGACAGGGTGACAATTTTAATGAGTTTCATTGAGAGCTGGCCAAGTGAGCATCTGTTCCTTTTGTTTTCTCCATACTTTGTAAGCCAGGATTTCTAAGCTATATAGTCATGTTGGTGTGTGTCTGTGTGATGTGTTTTGTTTTGTTTTTCTCCCACCCTGTACTTCAGTGGTGCATGGTTAGAAATCTTCTGGCATCTGGCACAATGGCATAATTTCTTCTGTGCTCTTGGGTGAGGAAATAAGTTTGCTCATTGCTGCTCATCTGTCTGTTTCCTTTGCTCCCAGATGGTGACCCTCTCATCCCACTCTTGCTTATTTTAACATTATTCTGACACTTAGATCCTTTCATCGTCTCCTTAAATACCCTAATTTAATAATGATTTCTATCATTTCCTATTGGAACCTACCTAACTTTCTGGTTCCTTTGGTTGGCCCACATCCTGGCTTCTGGTTCATTGCTTCAGATTTGAGCCAAATAATTAGTTGATCACTGGCAAATAAAAACACGTAGCTAAAATTATGTCTTTCTTGTAACAGCCTCCAGTAGGTACCAGTAACATGAGGAGTTTTCCCTTTCTATTTCCCTTCCGTAAGAGTTTTCCCTTTTCTATTTACATATGTTATGTGTACCTCATGATTCTGTGCTGTTTCTGTTGGCCTCATTTATTGCTTGACCTGTGAAAGGTAATGACTTGCCATTATTTTTGTAGGTCTACAAGCTTGTCCTGTTTCCTGCTCTTCACCTTTAGCCCTTAACTGAGTAGTTTCATCTGCTACACTTGATATGGCTGCAGTGGTTTTTAACTTGGTACAGGTGTCCGTTGTTGATGCAGACAGTACTCCCGAGTGGCCTTGAATGTCCAACCATCTCCATGTGAGAGCACCTATAATATAGTGCTGTCAGCCATTTTTTCCTCTAGCTCAAAGCAGCTAATTCTGATGAGTGACTTTGATTTGGGTGAAAATAGTAGTTACTGTTATTGAATATTGTTTATTATGAGTTTTAGAGAAGACATCAATACCAGTTAATCCCTGAAAAACAGCAAAGTTGTTAAGTTCAGACCCTGTAGTACATAGTATGTGACTCTTCTTTGGCAGAAATAGCTTACAATAAATGTTTTATAATAGGTCTATGAAAACGGGCCCATTCGTCCTCTTTAGAATACAAGAAAACAAAGTGGTAAGAAAAACTACGGCCACTCTAGGTTAATAATAATTTGAATCTCTAACTTGAAGAATGAGACCTAGGAAAAGATTTAAAAATAAAAATGGGGTCATTTTATCAGTATAACCTGGTCTGAGTAATATTTGGAGGCATTGAAATATCTTTTATTTTCTTCCAAAGCCTTCTTTTCTTGCTAATTATAGGTCTGTAGTTCATGAGATTTGTTTGGAACATGATGAGCTCTGTATTTATTGTAGCTTTAAATGGACAGTCATTATTGACTGCCAGCTTAGTCTTTAAAATCAATAATTACATTGTACCTAATTGTCAACCTTCATGATGTTTTTTAATTGGTAAAGAAAGCTAACTAGAAAAATGAAGAGCATTACTTTTTTATGTTATCTTGTTGGTGACTTTCTGTTTAAATATTACTGAAAATTTTGGGTTCAGGGTTTTCCTAATTTACTTTTTACACATACATGCATGCACAGAATTAAAATTGAGTTGTTTGAACACAGCTACCGACATACCTGCCCAGGTGGGAGAAGTTATGCCTCTTTATGTTTGGAAAATAAACCTCTTCAGTAGTCCTTTGTAGATGTTCTGTATTGCAGTTGTTTGTTGTTACTGTTTTTTACTTGAGACTAATAATCTGTTTGCAACTGACTGAGACAGAAAAATGTGATGTTCCTTTCCACTCACTCCAGATTTTGATAGAAGACTTGTTTTATTTATTTCCAAAATTATATCCGCAGGAAACAAGCTGTTTAAATTCAGATTATGCTGAAGCAAAATGGTCTTGGTATGAGAAGCAACGTGCTGTTTTACGAGCACAGAGTCCCTTTTCTCATAACTGATTGATAGTAAATATTTTCCTGAAGAATTATTGCCAACCATGAACAGTGCAACTGTTTCACTTTTTTTCCGTGCTACTTGCTGTACCAGCCATTGTCGGTAATTAAGATCTACAATTCACAATGCAGACGTTTGCACTTCCTCTGGGTCTGCGCTATTTATAAGGCATTTCAGCTGTTCAGAGTTTCTTTTGAGTTTTAAACTACATGTTAACAGGCTTCTTTAACATACTGTTCCACAAGTAGCATGTCAGATGGTCCATTCTTTGCACAGGCCTCTCTGTCGGGTCTAAACATTAGCTTTGTGGAGAATATATTAACATGGAACCATATCATTGAGGCCAATAAGGTTGGAAAAACTCCGGCATGTTAATGTGTTACACATTAGGCATATTGCTGTTTCAAAAAGGCAGGAATAAAGTTCAGAAGTACTATTTTTTTTTCTTTCATTTTACAGATGTTCATATGATTTTAATGAGTGTGAATGGGAGTTATAGAGAGGTTCTGAGAAATACTAGTAAAGTGACATTTCCCAGCTCGCTTTCAGGTAATAATAGAATAATAGAATCAAGGACCATTGTTATAGACAAGAGTTTGTGTGTTTGTCAGATTAAAGATGCAGGAATACACCTTCTAGATGTACATGATATTTAGGAGTACAGACGAGGGACACCAAAATGGATCAGCTGATTGACGGCACGTTTGTTGTATAGTCATCTTCAGGAACCTTAAGTAGCATATGCCATTGTAGAGGAAACTGTAAACAGGAATCCTGGTCTATATTAATTCGATAAAATTAAAAGTCATGTTTAACCATTTCAAGAGCATTAATTTCAAAAGGAAAAAAAAAAAGTCCAGACCCCAGTGAGAATCTTGAACTATGCCCTTGAATGCGAGAACTGCCTATATAGTCTCCTTACTAACTGCACTCATTGCTAAACATACAGGAGAAAGAAACAAGAAGCAGAAAGCTGTCAACAGAGTATGTGTAAAACTTTGCCTTGAGTGGATATCAGACTGGCTGTTAGAAGCCTAAAGTCAGCTGCGTTGATTCTACATGTTGGACACCAGCATCTTCCAGCAGAGCAGATCTGCAGAGAAAGGCAGACATGGGTTTCAGTGCTGATTCTTGATGGGCCCTTGAAGATAGAGCTTCAAAGCCTTTCCAAGGCAGTTTTATTGGCCAGAGCCAAAAACTTTCTGTGGTTCTTTTGAACTACATTGTTTGTGTAAACTTATTTTCCTTAGTGAACTCTTTATGAACCTTTTTTTTTTTTTTTTTAAAAGATAGCAGCATTGGTTCAACTGTTGGGAACCACTAGATCTGACCGAGGCACTTCAAGATGCTAGAACCTATTCACATTTCTGTCTAGCCAGGGAGCTAATAAGATTAAGCCTGTCTTTGTGGATTGGTCTAGATTAGCAGGAGATGAGCCCAGTCAGTGTTTTCCTCAGTGAAAAAGGAAAGGTTGGGAGAGAGACAGGTGAAGGAAGAAAGTTCTTCATCAAGAACTGACTGCAGTATTGCCTGCTGATGCATGTCGGATCACCCGCACCGAGAGATCACATGGCTTCTCCAAAAGTCAAACGATCAATTCGCCTCGTTTTGGCTCTGTACTTAATGCACAAACAGTGCGATCTGCGGGGCTGTAATTGCATTGTTAGGGCCAAGGAACAAGCCTGTGCCTTTTCAGCAGACAGCTGGCAGGGAGAGAGGCATGTTGTTAGGAAAGAGAGAGGCAAGGCAAATAAAATTACTGCTAACGCTCAGAGATCGGCAGGAGTCCTACTTGCCTAATCTTACCGGTGGGAGCAAGCGGCTGTTGTAATCCAATTATAGCAGCATAAGCAATTTGTTAGACACTCCGCATAATGTAACAATTTCCCAATAAACTCTGACTTGTAATAACGTCGGCAAGAGTCCGCATAAATCTGCCCGAATGGTGGGGGCTGGAGCGTTCGGCTGGGGGCTTGTAATTGGCGCCATCAGCACGTTTTGCGGAGTGCAGTATGGTGCAGTCTTTTAGTGCAGGAATTTTAAGGAGAAAAGCATGGCACACGTTTCTTAGAGAAAGAAAAGTGGCCATTAAAAGGGGAGCAGCAAGAAGGGCATACTCTTGCCTTCACATTACCTAGGAATCTTAGTGTAGAAAGAAAACAGGAGGAAGCCATGTTTCCTTCAGTACTAAAGTGGGGGAGGGGGAAGAGTGTATGGACTAAATTCCTTTATTTAAAAGGCATCAGTGTCTATTATTTATACCCGCCTTTACCGGCCCCCCAAATGCTGTTCAGGCACCATTTAGTTAACATTTTTACAAAATTGTTCATAGCCAGGCGAGACTAAAAATGCCAAGTTTAAATCTTTTCTTCTAGAGTTTATCATTTTCTTTACAACAGGAAAATATATTTCCTTTGTGCCCAAAATAAATCTTTTAAAGATCTCATCTCATTGAATATCAAACCTTTCTGTAGAGTTCTGCCTTCCGGTTTAAGAAACCATCTCTTACTGAAGGGTTTAAAACCCAGCTTGTTTGCTTAGCTGGCTTTACTACATTGCTTATTTTCTTTTCTGCAATATATTGTGAATGTCTATGATGCTAGGATTAGGAATCTTTCTTGTTGAATGCTTACATTGTACAAAAATGCAGTTATTCTTATTTAAAACTGTACCTGTATGATCATTATAGAAATAATTTTGATTCCTAAGTCATAACATTTCTGTTTGGGAAAAATATTTGTTGTGTGGAGCAGAATAGAACCTCCATTATTTATTGATTGATTAGGGTTGGTAGTCACAGAATCAAGTTTATTTATACAAGGTATAGGAGGTGAGGAGTGCTCATAGATCTGAGTTAATAGACAGATTTTCATGCTACTGAGTCTGTATTAAATGTTATCTGCTTTCTTATGCCAACCCAACTCTTCATTGTTGTTAATTTGTGTCAAAACAAAGCTTCTGAAATAAGAACAGGATTATTCAAAATATCATGTTGCTGTGGGTATTATTACAATAAATATTTACTTTCAGTATAAACATTTCCTTCCACTGAAGCAAATGCTGCCTTGTTTGACTGGAGCTACATCAATAAACTGCAGTGCCTCTAATAAAGCCACTCAGTGTCTGGGTTTAACTAATGGCTGATTTTCATGGCTTTGACAGTGAGCTGTGTGCGTTATTTTCTCCTGATATTGTAAAAATAATGAGAGCAAATTAGAACAATCAGTTTACACAGATAGCTCCTGATTGGAGGCGATGGGCAATATGGCAGCAGGTAATCCATCTTCGGGCTCTTGTCACATTAACTTCAGTAGTGTGAAAAGATCAGGTGGGGTAAGCAGGGATCCTGCCCAATCGGAACACTGAAATTAATGAGAAGAGCATTGTTCTGTGATCAACCTTTTAATTAGCAAGATTGGAAACGCAGGGAGTGAAGAAGGCAGCACCACAGCTGCACAATGCCAGGCACAATTCCTGAAAGGGGAAAGAAAAAAAGAAAAATCAGTGGGTTTTATATCATACTTCTCTTGCTGTATATAGGCATCGTGTTTCCATTCTGGAGCTTGTTTACAGACTTTAACAAATACTGCCTACTTTCCAAAGTAATATCATAAATATAGTTGATGTGTTTGTCATCTGTAGGCTGTAATTCTTTCAGGGGTCATTTAGGATTTTGATTACCAGTATACTGTCTTTGGCATTGCATATTGGGTTTTAACTTTTGATTTTTTTTTTTTTAATTAAGTAAGCAAAGAATTTACATTTTAAAAGGTCTGCTTTGTCGACCTCCCACCATTCAGCCCCTCCAATATGTAGAGTTTTTCTTGCAAGTAGCATCAGAGTTTTCTGGTCTGGAAAACTTTTGTCACTTTGAGTTGTTTGAAAGAGAAGCAAAGTCCAGACAGGAAGCTATGGCATATTTAAATTGTGTTCCTTTCCTGATTCTGTTTATTAGGAAAATCACTGTCTCCCCTCCCCCCCCCCCCCCACCGTGCTGTTGACTTATCAGTGTTGAGGGTGTTGTTTCAATTTATATAATTAAGAATTGAATATCAATAAAGTATGGTATTTATAGGAGGAAGAGAGGGTGAAATCTATGTAGCGACAGACTAAAGGCTGATTCATCCATTTAAAGCTCAGTTATACTAAAATTGAAACCTTGTTAATTATCGCTGTAATATTGGAAAATGTGGTATAAAGCCATGGAAGATATTAATGAGCCAGATTTTCTCTGCCAAATCAATGCCTGTTTTCTAGGCCTATTTTGACAGGCTTTAACTTTGGGGAAGGTATGAGGTTTTTAGTATTTTAATCTTTATGCTTTTAGTTGCTTACAGTGAAAGCAGAAATATAATGTAAGCTATGTAAATGAATCCAGTTATCTTCCAAGCGTATATAAAATAAATTTGTTTTTTTTATATTAACAATTAAGTGACTTAGGCATTTATTTAAAGTACTAATACATATGGGGCACCGGGGTGGCTCAGTCGGTTAAGCATCCAACTCTTGTTTTCAGCTCAGGTCATGATCTCGCAGTTCATGAGTTCAGGCTCCACACTGACAGTGCGGAGCCTGCCTAGGATTCTCTCTTTCCATCTCTCTGTGCCCTTCCCCTGCTTGTGTTCTCTCTCTCTCTCTCTCTCTCTCTCTGTCTCTCTCTCTCACAAAAGAAATAAATAAACTTTAAAATAAAGTACTAATACATAAAAGCCAGTTATCAGGCACCCTTCTGAGTACAGAATTAACAATAAAGAGCCTGTTGTATGAAATATTGAGTTTAGGTGTAATATCTTTTATCATCATAGTTAATAGGACTTTCTTCATAATTTGTATAACTAATGGAGATTCTAGCCTTGCAACCTTAAGGTATTTAGAGAATGTAAGTCCCTGATATTATAGCCCTATGTAAAACCCATAGAATAAAGGCACTTCACTACCCATCTCCCTAGTCCTCTCCCCACCCCCACCCCCCCCAAATCTTTAGTATAGCTTTTGGAATTCTGTCAGAAACCTTATTTTTGTTTTTGTTTTTGTTTTTTGGTTGATAACTTTTCCTGAAAATATTCAGTATTTTAGGATCAGTGACTTAATACAAAATAGTTTCTAGGACTTCCCCTACCCCCAACACACTCTTTAAGAGAATGGTGCTACTGTGCATATTAATATTTTAAAACCCACTTGTTAGAATTTTGCATGGTATTTTTCTATATTCCTTAATCTGAAGAAAAATTTTTTACTTACCGCTTCTATGGATTTTTGTGGCTGTTTGTTCTCCTTTCTCCTAATTTGGCAGTTTCAGAAGCCTGGGCTCATAAGTTGTCCAAGGATATGTTCTTAGTCATATGGTGTAAATAGATCACTTACAAAGCTTGTGAAACCTGAGCTCTCCTTTTGAACCTTTCAGTACCCATGAGCTCAGGATCCATACATGTAAAATCTTATTCTTGTTTCATGACTCCAGCTTGTAAGGCAAATGAGCTATGAATTTAAATGACTATTCTACTCTATACCAACTTTCTACCAAATAAAATTGGTATTTTTCTCCTTTTTTCCTATGATTCTGGATTTCCATCTGACCTAGTGATCTTGCCAATATTTGTTCTTGTTAGAGTTATTTTCCAGTAAGATTTGCTACTCAAGATCAGTGTTAAAATAGACGAGGGCATATTTTTTTATGTTACTAATTACAGAAATGTCTAACTGGCTGAATGACCAAGAAACTCCTTTTTAGTTTCCTAACAGAGCTAGAATTACCAAGTCACCTTAAATTCTACTAATTCCAAGTCTCATCAGTAGGGTTCACTGTAGAGAAATTTTCATTAGTCTAGTCTTTGGGAGTTCTCATGTGTGGAATCAGCTGAATCTCTGAGGCTATTATGATCCTTTCTAAGTTCTCCATCCACCTGCTTTTTGGTTTTGGGATATGTTCCTATTTAAAGAATTGGAAAATGTCCCATTTTTTCTCATGTACCTTCAGGATGGAAGACGTTTGTCTTTTTTTTTCTTTCAGCTTTATATTTTGCTACCCAAAAGTTTGAGGAGGAGAGAGAGTATGTTAATATTTACTAAGCCCTATGTTTAGGCACTATAGTGCTAGCTGTGTTACCTATTTCAGTCCTTATGTGAACCTGATAAGATGGATATATAACCCCTATTTTATAGATAAGGGACCTGAAACTTACAGAAGTTAAGTCTTTTCCCAAGTTTTCACATCTTCAAGTTTTCAATTCAGATCTTCCTGACTTCAGAGTCATTTCTATACTAGACCAGGTTTGTTGCCTTTCAAATAATATTTGGAGGCCCTCTGTATCTCTCCTACCATTACAATTGGCCTCACACTACAAACCACCCATAGCCTTTCGCCACTTGATTTCTGTAACACTTTTGACAGCAAATGTTATTTCTTCATCTCCCCTGCCTCCTTTACTGCTTGTAAAATACGTTGTTCTGACTGACCTGAGCCAAGTACGATATTCAGAAGACTTAACTATCTCTATTCTGGGCTACTTAGTCAATAATTCTACTATGTAATTTTAAATGCTTACTCAATAATAATCACTTGCCTTGTAAACAAAGGTCTTTAACGTATCTAAGATGACCTCATGGCTCCATGTTCCATTCATAGTTCCACACGTTAAATGAGTGGGACAGTATGAGTCCAATATAGCCGGTTCAGTGTGGTCACTCACACCTTATTTGTTTTAGAAGTTGTTTTGAGGGGCGCTGGGGTGGCTCAGTCACGTAAGTGTTCGACTTAGGCTCAGGTCATGATCTCTCAGTTCATGAGTTTGAGCCCTGCAGTGGACTCTGTGCTGACAGCTCAGAGCCTGGAGCCTGCTTCGGATTCCGTGTCTCCCTCTCTCCCTGCCCCTCCCCCGCTCACGCGTGCTTGTGTGTGTCCATGCGCCCGCTCTCTCTCTCTCTCTCAAAAATAAATGAACATTAAAAAAAAAAAGTTGTTTTGGAATACAGATCTCATCCTACTTTCTGTGTCAGGATTTACATTGTAAGTATGTATCGGCAGTCCTTTTATACCAAAAATTTATTTTTCCTGATTCAGCTTGGTAATTAATTTTGGCAGTTAAAAAAAATGTCCCTTAAGGCAAGGCTTCAAAACTCTGGCTCTGATTACATTTCAGTAAATATTTTTATATGGTTTACGTGCTTCTGGATAATTTGGTGATTGCAAAAACATGGTGAGGATATCAGAATTAATAGCTGGACATTAAAGTCCTGTTTCAGAGAGGAGAGAGGAAACTTGGGAGAGGAGTGATTTATTAAAAAGGAACAGGTTTATTGAAAGCAAATGAAAACAAAAAGCAAACAGGGGCACCTGGCTGGCTCAGTTGGTTAAACGTCCAACTCTTGATTTCTGCTCAGGCCATGATCTCACTATTCATGACATCAAGCCCCACATCAGGCTCTGTGCTGACAGCACGGAGCCTGTTTGGGATTCTCTGTCTCCCTCTCTTTCTGCCTCTCCCCTGCTTGCGTGCACACGCTCTCTCTCAAAATAAATGTTAAAAAAAAAAAAGAAAAAGCAAGCAAACATGGCTATTAGCATGTGCACACAAATAAAATCTCCCTGCATATTCTCTAATAGAAAGAAGTGTTTTGATAGTTACGGTTGACATAAATTTCATGCTCAGACTTACAAAAATATATAAGTACTTGTGCACATGGAGCACAGAGACCATGACAAACAGGAATGTTGAAATATTTCTGGAAGAATGAACTAAATGTAATTACATTTTATATGACAGACATCACATCTTTATACACATGTATAAGATGTGTATACTTTATACACATTTTCTTGGAATATCTAATAGCATAAGAAATTTAATTGTAAAGATTTTTTTTTTAAACCTAAGAGCCAACCAAAAGGGAAATATACAGAGAAAACCAGGTTTAAAAAGAGATGGTTCCTACAGTGTTAACTATGGAGTGTGTAGCGTGACTCTGTAATGGAATATCATGGCAGGGGGTATAATACTGTAAATAAGATGAATATGCCACTTGTGGATTAATGGGCAACCTAAAGAGTGGCTTTATTTACATCTATATGTGAGGTTCTTTTACAGTTTGTGTATTTTCTGTTATTCTTGTGATTGGAACACTTACAACCTGATAGTTTAATTAGGGAACTTAAAAAAAAAAAAACGTTTCCTTGAATCTTGCTTTACGTATTTTTTGTCAGATTCATGTATTGTCATTTTAGACTTTAAAATCGATAGGTTGGAAGAGTTTCTTTTAACTTTTTCTCTGGGCAATATTTAAGGAAAAGAAGTGGGTTCTGAAATTAAGTCCAGGAAATACAGCTATCTTTTAGATATCAGTTATGAACATTAAGGAGTAGGTGTAGGCACTACATGTATCTAAATCCAGTAGATTTCATGTGCAGTTTTGTGAATAGAGGATGCTTTTGAAAGGTTTGGCTACTGAGTAATGTAAACTTGAGTAGTCTAGACTAGAACACTAATAGCCATTGTCTCAACATTTTAACGTGAGAACATGCAATAAGGGTAAATTCTAAGAGCTTTTTTTTTTTAATATTTATTTATTTATTTTTGAGAGAGAGAGAGAGAGAGAGAGAGAGCAACAGAGTGTGAGCAGGGGAGGCACAGCGAGAGGGAGACACACAATTTGAAGTAGGCTCCAGGCTCTGAGCTGTTGGCACAGAGCCTGACGCTGGGCTTGAACTCACAAACCATGAGATCATGACCTGAGCTGAAGTCAGACGCTTAACCAACTAAGCCACCCACGTGCCCCTAAGTGAGAGCTTTTTTAAACTAATGTTTTAGTCAACTCTTTAGGTTGTTGATTGCCAAGTAATACTATTATTTAGTGCTCTTGAAACTTCAAAAGTTTGAGCCTTAGATTTTTACTCCGTGCTTTCCCTCAATTGAAAATGTGTAATACAGGTTATTTTTGTAAGGCAGAAGTAAATTGCCTTCATTGTAGAGTTTGAATGGAACTAATTTTCACTTGGCAAAAGGTAGATTCTCAAATTATATTTGTTGAGTCTAATTGACTTCTAAACAAAATAAATTGTGAAATACGTTCTTTAAAATATTAAGATTGTTGGGGCGCCTGGGTGGCTCAGTTGGTTAAGTGTCCGACTTCCCCTCAAGTCATGATCTCGCGGTTTGTGGGTTCGAACCCTGTGTCGGGCTCTGTGCTGACAGCTCAGAGTCTGGAGCCTGGAGCTTGCTTTGGACTCTGTGTTTCCCTCTCTCTCTGCCTCTCCCCCACTTATGCTCTGTCTACCCTTTTGCTCAAAAATAAATAAATATTAAAAAAAATTTTAATAAAAAATAAAATATTAATATTGTTATCATATTTGATAGCCTTTTGCACCATTACTTTCATTGAATGTTTACAGTGGCTCAGACACTGTGTTACGGGTATTACACTCTCACTTAAATCCTCACAACAGTCTCATTAAGCACACAACCCCATTTTACATACAAATACATTACTACTCAGATCAAGCACCTTGCCCAAGTTATGTTGCAGAACTGGAATTTGAACCCAGACTGGCCCCATAGTCATGCACTTTCAATTACTGTCGTTTGTGAATTTTAGTACATCAAAATAAGGATGGATGGTGAGTTTTAGTACATGGAAGTAAGGGTGCAGTGGGGAGGTTACCTAAAAAGTTCTCTATGGTGCCTATTAGATGTTAAGAATTTACCATCAAGTAGCCAGGATTTGGAAAACACAGAAGTATGCAAATTGGTTGTATAAAATTATGATACAGTAATACATTTTAGGCTTGTAATCTTCACTTGCACTTACAGTATTTTCCTTTTCAGCATTCCATGTGAGATGCTAAAAATTAAAAATACCTCAATTAGCAACCACAAAAAAGTAAAACTGTTAATTGAACCTTGTAATGTCCTCTTGCTGTCTGTTAGGCTTTTCTTTGCAGACTTTGATTATGTGTAATAAAACTGTTGCTTAATTAATGCCAGGGTTCTGAAGCATTTGGATGCCACAGAAGAGGGTGAAGAGGAGAAACCAAGAGGCAGCATCAAATAGCTTTTCTGTCATGTTCATTTAGATCTGCCATTCTTGTCCTAGTTCATGATATATGGCTCCCAACAGATAGGGGGAGAATTGAATGAGAAGCAGTAGTGAATCCTGTTTTCAGAAAAACACAAGTCATGACTGAGGCTCTCAGTAGGTTAATGAATAACTGTTTTCAGACAATATTTCACCCCTAGTTGGAGCTGCCCTTGGAATGAATGTGGCCGTGTTGATGTGACCAGCAGACACGATGCAAAACCAAACTAGTTAGTGACATGGCACCATGGCTTTGCGGTCTGTGCAAGAAAGATCCACAACTGATGTCCATAGCGGGCTGTCACTGGGAGAAAGGTGCTTGTATGTAACCAGAGCATGAGAGAGGATATCCTACTGACTTCTATTAATTTTTATTTAGAATGCTAAAAAACAAAATGGTAAAAATTCCCCTTGGAAATTGCTTAAGTCTCCCTTAATTATGGACATACTTCTTGAGGGATCCGTATGCTTAAAAAAGAAAAAAAAGTTGATAAGGAAATGTTTGTTTCATATCATAATTAAAAAATTTTTTTGTTAATTTTAGAATACAGAGTAACAAAGAACACAACAGTCTTCACTAAAATGAGTTTACTTTTGACGTGACTCTTTACGTTCTCTTCCTTTTCGTTCTTTCATTCTCCCTTCTTGATTCAATAAACTTATGTATTAGCTGGTTTTGTATTTATATTTTAACAAGTGTTGAATTCTATTTTAAAGACTGTTGAAAAGCACTGTTGCTTTCAGGGTGGGGAAGATTTGAAATCCAATAATGAAAAATGAAGTCTCTTTCATTTCTGGCTGCATTCCTAGATGGTTGTATGTATCATAATCATTGAACTTTTAGAGCCTGCTCAAATTCTGTTTGGACTGCATAGGGTTACAACATACCTAAATTATACTTTCCGGCAATATTTAAACACGAAGTAGACATTGTTAAGTGGAAGCATTGATATCATAATTTCTAGCGGTTAAGGTATCTGTCAGTAAAGAAGGAAGCTTACTAGCATGGGAAAAGAGTACAAGCTTCAATAGGAATGGGTCTCTATTGTCCAGGGGGTTATTCAATGCTAATAAATACTTGCTTTAGCATAGATGGAGCTAGGTTAAGTGTTTACAGCCAAACCTTTCTCTTCTCCATTGAAGAGCAAGATTCTCCTAACACTGACCTACTTTGCTAATATGGTACTATAGATAAAACAGTTATGCAGCCATGAAGAGAAAAATAGATGAAGACCAGAAGAATTTTTTAGTAGGAAGTGCTTGGTAGCGTGTTTCTTTGTTGGTAAGACATAATGTTTCCACAAATCATGAATAAATATTCTGAATTCCCTAATATTATAGCAGTTATAACCATTTTTAAGCCTCCTTTCTAAGTAGATATTTCTCTCCTGGCTTTCTGTATTGTGAACTTTACAAAACTGGCTTCGGCAGCCTATTAATTATTCATATCATAGCAACAATTAAAGCAAATTAAAAATAAAAATCACCATATTGCATTTAACCATGGGCAGCGCCAAACTGTGTCAGCTCTGGAAGGGCCTGTGGTGTTTCCTTAGTTAAAAGTGCTAGAGGGAGCTCTAACCTTGTTCAGAGTAGTGGCATATGGGAACAATTGTCTGTATGTGGCCATGGGGTCGCAAGTAAAGATGGGAGGCTAAGGATGTTATGTGGCAAAAATTTAAATCTTTATTAGAACTCCCTGTTTCCTTTAGTTTCCTGTATATCAGAAAATATGGGTGAGGACTGTCTAAGTATAATCAAACAGGACTTTAGTCACCCTCATTCCTCTTTCTATAAATCTAATCATCTCCTTCTAATACAGTTTTCAGGAGACCCTGAATTTGGCTCAGTGAATTTTCACAAAGTGAAAACACACCTGAATACTCACCCCTGAATTTTTTTTCGTTTTCTGTTTTGTTTTGTTTTGTTGAAAAAGAACGGAAAGAAAAAGAACATTATCAGAAACCCATTCCTGTCCTCTTTGTCACTCCCCTCCCAAGGGTAACATTATCCTTACTTCTAACATCAGTCATTAGTTTTGCCTGTTTTTCTTCATATAAATGAAATCACGTGATACATACTCTTTACTGTCTGACTTATTTCACTCAACATAATGTTTTTGAGAGTCACATTGCATATAGTTGTAAATTTTTAAATTTTCATTGATGTGTAGTATTTCATTATACCAATCTATCCATTTTGCTGTAGATGAACATTTGGGTGCTTTCAGATTTTGATAACTACAGAAAAATTGTATATATCTGTCGGTAAGTACATACAATGAATACATGTATCCTACTGGGTATGTATCTAGGAAGGGAATTGGGATTTCCAAACTGGTAGTACCAATTTATACTCCTGCCAGTGTGTGAGTGAAAGTTCCATTGTTACCCAAAACTTGATTTTTTGGCTTTTTCATTGAGCATTCTGATGGTGTGGAGGAGAATCACATTACATTGTTGTGGGTTTTTTTGTGATTCCATTTCTAAGTGTACAGTCCAGTAGTGTTAAATATATGCACACTGTCACGTTGTGTTTTTTAATTTAAGTTTCCCTTAAAAGTTAAAATTGACTATGTTTTTATACATTGATTGACCGTTTCGATGTGATATGCCTGTTCGGGTCCTTTTGCCCAGTTTTCTATGTGTTTTTATGTATGTTAATGATTTATAAGGGTTCTATGTAAATTCTGGATACAAAGTCCTTTGTTTGATATGATATATGTGTTGCAGATATTTTCTCCTATTCTGTGCCTTGCTTTTGCACTTTTTGTTAATGATGTCTCCTGAGGAACCCAGGTTCTTAATTTTAGTATAGTCCGATATATCAATCTTTGCCACATAGAGGTAGTATTTTACATTCTACTTAAATCTGTGCCTACCCCAGTGTCATGAAGATATTCTGTTTTCTTCTAAAATTTGAATGGTTTGACCTTTTACATTTGGAGTACAGTCCACTTGATTTTTTGTGTGTTTTGGTATTAGGTACAGGTAAAGAGTTGTTGTTGTTTTTTGTTGTTAGGTGATAATCAGTTGACCCAGCACTATTTTTTTTTTTTTTGATGTTTATTTATTTTTGAGAGAGAGAACACCAGCGGGGAAGGAGCAGTGAGAGAGGGGGACAGAGGATCTGAAGCGGGCACTGTGCTGAGAGATCCCAGTAGGTTTTTCATATCTATTTGCAGACTCTTCATGTAGTCCTACTATTTTGAATTGGCCCTAAATAAGACAAGTTGGTGTATTAAACTGATAGAATTTTTTGCCAACACATGAAGGGATTTTTAGTAGAGAGATACATTCATTTATTGACACTCTAGAAAACATTATCTTAGATACTGGGAACTATGGACAGAGAGGTAGATGGAGGAAATGAGAGTAAACGTGAAAGAAATGAGTTAATAAACTTCAATATGACATTATTAGGTCTTCCTACTTAGTGTCAGCCCTGAGAAAGTTTATCACTTTTAAAGGGTTAATTTCCCTTTTTTTTTTTAATGTTTGTTTATTTTTGAGAGAGAGAGAGAGAGAGAGAGAGAGAATGAGCAGGGGGTGGGGGGGCAGAGAGAAAGGGAGACACAGAATCTGAAGCAGGCTCCAGGCTCTGAGCTGTCAGCACAGAGCCCAAGGCGGAGCTCAAACTCACGAACTGTGAGATCATGACCTGAGCTGAAGTTGGCTGCTTAACTGACTAAGTCACCCAGATGCCCCTAAAGTGTTAATTTCTTAATTATGGAATATTTTAGCCTATAGAAAAGTGAGAGAATAATAATGTTACCTGTGTACCTGTCACTCAAAATGGTAACATTTCTTTGCATTAAAAATTCAGTATTTTTAGAGGTGCCTGGGTGGCTTAGTCAGTTAAATATCCAACTCTTGTTTTCGGCTCAGGTCATGATCTTAGGGTCTGTGGGTTCAAGCCCCATGTCGAGCTCGTCGACAGTGCAGGGCCTGCTTGGGATGCTGTCTCTCTTTCTCTCTCTCCCTTTCTCTCAAGTAAATGTAAAAAAGAAAGAAAATTCTATCTTTTTAAAATAAATTAATAAATAAAAAATGTGTTAATTTTAGAAAAGGTTGACTTGTTCTTAAGATTCTGGAATATATTGCTTATCCAAATAATATTATGAAAAATATTTTTTTTCTCTTTTTAAATGTTTATTTAGAGAGAGAGAGAACGTGCACACACGTGCAAGTGGGGGAGGGGCAGAGATGGGGGGGGGTTGGAGAAAATCCCAAATAGACTCCACACTCAGCATGGAGCTCAGCATGGAGCCTGTCACGGGACTTGATCTCACAACTGAGAAAGAGATCACTACCTGAGCCAATATCAGGAGTCGGAGGTTTAATCAACTGAGCCACCCTGGCACCCCAAAAATATTTCTCTTTTCACTTGAGGGACATACTTAAATTCTAATATGTTAATTTTTTAGTAAGAAAATATGAAGGACGAATCTTTATTTTTAAATGTATTTACTCAGCTCTATTTTAATTTACCATGGAACTGAGTCATATGGACTCAAAATACAAAAGCCAGACTGAGCCTCAGATTATTCTGTCCACCTACTCATTTTACAGATATGGTCCAATGACAGTAGAAACTTGCCCACGATCACATAGGTAATTAGTGATAGGGCTGGGTCATCATGCTTTGCTGTGGGGCAGTTTATATGTCTGTCAACTACAAGAAAACTTTTCATAATGATTTATTTCCAGGGTATCAGAGTTGGGTATGTATTCCGTAAACAGAAAATAAAAATAATGTAAATTTCAGAACATTTGATACACAGAAAAATTTCATGAGAAAAAGTTGGCACCCTTGAGTTTCATTTTTATAGTGTTCTAGGTGAGTTTACATCACAGTCAGGTGAAGTTAAAAGGTAGGGTAGTGGGGCACCTGCTTGGCTCATTTCGGTTGAGCGTCTGTCCGACTTTGGCTCAGGTCATGATCTCGTGGTTCATGAGTTCAAGCCCCACATTGAGCTCGCCGCTGTTAGCACAGAGCCTGCTTCAGACCCTCTGTTCTCCCCTCTCTTTTCCCCTCCCCCTGCTCACGCTCTCTCTCTCTTGCTCTCTTTCAAAGATGAATAAACAATTTTTCTTTAAAAAGCTTCAAAAAAAAAAAAAAGGTGGGGTAGTAAACCGGGAAATAACTTTATAGACACCATTTCATACTTTAAGAAAGGCCAAGTTCTGCAGAGAAAGAATATGATTTCTTTCTAAATCAACTGCATAAACATTGTGGAAGTAACTGTCTTCTTGGTTTTCATTTCTTCCTGATTTTGTTTTCATCTGCCACCTCTATCCCCAACAAATACACACTCAAAATCCCTGGTGGAAGTTTGTCCTATTCGGGGGGGGGGGGGGTAGTTTTTGTGATCCTCAAAATTAAATCTTTCCTCAGAAATACCAAAATCTACAGTCTCTGTCTGGCCCATGAAATCCCATAAAAATAGTGCCCCTGTGAGGGAAGTATAAATAAACTTCAAACAGAATCAAATGGTAATAGTTTTTCTGCCAGTTTTTGAGAGGGAGGAGAGTGAGTGCTGATAACAGAATTTCATTCTGGTTTCAGCTCTAGCTCTGCCTTTGCTAATCACTAACACAAAGTATAAAGTCTGAAGGAAGCGGGGTGCCTGGGTGGCTCAGTTGGTTGAGCGTCTGACTTCGGCTCAGGTCATGATCTCACAGTTCGTGGGTTCGAGCCCCGCGTCAGGCTCTGTGCTGACAGCTCAGAGCCTGGATCTTGCTTAGGATTCTGTGTCTCCCTCTCTCCCTGCCCCTCCCCTACTTGCTTGCTCTCTCTCTCTCTCTCTCTCTCTCTCTCTCTCAAAAATGAATAAACGTTAAACAAAAAAAACTTTCTTTAAGTCTGAAGGAGGCAAAATGTACTCTGTACACAGGATGTTAGCTCTTTGATAGAAACAAGGTGGATTTTAGAAATTGGAGTAATGCATTGAGAGTCTTGTTACCATGCTAATAATTTCCTTATTGTTCTTTCCTCACTAAATTGGAGTGTTACAGGAATGTTTTGGCAGTTGCTCTGAAAGATTGAAAATGAAATAAAAAATCAGTGCACATGCCTTTTTTCCATATTGTAAAACATATTTAGAAGTCTTCCTTTTGCTCTTTTCTTTCTCTCCAACTGTTAAATTTAATGGAAACATCAACCTAGTGTCACTCATAATTCCTTTTGGAACTTAAGTTTGACTATGATTTTTAGATTTTTACATAGTTTATTACATGAAAGCTTCGAAGCAAATCTTAGAAAACAATGGATTAAAGATTGCCAAGTTAGAGTACTTACGGACAGAGCATCAATGTAGTGATAGTAGCATCCTTGTTTAGTGAGAGAAGGGGACTCCATATATGCTTCACTGCTATAATCCCAAAAAGCAATATCTGCTCTTGCTAGAAGTTTGGATTAAAAATTCAGTTTACCAAATATTTTTGAGCTGCTGTTACATAGATATAAAGTGCTTATGTCATCATCTCTATCCTTCAGAGTTTAAAATCTAGTGTGAAAGTGAAGATTTCTAGACATAAAATTATTATAAAAGCAAAGAAGCTTGTATTCAATAAAGCATTAAGCTAATTACAATCAGCCACTAAGTTTATTACAGTTCTCTCTAGTTAAAAGCATGATTACAGCTAATACCCTTACTATGTGCCAAGTACTCTTCTAAATGTCTTTACATTGTATTATTCTATTTTTAATCCTAACATTAACCTTACCTCTAGGTGATTACTGTAAGAATCACCCTTTTATAGATGATGAAATTGAGGCACAGACAGGTTAAGTAATTTATCCAAGATCACACATTGAGTAAATGGTAGAGCTAGGATAGAATCAGTGCCAAATTATGGGATCATTTTTTGTGCTATTCCATTACAGAAACATAAATTCCTTCACAATGACATTTGAACTAGCTTCAGTGTGGCACTTGTGGTCATGGTGCTTATGAAAACCACTTTTGAAAGCTGTAGAAAATGTATTTATCCATCTGTACAAAGCAGTCCTGATCTTTAACATTTAGTCTTAGTCATTGACCTGGAGTTTTATTGTCATTAAAAAGTGGAAGGGCCAAAGTTTCATTTTAGAAAAAACTGTTCACTTTACATAACAACTGCATTTTGAAATTTAGTCTGAGCTTATGTGAATCTGAACAAGTTATTTTGATCACCTCTGCTAAAAAAACAGATGCTACATCCAAACTAAGGTTCTCCTGGATAAATTAAGAAAACAATTACCCAAGTATTCCAGAGAGAAATGTCTTTAGTCCCTTGATGCTCCAAGGGTTATTAAAGTTTTACCTGCAGATAACCAAGACTTCCAGAAGTTACAAGTCATTTACTTCATTCACTGCAGCTAAGAGAGGCCTGTGCTGTCGCCTCATAGGATTATTTCTTGCTGCATTTAACATGCATTAACAAGCATTTGGAAAGAGTTGAATTTCTTCTGGAAAGTTGAGTTGGCTTCTTAAGATCCTATTCCAAAAAACGTTGTATTTTCCTAATCCAGGTTTTAGATATACCTTCTCAAAAGCGTTCTTCAGGAGCAAGTTTTACCAAATCATGGAGACCTTTTTATTGGACACAAAAATGTAAGGATTAGAGCACAAAGAGGAGGGGGGGGGGTAGTTTCTTTCTTTCTTTATTTAAAACTGACTGTATTTCTCCCATGTACTTTTAATTGTGCTTTAAGTGGGTGTCTGTTTTCCTTTGGCAGCCAATGCCCCCGTCCTTCCCTGTTATTTATGGTAGAACGTAAACTTTCTGCTGCTAAAATAAAGGGAGGATGTGAGGGGGAAGTTGGGGAGAAGACTCTTAGTTTAAACTTTCTCCATCACAGAAATTTTATTTTGGCAATATTAGCATTATTTAACATCCCGATGAGCAACCTCTATCTGAGGAAGTTTACAGAAAGAGCAACCAGATTCCAGACAATTAAACTTTATTACTCTGCCTGAAACATTAAGTAGTGGTTTCAGAAAATGGTTTTTCATCTCCTCTCCTTCTTGATGTTTATTGTTTATTGTGTGGGAGAGGACCTGTTTGTCCAACGAGCATATTGAAGGTGAGCTTGGTAATGCTGGGTCCCTATTGCATTTGTTCTTGTCCCCCTCATCTCTCTCCACCTCACCCCTACTCTACTTACCCCCCACCCCACCCCCAATCTCTTCTGTGCCTTATCTTTCTCTCCCTTCCCATCTCCCCCTACCCCTGCTTATCTCTCCTCACTCTTTTCAGGTCTCTCACCTACCCCCTCTCAAGTGCCCCCTGTCTCTCCCCTGCTCACAGACACTTTGGTCATTCCTCTCCCTTTTCTCCTCTCCTCCCTCTTCCCCTTCTCTTTCTCTCTCCGCTCCTTCCCCCTCTTCCTTTGCTCCAACCTTCTCCTCTCCTGTCTCCTTTTCCCTCTTCTTCTTCCTCTTCTCTCTCCTCCTGTCCACAGTCACAGTGATCTGTAATTCCATATCCTCCAGGATCAGATCTTGACTTGTCTGAGGCAAAGGAGAGAAATTTTCCCAGCTCTGATTAATTCGATGTTACAGACATAAAAAATCCTCTAGATGGCACAGAAACATCCCCCTCCCCTATACATCAAATAATTGACTAGTATATATTTTTTAAAGACCAGAAAGATATTTACCCACCAAAATGTGAAAATTATTTATTGATGGTGGAAATTATGGGCAGTTTTTATGTTCTTTGTGCTTCTATATTTTTCACATTGTCTAAAGTGTATCTATTATAAATGATTTTTTAAAAAAATTTTTTAACGTTTATTTATTATTGAGGGACAGAGAGAGAGAGAGAGAGAGAGCATGAGCATGGGAGGGGCAGAGAGAGGGGGAGACACAGAATCTGAAGCAGGCTCCAGGCTCTGAGCTGTCAGCACAGAGCCTGACATGGGGCCTGAACTCACAAACCACGAGATCATGACCTGAGCTGAAGTTGGATGCTTATCCGACTTGAGCCACCCAGGCACCCCAGTGTTTTTTAAAAAACAAATTAGTCTTTCTCTGCTTGACCCCACTAGGTCCATATTTATTGAAAATTAAAACAAAACAAAATGGAAGAATCAGATTTGACCCTCTAGCGAGTATGAATCTGGTTTGTTTTTTGATGTTTAGTTTTCCAAATTCTTTTAACTTTCAAAATGGTGGCCCTTTGGACTACAGCAGGAAGCTTTCAGCTATTGGCACTATCATAGCACACATGGATGTTAAATATAGTCTTACAAGTTAGGCTCAAACTCTGAGTCCTATAAGACCTTTTCTTCCTTTCTCTGCCTCCCCAAAATTTAGTTCCTATTTTGTTTTTTTCTTAATCTTCTATACTCTGAGGGTGGTCAATGTGACAGACTTGGCAATTTGTACATAGATTTGTTTTCAGCCCTGTTACCAGTCTTGGGGGATAGAGGGAACTGGCATTGGTGAACAGCCATTCTATTATTGTTACACCTCATTATTGTACCTTCTTTATTGCCCTTGGTACTGTTGGTTATAAAAGGCATAAAATTCATGTTATACTAGGCTGTGATACCAACTCTGTTACAGTTAAATGTTAAAATTCCAAGTACAGATTCAAGTTTGACCAAAAAAACTTCCAGACTATGTCCTTCTCG
Organism: Prionailurus viverrinus; assembly: GCF_022837055.1. Taxonomy (NCBI): domain Eukaryota; kingdom Metazoa; phylum Chordata; class Mammalia; order Carnivora; family Felidae; genus Prionailurus; species Prionailurus viverrinus. The sequence continues at coordinate 60,558,708 of NC_062571.1, forward strand.
CTAGCTAGCTTAGGTGTAGGAGGTGAGTGTAAGATTAGATGAAGTGAGTGTTCGAGACAAAGTTATCCCTTTCCTACCTATAGTGTGATCATTTAAGAAAGGGTTAAATGGTATAGTTAGTGAATGGTTTTCTAGCTGCAGGGGTTTTTGAAAAGAGATCAAGGAATTATACAGTTAATTGAATTCTTCAGGCGAGGACTTATGGTCATTGAAAAAATGTGAGTGGGCAAAATTCTCTTGCTTTGCTCCTAGATATAGTTCATATAGTGCCTTAGAATTCCTGAATTCTTTTTTTTTTTTTTTTAAGGATTTCATGCCTATTTATGCAGGTTGGACATTTTATACGATAAACATGACATTTTAAAAGAATTTACACAGTGTATTTGTTCCCTTGCCTTGCCTTTCTCCTTGTTTGTGTTTCTTATTTCCTCACTTCTCCAAGTCTGCATTATTGGTGCTTTTTCCCATTTTCCCCCATCTTGTGAGCAAAGTTTTAACAGTACGTAGAAAGTTAACTGCCTGGAGTCTTTTAAATATAAGTAACACGCAACCAGTAATAAGCTGTCGGTTGTTTTTTTGCTGCCTGCAAAGAAACATAAACACAGCGCTCATTTCTGGCAGGTTTTTACTGTCAGAGTTTCTCCTATTATATTTATCTTACAATTTGCCAGGGGGTGAAGTTATTAAGTTTTAGCAGCAGCCATCGATCAAGTTCACAAGTTAACACGATAAAGGCTCTGTGCCGCTCCGATCCGGGGAAATGATGATCCTCACTCGGTAATTAACTAAATGAGAAAGTTAAATCTTACTTGAGAGCTGGGAGAGATGAAAGAGAGGTGTTTGTCAGTTTCTCAGTGGAAATTAGAAGCAGTTTTCTGCAATTCCCTAAGCTGCTGCTCTGTCATATTTTACATAAGCTCTGGGAAAACGTCTTGTAATTAGTGCTGTCATGGAGGATTTTTTTTTTGCTGAAGGATGTTGGAATAATTCATTAGATTATCAAGAAAGGCTTGTGTCCTGAAATGATTAGCACAGTGAAATTTAAACCATTAACGATAACAAGTTTAGAGCTTGCTGCAGTGCAGAGGCACCCGGGGTATGTCTGTGCCTATTTCAATCATTTCTTATAATTAAACATTATGTCCTTTTCTTCCCCCCATCACTAAGACCCATCCAAAAATCCTTTTAAGGTGGCACTGCCTACATCAGTGGGTTTACCAGCCTTGGAGGTGTGTGTAGTTAGTAGCTATAATAATGCAGCAGTAAATTAAACTGCTGTGAGTTTCTTGGTTTAGAACAAAAGAACCTATTGCCCTGGAAGCTATGAAGTTGCATGAGGGAACCCACCGCAGAAACAAGAGCCCTGGTTTTGAAACCTAACAATGCCAAGTGACTATCTGATCTCTTTAACTACCCTGGAAACCTGGAAATAATAAAAAATGGCTTTGTTTTGATTTTGGTGAATTTTTTATATGGCTTTTCCTATAATTAGTAAATAGAAAATTGGCAGGTGTCCAGTCTATAAATAATCATATGTACTGGGACCTTTGTGAGTTCATTTCTAGTGAGTTTTATTTGAAAGAATTGAAGTGATTGCGAGCTTTTTCTTGTTGGTTATTAGAAACAAGTCAGATTCATAATGTGAACTTTCCTTCTGCTGACAAATCTGCCCCTTCCTGTCTTCCATGTTCACTAATCAGATCTGACATATTTATGAGTTCACCTAATATGTAATCATATTTAGTAGAGACTGTTAAAATATTAATGCAATAATCCCACCGAGACATGTGATGTTTACTTCTGTTGAAATGTATATCCCATTCTATTTATATGTGGAGCCACCGGTTTCTTTTCATTTGCACTCTCACGCCCCCTCACCCCCACCCCAAGAGGAATGGGACAATAGACTACTTTTTTGGTCACTGAAGGTTATAAAGGTTTTTTAAGAACTGAAAACTAGAATGATAAAATCTATGATCCCACTTTTGAACACTCAGTACCTCTCATTCTGCATGTTCAATTTATGGCCAGATTCTTTCAGTTTCTCTTGAAATCCTCTGTTAAATAAAAGATGCCCCAATGCCAGTGGGCCCTTACCCTTCTGGGTTCCTCTTTTGTTTCTGTCTAGCTCTTTAGGAGCTCTAGAGCTGTTCTGGATCCCCTGCCATCACCATGTCCTCATCCCTATGTGTGTTTACTTACCTCTTTCAGTCCTAATCAAAATTCAGACGATACCATTTCCTCTTAATTCAACCAAGGCTATGTTGAACTTATGTAAGAGATATTTTTCCAAAGAAATCAAGGGAAAACAGTAAGAAAAAACTTTAAAGTTATTGCTTTTGGATTCTTATTTAACTAAACCTGGCAACAGCCAATAGAGAGTATAGTATAGACCTTTAAAAAACCCTCCCTCCTCCCTTTTTGGGATGCCTGGGTGGTTCAGTGTGTTGAGCATCCAGCTCTTGATTTCGGCTCAGATCATGATCTCACAGTTTGGGAGTTTGAGCCCCTCATCAGGCTCTGCATAGACAGTACAGAACCTGCTTGAGAGTCTCTGTCTCTCTCTGTCTCTCTCTCTCTCTCTCCCTCCTCTTCCTCCTCTCTCTGCCCCTCCCCCACTCACATTCTCTCTCAAATAAACAATTAAAATTTTTTTTTAAAAATTCTCCCTTTTCCCCCTCAGAACTCTTGAATGTTTTACCTTGTTTCTTCTGGCCACAGGATCAAGAACCCTGGTTCTGTCCCCTTCCAGGTTGATATACCAGGTTAAATATTTGAAGGATCAGCCCTATGGAAAAAGTGAGTTACTATTACTGAAGTAAATGTGTATTATACCCCAAATGTACAATTTTCAACAGGTCCTCCTTCCTTTCTTGTGAGGATAAAATACCTTTCTTCCAAGTACTTGCTAATCTGCCTGTTGTAATCTTAGCCATGATCACCTCTTGCCTGGATCATTTTATCAGCCTTCTAGCTGGCCTTCCTCTGTTCATGCACCTTGCTCCTGTTATCCCCTCACCATTCTCTACATGGCAGCTGGTATAAATATTTCTAAAGGATAAATCAGATGCTGTCATATTTGACTACTTCAGAACCACCAGAGGTTCTCCTTTACACTTAGGATAAAATCCAGACTCCTTACTTACAGAAAGCCTAATGTGATATGGCCTCAGGCCACCTCGCTAACTCATTTCCCAATACTTTCCCCAACATTCACTGTGCCCCAGCCATACTAGCCTTCTTTCTGTCTTTCACTTGAACACACCTTTGACTTCTTGTTTGGGGGGCCTTTTCCCAGATCTTCACAAGACTGACCCTCATTATTCAGCTCTTAGCTCAGATGTTACCTCCTTCTGCATCATTTCATGACCACCTCAGTTACAGTAGACTGTACTGTTCCCTCCCTGTTTTATGTTAACAATTATTTCGTTTTCTTGACAATATTTATTGGTTTCTGAAATTAACATTTATTATATATTCTCATTCCACTCCTCCCTAGAGAAGATAAACTGTGCCTGTTCACTACAATCTCTCTAGCACTTAGAAAAGTGCCTAGCACAGAATAGTTATTCAATAAATGGTTGTTGGTTGATTGATAACTCTGAAGTCCCAGCCTTAGTCACAGTTCTTGTCCTATCCCTCCTAAGCTATAGCCCTATCCCCAGCACAATCCTTGCCCATTTTATTCTTAGACTCATTCATCATCTTAATCATTAAATCCCTCTTCCTCTACCATGGGTTTCAATGCTAGTCTTTCCTCAGAGCCCCTTTTAAAAAAATCACCTGGTGTTTATCATGGCAAGCGCACTCTTTTTTTTTTTTTTTTAATTTTTTAAAAATGTGTATTTATATTTAAAAGAAAGAGAGAGCCTGTGCACACACGCACCAGCGGGGGAAGGGCAGAGAGAAGGGAGGACAGAGGATCTGAGGCAGGCTCCTCACTGACAGCAGAGAGCACAATGAGGGGCTCAGACTCAACGAACCACGAGATCATGACCTGAGCCAAAGTCAGAACCAGCTGTGCCACACAGGCACCGCACAGCAAGTGTACTCCTTAATCCCCATTAACTATTTCACACACACCCCCAAAGCCCTTCCTAAGGCCAGAAAGAATCCTTAAATATCATTTGCCTCTCTCTAGTCATAAATATTACTCTTTATCTAGTCCTTGCACCCCCAGTTCCCAATGGTTTCCTGTGTCTGAAACGTTTTTCTTTTCTCTACTTACCACACCCTTCCTGCGGCTAAAGCAGAGTTTACATGCCATCTGGAAACATCTATCATCTCACCATCAAATTCAGCCAGTCCATGCTGTGTCTTCCAACCTCTACACATTACAATTAGCAAAGTCAGCTCACTCGATATTGCAGTGGTTGTGGTTAGGCTGGTTGATGTCTGCAAGTGTATATTTCTCCCTCCTGGCCCAGGCAGCAGCTTCAAAGAAATTCATGGTAATTTTGAAAGTGGTCCTTGTAATATGTTTTCAGGGGGGAAAAATGTTAGCTTTAGCCTTTGAGGACTAAGCTGAGGACAGTCATATAAATACTTAAGTCCTTTCATTTATGTGCTTGTCACCTGACAGCTTCTTCCTTTCTTTCTTTTGGAGCTAACTGTTCATTGTAAACAGAAAAGCAGAAGAAGAGATGTGCAGGGGTGGCAGAAAGTTAGTGTCACCATTAAACTGAGGTTGTTTGTCAGCTTTCCTAGACATTTGAACAGCAGTGGTTGAGTCATCAAGCTTTTGTTGGGAAAGCCAAATCAATTCTATTGCCACCAGTAACCATTACCCTTTCTCCCATACACTCTAATATACAACCTTTTGATTTTTTAATAATTGAACCTTTTCACTGTGCCCTTGTGGATTTTCAGAGGTTCTCAAATTGAAATTTTGCTACTTTTGCTTTAGCCATTAGTAGAAAAATCTGTATGGGAGAATGATAGAGGGAAAAGGCTTGATAACAAAGACCTCTGAGCTCTCTACAAATGTAATATTTCGTTACAGATGAAATTAATATTACAATGACATTTATATTTAGGAATACTCTATCCTTAGAAGTTTCAATTTTATTAAAATTTAATTTACATTCAATAAAATACACCCATTTTAAGTACACAAGTTTGATGAATTTTAGCAGAAGTATACGTACAGCTGTGTAACAGTCAAGCTGTAGAACATATTTATTGCCCCACACCTTCCCTTGTGCCCTTACTCAGTCAACCCCATGCCCACATCCAGCCCCAGTCAATCACTTACCTGTTTTTATCATTATAAATTAGATTAGTTGTTCCTAGAGTTTCATATAAGTAGAGTTGTAAAGTATGAGTTTTTGTGCCTGGCTTCTTTTGTTCAGCATGTTTTTGAGATTCATACATGAGATTTTGTGTATCTGTAGTTCATTCCTTTTATTGCCCAGTACTGTTCCATTTTACAAATATATCTCAGTTTGCTTAACTCTTGATGGACATTGAGATTTTTTTTTTAACTTGGGACTATTATGAAATATGTTTTCATTTTGCAGAGGAGGTAAATGCCTAGAAGTGGGTCATATGATAAATATATGTTCAGTTTTATAGAAACTGTGCTGTGTGTTCTAAAGTAGTTGTACCTTTAACCATTACTGCCAGCAAAGTATGAGAGGCTCATTTGCTCCTCATTTTTGCCCATATGTGCTATGATCAGTCTTTTTAATTTTAGCCATTGTCATAATTGTGTAGTAGTATCTCATTGTGATTTTAATTTGCATTTCCCTAGTGACTGATGATTCTGAACATCTTTCCATGGGCTTATTGGCCATCCATGATTCTTTTTTTGTGAAGTGTCTATTCAAATCTTCGGCCCATTAAAAAAAAAAAAGAATTATTTGTTATTATCAAGTTCTAAGAGTTCTTTATATATCCTGAATACAAGTCCTTTGTCAAAAGTGTATATTGCAAATATTTTCTCCCAGTTTGTGATTCTCCCAGTTTGTGGTTTCTTTTAGAAACCAGAAGTTTAAAATTTTGGCACATGCTAATTTATCTATGTTTTCCTTAAGAAATAGTTTGTAGGAGTGCCTGGGTGGCTCAGTCAGTTAAGTGTCTGACTCTTGATTTCGGCTCAGGTCATGATCTCTCGGTTTGTGGGGTTGAGCCATGTCAGGCTCTGCACTGTGTGGAGCCTGCTTGGGATTCTCTGCCCCTCCCCTGCTTGCTTGCTCTCACTCTCGCTTTCTCCCGCCCAAATAAATAAACTTAAAAAAAAAAAAAAGTTTGTGCTTTTGTGTCCTATGTATGAAATGTTTACCTGCCTCAAGAGTACCAAGATTTTCTCCTATGTTTGCTTCTAGACATTGTCTTAGCTCCTACATATAAATCCAAAATCCATGTAAGTTAACTTTCAGATATGGTTGAAAGTAAAGAACAAAGTCCATTGTCTCTACGTGGATATCCAGATGTTTCATCATCATCTTTTGAAAAGTCTATTTTTTCCTTATTAAGTTATCTTGGCACCTTTCTCAAAAATCAACTGACCGTATGTAAGTCTCTTCATTGAGTCTATATTCTGTTTCATTGATCTACATGCTTGTCCTTACACCAAAGTCACACTATCTTGATTATTATTGCTTTATTTAAGTCTCAAAATTCAGTGGTGTGAATCCTCCATCTTTGTTTCTGTTTTGCAGAATCACTTGGCTGAAGTTTAGGTCCTTTGTGTTTCCATTTAAATTTTAGAGTCACGTTGTCAGTTTGCTTGCTGGGATTTCATTGATATTGCATTGACTCTTATCAATGGATCGATTGGAAAGAATGAACATCTTAACCATATTGAGTCCCATTTGTGAACATAATATATCTCTCCATTTATTTAGGTCTTATAAAATTTCCCTCAGCACCCAGGGCACCTGGGTGGTTCAGTCCATTAAGCATCCAACTTTGGCTCAGGTCACGATCTCACAGCTAATGGGTTCAAGCCCCATATCAGGCTCTGTGCTGACAGCTCAGAGCCTAGAGCCTGCTTTGGATTCTGTGTCTCCCTGCCTGTCCCCTCCCCTGCTTGTGCTCTGTGTGTCTCTCGCACGCAAAAATAAATAAACATTAAAATTTTTTTTTTAATTTCCCTCAGCACTGTTTTGTTGTTTTCAGTTTTACAGGTATTAACACATATGTTGTTACGTTTATTCCTAAGTATTATATTTTTTAATGCTACTGTAAATTGTATAGGCAGACAGTTTTATTCATTTATTTATTTTTTATAAAGGAAAATATTTTATTTCAACCAACTGAGCCACCCAGGTGTCCCAGGCAAACAGTTTTAAAAAGTATTTTTCCAAAAAAAGAAATGAGTATAGTGCTTACCCTTAGCAGGGCTGGCAACCCAAAAAAAGGAGTCAAGGCAGGGCTTATAAGGCTCCTGGTAATCTGTTTCTTGATCTAGGTGCTGGTTACATGTTCACATTCTGAAAATTCATCAAGCTATACATTTAAGATTATGCACATTTTTTTAATTTTATTTTTTTTAAATTTACATCCAAATTAGCATATAGTGCAACAGTGATTTCAGGAGTAGATTCCTTAATGCCTCTTACCCATTTAGCCCATCCCCCCTCCCACAACGCCTCCCGTAAGCCTCTGTTTGTTCTCCATATTTAAGAGTCTTTTATGTTTTGTCCCCCTCCCCGTTTTTATATTATTTTTGTTTCCCTTCCCTTATGTTCATCTGTTTTGTCTCTTAAAGTCCTCATACAAGTGAAGTCATATATTTGTCTTAAGATTATGCACTTTAAAAAAAATTTTTTTTTAATGTTTATTTCTGAGAGAGAGCACGAGCAGGGGAGGGGCAGAGTGAGGGGGAGACACAGAATCTGAAGCAGGTTCCAGGCTCTTAGCTGTCAGCACAGAGCCCAGTGCAGGGCTTGAACTTCTGTACTGTGAGATCATGACCTGAGCAGAAGTTGGATGCCCAACCGAATGAGCCACCCAGGTGCTCCAAAATTATGCACTTTTATGTATATTATACTGTAATGAAAAATTGAAATAGAAAAATACATATTACATAGTGAGAAAGAAATAAGGATTTTCTTTTAAGTTTATATATTTTGAGAGAGAGAAAGCACGAGTGGGGTAGGGACAGAGAGAGAAAGGGAGAGAGAGAATCCCAAGCAGGCTCTGCACTATCAGCATGGAGCCTGACATAGGGATCAAATCTACAAACTGTGAGATCATGACCTGAGCCAAAATCAAGAGTCAGATGCTTAACTGCCTGAGCTCCCCAGGTGCCCCAGAAGTATGTATTTTCAAAAGAAGAGGGAAAGTCCAATTCCAGCAGTGTCATAAGTTCATTAGGAGTGTTGATTTATTGAGCACTTTACTGTATGCCAGGTAGTAAACTAAGCATGCTTTTCTTAGATTGTTTTATTTGATCCTCACAAAAACCCAGTGGAATATATTGTGTAATTATCCCCATTGGCAATATGAGGGAAACAAAGACTCAAAAAAAAAAAAAAATCAAGTTGTTTATTCCATGACACACAGCTAGTAAATCGTGGAGCTAGAGTTTGAAACCAGGTCTTTGTACTACTGTAGGACCACAACTCTTAAAAAACACAGTGTGGTGTAGAGGTTAAGAGTAAGCAACTCATTCAAAGCAATAATGGGTCTAAGGTGTGTGTTTTCCTACCTCACAAGGAAATACTCTGTTTTGGAAGTTGTGACTAAAATGTAGTCCCAGCTGGAGTAGCCCAGACAGTTGGTACATACATGAACTATCAGTTTATACTTCATTTCTAATAGCCAAATGTTTTAGGTCCTATTTATGATTGGATCATTGAAAATACAAGGAAGTCCTGGCTGAACTTTAGCTCCTGCAGTGGGATAACCAAATTTGTGAAATCCTTAGGCATTTTTATCTGTTAATAGTCTGATAGCCACTGATCAAAGCATGACTCCCTGTGATTCTAGAAACATCTGGTTTGTTGAAGATTATAAATAGAATCATTTCATTACCATGCCGATTATTGTTCTCTGTTCCTGGCATTTCTGGTCTTTAGCAAGAAAACAATAACCTAGGGTAGCATCCAACTCCAACCCATTTCTACCTTTTAAAAGACAAAAAGACAAATTTATAAAAGGTGATGGAGGGGGAGGTTTGGGTTGTTGAGATGAGAAGTGGTGTTGGTGAAGCTTGTACACCCACCTATTCATTAGCTCACTAAATCTTACTCCATATTTCACAAATTTTTCTTTTCTGAAATGCAAACAAATAACCTACCCCAAAATAGCTCTGAAGTCCCCCAAGGCCTGTGTCCAACAAGCTTCTTATTAATCATTTTTAGTCTATATCATAGACCACAGTGGCACTTATGCTAGAAAACACCCAACTCTGTATACCAGAGCCTGCTGCTTACAGGTGTCAGCTCTTTCGTGTAAACAGAATGGCTAATGTCATTCTTGACCATACACTTTGAATTGTGTTTCATGGATCATTTGTAAAGAAACCTGCATGTAGGATTTAACATTTAGAAATTAAGCCAGCCTGTGCCTTAAATAGCAGAAGTTGATTATCCAAATTTGATAGTTTTATAGCATGTTCAATATGTCTAGGCAGGTATGAGCTACATAGTAACATTGGCCTTCCTGCCAAATTGGAATTGCCTCAGGCAAATGTGCTGAAGATCTATCAAAGTACGTTGAAAAGTGTCCCCAGCTTCAAACTTGCATATGATCCTTGTCTTCTTTCTTTTCTCATACCCCATGTCCAGTCTGTCAGCAAGTTCAGTTTGCTTAGCTTTCAAAGTATATGTTGAGTCCCAATTATTTCTCATTACCTCTGCAGCCCTAGTCCAAAAGATTGTTCTCTTCCATGGACTACTTTGAAGTAGTCTTTTAATCAGTCTCCTTATTTCCATTCATGTCCCCTACAGTCTGTTGTTCACATAGCCATGCTCCATTTAAAAGAAGTCAGGGGCGCCTGGGTGGCGCAGTCGGTTAAGCGTCCCGACTTCAGCCAGGTCACGATCTCGCGGTCCGTGGGTTCGAGCCCCGCGTCAGGCTCTGGGCTGATGGCTCAGAGCCTGGAGCCTGTTTCCGATTCTGTGTCTCCCTCTCTCTCTGCCCCTCCCCCGTTCATGCTCTGTCTCTCTCTGTCCCAAAAATAAATAAACATTGAAAAAAAAAATTAAAAAATAAATAAATAAAAGAAGTCAGATCATGTCACTCTAGGGCTTCTAGGTGCTTGTCTATGTGATCTCTCTCTCTGTCTCTCTGTCACTGTCTCTCTCTCTCTCTCTCTCTCTCTCTCTCTCTCTCTCTCTCTCTACGTAGCTGCTCATCTTCCTGAGTTCCCTTTCCAGCACGGTAGCCTGAATTTCTTACTGGGTAGCTCAAGACTCAAGAAGTAAGCAGAACCTGAATGTCACTTTCTCCACACTTTGTTAGCCAAAGCCCAGATTCAAAGGCTAAGACAAACTCTGCCTTTTGATGGAAGGAACAGCATTCAATGTTCAGGGAGAGATGGAATTGTTTCAGGCCGTCTTGGAGATTGGCTGCTCCCACCTAAATGACCTGGATGAACTGGCTTGAACTACTCCAGCTTACTTCTTGTTCACTTGGTTCAAACCACCTGGGCCTTTTTGGTGTGCCTTAAAAATGCCAGACAGACTGTGCCACCCAGGACCTTTGCCCTCAAATTCCCTTTGCCCTAGACCATTCTTCCCCCATGTAACAAAATGTCTAATTTCCTCATTTCCTTCATGTCTCAGTTCAGAAGTCATCTCTTTAGGGAAACTATCTCTGACCCCTTAGGCTTAAATAATTATATTTATTTTTTTGTGTTTTTTTAATTGCTGCATAACAAACTACCAGGATAAAATAACACCCATTCATTAGCTTACAATTTTCTAGGTCAGAAGTCTGGCATAGCATGGCCACGTCCTCTGTTCAGAGTGTCACAAGGCTGAAATGAAGGTGCTGACCAGGCTGCGTTCTCATCTGGAAGCTCTGGGGGAAAATCCTCTTCTCAGCTCATTGTTGTCAGCAGAATTCAGATCCTTGCCTTTGTAGTATTGAGGTACCCATTTCCTTACTGGCTGTCATCTGGGAGCTCTCTCAACTCCCAGAGGCCGACCATATCCTTTGCCATGTGGTCCCCTTCTTCTTCAGTAACCAATTGGAGAAAGCTCTCTGCTTTTAAAGAACTCATTTGATAGGTCAAACCCACTCCAGTAATCTCCCTATCCTAAGGTCAGCTGATTTGGCACCTTAATTAAATCAAAGCAGTGCCTATGTGTTTGTTCGAATAGCTGAGAGAAGGTATATATACACACACACACACACACACACACACACACATACATACATACCAAAGGCCCAGAATCTTGGGGGGAGCCATCTTAGAATTTTGCCTAGTACAATAATGTATACTTTTTTTTTTCTATCCCCTTATTTTTTTTTTTAAGTTTTTAATCTTTTATTTGAGAGAGAGTGAGAGTGGGGGAGAGGGGCAGAGGAAGAGAATCTTGAAACAGGCTCCACACTGAGCAGGGAACCCAGTGCAGGGCTCGGTTGCACAACCCTGGGATCATGACCTGAACTGAAATCAAGAGTTGGATACTCAACCAGCTGGTCCACCCAGGCGCCCCATATCCCCTTATTTTTCTTAATAGCACTATGCACATTATATTTTCCAGTATTTGGTTATGTTTTTATCTTGCTGTACATACTACAATATAAGTTCCTGATAACAGACACTGTTATTTTGGTTCAGTGTTGTATTCCTAGCACCTAGGACAGTGTTTGACACATCGTAGATGCTCAGTTGATATTTTCTTAATGAGCTAACTAATTAATAGAAAGACTGTATGGCATGTAAGTTTGATTTCCTTTTTAGAAGGAAAAGGGTAGGTTGAACATATACATGTTATATTTAAGCTTTATTTCCAAGATACTAGAGTTTCAGATTATTCATTGGCCTTTCTTTGCATGGAGGGTTTCTTATTTGATTAGTAAAAAATAAGTTGTGAGTAAGTAATTCTATAAATGTCCAGTAACTGGTATATACAAAAAAAAAAAGCAAATTAGCTTTTTTGCTTGCTAGTAGTAATAACTTAACATGCTTTCAGCTTTCAGTTTTCATCTGTGTATCTCCAAATAATATCTTCCTGTGAACTTTTAGACATGAATGTCTAGTCATCCAACACTATTTCTGATTTACCAACTTACTGTGGTCTTTGTGTGGCTTTCTATGTAATTGCTATTCATAAGCATCCAATTACTAATAGAGTAACAGAGTGAGCTCCGTCATATAGACATCATATAGCATGCCAGACCAGAAAATTATATATTTCCCTCATTTTCAGTACTTACTGTTTCATGTTTCTTTTAATCCACCCCTTCTACAGACGAAACTTGCCAATGGCACTTCCAGTATGATTGTGCCCAAGCAACGAAAACTCTCAGCAAGCTATGAGAAGGAAAAGGAGCTGTGTGTCAAATATTTTGAGCAGTGGTCAGAGTCCGATCAAGTGGAATTTGTAGAACATCTTATATCCCAAATGTGTCATTACCAACATGGACACATAAACTCATATCTTAAACCTATGCTGCAGAGGGATTTCATAACTGCTCTGCCAGGTAGGTCTCCGGGTGTTTGTGAGCCATTAATTTGCCTAGAAGATATGTGACAATGGTAATGGAACTAGATCTTCATCTTTCTTTTTAAAAGTCTTTATTGGCTTGGTTTTTATAAACTGAGTTCTTTAATGTTACCTTCTTGGGGTATAAATACCCAAAACATCAAACTCTGGAAATAGAGACTCTTCTTTCCCCAGTCTTCTCTGGATCTCCTACCCTTCTAGTCACCCTGTTCTTACCCACTGAGAGGTACAGATAAAATTTTTTATGAGGTGCTACCTTGATAATGTGTCTTAGCTTCAAGATATGTTAACTTATGTACTTGGATTTGGATTTCTATGGGAATTTGTCAACAGAATAATTTAAATTATGGGACTGAATTTTTAAGTGAGTATTTTGTAAAGAAAGATACCTCAGGAGCCTTGTGACAATAATTTGTAAACACCAGGCTTTGCAACCTCACTGTTCTCAATAACCAAACATTTATCGTAAGCTAAATATATGTTTGAATACACACATGCACAAGCTCACACACTTAAAATACATTTTTTGTGGAAGATGATGTGGTGGTTTTACTGAATGCTTGATGGTGATCCTAGGATACTTTGTAGACATCAGTATTTGGAGGAAATGCTATCTCGAGGAAATACAAGGTTGTCCTCTGTGTTAAAAGTTTATTTTAAAAGAACATACAGTATGGGGGCGCCTGAGTGGCTTAGTTGGCTGAGCATCCGACTTCAGTTCAGGTCATGATCTCACAACTCATGAGTTCAAGCCCTGCATTAGGCTCTGTGCTGACGGCTCAGAGCCTGGAGCCTGCTTCAGATTCTGTGTCTTCCTCTCTCTTTCTGCCCCTCTCCCATTTGCTCTGTCTCTCTCAAAAATAAATAAAAACATTAAAAAACATTTTTTAAAAAAGCTATAAAAGAACATAAAGTACAAAAGATGAGTGAATCTCTAAAATATTATTATATCATGTTTTTATTTTTTTCAATTGTTTCCTGATTATAGAAGTTATAGGAAATTTAGAAAATTCAAAACCATTTAAAATATAAAAATAAAATTTCCCAGAACACCACCATTCAGAGAGAGCTGCTAATATGCTATTAATATTTTGGCATGTAGCCTTACTGTTTTTTCTAGGTGTGTATATTTCCTTCTAAAACGTTTGTAACATTTTTTTCTTACTGTGTTCTCTTAATGTATTTTCCTGAGTGTTCTTTTAAAATATAATTACTTATAGTATTATATATTCTTTATGGGGGCCAAAACATATATTATTTAATCCCTTTTTTGGACACTTAGGTAGTTTAAAATGTTTTTCCTATTGTAAACTTTGCTGTGGTAGACATTCTTATTCACTAGTCTTTTCCTAGGAAGAAGTAACAGAAATATTATTATGAATATTTTCAAGGTTTTTAATACTTGTGCCAAACTGTCCTCTTCAAAAATATGCCAACCCTCCCCCAAAAGGCATATTACTACTTTGCTTCATCTTGGCTAATTAATTTTTTTGTTTGTTTTTCCAAAATTGGAATTTAAATCACCCTTTAAAACAAAAGAAATACTTATTTATATCTTAGAAATAACCATTTTAAAACTAAATTTGTATCTATATTTTTTGTTAAATAGAATCGACTTCTGCCCCCTCTTCCCTCACTGGATTTTGTTTTAGCCATAGGCAAACAGTTTTCATTGTGTGAACAATCTGTGTGTACCTCATTACTGTGCTCTCCCCAGTTACTGAGACATGCTACTATCTCAAGCATATACCACTAAGAATTGAGCAGGAGTTGATGAGATCTGTGTATCCTTTGCCTAATCCTGATCCCTGGTGTGTGTCTGCTGACCACTTTATAAGATATTAAATCATCAGGCTAATGCTTTATGGCCATTTTAACTTACAAACCTACACCATCTGGCTACATTTAGTAAACCAAACTACTTCAAAAAATGCCTATAATCCATTAATGTAATGGGTTTGTTTAGAGTGTTAGGTGAAATTACTTCCAAAGACTTACTATAGGGATATAGTGAAGATCAGAACAATTTGATGACAGCCATTAAAAACACAGGAATGAATTTTGGAAACTTCTGATGGCATAGAAAGTTTCAATTTAAAGGTGCAGGAATTGTACCATCACTGTTTTGTTTTTGTTTTTTTTTTTTTTCACGAAGAACTAATTATTATATCTTTAATTGGGCTATAGTCATTTTCCTTTAATAAGAATTAAGTGATGGATGCCTCCATCTGCTTATGCTTAAATATGAACATGTGATGCCAGCCAAACAAAATCCATTTAATGCTTTCTTCTCCAAATCTGCTGAAAAATGTGACTGATATCCATACAATTTTATAATTAGAATAATGTTTAAGCACGTTTGGGTTGTTGCTAACGGTGTCCAACTGTGTCTTTGTGTGATTCAAGGGAAAGGCACAAAATGAAATGTGGTATTCTCTTTCCTTTTGGTTAAGTTTGTGCCTGAGGGAGTCAGAGTATGAAGGAATCCTTCTGCGCTATTTAAGTCTTTAGCACACCTCTGATATGTAACCCGAAAAAGAAATAACCGTGAATTGTTTGTCTCATTTGTGAATTAGAACAATAGCCAAAAACTTTATTCGTGTGATCATCCTGTTTTATAGTATCTATTTCTCTGAGGCCTCAGTACAGATTTGGGTGGTAGAGTATTTTAACTGGGAAGCCCATCCAGTTTAGGAAGCCCAAGATCTACTTCCATTGTTTTCCTCTATACATCCTACAAAATGGTCTCTGAAATTCTAACCAAGTTATTTATTGGTCTGGGATTTTTTTCATCTTTTGGTCAGCTGTCTTGTAGGCTTTATAGCAGCAACTACTCTCAAATACAGTTTTTTTAAACATTTGAAATTAAACTCATACTTGAACTTAAACATACCTCTCTGTTTTCCTCTTGGGATGTTCCCATACCAATCTGTATTTCCTTCTTCTCTTCTTTCTGCATGCCCAAAATTCTATAACCCAGCACATTCTGACTTAGTGCCTCTCCCCTAGTACATTTAAAGGATATTTCTTTTACTGAACAGCTTTGGAACTGCAGCAGTAATAGAAGCAGAATGAGAAATGGACCTAATATAGAGATTTGGGGGGGTCTGAATCACAGACTTTGAGATGCCATCCATAGAACATCCCCTAGTGCTGAAATCCATATAGATAGATGTGAATTGTTTTCTGGAATCCTTTTTATTTTTAATGTCTTGGGGGGTTTGCTAGTTGTTAGCTCTAACTTCCTTATCTAAAGGAAGATGGAAAATACTGTTCATTTCTGTAACCTTATGGAAAAATTATTGACACTCATTTTACCCAAGTTTCTGTTTGAAAAAGAAACTGGACCACACTAGGGACAATGATATGCTTTCAGAACAGAATAAATGCTGTTCTTTTTTTAAGGACCTTTTGTAAAAAACCATTCACCACCTATGCTTCTCTTCTTTACCTCCTCCCCCAAACCCAACAGCTCGGGGTTTGGATCACATTGCTGAGAACATTCTGTCATACCTGGATGCCAAATCACTATGTGCTGCTGAACTTGTATGTAAGGAATGGTACCGAGTGACATCTGATGGCATGTTATGGAAGAAGCTCATTGAGAGAATGGTCAGGACGGATTCTCTGTGGAGAGGCCTGGCAGAACGAAGAGGATGGTGAGCCTTTTAACTTTCTTACTATCATGGAGCTTCAGGACTTGGCCGTTCAGAGTCATTGGAATAATATTGGGAACCAGAGAGACTGCTTCTCATTGAATATGATGATGTTGCTGGTTTATGGCACAAAATGTAAAATAGTTGTACACGTACTCAACAGTGTTTCTTCTGACCAATCATTCATAAATGACATACTGTGTTAATACTACTTTGCAAAAAATGATTAGAAACCGACTTCATTGACAGCATTCTGTTCTCTGGGCAGAAAGTAGTGTCCTGAAAAAGGGCTGATAGGCAGTTTGTAAATCACGCAGAAGCCATCAGATGCCCGAAACAATGCCGAACCAATAAGTATGTTCTCCTTCAGAAGATTTCTTGTCTTTAATCCATGCCTGTGGTGGTTTATCACCTTTGTAATCAAAATTATTTTTACACTCAACTAGAATAAGAACTCTAGGCATGGGAAAGAGTGAAATGTGTCATCTAGTATATTTCACTGTTTCCTCAGAAGACTCATATTTTCTTAAGATTTTACTGCTTAATCCTGAATTCCTTGAGGCATTATATAGTGAGCAGCCTGAGAGACCTCACCAATTTTATTGTTGTTCTTTTAAGATAAAGGTACCATTTCATTAGAACTTCTGGAAGATGCCTTCTATATGTACTTTCAAAGGATATCTCTAGAATGTCACTGAAAGAAAGTCAGGTGTGAATAATTTCATAAGTAAAATAAAAGTGACATATTAAATATTTTAGTTGAGAGAAATGCACCAGCAGACATATGTGTGCTCAGGGATATCCTGAGCAATTAATTTTATCAATTATATATCTTGGACCATAAAGAGATACAAAACTGTTAAGAAAAGAGGGTCAGCTTTTCTCAGCAATTTTCATTAAAATATAGTTAGCTCATTTTTTTTTCATCTTTGAAATTTATGGCTCCCTTTCTTTTATCTTTTTGGATATTTGAAATTCGTTGATATATAATAAACGTATTGACCCCTAAATGTTATACCAAATGCTTCAAGAAATTTCTGTCATTCTGGCTATTAGGAAGGCTTTATAATTTCCCTCAAATTCAATTTTAAAGGAAGCAAATGCCAGGCTATTCTTTGGCTATATAGACGTGAATATATGAAAGCATAGTGTTATTCTTCCCAAATATGTTTTTCTTATTCTCATTTATTTCACTATATAGAAAAATAGAAACCTTTCATAATTTATTTCATACTTTGGAAATAAACTCTTTATAAAAAACCAAATACATCTATATATGTGTATGTATGTATATATATATATATACATACATACACATATATATAGTTGTATGGGATTCAAAATCCATCGTTTTGCTAATAGGCATGCCAGGACCAGCCTTAGATATAGAGCAGTTGCTTACATGGAAGAGTTTTAGGGCAGCTAGGAATATTCTACTATCCCTCACAGGGAAAAAAGAGAAAAGAAAAAAAGAAAAATTCTCCAGGGTCACCTGGGTGGCTCAGTTGGGTAAGTGCCCATCTCTTCATTTTGGCTCCAGTCATGATCTCACAGTTCATGAGACTGAACCCTGAATTGGGCTCTGTGCTGACATCACGGAGCCTGCTTGGGATTCTCTCTCTGTCTCTGTCTCTACCCCTCCCCTGCTCATTCCCTCCCTCCCTCTCTCGCTCTCTCTGTCCCTCCCTCCCTCCCCCTCCCCCAAAATAAATGAATAAACTCTAAAAAGAAAAGTCATTTAGGGGCACTGGGTGGCTCATTTGGTTAAGCAGCCGACTTCGGCTCAGGTCATGATCTCATGGTTCGTGAATTCAGGCTCTGTGCTGACAACTCGGAGCCTGGAGCCTGCTTCAGATTCTGTGTCTCTTTATCTCTCTGCCCCTCCCCCATTTGCATGTGCTCACTAGTGCGTGCTCTCTCTCTCTCTCTCTCTCTCTCTCTCTCTCTCTCACTCTCTCTCAGAAAATAAATAAAACATTAAAAAAATAAAAATTTAAAAAAACATCATTTAGGGCGCCTGGGTGGCTCAGTCAATTAAACATCCAACTTCGGCTCAGGTCTTGATCTCATGGTTTGTGAGTCCAAGCCCTACATGGGGCTCCATGCTGTCAGTGCGGAGCCTGTTTCGGATCCTTTGTCTCCCTGTCTCTCTCTCCCTCACTGACACTCACTCATGCTCTCTCTCTCAAAAAATAAAATTTTTTTTAATCTTTTAAAAAATGACATTTCAAAAGAAAAACCCAAATTCTCCTCTAAATTGGAACTCATAACCTAAAATCTCTAGGACAGAGATTTCACTCCCATAGCAATAAAGGTTTCTTCCCTGTTAAAATATACTTTGTTCCCATTTGTACTGTAAATAACAGTAAACCTTTATCAGACATTGGGAGTTTACAAATTTTTTTTTTTTTTTTTACTTTTTAAAAAATATATTTATTTTGAGAGACCACTTGTGTGGAGTGGGGGGGGAGGGGCACAGAGAGAGAATCCCGTGCTATCAGCCTAGAACCTGACGAAGGGCTCCATCTCATGAATCATGAGATCACGAGCTGAGCTGAAATCAAGAGTCAGATGCTTAACCAACTGAGCCACCCAGGTGCCCTTACAAACTCTTTTTTTTGAAGGCAGGAAGAACAAGAAACAGATAAGCAGATTTGGACACATGCTTGTGAAAATACCAAAGATAAGAGCCTCCACAATTTTACTTGGAGTTGGCAGTAAATAAGAAGATCTGTTATGTTAGTTACAAAGAGAAAAAACAAACAAGATCATTGAAAAGATGGCCTTTTGCCTTTTATATGAAGGGTATGTGAAGGTATGGGTGAGAAATAATCTAGGATCCAGTATTAATTATCACTCTTTCCCTATCTCCTCAACCACAGGAGCCCATTTCTGTTCTTTTGAGCATCCTTCATAGTTCAGACCATATTCTTTTGTCCCTGGCCACATTTGTCATCTTACCTTGATAGAGCCCCATGAAATTACAAGAATTTGTCCACCCCGTGGAGACTTCCTTTAATATCCCCCTTGACTTTCTCTGACTGCTTGTATTTTTAGAGAGCATGAGTGGGGGAAGGGCAGAGAGAAAGGGAGACATAGAATCTGAAGCAAGCTTCAGGCTCTGAGCTGTCAGCACAGAGCCCGACACAGGGCTTGAACTCATACTGCAACATCATGAACTGAGTCGAAGTTGAACACCTAACCGATTGAGCTACTCAGGCACCCTTGACTGCTTGTGTCTTTTTAAAACTTTTTTAATGTTTATATTTATTTTTGAGACAGAGAGAGACAGAGCAAGAGCAGGGGAGGGGCAGAGAGAGAGGGAGACACAGAATCCGAAGCAGGCTCCAAGCTCTGAGCTGTCAGCACAGAGCCCGACGCGGGGCTTGAACTCAGAAACCGCAAGATCATGACTTGAGCCAAAGTTGGACGTTCAACCGACCAAGCCACCCAGGCGTCCCAGTGACTGCTTGTATTTTTAAATTTGACTTTCTTCTTGTGTTAGTGTTCTCCCCTAGTTTTTAAAAAATTCAATCTATGATCACTTTCTCATCTTCTCTCAGATTGTCTTTCCAAGCCTACTGTGTCAATAAAGTTTTCCTTTCATACCTTTCCCCAAATCCTGGCTTTGACAGTTTCTTCCATTTCCCCCAACCAGAAACAATAAGTAAATATCGTTTTCTAATGAAGCTTTGGGTTTAGCTTCCACTCCACTGTTGTATTTAGATGAATTTGACAGTCTGCCCCTAGGACATGAACTCTGTCTCTTTCTATCTTGAATAATATTGAGTGTACTCTCTGTGCTCAGTAATGGTAACTCTTAAAAGTATAATAAACGACCACTTGGGAAAGTCCATTTTCTTAATCAGCAGATCACATTTTATGATAACATTCTAAATTTAATATTTAGCATTTATCATGTACTTACATTCTCAGAGGTACTAGACATTTCACACAGAAGTGGTCCCTGTTGTCAGAGAGCTTCCATCATAAAAGGTTTTGACTTACAACACAGATACAGACTGAAAAACCAGTTTTCAGCCCCTCACCACCCTTTATTGTAGCACCTTTAATTTGAAGAAATTCAGACACTTTAGCAAGGCAATGAAAAATACATTGAGGTCAAAAATGAAATCAGAGGCTTATATGATTTCTCTTTTCTTAGAATGTAGGGATAGTTTCATTACATATGAAGAAAATCCTGGGCGCCTATAGTCAATTGCCAGAGATTAAAAGGAGGGCAGGAATCTCTGAGGAATGGTGGGTACTGGGAGATAATAAAGTAGTAGAGTGTAGGCTCTAAAATCAGACTTAGATTCAAATTCCAGGTCTACTTGCTAGGTGTGTGACCTTGAGCGGGTTACCTAACCTCCCTGGCATTTGATTTGTTTGCTTGCAAAATGAATGTAGTGATTATCACCTCATGAAAGGGTGTTGGAATTGAAATTATTAAGTTATAACTATTAACCAGATTTAGGATCTTCTCACTCAAAATCTGTTGTTTGGTTACAGTGTGTTTGCAGAGTAAGATTGTTCTCTTATTGCAGAATAAGAGAAGTGTGCTTGTAACCCAGAATTATTTCACAATGTGTCTTGTTTGCCCTTTATGTTGATGTATCATATTTCTTGCTCCTATTAGCCCCCTTTTATAAACTATTATTTTAGCTTCTCCACTCTAGATTTGCCTTCCTCTATTAACACAGAAGTGAAAGCTACCTTCCTGATAAATTTTCTCAACTAATTTTCAAGGTGTATAATAGGAAGAGGGCAGGGGAGAAGCGCTCCTGGAGACATTGAACAATTAATTATATTGTAATGGAGCTATAGAGGGAGGAGTGGATGACTGGCCCAGAGAAAACATGATTTCTCTGGTGCCAGGATTACACTCTGAGGCATTTCTGCCTATCTCCACTTTGCAAGGCACGGTGCCAGTGAGAACAGCAGTTAGTACACCCATAGTGGGGTTTACTAGCTTCCACACCGTGTTCGGTGGGTTCTTAACTTCAGGATGAGGAATTAAATTTTTTACCCAGCAGGAAGTGATTGCCATTTACTGGGTTTTTTTGTAGCAAAGATCTAGCTTGGGATACGAGTATTCCAGAGATGTGCTGTCATAAGGAAGGAGATGCTAACAAATGTTGCTCACTGGAGTCAAGGAAAGGCAGTAAAATGCATGTATGTATGTGCATAGCCAGGAACCTGGGAAAGAATGTCATGCCTTAGACATGACAGCACAGTGCTCTTAGGCATTTCTTTTCATCTTCTTCCATACCTGCTGCTGGACACTCCTGTGTTTCCTTTCTTCTCTGTCAAAATGAATTGAATTGCTCCTTTTAAAGCACAGCTACACTGATCACCAGCAGCCTGGGTGCCCGAGCTGCCAACACACCTTACCCCACATAAATGAAGACTAGAAAAAATGATCTCCGTGATAGAGGCATTCCTACTGCCCATGATGCTAGGCTCCACTGATACTGGCACAGCTTTACTTGGTGGCGGGGGGGGGGGGGGGGGGGGGGGGGTAGGGAATGTGGGGCATGTGCCTAGTTCAGAGTTAGTAGTTACCATCACTAACAAAATTTTCAAAAGCCCAGTGAATCTGCCTGTACAGAGGTCTGATAGACTAGTTGATAAATTCTGATTATACGTATTTGCTTGATGACATTATAGTATTCCTGAAGTCCTGATACTCTGATGGCTACACTACAAGTGGTCATGTTTACAATCAGTGTTGACTGAGCTCCTTAGAACCCAGACAGTTGGGGCTCCTGAAATCAGGCTTAACTTCACACCTTTCCAGGCTATGGAGATTATATGGAATGGTAACTGTGACAACACTTTGAAAAAATAAGAAGCTCCTTGTAAATGTTTGATATTGTGATTTTTATTGAAAATATTTGTTTTTTAGGGGACAGTATTTATTCAAAAACAAACCTCCTGATGGGAACGCTCCTCCCAACTCCTTTTATAGAGCACTTTATCCTAAAATTATACAAGACATTGAGGTAAGAATCTATTTATATTTGGATATTTGCCAAATACTAGAGAATCATCAGCATTCTTCAATAACAGAATTGTTACAGCAAACCCATTAAGGTTTATTAATGTGGGTTAAAAATCAATTTCTTTTAAGTAAATAGGGTAGGTAAAATATAGTAAATTGCCAGGCAAAATTTTTAAAGCTTTTAAAGATTGTTTACTGGTAGATAAGTAGATGAGAGAGAGAAAATGATATCTTCATGCAATAGCAGTGAGACTGTTATGATACTCTAATATCTTATGAATTGAGCCTTCCTGGAAGTTCACTGGTAGAAATGGCCCCACATAGGTATGGGGAGCACTGAGCATGTAACCTCATGAAGTGCACAGCTTGCCCTCTGTTGCCCCTTTTCCACCAGGTTTATCATTTAATTGAATGAGTTATATGCAGGAGAGTTCTAGAAAGTAAATCTTTAATAACTTTACAAATGAAAAAATGTTATACAAATTTAAACAGTGGTTTTTTTAAAACATATTTTGAGTTTGCCTTAAGTTCTATATAGTTAATAGAGTGAAGCACTGAGCATTTGTCATTGGTTGCCATGAAAGTCAGATAAGGATTTAGTGCTGGTCCTTTCCTAATTACTAACTGTTTATTATTCCTTCTCCTAGACAATAGAATCTAACTGGAGATGTGGAAGACATAGTTTACAGAGAATCCACTGCCGAAGTGAAACAAGCAAAGGAGTTTACTGTTTACAGTATGATGATCAGAAGATAGTAAGCGGCCTTCGAGACAACACAATCAAGGTGAGGTCTGTTCAATAATGGGAAGATAGCTGAAGGAGAAGGGTGTCCACATTAATAAAGCAGTCCCACCATCATCTCTAAGTATTATTTCCAGAAGGTAAATGAGAGTTTTAGGTTGTTTCCCATCCTGAAGCCAGAATCATTTCCTTAAAGGACAGTTACTTGCTTTCTGCCAGAAGCATGTACAAATGGATAGTCCTAGGGTTAAATTCTCTCCTTAAAGTGTGCTGAATGTGCTATTACTCCTTTAGGCTTCACATAATTATAGGTTACCTCTGTTCCTTAATGAAAAGGATAAAGTCTGCATTAGTATTGAAGCCACCTATAAGTGTGTGTGTGTGTACACACACACACACACACACACACACACACACACACACATACACACACACATATAGGTGCTTAGCTATACCTATAGAAAAGAATGCATTCCACATTACTCTGGGCTTTGATTCTTTAGAGGAATCAAACACATAGTAGAGCCAACAAGTCTCAGCACCACCCCATTATCACAGTGGTCAAAAAGATCTTGTTTGCCATCCTAGATCTGGGATAAAAGCACGCTGGAATGCAAGCGAATTCTCACAGGCCATACGGGTTCTGTCCTGTGTCTCCAGTATGATGAGAGGGTGATCATAACTGGATCATCGGATTCCACAGTCAGGTAGAGAATTCCAAATGATCTTTTGAACTCTGGAATATCAGATCTGCTCTGTTCTTTGTCATAGATAGTAGTTTTGCTGTATGTAGCTGCATGAACGCAGTTCTGAAACTTCATAACTAAAGAAGAATAAGCCATCAGCTCTCCACATCATTGTGTCCACCTAGAAGTAGAAAACTTGATTTAGGAATGATTAAGGCAAGTTTACATTTTTGCACATTGAAGAAACTACATATTCTGTTTTAATTTGGGAAAATCATCAATTATAAAAACTTGGTAAACCTTGTGCATGCCTTACAAAAACACCTCGCAGGGGAATGATGTGAATGGAATTAAGCCTCCTTTCAGGTGGTTATAGCTGTGGTACAGACATGCATTACCTCCTTTAAAATGTGTACAGGTGAGCAATGCTCTCTCTTTGCCAGCCCCTCCCCTGCTGTCCCTGCAGTTTTTAATTGCAAGCTTTACTCAGGGAGGGGCCTTCAATTTCCAGAGGCGTTAGTGATTTGATGACACAGCCATTATGCTGCTGGAGTCCAGTGTAGCTTGAGTTCTGGGTACCAGCAGCACTGCTGGAAACCTCTGTTAGGAATTTTGCCTTAAGCTAAAGGATTTTCCAAACATAATGCATCAAAAGTAACTTTTAAAAAAATAGGAAAAAAAAGCAGTTAACTGCATTGTTAGATCCTCTGAAGTTAAATGTTTACCAATCCAAATTATCCTCTGTGAATAAGAAAAGGCTGTTCCTCTTTTCTTGTCTTTTGACTTAAAGGCATAGCAAACTCAGTTCTTATAGTTATTGACATTTAACATTTATTGATGCTCTGGAGTGCCTCAAGGAAGCTAAACATTGTAGAGGCTAACATCATTTACAGGATAAGGGACAAAATGATTTTCTAAAAGATGGGGTTAAATTGGAAACGGAAATAAAATGTGTTATGAAAATCAAAGTAAATACACAAAAACAGAGTAATCGAAATATATCATCACACAAAATTCTCAAGATATCCAAAGGTCCCACACTCTGCTGTAAGCCCCCATTTACACTGTGGCTGTTTTTTCCCCTTATTTTCTTTAATGTTTATTTTGTTAGAGAGCAAGTGAGCACGGGCATGAGCGAGCAGGGAGAGGGGCAGAAAGAGAGGTAGAGAATCCCAAGCAGGCTCCATGCTCATAGCACAGAGCTTGATCCCATAAACCTTGAGATCATGACCTGACCTAAAATCAAGAGTCAGGCACTTAACCAGCTGAGGCACCCAGGCACCCCTGGGATGGCTATTCTTGATCTCTACCCCCATTCAAGGCACAGAAATGGAACTTTAGACTTAAGAGTATAGGTCATCTTGGGCCTGGCCTGTATGGTAAAATTGAAAATCCAGGGTTATCAAGCTCAAATCCACAGTACTAAGTCAGACTCTTACAGAAGCTTCTTGGCCTGAATCAGTTCTATTTCCTGAGGGCTATCCGTGGGACACTAATGCTACTGTCATTAATCAGATTCCTACTTAAAAATGTATCTCATTAGGGGCACCTGGGTGGTTCATTCAGTTAAGCGGTTAAGCATCTGACTTCAGCTCAGGTCATGATCTCACGGTTCCTGAGTTCAAGCCCTGCATCAGGCTCTCTGCTGTCAGCACAGGGCCCACTACAGATCCTGTCTCCCTCTCTGTCTCTGCCCTTCCCATGTTCATGCGTACTCTGTCTCTCTCTCTCCCTCTCTCTCTCTTTCAAAAATAAACATTTAAAAAAAAAATGTATCTCATTAAAGGCATCAGATTGAATGTCAGAAGTTTTGTAATAATCTTGAAGTCTAGGCCCAATTAGTAGGTGACAGTGGTTGTATCCTCATTCTTACCCTTCTCCCATATAACTCACCCATATTTCAAATAGTGTGTCTTAAGGATTTCACATTGGCAGCATCCTGTCCCTCTCCTTGTCCTACTCTCCTAGTCCAGACCTCTATCTATCACTTCCCTGTGGTCCATCAGAACTCTTTACCTCAGCTCAGTCCCAAAGCTACAAGAGGGTAGAGTATAACACTAATTATGAAAATGAGGTGAGATGAGTGGGGAATGTGGTAGTCAAATAGATCATAGCCAGGAATATCATCGAAGCGTCAGATAAGCTTCTTAATGTTGTTTGTTCCAGGGTTTGGGATGTAAATACAGGTGAAATGCTAAACACCTTGATTCACCATTGTGAAGCAGTTCTGCACTTACGTTTCAATAATGGCATGATGGTGACCTGTTCCAAAGACCGTTCCATTGCTGTATGGGATATGGCCTCCCCAACTGACATTACCCTCCGGAGGGTGCTAGTCGGACATAGAGCTGCTGTCAACGTTGTAGACTTTGATGACAAGTACATCGTTTCTGCGTCTGGAGATAGGACTATAAAGGTAATGAGGCATCTTTTGATAAGTCTCCAATTTAGAGTAAGGGTGTTCATATGAAAATCCAATCAAGGGAAATTTCATATTTAAACGTCCATATGGAGTAGTTTAATATTTAATTCAGATACTAGTCTGTTTGTAAGAAGGCGATGAATGAGACAAGCGGTGTGAAAATTTTGGTTAGGTATCTTAGTCCTATAGATAATGGTGAGTGTGAGAAGGCCAGGGCTAAACTCAGCTTCTAGAAAATTTGTCTGCAAGACCAGACTAATAACTCCATAAGAATAAATCAGTTGGAGGAATTCTCACGTTATACCAGCCAGCTACAAATTAGCCCTGTGTTACTGAGAATTAAACTTGCCTTTTTTTTTTTTTTTTTCTTTTTTTGATTTGGTTTGGTTTGAGAAGTTGACTTCCCCCTATTGGCTCAGTACTCTTTTCTGCTTCCCCAAGACTCCAATTGCCCTAGATTTTACTAGTAAAAGCACCAAATCAACTGCCAAATACTATTTCTGTTTCAGGTATGGAACACAAGTACTTGTGAGTTTGTAAGGACCTTAAATGGACACAAACGTGGCATTGCCTGTTTGCAGTACAGAGATAGGCTGGTGGTGAGTGGCTCGTCTGACAACACTATCAGGTGAGCAGCAGGTGCCTTTACCCAGAAGGGATCACTATTACTCTGCCATTCATTGTTTGCACACAGATCAAACAAATCTTCAAGTGTGTTATGTTTATAATAAAGTGTTTTTCCTTTCTTGTTTTTTTTTTTTTTTAAAGATTTTTATTTGTAGAGGTTCCTGAGTGACTCTCGGTTAAGCATCTGACTTCAGCTCATGTCTTGATCTCCTGGTTTGTGAGTTCAAGCCCCACATTGGGCTCTGCACTGTGGTGGTGTGGAGCCTTCTTGAGATTCTCTTTCTCTCTCTCTCTCTCTCTGCCCCTTCCCCACTTGCACGGTCTCTCTCTCTGTCTCTCAAAATAAATAAATAAACTTTAAAAATTTTTTTTTTATTTTTACCCCCAATGTGGGGCTCGAACTCACAGCCCAGAGATCAAGAGTCACACGCTCTACCAACTGAGCCAGCCAGACACCCCAAATGTTTTTCCTTCTGTAGCTTCTTATAGGCCAAAAGTTTGCAAAAAAAAAAAAAAAAAATTTTTTTTTTGTCCTAAGCAGAAAGATAGCATAGCAAAGCCTTTTATTGATGTGTTTCCATTCTATAATAGTTTCATTACCAGATATACTTATTTTAAAGGTACTGCTTGGATGAGGAAGTGGACAAGAGTGATAAGTAAATGGAGGTTGAAGGCCCTCCTCTTTAAGCTCTTCCTGTGTACAGTTGAAAAGTCCTAATAAGTAGCAAAAGGCCTTTTTTTCACCAGTGTTCTAACAAAAAAAAGAAAAACTATTTTTTCACTACTAGAAATTGTGCATTTTGTAATTATGAAGAATCCACAGCTTAAAGTACTTTTTTGGTGTTTTCATCTTCACAAAGATGAATGACACAGATATGAATAGAATTTGGAAGATTTATGAATCCTTTTCCGTTCCTTCAAATAGTACTAAGAGAATGAAAAGGCTATTAAAAAAACAACGGATAGAGCTATTGTCACATCTAAGGAAATTGTCCTTTCATTTGCCTTGGTCTGGAAGCATATAATTTTTTAAATTAATATATGAAAGTTTTTGAGAACTTGCTTTTTGTTTCCATTATATGAGAAAGACTGTCCCGGACAGTGGGTAAAAGCAGAGAGTGTCCTTACTAACAGATGTGGACATGCTTTGTGAGAGCAGGATATCACTGATACCCTGCATCTCATTCTTAATAGTGATTTCAGGAAACATTACTACTCTTGGCTTGGTTTTGTCCTTCACAGGCAACTGGGGACATTGAATTCATCCTTTTTATGCCTTGGGGGCCCTGGTTACAGAATTATATAAAGCATCGTGCTTTGAAAATATATATTTAATTTGAACTTAAATCATACATTCTTCTGCCTGAGTTATACAGCAGAAAGGAAATAAATTACATTGAAAAGAGTACATTTTTGTATGATTGTTGATTGATTTTATGTTTGTGGATTTTTTGAAGACATACAAAGTGTATTATTATAACATCCAAAGCTTTAGAAAAGAATACACGAAAGTTCACTCAATTTTCTCTTCCAGATTATGGGACATAGAATGTGGTGCGTGTTTACGAGTGTTGGAAGGCCATGAGGAACTGGTGCGCTGTATTCGATTTGATAACAAGAGGATAGTGAGTGGGGCCTATGATGGGTGAGTTTGCTAACAGGGTTTTAAAAAAAAAAAAAATGTACATCTTGATCCCTCCTGCCTGAGGATGTTAAATATAGTCTTCCCTTGACTCTAAAAGATTATAAATTTCATGGAAGCGGTCTGATACGATATTTCTTGTGCCTAATCTATATATTCACCTTTGCTTTGTTTAAATAAACTTTTAAAAAGAAAAAGTATTTATTTTGAGAGAGAGAGCAGGGAGGGCAGAGAGAGAGTCCCAAGCAGGCTCTGTACTGTGAGCCTGGAGCCCAACGCAGGGCTTGAACCCACAAACCATGAGATCATGACCTGAGCCAAAATCAAAAGTCAAGACACTTAAGCAGCTGAGCAACCCAGGCACCTCTCTTGTTTACTTTCTTTTCTATTATTTACTATTCTCTTCTTTCCTTGTTTACTTTTCTAAAATGTTCTTCCCAGTCATTTAATTGTACTTGTTTGCTCCTGATTTTCATTAATATAAGTTATTTGGTTATACATTTGTCTGTTTTACTCTATAAAGCAATGAACTGGAAAAATCCCAGTATACCAGGATATGTGTATAAAATAGTGACTTATTAATAAAATTGAAATATTGGAGGCAGTATCTTTGGGGCACAATGTGGTAAGGTCCTGAATTTTTATCTTTTTGAGAAATTCTAAAAGTGCAGCTCTCTTGTCTTCACTTCTCCTAACATTTCAGTTACAACAAGTTTAGTAATCTTTATTTTCTTTGGTCTAATAGCAATGGTACTAGAATCCATTCATGTTGTGAGTATGTACCATGTCCAGCAGTGGTAAGCACACAGTAAACTCTTAACGAAAGTATATTCACTTAAAAGGACTCCTTGGGGCGCCTGGGTGGCGCAGTCGGTTAAGCGTCCGACTTCAGCCAGGTCACGATCTCGCGGTCCGTGAGTTCGAGCCCCGCGTCAGGCTCTGGGCGGATGGCTCGGAGCCTGGAGCCTGTTTCCGATTCTGTGTCTCCCTCTCTCTCTGCCCCTCCCCCGTTCATGCTCTGTCTCTCTCTGTCCCAAAAATAAATAAATAAAAACGTTGAAAAAAAAAATAAAAAAAAAAAAAAAGGCCTCCTTATCATTTCTTCTTGTCAGGGTGCCTAACATGGGGGAGTGGAAGGCTACAGTTCAAATACTGGCAGCTTTTAAGTATCAGCAGCTGACTTACAGCTTGATCTTAGTTTATGAGCTGGCTTTACTGATTAAGACAACTCAAGCTGCAGGAAGCAGAGCTTCCTCTGCTTTGAGTCAGCCGTCACTGTTCTACCCTTGGGAAATTGTTCAGGGTGTGATGACGCATTCCAGCTAGGTTATATTTTCTCATTGCCCCGGTTTTGATCTGTTCCCACCTTTCTTGGGTTTTATCTGTTATTTACCGTGAGAAGGCATAACCATATGTTTGATTTTTAGAAGGGCTAAGCTTTTCTTACTTAAACTATGAGAATGTGCTTATATAAACTCCAGAGTTCAGGGGCGCCTGGGTGGCTCAGTGGGTTAAGCGTCCGACTTTGGCCCAGGTCATGATCTCACAGTTCGTGAGTTCAAGCCTCTCATCAGGCTCTGTGCTGATAGCTCGGAGCCTGGAGCCTGCTTCGGATTCTGTGTCTCCCTCTCTCTCTCTCTCTGCCCCTCCCTAGCTCACGCTTACTCTCTCTCTGTGTCAAAAATAAAAATAAACTTAAAAAAAAAAAAAATTTAACTCCAGAGTTCTTCAGTGAGTTCCAGTCCTCTGGTACACGTGACCTGGGCCATTCTCAGAATTGTAGGTTTCTAGGCCTAAATAATCTGTTATATCATTAAGAGGTCTAGTATATAAGATCTCTTCCTGGCCCCAAAATATGGTGTAAATTTACCATTCACTATCTTCAGCTTGGTTAAGGCTAACCTGTTCCTCATTTTTAGGTTAAATTTGTACTTTTTCCCCTGTTGAGACCAATAACCTTGACCCAAGAATGAATGCAAGGACCAAGTCTCCAAAAACAAAAAAGTTTTTGTATATTCTTGTGAACTGCATTTGTCACATAAATTACTTTCACCATACATATTTATTGCCGTGACTTTGTGCTGTTTTTCCTGTGGTCCCTTAATTTTGCTTTTAATCAAGATTTTTATCCCATTTTTGATCTTTAGAAAAATTAAAGTGTGGGATCTTGTAGCTGCTTTGGACCCCCGTGCTCCTGCAGGGACGCTGTGTCTACGGACCCTTGTGGTAAGAGCCTTGAGGGGGCTGGGGAACAGGAAGGGGAAGGAATTAAACATTGATGTGCTGTGGAATACGGATCTGGATTTGATAGTTAGACGCTCACAAAACCTACTACTAAGTGGAAAGGCAACCAATACATGACAATAAAATATGTTTATATAGCGCCTTTCATCCAAAAGTGCTTTAGAGACTATATATGGAGAGGAACGTGGCAGCTGTTTAACAGCTGCACAGCAACTCTACACAACAGTTTAGTACAGGAAGTGAATAAGAATTCTGTATCCACCAGAAACAGTAGGGGGTACTTAGGGAGAGAGAACATAATTACTCAAATTGGAACCTGTCCAGAATCTGAGGACCTGCACACCTGTGCCTGCAAAAAGTGCCGTGGGAGCCTGTGTGAGCCCCCGGTCAGCCCCCTAGCTCTGCAGCCTGTTCAAGGCATGCCGCCTCCAGCAACATGAATCCTGTCTTTTTTATTCCTCATATACCCCCTTGCCGTGAACATCTTGACAGTTGAAGAAAGAAGTGACTCAAAAGGAGGAAAGTCACCTTTGAAAGTACTAAATTCTTTATCATGGTGTTCACCAAAGGCCCGGATGAGAAAATGGCCTAAGGTTAAAAGCAGCCGCCATTAGAAAAAGAAGATTAGGTGGGACACCAGGGAGCAGAGAATCTTTTGCACAACTCAGGAAAAAGATGAGAGCTAGCGTTTGAAGCCAGTGTTCTGAATCCTGACTCTCAACATTTGGCAGTCTCTGCTCTGGAGAAGAGAGAGAGACGCTTCTTTGTCTTAAGACTGTTGGATTTAAAGCTCTTTCTTGCAGCACCAGACCTACTTTGCCTGTGTTTCACACATGTTTTTAAAGTGTGCACTTTCATTCATTTGCAGCTAAACTAAGTCTGGTTTATTGTGAAGTATAATTTATACACAGCAAGTTTTACCCTTTTTTAGTGTATTTTTTCTGAATTTTGCGGTGGGTAAATACCTCAGTCAAGATCTAAAATATTTCTATCGTCCCAAAAACGATGCCCCCTTCATATCAATGCCCTCTCCTCCACCCCTAGCAACTGTTCTTCTGATTTCTTCCTAATAGTTTTGCTATCTTATGAATGTCCTATCAAGTAAATCATATAGTATGTAGCTTTTGCATTTGGCTTTTTTCACTTCATTCATTTCACTAGATTCATTCATGTTGTTGCATGTTTTAGTGCTTTTTTTTTTTGTATTGCTGAGTAGTAGTCCATTGTGTGGATGAGCCAGTTTGTTTAATTGCTCACCAGTTTAAGGACATTTGGAATGCTTCCAGTTTGGGGTGATGCTGACAATATTCCCATACAGATTTTTGCGTATATATACTGTTTTCATTTCTCTTGGGTAAATACCCAGAGAGTAGGAGTGCAATTTCTGGGTCCTATGATAAGTGTGTGTTAAATTTACAAGAAACTACCAAGCTGTTTCCCAAAGTGCCATTTTGAGAATTCACAAATGCAAACCGTTTTGTATTTCCATTGACTTAGTATGAGACTCCCATTTTTCCACATCCTTGACCATACTCAGTATTGTCAGTTTTTTTAAGAATTATAGTAGTCTGAGTGGGTGTGTAGTGGTTGTAGTTTTAATTTGCATTTCTATGATAATTAATGGTGTAGAACATCTTCTTATTTGCTTATCTTCTTTTATGAAGTGTCTGTTCAAATCTTGTCCTCATTTATTGAGTTGCCTTATTACGTTTTTAAAAACATTTATTGAGATGTAATCAACATACAATACAATGGACATATTTCAAGTGCACAACTTTGACATAGGTACATACCAGTGAGACCATCCACTTCTGCCAAGATTGTGAACATATCTTCGTGCCCCCTCTGTAATCTCTTCTTCCCATCCCACCCCACTTCCTGCTATTCTAGTCCCCAGGCAGCCACTGATCTGCTTTCTGTCAGTATTGATTTGTGTGCATTTTCTAACTTTTATAAATGAAATCACACAGTATGTATTCTTTTTTTGTCTGTTTTCATTAAGCCTAATTACATGTCATTGATTTGTGTCAATAGTTAATTTCTTTTTAAAAATTGCTGAGTAGTACTCCATTGCATGGTTATACCATAATTTCTTTATCCTTTTGCTGGATGATGAAAATTTGGGTTGTTTCCAGTTTGGGGCTATCATAAATAAAGTTTCTATAAACATTTATGTACAATAAAATGAACATATGCTTTGGTTTCTCTAAGGCAACTCATAGGAGCAGAATAGTTAAGTCATATGTCTCATATTTTTAGAAACTGCCGAACTGTTCTCCACAGCAGTTGTATCATGCAGTGGTGCATGAGAGTTCCAGTGACTCCACGTCCTCACTAATCCTTAGTACAGTCTTTTTGAATCATTCTAATAGTATATTGTGGTACGTCATTGTGATTTTAATTTGCACATACCTAATGTTAATAATGTTGAGCATCTTTTCATGCATTTATTTGCCATCTGTATGTCTGCTTTGGTGAAGCATCTGTTTTGAATCCTTTGGTAATTTTTTTTAATTGACTGGTTTTCTTAGTGAATTTTGAGATTTCTTTTACTTATTCAAGATACAAGTCCTTTAGGAGATACATGATGCATACATATATTTTCCCAGTCCATGCTTTGTTTTTCATTCTCTTAAAAGTATCTTTTGAAAAACAGAGATTCTTCATTTTTATTAAGTCCAGTGTATCAACTTTTTCCATTATGGATTGTATTATTTGCAGTTATATCTTAAAAAAAAAAAAAATCTTTACCTAATCCAGTGTCACGGAGATCTTCCCCTGTATTTTCTTCTAAAATTTCTGTAGTTTAGGCTTTACATTTTGGTCTGTGATTCATTTTGAGTTCATTTTTGTAGATGGTACAGATACGGATCGAAGTTCGTATCCAGTTGTTCCAGCACTATTTAGGCAATCCTCTGAATTGCCTTTGCAGCTTTGTCAAAAATCAATTGACCATATATGTGTGGGTCTACTTATGGACCCTTTCAGTTCCATTGGTCTTTTTTTTGCCAGTATCATACTCTCCTGGTTACTGCAGCTTTTTATTAACTCTTGATGTCAGGTAGTGTAAGTCCTTCAACTTCGCTCCTTTTCAAAATTTTTTGGGTCCTTTGAATTTTCATGTGAATTTTAGAATCTGTTTGCCAATTTCAACAACCAAAAAAAAAAGTAAAAGGGCTGAGATTTTCACTTGGGATTGTGATGAATCTAGATCAGTTTGGAGAAAATTGACTTCTTAACAACACAGAGTCTTCTGGTCCATGAACACAATATATCTCTCCATTTGTTTAGGTCTTTAAAAATTTCTCCAACAGTGTTTTTTATACCTTTCAGGGTAAATAAAGGTCTGACACATCTTTTGTCATATTTATCCCTAAGTGTTTTATAATTTTAATGCCATCATAAATAGCATTTTTTTAAGTTTCGGGAGGTATTTAAAATTTCTAATTTCTAAACTGTTCATTACAAGTATATCAAAATGCACCTTTACTTCTTTTATGATCTGTGTGCCTTTCATTTCTCTTTCTTGTTTTGTACTAAGACCTTCAGTACAGTGTCAAAAGAATTGGGAAGTGTAGATGTCCTTATCTTGAGGAAAAGACAGTTGGTCTTTTACCATTGTGTGTGTGTGTGTGTGTGTGTGTGTGTGTATACATATATTTATATTTTGTATATGTATCTTGTATATATGTATATATTTTGTATATATGTATATACATACATGTATATATTTGTGGATACCCATTGATTAGGAAGTTTCTTTGTGTTCCTAGATTGCTGAGAGTTTTTATTGGGAATGGATTTTGTATAACTGTTTTTATGTGCATCGAAATGTTAAACCTAATTTTGTATCACTATAGATCCCATGAACATTAAAAGGATAATAATCAGGGACTACTGTGAACAACTCTGTGCCCCCAAATTTGATAACCTAGATGAAATGGACCAATTCCTCGAAAGGTATAATCTTCCACCACTCACATAGGAAGAAATAGACAATCTGAATGGGACTGAATCAGTATTAAAGAAATTTAATCGATAATTAATAACAGAATAATAATTACAAAACAGAAAGCACAGGCCCAGATGGGTTAACTGGTGAATTCTCCCAAATTTTTAAGAATGAATTAATACCAATTCTTCACAATCTTTTACAAAAGATAGAAGCAGAGTGAATACTTTGTAACTCCTTCTGTGAGGGCAGCATGACCCTCATACCAAAAACAAACAAAGGTATTACAAGAAAAGTACAGATGAGCCTGTCTCATGAACACAGATGCTCATCTATGAGCTCATTTACTTCTTGTGAAGAATGTAAAATGGTGCAGCCTCTATGGAAGGCAGTATGGGGTTTCTCAAAATATTGAAGATAGCATTACCATATGATCCAGCACTCCCACTTCTGTGTATATATCCAAAAGTATTGAAAGCAGAATCTCACGCATATGCAGTTCATATCAGTATTATTCACAGTAGCCAAGAGGTGGAAGCAACCCAGGTATTCATCAGTAGATGAATGAATAAACCAATGTGGTGTATATATATGTACAGTAGGATATTATTCAGCCTTAGGATATATTGTCACATGCTACAACATGAATAAAATGTGAGGACGTTATTTCAATTGAAACAAGCCAGTCACAAAAAGACAAAATACTATATTATTGCACTTACATGAAGTATTTACAGGTGATCAAACCCAGAAAGTAGAATGGTGGTTGCCAGGGGTTGGGGGGAGGGGGAAGAGATAGGGAGTTGTTGTTCAATGGGTATAGAGTTTTAGTATTGCAAGATGAAAAAGTTCTGGATGTTGATTGTACAACATTGTGAATGTACTTAACAACACTGAACTATACACTTAACGATAAATAGGTAAGATGGTAAATTTTATGTGGTTTTTACCATAATTCAAAATAAAAATTTTTTTTTTAATTTTTTTTTTTTTTTTAACGTTTATTTACTTTTGAGACAGAGAGAGACAGAGCATGAATTGGGGAGGGTCAGAGAGAGAGAGGGAGACACAGAATCCGAAACAGGCTCCAGGCTCTGAGCTGTCAGCACAGAACCCGACGCGGGGCTCGAACCCACGAACTGTGAGATCATGACCTGAGCCGAAGTCGGACGCTTAACCGACTGAGCCACCCAGGCGCCCCAAAATAAAATATTTTTTAAAAATGCTAATGTAATGGCAAACACAATTGTATGACTAATATGAGTTTATTAGGCAGGAGTTTTTGGTAATGTCTTAAACTGTTTGCTTAAGATCTAAGTGTAGTCTTGTCACTGTCCTTACATTTAGTGATTTCACAATAAAGAAAATTTCTGTAATTATTTAAAAAGTAGTAGTATAAGCCAATAAAATGAAGTAACTCTTTTAAGAAACCTCATCAAAGTATTAGCAAATTGAATTCAACAGTGTATTAAAAATGTACACTATGACCTAGTGGTATTTATTCCAGGTATACAAAACTGGTTTAATATTCTTTTAAAAATCAACTATTTAATCCATCACATCAAAAAGCTAAAGAAGAAAAATCACGTGGTTATGTCAGTAGATGCAGAAAAGATATTTAGCAGAATCCAGTATCCATTCATGATAAAAACTCTCAACAAACTAGGAATAGAGGGGAACTTCCTCAACTTCATAAAGAGAAATGCAAATTAAAACTCTTATAAAAAACCACTATTCACCTACCAGAATGGCTAAAATTAAAAAGATTGACAGTATCAGTTTGCTGGAAGATGTGGAGCAGCCGGAACTCTGACACACTGCTGGCGGCAGTATAAACTGGCACAACTTTCATAAAACTATTTCCCTGTACCCGCTAAAGCCAAACCTACTTCCTCTGTGGCCCAGCAGCTCTGTCTACCCAGGTGAAATGAGAGCATGTATCCATCAAAAAAACATGGACATAAATGTTCATAGCAGCTTTATTAAGTAGCCAAAACTAGGTCAGGCCATATGTCCACCACAGGAGAAAAGATAAATTGTAGTGTGTTCAAATAATGAAATGCCAACCAGTAATTTAGAAAACGAACATTCCATGCAGTAACAAAGAGGAATCTTGCACTGTTGAGTAAAAAGATATATGCATTTATATATATATGTAATTCACAAACAAAAAAACGAATTGATAAACGAAAGCATTGGGGTGAAGGTAGTATTGAATAAGGGCCATGAGAGCACTTAAATTTTCATGAGTTTTGCAAGCCAGTTGACCTCACATGGGTAGCTTGAAATTAGCCACTGTAGGAATTTTTACATCATGAAAATACGCGAATGCTTTTACAAATTGGGGAGAATTTGTTGATAAACCATTTCCCAGCGTGCCTCATATTACTGCTCATCAATCCTTGGCCTCTGACCGTAGAAGGATCCAGCAGATACAGAAAGAGGATAAGGCCAGGTAGGTACTGAGGAATGTTCTCGTTCAGCCTAAACCAAGGAGAGGTAGCAGTGAGAAACCAGCATACTCTTTGACGTGGCTCAGCTGTAGTGAATGTAACTTTGTACAAAATCAGCTGACCAATATTTGATTTTTTCCGTTGTGCCTTTAATCCAAATTACTTTTTCTCTGTGTTCTTGAAACAGCTAAATATTAGAGGAAAATATCATCATACCATAGTCTTTCCATAGACTCCTTTTGACATGTTGCTGAATTTGTGTCCTTTTGATTTTGAGTAGTTCAAAAGTTTTTGTTTCTGCTGCTTTAGGAGCATTCTGGAAGAGTTTTCCGACTCCAGTTTGATGAATTCCAGATTGTCAGTAGTTCACATGATGACACAATCCTCATCTGGGACTTCCTAAATGATCCAGCTGCCCAAGCTGAACCCCCCCGCTCCCCTTCTCGAACATACACCTATATCTCCAGATAAATAATCATACAGTGACCTCATACTTGCCCAGGTATGAAAAAGAATTGTGTACATAGCACGGTGGGTAGGAATATTGGCTGTGAGGTGTTGCTAGTTCATCTTCTCGCCCTTTATCTCTCGCCCTTTATCTCTACAATTCCTGTTAAGCAGGTAAAGCCAATAACATGAGACAGGGCTGGGACTACATATTGGACGCTGTCTTTCATCAAGGTAGCTAACCTCTCAGTTCTAGGTGATTGTTGAACTAGATCTGGATGGTCCTTATGTTAGTAGAATGAATAATTCCCACCCCAGTTATCTGATAGGATTGTTAAGACAATAAAATGAGATTTGAATCCATTTCAAAACTAAGAGTAATGACCCATAAGCCTATGACTTTGTAGTTCCCATATCAAACCAGTTCCTGTAACAGAGACCCTTTAAACCAAGTAAATAATGTGTGAGTGGAAAATTTTCTTGGTGACATCTTTTGGCTGACTTCTCACAGCTCTGCTTTGTCAGTGTCATTGGATTATAAAAAGTGGCTTTTTTATCGTCATCCCCCCTCCTCATGCCCTCCAAAAAAGAAAAGAACTGTCTTTTGACCTTGCAAGTAGCTCTGCAGTTGGTGAGAACTCTGGGTACTCTCCCACTCGAGTCTGCAACCTTCCTGTGCAGCAGGAGAACATCCTATGTTATGGTATATTCAGATCGCACCCAGTGTCAGGCAGTTCAGATCCATTCATCAGGCTATCATTGGGCTAGGAAAGCTGCACTCCTGGGCAGTGTTGCTGTCGTTATGGTTTCTTATTCCCTATGCCTACCTCACTTCTGTGGCAGAAGTACAGATTTAGTACACTTTACTACACATCTTTTCATAGTGGTTCTTCTAAGTGGGGTGGTCCGTGCCCCTTGCTGGGCTCACTTCATCGCTCGCTGCTCTCACAGAGGACATGCTGCTTCCTATCCCTCAGCCAAATCACACAGGCAGGCCTAGGTGAGAATCCCTGGGCAAGCAACTTCCAGAGCCTTAGACTCCTTATTGGTAAGATGGGCTGCAATCCCTATCTCACAGAGCTGTTGTGAGGATTGCCTTGAAACATCATATGTAAAATGCTTAGAGCTTAGCACAGTGCCAAGCATAGAACAAGCCCTCAGTAAGAAGTGGTCATTGTTAGTAATACTGTAATTGTCATGTACCCGTGCCCTCCTTTTGCCAAAATTTTCTCTTCATTGGATTGCTGTGGCATTTTGCCACTTAAAATATTCTTCCTGGTGCGCTGATTATGTCTCCTGTCTCCCCTCACCCCTAAAACACAGACATCACCGAAGAGTGTGTCTCGGACTTTTCTTACTTTTTGAAACTTCCTGTTTTGGTTGCCTTTTCTCAGCTCTCATCTCAATGTAGATGACTCTCAAACTTGTATCTCTACTCCCAACCTCTGTCTTAATCTCCATGCCACATTACCAGCCACCACCTACGCATCTGGCCTTGAAGGTACCAGAAGCCCATCCAATGCACATTTCTAACAATCAGACTTTCATCTGTTCTGCTGGGGCCCTCCAGCCAAGTGGCCAGACAGCTTCACCCAGCTGCCCCACTCATGCTGGTGACACAGCTGTGCTTCTGGCCACTCGGGGCCAGAACCTCAGAGCCAGCCTCATCTACTGCACCATTACAGGGAGTGGGTGAGAGCTTGATGATATACCCACCAGAGTCACTCTTAATCTCAAGGCATCAGAGTTACCCTGCACGAACGCTGGGGCCCTGGGCATGTCAGTGAGCCCCACCATGTCACCAGGCAGGCTACGTAGCCTTTGACAGAAGCTCCTGCTTGGCATGGGCAGAGAGCAGGTGTTAGGAAGGACCTCTGAGCCTTTCTCCCAGTTGACAGCTGAGTTAATATTCTTCTCTCTCAGAGCAAGTGAGAAACGTAGGGAAAGGGACTAATGACTCTGTGCTCTGTTTTCACACAGGACTCATTAAAGTTGCGGTATTTAACATATCTGCCAATACCAGGATGAGCAACAACAGTAACAATCAAACTACTACCCACTTCCCCGGACTAGCCGAGGAACGGGGATTTGAGACTCCTGTTGGGACACAGTTGGTCTGCAGTCGACCCAGGATGGTCTACTCAGCACAGCTGACTGCTTCCGTGCTGCTATCAGAAGATGTCTTTTATCTTTTGTGAATGATCGGAACTTTTAAACCTCACCTCACCTCCCTCCTCCTTTCCTCTCTGCACCTGTTTTTCCTCATTTGGTTCCAGACAAAGATGACTTATAAATATATTTAGTGTTTTGCCAGAATCTCTCTTGCCTTGCCGTTAAGCAGAAGAACTAGTTTCCCTATATAGCCTTCTGGGAGACCAACTTCTAGGGGACAGGGGATACAACTTCAAGCCAGACAGCACCCAGTTTCTCCCTGTGAACTGCAGGAATGCCCAGCACCTGGCAGGATCAGCCCAGCCCCACTGTGCTTAAGAGGAGACAGCTGTCTTACGGCCTTTGGGGCAAGAAAGAAAGAGAGAAAACGAGAATCCACACTGGAAGATCTGGGCCTCTTTCCTTTCATCTCTTTCTCTGTTTCTGTCCCTCGTCCCCTCCTCCCCCGCCCCCCTTCAGCCTTTTTCTGCGCCACCTGAGAAGAAAGAGTATGAAGAGCGTAATCTCAGTTAACATGAGGCAAATCAGCGAGAAAATGCCACACCTGGAAGAGCTAAACGCTGTTCGGTCAAAATTTCAAACCCAAGCTTTTGCTGCAGATGACCCCATGTGGCAGCAGTGGGTTCTTAGAAGGTACCCCCATCGTATTTGCAACTCTTCTCTCTTCTTCTAACACCACCCCCGTCCAAAAACGGTGTGGGGGGGGGGGGCAGAAATTGCCTGGGCTCCATCAATGGCTGCCTCTTTTCTGGACTCAGCAGTCTCCTCGATTCCATGTAGAGTGTGGAAAGGAGTTGCTGATTGCATTTCCTCTCATTAACAATTAGATGTGTAATAAAAAGCATTGTACTTCATCTTAAATCACTGGTAAGGCTCAGCCTAAAGAAAGGTTTGAAATGGCCGGAGCCAGTTGCTGGGTGCATTCTGCATAATGGCTCCCATCTCTGATTTGCTCATCAGGGTCTGTGAGCACCCAGCGCCTGTATCTTTGCCAAGATCACGATCAAAGCAGCTGAAGAAGTGGTCAGGGTTAAAAGTGGATTTCTTTCTCATTTAGAACAGTAAATATCTCTCAAAAAGCAAGCTAATCATCTCAACCTTGCACTGTAGAACCTTCTTCACGCATTTCCCAAATCCCATATTTACAAAAGGGCAGAGTTGCCAAAAAGAGGATCAGGGTGAAGTTTGGCACACAGGGTTTACTAACGGGGCAGACACTGCCTTCTCTTTCCTTTTCTTCCTCCTCCGGCCTTATTTAACTCTCCACTCTCCCCAACCAATAAAATTTCTCTGGATGTTGGTAAGCAACATAAACAAATGGACCTCAGCAAGAGCCAGGCCAACCTGGCCACTTGAAAGGCAGCTGTATGGGCATCAGGTGCAGGGCACATGTGCCACCCCAACCTGGGAACACAGGGTATACTATCAGCATGTGCCCAGCGCGTTTCCCAGGGCGGGCATGGAGCTGCCCCAGCCCTCTTGTGTGGCATGGGCGCACACATCACAGGCCCAGTGCCACACCGCCGTCTCTAGTTTCCCTTGGAAGCTGAGCAGTCAGGCCTGTCGTTTCTGTTCCTAATCAAAGCAGTTGAGTAAAAGCCCCTTTTAAACCAGCTGCTGTAGAAACATCAGAACAGGAGGCAGTTGCAGGTGACCTCAAAGCCAGACCACTTTTAGTTTAGCAAAGGGAAGAGGAAGAGAAAGCCATGTTCACTCTTCCCTCCTGATTTGACTGAATGTTGTTATTACATATTGGGAAGCAAGTTATGTATATGCATTTTTCCTTTCTGACTTCATGAGTGCTTTTAAGCTTTTGGTTCTAGGTTATATTCAGAAACTACTTCCCAGTGTAATATGTCCTTGCCTGGGAAATACTTTCTGAGTATAATTCCCTTCCCAGCTACCCAAATGCTACAGAGAAATGTTTTCTATTTAGCCATCATCAGAGTTCCTTGTCTGTTGTGTTGACTTTTTGGCTTTTTGCTTGGTTAAGGATTTTGCTACAGGTGAGGCAGAGGGCCATCAGCCCTGAATAACACACAGGTCAGGCATTACAGAGGCATGGATTTCAAGCTGTTTGAAAATATTGTCCAATAGCCATAACTTTACTAGCCCTTCTATTATATGCTGCTGTTTAAACGTGGGAGCTGTTGAATATTCATTGGTGCCCGGGGTTTTGCTCTCCCATCTAGGTTCACTTTAAGGTAGATTGTTTCTTAGATTGTTTTGAGGCTTGTCCAGTACATCATAAATGAGATCGAGAGTGGACCCTGCAGTCTGGAGCCATTAGCTCCATCGAGGATATTCTCCAAGTTGTCCTCTGCTGCTGATGGAAATGGGAATGAAGTGAAGTGGTCTGAAAAACTGAGTCAGTCACATTTCTCAGCTCTGGGGGTCATTTACCAGTTCATTGTAGAAGAAATAATCAGGTAAGTAGAAGTTCATTTCCAGAGAAGGTAAACCCCACTTACCATCTCTGCATGATTTCAGTGGGAATTGATTATCACTAATCCCCAACTGGGCTAGAATAAATGTAAAGTTTGACCTTTTTAAAAAGAAAAGAGAAACAAAGAAAGTCTCAACACATTGAAAGGAATGGTAGAAAAGGAGCTAAAGGAGTCTCTTGACTCAGAAACGCCATGTCTCCATTGTAGCTTAGTCTCTTCTCACTAAAATTCCAGCATGGGCCTGAAAGAACTGTTTCATAAAGATGGGAGGAAGCCCCTTCAAAGGCGGGCACACAAGGAGCGAGTGCACGCACCTGCACCCAGGAGCTCTCTGGGCACGTGGGAGCTCTCCAGTCACACTGGGGCTGCTTGGACAAAACCAGCATGCCTTGCTGCACGTGTGTGTATTTTCACTGCTGAGAACATCCTTTTCCTTTGTTCTGTGCAATTTGAAAGTGGACATGGATTGTGAATGGGAGGCGTTTTACACTTGTCCCTTGGCAAGATTTTTTCTGGTGACTCTTCACCAGAAACTTCAGAGACAGGACT
This sequence comes from Prionailurus viverrinus, assembly GCF_022837055.1. NCBI lineage: Eukaryota > Metazoa > Chordata > Mammalia > Carnivora > Felidae > Prionailurus > Prionailurus viverrinus. Next base: position 60,601,380 of record NC_062571.1, read on the forward strand.
CTCTGAACTCTATTGACATGTAATAAAGTCTGGCCCTCATAACTTGCTTCTGAACTAGAAAAAACCCTGGGACCCCTAAATCATTCTGTTTTCTGCTTGAGTAAGAAAAATCCTTTTTATTTTTCTTTTGTAAAGTCATAAGCTGAAGAGAAGAAAATATGCACTCTTCTCCCCTGCTGCCTTCTGGTACCCATTGGTCAGAGCAGCTGTGGTTGGTCTACTCTTTACTTAGCACTTGATTGTACATGGAAACCAAGGACTTGGGGTGGAAGGGGGTGGATATTGGAAATAATTAGAGTGGTTTTTTCTCCTTCCTAAAAGTAGATTAGATACCTCGGTATTGTTGACCTTCTTGGCATCTTCCATTTACTTTAGATGGTAATACCTTCCTGCCTGAAGTGCAAGCCATCCAACCCAGAATAGTGCAGGCCTGAGAGCCTAGGCTGCAAGCTTAACTCTGGAGGAATCCAAAAGTACTTCCTGGCGGAAAAGGGGATGCTTAGATACCCACCACCTGTGACCATCATGCTCTTTGATGATCAGGTTTACCCTATCACTTTAATCCACATTTCCGATCTCCTTCCCTATTTGGATGAGTTGGACAGACTTTCCGAGAACTGGACAACATGAAAAGGTGCCCTTGCTTCTCTTTGCCTTCCTCTTTTCTCTCCTAGAATAACTCTCGCTTGTAACAAGCACACCCAAAGCCTGCAGGCTGAGTTAATCTCCCTGGGCTGATCACTGACCAAGCAGAGCCTCTTACTTTACCATTGTCTCAACATAATCAGTGCCAGAAAGATAGCCGTCTCCAGGGTAATAAAGCTGAGTTTTGCTTCTTGCTGTTTTTATCTGTACTTCATTTGTGACTTCAGAATCCTTGGAACTGAGGAGAGACACCAAAAAAGCACGATTATGGCTGCCTGATTTCCAGTGGAACTTCCCGGAAACCTCTTCTGTTGGAAGTTGAGTACCTATGATCTAAAATTTCCTGGAGAAATTTAGAAAATTAGATGACCTCTAAAAGATGTGCTCTCCAGCCCACCCAGCTGGCTCTCTCAGCTCCTGGTTGGCTATGTGTGTATTTAAGGATCAGTGCAGTAAATGGCATTATAAAGCGTCCCTTCCCCTCTATCCTTTTCTCCTCTTGGACACTGAAGGAAAAGACCAACAAGGAGGGTTAGACCTTTGGGTACCAAGGAAACTAACACCTTCCCAAATCACTCAAGCCCATTCAGACTGTTCTGAGGGATGTTCGTTGGACTTCAGCTATGGGGCAGGCCTGCCTGACGAGTGTGAGCTTCCCTGAGAGCTTTTGATTGGCTCAGCCCTCTGTTCTCTAGACTCCTAAGTACTGACTGCTTTGACTTCTGTGGTTATGTTATCGTGATATGTAGTCAAGGTACCAATATGTTCACAACCTAGGATCATGGTAAAATAGTGTGTTCTGGTTTTTTTTTTTTTTAACTGTTCAGAAAAAAAAAAGTAACTTAAATTACAAATATAAGATTAAAGTGAGTTTTCTAAGTGTCTTGTCTCTTTGCCCCAACATCAAGAGGACAATGAGTTTTGATATACAAATTGAGGGCATGCACAGATACCTTTTAAGATAATCTGATGTGAGAAAACAACATTTAGAGAAGTCAGGGCCAAATGGTGTGAATAATTATGGGACCCCTGGCAGACAGTGTTCCAAAGTGATACCTAATTTGGGAACTGGTCACCATGGCCTCAGCCTGCCCCATCCCAGCCTGAGCCTAGAACTTAGGTTTTCCTCTGCCTCCTTAGTGGGTGAGAGGACAGGTTTCCCCTGCATCCCCTTCAGTCAGTTTCAGGAGAGGTGAGCTCACATTCAGGAGCAATTTCCAGAGAAACTCCCAACAAACTACAAAAATGAAGGGAGTGGGGCAGAGTGCTTGGCTGTCTCAGTCGGTAGACGATGCAACTCTTGTTCTTGGGGTTTTAAGTTCAGGCCCCATGTTGGGTTTAGAGATTACTTAAAATCTAAAAAAAAAAAATTTTTTTTTTGAGAGAGCGTGTACATGAGGAGGGAGAGAAGAGGAAGAGAGACAATCCCCAGCAGGCTCAGCACCACCCAGCACAGAGCCCAACATGGGACACGATCTCACGACCGGAAGCATTGGCCATCTGGGGCAAAACTGCTTCTCCAGGTGAACCCATCCCTTTCTCTCCTTAAACAAAACCTCAGGGGGAGAAAAAGAAAATCTTGGAAGAAGGGTACAAGGTTATAAGCATGATGGACTCTACTCCCTCTTGCTTTACATTTGGGAGCTTTTAGAGGTCGTGCTCCTCCCTGTTTGACTAGACTCCCTGGATCTGTCAGCCTGTGATCTCAGTGCTTATACCTAGACTGAGACTGTGCTCCTGAGAGCTCTCTCAGACTGTTAGATATCAGGGCCCCAAGTGCAGAACTACGCTGCTAGAACTGGAGACCCGTCAGAGCCTCAGGTGCACCGGCATTTTGCAGGCGGGGAACCTGAGCAGCAAAAAGGGGGCCTCCTCACATTGGCTGAGACCACACTGGAGTTTCCTGCCGAACTACTAAGGACAGGGAGGGAGGAGCCCACAGAGACCAGGCCACTGGTCAGTTGTCACCAGCTAGGTTCCTGAGCCCAAAAGTGAGCAGAGGCTGGGCCTGGATTTTATGGGTCTCACCTTCAAACCAGTGTCAAGAAGGTTGGGGTCTTGTAGGGCATGCCCTTGGAAGACTCAGCACTGAAGTCACTGTGTCCTAGAGCGAGACTGGGCTTGGAATCCCTCTCCCTTTGAAACCTAGAGCTGCCCCACCATCAGCAATGACTAAGGGAGGAGACCTCTCTTCCCCCTGATTGGCTCTTGCCAATTAAGAGCATTTTATTAGGCTGCTAATTAAAGGCACTTCGTTAGCAGCGGGAGAGGCCGGGTGGGTGCCTGGTGAGATGGAGCTGAAGCCAGGAGAAATTGTTTTCCTCCCCCCGTGGAAGCCGAGCCTCTCAGGGAACCCTCTCAGTCCCCCAACGTTTCCTGCTGCGCCTGCCACACCCCTTGCTTTCAATTAGCAGCTCTGAGGGGAGTGAGGTCATTACCAAGCCCAGGTGGAGAGCTTCCCCTGCCTAAGGACACATGAGGCCCTCAGGTACTGTGCCAGTCTGTCCGGGCACCTTGTTTGGAGTGAGCCAGGGAAGGAGAGGCTAGGCCGCCCCAGGGCTTGTGTTCTCCCCAGTAACGAAAGGCCCACACCAAGGCTATTGCTAGTGGTCACCTGGTGAACAGGATGACCGGTAGCTTGGTCACATGGTGTGAGTCTCCACGCCCTCTTCCTCACCAAAGGCTCACTATGTTATTAGCAAGTGTAACCTTCCTACCGGTCACTTTGCAGGAGCTGCACCCACATAGACCCAGAGTGGGTCCGGGACGAGGAAGGGCTGATGGGTTTACAATCCCAGCCACACAGACCCTGAGAGGACTCTAGTCCTGAGCTCATCACACAGCTGAGGCACTTCCCCTGCGTGGTCCAAGTGAGCCTAGGCAAGCCCTCCAGCCTGGCTCTGACTTGGCACATGGGGGCTGGCATGCAGGGTCAAAGTTAGCCCCTCTCCGGAACCCTCCCTGTCCCGTCTTGCTGCCCTCTTCACCCCCTCACTTAACTGCAGAATTAGCACCAGCCTAGACTGGGAGGGCAGATTTATGGCTAGGCCTGCCTCCCTCCATTTAACCCAAGGCCGGCCCTGGCTCCAGACACTAAATTAGATTTTTGACAATTAGAGAGACTAATGGGCACATAGCCATCCCCAGAGCCAGATATCCAGCAAGGCCGTCCTTTAATATCCACCACTGCCCAGCCAGCTCCTCCTGGCCGACCTCCTCTCTTCCCAGGTGGGCATTTCTCTCCCAGGCCCTGTACCCCTCTGCCCGGGCTCTGCGTGCACCACTGAGGTTCCTCTGGTTCCTTCTCCCTTGATTTTCTTACCCCTCCCTCCTTCCCACCACTTGCCCCGTGCCAGCTCTATTCTGGGGCTCTGTCCCCCCCATCTCTCCATCTCCGCTTTCACCAGGGCCCATCCCTCTGCAATCTTTCCATCTGTGCCTAGCGGACTGCAAGCCCCTTGAGGGCAGGTGTTTGTGCCCTATCCGTATCCTACATGCTCAGCCACCAGTGGGTGCTTTAGTAAATGTTTCCTGAACCTGCCTCCCGCCCTCCTCCCCCTGAGCCCCTAGACCTCCAAGGCCACCCACCCTGCCTTCCTGGCCCCAGTCCCAGCCCTGCTTCTGGCCCGGCTCTGCCCCAGCGCAGGCTGGAGCCTCCTTCCCTGCCGCCCCTCAGCTCTGGCCAGTCTTGGGCTGGGCGGGTAATGAGATTGCAGTAAGTGGTGTTGGGGGGGGAAGCTGCTCACATTCACTCAGGCAGACTCATAGCTCTGTCAGGCTGATTGGTCCTGAGTGGAGACGCAAACGGCCCCCCACGGACACGCTGAGATTGGTTATAAAATTACAAGCATTTGTTCTGCTGTCAGTGGCCTTCCCTCCCTCCCCTCTGCCTGCCTGCCTGGGCTCCTCCTTGCCTGCCCCCCCAGCCCTATCTCCCCTGGGGTCAGCCCACACACCCTGAGGGACCCTGGCCAGGGGCCACCACAGCAGATGAGGCTGAGGCCACCAAGCTCCCCATCTAGGCAGGCCTTCTTGCCTTGACCCCAGGATGGTGAAGCTCAGGCTGGCCCCAGAGTGACCTGACCCTGTGCTCAATGTTTCCTATTCCCTGAGAGTGCGGATGGGGGCCCAGGGCAAATAGACCTTGGAATCCAGATGCTCAGACCCCAAGTATGGGAAGACGTCCTGAGGCCAGGCATCCCAGACAGCTGGTGCCCACAACTCCTGAGGTGACCCTGAGTAAGGGTAGGGGGTGTGTGGAGGGGGTAGTTGGAGGCCTTCCTTCCTGAAGATCACTGGGAGGAATCCACCTCTTTTCCCTTCGTGTGGCCAGTCCCCTGCCCGGTATCCTGACCCCATATAAGGACAAATCAGCCCTCAGGATAGTACCCCCCGCCCCCAGTCCCTGATACCTGGGACAGACCTAAGATCCAGTATGGCCCACTAGATCCCCCAGTGTTGTTACCCTATACAGGGTGAGTCCTCTTGGCCTGGCCCCTGCACTCACCCTCTAGGGCCAAGGATCAATGACCATGAGCCCAATTACTCCCCAAGCTGGTATGCCTTGAAATTCTATTTTGTGCTCTGGTGATACTCCCAGAGAGATACCTGCTCCTCACTGGCCTTGCTCACTTACCTGCCCAGTCCCTCTCGTGCCTCTTCCACCCTCCATCCTCCAATAACCTTGGCTTCCTTCCACCCTCAATCCTCCAACAAGGCCCCAGCCCCTGGCCCTTGCCTGGCCCCTCAGGGCCTCAGTATCTGCCTTCCTGTCTCACTATCCTGTCAGGAGGCATCAGGACATCCTATAGCCAGCGACGGGGTGCTGCAGAGGGGGATGGTTCCCTAGCTTGGACGAGGGAGCTTTTCGGGGCAATGTGTCCTGGCTGCTGGCTACAAGGTGCCTTCCTGCCATCCGTCATTCATTCTCAGCCCGGAATGTATTTGCTGTAATTACATCTTTAATTAGGGTGGTGATGGCTCATTGTTCACCAACAATGATGGATCAGATCCTCCTGCTTGCCATCCTCCCTCTGTCCAGCACCATCCAGGTCAGCTCTCCCCCAGCTCAGGTGGGGAAGAATGCAAGAACTTGCTCTCATCTCACTGAGGCCCGTGAGCTCCATTCCAGTAGTGATTATGTCCTTTTAGACCCCTGGGGATTCCCAAAGGACTGCTTAGACTCTGATCCCTCCACCCAGGGCTCTCTTCAAAAAGGCAATGCCACCGGTGTCTCCTTGGTCCAAACTGGCCAGGGAGGAGGTGCTCTGTTGCCCCTCTCCATCCCCAGGCTGGGCCCTGAGCCACCCATTCCTCATCCACATTCTGGCAAGCACAGAAAACCTTCCAACTCTAAGCTGTGGGACATGGGTGGGCATTCCTATCTCCAAGCTCTCCTGTGCATTAACCAGGTCTCCAACCAAGGCCTCCACTGCCACACGCTTACACTCACCAAGACCATAGGTTCAGGCCCAAGTCTGCACATGGTGGATGTTCGATGACTCAAATGAATGGATCAGTGAGGGGAGATGTGCTCTGGGAGGATGGGGCCTAGAGATCCTCATTGGAGGCCATAGGCTGCTTGAAGCCCAGGCTTCACAGAGGGGCCAGGATGGGCAGTTAAGGCCCAGGACTCTTGAGGAGGCCTTGTGGGGGTAAGAACCCTAATCTGGGCTAAAATTCCAGCCTGGCACCTTCTGGCTATTATATGACATTGGGTGAGTTCCCTAACCTATGTCTCAGTTCACTCTATAAAATGGAGATAAAAGCAGTGCCCTATTTCATAAGATGGCTGCAGTTTCATTGAGATACTGCACATAGAGTCCAGGCTAAGGTGGTAGCAGCTGCAGAGAACTCATTTCTGTTGTGGCACCAGGAGCTAGGAGGTAACCTCCATCTTGGTTTGGGGGAGGCCTCTCCCACTCCAGGCACTGTTGGGCACAGTGAGCAGGGCTGAGATAGGGTTGGTGTAAGGCGCACAGTAGTTGCTCAGGACGTGCTTGCTGATACAAATTGGCCAACCTCCTTTCAGAACTACAGGGCCTTTCCCCAGTGTGGTCAGAATCTGGTCAGAGTAGGGGTCCTGCTGAGGGAGGCCACCATGCCCTGGCCTGATACAGAAGGAGGGGCTGGAAGGGAGATCCTGGGGGCCTAGAAGGGGAGCCTAGCCTGTACCTTATCTTTAACGGTGCTGAGCTTCAGGGAGGGGAGAGCAGGGAGGGGAGACAGATGGAATCCACCCTCTGCCCCTTCTACCTGCCAGCTCTAAAATTCTATGACTTCCCTCCCTCCGTGGGGCCTTGTCTTCTTCCACAGAGCCTCCCTACTCCCAGGGGTGGCCCCCTCTGCAGTCCCTCTTCCCCAGTGACCCTCTCCACCCTGTAGGGACCCCCCCCCCCCCGAGGCTAACTCCAAGGCACAGGCAGGAACGATGAGCCGTACCTAGCGGTAAGTATGCGCAACATTACATATGTATATTGGAGAGTAAATAACCCCAAAAAGCGCCTTGTAAATAGACTCCGAGTTTATCCTTTATTAATGAGGCACCGAGTGCCCTGCTGTTTTAGAGCAGCGAGACTTTCATAATATCAAAACCTAAATTACACTTGCGTCTCTCATCCCAGAGACGAGCATCTTTAGGCTCTGTTTGCAGAGTGAGTAAGCAGGGATCCCTCCCTGCCTGCCTGGGATTTGTTGACCTGTTGCCTGGGATTTCACCTTTCTCCTGGTTGGAGGGAGGGTGGATGATGTGCACCCACACTGGAGTCCTCAGAGGGCTCTGTGTCTGAGGCTTCGGGGTCCAGTGGGTGAGGGCCACCAGGAATGCCGGCCTTCATTCTGTGTACAGAGTTTACAAGATCGAGGGGTAGCCTCAGGCTCTGGGGTTCAGAGGCCTGGGATGAGGCAGTGGACACTTACGGGCAGGCCCCGTGGCCAACTTACTCCCTGTCTCTCAGCTTCAGTTTCCCTGTGTGTAAAATGGGGACAGCATCTTCTTCATAGGCTGGTTGTGAGGAGTCAGTTAATGGGTCAGAGGTGGGGGTCCGTGCATAGTAGGTGCTTGGTAAATGTGAGCTGTGGTGGTGGTGATGTAGACCCAATTCGCTCCCTTCTTTTTTTTTTTTTTTTAATTTTTTTTCAATGTTTTTTATTTATTTTGGGGACAGAGAGAGACAGAGCATGAACGGGGGAGGGGCAGAGAGAGAGGGAGACACAGAATCGGAAACAGGCTCCAGGCTCCGAGCCATCAGCCCAGAGCCTGACGCGGGGCTCGAACTCCCGGACCGCGAGATCGTGACCTGGCTGAAGTCGGACGCCCAACCGACTGCGCCACCCAGGCGCCCCTTCGCTCCCTTCTTTAGAAGAGGACACCATTGTCTCCTCTTCATTTCCTGGATCAGACCACGTGTGGGGCCACGGAGCTCCAGCCGCATCCTGGCACCAAGGGCCTGTGCTGAGAGGGCATACCAGGGTCACCCCAGCATGATCAAGATGTGACCTGCCATTGCCCCCCAGCCCTGAGCTCAGCCGGGGCAAGGAGCCTGCACCGTCTTGGCCCCTGTGGTGGCCCAGGTCCAAGGCCCCTCTCGGGCCGCTTGGGGATTGTGCCCACCAGATGCCAGGCCTGAGCCAAGCCAGGCTAGGTCGGCAGGTGGACAGGCAGGCGCTGTGTGGGCAGGATTTACAGCCTGGCCGGCCAGGCTCCTGGTGCTCTGGTGGGCGTCATGTCGAATCTGTCCCATTATATGGACAGTTGAGTTTAATAGTCATTGTGTGCTTGCTCAGAGCCCAGCAAACATCGCGGGGCGACACCCCCTCCATGCGAGCCGCCCGTTCCCCAGCCACACGGCCCATCCGTACAGTAAATTAAAAATATGAATCACTTCTCCCCACTGCCTCCCCAAACGCTCATCTTGTCAGACTCTATGTTGCCTTCATTTGTATTACCTTAATTTAATGTTAATTATGGTCTTCATTTACAAGGAACAAGCGAGCCCTGCTCTGCCAGGGGACCTTGCCCCCACCCTCTCCCCCTCAGCCCAGGAGGGAGAGGCTGGGGGAGAAGGGGAATTTGGGGGGCTACAAAAGAGTGAAGAAAGGAGTTAGGGGGGTGGGTGGGAGATGAGATCGGGTCCATCAGCGGCTGGTGGCCACTCAGGGAGGGACTAGGAAGACTCCCCACCTCCACATACCCTGTCTTCAATCATTTATTCATTCAACAGCTATTTATTGAGCACCTAATATGTGCCAGACAACTGGGGACTAGCAAGATTGGGGAAGGAGATGTCTCCCTCCCTGATAAGGGCTAATGGCGTCCCCTACACCATCCTGAAGTGAATATGCCAAAAGGCAGCATCAGGAACACATTTTCCATGCCCCAGGTGAGCTGGTACCTGAGCCAGCCAGGGGGCATAGGATATGGGCAAGAGATGTTCTCGCCCTTCCAAACTCACCTCTTGGCTACCAGTGCCATGCCTACCCCAAACTGCTTCGCACCCTTTTCAGACAGGAAGTTCTTTCTGGAGTCTTTCCTGAATCCCTCTTGCTGCAAATCAGCCTAGGCTCAGAGCCTGAGTAGAGCCAGGAGTGGAAGGGTGTCTCCCCGGCTACACTGTCTGGAGGGTTGGAAGGAAAGCATCATGAGGACCACCACCCATCATCCCACCAGCCACCATCCCACCACCAAACATCACCTCTACCACCCCAGGACCCCCACCATCCAGCCCCGCAGACTTGTCCAAAGTCCTTGGGTCTGAGAAGTCTGGGAGGCCTCAGAGCAACCATGTGGCTGTCCCTGCACTGCCACACTCTGTCAATAGGACACACAGTCACACACAAGCCTGTAGAGCCTGCAAGGGGCTCAGTAAATGTTGGTGGCTGATGTCACACATGTGCACACAGGGAGCTGGCAGAGGGCCACCTGCACTCAAGCTGCCATTAACCACGAACCAGCCCCTCCCCCCAGCACATGTCTCCTCAACTGGGGAAGAGGATCTCCAGCTGGGAATAGCTGCTTGACAGATGAGGCTGTTCTGAGTGTGTGTCTGCATGTGTGTCCGTCTCTGGGGAGCTTTGATCCACACATAGGGGCATGTGTCCCTCCAGGTTCGGTGTGCCCCTTGGGTTCGTGTGCCCGTTTGTATGTGCAAGAGCGTGTGTCCAGCAGGACCACAAGCCTGTGTGCGCGCCTGTGCTCATGCACACGACACCCCGCCCGCCCCCCGCCCCCCGCGTCCGCCCCGCCTGTCAACGGCGCTGATGACATTGGCGCAGAGGAAAGTGATGACAAATGCCCGTTATCAGCGAACGAGGCCGATGACAAATGGGCGGGCGCCCGAGCAGCCCCATTACGCTGTAATAACAGAAGATGGATGGCCTGGCGCCCCCCCCCCCCCACCCTTACCCCCTGCGCCGGTAACGGGAGCCGATCTGGCTCCGCCCGCCCGGGAGGGAGCCATGCTACCCGCCTGGCCGCCAATCACGAAGGGCCCGAGCCGCCCAGGCCTAGGAGCCAGGAGCCCACGCGGCCGCCCGCGGCGGAGGAACAAAGCGGCGAGCTCAGCGGGAGCGCTAGGCGCACTGGGCAGGCCTGCCGGCGGCCAGGACACGCAGCTGTGCACACACATGGTCCGCACACGCGCCAGCCGCCTGTGTCCTTGCACAGTGCACCTGCAGCTCCTGTCCAGGCACAACCCCCACCTCACAGGACCAGAGACGCATGTTTTTGTGCCATGCATGGGCATACATCTGCCATCCAAATCTGGGTGCATACCCACCAACATAAATCCATGCACCTGTGGTTAGTACACACGCCTACAAAAACAACACTTACCTCCGTGCACATGTATGCCCCCAACATGCCTGTACATCCATGGATATGGAGGTATGTGTACACATAAGCAGAAATGCTTGTTTGTGGACACAACCCCTACATACAAGCTCTGCGCACACAATTCAGGGTTTCCAGACACACACACACACACACACACACACACACAGCTGTAACAACAAATATTAACTGAGCCCCTACATGTCAGCTAGGTACTGTGGAATTTACAATGATGAATATGACATCATCCCTGTCTTCCAGAATTCTAAGTCTATGAGAGGCAGCAAATGGCTATGAATCAAGGCAGAAGATGATTTGTGCTTTGACCCAAGTACTTAGTTGTGACGTGAGATCTCCAACAGAAAAATCAGAAAAGTCTTCCTGGAGGAGGTAGCTAAAGGAAGAATGATTTCTCAAAAGGAATTGAATTCTGTTTAAAAAAAAAAAAAAAAAGGTATGAAAATGGGAACCTGTAGGGAGTGTTTGGGGCCGAGGAGTCTAAGGGGCCAGGAGTGCGGGCAAATGGCACTGGGTGAGTGTCAGCGAGAAGTGAGGAGACTTGTCATCACATAGACAAGAGTCAGGAGGCTGCAGTTGGGAAGAGCCTGGAGGCTAGAGGGCCAGCAAGGAGGCCGAGGCAGGTCCACATGAGGGACCTGTGAGGCCTAAGTCAGCACCAGACATAGAAAAGGGGAGGGCAGGGGCACCTGGCTGACCTGGTCAGAAGAGAATGTGACTCTCAATCTCTGGATTTTGAGTTTGAGCCCCACGTTGAGTAAAGCGATTACCGAAAAAAAAAAAAAGAAAGAAAAAGAAAAAAAAAAGAGAGAGAAAACCAAGAGGTCAATGAATGGGAAAGGGCCAGCCAGGGACAATTTTACAGGCACATGAACAGTGCAGTCCCAGGGGGCCCTGCATTTAGAAGGGCCCCGTGCTTGGTTTAATGCTGTCTTGAAATTCTTTATAATTTTATAATAAGGAGTCCGAATTTTCATTTGGCCATGGGGCCCCAAAATTATGTAGCCAGTGCTGGAGCTAGGCTGATCAAGTAAGACAGTATAAGAAGCAAGTTTGATATGTGAGAGTCTGGATGTGGATTGAGGGGCTGAGGTGATGGGTAATGATTAGTGTCTCTATCCCCAGAAGTTGGTGCCTTGCATCTGCCTCTGCTCATGCTTGGTTCTGCTCCCTGGGGAATCCACTCACCAGACACCACAGACATACCTATTCTGTGTACTCCCTTCGCTAGACTATAAGCTCCCCAGTGTTGCCCCTATGTCCCCAGGTCACCGCACATGGTTGCCACTCAATACCTGTTTGTTGAAGGAATAAGCGATAGCGTGAATGAACGAGCACACACAAGTCCATATATGTACACCCACCGCGAGTCTGGTCCCCAACATGAGGGGTACATGCAGGCCCATTCCCCATTGCTACCACCCAATACTTCCTCCAGGGTTGTTCTGTTACCCTGTGTCTACTCTGGGGAAAGAATGCCCTTGCCTCAGTGGCCTCCTCACTGGGTGTCTCCCTTGCAAACAAAGCAGGGCAGGAGTTCAGGATGAGCTGATGGGGCAGGAGCCCAGGATCCTGTAGTGACCGGGAGGGAAGACGCTATGATTTGGAGCCAGAGGATATGAATTCAAGTTTCAGTTCGTCTCTCTGCTGACTATGCTTCTGAGCTCCAACTTCTTCATCCACAAAATGGGACTATAAGGTGGAAAAACATTTATATAGGCACCTTGATGCCAACAGAGATTATTAGGGGAGATTTTTCTATCAGGTCAGGTATTGAGAGAATTACTTCCTTCCTTTCAACTCTGGGGTTCCTGAGGTGTCAAAAATAGACTGGGGACCCAGAGGATGACCCAGGTGACCTCAAATAGGAGGAGGGGAGTGGCCAGACTGGGAGAAGAAGGCTTTGGTCCACTATCAATAGGAACCAGATGTGGTGCCTGGGTGGCTCAGTCAGTTAAGCGTCCGACTTCGGCTCAGGTATGATTTCGCGGTTTGTGAGTTCGAGCCCCGAGTTGGGCTCTGTGCTGACAGCTCGGAGCCTAGAGCCTGCTTCTGATTCTGTGTCTCTTCTCTGCCCCTCCCCCACTTGTGCTCTGTCTATCAGAAATAAATAAATGTATAAAAAATTAAAAAAAAAAAAAAGGAACCAGATGACCTAGGAATTGAGACACGGACGGGCCCCTGCTTCCCCAGCCCACCTGCAAGCAGGGACACAGGCCGAATATGAGGTGTCCCCAGGACTGAAGTAAACACCCTCGCTTTGGGTAGCTTGGAGTGAGGGGAGGCAGAGGACATCTCCAGAGATATGGGCCAAGGGAGGGAGCTAGGTGGAGGTGGTGGAGTAGAGGGCACCCCCTCCCTATTTTCTGCACTTTCTCCCTATTTCTCTCCCTGGGAGAGAAAGGCAGGTGCCCTGCCTTCTGCCTGACAGGAACTGACCTGCTAACTTTAGCTTCCCAACGTGTGACCTACTCCTGTCTACAGAATAGGGGGAGTGGGAAGTATTTCCCGGACAGGGCACCTGTCTCCTTCACCCTCATATGACCCATTTTGGGTCTCTCTAGTACGTTGAGGTCCCTCCTCCCCTTTTCCTGTTTCAGCTGTGTTAACTGTCACCTTTCAGACCCATCAAGAGGCCCTGGGGAAAAACCCAGCAAGGAGACTGCAGTGAGAGGCACCAGGATTAGAGAGAAAATGACCGCTAATGGGCCTCGTCCCTCCTCCCTTACCAGTTCACGTTTTCTGTAGCGTTATTGACCCGTCATTAGTTATCCGTCCAAGGTCGCTAGGCCTGGCCCAGCTATAAATCATGGCGGCTGGAGGGGGCCTACAGGCAGAGCGACGGCTCCGGGATGCAGGGGAGAGCTCGGCCCCCAGCACAGCCCAGAGGAGTCACAGATTGCCCAAGAGCTGGGAGAGCTTCCGCTGAGAGGTTAGGCCCCTCTTCCTACCCACCCTAGCCACCCTCCTCCCCGCCCCCCTCCACTCGCCCCTTCCATTTGCTTTCCCCAGCGTCACCTCTCCCTCCATCGCTCTTTTCTCCTCTCCTCTTTTTCTATTTCCTCTCAAAGCTCAGCTACAAGGTTGGGGAGGGATGGGGAGGGTACTGGTTCCCTCTTACTGGTCGTCTCACCCCACCTGGTCTCCCAGTTTATAGCTTCCAGTAGCAAGGACAGAACTCACCCAGGGGGAAACTGAGACACAGAATCCGGACCAGAGGTGAGTCTGGGAAAAGGGTCCCCAGCATACCACATTAAGGTAACCAGTCCCGGATCTTGCTCCCTGCCGGGTGATGGGGAGGGTCTACCCACCCGTGGAGGGGCACTAAGCCACATCCCCCAAGGCATCCTCTGGAGGAGGAGGGAGGGGCTGCGTAGCGGCAGCGCATTCCGGACCCTTCCAGCCCCAACCTCCTACTCCCCTTCCCCGACCTGGGAGAGAAGCTCCACTAGGCGGTTCCTCCCCGCACCTGGCGCACTCTCTGCCACACCCCCATCCCGGCCTTCGCTCACCGCAGGGCCGCTTCGCCCGTCCTCTTCGTCGGTCCTCGCGCGTCCTCTGCTGGCCTGTTCTGGGAAGTGCGCCCGTCGACCTCAATACCTGTCCCATCCCTCCCCCTATACACCTGGCAGTAGCGGCCCAGCCCACACCAAGGCTCCGCTCTCATGATACCCATTTTTGGCGACCCCCCTGTCCCTGAAGATGACCCCTGGAGCATTCCTGTGTCTCGCCATCCCTGTGCGTCAGAGCAGCCCTTCCTTTTCCAGATCCCAGAGAGGCTTGATTGTCTGTTCCTATCGGGTAGAGGGAGTGAGGTCCAGAAAGATAGAACTTGAAACATGGAGAAGAGAGCCTTCCTCTTGCCTATGGAGCCAGGCTCTGGAGGGATATCTGTGGTCTGAGTCTGTACTTCACAGTAAAAACTGAAGCTGCATAGTTGCATAGTATAGATTGGGCAGCAAGTAGGGCTTCTCTAGGGCATCTTCCTGGAGCCTTCCTCCTTTACTTGATTCTGCAGCTTCTGTATGCACTTGGGTGGTGGAAGGCTAGGGAGGCCCTCAAGGTGGGGGTGGGGAACCTTGGCTCTCAGAAGCTCTGAGGTGGGGGCTGCAGTCCTTGGCCCCTTAGGTGAGAAACGAGCTGCCCAGCGCTCCAGGACTGTTCTCCGTCAGGGAGAAGAAGGGCATGGCCTCTGAGGCCTTCTCTCCTCAGGTCAGACACTAAGGGTCCTAGGCTTTCTCCCCATTAGGCAGCTTGAGGGGAAGAGGAACAGGCCAGGGGGGTGATTCCTTTCCAATGGGTGTGTGGTCTAGCAGGTACGTAGGGTGGCCTGACCAGAGGCCCCTGTCAAACTGGCCCCAAAGTGCTCCCAAAGTCCAAAGTCCATTGAGTCCAAAGTCACAGTGATGAGAGAGGATTTCTCAGGGGAAATCTGGAGCTGGGGGAAGGTGGTGTCTCAGGCCAGTCTAGGCACCCCTCAAGCCCTGTGTGGAGCCCATGTGGAATCAAATCAGGCATGTGTGGGGCTGACAGGTAGAGATCAGGTATGTGCATGGACATGTGTGGGGACCACGTGTCAGGAATGTATAGGGATATATGTGAGCTATAGAGCCAGAACCCCTGCTTCTAGCAGGATTAGAGCTTAGAGTCTATGTCCCCCATACCACTGGTTCTGGAGGTTAGAGGTCAGGAGCTCCCATCTCAGGGCAAGTGGGCATTTGCTGATTCAGAACTCCAGGTTTCAGGGCCATGGGCTATGACTGTCAGCATCAGTATTAGGAACCCTCCACATACTGAAAACTTAGGTCTCTTTGCTTTAGATGCGTGGGAGAAGGAGAGAGAGAGAGGGAGGGAGGGAGGGAGGGAGAGGGGGGAGAGAGAGAGAGAGAGAGAGAGAGATTAGAAACCCCAGTGAGATCCAGCTACAGCCACTCCCAGAAAGGAGTTCAGGAAACCGAGGAGCAGAGGAGCCTCTCTGCTCCTCCCCCACTCACACTCTGTCTCTCTCTCTCTTTATCAAAAATAAATAAACATTAAAAACAAAACCAGAAAACTCTGGGATGGGAAGGGAATCTCTGTCTGCAATTGCACTGAATTAGCCTGCCCCTACCCACATCTTGGAAGGCTTTGCCTGAGCAAATTCCATAGAAGTTCCTCCTGTCAAGGACCCTTTGCTATGAGAGGTGAATCCCTGCTCCTCATAACCCTGGGGTTCAGGCTCCACCTTGCAAGAGTCACAAATTTAAATGTTTGCAAGGGTTGGATCCCAGGTAAAGCAATAGGGAGATGTGATGACTTTGGCAGCTGGGGAGCAGCTCCAGTCAAGTGTTGATATGTGGGAACATGGGGGGAGAGAAATGGCATTGGGATAGAGACCCAGACCTCTTCCAACTTTATCTCCCTCCTTCCCATCATAGGAGTCTCCTAAGACACCCTTCCCCTAAGTCTGTGTATTAGCTTTCTATTGCTGCATAACAGATTTTCACAAATTTAGCCCCTAAAAACAAAATCCATTAATGGTCTCAGCTCTTTAGGCTGGAAGTCCAGGAAGACTCAGCTGAATTTCCTGCTTCCAGTCCCACACAGCCCAAATCAAGGTGTTGGGCCAGGCCGAGTCCTCACCTGGAAGCTCTGGGGACGATCAGCTTCTTTTTTTTTTTTTTAATTTTTTTTTTTTAATATTCATTTATTTTTGAGACAGGGAGAGATAGAGCGTGAGCAGGGGAGGAGCAGAGAGAGAGGGAGACACAGAATCCGTAACAGGCTCCAGGCTCTGAGCTGTCAGCACAGAGCCCCACGTGGGGCTCGAACCCATGAACCATGAGATCGTGACCTGAGCTGAAGTCGGATGCCAACAGACTGAGCCACCCAGGTGCCCCGGGGGGAGATCAGCTTCTATGCTCATTCTCACTGTTGGCAGAATTCAGTGCCTTGTGGTTATAGGACTAAGGTCCCCTTTCCTTGCTGGCTGTCAGCTAAAGGCTACTCTAAGTTTCTCCACAACTCTCCCTGGTCCTTGCACGCAGCCCCCTCCATCTTCAGAGCCAGCAAAGGTGTGTTGACTCCTCATGCTTGGACTCTCTTTGACTGCCCCTTTCTACTAGCCAGAGAAAACTCTGCTTTTAAAGGTCTCATGGGCTTAGCCAAGGCTCACCCAGATCATCTCCCTTTTGCCATATAAGGTAATATTACCACGGGGAATAATACCTCGTCATAATTGAAGGCTCCACCCACCCTCAAAAGGGAGAGGGTAAAGGTCACTGAGGTCTTCCTTAGAATCCTGCCCACCACACCCAGCCTCCAGGGGGGGTGAAAGCATCCCTCACTCCTGGTCCCAACCCCGATGACTTCCGAGTGACACCCTGGGCTAGTCACCACCCATCTCTGCTTCTCAGTTTCCTCATCTGTACAATAGGGCAAGGAGCTGAATACAATCTAAAGCCCTCCCAGGGCCCCACTGAGAAGAGCAGGCCTGCATTCCCCTCCGGGCAACCCTGCTGCAGGGTTTGGGAAAGGGCCTCACCGAGGAAGAGCAGTAGCTGGGGCAATCACACGGCCCAGCCAAGGTACCCAGTTTCAGAGGGCCAGCCGGCCAGCCGCCCAGCCGGCCTAGGCTGTAGGGAAGTGGAGGCGTCACTTCTGCTGGTCAGAGGCCAGAGGCCGGGTCCCACTGGAGTCTGCCCAGGGCAAGGTGGCCTGCACCTAGTCAGCAGGGGTGTGGGGCCAAGGCCAGGTCAGACAGGCAGCGGAGCCTTCTCCTCCCCCCACCTCTCAACTGGAGCTAGCCTTCAAAATCCATCTCCCAAATCCATCCTGTCTTCCCTCTTCCAGGCCTCTGGGTCTCCAAAGGGGCCTCTCAGAGTCTTCCGGCCCCTCCCACCTAACGCTACCTGGCAGGGGGGAGTCGATCTTCATCCACACCCTGGACACTCTGGGCTGTTCCTGCGCAGGAACCAGCAGGGGGCCTCAGGAGCCCCTCATCTGAGAGTCCCAGTCAATCACCCTGAATCTCCCCCTCCCACGTCCCCACGGTAACAGAGGCACCTCTTCTCCCAGGCTCTCCTCCCCCCCTCCCCAGGCTGTGCTTTCTTTTCTGCTTTCTTTTCGGGGGTCCCCACCCCCTCAGGCTCCCACCAAGGCCTGGCCACGGGGCTGGAAGGAGCCCTGCTCAACTCCATCCAAGCGCGGGAGCTGGGTGAGAGGCGGGGAAATGAATATTAATTTATCATGATTAGGCAAATCCGGCAGGGAGAGCCGATTCCGGAGGAGGCTAAAAAGATGAATTTCAGCAATAAAATTAAATAAGGACGGACGGGCAGCCCCTCCTCCCTCCCGCTTTGCTGATCTCTCTCTTTCTTACAATTTATGAGGCCAATTATGAAGATGAGGTTGGAAGTTCCTGGAACTTCACTAAATGCAAACGGCGGTCCCTGCTGTTCCCATCAAATTAATTAACCGCGCGCTATTGATGGCCGCTCAAGGCTGACGCAGGCGGCCCGCCCTGCGGCCGCCTCCACGGACACGAGGACCCAGAGTCCAGAGCCAGCCAGGGCCCCATCACGTTCTGCAGTCCCTGCCGGGCACTACAGGGGACTCCGCGGACCGCCCTTCCAGCCCCCAGGCCCTGCCTGAGCCCTTGACAACACAGGGGCGTGCTAGGGAGGGAGGTCTACATCACTGCACACACCCACACACACGTGGGGCTGCCCACACACATACAGATACAAAATCCCGAACTCGTAGTACACAAACATGGGCCCAGAATGCACATTAGACACTCAGGGGAATGAACATGGAGTCGAACAGCCTGGGGCTCAGCTTCTGCACTGACCCCCAGTGTGTTCCCCTGGGGCTTGTCGAGGCCCCGGTTCAGACAATGGGGATGAAGCCTGGCCCAGAGTCCAGGTCAGCTTTGGGTCTTTGGCCCTGAGGACCCCCCTGTTCCAGGGCTCAGAAGCAGGGCTGCTCAGTGGCTCATGGGTTCTGGAAAACTAGCTGGCTGGTGCCTGGAATGAAGGGCAGAATGGACATGGGGCTAAATAAAGGTTTTGTGGCTGAGCCCAAGGCTGAGAGTAGCTCCCGAGTGTCTGCAGAGTCTGGGTAGCAGCAGGTGCCCCAACAGCTATAGCTTCCATGTGAGGCTCATCTCTTGAGATGGTGGGAGGGGCTGAAAGGGGCTCTCCTGTTGGAGTGAAGAAAGGGAGTGAGGCCAGTGTCTTCTCCATGTTCTGGTCCCTAGTCCTGGCAAAAGGCAGCCCATCCCATTTAAAGGGACAGGAATCCCATAACTATCCTGGAAAAGCAAAACAAAGGGCCTGGGTTCTCCATTCCCAGCCCTTGATACCTGGAGGGTAGGACATGGCTGGACTTGCCCACTTTGTCATGTCCACTTCAGGCCAGGAGGCTCTTGGCCCTGTGCCCACACCTGTACCCCCCACCCCCACCCCCACCCCATGAGCATCCAGAACCCAGGAGGAGAATTTGGCCTTATCTTGTTCCACTTTCAGTGCAAGTCTGGGACCAAGGCCAATGTCATCCCACCCAGGCCCTGGGAAAAGATAGGGCGTGGTGGGGTTGGGACAGAGCAGCCCAGAGAGATCTGTATCTTGGGCACAAAATGTCAGAGGGAAACGGAAATTAAGGAAGGCCACACTGAGCAGGTGGCAGCCAATTGGAGAGGGCTGGGGCCCAGGGCTTTGCCTGCCATCTGACCCTCCCCACCTCCAGGCATGTGAGGCTCCCACCCTTCCCCACACCCCAGCTGCGCTTGCAGGGGCCTCCTGTGCCTCACGGCAGGTCCTTCCACTCACTAGAAAGGGAGAGGCCAGGACACGCCCAGTCTACTGACTCTCCATATTGTTGCGGTAACAAATCACCACACACTCAGTGACTTTGAACAACACAGTTATCACCACACAGCACTCCTGTTAAGGAGTCTGAGGCAGGTCTCACCAGAATAAAGTTGAGGTGTTTCCAGGTCTGTGTTCCATTATGGAGGCTCTAGAGTAGACTCTGTCTTCTCACCTCTTCCAGTGTCCAGAGGCTGCCCACATCCCTTGACTAGTGCCCCTCTATCTTCAAAGTCGGAAACATCACATCTCTCTGACCTTCCTTCTGTTGTTACATCTCTCTGTGTAGGTTTTCTGCTAAGGACTCATAATTAGATTGGGCCCACAGGATCATCTCTTCTCAAAATCTTTAACTTTAATCATATCTGCAATGTCTTTTGCCAAGTAAGATAACATACTCGCAGGTTCTAAGTTTTAGGATGTAGACGTCTTTAGGGGACCATTATTCTGCCTACTGTACATGTGATCTGGCCAGGGACAACTCTGGCTCTGAGACAGAGTGACGACAGCTGGGATAGGGGTGAGAAGCAGGCTTGTGGGCCCTTCTCCTCCTCCTTGGGACCAGATGGTGATTGGGTGGTAGTTTTGGGGTACTCAGTTGCTAGACAGGATGCCAGTTCCCACCAGGGCTCCAAAATTCAGTCTCCCTTTCCGGCAGAATGGGGCACTGGGCTGCAAGCCTACCCAGAAACCAAGTTCAGGCTCTGAAGTACCTGGGGATCCTTCTAATACACTTTTTGCTTAGCTTGGACTCGGAAAACCAGCCCCTCCTCCAAACTGAGCAGCCTTTCTCCAGATAGAAACGCTTCCCTCAGCTTTTCTCCCAGGCTCCTGTGTCAGACTGAGTGGCCAAGAGGATACCACCTCCAGAATGGGTCTCTCTGGAGGGTGTGGGTGCTCTTCCTTCTTTCCCAATTTCCTGTTGTCCTTGCCAGGAGGTGGGACAAGGAGTTGACTTGGTTTGAAGGTAATCTTTGGAATTCTGAATCTCTTGGGAGGAGGTTGAGGGGCCAGGTCCCTGTTTTCAGACACAGAAGGCAGCACTATCCTTCTCTGTAGTTCTGGGGACTTTCTGTGTATGGGAAGTGGTTAATTGGCCAAGTCACCTGGTGACCCACTGGTTCCCTCTTGCAGCCCTGGAGGCCCTATTACTGTGGGCCCGGACAGAATGCCAGGGCATTTATGTGGGAAGCAAAAGGAGAGAAGCAACTTCCACATTTGGACCTGGACACTCCAGGCTTTGGGTTTCTGCCAGCTCTGACCCTTGCTGGGAATGATGGCAGACATTGGGGGCCTAGTTCAGAGTAGACCTGGCAGAGCTTGCAAGCAGGGTCCAGAAGCAGCCTAAGGGGCCAGGAATTTGCCTGGTGTATTCATTCCGGGCCCCAGTCAGCCACACCTCCCTGGGAATAGAAGCTCCAAGGGACTCACCCCTCACAGAGGCTTCTAGGCCTTTGACGTGGCTGTCTCTGGTTGGTACTAAGCTGTGAAAAGGGTTCCCAGACTCCATGAGCTTTAGATTCCTTCCCCAGCATGCCCCGTGCAGGTGGGGCCCCAGGGCTTGGACTTGAGTTCTGAACTAGAGTCGGGATCCCTATGCCGGGATGCTGGCATCCCCTGACCGAAATCAGGCCAACAAAGGCCAGCTCTGAGACTCTGCAAGTTACTGACAGAGACACAGGACTTAGTACCTGCCCCCCAGCCCTGCCTCCCAGCCAGCACACTCAGGCTTGCGCCCATCTCTTCAGTTTCCAAACCCCCCGTGCCAGGAGGCCTCTCCAGGCCCCTTGCTGCTCCTCCCAACACAGCCACCTCCTCCAGCCCTGTGCACATTATTCTTCATAGTTGGTATGTCCAAACCTTCTTCCCCACCCCACCACTCCCCTCACCAAACTCTCCATTCTGCGAGGTCCAACCTCCAAGTGCCATCCTGGTCCAACCAGCTGGACTTGCTCCTATCCCCTCTATCAAACTGAGCCCCTTAGCCCGACTCCCAGTCCTCCACCAGCCTTGGCATACAGCATCGTCTCTAGAGTAGGCTCTTTAGTTTTCTCCAAACAGGCAGGCTATTTCCCTGCCAGCCTTCCCCTCCCCTCCACGCAACCTCGTCTGACTGCCTCAGCACTGCTGGTAGCACAAGTCACCAGTTCCTAGTAAGTCTTGTCACCTTTGTTTATGTCCTGATAGCCTGTTCTAGGGCAGGGCCCACAAGAGATGCTAATGCGGAGACAGGCACTCCTAATGCCTGACTCCATGAATTCTCCCTTTTACCCGTCCATCTCTGCCCCCACTTCTGAGCTCAGGAGTGGACTTAAGCCAGCCCTTCTGGAGAGCAGTTAACTTGCCTGTCTGGGCTCCCATTTGGCTCCCATCTCCATCCCTGCCCGGGTTGAAGGCAGGCAGGGACTGCAGCAGTTCACAGACACCAAGCAGGCTGAATGTCAAGTGCACTTTACTGGACCCCTGGGCCTTCAAATACTATCCTCCCCAAGCCTGGTCACCCCGTCCCCACACCTCCAGCTGCACAGGAAGCGGGCTAGGGGGAGGGAGGACATGTGAAACGGCTTGTTCTCTTGCTCCAAAGGGTCTTAGGTGATGCTCAGCTACAGCTGCTTGCCCCTCCCCTGCAGCCCCCATCCTGCCCCCAGCAGAGAGACCCTCCTTGGGCAGGGAAGTGGGGGTGTCTGGGCCTTCAGCACAGGAAACTGGCTTCACACCAGCAGCTGTTCTTGCTTAAAATGAGGCGGGGGGGGGGGGGGGGGGGGGGAGGGGAGGGAGGGCGTGTCCAGAACTCCACCAGAGGCAGTGGTGAGGCAGAAGGCCAGCAGTCTGCTCTTGTTGAGGAGAGGGCTGGACAGAACGTGGGAGCCAGGCTGGCCCTTTCCCTCAGGCCCAGGCTGTTGAAGTAGTGAGGTTCAGCCCACTAAGGCTGGAGACAAGCACTGGATGGCCAGGTGGGGCAGTCCCCCTTCCCCCCAACCACGGGTCACCAGTCCCGCTCGGCTGGCTCTCGGTAGGGTAGGCCTAAGAGCCTGAAGACATCCTTCTCAGTGGGAGTGGGCAGCACTCGGCCAGGCCCCACCTTGCGGCCTCGGCTGTCCCGGACCACAGCGGTGCTGAGGGCATGCTCCGACAAGCTCATGCTCTTGGTCTTGGCCAGAGCCCGCATGGAGCGGTTGAAGTGGGCAGAGCCAGTGAAGTAGAGCAGGGCGCAGGCAAACTCGCTGTAGGGCACAACGATGATGTCCAGTCGTCGGTGCCGCCGCCCCGGCCCTGGGAGCTGGCACACACCTAAGTACTTCTGCTGCTGGCCGTTCTCCTCCTGGCTCACCAGGTCATCCGTCAGGAACCCTGGCGCAACACGGGAAGGCTGCTGGGAGGGCAGGGAGCCAGGCTTGGGCTGCCCCGTCCTCCCAGGTCTCTCCTGTTCATCCCTGGTTCCTCCATTCCCTGCGCGTGAATTTCTTTGCTGGGCAACCTTGCCCTCTCTGCACCTGCCTCCTTAAAACATGCATGGCCATTCCTCCCCATGTCCCCTGCAGCGTCACAGAAAGGTGAGATCAAGCAATTAACCTGCGGGCAGTATTGAGGACCTATTACTAAGTGGAGGGGTGGTGGACTGTTTCATCTCTGCCCTGAACTGGCTCTGGCCACAAGGGAGAGGTGGCACTCTCACGAAGCCACCTTCCCCTGCTTCCTGCCGAGAGCTTGCAACTCTGAGGCCCTCCCTCCTGGGGGTCGGCTAGCCTCGCCCTGCCTGGAGCCAACCTGCTCACCCAGAGATGGAGCTTATACCTTGCTGCCGAAGGCTGTCAAGGAGGCGACTGAAGACGCCCTGGTGAGACCTGCCATCCGGGTGAGTGAGCAGCACATCCACATCACCACAAGTTGCCTTCCCGCGTCGGTAAGAACCACATGCCACACACAGCAGCCCAGGGGTGAAGGCCTGAGCCGATTCCCGGACCTGAGAAAGAGCAGAGGGGCAGGGGGGAGGGCCTGTGGGCCTCAAGCCCTGCAAGGAGTTCGTCCCCCTTGACAGCACAAGAGCCTTCCCCGACCCAGGAGCCCACACTTCTGGCTTATGCCCCGAACCAATCCCTGGTCGCATCACACGAGCCTGAGGGAAAGACTAAAGGAGGAGATGTCGGAGATCGACCCTGGGGAATGGCAGTTCTCCAGCTTCCCTAGGACAGAAGAGAAAACCTCGTGCTCATACCACCAGAGGCGGCCTGAAGAGGGATCTAAGAGGTGTATGCTCTGATTCTGAGGAAAGACACTGATCTTTCCTCCTGGAGCTCTTTAAAAGCGGAGAGACACCCTTCTCTTGGCCTCGGCCCCAAACCCTATGCCTGGGTATGTCTGCTTAGGACAAAGGGCCAGGTGCCTGGAAGCCCTCCAAGGCCTGGTATGGATTTGGAGCTTAGAGCAGAGTGTGAGTTGGGGCTTGAGGCTTCATCAGGTGGCTAGCGGGGTGCCCCAGGCTGAGGCCTGGGGGGAAATGGAGCCTAGAAATGCAACCGCACCTATAGTAAAGAAAAAGAAAGAAAGCAAAGAGGGAGGCCATTCTGAGCCAATACTCACACCCTTACTTGGAGGAATGGGCTCGGTGCAGAGGGAATCAAGACGGGGGTGGGGGGGGGGGTGGGGGGGGGTTGTCAGCTGAAGGATCAACCCTCACTGAGAGGAATAAGCCCATTAGCCTCCACCCCAGAGACACTGAAGCCTTTCATATGCAGATGACCTCCACGCCTCTACCCCAGGACACTGAGATTTCTGGGGCCCTGGATACTCCAGCCAGGACACCTCAATTCTCCTGACAGGCATGGCTCTGCTAATCCTCTCAGTCCCTTCTTGAGCCTCCCAAGAGGATGGGAGGAGACCTAGGATGAGTAATCCCATCAAAAACTCCTAAAGCTGGAGCCCTTAAGTGGGGGGAGCAGGCCAGGTGGGAAGCCACTGCTGTTCGAATGGGTTGGGGGCTGGAAGCTCACTGGGACATTCTCTGTGCCTGGACACCGTGGCTGAGTGACGGCGTCATTACTAGCACCAAGGTCTGGTGATGGGTGGACAAAAGGGCCTGTCCATCTATCTTGCGCCAGTCTCATAGTCCCGTGGCCTAGTGGCCTGGAGTGGAGCTGGAGGCTAATTTTAACTAAAGTGGGCCAGGGTCTCCACAGAGTCCTACCTGATCAGAATCTGACTCCAAAGTAGCAAACCTTGCCCACAGCAACCACCCCATAATCCTGAAGCTGACTGAACAAATGATATATCTAATCCTAAATACACCCTAGTCTCTCTCTAATCTAGGTTTTATACGAAGAATTTACTCTCTAATCCAACGCTAAACCAAACCCTAATGTTGGCCAAATCTTATTTCTAGGACAATGACAAATCTTAACTAAAAGCATCCAATGTTAAGAAAACCCTACTCTTAATTCGGGCCTAACCTTAACTCAACCTAGCTTTTCTCTAACCCCAAACCTAACTGTACTGGCACTGTGCTTCTACAGCAACTTTAACCCACACCCTGAACCAGTCTCAGGTTGGTGGGGGGGTGGGGGGGGAGCCTTCAGAAGGCCCTTACCTCTGGAAAGAGATAAAAAAAAAAAAAAAAACAACTTTGTACATTTGTACAAATTTTGGAGACAAAAGAGTCTATACTTTTCATCGGGTTCTCAGAAAAGTTTGTAAATCAAAAAACATTAAGTACCTCTGCCCTGACCCACACCTGGCCCAGTTCAAACCCCAATATCCTCAAGTAGTTCTGACCATATTCCACCTCTAATCCAGCCCAAACGTTAACCCAGTCCTAACATCATTCTAGCATCTCTGCCCATGTTCACTCTACCCTAATCCAGAGACCTGGTGTTGCAGCCCTTCCCTACCAAAGCCACCCTCCCCTCCAGCTTCAGTCTCAACTTGCTCTTTCCTCACTGGTCCCAACCTCTGCTGTTCCACAGCTTCTTCTGACTTCCCGGCTGAGGGATCAGGTGTTCCTGACTTTGAGCCAGGCCATGAGCTTATAGCAAGGCTCCTCACTGCTCTGGGGCACCTGCTTACTGTCTGTTCAATCTCTGCAGCCTCCTCCCTGGGTATGCGTTCCAGAAAGTCATCATAATGCTTCAGGCCAATGGTCTGCTGGGTAGTCAGGGAGGCCTGGCTGCGGATGTCTTCTAGGGTCCGGAAACCCTGGAAAAAAGAAGCCAGATGAGGAGGCTGTGAGCAGCCAGGACCAATGGAGAGGCAGTGAGTGAGCACATACACAAGGCTACCATCACCCCCAAACTCCAAGGAAGGTTTGAGGTAGGACCAACCCCAGGAGTGGTCGGGTCTCTAATCAGTGGGACTCAAGAAAGGTAGGGAGCACGGGAGACACACCCCAATCCAGCCCTGCCACAACCCTAAAATAATGGTTCATGAATCCATCGGTCTGGGGGATTCCGGGCATGGCCAGATTGGGGAACCATTGATCTGGATACTCAGCCCTGAGTCCTGGTCTTCTCAGGAAGGCCTTTGCTGGTCTGGGAGACAGAGAAACATACTTCTTATCTCTGCCCACACAACAGATTAATGCCTCAAGGCTACCAAGCAACAGGGCAGTTCTGGAAGCCAGGAGACCTAATCCCCTTGAAAAGTGGTCTCACTATAGTCTGGGTTCATTCCCATCAGAGTACAGGGTATGAGAACTGTGGGGCAGGACCTCTGAGAAAGAGCAAAACTGAAGTAGGTACAGGGACAGGTACCTGCTGGTACCACATCTGGGCAGTCTTAGCTCCAGCTCCCCAGATGTTGGAGAAGAGCTCCAAGACAGGCACGCTCTCACTGATATGGTCCAGCTTCCGCAGATGCCCGCTTTCCAGGATCTCTACGATTTTCTCGGCCATCCGCTTTCCAATCCCGGGGATACTGAAGGCTTCCTGGGGAGGAGGAGGCAGAGGTAGAAAAGAAGAATGAGAAGACGGCAGGTGCGGAGCCAGTGGTAGGCTAGCAGACTCCTTCAGCAGGTATCTGAGTGAAGGCCAACCTGGCTAGTTGGCAACTGATGGCTGTGTAAAGCCTGGGCACAACTGAAGATGAGAAGTTAGGATAGAATGGGCTGGGAAACTTGTCTTTTGGTTCTCAGAGGGATGGAGGCGAGCACAGGAAGTAGAGAAGAGGCAGTAGTGACGATCCTAGTCACCATTGCCCTCGCAACAGTGAGGGCAGACATTTACTGAGGTCTGACTGCGTATCGGGCCTTACTGCACGACAGCGAGCATCTCATTTGGTCCTCATGGGAACACCTGAGTTTCTCACTCTTCTTACTTAGATCCTTTTCCCTGCTCTAAGGGTTTAAGTAACTTGCCTGGAATCACACAGCGAATGATGGGAACCAGAATTCAAACTCTGGTCTGTTGGCCTCCGGAGTCTAAACTTTTTAAAAACTATTTACTATGGAAAAAATTCCAAAATAGAACAGTACAATGAGCCCCCAAGTACCTGTCAGCAACTTCTGTAATTATCAAGATTTTGTCAATCTGCTTTCATCCATATCCCCATTTTCTTTTGTGGAAGTCTCAGACATCATAAAATCTTAAGCATTCCACCCAATCCTCCTTGTGACTGGTGCCACCACCAACCTCTGGCCAGTAAACAGAAGGCCCCCCATCTCCCCGCATACCCTGCACTGGCCCCCGGGTACCTGGTAGGAGGTGACAGGCTTGTGGAAGCTCTTGAGGGCATTGATGGCCTTGGCATAGCCCAGGGCCCTCCACTTGTCTCCCTGAACATTGTAGGCTTTGGCCAGCACTTCCAGCTTCTCTGTGATGTGGGGGTTGTGGTTAGTTGTCTTCTGGCTCGAAGGCTGTGCACAGACCCACTTATCCAGGCCCTCAGGGGCTGGGCTTGGTTCATCATCTCCCTCAAGGGGTGTGGGGTAGTGGCCACTGATAAGGGCTTCCAGATCAGCTGCGCTAACCTGGTTCTCTTCCCCATCACTGGTTTCATCATCAGAGCCAGGCTTGAGGGGGAAAGAGATGAGACAATAAGTTCACGCCCCCCAAAGAGCTCCTCAAAGGTGGGGGCTGAGCCTCCTGGTCAGACCCAGGGATGAGTCAGACCTGCACCTCCTTAAGTGTGGGGCCATGTTCCACCTGGCTTCCCCCAGTGCCCAGTCCTAGAATTCCCAGTGGTATGTGGTAGATGTGGCCTGGCCAAATGCAGACATGGTGGATGTTGGGAAGAGCCAAATGGCCTCATAAGAAAGAGGTCCTTCCTCTTTCAGGGGTCTAGGACTTTCTGAACCACCACCAGGCCCTGCCTGTTTCTGTGACCTAGTTCCCAGGGGAAGGGAGCTGTGAGGGCTGGGAGGCTCCTGACCTGGGCTTGGGTGCTCAGGGCCTCTTCTGCCCTCTGGGGAGGAGACACAGGCCTCGTGGGAGGAGAGGGAGGAGAGAGGGCTGTCCTGAGCAGAGCCTCATGGGCTCCAGGAGGAGCAGAAAAGTCTTGGTCTGCCTTGCTGACGTGTGGTTGGTCCGGGTACCTGCAGGGATGGTGATGGCAAGTTAAGATCCCAAAGGTCTGGCCCTACCTCTGCTCCTAATACTCTGCTTTGAGATCTTGGTTTTCTAATGTGTCCGAATAAGACAATGAAAGTTATTTTTAATAGCCCAAGAGGAGAGCTCAGGATGCTGCCAGAAAACACTGAGGAAAGACTGGAGCCAACCCACCTGTTAGGGATATAGATGCTGAATCCTGCCGTGTCCACCAGCCTCCTCTCCTGCAGGCACAGGCTTAGCCAGGTGGACTTCACCAGCTGAGCGCCCTGGGGCAGCCGGGGCAGTCGAAGGAGGCGGAGGGCTCGCTCACAGTCCATGCCCTCATCCACCACAATGTGAGTGACGCCTGGGGCCTGGGCAGTGCATATCTGGCCACCGTGCTGGATAATCTGCTTCTCAAAGAGCTCTGCCCGGGCTCGCCCAATGCCACTGGGCACAACATGGGCCCGCAGGGAGCTCAGCCATTCTGTGTAAGGGACATCCAGATGCCTATTGTCAGATATGATAACTGTCATATATGTCATAACTGTCAGATATGATCCGAATGAACCTTTTACAGTCCTGTGCCCCCAAACAATCATTTTTCTTCCATCTAGACAGCCAGCCTTCTGGGGAATTCTGCCACAAACATAACAGTTAATTTTCGCACGGACCATCACTTGATGTAAGGGGCAAGGATTTTGATATGTCCTGTTCCCTCATGTAATCTAGAACAGTGTCTAGCACATTGTAGGTATCCTATATATCACTTCATTTATTTATTCTTTCAACAAGTATTAATAGACACCTACTATTAATAGACAGAGCAAGTGGCCTGTCAAAGACTGGGGCCCAAGCCTTGTGCAAGGGAGATACAAACCAACCTGTAGTCCGTGGGTGGGCAGAATCAGCTCTAATATCTGAGTCTAGACATGAGCAACATAGGAATCCTAAGGGTTCAAGTACATGAGGGTTCTGAGGGTGAGTCTGCTCACCTCCTGCTTCTCCATCTTCTTGCTTGGGAATCTTTGCAAGTGCTTTTGATGATGGATCAGCGTGAATTTTCTTCCGCTTGGGAAATGCCTTCAAGATGCCCCTGGGGTCCATTGAGGGATGGCCGGATCCTGGCCTTTAGGTTTTAGATTTGATCAGGGCAACTATCACGTGGAAACCCAGAATTGAGGTTACCCAACCCTTTGCCTATGGAGGTGGTGTCTCTAACGACCAGGGTTTGGGGGCAGTAGCCCAGTTCCTTGGGGTATCTCAAACCCAACTGAACTTTAGCAGTTTAGCCTAGCACTCACCAGCCTTTCAATGTCAGAGTACTGGGGAAAATAAAGGGAAGGATGGGACTATTAAGGAACTTCTGAGTGGTACAAAATGATATTCCTCGGAGGGGTTGCTCTAAAGATTCAGCGCAGTGTCTGCCCTGCTGCATCCCACTTTGAAAGGGCTCTACCAACAGGAGATGCTAGGCTAGGAAATGGAGCTACATCTTTACTTGGGCTCCCAAGAGGATTGACGGACTGGGGGGAATCTGCATATAAACCCCACATGATCTTTCTCTACCCCATCACAGACCCGCATAGGAAACCCTGGGAGAGCAGGGTGTTAGGGAGGCGGGGGAACGCCCTACACCTGCCCTGGTCGCGGACCTCCCGTCACGGGGGTGCTCAGCCCCGCAGGTGCGGGGAGACAGGGCAAGGCAGCAGCAGGTGTGGGGCGCCTTCCGAGACTAGAGGAGTCGCGGCCTCACAGCTGGGGGTGGAGACGACAGGCAGCTGTGGGGCACCCGCCGCGAGCGCAGCTGGCGCGCGCCAGGCACTCCCAGCTGGAGGCCAGAGGAGGGCTGGAGTGTCCGCACCCTGACCTAAGGACCCCTGCCCATTGCAGTGATTCGGTCCCAGGTGGGGTCAACTTCAGGCCCCGCGGGTGGGCTGGAGTAAACCACTTACCAGGGCAGCCAATGAGAGCGGACGAAGGGCGTGGTGGGTGGGAAGTCGGGGGCCGGAGGGGGTGTGGGGGGGGGAAGGGTAAATGCTCAGAACATCTTCCGGGTCAGCCGGAAGTGACCGTAGGCGGAATGGTTGCCATGGCAGCGGCCGGGGCGCTTGGCTGGGCGCAGGGAAGATGGCGGTAACAGGTTGGTTGGAGAGTCTCCGGACCGCGGAGAAGACGGCGCTGCTGCAGGACGGTAACTCGAGACCCCTCACGAGCTCCCTAGTCCTTTTCCCCCAGGGTCCAGCCCTCCGCGCTGGCACCTCCGCGAAGGGCCTCAGAGCCTAGGACGGTCGAGCTGGAAGGGCCGCGGCCGCCAGACAGGCCCAGTCCCTCATTGGCAGATGAGGAAACTGAGGCCCAAAGAGATGACGTGACTGGAACACGCGTCTCTGGACACCTCCTAGTTTCCTCTACACCACTTCGCCCAGCTCTGAATTCTGTTACTAATAAGTTCCTTCACATTCGTTATGGCATTTGCTCCCTGCAGCTGCCCGAGAGGCTGTTAATTTTCCACCCCATTTTGTAGAAGAGGAAGCTGAAATCCAAGAGTGTTTTAGACCAGCCGTAGCCCTCCCCACCCCGTCCAGTCAGCGCGGGTTCTGTTACAGAACGCAGCCTGGCGTCAGGAACAGGCGGGGGACCTAGGATCTAGTTACCACTCTGCCGTTAAATCACAGCCCATTTACTTGCTTGGACCTCGTTTTCCTTATCTGTAAAATGAGCTGGATGGGCTACCTCTGAGGTCCTTTTCAGCTGTAATATGTTTGTAAGTGAACTTCTTAATGTTTTTTCTGTAGGGAAAACAGAGCGAGGGCCCCAGGACTGTGCCTGGAAAAGTGGGCATAGGGGTATGGAGTCTTGACTTTCTCTCACCCTAGGATTGGCGGATATAGGACCCCCAGTGCTTCAGAGCCCTTTCCTGGACCCACTTGGCAGCCAGAATGAATTAGATCTGAATTTTTGTAGCTTTTAGGATACCAGTAGAGGCGCACATCTGTAGGCAGAGGCCAATCAGGGAAGCATGTAAATTAACATCACCTGCTCATTTGCTCGTTCATTCACGCAGCATTTAGGGAGGCTTTTACTATGTGCTGAGGTATGTACTAGAGCAGAGAGGGGAAAAAATGTAAATAAATGAGAGTGTGTGTTAAATAGAAGTTGGAATCTTTTATAAAGTGCTATGAGAGCACAAAGGGGGGAATGATCGTTTCTTTGAAAGAAGACCTGACAGAAGAGGTGATGTTAATACGTCCTAAAGAATTAATATGTGTTTGCTAAGTGGAGAAGAGGGGATGGCTGTGCCAGGAGGAATGACTCACATGTAAAGAAAGGTGTGGCAGTGTGAGAGTATATGCCTCATTAATAGGGGAATGACAAAACATTCAGGGAAGCCGAGGCACTCACCCAGTCAGAACAACCCCCCCACACCTTGTCAGGTGCTAGGGTGCAAGGGTGAATGAAAGTGCTCTTTTCTCAAGGAGCAGTGAGGAGAAATGGTGGGGCATGAAGAGGGAATTTAGATAAATTGGAGTATGTTGTGATAGATCTCCTATGCCGAGCTAAAGATTTTGGACATTATTTCATACAGCAGTGGTTTTGGTTTTATTTTAAAAACTAGATATGGGGCTCCCGGGTGGCTCAGTTGGTGAAGCGTCCAACTTCGGCTTAAGTCATGATCTCACGGTTTGTGGGTTCGAGCCCCAGGTTGGGCTCTGTGCTGATGGCTCAGAGCCTGGAGGCTGCTTCAGATTCTGTGTCTCCCTCTCTCTCTCTGCCCCTACCCCCCCCCCCCCCCCCGCCATGCTGTGTGTGTGTCTCTCTATGTCTCAAAAAAAATAAACAGATAACATAGATTTTACCATTTTAACCATGTTTAAGGATGCAGTTCTGTGGCATGAAGTATATTCATGTTATGGTACAGTCATCCATCCATCCATCTTTAGAACTTTTTCATCTTCTTCAACTGAAACTCTGTTCCTGTCAAAAACTAATTCCCCCATTCCACTTCCACTTGTTGCTTCTGCTTGTTTAGCTATTGTGAATATTACTACTGTGAACATGGGTATACAAATACTTGTTTGAGTATCTGCTTTCACTTCCTTTGGTCACAGGATAGTATCTAAACAAATATTTCATCATCTAGGATTTTGTTTTTTTGTTAGTAGCATCACAAAAAAGTACAGATAATTATATAATCTTTGGGTAAGGGAGGATATTCTAAGCACAACTCCTGGGTAGTAACCACAAAGGAAAAAAATAGTTGACTATAATAAAAATTAAACAATCGTTTGGGAACACCCACTTTATTTTTTTTTAAATTTTTTTAACGTTTATTTATTTTTGAGACAGAGCATGAACAGGGGAGGAGCAGAGAGAGAGGGAGACACAGAACCTGAAACTGGCTCCAGGCTCTGAGCTGTCAGCACAGAGCCCGACGCGGGGCTTGAACCCACGGACCATGAGATCATGACCTGAGCCGAAGTTGGATGCTTAACCGACCAAGCCAGCCAGGCGCCCCTGGGAACACCCACTTTAAACAAAGTTAAGGGGCGCCTGGGTGGCTCAGTCGGTTGAGCGTCCGACTTCGGCTCAGGTCACGATCTTGCGGTCTGTGAGTTCGAGCCCTGCGTCAGGCTCTGGGCTGATGGCTCAGAGCCTGGAGCCTGCTTCCGATTCTGTGTCTCCCTCTCTCTCTGCCCCTCCCCTGTTCATGCTCTGTCTCTCTCTGTCTCAAAAATAAATAAATGTTAAAAAAAAAATTTAAACAAAGCTAAAAAGCAATTGAAACAGAATATTTGCAACATATATGATTCAGGGTTAATATAAAGTTCAATCAGATCAGTAAAAAAAGATGAATACCCAAATAAAATAAGCTAAGACCTAAACAGGTAATTCACTAGAAACGACCAATAAACCCTTGGAACAGTGTTCAACCTTACAAATATTTAAAGCTATGCGCATTTTCCTAGTATGTTATTAGAGCATGGATTTTGGCCTCAAATGAGCTTAAGTCCAGGTCTGTCATTTCACAGCTTTATGAGATTGGACAAGGTGTATGACCCTTATGCCTCAATTTTCCTCATTTATGAAACACATAGTGGGGGCACATAGGGTCACTGTGAGAATCAAATGCGATGAAACATGTAAAGTGCCGGCCACTAGTAAGCACTGCACCCTGCCTGGACTCAAGATGGACTCCAGGGGGAGAAGAGGGTCAGGCCACACCCTCAGCTACTCACAGGCAGCACCTTGTACCCCACTCCTGACAGGAAAATCCTTTCCAGCTCTATGAGCCATCCAGATGATGGAGGGCACTATAACCTAGGGCCATGCTAAGAGGCTCTGCAAATTTGGGGGTGAGTTTCCCCAGAATACAAGCTAGGAGTGACTTAAGGGAACTGTGTCCAGAGGAGTGAATTACATGGGAAAAGGCTTGGTAGATCAGAGAGTGACTCCTTTAGCTGCTCAAGGTCCCTGGGGCTCCTATTCATCAAGTGTAGGTTGGGTACCTGTCCCCTGTTATTAGGCTCACTAAGGAACCTACTTCTATTAGCTTATGACTATTATATAGGTGGAAGAGTTGGGCTAGGAGACTCTCCTGGATTCTTGAATTCTTTTTTTTTTTTTTTAATGTTTGTTTATTTTGAGAGAGAGAATGAGAATGTGAGTGGGAGAGGGGCAGAGAGAGAAGGAGACAGAGGATCTGAAGTGGGCTCCCTGCTGACAGCAGAGAGCCCTCATGTGGGGCTCAAATTCATGAACCTCGAGATCATGACCTGAGCTGAAGTTGGATGCTTAACCGACTTAGCCACCCAGGCACCCATGGATTCTTGCATTCTTTCAATGAAAGTTGAATCAGTGTTCATTTATTCTTTCAATTAATATTTAGTTGAGCTCCTGGTATATCCCAGGTACTATGCTTGATGTTAGGGAAACCATAGGCAAGAGGGATGAAACCTATCTGATAGAGACAGGCAGTAATCAAAGAATCACACAAATGTAAATCATAACCGAGGTAAATACCATGAAGAAAACATATAAGGACTAACATTATGTGGCTGTGTGCTAGGAATGGCCTAGAGATGTGTAGAAGGCAGAGCAATGGCATGGCTAGAAGGAGTGCTTGGTCAGGAAACCCACTTAAATATTCTGAGCACATAGGCTTGTTTTTGTTTGTTTGTTTGTTATTTTTTTTAATGTTTATTTATTTTGAGGGAGAGAGAGAGACAGAGTGTGAACAGGGGAGGGTCAGAGAGAGAGGGAGATACAGAATCTGAAGAAGGCTCCAGGCTCCAAGCCGACAGCACAGAGCCCGATGCGGGGCTCGAACTCATGAACCACGAGATCATGACCTGAGCCAAAGTTAGATGCTTAACCAACTGAGCCACCCAGGCGCCCCCACATAGGCTTGGTTTTAAGAACTGAGGAGAAAAAGATAAATGTGGCACTGTTCCTGGGGAGACAGAATGCTTTTTTAAAAAAGTATACTATGTGATAAATGCTCCACTATGGATATGAATAGAATACTAGGGAGGCACAAACAAATAAGGAAGTGATGCATTTTGCCAAGGTGGCTGAAGACTTCCCAGTGGAGTGACATTTGAGTTGGATTTTGAAGGCTGAGGAGTTCAACAGATGAAAAGAAGGATGGAACTTTGCTGGTAGAGGGAACAGCAGAGCAAAGACACGTTCAGAGAAAGCCGCGGAAAGGAAATACATCCCCATACATGTCTTAAAGTAATGGTGGGCAATGGTTGGCACGGGGTTCATGGAGCTCTGGAAGGGTTTCTCATGTCCAAGCCCAAGGCTGTTGGTGTCTCCCAGGTAGATCCCTTGATGTGCAAGGTGCAAGGCAAGAAGCAGCTTGGGGGTAAGCGACTCTCTCTACTTTGTGCATAGGGAGAAGGAAGGTGCACTATTTGTTCCCAGATGGAAAGGAAATGGCCGAAGAATACGATGAGAAGTCAGGCGAACTACTTGGTAAGTGACAAGGGCTCCCAGTGGGCCCTCAGGAACGCTTGGGGTGACCTAGCACAGGTAAACACTTCCAACCTGAGGCAAGATTGTTCCTGAGAATGATGTGATGTCAGGGCTGGACACCAGAGGTGGAGTGGGTGTCTGCTGGACTAGTAAACTCCACCTGACCCCCAGACAAATGAGAGCATAAGTCTCCTGTAGGGAAACTGTCGGTGAGAACTATAGAGGGAAGACAGAACCGGAAGTGAGCCTTTTATAGGCTGAGTGAGTAGAGGTAAGGGCAGGCTTTAACTGTAGTTGTTTTGCTTGTTTGTTTTCTGAAGCCACATCAGGAGCAAGCCAGCATCAGAGGCAGCAGCTACTCATGTGGCCACAGAGGTGGCACTGTGAAATCTGACCCTTACCTTGGAGAATGCCTGAATCAAAAGGGGTTGGGAGTAGAAATGGGGATTTTGCAGCATTGTTGTTTTCATTCCTGCAACTCTTTTCCTCTAAGACTAGGCTCACGCATAGGGGCTCCAGCTCAGATTTCTGGGAAGTATTTGATTTGTTCATCCTCTGTGCCCAGGTATGCACATCAGCATTAACTGACTTCCCAGAGCTAGGTAGCTGCTTCTTTGACCCAGGGCCTGAGGCTGTCAGCAGAGGGAGTTGGTCTCTTTATTAAGTTCCACCTGAAATGCTAAGACCAGTGATGGAATCATGGGTTGGGTTATTTTCTTGACTTTAATTTCTTCCTGGGCCTGATCGACAGGTAGTATCGACAAGGGAATTTCGTTTTCCCTTTTTCTGACAGCTCATAAATGTTGAGAACCGACAACATGGATTACACTGGTTTGCATTTTCTTAGTCTCCAGTCTTAAAATGTGTGTCCTGCGCATGTTCAGTCACAGAGTGAAGTGTTGATCCCTCCTTATTATGAGCTGCTTGGGCTCCAGTCCCAATTGGTTTAGTCTGGTGCTATTAAAAATCTTGATGTGTTTAGCATATGACACTGATTTGGTGGAAACCAATACAGTAGTAATATCCTTACAATGCATTGTAATTTATAGCGCTCCCAGGGGGTGACAGCCTTGGAATGCCTAACAGGGGCGAGCTTATGAAAGCAGAGGTCACGTGGGCTAACCACCACCATTGCCAGGCCAGAGACTAGCTGGAGTTACTCTCCCCCAGCCCCCGGCACCACCTCTCTCTGCTACTCAGAGCAAATAAAACAGCTGTAGCTGCTTTGGCCATAAAAACAGGCAAACAAATAACCCCAGGCCTCTTAGTTGTGCTTGGACGTGAAGTTAAAATGAAAAACAAGTTTAGGTGCCTTCATCTGTAGCATCCCACGTTAACCTGTCACTTCTCCTCTTGGCAGGTAGGGAATAGACAGTGGCCTACAAACTCCTTTTTTCTTAGAAGCAGAAATGGAGATTGAGAGGAGAACATTGTTTGGCTGAAGTTGACCTAATAATGGTATTAATACCATAACTTTTATTGGGCACCATGCTAAGTGCTTTACGTGAGTTATCTCACTGAATCATCCTCATGACCACCTGATGAGGTGTGCGCTGTTGTCCTCTTTTACAGTCAGAAAAAAACGGAGCCTCTAAGAGGTTAAGCACCTTGCTCAGAATTCCATAGCTGGTTAGTTTCTGGGTTAGGATTTAAGCCTGAGTCTGCCTGGTTAAGAGCCCATGCTTTAATCCACAATAACATAGTATTGGGAGTTGAGGATGTTTAATCCTGCTTTCTTTTCTTCTTACTAAATTTTGTTTTCCCCGGAATGACCGGAGTAGGGGCTGGTAGGAGCAGAACAGAGATGGACAGACAGGAACACCCCATTCAAACCACTGGGCCCTTTTTGAACAGCCGATCCTTTTCTTATCCATCTCCAACCACTCCACCTTACCCCTGCCAGCTGCAAAATACTGTTTATTATTCATTTTTAAGTATAAACAATCTCAGGGCCTGAACTAACATCAGCTTGAGCACTCTATGAAGTAAAATATGGACAGGGTTATTATAGCCATAAATGGGAAGTGTTTCCATTTTTCCAGCTAACTATACAAATTTGATAATTGGATAAACTGGTTTTCTGTTACAAGAATGCAGAAAGTAATTTGCCAATAGCGCATCTGTGTAGGATAGAGTTCTTCCAGTCGGTGTTAATAAGCATAGTAGTGTCATATTTTTTTCAACCCTCTCAATGCTATTCATTCCCACCCCGCACAATGCGTGCTGTATGTAGTCATAGAGGAAAAACCTGAAGGGCCCCATAACAATGATCGGAACATCAAACCAGCCCCAGAAGAACACAGCATGTCCAGGGGGGCAGAGGCTGAAGGGCAGGCCATCCCCCAGCGATTACATTTGGATTACCGGCTTAATCTGCTTTGGTATTTGACCGCCAGCCTAACCACCCCAGGCTGCATTTGGAGGATATTGAGCACTTTCATCCCCAAGCACTTCACCGGCTTTATAAATGACCCACTCGATTCCCTTCAGCCTCCTCAGGGATGGGACGTGGCAGCTGTTTAATAGCCACAGAGCAATGTTGCAGTGTTTTAGGGCAGAAAAGAAGAATCCTGCATCCAGTTTAAGCTGCAGGGAGTATTTAGGAAAGGGGAATGTAATTATCCATATTGGAAGCGGGCCAAAGCTTGGAGCTTTGGGGAAAGAGGCCTTTAGGACCTCCTCTTTCCAGCCCACCTGAAAGATGGGGCTCCCTTTCAGCAGTCTAGGACATCAGCCTGCTTCCTGCTGATTTAGGAAAAAGCCCCCAGGCACTGCCTCCTTCATCTATTCCCTATCAGACCCTGTAGGGTCATTGACAGTCTCCTTTCCAAGGACTGGCCCTGGCTCAGCTGGGAAGATAGGACAGCGTCCCAGGGAGCTGCTACCTTGCACACACTAGTTTGAGTTTAACATATAATCAAATCAGAGTGACAGCAGGTGGAAACAGTCCTCTGTTGCCGCAGGAACTGTCCTTGAGTTCAGGAACAAAGACAGGACAAGAAAGATGAGACAAAGTGTGTATTTGCACGCGTTGCATTCATGCCCATGTACATGGGGAAAATAACAAGGACTCCACCAAAACTGTTTATTGGCTCTTGTCTCATAAAGGAATGAGTAGGAAGACCTTCTTCTACATTCTAGCAAAGAATTTAATCCCAAGGTGTCTTTAAAAAAAAAAAGAAAGAAAGAAAACGGTGAGACGGCCAGAAGGCTGGCTTCCAGTTAAGCGATGTATTACATGAATAGATTTGGATACACTCCCGGTCACAGCCCATTCACTTAAGAGAGTAGAAGTATTTGTGAAAAAAAAAAAAAAAAAGTTGCCTATAAAGCATATTTCCAAGTTTTACTCTTCCTTATTAATTTTCATTATAAACTTGGAAATGTGTTTCTAGGGAGAATTTTTGGCCCTAAGATGTAATAAAATCACACTGCAGAATGCAGCAGACCTTATAAAAGCACATATTCAAGGGAAAATTCTAATTTTACAGCACACTTTTGTGTTCAGCTTGCGTGCCTTACTTGGAGCAGGGAGGGTGTTTGGGTTTGGCACGGCCGCTCAAAAGGTCTCAAACCCATCCTGAGAATCAAGACGGCAGGTCTCACCACCCCGCAGTCCAGAAACAGGAGCGGACAGGAGTAACTTCGGCAGAAAACCAGGGACTTTTTGAGTTGTTTAGCTCCATACGACGCTTCAGGAAGCCTGCTGGCCTTCAGCGCCACTTAAGCTGGCCAAGGACCCCGGTGCAGCAGGAAGGGGAAGGAGCCCCTGCGTTAGAGCTCGGGAAGGCACCCCTGCAGGGATGGGCTCAGGGGCTACACCATGACGACATGGATGAGTGGGCTTCCTGAAAGTCCTGGCAGGGGGCTTCAGGTAATGTCCACCCAGCTAGTCTTTTCACTTATGATTTCCATACCGTATGCACCTTACTTGAAAAAAAAAAAAACAAACACTTATGTAAATATGTGGGTTGTGAAATAGAAATGATTGATTGCATTATAAAAGGGTGATCCTGCTCTCCAAAAGATTTCACATTAGATCTTCTGTAAATAATGCATTTAGAATATGGCACGTGCCTAAAATTTTGTTTAAATACAACTTGGGCTGTTGTTGTAAGCCAGGTATACCTGAAATGAGTGAATTTCTATATTGGACTTTCTGAATCAGGAGACAAATCTGTGAGCTTTCACCCTCTTAATTTTTCCTTTGCACATTTGTAGAGGGAAAAAGTACGTCTCAACTCACACTTCTTGGGATCCAAATGTTCCCCGTTACCAGTAGCTACTCTTTTCTTAACCTGCACATCCCTCCCTTACTTGAAATCACACCTGGAGGATTCTTAACTCCACTTAGCTCCTTTCAGAGCTTTGTTTCAATCCCTTTAGTTTGGGTATCCATCATGGGGGCTTTCCAAGTTATCCAAAGCTGACATGCTCTACTGAGTAGTTGGGAGGTCCTGCCTGGGTGTGCAAAGCTGGTGTAGAGGCCTATCATGCCCACTTTTATCCTCTACCAGTTACCTAATATGATGTCAGTGATTCAGCGGGTAAGAGCGGTCCCTTCCTTCCCTGTAATCCCATTGCTTCCTTCTCTCCTCAGTGAGAAAGTGGCGTGTGAAAAGTGCCCTGGGAGCCCTGGGCCAGTGGCAGATTGAGGTGGGAGAGCCAGCACTCCCAGGAGCAGGGAGCCTGGGGCCTGAATTCATCAAGGAAAACAATGCCAATGTATGTCTATCTGTCAGGTGTCTTGGGGAGGCTGGGGTGGGAGTGGGCTGCTGGCTCTTGAAGGCAAACACCATGTCTTCACCTTCTTGTCTCCAGTGTACCCACCTGGATGCAGCCCTCTAGAAGTGTTTGCTTGAATGAAGTCCCAAAGGGTTTTGGTTTGGTCATCCCAGGAAGAGGGCTCCAGGCCTGGAATGTCACACAGTGGCAGCATCAGAAGGGAGCTATGGAGAGGAGAGGAGGGTCTCCTGTTGTGTGCCCTGGGTAGAGCAGGGAGCCATCCCTTCCCACCCTCTCCAAGAGCCATCTTTAAGTTGGATTTGTCTCGTGCAGCCCATCTTCATGCGCAAGGACACCAAGATGAATTTCCAGTGGCGGATTCGAAACCTCCCCTACCCTAAGGATGTCTACAGTGTCTGTGTGGACCACAAAGAGCGCTGCATCGTTGTCAGAACCACCAACAAAAAGTAAGTGGCCTCAGGAGCCTGCCTTGTGTATGAGCACGAGGTGGGGAGGGGTTTGACCTTGGGTTAGGGCTCTGACTGCTCCCTACCCCAGAGGGAGAGCAGCCTCCTCTTCCAGCTCTGAGGGAGGGAGGAGAGCTGCACTGAAGCCCTGAAGGTGCTGAAAGCTGAAGGGCTTCCTTTCTGCAGGAGCAGCTCAAATAAAGTAATCAGCTCCATCAGGGCAGGGAGATTTGAGCAAAAAATGTCTGGTCCGGTACCTGGCACGTACTGGGGTTGAGGAGGGGGTGAGGGAATCACCTGGCTG
This sequence comes from Prionailurus viverrinus, assembly GCF_022837055.1. Taxonomy (NCBI): domain Eukaryota; kingdom Metazoa; phylum Chordata; class Mammalia; order Carnivora; family Felidae; genus Prionailurus; species Prionailurus viverrinus. The sequence goes on from NC_062571.1 coordinate 60,641,714, forward strand.
TTAACTTGTGATCTTAGGTGGTTCTGCTATAAGATTATCAACCTTGACCTCCTGGCTGGATCCAATCCTTGGTGCACTTAGCCTGGTGACAGACATCACTGTCGGGGCTATCAGGGAGCCATAGCTTGGAAGGCACACCCATCTGAGGTGGCAGTTACAGGACTTCAAAGGACTAGTCTGGGGCAGCACACCTTATCCCTCACGGGATTGAGAGGCAGTAGGCAGGTACTTTGGCCTCCTGGAAGTCTCTTATATTCTGTTTTAGAAGGGGTACTCAACTTCCCTTTGTTTTTCTCAGTGTGTTCTGGTGGGAGGGTGGGGGGCGGGTAGGCAAAATGTGGGGTTGAGGGGACAGAAGGTGGCCAAGAAGGAGATTTGATTCAGGCAGGGCTGCTTCTGGGTTGACCATCTTGGAAATGCATTGATGCTGTTTAGATTTCCAGAGCTCTGAGTGGTCACAGGAGCAGAGCCCTGTAATGGGTTGGTCTTGCCCTGGTCCAGAGGGATTGCAGTATAGGAACAACTCCCACGAAATACATTTGGGGCATTAAATTGGAGGGTTTTAGGAGTTACTGGTCCACAGACTGTGAAGCCACCCAGCACGCCTCATGGGTGGCTAAGCTTAGGCCACTGGTGCCACCATCCATCCGTCCACTGCTTCACATGCATAAGGAGGACCCAGCTCTTTGTCCTTCTCCTCAGGTGGTGTGGTGCCAACCTCCCCTCCCATCTCCCTCAGGTCTGTAAGGCCCATGGGGAACTAGCAAAGCTCCCAGGCTCCCCCAGTGCAGCCGTGGGTCTGCCCTCCGCTTCTGACCCCCATACCCTCTCACTGTGGCAGGGTTAAGGGGATGGGGAAGGGGTGGAGATGAATGAATTAATTTCAAGATTATTGCTCTACATGCAGCCAGCAGCCCCTGCAGTGGGCCTTGTCTATAAATATAAAGTCATAATAATAAGGGTTTGCGTTTATAAAGCACTTTGAAGCCCTCAGATAAAAGGCAGTTTGTTCCCGTTATTGTTCTCATCATTAACGGGAGTCGGTGCCTAAAGTGGAATTTAGCAATTTCAGACAACAGAGAAATTGCCTTTAGGAAAACAAACTCCGTGCTTCAGCAAGCATTCCCTGGCGTAAGGGGCCCTGGGTCCAAACTGGGAACAAAAGTGCTTCTGATAGCACTTGAATCTGCAGCCTAGCAGTTTGTGGAGCTGGCTGCTGCCTCCCTTTTGTCCCCCAGAGGTCACTGTCGAATACAGATATCAGGCAGAAATGTGATTACCCGGGAGTGAGAGAGGAGAGGCTAGCTAGCTCACCAAAAAATTCATCTGCGGGCAGTTCCGCTGGGTCCCATCTGCTACACAGATCCAGCCATAGGTGGCGCTGTTGGCCAGGAGCAACATGGCTAGAAGCCCGCTCCTGCGCTCAAGGCAGTGGGGAGACATTTTTGAACTGATGGGTGAGGCCAGGTGGGATGGGAGTAGTGCCCCGAGAGGGGCAGGGGTTGGGGAGAGAAGTATGTGAGTGCCCACTTGGGGGCCCACACTGAGCTTCTGGTCCAGTTGCCCTGCCTGGTTCAGACTAGTCTTCCTCAGGTCCTTCTGCCCGAGGTAGGAGAGAAAGGCTGCTAAATCTTTAACTGGCTCTTTCTTGAGTCTAGTGGCATTTTCATCTACCAGGAGCAGTAATGTGTCTTATATCTTTACTACCACTGATTGGACTCAGTGGCTGTTCTTTTGAGCAGGATACTCTCAGCTTTTTCAGGATACTTTAAAAATAAGTTTTCTGGGGCTCCTGGGTGGCTCAGTTGGTTAAGCTTGATTTCGGCTCAGGTCTGATCTCATGGTTCTTGGGTTTGAGTCCCTCATCGAGCTCTGCAGTGACTATGCGGAAACTGCTTGGGATTCTCTGTCTCCCTCTATCTCTGCCCTCCCCCACTCTTGATCTCTGTCTCTGTCTCTCTCTCTCAAAAATAAATAAATTTTTAAAAAGAGATAATTTTAAAAAGTCTTTTTTTGGATCATCACACCATCTCGTGTTGGGCAGGATACATATTTTTATTCTTGTGTTATACGTTAATAATTATATCACTGCGTCTATAAAGTCAGCATGATGAACTGACTTGCAAAGGGAAAGTTGGTGACTGTCTGGATGCCCACCCAGGCATCTGCAGTTTCCACCACACTGTGGCATTTCTCTCTGATTTGCTGCCTTCTTTCTCTTGCTGGTTCTGTGCCTGCCCCAGTTCTAATACTCAGGAATGTAGTTCCTACTAAAAATCAGAGTTCCTTTGTCCATACCTGCCTTGTCCCTGAAGTACTGGGTTGGCCACTTTTCTGGAAAGAATTGATTCCAGTATATCATGTCCTTGGCCTCAGGTATTAGTGAGGGGTGAATCAAGGAAGAAAGAAAGTGCTTTTCCAGAATCCCAGTGTGGCACCGCCTATTCCTGATAAGAGTGTTTATGCAGAAAGAAGATTCTTAGCCTCAGCCTAGAAGCTGGCAGCTATAAGTGTAATGAACTAGGGCACTGGAGTGGGAAAACATTGGCTTAAATCTGGTCTCTGCCACGTACTAACTATAGTATTTTGGGCAAGGTTTTCTCATGTATCACAGGAGAATACTCCTACCTGCCTCACAGATTGCTTGGGCAATTTGATGAAATCATACGTAGACAAACTTCCAGCACAGTGGCCAGCCCGAAGCATGTCTTCAGCAATTCTTTGGGAATTGGGACTTGGCTGATTGGACATTGGTGATGCTAACACGGTGGGAGGTGTTAATAGGCATCACTAGAAAAAAAGGGATTCCATGGTCAAATAAATTCAGGAAACTGAATCAAACAAGTTTCTATTTGGTAGGACTTCCGACAGCCTTAGTAAGGTGAATGTGCATCGTGAGTCTAGGAAGGGCTGCTTCAGGCAGGGATGACTGGTTTGCCTGGAGCTGTGATGTTTAAGAAAGGAGGAAGGTTTGCCTGCTGATTTTCTAAGGGCTGGACTGGCTTGAGGCTCCTGTGGGCCACCCTGGCGAAGCCTGTGTGCCTGTGGGCACGGCCCGTATGACTGTTCACAGCAAAGCCTGCTTCTACTTTCCGCCTCTCTTCAGAGTCTCTTCCTAAAGGCCTGGCATCTTGTGCCCTCTCTCAGTTCCCTGCAAGGGAGAATAGGTTGGGAAAGGACTGGAAATTGGGAAAGGGATACAGTAGGAGAGTGGTGGGGTACCGTAGGTCATTTCTGAAATAGCCAAAATGAAGGAGCCATCCTTTCAGCTCAGGGTTGAGAGAGGTAGAGTTGTCCTCTTCTTGTCCTTTGACAGTGACTTAAAGTTCATCTGGTTCTGTGACTAAAGTTCATTCAGCTCCTTTATTTGAGGAAGGAATTTTCAGGAAGAAAGTAGGACCCAGAAGTTAAGGGGCCTGCCTAGGGTCACAGGCTGGGACCAGGCGCTATCATGAGAGCCTTTGCTTCCCCGTGTCTTTGGAACACTTTTGACATTCAGAAAGGAGAGCTACTGTGTTACAGTGCCCAGAGGACCTGCAGGGTGGTTGGGGCCCAGAGGAGTCCATCCTTGGACAGAGCGAGGAAGCTAGCCCAGGGGGTCTGTTTCTTTGAGGAGAGGATGTGGAGAGAGGGAGGGTCAGGAGGTTTGGGGAATCATCGCTTGTAATAAGGGCTTCTTCGTGTACCAGTTTTGTGACTCTGGCAAGATACCTAACTGTCCGTATCTCAGTTTTCTCTTCTGTAAAAGAGCATAATAAAAGCGATCAGCCTGAGAGAGTTGTTTTGAGGATTCAGTGTGTATAGAGCAGTGTGTATCTGGGCTTATTCTGGCCCAGAATAAGCATTTACAAATGTCACTTTTCATCGTGTGACTGAGACTGAAAACAGTAATGGGAGATGGGAACAGGGAGTGTCGTGTGTCCTCCGAAACCCCAGGAACCACTGTGCTGTAAGGGTTTAGCTTTCAGGCAGGGATAGGGCCTTCTTTCTTCCTCCTCCTCAAATCCCCAGCTCACAGCTTAAGGCCTGGGGCACAGTTGATGCCTGAGACTTGTTTGCTCCCTCCCTAGGGCTGCCTGAGGCTGAGCATTCTGACTTTTCCAGAAGCACAGTGGGTCCCTCTCTAGTCCAGGTACTGATGAGAAAGTTAAGTGTGGTTCCTTTCAAGGCAAACCCCCAAGGCCAGGAATGGGGGCGAGAGGGGGGCGGGCTGCCCCGAGGAAAGAAAGCGGAAGCCCTGAACCTCCTTGAACACTGCCCGGCAGGGGCCTCTGTGGAAAGCTGTGTAACCTCAGCCAGTAAACTAAATGCACTAGAATAGACTCAAGACCAAGCTGAGCCTCCAAACCTCTCTGCTCCATGTCCTGGCCTCATGGTGAAAGGTGGGGAGGTAGACAGGAGGCAAGCCACGCACCTCAAGTTTCCTTTGATCTTGTCATTGTCACCATTGAGGCCAAGCTGCCTGGGTTTCTTTTTTCAGTCTCAATGTCCCAGCCTGGGGAATGTGCCCCTCTGTCGCCGCCCCCCCCTGGCACAGGACTGGGCAGAAAGGATGTCCCTGTGCCCTGCACAGTAAGGCCTTATACAGGCCCTGCGTGTGCTTGGGCTGCTGCTCCCCCAGTTCTGTTTCTTGTGTATATTTGCAGGGAAGATGTTAACACTTCCTAACAAGCCTTTGTGTTCATCTAATCTCTGCTGTTTAACCTTTGACTCCTCCCTATTATCAGTGTCTGCCACCTTTGCTGGCCAGCCCAAGGGCCCCAGGAAGAGCCCTCAGCCCGGGCTGGCTAGGCAGAGGATGAGGCAGCATTCCACCCCAGTTTGCAGGCAGATGGATCGCCTTTCCCTGGGGCAGAGCTTTGGAAAATAAAGCAAACCTGTGGTGCCATTAGGATCCCCCAGCCCCCACTCCTTTTGAACTGTCAGCCGTTAAGTAAACATTCTTTTCCTGCCGTGGGTCCCAGCACCTTGGCGGGAGCAGAGGACCTGGGAGGAGGGCCCCCCACCCCGGCCCCCAGAGCCTCGGCTAAACTCTGAGGGATTTGGGCAGGAGAGCAGGACAGAAGTGCCGCATTGATGTCAACTCTCTGAGTCCCTGGGGCATCGGGGCTTTTGAAGTGGACTCGGGGTAGCTGTCACCACAAGGGCCAGGCCCCTCGGAAGTATTAAAAGCCCCATCCTCTCCAGGCCCCTCACTTGTTTATCTGTACCTGCGGGCAGCACTGCCCTTCCCGGCCCACACGGCCACTGCAGCAGCGGTGATGCCTGGGCGACGGGTATGACAGCCACTGCCGGGGTCTCGGCTACACTTCCATTGAGGAAAAGGCCACACAGGCCTGTTACTAGTGATGAGGTGCTCTGGTGTAATAAGCACCCATGCAGGAGGGAGGAACTTTAATCCTGACTCCACTGACCACTGGCTGTGAAGCCAGGCCAGACAGTTCACCCTTCTGAGCCCGAGTTTCCTCTTCAGTAAAGAAGGTCAAATTTCCTGTAAAACAAAGTCCAGTTGTACACATTATGGGCTAGATGTTCTCTGGGTTTTTTGGTTTTGTTTGTTTTTACTGAAAGGGATCATTAATCTCTGGGCTGACACCTGCAGATGATAGGGACCGTGTGTGAAAACGGAGGAGGGGGGTCTCAGGGCCAGCAAAGTAGTCCAAGTGCCAGAGATCCAGCTTCTGAGATGAGTCACATGATTTGTCCTCTTCGATGTCTCCTTGTCAATATACTTCTCTCTTAGAGTCAGGCCAGCAGGGCCTTCAAGACCCCAAAAGAAGAAAAAGTAGCTGAGGCTCTCAGTGGAAGTCCCATGTGAATGGCAACTGTTGGTCCCCAGCTTTGGGCCACATCTCTACATATACTTATTCTGTCCCTTGTTACCATACATGTTCCCATGTTCTTGGGGTGCAGAGGAGGCCTGGCCTGCCCTGCCCGAGCTGTGTATTATAGGAGGCTTCTTCTGCGTATGTTTGGGAGTCCTGAGCCTGAAGCATGGGTGACTCTAATCCCTGGTCCGATCAAGGAACCATGACGGGTCCTGCTTTTAAGCTGCTGGCCTGGCCAGAGTCTGTCATTCTTTTCTGTCTAGGGCCACTAAGCTCTAACATACCGCTGTCCTGACTGGCTTCCCTCCTTCCTCTGTGGCTCTGTGGAAGAACTGTGTAGAAACTGCGCCAGAGGTGCCTGCTGCCCAGTTGTTGGGGGTCACCTTGCCAGATGTGCCCGTGACCTCTTGGTGTTTCCACAGGTACTACAAGAAGTTCTCCATTCCTGACCTAGACAGACACCAGCTACCTCTGGATGAGTCCTCGCTGAGCTTTGCTCATGCCAACTGCACGCTGATCATCTCTGTAAGATTCACTCAGACTTCTTGGCCCCTGCAATCCTTTTTTTCCCTGCCCACTTCCCTTCCCATAGGGGCCCCCCGTTCCATCCCAACCCCTGGAGTGTGCTTGTTAGAGTACAGGCACCTCTACTTCAGTGTGGGGAGAGTGGGGTGGGGGCGCTCAGGGAGGGTCTGAGCTTGTAAATCATAGCTGGAAGAGGACAGAGGGTGATGTGGAGGGGTGGAAATCACAGGACTGGGTGGGGTTTTGGTAGTAGGCTCCTCTCCAGCCACGTGACCTTGAACAAAGCCTTCAACCCTATAGGCATCAGTTTCCTCATTTTCAAATAAAGGCATCAGAGCAGGTCCCCCCAACCCCGAGGGGGGATGTGACTGAATTATGTTCCGTCCACAGTACCAGAAGCCAAAGGAGATCCTGGTGGCTGAGGCAGAGCTTCAGAAGGAGCTAAAGAAAGTGAAGACAGCCCACAGCAGTGATGGGGACTGTAAGACCCAGTAGCAGCTCCCCCCAAGCCTACACCTCGGGGGCATGGAGGGGGTGAGACTTTTCCTGTTGGCCCATGAGACTTTGAGGCTTGGGCCTTTCTGGTGCAAGAAAGCTCCTTGCAGGAGCTATCCAGCCTCTGTGAGAACTGGGCCTTGGGGCGCTCTTAGACCCCACATCATGGTCTTATCTCCTAAGTAAAGTCATTCTGAGTCATTGCGGGTAGACTGCCCTCTTGTCCACCTCTCCATGCTCCTGTCACCAAGAAGGGTGCTGGCGATGACATTCCCTTCTCTTCTATCCTTAGGGACCTCCAACATTAAAAGCCTTTCGCGTAAAGGGAGGCATGAGTCTTAGATGGAGCAGAGGTGGGGGAAGCTCAGAGTTGATGCAAACAGGTTGGGGAAGATGCCTGCTCGGCGCTGCTGGGCTCAGAGGAAGACTGGGCTGGAAGAGACCCTGTGCCACCTTAGCTTGCAGAAGTGGCCCAGATGAATTCCCTAAGGTAAGGGTGAGTGAGGGAGAAGTTTTAAAATACAGTAACCTTGGAAACAGGCCAGAATGAGGGTTGTAGCAGTGCAAAGAGTGGGTGTGTGTTGGAATAGGGTGCTGATGGGTGGTAGTTTAGCTCCCCCACAGCCCTTCTGCTGTCCTCTAGCCATACCCGACAGGTGACATCCTCCCCACCACTGGGGCCAAAGGGGTAAGTAGTACTGAGAGGTTTTCCTGAAGGAAAGAAACGAGCCACGAGACAGGTCTTCCCTTTCCCCAGCATGCCCATCCCTAAGTTTGAATGTGTTCTTCCCTCTTTTGGGGCTTCCCAGGACCCCCCAGCCAGAGAGGAACCAGATCTGTGACCAATCAAGCTTTATTTTTACAAAAATGAACATTGTAGCATGTCCCAGCAGCCAGCCTGCAATTGGGCTGGCTCAGTACTCACTCAACCCTCTTCAGTTTCAAAGTGGGACGAGGCCACAGTGTCCCAGGACTGAGCCCCAAGAGCTCAGTCAAGGGGAGGGGCCTGAGTGAGGAGGTGGGGGCCGGTGCCAGAGCAGGATAGTGGCAGCCTCACCCCTCCTTCCGACGAAGGGGCAGAAAGGGACCAGCTGGAGCACCTCACCTCCCTCAGAGCTGTCACGGCTCTAAGAAAGGGCGAGGGGCACGGGGGGCCCATCCAGGCCAGATCCTTGCTCTGGCCACCAGAGAAGCAAGGGCCGGCCGGGTTCAGCCATTCTCTCAAAGCAGCAGATCCCTGCTCTCCAGCTAGGTCCTGGGAGGTAATGCCAAATTTCTGAGAGTCGGCAGCCTTTACCTTACGTCGCCCAAGATAGGTCTAGGAGCACAGGCACGGCGGGGGAGGAGGTATCACTGCACCCTCCAGGCAGGAGAGGTCCCTGAGTAGCTGGCTTCCCTGCCCCACAGGCTGGGGTGGCCCTGTCACGGGTTTTGAAAGTCCAGGACGTGGAGGTTGTAAGACAGCGCAGCATAGAGATGCTTGGTGGTGAAGCGCAGGCAGTACACGGGACTGCTGAGTGGGGTCGAGGTCAAGGGGAAGGCCTGCAGGGAGGGAAGGTACAGGAATGGCAAGCGCGTCCCGAGGCGGAGAGAGGGAGAGCCCTACCCCAAGGTTCCCAGGCACAGCCCCTAACAGGGAGTCCTGGCATCCTGGAACAAATGCTGGGCAGTGCTCTTACGTGTAGGCAGGCCCGCTGGCGCCGGTCCCACAGCCGCACGACACCGTAGTAGGAGGAACCGGTAGCCAGCAGGTGGTTCCCATCTGTCTGCAGGCAGTACAGGGTGCTGTCGTGGGGTTCTTCCCACTCCATGACGCACTTTCTGTCCAGGAAGAGGCAGTCAGAGGGAAGCGCAGGGGTGCCCTCTACCCCCAGTTCCCCAAGGGTCTTAGAAATCCATTCTGGCTGGGAGACAGAAGCTGAATCAGCAAACTCTTTTGAAAAATAGACCTAATGGGGGAAAGCCTCCTCTGTATAGGTCCCCAGGCCAGATCATGCCCTCATCATCCCAGGACTTGGGCAGCAGGTAACTAAGGCAGGGAGAACGCTGATGACTCCCAGGCTCTTAATCATGGCCTGTAGGTTAGGGTCTCCCAGGCCAGGGCTGCCAAGCTAGGAGTCTCAGCTTGATCTGACCTTGCTGGCTGCTCCTACTGGCCTCCACCTGTCCCTTCTCCTGGGGGCTCACCCAGAGGGAGGGCCGGGACTGTGTCCCACCTCCTGCCTAGACACTCACCGGACGCTGGCTCGGAGGTCCCAGTAGCGAACGTAGGTGTCATAGCCACAGGACAGAAGTGTGGAAGGGGACTCATACATGACATCCAACACCCCAGCTCCTGGGGGGAAGTCACTGCCCAGGTGCATCATGAGCTGCCCACTGGGGAGAGAGCGGAGGGTAGAGGATGAGCGGCCGTCCCCTCCCCTTAGCCCCCACATCTGCTTTTAACCCAGTGGCATCAGTCCCTGAGGAAATGCAGCTCTCCCTCCTGAGCTAAAATCAGGCTCCCTTAGGGAAGGGCCAAGGGAGGAAATGCCTGGGGCGCCCACTGTCACCCCAGTCCCAGTGCCTGCCCCTCCCCCAGCTAAAGGCCTCAGCCCAGCAGCCCCTGATCACACCTGCTCGCTGCCTGGCTGCCGCTCCTCAGGAGGAAGAATGGGCCTGGCTGAGGGGCCGGCCCCCCTTCCGTGCACACACACACACTCGGTTACTTTATACTTCTTGATCCTGCAGGTCAGGCGGTTCTGAGCTGCCTGAGTCCAATGCCTTAATTCCCGCCTGTAATCTGGGGCTCAAACCTCATTGGGGATAAAGACCACACAAAGGGAGAAGGGGAGTCCCAGGAGATGTTAAAACAAGTAAACACCTTTGTGTCTGGGGAGAGAAATCGCTGAGAAAGCAGCTTAGCGGGCTGGTCCCTGGTGTTCCTGGCCCGGCTGGCCCCCAGCCCGAGGCTAGCACGCCTGTGTGATCACAGCCCCCAGCCTGCTGGGCTCCAGCATGCTCCCCCACCCTCGCCCCTCCCGGTGGCCGAGAGCAGATTACCGAGAAGAACAATTTCTTTGTGACTGTGTAATTCCCTCCGTGACCGCGGCAGTGGGCAGACCCCTCGCCCTGATGCCAGACCCCTAGCAACCATGTAGGGGGGCCTTCTGGCCCTAGCAACCACCCCTCAACATCAAGTGCACCCGCTAATCCCTGTGGCTAGGGAACGGGTAGAAGCAGTGAGTTTCTGCCGAACGACAGAGGGGAATGAAGAAGAGGGGCACCCTCCAGGCCCTATCCCTCAGTTTCACCCAAGAGATGCTAGGCTCCCTTGCATGCATGACAAGAGAAACAAGGCCCTGAGCACTTCCCAGGGACACCCAGGTAAGAGGCCCTGGTGGGGGGGGGGGCAGGGAGGACATCGTGATCTCACAAGCAGTGTTCACCAAAGGGCTGAGGCAGACGCTGTCAGCCATGTGTGTGAAAGCGGACTTCAGCTCCAGGCCTCTCGGCTCACACGGACTCTGACCCTCAACCTCCCTTCTCCTCAGTGGAGCCACCATCTTCCCTAGAGGCTGAACAAATAAAGGAGGAGGCTGGGGGTTCCTTTCTGCCCGGTTTGCCTTGCCCCTTGAGCCCTGGGCAGCGAGGGGACCTCCAGCAAAGGGCACTGTGGCAGTCAGAACCCTTGCCCCCAGCCTCCTCAGGGAGGTCTTCCTCTTAGGGTCTGGACTACATCAGCCTCTGTGTTGGGGAACCCTGAGAGGGATCAGGCAGAAAGCCACTGCCCAAAGATCCCAGTCTTGTATGGATCACTGACCTTGGCTCCCAGGAAGGGCCTGCCTTCCCAGATGGGCCACCAGCTAGGATTTACCCACCCTGGGCAGGCCAGAGCCCTCCCACCCCTGCACCTCTCTTTTGAAGGTACTTCTGGACATTTGTACACACCGGGTGGGGGCTGTTTTGCTCCACAGTTCTCCCTCCTTCCAGATTTGGGGGCCCTGCCCCTTCCATTAGTGAGGCCTTCAGGAATGACTGAGGAGCTCTCCCCTTTAATCTGTAGAAGTAATTTTATGTTTGTTTGAAACAGAAGATGAAAGGCAGTGGGGGCTGGGGGCCTGAAGCCCAGCGTGGCTCTGCCTGCCTACCCCTGGTCCCAGGGTTTAGAAGGAAAGAAAGGTGGGCATCCATGGGCCGGCCAGGGTCAGCAGGATCAGGACCAGAAACATCAGGGCAATCAATACCCAGTTCAGATTGCCACCCTGGGCCCCTGCCCCAGCATTCAAGCCACCACTGGAAAGCATCATGCCGGTGTCTACAGTAAACACAGAACCCTGCTTTCTCGAGGAGACGCCAGGGCCAGAGTGAGCACCAACCCCTGGAGGCCAGGACAAGTCCCGAAAGCCCCTAGTCGGCCAGCTCAGCCTGGCCAGGGACGGAGGAGTTTCTTTCTGCTGCTGCGCTGTTCTCTGATTCTCGGCAATGGCCACACACACTTTAAATGGCCCAATAAAAAGATACAATTTCTTTTGCCTCTGGGCCTGGGACCCTCAAGACTCTGTTGTGCAGTGCCCGTGAGGTTAAGTTCAGAGCATAAACTGACACACCAGGCTCTGGGAAATGGCCCGTCTCTTCAAATAGCAGCCCAGCAGTGCCATAGGAGCCCTGCTGGGGCTTTGATTCGGGAAAACAAACAGAAACGGCACCGTGGGCCCTTCGTGGCCCCCACCCTAAGACCAATTTAACTAGAAAACTCTAGCTCAACAGCGCCTGTGAAGGGAGCAAGATCAGCCTGACAATAGCCCCAAACTTTGGGGGAAAGGGGGACAAAACAAGCTGTCTCCTCAGCCCCTCCTCTTGGGCTCCTTTTCTTACTGCAAGTGTGTTCTTGTAAAAAACGATTAGATTGCAATTTGTATAACATGGTGACCCCCAAATTCAGACGTTTCACCCCTTTTCTCTGGAAAGAATGTCAAGAATGCTTCTCGGCCTCTCACGGTGGGGGGCGGGAGGGGGGTGCAGAGCCTTGGCTATCACACAACTTGTGTGGGAACAGGACTGCCCCTCAGAGCCCTGGGCCAAGACAGGAGCAAGGGCCGGCTCTGTCACTCCAGAGGGCCAGACAAAAAGTCCATTCCCTTCCAACTCCTGCGCACAAAGCCTGGGCCTCCAGGAGCCGCTGGGGTGGGGGGCTCCACACCCCAGCCTCCCCCGAGCCCGACTCCAGCAATTCTCTCTCCACCCAGGGAAAGATAAAGACAGATGGGGCCACCCCTGTGAGCCTAAGAAGGAGGGCAGGCCTGGGGCGGACAGCCGGAAGGAGACATGGCCCTGAGGCCAGGCTGTGTGCAGCATTCCCTGGGAGCCCCCCGAGTGCCTGGGCAGAAGGAGCAAGCAGAGGGTGGCCTCATCCCAGAGACCCTTGAAGGGGGTGATCAGGTGAGGAAACCAGAGCTCCCTGGCCCAACCCACCATGCTGCACTGCGATTCTGTCTAGAGGGAATAAGGGGCCTGGGGAAGAGCTTCCTGACAGAAGGAAATTTAGTAAGACCCTGACCCCTCCACCACCATCTTTGTAGGGACAGCTCACTGGAGGTAGATGCTGACCCTGAAGGCCCCGATGTCCCAGCAGGGAGAGCAACCACCCCCACCCCCCTTAGTCTGGGCCCTGCTGAGCCGGAGTCCTCTCGTCCCATCCTCCACCTGCCTCCTTCCCTGCCTGTGCTCCCAACACAAGCCACAGCCCACAGAGAGCCCTGTGCCAAAGGGCCTTGAGATATGAGAAGCTGTATCCATCCACCTCCCAGCCTGCACCTAAGAATGCCTGTGACCCCCACACCATTTTACAGCCACCATTAACACACTGGGTACCTGGGGATGTTCCCTGGAGATCCTGGGGGTTCTCGTTCCTACATCTGTCCCGGGTGTGCGGCCCCAAAAATGCAACAGTGGCTTTCAGGGGAGGGAAAGGATGGGAGAGTGACAGTCCACCTTCCCACATCTCAGCTCCCAAGGGGACAGAGGGCCTGAAGGTATAAGCTGGGCTGAACACGGTCACTCAGAGAACGGGAGGCTTTTCCTCCTTCCCACCCTCCCCTCTCTCTTCCTTTCTTTGAGCAACAGTCATTTAATGAGCTCCTTCTGTATACAAGGCATTGTGCCAAGCAGGAACTACGGGGACATGTCAGATCCAACTTTGAAGGAACGATCCCTGTTCTCAAGGAGTTTTCCACCCAGTGAAGGAGGGAGTCTGTCATGTATCCAGCTATCAGTATGAGGGGTGACTGAGTCAGTTCCAGAGGAGAAATGAAAGTTTTATAAAAGGACAGATAAGAGAACATTTCAGCCTGTGGTATGGAGTGATTCCTCAGTGAGTGACAGGAGCAGCAGGAGAGCCGAGGCGAAGGGCCAGGGTAGAGCCGGGGCACCCGGCCTGTGTTTTCACCTGGCAGGCACTCCGATATGCCCAGGATCTGGCTTCCAGACCATGGTGGCCTTCGGGTGCGTACTGCTCAGCTGGTCTGAGCTCCGGGAGGGGCAGGGAGGCGCTGTCCTCGTCCAGCGCTCAGGTGGGGAGGGCGGGAATGGAGGAGGCACATAGGTCCCAAATGTAACCACAGGGTGGCAGAGACCAGGAGAAGCCCACGGATGCTTCGCCTGCCTCAGCCCCATCAGGTGAGAGGGAAGGGCCCTGCCGGAGCACACAGCCGCTCGCGTGCATGTGTGTGCGCGTGCACAGCCCCCGGCGCCCGCCCGCGCACACGTGTTCAGACACAATGGCTCAAAGGCCAGGCAGCCGGGCAGCCCACTTTGTACTGCTAACAAGGGGACCGTAATTACAGGAAGGGGCAGCCGGGCAGATAAAAGGATACAAAATTTCAACATCTGTTGCCATAAAGGGATAAGGAGAAGTGAAACGCAAAGTATCAGTTTGGTGTCAGCAGGCAGAGAGCCAATTTCAAAGAGTTCAGGGGGACAGAGGAGACAAGAAAGAAAAAGGAAAGGGGGGAGAAAGAAAAGAAAGAGAAAGAAATTACAGGGTTCCTTAAAGAGGTAAAGAAAAAAGAAAATGAAAAAATCTGTCAGTAATACTTTCAAAGGAGAAGGCAGGTACTTTAAAGAGGGCAGTTCCCGTAATCACCCTGACTGAGGGCCACCTACCCACCCCCCCCCCGGGGGTGGAGGTGGAGGCAGGGGCAGAGACAAAGCCACACCTGGGCCAGATGGGCACTACTGGTGCCCTCAGAGTGGCCCAGTCTGTGCTCAGGACACCGGTGCCTTCTGCAGACGGCTAGAAAGGGCTGCAGCCAGGCCCCCCTCCCCATTCTAAATGCCACTAGATGCTCTGATGCGCATCTCCTGTGCTCAGCCTGGGGTCCTAAGAGGAGTTCCTGGCACGTGGTGACCGACAGGGTGGCCCTAGGAGCACTTGAAGGGTTACCAACTCCAGCCCCAGGAGCTAGGATCAGGGAGGGCTTTGTGGCAGAGGTGCTGTTTACACGGAAGAGTAGGCAGGACAGAGAGGGGGTAGGTAATCCGGGCACCATGGCAGCTAGAGCAAAGGCTCCAGGGGAAGATAGAGGGCCCCTGTCAGAATGTGTGAGAAGCCTACCTGCCCTACCTTTGGTGAGAGAGAGGATGTTCGGGGGTTTAGGATAGAAACGGAGGAGGAACAGGGAACCAGGGAGGACCCTGGCCAGAAGGAGAGATAAGGGATGTGCGCAGGGGCACACGCATGATCACACGCATACAGGGCAGCACAGAGCCTAGCTGAGGACTCGAACCCTCAGCACCCTAGGCGTAGCCAGGTCCAGAGCCCACCCCTAGCCCCTTCCCTGCCCGGTGGTCCTGAGACTGGCTCAGGACTATGGCTGGACCCACTAGGATATGTCCAGGTCTGGGATCACGGGCCTCTCCATCCTGGTGCTAGACCCAGCTCAGATGCCCTTGGCAGAAACATACAGCCTATAGCAAGAACAAGCCTAGAGAGGAGGGGTGTATAAGATGTCAGGTCAGGCAGACCTCCCAGGCCTCTCAGCAGCTGTGAGGTACGCCCCGCACAGACAACACCTTCCCCGGGACCTAGCCGAGGTTTCTGCTCAAATGCACGCAAAGAGTACCAGGCTCAGAAACAGGACGGCTTTGGCCTAGTACCTCAGGCCTTGATGGGATCACCAGGGCCTGGCGAAGGTTACTTCAGGGATTGGCTGTTGACACTATCTGTCAAGATGGAGCCCCTGGAGCCGGCACCTGGGCCCAAAGACCACCTACCCTTGGAAGCAGGAACACTCTGGCACCTCCAAGTTGGGTCAAGAACTCCATCTTTCTCTCTGCCTGGTTTAGACAGGTTAGAAACTCCCTGTCCTTGGGCCCGGCCCACGGTTCCCAACTCCAGGAGAAAGAAAGGCAGAGAAGAAAGGAGAGGGACGGTCCAGCTCCTTGCCGTCTAGACGATGGCTGTATGCCAGGCTGCCCTCGAGCCCGTGTGCTCCAGCCCGCACCTCCCCCTCCCTAACTCGTAGGGAGAACAGAGTCCAGAGGGGTCTTGATGAAAGGAAGGGCTGATGGGGCGCCTGGGTGGCGCAGTCGGTTAAGCGTCCGACTTCAGCCAGGTCACGATCTCGCGGTCCGTGAGTTCGAGCCCCGCGTCTGGCTCTGGGCTGATGGCTCAGAGCCTGGAGCCTGTTTCCGATTCTGTGTCTCCCTCTCTCTCTGCCCCTCGCCCATTCATGCTCTGTCTCCCTCTCTCCCAAAAAATAAATAAACGTTGAAAAAAAAATTTTTTTAAAAAAGAAAGGAAGGGCTGAGGGAGCCCGGGTAACTCTGAAGGGGTCCCCAGGCACTGTGGGAAGCAGCCTAAGCTCCCGGATAGCGGGGACCTGAGAGGCAGCAGGAAGCAGACGTGCGGAGCAGGGCACCTCCACCTCCCAGCTGTGTCCCAGCCCCCGCCATCATCCTGAGGGCGGCCCCAGAGGGGGGATGCTCGGAGCACTCCTTCCCCCGCCCAAGCCACAGCACACACATAAAAGAAAATCCCGGTGCTCCTCAGGTTTCAGTGGTGACAGGTTAAAAGCAAAGAATCCCCCCAGCCCCGCACAGCGCCCCGCCACCTAGTCCTGCGGGCGGTGCTGCCCCACCTTCCAGATTGGCCTGTCAGTCAGGCTTTGGCGTTATTGAAAGATCAAACTCTGTCCTGCCTGTTCATTACCTTAATCCTATTTTCTACATGGCTTTATTATCTGCTTGGGCTTCTCTGGGAAAGACAGCTACAGACAGTCACCCTGTCCATCCACTTCCTCCCACCAAAAGCAGATGCCTCCACCGGGGCATCTCTCCTCCAAGCCCCGCACCACTCAGTCCTCCGGGCTCCCCTGGGAACCAGAAGGCTATGGAAACACGGCCGGCTCCTCTCAGTGGCGAGGAGGGGCGTCTGCGCGCCAGTGAGAAGGCAAAGCCACATGGTGCCCAGGGCGGCCCTGCCACAGGCTGTCCAGGGCATGCAGTGGCAGCTTCTCATCTGGCTCCGGTCAGAATCCCGGCCGCAGCCGTCCTGTGCCTGTGATCACTCGGGTTCTTCCCGGGTTCTGTGAAGACCCAGTGTTTGGGGTTAGTGACGACTAGGGATTTCATAAGAGAGGGCCGTTCAAGGAGTTGGTGGCTTAGAACTACATCCCGGCCATAAATCTGTGCCCAGGAGTAGCCCCACCAAGGAAACCCCAGGCAGAAGAGGCCCTCAAAGGTTACTCGGCTTTTGACACAAAGCCGGGCCACGGTGGTGTGCCCACCCCACCCCCGGCCCGTTCGCCACCCCGAGCGCAAGCCAGTGAGGTCGCCAGGCACGAGGTCCGGCTACAGGACGAAAACGGACTTTTCGGCAGAAACACCTATCTTGTGACCTGCAGCCTTACTTCGTGTCATGGGCCTTCTCTAGGCCATGAGGTCAGCAGGACCACTCCGCCCCCAGTGGTCACAAGGCCACAGTTATTTGGAGAATTAAAAAGCTGAGCGTCTATATACTCTAAGGTACTACTATGGAAGGCAGCCGCAGGGGAGGAAAAAGAAAGGGAGGGGGACAGGCACCGTATGGGCTGTTGTATAAAGCAATTGGTTTCATACTAGTTCTGTTAAGTAGAGATCATTAAATCTCATTTACAGATGTGGAAACCGAGGCCCAGAGTGCCCCCCACCCATATCACAGAGCTAAGAAGCGGCAGAGTTAGTTCGAGAACCCAAGTCTGTCTGACCACACAGCCTGTGTGCCCTCCGTAGCTCCTCACAGCCTCCCATCACACACCAGAGGAGGGGTTCCTTGGCCTCAGCCCCACACAGAAGCAAGAAGTTTGCCGGTGGCAGGAGTTTGGCAGGGGAGTCACGGAACGACATTCACAGACTGCAGGCGCTCCAATGTCCCAGAGGCTACAGGACAAAGGATCCCTTGGAAGTTTTAGCTGAGCTGTGCCGACAACAGTATGATGTGACCATCAGCTACACTAACAAAAGCAAAAGATCTAGAATAAGGAGGGGATAGCGCCTGCCACTCATCATCTCACACCCGGCACGTTCAGTACTCAGTTACGAACATCCCATTTCAAGAGGGATCCAACCAGATAAATGCAAGAAACTTTCAGGTGAGAATGGTCCTAAAACGAGTGTGAGACCCACACAGTAGGGTCACCCTCCCAGCTATTCCTCACTTACTTTCTTGCTGACCCAAATCTGATTCTGTGCCCACCGCTCCCATCCTCCTTGCCACTATGCACGTGGGGGAAGCTGGGCTCTTCCCCAGACCCAGGTCAATCTTGACTGGTCATTCCATTTCCCTTGCCACGGTTTGGTTCAGGGTGAGCAACGGAATACACTTTTGGCTCACTCAATATGAGGAGTCTGCTTGGGGGCTCCTATAAAAGGACTCCCCATCTTAAAAAGAGACCCAGGCAGGGACAAGTCCTCTGCCTTCCTTTCTCCCTCTGGGTATTTTGCCTCATGAGCAGGTAGAGCTTTTGTGAACAAGCCTGAGCATAAGGGCAAAACCCACGTTGACAGAGGGGGCAAAGCGGAAAGCTGAGAAGATGGGCCCTCAGCCTCTCGCTGAGCTACTGCACCCGTTAATCCTGGAACCAGCGAAGCTTCCAGCTCCTGGGGACTCCTTGTCACTTACGATAATAATAATCTCTTTATTGTTGGAGCCACTTTGAAGTAGGCCCTCAATACTTCCAGCCAAAAGCACCCTAACTGATGTACTATGTGTATAAGCAACAGCAGAAGGGCCTCAGACTTTCGGCCTGATAAAGAGAAGACACTGGATAAACAGGACCAAAGTTTTCAGATATTTAAAGCCCTGTCTTCGGAGGCAAGGTTCAACTTGCTTCTTGCCTAGAATCATAGCCCCTGGAAGCAGGTCAACTCTCGATGAAGGACAGGTGTGATAACTCTCAGGGCTCTCCAAAGATGTAATGTGGTGTCTGGGAGAGTTGCGAGTTTCCTATCCCTGTGGTTGGATGACCGTTAAGAGAATGTTGTTTGGGGCGCCTGGGTGGCGCAGTCGGTTAAGCGTCCGACTTCAGCCAGGTCACGATCTCGCGGTCTGGGAGTTCGAGCCCCGCGTCGGGCTCTGGGCTGATGGCTCAGAGCCTGGAGCCTGCTTCCGATTCTGTGTCTCCCTCTCTCTCTGCCCCTCCCCCGTTCATGCTCTGTCTCTCTCTGTCCCAAAAATAAATAAACGTTGAAAAAAAAAATTAAAAAAAAAAAGAGAATGTTGTAGAAAAAACCATATTTAACTAAAACAGCTCACATGTTAAAGAAAAAATCTTTTGGAAAGACTGACAATACAATGGATTTTTCAGGGGGCAAAAAGATGGGTACCACTTTCCTGGGGATACAGAAAGGAAAGGAGACATGCTGGAGTCACTGAGGCAGGAGACAGACAAGAACAGAACATCCTCGCTGCTGCTGTAGATCACGGTGCTGAACCAGAGCACGGGACCTGGGGCCAGGTGCAGACGGTCTTAGACTTGACCCCACAAGCACAATTGACAAAAAAAAATAATTTGGACGCCATCAAAATGTAAAACTTTGGTCTTTTATCCTGTTAAGAGGATAAAAAGACAAGCTCCAGACTTAAAGATAGAGGCAAACCACATATCTGACAAAGGATTCATTTCTAGAATATATAAAGAACTCCCCAAACTCACCAGTGAAAAAGCAAACTGTTCAATTAGAAAATCGCCAAAAGACATGAGCAGAGATCCCACCAAAGAGAACATACAGAAGGCAAATACACACACGAAAAGATGTCATTGGCTCTTACGGAAATTCAAATTAAAGCCACGAGATACCACACCTCTTAGAATAGCTAAGACAAGAAAGAGCGGCAATTCCAAATGCTGTCAAGGATGGGAAGAAACTACATCTCTCATACCCTGGAGTTGGATTATAAAATGGTAAAGATATTCACAATAGTTTGACAGGTAAAAAATTAAACACACACTTACCAAATGACCTGGCACTTGGACTCTGGGGCATTTATCCCAGAGAAATGAAAACATGTGTCCACACAAAAGATTATATGCAAATGTTCACGAGAGCTTAATTTGCAATAGTCAAAAAATTGAACATAACCCAAATGTCCTTCAGTGGGTGAATGCTGTTCAGTGGGAGAGAACTTTGGGGCGTCCACACCAGGGAATACTACTGAGCAATAAAAAGGAAGGCGCCATTCATACATAGGACGAGTGCTATGGCTCTCATGAGAACTATGCTGGGTTAACGGGGGTGGGGACCAAATCACAAAAGGTATTCCACTTATATAACACCTCCAAGCTGCCAGAAGTAAAGAGGTGGAAAACACGTAAGTGGCTGCGAGAGGTTAGAGACGAGGGAGTTTAAGAGGGCAGGGGAGGAAGATGGTGTGGCTGTACGTGGGCAAGTGAGGAATCCGCCAGTTCTGTATCCTAACTGTTGTAGTAGTTACGTGAATCTACACATGGGATAAAATTGCAAAGAACCACACACACACACACACACACACACACACAGAAATGAGTGCAATCTGAATAAAGGTCTGTGGATTATACCAATGTCAATTTCCTGGTTCTGATTATAATATAATATAATATAACATAATATAACATAGAAATTACTTATAAATAATTGATATCAAATTTATATTTATTATATTATCTAACGTAACACAGGTACCCTGCTGTCCTATTTTTGGAACTTCCTATGAATCTCTAATTATTTCAAAATAAAAAGCTTAAAAAAATCCAACAGAATGGCAGACAATCTGATGGGAACGTGTCGAGCTTACCAAGGCAGAGAGTTGTGAATAAAACCTGGACGTATTTTAACTGTTCTGCGTAATTCTTTTTATGGCTCTGTAGGCCGCTTCCCAAAGTTCTTTATTTTAGAAAAATCATCTCCAAGGATAGATGGGATTTTATGTAGCCACATAATCGGGCACTCCTCAGAGAAAAAGTATCGTAAATCCAAACTGTTGTTACCCTGATTTCTAAGTGGAATTACTGACCTATTATAAATTACTTCCAACAGTCTCCTCAGGCTAACTCTCACGACGCCAGGAGAGAGCACGCACCTTGCAGGCTGCCAGTGAGTCGGGCCGCTGGGTTCTTCCCAGCCTCCCCCTGGACCACTCGGTGGCCCACTGGAGTCCGGGCTGGCCCAGCCAGCTCTCTGCTTTGCCTCCCTGGCTGCTCTAGCCGCACCCCATAGGAAGCCGTGGTGGCTCAGGAATCTCTTACCTGTTGAGGTCCCAGATTCTTAGGGGTGAGAAGTGCCCACAACAGGCCGTCCCTGTCACAAAAGAGCTGCCAAACAAAAGGAGAGTGGAGTCAGGGCTGGCTTGTCAGAGCCTGTGGCAGAAGGGGATCACGGAGGTGAGACAGGATGAGAGAAATGGCTGCGGGGCCATCGGAGAGGCCGAGGCCGAGGCCGCAGGGAGACGACCGGAAGAGCGCTGAGGGCTACGACCTCCCAGGGGCCCCCAGGTTTCAGGACGGCTGAGCTCGCCACTCAGAAGGGTCTCGTGGTCTCTGCCCACCAGGAAAGCACTTCTCCAGACGTGCAGCCCTCAGGTCAAGACAGAGCACGCTTGCCGGGCTGCAGAAATGGTCTCCTGGGAACAGGCTGCTGGGTGCCAGAAGGGGATGCCCTGGTCAGAGGTAAGGGCGGTGGGGGGCACGACTGACAGTTTTAAGAGCTGGGGGCACCTGTAATGTGCAAGCGCAGGGCGGGTACGATGGCACCACACTGACCAGAGGGAACCATCAGAAGCGAGTTACACATGAGAAGACGAGATGGGTAACGTGCTGGGATGTGAGGGTGCGGAGAGAGTGGAGGCCCAGGCTGCTGGCGCTGCCGTGGAGTGGGACGGCGGGCAGGCAGGCAGTTTAGAGGACAAGGACACACCCCATTTCCCAGAGGATCTCTTAAACCCCTAGAAAGTTCAACACGTGCCATCTGCAGAGTTTCGTTTTAGGTGGAGGCCCCAGGCTGGCGGGCAGGTTCCGCACGGTGAGCCAGGCCGGCCGGAGCACCGGGACTGGAACTGGGACCTGCGTGCCAGACCCCACCTTTGTGGGGGACTTGCTGGTGGGGGTGAGGGAGGGAAGCCTGCAGGAAGCCTGGCTAAAAAAACCTAACCATGAGCAAGAGAGTCAAAAATGATTGTGTCACTCGGGAGCCCTGGGGCAGGGAAGGGCAGGTCCCTACATGTCTGGAGCTGGGGGGTGGGGGGAGCAGACAGATTAATGACACCTTAGCAGTGTGGGGCAGCAGCCCATCCTCCCTGGCCCTGCCCAGCACCTGTGGCTCTCTCGTCCCAAGCGGGTCAGTGGGGGGACAGATTTCTGTAGAGAGGGCTCTGAAGAAGCCAGGGGCTTTGGCTGCGGGAGGCAGCCTGCCGGTCGCCGATGGGGGAGAGGTCGGGGCAGGCGTTGGCCGACCCACCGATTTACAATAAAAATGGCAGAGCAGGTGTCTGCTTTTTGACTCCAGGCTGATTAAAAAGCCCACACGAGCCACCCTGGGGCTTCCATGCCTCAAGCCAAGAGTTTCTTAGGGACATGCTCCATCATCCCAGCCTCCTCTCGACCCACTAGAGTGCCAGCAACCGCTCACCCGGAATGGTGTGCCAAAACAGCCACTCCATCATGCCCCAAGGGACTCCCAGCCTGGAAAGCGGCCACTGGACACTGAAGCCCCAAGCTACAAAGCCAGGAGGTGCTGTCCTCACCTCCCTCCCCTCAACATTTTTCTCTCGAGGGTAATCCATTAATAACTGGTAAAGCCAATTACCTTGGGTTGGAAACATAATAGCCACTTGGAAAGCATTCAAGCAGGCAATTGGGCTCTTCAGACTTTCGAGGAGCGCGGGCCAGGTGAGGCGCGCCAGCACGGACGCAGACATCTCTCAAGGAGGCCTCGGATGGGCCACAGGTGTGACTCAGTGAGCAAGTAAGTCGAGAGGGAGGGAGATGGGAGGAAGCATCTGGAGCACCTCCCAGAAGGCTGGGGCGGGGCTGCCAACACCTGCTCCTGGGACTCCCGTCCTCCATTCCTGCCCCCCTGTCACCAGCCGGGTCTATCTCCCACCAGGAGGACTGCCTCTCACCTTCGTACCCCACGAAGGCCTTTCATGATTGTCTGGACACGACGCCCAGAAACGTTTCTTTCCAAAAGCTGCCCCCTTCCCTTGCCCAACTATGCAGTGCAGGGAGGAGGAGGGGGAAGGAGAGAGACACCCCCGCCAGCACGTATGAGGACCTAAGAGAATAATCAAATTGAACACTCAGTACGGACCCTGTAAGCAACAGTCAAGCAGCTTTGGAGCCAGGTCCTGCTGGGCACACACACCAGGACGCACACCCCGACCGTGGGGACTGCCAGGACTCAGGGTGAAGCTGGCTGCGGGCACAGCACCGCACACCTCGCACTGTTCCTCCCTATACGCGGCCACACTTGCTCCCCACCTCACCTCTCAGCTCCCGTGGACTTCAGAAAGCAGAAGGCAAGAGCCACAGACCAGCCACATTCAAGGTCAGAAGACTAAAAAGCCTGCCCGAATGCAGGACACACCTGGTGCAGGGGTGGGAGGAGATGGAACTCACTGTCCCGGGACACCCAAAGGGTGCCTCACATGACACAGCAAGTTCCCAATAGAAGCGATTATTCCCACTGCACAGAAAGGGAAATGAAGTGACGGCCAAACTTCTACGAGTTTTCAGGAACTCCTTCGGCATACTCGTCCGCTTCCTGGGAGCCCCACCAGAAAAGGTGCTCCAAATGGAGGCCGGTGGGGTGGGGGATGTGCACCCCAGGAGGCCTCCCGCCCCCACGAGCTCGGCCTCCACCACGCCGCCTCGCCCACACGTAGTGCCATCCCACGCCACGCGTGCCAGCCCGCCGTCGTCCTGCACCAGATCTCCCCATGCCCTCCCTGTGCCGGGCCCTGTGCCACGCGGGCCAAAGGTTCTCCTGGAATGCTCGGAGATGCCCTCGGCGAACACGGGTACCACCCCGCCAGGGGCGCCCCCGAAGTGATGACTCAGAGTCTGACCCATTAAAAGGTCTTTGCTACAATCTCCGCTTAGAGTCTGCGGTCATTGAAAAAGCCAGCTCTCCCCAGAAAGAAAAGAAAATGCAAATGGCTTTTGCCCTCACTCCCTCTCTTTCTCGGGGGTATCCTAGGGACGGGGACGGCAAACCTGTGAATAGACAGAGGCAGAAGCTGCTGGCTCCTCAGGTGACATGACCACCCTTCCTCCAGGTCCCTACCACACTTGATCTTGTCCTTGGGACAAAGGGCATTTGGGGGGTTATTTCCCCATCTTCCCTTTGAGATCATGGACCATCTGGGGGCTCCTGTGTCCTCTGGTGCCCAGCACAGCACCTGGCCCGAAAGAGGTACTCGGTACAAGTCTGTGGCACCAGACTGCAAGGGCCTTCCAAGCTCACAGCCAACCAGGCTGGGGAAGCTAATCATGTGGGCTATGAAGGGGTCCCTCTGCTTCTTAAAGAAATAATTCCCAAATCACTGGCCTGAATGACACACAACACAGTCATACATCGTTGGTTGGCAGTGGAATCCCTCATAAGCACCACAACCAGATAATAGATGAGAAGTACCAACAGTACCTACAAATTAATATCAATACACACACACACACACACACACACACACACACACACCCTCTTGCACAAGTACACACCCACGCTCTCAGCTTGAGGGTCTAAGAGGCATTCTGACTCTATAAACTCTGTTCTCTTTGGATGAGAAAGCCCTGATCAGAAGCTAGCCCTCTCCAATTTCTCATCTTGCCCCAGACCTTGTCCAGGTTCCCAACCTACCTTCCTGGCCCCCTGGTCTGAGCTCAAGCAAACCTGGCACCACAGAGATCATCATCAGGCCCAAGAAGCAGACATGGGAGTCCCACATCAGAGAGAGACGCCAGGAGAATTAGGGGTTCAGGTGCTCAAGTTGAGGAACAGAAAATAACAAGAAAAAGATGAGAGGAGAAAGGGAGGAAGGAAAATTATTCAGGCATGAGCAGGGTGAAAAATAGAGTCCTGCTGCCTCTACCTTCATTCAGGCCCTCTTAATTACATCAGTCATTTATTGAACACTTACTATGTGCCAGGTTCTGAGGAAGGGTTTCACAAACATCATCCCATCTAATCATTGGAACTCTGTACAGGTACCACTTTCCCTATTTTACAGATGGGAAAACTGAGGCACCCTGCTCTGGCTCCCACAGGGAGAACTAGTAGGGCTGGAATTTGAACCTACCCTTGCCCAGTACGTTCTGTCCCCAGCACCTCGTACAGTGCCTGACACACACTGAAAACTCCAACCCTTGTTGAGTGAACAAATGGACAACCGAACAAATGGCCCCACCCGGGAGAAGAAAGGAGAGTCTGAGTGGCTCTGCGGAGGCAGCACAAGTGGCGTGCTTAGCAGCTGTGCCCCGCGGCTGGCCTGGAGCCACCCAGCTGGCCCAGGCCCCAGCCGCCTCCGAGCCGGGGCTGACACACTTTGGCAAGGGAGGCCACCAGAGCTGTCACATCATTCACCAACATGCCCATCAAGTGTATTCAGTTCTCTTCAACCCGCATTGGCATTTTAATTACTGTTGGGTAAACTAATTTGTACAAATGAAGGCCGGGCTGCCTAATAGAATATGCAAGCTCTCTGACCTCTGACAGGCACTGACACGAGATACAAAGGCCGCCGAGGAAGGCTTTTTATCTGAGCCTTATTACTCTCTATTACTCCAATTAGTCAGGCTCCACTGCTCCTAATTGGAGGAAAAATTGCAATTAAATCAATTTTTGATGGGCTGCAAGTGGGCTCCCGAACCGCCCTGCTTGTGAAACACTGATATTATAGCAGCAAAGGTCACAGGCCTCATCGGCACCTGGGGGCCCCCGATTTCCCTTGGCCCCCTCCTAAAATGCCTCAAGGAAACCCCTGCCCCTCCACCGGCTTGGCCGGCAAGGGTGGAAAGGAGGGAGTCATTAGAACATGTCAGGTCTCATTGCTGCGGCCGCCATCTGCTAACCTGTGCCACTGACATCATTACGGCGGCTAAGTCCCGAAGCTTGAATGCAGTGCGAAGGTCACACAAACTCACTCGCTGAGGGGAGGCCAGGAGCAGTAGTGCAGGGACAGCATGGTGAGGGAGGGACCAGTGGGGTGGGAACAGGAGGTCAACAGAAGTCGGGAAGGGGACAGACACAGGCTGGGGTAGGTGAAAGTATAAGGCAGCCAGTTCCCAAGGTCCAGGCCACAGGGCACCCCAGGCCACCCAAGGGGAAGGGAAATATATGTGTCTGGGAAGGAAAAAAAAAAAAAAGAGGCCAAGAAATCTTGTTTTCTCTCCAGCAAACATCCCACACTGCAGTTGGGGACACGTCCTCCTGAATGCAGACCAGAAAGCTGAGGGTCACATCAGTGATGGAGCAGGAGCCCTCTGTGGGGCCTACCATCCACGGCAGCGCCTGCCCATGAAGGCTGGGGGGCGCCCCAAACTAAAGCTGTACGGTCGGGGAGGGGAAGGGAAATACAACGTTGTTCATCAAACCAAAGGATAAGGAGACCGAGGCGCCTAGCCGAAGCTTGAAGGAGTGAAGTTTAAAGCAAAGAAAAAGAAGATCCATTTCACAGAGCAACTGGCATACCGTCACCTCAAAGAAATGGTGCAGACAGAAAATATAAATTCAAAAGAACTTTAGCCAGCTTCATGGATGACTGAACCAAAATGGGCTAACAAAGAAAGGAGGCCTTCAAGGGGTCAAGACCAAAAATATGTTAAATAAATGATGGCTCATCGACTTAATGGAATATTACACAGTCATCTAAAATAATGCTCCCAAAGTACAAGCAACAGTCTTAGGATATTATTAGAAGAAAAAAAGTCAAGAACAAACAGCCTCGTACAACTATTTTTTGAAAGCCTAGAGATAGAAAAGGAAAGCGTGGAAAGAAACATACTAAGACACTGAAAGTGATTATGTCTGGGCAGTAATTAGCAATTCTTTCTTTTAAATTTGATTTTTCAGGGGTGCCTGGATGGCTCAGTTCGTTGAGCATCAGACTCTTGGTTTTGGCTCAGGTCACGATCCCAGGGTCGTGGGATCGAGCCCCCACCACGCCGGGCTCTCTGCAAAAAATTTTATTTTCCAATCTTCTTTAATAAGCAGGTGCCACTTTTTACAGGGAAAAACATTATTTATGCCTTGTAAGGGAAAACACAACATAACCAGACACTCCTGTCTACAGACCCATGGCCAAGAACAGGTGGACCCAACAGTGAGCCTCCTGCTAGAGCAGGTGTCAGCCACGGTGGCCCTGACACACCTCGGACTGAAGCTTTGGGACTGACCAGTAGCCCAAGGTTAGTCAGGAAGCCCAGATCAGAAGTGAGGGCCTCCTCTGGCCTCTTTATCCCAACTAGGTACTGGTGTACAGGGAGCAAGACCAACTCCTGACTCCCACAGCTGGCAGAGGCCTGGAACACCCCCCTCAGTCACACACACACACACACACACACACACACACACACTCACACACTCACACACACACACCCCAAACCTCTCTGAGCTCACGTGCATCGGGACAGGATGGTGCCAGTGGCCACCTAGAAGGTCAGGTTCTAGACAGAGCACCCAGAGGCTGGGCTCCAGTGTTCACACTCCCACTGCCACTCTAACAAACTCCAACAAAGCAAGTTTGCCGCTGCACCATGGATGAGTGCAGTCCAACAGCTGGGAAATGCCTCCCATCTTTCATATTAAATTTTATTCAAAAACTTGCCGCCAATGGTAAAAGCTCAGTCTGACCAAGGATGTATGATCCTGGCCCAGGTGACAGAAAAGGAACTCACTCCACTCAATAAGTAGATTTAGAAACGCGAACAATGGAAGGACAGAATTAACGACAGAGGAAAAATTAAGGATACCAAAAACAAGAACTCACTGTACAATCTGAGTTTAACAAGATGTGCTGGGGGCTGCAGGGAGAAGAGCTTCTATGCTCTACTTTCCATCTGCACGGCCTCTAAACACAAGAGCTGCCCCATCTGATCGTGAGAGGAAGAAACGGCAATGTGCTCCAGCGCAAAAGGAAAAGTCGGCTGGGTCAGACTTACTGAGAAACAACGACATAATACACCGCTGTGTGTCTGACAAGAGGCATTGGAAAAGAAGAGATCAAGACGGCCATTATTTGGAGACAATATAACTGTCTGAGAAAATCCAAAAGACCGAACTAAAAGTTATCACAACGGGGGTGCCTGGGCGGCTCAGTTGGTTAAGTGTCTGACTTCGGCTCAGGTCATGATCTCACAGGTCATGAGTTCGAGCCCCGCGCCAGGCTCTGTGCTGACAGCTCAAAGCCTGGATCCTGCTTCAGATTCTGTGTCTCCCTCTCTCTCTGCACCTCCCCCACTTGCACTCTCTCTCAAAAATAGACAAACATTTAAAAAAAATTTTTTTTAAGTTATCACAACGAATACTGGGGTTAGCATGCCCTGTGCAATAGGGAAATGGAGTGCGGCCTTAGGGGTCCTGGTTCTACCACCTCATTAGTATGTGATCTTGGATATTATTTTACCTCTCTAAAACCCAGTTTCTTTCTCTGTAAAATAGAAACAATTAGGGGCACCTGGGTGGCTCAATTGGTTAAGCGTCCAGCTTTGACTCAGGTCATGATCTCACGGTTTGTGGGTTCGAGCCCTATGTCAGGCTCTGTGCTGACAGCTCAGAGCCTGGAGCCTGCTTCGGATTCTGTGTCTCCCTCTCTCTCTGCCCCTTTCCCACTCACACTCTGTTTCCATCTCTCAAAAATAAACAAAAATGTTAAAAAAATTTTTTTAAATAGAAATGATTAAGATACCTAGGCATAGACTGGTTGTAAACATTACAATGTTTACAGATGTTCACTATTATTACATACCAGCCATCACCAACCAAAATGTAACCAGAAATCCATTCACACAAAAATTAGAAAACCGTAAAATAGCCAAGGATAAACCTAACAAAAAACACCACCAACGAAAGACAAGACAGGCCCATATGAAAAAACAAAAACAAAACAAAACTATCAAGGTTTACTAAAGGACATAGAATTGCTGAATAAAGTAGAAAGATCTACGGTGTTCCTGGATAGGAAGTGTCAAGATTATAAAACTGTTACTTCTCCCTTAATTAATCCATAAATTCACTATAGTCCCATCCAAACAAGATTTTTTAATCAATTGATTCTAAAACTCATCTGGAAGTGGAAATGTACAAGAATAACCAAGAAATATTTTTACAAGAACAACAGAAGTTTGGGGGGTTTTAAAAAGATTTCATTCTTAAGTAACCTCTACACTCAACGCGGGGCTCAGACCCACAACCCTGAGACCAAGAGTCGCATGAGCCACTGACTGAGCCAGGCAGGCGGCCCAAGAAGAAAGTTGTCCTACCAGGTATCAAATGTACTCTAAAGCTGCGGTATGATGTTTGTGCTAGAACAAATAGATCAATGGATTAGAATAAAGAATCCAAAGCCATACCTATATATTCGTAAGGAATTAGAAAATCCTAAACGTGACTTTTAAAGGCAGCAGATTAAGTGTGAACCAGTCATTAAAGGGTAGAGACACCACAGGATACACGTTTGGAAACAACACTAAACTCGGGGCACCCGGCTGGTTCAGTTGGAGATGCGTCCAACTCTTGATTTCTGCTCAGGTCATAATCTCACAGTTCAGGAAATCGAGTCCCACATTGGGCTTCGTGCTGACAGCACAGAGCCTGCTTGGGGTTCTCTCTCTCCCTCTCCCTCTCTCTACCTGTCCCCTGCTCTTACACATGCTTTCTCTCTCTCAAAAATAAATAAACATTAAAAATAACAACAACAACAACAACAAAACTAGAGCACTACCTCAGAGCAGACCTCAATTCCACTCGGATGAAGGAGATAAACATTTTTCAAAACTACATGAAAGACCATAGAAGTATCACAAGGAAAGGCAGGAAGATACTTTCACCATCTTGGAGTGGGAAAGACATTCTTCAGATGAAACCGTAAAGGTAAAGATGACAGAACTCCTCCCCAAACAACCAAACGTCCACACGACAGAAGATGCTGTAAACAGCAGCTGAAAGGAATTACCAAGTATTCATAACAATCAAAACGTTCATACCCAGAACATATAAAGAAATCTTATAAATCACCAGAACAGGTAGATTAATGAGCAAAAATCTTTAAGAAATTATTTATGGAAAAAATACACGTGGCCAAGAAAACATGACATAATGTTAAATCTCCGAGTAACCGAAGAATTACAAGTTAGACCAACGACGAATGTTGCTACATACACTTAGAGAGCACTTCCTGCCATTCACTGAGGACCGGGTACTGTTCCAAACACATTATATGTATATATTTGTTCATTTAACCCTGAAAACATTCCTATGTATTTGATGATAGTTTTCCAGATAAAATAATAGTAATTAAAATTTTAAAGCATCACCATCTTTCAGAATACACATCGAAATATGTATTTCTGTGCTTGATGTTTGCTTCAGAAAACTAAGGAAGGGAGAGTGTGGGGAGTACTGAAGAAGCAGGAGTGGCCAAGAGTTGGAAATTATTGTACCTCTGTATATTTTGAAATTTTCCAGAAGAAAAAGTGTCTTTTTGAAAAAGTTTTTTTCACAGTTACTATGAGGTAAGAACTACCAGTACCATCCCCCTTTCACAGGTGAGAAAATTAAAGAACAGAGGGGATCCATGATGCACCAAGGTCACACTACTAGCAGGTGGGGGGCTCATAACAGGACCCCAGCCAGGTGGGCCCGAGTCCAGCTCATACTATAGTCACTCTTCTATAACCACTCCCCAAATGAGGTAATTTTTTACCCAACAGAGAAGCAAAATTTTTCTTTAAAAGCAACAACAAAAACCTCTTCTTATCTACTACAGACAAGTCTAAGAGGAAATAGGTACTTGTACCCATCGTTCATGGGTATCTATATACCCACACTGTCCTAACTGGAGGGCAATTTGACGGCATCTAAGAACTTTTAAATGCACTTACCCCTCAATCCAGCAAGTCTTTCTGAAGATCTTTCCTAGAAAAACCCCTAACCATGTGCACAAACAGGCAAGTACACAGGTGTTGTCTCAGGCATTGTTTATAATAACAAACCACGAGGAACCACCCAAGCGGCCATCAATAGCAGGATGTGCTATGGGGCACGCATATTAGTGTGAACCAGAATGCGGCCGTGGGAACGTGCTAAAGTTGTGTGTTCTCCCAGCAAAGGCCCGGTGAACCACATGGACAGAGGAAGAATTCAAGTTGTAGAACAAACGCATGATGAGCCCAAAACAAAGTAAAACTCAATGTGCGTGTGCGTGTGTCCATACACACATACATACATACACCATTAAATTATATGATCTATTTGCTTCAAATAAAAGATGTGGAGTGACACATACCAG
The DNA here is from genome assembly GCF_022837055.1 of Prionailurus viverrinus. NCBI lineage: Eukaryota > Metazoa > Chordata > Mammalia > Carnivora > Felidae > Prionailurus > Prionailurus viverrinus. The sequence continues at coordinate 60,672,557 of NC_062571.1, forward strand.
ACTTCTTATAAAAAGGAGTGGGGGGGGGGGGGGTAATGGGCTGCTGGAAACCGAAGGGGACTTTTTATTTTATGTTTTATGTATTTTAGTGTTTGAACTTTTTACAACCGGAACATATTTCTCTATTACTTATGTAAAAACAAAACAAAAGAGAAAATGAGGAATTAAAAGGAAGATGGTAGTAAGAATATTCATTTTCAAGTTGCCTGGAAGATGGGAGGTCTATCGGTGGCACACTGAATTCTGAGGAACTCCGCATTTGCCACAAACTGCAGTCAGTGTCTCTTGGCCCCATCCCGGACCTGGCTGGCACCCTCTGACCCAGACTTTTCACCTGGAGGCCTTCTGAGCAGTTAAGTCCTGGGAACAGTTTGCCTATGAGAATTTCATAATTTCACCCCTGCTCTTATAGAACCTTTCCTCTAAACTCCTGCATCCTGACCACTCTCTCTATAAAGAAGTCAGTGACAAGCTTCTGCACTCCACTGGGGGCCCATCAGAGGCCAAGGCCATGGCTGACCCCCCAGCAGTGCCCTGCATGGGGTGGGTACTCAAATAACTGTTGCTGCTATGACCAGCTAAGCCTAAAGCACACAATAGATGTCCAATTTCAAAACATATCACTTTTTCCTTTTAGGCGGCCCATTTTGGCATCAAGGTAGTGGTTAGGCCCAAGGCCTGGGCTACCAGGCTGCTAATGCCTTCTTCTGGACATGGGTGGCCCACATGGTCTGGTGATCATGGGGGAGACTGAGGCCAGACCAGATCTGGTGCTTGTTCGGGTTTGCTGAGGAACGTGAGTGGCTGGCATTTGAAGAGGGGCATGAGGTGGGAGGACGATGAGAACCATTAGGATGAACAGGGGCTCCACAGACAGGAGAGAAGAGCTTGCCCAGAGACTGCACAGATACGCCGGACATAAACTCAACATGTTTATTTTAAAATCTGATTCTTTCTAAACATACCCACATTAACAAGCCATAGAAGGCCCTTGAAACTCAGAGCTGATCCAGATATTGGCAGGCGCATTAAGTGTTTATAACACCAACAGAGAAGAAGAGAAGGTCGGGTCAAAGAGAAACCTATGTGACCTATGATCCTAAGACCTTCTATCCCCAACCCACTGTCATATTTAGGCCCAGCAATGGAGTCCCTAAGAAATTGACGTGGATCTTATTTTTATTCTCAATGTTCCACAAGCACGAATGAGAGGCAGTCTTTTTCATGTGACAAACAACAAAGCACAATTAAGACCTTCTCAGGTTCTTTCTGATAAAACAAAGGTCAGGGAAGCCCATACACACAACCCACCACAGGACCGTGTGGCCTTTCCTCATCCAGTGGCCTCATAACTCTAGCAAGGCTTAAAGAGAGGCCCTAATGACCCACCAATGAAAGAGTCCCACAGTGACATCCAGCAAACTAAAACCAGAGAGGCAGAGGGTGTTAATGTCGACCTGTGGATTCACTGCCACCAACCACATCCCTGGACCTCTTGCCTTTCATCAAAACAAGACAGGAGTGGGGCACTTGGGTGGCTCAGTCAGCTGAGTGTCTGACTTCGGCTCAGGTCATGATCTTGCAGTTCATGGGTTCAAGCCCTGCATCGGGCTCTGTGCTGAGCTCAGAGCCTGCTTCGGATCCTCTGTTCCCTCTCTCTCTGCCCCTCCCCCCACTCAAATAAATAAATAAATAAATAAATAAATAAATAAATAAATACAAGATAGGAGAAGGAGAGGTGAAACTCTAAACTCCTCAACCTTGTCTGATTGCTGTGGCACATTCCGCCATTACCCTGAAGGCTACCGGGCAGGGGTGGGTGGAGTTGAGGAGAAGGAAGGGGGTGTCATGCAGATCGACAGGTCAGTAGGGCCTGCTATGCGTCATAAATTATGCACAGCAAGGCTTCAGAAGTAGGACTCATGACAAGAGGAAAGGAGAGGACGAGGTGTCTGTGTGCACAGCAGGCAGAGACTCTCCCTCAAGAAAGAAGGGCTCCCTTACAGAGGAGGGCCAGGAGCAGACCTTGGTGTGCAAAGCCAACCAGTGACTCGTGTCCATTCCTTCCCCGTGACAGGAGACAAGGGCCCCAGAGTCCTCTCTTTTGCCATACAGACTGAGGCTTACATTATGGGGGGAAGTGGAATAATCAGAGCGAGAGACAGTAGAAAAGTAAGGGTACCAAGGTCCCTTCCTGCAAGACTTCCACTACAGGCCTTTCCAGGAAAGTGAAGTTCCAAGGAACCTCCCTGTTCCCAGATTAGCTAGCAGCACCAGGCATGTTGACCTGAACTTTGCTCCTCCCCAAGATTCCCTGCCCTCTTGACAATGGCACTAAGGAGAGAAGAGGCAGGAGTCTGTCTTCCATTCTATTCCGTGAGGTAAACTGTACTCCTTGAGGGTCATTCGGGCCTCCTGCTAGTTGTTTCTGTCTGGAGGAGGCTTGGCCAGGTCAGGCCTGTGCCATCCCAGGACCTGGCTCTAGACTCTCTCTGTCCCACTGGCTGAGCCGCTCACTGTTCATGTGTCCAACCTCATGTGTCTGTAGCCGGGTCCTTCCTCCTGTGCAGGTCACTTTAGGAAAGTGGTTTTTGTAAGGACACCATTAACAGCTAGAAAGGAGGAATCGCTCATCAGAAGACCAGTAATAATGTGAGGAAGAGGAGGTAAGAGGCTCCAGTTTGACAGTTCTCTCCATATTCTGACTTTAAGAGCCGGTAGCCAAGGCTGTGAGCTCAGTCACTACCCACATACTGATGCCATTCACACAGACACTTCGGGGCTGGATGTCACAGCATAGTTTGGCCTTTATGAAAATAGTAGACACCTATTGTTTGTCAGCCCTACAACCTCCTTCCACACGTATGATTCCTGAGCGACTTCCCATGTTCTTACACACTCTCCCTCCTCAGCCACCCTTAACGGATCAAGGGGCGGGCAACTAACCCAAGCTGGGCCAAGGAGTCTCTGAGCTGGGATTTTTGGAAGCCAGTCACTCACCATGAACTTAAACTAGGAGTCGTTAAATTCAGGGGCTCTTGGCAGCCTCCAGAATAAGCTGGTAAGCTAGGGAGAAGAAAGCAGTGGAAGTCCGGGAAGAAACAAAGCCAAGCACCCCACAAGGATAAAGTTCTGGCAGCGCTGTGGCCCCTGGGTCTAGCTACTCCTGAGCCCCCTGTATCTGTGTTCCCCTGGGGCTTGGCTGTTCAGCCTTACCCTTGGATTTCATGAACCAAACATTCCCAGTTTTATTCAAGTTAGTGTGGATTTGATTTCTTTTGCTTACAACCAATCGGTCCTGACCCCACCATAGCCTCTGTTCCGTAGCTGCCAGCTTCTTCCCCATTTGAATGCTCTTCACTGACAGATGCGCAACAGGCTTTGCCAGGCACCTACTGGACACCTTGAGGCCCGGCTGAGGACACCTCAGCCGCGAAATCAAGAGCTGGTGTGTCTACGAGGAGAGCAGATGGAACAGGGCAGCACAGGCTGGCCAGCAACTTCAACAGGGGCTGAAGCGCTCTCTTCCCCCAAGGTCCGAGGAGAGGGCCAGGGAAAAAAATCTACTCTCCCCCTCCCAGCAACGGGGAGGGAGGCAGGCCGGACAAGAGCACATAATAAGGGTGCCTGGCTGGCTCAGTCAAATGGAGCCTGCTGCTCTTGACCTCCGGGTCATGAGTTCAAACCCCATGTTGTACGTAGAACTTACTAAAAACCAAACAAAAAAACAAAACAGATAATAAGGGTGTGCTTGAGGGACTGGATTATCCAAGGAGAGCACAAGTTCGGCCAGAAGACACCTCTGACGGGACAGCGCCTGGGACCCCTGGAGTGCCAGCTCCCTCGGGTCGGCCATTTAGAGATGTGATCCCAGCACCCATCTGACCTGAATTAAAGAAGCACCCAGAACAATTGGTAAGATGGAGACAAGGACGTGGAAGTTAATTCTACTATTTTCTCTTTGTGTTTGAGAGTTTTCAGAATTAAACATTTGAAAATACACACACACACGTAAAACTTTATAACCCCAAGCAACCCCTTTGCTGCAGCTCCTTTTATCATTCCCCCCCCCCACCCCGACTCAAAACTAACGGCCCCCAAACCCAGTGGAAAAAACTCCAGCCGGATGAGCAAACTCAAATATCCCACTGCTGGACCCCTTTGAGTGACACACAAAACAGTGGAGGAACCAAGCGGGAAATGCACACGTAGCGGGCAAAAGTTTCTTTTTCTTCAAAAGCTAAGACCAGAAATAAAACAATGGCATGCATACCTCAAAAAGTCCCCCAAAAACCTCACACTCTCTTTAATGAACCTGGACCTAGCTCAGAAAGCCATGTAAAGTCATAAATCAGAAACTAGGTATGAAGAAACCAAGGCCCAATCACGGAAAACCACATTCTGGACCGTAAAATAATAAACGAGATCATCAGTTATGTAAAAACTCTACAAACACATCACTATAGATTATGTAAATAGACACCTGTGTGTGGGCTTGTACATACCTATCCATACATACAAAAAATCTGAAGCGAAACAGGACGTGTATTTGAGCTTCATGTTCCTCTGAAGATGCATCTCCTTACAGGCAGCCACCATGTGGAGCCCATCACAGTGAGCAGCCCCCCATTCCTTCTGCTCTCCGAGCTCTTCCACACCCTCCCCAAGACCCCCAAAATCTAACCAGCCCTTGTTCTCCATAAAACCTCACCTCCACGCTCCTGCTCAGGACTTTGTCAACAGCCCTCACCTCCCCACTGCCAGCCTGTAGGCACCAAATTCTACCTCCTAAGGCCCCTTGGTAGGCAAATAACTTGGCATATTTGTTTTCTGGGAAAAGTCAACCCCACGATGTTTAATTTCACCTCTTTGGAACATTGGAATCATGTTCCAATAATAATAATCATGAGCCACAGGGAAGCGCCGAAGCCAGGGCAGTACCTGACTCCATGCCATGCCCACCATCAGCGCCACCAGGCCCTCCTTGAAGTACCAAGATGTGGGGCAGGGCAGCGTGTGGTACCTATGCTACCTGTGATCTGTGGCCACACACGTGTATCCGCACCTGTAAATCACCAAATTATCAACTTCAAAAGTCTACCGCCCTCCCCACCATCTTCCCCAGATGAGATCACCTGGTCTTTCTACCTTGTGTTTCTCATCAGAAATCGGGGGTGGGGGAGGTTGCCAACTGGAGACTTCCACCATAAGCTACATCAGCCAAGTTAGATACCAAGAAAGCACGTGCCAAGCCACTGATTTCTTTCCTGCTGAGTCTCCACATCTCTCCCGGCCCCCACCCAAGCAACATGGGGAAGAACAAGGTGATTAGCATGTCTATCCATCACTCCCCCCAGCCCATCCCTAGCCCAGGGCCAGCAGATGGCTGCTAGCCATTCAGTCCTCAGTTGCCTACTGTCCAGGGCGGAAAGCTATGCTATGGCTCAACTCCCAGGTGCTGGTATTTGGCTCCTGGGAGGAGAGAGAACATGGGCCCAGTCACAGCCTTGGGAAGAGGTGCATGCCCAGCTGGGTTGTCTTAGCCTTGCCACCCTTTGCTGAGAAGGAACACGTAAGCACACACATGCACACACACAGCCTGTGTTTGCTCCCTTTGGTAAGGGGGCACCCACGGTGCCACACACATACACAGATCCCCCCACTGCCACTACTTGATGTTTCCACTCCTGACGAGGACAGGAGAGCAGGTCCATGGACACATTCCTGTCCCACACACACTACCCTGCCACACAGCCTGGGTAAGCACTGTGCCTGCAGGAGTCTCTACCCAGTCTTGTGGGGCAGTTGTGATTTTTAGCCAGCCCAGGTGTTAAGCCCCTGCCATTTTTCTCCCCCCTTTGGCCTGTGTTCCTCCCTCTGCCCTCCCACGGTAAGCGCTTTCAGGCCACACAATGAGTAGGAGGAGGAGAGACACTTCTATTGAGGAAGGCGTTTTGTTGTTTCATCCCAAGGTGGGGGCAGGGATAGGGAAGGGGGGGGGTCCCACAAAATTTCTAATAAGCAGTTTCTCTCCTCAAAGCTAAAATGATTTTCTTTAATTGCTTGGTGGGAACAGTTTATCATGGGGGTCTCTGCCCTCCCCCCACCCCAAAGCCTAATTGACTTACTGAAGTTTAACAGGGGCTTTCACCTGGAGAGACTGCAATTACTCCCCCCATCCCACATTCGTACCTGGGCTCTCCCCACAGGGGGCCTTTGTTCCCCCTAAATACAGCAGTGACACAAATGTCCTCAGCAGCAGGGGAACACAGGGAAGTGGTAATTTTCAGCCCAACGCAATTAGCTGAGGGCTTTTCAGCCTTCCCAGTGAATGGTAGGGAAACTTCGGCATGTGGGAATGGTGAGCCAGGCTGCTCTGTGCAAGTCAAACAAAAGAGGCCTCTGAATCGGGCCCCATGGTGAGCTAGACCAGAGCTGGTGGGGGCAGCTGGGACTGGGGCCTGGATGAGGGACCTACACCATCACCTACCCAATCTGAGTCTTCCAGTCAGAGCCAGTGGCCCCAGATAGCTTTCTAGGAGGTGGAGGCAAGCAAGACGATACTGTTGGCCTTTACCTAGCACCAAGGACCTGTGTTTATGATGCAAAGAACAGGGAAAGGGTGGTAGACTGAGCTGGGCAGGAATGAGGAAGGCCGGAGGGCTACAGTGCTGTGTCTGTCTGTCTGTCTCCAAAGGGCCCGGGGCTGGAGCTCACATTTCAGTTTGGGCCTTCATGGACACCTCTGAGTAGGGGAGCTTTAGGGAAAGAGACTCTCCTGGGGCCAAGACAGGGGGACTCATGGCTCCTCAGACACTTAGGTCTATTGGTGCTGCCACAGCAGCCCCTACCACCCAGCTAAGCAGAGGAAGCACAGCCCCTCTGCTCGGGGCTCGCTTTGAGGCTAGAGAGGCACAAAATGAAGGCAGCCCAGGGCTTATCTGGGGTCAGCGCTGAGGTGTCCCAAGGCCAGAAATGTGGGCTCCAGCAGTGGAAATGACCACCCGGCCAGCAGCAGCAAGGCCTGCAGGCCTCTCATGACCAGCCCTTCAGAGAGCCTTGATCCGGAGCCAGGAGAGAAAGAAGCAGTTCTTGAAAGAGTGAAAAAATGAGAACCAGAAACAGAAAGGCTGGTTGACAGATGAGCTGTGCCTGGGTGAGAGAGACAATGAGGAGGTGAGGCTGGTGCCAGGTGAGAATGCCCAGAACACAGGCCAGGGCAGGCACCAAGGCAGGCATCGCTGTGGCACGTGGGAAGGTCCAGGAGCTAGGACGCGGGAGGCCAGCGTTCAGTGCCAGCTTGGCTGCTCACGGGCCGGCTCACCTCCAGCAAGCCTGCAACCTCCCGGGACCTCACATTTCTTGTCTGTAAAAGGAGGGAACAGAACAAGGTTTGCTACCTTTTTAAAAAAAGCAACAGAAAACGTGTGAAGTAGCATCTCTGATAGATTTATAAAACAGGAAATGGGGCAGCGGGCGGGAGGGCTATTCATTTAAGAAGAAGTAGGGGATAGGGGGAGTCCTGTCCCTGTGGCCTCTAAACGTTCTGCCTTGGACTCAGACCTTCAGAGCCCTGCCTGCACACCCCAGAAGCAGATCCTCTCCAGGACTCTACTCCACTACTAATACTGCAACCCAGTGGGACCCGGGACCGGTGAAGACGAACGAGGCTGAACCACGAACAGCACACACCTTTCTGTGCAGCCCTGCCTCCCGGCTGCACTCCCAATGCAGAGCATGCCGGCATTGACCACCGTCGCCATACATAATGGAGTCTGAGAGCCCAGGTGAACTCTATTCAGGGGCAGCCACAGCTGGGGGCAGTTGGGACAGTTTAGCAGATGGCTTATAGGGTATGGTCGGGTCAGATGTTGTGCGTGTTTATCCAACATCAAGATCTAGCCCCCAGTGCTATTACAGTGTCATGCTATGGTCACCCTGCTCCTCCACTGGCCTGGGCTGGTAGGAACTAGTATTCCCACCCTCAGGCCCTGCAGCAAAGGTTCAAAGTGATTCTCTACAGAAGAGTCTACAAAGTAAAGGGTGGTTAGTCCAAACACCCAGAGTTCAGAGACATGAACGCAGACCTTCCCATTACACCCCACCACTCCTCAAAGAGCCTCTTCCGTCTGGGAGCAGTCCAGACCAACAGCAGGGGACAAGCGACCTTGTTGCTCAGAACAGCTGGCTTGGCCCCAGCCACATCTGGCCTCGATTCTGTCTTGCCATCTTCTCCTGCACGTTCCCCCGTCCTGTGCCCCACCTACATGGGCCCCCCTCTCCCCACAGAGGGGAGCTCTTGCTCTGGGACTCACCGGCCCTTTCATCAAACAATGCCTCGCTTGGGCAATTCCTGAACTGGAGGCAGCAACAGGAAGCCTCGTTCCTTCAACAAGCACCTGAAGGCACCTAAGCCAGCCCTGTGCTACAGGTGCCAGGGTGTTCAGGAAAAACAACTCACACGGGCCTGCCTGACTTTAGGCAGCTTAAGGTCTGGCCAGAGTGAGGTCTTCAATTAACATTACAAAAAAAAAATTAGAAGCAATTCAAGACCATCAACAAGTTCTAATTCCAAATGTGAGTGAGATCCCCACAGGCTGCGAAGGCAGACAGTGTAGCACAGTAGTTAAAAGTCATGAGCTCTGGGAGCGCTTGGGTGGCTCTGTTGGTTGAGTGTCAGTCTCCTGATATTACCTCAGGTCATGATCTCATAGTTCGTGAGATCGAGCCCCTTGTCAGGCTCTATGGACAGTGCGGAGCCTACTTAGGATTCTCTCTCTCTCCCCGTCTTCTCTCTGCCCCTCGCCCGCTCACATTCCCTCTCTCTCTCAAAAACAAATAAATAAACTTTCTTAAACAAAAGTATGAACTCTGGAATCTGATGACAGGGCTCAAACCCTGATTGCCTCGATTACCAGACTTGACTTGGGCATGTTAATTAAGCTCTCTTGGGCCTCGTTTCCTTCTTTGTAAACTGACGCTGGTGATAGTAACAGTCTGGGGGGTTCAATGAGCTATAAAGTGTCCAGCACTGGGGCGCCTGGGTGGCGCAGTCGGTTAAGCGCCCGACTTCAGCCAGGTCACGATCTCGCGGTGCGTGAGTTCGAGCCCCGCGTCGGGCTCTGGGCTGATGGCTCAGAGCCTGGAGCCTGTTTCCGATTCTGTGTCTCCCTCTCTCTCTGCCCCTCCCCCGTTCATGCTCTGTCTCTCTCTGTCCCAAAAATAAATAAACGTTGAAAAAAAAAATTTTAAAGTGTCCAGCACATTTAGCTGGCATCATTATCATCACTGGCTGGGCAAGAGAGTGCACTAAGGACTCCTGAACAAGAAATGGACTGTAAGGGGAAACTCCGTCACTCCCCTCCCAAAGCACCAAGAACTAGGTAAGACGAGAGACCGTGGATTCCCTATCCCTATTCTGCAGACTACTTCAGAAAGTTGCTGTCAGTGCTGATGACAGACAGGACAAATTTAACCTGGCCAGGGCCACAGGAGATCTTGAGCCAACCAGGAGCCCTAAAGGGACAGACTGGAATTTGTGCCCCCTCAAACTGACCACAGGCCCCTTCATCCTCTCCCGCCCCTCACTCTACCATCAGCCTGCTGGCTGGAATGCGGGGGCCCCTGTGCCAGAAGGCCCAGGCCAGGCAGGAGGCTGGGAGGCACAGGTGGTTCTCAGAGGAGATCCCTGGGCTCCAGAAAGCAGTTCCCCCACAGGCGCAACAAAGCTGGGGCTTGTTGTTGGTCAAGGCGCCTTTGCTTGCCTGGGCTGCGGCCCAGACGGTGAGGCGGTGGGGCAGGCCAGGGGACGCAGAGCTGGGGAGGCAGCGGCCAGCCCTTTTGGCACCAGCTTCCTCCTTCCCCGGGTTTCTCACTTTGTTCAGCATAGCAACCCAAAGGAGGCTGGGGAAAGCACTTTTCACTACCCAGCAAATAAAGCCACAGGGAAAGGGAAAAGGATGAAAGGTTCGGGGGTTTTAAATTTTGGTTTTGGGGTATTTAGTTGGTTTGAAAAAATAATAAAAGGAAGTTGCTTCTGCAATCCAATTAATTTCAAACCCAGGATTCAGATCATTAACAGCCAACAGCGATCCCACCACACCTAGCATTATCATCCCTCTTCTGAGACTTCAAGTCCCAGTGGATCTAGCGTTGGGTCCCAAGAGGTCTCAAGGGGCGTTTTTTACCTCTTGGTTGGGGGTGCTTAGGGAGGAGGTACAGTATGGCCTCAGTCCCACCACAAAACCCCCTGGGTCCACACAGAGCCATGCTGTCCTGCCAGTCACAAACATGCATGGCTTTCAAACAGAGGCCTGACACCGGGGGCTGCCAGAACCCACTCGTTCCCAAGAATCACACCCTCCTGGCCACAGGCTTAGGCAAGGCCCCTACAATGTGTGCAGGAGATGCCAGTGACCGTAACCCGTTTCCTTGTTATCTCTAGGATTGGACTCTCACCGACAGGTCATTCGGCCTCTGTTAGCTCCCTTCCACTGGGCCTCCGAACACGGACTCTAGACCTTCCCTGGCCCAGCCACCTTAGAGCGTGAGGGGAAGGACTATTCTCATGGCTGTCTGGCCTAGGAGAGGTTTTCACCTCGCCTCTCAGGAGACACCGGCCCCCCCGGGAGCCCTTCCCGAAGCAGCTGCCTTCACAGCCCACCTACTTCCTCAGGTTTAGCCCAACCCACTCACGCCACACCCCTACTGCTTGCTTTGAGACAGGGATTTTCTGGTGGTGTGTTTTTGTCATGCATTTTTGGAATCATAAAACTACAAAAAGCATGGATTTTTCTTTTGGGAAGAACATTAGGATACCAAGAAGCTGCTTTGATTAGAAGTTTCCTGTCTTTCTCACTAAGCCACTTGGGATGGGATACCAATCTTCTAGAAGAATGAAAGGCAGCATCACAAGTTTGCAGACACAGTTGACAGTAGCGTGGGCTCCTAAATGACTGGCTGGGTGGCCCCCTCACTTGAGGCTTTCATTGCTACACTGTGCCTGTGCCAAGTACCGAACCCTGTTAGCTGCTGACTGGAAATACCCTCAAGTCAAAGGTCTCTAGAGAAAACCAGCCTCCCCCCCCCACCCCCCCACCCCCCCCACCCCCAGCATTCCGCTCCCTCCATTGAAAAGCCAAGGAGTTTCCACCCTGATGATAAACTGCTCAGAAGCCTCCGGTCGGCTGCAACCTGCCCAGGCCTCGGCCCTCTGCCAACCGGACAGCTCCCGCCGCCTTCTCTGTGCAGGTTCTGCGTTCTCCCATGCGCCCACAACCACCTGCTGTGACATGCTTGAGAAGCACACGGCTCCTTCCAGAAAGCATTTCCTTGCTCGCTGCCACCAATAGGAGGAGAATTCACAGAAGGACTTCAAGAAGCCTGGGCAAAAGATAAGCTAGAGGGAGGATGGAGCTTCAGGATACAAGGTGACTGCCAGAAACTCACTGACCCTCCCAGCCCCTCCTCCAGGCTCCAGGGGAAAGAAAACAGAGGAAGCCAGTGGCTTTAAGAATCCACATAAGAATCACTTATGCTGAGGTGCCTTTTTGAGGCGATGGGGTCCCAGGAGAAGCAGTGACATCAACAAAAAGCAATGAGAGCAAAAGGCAGAGGATCCCACAGGTATCACTTCAGGAGAGGTTGTTCTCGCGTGGCCAGGAAACACACCCAGAGACCAAGGAATCTGCCTGCCATCCTGACACACCCTTTCAGACACACAGACTCAGAGACAGGTGACAGACACACACAGAGCTGGGAACGCAAGGGCACAGAGTTGTGCCTGCCAATAAAAAAATCAGCGCTGGCTACCTCTCACTCAGCTAATGGCGATAAGGTGCCAACCGCTTCCTCCAATCATCCCTTCTCCTCCTTTTTGGGAAGTGGGAAGTGCACAGAGGGATACCTTTCCCTCTGTGGGAGGGGCAGAAAGGGGGGGGGGGCAGGAGAGGGAAACAGCACCTCCTACAGGTGCTCAGCGAGCTCCAAAGTCTCAGGTTCACCCGAAAGGCAGAGAGGTCCCAAGCCTCTGAATGAAGGGATCGGGCCTCCATTAGGAATTAGGTCTATCAGTTCCAGGAAAACAGGTTATCTACTCAAGTCCCAGGAACCTGAGGGAAGCCGAGCTAAGCAGAGACTCGTGGCAAAGGCAAAGGATGGTTTGGGAGAAAGCGAAACCTCCAGGCCTTTCATGCAGTCACGATAAATGAGATTTTTGTACTTCTGCTCTTGGTACGCCAGCCAAGGAGAAAACTCCCGTGACAAAATGGGATCTTCTCTCAGCTTCCCTGAGAACACTGAACACAAGATAATCTAAGTGACGAGGCAAAACCTAGACTAGTCACTTCTTTGAGCCAGTAGTCCAGACCAGGGTTCTTTTGGGATGGATCATCCTCTGGACAGGAGCCCTGGGGCAGCAGGGGCAGCAGCAGGGAAAAGGTGTCAGAACTGCAAAGCCAAGCTCACCTGACGGAGTCAGGTCATCCCCCATGGACACAACCAGCTGCCTTCTGCCTGGACAGAAGCACATGCACTCCACCAGGCCCAGTGAAAGGCCAGCCTGCCCCAGCCCTTCCCTGGCAGCAAAGGGGACAGTCTTGTGCATCCTGAAAACAGCGGTGTAAGACCACCGCATCAGAATTCCACTGTTCTGGACTTCTAATTCAAAAGTTAAAATAGCCAAGTATCAGGTCTCCCAGGAAGGCAGGATTTCTAATCAACATTTTTCTGATCATTCCAAATTTCTCAGTCAGTTCTACCAGGGCCTTTTCACTTCTTTACGGTCACAGAATGAGGGAGGCCTCTAAGCGCCTTCCTGCCATCTACCTCTCCCTTCTACCTTGCTCCAAACTTGGCTTTAAATCCCTGGGTACTCCACGAAGTCACCAAGAGCAATTCCTGCCTCTTCCCCCAACCTCAACCCAATTATACTTTTAAAGGGAGAAAAGCCGCCTGGGGATCCCCAGAGAGGCCTACTGCACTCGTCCCCCTCTTGTAATGAAGCTTCATAATGAAATGCCCTGCACTCCAGTTAGTAAGAAATGCTCATTTTCTCCAGCTGAACACCCCCTATAGATAGATCTAATTTGTTTCCATGTTTCTACCTCTTTCCTCCATCGAGTTTGCATTTAAAGGTTATGATCTGTTGTACCCTCCTGGCCAGGCACTGGCAGGAAAGCCTGGGGAGGCAGGGAGAGGGCATGGTATTTCCTACAACCTTGGAGTCCCGGCCTGACCATCCCTGACACCCCTTCCCTCCGTTACCACACCCATTCACATCAGCTCTGTCTCTTTTAGGTTCTTTAGGAGATGTCCACAAAATGGAAGAGAAGGGAGCGGAGAAACAGCGTCTGGAAAAGTTAAAGGGAAAGAACAGTAAAAGGAAAAAGGAAGGGGTGGGTATTGCCGGGAGTGCCTATTTCTCCATGAAAGAAATGTTCTCTGCCACATGGTGGCCCAAAGTAGGAGCTGCCCCTTACTGGTGGCCCCTCTGGGACTCAGGCCCCTCGAAGGCCTTGGAGTTCCAGCTTCTTTCCCCTCGTCAGGTCTGGCAGTGGCACTGGCACCAGTCCCCGGGACAGTCTGAAGGGCGCCAACAGCAGCACAGAGGAGACGCTGTGCTCAGGGAACCTGGGCGGGAGGCCTCCCCAGGGCCACCTCATCTCAGGGGCCAGCCCACATCTCTGCCTTCTGATCTGCATGGAAAGTGAGGACACAGTCCCTTTCTAAAAACCCCAATTCCTCAGTGGAAGGCCTCTAGCGCCACATCAGATGCCAGGGCCATGGGCTGGCCATGGTGGGGGTTGGGGCATGTCCTCCGTCACTGGCTCCCCGACTCAGAGGTACCCCTGCGCTTCCCCTTCCCCAGAAGGAGAGCAGGCCACATCAAGGCTGATGCTCCCAGAGCCTCCTCTCCCAGAGGCATGCGTACACATCTTGCCTCTCAGCAAGACCAGGAGCTCAGAACGGGTAAAGACCCTTTCCCCCAACCCCTGATGCAGTGAGGTGAATGGTAAAGACAGAAGACATCCTGTCAGACAGTCCCCAGTGGTTGTACCTATGAGGGGCCCCAGTTCTCCTCACTGGGGAAAATGCCTCCCATCCTGTCCCAAGGTTCTCGGGACTCCTCCCTCCAGTGCTGGAGAGGAACATTTGAGATTTGCAGATGTTCCCCCAGACACTTTGCCTCTTTTCTGGCTGGTCCTGTTCGCTCCTGACCCTTATCAATCGCTAGGTAGTCGTCCACGGCAGACTTGTGCTCTCCCAGCGTGCCCCCTGCCTGCCCCCACCTCCCCAAACCCCTGCAGACAGGGCCCTGCCCTGACTCCCCAAGGCTCACAATCTGTGCTTCTGCCAGACTCAGTCACAAGGGGGGTGTAACTCGTTTCAAGCTGGCAGCCCTACATGGTAGAACTAACTGCCCCCCTCAAGGGGCGGGGGGGGGGGGCAGGCAAGCATGTGCCCAAACATCCCAAGGTGCTCTTGTTTTCTAGGCACCCCACGGTGGTCTGTGACAGACGCATGGATGGGGGGACCCTCTGCCAGCTAGAGTTGGCATCTCACCCTACCTCTCAAATCTGCCACTTGCCTCCAGGGCCGAAGACCCTCCAAGAAGAAGAGCCCCTGCAAGACAAAGACCTGCGGCCCCCCCCCCAGCCTGGCCTCTCGGCCCGACACAGGCCCGCATTAAAATCAACACTCCGTGAACACACAAAACTGACAGGGCAGAGGGGGAGCACACATCAGATACAAAGATCGGGCTCTCGGGAGACGCGGCCTGTTGGTCTCCCATGTTAGCTCCAAGCCACTAAGCGCAGGGTGGGAAATAACGCCATCACGGTGGCCAAAGCTCCCGCCTGGGCTCCGAAGCCCGGCAACCTTTTCACAGGGAAGATGCCTCTGCCTAGAAAAAAAAAAAAAAAAAAAAAGCGAGCATTGTGTGGGGACCATTAATGCATGCGCCTCTGCACATTCCTTCGAGAAGCAGGAGCACACTAGTCCCTGAGCCCCCGGCCCTGTGCCCCAGCGATTGTACAGGCCTGGAACACACTGCACATGCCACCTGGTCCTTCCCCCCAGGCCCCCGGCTCTGTGAGCGGTGGGAAGGGGCCCGCCAAACACCCTGGCTTCATTGTGCCCCAGAAAGAGGGGACTAATTACTCGCCTACACTCCGGAGCGCCCAGGGAGAAAACAGAGGCCAGTGGGGTGGAGAGGGTGGGAAATGGGGGTGGGGGGCTTGAAGAAGGGAGAGAGAAAGCCACAGGATACATTTCAAAGTTTCTCTAGCAATTTGGGGGTGGGGGAAAGAAAGCCTGGTCCTGATGTGAAATCATACAGAGGTCAGGGCTGGGTCTCCCACCCTTGTGAGAAAGTGGTGAATCAGGGACGGTTTATCAAACGATCATTTTTTTCTTTTGAAACCGGGAGGCAGCAGCCTGGACAATTCTGCAGATGTGCTTGATGAGTTAGGGACAAAAATGGCCCTTCTCTGCCCCCCCTCCTCCCCTCCTTCTATAAGGGCTCCCCTCGGGGGTTGCTTCTCCCTCCACTGCCTCCCAGGCCCTCCCCTCCCTTCTTCAGTGGTCAGCTGAGACCCCCACCCACTGCTTGCTTTTGTACTCTTGGCCTTTGGACATACTGACAGGGGCCTTTATGAGACCCCAATCAAGACCCCCGTGTCACAGGTACCTAGTAGAGACACCAGACCTTTTCAAACAAGGGACAACAAGGAAAATCGGCGGGCCCATTGTCTCTCCTCTGTGCTAAGTGAGATGAAAGGGACCCGCGGCCCCCTCCCCACAGCCCGCCTGCCAATCACCTCTAGTTATTAAGGTCACAATGTGTAAATTCTTTTGACCTGCACCTAATCAAAGATTCACCGGCCCTTTCAAATCCGAATGGGGAGGAGGGGAGAGATTCCCTCCCATAAACCCAGCAAACTCTCCCTCAATAAAATTTCTCTCTCTGATTCCTTCTCTGCTTCCCATCTCCACCCCCTCGCTTCTCCTCACTCCGCCCTCCTCACCACTAGCTTCAAACACAAATGACAAGCCCCATGGAATTACTACCCCCAAAGAACCTGAGGAGGATTTGGAAGTTTCTATTTAATTCCCTTGAAAGAAAAAGATTTCAGACAGGCAGAGTTACCCAAGCAAGCCCAGAACCTGGGCAGCCCCGGCGGCCCTGATGCCAGATTACTCCCAATGGCAAAGTAGTCGGCTGGCTTCTTGCTTTCTCCTCAATCGGCCTCTCTCTCTGCCCTGAACACCATTATGCATGGAGCAAACAACATGGGAGAAAACCAGAAAGGACACCCCCTCACTTTGTCACTTAGGTCCTCTAGCTCAGCTGCTGACCCTCCAAAACCCAACTGGGGCTGGGTGGTTCTGTGAGCTGAGGGGAAAATTACCAAGCCCACAGTAGGCCACCCTCAAGGAAAACATCCATGGGGGTAGAACGACAGAGAACAGAACAAGAGCCAGAGGATAGAACTTGAGAGAAAACAAAACTTGGTATTTACCGTGCTTTGAAAAGTACGAAGTGCTTCAATCCAGCAAGGAAAAGAAAATGCTTGCAAATCTCTGTGCATCAATATCAAGGCTGTGCACTTTTACCCTACGTATCTTGTCTACCACATCAAATGGGGAGGATCGATTAATGTACGGAAGTTGTCCACCACCCACTTTTACCGAATGCGCGACTCTCTCTCAGCTCCTACTTTTCCTGCCTCTCTGATGGTACCTTTGGCCTCTTGGTTTCTCCTGGCCCAGCTGTCTTGATTTCTGAGCTTTCCTTTGGTGCTAATCCCTCGTGGTATTTCAGCTGTTGTCTCCATGCTGATGCCTTCCACGTCTCCAGCCCATGTCTGAGCTCCAAGGCCACCATCCCTGGCTGTCGCTGGTCACAGCTACCTGACTTGTCCCATTACTGCCTCAGACCCACATGTCTAAGACAGAACTCAGTTTGGTCAAAACCAGGCCTTCTTGGGGCGCCTGGGTGGCTCAGTCGGTTAGGTGTCTGACTTCAGCTCAGGTCATGATCTGACAGTTTGTGAGTTCAAGCCCCATCGGGCTCTGTGCTGACAGCTCAGAGCCTGGAGCCTGCTTCAGATTCTGTGTCTCCCTCTCTCTCTGCCCCTCCCCTGCTCATGCTCTGTCTCTCTCTGTCTCTCAAAAATAAACATTAAAAATTAAAAAAACAAAACAGGCCTTCATTTATCAGGCAGGCTCAGAGAGGAACTCATGTGGGTCCCTTCCCTCTCCACCACGTGCAGTTGTGACCACTGAGCTCTTCCTAAATCCAAGGCTGTCTTCCTACTCTCCCTCCGAGCCCAGACTCATCACTTACAAACCATACTCCTGGAAAAGTATCCAAAGAGCGTCAGTCTCTCCCCATCCAAAGAATCCTATGTACCGTTCAACCACATTAATCCTGTAACTGCTTTAATCTGGTCACAAGTCTTCCAAGGGTGACCTTCCATCTTCAGGTTAAAGTCAGACTGCTCCTCAAAGCCCCCCAAACCGCACCCCAAATGTCCCCTCCAGACTCACTGCCCACCACTCCTTTACAAACCCCAAGCCAGCCAGCCAGCCAGATTGGTCTGCTCTGAACCCCCAAGCTTACACTGAGCTTCCCCATTCCTTACCCTCCCTTTGCTCCACTAGCCCGGTGCCTCAAGTTCCCCTCTGCAGTGTAAACAGAGCCACCCTTAAGTCCCACTTCAAATTCCATGCCACCCAGAAAGCTCCCCTAGTTCAACTAGAAGACTACTACTGCTTTCCCCAATTTCCTGTTAATAATCCTGGCAGATGATGGCACTCACACTGCATGTACCCAGGAATAAATTGTTGTCTGAGTACACGCGCTGTTGTCCCTACTGGACTATAAGCTCCTGGGTAGTAAAAAAGGTCTCTTGGGCTTCATGCTTCCCATGTGACCTTGCACACAGCAGCATTCTCGAAACATCCATAAGGCAGGCACTCAGAGATGTGCATTACACAGAAAAACAGTTCTGATATACTATTTTTTTAAATTCCAATATTTTAGCTTCTTTCCCCACAAAAGGTCCCAAGCATGAAACCATGTTTAATGCTGCAAATGTAAAGAAGGATCTTTGCAGGGTGATGGAAATATTCTAACCTGAACTGTGGTGATGGGTGTACAACTCTGTATATTGACCAAAATCATGGAATTGTATACTTCGATTGGATGTTAAAATGGACAAATTTTATGGCATGTAAATTATACTTAAAACTTTCAAAAAAAAAAGCTGTATTAATTTGAGAGAGAGCGTGCACCTGTGCACACGAGCGGGGAAGGGGCAGAGAGGGAGACATAGAATCCGAAGCAGGCTCCAGGCTCAGAGCCCGATGCAGGGCTCGAACCCACGAACCATGACATCATGACCCGAGTTGAAGTCGGATGCTTAACCGACTGAGCCACCCAGGTGCCCCAATATGGCTGTTTAAAATAAAAAACTAAATGTAGGTCTATGCACCCTTAATTTAAATAACTATATAAAGAAAAAAAAAGATTCTGTCTATAGATGCCGGATACTGAAATTGACATTTAAATGCACTTTACGTTTTTGCTCATTATAAAAAACTTAAATGCCAGAAAAAAATGTCAGCACAAATCCATTACATAAGAAATTAGTCTGAAGACCTAGTCAAATAGCTATTATATTATTTTGTGACCTTGTTTTCATTTAATAATAGGTCATGACATCTTTTGGGGTCAATAAACATATCTATATCATCCTTTCAATGGCTACGTGGTCTTCTATTGAGTGAATGTACCGTAAGATACTTAACCAGACCCCTATTAATGGACATTTATGTGTCCTTAATGTTAGTCTTTACACATGCATCTTGCACACTTGTCTGGCTGTTGCCTTAGGATAAATTCCTAGATGTGGAATTTGTGTGTCAAAAGGTTTTCATGGTTTTATTTGGGCAGTCACTGCCAAACTAATGAAGTTTTAAAACTCTAACTTTCCCTCTTATTCCTGGATCCACCCTTACCCGCCCACAAAGGATTTTCCTGGCCACAGACCTCTAACAAGTGGAAGAATCCTTTGAATAATCTGTATTTTTTTTCCTGTTAATTTTTTATTTTTATTCTCAACCACAGCTCACCCTGGATATTAAGGAGATTCAAGCTGGCTGGGAAAGTAGGGTGTTTCAAACACATTAACTCATGTGTCCCTCTCTCTTGGCCACATGTAACAGATCTCACCCATGTCCAGCTGACCCTTCTCTCGGGTCATTCACCATAGGACCCTAGCCCAATCCCTCACTTGATCTCCTATTTAAGCCTAAGTAAGAAGGGGCCCAGCCTTGGCCAGGACAGCTAAAGATATGACCGCAACAGGCAGAAAGTTAACAGGAGGAAAAGAAGCACCTGCATGAGAGTCCTCAGGAAATAGACAGGAGGTCACATGCTCTGAGCTGGATCCTCTCCATAGCCTCTGAAGGCTACGGTGCAGCAAGTTCAGGGTGAGGAGCACGTGCTAAGCGGTGGCTGATTAAATCTAGAAGCATCCTATAGGGGGACTGTGCTCCTGAGACTCCAGAGTTTTGCCCAGGTACCACAGGACTCACCCAGGGCAAGACAAGCTAATCTCTCTTTCAAAATCCCCTAATCAATGAAGAAGGGACAGAGGAACACTCATGGTGGCCACAGCAGAAAGGGTACATTTCACTTTACCCAACAGAGCTCAACTTTTCCTTCCCTATCTGTTCAGCCAGTGTTTGTAACATGTGCAAGAGAGCCACACAGAAAGGAGGGGAAGCAACCTCAAAGTTGCACAGTGTCTCTACTACTGGGGCATATTTGTACTTGAAAAGCTCTTGCCTCTGGCCTCTCTTTGTGACTTCCTGTCTAGCTCAGCTCCTAGAAAAAAGCCAGTCTGAAGCTTCCCACCTGACCAATTAATTGCTCTGCCAGCATAATGAAAGTCATGCTCATTCCCGGCCTATCCCCACCTCCAGCATCGCCAAAGTATCCAGAGGCAACTAGACATTAAGTGTCTCCAGCCTAGAAGCAGGAAGCCACACCTCTCTAGATGGGACAGATGAAGCATAGGAAATCAAGAGAGAAAAAAGGCCCAGTGACCGCACATTATACTTCATCAAGCTTACTAACCCCAGGGACCCCACGTTATACTTCGTCAAGTGTACTCACAGTGTGAAGAGGGCCAGAGAAAGCAGAAGCTGAAGAGCCTTGGCTTTAACGCCTTCTCAAAGTAAGCAAGCTCCTGCCTTCAAGATGCGTGTTCTTCAGCCCGCACATTTCCACGGCTCCAGTCCCCGGGAACAGTGTGCACGTTGTCTGAAGTGCACCAACTTTAGATGGGGCTGCTGTTTCCAACCTGCTGTGAAAACCAAATACTATACCATGACCACCATGACCATTGCTCTAAAAGCTGGATTAGGGCTTGGCTGTAGGAAGGAGCAGAGTTGGAGACAGCAGCATAAGCGGAGCAAGAACAGACGAGTCTGAGCACAAGAACATGGAAAGGATCTATGTATGTGTACCTGTTTGGGGAGGGGAGTGGGTCATAGCAAAATAGGATTTATAATTATTTTAATCTCCTACAAGTTTCTCTCTCCTGACTTGAGATTCTCTTTTGCAATTAAGACTCTGCTCAAGATTTTGGATGTTATCACATCCAACTGGCACTCCATCTGCCCCCCCTGTACTTTTTTGTGCACCATTCAGGTTTTAAATTTGCATTGGAAACTATGAAAAAGGAAAGCTTCTGCAGAAAGCAATTTCCTGGGCCAGCAGCTTTTGGACTAATATTCCCTTCGCAATTACCACGGCTTCTTCATGCACATACTCCCCTCCCACCTCCCTCCTCCTTCCTCCACTTTTCCCTCTCTTGCCAGCACCTTCGGTCTGAGCCAAGCCAATCCGACAAGGTACCACAGACCAGGTCACAAACTACCCCTTACGAAAGTGCCCTGGTCAGAAAAAGGAGCATTAACAAGTGGGAAAGAGGGCAAGGATCTTGAGGAGTCAGCTTAATGGGGCACCCCAGGGGTGTGGGGGTTTCATCGGTAGCACACAGGCATAGCACTCTTACACAAGACAGGAAAGAAAACCCCAAAAGTTCACAATCTGAAACTTTGAGAGAATCCTGTTCAAGAAACCGAGAGACGCAAGGATTAGATGTCGAGTCCACACTGCCAAAGTTCCCTCAGCGTCCATCTGAAGGAAGAGCCGAATATATCGGTTGGCTTGCTGAGGCATAAAGCATCCGTTAGTGTTGTCATATGTAAAAGCTCTAGTCAGCACAGCAAATATAGAGTCAGAGTCAACACAGGCCTTCTAAGCATCTTTACAGGCCGTTCCTCAGATCAGTGGTGGCAACATATTCCACTGCTGCCATATATGTCAGGGTCTCTTCTTTTTCTGATGGTGTGAGGAAAATGTCCCAGTTCTTAGGTCCCCAGCTCCCAACCCCCCAATGGAAGTACTAGAATAAAGGAACTGACACACAAAAACGGTCACGAGCAGCAGAAATCCTGTTCTCGGGTGGGTCTTAATCCCACGACCAAGTAGGGCCATGTGGGACTGTCCTGAACTCGGAGAAGGAAGGAAATACAGTGGATACTGTGGACTGCCAGCTGGAGAGCCCAGGAACCAGGACTCTGGTAGATGGAAAGGTGGTGAGGGAGAGAGGAACACCTTTTCAAAAAATGTGGTTTAAAATGAAAAGGAAAACAAGGAACTTAAGACTTGACTCCAAACTGAATACCAAAATCTGCCCCAAATGGCCTGAGAGCCACCTACTTACAGGAGGATGGGGGGATCCTTCCCCCTGACATGACCCTCCTCCCCCAATACACAAACATACGTTATGCTACTGATCCGGCCACATCCCATCAATGCCTTTTTCACCTGGGCCCAGTACAAACCCTACCCCACCCCCTAATCTGCTTACAAGTGTAAGTACCATTGGCCTAAGAAACTAAAAGCACAGAGATTTCATGAAGGTGCCTCTTTTGACTGATCTGAGTGTTACAGCTAACAGGTGGGGAAATCTTCTTAAATATACGAGTATTATCATGACAGGGCCATTGGAACGGATCAGTGCCATAAGTCAGACAGGGCTGGAAGTTTCCGCCCCACCATCAGGTTCCTCTTTAGCCTTGACAGATCAAACTCAAGCCGAAGCAGGCTACAGAGATCAGTTCAGTGTCCGAGCCAAAGGTCTTCACAGTGAGGGACCAAAGCTGCCCTGGCTGGGCCTCTGCCGGCCCGTGTCCCAGATTAATCACCACCAGGCGGGGCCCGGACACCAGCCTGCAATCTGAGCCCAGCAGCACCTGCACAGGGGTCGCCCCTGCTCCTCCCGCACTCCTCTTGGGCAGGACTCCAGGCATGAGGGTGTCCACCTGTTGACGAGGTTACCTGGAACAGGAGGACAAGACACTCAACTATCTTGAATCCTGCAAATAAGTCACGGATGGTTTGAGTGGATTCGTGAAGGAAGGAGCAAAGATACGGCGACTCAAGCAATAAGGTCAGGGCTCCAAGGGAAAGAGGATTCTCAGCCTCTGAACAGAAGGAAAGACACCCAATGCCCCTCTTGACACTGTCTAGAGAGGGACTCCAGCTGGCGAGCAGCAGCTATGAACTAAGGAGATGCTTTGGGGTGTTTGGGACACATTCTCATCATCTACACATCAACAGGATGCTGATAGGGAGGACAGAGACCAGAGCAGGGATGTCTTTTCAAAACACCCCCAAATGCTGCCAGATATACCAGTATGAAAGGAAGCTTAGAAACCACTCACTCTGGCCGCACCTGGGTGGCTCAGTCGGTTAAGCATTGACTTCGGCTCGGGTCATGATCTCACAGTTTGTGGGTTCGAGCCCCACAACGGGCTCTGTGCGGACAGCTCAGAGCCTGGAGCCTGCTTCGGATTCTGTGTCTCCCTCTCTGTCTCTGCCCCTCCCCCGCTCACACTCTGTCTCCTTCTCTCTCAAAAATAACATTAAAAAAAAATTAAGAAAAAAACTCACTCCGTTGAGGGTGTAGAAGAGCTTCCTTCCTCTGAATGCCAAAACCTTGGAGAACAGGTCTCAGACGGTCTCCTAAGTCAGTAAGCTATTTCAAATGTGTACACTCAGAGCTAACAACTACATACGGTATCCGTCTGTGCTAGAATGCACTTTTTAGGAGCAAAGGGCCCTATTATAAATTCTTCTCAGATGGCAATCTCTTTTATATTGTTGCTTCTCTGAGGAGGAAGTATTCTGTACGCGCGGGCATGCGCGCCCGCACACACATACACACACACACACATCAAAAGGAGGAAGATAAGCATGAAGATCTGTATCTTAGAACCATCTGTCCCAGGCCCTAACTTGTGATAGAAGGAGAAAGCACTTATGGGTGCACCCTTTCCCACACACCCTGTGGCCCCAGGGAAGGAAGGGGAAGGAGGGGTCAGGGTCAGATTGAAGTGTGTCCCTTGAAAGAGCAGAAGAAAGCACAGGTCAGACCAGAGGAGAAAGAGCTCCTCCACAGCACCTTCAGCTCAGAAGGAACACCCACATCCTGACTGTTACACCTTGTTCCTCCAGAGCTCCATCTCCAGGAATTCCCTTTGAACTCCGGCTGCAGCCCAGTTAGGATAGAGCAGTGGCTACAATTACACACTTGCGGGGGGGGGGGGGGGGGGGGGGCGGGGGGGGCGGAGGAGGAGGGGGTGCATGTGACAGGCCATGAAAGGTCCCAGCCTATAAAACAGACTGGAAAACAAACCCTTAATTTAAATGTTAATGAAAGTGCTGTGGAGACATCAGAGGCTTCCCGGCTGCTCAGAGAACAGCTACACCAGCTACAGAATTTATGGCTCCCCTTCACCCTCCCGCCTCCCTCTCTGCCTCATCACCCACTAAAGTTTAAAGAGTATTAAAAAAAAAAAAACAACTAATTTTAACATTAACTCCGTGCTTCCACCTTGGGATGTGATTGCTAAATTATCTGTTGGCAGAACAGTGATCAAAGGCGGAAAAAACACAGGCACGCTGCGCGCACAGCCCGGAGAAGTCAGCTGTGGCTGAGGCAGGGAGAAGACATGGTCTCTTCCTGATGAGGGAGGACTAGAAGAAACAGCGGTACAGGGGGGGACCCGAGCCAGGAGGGGCAGGCAGCGGGAGAAAGGGAGGAAGACCTGCCCCTCCGATGTGCTGTGCCCCCAGCTGAGGTCACACAGTGCTGTCTAGTTCACTGTCGCTTCCCCAGGGTCCAGCCCATAACAGTGCTTAGGTATGTAGACAGACAGAGAGAGAGAGAGAGAGAGAGAGAGAGAGAGAGAGAGAGAGATAGGGAGGGAGAGGGACAGAGACAGACAGAGAGATGGAGAAACAAAGAAGTTAACAGAGACTGAGGGACGGAAATGTATCCCTGTCAGGATCTCAATGGGGTCTCAATGCACGACTCTGCACCTGCAGTATCCCATCTTCTGCAGTAGCCTCTGTTTCTATTTGTGGTGTTTTATTTAAGTCAGCTCTTGACAACTGAGCCAACCTTGCTGGCCAGGGAAGCAGTGGCTCCCACACACGGGTCCCGGGCCAGCCAGGGCTGGTTGGGTTGCTGGTCTCAGGCCAGCAGCTCAGCACATGAGCCTCCCTGTGCCCGTCCTGCCCTGGGTAGTGGCAGAAATCCAGGGTCTTGAGGAAGTGAAACCCACCCCTGTGGCATCTCGTCTTTGCTACTGATGGATACACTCGCACCCGCCAGAGAGGCTTGGCTCGGCACGGGCAGTGAACTCTGTGCGGCACCCGCCACCCTAGAGATTCAGCAGGACTAGACTCCGATTCAACTGGATCCCTACACTGATCCTTTTCCAACTTACAGTCATTTCAGGCTGGACCAGGGGACCCATCTAGGATTACCCAGAGCTTCCTCCTTTCTCCAGGTGTCACACCTCCTCTTCCAGCCAGCCCCTGGCCCCTCCCTGGTGTCTTTGTGCCTCTGACTCTCTCATCCAGGACCACCACATGCAGGAGGCTCCCTCTTGTGTGCTCCGAGCCTGGCACAGGAGGACACTGAGCCGTTCCTTGCTTAGGGAAGGTCTCTTTTTCCTAGACAGGCCCCAGAGGAAGCTTCCCCCTGCCCCGGTCCTGGGAAGGCAGGATGGAAAGATCAAGTCGGCCACAGGCCAAGCCACAACGTAAAGCAAGACAGTCAGCCAGCCATCAGGAGTCTTTCTTCAGGTTATCAAGATTAGGAATCCTCTTCACAACCCAGCTCTCCATCGCCAACCAGAAAAGGCAAAATTCAGAGAGACAACCTTTACTTTTGACTCATCTTCCCCTAAAAGCTCTGTTATGAAGTCTAGGGCCAAAGGATTGCTGAGCCACTGGCAACCAAAAGAATCCAAACTGAAAGTTGGCTGTCTCTTTTTCCAATCTTTCAAACCTCTCGGTCAGAGAAAACGCCAGATGCAATTACTTTTCACTAAAGAAAGGTGTATTTCAACAGGCTGGTGAATATGCGTTTACCACACACACAACACACAGTAAACCCTGTAGCCACTGGAACAAACACCCTGCTCTCCCCAGAAACCCACCCTCTCCCCGAACAGTACACAGTGATTGCTTTCCTTCCAGACTCTGCCTCACCTCTGGGAGAAATGAAGCAAGAGGGGGCCGCTCCTCCATCAAAACCCCCCAGAGGCCTCAACTCACTTTACAAATTTGAATCGGTACATTTCATGCAGACTTGGACTATTCCCCCAAAAAACAAACAGGCCACCACAGTGAGCAAAGTTACACAAAATTATATTGTATATTTAATAACACAGCAAAGTCAATTTTCTACACCTATACCACTCATATATTTCCCCAATGACAGAAACACGAGAGAAGGGATTAAAACCCAAGTGTCCTGGGAAGCCTTCCTGACCACACTCACTCACACGATAGCAAGTGTTGTTGGGAGATGGGGAAAGGTTTCTGCACAACACCTCCTTTCTCCTGGAGGGCAATAAAGATGGTGTCTGCAGAGGAAGGGGGAGCTGTGGGCTCCTTACGCTTCCCCTAGCAGGCAAACAGGACAAGTGGGTCTCCGGATTCATTTCACCACTAGGGTCCCACCCCCGCTGTGCAAACCGAAGTTCGACGAGCGCTCACACTCCTGGGATGGTACAAGCACTCACGGCTGCCTGATTGAGCCCAGGCCTCGAGGACGTAGGGCCTTCCCCCACCCTTCCACCTCAACTCGGGCCTCGAGGAAGAGCGAATGTTCTTCAGGCCCCAAGAGCCTTTCAAGGGCCACAACTTCCGTCCACCGTGCCGGTGGATGAAGGCACAGCAGCGACCTGGGGCCTGCCTTGTAGCCATCCCTCCACACCACAGTATGGGCCACAGGCTGGGGGCCTGAGCACCAACTGCCACCTCTTCTGCCCCATGCCACGTGTGCCCTGAGTCCGCCTTCCCTGGGCCTCAATTTCTCCCTCTGCGGGGGACGGGCGTGGTGGTGGTGGTACCCCCTTCCCCCTCAACCGGAGATGGCTGAGTTTTGAGCACTTAGTATCAGCTGGGAGCCATTACAGCAACACGCCCATCTCACCCCCCCCCCCCCCCCACGGAGTAGGATCCTCACAGGAGCTTCCACATACCAAGTTCAGTCATTACACAGGGAGTGAGGAAGGAAGAAGGAAGGAAGGGATAGAAAGTCAGAGGGAAGGAAATGGAGTCTTCAACAGTTCTGTATTTCCTCACTCTTGAGTGTTTGCCAACTTTATTCAGCTGGAAATAGTTTCCTTTTGGAAATAATTTTTAAGTGGCAACAAAACTTATTGCACATTTTTAAAACTCTGCGTTTCTGTGTTACTCATGGAAAAGTGCTCAGCATCCAACGTGACCTGGGGAGGTTGTTTGTGAGATCCGCAGTCATACCCAGACATATACCCTCTCACCGCAGGTGAGCCTCCCACAGCCCTTCTCTCACTCATCAAAAGCTCCAGGCTGGGCCTCCGCTACAGGAGGGCTTCACCTGTAAGTCATGAATCTTAAAAACAGGATTATTGGCGTCAGGGCAAGAAGACGGGTAGGAGGGCACACAAGAGGTAGAGAAAAAGGTCCTTGTCTGCCACCCTCCTGTGGAGACTACTGGTTTTCCTTCTGTGGTTTTGAGTACCTAAACACAGCTCTAAGCACATATCTGGTATTAAATATCACCCTCCATGGCTGTTTATGGATCAAGAACTCAAGGTCATGGAAGGAAGGAAAGGTGACATGTGGACATGGGACGGAATACCTGCTTTCTCCCAGCAGGAGCACCTCAAATAAAGCCGGAGGCTTGAGGTTTCTTGCTTCCTGCTACAAGTGTCTAAGCACACACATAAGGAAAGAAGGCAGCCAGCCCCAGCATCTAGATACATACGACGCAAAGCTCTCACAAATGGTTTTCAACAGAAGAAAGATTCAGAAAAGGGATGCGGCGGGTCTCCTAACCATTCAGGTGTCTTCTAGAGAGAGGTACAAGGGAGCAGTGAGAGACTGGGAAGTCGTCGGGTAACCCAGGGTCACCTGACCTAGAGGACAGCTGCTGCCCACCTCCACTCATGTTCTTCGTGAGAAGTTCATCCTATTAGTGATAGGATACACTATCCTATAATAGGTCACATCCTATTAGTGGCCACACTTGTGACCATACTCATGCATACCAACGACCATACTCAACAGAGAAGGTGGCAGGGAGGGGAAGAGAAGGCAGCGAGGACAGAAACACTATGGGGGGAGGGGGGGGGAAGGAAAGAGATTCCTGCAGAGTTCCTACCTCAAGAAGACTGCTGAGGAGGAGGGGAACTCCAGGAGGGCCAGGAGAAGCCCCCGGCAAAGCTGGAGATGTGAGAAACAGCAACTAAAGCCTTGAAACAAAGGCTATGCCCAAGAGGAGAGATTCTGGTTGCCATAAGGAGATAGCCCTTCTGGCTTTGCAGAGCATTTTCTTACTCATTATTTCAGGTCATCTTCACAATAATCTAGTAAAGCCTATAAAGGAAACTGTATTCTCATTTAATAGTTGGGGAAACAGGTTCAGAGAAGGGCATGGCTTCCCGAGGCTACCCTGCTGGTGGTGGGAAAGCAGAACCCCAGTGTTCCAGCACAGACCCCGAGGCTAGGAGGCAGTGTCTCCCCAGACTGGGAAAATGGATGAGCTCACTGAAAGGTTCAAACTCATGGACGCAGGGAGAAGAAATGGATCTAATAATAGGATGAAACATCCCTATCCCAGTACTTTTCAGGGTAAAAGAAAATGGGGTAGAGAGAACAGCAGCATATGCCATGGCCCTCTAGTAAAGACAGAGCCCCAAGTGCAAACTATTTTCAAAGAGTCAAGCTGGGGAAGAGGTCATCTCAAACAACTATGGTCCAGTCGGTAGTGAGTGAGCGTCACCCTAGGGCCAAGGCAGGACACCAAGAGGACAAGAAGCCTCTGAAGGAGAATGAGAAAACAAAAGACCCAGGTTTTCACTGAAGATGAAGCATATCAAGGACTCGGCAAAGGTCCTGGCACAGGGCGAATGGCGAACGCTCAGCAGCAGCTAGCAGTGCGGGCTGTGGTAGATTAATGCTAGTACTGTCAGAAAGCTAAGTCCTTCCTCAAAGCCAGTCTGCAGGTTGTGGCCAAAACAAAACTCCGTTTACTGTATTCGAAAATGCTTCTTAATGACGGGCTAGACTCTGTCCTCAACCTCTTTCACAGACACGATCTTCAACTGTTAAAGTGAACACGTGCTTCAACACGTGCTCTACTGTGAAAGGGTAGCCTACCACATTCCAGAGAGGTGGCCGGAGTAGAGGACTAAGGGATGGGGTGCTGAGAGGGCCTGGCCGTGTTCTTTGGCCTAAATCTCCAGCCCTGAAGGGTTTCCCCTCTACCACCGGCCCCACCCCAGCTCTCCCTAGTCCAAAGCCAGCAGAAGTCCACAGGACAGTCACCGGCCCATCTGCCCCCTCCCACAAGTCCCTTCAGTCCTCACACATACCCAGCCCACAGGCCCCCAAGCCTGACCAACTGGCTTTCAAACGGGCAGCAGTGGAAAGAAACTGCGGAGAGGACGGTGCTCAACGGCTCTGTTCTCCGCCCTCCGCTCCCACACACTTAGGCCTCTCTACTCCCTGCTGGTCTTGCCTTCCCGCTTTCCTAGGATTGCTAGAATGATTTGTTCTGAACAGCGACAGGTTTATAGGTTAGCCGACACCTCCGCTCTGTGGAATTTTAATTAACTTCTCTCATCGTCAATATGCTAAGGAACGGGGTCTCCATTCTCTGGGGTCAGCAGTGTGTTTCAGGTCCTGCTATATCAGCCGTCAAATTGAAGAATTAATGACGTGGCTAATCGGCTCTAATTCTTTAGAAAGAAAAAAAAATTGAAAGGGAGTTGCAGAAGGGGGCAGGAGGAGGGGTGCAGGCTCCGTGGAGTAAGGAGAAGGAGGCTGAAGGGGGCTGAGCAAGGTGGGGAACCCACTCTCTCGTAAAACGAGCGACAGACTTAAACCCAGGGCAGAAGAGTGGCAGCCCCCCAGCTTTCCCACTGCTCGTTAGGTGGGGAGTGAGGGGCGAAGGCAGTGAGGGGGAAGACCCTAGAAAAACAAACCGTCTGACGGAGCAGGTGCAGGAGAGAGTCTATGTACCCTGCTGGGGAGGAGAGCCTTGGTTCAAGAAAGCCTGGAAAGCAGAAGTCAGGATGCAAAGCTCACTCACTTAGAGGTGAGGCCACAGAAATACAGACAGGCCAAGGGGGAAGGTAAGGCTACCACCAAAAATTTGGCATGTCTGCTATGATGCTCAATCTACCCCGCATACGTGTCTCTGGATGAGGGCCCAATTGGACATGGGCCCCACGCCTCTCCGGATGACTCAGCTCTGTAAGCGATACTCTAGAAGACATTTTCCAAGGGGAACAAACCACAGATGTGGGCTGTGAGAGCAGGTTGGCCGGTGTGGTCACTTCCCAGGAGTGCTAACAGGCCTCTGCTTTGGAAGCGACTCCAGAGAGCATATGCTTCAGAAGGGGCACTCTTGTAACAACTGGAGTCAGTTACATTTTAACAGTATCTTTTCCTTCACCGTTTCTGGGGTAGACGCCCAGGAAGTTAGCCCCTGGGATGTTGTCTCCACCTCACACATATATGATGTGAGCCACACACCTTAGGTCTCTGGAGGATTTTCAAAATCTCCAGGAGAGAGGCTTAAAGCAACCTGGAATATACAGGTGGACGAGCTTTCTAGCCCACCCAACCTCATAAAATAAAAGCATTATTATACAGGACAAAACCATATCCAAAAACGTCTCCCTTACCTGAGTAATGGGCTGATAGCAATGGACCAGACTCGGTCTTCGGTCTGGATGGTGTGTAAGCACTGCCCCAGCCGGCCTGATGCCAAAGGCCATACCTGGAAACAGCAGAAGAGATGCTCTCGTCAGCATCGCCTGGGATTGGGACGTGGGGTGAGCATCCCCAGGGCGGTGGGGAAGTGGAGAATCCTCTCTGTCCTGCAGACACAGAGCTCAACGTATGAGCCGAGGGGCTTCCCCAGCCTCCGGCTCGCCTACCTGACTCCCAGGCAGAACCGCCCTCCTCAACATCCACTTGAGAGCTCTCTTCACCACCCAATTTTATAGCAGGGAATCAGGAGCTCCACACTCCAGCTGAGACGTGACGAAGCCGGGTGAGCAGGTGCGGCTTGCCTCTCTCAACAACCTCCTCGTGCTGGTGGGTTTTCCTCTTTCCTATCTCTCACCCAGATTTTCCTTTGGGAGGTAGGGAGAAGGAGGATGATCAAGGCACAGTATGGGGGAACAAAGACAGAATTACAGCAGAATTAAGAGAGAGGAGCAGAAAGGAAGACACAAGAGAAGGGGAGAACGGAGGAAGAAGAGAGGCTTCAAGGCACGAAGGTGGTATGTTCTTGTTTGTTTGTTGATAATGCCCAGGATCCAGTGCTATTCATGTCGGCAGGGAATTTAGCACCTAGTGTCACCAAAAGTAGCAGAAAAGCTTAACTCTTTTAAGCTTCCATATCTCCTACAGGTTAAAAATATTGCTTGGAGCACATTATCTGGTCCCTATCAGTCAGGAATGTACATTAGCAGCCACTCCGGGCTTAACTCTAATCAACACTCAGGGAGCCCTCTCAGCAGCCAGTGCATTTAGAAATCTCCCATTAAGCACAAGGCCCCCCTCACCTCACCCAACCCTAGATGACACAGTCAGGGAAATAAGCCTCTAACCAAACAGAAAGGAAGCCTCAAATGTACAGGGCTGTCCCAGACAGCAGCCAAGGAGGGATCCTGGGGCAGCCAGATGGATCAATGACCTCTCAAGGTCCCTGCCGTGCTATAAGAGGAACACACAAAAGCCAGTCAGGACCTTAGATGGAAGAACTTTCAGGAAACATTCCTTGAATTTAAGGGGCAGGTGATGGAGTGGGGGTGGTCTTGCCTTCTTGGGGTCACATGACATGTCTTCCCCATAAAAGGAGAAAGTATTTTCGATCTTGTGTATGTATAAAAGGTATATATGAGTTACTTCCAACACAGGGAAAAGAAAATAAACTTAAGAAGATTCTGAACAAGGAGGGGCAGAAAACAAAAGTGAATACCACGACTTTCCTGGAGTGCCATGATTCTGGCTTACTCTTCTGGATCTACAATCAGGCCCCTTTGCTAGTAACTAGAGGCGTTTCTACTGTCTTCTTTCAAATAGTCCAGGCCTGGAAGAGTGGTTTGCCTTTCCTCAGATGCGAACTCCCCAGGAGGCGGGTTGGAAGGTGAGGAGACACTAAGGACTCTGATTACAACATCTATGGGGACAACTCCAGTCCTGGACTCACCAGTGCCACCCCCCTCCCCCCGGGACGGGCTGGTGGATTCCAACACCGTACAAACCACAGAACAAGGTTCCTGGCCTCCGGGAGGCATGTTGCCAATTCTGAGCGGATGTTGGGAAAGCCACAAACCCGAGTGTCATGATGCCTGAGGGACAGGAGTTGACAACAATATGCTGATCACACTTTCACCCTCAGTGGTCAAATCCAAAACAAACCCTTCCCTGGAAAAGACATATCTCAGTGGAGGTGGGCATTTACATAGTCCTTTTAAGAAGCAGTTGACAATATGTATCAGGACCCTTAAAATGACCGAAGCCTTACACTCAGTAATTCTCTTGCTGAGATTCTATCCTAAGAAAATAATTCTAAAACAAAGAGAAGCCTGTGTGGTAAAAATATTCCCTGCAGCCTATGGTTGCAGAAAGAGCACGCATGGGCTTTGGAATCAGACCCATTTGGGTTTGAACCCAGTTGTTACTTATCCTCTCTGATCTTAGGGTTATTTCAGGACTTCGTAGCCTCAGTTTCCTCGTGTGTAGAATGGGAAATAATACCTATCTTTTGAGGGCTACAGAAATGTCAAGATATGTATACAGCACCTGGCACAGTAATAGCACAGTGTTTGGAAGGTATTAGGCACCCAACAATGGTGGTTCTTATTACTTATTAAGCCATTAAAGATGACACAAATAATTTGTAATAATAATAGGAAACTTTATAAAATAGATACAGTAGGGTATATTGGCTATCCACAATATATTACAAGCATAATTATGTAGGGATAAAATTAACCTAAAGGATAAAAGGAGAAAATGAACAAATGTAAAGGGCTTAGCATTGTGCCTGGTTACAGTGTATACAGTTACAAAACAAACAAGCAAACCTATGCGTTGAAAAATAACTAAAAGAAGAAAAAGAAAAAACAAACCCAAGTTCAAATGTTCCCTCCTTCATAAATTCTCCCCTTTCAAGGCAGATGTGATCTCTCCACCCCTGAACTCTCTGGCCCTAGAGGCTTACACTTGACAGTCCTGGCCACTTGTGCTCAGCTTCACAGCCACTGCACGCATGTTTCAGCTCCCCTTAAAAAGAGGGGCAGTCTCTTCCTTACCTTTGAAAAACCCTACTGCCTTGTACACTAAGCCTTGCATACAGTTGGCACTTAAAAGAATGAATGAAAGAACAGAGAAATAAGGAGGCAATGAAAGAATGGTCAGAACCAGCCCAGGCCCACGAAGAATATTCCTACATTCCTATCACATCTCAGGATGGGGCTGGCCTCACTAAAGCCCAGAGGGGCAATCCAAACAGAGTCTCAATAAGCTTGAAAGTAGGGTTGGCAGGGGCGGGGAGGGGCAGGGAGAGGAAGAATCTGAGCAATCGCTAACTCAGAACTCAGAAGTCTTACGAAGAAAATGTTTTAGTTCCTTTCACCCCAATAAAACAATCTCTTTCCTAAAACACAGTAGCTATTTGGGGGAACTCCCAACAAACAGGCTATAGATCTTTACAGGCAAACATGAGTTTGCCTAAGTTCTTGCATAGGTTTGGGCATATTAGAAGCAGCTACAGAACTGCAGAAGCCACCGAAAAGCCATGGAAACCTGGCTAGAAAAGACTGGCTGTGGGTAGTGTGGAAATGGGTCAGGAAGACGAAGGCAGCTAGAGGCAAAGACAACCACATAGTGGGAACAGAAGCAGCATCCAGAAGTCTGAAAAGATGAGCGGGCCCAGAAGTCACCAGGGAGCCCGTAGATAGCCGACCAGTTTTCTGGAGGTGAAGAACCCGGGGGGAGAATTCTGTCACTGTCTTAAAAGAAATCCTCAAAAGGAATACGATGTGCTGCAGTGACAATTTTAGCATTTAGAAAGTACCTGTTTTAACGCTTAAAAAAAATCGAATCCACTAAATGGGGTTGCGTTAGTACTTCAAACATGAAACAAATCCAATATCCCAAATAAAGATGCTGTCCCCTGAATAGAATAGCAGCCCATCCCCCTGAATTGCTACCTGTGGTCATAAAGCTTAGTTTATGCTGCTCTGGGTATCAGACCACAGAGAAGAGACTAGAAGAGACGTCACTGAGAAGGAGGAGCCAGGGGAAGCTCGAAGCCATGACAGGAAAGATGCCAGGAGATGGGAATATTTAGGCCACATGTGCCAAAAAGATTTTTATGCAAATTTATTTCTGAGGAGTACAGCAAGTTAAGGCCAGTGTCTTTTCAAGGAATGGTAAGACGACAGCGACCAATCAGAACCCTGAAGTAAGGATAGGGTGGACGGAATGGGAAACAGGCAATAGGAACTTCAGTTTCCGAGTTGGTTCAAAGGTTTTCTGGATTTTTCTCAGGCTTCCTGTGCTGGTGTGCATGTCTCTCTGACAGAACGCAAAGTGTTAGGAAGAAAATAGCCAAGGGAGGAGAAGCTTCCGTAAATAGAAAGGAACATACGTAGCCCTTCTTTTTATATCAATTGGTGGCATGTTTATAGGAAGGAGTAATCACCAGAGGGTACGTGGAGTCAGAAAAGCTAGTGAATAAAAAGTGCCACTGCCCTCTCCTGAGACCCTCCCTAGGTGTCTCAGAGGCCCGTTTGCTGACACGAACAGGCATTTTGCTCCTGTTGGTGCTATGATCTCCAGATGCTGAGAGGAAACAAGCGAGTAAGATACTACCAGGCCTCCTGCACCTCAGCTTAATTGTCAGCAGAGTTCCCACAGCAGCCCCAAAGGACCAGGCGTGTGCGGGCCCTGCCTGGGGCTGCGGGACACAGGGATGGAGACAGAAGTTCTTCTCTGTGTCATGGGTGGAGGCATGTTTGACCCAAACGTGGGTGAGTGGAGTCCATAAAGCAGAGGTCACACTACTTCTCAACCTCATTCTGTTTTGCCTTGGCAGATGTCTGACCGTAGACCAGGCAGTTTGGCAATGACGCACCAAAAACGCCTTTCTCTCCTCGTCTTTCTACTGCTTACTGACCACATCACTCTCCAGAGAAGCAGTAAAAACACATTTTAATTATCAGCCTGATTGCTTATAAACAAGGTGGTGAAAAATTAACCTCCCTAAACAGAAAGCAAGCAAAAGGAGGGAGATTTTAAAATAAAATATTGGGGTCAGAACTCAACCCACAAACTTGAGGAAATTCAGCTCAGGGAGGAAAAGCTGGCCAGGCCCTCTGTTTTTGAGTTCACGCCACATTTCAAGTGAGTGGCAAGCTTCCCAGCCACTGTCCACTCCTTTCTCAGGCCAGCTGGCAGGAATGTAGCCTGGCATGGCCAGCCGCATGCCAGAGGCACATAAGTGAGTCCTTTATCGTGTTGTCCCCCTGCTGCCCCCACCCAATGCCCTCAGCCAATCCCAAGACTCAAGGCCCTATCCACCCTCTCCCACCCCACTCCCTATAGACAGGAGGGAATAACAGTACCTAAGGGGGACACCACTCACCTTGGCCGTCCTGTCCCTGGAGCCGCTCACAATGATGCCCCCTCTGCAATCCACACAGTTCACCTCCTGTTCATGAGCCGAGTACTTGACAGTGAAGGTGCTATGAATCTTATGAACACCAATCTTCCCATCTCTAGGAGAGAAATAAGGAGCCCATCCCCAATAGCCAATTATTCTCTCTGTCGGAAGAGAACAAAGCTACGGAAGCAGCCCAAGTCTCTAGTGATGTCCAAATCTGCTAAGTTTTAGGCAACTCAGCTCAAAATAAGGTGCTGAGCTTTGAGATAACTTTACCTCCCCAGTACACTTGGGGCTGAACGGAGCTGAGAGACAAAACAAATTTCCCCCTCGAGAGTATCAAAACCAGCTTCACTTTTCATTAAAGGCTCTTCCTGTTTTCCTTCTCTGGCTAACCCTATTAAGCGCCTTTGGTAAATCTCTCTGCTTCAAATGGAAAAAAAAAAAAAAAAAAACCAAAAAACAAAAAACAACACTCCCTCTTCTTATGGTCTCCCTCCTCATCCCTTTGGAGTTGAGACAGAAAAGTGAGAGGCAGGCAGGCAGAAGTTCCCTGAAGAATGCTAAGGAAGAAGGAGGAGAACTCTGTGGCACTTACCCTCCTGCACTGATAATATGCGAGTTGGCCAGCACAAAGTGGCAAACGTCCTCATCATGCCCAGCAAAGACTCCCAGGGGCCGACGGTTCAAGCTGGCACCATCTGGGCGGAACTGATAGGCCAGGATGAAATTAGCCTGGGATATGTACAGAGAATCACCTTCTAGCTGCATCCAGGGCATCTGACTGCAGAGATATAAAACACAATTTAAAGATCATCAAGATACAGCATGAAAAGTTGACTCCAATCTTTAGAGAGGCTGACCGATTCTCAACATAGAGAGAATAACCTGCACTTTACCCCCCTCCTCTCCTTTAAAATTACCTCCCCGTAGGCTACCCTCAGACAACTAGAGAGACTGAGCTTTGTAGTAACCTAATCTTCTCTGGACTTTCTAAAACAGAGTCAGAATTAAACGACCAATTAAATATCACTTTTAATGGGAAAATGCTTAAGACCTGAATTACTGGCAACTTAGATTTCTTTTGGGTAGGCAGAGCTCAGCGACTACAATGACTGGGGCATGGACAGGGTCAAAAACAAATCTTCTACCCAGAGAAAGTGATTTTCTTTCATTACACATCCTCACTGATTTGAAGTGTTAAGTGATAAGTTTCGAGGTTCCAAGACTCCCATACATACCTCTTTCCCAACAGAGCAGATGGAGAAAAGAGAAGAGTGAGCCCTGAGAAGCCCCATTCCCTTATCCCACTAGAGCAAAGGGGCCATTTATAAGTGAAAGGAATAAAGCCATTTAGGAAAGGATGCTAATGTACTGGTTACATAGCCAGCTCCACACAGGGGATATCTACCTTTCGGTATTAGAGGGTAAGTGGGGCAATGGAAAAACGGCTTCGCAGCAGTCTGCTACAGTTCGGGGGTTATGGAGAAATAGTCAGCTCTCCCAGGCAGCAGATAAGAGAAATCCACAAGTAGTTAAAGATTCCCTCCACAATCCAGCAAAAGGAAGGAAGCTTAGAAGCCACAGGCCAGTCCCATGGCACAGAGTGAACCTCAAGAAGAAAGAAGACTCTGCCAGACCCCAGGCTCTCTGGCGGGGACTAAGCCCCTTCCCCAAGGCAGACATCCCAGCAGCCTGTCCTACTCTTTGGAGGAGTTCTGGAGCTACCAGGTCCCAAGCAAGGCGTAGGGACGGCTGATTCATCCCCATTTACAGAGACACCATCTCCCACTGCCAAGCCTGTCTGAGCAAACTGGGCTGTGTTTCTTCCCCAGACTCCTTAATACAAGCGTCATGGGAATGTGGAAAAGTTCTGCAAATTGACTTGACGGGCCATTAAATGCAGCTTGGACTTTGTAGTAGCTGAGTTTCTGCTCAGGAGGTTTTTACAAGTGTGTGCATATATTATATAGAACATGTGTTGAGTAGGTAGCGATGCCTACATTCTCACTCATTATGCACTTCCCTCTTCAACATCCCCTTGCACGAGTTTGTGGCACACTCAAGTGGGGAGCAAACAGAAGGGGTTGGAATGCATGTGTTTAGAGCCATCTGGTAAACAGCCATTTGCCGAGGACAAGAAACCAGGTTCATGCCAGGCGAACGGTGGAGAATCCCGGGGCAGCCTGGTAACGGCTTTGTGTGTTTATTTGCCAAACTGCTTTGAAACCAGCCCCAAAAAAGACGTCAGGGACAAAACCTTGATAGAGAAATAAACTCTACTTTCTGATATTAAAAGGCAAAAGCGGGAAGCAGAGAGTACAGTTTTTCATCATAAAAATCTGTCTTTCTCCCTAGTAGTTTCTCTACAGTCACCACCATGACCAGTACCCCCGCATAATTCACAGCCACCACCAGCCATGAAAACAGCAGGAACTGGACACAAGCAAGAGAGAAGGGGTCATCAGATGAAGAAGCCCGTCAGTATCTCTCAGCACAAGCACAGGTCAACCTGGAATGAGGAACCACGATGCTCCTTAACCATTCCAACCAATCATCGAGGAGCACTTGCTTGGCAGGGAGTCAGATGATAACTATAAAATAATGTAGCATCAATGAAGCATAAGATTTGTGGCATTAGCAGTCCAAAGCCACTGTCTAAATTTCCTAGCAGTTCTGAGTTCTATCTCCCGTAACATCTACAGCCAAGCCTTTAGATCCTATTTTGCCTTCTTAATAAAGTAGGGGAGAGGGCTAACAGACACCAGGAGTGAAGCATAACTCTGTAGAGTAGATTTAAAGAAAAATAATTATAAAACAAGATGGGTTGAAATACTGGCTTCATTTAACTCTTTTGATGAGGTAAGTTAATAGGGGTTACCTCTGAGTGGTTGCATTATACGTAAGTTTTATTTTCTTCTTTAAACTTTTCTATTTTTTCAAATCTCTACAATAAACATTTGTTATTTTTATAGTCATAAACGTGTGGAATTTGTTTAAATAAAGCACATTTGATGGCAATTTTTACCAATGTGAAAAAAATTGTCCCTCTG
Organism: Prionailurus viverrinus; assembly: GCF_022837055.1. Taxonomy (NCBI): domain Eukaryota; kingdom Metazoa; phylum Chordata; class Mammalia; order Carnivora; family Felidae; genus Prionailurus; species Prionailurus viverrinus. Next base: position 60,710,943 of record NC_062571.1, read on the forward strand.
ATGCCTCCTTTGTGATGTTTAAAGGATCACCAGTGCCACACCACCCAAGACAGGCACATTTACACTCTAGCTAAGACCAGATATTTTACTTCCCAGCATGCTTTTCTGTCCCAGGTAGCTTTGAAAGAGTCAAGGAGTACCTGGGTGGCTCACTCGGTTGAGCATCTGACTTTGGCTCAGGTCATGATCTCACAGGTCATGAGTTCGAGCCCTGCATCAGGCTCTCTGCTGTCAGCGCAGAGCCCACTTTGGATCCTCTGTCCCCGCACCCCCCCCCCCCGCCCTTCCCCCACTCACACTCTCTCTTTTAAACATGAATAAACATTAAATTAAAAAAAAAAAGAATCAAGAGGCTACTTACCTGCATCTCCACTTCAGCAGAATCCCCTCTCGGCAGCGCCCCAACCTCCAGTTCTGAGACACCTTCACCCGTTCCTTCACTGGGACATTGGCCATCCTGTGTGCAGACAGAACAGATAATCCAGTCACTACCACTCATTGCCAACCAGAGAAAATTCCATAGGCTTATGAGGTAGAACTTGGAAGTATCTGGAATATATCTAGATATAAGTGACAGGGTTAGGACATGAGAAAGAATTAACTTTTCTCTCTCCACACTGGGATAACCAAGAAAGCCAAGGAGAAGAGCCAGTCCTTTACAGTGTCTATAGTGATGCCAAAGCGATCTAATGGAGAAAGGATAACAGTGCTGGAACTACTGGCTATCCATAAGGAAAAAAGTAAACTCTGACTCCTACCTCACACCATACAGAAAAATTAATTCAAAATAGATTTAAACATGAAATCTAAAACTATAAAGCTGATAGAGGAAAATATATCAAGATATTTCTGCAACTTGGGGCCTGGTAAAAGGTCTCTTAAGACACAGAAAGCAATAGCATACAAGAAAACTCTAATGAATGAGACTTTATCAAAATTTAAAGTTTTTGCTTACCACAATGAATATACACACCACGTTCTGGGGAAAATGTTCACAAAATATATATCTGACAAAGGGCTTATATCCAGAAAATACTAAGAAATTATAAATACATATGTATAGCTGTATACATATGTATATGTATATATTGTATATGCATTTATATATGTATATATAATTATACACACACATACACACATAAATATATATATATATATATGCATATATATTTTTCGAAGGCCAGTAAGGAACTCTCCTACAATCTTGGTGGCAAAGCAAAATGGTAGAGCCATCATGGAAAAATGACAGTTTATTATAAATCCAAACATATACCTACTCTATGACCTAGCAAATACCCAGGAGAAAGCATACACCCACAAAAAGACTTGCACAAGAATGTTCACAGGAACTTTAGTAGTAAGAGCCCAAAGTTGAAAACAGCCCAGGCAGCCATCAGAAGAATGGCCAAACACCCCATGATGTATATTCATACAATGGAATGCTACTCAGCAATAAAAAGGAAAGTACTATTGATACACACAGTAATGGGTGAATCTCAAAAGCTGAATGAAAGCAACCTTACACAAAAGAGTTCATGTTGTATGATTCCATTCATGTGAAGGATATTGAGAAGGATTATTATTATGTGAAGGATATTGTGAAGCATTATTAAGAAGGATAACTAATCTATGGTGGAAGAATCAGAATAGTGATTACCACTGGGAACCCTACCACTGGGAAGGGGACTGACTGGGAAGAAACATGTAGAAACTTTCCGGAGCAACATTCTGTGTCTAAATCTTAAAGGGATTTGGGTTACAAGGTGTATATGCACTTGTCGAAAAATGCATCAAATGGAAAAAAAAATGCCCCAAATGATACACTTAAGATTAAAGTTTGAGCATTTTGCTGTATATAATATTATTTGTTTTGAGAGAGAGAGAAAGAGAGCACGTGAACAGGGGAGTGGCAGAGAGAGAGGAAAAGAGAGAATCCAAGCAGGCTCCGCACCGTCACTCTCTGCACTGTCAGCATGGAGCCCGATGTGGAACTTGAACTTACGAAACATGACACCATGACCTGACCCGAAGTCAAACGCTTAACCGACTGAGCCACCCAGGAGCCCCTGTATATAAACCCATAAACTAATATATATACCAGTCAATTGTATGCATGCATACTGTAGTGTTCACAGGTGGAATGTACTGATATCTGCAACTCACTTTGAAATGCATGATAACACAAATACACTAAAATGTTCATTGTGGAATCTAGGTCGTGGGCATATAAGTGTCTGTGGAATAATCCATTCAACTTTGCTGTTTTAAATTTTTCATTTAAGAAAATGTTGGGGGTGTCAGTAGTACTTTCTGGGTGAGGAAAATAGAGCTGTAAGGAATACGAGAGCACACTAGCGTAGGAATGGTGTAGTCTGTGACTAGGTTGGAGTGGTAGAGGGGTAGGGAGAAGAGCTCAAAGCCACTCTGAAAGTACACTTTGGGACAGAATTCTGAAATTGTGGGCAAGAATTTGAAAATTTCATTTTAGGGGGCGCCTGGGTAGCTCAGTCGCTTAAGTGTCTGACTCTTGATTTCAGTTCAGGTCATGATCTCATGGTTCGTGGGATCAAGCCCTATGTGGGGCTCTGCACTGGCAGCATGCAGCCTGTTTGGGTCTCTCTCTCTCTCTCTCTCTCTCTCTCTCTCTCTCTCTGCCCCTCCCTCACTCTCTAAACAAACAAGCATTTTTTTAAAAGAAAATTTCATTTTAGGCCCCCACAGCTCCCCTGTGTTTCCTTGGCCTGCTCCACTGGACAGTACAAGGTACACTGCTTGGGACACGGAGTGGTAACTACCAGGTCTATGGAGAAAAGAAGAGAGAAACATGCATTTCCTCCCGTCTCTGCTGTGCCTTCACACTGACTACCCTTTACCAAAAGGCAGCCGTGAAGTCCTGCTTACAAGATTATGACAAATACAGATTAAAAAGGATGGTTTTGGTAGACAGAAAGAGAAGATACCTAATCCGTTTCTAGATAAATAATACTCTATCTACCTCCTGATCTCATCTCATTTGTTCATTTGTATAAACTAATTGTTTTTGATTAACAAAATGATACATCCACAGGGTAAAAAAAAAATGCCAATAGACTGATAGATACTGTAGATGCATTTATATTGGTACGTATTTATACATATACCCAGTTTTTAATTTTAAAAAATAGTACACTATTTTACTCATTGCTTTCTTCACTTAACAATACATCTCAGGAAGCATTCCATATCAATACATTAAGATCCATCTCATTCTCTTTAACAGCTGCATAGAATTCTATTGTGTAACTCAATCATCATTTGACCAGTCCTTTACTGATTCACATTTAAAGGGCTTCCAGACTTTAGCTATTATAAATACTGCTGTTATAAATATCCTTCTATCTCTATTTAGGTGTGAGAAGCCCAAGCAGGCTCCACGCTGCCAGCATAGAGCCCAACATGGGGCTCGAACAGAGGAACTGTGAGACCATGACCGGAGCCCAAACCAAGAGTCAGACACCCAAACTACTGAGCCACCCAGGTGCCCTGATATTTTTATTTCAGACCTTACTATGGAAAATCTTTCAACATAGTAAATACAGTTTAGTTAATCCCATTGAACACTATTTAAAAAATGATTTAGAATGTTTCAATCTCTCTGGATCATAATTCCAAAGATAATTTATTTAACAAACATTTAATGTGGTGTTTATGACGTGCCAGGAACTGTTTGCATTTACCTAATGCTTTATGCATAGTAAGTATCAATAAGCATTTGTTGATAAAGCAATTGTACTTCCTGTATTCTATCCAATTAGAAGACGTCGGGGAAAAAAAAAAAAAAGGACATTGGAAATAAGCAATAAGCAAACTGGCTGATACTGCAATTTAAATACAGAAAGCCAGAAATGACCCAAACTGATATAAACCAATATATAACAAACAAAGTAAAGTTTTAAAGTAAGGAAAGAAATCTCTACTTCATCAGTGCTATTGGGTTTGTATACCATGTTCCCAACCTTATGAGAAAGAAGGAGGAATATACATGCCTAGAAAGAACATGGGAAGTATATACTCTAAAATAGTTAACTGTGGGTAGCCAACTTCGGGTGTTTTATTTTCTTTGCGTTTTTACATATTTTCCAATTTTTCTACAATGTAATATTTTGGCGAATAAGAAAATACCCATTAAAATAATAATGCTGGTGATAAAACTGGAAATCAATAGATTAAAAACTGATTTAGATTCTTACATCTCATAAATAATATAATAAATCCTTGAAAAATGAAAGTGAATTTAAAATAGCTTTTCAGGGCTCCTGGGTGTTTCAGTCGGTTAAACTTCCAACTTTGGCTCAGGTCATGATCTCACCATTCATGGGTTCCAGCCCCACATCAGGCTCTGTGCTGACAGCTCAGAGTCTGAAGCCTGCTTCGGATTCTGTGTGTGTCTCTCTCTCTCTGCCCCTCCCTTGCTCACGCTCTCTCTCTCTCTCTCTCTCTCTCTCTCTCAAGAATAAACATTTAAAAAATTTAATAAAAAATAATAAAAGTTTTTTAACTGGAAGATTTTAAAGTGTTTAAATTTTATTTGTATTTACTTATTTTATTATTTACTTATTATTTTTTGAGAGAGAGACAGAGAGTGAAGAGAGGAGGGGCAGAGAGAGAGAGAGAGAGAGAGAGAGAGAGAGAATCCAAAGCAGGCTCCAGGCTCTCAGATGTCAGCTCAGAGCCTCATGATGAGGGGCTTGAACCCACGAACTGTGACATCATGACCTGAGCGAACTTGGAAGCTTAACCAACTGGGCCACCCAGGCTCCCCTAAAGTGTTTAAATTTTAAATACTATCCCAAGTGGGGCACCTGGGTGGCTCAGTGGGTTAAGCGTCTGACTCTTGATTTTGGCTCAGGTCATGATCTCATCATTTGTGAGCGTCTGACAGCCCAGAGCCTGCTTGGGATTCTCTCTCTCCCTCTCTCTGCCCCTCCCTCACGCACATTCTCTTTCTCTCTCTCTCTTCTCTCTCTCTCTCTCTCTCTCTCTCTCTCTCTCTCTCTCTCCCCCTCCCTCCCTCCCTCATTCTCTCAAAATAAATAAATAAACTTAAAAAAATAAACACTGGGGTGCCTGGGTGGCTCAGTTAGTTAAGCATCCGACTTCAGCTCAGGTCATGATCTGGCAGTTCGTGAGTTCAAGCCCGGCGTCGGGCTCTGTGCCAACAGTTCAGAACCCGGAGCCTGCTTCAGATTCTGTCTCCCCCCGTTCTCTCTCTGCCCCTCCCCCACTCATGCTCTGTCTCTCTGTCTCTCAAAAATGAATAAATGTTAAAAAATACATACATACATACATACATACATGCTGAGCAGAAGGTTAAAGAGTTTAAAATGAAAACAACAGAGAATGGGAATATTAACAATTAATACTATAGGTACAAGTTGTACCTCTAAAACTTTTAAGGGGCAGATAGAGATTTACTGGAATTATATCCTGTCTCTAATACCCTGTCATCCATACCCAACAGCAGGTAAGAACAATCACATGGTGTCCATGTGACGAAACACTGGGGAAACATCCCACAACATTAACACATACACGCATATTAAACTAATTATTGAAGTGCCACCACACATTTATTATTACGTGGAAAAACCAGAAACTGGCTTTGGTTTGATAGAAAGGTTTGGGTTTGGTTATATATTGTTAGTAGCACACTGGTACAGTCTTTCAGAAAGGAATTCTGTCGAGAAAAATTGTTAAATGACAGCTTCTGACCCAGCATTCCCACTTTGAGCACTAAATCACAAAGAAATAACTCAAAAGAAAAATATATTTTTACAAAGATATTTACAGTTGTGGCTATATATTTGAGCTAAAACCTGGAAATAGCCCAAATGTTTGTCTGTGGGGGAGACCAGTATACTAATGCAATGGAATATATTGCCACTAGAAATGACAAATGTGGGGACTGCAAAACATTTTGGAAATGACTATAGCAAGCAATGGTAATTTTAAAGCTAAGTCAAATTTATAAAGGTAGAGGTGAAGAGACACTACAGAAAATTATGTCTCTATAAACAACATGTCAGAAGAGGTAAATAGATGGTACTTTGGAGATATATATATATATCACATAATATATTTCTGTATCTGTCTCTCACATAATTGTTGATAGTTAGGTCTCTCAATTTACCTTTAACTAAAGAGTAGAATAAATGAAGTTGTGGGAAAAGCTCAAAAGGCACACTTAGGAAACTAAGATCTAAATCCCAGTTCTGCCTGTTACTAATTATAAAATTCTGGTTACCTAACTTCTCTAATGGTCAATATCTTCCCCCAAGAAATGAGGATAGTATTTCTTACAATTGTTTTATTTATTTTTTTTTTTACAATTGTGGTTTTAAAATGACAACTAAAACAAAGTACAGTTGGTCAATTCTTTAAATATATGTAGTAGTTAATATCGATTAATGGTGTCTTCCCTGAAGCTAATTCAATAATCATTTATTTTTCTTCTAAATAATTTAATTACAACTATTAGAAATTGTTCTAATATCAAACATTAGTCCTCTTTCAGGCTGAATGATTAGGGTTTGGGTATACACACGTTAAAGCTAAAATGTATTACTGAATTTGTCCATTGGGTGAATTCAGTCCCTGGTTTCACATTGCTAGAGAGAAACCCACACCACCAGGTGGATGAAGAACTAAGGAAAGTAAAAGACAGTTAATAGGATGGACCAAAAGAACTTAACTCTTAACGAGAAAGATTAGATTCCCTGTCAAATCTTATCTGCAAATCCCTCCCAGATATAAAAGAAGACATCCTTTGTAGTTAACCTCTCCTCTTGAGTTAGGTCTAATTTAATACGTGGAAGTGAAACCAAAAATTGAATATTCTGGATCATAGCAGGAAGGAGGCAAGGAGGAAAGAATCAATATATTTCCTGAACTGGGTTAAGGACAACACTTCTCTCTCTAGTCACTTAACTACCATTTAGTGACACTTTACTAAGGGTCAAAGCACTGCCCTGGGGGCCTGATCACAGCAGCAAGAAACTTTCAAAGTTGAACTTTAGAAGCTGCTACCAAACGGCAGGTGCAGATGTCCTCTCCCACAACGAAAGCCATAATCACAGTACTTGGCTCTGGCCCTTCAAATCAAATTTTGACTTTTTTAAGCCACTCCTTTTGGCTTTGACTTGAGAAATAGTACCACTTTGTTGAAAGCCGCTTAACGACTCAGCTCTTTCAACCCTTTTGTCCATTCCATCATCTTTGATGGTTAGCTTCCCTAGCTGGTGGCAGGATCATATGTATATTCTTATTAGCACCTGAGAAATCAGAAGGAATAAAAAAAATCTTCCTCTGAAAACAGGTACCCCTCCCTCCCTGTGGGACCTGTCACAGTCCAGTCAAAGGGGTCGGCGGAACTAGGCAGCAGATGTGCCTCAGAAGACAAGAGCAGGTGCCCCTTGGAATTCCAGAAGGACACTTGTTCCCCTCTTTGAAATGCTCTCTGGTTGGCAGTTTCTCCAACACACTTGCTAGTGTAAAGTGGGGGTGCTCCCCCCAAAACGATTAGTGCCCTGTAAATGAACCTCTCACGGGGCTGTTAACACTCAGGGGAATCTCTAACCGGGCTGTGGGCCTGGTGGAACTTCCATTTTCCCAGCCCTCCTTCTCTTGCCTCAGGCTCATTTCCCACTTGTGGCCCCTCCCTCTCAGCTTTCCGGCAGGCACCATTATAGTTTGACTGCATTCCTGGGCGCATGACCTATTTTAAACAAAAACAACACAACACGCACCCATGGTAAGCTATCAGGCTCCTTAAAATCTTGGCAACAAGTTGAGTCCAGAGGGACAGAAATTAATCTAGGCAGTTATCTGGAGTCCACTTTCATCTCACCTCTCCTCCTTCACACCCCAAACTCAAAGCAAATAAATAAACCTAGTCTGAATAAAAATGCCTTGGGGTGAGGGAGGGGGAAGTGTGGGGATATCAGAGAGGTCTTAAACCTGCACGGTCTCGAAGATCAGCAAACTCCTGGATCACAACTCAGTTTCCCTCCCTGCCCCATCCTGCAGTTTGGTTCCCTTTGAGACGCCACGGATGCTGCGGCCCTCATGACTGGCACGGCTTCCCTAAGCACAACTACCTGCTGATTTGGGAATTGGGGAGAGAAGGGGACCTGTCCACAAATGTAGAGCAAGGCCATCTCGGGGTGCACTGGGCTCAGGAGGGGAGACAGGGCTGTGCAAAATGATGCTCGGGGCTTGCACTTTTAACACTGTCTCTTGATTTATTTGATTTTGCTTTCCAGGAAGATTTTTTGCCTGCTGTATTGCCTATACCTACAAGTTCTTCTACCAATACTAAGAATTTGGCTTTAATATACAAGTCTGTCTGTCTGTCTTTCTTTCTCTTTCTTTCTTTCTTTCCTTCTTTCTTTCTCTTTTTCTTTCTTTCTAAAAACATAGTCCACTTTATTCTTCTTAAGCCACAGTATATCATCTTTGGTTGTACAAACATCACTTGTTACAGTCTTGCCAACAGATCACAGCTGGGGAGGGGGCAGTTAATCCACTGCCAAGACTCCTGAGGGGTCCCTTTAAAATGGTAACACCCAGGATAGCACGCTAACACTGGGGGCAAGGGTGGTAGTACATCTGGCAGTGTACAAGAATTTAAACAGCCCAAGACAAGAAACTTCTAGCTCTTCATTTATACTTGCGTTAGACTAAATCCTCCAATGGCCTCAAAAACAGAGGTCTATCATTAAGATTTTTTAAAAAATCAAAGAAAAATCATTATATCGTATTAAATCGGTTACCCTTCTGGCCAGGAAACAGGGGAACAGCCCCGACACCCAGGGTGGAGTGAGATTGTTCCCTACAATGAGGACGGGACCATGCACGAGGAAAGCAAAGAGCAGACCCCACCAGTCCCTTGAAAGGCCTCCAAATGTCAACTCACCTTACTCATTCAACCTCACCTCCCATTGTCCCACACCATGCAAGTGAACTCCAGCCAAGTCCATCTCTTCTACCTTCGTTCCTACACCCACACCTTCTCCTATATTGCCGGCACCAGCCTACCTTGTCCCTGCCAAACGCTTGCCTCCTTCTTCTGGGTACCAGCTTACACCTCTACTTCCCTGAGTCCTGAAAACTGTCCTCTCCCCCTCGTGTGAACCCCCAGACTGAACCCCCAATACCCTAAACTGAGGCACTGTTAACTTTTTTCAGCTGTATGTCTTGTTTGGCCAATACGGTCATAAATTCTACAGGATCAAGTCTTAACCTCTTAGCACTTCTAAAGGTACATCCCAACCAGCACACTGCCGAGCAGTGGTACACCAGCAACCCTGAATAACTGTGCTATCAAACTTTAATTTATAGAATTCACTTTCATTCAACGAAAGATCCACACTTTCATGAAGATTGCCGTCAGACCAACCACTGAGCCACAATGTGGCCCATGACCCCATCTGCTGCAAATAAGATGAAGACTGTGTGTTTGGAGGAACGTATATGAACTCCACCTCAAAGGATATAAGAGAACAAGGTCAGGGCAGTAAACAGTTCACTCAAACAGTAACACACCAGATGGTAAATAAGTAAATGCACAGGTTTTTCAACTTTCTAAAACTTGCTTTATAAAAAAAATTACCTTTTAATGTTTTAACGTACTACCTTTAACGTACTACCAAAAATTCTCACAGCATACAAATGTCTTGGACACAAAAGGGGAGAACCTTGGGCCTAGCGTGATTGGTATTCTGATAGATACTGCTTAGGCACTGCTTACGTTAGTTCTCAAAAGTACAATTCTCCCTTTGGTAAGTCACACTCTCAACAATACCCGTAGCTTTTCAGGAGCCTGGACATGCTACCTTCTAGCTCCAAAGGCCCTTCGTAAAATGTATAATATACCACACCTTCAGGAATGCAACCAGAGCCCCCAAATTCTTATGCTAGAGAGGCTTGAAGGAAGGAACTTGAGCAGATAAATTACCTTAATGTGGTACCACATGTCAAAGCTGTCCAAAGAAGTTTCAGAAGCACTAGGCATAACACTAATTCATAACCCTGAGCAGAGGATTTAGGAATGTGTTCACACTCACATTCATTTCCTCCTACTATTGGTCAAGTTCTGTATTTGACCACGTATGCTCTCCAAGATGTTAAGAGATATGAAGCAGGTAGGAACATTTTATGATCAAGACGCTTTAGACAACACTGACCGAAACAAAATTAAACAGGTCTCTCTATCACAGGACTTCTCAGTGCCTTTAATTTACCAGTGGGCACTGTGAACCCCTAAGAGAAGGGATGTGGAGCACAGCATCTCCTGCACTCATTTCATCACAGAATCAGTTTTTCAAGAATCCCACAGCACAACTTTCAGAAAGGCTGACCTAGCAGTTTCTGAGAAAAAACAACAGCAAGAAAGATGCCACTATTTTTTGTGAACAGGCCGTCCTCTCAGTGAGTCATGAATTAGGCGCTAGCAGCTTCACAAGTGGACTTTGTTCTCATACCTTGAGAATGACTTTTCCCTGGGCTCTCCATCTGAAATGTAAGGAATAATTACACTGCTCTGCTTCTCGGGGTTGTTTTTTATTGTTTTTAATCTTGCAACTGTGTTCCATATTAATCACTAAAACAGGTTCCCAGCCCAAGTAGCCAGGCTTGAAAATCCCTGGTGCCCTTCCAGCCTGGATGAAGGGATGGAAAGAACATGAACCAGACGCCACCCAGCAAGTTTTTACATCTCTAGTTTCTAGGCCATTATGATAAAGTCAAACTACAGCCAAGATAATGGATAAATGAGAGGTTCTTCTTTAGTAACTCACTTCTAGACAGAGGCCCCTCTTAATGCACACACAGCACCCGTATCTGACTCTCGACCCACCTTTTCAATTATGGACTTCCTGAAAAAAAATAATTCAAAGCAACATGGGAGGTCAAAGCTGGAGCTACAGGAAAGAAAGAAAAAGATGTACTGGAAGAGGACTATTTCCCTTTCTCTGCAGGGAAAGAACCCATTACGAGCTAGTGAACAGGGGGAAATACCATTCTTTTTGGTGAAAAAGCTTTCCAGGAAAAGTATCTCAACATATTTACTATAAAACAATTTAATTTCCCTGTCCCATCACCTGCCACCCCATCCCCATTCCCCCCAAAAAGCCCACAGATTGTGGATTTCCTCTCATTCTTGGCAGAGTTACCAGAAGAAATATAATACCCCCTTCGGACTGCTCCCAACAGCTGCTAGAACAAGATGGGGAGCTGGGGGTAACCTTCCTAAGCTGCCTCTAAAAATGACCATTCCCCCTGCCAAACCATGCAGCCGGTGAACATAAGACCTCTCTTTCTCTACTTTCTTTTTTTTTTTTTTTAATTTTTTTTTTCAACGTTTATTTATTTTTGGGACAGAGAGAGACAGAGCATGAACGGGGGAGGGGCAGAGAGAGAGGGAGACACAGAATGGGAAACAGGCTCCAGGCTCTGAGCCATCAGCCCAGAGCCTGACGAGGGGCTCGAACTCATGGACCGCAAGATCGTGAGATCGTGACCTGGCTGAAGTCGGACGCTTAACCGACTGCGCCACCCAGGCGCCCCTCTACTTTCTTAAAGCCGAGACCCCAAACGCCACAGTGTCCCCTAGTCAAAAATACTTGCCTCCACCCATCTGATCCCCTCAACTTGACTATAAGCTGAAACTTCTACAGTCAGCCACCACTCTGTTTCTTCCTTAACAGGCATTTTCTTGAAATAATTCTCTACTTCACAGGACTAGTATCCTTTATTTGTTTGCTTAACCCACCAATTTCCAAGTTTGGATTTTTACCAAATTCCAATTCGGTGTAATTTCCTTGTCTCTGTTCACCTCCCCAATACCGCATGCCTTGTACACACACGCACACACACACACACACACACACACCCCTCCTTTCAGGTCAAGAGCCTTGCAAAACAAAAGTCTAGGAACAAATTCAGCAATGACTACACTGTATCCCAGCCCTCTTGCCCTACCCCAACATCATCACACACTAAATGTGCTTCGGTTCTGTTAGAAAAGCCCCAACACCAGGCAGCAGAGAGACTTCCAGTTAGTCTTCGGCCTCTCAGCTGAGACCACCAACAAAGAAGTTCATGAATGTCAACTGGGGGCAGAGGCAATATCTCTCTCTGCCGAGGAGAAACTGGATGGAGCCTCCAGCATCATTCCCCAAAGGTGACAGCCGGGGTTGAGTGAAGACCGTGAAAACTGTACAAGAGCTGGAGGAGAAAATATAATGTAAGGAATGATTTGGAATCAGGGGCAGAAGAAGGCGGAGGGATGAACTGGCTGACCCCAAATGTCTTTTCCATCTCTAACTCCTATGATTCTTTGACCTCCAATTTTGTGCTGCAGACAAGGAATGGAAAGTCAACAGACGTGGTGATGTTTTGAAAGAGCCTGGCAGTCTGCTCTTGTCATTTAGTGGCCTTTGCATGTATTTTTTAAGGTGTCTCTAAGCCCTGTCTTCATTTCACAGTTGTCACCTTTCTCAGCAATTCGAGCTCATGTCAAATACCAAAAAAGAAGGAGAAGAAGAAAGAATGTACTGGCAATTAATTGTGGGCTAAAGAGGGGCAGGCCCATTGGGTGGCCCAGACTTCCAGGGAGGGCAATGTGGATGGTTTGGATATAATGAAGAACTGACTCAAAGTTGAGACAAGGCAGCTAAATGCTCACAAGAGGTAAATTCTTTCTCCAGATAGTCTCATCCTCCGCTTTAGATACAGCTCAGACGTTCACATGATTCAGGATTCATGAACATATTCTTAATTAGTACAACCACCTTGTTTCAGAGTTCCATCTGAATCCTGTTCAAATCTAAACAAGACTGCTGAACAGAAAGGACAACCAAATCTTTGGATTCTCAACCTCACCTGATGGTTGATGCACCTGAGATAAATTCTGGAACTTAGCAAAAATGTGTTCCTGTGGATCAAAGTGAAGGATATGCCAATTTTCACTGAAAATTCAATACTTGGCTTTGTCCTCATTTTTTCAAACAGTTGACCTCATCTTAAATTTTCAAAATGTACTGGTCTTAAGAAGAGTCTGCCTAAATACTCCCTGTTCTATCGTTATGACTCGTAAACAGAACTAATCCAATGCCAGGGTCAACCCAGAGTTAAGGTTGTCACACAAAGGTAATTTTACACCAAACACTCCAAAATGTTTTTTTTTCAAAGACCTGTACGCTTCCTCAGTAACCTCATTGTCAGTTTGATTTCAGCAGCTCACAACCTTTACCTAAGGTGAAGGTACCAGACACAGAAAATTCAAAGTATGGTGTATTGAAATATTTTCTGAGATCGCATTCCAATAGGAATTGCTCATCTTAGAAACGGTGAAGACTTTGGGTTTCTCCGTGTTTCTGCCTTGAATGCTAGAAAATTCATCCCCTACTATTCCAGTTTTACAAGACTGTAAAGGATACAAGCAGCTCTATATTCTCAAGGTCTTGGAGGAAAAGACCTTCCATTCTTCCAGTTTGCATTTGGAGATGCTAACTGTACTAGGCCTGCTTCCACAGGTGTATTGTTTTATTTATTTTAAAAAGCACGTAAACTGAACTCGACTTTTATTGACTCAACAAAACCATCAAAAATAAGGCCTTTTCAAAACGACTACAGTTAAATACATCCACCTTTGAAACTTTTCAGTCAACTAGAGAACAAGTAAGGGACGCCCCTTCCTAGGCAAGGCAGAAAGGTGAAGGAGAAAGCCTAAGCTACTTTAAGTTGCTAATTGTTTTCTGAAAATCACTGCTTAGACCTTAAATGTAACCAGGCAGCAATGCCTTCTCCAGGTCAGAGTTAGGAAAGGAAACTTTATGCTTTCTGGGCCAAAAAAATGCTCTTAGGTGCAATCATTTTAAAACAAACAAACACACTCTGCTTATCTGTGTCCATCTCCCCACTCTGGACGTTAATCATCACTGAAATAGATACCCCGTTCCCCAGCCTCAAAGAGCTCCAAGCCTGCAAGACCCTGGCTGAGGAATGAATATACATGCCAGGGCAAACGCCTCAGAGCCTCACTTCCTAAACACCTATTGTTCATTCTAGGCAATTCTACCACAAGCAAATGCAAGAGAGCACCCAGGCATTGCTCAAAGGATATTTAAAATGAAATTCAAGTTTGAAAACATACTGGACTTAATTTGGGAGGAATTAAGATTGGCAAAAGTATTTTTAAAACCCCCACAGATGTACATACACAGGTATATTTTATTCTTTCTGTTCTCGGCTCGTTAACATTTTCACTATTCGAACTTGCAGACAGTACCTCTGCTCGTCCACCTGTCATATAGTCTGTCTACTTCTTGCTTTCAACCTTCATTATAAACTGACAGGGTTAAATTTCACTGTTTTGTTCGTGAAGACTAAGTTAGTTTTCCTCCTACTCTTCAGGGAAAATTTAAAAGATTCCTATATGAAACATTTCCTTTATTTTTATATTGAAGATCTTTCTATTCCCCCAGGCTTCATAAAACCTTCAAACGAAACTGATTTTAAACCAGATGACTGACTCAAACTGCCTTTGTGCTCACTTTTTTTTTAAAAAGCTCAGGATCCCTACCCATGTTCACTGTTTGGGCAAGAGGCCTAAAGGGAAGCAAATTATTTGTTTGTGGTTTTAAAGTGACCAGAATGCCTTCAAGCACAAGTATAAGACCATTAACAAATCACAAGGAACCAAAGCAGTTCATCTTACTCAACAAAGCTATGATCAGGTTAGGAACAGCCAAACTGAATGGGACTTGCCCTGGGCCGGAAGGTCAGTAAACCTTAGCAGTTTGTGTTTCTGACCATCAAGAGGCTCTCCAGCAGGGAGTGCAGACCCTAGGCCCACAGGTTGTGCTGTCATGCTTCCAAAAACATTCCGGACAGGTGACAGAAACTAAGCGCTGTGTGTGTGTGTGTGTGTGTGTGTGTGTGTGTTTCCCCCCACCTCCTGTCTGTAAGCAGCACCGCCAATTCAAACCATCTCCACTTTTGCTATATACAGACTGATGAGAGGAGAAACCAGGCAAGTAAAAAGTTCCATTTTACGACAATTTCTCGAGTGCCTACTGTGTGCCGAACACTGCTCGTGCTTACACATGAGTACGTTTAAGCCTCATTTTACTGGGTAGGCCATTCCTGTTCTTAGAGATGATAAAACTCAGGCTGGTGAGTTTGTAACGTGTGAGAAAATGAAGTTTCGCGTTGTGCTCATAAAAATATCCCACTGTCCAGTCTGCAGTTAATTAGCCCAAACCATCAACTATAGTCCTGCCACTATCCAAGCAGCCATAGTCTCTTTATACTTTGGGCCCAGGCTCCCTGATGCCCTACGAGGACTGGGCTGTGTGCTGTCTCCCTCCAGGGATGACAACCACCTCTCTTGGTGGCTTATCACGCCTCTGCAGCTGTCCAGAAACAGACCACACTGGTAAACATTCTCTCCACCTGCTGTAACCCGCATAACTTCTTCCCTCAACTCAGAAAACACGAGCGGTGACCCTGCTCTTTATCAAGTCTGTGGTGAAACAACTTCCCTAGAATGTCGGAGATACCTCATCCCAGGACACAGGCAAGAAATCAAAACACACATGGCTAATAAATAATAAAGCCATATTACTTGACAGTCTCAAAGCAATTTATACTACAAACTCATTTCATTTTGTTGTTAGTGCTTACAAATAAACACTCATTCTCATAATCTCTCTTTAGACCATTTGAAAAAGAAGGAAAACTGAACATCAATTCTTTCATTCATTCATTTAATCTCTCTAAGGAAAGAAAGCTAAGCTTTGCCTTTGCTGGCTTGGGTTCCCTTAAAGGTCAACTGATAATTTTTTTTGAAAGAATTCTTCTTTTTTTTTTTTAAATATTTTTAAATGTTTATTTATTTTTGAGAGAGAGAGAGAGAGAGAGAGAGAAGGGGAGGGGCAGAGAGAGAGGGAGACACAGAATCTGAAGCAGGCTCCAGGCTGTCAGCACAGAGCCTGACACAGGGCCCAAACCTACGAACAGTGAGATCATGATCTGAGCCAAAGGCGGACGCTTAACTGACTGAGCCACCCAGGTGCGCCAAAAGAATTTTTCTTATAAGAAACAAAGCTACAAGACTGCATGCCAAAAAATCCCAAAGAATCATTATCATCATACTAGATAACCAATTTGACAACTGGATAACCAGACAAAATCATACTAGAATAAAAGTTAAGCAAAATGATCAGGTTCAAAATTTACAAGAGATTATAGTAATCTTATACATCATTAATAATACCCAGTTGGAAAACATACTGGAAAAGAGACTGCATTCACACACACAAAAATAAATAAATAAATAAATAAAAATGCATAACACATTTAAGAATACTTAGGAATAAATTTAACAATAGATATATAGGAACTTTACATTGAAAACCACAGAAACTTTTGAAGAGGCACAGAATTTTTTTGCTGGGGAGTTGGCTGGGAGTGGAGACATGACACACATTAAAAAAAAAAAAAATCCAACAAGGAGGGGTGCCTGGGTGGCTATTTCAGTTAAGTGTCTGACTCTTGATTTCAGCTCAGGTCATGATCTCACAGTTGGTGAGTTTGAGCCCCACATCAGGCTCTGTGCTGACAGCATGGAGCCTGCTAGGGATTCTCTCTCCCTCTCTGCCCCTGCCCTGAGTGCTCTTTCTCTCTCTCTCTCTCTTAAAATAAATAAATAAACAAACAAGTTTTTAAAAATCCAACAAGGATAATATAAACTTAACAGATATGAGACTCTACCAAAAAGTAACAATATTACAAGAGTATGAGATGGAAAAATATATCTGTGGAATAAAATGGAGTTCAGATGTACATACACACACACACACACACACACACACACACACACTTAATAATTGGCAACATAAGCTTTCTAAAACAAAGGGAAGGAGAATTATTTAACAAAAAGTATAGTAACAACTAGGCAGTTGTTTCCAGAGGAAAAAAAAAAGTTGAATTCACCCTTGCCCCTAAACAAAACTGATATTGATGGAAGTGTTAACTATTTTTAAAAATCAAATTATAAGAAAGCCAGCAGAATATCAAAATGATTTATCTGGTCTGTGGAAAAATTGTAAATTTCTCAGCTTTGGGGTAAAAGAAGAAAAAAAAATCACAAAAGACTGGAAGATTCTGATATAGTGAAGTGTAAAACTTCTATACACTAAGACAGTAAAGTAAAAAGGACTGGGGAAAATATTTGCATCAAAGATGACAGATGAGAGCCTAGGATCTATGACCCACAGGATTCCAAATTTATGAGAAAAACATCAAGACCCCAATAATAAATGGGCAAAGACTAGGTACAGACAATCTCACAGGTGAAACAAACACATGGGAAAATATTTATTGGGGTCAGTGGTTAAAAAAAAAAAAAAGCAAAAGCATAAAACAACAAAACTTTGAGACACCATCGTATGCCCACTAAAATAGCAGAGTTTTTAAATTTTCACATGAAATTGGTTAATCCTTCTTTGCTGGTGCCGCTGTAACTTGGTACAATTTTACAAACCATAACCTTTGATCCATGAAGCCAATCTTGAGCGACATATGTATGGTATGTCACATATGTCAGTAAAGCTATCACCCAAAAATGCTTTATTCATTATCTATAATAGCAAAAAGCTGGACACATCATGAAAGTTTAATATTAGAGGAATGTTTTTAATCTCCGTTTTGGTAGAGTCCACAAACATTTATTATGCACCTATTTTGTCAGGATCAGTAAGACAGCAACTGAGGGATGGGTGGGGGGTTATGCAACTGAAAAGTCATTTTAAATCATGAGTAGTTGTCTAAGGTGGTGGTATTATAGCTCTTGATGTTTTAAAAACTTTCTTTAATGTTGTTATACTGTTTCATAATTACCGTTTTGGAAACCCATACTGGATGCAGTTAGGTGCAGTCTGAAAGCTTTTACTCACCCAATGCTATATATTTTCTTCCCTTCCTACTTAATAGCTCAGGTGGTTCAAAGTTTTCCATGCACAGGTCTCAGATCCCACCCAAAACAGGTCAAAATGCAATACCAAACAAACCTTCGTATACCACCTACACCTAATCCAGTCCCCTGCCATAAGCAGGCACCCCTTTTTGTGTGTTCTGCCTGTTTCAAGCCATAAACTATGGGTGGCAGTTGGACCAGGGGCCTTTTCAGGTCTGAGCCCTTTTCTCCACATTCGATTCCATCCGAGCCCTGCAGCCCAACAACCTTCAGAAGAGGGTGAGCGGATGAACATCCGTCCACAAAAACGTTCTGACAGACCACATGGCGGACATGGGTCCTACACCTGGACCAGAGGAGGCGTGCGAAGCCTCAGGCCAGCCTGGCTCGTGGGGAGCTGAGGAACCAGGACAGTCACCCTCTGCGAGGGAAGACACGATTACAAGCTGAAGGCAGTGCTTACGACGGGCTAATTGTGAGAAGCCGCCCAGGGAGGGTGCCGACTGAGGGATGCTCACGGGAGGCTTCTCGGATGGGGGCCTCCGACAGGAGAGGGGCTCTTGGGGAGGGGTCCGGGCACAGGCCGGGTCCGGGCCTCGGGCGGCGTTCGGGGTGCGACACAGCCCCGGCCGACCAGGCCGCGGCGCCCCGCCCTTTCCCGGGACGCCGGCCGGCCCGGGGCGGGGAGCGGGCGGGCGAGCGGGCGCTTACAGGTCGGTGCCGAGCCGCGTGAAGCCGGAGTTGAGCGAGGCCCGGGCTATCCGGCGCCAGAGCAGGTCGCAGCTGGTGAAGCGCCGCAGCCAGCGGCACACCTGCGCCAGGCGGCCGAGGGCCCGCATGTCCAGGTAGGAGCAGATGAGCAGCAGCAGCTCCTCCGGCAGGCGCAAGAGCGCGGGCCCCGCAGCGGGGCGGCCGGCCGGCTCCCGGGCCGCCGCCTCCTCCTCGGTCGCCGCCGCCATGGCCTCCCCCGCCGCCCCAGCCCCCGCGATGCAGCCCCAAGCCTGACCCCCTCGTCCCTGTGCTCTCCCCGGCCTGGCGTCCTCCCGCCGCCCAGGCCTGACCCTCCATTCCTCCTTCTTGCCATCACCTCTTCCTCTGGCCTCCTTCCCCGCCCCTGCGCTCCCCGCATCTCCGCGTACGATCCTTCTCTCCCTTTCCTCCACGCTTCCGCAGCCCTCTCCTTCCTCCCCCGGGCCTGCGCTAGCTCCCGCCTCGGCCCCCAGCCCCGCTGCCTCCTTCGCCTTCTGCGGCCCCGGATTCCCTTCCGCCCCGCTTCCTCTTCCGCCTTGCCCCGCTCCCGCTTTTCCCTTCCCCTTGCCCTTCCTTCGCTTCCCCCTCGCGACCCTCCCTTCCTGCAGTTTCCTCGCCTCCCCGCCCTCGCCCTCGCCGGGCCCGCAGTTCCCGGGCGGCCCCGGGTGGCCCTGGCTGCCCATGAGCGGCCGCGGGCCCGGCCCGACGCAGAGCCGAGCCGGAGCCGCCGCCGCAGCCGCCCCGGGAGGAGGCGACACCATGTCGGACCGGGTCACATGGGGGCGGCGCGGGCCGAGGCCTGGACCCGCCCCTCACACCCGCGGCCCGTGGAGCCGCTGCGGGGTGCGGGCCGGCCCAGGGAGCAGACCCCCTCCCCCATCGGCCTGGCCGCCGGGAGCGCTGGGTGGAAGCACATGCATCCACTCGTCTGGCATGTGAGGCCCTCCAAGGGCCAGCGAAGGCCCCAAGAAGAGCTTCCGCCTTCCACGAACCTGCCTGTTTGGAACCTCTGCCCTCAAGAAGCATCCATTTGGGTGGCCTCCCCTCCCTGGGAGCCATCCTCTTCCTTGAGCGACGCCTCCTTTCCACAGGCCACCTGCCACTGCCCCTGCCCCGTGAAACCGTAGCCCTGGAACTTGGCACTTTCCTTAGCCCTGGTCCTCCTGCAGGGTAGGAACCGGGTCCTGACAGTGAGTTGGGATTTTAGATCCTGAGTCCATAACTCCCCAGCCATGTCATCAGGAAATGGCAAAGCTAGGGCTTCTTACTAGTCACCACAAAAGTGCAAGTGGATTCTGCCAAGGTCACCCAGGAGTCCTTCCCCCACACCACCCACTCTTGTGGGTGAATTCCATTCACAAGGGCACCAATCTGAAGGGAGAGCTAAGAAAAACCAACTAAAGTCTAGAAATGCTCTCTGACATGACCCACGCTAGTCACGTGTGGCTATTGGGCATTTAAAATGTGGCTAGTCCAAATTGAGGTGTGGTGTATGAAATAGACACCAGATTTTGAAGACTTCTAGGAGAACAAGAATGAATTATCTCGATACTTTTATATTACATGTTGAACTGATGACATTTTGGACACATTGGGTAAATAAAATGTATTTTAATGTAACTAATCGGTAACTTAAAATTATTCATGTGACTTGCATTTGTGGCCCCAATTGTTTTTCTTTCCTCTTTTTTTAATTTTTTTTTTTAATGTTTATTTATTTTTGAAGGAGAGAGAGGCAGAGCAGGAGCAGGGGGAGAGCAGAGTAAGAGGGAGACACAGAATCCGAAACAGGCTCCAGGCTCTGAGTTGTCCACACAGAGGGGGCTCGAACCCACAAACTATGAGATCATGACCTTAGCCAAAGATGGAGGCTTAACCAACCGAGCCACCCAAGTGCACCCCCCCAATTGTTTTTCTATAGCACAGCACTGGGCTAGGCAGCCAAGATTTGGGAGGGAGGAAGATGACTATCCCTGTATATCCTGTACCCCAAATCCTGTTTCATTTTGTATTTACGTCTTAAGACCCATTTTCAGGGAGCAAGAATGAATGAGAAATCATTCAATTATTCAATACCTAGGATAGCCAAGGGAGACCTAGGAAAGCTACTACATTGCATTATGGTGCTGCAGAAGCATCATGTAACAAGGTCAGACCGGAATCTGGCTCTGCCCTAGAATTACTTTTTGATCTTAGCAAAACAACAACAAAAAACCCCACCTATCTTGGCCTTTTAGTGTTCTCAGTTTATAGTGGAGATAATGCCTCTGCCTTACTTTCGAGGGATAAATGAGATGATCCCTGTAAAATGCTTTGAACTCCTCTAAGAAAATTCTCAATAATAGTTACAGGTCAAATCCTGTTACAAAAAAATACCCTTACAAAAAAAAAAAAAAAAAAATACAACAAAGGCTTTGTGTTGAAAAGATTCCCAAACTCCAACCAGTGGTTTACTTCATAAAAGAAATATTTGATATGACGTTTCAGTACAACTAAGGAATTTAGACCATCTCTTAAAGATCATTATAGAGAAATTTATTTATTCACAGGTTAGAAGGCTATTGAGGTAGGAATGCTGCAAATTGAGGTGATGACATCAACTCAACATTTATTGATTTTGCTACATTTGTGTACTGTGAGCCACTGTGGAAGGAAGACCCAGATGAATACAGCATATGGTTCCTACATTTTGTGTTCAGAATTGTGTTAGACGTGTTTGTAACTTCTTACTCTTTAACTATTTTTTAACCATTCCTCTGTAGAGTAAAGCTGAGAGTTTTTCCACATGACCTAGTTTTTATGGGAGTATTAAAGGCGCAAAAAATTATTTCATTAACCCAACATAAATCAAGTCAGTGTTAAAATCCACCCTCACACAAACGTAACTTACTCTTCACCCTATGTTACCTTTATTGATGGAGAAATTAAACTATCACTTAAAAACATTAAGGCACCCTCTTTCACATCCAAGCTAGAGATCAAGTGAGCTGTTTGAACTGGAATTTATGGTGTAATGATTTATCATACATACATACATACATAAAAGCCAAAGTTACTCAGTATGGAGAAAGGCAAAGCCAAAATGGGAAATGGGCATATAATCTGTTACGTGGTGGTAATGTGTACCCCTAAAATCCTGAGCATAAAAAAACAAGAAACAAAAAAACAAAAAACTATAGACTTAGCTCAGAGAGGTAGCTAGATGTTTTACTCTCAAAATTTTGGGGTGGTGCGGGGGGTACTGAATACTTTTTAAAAAATCAACTATGGCTGAAAGATGGGTTTATAATGAAAGTAAATGAGTATGGAGCCTATTTGGGATTCTCTCTCTCTCTCTCTCTCTCTGTCTCTGTCTCTGTCTCTCTCTCTCTGTGCCCCTATGTGTGCATGCTCTCTCTCTCTCGCTCTTGCTCTCTCGCTCTCTCTAAAAAATAAAAAAAAAGAGGATTTTTAAGATATAAATCTCTGTGTATGTCCATGTAAGTGACGTGCAGAGTAGCAATTATTGCTGTGATAGGTAGAACATAACGTATGCTTAGGTTTGTAAAAACACTAGAATTGTGTGTTCAGTCCATTCTCATACACATAGGTAGCAGTTTCAGACAAGAGCCCATGTACCCACTGGTGAAGCACTCAGAGCCCCAATCTTTAACTTTAGGAGTGGGCAAATTTAACAGGGAAATTAATCTGAGATGAATTAGGGAGAAAGAGATTATTTTGTGAATGACAGTTTTCAATGTCAAACACTGGCTCAGATGCTCACCATTATTCCTGTATAATAAGAGCTTATATTTATTAAACACTATTTATCAAGCACTATTATAAGAGCTTTCCGTGTATTGTCTTATTCCTATCAACAGTCACATGAGGAAGATGCTATGAACCCAGTTTTTTGTAGGAGATGAGACTGAGGCCTGTGGTCACATGGTTCCTAAGTGCCAGTCTACCCCCAAAGCTATACTCTGAACCATGCCTATGCCATACACAGCAGAAAATGAAATAAGGCATTGAATTCAGGGTCCTCTAAGATCCCTTGCAACTGATAAAGGCACACTTAATAATATTATACTTTACCTCTGACCATCAAGCAGTTCTGGTTTCTAAGTAAAAACTGCTTCTAAGCATTAAAGTAGCTCCTTTCATATCTTCATTATTTTTTTTATTTAAATAATTTTTTTAAGTTTATTTATTTTGAGAGAGAGAGCACAAGAAGAGGAGGGGCAGAGAGAGAGAGAGAGAGACAATCTCAAGCAGGCTCTGCAGGGTCAGCATAGAGCCTGATGTGGGGCATGAACCCACAAAACTGTGAGATCATCACGTGAGCCA
Organism: Prionailurus viverrinus; assembly: GCF_022837055.1. Lineage (NCBI taxonomy): Eukaryota > Metazoa > Chordata > Mammalia > Carnivora > Felidae > Prionailurus > Prionailurus viverrinus. Next base: position 60,734,038 of record NC_062571.1, read on the forward strand.
AAATCAAGAGTAGGATGCTTAACCAACTGAGCCACCCAGGCACCCTTCAGTTATTTTTTAAGAGTTAACTATGTGGACCAACAACCTCTTAGTGATATTCATAGTCTTTTTGCAAAACTTCAAAGGGATTTGTAGGAACTAATCTATCCTGCAAAAAGAACATTTAACCAAAGCTTAATAATTTGCTTCATTTTCTTCTGTTAAATATAAGTAATGATGTATGTATGGCATATATTACAGGAGCCTTTTTTGTAAATTTATCCTTATTTGTAAATTTGCAAACAGATTTTGTGAAGTGATGTTAATAATGGTTATTTCTATGCCATATGATCTAGTAATTCCACTACTGAGTATTTACCCAAAGGAAACAAAACACTAATTTGAAAAGATATATGTATCCCTATGTTTATTTCACCATTATTTACAGTAGCCAAGATATGGAAACAACCTGAGTGTCCATCAATAGATGAAGGAATAAGGAAGATGTGGTGTATGTACACACACACACACACACACACACACACACACACACACAGAGGAATATTATGTAGTCATAAAAAAGGATGAGATGATACCATTTGCAACACCATGGGTGGACCTAGAGGGTATTATGCTAAGTGAAATAAGACTGAGGGAGACAAATACCATATGATTTCACTCTGAAATCTGAAAAACAAATGAATAAACAAAAAGTAGAATCAGACCTATAAATACAGAGAACAAACTGGTAGTTGCCAGAGGGGGGTGGGGAGGGGGTTGGGCAAAATGGGTGAAGGAGAGTGGGAGACACAGGAATGCGGTGAGTAAGTCACAGGAATAAAAGGCACAGCATAGAGAATATAGCCAATGACATTGGAATAGCGCTGTATGATGACAGATGGTAGCAACAATTGTGTGAGCACAGCACAACGTACAAAGAAATCAAATCGGTATGTTGTACACCCAAAATTAAGGTAACATTATGTGTCAAAAAGTTTTTTGGAAAAATAATGATTATTTCTAGGTAATAGAATCTTTGGATTTTACTTTGTACTTTTGTGTAGTTCTTGATTTTTTAATAAGAAGCACATATCACCTTTACAAAATCAACAAAGTCTCTCAAAAAGAACAATCACATTGTCATGAGTCCAAACACATCGTGCAAAAAGAAAGCTGGGGATTTGAAGCCTAGATTATTGCCAGAGTTTTTAACTAGCCACCTAAGTTTCATTAAACTTTATTTATTCCACTTAAAAATGTGTATCATGTACAAGTAAAAGGACAAATTAGAGTATTAGAAATAAGAGGCCTAACAGTGAATACTATATCTAGAAACATGCAAACATCTCATAAATAGAAGAGTGGAGCCTAAAGTTTTGTTTTCAGGAATCATATATCATGTTGGTAGGTTTGTATTCTGCTATCATGTTAGACATACCACCAAGATCTTCTGTTTTTTTTATGAATCCACTGTCTTTGTCATATTCAAAGATAAAATGTTTTTATTTCATATGAAACAATTTAAAGCACTGTTTAAAAATAGGGGCGCCAGTCGGTTAAGCATCCGACTCCGGCTCAGGTCATGATCTTGAGGTTCGTGAGCTCAAGCCTCACATTGAGCTCTGTGCTGACAGCTCAGAGCCTGGAGCCCATTTCGGAATCTGCGTCCCCCTCTCTCTCTGCCCCTCCCCCGCTCATGCTTTGTCTCTCTCTCCTTCAAAAAAAAATAAACATTTAAAAAAATTTTTTAAATAGTTACTTTATGGAAAAAAAAAACAGAAGGAAATATGACCAAATGTTAGCAATGGATGCCTATGAGAGGCAGAATCATGGATAGTTCTTTTTGCTGTTGCTTTACACTTTTCTGCATCTTCTAAGTTTTCTGCAGTGAACATGTATCATAGAAATAATCAGTTTTTTAAAAATCCTAGGAGTTTATACCTAAATGTAAGAAATAATTAAATTAGTTCATTTAATATTTTTAGAAATTTTTTTAATGTTTACTTAGTTTTGAGAGAGAGTGAGTGAGTAAGTGAGTGAGAGAAGGGTAGAAAGAGGGAGACACAGAATCCAAAGCGGGGTCCAGGCACTGAGCCGTCAGCACAGAGCCCGACACAAGGCTTGAACTCAGAAACAGCGAGATCATGACCTCAGTGGAAGTTAGATGCTTAACCAACTGAGCCACCCAGGCGCCTCCATTTTAATATTTTAATATTAGTTCATTTTAATACTAAAGTTCATTTTACACATCACTCATGCAGAAGAATTCCTAATAATTTGTTTATACTTCACCTTTACCAAGGCAAAGCATAACTCTAACCCACACCCACTCCTAAAGTGAGGGCTGCACATAGGGATTCCTTTCCTCCTGGAAACGCAGGGGAGAGTAACTTTACAGTGGAGAAAGCTGACAAACACTATTTCAGCCAGGTGATCAAGGTCAACATCAACAGTGATCAGTCATGTTGATAGTAGTTACCCTTGATATATCTTGATGAAAATGGTACTTTACCTCTGTGGCCTTCCTCCCCAAAACCTATAATCCCAGTCTAATAATGAAAAAAAAAAAAATCAGACAAATTCCAATTGACAGACGTTCTACAAAATACCTGACCAGTGCTCCTCAAAAATGTCAAGACCATCAAAAATAAGGGATGTCCGAGAGATTGTCACAGCCAGGAGGAGCCAAAGGAGACATGACAACTAGATGTAATGTGCTATCCTGGAGACAAAAAAAAAGAGGACATTAGATAAAAACTAAGGAATTCTGATCAGCCCATTAATTGTTACAAATGCATAACACTACTGTAAGATGTTGATAATGGGAACATACGGGAACTCTCTCTACTGGCATCACAATTTTTCTGTAAATCTAAATCTGTTCTACAATATAAAACGGGTGTTTTTTTTTTAGTTCATTTTAGCCTTTTGTGACTCTTACAGAAAATCTTTGCAAAAATCATAATGCATGTGAAGGCAGTGTGTTTCCTGAGTTATAGAGACTCGTGATAGGAAATGCTATCCTGTCACCACAAATGCAAAAGAAAGAAAGAAAGAAAGAAAGAAAGAAAGAAAGAAAGAAAGAAAGAAAGAAAAAGAAAAACTAGGGGCGCCTAGGTGGCTCACTTGGTTAAGCATCTGACTCTTCATTTTTGCTTAGGTCATGATCTCACAGTTTGGGAGTTCAAGCCCCGTGCAGGGCTCTGCACTGACATCGGAGCCTACTTGGGATGCCCCCCCACCTCTCTCTCTGCCCCTTCCCTGCTTGCATGCTCTCCCTCTCTCAAAATAAATAAACTTTGTTTAAAAAAAAAAAGAAAAACTTATGTCCCATAGGTTATCTCAAACAAAAACCTCTAGTCACCCAAATTAATAGCTGTACCAGGATTCATTTTCCAGAAGAAAAGATGTCATTCCAAGATACTGTCCTGACTTTACATTGCGAGAAAATAGACATTGGCAAGCACCAATTTTTATAGAAATGATATATATGAATTGAAATATATAGGGGCGCCTGGGTGGCGCAGTCGGTTAAGCGTCCGACTTCAGCCAGGTCACGATCTCGCGGCCTGTGAGTTCGAGCCCCGCGTCAGGCTCTGGGCTGATGGCTCAGAGCCTGGAGCCTGTTTCTGATTCTGTGTCTCCCTCTCTCTCTGCCCCTCCCCCGTTCATGCTCTGTCTCTCTCTGTCCCAAAAATAAAAAATAAAAAAAAAGTTGAAAACAAAAAAGAAATATATAGAATGTAGGGGGCACCTGGGTGGCTCAATTGGTTGAGTGTCCAACCCTTGATTTCAGCTCAGGTCATGATCCCAGGGTCATGAGATGGAGCCCTGTGGGGCTCCACATTGAGGATAGAGGCTGCTTAAGATTCTCTCTCTCTCTCTCTCTCTCTCTCTCTCTCCCCCCCCCCCTTCCCTCTGCCCCTCTCTCCCACTCACACGCCCTCCCTCTCTCTCTCAAATTTAATAAATAAGGGGCACCTGAGTGGTTCAGTGGGTTAAGCATCCAACTTCGGCTCAGGTCGTGAACTCTCTGTTCATGAGATCAAACCCCACATCAGCCTCTGGGCTGACAGCTCAGAGCCTGGAGCCTGCTTCAGATTCTGTGTCTCCCTCTCTCTCTGTTCCTCCCCCCTCGTGCTCTGTCTCTCTCTCTCAAAAATAAATAAAGATTTAAAAAGAAAAAATTTTTAAACTGTTTAAATAATAAAATAAGTAAAATATAAATCTACACAGATATATATAAAATGTAAGGACTCCGTGTCAATGGCGGGTTGAAGAGTAAGTAAAGGGCTTAGCAGGATACAAATATAAAACGTAACTATGGAGAAGAGAAAACAGATTTTCAGATTTGCCAGTTAAGTCATGCTACCATTAGTTTGTCTGAGATAGCCTTCTTCATGTCAATAGGTGATGTTCAAAGATATTTAGAATGAAACAGAGAGTATACCATCAGCATTAGGATAAGATAAACTCCTGCGTTGCCACATGGCATCAGAACTTGTGATTTTTCTGATCTCTGTCAGCAGGAAGCCTCATTTGGCAAAAGTGGAAGATGGAAGATATAAACCTTGAAGATGAAGGAAACCACAAAAACCTTGTGAAATTTTCATGATCAACTAGGGATTTTTTTAATAAATATATACTTACAAACCCATATGCATACAAACATACACTGACAAATAAAAATAAGGTCATCATTAAGATAGAATACATACAAACATGATCTTAGGAGTTCTCTTCCAGTAAAAGAGTGATAGTTAAGCTCTAGAAAAAAATTAACTTAAGTATCTTCAGTACTTCTAGAAGAAAGTGCCAGGTCAAATATAAAATTCTTGGGGTGCCTGGGTGGCTCAGTCTGACTTTGACTCAGGTCATGATCTCACGGTCTGTGAGTTTGAGCCCCGCGTGGGGCTCCGTGCTGACAGCTCAGAGCCTGGAGCCTGCTTCGGATTCTGTGGCTCCCTCTCCTCTGCCCCTTGCCTGTTCATGCTCTGTCTCTCTGTCTCTCAAAAATAAATAAACATTTTTTTTTAATTTTAAAGAAAAGTTAAAATAAAATATTTATATCTGATTCTATAATTATTTCTATTTAAGAACACCTAACATCAAGCAAATTTTTTCATCTGAGACATTCATTACACTGAATGAAACCACAGGATATAATTTATTTACCTTGTCCTAGGTTTGGGGTCTGTTGAAAATGAGAAAAACACAAAAAGTAACTTTTCTGGAGTACCATTCAATTGCATTATTTTGAACAGACAGTGGGTTGTGTTCAGTTGCTAAATATGAACAAAGTTTGGATGTGAATGGAATAAGGATAGGTCTTCTTTAATTTTTTGGCTTTTACTTTAGTAAAAAAAAAAATGCGTATATACACACCCATACTCATATGCTACTAAACAGCATTTATGACCTTTGTACCAAAATCGTACTGTTCTCCTTTGAAAACCTGTGTCACTGCTTCTTAAAAATTATGTATTCTATATAATGTGCCTTTTCTCCTTTCTATAGCAGCTGTTTCAAACACAAATGCAGAGATGAATGAGGAAAATCCCCTACATTTAAAATCCACCATGGCGAGAAAAGCAGGAAGAGGGCCAAGCTAGCCCCTGGGGATTTTCCCAGGTTCAGTAGATTGACCTGGAAACAAGGAGTACAGATTGAGCTCTTCTTCCTTGAGCGGCACAAGCACTGGTCAGAGAAGTTTCCAAACACATGGAGCTTAGTGAGACCACCTGCTCCTAACACAGGACAATGGCTACTAGACCACCAACTCTGTTGCTTCGAGTCAACACCAGCTCTCCTTTACAACAGATGACAGGCTTTCTGCCAGAGGAGTCTGCCGGTGAAACAGCGAGCAAAGAGAGGCTCAACTTTACATGTGCAATAGAAGCTCATAAATTAGGAACCAAATGGACAGATGAAAAGAACTGAAATTGAACGAGGTCGGGCAGTAGAAGCAAACAATACTCACATGGATATCAGCTCCGGCAAGGCAGAGCTAAGAGTTCAAATCCTCACTTGACAAGGGCATGAGACTCCAAGTGCCATGGAGGCCCCAATATGCGGAGAGAAATTTTTGCCCAGGTTCTCACGCATGCCGTCAACATGACCAGTCTCAGTGGAGGTGTGGCACAACCCAGGGGATCTAATCTATAACCTCCCAAGATCTTCATCTCTAGGACGACTCAACAATAGGAAAGGAGTCGCAACAGTCAGGCCCCATAGCTTGCTTTGCCCTCCCCAAAGAACTGAGGTCAACTAGAAGTTCCAATTTCCCTGAAGTCATGTATGAGATAGCATGTCAAATTGGTTTTCAATTAAAAGTATATAAGAAAATGTTTAATAATATTTCATAGGTTAAGGGAATTAAAGTTAATACCAGCTGCTGGAAGGAAATTCTCAATACAGAATCCTACGTTAACCCATATAGGAAAGTCAATGAAAAATGGAATTTTAAATTTTTAAGCAGGTAGGTCATGACACAGTCCAGGCGGGATCCATGATGAGACTGAGAGGAAATAATTCAAAAAATAATTCAAAGTCTTGGCACCACATAACTGCCATAATTCTGCTTGTTTGTTTGTCTGTTTGTTTTTTTGAAAACTATACACCCACATCCCTTTGGGTAATTTTTTTCAGTTTTTAAATGTTTAGAAAACAAAATTTTAAAACTTGTTCAAGAGCCCTCCAGGTTACAATTCAGTCACTTATTTACGGTACCTAGGATAGAGTCACAGACACAACCTGTGAGGAAAGAAGCCACGATTAGAGAATAGAAGCATTTGGAACAGATGTATTCCAAACTGTTTAAATAAACCATGGAACACCTGTAGAATAGGATAGTAAAGCAACTGTGAGAAAGAATGAGGAAGACCATGCGCACTGCTATAGAACGATCTCTAATATACATTAAGGGGAAAAGCAAGCTACAGAAGAGTGTATATCATACGTTGCCATTTGCAGGGGAAACTACATGTGTGTGCTTTGACTTTTGTACGCCAAAGATCTCTGGAGAGATACACGCCAAAGATCTCTGGAGAGATACACAAAAACCTAGCACCAAGGTCTGCTTCTAAGAAGGGGAACTGGGTGCCATGCTATTTTATACCTTTTGAATTTTTAACTATTAACTATTTGTATGTATCATCTATCAAATAACAAGCTTTACCTCTAAAAAAGGGGCACTCTTAAAAAAGTGAAAGAGCATTTTCAAACATGTTTTGGGCAAATGGGAGAGGCCATAATGAAAGAAATTGCCATTATTTTGCAATAGAGAGGTATAGTTGACAAGCAGGAGGGGGAATGTGCAATCTGTTCACTGGATGTCAGAAGATAGATCAAAACGAATACCCAGACTGTGAAAATATGGTTAATTACTGACAGAAGGAAAAACCATAAAGTCCATCCCATTGCATTTAAGTGAGCAGTGATACGTCAAAGAAAAGGGACTAAATAGGAAGAAAATACTGGAGTTCAACCAAAAATATAAAGAGAAAGAAAATATAAAGAGCAAGAAAATCATTTGTGAAATACAGTTGCAGAATGTTGTAATATCACAGTAAAATGTATAAAGAAATTTTCAAATGAACTCTGTCAGATCCTGAAATCCGTAAAACAATTTCACTTTCTTAAAATACTTCCACAAACACACCCCTAAAGCACACACACATTCAGACACATGCTGAAAGCAGCCTGTGGGACCATTAGGACAATTCTGGACTTTATGGCTATTTCTTTTTTACGGGTCATTCTTTGCATTTTTACTGCCCTAAATTTACCTCTTAAGTCACAGCAATGCAGATTGAGCTTGCTTTCTTCTTTAGTTTTGTTTCCAACCAAATCTTTTGTACATTTCTGGAATTTAAGCCACCTCAGTTACCGCTACTTATCTATAACACCATTGCTTTGAGGGATTAAAGCAGGTTTCTTGTAATACACTTAGATCAAGAGTTATCTGAGTTGAGAAGAATATCCTGTTTGAGTTGGGGATGGGGACTCTTTTTTTATTTTTATTTTTTATTTATTTTTTTTTATCTTGAGTTGTTTTGATTTCCCCTGAGAGCCGTAATCTTCAGCAAGTGATATTTTTTAAAAAGCCCCCAACACACCACAAAACATTCCAAGTGATTTTAACTCCTGAATGAGGTTGGGCTACCTGAGTGATTCTCTCTCTTCTCTTCTTTGGCAGAAAGGATTAGAAACCTCCACAGAACTTGCTCTCTATTAAAGTGGAGTGCTGTGCATTCATTGGCAAGAGGTGAATTGTTTTCAGATTACATGTGAAAGAGTGTGTGTGTTTCTTTCCCACATCAAAGACTTGGATGGAGGCAGTTCTGAGTATTGCCAGGGATGCAAGAATTGGTGCTAAAGTGATTAACAAAATTGCTTTCCTGCAAAAGAAGCACAAAACATTACCTAGGGATTAGAGGAGGAGAGGGCAAGATTAAAGGTGATGTTGAATTTTGGGTGGAATATCTTATCCATCTTTTTCAAATCATGCTTCAAGGATTCTGCAGCCCCTCCTCGGGGAAACCTGAGCAAATCAAGGTCTTGCTTTCTCAAATTTTGTACACAGGGGCTCCGACAGGGTAAAATTAAAACTACTAACATAAGCAGTACTCACTCGTGACCTCCACATCTTCATCTCACACTACAAATATATTTGGATTTGGGATGGATTTTACTCAGCACACACCAACGACTCCGGTGATCAAAGATTCTTTCATTTGTAATTGGTACATGTATCCACCTGTTGGATTTAAACGATAGTGTTTTGTAGAGTTTCTGGAGTTGTCTGGTTTTAGCAAATCTTGACCTGATTAGTAGAGCATCCCTTGGAAAACCTACTTTCCCAGTGAAATCTCCATCTAGCCAAAATGTGAAAAAAACAAACCAAACAAAAATAATAATAATAATAATAATAATAATAATAATAGGACCTATATTCCAAATAGTGAAGGAAAGATAATAATCATGCAGTAAACCTCACAATTACTAGTTTAGGAAATTATTTTAAAGGGTATCTCTAAAATGCCCTGTGACATTCTTTGTCATGTAGCATTTTTTTATCTATTCTAAAAACTGAATTTAGGCCACCCTTCCTCCAAGAAGTCCTCCTGACTTTGGTCTCCTAATCAGAGACAGGCAGAAACATATAGGTACATGTAACTGTTCCAGTGTGAATAAACTTTTCTTCCTCTTTGCTTTCTTCCTTTAAAACATTAAGTCCCCAGAAGGAACGACACACATATCTGGATAGGTGGGGAAAACGTAAAGTTGAGTGCAATTGCAAAATAAATAAATTCGAAGCAATACATACAGTATGATGCCATTCATGAGAAAAGTTAACACAAAAAAACAGTATCTTAACTCTTGAGGGAACATATGTATGTATAGAAAAGTACAAAAAAGAGAACAGAATTATCAATCTTAAACTCATGCTGGTGGCTGCCTCTGGGAAGGAAGGTGGGAAATGAGATTGGGGGTCGTGGTTAAAGAAAATTTTAGCAACATCTATAACATTTATTTCTTTTAAAGGGAAAAAATCCCATTAAGCTAAGATGATTCACTTAGGCATAGTTAGGGGATGTGAACGGTCATTGAAATTGTTACCTAAACACACAGCAGAGGTTTGAGATCTCATCTTTGTCCTCTTCTGTTTTTTTCGTTTTCTTGGTCAGACACAACTTATGTCTCACTTCCTTTACAACAACAATAAAACCTGTTCCAGATTGATTAAATAATTCAGAAGAGTTGTTATCTTCTCTTTTCCCACAATAACATCATCCTCGCAAATTTACGTGCCATGGTGATGGAACTTGGTCTCTGCAGGTGTTCTGTAAAAAGGGTGACACACTGCGAGTCCTCAGTAAAGAGAATAAATAAATGAATAGATAAATAAGCACAATTTGCTTGCCACCCCGCAAGCAAGAGTTTGTGGGTGTTTTCATTTTGAAAAGTTGTTTCTCAAGGTTGCCTGTGTGACTTCTTCGCTTTCAGGAACGTGTTGAGAACAATCATTTTTTATCTGTCTTTCCCTCGGGGTCCCGTAAGGTCACTGGACATAAGATAGCTGTGAAATTTGACATTGTTCCAATTTAAATGCTTTACTCCAGCAAGTGCAAGACTGTGGGCGCGTCGGTGCGGGGATTGCCACGGCCAGGCCGGTGCTGAGACTCGCCAGCCCTCCAGGCTTCAAAGCCTGCCATCCTTGATCTCACTAAAGAATGTTTTTGAATTCTGTGTCCATCTAGTGGTTGCCTGCAAAGATCTACTTGGCTTTTTCTTTCTTCCTTTTCTTTCACACTTGATCAGTGAGATTCTGTTTGTGATGGGGGTTTTGCCCCCCTTGGTCTTTAATTCTTTCACAGGTGGTTTCAAAGTGTCTATCCTCAGCCACTGCTTTCTATAAACAAGCAGGAATTCATGAACCCCAGTTACTGATGGCTCTCCTCACAGAGCAATTCTTCTCTCACTTTGAAAATGAACTGTTTTGTGGACAGTAAAGTACAGTTCTTTTTCACAGATGAGATTAGAGACTGGAGGGGAGACTAAAGGGAGGGGAGGTTTTTTCTTTTCCTTTTTTTTTTTTAAACTGGAGAGTCTTTTCATTGTAACTTATTTTAGCAAATGCAAGAACTTTACTTATTTTACACTCAGTTGCAACTTCAGTTAAAGATGACAAGGTGCTAAGTGAAGGGTGCTGGCAACTGCTGATTTCCTCATCGATCCTGTCGTCTCCAGCATCCCAAGTATAAGGGTAGGAGTTGAAGATCCGGTAGTTACAGGAGCTAATATGGTTGCACATCCAAGGAATCAAATGATCTCAGTTCCATTGGAGAATTCTGATGTGCCACAGGGGTGGCCATATCTAGCATCACTTCCTCCCCTCTGTGGGCTGGAAAGTCTGTCCCCGAGCCTCAGTTCCTCTGCTTTGAGGTTTCAGATGTAGTTCAGTGCTTATCTGTAGCAGCCGTTGGTCACAATGGTTTTCACATGGATCCTGAAAGTTGGGGAGCTCATGGATTTATACTATTCTGAATTTTGTGAGAAAAAAATAATGGAGGCCAAGTTTCCCAACACATTAACAGTGAAAGAGCATATGTGTGTCTTGGGCCACCCTGGCCTCTAGGAAGAGGGGGACACACACTGAATTAAAGTCACTGCCTTCGTTCCAGCTCAAATTAAAACAACAGATATTTTTAATGTTTTAAAATACTCTTTATAAATGTAACACACTTTATTAGAATCAATTAAAAAGACATAAATTGTGTTTACCCGAAATTGCTTATAATAGCAAAAAACTGCAATTAAACAACCTAAATGTCCATCAGTGGGCAACCAGCTAAGTAAACTATAACATGCCCATCTCTGGAATAATATCTAATCACTTAAAAGTGTGAAACTGGGGGCACCTGGGTGGCTCAGTCAGTTAAGCATCCAACTCTTGATTTTCGCTCAGGTCATGGTCTCAGGATTGTGGGACTTAGCCCCGCATCAGGCTCCACACTGAGCATGAAGCTGGCTTGGGATTCTCATTCATTCTCTCTCTCTCTTTCTCTCTCGCTCTCTCTCTCTCCCCACACACACACATTCTGTCCCTCTTCCCAGCTCATGTGTGTGCTCTCTCTAAAAGAAAAAAAATAAGTGGGGCGCCTGGGTGGCTCAGTCGGTTAAGTCTCCAGCTCTTGGTTTCAATTCAAGTCATGATGTCACGGTTCATGAATTCGAGCCCCACATCGGGCTCTGTGCTGACAGCACAGAGCCTGCTTGAGATTCTCTGTCTCCCTCTCTCTTTATTCCCTTCCCTTGCACTCTCTCTCTCTCTCTCTCTCTCTCTCAAAGTAAATAAACTTTAAAAAAATCCAAGTTATTTTAAAAAATGAAAAATTAAATTAAAAATAAGTAAATAATATAAAATTATTAAAAAGTCAAAATAAAAAATAAAAAAGTGAAACTGGAAAGGAATGACATAGAAACATATCTACGAATGATGGTGAGTGAAAACAAAAGTTGACAAATTATATTACAAAAATGATATGTATAAAACAATCCTATATACACGTCAGGTACATGTACATATGGGATTGAGGGAGGTGATCTAAGGGGACTTTAACTATATCTGTATATTTTACTTTTTTACAAGAAGATGTATGTGTGTAATCCTCATGTACTTAAAAATAATTTTTAAATGATTTTTTTTTAATTTTTGTTTTCAACGTTTATTTATTTTTGGGACAGAGAGAGACAGAGCATGAACGGGGGAGGGTCAGAGAGAGAAGGAGACACAGAATCGGAAACAGGCTCCAGGCTCTGAGCCTTCAGCCCAGAGCCTGATGCGGGGCTCAAACTCACGGACCGCGAGATCGTGACCTGGCTGAAGTCGGACGCTTAACCGACTGCGCCACCCAGGCGCCCCAAAATGATTTTAAAAACCAAATAGAAAATAACTAAAAAGAGAATAAATAAAATCACCTTTAATCTGCTACCCAGCCTTCCATATAGTCTTTTGTATATATAATTTTCTAAAAATTGTTTTATTGTGGTACTATATACAAACAGTAAAATTTACTATCTTAACCATTTTTAAGTGTGCATGCAGTTCAATGCCGTTAACTATATTCAAATTGTTGTGCAATCATCACCACCATCCATCTCCAGAACTTTTCCATCTCCCAAACTGGAACTCTGTCCCCATTTCCCCCTCCCCCAGCCTCTGGCAACCACTGTTCTACTTTCTGTGTTTGACTATGTATTGACTACTCAGGTCCCTCATATAAGTGGAACCATACAGTATCTGTCCTTTTGTATCTGGTTTATTTCACTTAGCATATAACGTCTTCAAGGTTCATCTGTGTTGTAGCATAGGTCAGAATTTCATTTCTTTTAAAGGCTGGAAATTTCCACTGTATGTATACAGCACATTTTGTTTATTCATTCGGCCATCAGTGGACACTTAGTTTATTTCCACCTTTTGGCTATTACAAACAATGCTGCCATAAACACTTGTGTACAAATAGCTGTGTGAGTCCCTGCTTTCAGTTCTTTCGTGTATATACCCAAAAGTGGGATTGCGGGATCAAATGGTAATTCTATATTTAATTTTTGGAGAGGCCTCCATACTGTTTCCCACATTTGGCTGCACCATTTTGTATTCCCACCAGCAGTGCATTAGGGTTCCAATTCCTCCACATCTCACCAACGTTTGTTTTCTGGTTTGTTTGTTTGTTTGTTTGTTAATCATAGCCATCCTAATAGGTGTGAAGTGATTATGTACTTTTAAAAATTAAAAGCTGGCCTCAACTGTAGCTTAATATAACCCTGACATTTTCCTATACCATTAAATATCCTTCAACAATATCATTTTAATGCCTGCATAGCCTTCCACTGAGTAAGATGTACCTTAATTTACTCAACCAATTCCCTATTCCTGGAAACTGAAGTGTTTCCAAGTTTTTGGTATTATAGAGAGTGCTCCATATTCACATTCTTGACTTTGTTTTAAAGTTGCTTATAAATTCCTAACAGTCATAGAGCATATACTTTTTTAAGCTTTGAAGATCAACATCCAATTTAAAATTCAATTAAAAAGAGGGATTGGAGGACAGAAAGAATTGCCACACTGCTACACACTTAAAGACCCCAAGCAAACTACTACTTAATCAGTTGAGAAATTCGCTCACACAATGTAAAGAGTGGGTATTGTCTGTTAGCCCTCCAGCAATTCGCCTTTCACCATTGACCTACATCGAAACCTTCTGCTTAGAAAAAGAATGTAGAAGCCTCTCACTTGGAAGGCTTGGCTCAGTGGTACTCGGGTGCTACAAGAGTCTGTGTGTGAGCACTTTCATCACTGGAGTCCACCACTGGATCCAGGACCGATCTGAATCTCTTTGACTCTGCTCCTTACTGAAATATGATGCTCTCTCTGGGGTGGCAGTTGCAGAAGTGTTTAAGAGTACCCAGGACTAACACACCGGAGAAAGTAAGTTCAAGAGGAGGAATCACCCAGGAATGCATGACAAGGTGGTAGCTTTCTCCCTCCTGAACCGCCCCGTTAGTAAGTTGGCACAGCCTAGGCCTCCAGAGCCTTGGGCAAACTTTAGTTATGTCACTCTGCTACTCAGAGACCTCTGCCACCCATAGGCTTTGTAGTCAATCTAAAGCTCTTTGCCTGGCACTCAATACTCTGGTTTCCCAGGACCTCTCTCCATCCTTATTGCCCCAGCACGAATTCTTCCATTCCACCCAGACTGACTATTTGCTACCCCAAGTGGTTCATCATGTGGAAAGACCTTTGGACTTAGGAGTGAGACAATCTGGGGGTGCCTGGGTGGCTCAGTCAGTTAAGCATCCGAGTTCAGCTCAGGTCATGATCTGGCGGTTCATGGGTTCAAGCCCTGCGTCATACTCTGTGCTGACAGCTCAGAGCCTGGAGTCTGCTTCAGATTCTGTGTCTCCCTCTCTCTCTGCTCCTCCCCTACTCACACTCTGTTTCTCTCTCTCTCTCTCTCTCTCTCTCTCTCTCAAAAAATGAGTAAACGTTAAAAAAAAAAGAGTGAGACAATCTGGATTTGAACGCTGGCTCTGCCATTTCTTTAGTAGGTGACCTTGGGTGAAATACTTGACCTTGTTGAGCCTCAGTTTCTCATCTGCAAAATGGGGAGGACAAAGCCTCATTTGCTCTATGATCGTGTATATGTTAAACTGGACAACAGCATGTAAAAGAAGTTCATACAATGCAGAGTGTGTAGTGAGTGTTTGATAGGTGACATGAATGTCTTGTTTTTCCTGGTCTCTGAGCTTTTGCTCCTAACTGTTCTCTTTCTAGAAAAATTCCCGCTCATATGAATCCCACCCAGTCATCAAAACAAACTCATGTTTTGGCCCCCTCGAAAGCTCTCCCCTGAAAATCCTTAGCACTCTCCAGCTAGACTATTCAATTGGCAGTAGTCTAGACTGGCTGGTATTGGCCCCACTTCTCACCATGTCCTTCTTCTCCAGATAGCCTGTCAAAGGACAAAAACCATGCCTACTACCCACCCCTTCCTCCCTACCCCACTTTTCTCCCTCTGCATCAAGAACATTTTACACAGAGTAGATGGTAAATAAATATTTGTTGACTGACCCTTTTCACTTCCCTGACCTTCATGACCTGCCTGTATCAGTATGTCCGTGTCAGTCCTTCTAAATGGATTCTCCCCTGACCCAATTTTCAGGGAGCACAGATTCCAATTTAGCCCCAATAATAATCATAGTTAATGTAGAGCACTTCCTTGCGTACAACATTAGCCTATAAAGTCAACAGAATGGATATTCTTGTTATTATTATCCCTATGTCTTAGAGATTCAGAGAGGTCAAGCGATTTGTCCCAAAGCCACAAAGCTAGTGTATGGCAAAACTAAAACTAAACACAGATCTACTGATTGCAAAGCTCATGCTCTTGGCCTCACATAATAAAACCTCTCTGTATACTTATTTTGCTTAAGTTTATTTATTTATTTTGAGAGAGAGCACACACACGCGCACACACACACGAGTGGGGAAGAGGCACAGAGAGAGAGGGAGGGAGGGAGAGAGAGAGAGAGATAGAGAGAGAGAGAGAGAGAGAATCCCAGGCAGTCTCCATGCTGCCAGCGCAGAGCCTGACATGGGGCTCAATATCACAACTGTGAGATCATGACCTGAACCAAAACCAAGAGTCAGATGTTCAACCGAATGAGCCACCCAGGCAACCCCGTCTCTCCATATTTAACTGTTAATGAATATTGGTCCCTCTGTGAAATAGTATTATCATGGAATTTTAGGCCCTTGCCTAAGAAAAAAATGGTGGTGTTCTTGGATAACTTCTTTATTGTTTGCAGAGGCATGGAAGAAATGCACATGATATGCCAGTTCTCAGGGAAACATTCCAGGTAAGAACCTGTGTAAATTATCTCCTCGGGACCCAGAAGGAAAGCTGGGCTTTGATGGGAAGGCATCTTTTCCACTATACCTTAATTAATGGCAACTCAGAGCATCTCTCTTTGAAATGGTTCCCTCACTATCCTTCTGATCTTCTTAAGTGACCTTCTGCCCACACCCCTCAAGGCTCAGGGCTTCTGCTCCAAGGCCTTGGCTCTGGCTCCCAGAAGTTCCTGCAGTCACCCTCCATGAATTAGGGCTCCTCCAGCAAAGGGCACAACTCGTTAACAACAGCTCCAGGACATCATAGGTGATCCTGATTAGAAGCGATGCTAAGAGATCCTAGCACTACACAGTCCTCCAGCACACCAGCAGCGTCCCCAGTTATGCATCTCATTGGCTGACAGCTCAGCGGACATTCTTTAGATTTAGGGAAGATATGAACCATCTGTGGTTCACCTGCAACCCAAAGCATATCCGTGTCTCTCAGCTACCTCTGTCACTGAGTAAGCAACAACTTGGCGTCTAGAGTGTTAATCTACCTGTTATCCCAGTAAAAACAAAACAAAAACCCTGGAAGCCACATAAATCTTGACTTAACTGTTACAGATTCTGTTGGTAATAGTTGCTTAAACTCTTTCAGCAAGTTCCTCTTTCTTTCTTGTCCCACCTTGGACACTTGGGCACTAAAGTCAATTGGCTGAGCTGCCTCCAGAATTGTTCAATATACATTGATTGAGAACCATTCTCCATGTACCTTGCTAGGCACTGGGGGATACAAAGAGGAGGGGTGACTAGAGAGTCTTCTCATGTTTTTCTCAACTCAGTTTCCACCACGAGCCCCACTTTCTCCCAACCAGTAAGACTCACATCCTCAACAAACCCCTAGTTTTACAGGGACTGTTCACATTCTCCATCTTGTTTTCTGAGATAAACACTGGCATGGACATGAGCACAGCAATGGCTTGATTATGCTCTAATTACTCTGGGCCAAAAGCAGGAGTTAGATCTCAATTCACATGCTCTCTGGTAGACTGTCACATGGGACCCCAGGCATAATATGCCTTCATCTTTACTCACATAGCTTGGTGAAGCCCTCTCTCCCTTTCTCACACTGCTGTAGCCACCGGTTTTCCCACACCCACCATTCTGTCTCAAACACTAAGAGTTCAAACACTGCTCCTCCAAAGATCTTAACCTTGAGACTTAGACATTGTCCCTTGTTCCTCAACAGCACCTCCTCCCTCCCTAGCTGCTATTCAAATGAATAAACAAATATTTATAGAGTGAGGAAGAGGGGGGAGGTGGGGAGGGGACAGCTGTGATTACTGACCCATCCTGCCCCAGCCTTCCCTCACTCAGAGTGTCTTTGGGAACAAGCTCAAAATGGAAGTTAAGAAGATAAATTCTAGTTTCTTGTGCTCTCCTGAAGACCAGCAATGAGCAATTCAGATTTGAAATGTTAAAAAAAAACATTTACAATAGCATCCAAAAAAACCAAATACCAGCTATAAATCTAACCAATCATGAACAGGGTCTACATCTAGAAAACTATACAACACCAATGAAAGAAATAAAAGGCCTAGATAAATGGAAAGAGAGTCTGTGTGAGAAGGTCAGTATACAAAAGTCAATTGCTTGCATAGCCCAGCGATAAACAACTGGAATCTGAAATTTTGAAAAAGATACCATTTCAAAGTCTTCTTTCTCAGAGTCATGTGTTCAGGCAATAAGCAGTTTCAACTTGACTATGTCCTTTAGTCAGAAGTCCTAGGGTTCCTGAGACCTTCCATGTAGTGGCCCAGATGTCACCTTCAGCTTGAAGTCCAAGCTGTCCTGTGATTCTGACCATTGCAGGATTCCTCTGAGGCACTGTTGTTTGTTGGGTTTTTTTTTTTTCCTCGAAGCCTCTTTCGTTTAGGCAGCCACACTTTCCCCAGAGGTTTCCATTCCTCATTTTCAAACCTCCCCACCGCTCTTGCTTCCAGCTGGTTACTGAGCTTTGGTCTGCCACTTCCAAAGGCATCTCCAACCCTAAGCAAGTCTCATTGCCTTGGGTCCAATTTCCCAGCTGTCGTCTGGCTTCTCTGTTCTTCGTTCCTCTTTACCTCCAACTCCTTCCGTGCGCTTCCCCAGGGTACAGGACAGTCTTTCGGGAGTGTACTTACCACGTTAAATCATTTTCTCTGAAACAAATATTTGCATATGCAAGCCCCACATTTGCCATATGGTTTTCCCTACTTCCCACCCAGAGGAACTCTCAATCTCATATATATTTGGGGAAATGAAGTCTTCCCCAGATGGTCTCTCCAAAGCAAGGTCAGGGTTTTTGCATTCCTTCAAAGGTTCTGGGCAGAGGTTAGAATGACGCATGTTTTCTTGGTCCCGTCAGCAGCAATCGCCGCACCTGATAGTGAGACATAACCTGACTCTTGCGTAGCTAAAAACACACCAGAGTTTGAGGGAGATGTTGAACCATAAACTCTATCCCCACAAGGAAGGGCAAGAAACCTGCCCAGTTGCTCAAATAATTTCAAACCAAATCCCCTAAGAATTCTTCCACGGGGAGAGAAAAAGAGCATGAATATTAGAAAGATGGTGAACCAGGTGTGCCGAAAAGGTTTCTTAGTTGTTCTTAGCTCTGGAAGGGGGTGGGGCAGCCCCACATCTCTACTGGGAAACATATTTCCCCTTTTAAATCAGGAAAGAAAAAAAACAACAACATAACCCCAAATAGAGAATGTTTTCTTTTGTAACTGGAAGCAAACATCGCTGATGGCTTTAACAGCTGCCTGCCAACATGGCCTGAGAAGCAGGCAAGCTCAAACATTTTTTGAGATCAACACATGTACAGACATACAGTATATTAGGTCAAATTATAAATCCAGGAATAAAAGAACAAATAAACAAGTTTCAGCTTTCTCTAGGCTTCTGCGTCCAACACCAGCTAAACTAGACTCTGAAGCAGAGAAATCTAGATTCCAAGAAGGCAGGTCTCCCAGGAGTTCAAGTCAAACCTCCCTCTGGTAGGAAAAGAAGGTGCCGTTGTAGATTAACTGGCTGACGGCTGACCAGGTCCAGGCCGACCGCCCTGCCTAGCCCAGGCTTCCTCGTGTCGGCCAGCAGATTCTGAGGATGTGTGGCGGGTTAACTATAGACCTGCCATTGACTTGATCTTTGACCCCAGTAAATCATTTAATATGCCATGTGCCTTTGTCCATATGTTAATGTTTGGTGTAATTTGGATGAGAATTCCAGCAAGTATAGGGGTGCCACCCATTAGGGCTAAATCTTTCCCTTTAGAGTTTCTAGGAAGAACCTCCTGGACAGCTGCATTGCAGAGAGCCAAGGTATCTGGACGAACTAAATTGAACTAAATTGAAATGCCTACAGATGGTGAGACTGGCATTGCCTTAATTGTGGCTGACAAGTAGAAGAACAAATTTGTTCTTTGGTTATCAAAACAGACACAAGGGGCAAGAAATCCACCAGAGTAGAGCAGGTGCAAGAATACTGGATTATTTCGTGATCCTACCACTCTGCTAGCCAGGTGACCTTGAGCAAATCACTTAGGCCAAAGTTGTTCAGACATTAGTTGGTCATGAAATCAATGGGAATCACTTCTCAGCCTTTTGGCTAAGATCAAGTGCATTATCTATGAAATAAATGTAGGAACTACACATTTTCTAATGAAGTCAAGTTGAATAGAGGAGAAAAATATCAGTGCTTAGTCTACACTAAGCATAGGCACTATTGCATATTTGTGTGGATGTGTGTTTCCTGGGGTCATGATGAACACTAAATTTCCCACTGTGGGTAACAAACAAAAAAGTTTTCCGGCCCACAACCTAGGATTGTGAACACAGGGTTTTGATTGCCCCATCTATTGAGTGGAAATTTTAGACATATATATGTATTTATATATATACACATGCATATTCATATTCACATATGTATATAATGAGCACCACAGTGCGTCAGGCACAGAGGCATATGACATAGACAGGCACAGCAAGGCCCTGTTCTCATGGAGCCTCAGCTAGCAGGGGAGCCAGTCATAAAATAATTATATAATTATTTAACTACCATGCATGAGAAGACCCTGCAAAGGGAACAACAGTGTCAGACCTACCTCAAAGACTTCCGTGAGGACCAAAGGAGAGAGCAGTGGAAACACTTCATAAACCATAGTATTATTCAAATGGGGTGTATTCTTATTTAAAACACTGAATATAAACATGACCTAAAGATGAGCTTAGTTTCCCTCATGCATCCATTCGATGACTAGCTGAACACTGCTCAGAGCCAGACACTGTTCTCGGTTCTGAGGATACAGCAGTAAGTAAGACAGGACCACTGCCCTGGGAAGGTTCCCTTTCAGAGAGACAGACAGACAATAAACACATAAACTGGTAAAGTCAAGAGCGGTAAAGTGGGGCAGAGGAGTAGAGAACAATGGAAGTGGGGAGGTATTTTAGACAGGAAAGCAGTGCTCTCTGCGGGGGTGACAACCAGATCCAAATAAAGTGACCTTGGATGCATCACCGAACACTTCAAGACTCGGTTTTATTCATCTGCTAAATAAGGCTACTTATGCCCATCTCCTAGGACTTCCTTGAGGATTAAATGAGATAAAGAATGCAAGGCCTCCGGGACAGTGCAAGCATGAATAGGCACTTAACATTTGCCCAATTGCTGAGTGTCTGCTGGTCTATTATTCAAGGTACTAGGAATATGTTTAGAACGATATAGAACGACAAGAAGGAACAAGCAGGCCTACTATTTTCAGACCAGGCTGCACAAATCCCTCAAAAGGAGTAATTATTATATTCAACTCTGTGTCCGTTGGGTCCTCCAGGAAGTGGGTGCTGAGACACAGTGAGGTGTGCAAGCCAGCTGAGGGGGTGGGGATGGTGGTAAAGCCTGGAAGGATAAAAGAGAAGCCAGATTGGGCAAGAAAAGATTCTGAAGGAAAGACTGCTGGTTAAGAGGAGTCCTACATGGGCAGAAATGGCCAGGCCCCGGCACCCCCACCACGTTCAGTCATTAGCAAGGGTTGCCTATGAAGAGCATGGGCGTGGCCCAGAAGGGCAGCCACATGGCAAGTTCTTCTTTGAAGGGAGATTGGAATGGTATGCCGCCACAGCTGCCACAAACTCCCAGCCTCAAACTGGGAATCCTGTAGACTTGTTGCGGTCAACACAACAGTGCTTTCTTGGGAGAGGAAAATACAATTTACTCTGACTTGGGGAAGCTTCACAGAGGAAAAGCACTCCGAGGGCCAGAGAGGCCTAGTCCTGATTTTATGATATTCTGTATCTGTTAGGATGTCTTTGGCCACATGCCAACTCAAAATGGCTTGAGCAATAAAGAACCTTTATAATCTCCTATAAGAAGTCTGGAGGAAGGAGGGCCCAGGGTTGTTTAATTTAAAATTCAGTGATGTCATCATTGTGCATCTACCCTCCTGTGCATCTCCTTTTTATCAATGAAGAAACTTCTCAAAAGCCCACCAGCAGACATGCCCTCATATCCCACTGGCCAGAATCAGACCACATATCCACAGATATACAAGTCACCAGTAAGACCAATGAGATCGGTCATGACTGGTGGGCCTGCAGGCCTGGGATGACGAGATTAATAAAGTCCTTTTTACTTTTATTTTTAATATGTGACTTTATATACATATATACATACATATGCTAGCTATATTAAAATATAATCCCATACTAACTTGTGACATTTTCGAACTGGAAAAAAAAGTGTTGATCATCAAGTTTTTAAAAATTGTGGTAGAACACACATAACATAAAATTGACAACCTTCACCATTTTCAATTGTACAGAGAGTGGCATTAAATTCATTCTCATTGTTGTGATACCAATACCACCATCCATCCACGTAACTCTTCACCTTACAAAACTGAAACTCTATACCTATTAAGCAATAACTCCCCATTCTTCTTTCCCCCAGCCCCTGGCAATCAGCATCCTAATTTCTGTCTCTATGTATTTGACTACACCAGATATCTCATATAAGTGGAATCATACAATGTTTGTCCTTCTGTGTTTGGCTTATTTCGCTCAGCATAATGTCCGCAAGGTTCATCCATATTGTGGCATGTGTCAGAATTCCCTTCCTTTTTTTTTTTTTTTAACGTTTATTTATTTTTGAGACAGAGAGAGACAGAGCATGAACGGGGGAGGGTCAGAGAGAGGGAGACACAGAATCTGAAACAGGCTCCAGGCTCCGAGCGGTCAGCACAGAGCCCGACGTGGGGCTCGAACTCACGGACTGCGAGATCGTGACCTGAGCCGAAGTCGGCCGCTTAACCGACTGAGCCACCCAGGCGCCCCAGAATTCCCTTCCTTTTTAAGGCTAACAACATTCCATTAAATGTATATACCACATTTGGTTCTTCCATCTTTTGGCTATTGCAAATAATGCTGCTATGAACGTGGGTGTATAAATATCTTCTTGAGACCCTGGATCCAATTCTTATGGGTATATACCCAGAAGGAGAATTGTTGGATCAAATGGTAAGTCTTTTTTTTTTTTTTTTTTTGAAGAACTGCCATACTGTTTTCCATGTTAGCTGCACCATTTTGCATTCCCACCCACAACGCACAAGGGCTCCAATTTCTTCACGTCCACACCAACACTTGTTATTTCCTCGTTTGGGGGGGTTTTAGGTGTGTTTATATAGCACCCATCCTAAGAGTTGTAAGGTAGTATCCTACTGTGGTTTTGATTTGCTTTTCCCTAACAATTAGTAACACTGAGCATCTTTCATGTGCTTGTTGGCCATTTACAGATCTTTGGAAAGCTGTCTATTCAAGTCCTTTCCCCAGTTTTTTACTGGGTCGTTTTTTATTGCTATTGAGTTGTAGAAGTTATAGAAGTTCTTTATACGTCAGATAGTAATGCCTTATCAGATATAGGATTTGCAAATATTTACCAGTCTCTGACCTTTTTTAAGTTAAAAGCTCAGTCTATGGAGCCCACTGCTTAGATTCAAATCCTAGTGGTGGCACTTATTAGTCTGGGGGGAAGGGTAAACAATCACACAACATCCAGGGTCTGCCAACAAGAAAGAAAGGGGCAATGGCAGTTAAGTATCGGCCAGCACAGCAGAGTCCATTACACAGCAGTAGATGTCAAAGGCTGGTAGGTGTGAGTGGGGCTTATTTCAGTTTTCGAACCAAGAAGGATAAATGTCAAGTTATAACAAGACAGTATTTCATTGAGCGCTGATTGTGCCAAGGCCACACCAAGTCCTTTACATGCATTATCTCATTTCAGTTACTCATTCACAAGTATTTGATGAAAGCCTAATATGAACCAGCGACTGCTGAGTAAAAAACAAAATGAAACAAGAAACCAGACATTGTGCCTGCCCTCAAGGAATTTATAGACTTTGGTCAAAGAATCAAACAACTTACAATGATGCTAAGCGTTACAAAGGATGGGTCCACGGTCCCAGGGAAACTGAGCTGGTCAGGTAGGTCAGGGAAGACTTCTCTAGAAACGGAGCAAACGCAGCTTGAGTTGAGGTAAGAAAAGGTAGGAGTGAAGAGCTGGATGTTACAGACTCATCAGCTCCGTGAGGTAGGTACAACTCTCATCCCCACTGGAATGGAAGCTCTGAGAGTATAGGGCCACGTCCATCTTATTCACCAACATCTCTATTGCCTAGAACACGGCCTGACACAAAACAGTTCTCAGGAAACGTTTGTTGAATGAATGTATCCTCATGTTACAGATAAAGAACTTGAGTCTCAGAGAGGGCAAGTAACTTAGCCACAGTCGCAGTGCTTAGTAAGTGGCAGAGCTCAGTGTGAGGCCAGGCAGCAGGCTCTGTAGCTTGAGCTTTTGACGGTTTAAAAAGTCACCTTAACACTATATGTTAACTTGGATTTAAAAAAAAAAAAAAAGTCACGTTAAAAAAAAAAAAGATGAAGTAAAAAGACTTAAGCCCATCCTCCCAGGCCTGTAGCAGGTATAAGCATTCTCTTCCGTGGCCTCCAACTTGCTAGTATGGCCCGTCACACATCGTGTTGTAGTTGCTCTCACACATGACTGTCTACCTCCCTCCTTCCCAGATCCAGTCTTCTTCCCTCCAAGTGACAGTAACCTGTGAGCTACCTCAGGGACTGAATCTACACACAGTGCACTACTTGAGGGTGCAGGCGCCGCGTTCAGCAGACCTGTGGACCAAGCCTGCTTCTGCCGCTTACCAGTTCCCTTTCTAAGCAACGGAAGTTGCTCACTCTGTAAAATGGAGACGATAATAGGACCCACACCTCTCAAAGCTGTTGGAAGAATTCATTGAGATAACGCCTATAAAGCACGTAGAATGGTGCTGAGCCCAAAGTAAGAACGCAATCAAAGTTTGCCAATACTCTACACTGGAAAAAAATAAAAGCAACATCGACACCATCCCACACTCAACTGGAAGAAAAATTACGTGGTGTTTTTTTTTTTTTCCAGGGCAGGGATGGATAGGCAGGCTTCAGCTACTTGGCTTTTCCTCGTTCCAAATGCACTACTGGCAGCATGAGCCACGGTCTCGTGTGGAAGGAAGGGATTGGCCAGCAAGGGGGTGACCCAAGAGGGTCCCAGAATCCCCAAGTTACTTTCCCCTCCCCAGCCCCGAGGGGCCATGCTGCTTCTGCTCGGGCCCCCGCCAATCCTCCACCTCTTCCTTTCTGGTTTCCCATCCCTCCCTCCCCACTCCAAACCCTGGGAAAAAAAAATGAAGAAAAGCACACCAACCAAGAAGTCTTTTCACTTCATTGTGTTTTCCAGCTAGACCTGAACAGACAGCGATCAATTCAACGCTCTCTCGCCCTCCCTCCTCTCTCCTTCTCTCTTCTCTTGTCCTCTTTGTGTTCTTTTCCTCTGAGACTGTGTCTTCAGGCTTAGGAAAACGCAGTCACCTCCCCACCGCATGAGGATACCAGAAGCTTCGGTTGCCAGTAGCAGACACAACATGATTATAACGGGTCTCCATGGCCCTCAGCGCTTAGAAAGGCAGAGAAGCAGGGGATCCCGCACGGATTCTCGGAGAAATGCCTCAGGTTGATGGCTTCTCTCCCACCCCAGGCTCAGCTGCAACGAGTCACACAGAAAACCTCAATCTCCCTCTTCCTCTGGCCAAGAACCTTCTGAAGTCCACCCCATCCCAGACATGGAGTTTGCATTCCGAGTTTGAGTAAACCTGGCCAGTTGGACTTGGAATCAACGAGGATGAAGAAAGAATACACCTTTTCCATTTTCAAAGCTGCCTAGTGGGATTTTGTTTTTTTCCAACAGGGTAACTCCAAATTGGCAGGACTTTCAAAGCTACAAGTTTCCATGTCCCCAGCCCTCACTGAAGAAAAATTTCCTGGTTAGGTTGGCATGTGCAAAGGTTCGGGGTGTGCAAGTGAGAAACATTTAACAAATAGTTAAACCTGAGCTATGAATCAAATTAGTCTAAACAAGATTCTCCCCATCCCCATGCTGTACTACTTACCCTGCTTAATTCCTATCTCAAACTTATATTAAAAAATAACTACTATTTATCAAGCGCCCAGTAAGTACCGGGAACTGAACTAAATATTTTATTTACTTATATCGACTCATTTTATCTTCCCAACTACGTAAGATAGGAGCTATTTACTGTTTCCTCTCTGAAGCAGAGACAAGGGGAGCCTGGGTGGCTTAGTTAAGTGTCCGACTTTGGCTCAGGTCATGATCTCACAGTTTGTGGGTTTGAGCCCCAGGTCAGGCTCTGTGCTGACAGCTCAGAGCCTGGAGCCTGCTTCGGATTCCATGTCTCCATCTCTCAATCTCTCTCTGTCTCTCTCTCTCTCTCAAAAATAAATAAACATTAAAAAAACTTTTTTTAAATAAAAAAGAAGAGACAAGTAATGTCCCCAAAGTCACGCGCTTAATAAGTGCCAGGACCAGAGTTCAGATCTCATCCCCAACACAATAACATGGATGAATCTCAAAATCACTCTGCAGAGTGAAAGAAAGAGCACCTACTGTATGAATCCCTGTACATAAAATTACAGAAAATGCAAGCCCATCTATGGTGATAGAAAGCAGACCAGCGTTTGCCTGGGGATGGGGTAGAGGGAAAGATGAATTACAAAGAGGAGTAGGTTGTTTTGAATTGTAGCAAATCTTATTTCTGGCTTCATAGGTGACATGATTCTCATATTTGCTTCTTCATTCAATCTGTTGCAACAAATGCAACAACCTGAATGCAATGAATGAAGCTTTTCCAGAAGCTTCACATTCTGTAGCTTCTGGAAAATTCCACTATATTATGTGTGAGAGAATGAGAGTGAAAAAAACAGCATCTTAGTATAATATTATTATGAAAATAGTTTGACCCCTGAAAGGATCTTGGGGACTCACAGAGGTCCCCAGGCCATGCTTTGAAAATTGCTGATTTAAAGTGCTTAGAACTGGGGTGCCTGAGTGGCTCATTCAGTTAAGCATCTGACGCTTGATCTCAGCTTGGGTCTCGATCTCGGGGTTGTGAGTTCAGGCCCCACACTGGGCTCTATGCTGGGCATGGAGCCTTCTTAAAAATAAATAGATAGATAGATAGATAGATAGATAGATAGATAGCTCACTCGCTCAGAACCAAAAACTATTCATCCCGGTTTCAATGTTACCACCTCCATTATTTTACCTCTCCTACCCAACACCTTGTGAAATCCTGAGAAACAGAGGAAGAAACTGGGGCGTAGAGGAGCATCAGATGGAAGGTTGTACTGATAACTCTCCTTCAAAGTTCTTTCCAAACCTGTGCATCTCTGACATGGGATATTTTTCTTTTAAACAAAATCAAGAGAGGGGCACCTGGGTGGCTCAGTCATTTGAGCATCCAAATCTTGATCTCAGCTCAGGCCATGATGTCACAGTTCATGAGATCGAGCCCCACATCAGGCTCTGAGCTGGTGGTGCTGAGCCTGCTTGGAATCCTCTCTCTCTCTCTCTCTCTCTCTCTCTGTCCCTCCCCTGCTTTCACTCTCTCTCTCTCTCTCAAAATAAATAAATAAACTTAAAAATTTTTAAACAAAATCAAGAGAATCAAAGGTACAGCAGGACCTAAATGCACAGGACCAGGGGACTAAAGCACAACAGTGGAAACATCTCAGTTTCTTTGTGACCCCCTCCCAGAAAGAGGAATGGCTGTCTCCTCTCATGGCCTTGCTCTGGTTCATCCCATAGTGGATGTCACAGGAAGAACCTGGGGCCCTGAAGAAATTTCAGACAGATCTGAGCTCTCACCTGTTCCCTAAACAAGTACCTGCCCAGTCTGAGCCCAGCTCTTGCCTGAACCCTCAATTCAGATAAAAACTCTGCCCTGGAATGGTGCAGCAAGCAGGGGGGTGGGGAGGGTGGGAGGCGGGCATAAGTTTAGGAATGAATCAATCAGGGTGTGAATATTGTTTCTCCTTCCAACAGGCTATATAATCTTGAGTAAGTTATGGAACTTTGCTGAACTTCAGCTTCCTCATCTGTAGACGGAAATCATCTTAACTTTCTGAAAGGATTACTATACAGACTCAGTGAGATACTAATGGACAAATCCCAGCTGAGTACCTGGCACCTAACAGAGGCTCACTCTTAGTGACTGTTACATTTTTACAGAAACGCAAAGGGCAAGATGGAAATATCACAGATTCTAACATAAGACACGCCTGGGTTTGAATCCTAACCACTCCGATTTGGGGCAATCATTTCACCCACCTTGCAGAGTTAGTGTGAGGGCTGCCTGAAATAATGTCTATAAATTGCCTGGCATCTATCCCATCCCCTTTAGATAGTCACTGTTATTATTTTGAGGCATTTGCAGCTGTGGCTACAAGGTCACTATTTCCCAGGGAGAACTGCTCACCCTCGGGGATAGCCACTTGTGGTCCAGCCCTTGGTATTCCTGGGGACAGGTTAGGATATCTGGCTCTCCATCAGGCCCGATGGGCCTTTTCCAAGTGAGTTAACCCAGTCCTCACTTGGCATCTCCCTTCTCCTAAATATCCCAACAGGGGACTTTGCACAGAAGCCATAATAGGAAAGTTAACATCTAGAGCAACTGTTCCCAAGTCAGAGGGAGAATAGACACTGCATGTAAAGTTTATTTATTTATTTTGTGGTGGGGAGGGGCAGAGGGAGAGAGAGGGAGTCCCAAGCAAGCTCCTTGCTGACAGCACAAAGCCCCATGCAAGGCTCGAACTCATGACCCGAGAGATCATTACCTGAACCCATACCTGAACCCAAACCAAGAGTTGGACGCTTAACCAACTGCGCCCGCCAGGTGCCCAACACTGCGTGTAAAAACCACCTCAGGCAGGGGAGAGGCTGCCCAGAGCCCTGGAGTCAAACTTGGATTCAAATCCTGGCTCTACTACTTCTTTATTAACTGCAAGATCTAGGGCAAATTACTTAGCCTTGTTGTAAGGCCAGTTTCTCACCTGTAATTGAGAATAATGGTAGTAGAAAAGTGTAAGCAGCACTTAGCATGGCACACATAGGAAACATCAACACATTTTATCTATCATCATCACTTCTATTACCGTTACAGCAGGATTCCAGCCTGTTAACAATCACGCATGCGTAGCTCACATTCCCACCCAGACACTGAGATCAGGGAGCAGCAGCATGGCAATGGAAGAAAATGCCTGTTTTCACTTTTATGTACTTTCAAGTTTCTTTAGCAAGTACCAGTGACTAGAATGGCACGGAAAACTTAACGAAGAGGAGAAGGAGTAGGAGAAGTTTTAAAACAAACGGAGCTCACCCACTTCGCAAAGTACCGGCCCCAGGCCTCAAAGAGCGGTGCCAGGGTACGGGCGCGCGCCTGCGCGAAAACAGGCGATGGTGCTAGGGAATCCCGAGAGGCCCGACCAATCAGAAGGCGTTCCGGTGAGCCCGGTCTTTCTATTGCTAGGAGGCTCCTGGACCCTGAGGGGCACGCGGCAGGACTTGGCGCGGTGCCGGCAGAGCCTGCGCAGTGAGGCTCTTGCTTGAGGCGAGGCCGGAAAAGAGTTGGGAAGATCGGAAGGGAACAGAAGAGTAGAGCTGGGAAAAGGGTGGGAGGTGAGCAAAGACAGGGCGACAGCGTCGAGGCAGCCTCTGCAAGTAGAGAGAGGGGATGCGTCTTGGAGCGCGGGGAGGAGGGGAAGGTATGAAGGAAAGATCACAGAGGTGACTGGTGCTTCGGTGACCTGGGGGCAGGGGTCTCCTACTCTCCTCTCCAGTGCGCAATTGAAAAGGATAGGAGTGATTACTTAACGTTTAATCCTGTAAGGGAGGCCTAGTAACCTAGCTCATAGTGCCACGGTCGTTAAGTGATGGAGCTGAATTTCATCCTCAGATCTGACTCCTAGATCCTTGGCTGTCTGCTGTGAGAAGAGCCCAAGGACGCTCCAACTGCACGCACTTAACACAGGACACCATGAGAGAAAAGACGGGAAGAGGAAAAGCGCAGGGAGGTGAGGGAAGGAGAGAGCTGATATGGAAAAGAAGTGAAGAGTTTGCAAATGGGAGGGAGAAAAAAGGAGAAGAGACTAAAAAGGGATGGAGTTGGGGCACCTGGGTGGCTCAGTCGGTTAAGGGTCAGACTTCGGCTGAGGTCATGATCTCAAGGTTCGTGGGATCGAGCCCCGCATCTGCCTCTGGGCTGACAGCTTGGAGCCTGGAGCCTGCTTTGGATTCTGCATCTCCCTCTCTCTCTGTTCCTCCTCTGCTGTCACTCTGTCTCTCTGTCTCTCTCTCTCTCTCAAAAATAAATAAAGATTTAAAAAAAATTTTTTTAAGGGATGGGATGTGAGGAGGAAAGAGAAAAGTGAAGGGGCAGCAACAGGGAAGGAGAGGAGAAGTAAAGATGAACCATGACTGAGCATGGGCTTAAGCCAGAGGAAGGCGGGGAGGGGATGAAGGTGGTCCTGGAAGAGTCAAAATCACCTGGAGCATAATCCTAAAAGCTGAAGGAACAAGGGTTGGAGTTTGGTAGGTATTTATGCTTTGTTTTCTCTTGCTGTGAAAGCGTGGAGCCTGGGGATCCTTGCCTATTGACCTGGCAACTGGCTAGTCAACTCAGCAAGAGAGTCTGATGGAGGCAAGTTGGAAGTGAGGTCAGACTCCTTCTGACCTGTGCTGTGGGGGTCTCTAAGCTGTAGCTGGATTGCCATGTTCGTTTTTAGTGCACCGAATGGGCTCACCCAGTATACTATTCAAGAGTCATCAACAGTTTGATCTGAAATTTACCCTTCAGACCATGTTGTGGTTTGTTGGTTTTTTGGTTAAAGAGAGAGAGAGAGAGAGAGAGAGAGAGAGAGAGAGAGAGAGAGAAATTTTGTTACTAAGGTAATGATTTCAAAAAGTCTTTATCTCCTTTTTTCCTCTAAAGATCTGAACAGATCTGGGGCGCCTGGGTGGCTCAGTCAGTTAAGCATCCAACTTCAGCTCAGGTCATGATCTAATAGTTCATGAGTTCCAGCCCCACGTCTGTGCTGACAGCTCAAAGCCTGGAGAATGTCTCTCTCTCTTCTCTCTCTCTCTCTCTCTCTCTCTCTGCCTCTCCCCTGCTCGTGCTCTGTCTCTGCCTCTCTCTCTCCCTCAAAAATAAATAAAAACATTAATTTTTGTTTAATCTGAACATATCCTGTGTTTGATCTTAAACATTTTAGACTAAGGGGTGCCTAGGTGGCTTAGTCGGTTAAGCGTCCGACTTCAGCTCAGGTCATGATCTCATGGTTTGTAAGTTCAAGCCCCACGCTGGGCTCCGTGCTGACAGCTCAGAGCCGGGAGCCTACTTTGGATTCTGTGTCTCCCTTTCTCTCTCTGCCCCTTCCCTGCTCATGCTCTTTCTCTCTCTGTCTCTCAAAAATAATTAAATGTTTTTTTAAAAAAGTTTTAAACATTGTAAACTAATAAGGGCAGGTTTTTCTTTCCCTTCATGGGTTTTTGTTGGTGCTCTGGGGTTCAATCTCTTGAAGGGAAGGTCTTGGAGGAAGGGAACGTAGCACAGAGGCAGGAACGATGGAATATTACTCAGCAATAAAAAGGAATGAAGCACTGTTACATGCTACGACAAGGATGAACTTTGAAAACATTATGTTAAGTGAAAGAAGCCAGTCGCAAAATACTATACATTGTGTAATTCCATTTGTATAAAACCTCCAGCAAAATTCAGAGACAGAAAACAGATCAGTGGTTTGGGGGGCTGGGGGAGCATTTGGGGGCTGAGGACGACTGCTAAAGGGAATGGAGTTTCTTTTTAGGGAGATAAAATGTTCCAAAATTGATTGTGGTGATGGTGCACAACTCAGAATACACTGAACACTATTGAATTGTACATTTCCGATGAATTGTATAGAATGTGAATTATACCTCAATAAAGTTGTGGAAAAAAAGAAGGAAAGAAAGGGAGGTGAGGGAGAGAGGGAGGCAGGGAGAGAAGGAAGCTGTGAAGAAGGGAAGGAAGGAAGGAGTGAGCAAAGAAACGGAGGTGAAAAAGATTGTGTCTAACTTAAGGGGCATAGAATGGATCTGTGTGGTTGGCATTCAAGGAAGTAGTGAAGAGTAAAACTAAGACCAAAGAACACAGGGCCTAGAACTTCATGTCAGAGTTTAAACATGATCGTATAGCTCTAAACTATTAGAGAAGCCACTAGCCATATGCAGCTACTGAGCACTTAAAATGTGGCTAGTCCAAATTGAGATGTACTGTGGGTAGAAAATACACACCAGATTTTGAAAACTTAGTATGAAAAAAAAGGAATGTAAAATTTCATTAACTTTTCTATTGATCGCATGTTGAAATGAGAACATTTTTTATATTGGGTTAAATAAATTATTAGTCTTACTTTCTAAAATAACTTTGTTAGGGGCACCTAGGCAGCTCAGTCAGTTGAGCATGCAACTCTTGATTTTGGCTCAGGTCATGAGCCCAGTGTTGTTGAGCATGGAGCCTGCTTGGGACTCTCTCTCTCTCCCCCTCTTCCCCTCTCCCCTACTTGAACATGCACCCATGCTCTCTCTCAAGTAGAAAAAGGTAATAATAAAAAACCAAGCAAAATAACTTGGCTACTAGAAAATTTTAAATTACATATGCGACTCCCATTATATTTCTATTGGACAGAGCTGTTACAGATTAGTGGATAGCCACTGAGAGTTCTTGAATCAGCACAGGGGTTGGCAAATGTTTTCTGTAAAAGGCCAGATGGTAAATATTTTCAGACTTGAGGGCCATACAATCTCTGTAGCAACTACTCGACTCTGCCGTTGTAGGACGAAAACAGCTAAGGACAACGCGTAAACAAACAAGCAAAGCTGTATTCCAACGCAACTTAATTTATGGATGCTGAAATTTGAATCCCACATACCTTTCACACGTCATAAAATATTCTTCTTCTCTTTATTTTTTTCCCCAGTCACTTGAAAACGTAAAAAACATTCTGAGTTTGTGAGCCCTACAAAATCAGGCAGTGAAAGAGATTCAGCCCATGGGCCATAGTTTGCCAACCCCGATTAAAGAGTTCAGCTAGTCTCTGAAAATCTCTTGCAACCACCCGCAGCATTGGTAGTCTCCCCACACACAGGCGCACAGTGCTTGGAAAATTCCTTCTCTGCAAACAGCATGGATTCACATAACATTTGATCTGGAAGGGACAGTAGGGATCATATGCTCCTACTTTCTTATGTTACATTTGAGGAAACTGAGTCTCAAAGAGGTAAACTCACATAAACAAGGTCACGTTGCAGTGAAGAGGTTCCAAATAATAGGAGTAAGTGCAAGACTATCAGGCAGCAGCTGGCAAAAAAGGAAGGGTCTAAGGTCAGACTGTGTACCTAGGCCCCACTCAGGGACTCTAAATTCTAGCTTTTCCATCCATCCATTCACCAGTTCTCCCATTCATCACTTATTTCTTGAGACGGCATGGGTGCCGGGCCCCGTGCGAGGCTCTGAGGAACCAGACATTAATTTGGTCAGTGACCTTGAGGTGCTCAGTATAGAGAAAGATATTTTAAAACGTATATACTGGGGTGGGGGAGGGGACAGATTTCCTGGAAGGAGAGGAAAAAGGACCTCTGAGGAGGTGTAGCCCAAGCAATGATCAGAAGGACAAGTAGGAATTAGCCAAGTAAAGGAGAAGGTGGGAAGAATATCTCCTATGCAAAGACCTGAAACAGAGTGCCCAAAATGTTTAGGGAACTATAAGCAGATCCCGGGTGTGGAGCATTAAGTAGGAAGTGGAAGTGGGGGAAGGGAGCCTGGAGATCAGTGGGACCCAGAATAGGAAGATCCTCTGTTTGAAGTTAAGATACTTGGTCTTGATCACATTAGGTGGTGAGGAGACACAGAGAGGTTTTAAACAGTGAAGTAAGACAGATTGAGTTTTAGAAAACTCACACTGGCAGTTTGCCAGGCAGAGCGGAGAGAAGATTCCATGTGGAGGGAATGGCCTGAGGGAAGGCCTGGATACATACAAGACCTGGTAACAGCGAGTGATCTGGTGTGACTCAAGCAAGCAGTACATGACAAGGAGTGAGAAGAGAGAAACTGAGGAAAGGACTCTGTGCAGATGGTAGAGGGTCTTCAAATCCCAGCTGAGGAGTTTGGCTTTGATTTGATTCTTCAGGTACAGACATTGGTAAGAACCCATGGGAGTAAGTTGGAAGGTAGAACACAGACTTAAGGTCAAGTCGTTTTAGCTCTGCCATTTATTAGTTAAACCTCCATTTCCTCAGAGGTACAATGGAGATGATAAAGTGATGAGAATTGAGCGACATAACTTGTAAAAAGTGCTTATCACTGTTTAAGAGCCTGATACACAATGAGCACTCAAAATATTAGCTCTGAAACCCACATGGAACGCATCACATGAAAAGGGCTCCCCGTTCCTCCCTGAGGGAGGAGACTCGGCTAGGAGAACACTCTGGGGACGGATGCCCCTGACCTTTTATTTTTTAACTTGAGCTAACTTTCCCTTTTTTTTTTTCACGTGGAAAAATCACTGTGAGACCACAAGTCCCCACGTTTTGGGGTAGTTTTCTTTAAGAAGCTCAGAGGAACTCATGCACCCGACTCTGGTCTTATGCGTAGCTTTTTCCAAAGTAGGGCCCAGAAAGCCAGCAGCTCGGCTTGAGAGTGCTGAGCATTCTCCCACGGACCCTGTGACAACCTTTGCATTCCTCTAGCCCTCCCAATGATCATTATCTGTTAATGAATCATTATCTGATTATCTGTTAATTTCATATTCATTTTTACACTGTATGTGCAGTGTATATATATAGATATTATATATATATACTGTATTGCAGTGTTATGTATATTATATATATATAATATATACCTAATATGTGATAAAGGAAAAATATTTTATGTATATGTTTATAAGTACATAGAACAGCTCTTAAGAACCTGGTAACCGGTCTTCTCCAAGATAAGGAATGGTGTGCATTGGGGCGAGACTTACTCTTTTGTGCCTTCTGAAGAACCATGTATGTGTATTATCTATTTAAACAAATCCAATGAATTTTTAAAATTCAAAAGAGCATCTCTGTTTTTCTGTAATAGAGGTATACCAGGTCCACTGTTGCTTTAGCCTCAAGTTTTGCTTTCCAGTGCCTTGCTCCGTAGTCCAAAGCCGGAACAGTGAATGAGAGGGTGACAATCTTGGTTTCCATCCCCCACTGCAGGGGTCAGAATCCTTCTGTGACCCAGGCCTCCCAGCTGGGGAATGGGGAGAGTGGCACTTGCCACATTCTCCACAGGAGTAGCATTGAGAACTAGCTATCTGTTGGTAAAGGATTTCAGGATCTGGGAATGAAAGAGAATATATTAACACAAAATACTCCTGCTTTTTTACCCCACATAGTTCTAGAGAAATCTAATATAAAGGCTTCAGATCCACTTACAGTTGCTGCACTAAAGATGAATGTTAATTAGTGACATTGACAATTGTCATTTTCTTTGTAAACCTACTTGATGGCTGGGAGCTGCAGGAATCTTTGCTATATGAGCCTTCTCTCTTTGAACAACAAAGTCTCAGGCTGACCTACCTGAAACAGACAGGAAACCTGCCCACCTCAATTACAGGTCTCAGCTGAGAGGCAGTGTTTGGTGTCCACACAGTCTATCTAGACAGCATTTGCCTAACCAGGTCCAGTGACTGCGGCTTATCTTTTAATGAGGTTCTCCATTCCATTCCTTCTCTCTCTAGTGCCCTCATCTAGAGTGAAATGCACAGAAGGCATTTAACAAATAATGGCTGAACTAATGGCGGGCTGACTTCAAGAGCACCCTCATTTTATAGACAGGGAAACAGAGTCACAAAGAAATGCAGTGCCTTGCATGAGTTCCATGATATAAGGGACCATTGGTTCAGGCAGGAGCCCCAGTTCAATCCCTAAAGCTCCTCTCTTCCACTCCCTGAACAGAGGATGCCTGAGAAGCTCCTGTATTTCCATCTTCACAGTCAGGGAAACAGGAGAAGCAGCTGTGTGACCAGCCCTGGGTCCAGACAACCCGAGGAAATGGCGAAGCCACCATCCCTCCCCAGATCTGTTCCCCCCCATCTGTAAAATAATGGCATGGCAGGATAACCTCTCAGGTCCCTCTGCATTCACCAGCCACCTTGGACGGCCCCTTCCTCCAAGTTGTATTTCTTGAATTCTTTGAGTTTCCCAAGAGTTTCAAGGGGGCGCTGTGAAGCTGGCTACGCGCAGCCAGTGGGCTCTTCCTTCCCTGGAGCTGCCTGAGTGCTTGGTCTCCCTGCTGGTAACCAAGCCCTTGTCTGCCTTTCGAGCAACCCGGCCCTTTCTTATTGTTGCTGTCTGTTTCCATTTGCTCCTTTTATTCTCCGGGTTTTCCTTGACTCTGATGTTTTTCCCCCTGCTGCACAACAAGCCCTTCTGATCTCTGTGAAAGGCAAACCCGTGTCATTCTTCCAAATCATCATTGTATGACATGTTTTTATATCAGCCGGACAAAGGAGCTATTTGATCAGGGGGTATGGTGTGTGATTGTAAGAAATTCAGCTAGTCGGTGGCAACCATTGTTCCCCAAGCGGCTCCCTGACCCCATTCTGTTCCAGGAAAAACTCCCTGAGAGTGGCCTCTATTCATGGAGTAACACCAGTCCCCAGCCGCGCTCCAGGAGCATGCTCAATTCCTAGCGGTGTCACCGATAGCTGCCCGCAGCCACTCTTTAACTCTTTCATCAGCATTAGGTTTCCAACCCCACAGCTGTTATCACGGCCGCAAGCTCAGGGGGTTAGAGATATAGGCATGCTCTCTGCTCTCCCTCTTATCTTGGAGAAATTCAACCTTCCTTTGAAATGGTCATTTGGAAATTACCCGTCTGCTGCTTTCAGCGCAGCAGGCCTGGCTAGCATGTCCTGCCCTCCTCAGTTTTCCCCGGAGGACAGCCTCCCCGCCTCTGCCAACTCTCAGCCCCTGCTGCTCCGGGGCCTGCGTCCCGGTATGTAGACTAGTGGCCCCTCGAGGTGGTTTCAGATTGGCATCTCAGGTGGAACTATGGGGCCCCTCACCTTGACCCCCAAATCTTGGGCAGATTGCCCACTGGTCCCCCAAAGATGAGGGAATACTTCCACACGCTAACAAACGTTACCTACTTAGTTTTCCCTTCCTTTCCTTCTAGTACACATGGGGTCCCTACACGTGTAGGGTCTTGAGTCGGGTATTGCAGGAGGGACAGAATTGTATTAAGATTGGCCATTGGCCCTAGAAACTCAATGCATTAGAAGAAATGAGACAGGTAGATATGTCTCCGAAGAAACATCCATAGCATTCCCTCAGCTTTAACCCTGTGCCATTAAAACAGTATGACGGATACCCAAACCATTCTGGCCTGTTTAGCACATCAGCCACCCAGATGGCAGGAGTACTCAAAACCATGCACAGTTGTGAGCTATATATACCTTTCCACAGGCCCAGCCTGCCCTGAGTGTGTGCATCTTAGCATTATACATCTACAGAACAGCCCTGAAAACACCAGAAGATTCTGGGAAATGTCTGAAAACCTAACAGCTTTGGGGTTTTCCTTATTGTCGCTGCAATCATTTTATAGACACTAGAAATGGAGGGCCCGGTTTGCGGTCACCCAGGGGCTGAGCAAGCACGCCAATCTGGGGCCTGTTGTTCATTTCTCCCCCGGTTCATCTTTTAATTCATTAAGTTCCGCTTTTGTCCAAAAAGCTGGCAACAGATTAGACTGTTACCGTTTCTCTGTGACTACTATCGGGGAATCAAGGACCTCAAAGCCAATGAAAATGCCAACTCAAGAATCTAAAATCCTAAATGAGGTTCAGTCTCTGCCTTGTCCCCCGTCGGTGTTTCTTTGCCTTGAGTCAAACGAACGTCCCCTCCAGCAAGAGAATCTTAGCCTGGCTCCTCCACCTCAGTTCCTCTTTGGCCCCCAGGGAACATCCACGGTGCAATAGCTACAATATTAACAGCTATATGTATGGTGACCAAATAATTTATCGCCCAAGTACTAATTCATGTAACAACATGGATGCACCTTGAAAACATTATGCTAAGTAAAAGAAGCTGACACAAAAGACCACATAGCATATGAATCCAGACATGTGAAACGTCTAGAAAAGGTAAATCCATGGGGAAAGGAGATTAGTAGTTTCCAGGGTCTGGGAGGAGGGAGGGTACGGAGAGTGACTGCTAACGGGGATGATGAAAATGTTCTGGAATTAGATAGTGGTGATGATTGCACAACTTTGTCAATATACTGAAAACCACTGAATTGTACACTTTAAAGGGGAAATTTTTGTGGTGTGTGAATCTCAACAAAAAAGAAAAAAGAAGGGGAAAATACCACCTAAAAAAGAAAGTTTGTCATCCAAGCCAGGATCAAGACACTTTTGAGGTATTAATAATTACTCTGGGAAATGTGTATAAACAAGGACATATACGGGCGCCTGGGTGGCTCAGTCGGTTAAGCATCCGACATCATCAGCTCAAGTCATAATCTCATGGTTTGTGAGTTCGAGCCCCACACCGGACTCACTACTGTCAGTACAGAGTCTGCTGCAGATCCTCTGTCTCCCTCTCTCTCTGCCCCTTCCCTGCTCTCTCTCACTCTCGCTCTCTCTCAAAAATAAATAAACATTAAAAAAAAATTTTTTTTTAACAGGGACATATGGCCTAGATTCTACCCAGGCAAGAATTCTGCGGCCACTAGTGGCTCCAGGAACCACGCGGACTTGTGTTCTCAGCTCCTAAATCCCCCAAGCCATTTGAGATTCTATTTGTTCTTGAATGTACCTCCTCTTTTGTAATGAGCTTTAAAAGTTTGCTCGGTGACATCGCACCTCTTCCTCCTCACCTGAGATTTATCCATTCATCCGTTCATTCACTAATCAGCTACGAGGTACCTATGACGCCAGGCAGTCAGGATAGGGGCTGAGGAACATAGATGAAGAAGTCAAATTTCTTTCCCTCCGGGAGGTCACTTTCTACTGAGAAGGGCGACATTCAAGTCAAAGGAAGTGCATTTGAGATAGAAGAATGTACTGGGTACCAGGAGGCCCAAAGAAGGCGAAAGTTAGCCCTTCCTGAAGCTGGGATTTTCTAGACGCCCACCCACTGCTTGGCTTTCCAGATGGACTGTGATGGGGCCTACTTCTGACCCCACTGGAGGAAAGAGGAATGTCTTCTTTGTCTTTGGTTTTCCTCCCCCATTCACCATGGTCCCCGCCGTTCAGTGGTCTCTCACGTCCAGCACACATTGGGGTACCACCACTAGGGGTCTGGAGCTTCTTTCCCACAGGTGACCTGTACTCCAGCTCAGACTCCCACTCTCTGGTTGTCACTGGATCTTTCCTTCCTAAGTACATTGTGTTTCTTGCCCATTTTTCTGCCCACTCATGAGGGCTTATAAGGTTAAACCCCTTGACCAAGGTCACACAGCTGGTTAGTAACAAAAGCCAGACTAGAACCCACGTTCAGTCCTCAAGTGAAGTCCTTTCGGGCTTCCATCAGGGGGTTTTATTTTTCTAACAAAGTGCCTATAACTTGAAGAGGGAAACTCCAATCAATCCCAAATCGGTTTTTTGTTTTGTTTTGTTTTCTAATTTTTTGCTTTAGCTGTCAGCCTCGGCCAGGAGCGGGAGCAGTCATAAGTAAATGATTAGTGACCCCCCCAAGGGTGCGTGTCACAGTCTCGGCACAAACATCGGGCTGGAACTTCTGATCCCTTACAGCCATCTGCGTAACCCCTGTCCCTATGCCATGCAGCTCAGAACCCACATTCCAGTGGTGTTTCTCACTAGGCAGGAGGAACAATGGGAGTCAGTTCCCCTTAATACAGTAGAAGTTCACACCTGGAGGGGTCAGAGGCAGAAAAGCTTCAAAGTTAAGAACTTGGGTTTTAAAGGCCAGCAGATCTGGATTTAAATCCTGGCTACGTAACCGGAAGGAGAATGGTCCTTCAGTTTCTCCGGCTGTAAAATGAGAATAACCACTCATTTAGGGGATAAGATCCTCACAAGGGATAACAGCTACCGCAGCGTAGTGTCATGAGGGTGAAATGACATGAGGCATATCAAGGACTTCGCACGGTCCCTGGTAGATAGTGAACACTAAATAACGCCAGCTAGTGTTATTACTGTCCTTTCTAACACCGCCTCTGGTCTTCAAAGGGTCCCAAACTCTGGAGATTGTTGGTCAAGTATCCTCAGAGCATGCCTGCTGCCCTCTTGTCTGCCCCATAATGGCAAGACCGAGCACTAAGGCAAGCAGATGGGACTTCATTCATTCATTCATTCATTCATTCACCAAAACTAATGAAGCACCTAGTATATTCCAAAACCACATGAAGAATTATCATCCTCAATAAGTAGTTATAACAGTGTTATACACAGAATAATGTATGAGACC
Organism: Prionailurus viverrinus; assembly: GCF_022837055.1. NCBI lineage: Eukaryota > Metazoa > Chordata > Mammalia > Carnivora > Felidae > Prionailurus > Prionailurus viverrinus. The sequence goes on from NC_062571.1 coordinate 60,773,855, forward strand.
ACACCACGCAGGATTGCCCGGGAGACACAATGGGGAAGAGACAATTCCAGGTTTTGAAGGGTATGTAGGAGTTCGCCTAGGTAAACAGTATGCGAAAAGACAAATGCATGGAAGGGCATGAAGTATTTGAGAAACGGTAAAAAGATCTGTTATTGCTAGATTCTCCCAGCAACGTGGAAGGAGAGAAGCTTGGGAACTTGTGGCCAAATTGGGAAGGGCCTCGTGTGCCTGGCTGAGGAATTTGAATTTTAGCCTGTGGCCATCGGGCAAGAGTGGGGACTTTTTAGCATGCAGGTGACTCGAAACAGTCTTTGGCTTGGTTTAGAAATTTTTGTTCTGGCTGCTCTGTAGTGGAAAGAGTGCAAAATGAGTCCCAATCTTTGGGGCAGGGAAGGTGATCCTGACCCACCAGAAAGGCAGGAAGTACGGCTGCCACTCTGGCCCCAGGAGACGGGCCTGTTTCCCTCCGCTCTTCTACGAGATTTGACTTCAGCCAAATTTCACACAGGTTCTGAGGGGCTCGCAAAAAAGAGAATTCTTTTCTTTAGCAGAACAGGACTGAGGTGAATTCCCCTCAAAGTTTTTGTTGTCGGCAGTATTCAAAACGGGTACTGACCTTGGAGTCTAGACACTGGAATGTTCCCTCTAACTCCTGACGAGTGCCGAGTGCTGGCCGTGTGACCTTGGGCCAGGGGGGTCTCTGTTCCTCAGGGCTTCCTCCCTCCCACCAGGTGGGAACTCTTCCCTCTTAGAAATTCCCTAGCACCATGCTGGTACCTGTTTAGTTCACTTTTTCCATTTCATTCTGTTCTGCATTATTAGTCATGGGTGTGCTTTGCAGAGTGGAAAGACTAGAGTCTACAGATCTGGCTTCCAATCCTGGCTCAGCCATGTGCCAGCTGTGTGGCTCAGAGACATTCTTTTACCCTGCCGAACCCTCATGTCCTCCTCTGTAAATCTGGAATGAACGCCAGAGAGTCGTTAGGTCGATAGAAGGAATAATTGAAATAAAGTATGTAAACACAGTGCCTGAAACATAAAGCACTCACTAAAGAATATTTACGTGAACATACTACAGACACACACACACACACACACACACACACACACATACACACTGTGGTCTTGATACTTAAGCACTTAGCTTAAAACATTTATGAGTATGGACTCAGAATCGATATTGATATTGCCTTTATGCCTTGATTTTCTTACATTTAAAAGGTAATGATGCTATCGGACTCAACCGCACTGAATACTTGGAATAAAATTGGAAAGCACACCCATTTGTAGTTGCCTATTTGACATCCAACCGTCATTTGTATATATAGTTTCTCTTACGAGAGTGTAAACTCCCTGGGAACAGGAACAAAACCACTGCTCTCTCTGTGAATGAGAAGTGGAGTGGAGCCCAGGACTTGGTACATGGCAGTGGAGAGAATCATTTTTAAGCCCCTAGAGTCGGTGCCCAAGCCAGAAGTTACCATCTACACAGCCCCCCAGCCATTCTCAGTTGCCACCTTCTGCTGACTGCACAGGCTCGAGCATCGGCATCACAAAAGTTGACTTCTTAGCCTGAGCCCCAGTCACTAATGGCAGCCAGAAGCCAGGCCTTGAGATGCCCAGGTGTTGAGGAATTGAGCAGGGACCAGCAAGGGTCTCCCTCTACCTGCGGAGAAGAACCGGTCCTCGGTGCCCCGGGTGCCGGTCCCAGGGGATAGTCGTCAGGGAAGTCGTCAGGGGGATAGTCGTCAGCCTCTGGCTAAGCTCCTGGCCTTAGCATGGCAAACGTACTCCTTCTCGGAGTCCAAAGCTGCCTCCCACTCCGCAGGATCACAGGGGTCCCACACCTAAACAATGTCCCAGACTCTGGGACTCAGCCCAACTGCCTTACCTTGGCCTAGGTTGGCTTACTTCCAAGGATTCTCCGAAACGGAGCGTTCTGCTGGATTGGGACTCGAAGTCAGCCTTCAGAACCACACCAGGGCAGACTTGTAGGAGTAGCTCAGCTAAGCGGCTTATTTGCGTGGAAGACCTGGGGGCTCCCCCACTGGAGGTCGTGGAGCTGGGAGGTAGGAACAGACCTTTCCCTGTTGGCTCCCAGAATACCTGAGGTGCCTTCTAACCTGGAGGGAGGGGGTTGGGCTTCAGATAATCCACCCGGCCTGGTGCAAGGCTTGTTCCTCAGGGCTGTCTAGGCAAAGGGGACAAGGACTTCTTCGAATAACAATAATAGCATTTATTGAGCGCTTCCTCTGTGCCCAGCACTTTCTAAATACTTTGTATGTGTTACTCTTGGCCCCCCCACCTCTAAGTAGGCACTCTTATGCGTCCTATTTGACAAATGAGGAGGCGTCAACCCCAGAGAAGCGAATCACTTTCACATGGTCACGGGATCCAAGCTAGAGAGAGGACGACTCACAGCACTTCCTTTGTCTCGGACCATGACCTGAAGAAGAGTTTATTTTTGAAATAACTAGGGTTCTTGGGCTCTGATGCGGAAGTTCATGACTGCAGAGTGTGGTGTGGCAGAAGTTGCTCTAAGACTTCAGCGTCCAAAAGCCCTGGGCTCAGATCCTAGGTCAACCACTAAACAGCTCTATCACTTGGAGCAAATTGCTTATGTTTTTAGCCCGAGTCTCCCCATCTGTGAAATGGGGCCAGTAGCGCCCACCTTGCAGGGCTGTCGTGAGGCTTAGAAATAACACATGCGGCCCGCCTGGCACCTGCCGGGTGCTTGACAAATGGTAACCGTGGCTATGACCCTCCCGTGCCTTGGGTGTGCTGGCAGCCCTGTGGCCGACCCATCTGGCGGCCCACTGGAGTAAGTGGAAGCAGCTGGGAGGGGGTGGGGGGAAGAGGGGAAGGGAGGGGCAGCTTGAGTGACTGCAGGCCAGCCCTGAGGGCCTCGCAGGGGATATTGGCCCTAGCCACAGGTGCACCAATTACTCTCCCCTCGCGCAGCCTGGGGGGGCACTTCCCCCTCGCTTTCCCACTCGGCTCAGCCCTGACCTCTGGTTCTGCAGAAGGGCAGTGGCAGCTCCAGAGCACCAGTCCGCTGGCTGGTCGTTTGTCTTCAGGTTTCACGGCCTCCCTGAGGCTCCCACTGCTTTGCAAGTTTTCCCTCCCTTTCCCAGCCACTTCCCAGTTAGCCTGGGAGCCTCTCAGTGGTAGCTCGGGTTTCATTCCTGGGAGCTTTGTTCCGAATGGAAGTTTCTGGTTGGGATAATCCCTGGGTGTGAGTGGTCAGTGCAGGAAGAGACGGGAGCCTCTCTGAGAGGCTGTGGGAACAGCCTCGCTGGTCCAGGTGCTCTGAGGAGGGAGTGGGTTTCGCCGCTCCTCTTGGAGGCACCTTCCCCCGCGGCGGGGCCCAGGGGGCGGCCCTGGACAGCAGGCCTGCAGCCCACCCAGCCCTGCCTCTCTGGGGGGTCCCTGCCAGCATCGTCCCCTGGGTGCCTGAGAGAACCCTGAAGGACTCAGACCCTCCAGCGCCTTCCCCACCTGCCCCAGTTGAAATGTCAGACTCGAAGGACGAATTTGAGAGGATGCCAATCCCTGCGCTGACCCAAGCAAATATTGTCTACGTCTAGTTTATGAAATAGACTTCTACGCAGGGTTTCCTCAGGAAATTAGGTTCTGCTGCTCAACTTTTTTTTTTCCCCCTGAAACAAATAATCTGGTTCAAACCTTTTACCTTCTAGATGAGGAAATGAAGGTTCAGGGAAGAAGAATTTCCCTGAGGATTCCACAGCTGCTCCTCTTGATTCATCTTCTCCGGGGTCGCTTTCACGATCCAGTCAAGCGGGGTACGCGGCGCTAACCCACGCATTGCCCACGCCACGCCGTATGGCGGCAGGGGGTTTACTCGCCTGTGAACTCCAAGGCAAGGGGTGCAGCCTGAAGGCGGGACCTTGCCTCGTCTACCCCTTCATCTCCAGCAACTCTGCCCTCAGTGTGCACTGAACCGAGTCGGGGCTGAGCTGAGCTGAACTCCACCGGGAGCAGCCCAGGGTCCCTGCTCCCACCCGGCTGCCTCTAAGCCAGCATGGCCTCACGTCTGAGCAGTGTGCCCCCCTCGGCCCCAGACCTCTCTTTCCTCACACACCCCGTGCTCCTCCTCTGCTTCAGCCTTTCCCACACTTTATCAGCACTGACGGGCGAACCGTGGCCATCTGCACTGGAAAGGAAGCTTCAGGACTCGGGAGTCTATCTGACTTGCTCACCGTTGCTTCATAATACTTGCTTCGATGGCTGGCACAGAGTGGGTGCCCGGGAAGCTTGGCACGAATCAGTGCAAGGCCCCCGGGAGAGGAAAGGCTTGGCATTGGCTGGGAGGAAAGAGGTGAAGCCTCGAATATCGATTCTCCCCGTTCTCTCTGCTCCTCCTTCCTTCCATTCTTCCAACTCCAGACAGTGCAGACAACTGTCTCCCCAGCCCCTGCTTTGGGGGTTGGGAGAGGGGAGGCAAGGCCGGGTCTGGGCAGCAGGGTGGTTAAGACACACACTGGCCTCTAGGACTGAGCTGGAAGACCATCCCCCCTTGCGGGACACCACCACACCTCCCCTCTCAGCAATCCCAGGCCTTCAGGGGCTCAGGCCTTTGGCTGACATGTCCACCTGGATAAGTGAGCGGGAGCAGACAAGGTTAGGGCTTCTGTGCATGAAGGGCCTTGCCCCTCATCTCGGGCTTCCTGGCTACCTTGGGCCTTTGAGTCGCTAGAGATGTTTTCCCAGGAAAATAGCCTCCCTGGAGACTCTGCCTTTCTCCTGTCCTCATGGTGCCTCCTGGATGACATCACTGGACAAACCCAGGCTTGCGGGGACCTCACTCCCCCGGCCCAACCCTTTTCCCAGAGTCCCTCCCCACGGTAGCCACCACTCGTTAGGAACCGTAGTTAAGGCAATCTGCTAGACAGCTCACCGGCTCCGAAAACCCTCACCCACATGACAACTCTGTAAAGGGGAGTATGTGGCCCATTTTGCAGGTGAGGAAGTTGAGGCTTAGAGAAGTGAGGTGACTTACAGTTTACACAGTTAGGGAGCACCAGAGCCAGGATTCAGGATTAGTTCTGTCTGACTCCAAAGCCCTGACTCCTAACGTCACACTGAACCGCCGCATCTGATTTCTGGTTGCTGCTGCTGTAGCCATTTTTCTGAATTCCTTCTCCGATTTGGTTAGGCCTGGCTGGGAGGGGGAGGGATGGGCACATCAGTGTCAGAACAAATTCCAGGGGTGTTGGGAGAGTAAGAGAAGATTCCTTTTCCCCTCTCTCTACCTGCCCCCCCAGGTGTGATGGAAGTGCCCCCACACAGAGACCTGCCCCGGATGCTGTTCCCTCCCTTCTTCACATCGGTGCACAATCCTGTCTTATCAAACGCTTAGGCTCTGTCCCTGTTCCCCTTGTCCCTCTCAGCACAAACCTCTGGCTTTTGGTCACAGCTCATCTCGTCTTCCAGCTACCAGTCATGCCTCACTTAGGAGCACCCTTCGAAGCCACCTCTCCGTCCCCGGGGATGCTAGCACCTCTACCCAGAACCCCCACCCCCACCCCCACCACAGAGTATCAGGCCTGGCTTAATGGAGGGGGCTGGAACTTGAGCCCAAGATGGAGAAGTCAGCCCAAACCCTCGGAAGCCAAAGACCCAGCATCCTACTGACCCAGCCTCTCCTATCGGAACTGAGATCGGGCAGGTCCTACATGGTGTATTACCCATGATGAATGTTTTATGGGCTTGTTCTTCATTCCTGAGAGCTGCGGGAGGCAGGGAGGGGAGGGTGCGCAGAAAGCCCAGGGAGAGACTAGGCAGGACAGTGAGGCAGGAGGGCGTGCAGTAACCCAGCATAGGCTGTGATGGGACAGGGGGAATTGCTCTGTGAGGAAAGATTTAGCAAGAGTTGGTGATGTTTGTCAAGTTGAAATGTTAAATGTCGGAGACTGGAAACAAGGAGGAGGCCAAGAAGGCAGAGGTTTTGAGCCCAAGTGTTTGGAAGCTGTGTGCCTGTGGGCAGACAGGGACAGCTGGAATTTGGTGTTGGCCCTGGCCACTCCCACTCTTGAAAGTCACTGGCTGGTTCTCCAGGCAGTTGGCTTTGGTCTCAGGGCCTGGTGCCCCGGCTCCTCGAGGGCTTGCCATTCTGCCACTCCCAGGCCCTGGGCCCAGGCATTTTCTGGTTCTCTGGACCCAAGGTAGTGGAAGGCTGCAAACCACGGAGAGCTCTGTCCAGGCTCCTCTTTGCCTCCTCAAAGCAGAATCCAGTTCTGGCCCCCTGTTCTGAGTACCTCCAGCCAGGCCCCAAACTAGAGCCCAGCTGATTCTTCACGACTGGGGGCCTTAATCCCCCAGTACCAAAGCTTCAGACCTTGGTTGGCATAAGAGAATGCCTGACTCTCCTCTTCACCACGTGCTCCCTCCAACCACCGCCAAGGAAGGAAGGGAGAAGAAACACAGCTCCCAGACTGATTCAGCGGCCTGAGCTTGCTTCACTGAGAGAGGGGTTGCAGGGGGTGAGGTTGGCGGGGTTTGGGTTGGGGGGAGGGGGGCAGTGACGGACTGCAGGACTGAGCCCGAGCCCTTCTTAGCATTTGCCAGCCAGTAGGAGGAGCCCACGCATGAGGGTCAGCTCTGCGGCCTGCCCAGATGGACAGTTAGTTCTTGAGGGTCAGCAAGAGATCCAGATGGGGAAGCAGGGCAACCAAAAGCACCTTACTGGCACCACCCTCCACAGTTCCATGGGACTTGGGGGTCCTCCGGAGTTCCTGCCAGCTCCCCATCTGTCTTGCTACCACTTACTCCTCCTCCCTTCTCTGCTCTCTGGCTCTTAATTCCCCTTCACTCTCCTTTGAAGTCCCCTGGTTGCTGTGGAAAGTCAGTGGCAGGGAAGGAAGCAGAATTTGGGGGAGGTTCTGATATGTCCATCCCAACAGGCCCTGCTTAGATGCTCATTTGTCCAGGCTTTGGAAACAGGTAGTGCAGCTTGAGAAAATTGGGAGTGAGCCTGGCTCAGACAGCCTTGGACCTCCTTTTAATAAGACTGTGCATGTCGGGATGAGCTCCAAGGATCATCTATCATAGGACCATCCTCAAGTCTCCCCGACCTTCAGGCATTTCAAGACTGACTCAGCTCTGGATACAGAGGACCCCCAACCTTCCGTGTCCACTCAATAGCCCCTCAGTCTGCTCTCATTCTATCAGTTGATCGCTTCCACCAACATTTACCAAAAACCCACGACGTGCCAGGCACTGGTTCTGGCACTGGATAGTAAGCAATTCAAAGTCTCTGCTCTCTTGGGAGGGACAGACAGAACAAAAGCAAGTATGTGAAAAACAAGATAATATCAGGGGCACCCGGGTGGCTCAGTCGGCTAAGCGTCTGACTCTTGATTTGGGCTCAGGTCATGACCTCACGGTTCGTGAGATTGAGTTTCTCATCGGGCTCCACACTGACAGCGAGGAGCCTATTTGGGATTCTCTCTCTCCCTCTCTCTCTCTCTCTGTCCCTCCCCTGCTAGTGTTCTCTCTAAATACATACATACATAAATACATAAAAACTTATTAAAAAAGATAATATCAGATAGTGATAAGGGTAATAAATAAAGCAGAGAGTGACAGCAGAGATCTACAGAATGAGCAGTCAGCCCTGCAAGATCTAGAGGAAAGGCACTGCAAGCAGAGGGAACAACATGTGCAAAGGCTCTGAGGCAGATGAGAGCGTGGCTCGCTTGAAAAGCTGGAAGGAGGTGTGGCCCAAGTGCCACGGAGAAGAGGGAAAGTGGTTAAGCCCTAAGGTTATATAGGCAGCAGGGGGCCAGAGCGTGCAGGGGACTGTGCGGGCCATGGAAAGGAGTCTGAGTTCAACTCTAGATAAGGTGGAGTAACACGATCAGATTTGTGTTTTGGAAATTCTGGCTGCTGAGCACAGAAAGCATAGTCAGGGGATATGAGAGGAACCAGGGAGAGCAGTTAGGGGCTGATTCCCATAAGTCAGACAAGAGCTAGTGACGGCTTAGAGCAGGGTGGTCGGGTAGAGAAGTCAAAGAGTAGGCGGACTGGAGTTGAGTTAGGTTCTGGAGTAAAGGCAGCAGGATGAGAGGCAGGGGGAGGCTGACAGAAGAGCCCAGAAGATTCCCAGGTGAAACCACCCTACTGTTGGCTACTCGCTCTCGGCCCTGGGGTCGGTCGGGGGAAGGGCACTTAAAGCTTCGGGCCCAGACATTATCTTTGTGCTACATCATCAGGACACCACACCGTATTGGTTTTCCTCCCACCAGCCTCATGGGCCACACATGCTCGATCTCCTCGGCTGACTCCCCCCACCCCCTGCCCTCTCCGTGTTTGGAGTGTGCCAGGGTCAGGCTTGGGGCTCCTCTCTTCTCTAGCTCTGCTCACCCCCCCGGAGGAACCCATTCCATCTCCTGCTTTAAAAAACACCTGGGTGCTGAATACTCCCAAAGTTGTATCTTCACACTAGACGTCTCCCCCGCTCTCCAGACTCATCTCCATTTGAGTGTTTACTTAGTCAGCAGAGATGTAACATATCCAAAACCAAACTGCTCTTCCCCTCAAAATCTGCCCCTTCTGGAATCTTCTCTGTGTCAGCAAATGGCCCCTCCATCCTTTCAGTGGTTCAGACCAGAAACCCTGGAAACCCCTCAACCCATCTCTCTCACAGCCCACGTTCAAACCCATCAGCAAATCTTGTCATCCCCACTTGCAAAAACTGCCCCAAATCCCAATCCCTTCTCCCTGCCTCCAGTCCGCTATCCTCTCTCACCTAAATAACTGCGGTGACTTCATAACTGGTCTCCCTTGCCCCCGAGCTGTCTGTCCTCTGCATAGCTGCAAAGTCATCTTGTTAAAACTTCATTCAGAGCCTGTCACCCTATTGCTCAAACCACCCCCCCACCCCCGCGATGGTCTGCTGTCTCATTCAGAATCAAAACTAAAGTCTTTTCAACGGCCCCATGTGGTCATCGGCCCTCCACTACCACCCCTTCCATTTCTCTGGCCTCACCTCAGCTTCTAGCCTTCTCCATGCCCCTTCCCCACCACACACACCCGTATCCTCCCTACTTTGCCCCAACTTCACTGGCCTCTTTCCTCCTCCCCTAATGCAGAAATATTTGCACCTGCTGTTCCCTCCACCCGGATGGCCCCTGGATGGCCCCTCCCCCACCTCCCCAGTGCCTGAATGCCTTACCTTGGTCAGGTGTCTGCTCAAACATTAAGATTTGAATGAGGCCTTCTCTGAGCACCCTATTTAAAATTGCTACTCCCCTACCCTACCTTTCACACTCATTTCCTTCTCTGCATTTTCCCCCATATGGCTCTCAGTGTCTCCTATACTATATACTCTTTGCTCTGTCCCCCTACCCTGCTAGAATATGAGCTCCTTAAGGACAGGGGCTTTTGTCTCCTCTCCTGCTTGTCCCTCTACCCACAATGGAGCCTAGCCCCCAATAGACACTGAATAAATATCAAATGAATGAATGAATGAATGAATGGAATTAGGAAAAGACCTACAATCCTCAAGAGGCAGCCTGGGTCTGGAAATTGATACCTGGTTTCTAGTACTGGCTTTGACCCTTGTTATGTGGTTTTCGGGCCCTATGTTGTCTGTCTATAGATGATGGGGGAACTCCTGAGGTCCTTTGCTGTGGCAGCATTCTAGAATGATGCTTGGCCATGAGACTGGAGGAGAAGGTAGGGTTGGACAGAACCCCGAGGAGAGAGCCCTCACTCATGCTTTCTCATCCAGGCTTGGGTGGAGTCTTCACTGACCTTGAAATGAAAGGTAAGGTTCTGGTTTGGAGTTGGCAGGGTTCTGGGAGGCTCAGGTAAGAGAGAAATGGGTGAGCGGGTCCAGCCCCACCTGCTGGGTGGGGACAAGTGGAGGCCTGCCCACTAGGCTTGCCTCCTCCTCATGGGGAGTTGGTCCCTGTGAGGGTCTCATGGACAGTACTGCTATTAAAAAAAAAAAAAAAGGAGAGGAGGGATCGGGATGAGGTAAGAACTAAGGAGAAAGGACTGGAGAGGGCCTTCTGTGTGGGTCACCTGGGCCTGCACACAGGTCCTGAGTGAGTCCTGGGAGGTCAAGCCTCGTGCAGACCTCAGGCAGGCCCCAGGGCCCTCACAGCCAGCACCCACTCTAAGAGCAGCAGACCTTTTGGCTGAGAAGAGCCCAGTTCTCCTCCCTTTTCTGGGCCTTGCAACAGCTCCCTGCTTGTTTTCCCCGAAATAAATGGACTGAGCATATTGGGCCGGCAATAACCCCTTGAAATCAGTTGTTATCACAGTTAACAACCAGTTTGGCTTCAGTTCAGGCTGTTAACTATCAAACCACTAAGTGCCGGTAATGATTGATTCTTGGCCAGTTGCAGCTTGAGTGGGCTGTAAAACCCCATTAGCGAGGGCTCTGTGGAGGCAGCAGGGCAAAGATAAACAAGGTGGTGGGTGCTCCAGCCCAGCCTAGCCGAACCACTCTGGGCTCCACTCCCATGGGTCCCTGGCCTGGGCTCCTGCTGGAAGTCAACCCCTTCCCAAAGGCCCAGGAAGCCTCAAGGAGCATATCCCCACCTCCTGTCCACCTCTACACCCCTCCATCCCCCACCCCCAGTCATCTCTCGCCTCTCTGTAAGGCAGGTCTGGCTCTCTGGACAGCTCACCTCTTCTCCCTCCAGCAACCACGGCACACTTCACCTAACACCCTGGAGTACTCGGGCATCCCCAGCCTGGGGGCTTCAGGAGTGGCTTTGGCCTAGCCAGTGACCAGCCTTGGCCCAGCCTGGCCCCACTTTGTGGCCAGGATCCCAGGCAGGGAGAGCCTGACATCCCACCCCCACCCCAGACTCCCTCCTACCCTATGGCTTCCCCCAGGAATTGCTCTCAAACAAATGAAATGTGGGCAATTACTGGGCTGGGGGCTGGACAGGCGGCCGTGCAGATGAAAGCGTTTCCTGGACGGTCTCTTCATTTGCATGGCATCAGAAGCTGCTCAGAAGGTGTGACTTTTCCCACAGTGAGACCCTAGTTCCTTGCACAATAAAGCCAGGCTGCTCACCCAGAATTAATTAAAGGGGGAGGGGAGGGGATGGAGCAGAGGAGGAGGCACTAAGAACTGGGGGAGCAGGAAGAGAGATGTCTAGAGCCCCTCCCACATCCCAGGTGTCTATGCGCCAGAAGACACCTACTCTATCCAGAGCCTCTCGCCCCCATAGCAAGCCAGACAAGGTGGCACGGACAGAGACCAGGGCATCCTCAACCTCTCTACCCCAAGGCCCTCGAGCTCCTGGTCCACCTGGATGGCCTGGCACTGGAACTTGCAGCTTCAACTCCGAGAGGCCCAGGTGGTTAGGAAGCCTTGGGGTGCCCTCCCCCCACCCAACAGAAGTGCCAAGGGACAGAGGCCCAGAGGGAAGAGGCTTCTGGATTGGGCCAATGACTGGACTGTGGGACCAGTCCAAGGGCACTGTCAAAGAAGGCAGCAGAAACAGCCAGAATGGGAGGCCTCAGTTATGAAGACTGGGTGAGCTCTGCCCTCAGGAGACCTGCTGCCTCTGGGCTTGGACTCTCCCTCGATGTGGCATGATGCCCATCTCACAAGTCCACACACACACACACACACACACGCACACACACACACCTCTCCGCCCACTGCAGGCCAGCCCCCGTGTCCGCACCATGACCTGCTCTGCCACTGCCATGGCACGGCCTGGTCCTCCTCCTTCCACAGCTGTCTTCCCTCTCAGGCCAGTCCTCCTGACCTATGAGCTGCTGCCCGGTCCTCCAGGCCAGAGTCTGCATCCTGCTCTCCCCCCACGAATTTTCCCCTCCGGTCCGGCCCAGTTCCTCTCCCCCTAGGCCCCATCTCTCCAGGGTCTGCGCTCCTCCCACGACCGTGGTCTCTGGGCCCTTTGGCAGCACCTGAGCTCAGCACCTTCTGGTCTCAGCTCTCAAACCAGAATCCTCAAAAGTCAACACTTGCTCCACGTTGTGACTGTCAACACCAGTCTTGGTGGTCTCCCCTCCAACGTACCCTTCACCTTGGGCCCTGGCAACTGTTCTTTTCTTTCATTCTCTGGAGCCTGCTCCTCAGAAAGAGCCAGCTCTGGCATCTCCAACCTGTCTCCCACACAGACCTAGGCACACACACAGAGGCACTTTTTAACAACTCACGGAATCCATGAACGCAGTTCTGGTACTAGCAGAGCCATCATTTCTGCCCCAGAGGTGGCGGGGGAAGTGATGGTAGTGACTCCTGTTAAGAGCTAGGAGGTCCATGTACGAGAGCTCCCAGGACCAGCTAAGCAAGTGCCTCTTCTTGCCCCTTTCCCTGCTTCTGTCCTATCCGGAGAGCACCTCTGTGACAATGATGCGGGCGCGGGACCTAAGTCAGGCTGGAAGGAAGCTACAGTCAGAACTGGGGCCTGATTTGCCTCATCTCTCATCTGCCAGGGCAGCTGGGGGAGGGGGTGGAAGCTGACCACTGGCAGGACTTACTCTCCAACACACGTTTTTAATACCCAAGTTAAATAAATATTCCAGTCATTTAATAACAACTAACACACATCCACCCCACCTCCCCACTGACACCCACCCTTAAAAGACCTGCCCTAGGTCCCCACCCTCCCCTCCCTCCCCACACCTAAGGGGTGAGGTAGAGTCACTGGCCGCCTGGCCAGCTTGTCCTACAGGTGCTGGGGTTCAGGAGCACCTCTGCTGGGCTAGAAAAGCCCCCCCACTCTGGGTGAACCCCCCCCAGAATCCCAGTCTAGGCCGCTGCCCGGGCCTTCCTGAAAGTTAAGAAGACAGACACCACAGCCAAGTGGAATACAAAAATAGAGCCTCTCTTTTGTTTAAAAAAAACAAAACAAAACAAAACAAAACAACAACAAAAAGCCCAACAGCAAACAATTATCAACAGCTAGCACCCGGGGCTCCCCCAGCTCCTCCCCAGCCTTCAGCAGCGCAGACCTCGCTGGAGGTTCTCTGTGCTCGCGCAAGATGAGCCGCTCCGCGCCGGCGGCGGGGAGGGGCCGGCGGCGCCTACCGGGGCTCGGGGGCCCAAGTCCTCTGGCTGCCGCGCAGGCTGCGCGTGAACGGCGGGTAGTTGAGGAACTCGAAGCGCAGGCTCTGCTCCGTGGTGTGGTGGCCTCGGGGCAGCCGCTTCATGAAGTGGACCTCGCGCTGGTGCTGCCGCGTCTTGGAGCCCTTGCGCGGCCGGCCCTTGCGGGTGAAGGCCATGTACCAGCCTTCGTACTTGGCGTTCTGCAGGGCCGTGTAGTTGTTCTCCAGCACGATCTCCGTGAAGACACAATCCTTGCCCTTGCCGTTGCTCTGCAGGTGGGGGGTGGGGAGGGGGCAGACGCGGCGTTACTGGGCTCTGGCCGGAGCTCCCCCCCAGCAGAGGCAGAGGGCAGGCGGCCCCAGACAGCAGGTGGGCACCCCAGCAGATGGCAGGGTGGGCACGAGCTGCAGCCCCACCCCCGCCCGGGCACCCGCTCTCTAATCCCTCACAAGCCGCAGCCCACCCGGCAACTTCCTGTCCTCCTGGGCAGCAGTGACACATGGTTGTCTCCGGAGGGGCTGGGCCCCAACACAGAGGGGCAGAGAGGGGGCCCAGACCCTGCCTGCCCTGGCCTCCTGCCCACCAGTCTGGCCGAGCTGCTGGCACCAGTTTCCCCAGCTGCCCCCCCTCAGCCCCTCAGGACCCCAGGGGCCCCAGGGCAGCCACCCCATGGGGGCGGGGAGACCTGCGGGGAGACTCGGAGCCCCAATCCCCAGAAGCCCAGGAAGCAGGGAACTCGAGGCTGGAGAAGAGCCGTGACTAATGGGGCCATTTCAGAGCTAGGCCGAGGGGCTGGGCCTGCGGCTTACTGAACATTCCAAATGCTGGTACCATGTAATTGGACATAATAGCAAAGCAATTTGGCGATTTGTTAAAAAGATATATGGAATTTACCAACCCCCCCGCCAGCCCCTACCCTAGCCTTCCTTCTTCCTCCTTTGCCTTTATAGCTTTTCATCTCTCAAGCGGTTTCCTTCTCTCTCACCTCCCCCCACCCCAATCATTAGGTAACCCCAAGGTGGCCCTGGGTCTCTCTGCCCACCTTGTTGGGATCTGGCTCTGCCAGCCCAGCTACTCCCCAGGCCCTGGGGGGCCCTCCCTTCCTTCTGGGGCCTCACCTTGGCAATCAGCTTCCCCTTCTTATTCATGCAGATGTAGAGGCCTGTCTCAGCTCCTCGGACTCGAACCCGGCTGCCAAAGGTATCTGTCTCCACAATGAGCTTTGCTGTCAGGGAAGGTGGGGGGATGGTTATTGGAAGCTCCCTGACCCCCACTGTACCACATCGTCACCCCAGCTGACCCACAGACCTGTCACATCCCCCCAGCAACTGCTCCAAGAGCAGGTACCCAAGATGTGGGCTCCGGCCCCAGCCCAGCTGCCAATATGCTGTGCAACTTTGCGAAAGATCAAGTCTCCTTTCTGGGCCCCAGGCCCCTCACTTGGATTTACATAAGGGAGTGGATAAGATCATGGAGTACAAACGGTTCTGCAGAGAGATCTTGGGGCCATCAAACTGAAAAGACTCTCTTTTAGAACCAGATAGTATTGACTTTTATGTCAAGGCTTCATGACTAGAGCTCCACTCTACTCAAAGATCTCGGGGGATCCTTCAAAGTCAAAATATTATGTGTCCATGCCTCACATATCACTACGAACTTCTGGGGGTACAACAGTGACATCAGCTGGGAGGCCAAACATTAAAGCATCTCTCCTGTTTCTGGCCCCTCAGGTTCTAACTCACAGCCTTCACGACCCCCTCACCCCACCCCTGCTCTGCTGAGAAGATGACCGCTCTCCCTACACACACACGGCCCATACATAGCCAGCTGCTCTCCCAGAACCTCAGACTCCAGCTGGGAGGATTCTGCTCTTCTCCACGCTTCCCAGTCACCACTGTCCCCAGCCCCAGTGTCCAGAAATCAATGACTCAAATAGTCTTTTCTCTTTCAACCTCCATCACAGCTGGGCTTCTCACCCCAGTGACCAAACACTTACTGCGGGTGAGGAGGGGAGAAAAGCAGGCATGCTTGCCTCTCCGTCTGGAAAGTCCTGAGACAGGGAGCTGAATTCTGTGCCTTCTTCCCCTGCCCCCTCCCCTTAGACAGCCAACTTGCCACAGAAGTCCTGGTCCCTGTCTACTCTTTGTGTAACTCCTCCCTTTGAGGCTGTCCCCAAGAAGGGAATGAGGGCTGACTTAGCTGCTGGGGATAGGACAGAAGAGGCTGGGTCTCCTATCCTCTCTACTGCGGAGCCCAGAATTTTCCCTGCTTGAGAAGGCAGTTCCGGGACTCCCAGAGCTGCCTCCCAGCCTGCCCTAACAAGGCAGCACCTTTTTTGTCCTCAAAACTAAACTGACTAGAGGTCAGTGAGGCAGCCCTCATTGCCCAGCCTGTGACTACCCCACCCCTGCGCATAAGCACAGAGCGGGGACCCAGTGCCCAACTCCCCAGTCTGGCTCCAAGTCAGCCAGGGAAATGCAGCTGTCACCTCCCCTCCCACCCACCTCCTCTTGGACCCAGCCGGTCTGCTCATCCCTCTCCTGATCTGCCTTCCAGAGCAAGGAGTGGCTGCTGTTAAGGGCCAGGAAGGACACTGGCTGGAGAAGGGGCAAGAGGACTCTGGCCAAATGGGGCAGACAGGGATGGAACAATCCCTCGGTTCCTTCCTGGGACCCATAAGGAAGCAACTAGGACCTCTCTGCTATTCTCCCCCAGACTCATACCGTGCTGGCTATACACCCTAAGCCTCTCTGCGCTTGGGCCCTCCAGTCCCCACCCCTGCCTGGCAGGCAGGGACCAGGGAACCTGGAAAGCTTCCTACATTTGTAAGGACAGAAGTGGGCATGAGACTTCTGATGTCTGAAGATGAGTTCACCCACGGCCAGCTTAGCCTCTTCTTCCGTCCCCAAAACCCAAGGATGCTGGACCATTTGCTCCAGTGGAGCAAACCCAGGAGGAGCTAAGCATTCGTTCCCTTTCCTTGGAAGCTGAGAGGAGAAGCAAGCAGCCAGTTCGGAGGGACAGAGGGACAAAGGGACGGCAGGCTGGCCCTGCCAGCGCAGCGGGGGAGCTCGGCCACCGGGCAGGCCGCCCCCCACCCCCACCACGGAGAGCCCCCACTCCCCTTCCTGGATGGATCTGGGGAGCTGGGGCTGCAAGTTTACAGCGGCTTTCCCGACCGGGCTTTTGGAAAGCTTAACATTTTCAAACCTATTCTTCCACCCCAGTGACAGATTTATCCCGGGAAAATTATGTCTCCTTCTCCAGCTTTGAAGGGAAGTCAGCTACGTCGATGCAGAAAAAATGCAGTGAGACATACTCGATCCCCCAAACTGGCTCGAGAAGAGGAGAAAGTATTCAGGAAATGTTAAAAAAGGTGAAAGTAAGAAGAGTTTTAATCGCTCTGCCAGACGCGGGGGTCTCTCCAGAGATTCATAGAGAACAATCTTGAACCTCTTTTTTAACATTTACAGACTTGCAACTCCTTTCAAACTCCACATCTGAAAAAAGGCTCGTTCTTTTTCTGTTTTATATCATTCTTCATTTTTCTTCTTAGCTCTTAAAATGCCTCACCTTTTTATTACATTTTAATAGAGTCTTCCCCTCTCCTTTCATGCTTGTTTAACTTGGTCATTATTTAAAGGTTTTTAAACTCACAATAATCGCTCTCTAAAAACAACACCAGCCGCCCAGAGGGCTTGCTTTTCTCTTGGTACATCCAGCACTCTAGAAATTGGCCTTGTTTCAAGGCAGGAATATTGAATGTTTTAGAAATCAATCAGTCCTCAGTCTCTCTGACCCGCAGTAGCTCCCTGGACTCACCATCCCACGGACAGCCAGGAGCCCAGCTCTGACCACCACCTGGGTTCCTGGGTCAGTGGAGTGGAGACGGCCCCTTCCCAAGCCTAGTCCCCATGTGCCATTGGCCCTTCTGATCAAAATATTTAAAGGTTCATGGCATACCCCCTCCAAGTTGTAAGTTTTGGGGGGGTTTTGCTCCCTTCTCTTTCCCAACTCTCTCCTTTTGTGGGCCCTGGCGACATATCCTCTTTCAAGAGCTTCCCTTAAACCTGAGGCCCCCTCCCGCTGAACCCTCTGCCTCCACCTGCAGCTGGGGAGGGGTGTGTGAATGGGGGAGGTGGAAAGGGAGACTCCTGGATTCATTCATCTGCTGGGCAGGGAAGGGGCACCTGTGGGCCAAGTACTCCCCGAGGTCCCTTCGCTGGCCCTCTTTTCTCCAGCTGACCCCAAGATGCTTTTTTTTTTTTTTTTTTTGGCCTTAACTTCTTCCCTTCTGAGCTGGGGAGCCTACAAGCCTCCTGCCGGTGCAGATGGGGCTGGCAGGTCCAGTCACAGCAGGCCAGCCAGGGAAAGGGGGGGTATGTCTACAAGCTACCTTTACCCTGCCCAGTGCCGGTGGCCTTACCGAAGGGGTCCCCGTCCTCTGCCATGGCGTTGATGCGCTTGTTGGCCAGGACCTGCACGTGCTTCCCGCTGGTGCGGCTGTAGAGCTGGTAGGTCCGGATAAGGCGGCGGCTGAGCTGATCCGTCACCAGGCTCTGCTCCCTCACATGCTGTGTAAAATTAGGTGAGGACTGAACAGTTACCTTTAGGAAATTGAAAAATACACAACACGCCATTATAATGCTACTCTGCCCAGGGGCCCAAGTGGCCCCCATCGCCCTGCACGCCCCTCCACTGCCCCAGGCAGCTGGCAGGGGCTGGGGGATCCCCCCAACATGCCAGCTCAGGCCACGGACACCCCACCCAGGAAAATAGGGCAGCCTCAGCCTAACATCGACGAGCCCGGAACGATCTGGACCTACCTGTTGGGAAACACCCTGGGACTCCTGGCCAGCTCCGCACAGGGAAGCAAGCTCCCTGCCCAGCGCAGCCCCCCTCACCCCGCCCCCCCCCCACCCCGCCTTCCTAGAAAAGCAGGGCTCTTGTAAGTAGGGAGGCAGCGCTGCCCGACCCCTGACATTTATAAAGACAAATTTACGGAGCAAATGTTGAGAGCGCAGAGAGCCTAGGCACCTGATCTTTCGGCCAGACCCGCCACAAGTGTCCCCAGAGAGCCGCGGAAGAGTCCCTGCGGCAGTCACCGGGACTTCTGACAACGAACGCTCCCGGGTCCCAGCTCCCCCCTTACTCGGCAGCCAGGTGTGGCTGGCCCTAGAGTTCCCCCCATCCACCCCAACTTGGCTAGAATGCACCGGAGACGGCGCTGGACTCCGAAACCTTGCGTTCGAGTCTCACTGCACACTAGCTGTGTGACCTGAGGCAGGGCGCTCCCTCTCTGTTCCCTAGCTCCCTCCTCGGGGAAGTTCGGGGCTGGGTTTCTAAGGTTCCTTCCAGCCCTGCAGCGCTGGCCGCAGGCTCCGTCCAAGGGCCCCTGCCCGAACTTGCCAATCGGCGGCCCCCGCCGGCCCGCCCGGGCCCCGCCGCCGCGCAGTGCGCCTTACCTGGGCTTGGAGGCAGAGAACCAGCAAGTGCAACAGCCTGTGGGAGACAAAAGCGGGCGGGAGAGAGAGAGGGCGCGGGGTGAGCGGAGAGGGCGCGGCGGCGCGGGCCGGGCGGGGACGCGGGGGCGGCGGCCGTACTCACAGGCAGCTCAGCGCCGAGCGGGGGCTGCCCATGGCGCGCGGCCCGGGGGAGCACCGAGAGCCCCGGCGGGATCACGCCGGCCCGCGGGCGGCCGCGAGGGACGAGCCGAGGGCGGCGGCGGCCGACCAAGGCTGGGGCGCGGGAGGCGGGCGGCGGTCCGGCCGCGGCTCTGCGGGTCCCGTGGAATGTCGAGCTCGCCGCGCCACGCCGTGCCGCGCCGCGCCGAGTCGCTCTGCCGCCGCTGCCGGAGCCGGTGGCCGCTGGCTGCTCAGGAGCCGGAGCGGGCGGGAGGGTAACGGGCCGGCAGGGTGGGTGGGTAGGTGGGAAGGGAGGGGGAGGGGTGAGGGCGGGGGGCGCCGCACCGGGCGCGAGGGGGGAGCGCGGGGCGGGCGGCCGGAGCCCGCAGCCCCCGGCTGGGAGCTGGGGCCCGGACGCAGCCCGGGGCGGGGGCGGGGCGGACCGGGGCGGGGCGGCCGGCGGGTCTGGGATTGGGGGTCTGGGCTAGGGGAGGGGTCTGGGGACCGCGGGAGGGGCGGGGGCGACCGGCGGGGGGCGCCTCCCCCCATCCCGGGCCTGACCCCCTCGCGCGCCCTGGGGGTCTGGACCCGTGGGGATGGGGGACGCCTCGGGCTAGGGTTTCCCGGACCGCGGGGTGCGCCGGGGCGGGAAAGTGCCGGGTCTCCACGGTGAGCCCCGTTGGCTTTACGCCTCAGTCTAGGCGGCAGGTCTCCGAGCCACCTACTGTGTGCTTCGGCCACGTGTGCCCCCTGGAAGTGGCCTCTGACGTGGGAGTGAATGGCTGTGCGCTTGGCTCTCGGGTAGTGCGTGCGTGTGCGGCGGCGACCCGACCTCCCCACCAGCTTTCTGCTGAGTAACCCTTCCTGCCGGTTTCTGGTCTCTTCTGTCTTGTCCGGTCTCCAAGAAGACCCTGAGAGCGAGAAGAGTCCCCTCCCCCATTATCACCATCACCCCTGCCTCCGTCCCACATACACTAGCCTGAAGTAGCCACCTATGTGGGAGAGGAGCCCAGAGATCCCTGGAAGGATCCATAGTTGCTGCTGCTCTCCCAGAGCCGCAGGAGAAGGGGGGCAAAAATAACTTCTGTCCCCAGCTTTTCCTGGGGAAGAGACTTAGATCCAGGCCGCCTAGCCTTTCCCTCTCAAGGTCTCATTATTTGTGCACTTAGGCATTTACATACCTACCGTGTACTAGACATGGACTAGTGTTTTGTGTCAAATGTGAGGGGCTCGGTGCAGGGAGAGGGGAACCCAAAGGAGGTAGGGACTTGTCTAAGCTTCTCCCAGCCCCTTATTGCTTCCCCCAAGGGGCTTCTGGAACCCCTGAGCCATGGTGCTTCCTTAGGAGCAGCTTGGGTGGGCAGAGATGCCCTAGGACAGATACTTCTGAGGAGCAGGTGGAACCACTGATGCCCTATGCAGCTGCTGCATCCACCTATGACCTCCCCTGCCCCACTGCCCCCACCTTATGTCCTTGGGGTTGGACTGGAGGGGTTGGGGTGGTGCCAGGAAGCCATTAGGCCAGAAGCAGTATGCAGCACAGCCAAGTTCTACATACCTCCCCTTTCTCTGTGCCCCACCTGTCCCTGTGCCCCACCTTTTCCCACTTCCCAGCCATAATAACACTGAGCAATGCATAGATAGGAAAACAGAGTACTTGTCCCAAGACCTCATCCTCCCTCAGAGAAGGAGACTCCTTGAGCCTACGTGTTACCCACCTCCAGGAGTCTGCTCACTCTGCCAGTTCTTGCACACACAGACCTCCAGACAAGGATCATGTCTTTTAGACCAGAACTTGCAGCTCATGGCACAGAGCTGGGCAAGGTTGTTCTGCAGTTGGTATTTGATGAATAAATAATGAAGAAACTGGCCGAGCATTTAGACCTCAGCTCATGAGTGGCTTCCCCAGGAAGACTTGCTTTTCTCTCCCCACTACCCGCCCCCCCCCCAACAGATTATAATCACCACTATTTATTGAGCACTTGTATTTGCTAAAGGCTGGACTGGCACTGTCTCCTCTCAACTAAGAGGTGAGCCCATTAGAAGGGAGACAGGTGACAGCCCAAACCAGCCCTTTTCCTTACTATGCTCTTCTGCCTTAGAGCCCTGCAGGCCACTTGCTGAGTGTCTACCTCCCCAGATGCACTGCTTCAAACAGGCGGGATGCTCACCATTTTAACTTCATGCCCTGCACACAGTAGGCCCTTGAAAATGGGGTGTGTGTGTGTGCGTGCGCACACGCATGAATGAACAAGTGAATGGAGAGATGGAGAGCAGAGGGTGGGAAGGGCCTTCTCCCTACCAGGGACCCAGCCCTCTGAAAATAGTCTGATGAGAACAACATGGAGCAGCACTCAGGCAGGGGTCATGGCAGTCCAGCCCACCCTTAGTGTGCATAGTCTTGGAGCCACAACCAGAGTCACTCTGGGCACCTGCCCTTCTCTGGATAGAGGCCAGAGTATCTGACTCAGGATCCAACTCTGGTTCTGGAGCCCCCAGAAGGTTCTGAAGGCCTTGAGCTGAACTTCAATGATCTTAGCTCACTCTCCTCCCTCCCCCAGAGAAGATGAGCATCCTAGGACCTTAAAGTGGGAGGTCAAGGTTTTAGTACTACACTTTAACCTCTATCAAGGGGCCTCTCTATAGGAAAGAATTCCTTTGCATTTGGACAACTTTCTCCCAAACTAGAACGCTCATCAGTTTGGGAGATTCTTCGCATCCCCCAAAAGTCTATGGCTTGGGGCAGGGGTGGGAAGGGGAGCAGATGGGGACACCCTCACATTGGGTGCCAGGTACTGCTCCATCAGCCCTTTGAGTGACAGATGCAAATATTCTGCCGGGGCCCCAGCAGGCTGCTCTGTCCCTCCCTCACTCGCTTGCTCGCTTCCCGGCCAGCTCGCTCCTTCCTTTATCTTATCAAAGCCCCGTAATTACAATTGCTATTTTGTTTCCTCGAATCTGCAATCAGAGCTCCTTGGCCCTGATGAGGGAGCGCCTGTCAACCTGATCGCTGAGTGACAGCCGGGCCACCTTTCCTGGCCGCCCCCACACTCCGCAAACACAAACATACACACACACACACACACACACACACACACACCCTCGCCTCCTGCAAACACAAACACACACTCCTTGCCAACACAAACAGCCCCTCTCCGCAAACACGCCCTCGCGGGGACCCAAACACACACCTTCAGCCTCTTTCCAAACGCATCCCTCGCCCCAGGCCCACCCTGGGCCCCTCAAATCCACACCAGCCGGCGCGGGCTGCCTGGATTGAAGTTTGCTCCTACTCGCGCCTCCTGCGCCCGGCGTTCAAAGCGCCGCGGACTCTCCACCGACTGTTCAAATGCAAATCGCGGAGACTGCGTTAAGCACTTCGGACCCCGCCAGGGAGTCGTCTCCCCTCGCACCCTAAATAACAAGGCTGCCCATCCTCCAGTGGTCTGCAAACCGCGGATGTACGCCTTCATCCCTCGGCGCTCCGAGGCCAAAGTGAATTGGCAGTGCTCCTACTGTGCGCTGAGCTGGCAGAAGGGGCATCGAGGAGAGGCGGGAGCGGGGAGGGAGAAAAAACAATCCCCAACTCTGTCCGCGGGGCGCCCTTTTGGGCCAGGAAACTCCTGGAAGAAGGGGAAAGGTGTGGATTGGGTCCCCACTGCGGGCAGGAGCGTGCTAGGCGCCGGCCTGGGCTGCACGGAGACCCACGCAGGAAACAGTCAAGGCTTACAATGAGCGCTCACTAGCTTCGCAGGGGGTAAATATCGGGACGGGGCCACGCGCAGGGGGTAGAGGGGTTGACTGGGGAGGCTTCCCCCAGAGATGACTTCTCTGCTCTCAGCCGGTCTCCTGAGTCTCCAACCAAGCACATGCTGAGGACTCTGGAGGTTATAGGCGAGAGGAGGAAGGGAAGGGCTCTAACAGGACCTTTTCTAGCAAATCAGTCAAAGAACGAGTGAAGTCAGCCTCAGTGACTTACTCCTCGCTTTCTGCCTAAACTTAGGCGGCCCAAACCACTCACCTAGCCCCCTGCGAGGCGGCGTGGGGAGCCGCACGGCCACAGGTGGTTTCAACCTCGCCCACCAGAGGGCGCCAGCTGCATTCCCCCTCCCTCACGACCACAGAAAGGTGAATGGTCTCGAGCCTGACTTCCCCCACCACGCTACGCAGGTTCCTGATGGAAGCACCTCAGTCGTCCTGGAGAGGAGAAAGGGGCCTACGACCCTGACCACTGCAACCCAGAGAGAAATCATCTTCTTTTATCCTTAACTTGAAGAAAAAGGGAGGTTAGAGCTTGAACCTCAGCTTCTCACCAGGAGGGGTGGGGAAACCTACTCCAAGGATGTGTTGAAGCAGGGATGCTTTTCTGTGTTGTGGGACACTCTCTCCAAAGTTTACCTTACCTGCCCCAATACCAGCCCCTTCGGGTTATCTAGAGATCCCTCCCACTTGTTCACTCATTTGCCCAGCAGCCAGTGTGGGAGGGAGTCGGCCTGGCCCCACCATCCCACCAGGTACTGTACTCTGTCCATCCTCAGCATGTCTGGCCCCAGGCTGTCTCAGGAGTTAACCGTTTGTTTGTTTGTTTGTTTGTTTGTTTGTTTGTTTGTGGGACATTGAAATACTGCCCCCCTCCCACATCAACACAGCTGCTGAACTGCTGACCTCAGAGTTGGTCACATACACACTAATGCTCACACCAGGTACTTCCCTTTCTCTTCCTGGCATAGCAGCACCCACACCCCAGAACACCTGATTACAGGCACCAGAGATTCCCCACACCAGGCGGTGTGCTGGGGGTCAGGAACCCCTTAGCCCAGGAGGTTGAATCCCAGGGGACCCTCTCTGCCCCCATATGCCAGGCCACCCGGATTCTGGTTTCCCTGTCACCCAATCTGGCCAGTCCCCTCCATCTGGCCCCTGGAATCAGGTTTCTAAGGGCCCAGACCAGCTCAGAGACAGCCTGCAAGACTGGAAGGAGGAGCAAAGACTAGCCTCTGCCTTTCCCCTCACAGGCCCTCTCAGGGCCTGAGCCCCCTCATGGGGCTAGGGATGCACATTCCTTGGACTGCTTAAGCCCCTTTATCTGCCCCCTGCCCATCAGCCTGAGTGCTGACAGAGGCCCAGGCCCCTTGTTTGGATGCTGATAACCTCCTGGGATGGCCCTCCCCCACCTGTAGGGACTGAGAATGGGCTTGGTGTTGGGAGGTCCTCTTTTAGTAAGGCAGTTGGGGCCCAGGCCTTGCCTGGCCCCTGGGGTCCTAGGGATAGCAGGATCCCACATTTCCTCACCCTCCCCAGGCCCAAGGCCACCCTCGGTGCTGCCACAGTGCCACCTCGTGGCCCCTAGGGGAATGCCAACCCAGCAGGTAAAGAAGCCACACAAATGAGTTGCAAAAAAACCTCCACATCACTTTATTACAGCCTTTATCCAAAAATGTAAAAAGTATTAAAAATGTGTAGTCCTGAGCTTCAGATGCTGACCTCCAATCTCACAGGCAAGTGGGGAGAGAGGGTCAGGAGTGAAGTTCAGAGTTCCTCCCACTCCTGGAGAAAAGGGAAGCCCCAGATATGGCATAAGATTAGAGAAACACCAGGGCCCTTATGAAGAATAGGACCACCCTCTCTCCAAGCACCAGCCCAAGACCCCACCCACCCACCCATCCATCCCTCCTCTTCAACGGAGAAGACACATTTAAATTTCTTGAAACTTGTACAGGAACATAGTGCATGGCACACGTAGCAGGCAGCTAGCTGACCTGAGGGAGAGCAAACAAGGGGTCAGCATCAAGGCCGTGTTCACGTGCTCCTCCTGCCCCATCCCAGACCTTGCTGGACACCCCTCTCCCCACTCACCAAGGCTAGGGCCTGCCCCTCTGCTTCTTGGCAGGTAGGATGGGGCACAACTCAGCTTCCTCCTCCTCACTCCCTTCTTCACTCTCTTCTTCCTCAGAAACGTCATTGCTTATAGTAACTGGTGGATACATAAGCAGTAAAAGAGGAGGAGGTTAAAGCCAGACCCCCTTCATACCACATGTCATTTATTCATGCCCTGTGGTGCCAGGGATCCTGATCTCCCAGAGCTTATGGTCTAGGTGGGAAGAACCTCAGATACTAAATGAGAGATGACAAAGAGCCAAAGAAGACCACGTTAGTGCAGGTGGAGAAGCTGAGACAGGTTTCATGCAGGAGGTAGGCTTAAGTAGGACAAAAAGTGGAGGATACATCACACATAGTCTGTATGGAAGCTCCACTAGGAGATAAAGATAGGATGGGGCAGGAGTGTAGAGGGCGGCGATGGGAAGAGAAACTCGATGGCAGAACCCACTAGACAAAGGAGAAGACTCTCACCAATCTGGTGCCTCCCAGTGATGCGCACGGGGCCAGAACCTGACTTCAGGCGGAAGGTTACAGGTGGCTGGAGCTGGAAGTCATCCAAACTGAGCTGGAAGAAAGACAAGGATGAAGGCCTGGCCCATCCCATCTTGTGTCCTTGGGTCCTCAATTCCTAACAACCACCACTATCACTACCACCACCACCAGCACCGCCACCACCACCTCAACATATGCTTGAGAACTCACCATGGGTTGGCAGGACAACTTGAGATTGGCCACAGGGACTGCAATCTCCTGATGGTCATGATTCCTGGCCACGACTTCTACCACATTACACTCATCTTTGGCCCCCTCGGTGAGGCAGAGCTGGGAAGAGTACACAGAACCCTGGGGTCTCCCCAAGCAAGGATTGACACCACAATCCTTGTGGAGGCATCGACCCTATAATTTGCCCCACCCCAGTGGTCCCTGAATCACTCAGCCAGGAAAGCTGCCCATGTGGGAGTTAGGCAGAGGAAGGAAGTCCCAGTAAAGGGATTGGGGGCGGGGGGAGGGGGGGCGGTTGGAAGCCCTCCGAGTTGCCTGCTCAGGTCCAGCGATTCACCACCACCACCTTTCCCCGCCCCTCACCATGGTCAACGCCAGCACATGCTCCGATTCATCCTCTTCCTCTACCTTGAAGGTGAAAGAGCGGGTGTGGCCAGAGAGCTCACAGCCTGGAAGAGGGAACAGTGTGAACGTGCCTGAGTGTGCGTGGGGGGCGTTCCACCAAACCTCTGTCACGTGCAGCCATGGTGTGACCGGCCATTTACGCACCCTTCTCAGGAACACCAGGGGCGCTCTGTCCTGGGCTCCGCCCGGCACATCTGGGACAGCGGTCGCGCCACCCCCTCCCGCTTCGTCTGCCGCGCACGGGGCCCCCTCCGCCTCAACCCACGTCGTGTACTCATCTGGATTCCTGTTCTGCCCCTGACCGCCCTAGCACCACCCTCATCCCCTCCTTTCCTCAATACCGAAGAAAAAACTGTCCATAGTGACCGGAGCCGGGACCCGCAGACCCCCGACCCCCCCGGCCCGGACTCGGCTCTCCTGACTCAGGAACGCTAAAGCGGCGGCGGCGCCGGCGGCCATGCTGCTAGGGCCGTCTGGAAGCTCCGCCCCCCGACACGTATAAAGCGAGGGACTCGCAGCGTGTTCCGGTCCCGCCCATTAAAGGAGCCGCTGGCGCTTGAGAGAGGAGGGACGAGGCGCGACCGGACCTAGGGCTTTCTCCCCCGGGGGCCGGTGGCCTCTGGTCAAACCTGTGTGTCGGGACTGCATGGAAGGGTCAGAGAAGCATGGATTTCTTAATGTTAATGTCCTTCTGCACTTCCATGACCACGTCTCTCTGAGGGCGGCTCCTGCCTCCATTTTCTCTAGCTCCTCGCACCCTCTGCTGTCTCCACTCCCCCAATCCAGGGCAAGTTTTCGTCAAAGGGAGAATAGATACAAAAACAGAAACCTTTCCAATTCCCCTAGTAAAGGCGAGTTTCAAGGCAGCGTTTTCCTCATAAAAGCAAAGGAAATACTCTACTTGCCTTGCCTTTCCTCCAAGAGAGCCGAGGCTCCTGAAGGAAGACTTTTTGCCCATGGGTTTATTTTCTACTGGAACCATGGAACCACTCGGCCCTCTTTCCAATATACGTCTGTGCTTCCTGCTCTTAACGACCAGAGAAGTTCACTATCTAGAAGGCTTCTCTTTATTGAGCTTAATATGCTGGCTGGAGGCCGGCGCTTGCTAGGAAAGGATGTTAGCTTCAATGTGCAGCTAGCGGCTACTTCTGGCAAACGTACTTTGAAGCCTATAATTGCAGCCCAGAACACCCTTCTACCTTAAGAGTAGTATGTCCCATAATTTGGGCAACTCCCCCACCCCCACCTCTCACCTTTTGACCAATCAGGCAAAGTGTGTTCCTTATCCTACTAGATGGGAGGGAACGCATTCAAACTAGCGGCCCTAACTCCCACCCAGGATATAACTGCGGGAGGAGGGTGGCTTGGCCAAGAACTAGTCTTCCTTTTTTACCTTGCCATGAAGAAAATCTGGAAGGAAGTCTTTTACTGGAGACGGGAATAGGAAGGTGCATCCCCCAACGTGAACGGCTATGGAAGATGCTTGTGAGACATGAAAGGCATGAGAAAAGGTACAGAGCAGAAACAGGAAGTAGGTTTACACAGTACACCACCACACACATTCACTTCAAGTTTTATTTTGCCTCTTGCATGGTCTTCAGATAGTTTTACAGTTCGTTTTCTACAGGAACTGAGCTGTGATCTGAACAATCAATGAAATGTCATTCCAACCTTAATAAATATTCATAACCATAGAAGAGAGCATAGCACTTTACCATCCTAGAATGATGAAGGTACAGGCCTGGACATCTGTTTCATGGTTAGCATCTGTGACCAGACCAGCCAAAATGATTATTATAAGCCAAGATAAAACCACAAGCAAACTTACTAAAAATCCTGATTCCATAGATTGACACTGAAATCCTCCAAATAAATGCTAGAATTGTCCACTAGAGTACAAAATGTACTTAAAGAGAAAACCAAGTGACCTTAAACTGTTTTATACAGCATCTTGTAGAGCTCTTCCCTTCCCCTTAGCCTTCTTAGGTCTTCTATCAGTTAAAGGTTTCTACCCTGAAGATAAAGAGGCCTCCTTCCTCCTCTCCATTCATCTTACCAACTCAGTGCCCACTCACAGGCCCTGGTTGAAAGTCACTAGGTACCACTAGGCACAATGCTTTAAGATTCAAAGCCCAAACTGATGGAATTTCTTCCTGAAGGAAGATGCCTTTTCCTTGCCCCTCCCACCTCAGCTCAAAGTAAAACAGCTGATAACAAAACTGCAGGGAAGCAAGATAACAAAATACTGTTAGGAATCCATGATGAAAAAAATGAATCCTGCAGAGATTACCTGTTAATAACCTCATGCTCAGAACCCCTAAAAACACCAAATCTAAATTAAAATACATGAAGCTTTCAGAATCTGGTTAAAGGAAAAAGAAAAGGGTAACCTTAAGTCATTGGTTAAAGTGTGCTCATTTTTTAAAAAAAATTAGATACAAACATGCAATTAAAGACTCTGATTTAATAAAACCAGTTGTAACAGATCTTGAAATTAAAGGACAACTGATCTCCGGGCAAATGGGACCAGTAAGTCCCTGAACCCCACTTGATGTCAAAACTAACATTTCACATGCTGACCTGCATTGAGGTTAATTTCCAGAAGTGACTGCACTTTGCAAGACTGAGTCCCATGAAATTAGACTCTCATACCCAAAGTGGTCATGGCCTAGCCCTAGGTGGGAGGCACTTTAAAAACAATAAAACTTCTTTAAAAAAAAAAAAAAAAGACAAAAGTAAAGAAAATCCATCTTCCACTGATTTACATTATTCAAAGTGCCATCCTGAACCACACACCCTTTCATTTTCAAAAGGAAAAAAATTACAAAAACAGTGAACACAAAGGATACTCAGGTTACAGCTAGTTTATATACAAAAAAATTTACAAGTCTGCCATTTTTAGGCTTTTGCCACAAACAAATGCACATTTGTCCCTACAAAGCACAACATGCCTGAACCAATGGTCACTACAAGAGACAACTGGCCATGGCTTTACAAAGAGCAGAAAAACTGCCCCAAATTAAAATCATTTACTCAGCTTAAACTATGCCACAACCATCCCACTTGGAATCTCTACCCTGAAGCCTCTGAAACCCACTAAATCTTTCTCATCTCTGCCATGTCTCCAAAGAATGAAAGACATTTTTCATCCAATCAATCAAGGAGGATGACAAATGATTCTAATTACTCTTAGGTGAGAAATGCAACCACGCTGGATGCAGAACACAGTGCTGACTACATTTATTGAAGACCCCCTCCCTACAAGCCCATGTAAGAGGTCTTGGCACCTAACACAAGCCCCACAAAGGAGGCCCACATCTGTTTCAGACAGGATTTGCATCAATACAACCTTCCAACCAGTGAGTAATCTCAAAGTGTGATGGGTGAGTTTTACATAGTCTTCGTTTCCAATCCAAATTGGCTGATTAATTTTGCCATTCCAGAGGCTGAACTGTATGAAGACCCCAACCACCACCGACCAAGTGAAGTTCAGAGACTTTCGGACAGTTCATAGTGCCAACAAATTTCACAGGCTCCGACCAAGTATAACCACATCCTTTGGAAATCCTTCCATTTTTGCAATTTCAAAACAGCCTAACTTGCTGTAAAATTCCAGAATTCTTTTATCATCTGGTCTCACTTCACAGAAAGCCCCCCGGGAGCCTAGAAATAAAACAAATATTCAAAATGTAAATGTCAACTGGAATTATGGATAGGAGTTGTCATGAATCTTTAATATATTTCAAATAGGTGACAGTAGGAGCTTATTTATACCAGTCCCTAAATTTCACACCACAATTTTTAAAATTCATATGAATATTCAGTGAATATTAGTATTCATCAATACAGAATACTACAGCGGCAACTATCTTAAATGACGGATATGTTAACTAGCTTGAATGTGGTAATTACAATTATTTCAAATCATCAAACTGTACACCTTAAATATATACAGTTCTTAATTCTCAAAAATACCTCCATTAAAAAAACTCAGTGAAGCCATTTGCAACTACGTGGATGGAACTGGAGGGTATGCTAAGTGAAATTAGCCAGTCAGAGAAAGACAAAAATCATATGACTTCACTCATATGAGGACTTTAAGAGACAAAACAGATGAACATAAGGGAAGGGAAACAAAAATAATATAAAAACAGGGAGGGGGACAAAACAAAAGAGACTCATAAATATGGAGAACAAACTTAGGGATACTGGAGGTGTTGTGGGAGGGGGGATGGGCTAAATGGGTATCTACTCCTGAAATCATTGTTTCATTATATGCTACCTAATTTGGATGTAAATTTTAAAAAATAAAAAAATTAAATTAAAAAAATAAATAAAAATAAGTATTATAATAAATAATAATATAATAAAAATAAAAATAAAATATTACTGGCAAATAAAAAAAAAATTCAGTGAAACTCTTCCCCAGAAAATCTTTTGCGGAAGAGGATGTAAGAAACCTCAATGCAAAAAATACCTCTGTTTAATGTTTTAATACAAAGTACCTTTGAAGAGCCCACAGGGCAAAGTCCATTCCAGTTTATGTCACAAGCCAATAATAACCAGAATATGTTGTACATTCTAAGACATACCTCCTATACCTGCATGAGTCAGTTCTAAGCACAACACTAAGAATTATACTATCTTCAAAGAGTTGTTTAAATTATTCCACAAGAGGGATACCACTGACTCAAATGATACAAAGATGTAACAGTTAAGTGCACTCCCAAGTAACAACAACCCTCTAAAGAGGTCTCAAACAAGCTGCTCATTTTTGTACCGTCCAAGGGCTAAAAATAGTTTTTTACATTTTTTAAAGGCTGTGTAAAAAAAAAAAAGTATGTAGGAGCAACTGGTTGGCTCACTATGTACAGCCTGCGACTCTTGATCTTAGGGTCATTAGTTTAAGCCCCACAATGGGCATAGAGCTTACCCTAAAAAAAATAAATTAGGAGCACCTGGGTGACTCAGTCCGTTGAGCACCTGGCTCTTGATCTGAGCTCAGGTCATGATCTGTTTCTGAGTTCAAGCCCTGAGTCAAACTCTGTGCTGACAACACGGATACTGCTTTGGATTCTCTCTCCCTCTCTCTCTGCCCCACCCCCATGCTTGCACTCTCCCTCTAAATAAATAAACATTAAAAAAATTAATGTATGGTGGGGGGCACCTGGGTGGCTCAGTCAGCTGAGTGTGTCTGACTTCGGCTCAGGTCACGATCTCACAGTTCGTGGGTTTGAGCCCCGCATGGGGGTCTGTGCTGATACCTCAGAGCCTAGAGCCTGCTTTGGATTCTGTGTCTCACCACCCCCCCCCCCCCCCGCTCCTCCCCTACTCACACTCTGACTCTCTAAAAATTTTTTTCAAAAAAAATTAATGTATGGAACTTAACTTAAAAAAGAATATGTAATTAAAATCTGTATGTGGCCACTGGAGTGTATTTATTACCTAGACATTTACAGAAAAAATTTTCATACCACGAATAAAAGCAAAATTATTTCTGTAGGCTGAGTTTAGACAACACTCAAAACAATTTGTCAACTTGGGGCACCTGTTTGGCTTAGTCGGTGAAGCGTCCAACTCTATTTCAGCTCAGGTGATAATCTCAGTTTTTGACATACAGCCCCAGGTCGGTCTCCACACAGAGTACGGAGCCTGCTTGGGATCCTCTCTCCCTCTCTCTCTCTCTCTCTCTCTCTCTCTACCCCTAACCCGCTCACTTGTATGCTCTCTCAAAATAAACTTTTAAAAAAAGGCAACTCTGCATTCCTTTTTTTTTTTTTTTAAAGTAGGCTTCATACCCAGTGTGGAGCCCAGTACTGGGCTTGAATTCACAATCCTAGGATTAAGACCTGAGCTGAGATCAAGAGTTGGACGCTTAACTGACAGAGCCACCCAGGAGCCCATCAACTGTGTATTCCTAAATGAAGCTTCTTTTGAGGGTTCACTTAATTTCCAATTATCACAGTGAGTCTCCTGGCAAAATAAATTTAACCTCATGTATTCACTTCTCATTTAAATGGGGCTCAAAATAAGCATTCATAGTATAAAAGATCAACATTTTCCAATGATTAATATACATGCAATTCTTATACCACTAATTATTCAGAAGCCAAACCATACATGGTGGGGAAGGGAATGCAAGTTCAGTGTAATTCATTTCTTTCTATCCTGTCTCCACCTAGCGCAAACACCAGCAACTACACGAATATGTACTCACCATTAGCCTTCAGTGAAGACAGGAGGCAAGCCATCATGCTTTTGGCTACACTCGGGTCAGTTACTTTTTTATGAATATCCATCTTTATCAGAGAAGGGAAGTTGGCAAGGAAAGTTTCTGGCAACACTTCCTGCTCTTCATGGAAACTCAACATTATTTTCTGTAAAAATTTGAAAGAATCTCTTGATTTTCAGTAACTCATTATACATCTATATCCCAACTACAGAAACCAGCAATAGGAAAAGGAAAGCCACATTCAGTAACTCTTCCAGTCATTATGTACTTATCACATAAAGAATTAATTAGCTTATAATTCTAGCCGAAGCATTTTCACTTTTAAAACCATTTGTCTGAATGTAATGTGGTATTCTGAATTCGATCCTGGAACAGAAAAGGACATTAATGGAAAAACAAGTGAATAAAGTGTGGAGTTTATAGTACTGCGCCAAAGCTGGTTTCTTAAGACTTGGACAAATGTAAAAAAATGGGTGAGGGGTAATAGAGGAATTTTGTATTATCTCTGTTAATCTAAAAATATTCAAAATTTAAAAAAAAATTTAGGTTTGTATTGCTTACACAAAAATGTGAATGTAAAAGAGATTACAGTAGACCCACTGGTCATTCTTTGTATGTTCCTATGCTGAAAACTGTAACTGTCAAATATAAAACAGTAATGCATCAACAGCTCAATCACCAGCACACTGTAGTTAATATCTATGTAATTATAAGTAAGTGAGGCTACTCCACATCAGCCTCTTATTACACAGCCATCTGGCTAGAGGAGAAGGTAAAAAATAGGAATAAACTCTAGAGAGAATATAAGTAAAGTGGTATGGGAGAGAGAAGAATTTCAGAAAAGGCTAACAGGAACAACATGGAAGAAAAAAGCCATGTCACAAATGAAAGAGTCCAAATATATCTCTACAAGTATTTATTGGGCATAAACATTATCAAGAAGGAACTGTTTTTTTAAATGCATATGCTAAAATAAAATGCATATGCTGATGCATAGATCAAAATAATCATAAATTATATATGAAAAATTCACTGAAGTTGGGACAGGGTAGACATATGACAAGAAGTACTCCTATCTGCAAATAGACTCTCAGGGCAGCTCACCTCTATTACTTTTTTTTATTACAATGAGAAATACATTACTGAGAAGGCAAGTGAGCCCCCTACAACCAAGCAAATGAAAGATTTTAATTAACTTGCCCTGAGTACCCAAAGAAGAGACCATTTAAGTTTAGGTACTTCACAACAGGGTAGGAAAAAAAAAGGTTCTTTAGTTGTCTATATTCTGTTTTTACTTGAGAAGTATTATAACAATGTTTCCAAATAAAAAAAAACTCCTAATGCTGAGGAAACAATGGAATATGTCACACTTAAGAATAAGTAATGGGGTGCCTGGGTAGCTCAGTTGGTTAAACGTCCAACTTTGGCTCAGGTCACGATCTCACGGCTCGTGAGTTCAAGTCCTACACTGAGCTGTGCTGACAGCTCAGAGCCTGGAGCCTGCTTTGGATTCTGTGTCTCCCTCTCTCTCTGTTCCTCCCCTGCTCACACTCACTCTCTTTCAAAAATAAACATCAAAAAAAAAAAAAAAAAAAAAGAGTAACTAATAAAAGGGGTGCCTGGGTGGCATAGTCAGTTAAGCATTTGACTCGATCTCGGCTCAGGTCACGATCTCACAGTTTGGGAGTTCGAGCCTCACACAGGGCTCTGCAGATAGCACAGAACCTGCTTGGGATTCTGTCTCTCCTTCCCTCTGCCCCGCTCCCACTTGTGCTGTCTCTCAAAATAAATAAAACTGAAAAATTAAAAAAAAAAAAAAAAAGTAAGAATTCTTTTCTGTAGAGAATTTAGAAAGCAATGACATTTTTTTGACAGCATGAGAGAGCACGCACATACAAAACTGGAGGAGGAACAGAGGGATAGAGAGAATCTTAAGCAGGCTCCATACTCAGTGTGGAGCCTGACAAGGGGCTGGATCCCACAACTTTGGGACCATGACCTGAGCTGAAATCAAGAGCTGGACACTCAATTGACTGAGCCACCCAAGCGCCTATTGAAAGTACTGAAATTTTAAGATATCTCTGCTTACTTTACCTTAGTAAGTACTTTAAAACTACTGTAGTATAATTCTAAACCTGCTATTACCTCAGCCTCGGAGAGTTCTTTGTCACCATTTGGCTTGGTATACTTCTCCTGCATGAAGGGGATCCAGGAAATTTTACATTTTTTAATGAAGGGGGTCACATCTACAGTGCCCAAGGCATAACCACATATGCCATCTTCGTCTTCTAGGACAAAACAGTAATCCAGGCTAAGGGAAAGCAGCCCTCCTACTAACCTGCTCAGAAGAAAAGAGGGTAGAATGAGTTTTTAACCCCAAATTTTAGACTTCAGAGACGTTAAGGCCTTAACGTACTTGAATGGCAACCTACAGAAACTACATTCGGTGTAAGAAAAAAACCAAAAAATACACACATGTAAATATTCACATTTAATTGTAACTAAAGTGGAATTTCTAGAAAACTTTATTTCTAGTCATCACCTCCCCTTTAACCTGATAAACGTGGCTATGAAATGTTACTCCCAAATCCAACAAATCCAAACACTTCATCACATACTTGTCTCCAATAAGGTCAGGCTGACTTTGAAAAGGTAAACCCACTCCATCGTCATACATTTCTCTGCAAATCTTGTACACGGAAGCCTGAAAATATAATCTAGTTAAGCAACACATCAAGAAAAATCGCAACAGAAATTAACAATAGGACTCAGTGAGTCAGACTGGACTTCTAGGACACAGTAACAAAATGCCTGGCCTGTCATAAATATCCCCTCTGCTTTAATATTTATTCATTGAATCATACTTGTAAAATCAGTAGAAAACAGCATGGTATAGTAAACACAGAATTGTTTCAAAGGAGATGGTTTTAGGCAGTTAAGAAGTAGATTCAAAATGCTGCAAACTATGCTGCTGAGCCTCTCAGTTTTGTATACATCCAAAAATTTTTAAACGTGTTAATGGTCTTTAAACAGGCTTCCTGTTTCCTGTAGTTGACTGTCAACAGCCGGTAGATACTTCACAACTGGGAATTATAAAATACTAATATATTAGAGAAAATCAGCCAAGGACCATACCACTTGGACACACCCTAATACCTTTCAGCTGATTTTCATAAAGGAGGACTTACTTAAGGGACTTAGCTCAAAATGTTTATGAGTCTAACCTCCTTATTAGATTCTCCCTTAAATATTAACCCTCACGTGTTCAATGTTTCAGTTAACTTTCTCCACCTAAAGTTCCTATTTGAAAGTACCGAAGAGATTCTCTTAACAAAGGAGTTCAAAGGAAACTTGTGAGCACCATAACCATATACCAAGTTGGTAGGTAGACAATTACCTCATCTTTAGGAAAATATGGTCTGATAGTATAAACTTTGGAGGTAGGAGTCAGTGGGGGTGGTTGAAAAAAGAGATCATTTGCCCCATCAATTGGCAGCAAACGCTGTGGGAAGAAACAAAAGGAGATGGATTAGTGTTGGGAAGAGATCCATTTCTTTAAATGGGTGTGCACTGCAGATTACCAACTTAACATTAACTGGCTACTGCAGGCAGACCTAAAGAAGAGGGGTGTACTATGCTTTACTAAAACAAACACCTCTTTGCTGGGGAAAGGGGGTGCTTCTGAATAGAAATTACCCAAACGGAGTTACATAGCTTTAGTGGCATATTAATGGGGATTTAAACTTATAGTAAAAAAATAAATAAAAAATAAAAAATCTATTCCAGTATCACAAATCTACTTTTTTTAAACCAATCTCATATAGACCATCTCTGTACTAAAAGATGGCAGAACAGAATGTCAGGAGGAGAGGTTTGGTCTGAAGAGGGTTATCTGTCCAGGAGACGCTTTATCCCCAAAGCAATGCGCTTCAGTTTGCTGTGCGCAGCAGAGCACCTGTTGGGGGGAGAAAAGTAGAGCACCTGAAAAGTCCATGAACAAATTCCAATCCAAAAAAGTTTCTTATTTTGCTCAAATTTTCATTAACAGACTATTCTTTCAAATATAAGTTTTATTTGTAAAATAATCGGGAAAGTATCCAAAAGCCCCTTCACCATTCACTTGCATAATTATTCATCCTTTTTGCTCATGGAGTTTCCACTGGCAGACAAGCATGCGCGCATTGTGCATTGCGGGCGCAGATTAAAATGGTGTGCGACCTGCAAAGAAACAATGTGAAGTGTATACCTAGAGCCGCTGCGCTTCGCAGGCGCGGGGGGAATTGGCAGCATCTCCTTCAGAAATTACTGTGAAAGAGGAGGAAAATTTGATTTAAAATCCAGCTATGTAACTAAATTGAATTTGGGACTAGAAAGCCTTCGGCAGACCAATCCTTCCAGCCATCTGATGCGCAACATAAGGTTTCTCATAAAACAAAGAAAATGTCAATTCAGTTGTGAATTCATATTGATACCTGGAACTCTCCTGCTAGACCACCTCTAAAGGCCCAGGGTTCTTGGTCTCCAATTAAGAACTGTGCTGAAGAATGACTACGACACCCTGTTGAGATCAGATCCAAGCGGAGAACGTTACGAGAAAGGGGATTTCCTGGGGTCTCAAACGTCCAACAAACTAACAAACACTTTGTGGAAATAACTCTCTAACAATAATAATCCAGGGTTTCAGGACAAGGCTGTGATAATAGCTTTTTTAAATTTGTGATAGAATTTCAATACTGATGTTTTTTCCTTTGATTCATGAATAATCACTTTAAGAGTTCTACTCTTTAATTATTGGAAGAAAAGCCAGTCTCAAGTTTGTCTGGGTCAAATTTGTGATATTCCCTAGATACAGCTATAAAAATCAAGCCAGCTAGCCAGCTGTTTGCTCTGTAGTAAAATCACAGTAATTATGAAAGTGAAATGAATGAGACAGATAATGAGACATTTTATTATCACAGCCCATGAAGGAATTAAACCTGTCTGAAGTCACATTTTACATTATGAGGAAGGGTACAGGAAGGGAAAAAGGGGAAGGGGAGGATTAATCTTGTCAGAAAACTAAGGTCAACGGAATAAACAAAAGAAATTGTTCAGTAAGTTGACATCAAAACACAATGAAAACTTTATTTTTTCTAACAAGGACGATCCAATTTAGACTTGGCTAATAGTAACGGTAGTCGGACAAATTCTGAGCACTAAGGAGAGTCGACTGATGCTCCTAATTTATCCACAGCTAAGACATACTTTTCTTAAAAGTATGGTAGTATCTGGCTCCTCTGATTGACGATTATAATTTTTGCAGTGCACTGAACACAGGCATGGAGTAACAGGGTTTGAGGTCCAGAAGTCAGCATTAAGATCACCACGTAACCAACTTCAGAGGCAATAAAGGAAGCTAACAAGAAATAGTTAAAAGCAAATATTTGGAGGCCAAATCAAAATCACCTGCCTAGTCTTCTGACAAGATAAAGCAGCGCAATATAGTTCTTTTCCATTGGAAGACAGCATTCTACCTCCTGTTCAAGTTAACAGTCTCATCAGTACAATATATAGTGTGCTAGTCAGACAGTCCCAAAGCAAACCAATTTTTTTGTTCACAATTCAGGCCCATTAAGAGATTATATCCAAGTTTGTCATTTTTTAGGGGTAGGGGTATTTTAAGAAAGCATACATAATATGTAGATTTGTAAAATAAATATGAAATAGGGTCAAAATTTAGGCTAAGAGAACCTGCCCCATTCCATAGCTCAGTGTAAATTTACACTGCAGGAAAAAACTATACTCTCAAACTTTAAGATCAGCCAATTTCCCCTACCCCCCACTTTGAGACTACAACATAACTAGCACTTCCAACTATTACAATAAAAAGCTGCATGTACGAAGAGCTGTATAAATGAAAACATGGTTAATGCCTCAGTCGCTGCGCAAACGTGACTTCAGTTCATGCCTACTGCCCTTAAAACTGAGCTACCTCACATATAGACCTTTCAACTTAAACTAATTAATCATGACGCGCTGTGAACATCTGCCGCTGTCCATCCAATAGTAGTAGACACTTGTGCTGAGGATTCTCCCATCTGTACACAATGGGGAAGAAGATAATAGAAGTCGTTAGTAATCAAAAGTACTGCATAGCCACATTCTTTAAAGGACTGAATGCCAGCTGGACTGGAGAGAGGAGGAAAACAAAGGGCTCTAAGCAGTAACTCCCTGATATCACTACAGATCCATGAAAATACTCTACTTGTCGTGAGCTTTTTGTAAAGCTATGTGCATGCCAAGATAATTATTTAAAATTTCTAAGATGCTCTGAACTTGAGATGTACAATAGCTACCTACACAATTTGGGAAGGCTGCTCCTGTAACTGCACAGTACAGAAGTAAAATCTGAGAGTAAACAAATACTGTACATAATCAAAAATTAAATTTTTAATAATTCTTGAATTACAAGAGGAGTATCAAATGTTTTAAATGATACTTTCCCAAGCCCAAGAAACCAGATTTCAGGTTGGAAACTTAAGATTTAAATCCCTGTGAGAAATTATAACCCCTTGGCCAGAAGCCTGGAAAGCAAATGCTGTCATCCAATAACCAATGTAGAGGTATTTCCTGAGCCTAAAGGCAGATATCTATCACAGAAAAGAGGTGTCTTGGAGCCTTTTAACAATAGGTCAAAATTCTCTCTTCTAGGGGTGCCTGGATGGCTCAGTCAGTTAAGGGTCCAACTCTTGGTTTCAGCTCAGGTCATGATCTCACGTCCATGAGTTCGAGCCCTGCACATTGGGCTGTGTGCTGACAGTGCAGAGCCTGCTTAGGATTTTCTCTCTCCCTCTCTCTCTCTGCCTGTCTCCTGTCCTTGTGCACACAAGTGCGTACATGCTTGCTCTCAAAATAAACGTAAAAAAAAATTCTTCTATTTGTTGGGCTATACATATATATACAGAAACCCAAAGTTCTATATTTTCAAATTAACAGAGACTCTACATTTGGCTGATAATTAGCTGTGTCCCAGGAAAGCTATCATTAATATTTAAGAGTCCAAAAGTATGTAGGCAGAAAGTGAGAAATCTCACTGTTACTACTCCTTAATCTCAGCTCACAGTATTTCACATATCTATTTCACAAATAAGACCAGGTAACCCATCACAGTGTTTGTGACTACTATGAAAACTATGACATGTCAGTCAGCCTTGCTGCCTGCTGTGTGCTGTATGTACATCCATTACATATTCCTTATAGCTGGATTGAAAACCTGGAAATGAAATGAGGTCCCTGGAGAAACTTGGCCATGCTGGTGCTTTTTACCAAGTTTGAGATTTTCCAAAAAAACCAATTTTCAAAAGAAACATACATAAGTTAATTTAATGAAGGAGTTTTTAAGGGATTGCAATTTTCATCCCCTGCTAAAACCAATTACTTGGTAGAGGAATAAAGAAAAAGCCATGTGAAATAATACCAAGTAGCACCAGAATAGCCTTATCACTAAAGCTCGCATGCGCACAGGGCTGGGAGGATGGCTTCCTCTTGCCAGGCCCTTTAGGTCATTTCAGCAATTGTTCTGTTAAACACAGCATTAACGTTATCAAGACCCAGCAAGCAGCAGAGAGCTTACACAGTCACAATTCATAGTGTCTCATCTCCAAATCGGATAAAAGTGGTATACAGGATTCCATCCAGGAAGCATTCAGTCAGAGCAAGTTAAAGTCAGTACTTTCTAACACATTTTCAAGATATTTATGTTGAATTAGCCCAAGGGAGAAAAATCAATGTGCTTGATGTATTTACTGAGACTTGCACCTCAAGTCAGCCAACAACGGCTGTACCTTTGAAAGAAATCTAAGCAAAGAATTTAAACACAGTTGGAATTTCACCAATTCCCTAAATATTTTTCTCCCTGTGGGATAATCTTTTTTTTTCTTCATTTTTAAGGGACAATATATCTGAGGAAAAGAGATTATTCCTGGTGTACCTACCTAACCACTGTACAAAAGACTTCACCATAGACATTATACTCTTGATATCCCAAACATAGGAGTACATGTCATAAAGGATTGTCCTGTTGGCACAATTGGAGAGTCGAGTGAACATTCCCATCACCAGTCCACACATCTCCTCAAACTTGGCTGCTCGTGACCGCCATTCTTCAATCTATTGAGGATCAATAAAAATATGACTCAAAAACTGCAAGCATAACAAAATAAACTGCTTATATTTTCAGGTCCCTGCAATTTATCCTAAACATTAAAGGATCACTGGGATTAAACTCTTTATTTATTTATTTTTTAAAATTTACATCCAAATCAGGTAGCATATAGTGAAACAATTATTTCAGGAGTAGATTCCTTAATGCTCCTTACCCATTTAGCCCATCCCCCTCCCCCACAACCCCTCCAGTAACCCTCAGTTTGTCCTCCATATTTATGAGTCTCTTCTGTTTTGTCCCCCTCCCTGTTTTTATATTATTTTTGTTTCCCTTCCCTTATGTTCATCTGTTTTGTCTCTTAAAGTCCTCATGAGTGAAGTCATATGACTTTTGTCTTTCTCTAATTTCACTTAGCATAATACCCTCCAGTTCCATCCACATAGTTGCAAATGTGGGCTTAAACTCTTTAGACAAGCAGTAACAGTCTGTGTCTCCCCAAACTGACAAGTATTTCTGAAATAATCAACTGTGCCTTTCCTTCATTTTTCACTATAAGGTCAAACTATGGAACTCTATGTACCGGAATCCAAAACCACTTTCAAAGCATATTCTAAGATGTGGTCAATTTTCTGCTAGTTACCAATATATTCATTTAAGATGTCGTATCATCAGCATGGGGATGCACCCAGGCTAGAGAAGCAGATATAAATCAAGCATACTCACTTTTTCAGAGTCTTTTCCTTTGCAATTGACACTGACAACACTGCTATTTGCTCGAAGCCACTGGAATTCCCGTAACATCTGCGCTCCTTTGGGTCCATGCTCATAAGGAAGGTAGAACAGGTCAGCAAGCAACTGCAAATCCTCCAAAGTTACTGGTTCCACAGTATACAGAGGCTTTTCATTGGGACCTGGCACAAACTGTTCCTTGTTTGTCTGTTCATCAGTCTGCATGGGGGCAATATCACTAATGCAATCTTCCTGCATAGACATCTCTGGGGATTTTGATTCAGCTATGCTCTCTTTATCTGTGTCCATTGGTTTCAATTCCTCAGCCATTTTAGCTTCAACAATTTCAGTGAGTATTTGATTGTCATTCTTGTGGTCTGTTTCTTCTTGTTTTTCTACTACCATGTCCATGGGTTCCTCATCTGGCTGTTTCTTTTCTTCTTCCTTGGTCAGAGCTGTAGGTTCACCACTCAAGGCTGCTCCCTGGCTCATAATGGGCTCCTGATAAACTGTTGTGACTACAGTTGTGGCATTTAAAGAGGGTGCTGCAACTAAGGGAGTCCCATCAACTACACTTGCTTTAGCTCCACTGTGTGCAACTTGCCTACCTACAAAAACAAATTGCCACAGAGATAATCAGAATTAGAAACAGAACAAATCAGATCTAGAGAAATGTTTTCTTATTGTATCTCTAACCTCAATTTGAGATTCCAAATATTAAGCCCTGAGAAAAGTGCAATCCCTCTAAACCCCAGGGAGATAGGGAGGGAAGAGAAGAGGAAAGAAACAAATGATAAACATCCCCTAAATATGCCAACATGTATTATCTTCTCTTCTGAAGATCTAGATGTAAAAATAATTATTCCAAAAAAAACATTTTTAAAACAAATTAGCATTCCATCATAAAAGCTACCTCAGACCAAAAGTTAAGATTTTAAAAACCTTATTTCTCTAGATCCCTTCCCAAATTTTACTTTGTTTTGCGGGCCTATGGTAGGAACATCAAAATGTTCTTTACTTTACGATTCAACCATGTGACCCAAACCCCCTTACAACAAAGGGCCAAACTCACTGCTATACTGATGAGGTACACCAAACTCCTGCAACCACTCTGTTAAAGCTAACTTTAGAGCCATCTGTGGACTATAGAGCACATCAGTTTCAATATCTTCATCACTGCCTTCATTTTCTAACTTTATCTGGATCGATACAGTACTGTCTTCACTGTCAGCTGCAAAAAAAAAAAAAAAAACAAAACAGAAACACAAAAAACAGTTTTGATTACAAAAGCCTCCTGACAAGTGAGAGGAACAAATGCAAAACACCAGTTGTTACAGTACAACTAGAGAAACAAGGAACAGGAACATGAACAAACCTTAAACATAAAAACGCAAACACAACCAAGACCCTTAA
Organism: Prionailurus viverrinus; assembly: GCF_022837055.1. NCBI lineage: Eukaryota > Metazoa > Chordata > Mammalia > Carnivora > Felidae > Prionailurus > Prionailurus viverrinus. Next base: position 60,816,067 of record NC_062571.1, read on the forward strand.
CTGAACCACTTCACCTATAAGTCATCTAAATGCATTGCTAAATGTAGGGGCTGGCTCGGTTGGTTAAGGGTCTAGACTTCGGCTCAGGTCATCATCTCATGGTTCCTGAGTTCAAGCCCTACATCGGGCTCTGCATTGACAGTGTGGAGCCTACTTGGGATATTCTCTCTCTCTCTCTCTCTCTCTCTCTCTCTCTCTCTGCCCCTCTGACATCACACGCTCCCTCTCTGAAAATAAATACCCCCCCCCAAAAGTTGTAAATGCATTGCTTAATGTAAAATCGCAAATGAAATACAAAACACTAATTTCAGGGGCTTCTGGGTGGCTCAGTTGGTTGAGGATCTGACTCGATTTCAGCTCCAATCACGATCCCAGGGTCGTGGGATCGAGCCCAGCCTCAGGCTTTGCACTGAGCATGGAGTCTGCTTAAGATGCATCATTCTCTCTCTCTCCCTCCGCCCCTCTCCCCCATTTGCATTCTCTAAAAAAAATCAAATAAATAAATTTTGAAAATAAAAAATTTTTAAAGCCACTAATTTTAGAATCACTGGAAAAGTCAGTCATAAATGTTCAGAGTGCCAATCGTTGGGAATGTGAAGTTAAAGGTATATGATTTCCATAAACATAACATTCCCTACCCTTGAGGGGCTTATAAATTAATGGGAAAATCATTACGAAAACATACAAGCAAATTAGTATATTGAGGGGGAAAGAGAAAAACCAATAGAGAACCCACATATTAAGCACAGATAATAAATAAGCACATAATGAAACTCTAAACCAGCATAGTGTTAGAGAAAATGAAGTCTGAACTCTGGCTTAGTATCCAAAACCTTCTACTCTTAGCTTTCCTTCATATTTCCCTGCACATGGCCCAGTTTGGCTACCACTCAATGTGCTTCATGCTCTGCCTTAAAAGCCGTAGGAGGTAGATGCCACGTACCCAGAGGGAACTGAGACTATATTTTGTTGGGTTTTTTTTTAATTCAAGGGGGTGGTCCACAATGATTGAGCCTTAAAGGGAGGTATTAATCCAATAAACAGAACTGGAAGGAGTACAGAACTGAGAAAGAGAACACAACTATATGACTACATACCATACCCAAGTACCATGATGTGACATTCCCATACTCCCAAATGAGCCCAAATTCAGATAACTTCAAATTTTCAATGTCCAGCACTTTTATCTCTCGTCCACCAACCCTTTCATGCCCGGCACCTCTACTCATACTGTGATACTCGTAAGTATCCTCTCCTCTAGGAAATGGTTTCTTAGCACTTTTGCTTAGCAGAAATAATCATTCCCTCCTCTGTGTTCCCACAGCACTTTGTAAACAATTTCCTCAGCATTTATCAAACAACAGCACAGTCACCTATATGCTTTATCCAAAACCAGACCATGTTCTTCAAAAGCGGGGACTACTTTATTCTTTGCATCTTTAGTGCCAGGAAGGTGCACTTGCCAAATCTTACTAAGTGTTTAAATATAATGAATAAACAACTAGCCAGCATTCTTACTTAGAAACTCAACTGGGAATTTTTCATGAATAAAAAATCAGTAAGCCAATGTCTAAAATAACAACACAGAATATGTTCCATTAATATAAGCTGAAATCTAAATGATATATGAAGTGATCTAAAATACCCCATTTAATAAAAATCACCAGAAAACATAAATTGATTGGGAATAATTCCAGGAATAACAGGAACACTAAAAAACTACTTTGTCTAGTGCTCTGATTTCAAAGTCACATTTTAAAAGTAAAGAACTGGGGGGGGGGGGGGGGGGGGGGTGGAGGGAGCAAAGAACTGAGGCCAAGAAGTTATTAAGTAGTTTGTCCAAAGCCACTCAGCCCTCTGATCCCTCCTTCTCTCACATATACACCTCACTCATAGGACTAAACAACATACTTCAAAAAATCTCTTAAATTATGATGACAAACCTGCACTTGACAATAGCTCTAGTTAACCCCAGGTCTCCCCGCAAGGTCAAGGATTAAGCAGTCTACTTACTCATCACTACATCTTTTCTCACTCCATTCATGTTTGATTTGTACCAAGTGGCAAGGGTGTGGATAGCAACATAGTTGGCTTCAAATTCACAATTTGGATTAGTAAGGACTCCTTTTAACCGTGGGATGAGTTCTGTGGATCTTCCTTTGTATGGGCCCAGAAATAGTCTCTTCTGATCATAATCATTAGCATGAATGTTATCCCAGATTACTGGAGCTCTCTTAATAATCTTAGAAACCTCTTCAATAGACTCCACTGGAATTTCTTTAGAAACAACTTTCGGACCTAGAAATAATGACAACCATTTGTTAAAAGACCCTCAAACATGATTCTTCAAAATATACTGAATTCAATTTTTTATTGTATTTTGTTATTTATGTACTTTCTGACAATTTTTCTTTTCAAAGTAACACAGCAACATGTCTTTTTGAGTGTTCAGTTTTACCCAACCCCTCCCCAATATTTCCTCAGGTCAGATTTCTAGAAATGGAATTAGTAGTAAAAAGATATGGATATTTAAGGTTTGGGCAGGCTTCCTCAAACTGATATGTTATAAGGAACAAATTGTTGAGGTGCCCGAGGGGCTCAGTTAGTTAAGCATCCAACTTTGACTCAGGTCATGATCTCAAGGTTCAGGAGTTCCAGCCCCACACCGGACTCTGTGCTGATAGCTCAGAGCCTGGAGTCTGCTTCAGATTCTGTCTCTGTCTCTCTCTCTCTGTCCCTCCCCTGCTCACCTCTGTGTCTCAAAAATAAATAAACATAAAAAAAAATTTCATGTAAACAGTTTCTTTTTCCATTATAATACAGCTTGTTGATTAATAACTGTCAATTCGGCAGGATAGCTTTCATTTTATAAAACACTCTCCCCCTATGGCTGAGATCAATACTCTTTAGCCCAGTTCCCTACACATCTATTATTTATCAGCAACTGATACTCAGATCCACTGCAAAATCCTTAAAGATGTTTTTTATACTAAATGAAGAATGTATACTTCATAAAAGGGAATTTTAACAACAAAGTTTTCTGGTTAAAGTTGCTTTCAAAAAGTATCCAATTAACCAGAAAAACCAATTTCTAAGTTCTAGTTAACTGAAGTTTTACTGTATAAATCTTAAAGACTTACCTGTCCAAAGCACCTCAATTCCAGGGAGAAGCTTTTCACCCACAGTCCTTAAATAAGGAGACTGAGACACATTTGGGTAACAGAAAGTGCCACAATATTCTGAATGTAAAAAGGAAAATTAAGTAAAATAGTTAGGAGTGAAATGGTCACGAGTTTTTAAATGGGGGGAAAAAATGTCTACCAATTCTAAATTCTTTTCATACAAATGATAAAGAGCTTCCAAGTCGTATCTCAAAGGAATTAAACTCAAGTGGATAGTTCATTAAAGAATCAATTAAAAATAAAGAAAAATAAGAATCAATTCATAAAATCTGATACTCTTCCCCCAATAATACATATCAATCCTTATGATCCTACAGTCATTAGAAATACAAGTTTACTAAAGAAATAATTAGAATGTTTAGTATTTTCTACATACTTTGAATTGGCTACATTTCTCTTACAATTAGAGGCCAAACAAAATGAATTGACAATATCGTAACAGACAAAATGCAGTATTATACGCCATGTTATTAAGACTCAACTTCAACTAAATAGTAATTTGCAGCTTCTGCACTGCAAAGAAAACAATCAGCAAAACTAAAAGGGAACCAATGGAATGGGAAAAGATATTTGCAAATGATGTATCAAATAAAGAGTTAGTATCCAAAATCTATAAAGAACTTAACAAACTCAACACCCAAAAAACAAACAATCCAGTGAAGAAGAAATGGGCAAAAGACATGAATAGACACTCTTCCAAAGAAGACACCCAGATAAACAGACACTTGAAAAAAATGCTCACCACCACTCATTATCAGGGAAACAGAAATCAAAACCACAATGAGATAGCACTTCACACCTGTCAGAATGGCTAAAATTAACTTAGGCAACAACAGATGTTGGTGAGGATGCGGAGAAAGAGGAACCCTTTTGCACTGCTGGTGGGAATGCAAACTAGTGCAGCCACTCTGGAATACAGTATGGAGGTTCCCCCCAAAATTAAAAATATAACTACCCTACACCTCAGAATTACACTACTAGGTATTTATCCAAAGGATACAGATGTGCTGTTTCGAAGGGGTACATGCACCCCAATGTTTATAGCAGCGCTATTAACAGCCAAAGTATAGAAAGAGCCCAAATGTCCATCAACAGATGAATGGATAAAGTGGCATACATAAACATACATACATACATACATACATACATACAATGGAGTATTACTCGGCAATCAAAAATGAAATCTTACCATTTGCAACAACGTGGATGGAACTAGAATGTATTATGCTAAGCAAAATTAGAGAAAAATACCGTATGACTTCACTCATATGTGGAATTTAAGATACGAAACAGATGAATATAAGGGAAGGGAAGCAAAAATAATATAAAAACAGGGAGGGGGACAAAACATAAGAGATTCTTAAATACAGAGAACAAACTGAGGGTTGCTGGAAGCGTTGTAGGTAGGGAGATGGGCTAAATGGGCAAGGGGCATTAAGGAAGACACTTGTTGGAATGAGTACTGGGTGTTATATGTAGGGGATGAATCACTGGATTCTACTCCTGAAATCATTATTTGCATGATATGCTAACTAACTTGATGTAAATTAAAAAATAATAATAATAAAGCATAATTTTAAATTTAAAACAATAAGTAAACATTTAAGAAAACATTAAAAAATAACAAATAGTAATTTGCAATGAATTAAGTAATTCCCAATATAATCTTATTAAACATTATTTGAGTACTTCTGTTATATCAGACCTCTGAGATAAGGTTCATGGCTCACAGGATTCTCAGACATATACACAAAGTTAAATAATTCAGACAAAATTTCTTAGAACAAATTTATTTATCTCTTCCTGAAAAAGAAGTCAAGGGGAAATTCCTTATAAGCCTAATTTTGAGAGGCAACTAAGAGAGGCTAATACATTATCAATGGAAGGAACCAGGGAGGCAAGGTGAGAGAGGAAAAGTGGGGCGGGGGGGCGGGGGGCGTTATTTAGCAAGTTTTCTATGCTGAGTCCTGGAATTCCAGAAGAGCCCAGATGGAAGTAGGAGGAGTGAAAAAAGATACAGATATGCATAGGCAGAAAAAAGGAACAAGTAGGAGGAAATGAGAAGTGACTAAGTTAAAAGCAATGTAAATTTGTTTTCTAGTTTTACATTTGATAATACTATCCTTCCTTTAATCCTGAAAATGTAAAGTTCATACACTTCCAGTACTAAAAAATACATGAAATCTTTTGCCTGTTCAGTTGCCATTTATTAGTCCCTAAAATTTCTCAAGTGTAGGACCTTGAGAAATGTCTTCTAGAAAAAGAATTCCTACTTTTATACACCAAAGGAACAACACAATAAAGGCCGTATATAGTTCTTTGAAAATGATGTATTTCAAGAAGTCTAGTTAAATATAAAGCTATTATATACAATACCTGTGGGACAGAAGAGGAAAGTTTCTGGCTCTCCTAGGTATTGATAAATTTCATTTGTAATGGAGACCTGGGCATGAGCAAAAGAACTGAATACCTCTTTGTCTGCTGCACACATATTATGGTCAATATCATCAAAAAGCAAGGCAAATGACCTGCACCCAAACTGAGAAACCTAGGAAAAGAGGGGGGGGGGGGGGGGAGATGATTTAGCAGCTGTTTTTAAGTAAATAAACACCTGGCTGGATCAGTCCATAAAACATGCAACTCTTGATCTCAGGGTCATGACTTCAAGCTCCACACTGGGCACAGAGCTTACATAAAAAATAGGATTAAAAATATTAATGTAGACACTTAATAGCTCTATCTAAAAGTCAAACATTTTTCTTAGTAGAATGTTCAAAGCCACACCAATTTTTTTTACATTTTCTATGTTAAACAGCTAGACAAGTTGGAACCCATTTTTCATTTGAGTTTGAATGCAGTATGTTCCAACAAAGCTTCAACGATATGGCCTATCCCTACCTCCCTGGCTGCTGATTATAGAAGACCAGACAGACAGAAAAACAGAAATAGTAAGCGAACTCAAGAGATGAAAAACCTAGGCTTGTTCTAGTCCCAAAGACACTGATCCTAATTAATCTCTGCACATAAACCTAACTAGTCCATGAATCAGAAGGAACATGGTATTTGATCAGATAGGGAGATAACCTCTTAAAAAGCATATTCATGGAAATTAAACCTCCTTATTAAATTTTTTACCATCTTAATGCCATCAATAATATAAACCTGTGCCTAAAGAAACACGCAAACATATATATGTATTATGTATCAGCAAATTTACTTTACCAGAAAAAATGTGCGGCTTTTATGTTATGCAGAATTTAGATTCCAATCAGGCTTACCAATAGCTTACTTGTTTACCTAGTCTGTTTTCCTTCTGATCTTTGGAAACCAGTCAACCATATGGAGACTGGATTATACCTCTTGTCCATATTAACATATTACATGTAAAGGCACTTACGTCTAACAGGTAACACCCTGTTTCTATTAACCTCAATCACAAATTCAGTCAAGTACCCAATAATATACAGAGCTTCTCAAAATGCGATTCTGGACAACCTGAATTTTTTTAATTTTTTTCTTTTTTTTGAGAAAGAAAGGGAAAGAGCGGTATCACATGCACAGGGGAGGGACGGAGGGAAAGAGAGAGAGAATCTTAAGAAGGATTAGGCCAACTGCGGAGCCTGACTCAGGGCTCAATCTCACAACTGTGAGATCATGACCTCAGGCACCCAGGCACCCCTGGACAACCTGAATTCTAAAGTAAGTCCCCACTCCCAAGTCTGTATTTCCACCCCAAGTCAGTTTAAGAATCTCTGGAAATGAACCCTATTAGCAACTTTTTAAGCATCACTTCTAATCATTTCTTCTATAGCAGTTCTTATGCAAACCAAAGTCTGAGAAGCACTGGTACCTCCAGTAAAGCTCTCTTGACTCATGTTAGAAAATATCCTCTATCAAAAGCATGAAGGTAAAAAAATTGTACAGAAGCAAAGAAGTATAAATTTGGTGTCCTTTTAACATCACTAAAAGTAACTCAGAAAACTTTGTTTCCGGTATACCGAATCAGGGGGAAATAATGAAAAAGTAAAGCTACCTGGTCCAGTTTGCGTTTCAATGTAGATACTTCCTTGGGGTTAGAAAAAGTAATATCCAATCCAGGTGAGATAGCATAGATGAACTCTATCTCATATTCTCGTGCAGCAGAGATGAGTGTCATAAGTTGCTCTGAAGAAGAGAGTCCACGTTTTTAGAATGCAGCACAGAAAACTAAAAGAACCTTCACCTTTCAACTAAAGACAAGAGGGCATTTTCTCCAATTTACGATAGGTCAAGAAAGGAAAAATCCCTGAAATTTTACATGTTGGTCATGTCCAATGTGATAAGTCATACAAAATGCCACAAACCTCATGTGGCTTAATGTCACCCTAAAATCAATAAAGCATTCTCTTTCATTGCCATTTCTCAGAAATATTGAATTAAGCATTACTTCTCTTACTGAACATAAGCCATTTTTATTTCCTACATTGTTTGAGATGTATGGTTTTTATTTTTTGCAGTCTCTGAACTGCAATTCTTATATAAAAAAATCTACATATAACTACTTTATAATTTGGAAGAAAAGAAAAATGTGTTCTTAACAACCAGGGTTAAGTGACAGCCTTAACAATCCTCGTCTTTGTAACTACAGAAAATACTCATTACAAATCTGAAGTTTTAAAAATGTGACAATTTTCCTAAGTAAAACTAAATTCTATTCTATACACCAGTAGACCTATCTTTACGTAACTTTCAGTGGTATCTCAAGATAGTCATTTGACTATATTTTGATTATTGATCACATAAAATTTCATTACCAGCACCCAAAAAATAATTAGGTTGAACACACACTTAAATTATATAGAGTAGTAAACAAAAACACTAGATGGAGATGGGATACATTTTAATTGCTTCTTTGTAATTTAAGAAAACTTTCTGCTTTCAGTGTTTTGGCTGCACTCTATAACCAAGTTATCTTATTAGCTACGTATGTGTACCATTTTAATTCCAAGTATGAAATGTTTCCCCGTTTGTAAGTCCCCAAAGAAAAGCACCACTTGTCTAATTTATAAGGAGGTTCTGTTATGTCCTACTCTATTCACTATGTATTTACTATGTATTTATGTATTTAACTTAACATTAAGAACACACATAACAAGGATAGTTTGTGATGGCTTTTCACTTCAGTATAAGCCTAGACTAGGGTGAGGTCTTTATTTTAAATAAAGACAAAACCAAGTAATCAAGTGATCAAGACCAAGCCATTCTTGAGTCTGAAGCAAAAGGACCAGTAATACTGATCCTGTCTTTACTTAAAATTTTGGTATCTTGCTCATGGATTTTTTTGGTTTTTTTTGCATTAATCTTGGTTTAAAACTTGCATAAGATACTATTTATCTTCATCACTGATTTTTTTTTGGAGTCCCTTACTTAAACTTTGTACCCAAGGCAGGCATCTCACTTGCCCTGCCCCAGGCCTAGTCCTGCTTTAGTACCTCTTTGTTCAATGGCCCACTGTTTAGACCACTGACAGAAGTTAAACAGTATAATTTATGATTACAGAACAGGTGGGAGTCAGACTGCCATAACCATGAATCACAACCATGGCCGGCCTACATGAGTACTTCTTTCAATCTACACTAACTCACACAGAATTTACCAGATAATACAAATGGAAACGACCTACAAAGAGAAAATGAAATATTTAATAAAATTCTTATAATGTACATTACAGCTCTTTTCTTCCCATATTCTGAATTTATGGATTAAAAAGAAAAAGATTACCAGCTTCTTCCACTGAATACATCTCTCGCCAAAACATCCTATGTTTGTAGTCATCTTTTGGGGCATACAAGTATGTATTTAGTTCCCATTTCTGGAGCCTTAAGGGGAAAGAAAATTACATATGTATAAATAGGCAACATGTAAAGGCTGTAAATCCCAAATTTTTCCTTTCCTTGGAGCATCTCCATCTCTTAAAAAGCTAGCAATATTCTGGGACAACAGCTTTTAACCTTTTTGTAATCTAGCGGAATTGTAAAAAATTAAATATTATAAGGAATGCCAACAAATTAAAGTCTTAAATAAAAACAATAGCTCTGAATGACACAGATAAAGCCCAAAACCTATTCAGCTTCCCCAGAAACTTTGAAAACCCCTGGCCTAGGTGAAGGAAAGGTAAAAGACCAAGGTCAAATAACTTCTGCAACTGAGAAATCATCAAAATTCATATGGCCTATTCAGTGTTAGTTTATCTTCAAATAAAAGGAAATATTGATAGTTTGAGACTACTTCACAAGTAAAAAATTTACCTTCTAAAGAGTTCTTTTCTCTGTTCCATAACCCAAGGTCTTCCATAAAATCCTAGATTCAAAGTAAGAATGAAATTATTTTCAAGTTTAAAAATGTGGTAAACAATTTATTGACAAAAGCAGATTACAAAACATACAATATAATCCCATTCTGAAAAAAAGTGTGTACAATATATCCAAAGGATATTTAGTAAAATATTAAGATGTCTTTGGGAAAAAAAAAAACTCATTAAGGTGTCTCTGGATAGTGATATTAGAAAATGACTTTTATTCCCCTTTTATTTAGGTAAATTTTCTTATTTTTCTACCATTAACACTTATTACTTATGCAATATTTAAAAAAAATTTTTAACGTTTATTTTTGAGAGAGACAGAACATGAGCAGAGGAAGGGCACAGAGAGAGGGAGACAGGCATCCCAAAACCTAACTTTAAAAAAACTTTTTAAAAATAATCTCCACACCCAATGCCATGCTAGAACTTATGACCCAGAGATCAAGAGTTAGATGCTCTGACTGGGCCAGCCAGGTACCCCTAAACCTAACTTTCTTTCTTTCTTTTTTTTTTTTTCAATGTTTATTTTTGAGAGACAGAGGCAGAGAGAAAGGGAGACTGAGGATCCCAAGCAGGTTCCAGGCTCCGAGCTGTCAGCACAGAGCCTGCACTGGGCTCAAACTCACCAACCAAACCCTGAGATCATGACCTGAGCAGACTGAGCTACCCAGGTACCCCTAAACCTAACTTTTTAAAAGATCTCAATCTTACAATAGAGGAAGGGGAAGCAAAGTAATCCCAAACCACTAATAATAACAATTACTACTTGAGAGAGGAATTGAATTGCCTTTAGAGTGGGAGATTTAAAAAAAAAAAGTAGGGAAAAAAACAGGAATAGAATTAGGAAAGAATCTGATTGAACCAATTTTATGATCGCCTTATTTTTTTTTTAAGTTCCTGATACAATAAAAGGGACCAAAAATGCCTTAAACTATATTCACAGCAAACTCAACAGTGGAACTGGCCCAAAAAGGAAACTCTTGAGGAGTCTCAATTCCAGAGCAAAGGTTTGAACAACTGGAAATGCAAGAATGTGACTTGCTCCACTGTCCCAGAAGGGAGGTAAATCACTAGTAGTGCATAATGCAGGAAACAAACCAGCAGAGGAATGACTTCAGTCCTGATATAAGCACCAAACTGGTACTTGCAGCTCCACTGTGTGCGAATCACACCTTATAGCTTGCCTAACCTTTATTTTCCACCCGTCTCGGTCTAATCACCTGCAAGAGAGAAGGACAGGGGCGCCTGGGTGGCTCAGGTCATGATCTCTCGGTCTGTGAGTTCGAGCCCCGCGTCAGCCTCTGTGCTGACAGCTCAGAGCCTGGAGCTGCTTCGGATTCTGTGTCTCCCTCTCTCTGCCCCTCCCCTGCTCATGCTCTGTCTCTGTCTCAAAAATAAACATTTAAAAAAAATTAAAAAAAGAGAGAAGAACAGCCCCTCAGGAGTACCATGAAGATGGTTAACATATTATGAACATAAAATGCTATTCTCTCTCTCTCACACACACACACACACACACACACACACGCAGAAAAAACACACAGTCTACTTAAGACTACCTAAAACTGACAATTCTGTAACGTATTAAACTCGTCTCTAGACACGATGGTTACTCTGCACAGCAGACATGGACAAAGACAACAAAACAAAAATTCATTGCATACTAGGTATGAAACTGCAGCACTTTCCATCAATAATTCAGTTACCTTCTTACAAGTAATTTAGGGGCACTTGGATGGCTTAGTGGGTTAAGCGTCAGACTCTGGCTCAGGTCATGATGTCCTGGTTCGTGGTTTCAAACCACCCTGTGCTGACAGCTCAGAGCCTGAAGCCTGCCTCAGATTGTGTGTCTCCTCCTCTCTCTGCCCCTCCCCCGCGCACGCTTTCTCTCTCAAATAAACATTTAAAGAATTAAAAAAAAATTTTAACATTAGGTAAACTTTATACGTCTTTACTGCTTTCCTACAACATTTAGCATTATCATTTTTCTCTCCAAGGAACAGGCATTAAACACTCCTTTAGAGTTGCTTCAATATATAAAAGAAACATTTTTATCTTCAGAAGCCCTAACTTTGCTCTGAGTCAGGTTCATAGTTTTGGTTAACTGGCACCACAAAGAGGAAGCAGTGCTATTATGCAAGTTACAACCAACAAAGATTTGTGAGGGAAAGAAAATGTTTAAAAAGGAATCCTGACGGGGCGCCTGGGTGGCGCAGTGGGTTAAGCGTCCGACTTCAGCCAGGTCACGATCTCGCGGTCCGGGAGTTCGAGCCCCGCGTCAGGCTCTGGGCTGATGGCTCAGAGCCTGGAGCCTGTTTCCGATTCTGTGTCTCCCTCTCTCTCTGCCCCTCCCCCGTTCATGCTCTGTCTCTCTCTGTCCCAAAAATAAATAAACGTTGGAAAAAAAAAAAAAAAAAAAAAAAAGGAATCCTGACAATCCCTACGTTATTTCCTTTCTTCATTCATTTTAGGAATACCAACTTAGGAGCCTTAAAAAAAAATCAGGTGCTCAGTCACCAAAAAAATACAGAGAGATATGGAGGGAGGAGGAACAATAGATAACAGACAACTCTATTCTCTGAGTAGTTCCCTTTCAATACTATTCTGAACAAACAAACCAACTTAAACCACAAGCTTTTCTCCATAATTACTGAAGATGTAATAGACAAAATTTCTTTAGCCTCACTCTCGTCTAGCTCTAAAATTTCTATATCCTCTAGCACTCTTCAACCCTCCACCCAAAGATCCCTGATGACAAAATAGACTTTTTCTAGAATCTCCATGCACGCAAACAAGCCCAATTAAATACACCAACAGATTAAGTCACACAGAGCAATCATGTTTCCACAAACATGGACTCCAAATACATAAGTAGCTTTCCATTCTGTCTTCCCCCCAAATTCTACAAGACCTTTAACTCTGCAGAACTGTTTCACTCCTTACTGTAGCTACATAGTAGTCTGTTTTCTCCTCCAATTAATTTATCTAAAATACCACAACCACGACCCACCCTTCAAATAAACACTCTTTGTAGGCTGACAACACTAGAAAAGCTGAAGCTCTCAACGTATAGGGAAAACCTTTCTACTTCTCCATACCTTTTTGGTCTTTTGTAACAACTAATTCTTATACAGTGTTACTCCCATGCATCCCATTACATACAGGAAAGAACTAATAAAGCAAACAACTAGGAAACTCTAAGTAGGCCAAAAGACTTCAGAAAATTAAAATATATGCTGTACTCAAGGAAACAGCAATAAGGCAACTGACTCATGCTTCCACAGAATACTTGGTCGAATATTCACTATATTCATCAACTGCGATACAATCTTCAGGTCATTTTCCCCAACGACAAAAATAAATAATCAAATTAAATAATTAAATAAATCCTGCATTCTTTTTAAATGGGAAGTGAGAAAGTCAAAAAAACATTTTAAACCTCTTCTGCAGCTCCTAAATTAAAATTCTGTACCCCTGATACTATCTAAGTCAAAGCTTCATCTCCTAGAGCCAAAGCACAGCAGCTGGCAAAGGACAATTTTGTAGGCTGCAAGAGAATCTTCGAAGGGTGGGGGGCAGGGACTGACTACAAAAAAAAAAAAAAAAAAAAAAAATCTAAGCAAACGGGAATTTGTAAAATCATAGCTCCACTGTGCTTCTCTTCGCTCCCGGAGTACAACAAGCACATCCGTGTGGATGTTATTTTTTCCCCCCACGGGTGAGGACAGCAGGACTATACACGTTTTTCCATTTGAACATAGACCACCCTACGGAACAAGATCCCAAGGTACAAAGACTTGTAACTCAGAGCCTAACACCAGGCTCCTTACTACCGCCTCCGCAGGAGCCAGGCCTGGCTCCAGCCCAAGGCGGGTGGGGTCAGGCATGTTAATAGCCAGAGGGGAATTCAACGCTGCATAACAACGTGAGAGAAGACTTGCCCACCGTCTCGCCTCTCCCCTCTCCAAAACAGGATCAAGTTTCAGGACCCAAAGAGTGACACCTTTTTAGAGCCTCCTAAAGTATCCCCCACACGAGCAGAGAATGTTACTGGGACGGAACGGGAAAGAGGACGTTCTCGCCCAGCCCGCGCCAGAGCGCTCACCTTCCACTACGCCACATAGGAACCTCCGAGCTCCTCCTGCCGCCCCAGCCACCGCTGCTCCCCCGGCCCCGGCTGGGTTGTCTTCTCCGGGGGCCGGAGCTGCTGGCGGCTCCAACGATGCCCCCGCGGAAGCAGCAGGGTTGGAGTTCAGCTCGCTCTCCCGCTCCTCCAGCGCCGCCTGGCTCTCCTTCTGCACCATCCTCCTGCCCCCGGCCGCCGCCACCTCTGCAGGTCCTCCTCGGCCTCCGTCCGTTGGGCCGCCGGCCCGGAGCCCTGGAAAGGGCCTCGGCTCCAAGCGCGCGCCCTTCGTGCTCCTTCCCCTCCCCCTCTGCCCTTCCCCCTCCCTTCCGCAGGGACCCGAATGCCCGGATGAGAAGGGCGGCGGCACCGGCGCGAGCCCTTTGTCAGCCGCTGCCTCAGCCTAAGCTGGGGAGCCGGAAGCCCAAGCGGAGGGCGAGACCGCGACCTCTCGTTCTCTGGAGGCAGATAGCCAAACCTCCTTTTCTTGGTCGCAGTTAGCTTCTGCTGCTTCCCGATAATCTTAGCTCTTCCGCTGTTCCCCCTCAAAGCCCCTAGGTCTCCACCACCGCTGCTTCTACCGCCCGCTTCCTGTTTATCCGCACTGCGCCTGCGCCGGAGACCGGCTCAGACCGGTCCCCTCAGCCCGACTCCCCCGCCTTCTTTTGGGCCAGCCTATTGCGCTTCATTCGATAGGGGGAAATAGAACAGAGGAAAAGCGAAAAGCGGGAGATAATGAGGGCGATGGAATGTACCATTTGTGCTCACCACCCTCTAGGACAAGGCAGGCGCCCTGGAACGGACCATTACGCCTTCTGAAGAAGGGGAGTATGGGAGGAGGCTGCAACCGGTTGAGGCAATGGGGAAGGGGGATGAAAAAGAGAGGTGTTTACTCTTTCAATGCGCAAGCGCGGGAACGAAGCCTCTAGTTCTTAAAGAGATACGAAGAAACTGACCTATTTTCTATTGAGATTCTTCTAATAGGTTGGCTCATTACATCACCCTGACCCAGGATCGGTTCTGTGAAGATAACATTCCAAGGAGCTCAGCTCACCCCTCTGCCTTGAATCATTTTCCCCAACCCCCAGCTTGGCGCTAATCCCTTTAAAAATTAAGTCTTTCGTTCATTCCTTCGTTCAGCAGACACTAATTGAGCTTGCCACTTGCTGGGCTCTTGGGTCACTATGAGCTCACAGTATGGCGATGGAGACAAGCAAGTACATACACAGTGCCCGCACGGTGTGCCCAAATGTTACGGGACCCCAGAGGAGGGACTGACTTAATCCTCCTTTGGGGAGAGGTGGCAGCCATGGTTTCGCTTTTTGAGCTGGAACGTAAAGGATGAGTAGGAGCTAGAGTAGGGGAGAAGCAAAGAAAGAGAGCACTCCAGGCTTATGGAACAGAGTACAAGTGTAGCAAGGGTTAAAAAGGCCTGGCATCTTTGGGAATGGAGAATGTGAACTGTGTTTAAGGGAGAACTGAGATCCCTTGGGCCTTAGCATAAATATCATTTCCTTAAGGAATCCTTCCCTGAGCCCTAGATGGGCTTAGGTCCTCTTGCTGTTGTTTGTGCTCAGAGTTCCCTGTAGCACTGTCAGTAGGCGCTGTTTACATTTATGACGGTTGAGAGATCTGTCTCAGCTTGCGAAGTGTGTGAAATGAGCAGCTCACGCTCATTCTGATCATGAAGACTTACTTAGTATCGTCCGTTTTACATTTTGGTCTCATATTCAACTCCTTCAGCGGTAGCCCAACTTAGCTCTCATAGTCCCTCTTCTTTTTAGTCCTAGAGCATTGAGATGGGGGTTACAGGCAAACATTTTCTTAGATATCCTAGGAGGATCTGGGGTTATCATTCCAGCTGACCCCAGCCCTTGGTCTCATGACACTTTCCCCTTTGCCTCATGCGGTGGCAACTGCTATCAAGTCAGCCACAGTTTCATCTACTGTTCTGACTCTGGGGTCCACGGCCCAGGCAAGATCCACTTTCCAGATCTGCACCTCTCAAACTTGAAGGGAAGTTCTTGCTACACACCTCTACCCTCTGGTACCTACAACAGGAACCAGAGGTTCGTAGGCCTATGGTAAATACCTCTGGAATGAATGAGATACATTCATTCATTTTAAATTCTCAGTTTAAATTCTGCACTCAGTTTAAATTCTGGTTAGAGAAACACACAATAGCAAATTCAGTACATACACAGGGACTCAATTTGTAATAAGTGCTATAAAGGGAGGAAATCTAATGATGTGATAGAGTAACCACAGCAAGGAAAGACTACTCCAGATAGAAGAATAAGTAGCAATCTATGAGTGAATCATGATAGTGGCTTGGCCTAGGGAATAGCCGTGGAAACATAGAGCTGTGGTGCATCTTTGGTGGTGGCAGTAGAATAGAGGGAGGGGGCAGCTGCCCCAGTTGGTAGAGCCTGGGAGTTCTGAGAGTTCAAGTGCCATGTTGGACATAGAGATTACTTTTTAAAAATAAAACAATAAAGGAGTAGAGGAAGAGGAAGAAATGAAGACTACTAAATTTTATTACTTCTTAAAATATTTTTGATGTTTATTTTTGAGCAAGATAGAGAGACAGAGTGTGAGCAGGGGAGGGACAGAGAGAGACATACACAGAGAATCCACAGCAGGCTCCAGGCTCTGAGCTGTCAGCACACAGCTCGACGTGAGGCTCAAATACGAACCGTGAGATCACAACCTGAGCCAAAGTCAGATGCTTAACCAACCGAGCCACCCAGGTGCCCCAAGACTACTAAATTTTAACCTGGGCAACTAGGTAGATGGCGTCATTTATTGAGCTGGGGAAGACTGAGAAAACATGAATCAAAGTTCTATTTTGAACATGTTAAGTTTGATCATTACAGGTCCATATGAATATGTCATGTAGGCAGTTGAAGATATGGATCTTGAAGCTCAGAAGAGAATTCTGGGGATATAAACTTAGGAGTTATCTGCATATAAATGGCATTTAAAGCCACGGGACTGGATGTGATTTGGAGAAGAGACTCAGGTCTGAGCTATGGGGCTCAATGTTTAGAATTCCAGTTGAGAAGGATGAGTTTGTAAGAGAGTGCTAAGAAGCAGTGGCCAAAAAGGTAAGAGGAAAATCAGGAGAGTATGAAACACTGGAAGGCATGAAAGAAGTGGTTTTTTATTTATTTATTTATTCTTGAGACAGAGAGAGAGCATGAGTGGGGGAGGGACAGAGAGAAAGAGAGACACAGAATCCAAAGCGGGCTCCAGGATCTGAGCTGTCAGCACAGAGCCCGGTGCGGGACTCAAATACACAAACCACAAGATCATGACCTGAGCCAGAAGTCAGACTTTAACCAACTGAACCACCCAGGCGCCCCATGAAAGGAGTGTTTTGAGATGGAGCAGTTGACAACATTCAGAATCCAACCAGCGGCCAGGAAAAAAAAGATCAGACTGCCAACCTACTGATTTTTTTTTCTGAACCCATTTATGTGTCTTGGCTCTGGGACACTTCTCACCTCACTCAACCACAGACTTCAGCTTCCTTTAAACTTGAATCTACCTGGGGCACCTGGATGTCTCAGTCGGTTAAGTGTCTGACGTCGGCTCAAGTCATGATCTCATGGTTCGTGAGTTCAAGGCTGGCATCAAGCTCTGTGCCGACAGCTCGGACCCTGGAGCCTGCTTCAGATTCCGTCTCTGTCTCTCTGCCTCTCCCCTACTCGCTCTCTGTCTCTGTCTCTCAAATATAAAAAATAAAACATTAAAAAAAATTTTTAAAAAACACTTGAATCTACCCTGAAACATAGAGACCATCTCTATACCTAAGCGAGATATATACACACACTCACCATACTCATTCATCCAATCATACAATCATTTACACAATTGTTGAATACCTATTATATGCTAGGCCTCAAGGATAGGATCATCAGTGGGGCAAGAAAACCTAGTCCAGGCTCTCAAAGAGCCCTCAGGAGTTTGTATCAAATAAGACAAAAAATCACTCAAATAAATATATGGTAACAAACTGAGAAGTGCCATGAAGGAAAAGTGTAGGGTCCCATAAGAGCCTGTCACAGTGTCGCTTTGTTTAGACTGTGTGTGATATGGATAGCATCCAAATCTTTACTATATTCCAAAGCTTAACTATATCCCAAAGCCACCCTGGACAGAGACTTGGGAGACTGGGTCTAGTCTCAATCCTCCTATAAACTCACTAGGTGACCTTGAGCATGTCCTCTCCCCTCTTTGGGCCTTTTTCCTTTCCTGTATAATGGAAAGCTAGAGCATAGGTTCTTAACTTCAGGTCCATGGTCGGACTTCAGGGATACAAAAATGTGTGGAAAAGTGTACATGTTTTTTTTTTCTTCTGGAAGTAGGCCCACAACTTTTATCAGATCTTTTGGAGGGGCTGTGACCCAAAGAAATCCAAGGACTTATGAAGCAAATAGTTGAGGGAGAATGTGAGCAGGAAACACAGATGACAAAATGATGGGATTCTGGAAGTAAGTTTCCCTTTCTTGAACACCATATTCCTCCCTTTACCTTGTCAATGTGTACAGTGATGGAAGGCCTGATCCCCCTTCTATGGAAGGTGAAGCTTAGTCACCACATACTGGTGCCCCAGCGAAAGGATAGGTGGAACCTACCACTGGTGGCCCCTCTCCAGAAAGAGAGCAAGGCCACCATTCCACACAAGAAGTCTCTACTCCCTTTGTGTCACTTGCTCCATGGTGACCTGGGTCCACCCCATATGGTCCCTCATCATTCTTGGCTGGAGTATAAACACAAACATATGTCCATATTGGAGGCAAGGTTAGGATGTTTACACAAAGGAACTTTCATTAGAAACTAAAGGGAACCCCCCCCCCTCAAAAGAAAGCACACTGACAGGCACCTAGGTGGCTCAGTCAGTTAAGTATCCGACTCTTGATTTCATCTCAGGTCATGATCTCACAGTTTGTGGGATCCAGCCCCACATCGAGCTCCACACTGACAGTCCAGAGCCTGCTTGGGATTCTCTCTCTCCCTCTCTCTCTGCCTCTCCCCTGCTCGCTCATTCTCTCTCTCTCTCTCTCTCTCTCTCTCTCTCTCTCTCTCTCTCCCCCAAAATAAACAAAAACTTTAAAATGTTTAAAAAATAAAAAAATTAAAAGAAAAGTCATTTTGAGATTAACTAAGATGTCTGTAAATTAGAAATTCTTTTTTTTTTTCAGTTTATTTATTTTGAGAGAGAGAGAGCGTAAGCAGGAGAGGGACAGGGAGAGAGAGAATCCCAAGCAGCCTCTGCAGTGTCAGCACAGAGCCCGACATGGGGTTCGATCTCACGAACCCCAAGATCATGACTTGAGCCGAAATCAAGAGTCAGATGCTTAACTGACTGAGGCACCCAGGCACCCCTGTAAATTAGAAATTCTTGATTCCACTTGTAAGAATGTCTAGCCAAAAGACAGCTGGCTTGGCATAGTCTTCACGACATTAATATCCTGTCTCTTGTCTCCTCTAAGGAGATGGGAGAGAGATTCACATGGGGACCTCTCTGAGGTCAGGTGAGTTTCCAACACTTCCAGAACCTGTATCTCAATTTTCTGCCAAGGGTTGGCCATATTATGGGAAAGAGAGGTACTTTCTTTGGGACCTAAAAGACTACAGGTGCAGGGGTTAGGGTTGTGAGGTATGTGTGGAGTGGGAGGGACAAAAAGGCAGAGACAGCAGCCTGTGCATAGCCATTGTGTTTTATTGGATCTGGTATATTTTTTTATTTTACAAAATATACAGAGGAGCCAAAAATGCAAAGCAGTCAACAGTGTTCTGATGGGAAAGGGGCCCCCCTTAGGGCCCTAACCCTCAGATCCTGACTGACTGGGAGAGTGAGCTAAATGGAACGAGCAAGTATATTAAAGGGTGGCAGCATGGCAAGAGTGGTCCCTGCCTTCTAGGTGTGTTCAGGGGCATCTCTGGGTAGACTGAATAGAACAAGAGGACACCCTAAGTAGGAACTGAGGAGATTATGTGGGGGGTTAGAATAGAGCCTGGGTAGACCAAAGATTCTAGTGAATGCCCCCACACTGGTTTCAGATGTTATACATCCCTCCCTCCTTCCCCTTTCTTCTAAGGCATCCACTGACTCACTCCATGCCTCCAAGTCTAGAATAAATGGCAAATAAAAACTTAAGTGGCAGCCATCAGAGAGGGTAGGCTGAAACTTTGGCAGGTATCAGCTGGGACGTCTCCCACCCATATTCCCCTGCTGCTGCTACCACCCACACAAACAGGAAGGAAGGAAAGGAAGGAATTCCAGGGATGAGCCAGACATCAAGATCCTAAGCTCTCCTGGGATACTGAGGAGAGTATGGAAATTTCTGGGGCATTTCCTAGGAGACAGAGTCTTCTGGAGAGCCTAGAAACTCATGTTATGATAGCCTGGGGTGGCAGACCTATGGAGCTTAGACCTATAGTCTGGCATGCCTGAGGTGTTACAATCTCCAGGCCTTTCTGCACTCTATCCCAGCCACCTGTGACCTAAACACCCAGCTCAGGCCTAAGATTTCTGCCTTTACATTCTTGTCCCCCTCTACAAGGCTCTCAAAGGCCCTGGTCTAACAGGCTAGTCAGTGCCATTGACAGAGTAGCCTCTCTGAGAAGGAAATCTTAGAGGAAATGCATATGAGATCAGAGATAGGGGAAGCACCATAGCAGGAGACATTTTGTCTAGTGTTGTAGTTTCTAGAATAGGGACGGAAGGTGGAGAACCACTTATTTCCTATTAGCAGGGGCACCCTCAGCACTGAGTGTTAGGCAGGAAGGGGGTGGGAGCTATTGGGAGTTGGGAACACTCCACAGGTACACTCTGCCCACTCCCTGGCCCTTTAGCTCCAGCAGTCTGGACCACTGAATCCCCAGGCTCTTGGATTCCTACAGCCCCCAGGGCAGGGCTAGAATGAGGACAGACCTGGGAAGAGAAGGGTGAGTTCCACCTGGACTAGAGCTAGAGCATGGTCCCCCCAGGACAACTGACCCCCTCTCCTGGGGAGCTAGATGACATTGTCAAAGAGTTGCATGGACCTCATGATGTTCTCGTCCTGTAGCCATGATGTGAGAGAAGCAGATTGGAGAGAGAGAGAAATAAAAAGAGCTTATCAGAGACACAGAGAGGGACATTCATTCTGAAATGGGAACATTCAGAGACAGAGGCAGCAAGGAAGGAGACACCCAGAGAGACTTGTAGGGAGGGGCAGGCCTCCCTGAGTTGTGAAGGAATAGGACCCAGGAGTGTGGGCAAGTTAGGGAGATGATAATCTGCCCAAAGGAGCTTTCTCCTACATCACTGAATCGGACCCTGAGTCCAGACCAGGGAAGTATGGAGCGCAGGGACTTGTACCTTCTGGCAGGACTCAATGAATTCCTCAATGGTCACCACGCCATCCTTGTTCCTGTCCATCTTCTGCAAAAAGACAGTCAGAGAGAAGAGAAGGGATGACAGGAGAGAGGCAGGCAGAACTCAGGTAAGTTCTCTGCTGGGACCTTGCCTCCTTCCCTTGACTCCAGGACCCTCCAGCCTACCCAGTCCCAGGCACCTGGAAGAAGCTCTCCACATGCTCCCTTGGAGCCTCCTCTCGGAGCGCAGGATACGTATACTTGCCCATCATATCATAGATGGATTTCATGATATCAAGCATTTCCTGTTAGGCAAGAGAGAAAAGGATCCCTCCTCAGAGCCTCCAGCCTCCAAACCAGGAAGACTAGAGCCTAGGGCAGACCTCACCCCTTGCTGGTGATGCACGTGTGGTTCACATTTTCCTCCTAAGGGCTCTTTGAACCTCCCCTCACACATAGAAGCTCTCCAACTCTTCAGTCTCTCCACACCTCCTTGGTGATGCAGCCATCCTTGTTGAGGTCATACAGATTGAAGGCCCAGTTTAGCCTGTCATCTATGGTTCCCCGAAGAATCACCGACAAACCAGCCACGAAGTCCTGGGAAGGAGAGAGGAGGGAACTGGTTCTTCAGATACCCTTAACCCAATCCCCTCTCTGGGTTTGGCCTGTGGATCTTGGCCCTGATGCTCCAGGAAACAGGCCTCCCTGACCCACCTCCTCCAGCTCACCTCGAAACTGACAGAGCCATCATGGTTGGTGTCAAAGGCATTGAAGAGGAAAGTGGCATATGTGCTGGAGTCTGTAGGGTAAGCGTGGATAAGTTTGGCTTTCAGACAGGAGAGGACTTCCTACCCCACACCCCTCTTTATCATTTGGCATTCCCAGCCCCTCCAGAACCCTCTCCCCAACTCAGCCTAGAGATGGACAGCTGCTTCCTCTCAGGCCTTGTCCCCTCACCTCCTTGAGGAAAGAACTGAGAGTAAATCTGCTTGAAGTTCTCCTCGTTGACAATTCCACTGGGACATTCCTGGGGGGCGGAAGGGGGGTTAGAAACCAGACTGAGAGCAGAAACAAAACCCCCTTCCACTCACCACCACCTACTCTATGCCAGAGACTCCCAGAGAAGGAAAATCTTCCTGTCTCCAGGGAGCTCACCATGTAGTTCTCTTAAGGAAGGCAAGACTTCTCTTCAGTGCACAAGTTTAAAAAAACAGAACTAACCAGACGGCCAGTCTACAGGCTCCGCCTCGTCTCAAATCTGCTAGAGCTTCCTGCTACAAGTTTGGTCAGCGGGGACGAGGGGCCGCTCCGCCTCCCCTTCCTTCTCTTACCCCTATAAGCATCCAGGCCAATCCTTCAGGGAAGTTTCGGATAGGCCCCGCCCCCTTGCCCCACCCCTCGCCCTGTCTGGCCTGGCTCTGTACTCACATTCTTGAACCCCCGGTACAGGACCTGCAACTCCTTGCGTGTGAACTTGGTTTGCTCCTGCAGCTGCTCCAGACCCTCTGGCCGGTGACACACGGTGGACAATTCAAACTCATCCTCCACGCTGTCTGCGGGGGGGTGGGAGGGGACGAGGGGGGAGGGGACAGCCGCGCCTCAGGCCCAGCCTCCAGGACCCCGCTTCAAAACCATCCTCCCCATCTCCAACGCCAGAGACCAGCCTGCCAGTTCCCTTGGACCCCGGTCCGAGGACATCAAGGCAAGGAGAGAAGACGTTGGTCAGCTTCCAAGTCTATCAGTTGTCCGGGCCCATGGGCAGGCCTGGCCCCACAGCCAGGGGTCCGACTCATCGCTGCCCTGGGCCCTTGATCCCTGGTTGAAGGAGAAGGCCCCCCAGCCCCATCTTCGTCCCAGAAAGGGAGGAGTAGAAAAAAAAGGGTTCAAGAGGAAGCGTCTGAGGGTCCAGGCTCCGGACCTTCCCTAACCCACTCAGATCCATGGAGCCCCACACTTGCCCCGCCCAGATCCTTTCCTCCAGCCAAGCCCCACCTATCCCAGCCATGCTCCAGCCATGCCCCGCCCAGCCCCAGCCAAGCCCATCCAGACCACCCCTACCCTGCTCCCAGTAAACCTTAGCGAAGGCCACATCCCTGGCCCCATCTCAGTCCTGCCCCAGCTCCCAACATCCAGTCCCCAGGCAAGTGCCCCCACCCCACGCTCTCCAAGGCACCCGCCACCGCCCCCACCAGGACAGTAAGTCACCTGGGTCCAGCGGGCGGGGTCTGTGGGGGCGGAGGGAGGCTGGGACTGCTAATGCTGAAGGGAGCGAACTGTCACCGAGAAAGTGGAAGACCCGGCCAACTGCAGACACACACCTCGCCCCTCACACTCAACAGCAAATCTCACAGACCTGCGTGTTACAGTGCACACACCCCAGCCCCGTGCACAGTGGCACACACAACGAACAAGCACAAACACACACGAAACAGACCCTACACACATATGCTTGGGGGACTCACGCCTGTCCTTTTCCTGAAGCTAGCCCCATGTGGAATCAAACACAATGACACTCTCAAAATGTAACTACAAAGTGGGCCTCTGTGGCTTGCAAAATTCAGTATGATCCCTTGAGACGGGCAAGGCCCAACTGAGGAAACAGGCCTGGAGAGAAAGCGAGGCCACTCAACTGGGGACCAGGCTGGGACTAGAAAGCCCAAGTATCCTGGCACCTGGAGGAAGGCGGGCTCCATCCTCTGCGCCTGCATCCATCCAGTCAGGGCAAGGGAAACTTGCATCTCGAGGCCCAAAACATGCCCAGGGCAGGGTGGGCGGCCACAGCCGCAGATACTAACCTAGTTAAGCCACGACAGACCTCGCAGCAGTCTGGTTTCGCCCGGCCACATTGGCCATACCCACACAGTCTCAGGTCTCAGCCCTGCCACACTGGCCACGCCCAAACACCCGGGGCTCACTCGTTTTTGCTGACCAGTGTGGCCCACAGGCACTTGGGCCCCGCCCCCAAAACTGGCCACGCCCACACATTCCACAGGTTCCGGGTTCTATAGCTACACCCTCCTCACACTCGGGCCAACCAGCGCCCACCCCCACCCCCAAGCCACATTGGTCACGCCCACACACACACTCACACTAGCTGGCCCGAGCCGGTCACACAGGTCACACCCCAAGACAAACAACCCGCCCCCGGAAGCACAGGAGAGGCACTTGCTTTCACTGACTGAGGGCAGGGCTTGGGGCCCGCAGCAAGGCAGCAGCTTGAGGAACCGCTGCTTCAGCGCTTTTTTAGTGGGCCCTGGAGGGTGGCCTGGGAAGAGAGAAGACCCCAGGAAGGCACATTAACCCCCAATGTCCCTCCGATCCCCTCCCCACCATCACAAATCAACCTGACGGGAAGCCGGTGTTGGGAGAGGACCGGAGGAGGAGAATGGTGAGAGTAGCTGGGGCTGGGTTAGGGAAGCCCAGTGGGGTTCACAAGCATATAAAGTCCACTCAGACACCTTGCATAATGGGACACAGCCGGGGACCGTGAGGCCACCGAGGGGAGATGGCATTGGCCTTGGTGCCTGCTGACCCAGTGCCCTTGGCTCCAGTGCTATAGCTGGACGTCTGAGGGTGATGTCCAACCCAAGGACTGCCTAAGTAGGAACACCTGTCTCTGTCTCTCTCTCTCTCACACACAGTGACAAATGTGTATAGTGACACACAGAATGATAAATCACAGTGATGGAGGTCATACAGCGACAGCTTGATACCCAGGAACACACTCAAAACCAATGGCCTAATTTTTTAAAGTTTTATTTATTTAATCTCTATACCCAATATGGGGCTTGAATTCACAACCCTGAGATCAAGGGTCACACACTTTTTCAACTGAGCCAGCCAGGCACCCCCCACAATGGCCTAATTAAGCAGGCCCCAACACATGCACACACACACAGGTACACACACACACACACACACACACACACACACACACACACACTTTGACACAGTACTCCTTAATACAAACATATACAGATGTGGTCTAGGAAAAACATGACACACACATATGAAGACCCACATTGGCCATTTTCCATGCAGCATGAACAAACCATACAAGAATACATGGGACAGCATGACATGGTGTGTTAAGGACACTACAAACACTGTGCCACTATAACATAACACATATCAAGGTCACCAGGACATATAATCATATATTGTGATTTAGGTACCCATGGAACCCCAGATACCTAAGACTGCACCTCACCAATAGAACCCATGTTTGTTCTGCCTACCTTTCCTTCCTATAACCCCTCATTTCAGGGCACTTAGAATCTCCCTGTCAGGGGAACCGAGTTCCTCATCAGCTAACTCACCCACTCTAAAAGTGTGTCCCCTACCAGTCCTTTCGTATGGCTTGCTCTTTGAAGGTGACATGATAGCAAACTTTGAAGCAATAATAGACCTTCCAGATGAGCATTTTGGTGTAATGTGGGGCTATCCAGAGCCGATGACCACAGTTCCTCTCACTTCCCCTTATTTTTACAGCCCTGTCCTACAGTGCTAATTGCACCCTAGGGAGAGACTCCACGTTCTTGTGCCTGTTTCCTGGCTGCACCCACCTCCAGACTCCAGAGCCAGAGCTCACAGAGACCTAGCACACTGCTTGAAACTGGCCTCAGTCCATTCCTGGAGGGGCCCAATTTCCTTGGGTTGTAGGTTCCTAGGGCACCCGACATCCCACGCAGGCCCCGCCTCCCCTCAGGCAGGCTCCGCCCTTCAGGAAAAGGCTCTGCTCCCAGAGGGTAATTGAGGTCCATGCTTTCCCCTCCAATACGTCCTTTCTCCCCCTCCCCCTCAGAGCTATGGAGAGGTAGGAGGGAGATGGGAGGGAGAGGTAGGAGGGTGGGCCGAGTCGGGATCGATGGCGGCCTGGCCCCCCGCCCAGGGCTCCATTAGCCCGGACTTTGGTTTCCCGAAGCCGGATTGTGCCTGGGACCTCCGGTGGTGTAGTCGCAGCTGGACTGGGAAGGGCGGGGAGGGGGGGGGGGGGGGACAAGACACCACCCCCACCCCCGCCTCTCCCAACCTCCAGCTGTTCACACATCCACTTCCCTCCCTGGTCCTCCCAGGAATCATTCTCCTCTGCCTTCAGCCTACAGGACACCTGGGTTTCCTGGATGACCCTCTTCCCATCAAATAGTCTAAAGGGGATGGATGGCAAGTCAGAGCCAAACTGACTTCATCTTTTCAGGATTGGATGAGCCCCTGCTCCCCACTCCACTCCGATAAATGTAGCAAAGGATGGAGGGTGGGTTAGGGGTTTCCTGCTCTCACTGAACCCCTGAGTAGGCAATTCATTGGCCCTTCCACGTTCCCAGTTCTCTTCACATCTTTGCAGTTCTCCCTGGTGTCTACCCTATAGCCCTCCTATCATGGTTCTTGCCTACTTTCCTGTCCCTTGTGGAACTGGAGAACAGCCATGCTATAGAGCTGCACAGTTATTGGTGTGAAAAGGAGGGAGAGGCCAAACCTCTCTGGGGGAGGCAGAACCTGCTCTCCTCTCTACCTCCAATATCATTCTCCCCACTAGACTTTGGGGTGGGGTGGAGAATTCCCAATGCCTAGGCCTTGAAGATCCTGAGAGAAACTGGGAGTGGCAAGGGGGCTTGGGAAGCAAGGTCCCTGATCTGTTCCACCCCTCACCCTCCTGCCAGAGCTGATTATAAATGTCTCATTCCCAGTGTTCCCACTCCTACCCCTCCAGAACCCACCCCCATCCCAAGCGTTGACTATGGAGCTGGTATTTTCTCAGGGAACTCTGGGAACAGCCACACACACAATCCAGTACCCAAAGAGGCCCAACTGCACAACCAGCCCCCCTCAGGCAGTCATATCCACATCTCACAAAGCCACACACCGGTCCCTCTACACATTAAATCACATCCTTGTCACATGCAAAGGCTCATACAGTCACACACTTTATCCTTTTTCACATAGAGGAACACACAGTCACACCCCCTGTATCTCTCACACAGAGTCCACATACACCACACTCTGGAACCTACACCTGCAAGGATGGAGGTGTGGAGAGTCACACGCATCTTCAGGGCCATTGTGGGTCCCTGGCCCCAAAGGGATACCCCAGAAGTCTGATGTGACCTCAGGATCCCTCGAACCTCCTTCCTCTACTCTAGATAGCCCTGCCTGTCTCCAGACCTCTCCTCATGCTCCGAATGGATTCCCCTCATCTCCATACCTTAGTCCTCCCATGCTGTGCTCCTCTCACCTCCCCCCCCCCAAAACACCCTAGCCCCCGGCCCTCTCTCTTCACTTCCCTCAGACATCCAGCCCCCAGATCCCCTCCTCACCTCCCTCAGACACTCTTCCCCCCACCCACTCCTTGAATTTCCCTCTTTACCTCTCTCAGATGTCCTGTCCCCCAAGCACCCCTCCTCACTTCCCCTAGATGCCCTGTCCCATCACTAACATGCTCACCCGTGACCCCAGTCATAAAAATCAGAGTAAGCCCCTCCCCAGTGCCGCTCAGGCCAGCAGCCCAGACACGCCCAGACACCTGGGTTACCTTCCAAGGAGACAGGCTCGAAAAGGCCAAACTGCTCCAGGACCTTGACAAACAGAGCGAGGACCACGAGCACAGCAACCATCTCCAGCCCTTCCAGGTTCATGGTGGGCCTGGGGCATGGCCCCCACCAGCTGAGGGTCAGACACACTGGAAGCCCTCCTCACACGACCTCCCCCTCAGGCTCCCCGGGCCGGAGTAAGAGGACCGCCTGCAGCCTCCCTCCCCCTCCCCTCCCAGGATCTCCTCCCTCTCCCGCCCCCTCACCCCGCCTCTGCCCCGCAAGCCTCCCAGTCACAGCCTTTTCCTCTTCTCGGGGCCACTTCAGCCTACAGACCGGCATCTCCTCAGGAGCCTTTGGCGTGAAGGATATGGGACAAAACAGGCCAGGCCGTAAGAGGAAGGCAGCGACCTGCCTCTGTCCCTGAGGACAGCTTCCCCCAGACACCTTGTGGCTACTCTGTGCCAAAGGGAGGGGGTAGAGGGAGGAGCTGTGCTTAGGGAGAGGGCAGGGAAGGGCAGTGTGTGTGTGTGTGTGTGTGTGTGTGTGTGTGTGTGTGAGAGAGAGAGAGAGAGAGAGACTATGAGCTACACGTGTATAAGGAATAGATATATGAGTCAGAAATTATAAGTGTCTGGGCATTTTCTTGTGTGTATTCCCGTGTCTGACTATATAGAGAGTATGTGTTTCTCCTCTTATGTGTGTCTCTGTGTGTGGTTTGCACATGATTGCGTATGTGTCTATTAGGTGTGTGTCTTGTGTATGGGAGTAAGTGACCTGGGTGTCCATAGTATGTGTGTGTGAGTGCACTGGCGTATGTCTGAGTGTGTGGGGGGCATGAAGTGTAGGGGTTTCAGCAGGGCTGCGGGATAGAGGTCTGAAGACTGGTAGTATAGCTGTGTCCTATAATTAGGAGTATGGGTCTACGGTGATTGCATAATTGTATCTGCACGGAGCTGTATGAGAATATAAGCCGGGAGAAGGCAGTGACCTCCCCAGTCAGGAGGACACCACCAACATCGATCGCGGTTGTCATAGAGACAGTGAGGCGGGAAGCACTCTCTTTCCACAGCCCACGGACAGGGAAACTGAGGCCCAAGGGAGGGAGGATTAGGTCCAATAGCCGGGGCAGGAAAAAGGCTGCTTAGCCTTATCATGACCCTCTGGGGAGGGGACTTATTGTGGCTGCCTTTGGGATCCACAGATTCAAGTTCTTTGGAAGAGGAGAGACTGAGCTCCTCCCTTCCTCTCAGCCAGGATCTGCCAAAGCCTTGCCTGCTCCTGAACTGTTACTGGGCTGACGGAGAAGAATGATGGAGAGTAGGAGGGAAATCTGAATCCTCCAAGGGAGCCATCCACCCTCACCCCCTAGAGCATTCCTGGAGCCCCTCCCCCATCTGCCCAGCTCCTTCCCATTGCTGCTGTTGCTGCTGCTGCTGGCTGTGTGTCTGTGTGTGGGTGTGGGTGTGCACATGTGTAGGGGTGGGGAGAGGCCTGCAGAGCCAGTGAACCAGAAGACAACTACTGCCACAGCTGGCTGACATTGATTGAGCACTCACTGTGTGCTAGATAATATGCTATGTGCTTACAGACATGGTCACAGTTTTTAAGATTTTATTTTTTAAGTAGTATCTACACCCAACGTGGGGCTCGAACCTATAACCCAGAGATCAACAGTCACACGCTCCACTGACTGAGCGAGCCAGGTGACCCCAGACATGATCATATTTAATTTTCCCAGTAAACCTATGAAGGAAGTACCATTATCCCCACATTACAGGGAGTGAAACTAAGGCAAGAGGAGGTTAAGAAAATCACCAAGATCAGTAAGTGTCAGAGTGTTAATTTTAACCCAGTCTGACCCTGAGCCTGTGCTCTAAACCATTACACTACGCTGGCTCTTGTTAGACAGCTTGCCCACTCAGGAGGCCTCGTTTAGGGAGACTGACTCCAGAGGGAGCCCTCTCCTTTGTCCAGCTCTGGGATGAACGTGTCTCAGCCCAATAGAGGTGTAGGAGTCCCCCTGTCAGGCTGTCCCTGCCACTTCATTTGAGGATCACTGCTCTGCAGTTCCACATGGCCACCACTGGGGGTCAGGCATCCATCTTACTGGGTATCTAACCCTTCCCTAACCCTTACCCCACCCCACAACAACCTGGGAAGGTGTGGAAAGGATGGGAAGAAGGGTATGCCACTGGCAGGCTTGGTCCTCTGCTTGCCGCTCCACCCCCTCCTCCAGGAAGAAGTCAACTTGGGGACTGCTTTTGGTTTCTCATACCCTAGAAGTTACAGATAAACAGATGAAACCAGCAAATATCTCCCTATTACTGTCCAAATTCCACATCTGGCATTTAATTCCCTTTACCCTCATCAGCAGATACCCTTTCCAACCATTTTGGCCTCTTCACTGTCCCCCAAACACATCAAACTAGGTGTGAACGCCCTCCTTTCTGTTCTCCTTCTGTTCTACAGCTCTCATCTAACAGGACTTCCAGGCCTCAGCAGAATTTCTAGTGAACTCACTGTTGGGCCCTCAAAACTTAGCACCAAATTCTGTAATGTTATTAAATGGGAAAAGTAAAAGGAGACAGCATAGCATGGTATGTAATAGTGCGGGCCAGGGTGCCAGATTCCCTGGGTTCAAATCCCGGATTTGTCAGTTATAATTAACTGGGCAAGTTCTTAACCTCTATGTGCCTCTGTTTCCCACCTCATATGCTTGCTGGAAGGAGTAAATGAATTAATACATGGAAAGCTGTTAGAATAATTCCTGGCACAGAGTAACTGTGGAAGTGTTTTCTACCATTATTAACAACATGACATCTCCTGCACCCCTTACATTTCTACAGCTCTCAATTAACAAAGCATTTCCACAAACATTGTTATCTTGATGGCTTCTCATGACAACTCCATGAAGTAGGTGGAGTGAATAGTATTGTGCCCATTTCATTGATGAGGTAAAGGAGGCCCAAATAAAGGGATTTGAGAGAAAGGGATTTGCTCGAGGTCACCTAGCTAAGATGAGAGGTTGCATATTTGAACCCAGATCTTTCTGGATCAGTCCTGTTTCCTCAACTAGATTCCAAGCTCCTAAAGGGCAAAGAGTTTAAAAATTGGATTTATATAGGAGCGCTTGGGTGGCTCAGTTGGTTAAAATTGGACTTATATAAATTGAATGACAGGTTCTGATCTGGTGCTTGTGGAACAAAGGTGAACTAAACAGGGGCTTCTATTGGGTAGGGAGAGAAAGCCCACTAAGAGAACCTTAAGGCTTCTATTCATTCATAAAATATTTATGTGCTTACTATGTGGTAGGAACTGTTACAGGCAGGCCATGAAATGAGCTATAAAAGCTCATTTAGGAGCACCTGGGTGGCTCATTTGGTTAAGCATCCAACTCTTGGTTTTGGCTCAGGTCATGATATCACAGTTTTGTGAGTTCAAGCCCTGCATTGAGCTCTATGCTGACTGTGTGGAGCCCGCTTGGGATTCTCTCTCTCTCTCTCTCTCTCTCTCTCTCTCTGCCCCTCTCCCACTCATGCTGTCTCGTCTCTGTCTCAAAAATAAATTTTAAAATGCATTTCCCTAATGACAAAACAAACAAAAAGCTCATTTAACTGTAAAAGCTCTCTAACTGGAAGGCCAGGAAAAACTTGGAGAGGTTATTTTTTGAGCTGGTTCTTAAAAGATGGCAGGGCACCCAGGTGGCTTAGTTGGTTGAGTGTCCAACTTCGACTCAGGTCATGATCTCTCATGAGTTTGAGCCCCACATTGGGCTTGCTGCTGTCAGCATAGAGCCCACTTCAAATTCTCTGTCCCACCCCCGCCCGTCCCCTGCTTATGTTCTGTCTCAAAAAAAAAAAAAAAAAAAAAAAAAAAGATGGCGAAATGTCAACAGTCTACCCTAACAAAGGGGTCAACATTTAGTGAGCACATTTTGTGTCCTGGATACTTTACGTATATTGTCTCACTTAGGCCTCATAATAAAAATGAAAAATGAAAATATTACTCCTGTGTTTACAGCTGACATGGCCAGAGTGAGTAGCAGTATGCCCATTTTGCAGATGAAAGAATTGAGGCTCAGGGAAATAATTTTCCCGAGATAAAACAGATGGTGAAGGATGGATCAAGACTTGAACCAGGACCAATGATCTACCAGTCTGTCCTTCCAATGCGTGTGGGGATGCCAAGGAACCTTGGATGACTGTAGCTTAGTTAGTGCCGGGGGAACCATAAGTGATAAGACCAATGGTCAGATTCCATGGAGCCTTGAACACCAAGCCAAACTATCTGGAAGGAAAGAGGCAGCACAGCCACATCTCTGGCTCTCTGATGCTGATTCACAGATGGAGAGACTGACAACCTTGCACCCAATTGCCCTGTCTCTAGACCCTCCTCTTCTCTCTCTCATCCCCACCCTTAACCTTCAGAGACCTCGACCCAGCCTCACAGGGACTCAAGGTCCTAACAGGCCTCTGGTGGGAGGGTCTGTAAGAAGTGAAATAGTGAGTTGTTTTCTAGGCTCTCCCTTCTCCCCACTCAGCAACCTCTCAAGTCCCGGGGCCCTATGAGAGACTTGTCCAGATCTGTCCTCCCTAAGCATCTTGGTGTCACTTAGCTCTTCACTCAAGGGAGTGAAGTCTTAATGGAAGCACTTTAGGCAGAGTGAGAGCTCAAAGGTACACTATCTTAAAACATTAGGTAGGCCCTCCCTAAATCCCTCAAACCTCACTGAAGAGATACTCCTATCATTTAGTTGTCTGTCT
Organism: Prionailurus viverrinus; assembly: GCF_022837055.1. NCBI lineage: Eukaryota > Metazoa > Chordata > Mammalia > Carnivora > Felidae > Prionailurus > Prionailurus viverrinus. The sequence continues at coordinate 60,848,373 of NC_062571.1, forward strand.
CTCACCCTTGGAACCTGGAATAATACTGCTTTATGAGGGGATGCACCCTATGTAGCTGTCCCACTTTCATCTGTCCATGATCCCCCAGTGAAGACCCCAGCCAGTGAAGACCGCAGAGCTCTTCTCTCGGTCCCCCAGCCCCACTCCATCCCCAGCCCCGCCAGAAGACACAGCAGCCCCCAGTTGCATTAGGTGATTAATGACTTCCCTAGGCCTTGGGGCTATTTTGGGGCCTGGAAGTCATGCCTGCTATGATTGAGAGCTAGTCCTGCCGGGCTCCAGCCATCTGTCACTGGAGACAGGTCCAAGAAGGGGGCTTAAGGGACACAGGCTCCCCAAGAGACTTCCAAGCATGACTCTGGCTTAGCCCCATCTCCCTGCCTTCCTGGGAACACATGGCAAGGAGAGGCCAGCCTATACTCCAGGGGCTCAAGAGGATACCATGGAGAGAGCCAGAGAACTACAGATCCCAGAATGCCATGGGGCGAGGCTGTTTTGGTCTCTCCAGGCCAGGTAGTGAGGTGATGCGAGGTTCTGTGGGCCTTGCCCAGGCAGCCTTAAGGAAACTCAAGTGGAAGTGTGTGTAAATCTCAGCAGTGCCATGATATGATATTCACAATCCACATGACATAAATTCCACACATCCCACACCAAGGTACAAGCTTGTGAAGACTATACAACTAACTTAGTGTGACTCAGGAACCCCCTACCCAACTCTAAAGCGTAGAACCCCAGGCACATGCCATTTCAGTGTCATAGAATCCCAGTGATATGCAACCCCAAGCATGCACAGTTCCAGTAGTCACAACCCCAGTAATGTATAACCCGGTTCATACAAACTCCCAGGGATAGACAAAACGGTGACATACAGTCCTTATGCCACACAAGTCTATTCATCCCATCATTCATGAACTCACTAGCTGAGTTCATGTTGGTCCAGTCCCGCCTCGGCATTTTTTCCTTTTGGACGCTGACGCCAGTCATCTTAAGATCCCATTAAATTAAGCAATTCAATAAGCCCTTTCCCTGCTCCCCTGCAAGTTTCCTCCTTTTATCCCTTTACATCCACTTGCTTGAGGCCCCCTCCTCTGCCCTCAGTGAGAAGTCCTGCCTCATCCTCCACCATCGTGAAGGACCATGATGCCCCCTACCCTTTCCTCTTTGAAGACCCCTATCTTCCACCTTCTCTGTAGGAGACTCTATTCCTAGCTCTACTTTGTCAGGGATCTTGCCCTTTAAACGCTTTCCATTGAGGGATCCAGCTCCCTCCATCTCTGTGAAAGGCCCTTCCCTTCCCCACCTCTGTAAGGCTCTTATCCCACTTCACTCACTTTTTTTGAAGGGTCCAGGCCCTTCCTCCCTTCCTCATACCTGGCGACAGCGACCCAGTCACTAGCTGGTAGAGGGATCGTGCTGCTTGCCCCAATGGGCTCCGGCACCTGCGGGGGCATCGGTTCATGGTTCGGCTGAGAGTGCACTGGCCAAGCTCCTCCCCCAAGGCCCGGGGCAGTCAGGTCTCCGCCTCCACCCGAGTGGGCCCTGCGTGGGCGGCGCGGGAGGGCCGGACCCGCAGGACCAGAACCAGAATCTCGGACAACGGAGTCTTCTTCTGCTTCCTGTTTCCTCCGGGCCGCAGGGGGGGAACTTCCCCTATGCCCACCATCTGAAGCTCCCGTCCTCAAAGTTTCTACACTGGGCGGGGCGGGGCGGGGGTGGGGGTGGGGGTTGGAATGGGAGGAGTCCTCACAGACATCACCGGGAATGTTTTCTGATATTCTGGTGGGGAGGGGAGGCACCCACAGGTTTTGAAAAAGGAGATGGGGAAGGGGATAATGAACCTGATACTTTACTGCCCCTCGTCAGCCCTTTCTTCTCTGCCGGTAGCAACCTCCTCCTACCAATTTGGCACTGAGAAGCAAGTTGGGGGGGGGGGGGGGAAGTAAGAGGACATAGTTGTCATGGCAACTTCCCACACTTCCATACTTCCTGGACCAATGGGAGAGAGAGCTGGAGGAAGGAGGAGGAACTGGACCGCGTATTGGGATGGCAAAGAAGAGGCGGTTCCGAATCCCTTTCTCTCATAACTTTCTGTTTTGTGTCCCTTTGTCTTGCTCCAGTGGGTTCCCAGATTCTACCATCATATGTTGGTTGCCAGCCAAATGCATGAAGGAGAAGCTCCCCTCCCCTCAGTCTCAGCCCTGACCCTTTCCAGGACTCATCTCCATCGGGTTGTAACCAAAATAAACCCTTCCAGGACCCACTGACGCCTTCAAACCACCGGGACAGCCTACAGAAGAGACTTAGTTCCACTCCTCCGACTGGGATCCTGTTTTTTTGGCTGAAAATTCTACATTTATGAGACAAAAGTCACGTTCGAACTCCGTGCAAATTTTGCCACTAGATTTGGCAGCGACATCCCCTTTCGGAATCAACTACGCAAGCATGGCTGCTCTAAGACCACACGAGGGCGCCCTAGACTTGGGAAAGATATTTTATGGCCAGAGGGACCCGAGTTCAGGCCTTGGCCAGATTCCAGCTGTCTCCTCACTGTCCCCAGTCCTTTCTTTGCCTCCGGCTTGGACAGGACTGCCACGGATTGCTGCCTTTTCGCACCACGCTGCACTTCCAAACAGACCTGCCAGGCTTGGAAGACCACAGGGGGTAGATCTGGGTCGGCTTGGGGCTCAAATTCTCCCCACCCCCAAAAATCTCCCCCAGCTTTTGAGTCCGGGGGAGTGGGGAAGAAAAGTGATCGGGGGTACACAGGATGCCCTGAGGTATGACTTAAAGACTCCTTCTCTGTCAGCCTGATGGACAAGAAAGATAGGAGCCAGACTACCCCCATGTCCATCCCAGGAATCCCGACTGCACAGGGAAGGAACTTTGGGCACAAGGGTGGCCCCATGGTACCTCCGCCCCGACCGCTCTTCAGCACCGCGGACAACGACTCCCCTTTTGGCTTCCCCTCACGCGTTTCAGAGCGTCCCAGCCTCTTGTCTCTTGCTGTAAGACAAGCCCTCCTCTGAAAGGGGATCTCCTTGTAGTGCTATTTCTATTTTCCAAGTCCTGTGTGGAGCTCTCTAGATCGAGGTTGCTGCTGCTGAAGAACACCATTCTTGAAGCTTGTCAACATTTGACCTATTTTTCCTCGGGAGGTAGGCAGGCAGGAAGTAGTATTCTCCATTTTAGAGATGAGAAAACTAAGACCCAGAGACCAAAAGTAATAGAAAGCCCATTCCTGCACCTTCCAATACAAGTGCTTCCCCACCTTCACTCAATCTCTGATTTAAATAGCCAAGTGGGGAGGGGATGATTCCACTAAAAGAGAGAATCAATTAAAGCAGAAGCAAACACTGACTACTGTGATGCTAATGAGTGCCCTGGGGCCTTACTACTAGCAAGGATCCTGAGTTGGTGAGAACACAGTTCAAAGCAGAGCTGGACCTTTGGATTCCATCCCAGGCTGAGCCACATCTAGGGCACACCTGGAGCCTACTTGAGAGGAAGGGCCCTCCCTTCTAGGAGTCTCAGCATGGGAACTAGGATTTCTCCAGGGTCAATGAGTAGGGGAGACACTTTCTCAAGGCATTAGATCCTAGTTCTCTTTCCCACCCCCAAGTGTTAACCTCACTCCCCTCTGGACAGACAAGGATCATGGGCTCCTTCCACCTCCCCAGCTTGTTTCTGACAAGGAGACAGTCTCCCTCCTCCCTTTCACTGTTGGAGTTCCTGGGCAGGCTGCACAATGAGACAGAAAACACACACACACATGGAAATGTACACAAGGTGACACAGGCCCCCACACAAACACGTGGGTCTGCCTACCAAACCCAGGAATATGTGCGGGCACAGATGTACTCCCCACTGTGGGAGAGAGAGCATGCCTGGGCAGCAAAGTGGTTTGGGAGGCTACACGGCACCTTCCAGGTCAAGAGCTTCTAACTCTGGGTCTGGAGTGGAAGCAAGAGGGGGTGTTTTCCTTCAAGACTGGGTGAAGTTCTGGGAGGGTTGTTGAAGGTTTAAGGAGCTTCAGTTGAAAGAATGATCTGAGTACTTTTGCAGGGGGCAGGGCAGTGACCAAACCCTAACCAAAGCCCCCCCTCAAGGGCCAGGTGCTGTTCCTGGGAGCCAGGCTGGGCAGCTGGACACTGAAGTCTCTCCTTGGGTCCACCTGGTCAGTTTGTGAAAAAATTGGGGGGAAAGTGGTGGGCAGTAAAGGCCTCCTTCTGCACCGGGAACCCAGAGAGGCAGCAAGGGTAAGACACATCATAGACACTCGCAGATATTGCCACATGAAAGTACACAATCAGCATGAAAGGCCAAATATAATGTGCATAGTCTCACAATCACAAAGCACAATACAATCTACTTTAACAAATGCTTGCCCCAGGAGGTTCAGAGTCATAAGTCTTACAAAGAGACATACACCATGAAGTGAAGTCCTGACCATTCTGATAGTCACACAGAATCGCACACTCCAAGCACAGAATTGCACATAAAACAGAGGCACATGGTCAAAACAACTTCATTTATACAGGGTCCTAACACAACGTCACTCAAACATCTGATAAGATCATACAATCGCACAGCCAACAAAATCACACTCACCCTGTCACCAAGCCTAGGGCACATGGCAACCAGCTGAAGGAGACCGTGCGTGCAGGCACACACATATACACACACAGACACACACAAAGAATGACAGGCGCTCACGCACGTAACACCTCCCACTCCAGACACTCTCCTAGCTTTGTGTCACACACGCCCACACCTGCTGCTTCTCCCCACCTGCCCGCTAGTCCCCCCCCCCCCAACGCCCAGGGGACCCAAGGCTTTGAACCCCCAGTGTCCTGCTGCCCAGAACAGCCTGGAGGGTGCCTGGGAATGGGGCAGAGTGTGAGCAAGGGCCTGGCCAGGGTCAGATAGGGTCTGGGGTTGGAATCTACCCTCCCTCCTGCAACCCCTGAGTCCCTGACTCACCTGTGAGCTGGTCATAGGATCCGTCCAGGTCTCGGGAATCGGACAAACTCTCCTTGCGGCCCTGGCCCCGCATGGCCCCCGGCGCCCCCGTCCCGTCCCGCTTGGGCCGTGGGAGGGGGCGCCGGGTAGCCAAGATAGGGTGCTCACACGGCGCCCCCTGGCGGCGTTGCACGCTGCCTGGGCTGGGGCTGAGTCTGGAATGGGCTGGGGTCCCGCCTGGGGTCCTGGGGCAGGAGCGGGAGGCTTGGGCAGTAGGTGAGCGCAGAGCCGGAGGCAGAGCCGAGCTAAGCACAGAGCTGGAGCCAAGCCGCCTCTCTCCTCCCGCCCCCTCCCCGCGGCTGTCACCGCCGCCTCCCCCCTTTGGCGCTGCCGGGATTGGCTCCCCCTACCCCCGCCCCCTCCTCTTAGCAGCTTGGGGGAGGATCCCGGTGAAAGGGTGAGCTGGGAAGGGCGGGGAGGGAGACTGGTTCTCCAGCAACATTACCCCCTAAACCTGGAGCTGTGGGTCCTGATGGTGGAAGATGGAGCAGGGCCCGAAAGGCCCCGCTGTGAGGAAACCCCTGCTCCAACCTTCAGGCACTCTTTCCCCCACCATCAGTACGGGCCAGGGGAAGTCTGTAAGTGCCCCGTCTGGGTCAGTCTCCACGTCAGCCCCTATTTTTTATGTTCTCCTCCCATGTATGGGTCTCTGTGGACCCCTGCCAGTGCCCGCTTTGCTCGGAGGGGGTTAGGGACGAAAAGCAAAGGTCAACCCAGCCTCTATCAGGTTCATCTCAGGTTAAAGGTTTCACATAAAGACCCCAACCCTCACCCACTGCAGAACCCTGTCTCTGGGCCCCATTCACTGTGAGGGTGCCTTCTTCTGGGATCTAATGACCCCCATTGGCCCACTGGAAAGAACAGGAAAACAGGCCGGTTTTTCAAGACTTTTCTGGTTCTTTTGTTCCTCCCCCCCCTTTCAACTTTGCTGCCCTTCTCTTGTCACCTGCCCTGTCCTGGATTCCTTCTGTTTTCCAGATCTGAAGAGTGACTGAAGGGTGTGGGGACCCAGGTGAGGATACAGCGTGGGTAAGAAATGCCTTTGTTATTAGGCTTCCTTCCCTTAGAAGGATAAGCTCCTTTTCTGAAGCCGGGGGCCATCACAGAGCTGGGCTGCCTCCAGCTTCCAGGAACTGAGTGACGAAGCCTATTTGACCTTTTCCAGGCTTGTTACTGGACTCCTAGCCCAAGAGCCCCCAACCCACCAAAAGGAAGAAGGGACAGTGTCTAGTGGGTCTGGGTCGTGTGGTGGCAGTGTCCCGTGTATCCTCCTCTCTGCCCAATGGCTCCTCTGGAGGGATGACCTACTACTGAGACTGAAAGCTTCAGCTAAAGTGACCCCAGCACGTTTAATGTCTTCAATCGGATTTAATTTCCAAGCACTTGATTCAATTAACTCAGCAGGAATTGTGGTGGAGTTCAGGCGTGAGAGGGGGATAAGCAGCTAAAAGAAGGATGGTCTTTGGGAGCAATGCCCTGCTTCTAGCTCTCTCCTGCTCCGGAGGGTCCTCCGGAGGACACAGCATAGCTGCTGGGGCATGGACAGACATGGGCAGCTCCTTTTGTGGTTGAATTCTAGGAGATGATGGGATTCCCATTTGGAGTTCTTAGAACAGGTATATGTAAATGGGCCAAGAGATGGGCTTCTACAATGGAAGGCAAGGAGTCCTTCACTACTGCTTCATGCCCTTGTTCATTTCATAGGCAAGGAATCCATAAGCAATGAACGCAAGGGAGGCTACACCTGTCTGAACCTAAGTGGCTTCTACTAGAGCCAGGAAACTTAGGAGGAGAGTGAGGATAGGTAAGGGTCCCCTAGCCAAATGGGAGCAGCACCTGGGAGATCACCTTAACCCCGTCTTTGGGAAATGAGTTCTGAGTTAACAGAGATGAAGAAAAACAAACAAAAGACACTAAAAAGACTCCCATACAAATCAATTTTTAATAACTCCAACTCGCTACCAGCTTCCAGCTCCAGCTCCTCTGGGGTTTATCACTGTGGAGAACACTAAATGCCCCAGGCTGAGCTACCCATCTAGTGATCAGATGACCCAGCCCCTGATCTCTTAGGAATCTGCATCTATACATGGCAGCATGCTGGTGGATCCTCTGGAACTAGTGCACATCTGCTCAATGTTGGAGCCAGAACTCTGTGCCCAGGGAAGGCAAGTATCCTAAAGAGATTTGAAGCTAAGTGGAATAGCAGCCAGGGAGGTCCCAGACCTGCTCTCACTGCTGGTTTCATGCCCTTACTCCCAGAGTCTTCTTATGGTGCTTGTGTCCTGCCAGCCTGAGAGCTTTAGAAAGTGCTTTAGAAGGTGGGAGTGGGGGCGGGGGGGGAATCTCAGACCAGCAGCTACTTTGAAGGCAGCTGTAGGGTAGGGAAAGCCTACAGAAGTTCCATGGAGTCTGTCCAGAGGAGGAACCATGGGCCAACTTCCCAAAGGCCAGGAGACTGGCCTGTGGCTCCGCCCAGAATAGATAGAATGGCCTCTCCATGATGCACACCTGGCCCCTTTCAGATGGAGGGCACCCTGCCCCCCAGCAAGTTCTCTCCCTTCCAGGCACCAGACCACAGCAGGAACAGATTCCTCCCTAGAGGAAATTCTTAGGCAGGCTGGATATAAACAACAGCCGGGTGAGGGGGTGGAACACGTGGAGGGGAGCTCAGCAGAGGCAGGAGAGGCTCCCAGAGGAGAAGGTGACTGGGGAGGTGGGGAGGCTGCTGGAAAGGGAACCAGCAAAGTAGGCACCTGAGGGCTCCAGAAAACCTGTCAATGTTTATTTCACACACACACCCTAAAGACAGTTTAAACCAGATTGAAAATTAAAAGCTCAGGTTGTGACCCTATAGTGCTGAGGAGTCAACGGGTTGGAAGGCAGGGGAAAGCTAACAGGCACTCTTGGTGCCAAGAATCAAATCCAGAAAGTGGTGGCTGGACAGCAGGGCATTGGGCAGATTCTAATCTCCAGTCTCCCAGATGGAGAAGGTAGAAAAAGGTCCTCAATTCCCACCCTACCTTGAGCTGAGCTAAGGGTCCTCACGACTGGACAGTGCACCATCAGGGGCAGGGGACACAGATTTCAAGCTCAGCTCAGTTCCAGGGCCAAAGAAAGCAGAACTGGCTCCATCTACATCTGAGAGTTAGTCTGTTTTCAGAAGCCTCGGACAGCCACTGATCCTCAGGATGCTGGCCTCACCCTAAGACTTGCCCCAACAACCCCTGAAAATCAGTCAGCAGCCACAACTTGTAATCTCAATTGAAAATGTGAGGGAGTGTCCAGGGAGCCCATGCTGGAAGTCCCCACATTCTTGAAGGCTTCTCCCTGTGCCCCCCCAATCCCTCCCCAAATAAGATTCGATTATCCCTGGTTTGCCCCTCCTGGCCCCTGCTGTCCAAGCTCCACTGAAGCGTGGCCTTCACCGAGAGAACTCGGTATCTGTGTAATTCTCCAACCTAGGGGACGGCCCCTCTCCCCTCAGTCCCCCTCCAGCCCGGGAGCCTCATGGGTAAGGGCAGTCAGCAGCTGCTCAGATTCGTGTGGCCTCAGGAGATAGTGGAGAACTCCTTGAGCAGGACTTCCTGGCTGAGTGTGTGGAAGGCCAGATTTCTCCTGACGTTGGTGCTAATGGATCGAACCTGGGAAAGGGTGGGGGAAGGTAAGAGGGCACAGGCAGAGAGAAAACAAGGAGAGAGTTGGTTACAAACAACAGAGGGCAGTGCCTGAGGGACAAGGCCGAGATGCAATGCTAGAAGTTTCTCTCTTAGGAAATGAACCCTTAACAGCTATCATCCCTGCAGGCAAGTGAGCAAATAGTTCAGTGATAAGCTGATAAGTGGAAGAAAAGCAGGGCTGAGAGGCAGATGTGAGAAAAGTACACGTGGGCACCTGAAGAGGCAGAAGTAAGCACAGACAGGGAAGGAGGGTGAGGGCAGGCCTTTGTCCTTGCCTCAGCCATGCAGTGGGAGACTGGTCTGGTCAGTGGTCTGATAGAGGAGGAGAAAATGAAGCCAGGGAATGCATTTCTGATCTCCTCACTCTCTCTCTGTATTTATCTACTTTCCTGGGTTGGAAAGAACACCTGGAGACACAGCCCCTGTCTGGCACAGAGGGCAGGAGTACGATCCAGAGGCCAACGAAGAGGAGCAGATCATACAGCTTGCGAGTCCCAGGCTTGGAAGCAGGACCCAGGTTTCTCAACTCTGAGTCCAGAACTCTTTCCATACCACAGAGAAGCCCCCTGCTTTAAAGGGAAGTCTGGGGCATATCCCTGTTGTGTCCCCACTACTCCCTTCATGCTTTCTCCCAATAGATGGAGAGCCTTGCAGGAAGTGTTGCCTCTGCCAGTGGGGGAAAGGACTGTGGAGAAGGGGTCAAAGGGCCAAACTCTCTACTCTGACTGGGTTCTGGGAGGAATCCAGCACACTCTGGAAGGAGTGCTGTTCATGGGCAACAGAAGTGAATGTTGTTTAAGAGACAAAGTGGGAGAAGGAGGAGAAAAAGCATGTGTATCTATCCTGGGCCCCAAAGACCACGGAGCTTTCCTTCAATTTCTGCTTAGCTATGGGAAACATAATGAAGTCATCAGGCAGGAGGCAGAGGCAAGGGCAGCACGGCAAACAGCGGGCGGCTCAAGCTCATTACCTCCAAGCCCAACCAGACCCTCTTTGCTCCCTGGTGCTAGAGGTAGAGATATAAGGAGAACTGAGTCAGGTAGAGGCTAGTACCAAGAGAGCTCCCCTAACTCCTCCACAATCTTTTCCTCTCCAATTACTTACTCTCTTTGTGAAGTCTGGGCCCCCAGTAATCCCCCCACAACAACTTAAAGACTTGCCATAAATATACTTGACCCCATAAACATACTCGACTCTGCTATCTCTTTATATCAATTGTTTCCCTGCTCCCAACTCACTCACTTCCAGAGCAGATCTCCCTCACCCTGGGGAAGTCCAAAATCTCAGGAATCTCATGTCAGGGTCAGAGCAGGGCTGTGTTCAGCATAAGACAGATAATCTACAACCCAGCACCTTCATCATAAACTTGGCATAGGGAAGTAAAAGCTGGGCTGAGGTGAGTTCTGTCCCAGCAGTGGGAGGGCTGAGGCTATGGGAAGGAAGTATGGTCTGGTCTCAACTCGCAGCCATGACATTCGTGTACACCCAGGCTGGAGGGGCGGGGGGGGGGGGGGGGGGCTTCGCTCTTCCTGAGAGCAGCTCTAAGCACAGGGCAGCAGACAGACTATCAACGGGGAGAGCCCAGTTCCGTGGCAGGGCTGACTGGGAGACTAGTAGGAGGCAGAGCAAATGCTCACTGACTCCAGGTGGCCAGGGGTAGGGGCTGCAGGAGGCTGAGTGATGGGAAAGGGGGGCGTGGGGTGAGGAGTGAAGACTGGAGAACTAGATCGGGAGGGCACTCAGACCAGAAGCCAGTTAGGAATTTAGGAAGAAGTGATTGCATAAGGAGGAGAAGAATCAATGACTCTCATTAGCTGCTGGAAGACAGGATACGGGGTAATGAGCCAGAGCTGCCACACACGTCAAACCCCAGGCCCAGCTGGAGCTGTGCAAGGGCCGTCTCCATGGCTGCAGAAGAGAGATGGGCAATGCTGCCTCAGGCTTCTCACACTTCCCCGCCTGGCACCAGTACCCTGGGGAATATCTTCTCTCACTGCCTGGTCCTGGGCTGCTTCAGGAGACAATTCGCACACCCAATCCCAGCAGACTCCTCAAGTCTTATTTCATCAGCCTTTGGCAAACTGTGGTTGTTTCCTTAGATGCCCACCTGCACAGTACAACGCACCGGCTGGGAAAGGGCCCTCAGGAGACACAGGCAGAGGTGGAGGCGGGGCAGACTCACCAGCTCCTTGAAGAAGGCAGCTTCCTTGTGCTGCTCCGAATAGCGCTCATACTGGTCCAGGCCATCCTGCAGCTTCAGTGTGAGCGTGTCATAGTTGGCTCGTACTACCTCCAGCACCTGCAGGAGGTCAAAGGCCAGGCAGGGCTTAGGCCATTCAAACCCTAGGTCACTTGGTCCCCAGGCCCCTCTTGCTGCCCTGCTGGGTTGGATTCAAGCTGGGGCGACACCTCCAAGAGACCATGCTTACTACTTATCACCCAGAAAAAAAGCCTGGTCACAGAGCAATTCCTCAGGTTTCTGGGACCGTTTTCTAACCTATTCTATTCCTGGCTTTTCCTGACCCATCCAGCCTGGACACCAGGGCTGTTTACTCTGGGTATGGTAAAAGAGCACGAGAAGAGGTGACAGAAGAGTGAGTGTCTGAGCTCAGCAACATCCCCAAACCATAAATGTGTTCTCAGCCATATCCTGCAGCTTTCTTTGGCTAGGCTGTCACAGTTGCTGAGTAAGATTTTGCCAATATCTCCTTCCTTTTCCCTTTCTGGGAACCACATTTCTTCAGTCCCGGGATGTTCCTCAGCACCATCTGCCGCTTGTTTTCATCTCTCAGTGCCAACTGTCTTCCTATCCACTGCCTGGATCGAACTTTTGGGCCTCCCAGCCTTGTGATGTAGGGGACACTTTCTTGACTAAGCTAGAGCTAAGCGCATGTTTTGTTCTGATGAGGGGTCTCTCCCCTTTCTCTTACTTTCTATGGGGGTGGGGTGGATTCAGACCTCCACGGACTCCAGGAACCTTGGATCTCAGTGCTTCCAAAGGAAGTTCTGGTAGGACTTCAGTTGATAAGACCATGAATCAAAGCCAAGGACAACCAGGGGGAAGGGCACACCATTTAAGTTAGAAAGGAGCTGGGCAGAAATGAGAGACCAGGAGATGGAATGACTGTTCACTGTGGTAATCTGGGTGGTAGCTATTTTGCAACTTGACCTGACAGAAGTCTATGACATCAGGAAGAGCTCCCAGCTCAGTAAGGAGCTTGGGAGGAATGAGTGAGGCTTAATTCTATCTATCTATCTATCTGTCTATCTATCTATCTATCTATCTATCTATCTATCTATCTATTTATTTTGAGAGAGAGACAGAGAGAGAGACACAGAGAGAGAGAGAGAATCCTAAGCAGGCTCTGTGTTGTCAACACAGAGCCCAACTTGGGGCTTGATCTCCCAAACAGTGAGATCATGACCTGAGCTTAGATCAAAAGTCGGATGCTGAACCAACTGAGCCACGCTGGTGCCCCAAGACTTAATTCTAACAGAAGGTAGGGCAGGGTGAAGAGAATAAGCTAGAATCAGGACTGGTCAGAGGGACTGAGGATGGCCTCCTGAGGGGGACAAAAGTACCTCTGGGCAGTTCTCACCAATTCAATCTTGTGCCAGGGCACATGTCACTTGGTAGAAAACACTTCTGCCTGCCAACAAATTCTGAGGGGAGAGTACAGATGGAGAACACAAGGAGGGCTTGTGTCCTCAAGTTTGGTGGGGGGAGGGACAGCTAGGGCAAACGTCTAGCCTAGGCTCCAGGCTCAGTGTCCTTCCCTCCAGACACCCAGCTCCTCAAGGTCACTATGCCTGGCTGTGTCCCACATACCCTAGTAGGGGCTGGCTCCTTTGCTTCTAATTCCATTTATCAGCTCTGTCAGCAGGAGGACCAGTACTCAGCAATGGCTGTCACTCACAAAGTAATCCAGCCCTCTCATGCATGTGGGCTGTGCTTGTAGCAAAAATATCTATAGACAAGGTCTTGGCTCAGAAGTGAATGGCTCAAAACCCCGTAAAAAGCAAAACTCCAAGATGGAACTGGGCCCCCAGGAACCAGGCAGAACAAAGTATTACATGCTTTCTCTAACCCTGAACTCTGGGCAGCCTCAGCAATGCCTATGAGCCAGTATCCTGGGCTCAGTCTTCCTTAAGGGGTATCAGGTAAGACAAATACTATGCTAAAGCGAATTTTGAGAAGGTGCAGCCTGTCAGATGCTACATCCTGAGAGCCTCAGGCCTCAGGCAATGCTGCCTTGATCCCTGGGCTTTCTCCCCTTGCCATGGCCAAGTGGAAGGTCTAAAAACAGATATTTTTCATTCCCAACAAAGTTGGCTTTTGGCAGAAGAACTCAGTTCTGTTTCTTAAAGGAAGGCAAAACAGAGAAGGCCTTGGAGCTATCAGCTCCTTGGAAGGAAACCAAAGGCCTGGCTGGACTCCGTGCATGATCTCAGCTCTCCTCTTGTCCAGACCTTACTTCCTTTCTTTCTTTTTTATTCAAGGCAAGCTGCCCTTCAGTTCACCCAGCCTCTGCCATCTCCTGCCCTCATCACCTCTCTTAGATTTCCAAGAGAAGAAGATATTCTAAGTTCAAGTCTGGACTCCAGTCCATTTGGGACTTTGGAACATTAGGGCTACTTCCTATTCTGTGACTTCGCTTTCTGGAGCTTCAGACATTAGGAACATGTCCCATTTGGGCCTCACACTCCACACTGGCCTGGGACGTGGCAGAGGGCAGCAATGAGGCAGAAGACAATCTCCCAGACTGCTTCTGTCTAAAGACCTTAGGTTTTACAATTTGCAGCTTCAGTCTCTGGCTCCTGGCCATTCCAAAGGTACCTCCTAGGCTGAGGTCTCTCCCCAATCCATCAGGTAACAGTCTATTTCCCAAGTGCAAGCCCACTTTCTTTCATCAGCTGCTGGGCTTGTGGGCTTCCTAGAACCATGTCCACCACTTTAGCTCCAGGCAGGTTCAAAGTCAGAAAAGCACTGATAAGCCACATGTTCTCTAAGGAGTCCTTACACCCCCACATATGGCCCTCAGTAGACAGGAGCCTGGATGCTGGCAAGGGACCTAATAGAAAGAGAACTGAACTGGGAGTCTCACTCTTACTATGGATCTCAATTTACCTAATGAGCCTCTGTTTTATAGTCTCTCTCTATAAAACAGAATTTGAACTCACCTTCCTAAAAGGACATGGAATAAACATTTTGATTCCTGAAAGTAACATAACAACTGATAGAAACACTGTCATCCCAGTAGCTATACAGCTACCTAGACAGCTCCTGGGACTCCAGAATAACTGTCTTCACAGCCCAGGAAGTACTTACCTATTTTGAACTAACCCAAAGAGCCTATGTGCATAAATAATTCTTCACCACAAAGGAACATCTTCTGGACTTAAGTGGAAGACACAAACGGCCTCAGTTTCAAAGATTCTATGCCCTCTTCTTTGCCCTGAAACACTTTGCCTCAGGTGAGAGAAGAACAGATTGGGGACTGGGGTGTGAACCTAAACCCCAACCCTGGAGTCTCTGGAGGAAAAGCACCTGACATAGGCTTTAAGGTCGGAGAGACATTTTGGTCCCAGATCAACCACTAGCAAGCTATGTAAACTGATACACATCACTTAATCTCTTTGAGCCTCAGTTTTCTTATCCTATCTATACTATAACTGTATAAAGCTCATATACGGATGGCATGAGATGACTGTCCAGTGTCTTGCACATAAGGAATAGTCAGTAAGTGCTTACTAATTTTACAATGAAAAGTTATTTCTGGTGACAATAGGCATTTGGTAGTTCTTATCCCCAGATAGTTCTAACCATAAACCAGGAGCTAGGGCCTTGCACATCTTTATTCAGATTCTGGTGAAGAAGAAACCTAATTTCTCTATTCCATATGAAGCAGGCTTTCCATAATGACCCCACTATCCTGAGTGTAACAGGTAATGTATCAGCCAAAAGTCAGAGAATGTCCAGTATCCACTGCTTAACAGTCCTGGTGTGGTGCAAGGGGATACAGGTTATATTAAAGAAAAACTGAGCAGAGATGCCCACAGAGGCCAGTTTTGCATAACACAGGTTGTGAAGCTCTTGGCCATATCAGGATCAGGAAGGAGAGAGATCCCAGTGCACAAAGTTAGTTCAAAATTGATGAGGTTTTAGACATACATACACACCCGTCTCCAAGCATGTACAATAGGCATTCCCTAAAGACTATTCAGTAGCCTGTGCCCCATGTTTTTAGCAGAGCCTTTGAAATGGGAAATAACTTCTGGCCTAAAGACAGCAGCAAAGGAGAATCACCAATGGAAAAGTTCTTGCAAATGGCTATCCTATCTAGATGTCAGAGGGCTTTGCCTTGTGCCTGAAAAATTGCTTAGTCTCAAATCTCTGATGGACTGAATTCCCAGAAGGAGAATTAGCAGACAACCAAGTAATAGGATACGACCTGACAGCAAACTTGTATTCACTGCTTTCTCAATTTGAACTGACATCTACAGTATAACCTATTTGGGGAGAGTATGTAAGGCTGCCACCAGCCCACTTCCAGCCAGGGCAACATGCAGGCCTTCCCTAAAGCCAGGTTGCCAAATGAGGATGAAACCACAAATAGAGAACAGAGAAACTATTCTCTCCAAATAGAGAAACTTAGAGACTTTTTATAGAATAGGAAATAAACATGGAACCTATCAAGATTGCAGTGGGATATAACAGAAAGAGGCTACAGAAGGGTGCCTGGGTGGCTCAGTCAGGTAAGTATCCGATGCTCGATTTCGGCTCAGGTCATGATCTCACCATTTGTTGAGTTTCAGCCCTGCACAGGGCTTTGCTCTGACAGTGTGGAGACTGCTTGGGATTCTCTCTCCCTCTCTCTCTGCCCCTCCCATGCTCTCTCTAAAAATAAATAAGCTTAAAAAAAAAAAAGGTGTTTTGTTTTGTTTTGTTTTGTTGAAGAAAGAGGCTACAGAATTATAGAAACCTAGGGTCAAATCTTGGCATCATCATTTAGTACTTATAGGACCTTGACCTAAGCTTTAGGTTCTTCATCTTAAAATAGTCATCATCATACTATTTTCTTAGAATATTATGAAGATTAGAGATAATATATAAAATAAACACAAAAATATAAATGATAGGATCTCACCAATAGAAGAATGAAGGCTATTGAGACAGAAACAAAACAAGAAATGGAAATAGAAAATACTTGATGTAGGGGTATCTGGGTGGCTCAGTCAGTTAAGTGTCAGACTCCTGATCTCAGCTCAGGTCATGATCTCATGGTTAGTAGGATCAAGCCCTGCTCTGTGCTCACAGCACAAAGCTGCTTGGGATTCTCTCTCTCTCTCTCTCTCTCTCTCTCTCTGCCCCTCTACTGCTTGCATTCTCATGTATGTGCGTGCGCTCTCTCTCTCTCAAAATAAATAAACTTGAAAAAAAATTAAAAAAAAAGAAAAAATACTTGATGTATTTAAATAAGATGAATGCGGTGGCTGAAGGGCAGCTGGGAGGTCTGGCATCATCATTAATATGTAAGAATAGTGATATGGAAGGCAACCTTACCTCTTTTTGCCAATGTTACCATGGTGACAGAACCATAGAAATAACAGTTCTGGAAGGAACCTTTGAAATCACCTACCTAATCCATGGCCCTCATTTCACAGATGAAGAAACAGATGTCGAGAAAGATTGTAAGTTATCCAAAAACACAAAGCAGGGATTAGACAACAGAATTTTCTGACTCCCAATCCAATGTTCTTCCTGTATTGGCAGGCTAGTTTAACCTGAGGCACATTCCTTAGTTTACAGGCTAAACTTAATCTTTCAGAGAGCATTCAAGGAATTCAAAGCTCACTCCTAAGAAGTGGGAAGCATGATCTGTGGAGAGCTGTAACCTGGAGAAAAGGTTGGCTTGATGTTTAAATTTTCATTATTACCAGGTCCCTCAGGGCTCCAGGGCATGTCAATTTCCACCAATAGAAGCCAAAGATCCTGCTCAGCCTTGTTGTAGTTGGGTGTCAACCACCACCAAAACTGTACAGACCACTCCAAACTCATTATCAGCAAAATAGAGATTTGGTTGCTATTTTAATTACTTAGTACTCATTGAGAAGCTTGAAATACAAAGGTCTTTAATCTTCAACTGGACGTCTTTATTATTTTTTGTAAAGTTTATCTATTTATTTTGAGAGAGAGAGAGCACGCGCACAAGCAGGGGAGGGGAAGAGAGAGAGAGAAAGAATCCCAAGCTGACAGAGTGGAGCCCAATGCAGGACTCAAATTCACAAACCATGAGATCATGACCTGAGTCAAAATCAAGAGTTGGATTACCCAGGGGCCTTTTCACTGGGCTTCTTTGGCAGCAGCCGTCAGGTGGTCTCCAGGCTTGGGGTGGCTGGAGATGAATGCCTCCTACTGTGTGACCTTTTTTTTTTTAAAGTAAACTCTATATTCAACATGGGTGTTGAACTCATGACCCCAAGATCAAGAGTTGCAGGCTCCACTGACTGAGCCAGCCAGGCATCCCAGAATACACTCTACAATGAATGCTCATACCTCAAGGCCAACCTTCCATTCTCTGAGACTGTAACCACTCTGTTCCCACTTCCATGTCTTCTGCTTTAACCCTGCCGAACCCCCTAATCATAGGAAAATTAATCTCTGGGTGATAATTAATCTCTGGACGATTTGAAACAGATAAAGTAATTATAAGGACGAAAGATGATAAAGGCTTTTTAGAGGATTTTCATGATAATCTCCATCTATCTCTCCCACTGGACTCTGGCCATTTCCTCTATTTCAGATGTTTATTCACTAGTTAGAGAATATGATTTTTTTTGTCTCCATTTTTTTTTCCCCCACAAAGCAGGAAAAGACAGCTTGAGAGATCCAAGCTCTGAAGCCACAAACATGAGCATCACCACCCATAAGCCTGCATATTGCCTTTGCTTCTCTCTCCCATTGGTTAGAGGGAGTTGACCAGGTACTGCTTATTATATGAGCTGATGATGGAGAAGTAATGAAAGAACCACAAGCCACTGGGAAATGAAGTTCATCCTTCACAATGGCTCCAGACTTGGGACAAACCTATCTTGGTGCTCAGAGAACCAAGAAGGTCTGAATAAAAAGGTTTGCTCTCCATGCCACCTCTCTAAACTGTTCCCTGCTCCACTGTAATGTCTTACCTCTAAAGAAATGGTGCTGAGCAGAGTAGGTCTTCAACAACACTCAGCGGCAAATGGGCTGCTAGAGCGGAGAGCAACTGCCAAGTAGCTGCAGACAGTTTTTTCTTTTAATTTTATTTATTTATTTTGAGAGAGAGAGAGAGAGAGAGAACACATGCATGTGCTCGCACTAGCAGGGGAAGGGCAGAGAGAGAGAATCCCAAGTAGGCTCCACGCTCAGCACTGAGCCCGATGGGGTGGGGAGAGGGGGACTCAATCCCACAACCAATTATGAGATCATGACCTGAGCTAAAATCAAGAGTTGGGCACCTAACCAACTGAGCCACCCAGGCCCCCCTGCAGGCAATTTTTATGATAGATGCAGGCTGAGCTCTCCCTCTCATTGTCTATGGAAGAACAACACAGTCAAACACAGTACTTCTCAGCCAGGCAGGCTGAAACCTTTCTCCTTCTACTCAGTAAATTTCCTCAAACTCAACGGAAGATACCCTTTCCTCGAAAAATGAGAATGACTGACTCAAGGCATTGCCTAACTCCCTTTTCTGAATTTGTCATAGGGCTGTAATGCTCTGTAAATTTTGGCAAGAGACTGAAAAGAAATCGGAGGTCACATCCTTCATTTTTCTCTGGAAGGAGCTAATCTAGCCTCCCATCCTTCCCCTACTTTCTCCAAACCAGACTTTCCCCAGAACTGATGACATGTCTCCCAATGAGGGACAACACTCTCTTCTCCCAGAAGCAATAAAAGTCTGTCCCTAACCTTGCAATTTCACCAGTGTAAGGACAACCCACAGAGGCACTCTTACAGTTAAGCGGTGCTCTGCTCAGGTGTTGGACTGCATGGAAGTGGAATTCTGATAATAAAGAAGCAAAAAGACAATTCTTCCTCCTCCATAATCCACATTTAGTCTTCAAAATCAAGGCTAGCTAAGCAAGAAGCACTGCATAGATGTTCTCCAAGTAAAGACCTTGGTGGGTCACTACTGGATCTAGTTGTGCTTAGGCCCTGAAAAAGAGTTTCAACCAACAGCTAATAATTTTTAAAATAACATAGTTAGAAGTATGGCTCTATTTCACTCATATGTGGAATTTAAGAAACAAAACAAGAAACCACAGAAAAAGAAAAGAGGCAAACCACAAAACAGACTCTTAACTAGAGAGAACAAACTAGTGGTTACCAGAGGGGAGGTGGCGGATGGGTGAAACAGGTGAAGGAGATTAAAGAGTGCACTTATCTTTTTATTATTATTTATTATTGCCATATTTAAATGTTTATTTTTGAGAGAGAGAGAGAGAGAGAGCCAGAGCATGAGCGGGGGAGAGGCAGAAAGAGAGGGAGACACAGAATCTGAAACAGGATCCAGGCTCTGAGCTGTCGGCAGCACAGAGCCCGACGCGGGGCTTGAACCCACAAACCACAAGATCGTGACCTAAGCCGAAGTCAGGCACTTAACCAACTGAGCCACCCAGGCGCCCCAAAGAGTGTATTATCTTGATGAGCACTGAGTAATGTATGGAATTGTTGGATCACTATATTATACACCTGAAACTAACATAACACTGTATGTTAATTTAAAAGAGTATGGCTCTAGAGTCAGCCTGCCTGGACTCATCCCAGGTCTACCACTTACTAGCAGGGTAGAGCTGGGTGAGTTTCAGTTTCCTCAACTGTAAAATGCGAGTTATAATAATATTCTTTAGAGAGAGCTAGTTGTGCAGATTGAATAAGGCAACAGATACAAAGCGCCAAGCATACTTCTTGATACACAGAGAGTGCTTCATTATTATTATTCTCTTTCATTTTAATGTAACTCCACAAATAACTGCTTTTTAGAACCTGAAATTCCAAGGCTTGCCATAAATTGGCAAACTCTTTCCTCCCCCGCTTTCTGGAAGGGATGTGTCTTCTACAGGCTCCTCAAAGAGGGATTTCCTATGGTGGAAAGAACACACTGCTTTAGAGTTCATGCATTAGTAGGTGCAGACAGGTAGGGTGGCAGGCCCTCTCCTGGAGAAGCAAACATGCTACTACCACCACTGACTTCTTATGGAAACTGTGTCACAGCAGAATTCTTAGCACCCTGGAGGAAGAGACCCAGGGTTACATTATAGATTTTCCACAATGCCCAACAGAGTCCTAAGAAGCAGTGAAACATTCAACACGCCTGTGGACTAATTTAGTAGCACTCAGGCCCAACCAAAAAGGAAAGGAATTTCTCAAGGTCACATGGTAAGATTAGGGTCAGGCCATCACAGTACACCCAGCGCTCTTTTCAGTATTCACATAGGGTTTCTAAAGCCCTCAGAGCTGAGTCCTGCCTTTAAGGAGCTAATAAGCAAAATGGGGACTCAAGATAAACCACAGTGGAAGGACACATCCACAGACATAAGCGCATACTGGGTGGAGCCAGCAGTGCTAAGTGTGATTTGGAATCAGCTACATATCTGAGCAGAGATTGAGTGGCCCGGTTGAAACAGTGTCACACCTTTTAAAAGAGGGAAAATAAGTTATCCAAGATCTCTTCTATTTTGTCCACCCTTCCTCCACTTTATATCACTGCCACCAGTTAATTCTAAGTACAAAATTGTCCACCAGTGTAGTAGGGCCCCTGAGACAGCAGCCGCAGCAAGGGCCATTAGCTCTGATAGGTCTGTGACTGGCACTGACAGCTTAGGCTCCGTCAGGTCCCATCACGTGAGGGACAGACTGCTCAGGTTCAACCTTGATGCTGAGAAACTAAGTCCTGCACAAAAGATGGGCCAAAGGTTAAAAGGGTAGGAAAGAGTGTCACTTTACTTCCCAATCATACAATCTACAATTTCAATTTCTCAGAAATCAGGTTTGATCCATTCTAGAATGTCCTTTCGAGGTGTGGTCAATTTAGCAATGGATTTCAACTGCACAAATTCAGCTCAACTGTGCAGGGTACTCATTAGATAACTGTCCAAAACAATCTAGGCAGATACACACTGTGATCTTTGAATAGCCAGGTTCAAAGTCTTGCTGAGTTATTTTTGGCACTTCTTTGCATACAGTAACTAAGAGATTTGCACCTCAGAAGATGAGAAGAGGGGCACCTGGGTGGTGCAGTCGGTTAAGCGTCCGACTTCAGCCAGGTCACGATCTCGCGGTCCGTGAGTTCGAGCCCCGCATCGGGCTCTGGGCTGATGGCTCAGAGCCTGGAGCCTGTTTCTGGTTCTGTGTCTCCCTCTCTCTCTGCCCCTCCCCCGTTCATGCTCTGTCTCTCTCTGTCCCAAAAATAAATAAACGTTGAAAAAAAATTAAAAAAAAAAAAAAAAAAAAAAGAAGAAGATGAGAAGAAACAATTACGTTCAGGGGCTCCAAGACTAACTGGTACCCAGAGAGGACAGGGTTTACTTCCTTCAGACACTGCCTGCTTAACCTCTTCTTATACAAGACAAAGCTTGTCCATCTAAACATGGCCAAAAAGGAACAGAGTGATCAAGCACCCAGTTAAAAGGACAAAATACCGGCTACACAAGAGCTTCATGTTTCAATTCTCCATGCTGTTTTGAGAGATTTGAGGGTGAGCCTGTGTAAATGATCAGTGTAAGGCTGGGATCTGGGCCCAAGAATAGAAGGGAAAAATGGGGAAAGGGAAGAGATAACTTTTAGTGTATTGTATTAAAAATAATATTAAAATGCTTACTATATATATTGTTTCCAATATCTATTCAAGACTCTCCCCTCCAGTGACTGACAGAGGAGGAAGGAGGAGAATGAAGTAAAATGGGACAATATATATGAATAGTTAATGCAAGGGAAGGTTCTCTGAAAAGTGAGTGAAATTTTAAAAAATCAGCTGAGTAACTCTGGGTATATTGTAATTTTTAAAAGTAGTTCAGGACTTCCACTTCCAGTTACGATGGAGTAACTGAGAACTGTGAAAGATACAACTCTTCAGACACTGGATAACAGGAAGTGTAGGACAGGTGTGTGGAGAGATTAAGGTGAGCATGAAGGTCTTGCTAGGCTAAACAGACACACTGGATTTCAGGAGGGAGAGGCGACTAGAACTTGTAGGCGGACTACCAGAGGAGGCAATGAGGCAAAGAAAAGAGCTTCAGAAATTTGCATAGTGTTCCTACTGAATCTGTTGCTAATACTAAGGATCACGTGTATAGGGTAAAATTCAATCAGATCAGAATAAAAAAAGACTGAGAAACCGTAAGCTTGCACCACTGAGAGGTGTTTGAATTTTGACCGACCAGAATGAAAAGCACCTGTGGAACACCTAGGGCATTCAGGGAGACCCCAGAGCAGTCACACCTCAGTAGAACTAAACTAGCCCTGGAGTAAAGGCTATTCTGAACCTATTCAAAGGAAGATTAAAAAGAAGTTCCATGTATGAGTTTGGTCAAAAGGTACAAACTTCCAGTTATAAAATAAGTACCAGTGATGTAATGTACAATATGTTGACTATAGTTGACATGGCTGTATGGCATATTTGAAAGTTGTTAAGAGTGAATCCTAAGAGTTCTCGTCACAAGGAAAAAAAAAACATTTTTGCCCTTTCTTAGGTACCTATATGAGATGGATGTTGACTAAACTTATTGTGGTAATCATTTCATAATATATGTAAGTCATGTCATTATGCTATAACCTTAAAACTTATAAGTAGTGCACGGTAATTGAATCTCAATAAAACTGGGGAGGCAGGGTAGATGGAGATCATGACCAAAAAAAAGGAAGTTTCAAGTGGATCATGCTATTCCAGAAAGAATTTACCTGTCTTCCTGAACAAAGTCCAACACTGTTTAATAAAGACAACAAAATCTAGCACTCAACTACCTAACATTCACAATGCCCAGTATCCAATAAAAAATTGCCAGAAATGTAAAAAAAACAGGAAAATGTGACTCATAGCCAAAATAAACAGACCCAGAAATGAGATACCAGAATTAAAAACAAGGACATTTAAAGAGCTATTATAAATATGTTCAAGTATTTTAGAACATCCACAAACATAATAAGGAGCAAAATGGAAGATATAATGCACACCATAATAAAACCACTGAAAATTCGTGTGAGAGAATATTAAAAGCAGGCAGAGGGGGGAAAATAGATACAGAAGGAAAAAAAAGAATTCACATTTCTTGTCAGAAACCCTATACAAACCAGAAAACAATAAAATGCTATCTGTGCCTCCCCAAAATTTACTGTTAACCTAGAATGCTATATCCAGAACACATCCCTCAGAAATGAGGGTGAAATAAAGACTTTTTCAAGCAAACAATATGAGGGAATGTATGGCCAACAGTCCTGCACTACAAGAGATGTTAAAAGAAGTCCTTTTGGCAGAAGGCAAATTACATTATCTGGATCTATAAATAGGAATGAAGGAATGGTAAACACATTGATAAACATAAAATATTTTTATCTGCATTTAAAAATGAGGAAAAAGAGGGGCGCCTGGGTGGCTCCATCAGCTGAGCGTCCGACTTCAGCTCTGGTCATGAATCTCACGGTCTGTGAGTTCGAGCCCCGCATTGGGCTCTGTGCTGACAGCTCAGAGCCTGGAGCCTGCTTCAGAGTCTGTGTCTCCCTCTCTCTCTGACCCTCCCCCATTCATGCTCTGTCTCTTTCTGTCTCAAAAATAAATAAACATTAAAAAAATGAGGAAAAAGATAACTGACTCTTTAAAGCAAAAAATAATAGTAATGTGGGAATTTCCATGTCTGTGTGGGCTCCCCCATATACCTAATGTCCACCGTTAAACTTGGTTTTCTTCTCCTGTTTAAATAAAAATAATAATAGGGGCACCTGGGTGTCTTAGTCGGTTACGCATCCGACTTCAGTTCAGGTCATGAACTTGTGGTCTGTGAGTTCGAGCCCCAGGTTGGGTTCTATGCTGACAGCTTGGAGCCTGAAGCCTGCTTCGGACTCTGTGTCTCCCTCTCTCTCTGCCCCTCCCCTGTTTCTCTCTGTCTCTCAAAAATAAATTAACGTTCAAAATTTTTTTTCTTAAATAATAATAGCAATGTATTGTGAAATGTATAAAACCTAGAAGAAAAATGTATGACAACACTAGTACAAAGGACAGGAGGGGACAAATAGAAATACATGATTGCAAGGTTATTACATGTTACATGAAATCATAGGACATTATTTTGAAGGTAAATTGTGATAGGTTAAAAAGCAACCACTAAAAAAATAAAATGAAGAGGTATAGCTAAAAAAGTCAATAGTGGACATAAAATGTAATACTAAAAGATATCCAGTTAATCCAAAAGAAGGCAGAACATAAAAAAATGAATAAAGAACAGGTGGGAGAAAAAGAAGAAAAAAAAACCAATACAGGAGATTTTAACATAGCTATATTGACATATAAATTAAGTGTAACACTTCAATTAAAAGACAAAGATTGTCAGACTAGACACAAAATTAAGACCCAACTATGGGTTGTCTAAAAGAAATTCACCTAGAGGCACCTGGGTGGTTCAGTCAGTTAAGCAGCCAACTTTAGCTCAGGTCATGATCTCCAGTTCATGAGTTCAAGCTCCGTGTCAGGCTCTGTGCTAACAGCTCAGAGCCCGGAGCCTGCTTTGGATTCTGTGTCTCCCTCTCTCTCTGCCCCTCTGCCACTCACACTCTGTTTCCCTCTCTCTCTTCTCTCTCTCTTTCTCTCTCTCTCTCTCTCTCTCAAAAATAAAGAAACTTAAAAAAAATTTTTTTTAAATAAAAGAAATTCACCTAAGTTCAGCTCAGGTCATGATCTCACAGTTCCATGAGTTCAAGCCCCACATCAGGCTCCGCACCCTCAGTTCAGGGCCTGGCTGGGATTCTTGATCTCTCTTAAAATAATAAACTTAAAATAAAATAAAATAAATTCACCTAAAATATAAAGACACAGATAGGCTGAAAGTGAAAAGATAGACAAAAATATGCTTCTGAAGACACTAAAGTAGAATTGCTATACTAACATGTGAAAAAGGAGACTTCAAAACAAGGAATATTATCAGGAGTAAAGAGAGAAATTTTGTAATGATAAAGGGGTCAGTTAATTACCCCTATATGTGTATATTAGGTATATACACATATACCTAATAAGACATATTAGGTATATGTGTATATGTATATACCTAATATACCTAATAGGTTAATTACCCCTATATGTGTATATTAGGTATATACACATATACCTAATAAGACAGTTTCAAAATTCTGGATGAAGCATAACTGACAGAACTAAAGGAAGAAACAGAAAAGTCTACTATTACAGCTGTGAGTTTCAATACTCCTCATAACTGATAAAACGATTAGACTGAAAATCAGTGAGGACAGAAGATTTAAACATTACCAACCAAACTGACCTAAAGTCATTTATAGAACATTCTATTCAATAACAGCAAAGTATACATTCTTTTAAAATGCACACAGAATTGGGGAGCCTGAGTGGCTCAGTCGGTTGAGTACCTAACTCTTGATTTCAGCTCAAGTCATGATTCCAGGGTTGTGAGATCAAGCCCCGAATCTGGCTCTGTGCTGAACATAGAGACTGCTTAAGATTCTCTCTCTCTCTCTCTCTCTCTCTCTCTCTCTCTCTCTCTCTCTCTCTCTCTCCTCTGCCCCTCTCCCCGACATGTATACAATCTCTCTCAAAAATAAAAAAATGCACACAGGAACATTCAACAACATAGAGCATATGCTAGACCATAAAACAAATCTCAATAAATTTAGAAGGACTGAAATCAATCACATGGAGTATATTTTCTGTCTACCAAAGAATTAAGTAAGAAATTAATAACAGAGGGGCACCCGGGGGGCTCAGTGGGTTGAGCAACTGACTTTGGCTCAGGTCATAATCTTGAAGTCAGTCAGTTTGAGCCCTGCATCTGGCTCTGTGATGACAGCTCAGAGGCTGGAGACTGCTTCAGATTCTGTCTCACTCCCTCTCTAACCCTGCCCCGCTCACGCTCTGTCTCTCAAAAATAAACATTAAAAAAAGTATATTAAAAATAAGAAATCAGTAACAGAAATTTATCTGGAAAATCCCCAAGGGGAACCTGGGTAGCTCAGTTGGTTAAGGGACCGACTCTTGGTTATTATGGTTCAGGTTGTGATCTCAAGGCCATGAGATAGAGCACCAAATGTGGCTCCCCACTGAGCATGGAGCCTGCTTGGGATTTTCTCTGTCTCTCTGCCCTTTCCCTACTCGTGTGCATGTGTACTCTCTCTTTCTCTCTCTCTCAAAATAAATAAAAATTAAAAAAAAAAAAAAATCCCCAGGGGCACCTGGGTGGTTCAGTGAGTTAAGCATCCGACTTCGGCTCAGGTCATGATCTCCCAGTTTGCAAGTTCAAACCCTGCATCAGGCTCTCTGCTGTCAGCACAGAACCCATTTTGGATTCTCTGTTACCCTTTCTGTCTGTCCCTCCCCCACTGGCTCTCTGTCTCTCTCTCTAAAAAATAAACATTAAAAAGAAAAAAATCCCCTGGGGCGCCTGAGTAGCTGTAGCTCAGTCGGTTAAGCGTCCCATTTCGGCTCAGGTCACAGGTCACGATCTTATGGTTTGTGAGTTCCGGCCCCATGTCGGACTCTGTGCTGATGCCTTGGAGCCTGGAGCCTGTTTCAGATTCTGTGTCTCCCTCTCTCTCTGCCCCTCCCAGCTCACAATCTGTCCCTGTCTCAAAAATAAATAAACATTAAAAAAAATTTTTTTTAATTAAAAAAAAAAAAATCTCCAAATAGGGGCACCTGGGTGGCTCAGTTGGTTAAGTGTCTGACTTTGGCTCAGGTCATAATCTCACAGTTTGTGAGTTTGAGTCCTGCATCAGACTCTGCTGTCAGTGCAGAACCCATTTTGGATCCTCTGTCTCCCTCCCTTCTCTGCCCCTTCCCGGCTCTTGTGCCCTGTCTCTCTCTCTATCAAAAATAAAAGAACATTAAAAAAAAAAATCCCCAAATAATAGAAACAAAACAACACATTTCTATTTTTTAATTTAATTTATTTTTATTTGTTTTGAGAGAGAGACAGCATGAGTGGAGGAGGGGCAGAGAGAGAAGGTGACAGAGAAACCCAAGCAGACTCCACATTGTCAGCATGGAGCATGATACAGGGCTCGAACTCATGAACTGTAAGATCATGACTGAGCTGAAGTCAGAGGCTCAACCAACTGAGCCACCTAGGTCTCCCAAAACAACATATTTCTAAATATCACTAAAGATATGAGAAAATACTGTGAAGTGAATGAAAATGAAAACACAACTAACCAAAATTTGTAGGATGTTGCTAACAGAGGGGAAATTTATAGCACTAAATTTTTATATTAGAAAATAAGATGGGTGCCTGGGTGGCTCAGTTGGTTAAGCATCTGACTCTCGGTTTCAGCTCATGTCACGATCTCACAGTTTCATGAGCTCAAGCCCTGCATGGTCTGTGCACTGTCGGTGAGGAGCCTGCATGGGTTTCTCCCTCTCTCTCTGTCCCTCCCCGTTTACACTATCTCTCAAAATAAATAAACTTAGGAAAAAAAAAGAATTAAAATTAGTTATCTAAGTTTCTACCTTAAGAAATTAGAAAAAGAAGAGCAAATTAAACCAAAGCAAACAGAAGGAAATAACAAAGATAATCATATAAATAAAAGAAACAGAAAACACAAAAATAACAGAAAATGAATGAAACTAAAAACTAATTCTCTGGAAAGATTAATAAAATTGATAAACCTACAGCCAGACGGGTCAGGAATAAGAGAGGAAACATACACATTATTCATCATGAATGATAAATCTTACAGGCATTTAAAAGAAAAAAGGATAGGGGCGCCTGGGTGGCTCAGGTGGTTAAGCATTGACTCTTGATCTCAGCTTGGGTCATGAACTCATGGTTCGGGAGTTTCAGCCCCACATTGGGCTCTGCACTGACAACATGGACCCTGCTTGGTATTCTCTGTCTCCCTCTCTCTGCTCCTTCCCCACTTGGATGCTCTCACTGTCTCTCTCAAAAATAAATAAAATAAACATTAAAAAAAAAAAAAAGAAAAAAGGATATACATGAACAAATTTTA
This sequence comes from Prionailurus viverrinus, assembly GCF_022837055.1. Lineage (NCBI taxonomy): Eukaryota > Metazoa > Chordata > Mammalia > Carnivora > Felidae > Prionailurus > Prionailurus viverrinus. The sequence continues at coordinate 60,876,285 of NC_062571.1, forward strand.
CCAATAAATTTAACAATCCATATTCCTGAAGACACAAATTACTAAAACTGGCCCAAGAACAAGTAGGAGACTTGACTATTCCTAAGTCTATTAAAAAAGCTGAATTGGATAAAGAAATTGTGGTTTATATACAAATGGAATATTACGTGGCAATGAGAAAAAATGAAATATGGCCTTTTGTAGCAACGTGGATGGAACTGGAGAGTGTGATGCTAAGTGAAATAAGCCATACAGAGAAAGACAGATACCATATGGTTTCACTCTTATGTGGATCCTGAGAAACTTAACAGGAACCCATGGGGGAGGGGAAGGAAAAAAAAAAAAAGAGGTTAGAATGGGAGAGAGCCAAAGCATAAGAGACTGTTAAAAACTGAGAACAAACTGAGGGTTGATGGGGGGTGGGAGGGAGGAGAGGGTGGGTGATGGGTATTGAGGAGGGCACCTTTTGGGATGAGCACTGGGTGTTGTATGGAAACCAATTTGTCAATAAATTTCATAAAAAAAAAAAAAGCTGAATTAATTAAAATGCTTCCCACAGAAGTATACTGATATATGCAATTTTACTTTGAAACGCATAAAAAAATAAAATAGATTGATGGAGCGCCATCCTATGGATCAGATATGTGAAAAAATATGGTAAATGACAGAATCTAGGTGGTTTTATCAGTATTTGCTATGTAATTTTTCATCTTTACTGTATGTTTGAAATTTTTCATAATAAAATTTTAGGTAAAAAATTCTTCTCACAGGGGTGCCTAGGGTGGCTCAGTCAGTTGAACATCTGACTCTTAATTTCGGCTCAGGTCATGGTCTCTTGGTTCATGGGGTGGAGCTCCACATCGGGGTCTGTGCTGACAGCGTGGAGCCTGCTTGGGATTCTCTCTCTCTCCCTCTCTCTCTGCCTCTCCCCTGCTCTCTTTCTCAAAATAAATAAATAAACTTAACAAAAACATTCTTGGGGCACTTGGGGCACTGAACTTTAGCTCAGGTCATGATCTCATGGTTCAGGAGTTCGAGCCCCACAATGGTCTCTATGCTGACAGCTTGAGCCTGAAGTTTGCTTCAGATTCTGTGTCTCCCTCTCTCTCTCTGCCCCTCCCCAACTTGCACTCTGTCTCCCTCACTCTCAAAAATTGAATAAACATTAAAAAAAATTTTTTTAATTAAAAAAAAATTCTTCACAAGGAAAACTCTAGGCCTGGATGCCCTCAATGGTTAATTCTATTAATCATTAAGCAAGAAATAATACCAATCCTGTATAAACTTTTTTTTTCCCTACACAAACTCTTTTTTAAAAAATGGAGAAAGAAAAAATAAAATAAAATAAAATAAAATAAAATAAAATAAAAATAAAATAAAATAAAAATAGAGAAAGGAAGGAATATGCTCCTGTGGTAGGGTCTCCTCCCTATTGAAAAAAAAGAAGAAAAGGAAAAGGAAAGGAAAAAAAAAAAACCTCAAGGCAACCTGGTTATACGCAAACATGATAACATCCCATGATAACGCAAACATGACCTTGTAACATGAGACCACTTAATCGTATGTTACCATATATGGGAGATAAAAAAGTAAAAAATACATTAAGAAAAGTAAAAAATACATTAAAAACTATGCCACGTGACATTCGGGGCTCAGTTCTTCAGGGAGGAACCCAACTGAGCAGTGCCAGCAGGAAGAAAGTTACTTCCTGGAAAAAAAAGCCTCAGTGTCACAACTCTCTGTGAGAGAATCCTGCTACACCTCAACTTATTTTATAGGGTAACATTACTCTAGTATTAAAACCAGACAAAGACATCACAAGAAAACTATGGAACTAACATTCCTCATAAACACTGATGCAAAAATAATCTACAGAATATTAGCAATTCAAATTCTGTAACACATAAAATAAATACTATTATCATGATCAAGAGGGGTTTATCCCAGGAATGTAAGGTTAAGTTAGTATTAAAAATCAATCACTGTAATTCTATATCAGAATAAAGAGAAAATCCAGGGGCGCCTGGCTGGCTGGTGGTAGAGAATACAACTCTTTTTTTTTTTTAATTTTTTTTTTTTTCAACTTTTATTTATTTTTGGGACAGAGAGAGACAGAGCATGAACGGGGGAGGGGCAGAGAGAGAGGGAGACACAGAATCGGAAACAGGCTCCAGGCTCTGAGCCATCAGCCCAGAGCCCGACGCGGGGCTCGAACTCCCGGACCGCGAGATCGTGACCTGGCTGAAGTCGGACGCTTAACCGACTGCGCCACCCAGGCGCCCCGAGAATACAACTCTTGATCTTGGGGTTCTAGAGTCAATGCAATTCCAATCAAAATTTTAGCAGGCTTTTTCTGTAGAAATGGACAAGCTCATCTTTTTTTTTTTTTTTTTTTTTTTTTTTAATGTTTTTATTTTTGAAGGAGAGAGAGACAGAGCATGAGCCGGGGAGGAGCAGAGAGAGAGGGAGACACAGAATTCGAAGCAGGCTCCAGGCTCTGAGCTGCCAGCACAGAGCCCGACGCGGGGCTCGAACTCACGAGCTGTGAGATCATGACCATGTCATGTCAGACACTCAACCGACTGAGCCACCCAGGCACCCCGACAAGCTCATCTTTAAATGGAAGGGCAAAGGACCCTAGAATATCCAAAACAACTTTTTTTCTAGTAAAAATATGGAATGCGTCCTGAATTTGCGTGTCATCTTTGCAGAGGGGCTGTGGTAATCTTCTCTGTATCATTCCAATTTTACCATGTGTGCTGCCAAAGCAAGCACAAAACAAGTTTTAAAAAGAACAAAATTAAAGGACTAATATTACCCGACTTTAAGATTTACTACAGACTTACAATAATCTAAACAATATAGGGCATAAATTTAGACATGCAGACCAAAGGAACAGAACCCACATATATATGGTCAATTGATTTTTTACAAATGTGCCAAGGCACTTCAATAGGAGAGAGAACAGTCTTTTCAACAACAACGGTGGAACAACTGGATATGTGAGGTAGGGGGTGGAGGGGGGTAGAATGAACATTTACTCATCACACACCATATAAAAGAATCAATGTAAAAAAAAGGCAGAGGAGTGCCTGGCTGTCTCAGTCAGTAGAGCATGTGACTCTTGATCTTGGGGTCTTGAGTTTGAGCCCCACATTGAACATAGAGATTATTTAAAAAAAAAATTTTTTTTTTCAACGTTTATTTATTTTTGGGACAGAGAGAGACAGAGCATGAACGGGGGAGGGGCAGAGAGAGAGGGAGACACAGAATCGGAAACCGGCTCCAGGCTCCGAGCCATCAGCCCAGAGCCTGACGTGGGGCTCGAACTCCCGGACCGCGAGATCGTGACCTGGCTGAAGTCGGACGCCCAACCGACTGCGCCACCCAGGCGCCCCGAGATTATTTTTTAAAAAAATAACGTGAAATGGATCGTGGAACTAAATGTGAAAGCTAGAAGTATAAAACTTACAGAGGAAAATATAGGTGAAAAATTTCACAGCTAGGAGTAGGCAAAGATTTACTAAATAAAACACAGAAGCACAAATCATTACAAAAAGATGAATAAATTTATCTTCATGAATGTTGAATTAAATTAAAATTAGTTGTTATTAGGGGAGCCTGGGTGGCTCAGTAAGTTAAGCATCCAACTCTTGATTTTGGCTCAGGTCACGATCTCACACTTGGCGTGTTTGAGCCCCACATCAGGCTCTGTGCTCACAGTGTGGATCCCAGTGCTTGGGATTCTCTTTCTCCCTCTCTCCCTGCCACTCTCCTGCTTGTGTTTACTCTCTCATTCTCTCTCTCTCTCAAAATAAAGAAACTTTAAGTAAGTACTAACTAACTAACTAGATATAGATAGGTCTTCATTAAAATGTCTGGACTATAAAAAACATCATTAAGACAATGCAAAAGGCAAGCCATAGACTAGGAGAAAATATTCACAATAAATATATATGACAAAGAACTTGCATCCAGAATACACAAAAACTCTTAAATAACACACACACAAGACAAATGAATGGATTTTCAAATTCAAGTATTTATTTACTTTGAGAAAGAGAGTGTGTGCACCGTGGGGGAGGGACGGAGAGGGGGGAGAGAATCCCAAGCAGGTTCTGTGCTGTCAGTGCACAGACTCACACCGGGCAGGCTTGATCTCACTAACCGTGTGGGATCATGACTTGAGCCAAAATCAAGAGTCTGACACTTTAACTAACTGGGCCACCGAGGCACCCACTGATTTTTAAAATAAGCAAATAGTCTGGACACTTCACAAAAGATATATAATGGCCAGTAAGCAAATGACAACTGCTCAACATCACTTGTCATAATGCAAAATAAAATTGATAGTAAGTTACTTATTTTTTTTAAGAACCATAACTGAAGTATTTTTATTTTATGTAAAATGAGTTAGCATTAAGCTAGGTCTCTTAGATATCCACCATCAGGTAGGTATCTTGGATGACCCATTCAAGGAAGTTCACTTAATCCAACTTAATGAAGCCTATATCCTTTGTGCACTGATGAAAATACAGCCGGCACATATCGAGGCTGTGTTTCTGGATCAGACCATGTGGGTTTGAACAGAACAAGAACCCTGGCCAAATTTCCTCAAATGGCTCTAGGAGAGCTGCTGGTGACCCATTTTGGATGTGACACATCTTGCATGCGACAAGGCAAAACACAATACTAATTTTTTTAAATTGTAATGTATGTAGTATAATGAGAACACTGCATACCCATAGAATAAGTAAAATTAAAAAGACAATTCCAAGTGTGACAAGAATATGGAGTGGCTAAAACTCTTACTCATTGTCAGTTGGAATGAAAATGGTACAACATTTTTGAAAACGGTTTGGCATTTTTTAAAAAAGATCTTTATTGAGATATAATTTATATGCCATAAAATTAACTCATTTAAAGTATACAATTCGATGCTTAAAATTTTTTTTAATGTTTATTTATTTTTGAGAGAGAGATAGAGACAGGGCATGAGCAGGGGAGGGGCAGAGAGAGAGGGAGACACAGAATCCAAAGCAGGCTCCAGGCTCTGAGCTGTGGGCACAGAGCCCAACACAGGGCTCGAACTCACGAACAGCGAGATCATGACCTGAGCCGAAGTCAGATAATCAAACGACTGAGTCACCCAGGCGCCCCTTAATACTTTTAGTGTATTCACATGGTTGTACAACTATCACTATGATCTAAACTTAGAACATTTTCATCAGCCCTTCAAAAAATCTTGTACCCATTAGCAGCCATTCCCCATTCTGTTTCCCAACCCTAGCCATGGGTAACCACTAATGTATTTTCTGTCTTTATAGATGTGTCTATTCTGGACATTTCAAATAAATGGAATCCTTTGGGTCTTTGTGTGTGGCTTCTTTCATTTAGCATATGTTTTCAAGAGTCATCCATATTGCAGCATGTATCAGTACTCTATTCTGTTTTATGGAGGAGTAATACTCCATTATATGGATGTATCACATTTTTTAATCTATTCAGTTGCTAATGGACATTTAGGTTATTTCTAGTTTTTAGTTATTATGAATAATGCTACTATAAACACTTGTGTACAAGTCTTTGAGTGGACATATTTTCATTTCTCTTTCAGTAAATACCTAAGAGTGTCATAATATAGATGAATCTCAGACACAAAAGAGCACACAGAAAAGACACTGGTGGTTGATTAGGGCCCAGACTCATGGTTAAGACTGACCACAAAGGAGAACTTTTTGCAGGGATGGAAATGTTCTACATGTTGTGGGGGTGGGGATGGGGTGGATAGTGGATATATGTATTTGCATGATATATATCATGTCAAGTATACCTCAATAAAGTTTTTAAAAATTCAGTAAATCATGACTAGATTAAAAACAAAAAAGATGGGGGCACCTGGGTGGCTCAGTTGGTTGAGGGCCCAACTCTTGATTTCAGCTCAGGTCATGATCCTAGGGTTGTGGGATCGAGCCCCACATCAGGCTCCACACTGAGGGTGGAGCCTGCTTAAGATTCTCCCTCTCTCAGGGCGCCTGGGTGGCGCAGTCAGTTAAGCGTCCGACTTCAGCCAGGTCACGATCTCGCGGTCCGTGAGTTCGAGCCCCGCGTCAGGCTCTGGGCTGATGGCTCAGAGCCTGGAGCCTGTTTCCGATTCTATGTCTCCCTCTCTCTCTGCCCCTCCCCCGTTCATGCTCTGTCTCTCTCTGTCCCAAAAATAAATAAATGTTGAAAAAAAAAATTTTTAAAGATTCTCCCTCTCTCTTTCTCTCTCTCTCCCTCTTCTGCCCTTCTCTCCCATTTGTATGCTCTCTTTCTCTTAAAAATTTTAATTAAAAAAAAATGTACAACTATGGCAGTAAGCTTATGTCTTTTTTTGGTATTACTATTCCATTTTTGGTTGGGGCAAGAATGATTCAGACTGATGGCAAGTAACTAAGTTAGGAATTCTCAGTATTTTGACAATGCCAAGGATTCTCCTCATTGTGCTCCTCCTTCCCACTCCTCCACTCCTTGAAATCCTCCCTGACAAATTCAATGGACTCTGGGCAAGGGTACCTGTGTGGCTTGATTTCAACTCTTGATTTCTGACTCTTGATTTTGGCTCAAGTCATGATTTCAGGGGCCCTGTGTCGGGCTCTGTGCTGTATGTGGAGTTTGCCTAGGATTTTCTCTCTCCCTCTTTCTGCCCCTTCTCTATGCTCTTCCCCCCTACAAATAAAAAGAATAGACAGATAGATAGACAGACAGACGGGCTCTGGGTGGCAATCAACAGTGTCTGGAATACTTTTCAAGTGGACACTAGCTACATGAGGTTTTTATAAGTAGCTGTACTTACCTGGACCTTCTGACAAACTCAATAATTTGCCAAGCTTGGGGGTTTATAGGGTCCTTCCTGTCTTTACCAATCTAATGAAGGTTCTGATTTTTGCCTTTTTAGTGAAACTGAGGCAAAGATAAAGATATGAAATGATCATGGCTCTCCTTGTGGAAACTCATTCTAAGTAAGGGTCACTGGCCAACCATTTATGGATTTCTGAGGCAATATTTCTCTAGGGTACAAGGAGACCAGGGAGGTTTTATCTGTCCTTAGGTTTATACAGGGTCAAGTGGGGCTGCTGCAAGCATGCCGCATACATCAGCTGAGTGAGGTCTACACAGGCAAAGGTCTAACCAAGAAGTAGTGATGCTGATTCTTACACTGTGAAGTCTTCAAGGCAGGCACAATCTTTGCATTTTTATAGCCCCTGGCTTGGCACATAGCAGTGGCACATAGCAGATACTTCTATACTTGTTGCACCGAAGGAAATTACTCTGGGGAACTTGAGGCTAGGGCACATATTCCTTGTCTTATTGCTCTAACCAAAGACACTCAAAATCAGAGAATTCTTAGACCAAAGGAGGTTCTTGAGGGTTTCCTTGAGAGGCAAGGATTGGTTGTTTTTTAAAACACTTTAGCTCAAAGTGGCTGAAAAAAAGAAAACAAGCCAACAGCCCAGGAACTAGAACAAATAACAGCCTGGTAACAAAAATCACAAGCTCTGTTGAGTGAGCACTTCTCCCTCTACTGTGTGCTTACAGTGACTTTCTATCCAGGATAACCTGGATATCTCTCCAGGGCACAATTATCCAATATAATTGTTTGGAAACAAGGATCCAAAAGGTGAACAAATCTCTTAGGCTAAAAAAGATGATGCCTTTTAAAAGGTAACTGTTTCCTCTATACAGCTACCTTGCATATAATACGTAGAAGTTTCTCCCCTTTTTTTCTATTTTCATCTCCTATACTTCAGGATTAAACTCAATTTCAAAACCAATATAAGTTGGCCAATTCTCCCAGTCCGTCCATGTCTTTCAAGCCTGCTACCAAAGGGCTTTCCACTACCCTGAGATTTATTGATCTGACAGACTGGTTCTGCCCTTCAGCAAGGTGGATCAGATAATGAACCTCACAGTGGTGATTAGTGAGAGGCCATCAGCTGGTTAAAGGAGTGGTGACAGTGACTTTCTTTAATTTCCCTAGGCAGTTGCCCCCACCTCCCTGACTTTATTTGGCTGAAGCCCTAGACAGCCCTTGTAACGCTTTTCTTTGCACTAATTACAGATCCAGTGTGCCCAGTGCCCAGGCCCTTTCCCTCCACAAGCAAGGCACGCAATCACGCTAAGAGGCAGCCAAGGAAATGAAGGTGGGGGAATCATGACACACAAATATTGCATCAGGCGTTCTCCTTCTCTGTGGCTTATTATAGGCAGGCCACTCCTCCCCGCTCAACCCAAGAGGCAAGTGTCTCTGTCCTCCCCACCTGAGGTGTCTTTCTTTGGAAACATATCACGGAGGGAGAGAGAAAACATCATCTCTGCTCCTAACTCACGAGCACTGTGACATGGGGTCTCTGCCTCCCTGCCAGGACTCACGGATCTATCCCTCCCTAAAAGACAGAATTCTTTACCAGAAATCCTAGTTGTGAGCTATCCACAGTTTCTCTTCTAGTTGAGTGGGTCATTTTTAAGACCGCAACCTCCTTTGTGCAGTTATCACTGCAAAAAGTCAAAGTACTGTTATGGTACCCAGCAAAAACATTTCCCGTTAGCACAACTTAGAAGAGGTAAGTTTGCATGGCAACACTTGAGGCCTCTGATGTTACCACAGTGGCAAACTGTGCTCTTTCTAGCACACCTTATAGAGTTTTGAGCTACCTCCTAAGGAAAGGGTTGCAGTGGAAATAAAAGTTCCCGGAAGATCTATTTGGGAGGAAAGAGGTGACCAAAAAACAAACCAAAGGGGGAAGTCTTACTTGTACACTCTCATTTAATAATTGGAATAAAGGATCCTTCTTAGATTAAACCAAGAAAGCAAGGGCTGCTGTCCCCTGTAACCTCTGGAAAAGCCGACAAATACTGCAATTCCTACAAGCTCCAACACTATTCCTCTATTCGCTGCCAATGAAGCTTCAGTGAAGCCTGACTGAGGAAGACCAGAAGTTCATGTAATGCGCATTTCACAATTCATATTTAATTGGAGAAAATGCTGTCAGTGGCAGAGATGAATAATAAGCTGAGCTCTTCACCAGTGACCTCTGCATTCATCTAGCTTGGCTGTGGGACATTAATTTTGAGAGTCTTTGTTTTGTTGTTGTTTTAACAAAATGGAACTACTACTTTAAAAACAATTAAAATTCAGTATGCTTTTAGATTTTGACCCATATAAATATATTGTCTATTACAAAAAAATCTTTTTATTTTTTTTAAGTCGCCTTTGGTCTGTGGAAAAGCTTTATTTCTCACAGTAACTTTGCTGACATGCTTGATGGAATAAAGAGACTCTTTCCTCATTTATAAAGTTATCATACTGTGTCAGAAGCCTCTACTCAGGCATTTCTGTCTGGCTGACAGGCAAACTCTCCAGGCCCCTGTTCAGTACTTTCTTTCCTCAACTGAACGGTCTCTTCCCAAACCAGGGCCTTTTCCCACCCCCCCAGGAATGAGCCCTATTATCTGCACTGTCTCTGCTTCTCCCTCCACCTTCCTTCAGAATACCTGGCAAGCTCAAGCTGTCACACATGCCTTGGCCTGATGAAGTGGAAGGAGCTCAGACTTCAGTGTCAGACAGACTTATGTTCACATTATGGCTTTGCACTAACAGCTGTGTGACCATGGACAAATTACTTAGCCTCATTAGCATCCTCATCTATAAGATAGCTGTACCTATCCCAAATAGTTGATACAACAATGAAGCAAGTAACCTATATAAAAGTGCCCAGCTCAAGAACTACTAGCTTTTCCTTTCCTTTTATCTATTTGTGTCCTCTTAAAATCCAAGATACTGTCTCCCCTTTCTCTGGCAGTGAAGCCCACCTCCTGGTCCAAGTGAGACCACGGCCATCCTGGCAGCACATCATCAGCTTATCCTCTTATCTGGACCTTCTTAAGATGCCCTATATAACATAAAGTTGATTTCCGAGGTTAAGCAGCTTGTAAGAAAATCCTTCTTCCACTGACTCTGTCTTTCCTGTTTTAGTGAATCCAGTTAACAAACAACTCATATTGAACTTTTCTTCTGCCAAACAGGTCAACATTCAGCTGGAGTCTAAGCAAAGGCAACAAGGAAGGCAGGGTCTCTGACAGCCAATGCTGTGTCCCATGTTTGCACTCAATAAGAGTTCACACAGCAACCATCACTCGGGGTTATAGAGAGGCAGTACAAAACTACAGGCTGTTGTGGAAAAACAACAGGAAACTGAGTCATGGCTATCATCATAGGAATCCTAAACCTTAGGTCTCCAGCAGGTGTCTCTGTCAAGGCTGCTTTCCATGGTGGTTAAGGCCCTACTCTAAGATGAAAAAACATCACAGGGACTCTCAGAGTGGAATATTCAGAGATCTCAACTGTCCCAGGGAGAACTTTCTATCAGTGGCTAGTGAGCTACACTCACTCCCTGCTCAGAAAGTCCTGCCTCACAACTTTACAGCCTGCCTCTCCCAATGCTCCTCAACAACTAGTAATGTGCTAGAGCTGGCTCATACATAAACCATGAGATCATGACCTGAGCCAAGGTCGATGCTCAACCGACTGAGCCCCCGCCGGCACCCCAAGATTTCACTAGGATTTCTCAATGCCTAGCATTTATTTGTAGTGGCTCTTATCTTAGGATCAGGAGAAAATCAAAAAGGTTTAGAAAGATTACTAATAGGTATACTAGCTTCCAGTGTAACCTTCATATGTGAAGCATCTCTTTTCCCTAATTTACTTCAATCTAATCCTATAAATAAGTTATATTCTTTGCTTTGTCACGATACTTTTAAAGATACCTCTTGCAATATACAATATTATTCGTGCCTCCTCTGAGTCCAAAATCCAAAGCCCACAGTGAGAGTGGAGACTTAAAGAGATAATGGGAGGTAAAACTCCATAAAATTCCGAAAGTAGAAAACTTAAGAATCTGGTTACATTGTTCTATGGTCCTGTGACATATGGGGATGCCAGCAGACCACCTTGCTTATCCTCCTGGAAAATTGCTAAGCCTCCCTGTAGAGAAATGTCTGGTAGTCTCCTCAGCCACTTGGATGAAAGGAACACCAGCTTCAAGAAAGGTTTGCCCACTCGGAAAAACAAAGTAGAATAGTGGTTGCCAGGGGTGAGGAGGAGGTGGGAAAGGAAGTTGTTCAATGGATAGGGGTTTCGTTTTGCAAGATGAAAAAGTTCTAGAGATCAACAGTGCAATGATGCACACATATCAACACTGGTGTACTGTACACTTAAATGGTTAAGATGGTAAATTTTGTTATGTACTTTTTACCATTTTTTTTAAAAGCTTGGTTTGCTCATTAGGCCTTATCCCATGCCTAGCACTGAGGCTGGCTCATACTAGGCCTTTGATTAACACTTATGAATTGAATCAAAGGCAGTACAATTAGGTCAGGGAGGAGAGTCAGTACATTGTGGGTTATGGGGTCTGTGATGACAACTGAAATGACAGAATTGTATTTCTAAGTCATCCAGCCTCTGGATATCCTGTGATCCAAGGACAAGGGTTACAGAAACTCTGGTACTCTTCTCCTTTCTTTCTGTCCTTTTCAGGTCCTCGCTTTGAGTACATTTTACAATCTATGCCTCTCTATTGACCCAATTCCTATCCCTGCTCTTTCAAGGCTCAACTCAATTCTTCTCTCCTCCATATGGCCTTTCCTGACCACCACAACCTGCAAAGGTCTTCCTCTAACAGGAGTTCACAGATCCCACTGCTAGTACTGGTCAGCTATCGATAAGCTGTGTTAAGCCATCTCTTGAACTTATTCCATCCTTTGAGAACAAAGGCCCTTTATCATACTTCTCTATTCCTCAAATGCCTAGCATAATCTGAAGCACAGAGCAGGTGCTAAATGCTAAAATACTGATAGGTGAATGAAGGCTGAAGAAAGCAAGGGTGGGCCAACCATTTATTTGCTTTCCCATGGGATATTTCAAAGTCACAAAATTGGTCATGAATGTGACTAAAAGCTTAAGGAATCAGGCACTCAGAGAAGGTTTTGACTTGCATCCTAAATTTTGACTATGTACTCTAGATATTCAGAGCTCTAGAGAATCTTCCGTAAAATCCTACCATGAAGTCCTTCTTCTCGTCTATTAGGAAATCAGAGCCGATATAAAAATCAATATGTCACAGCATTTGTAAACCAAAACAAATACTGAATAGCTTAAAAAGAGCTCAAGATCCTCAATGGGCATTTTCAAAGGTCTGATGGCATCAGGAACAAGGAAAGTATAAGGTACTTACTACTAAAGGAACTATGCCAGTGATTCTTAAAATTTGGAGGGCGGTGGGGAGGTGTCAAAGACTGGTTAAGAATTTTAAGAAAGATGGACTTTTTTTTTTTAAAGATTTAATTAAAAAAAAAAAACTTTTAAAAGTAATCTCTACACTTGGGGCTCGAACCTATAATCCCCAAGATCAAGAGTCACACATTCCACCAACTGAGCCAGCCAGACACCCCAAAATGGACCCTCTTTAAGAAAAAAAAAAAAAACCGGGGCACCTGGGTGGCTCAGTTGGTTGAGCGTCTTACTTCGGCTCAGGTCATGATCTCATGGTCTGAGTCTGAGCTCCACATTGGGCTCACTACTGTCAGCCTGTCAGCGCAGAACCCGCTTTGGATCCCCTGTCCCCCTCTCTCTACTCTTTCCGCATTTGAGCTCTCCCAGAAATAAACAGATATTAAAAAAAAAAAAAGGACATATATATAGAGAGAAAGTAAAACAGTGGTTACAGGGGTGGGGGGAGGAGAAACGGGCAGATGGTGTTTAACGGGCACGGGGTTTCAGTATGAAATGATGAAAAAGTTCTGGAGGTGGATGGTGGTGATGGCTGCACAAAGATGTGAATGTACTTAGTGCCACTGAACTCTACACTTAAAAATGGTTAAAATGGTAAATTTTACATATATTTTATCATATACACGAAAAGGAGTCAAAATGAACAAGCTTCACCATCAACCTTGGACAAATGTGACATGTGTATAAAGTTATAACAATGCATGCAGTTTATTACACTAGATAATGAACAACTATTCTGTCACACTGAGGGTACTGACTGATTAAAAAGCTCGGCCCTCCATGAAGCCAATGAGAAGTAACAGAAAAATGTCATGTATCTTCTGGAAATCTGAAAAGAAGCTCCAGTGTAAGAGAATGGGCTTTGTTCAGTAAGCAATAATGAATTTACAAATATCACTTTGAAATGCCTCAAACAGAGGCTGGAATGTGTCTGGGTGCTGTCGGAACTAAAAAATTCACAAATCTCTTGCCAGAAGAAAATGGCAGGCTGGGCAGGCAGATCTAGCAAAGAGGCTTCTCTTGTCTGCTGTCTTACTAAGTGCTATAAATTCCAGTTAACACCTAGCCATAGTCTTCAGGGTTTCTTTTTTTTTTTTTTTAGGGGTACTTTATTTATTTACTTATTTACTTATTTACTTAATGTTTATTTATTTTTGATAGAACACAAGGGGGGAGAAGAAGAGAGAGAGGGAGAGACAGAATCTAAAGCAGGCTCCAGGCTCTGAGCTGTCAGCACAGAGCCTGACGTGGGGCTCGAACTCACAAACCATGAGATGACGACCTGAGCTGAAGTCTGAGCTGAAGTCGGTTGCCCGACCGACTGAGCCACCCAGGTGGCCCCTAGGAGTGCTTTAGAATCTACTTGGGGATTAAGTTCCTGCTTTTTTTCTCTCTACTTAGTTTGCTGCTAACAACTACAGGGCCCAAATGGATCCCATAGCCAGCTCTTTGGGAAGCTGTGAATACACTTAACATTAAGTGACAGTAGCCATTTATGTTCAGAAGTGGAGGGAGAGAAGTGCTCCAACACATGTTGGAGATTAACAAGGCGGTCAAATACTTCTAATCTGATAGTGCTAAGAATAAAACCAAGTGCACCCTAATGCTGTCATTTAGAGCCCTTCAAAGTCAGCTAGGGAAGAGAAGCAACAACTATTTTAAGGGCAGTTTTGAAAAGGGTCTTAGAATAGCAACACCCTTCCCCCACTCCCAAAGTGAAAAGGATTGCTAAGAGAGCTAGTGTACAAAACTCTGTGACAGCAAGGACTACACTTAGATTATTCACCATGGATCCTCACTACCCAGCACCACACCTTGCAAACGGCAGGCATGTAATTACTTGCTCACTAAGTAAATCTTTCAGAGCCGTTATCTCTTCTCCATTCTTGAATAGGACTGTGTACTCTCCCTCCCCACAGAAATCACCTCATCTCTGGCTTGTGGACTCTTTCTGAGAGGCACTTTCATCACTTCATTTAACTTTGAGAGAAGTTGGAGGAGGGTGAGGACACGTGCTTGCTAATCATCCTTTTCCAGATTGCCTCGTGCGCCAGAATGGATTTTTATTATTGGTCTGTGGCTGCTACTGCTGTAGAAAGATTTCAGCCTGACCTTCCCAAGCTGCTGGGGAATGAATACTGCACGTGGCTGACAGGGAAAATGTGCCTTCCTTTTTTCTTTTCTTTTCTTTTTTTTTTTTTTAAAGCTTTTAGACTAACCAGAGCTCACTGTGGTAGGAAAGTCACCCTTTCTCTTATTATACAATACTCAGGATGTTGAATTCTTTTGCATAAAAATGATATAGTAAAACCAATCTGAACTGGTCCAACAGGGAAAAGGTAGCATCTTGAAGTACCTCACAGAAAGCAGTGGCATCAAAGAACAGGACTTGGGGAAAAAAGAAAATGAAAGCTATTTACAAAAGCAGTTTAAATAAGAGGATGGATTCTCACAGCTGGCCTCACAAAAGAGAACAAATATGTCAAAGGGAACAACAGACTAATAGAGTCCTATCCATCTGGCTGAGGAAAGAGCCACTGGTGAGAATACTGAGAGGCCTGTTAGGGAAAAGGCTTGCCTGGTGCCTCACTGAGCTGGCTGAATAGCTTTTAGGAACACTGGAACACTCGCTCATACCACTGCTGGTTGGCTCTGCTAGCAAAAGATTCAGAGAAGGGTTTCACCGATATACTGGCAAAAAAGGGAGAGCATATTTTATTGGTTTGGAACTTACACCTTTACTCTCGACTCATGACTACCCTGGCCCTCCAGCTGGGGAGTCAGGTAGGAAAGAAAGGAGATTGTGTAAATGGGATGTCTCAGTTGGTGCTTTTAAAAACAGAACTCAAGAGTCTCATTCTGAAACATCAAGTTCAATCCCATGCCACGCTAAAGCCCCATCTGTACTTTTATATAATGCAGAGCCGAGTGCAGGCACTTAGGGAGAAGGGGAAATCAGGCCAGACTCAAGGAAAACAAACACATAATGCTATCTGCATCTCCAACTCAGTCCATACCACAGAAAAACCTGCTCAGAAATAACTGCTCAAGGCAAATAGAACTCAATTACTAAGGAAAATCTGCCCCAATGAGGGCTCATATTTTAACAAGCCAAATAGCATCAAATTAAGCTGAACTCAGGGTTTTTCTAATTGGCAGTTTTATCCATTTCTAAGTTCTCATTTCTTTATTTTTAAAAATAAAAATGACTCTCTGCCTAAAATTAAAAAAAGAAATGCCTATCACCCACTCTAAAATAATAATTCACCGAATTTTCACCTACATATCTTCTATACAATTAATGAACCCCTTACATGGCACAAAAGCAGAAGCCAGCACTCTATTTAAAGTACTATCAACAAATCCCTTACTAATTGCTCTTAGCAGCCTGGCTCCTGCCACCAGATGCTCAGTCACAGAATACCTCTGCTATCAAAGAGAGGACAACTGCTTGATCCCTGCCACCAACTCTGGGGAGGGTCGTGGCTTACCTGCTCCTCTGACAGTTGGGATATGTGATTCACAGCAGCATAGGATTCAATTTTGGGGTTAAAGTGATTGATGATGGCCCTGAAAAGAAGAATTAACATTAATATGGCATCAGATGGAAGAAGCAGATAAATAAGTTAAAAATAAGTACCAAGTACCCTCTGGTTTAGAGTGTGAGCACATGGGAGTGATTGTCAGAGAGTAACTATCTTTTTATTGACCATGAGGTCACATGGTGGGGAACGGATAACTCTGAAATGAGAAGTGTATACAATTTATTAGATAAAGAGGAGAATCAAGTGTCTCTGTTCTGCAAATGAACCAGGGGGGAAATCTCATAACCAAACAAAAAACAAAACCAAGCCTCCTTCAGGCAAGAAACAAGACCCAGGGGGCTCTCCACTAGGGGGCCCTGATGTTTCAGTCAGAAAGAAAAGTAGTTTTCTCTGCTCTGACTTAGGAGAACAGGGCACTTGGTAAAGCTGGACCAACATGTAGACTAAATACAATCTCTGAAGAAGCTGAGCTTTATCAAAGCCTAGAACCAACCTTCATACTTGTTAGTTAATAATTTCAAACCACAATGTTATTTCCAGCCATTCAAAATCTGAGTGTCATTTTCAAACACTTCCTTTCCATCACCCTCACATTCAAGGTCACCAAGTCTTATCAAATATAGTTCTTAAAAATCTCTGAAATCTGGGGGCGCCTGGGAGGCTCAGTCGGTTGAGTGTCCGACTCTTGATTTCAGCTCAAGTCATGATCCCAGGGTCGTGGGATTACGACCCACATTGGGGCCCCATATGGGGCTCCACACTGAGCATGGAGTTTGCTTAATTAAGATTCTCTCCCCCTGCCCCTCTCTCCCCCATGAGTGCTCTCTCTTAAAAAAAAAAAAAAAAGTCTGCCATCTGAAATAAATAAAGTTCCATGAAACCAATACTTCGGTGTATATACAGGTCCTTGTCACTTCTTCTCTGGTGTAGCAGAAAAAGCACAGGTTTCAGATCAGAGTTTAGCATAAGTCCAAGTTGATACAAAAATGATTAAATAAATGGGAAGAGATGAATCTTTCTTTCTTCTTTTTTTTTTTAGAGAGAGAGCATGAGCAGGGGAGAGGGGCAGGAGAAGAGGGGGAGGGAGAGAGACACAGAGAGAGAATCCTAAGCAGGCTCCACACTTAGCATAGAGCCCGACACAGGGTTCGATCCCACAACCCTGGGATCATGACCTGAGACAAATCTTTCTAACAGAACAATTTCAAATAGTATGTGTGGATACTCTCCCCTTTAGGAGTTGGAGTTAGGTTCCCATTCCCACTGAGAGTAGGCTACACTTAGTGACTTATTTCCAAAGAATAAAATAGAGTAGTAAGAGAGGAAAATGGTAACTTTACAGTAAAGAATCTTGGAAAATACTGTATTATTAACCAAGTGAAGACGGTGAACATTCATGTGGCATGAATCTGGTATTCACATAACCTTTGGTATGATCTTTTGAGAAGGGCACTTTGCTTCTGTTATATACTTCCAAAATCCATAACCTCAATCTAATCATGAGAAAAACATGAGACAAAACCAGGCTGGGGGCATTCTACAGAATACCTGGCCAGTACTCCTTAAGACTGTCAAGGTCATGAAAAACTATACTTGAGGAATTGTCACAGACCAGAGGATCTTGAGAAGACATGACAACTAAATGCAACATGATACCCTAAACTGGACCCTGGAACAGAAAGAGAACATTAATGGATAAACTGGTGAAATCCAAATAAAATACGGAGCTTAGTTAACAGTAATGTACCATTGCCAGTTTCTTAGTGTTGAATAAATGTGCCATGGTAATGGAAGATGCAGGAAACCTGGTTAAGGAGCATGTAAGAACTCTATGTATTATCTTTGTACTTTTTCTATAATTCTAAAATTATTCCAAAATAAAAACTTTATTAACATTTGTGTGCATGTGCACCTGCACATGCATGTGAATGTATGGTAGCACAATTGAAATCAATATATTCTTTTAATATAATTTACTGATAGTATAAAATTCTTGAACCATTTAATCTAATATGGGTAATGAAAGTATAAGCCAAAGCTTAAATAAAAAAAATCATGGTTTGGCCATTTGTTATTTTGGGTTTTTGGGATGCTATATGTCTCAGAGGAAAAAAAGTGGGAATAACACCTACCTTAGCACTTAGTACAGTACCCAGGAATAGTACATTGTAGGCATAAAATAAATGTTTGTCGAAAGAGTGACTAAATCTTAAGAGGATTCTTGCAACATTTATATAATAAAGCAATGTCAAACATCTACCACAGTGCCTGGCACACAGCTGGTACTCAATAAATATTCAATGAATGAATACATCAAACAGGACAGTAATGGGTCAGGAACAGAGTAAAATTCTGGTAACTTGTTTTTCCAGAGACTACCAAAAAGGGTAGAGATGTTATGTGCAAGTTAAGGTTGTAGCTTGGTCTAAATACAAAGTGGGAAAGAATTTGGACCAAGTAGGGGTCAAATAATTTTCTCATCCAGAAGGTGAAATTTTGAGGATATTGGCAGGGATGACAACAGTCCAGGAGCAGAAAAGGAAAACCAGGAGCCTAAATGCAATGAGAAGACAAGGGAGGAGGTTTAGAGAAGAATTGAGAATCCCACCAAACCTAGCAGCAGTACCAAGTTAAAGTTAATCCAGTGTAGAGTGTGATCATAGGGTCTAGCATCCAAGAGCTAGGATTAAGAAAATAAAACAAGGATTAAGAAAATAAAACACGGTAACCAAATCAATCTACTGTTAAATCTTAGTTATTTTAGGAAAAAGAATTTGAATTCTGTAAATACATTCATTTCACGGTTTTATAGTGGTCTTTTTTTTTCTTCAGGTTTTCCTTAAATTTCTCAGTAAAATTTTTTTGAAAAAATGTTTAAAAAAATCCTGACTCAACTGAACTAACTAGGGTTGTTTGTTTTTGTTTGCCTAGGTTTGGAGAACAGAGAACTCCAAAGTATTCTAGTGTCTGTCTGGGTGGGAGAGTAGCAGCCATGGGGGCCCAGTTGGCAACCCAATGAAGCTGGTAAGGTCTGGACAATGAAATAATCCCTGGGAATGAAACTGATGGGGATGCTGTAATTCTGTTCCCTTTCTACCTAAGGAATTCTCTCACTAGGAAAGAAAGTAAGGAAAAAGAAAAGAAGGAAAAGAGAAAGGAGAAAGGGAAAGAAGGAGAAGAAGACAGGGGAGGAAAGGGATAGAGGGAAAGTGGGAGGAAGGGAAGAGAAAGGGAATGAGGGAGAGAAACGAAAAACCTGGAAGGCATTCTCAAAATGTATACTTATTTCCTTCCCTTCCCAAAGTTATACCCGTCAAGTGTCAGCTGGGTCTATGCATGGTCTGTATCATCAGGACATATGTGCTGATATTGTCTGAGCAAACTCATCCTGAGGGTATGACAGATATGCCACTTTGGAAATTTGGAATGAGGATAAGATCATCCTCCAACCTCCCCATGACACTGCCATCCCAGAGCCTCAGATCTCAGCAGGCAATTGAAGCCTCTCACCAGGCATGGGGAGGGACTATTTAGAAACCTGAGAGAAGGGGAACCTGGGTGGCTCAACCAGTTAAGTGCCTGACTTCCGGCTCAGGCCATGATCTCATGAGTGCCACATCAGGTTCTGCACTGACAGCATGGAGCCTGCTTGGGATTCTCTCTCTGCCCCTGTCTCGCTCACTCACTCTCTCTCTCTCTCTCTCAAAATAAATAAATAAAAACTTAAAAAAGAAACAAACAAAAAACCTGAGAGGTGGAACAGTGTAAATTCAGTTAGCAGTCTCCAAGCCAATAAACCACAAAGGGCATAGAGTACATATCTCTGCTTTACTTTTCTTGCTGTCTCTTTGAGACAGTTACCTGTAAAATCTGAGTACTAATCTGATCTACTGGAGATGCCAGGCGCAGGGCACTAAGCCTAAGAGGTAAGAAAAATAGTCTGACACTGGCTGTTCTCTTTCCAGGCTCTTTAGCAAGGAATTTCAGAGAGGGCTTGGAAACTTCCTATTAAAGTTCTCAGGACTTCATACTGCTGAAATGGAAATTTCTTCTGAGATAGCAAAGAGATGACAAAACACTGAAACCAGGCTAAGTCCGCCCACACTGAGTGACACATGCCTCTGCAGTAACTGAAATACTTAGCTTCTCCTTCCCCAGCAAGTTTGCAGCCTACTAGGGCTCACCTGGATTGTGATTCCACACTGCCCCACCTGGCCAGGTCCTAGAATAGGATTTATGCCTGAGCAGTTCTCAGTGGGAGAAAGATGAGGTACTACATTTATAAGTGAGGAGCCTCTCTTTTCTTTAGGCTTCCCTTCCCACCAGTATCATCTCCAAAGGGATTTAATACTATCTCCTCTGAACATTTTTTGGTGGGGAGGTGGCGGGGGGGCTTTCTCATTTTACTGACCAAAACCTAACAGATAGCAATTGTCTAATGCTTAAGTCTAAAATTTGAGTGTTCCAGAAAGAAGATATGGCAATTTCTCTCTGTCTCCTTCTTCTTCCCTCTCTGCCTCCCTCCACCATGTAAAGGCACAAGGCAGAAAGCAGCTGTGAGCAAACCAGGAAAAAAGTCCTCACCAGAAACTGACCCTTGCGGAACCTTGATCTGGTACTTTTGGCCTCCAGAACTGTGAGAAAACAAACATCTGCTTTTTAAGCTACCTGGTCTATGATATTTTGTTATGGCCATTGAGAAGACTGTACATGGATATTCTACTCTCCACTGGACCCTGGCATTCGGGCAAAGCAGACTCCAAGCCAGAGTCAATCTTTAGCAAAGTAGTAGAGTAGATAAAGTCTGATTCTCATTCTGCAGGTTACTTCCTCTCTCTGAAGCCTTCATATTGTGGGTTATTATTTCCTTCTCTTCTAGAAGAGGATCCTGAGGTTCCTGTGTGACAAAGTTCCAGTCACAAAAGCCACACATGTAGCTACATGGGTTACCAGTTTCCCAGGCAGAGTGAGCTGGGCCCTTTAACCTTTACTAAGTGAGAAATACAGACTTCAATAAAGAAAGATCTTTTCAGGGGTGTCTGAGTGGCCTGTACCATAGAGAAGGCACACACAGACTGAAGACATACAGTGTCTGAAAAAATAGTAGGTTAGGCCATACATGGCCAAGAAAGAGATGTTCATTTTTCCTTTCATTTGCATCTTGAGATTGATTTTCATCTAATCACAGCCTTTCAGGTATTTAAACAAAACCAATCTTATGCCAGCTAAAAGTTTTTATGCTGAAAAGTATTTTAAAAAAATTTTTTTAATGTTTATTTATTTTTGAGACAGAGAGAGGCTGAGCATGAATAGGGAAGGGTCAGAGAGAGAGGAAGACACAGAATCTGAAGCAGGCTCCAGGCTCTGAGCTGTCAACACGGGGTTTGAACTCATGGACAGTGAGATCATGACCTGAGCCTAAGTCGGACGCTTAACCAACTAAGTCACCCAGGCGCCCCATATGCTGAAAAGTATTTTAGAAAAGAGGGCTTGAAAGGAAGAAAAGGAGCATGAAGAGGAAGGTTTGAGTGGGCAAAGAATGAGAAAGCATAGCCATTATGAAAAAATTAACATATGACAAAGATGACCAAAAAAGATGTCCCTTTGACATAGTGGCAAGACAAATGGGAAAAGAATAGTCTATTCAAGAAATAGTACTAGCAAAACTGGATATCTACATGCAAAAGACTGAAGTTGGCCCCCAACTCCACACCAAATACAAAAATTAACATAGAAAGGATCACAGATCTAAATGTATGATCTAAAAACTATAAAAACCTTAGAAGAACACATAAATCTTTGTGACCTTGGGTTAAGCAACGATTTCTTAGGATACCAAAAGTGGAAGTGAAAAAAGAAAAACTAGCTCAAGTTTAAAAATTTTTGTGCCATACATGAAACCATCAAGAAAGTGAAAAGACAACTCATAGGATGGGAGAAAATATTGGCAAATCATACATCTGGCAAGAAACCTCAATGAAATACCATTTCACACCAACTAAAATGGCAATAATCAAAAAACCAGTAATGAGTGTTGGCAAGGACATGAAAAAATTAGAACTCTCGTATACTGCCGGTGGGATTGTAAAATGGTACAGCTACTTTAGTGGTTTGGCAGTTCCTCAAATATGAATGCATAGAATTACCATATGACCCATTCTCTATACTGAAAAGAATGAAGACATTATGTCTACACAAAAATTTGTACACAAATGTTCACAGTAGCATTATTCATAATAGCCAAAACACAGAAACAACCCAGATGTCCATTAACTGAAGAATGGATAAACAAAATGTGGTATAGCTGTAATAGAATATTATTCAGCCATAAAAAGGAATGATCAGTGAAGTACTGATCAATGCTACAACATGGACTAACCTTAGAAACATTATGTTAAATGAAAGAAGCCAGACACAAAAGGCCACATATTGTAGGATTCCTTTTTTTTCTTTTTAATATTTTTCATTCAAAGCTTATTCATTTATTTTGAGACAGAGAGAGTGCATGCACGCGAGCAGGGGAGGGGCAGAGAGAGAGGGAGAGAGAGAACGCCAAGCAGGCTCTGTGCTGCCAGCGCAGAGCCTGATTCAGGGCTTGATCTTACAACCACAAGATCATGACCTGAGCCAAGAGCAAGAGTCGGATGTCTAACCAACTGAGCCACCCAGGTACCCCTGTATGATTCCATTTATAGGAAAGGTACAGAAGAGGCAAGTTTATGAAGACAGAAAATAAATTAGTGGTTATTTTGGGCTGAGGGTAGGGTTAGAGGAAGAATGGGGGCTGTCTGCTAATGGGTATGGAGTACCTTTGTGGTAGGAACAAAATATTCTAAAATTAGATTGTAGGGATGGCTGTACAACCTGATAATAAATTTTAAAATAATGAGTCGAATATGTTAAATGGGTGAGTTGTAACACATATGAATAAAGTTGTTTTTAAGATTATGGCCACCTTGACTCCAGCAGTTCTTAAGTAAGCCGCTTTCCCCAGGAACCAAGTCTACACAGAATTCACAGATCCCAAGGTGTTTCACTCACCAAGATAACTTTCCTAGAGCTCACATATGCTAGTGCTGGTGGCAGGAGGAAAAGGAGCTCACTGGGTCACTGACTAGTTTGCACATTACAAAGCAGAGAGAGTTTGAGAAACTTCTGTAGAAGGCTCTGTGGTGGGTGCAGTGCCACATGAAGTAGCAGAGATGTGACTGAGACTGGCAGTGGAAGTCACATGTGCAAGAGAGGACCAACTCTCCTGAGAGATAAGAAGAGTTCAACTCCTGGTAATATGCCTGAGATCTTTATTTTATTCTTAAGTTTTAAATGTTTATTTATTTTTGAGAGAGAAAGGGAAGAGGAGGGGGGCAGAGAGAGGGAGGGAGACACAGAATCTGAAGCAGGCTCCAGGCTCTGAGCCGTCAGCACAAAGCCCAACACAGGGCTTGAACTCACGAACCATGAGATGACCTGAGCAGAAGTTGGATGCTCAACTGATTGAGCCACCCAGGCACCCCTCGATAACTTTAGATTAAAAGGCCTGCATTTGGCAAATGTCAACTTTTGGCTACTGAACAAAAAATTCCCTGGAATAAAACTTTGGGGGTAGACTGGTAGGGAAGAAGGAAGGCTCTCTTATTCTCAACACTCTTGAACACTTTTTTTTTTTTTTTTTAATGGCTGGAGCTGCCCACATTACTCAGAGACAGCCATCCATCCAGGACTAGGAAGAAGATTTAAAGAAATAAGTCCCAAGGAAAGGGAAAGGGATCTGGAAGTAGAACTTTGTGGGGAAAGGGAATATAATTTCTAACCAAACCCCCAGCTTTATTCAAACTGGAACTAAATGCTCTATGAGAGCAGGGACCAAATTTATGTTACTCACCACTATATTTCCAAACTTTAGCAAAATGCCTGGTGTACTGGGAGATTCAATTTTTAAAAGTGAATGAATAAATCAAAGTCTAAGAAGGTTTTTGTTCAGTCTTACCACAAGTAAGGAGGTCTGTGATCACCAGCTACTCTCAAAAAGTATGAAAATAGCAATAACAATGTTTTATGCCCATCCCAAGAGAAAAGGTGACTTGGACATGAACAGCTGTCCTTCAAAGAAGGAACAAAAGTCATCACTGAAGACAGTAAAGCTTTCTCTTCCTCTTAAATCATACCGGGAGGTCAGAGAAAAGCTTTCTGGCAATCCTTATTAAAGTAATCCAATATCTTCTGAAAGTAAGCCTAGGTTTTTGTCTGGGGTAGCGGAGTAGGAAAGGAGCAGGGGAGTGTGTTATACTCTGTTACTGGGTCTCCTAATGCCACTGAATTAGGAAGTCCCAAAGAGGAAAGGCAAAAGAGACAGTGTCATAGTAATGGGAAGTTGCTAAAGTCAGCCAGAGAGAGATAGCTCTGCACTCAAAGCACCTTTAAAGGCAAGAATCTGGGCCACCCTCTAATGCAATTGCCAACTTCTGACTGTCAAAGACAGGGGTCACTTATACAAACTGAAGCAAAAGGAAGCGGACAGATGGAACAGCAAGGCTGAGCCACAAACTGGCTAGGGATTTCTTGCTCCATTTTTAACTTATTCTCTCTGACTCATGACTCTGCAAAGCAGCTTTCTTTTCCCTAGTACTGGGTGGATGATGGCTGAGACACATAGTTAATGCCCAGCTTACTCAAGAAATGCACAGGAATGTTACCTTAACCATGAAGGCAATGTAGCTTAAGAGAAAATATAAATTCTTTCTCATATCCAGAGGGAATCTAAAGCAAATCCTCCAAAGATGCAAATTCTCACAATCCCAGCTATCTCCCACAGCATCTGAGGGTCTTTTATGAAACAATGGATAAATCACAGTTTCAACCAGAAGCCCAGAACATGGTGACTGTTTCCTTACTGAGATATTTGAAGCAAGCAGCCTAGCTCTAAAAGCTGCTATGTAAATCCTTCAAGCAGAAAGGAGAAAAACAGACAAAGGTTGCTTAGAGGAAAAGTTTCCGTAGCTCTCATTCCAAGGAAGGAGGAAACATAACTGGTATACTCAAGATGGTACACACTGAGAATATTCTTAGAAGTTTCACTCTAAAATTATTCCTATAAGGCTACTAGATATATATTAAAGAGTCTGAACATGGGTGCATATCTGAAGCCTGATAAAAATAAATTTGGATCTCAAGCCTCAACATCCTAAGAACTATAGTCTTGTATTTTCAAATGCTTGCTAAACATGTACATCTGGATGTCATGCTTTTACTTACATGGTTTTCTTCACAGGGAATGCTATTTTTCTTTACGCCTAAAAAGCGTAAGTCTTATTTTTCCCTTGACGGCCCAGTTAAAATACCACTGCTTCTATGAACAACATGGTATATATAAAATGAAAAGCAAGGCTTTAGAGGCAGTAGACCCAAGTTAAACATCCTGGTTCTTCCACTTCTAGGTTGTATGACCTTGGGCAAGAGACCATATTCTCTAGTACCAGTTTCTCCATTTGGTTGGATTTCCTTTCCAAAGTTTTCCTCTGTGTTTTCCTATATAACATCTAGCCTGACCTAAAGGGAACTTTTTTTTTCCCCCACAAGTAGCTTCCCCTTACCTAGACCAAAAAGAGCAGTCCAGTGATCTATACTACAGAGCATATTCTCAGATATCTGGGATTAAAGACAAGAAAACTGTATTTATAATTGCTTCTACCTGGGAAATCTTCGTATAGGTAAAAGGCTGGCTTCTGAGAAGGGGTAAAGGTAGGACTGAATAGTATGAGGCAGCAGATAAAATAGTTCATCTGAGGTTGAGTTATTTAATTTTTTTTAAGTTTATTTATTTTTAAGTAATCCCTACCCAAGGTGGGGCTCGAACTCACAACCCTGAGATCAAGTGTCATACACTCCTCCAACTGAGCCAGCCAGGCACCCCGAGATATTTAATTTTAAACTATCATTTCTTTTCACCTTCAGAATTGTCTCCCATACTCCCATTTCATGCAGTAATAAGCTTCCTTCTTCATGGGGTCAACGAATCTTCAGCCCATCCCGTTCAACAGCAACAAAAAAACTCAATTTCCCTTGATGCCTGTTAACAGCAGTGCATTACAAGCCTCAGAGACTCTGCTGATTAACATTAAGCAAAATAAAATCTAAAGTAAGAATACCTGCTAACCTTTTCACTTTGAAACTATATAGTCTAAACTTCAGCAACTGACCCTTTAGAGTGTTCCTTTAACTCATCTCCTATGTACTAGGCTTTAACCCTTTCATGTCTATCCCCTTTCTTATACCGCTGTTCCTGGGGCCATTCTTTTCAGGACCAGAGACACAAACGTGGGTTCATTTCAACCTTGCCAAAGAAGGCATTTTGGCAACCACCAAGAAGGATGAGCTACTACTGGTCACTGCACCGAGTTGCTTACTTTACCCAGTGATCCAACTACGTGAACTGGCCCTCTTAATTACTAAGGAGAACTTGACTTATTTGTGTACACAAGTTTATTAGTTGAAGGGAGTGGAAGAAGAAATGTGTATCATTGACTACAGCATAGTAATCCTGATATTTCAACTTAGGGAATGATTTGGGTCAACATTTCTCTTGATTTCTAGGTGAAAAACAAGTGACATACAAGGTAAGTTATTCACCTACTGGACTACATTTTCATCCAGCCTCTGCACTGAACAAGTGAACATTCACAATTCATTAACTGGAGGGAAACAAGAAAGAGTTAATGTGTATGAAATGTATGTGCACGTGGCCTGAGGGGCAGCTGCCTCATTTTCTGAAGCTGTGTGCATGACTATGCATTTTGGCAGTTTGGGCTTTCTACCTTGATGCATGACTTTACCCAATGTAGATTTCCACCTCATCACCTGCTGGAAATTAAGCAATTGGTTATAGCTACTTTGCTTGAAAAATGAGCTAATTTCTACTTACTGTGGCCCCAAACCATAGATTTAAGCCAAGTAAGATGCCATGGGCTGTACACTTTGGCTAAATTATCTCCTCTAGCTCTGTTGTAAGAGAGGAATGGAATTCTTTCCTGCTTTAGATACCAGCCTGACATTTTTCCAGTTTCTACAATCACAACGAATGTAAATGGAGAAGAACGAACCATAGGAGTTGAAGGAACCACAAAAGTAAAATGAACCATCTACATTTCCATAAAAGACATCACTTAATCCATTCCCCTTAGGAATGTCTACTGTTTATTAAACCTTTCTCTCAATAAATGAACAGAGGCTCCAAAACTTTCTGAGGGATAGAACACCTACAAGATGAGCTAATCTCTGCTCAGATCCCATTACTCTGTGCTTCATATTCCTTTATACTGTCTCTAGCTGCAGGCCAGGAGTTGCTGGCAGAGTTCCTGGGGATACAGAATGCAAACCTTGATAGAAGTTACAAATACTTTAGCCCTGGATTTCCTATGTTGAGAGGCAAGGCCCCTCTACATTCTCAGAAACATCTAGTAAATATAAGGAAACAAAATAGGTCATGTGAAAGGGTCTATTAGATTTTCTATCTCACTTCAGGACATTAAGAAAATCCTAATATGTACCTGGGAAGGTTTCTGAGGCAGTGGGAATCAGCTTAAAACTCCCAAGAAGTGATCTAATGTTAATTAACGGTGAAAGTTCCAATCCCTTGAACGTGACTCAAGAACTTTTAAAAACCAGGCATGAGCCAAAAACCTGAAATATTTTAATTACACATCATTTCCATTAGCCCAATTAATCAATTACGAGATATTTAACTTTTCCTTTTAAAGATTTTATTTTTAACTAATCTCTACACCCAACATGGGGCCTAAACTCACGACTCTGAGATCGAGTCACATGCTCCACCCACTGAGCCAGCCAGGTGCCTCAAAAGATATTTAACTTTTAATTTTAAGCACAGGGGAGGAGGGAGCAGGAAGACAAAGAAAAAAAAATCAGCAATTGACTAACTTAAGCTTCTTTTCCTATCACATCAAAAAACAGAGGGAAATTGTTTCCGTGGATCACATGCTAGACAGAAGAGAGAGGGAAATTTTCTGTGGATCCCATACTAATTAGAGAAAAAGACACACATGGAACCCTAACTAAGTTAGAAGAGTCGTGCATAGACCTCAGTGATGGGGAAGGAGGATCGGGGATCTCATGCGGACAGAGGAGGAAGAAGGCTGTCAAGATTTCTGAGTGGTCCAGTGTGGGCCATATGGACACCATACTAGAAAGGAGTGGTCCTGATGTTTGTGCACAGGAGAGAGGGGATGGTGGCCATATGGATCACATACTGGTTTTCAAGTACTCCAAGTAAAGAATGAAATTAAAAGACATGGAAAGAGGTTTATGTTCCATCCCAGGGGGACCTTTTAGAACTCCTCAGGAAAGGCAATCAGCAAGTCTGCCAAAGTAATTAAGCAAGCGAACATTTACCATAAAGCCCACATCAGTTAAGTGAACAGAGATGAATCTTATTACGGTGCACTGTCAGCTCTGAGCCTGCAGGTGCTAACCACTGAAACACCATGTTACTTGGCCCTGTCTGTTTGCCTGCCCACTGTGAAGGAGAGCTTTGCCTTTCTTGGCTGAAAAAGCAGGCTGCTTTCACTGGCTCTGGCAGTGACTTAAGTTGCCTTCGGAGAGGCCCTAGCACAAGTGGTTTCCCATTAAGAAGCAGGGGTATGAAGAGTCGGGGCAGGAGATGGGACTGGCTCAAGAGAGAAGCCCTGAGAGAGAGGACAGGTATGAGAGAAAGCAAGGGAGCTGGGTAGCAGTCCGGCTGTAAGGTAAAGAGAATGAGATCGTTTAATAAATCAAGAAGAGAAGAATAAACAAGCTGCTCAAAGTATTCAGCCATTCTTCTTAAGTGAAGTTGACAGTATCTCTCTCAATGAAAAGAGAAAAAGTTAAAATGTCACTGCAAAATACTTTCTCCACAGGAAAAAGGAATGCTACTAAGGAACACTGCTTTTGCAATGTTAACGGCAGCCTTAAAATCAGCTTTACTCTGAGTTAACTCCATAGGTAAAGAGCCAGATTTTCTCAACAACCTAATCAGGATCTGTTATTGAACAAAATTCACTGTTTGCTAGAGGAAATGAGTATTTACCAATTATCCTAAGATTTACAAATGGCACCTGGTACATCTTTTAGCCCTATTTCTTTCTGCAAATAATTGTGAGAGTCAAAACGAAAGCCCCCAAGCTGACTAAATGCAGCCTCCTATGTCAGAGACCCAGATAGCTTCTCTTCAACAGAAACCTCATGGGAAGAAGGCTCCTAAAAGTACCTGTGAGGACAAATTCAAAAACCATATAACATTTTCAAAACTCATCAAAGGCCATGTGTCTGTCACTCAAAAGGAGTGGATAAGAGTGGACAGCTAAGTAGGTAAGGCTCCTGTGTTCAGAAACCAATAAATCTCTAATTCATTATGGAGAGGAGGTCTGAAAGACATTGCTGGGAGCCAACTGAGGAAACGAGATGTAATGGGCTTGAACTGAAATTGACGGAGATCTCAAAGCACCTGAGCAGGCACTCCCAGGTTTGAGCTTCTCTCCAGACCCAGGACAAGAGCAAACAAAGAGCTGTGGTAAAAAAATTATTTGCAACCTTACTTTCTACCACAGCTCTTTGTTTGCAACAGGGCCTGTGGCTTCCTTACATTCAAAGGCAGTGGGAGGCAGGAGGAGGAGGGGAGACTAAAGGACTACTACCCAGACCCAAGCAGCGCTACCCAGGAGAGGACTTAATGGGAGGATAAATTTGGGGCCTGATTCTTTGACAGCACCTCCAGTAATAGCTAGTAAAGCAGTGAGAGCCAGGGTGAGAGCCAGCTCCAAACATTCATCATAATAGTGCAATGAGTTGACGGTCTTTGGGGGAGAGTCTATGAAATTCCAGAGTAAGAAAATGAAGCCCGCGTGGAGAGGGTGAGGCGGTTGGCTCTGGCAGATTGTCTCTACAGGAGGCTGGGTATAATTGTTTTATGTTCACAAAGAAGTTATTAGCTGCTTTCTCTCTAATACACCAGAAATAGTGCTAAGATTTTTCCCCTCCTGAAAAGGTGACGCTACCAAAAGGAGAATTTTAGTTTGAAAGTGATTAGAGGGGCACCTGGGTGGCTCAGTCGGTTAAGCCTCCAACTTCGGCTCAGGTCATGACCTCACATTTTGTGGGCTCGGGCCCCATGTCGGACTCTGTGCTGACAGCTTGAAGCTTGGAGCGTGCCTCGGATTCTGTGTCTCCCTCTCTCTCTCTGCCCCTCCTCTGCTCACACTCTGTGTCTGTGTCTCTCAAAAAGTAAATTAATGTCACAAAAAAAATTTTTTTAAAGTGATGAGAGGGGTGCCTGGGTGGCGCAGTCGGTTAAGCGTCCAACTTCAGCCAGGTCACGATCTCGCGGTCCGTGAGTTCGAGCCCTGCATCGGGCTCTGGGCTGATGGCTCAGAGCCTGGAGCCTGTTTCAGATTCTCTGTCTCCCACTCTCTGACGCTCCCCCGTTCATGCTCTGTCTCTCTCTGTCCCAAAAATAAATAAAAAACGTTGAAAAAAAAAAAGTGATGAGAATTTTGTTTACCCTATACGCAACATTTTATTTTTTAATTTTTATTACTTTTTTCTTTAAAGTTTATTTATTTATCTTGGCGGGGGTGGGGGGGGGGCAGGAGGCAGAGAGAGAGGGAGTGAGACAGAATCCCAAGCAGGCTCTGCACTGTCAGCACAGAGCCCTATGCAGGGCTCAAAATCATGAACCATGAGATCATGGCCTGAGCCAAAATCAAGAGTCACACACTCAATGAACTGAGCCATTCAGGTACCCCATACATGCACCATTTTAGAAAGAAAATTCTCTTTTTTTTTTTTTTTAATTTTTTTTTTCAACGTTTATTTATTTTTGGGACAGAGAGAGACAGAGCATGAACGGGGGAGGGGCAGAGAGAGAGGGAGACACAGAATCGGAAACAGGCTCCAGGCTCTGAGCCATCAGCCCAGAGCCCGACGCGGGGCTCGAACTCACGGACCGCGAGATCGTGACCTGGCTGAAGTCGGACGCTTAACCGACTGCGTCACCCAGGCGCCCCTAGAAAGAAAATTCTATTTACTCTTCCCTTAGCTGTCAAACTGACTGCTTTCCCACATAGTGAAGGACCACTCTGTCCCTAGAAGAAAAGTCTACAGTATCTGAAGCTAAGGGTCTGCTAGCATAGTCTGTGACTCAGTAGTTCAGTTTGTTTGACAAACAGTTAAATACCCACTACATGCAGATGCTATGCTAGGCAGTGGGGGAGGTGAATGAAATTTGATTCCAGATAGCAAGGGATTTACGGACTAGTGGGAAGACACATACTACAGACAGATAATTTAATTACAATGTGCTAAGGGCTAGACAGACAAAGAGCAAACAAAATGTCTCATGGGAGCACTGAGGAGGGATATTCTGCCCAACTTGGGGGCTTAGGAAAGGCATCTTAAAGGAGATGGTGCATGAAGGGAGCCTTGAAATATTAATTTAATCAGGCAGGTAAAGGTGAGAAGATCCTGGTACATTTTCTTATAGGATCAGAGACTCATACCCAATATTTACTAAATCAGACTAGAGAAACCTTACTAGATAAGTTACATTACGTTCATGCATTCAAAAAATATCCAGCCAATTTTTTCCAGTACACCAAAGAGAAAAGTTGTAGATTTTTTTCCTAGGGCCGTGTTTTAAATCTTTTCCAGCAGGATATCTTTGTGAAAGTCATGAGACCTTTGCCTGCCAGGGTCCTGTTTGCACGGTTTTTGCTCAGTGCTGACTCAAAGACGCTCATGGCAATGGGCTATGGCAGGCTCTGTACCTCCTCTTCACTAAATTAAATGTAAACACAAAGCAACTGAGCTGAAGGCAGGCCTTTCAGTGTCACGTGGGAGTGAATGGATCTCAGCTGCGTGTGCCCACCCTCGACAGGGTGTCAGTCTCCAGCTGGTGATGCAGCTGCTTCACTTAAAGCCACACTGAAGCCTCTATTCTCTCATCTCCACCAACCCATACTGAAGGGACTAAATGGCTCTGCTTTGCAGCTGCCTGTTAATTATAGCAGCTTCCTCAGCTCTCTTTTGGCTTATAAGACATTAATATACATTTGGGAAGGTCCTCTGTAAGAAACACACAAGAGAACTTTTAGCCTTATGAAGAGCTTGAAAAAACACCTTACTGCCAAGGGCAGCAGGCATCCAAACACCTAAAACAGTGGCATGTGAAACAGCATCAGAACACACAGATTCCTTCAGCAGGTCCTCTGTTTTACATAAAGAACAGCAGCCCATCACTCAGTCAGTGAGAGGATTTTTTAAGGCATCCTTAAAATCATCTTTAAAATTCAGTGAATCTGCAACATAAAAATAGCATTAATTGCCTTGACTTGTTACTTAAAAAAAAAAGGAAGAAAAACAATGCATAATGCTATCAATAATTCATTTCAAAGTGGCTTTAGTTGTCTCAAAGCCCCATTTCATATAATTAAAACCTTTTGGCTGTCCTATTGTTACCCTGGAGGGAACTAGAAGTCAGTAAATTCTATGGTGTTGGGATAAACAATTCAGCTCATCATTGAGAAAGGGGTCCATCTCTCTTGGCAACAATTCAAAACATACTTCCTGGCTATACCAGGTCAGTTCAGGGGCTGGTAAGACTGTATTTCCTGTTGTCTATTAGGATCTGAAGCAGGCTTTTATAACGGGGCTACACAGATGCAACTGGGGAGCACAATCAGAGGGACAGCCTTATAAGCACTTCTTAGGCATCTCAATATCCACTTCCTAGCTTAGGACCCTCAGGTCAGCTGATAATTCTGGGAGACAATGGTGGCAATATAAGTCCTTGGAAGATGGAACCATTCATTCCAGGCATCCCTTCACTCACTCAACCAGTATTTATGGTACCATACTGTACTTTGCTAGGGGCAGAGATTATAGAAGAAAAGCATGGTCTCTGTCTTAGGAGCTCACCATCTAGTGATGGACATACATGTAAACGGCCTTACCACAGTGTGATAACTGCTCTGAGAAATAAATGTACAAAGTCCTGTGGCAATGCAGGTATGAATCATTCGGCCTCAAAGAATCCGGAAGCTTTCAAGGAAGGTGACATCTAGGCTTAGTTTTGAAGCATAAATAAGATTTTGTTAGATAAAAAGAAGAATGGGAAGACATTCTAGGTAAAAGCACAGGCACTGTGCAAAGGCACAGAGGTATGAAATTTGGGACTCTGTGACTATGTCTAATTTGGCCAGATCTTAAGATACATGGGACAGTGATAAGTAAACAGAGCCAGAAAGGTAGGCTAGGGTCAAGGTGTCATGTGAAGGAGTTTGGACATGATCTGATCCCTATCAATGATGGGGAATCACATAAGATATAAAATCTGGTGATTTTTCATAGGCATCCGGGTGGCTTAGTTGGTTAAGCATCCGACTTCGGCTCAGGTCGTGATCTCACGGTTCATTAAGTTCAAGTCCTACGTCAGACTCTGTGCTGACAGCTCAGAGCCTGCAACCTGCTTCAGATTCTGTGTCTCCCTCTCTCTCTGCCCCCCCCCCCCCCGCCAGACTCTGTCTCTCTCTCCTTCAAAAATAAATAAACATTAAAAATTTTTTTTTAATCTGGTGATTTTTTCTAATAAAATATTTCAGATATTTAAAAAGGTGCAGAAAAGAATATAGTGAATGTTTGTGTACCTTATATCCAACTTAAAAAGCATTATAATTACCTTTCAAAACTTCCATGTACCTCTTCTTCATTGTATATGGTCTCTCTCTTGCCAGAGGTAAACACTCAGCTGATTTTGGTACTTATCATTCTTATACACTGCTTTACTCTTTTACTAAATATGAATGTGTCTCTAAATAACATATTTTTTGTGTGTTTTTAAACATTAAGTGCATATTATACATGCTGCAATTTACTTTTTTATTCAATATTATATTTGAGATTTTTATTCCTTTGGGAAGCTCTAATCCATTCTCAGTGTTGTATAATATTTAATTGTGTAAATATACCACAATCCATTCTGTTGATGGAAATGAAATGTAGGTGGCTCCCAATTTTCATGGTATTAAAATAGTACTTAATAGGGGAGACTGAGTTGGGTTCAGTCAGTTAAACGTCTGACTCTGGATTTTGGCTCAGACCATGATCTCACAGTGGTGAGATCGAGCCCCACGTTGGGCTCCGTGCTGGGCATGGAGCCTGCTTGAGACTGTCTCTTTCCCTCTCCCTCCCCTCCCCTGCTCAAGCTCTTTCTCAAAACAAAATAATAAGTGTTTTTATTTATATACCCTTGAGATCATTTGGGAAAGTTCCTCAAGGAACAATATCTAGGAATGAAATTACTGTGTCATAAGGTTTGGGTAAGTTGGACTTTACCAGATATTATCAAACTGCCTTCAAAGTGATGGTACCAATATACACTCCCAAGAGCAGTGTCAAGACACGCACTTCTGAAATTGAAGTCTACTGAATGAATAAAATGAATAGTGGCTGCTATGAGGGAAAGACTAGGAGCAGAGAGAATAGTTAGGATGTTCTTGTTATGAGGACTTGAACTAAAATGGTGGTTGTATAAATGGAGAAGAATTTACTTGAGAAATATTTAGGAGTAAAGGTGAAAGAACCTACTGACCGGGTGAAGGAGAGAGAAGACACTAAAGCAAACTTAATATTTTTACTTAAAAATTTTTTTAATGTTTATTTATTTATTTATTTATTTATTTATTTATTAATGTTTATTTTTAAGAGAGAGACAGAGCGTGAGCGGGGCAGGGTCAGAGAGAGAGAGGGAGACACAGAATCTGAAGCAAGCTACAGGCTCCAAGCTATCAGCACAGAGCCCGACGCAGGGCTCGAACTCACAAACCATGAGGTCATGACCTGAGCTGCAGTGGGACGCTTAACTGACTAAGCCACCCAGGCACCCAAGATTTTTACTTTAGGCAAATGACCAGATGATGATACCATTGAGATGATAAATGTAGGAGATGGCTCTTAAATTGTGGAGGGAAGGCAATAAGGCATATTCTTTGGAATGTCAAGTTTGAGGTATTTGTGAAATCTCTGGGTAGGGTATGAAGTTCAAGAGGCAAGACCATGCTGGTAGTAAAAACTATGAAGCTTGTTTACCCTGGTAGCTACCATAAATCAGATATCCAGGCTCAAAAAGGTTAAGAAAAAAAATAAATAAATAAAGAGAACAGCACTTTCTCTACTACTTAACACTGGTTTCTCTATTCCAGGAAAAAAAGTCAATTTATATGCCCCATGATACAAGGTAGGTACCCTCCCCTTAAATTAATTCTATATCTGAATTTCCACCTGTCTAGACTAAACCCTTCAGCTTAAGGTAGAACAAGCAGGGATGAAAGAAGACAGCTTCATAACATTAGACCTCAAAGAGCTACCAAGCTGTGCTTTAAATGTTATTACCAAAGGGGAGACAACCTGACATCCTGTTTGACAAAGAAGAAAAGGTTTAGCTCCTTTGAGTGTATCCTACTCAGATACACTTGAGCATTTCTATAATTTGCTCTGTTTTGAACTCCTTGCTCTTCCCGATCTATGGGGAAGTGCTTTTCAAGCAAGAAGGAAGTATTTAGTAAGAAGTTATGATGAATACTTCATTCTCTGCCTGATTTCGCAAAGTGTAAATAGAAGCTCAGGAAATGGGATAATAGTTGTGGACCAGTAGTTTCATCTATAGGATACAGGAACAGTGGGCAATCTGTTATACCACTAGTATCAGCCTTGTTTTTCAGCAATAACTGACCTTGGAAAATGCAGGATTGAAAACCTGGAGTTATATTCTAATAAAACAATGTTCAATGTTGGTCTATTTTTACAAAGAAAGTAGAGCTACAGAGTGGCTACAGAAGCCAGGTTAAAATGCCACATACATTTCAAACCCTAAGGTGAGTAAGGAGTCAAGTGTCCCCACTCCTTGCCCTACAGTCTGAGGATGAGTGTTAGTCAACTCATCATGTCTAGAACTGTTCTCGAAGATTCACATGTAGCTATTTAGTACCTGAAATGTGGTTAATGCAACTGAGGAACTGAATTTTCATTTTAATTAATTTAAAAGGAAAAAAAAAACTAAAGCAGGATAAAATATTATTCCATTAAATACAACGTTGTTTAGGAAGGACTACATTTCACTTTAACCACTGTATTGTATAAAATATTATTGCTGTTATTACAGTGCATGTGTGCTGTTTCTAGTACTACAAATAAACTCATTAACAGGGTGCCTGGGTGGCCCAGTTGGTTAAGTGTCTGACTCCTGATTTCGGCTCAGGTCATGATCTCATGGTCGTGGGATCAAGCCCCACACCAGGCTCTGCACTGGCCATGTAGCATGCTTGAGATTTTCTCTCTCCCTTTCCCTCTGCCCCTTCCCTGCTCACTTGTGTGCACACATGCTCTGCACTCTTTCTCTAAAAAATAATAACAATAAAAACAGTTTAAAAAAAAACCACATTACCAATCTGGTTGATGTCAATGGATTGATTCAGTTCAAATGACTTACTATGTATGGATTTCACAATGTAATGTATTTATTTACTTTATGCAGACAGCATGAGTTATAGCAGAGTTCCTTTACCTAAGCACTACTGATATTTGGGGCTGGGTAATTTGTTGTGGGGGACTGTCCTGAGCACTGTAGAATGTTGAGCAGCATCTCTGGTCTCTACCTACCAGACACTAGTAAGCACTCCCCTACTTCCCCAAGTTGTGAATACTAAAACATGCCAAATATCCCATGGAAGGCAAAATCATAACAGTTGAGAACCACGGAGTTACAGTGATACCATAAAATCAGAATTGGCAATTAGAGTAATATATTTATTTTTTTGAAATTATAATTAGATTATATTTCTAGTTTTAAGAAGTAAACAGGAATAGATTTTTAAGTTTAAAACAAAGGCAGGGGCGCCTGCGTGCCTTAGTCGATTAAGCAACAGACTCTGGATTTCAGCTCAGGTCATGATCTCACAGTTTGTGGGTTCGAGCCCCATGTCAGGCTCTGGGCTGGCAGTGTGGAGCCTGCTTGGGATTCTCGCTTTCCTCCTCTCTCTGCCCCGCCCCTGCTCACACTCTCTCTTTCTCAAAATAAATGAACAGTTTTAAAAAATAAATAAAATAAAATAATAAAATAAAGTGAAGGCATACTACTGATTCAGAATTGAGTGGAGATACAAATGACAGTACTGTATTGGAACACTAAAAAAAAAGAGAGAGAGACTGGAAAAAGGTATATTGCTAGTTTCATGATCAACAGCAAATGCAATTTGCTTCAGCAAGGCAAAATGAAAAACCTGTTTGTTGTGTAAAAACCCTTTTCAAGATAATGAAGGAAACACTATTAAGAAATGTTGGCAAATGTATATAAAGTGAGTAAGAAATTTCTTCTTAACATTAGAACAGTAAAAATGAATGAATAGGGGCTCCTGGATGGCTCAGTTGGTAGAGCATGTGACTCTTGATCTAAGGGTTTTGAGTTCAAGCCCCATGTTGGGTGGAAAGACTGCTTTAAACAATAAACTTCAGATATTGAAAAAAATAAAGAATAAAATAAAATAAAATTTAAAAAAAACTATACATACATACATATACACACACATGTATGTGTGTATACATATATATGTGTATATATATATACATATGTGTGTATACATATGTGTGTATATATATATATATACATATACATATACATATACATATACATGTAATAACTAATGAATCAACAAAATAGGTTGTCTGAAATCAGAATTTCCAACAAAAGGGGCACCTGGGTGGCTTAGTCGGTTAGGTGTCGGACTTTGACTTAGGTCACGATCTCATGTTTTGTGGGTTTGAGTCCCATGTCAGGCTCTCTGCTGTCAGTGCAGAGCCCACTTCAGATACTGTCTCCCTCTCTTTCTGCCTCTCCCCACTCTCATTCTCTCTCTCTCTCAAAAATAAATAAACATCTTAAATAAATAGATAAATATCCAACAAAAAATTTTAATGATTTTTAATAGGATCTGAGCTTGTATTTTTGGTCACTATACCATTTTTTAGATGGAAGTATGGTAAAAGAAATTACTATTTCAGCTATGGATATTCTCTCAGAAAATTACGAGGAAAAGACTAAAAAAAGAACCACTTTATAAAAAGTGAAAGATCTTCAAATTAAACCATCAATTTGCCTGTAGTATATAAGACATTTCTAATGATATCAAGGGTCAGGTGATTCAAATGTAAATGACAAGTATTAACAAGAAAAAAAAATACAAGTACTTTTCTTTAGATTTGGATGATATTGCTCAATTAATACTCTGGGTATACTTTGTCTCAAAAGACTTGCAAACATACAAAGAAATTTTGTCAATTTGCAGACTGAAAACCTGAACTCATGTCATCGATATTTTTTATCTTCTACATCTGTCAATGAAGAATTGGACTAAATTTTTTTTTTTAAGATTTTTAAAGTAATCTTTACACCAAACATGGGGCTCAAACCTACAACCCTGAGATCAAGAGTCACATGCTCCACCGACTAAGCCAGGCAGGCACCCCAAATCTGACTATATTAAAAAAAAAATTCTATCACATGTATGGTGCTCCATATTTAAAAAGTTTGTTTATTTATTTATAGAATGTGAGCAGGGGAGGTGCAGAGAGAGAGAGAGAGAGAGAGAGAGAGAGAGAGAGAGAGAGAGAGAGAAAGAGAGAGAGAGAAAAAATCCCAAGCAGGTTCCACACTGCCAGTGCAGAGCCTGATTCTGGGCTCTATCCTACCACCACGAGATCATGACCTGAGTTGAAATCGAGAGTCAGACATTCAATCAACTGAGCCATGCAGGTGCCCCTACTGTCATTTTTAAACAAAACTGAAATTTCCCCTCTGTTTCATTCTACTGTATGGTACAAATTAAAAATATGTGTGCAGTTTTCTAAACCAGATTCTGTAAATGTCATGGATACAGTACTAAAATCATTTAGTATATACCTGCAAAAACTATGAACATTACCAGTTTATGGAACAGCTGAGAGAATTTAAAGACAATGTAATGATCACGAATTCTTTGCCAGTGCTCATTGGTTCAGGTGAGGTTTACAAAAAATTTACTATACTGTTATTTTCAACTCAAAATCTTCCTAAAGGAATGCCTTCAAGTATTCAATAATTAAAAACTAAAAAAAAAAATTTTAACGTTTATTCATTTTTGAGAGACAAAGAGAGACAGAGCGTAAGTGGAGGAGGGGCAGAGGGAGAGGGAGACACAGATTCCAAAGCAGGCTCCAGGCTCCCAGCTGTCAGCACAGAGCCCCGTGCAGGGCTTGAACCCATGAACCATGAGATCATGACCTGAGCTAAAGTCAGACGCTTAACCAACTAAGCCACTCAGGTGCCCCCAAAACTTTTCTTTTAATTAATGAGTTAAAATTGAAACTTCAAGAAAAGGAAAAGCTTATTGTGTGACCTACCTGGCCAGGTATTTACGTTAAAATTGAAGCTTTCCATAATATCATTAACACATTTTTCTAATGTGAATCAATATGGAATTTTTTTAAGTTTATTTATTTATTTTGAGAGAGAGAGGACATGCATGCATGCATGCACATGCAAGCGGGGAAGGGGCAGAGAGAGAGGGAGAAAGAATCCCAAGCAGGCCCCACGCTTTCAGCATGGAGCCACGAACCATGAGACCATCACCTGAACCAAAACAAAGACTAGGATCCTTAACTGACTGAGCCACCCAGGTACCTCTATACGGAGTGGATTCTAATTGTAACTGACAGCACTAACTAGCTTCACACACTACAAGAAAATTTTGGAAAATGCTTTGTTGATACTGATAAATGTACAATCTCCTTAACTATTTATGCCATACCTCTTTGATTTTGATATTAACACAGAGTTAGCAAGTTTCCTTAATCTGGACAGATGTAGCTTAGAAGTTAAATAAATTCTAAAAAAGATGAACCAGATTTATCAATGTGGATGCAAATGTTAAAGGGCAATGATTTTTAGGTACTCAATACAGTTATTGGAAAACTTTTAGGTATGTATGGAACAACTTGGGTATATGAGTCTTACTTTTTCAAATGTAAATTCTATGAAATCTAAATATAGATCAAATATTTCCAATGAAAATATATCATCTAAATTGAAATGTGTAAGTGTATCTACCTAACTTCAAAGACTTTAAATATATAAAATATACTGAGAGTACGAAATATCTCAGTAACCATTTTTTTTTAAATTTTTTTTTTTAACGTTTATTTATTTTTGAGACAGAGAGAGACAGAGCATGAACGGGGGAGGGGCAGAGAGAGAGGGAGACACAGAATCGGAAACAGGCTCCAGGCTCTGAGCCATCAGCCCAGAGCCCGACGCAGGGCTCGAACTCACGGACCGCGAGATTGTGACCTGAGCTGAAGTCGGACGCTTAACCGACTGTGCCACCCAGGCGCCCCCCAGTAACCATTTTTTATATTAATTATAGGTTGCAACAATAATTTTGGGGTATGCTGGGTAAACAACATTATTAAAATTAATTTCACCTGTTGGAAAATAAAGCTATACACAGCTTATAATATACTGGACAAGCTGTGTAGACCTTGTTGCAAATGTTTCCCATCTTACTGGTCTACTGGCTCTTTCTGTGGTCTATACTTCAATGTAAAAAATCATTACAGGGATGGGCACCTGGGTGGCTCAGTCGGTTGAGCAACCAACTTCGGCTCAGGTCATGATCTCATGGTTTGTGGGTTCTAGCCCTCAGTCAGGCTCTGTGCTGACAGCTTGCCCAGAGCCTGTAGCCTGCTTCAGATTCTGTCTCCTTCTCTCTCTGCCCCTCCCCTGCTCATGCTCTGTCTCTCAAAAATAAATAAATGTTAAAAAAAAAAAATTGTTTTTTAAATCATTACAGGGAATGCAAACTGGTGCAGCCACTCTGGAAAACAGTATGGAGGTTCCTCAAAAAATTAAAAATGGAACTACCCTATGACCCAATAATTGCAGTACTAGGCATTTATCCAAAGGATACAAAAATGTTGATTGGAGGGGTAACATGCGCCCCAATGTTTATAGCAGTGTTATCAAAAATAGCCAAATTATGAAAGAGCCCAGATTCCATTGACTGATGAATGGATAAAGAAGATATGGCTTAACAGATGTTGGTGAGGATGTGGAGAAAGAAGATCTCTTTTGCACTGCTGGTGGGAATGCAAACTGGTGCAGCCACTCTGGAAAACAGTATGGAGGTTCCTCAAAAAATTAAAAACAGAACTACCCTATGACCCAGCAACTGAACTACTAGGTATTTATCCAAGGGATACAGATGTGCAGTTTCGAAGGGGCACATGCACCCCAATGTTTACAGCAGCATTATCGACAATAGCCAAAGTATGAAAAGAGCCCAAATGTCCATTGACAGATGAATGGATAAAGAAGATGTGGTATCTATACACAATGAGTATTACTCAGCAATCAAAAAGAATGAAATCTTGACATATGCAACTATGTGGATGGAACTAAAGAGTGTGATGCTAAGCAAAATTAATCAGAGAAAAACAAGTATCATATGACTTCACTTATATGAGGAAGCTAAGATACAAAACAGATGAACATAAGGGAAAGGAAGCAAAAATAATATAAAAATAGGGAGGAAGACAAAACATAAGAGACTCTTAAATATAGAGAACAAACAGAGGGTTGCTGGAGGGGTTGCAAGAGGGGGGATGAGCTAAATGGGTAAAGGGCATTAAGGAAGACACTTGTTGGGATGAGCACTGCGTGTTATACATAGGGGATCAATCACTGAATCTACTACTGAAATCACTGGTGCACTGTATGCTAACTTGGATGTAAATTTAAAAATAAATTAATTTAAAAAAGACGATATGGTATACACACACACACACACACACACACACACACACACACACACACACACACACACTGGAATATTACTCAGTGATCAAAAAGAATGAAGTCTTGCAATCTGCAACAACATAGATGGAGCCAGAGTGTATTGTGCTAAGTGAAATAAATCAGTCAGAGAAAGACAAATATCATATGATATCTGGTGAAGGAAAAAGAAGATAAAAACAGAGAGAGAGGCAAACCATAAGAGATTCTTAAATATAGAGAACAAACTGAGGTTGCTGGAGGGGAGATGGGTAGGGGGATGGGCTAAATGGTTAATGGGCCTTAAGGAGGGTACTTGTTGGGATGAGCACTGGGTGTTACATGTAAGTGATGAATCACTAAATTCTACTCCTGAAACCAGTATCACACTATATGTTAACTAACTGGAATTTAAATTAAAAAAAAAATCATTATAATAATGGGGTCCTGGAAAATTAAAAACACTAAAGGTTGAAATTCCCTTCAAAATGTTTAGTCTTTAGTGAATAAAGAAATGATGTATTTGATAGATTGCTGCTGATACTAACAGGAAGAATTAAAACTGAACTGAGGGGCACCTGGGTGGCTTAGTCAGTTAAGCGTCCGACTTTGGCTCAGGTCATGATCTCATGGTTCGTTGGGTTCGTGAGTTCAAGCGCTGTACTGGGCTCTGTGCAACAGCACGGAGCCTGCTTTGGATTCTCTCTCTTGCTCTCTGCTGCTCTCTCTCAAAAATAAATAAACATTAAAAAAAAAAGAAAAGAAAAGAAAAGAAAAGAAAAGAAAAGAAAAGAAAAGAAAAGAAAAGAAAATGTTAAAAAAAAAAAACTGAACTGAGCATCATCTCTGGAATTTACTACCAAGGGAAAACAACCTCACTAAACTCACTCATTTTAGCAGGTGTTTTTTTGTTGTTTTTTTTTTAAACGTTTATTTATGAGAGACAGAGCATGAGTGGAAGAGGTGCAGAGAGAGAGGGAGAGGAGACACAGAATCCAAAGAAGGCTCCAGGCTCTCAGCTATTAGCACAAAGCCCGATGTGGGGCTCAAACCCATGAACTGTGAGATCATGATGTGAGCTGAAGCTGGACGCTTAGCTGCCTGAGCCACCCAGGTGCCCCTTCTAGCAGCTTTTTGTAAAGTCCATCAGGTTTTCTACTTGGACAGACATGTGGCTGG
Source organism: Prionailurus viverrinus (assembly GCF_022837055.1). Lineage (NCBI taxonomy): Eukaryota > Metazoa > Chordata > Mammalia > Carnivora > Felidae > Prionailurus > Prionailurus viverrinus. The sequence continues at coordinate 60,919,225 of NC_062571.1, forward strand.
AGAGTGAAGACAATTTATCTCTTTCTTTCCAATCTAAATGCCTTATGTTTCTTTTTTTGGCTAGAACCTCCAACACAATGATGAATAGAGGTGGTGAGAGCAGACATCCCCACTTGGTTCCTAATCTTAGGCAAAAAGCATTCAGTCTTTCACCATTAAGTATGATCGCTACACCAGACTTCAAGCTGTATTACAAAGCTGTAATCATCAAGACAGTATGGTACTGGCACAAAAACAGACACTCAGATCAATGGAACAGAATAGAGAACCCAGAAATGGACCCATAAACATATGGCTAACTAATCTTTGACAAAGCAGGAAAGAATATCCAATGGAATAAAGACAGTCTCTTCAGCAAGTGGTGCTGGGAAAACTGTACAACATGGAGGAAGATGAACCTGGACCACTTTCTTACACCATACACAAAAATAAACTCAAAATGGATGAAAGACCTAAATGTAAGACAGGAAGCCATCAAAATCTTCAAGGAGAACGCAGGCAAAAACCTCTTTGACCTTGGCCGGAGCAACTGCTTACTTAACACATCTCCAGAGGCAAGGGAAACAAAAGGAAAAATGAACTATTGGGACCTCATCAAAATAAAAAGCTTCAGCAAAGGAAACAATCAGCAAAACTAAAAGGCAACCAATGGAATGGGAGACATATCAGATAAAGGGTTAGTATCCAAATTTGCAAACAACATATCAGATAAAGGGTTAGTATCCAAATTTGCAAACAACATATCAGATAAAGGGTTAGTATCCAAAACCTATAAAGAACTTATCAAACTCAACACCCAAAAAACAAATAATCCAGTGAAGAAATGGGTAAAAGACATGAATAGACACTTCTCCAAAAGAGACATGCAGATGGCCAACCGACACATGAAAAAATGTTCAACGTCACTCATCATCAGGGAAATGTAAGTCAAAACCACAATGAGATACCACCTCATACCTATCAGAATGGCTAACATTAACAATTCAGCAAACAACAGATGTTGGCAAGGATGCAGAGAAAGAGGATCTCTCATGCATTGCTGATAGGAATGCAAACTGGTGCAGCCACGCTGGAAAACAGTATGGAGGTTCCTCAAAAAATGAAAAACAGAACTGCCCTATGACCCAGCAATTGCACTACTAGGTATTTATCCAAGGGAATGCTGTTTCGAAGGGACACATGCACCCCAATGTTTATAGCAATACTATCAACAATAGCCAAAATATGGAAAGAGCCCAAATGTCCATCAATGGATGAATGGATAAAGAAGATGTGGTGTGTATATATATATATATATATATATATATATATATATATATATATATACACAATGGAGTATTACTCGGCAATAACAAAGAATGAAATCTGGCTATTTGCAGCTACGTGGATGGAACTAGAGGGTATTATGCTAAGCGAAATTAGTCAGAGAAAGACAAATATTATATGACTTTGCTCATATGAGGAGTTTAAGATACAAAACAGATGAACATAAAGGAAGGGAAGCAAAAATAATACAAAAACAGTGAGGGGGACAAAACATAAGAGACTCTTAAATATGGAGAACAAACAGAGGGTTACTGCAGGGGTCGTGGGAGGAGGGATGGGCTAAATGGGTAAGGGGCATTAAGGAATCTACTCCTGAAATCATTGTTGGCCTATACGCTAACTTGGATGTAAGTTAAAAAAAAAATAAATTAAATTTTAAAAAAAAGTATGATTGCTCTAGGTTTTTCATAGATGTTCTTTATCAGGTTAAGGAAGTTCTCTTCACTTGCTAGTATGCTGAGAATTTTGAATCAGGGTTAGATGTCAGATTCTGTATTTCCCAAATGACTATAAACAAACAAAAATCCCAAAACAGAACATACTTCTACATGTAAATATTATTTCTGGAAGCGTACTCAAGAGGTGGGGAAAGGGGTTTCTTTTATCTAGGATAAAGCCCTTGCTTGAAAGATCAGACAGAAGGAAGAACATCAGTCTCGACCAAAGTCAATGGCCCCTAGACCCTAGTGGGTAAATGTGCTCAATACTCCTGTTTGGTTTAGTGCTGAGAGTGGCCTCTTCCTTCCTGGAGTGACCTTCATGACTGCACAGGAGAGAGGGAATGCTTCAGAAACTCTCCAGAAGCAAATAATGGATGGTAAGCAGTAGTCTGTCATCTCTTGGAGCTTTTCAAATGAAACACAGCTACCCTGGTCACATTCTATCTCAGGTACAACGTGATTGTACCTGGGCCTTCAGATGTTCTTCCAGAGTCTTAACTGCCATGCTATCCCCCCTATGAAGTTCTGTCATGTGGTACTATCTATTAATGCAGGTCAGGAGGTAAAGGCACAGAGATGATTCACAGGAAACACATTATAAGTAATCACGGACTAATTAAGAGTTGGCCGAAATAGACCTGCATTTCCTGCCTGGATGGAGTGCTGTGTATCTACTATTGTACCATCAGTAAATTACCCCTTAAGTCCCTTTTGGACAGAAAGGGCATAAAAATGCAGTATTAAGGCATGATACACTGCTGCCATAAGCTTTATCTCATAAGGTTTCATTCATCCAGTCAAAAATTTTATATGTTGTCTTATGATTTCTTTCCCTACTAAAAGCTTTCCTTTGTTACAAGGTTACAACTTTTTAAATCGCTACTTGCTACACCCTGCAAGTACTGGTGAACATGCCAAGTCAGAATAAGAATATGCTACTTGATATAGATGGTGATTTGAGAAAGTCCTATTTCTGATTAAATTAGTTTATTTCAACCCTAAGCAATACGATTAGAGTTCTGCTCCAATAGCAGACTTCATCTAGTGTATCTGCATTATTTATCACACTAGGAGGAGAAGGGACAGATTTTAAAAAATAGGGATACAAATCAATATGAGGTTTTCCACAGATGCAGTCTTGGTTGGGGAGCACAGCAGCCCCTTCATGTCCAGTGCTGAAAATCATTTAGCTGAAAACACTGAAAGACCCAGCGGTGTTGGCTCAACAAGTCACTCCGGGAATCAGCAGCTTGCTAAATGTAATCTGCCTGCTCTCGGCCAGAATGATGGCCACACATCGGCTCGGGGGTAGTCAGCATGTTAGCACACTAAGCTGCAGCCACATAGCTGTACTGAGTATTACTGCTATAAGTAGCGCAATAAGTCTACCACCATATAATTTCTGCCACTATATAATTTCCCCCAATGGACTATTTTTAGGGACAGTGAATAGATGATCAAATAGTCTGGCATTCAGGGAGGTGCTCCAAGTTGGACATGAGAAGCAAGCACGATAAACACAGTTCAGATCACTGGAGACATGGGGGAAAGAGAGGAAAGAGGCACAGCAATTATCAGCAATGGCTCAGCATTTGTGGTTCACCTATCCCTGGGTCCCTGACATTGTACAAACCTGCTTTACAAAACTCATAGCATGACAAAGCTTCTTGCTCCAGTCCAAAAGCAGAGAGGCGTGGAAGTTGTCTCGGAGATTAGCTCTGGGACAGAAGTATCTCTGGGCACTATGTAGGTCTAATAACAATTCCACAGTGGGAGGGCCCAGACAGAGCAAGTAAACAAAACCTAAAACTAAATCCACACAACCTCATATAATTGGATTCAACTCATAAATTGGGCAAATGATCCTCTTGTCTATGTCTCATGGCTATCAACAAGGTCCAAGAGCTCCTTATCTATGATTTCTTTTTCAAAACAATCTTATCAGGGCACATGTTTAATTACGCTAACATCCAAGGAAAACCACCACAACCCACCCTCCCTCTGCTTCCACTCAAAAATGAATAAAAACTCTTGGAATTTGGAAGCAACATGAAGAAAATCCAAGTCCTCTAATTGTAGCTCCTGTTACTCAAATTGTTTTCAATAAGTTGCCACATGAAAAGTATGGCAGCAATGGTCAAAAGCTAAGTTTCCTACCCTTCCTTGTGAAGACATCTTTTTTCTAATTAAAAACAATTTTTTTTAATATTTATCTACTTTTGAGAGAGAGACAGAGAGACAGAGAGAGAGCAAGCATGAGCGGGGGAGAGGGAAGAGAGAGAGGGAGACACGGAATCTGAAGCAGGCAGGCTGCAGGCTCCAGGCTCTGAGCCTGAACTGCAAGATCATGACCTGAGTTGAAGTCCTACACTTAACCGACTAAGCCACCCAGGTGCCCTTTTTTTTTTTTTCTAATTTTTAAACTAAGGTATAATTTGCATACAGTAAAATTTACCCTTTTTAATGTCTGATCTACAAGTCTTGAAAAATGCATACAGTCATATAATCAAACACCACAATCAAGATACAGAACAATTTCATCACCCAAAAAGTTCCTCTGTGCCCTTGGTCCCAACCCTAGCCCCTGGCTGATCTGAATTTTGTCCCTACAATTCTGCCATTTCCAGAAAGTCATATATATGGAATCATACACTATGTAGACTTTTTTTCTTTTTTTAAGATTTTATTTTCAACTAATCTCTACACCCAATATGGGGCTCAAATGATCTCAGGCTCACAACCCTGAGATCCAGAGTCCCAAGCTCCACTGACTGAGCCAGCCAGGGCTCTGCTATGTAGCCTTTTGAGTCAAGTTTCTTTCATACTGTATAAAGCAACTGAATTCATACACGTTGCTGTATGTATCAGTAGTTCTTTCCTTTTTATTGCTAAGTAGTATTTCATTATATGGGTAGACAAGTTTATTTATTTAATCCCTAGTAGAGGGTCATTTGGGTCATTTCCAGTGTCCAGAGAATGTGTGGATAAAGCCACTGCAAACATGTGTTCAATCCAAGTTTTCATTTCACTTGGGTAAGTACCTAGGAGTGGACTGCTGGAAGATCTACTTTTGAAAACATCTCCCTGGGGGCACCCGAGTGGCTCAGCTCTTGATTTTGGCTCAGGTCATGATCTCATGGTTCATGAGACACAGCCTGCATCGGGCTCTGCAGTGACAGCAACAGAGCAGAGGCTGCTTGGGATTCTCTCTCCCCTCCTCTCTCTCTGCCCTGCCTCCCCACTAGTTCATGTGCATCGCCCACGCTTTCTCTCTCTCAAAATAAATAAAACTTAAAAAAAAAAAAAACCTGCCTGGTTCTATGCATGTCATTTCTACAAAGCAGATATGCATTTTCCCAATAGAATAACTGTGATGCTTCTCTTCCGGGTCCATCTATATCATTTCTCCGCCCTCCTGGGTGCAGGAAATATCTCCAAATCAGGATCACTTACAAACTTCATTAACAGTGTTTATACTTTCAGCCCTGGATCATTAATAAAAATGTTAAATATGCCTGATTTCCTCACTGGCCCCCTGCAGCAGCCTAGGGAACAAACTCTTTCTACCCCCACACACTAGCATTTAGCTTTACACTTGTTTTACACCACACATTGCATCAGTAGCTTCTCCTCTATATTCTTAATCACTTTTCAATTGAGCCAAGAATCTTCAGTATATCACCTTTAATAATTACAGGGAAACCAAGCAGAGCTCTTCCTGACTCGTTTGCAGTTAGTGCGCTTTCTGCAAGTCACAGATACAGACAAGGATCGGTAGAGAGCACACAAAATTTGAGGTCTTACTCTTTAATACCAGCCTAAAAGCTACACAGGGCTTCGTTCTTCCTAAGATAGTATCCCATCCCAAAAACAATCTTTCAAGTATATGCTGTATTAATTAAACTAGAGAAGAGGGAAAAAAAATGTCAGCATAATTAACATACAAAGCAACAGTATGGCCTAATTAATCACCATGAAGAGCAATCGAATAAAATACTATGCATTTTTATGGAGCAATTTAATCTGGCAAGTAATTAATCACAGAAACACTAAGCAAAACAAATGGATTTCCCTTTAAGGAAGTCGCATTTATCATCTGTAATGTATCCCAAACTCTAATTTGTTATCCTGACTCAAAATTATCCAGGAGACAATGAATTGTCAGCCTTAGTAGAACACTGATTTCTGAAGAAAAAGAACACCGAGCTTTTCAAATCAAATTACAGTCCCTTGAACACCCAAAGAGCCAAGGGTTATGGAGCTGAGGTACATGTCAATAGGCATGGAGGTCTTAACCACAAGAGTTCTACATCTAGGTCAGTTTAGTGAAATCCATAAATAATTGCTAAATGACTCATGAAAAGAAAACAGCACTAGGAGTGACAATTATGGGTCACAGATATTACCAAAACCCAAGGAGAAGATCCTCAATAATTGACAACAGGGGCAAAGAGAGCTTCTGATTTCAGAATAAGCAAAGGGTAGAAGGGGATGCACGTATCACTGCAGTGAAACTTAGCTCAAAGAAACCTTTACTCCATCCTTCTCTCCTCTCCCTCCTTTCTTCATTCCTTCTTTAAACAATGACCCATTTTCCCTAGGCCCCAACAGCTTCACCAGTCTGAAGAATACCAACAGGCTGATAATTCTGAATGCCTTCAATTTTCAAAGACAAAGTGATATACACTAGCTAAGAAGGTATAAGAAAGTTATCTTCTTATCTCCTCCTTCCCAGCCACCCTCTCTGCTTGGCCATATTTGAGACCAGAAGAACTGCCCTTTTCTTTGCAAAGGAAGCTCACGGCACTTTAAGTCTTTCCCTTAATATTCCCATTTCTAGCTTTTTTTTTTTCTTTATTTACTAGTCTTGAAGGGCTCTCTTTCTCTCTCTTTTTTTTTAAGCAAACTCCTATAAGTTAAAGCACGTGACAGAGTCCCAGGCATCTGCTGGCTGTATCAAAATGGTTTTCTCTTTACTGACCTGCTTGACCTCCAATGATGGATCCCATGAAACATTCAACACTTATTCAACTGTACAGAGAAAGTCATGCTTTTCACACTTCACCCTGACTATGCTCACAACTTGAGAAAAGCTGTTGTAGACACCCTATTTGGCCTAGGGCATTTTCCTCTAGATTTTAATCCTTACCCTCCTCTCCAAACCTTTTTGCTGTATTATCCCTGGCTTGCACCTATGACCTGTTTCTGAACTCTTTCACTCTGGCTTTCAGTCATTTCTCTTTTGGAGAGTCTGACTGGCACTTTTGTTCAGTGATTCTCTGAAATGTGGTCTCTGGATTGTTCTATGGGTTCCCTCCCAACAGTAAATGAATTAATATTCATCAGCCCAACAGTAAAGGAATTAATATTATTCCCAGCCCATTCCACATCAGGCCCAGCCAGTATCCTGAATACCCACTTGTCTAAAAGAGCAGAACTCTGTTTATAGATCTATGTTCAACAGATATTCAATGAACACAGGCACTGTGTTATGGAGTTAGACATGGATGCTGCCTGCCTTCAAAGAGCTCACAGCCTAGTAAAAAAGATACACAAATAGTTATTACTGTAGGATGGATAGACCTGGCTCTAAAAGCAATGATCAACGTGTACTATTTCAGGAGGTAAGCTGACAAGCTGGGGAAGGACATCTAAAGCAAGGAGGAAACGTGTGTGTGTGTGTGTGTGTGTGTGTGTGTGTGTGTGTGTGTGTGTGTAGGGTCTGGAGTAGGAAACTGTTTGTCCAGACAACTATAAGTGTCATTGTTTTGTCCAGAGAACTCTATGTGGTCTGGCATAGCTGTGGTGAAGACACAGAGTCCAGAAAGCATATTAAGAATGGAACTATGGGGTGCCTGGGTGGCTCAGTCATTTGAGCACTGACTTCAGCTCAGGTCATGATCTTGCAGTTCGTGGGTTCTGTGCTGACAGCTCAAAGCCTGGAGCCCGCTTTGGATTCTCTCTCTCTCTCTCTCTCTCTCTCTCTCTCTCTCTCTCTCTGCCCCCCCCCCACTTGTGCTTGCTTGCTCTCTCGCTCTCAAAAATAAATAAACTTAAAAACATTTTTTTAAAAAGAATGGGACTGTATGCCATGCTACAGAGATTAAATTTTATTCTGCAGGTATTAAGGGAGCCAGTGAAGGGAATGAACACAGGAAAGAGCAAGAGAAAGAAAGAAGCACAGAAGATAACAAGTAAGACTAGAAGGTTAGAGAATCCAACTGATAAAGAAATGGGGAGAATAAACTGTGTTATATTTACAAAATAAAATACTACTCAGCAATAAAAAGGAATGAACTACATATACTAGATCTTTGCACACCCATGTTCATAGCAGCATTATTCATAACAGCCAAAATGTGGAAACAACCCAAATGTCCACCAACAGATAAATAAACAGAATGCAGTTTATACATACAATGGAATGTTATTTAGCCTTAAAAAGGAAGAGAATCCTTTCATATGATCCAAATGAATGAACTTTGAGGTCATTATGCTAAGTGAAATAAATCAGTCACAAAAAGACAAATACTGTGTTGATTCCACATATATGAGATATCTAAAGTAGTCAAATTCATAGAAACAGAAAGTAGAATGGTGGTTGCCAGGGACATGGAGGAGGGGAAATGGGAGGGGGGGGGGCTGTTTTTTAAATGGGTATAGAGTAGATGAAAAAGCCTTAGAGATCTATTGTAGAACAATGTGAAAACACTTAATGCTACTAAACTGTATACCTAAAAACACTTAAGATTGTAAATTTTATATCTTTTTTTTACCAGAGTTCAAAACTGTTTAAATTTGGGGGGCCCTGGCTGGCTTGAGCAAGCGACTCTTGATCTCAGGGTTGTGAGTTTGAGCCCTATGTTGGGTGCAGAGATTACTTCAATAAATAAAACTTAAAAAAATAATAAAAATGTTTATATTTTTAAAAAAGGAATGAAATAATATGCACAACAAAGTGGATGAATTTCAAAAACTTATTGAGTGTGAGAAGAGAGTCACAAAAGAGGATTTTCTATATGATTCTGTTTACATGAAATTCAAAAACAGGAAAAACTAATTTATGGTGAAAGAAGTCAGAAAAGTGCACAATTCTGGGGAAAAGGAGAGTCACGAGGCACTTTCTGGAGCAATGGGAAGGCTCTAGGTCTTGAACTGGATGGTATTACAGAGGTATATACAAATGTAGAAAGCTGTCCAATTACACACCTACGATTTTGCACATTTTACTATATGTATAATTAAAATAGAAAGGTTTTCAGTGAGTTGGTAACATTCTATTGATTAGTGTGAGTGGCTCACAGATATTCATTTTAGGATCAAGCTTTATTACAAATACACATTAATATAGTACTTTTTAGAACTTATCAAATAGTTCACATTTTTCAAGTAGGAAATTAATTCCGATTAAATGGGCAAAGGAACAGTCTTTAATCCATCCCTATCTGAATCCCAGTTAGAAAATTATCCCATAAGGAAGATGATGCACAGTCAAAACCCTAGTCAGAAATCTTTCACTCCCTTCTACCCAGACTGAGTTCCAACTACAGGTAAGCAATCCTGCTGCCGTTTCAGGGATGAATAAAGGAAAGGGGAGATCAATGAGAACCACTGTCTCTGGAACTTCCTTGAGATCGAGAATTTTCATTATATGAAAATAATGTCAAATGAGAGAGAAATTAATGTTTTTTGGTGTTCAGGGCAGTGAAAATACATTATTGCACCCTGTGTTTGACATCCCCCTCACATGTTATTGGTTTTAAAAGAAATTATATGGAAACCAATTAGAACAAAAAATCTCATTAAACCTCTTACAATAGAAGCCCACTTTGCTAGAGCATGCACAATATCTGGGCCCCAGGGAGAAATGCATAGTCGAGGTAAAATTAATCAAAACCTACACATAAAAAGAACAGCAAGAGACAGTTTAAGAAGAAAATCTTTCTTCAGTGTTAGAAATTCCTGAAGTCTGATCACTGAGTGCATAATTCTGCTTATTATTATCTTCCACTCTGTAACACTATACATGTAATTAGGCTGATATCACAGTAAAATGACAGTAAAATGCAGACACAATTCATTTAACAATTAATGTACTGAAGCTAAAAATTCTTACCATGTCATTAATTGCCTGCTTAAAACGCTGCCTCAGTTTCAGTTTTAGATGATCACACACCTTCTTTAAGAACCCAGGGGAGAGGCAATGCACAAGGCAAGGCTTGTTTAGAGGAGAAATAGCAGGCAGCAGTGAGTTTCCTTCTCTCCCTATGGACCCCAACTCAGAAGAGCCTTTACTGTGACCACCAAGCTTACTACTAATTAAAAGAGAAAACAGTAAAGAGCATCTTCTTTCTCAGTAAAGCTCTCCCACCTACCCTCACTCCAAACCGCCTCTTCAATGTTCTCTGTTAGGTTTTAATTTCTCAATATAATAAGAACTAACACTTGCAACAATCTTTTTTTCCTTCTTTTTTTTTCTTTTTTATGTTATTATTTTTTAATTTATTTCAACTGGTAAATTCCCTCTTGGGGTTTTGGGAGAGTAGGAGGACAGAGGAAGACTTGAACCATTCTATGAAGATTGTTGTCTCTGATTTTTCTATAAAAGGATTTTATTTTTCTAGTCTGGCCCTGGCTGATGATTCCCCACCCACAGTTTTTTCTTCACAAATTTATTCTTTACAAAGAGCTTTGCAGTTGATTCTTAAGGAGGTTTTTTTTTCCCCCCAGTTTTTGAGGCCATTTTATATAATAGCAGCAAGCCAAAACCCAAAAAGGAGAGAAAATATTCCCAAATCATCCACCAAATCAGTAGCAGAGTCAGGATTAGATCAAAGCATCTGGACAAAAATTTAGAAGGCATAGTTATCAAATGTGCTGATGATACAAAGCTGCAAAAGAAAACCAATACACAGAATGACATCATCAGGACTCAAAAAATATCCTGATAAACTAGAATGATGAGCTGCAATGAACAAGATATATTTAATAAGGATAAAGAGTGGAGCGCCTGGGTGGCTCAGCTGATTAAGTGTCTGACTCCTGATTTTGGCTCAGGTCATGATCTTGTGGTTCGTAGGCTCAGCCCTGTGTCGGGCTCTGCGCTGACAGCAGAGAGCCTGCTTGGGATTGTCTCTCTCTCTCTGCCCCTTCCCTGCTTGCTCTCGCTCTCTCAAAATAAATAAAGTTAAAACAATATAGTAAGGATAAAGAGTTTCATTTAGGTTAAAGAAAAGTTCAGGGGTGCCTGGGTGGCTCAGTTGGTTAAATGTCCAACTCTTGATTTCGGCTCAGGTCATGATCTCACTGTCTGAGATGGGCGTGGAGCCTGTTTAAGATTTTCACTATCGGGGCGCCTGGGTGGCTCAGTCAGTCGGTTAAGCGTCCGACTTCGGCTCAGGTCATGATCTCACGGTTTGTGAGTTCGAGCCCCGCGTCGGGCTCTGTGCTGACAGCTCAGAGCCTGGAGCCAGCTTTGGATTCTGTGTCTCCTTCTCTCTCTGCCCCTCCCCAACTTGTGCTCTATGTCTCTCAAAAGATAAATAAATGTAAAAAAATTTTTTTTAAATATATATCTAAAGGACAATCACAGTATGCCAGATATTTTAAAAACCATGACAGGGGCGCCTGGGTGGCTCAGTCGGTTAAGCATCCGACTTCGGCTCAGGTCATGATCTCACGGTCCGTGAGTTCGAGCCCCGCGTCGGGCTCTGGGCTGACAGCTCAGAGCCTGGAGCCTGTTTCAGATTCTGTGTCTCCCTCTCTCTCTCTCTCTGCCCCTTCCCTGTTCATGCTCTGTCTCTGTCTCAAAAATAAATAAACGTTAAAAAAAATTAAAAAAAAAAACCATGACAAATGAATAACAACTGAAGGAAGAAAGGATAGTACAGAAAGGCAGTAGTATACATCTTAGCCCTTTGAAGAAGTTAATATATAGAAGACAGAGTACATTTTTTGGTGTTACATCTAAAGGTTCAGGTTATAAAGAGGAAGATTCCAACATGAGGAAAAGATTCTCATCATTTTTACAAAGATTTTGTTTTTTTAAGTGATCTCTACACCCAAAGTTGGACTCGAACTTACAACCCCAAGATCACAAGTCACATGCTCCACCAACTGAGCCAGCCAGATGCCCTACGATTCTCATTATTTAAAAAACTGAATAGTCTATATCCTAAAGTATTAAGCACTATTTTCACTAAGTATTCAAGGAGAGGCAGGCTGTGACCCCAATAAGTGAGATTTCTGCTTTGGGAAGCAGACCAGAGTAGATGGCCTCTTCAGTTCTTTTAGCTTTTAAGGTTCTGTGATCCTGGCACCGCTAATCTGTAAGATCAAAGTCCCATAGAAAAGACGAAGTATGGTATGCGGTATCTGGTATAAATCTGAGAATTTAATTAGAGTGATCACGCTCCTACGGAGCCCAAAACACTCCTCTTTTTGTTCACAATAATCCAAAGAAAACTAAAATTTCACCTACTGAAGAGAAGCCTGTTGGCTGACCAGGATGATATATTGTTACCCAATTGTAATAGGTTCTAGAACCCACTAACAGATTAACAATCTACTGTGTTCTACAGAGTTAGAATATCTGAGTTATATGACCAGAGTTCCAGCCCAATTTTTCGGAAAGAAAAATGGAGAGAGAAAATTAAGGGATAAGGTAAAGAACTGCCCACAATTTTAAAAGACTTTTTTAAGTGCCCTAGATGTTGGATGGAAAAAGGAAAGGAATTAAGGATCTAAATTATGCCTATTGATCCCATTTGTGGCTAGGATTTATAGAAGTTACAATTAGAAACCAGCATTTGTAAGGAGCACCTGGGTGGCTCAGTCAAACATCTGACTTCGGCCCAGGTCATGATCTCACGGTTCATGAGTTCAAACCCTGCGTTGGGCTCTGTGCTGACAGCTCAGAGTCTGGAGTTTGCTTTGGATTCTGTGTCTCCCTCTCTCTCTGTCCCTCCCTCACTAGTATTCTGTCTTTCTCTCTCTCAAAAATAAATAAAAACATTAAAAAAAATTTTTTAAAGCCCCAGCATTTGTGAACTAAGTCATGATTAAGTGTCTATACTTCCTACCTAGTGAGAGTTCCTTTTCAAGAAGAAAAAAAAAATCAACCTTTTCTCAAGTGAAAATGAAACTTTTTGTCTTACCTTGGGATCAATGACAATTAGGGAGCAGCACATCCCTAAAGGACCAAGGACAGTTGTACCAGCAGAAGCAGGCCATCTCCAGAGAGCCAGAGAAGGAGAAGAGCTGGCTGGGAAAGAGCAAAGGCCCAGGAGTGACAGATAGGCTTTGGACTGCTATAGACTCTAGCCCCTTCCCAACCCTCTGACCCAATTATCTAATGAATCAACTGGAAATACCTTTCTTCCTGACCTACTAAAACAGCAGTAATTCTAGGTCATCTTGACTGCCCCTCTGGTTCTCAACTCCTAGCATTTAGAAACAGATGTAAAGACAAGGAAGCAGTGACAGAAACAGAAGAATAAAGAAATGTTCCTAAGACCAGAGGCTTCTAAAGAAAGGATCTCAAGTCTATCTCACACAAATATACCACCCTTTCGCTTACTCATTCTTTCTCTCTCTGAATCTCTCTCTTCCCAGGTTTTTGATGCTTACGTAATAAGAAACTGGAAAAGGCACAGGGTAGGATCTGCTGATTAAAAGACTAGCAGAATAAAGGACATATGTCAGATGGCTCATCTCCGAGAGCCATAAAAAAGTTAATGCTAAGTTTAAAAACCTGAAGTTAATTTACCACACCACAGAATTACAGGAAAGGAGACCCAATTAATTACCGGTGGCACAAGCACAAACAACAGGACTTTGCTGTGTATATACACATTTAGAGAAACAGAATGTTGAAGGACTGTGGACCTAAAAAGAGGAGAGAATTTGTTCTCCTACCACGTGGGGGCCATTCACTCACACACCTGGGACCAAGGGCTAGAACACTCTGGAAGAAACTGCCAATTTCACCTACAACTGTCTGCTCAGAATCAAGCCCTTTCAACTTACCTCAAGGCCCAGGACTCTTAATTACCTCTAGTCACCCAGAAACAGCTACTCTAGTATCACTGGCTCAGTCACAAAAACAGTCCCTCCAAACCACCTCCAAAATGTTCAAGTTAAGTACTTGCCATAATTCATTAAGAAAGAGAAAAATAGGGTCACCTGGGTGACTCAGTCAGTTAAGCATCCAACTTCAGCTAGGTCATGATCTCACAGTTTGTGGGTCTGAGCCCCATGTCAGGCTCTGTGCTGACAGTTTGGAACGTGCTTTGGCTCCTCTGTCTCCTTCCCTCTCTGCCGCTCTGCAGCTCGCACTCTCTCTCTCTCTCAAAATTAAATAAACATGAAGGAAGGAAGGAAGGAAGGAAGGAAGGAAGGAAGGAAGGAAAATATCGTGGCGCCTGGGTGGCTCATCTGTTAAGAATCCAGTTTTCAATCTCAGCTCAGGTCATGATCTCAAGGTTTGTGGGTTCAAGCCCCATGTCAGGCTCTGCGCTAATAGAGCAAAGCCTGCTTGGGATTCTGTCTCTCCCTTTCTCTACCCTTCTCTCTCTCTCTCTCTCTCAAAATAAATAAACTTTTTTAAAAAAGAAGAAAAAAAAGAAAGAGAAAAACATCAATGTAATTAACAAGCAAAAAGACTAATTGTTTTCCAAAAGAGCATTCAAAATAAGGTCACCAGATATGTATAAGATCTCTTCCAACTAACTCACCATTTACAAGGTTCCTTTAAGTTGGCTATTCACATTCCTATAAAACCCAGTGTTGACAAAAGTTGAGGCCCCACACCTGGGAGGCCTCAATTGACACTCTCAGAGCATGCACCTGGGGCCCACTAAGGAGGTCCTGTTTTACAGTCCAAGAGCTTGATTCAGGACAGAGGGCTGAGTTCAAGGTTGGCTTTTCTCCTAGGAGTCATATGCCAGAAATAGTCCCTTATCTGAGTGAATAAAAACAGGCCACAATTAGCAGCCCCTACCTTGGTGGGAGAAAATGAGATGCAAAAGATGGAGCACAGGACAAGATGATTTTCCACAAATCAACACTGACTCCAGACATAAATGAACACACCTTCATCCATTCCACATCAAACTACTGTGTCCTTCTCTCAAAATTACATTTACCAATTAGTGCTATTCCTTTTGCACCATACTCTTTATTTGTTACAAAGCTCAACATGCAAGCATCAAGAGACAATGAGCTCAATATATTTTGAGCCGTAGGCTATCAGCTCACCGAAGAATGGAGCAGGATCTAGAATGCTGTGTTTAACACCCACCTGTGACAGAATCTCTTAACAAAATGTATCTAAACTCTAAACAGACTATTTCCCCATTCTCACCTAGTCTTAGCTCCAGACATGATAAAGTAAATAAAATTAGGGTCCTGTTTCTAATGCATCCTTACTTCCTCAGGAAATACATGAAATTCTCCTTTTTAGTGTGCTTTTGGCAAATAAAGGTCACTGAAGTGAGTGTTGCATGTGTATGTTATTTAGAGCTACAGAAGAGTTATGTTTCTGTATCTCACTGGAATTTAGTATAATCTAAACAGTTTGTGGTTCCAATAAGTTAAGATGTTTATGTATATGGTAAACCCTACAGCAACCACTAACGAAGTAACTAAAACAGTGAAAAAAAATCATTAAAGAATCAAAGTGCTACATTGAAAAATATTTACTTAATGCAAAAGAAGGCAGTTAAGAAGGTGCAGAGAAAAGGCACCTGGGTGGCTCAGTTTGTTGAGTGTCCAACTCTTAATTTTGGCTCAGGTCATAATCCTAGGGCCATGGGATGGAGCCTGCTTAGAATTCTTTCTCTCTTTCTCTCTTTCTCTCTCTCTCTCTCTCCCCCCCCCGCCCCTCCCCCACTCATGCTCTCTCTAAAATAAAAGTTTTTTTCAATTAAAAAAAAAAAGTTGGGGCACCTGGGTGGCTCAGTCAGTTAAGCGCTGGACTTTGGCTCTGGTCATGATCTCACAGCTCACGAGTCGGAGTCCTGCGTCAGGCTCTGTGCTGACAGCTGACAGCTCAGAGCCTGGAGCCTGATTCGGATTCTGTGTCTCCCTCTCTCTCTGCCCCTCCCCCACTCACACTCTCACTCTTTCTCTCAAATATAAACAAACATTTAAAAAAATAAAAATAAAGGTACAGAGGAATACAAATTCATGAAACACACAGCAAACTAGAAATGAAATGGCAGACATAGTTCAATTATATCAACAACAACACTAAATGTGAGTGGAATAAATAACCCAATCAAAAGGCAGAGACTGTCAGACTAAAGTAAACAAGATCCAACTATATGCTATCCACCAGAGACACATTTTAGATTCAAAGATACAAATAGGTTGAAAGTAAAAGAATGAAAAAAGGTATGTCATGACAGAAATAAAAGCTGAGGCAATTTAACAATAAAAATTGGGTACTAGAGCCCATGGCCGCCACACCACTGCCTGGCAAACCAGCAAAGCGGAAGCCCTTTAAGCTCCTAGGAATTTTAGATGTGGAAAACATTCCCTGTGCATGGGATTCAATATTGTATGGTTCATTAGGATCTTCTGTGGCTGCCCTTGGGCATTTTAGTAGAATTAGAAGATCATGTGATGTTGGAGTAGGAAGATTTATCTTGGTGGCTTTAGGAAGCTGGTTCCATTTTAAGTATAATTATGCAAGGCTAAAAATTGAGAAAAGAATTGCCAGAGAAGGAACTAAAAATAAGATTTTATATGAATGTACCCACCTTGATCCTGAAAGAAAACAAACCAACAGCAACAGCAGAAATCAAGCAGTCTCAAGCACAGAAAACCCAAATACAACTCACTGGAGTCAGTGTGAACAAAACTGAGGTCAATTCTATTAAACCTGGTATGTACCATAAGGCTTTCAGTGAAGTAAATAATGTTATGTGTTAGTTATAAATAAAATAAAATAAAAACCTAATAAAAATTGGGAGACTTTAATACCCATTCCTTAATAATGGCTAGAACAACTAGGCAGAAGATCAACAAAGAAACAGAAAACTTGACCACCTCTAAAAATCAGTTAAACCTAACAGACATCTAGAAAAGAGTACACTCAACAACAGCAGAATAGATATTTTCCTCAGGGGCATATGGAACATTTTCTAGGATAGATAATATGCTAGGCCATAAAATAAACCTCAAAAATTTAAAATGACAGAAATAATACAAGATATATTCTCTGATCAAATTTCTTTTTGTTGTTGATTTTTAATTTCATTCTATTGGGGTCAGAGAATATACCTTGTATTATTTTTAATTTATTTATTTTGAGAGAGAGAGAGAACATGAGGGAAAGGCAGAGAGGGATGGAGAGAGAGAGTCTCAAGCAGGCTCCACACTCAGCACAGAGGTCAATGGGGAGCTCAATCCTATGACCCTGACTGAAATCAAGAGTCAGATGCTTAACCAACTGAGCTACCCAGGCATCCCCACCCTATATTATTTCTACCATGTAAAATTTGAGCATAACATATAGACGTGTTATATAGACTTGTCAATCATTATACTGTACACCTGACACTAATGTAACATTGAGGGTTTTGTTTTTTTTTTATGACGTTTAAGCCTAAAATAAGCAAAAGGAAGAAAATAATAAAGAGTAGAAATTAATGAAATAAGGAATAGAAAAACAAAAAAGAAAACCAATAAAACCAAAAGCTGGTTCTTTGAAAAGATCAACAAAAGTGGCAAACCTTTTAGTTAGACTGATAAAAGAGAAGAAATTCAAATTCCTAGAATCAGAAATGAAAGAATATTACTACTCACCTTACAGAAACACTAAAGTATTATAAAGTACCATTATAAACAACTGTATGCCAATAAATTAGACAACTTAGATGAAATGGACAAATTCTTAGGAAGACACAAATATGGAAACTAGGGGCGCCTGGGTGGCTCAGTCAGTTAAAGAACTGACTCTTGATTTCCGCTCAGGTCATGATGTCACAGTTTGTGAGTTTGAAACCCACACTGGGCTCTGTGCTGACACTGCAGAATCTGCACGGGATTCTCTCTCTGCCCTTCTCCTGCTCAACTCTTTCTCTCTCTCTCAAAATCAATAAATAAACATTAAAATATTTTTCAAAAAACAAGAAAAAAACCCAAAATTATTGAAACCAACTCAAAAAGAAACAGGCAATCTGAACATACCTATAAAACAAGCAAAAAGATTTAATTACTATTTTTAAAAAACTACCTGTGAATACAAGTCCAGGCTCTGATGGCTTCATGGATGAACTCTACCAAAGATTTAAAGAATCTCTAAATCCTTTAAAGTCTTCTAAAAAAAACTGAAGAGAGGGACCATTTCCCCAACTCATTCTATGAGGCCACCATTACCCTGGTGTCAAAACCAGACAAAGACCACAAGGAAAGAGAACTACAGAACAATCTCTCTGACGAATGTGGGTACAAAAATGCAGCAAATACTAGCAATCTGAATCCAACAACATATAAAAAGAATTATACACCTTAACCAAGTGGACTTTATCCGAGGAATGCAAGGCTGGTTTAACATGTGAAAATCAATGTATATAGTTGTATCAATAGAATAAGAAACAAATCATCTCAATAGACACAGAAAAAGCATCTGACAAAACCCAATACCTTTTTATGACAAAAAAAAAAAAAAAAAACAAAAAAACAACCACTCAATAAACTAGGAATAGAAGGGAATTTTGTCAACTTACAAATAAAGGGCATCTAAAAAAAAATCCACAGCCAAATGTTTTTAATAAATTAAAATGTAAGAAAAAATTAAAATATCTATAATCCCTCCAATCAGACATTAGAACACATTGATTAGTATCTTTGCAGTTATAAGCATATTCCTTTTGGGCACATTCTCTTTAACCACATTAATGGGAAGAAGGAAGTGTTAAAATAGTAAAGCCAAAGTTTCTTGGTCAAATATCTCCTCAAAGGGCTGGAAGTGAGGGAAAACATAAACTCTCCCTGTCCAAACTATTTTCCCAATGATGATGCCAAGATACAGACTGACAACCTAAGTTCCAATGGGGCCCCTGATGTCAGGTTGTAAATGGTATCATTCTATATTTCTGGTCCCTTCTAAGTCCACATGAGTAAAGCCAAGAGAAATGAATACAGTTGGATATGGAAGGGAGTTGCTTGTCTAGAATGAAGTCCCATGCAGATCATTAGAACCAAGGTTGGTAAGACCTCCAGACTTGCACCTTAAGAACAACTTTTTAAGAAGATGATAACAATGAATACTTATATAGCACTGGTGGTATGCTAGGCACTATTCCAAGTGCTTTACATATATTGTCATTTAATCATCTCAACAATGACCCCCATTCCATGAGGAAAAGCAAAGAGTGGTTAAAGAATTTGTCCAAAGTAAGTGGTAGAGCTTAGACTCAAACTCAGACAACTTAACTCTTAAGAGACCCTGCTCTTAATCACTATGTTATGCCACCTCTAAACAAGCAGAGGAATGAGCAAACCTAAAACACAAAACACAACAGATGCGTACAGAAAAAAATGTGGAGTCTCCATTTCTGTGCTTACAAGTTAATTCAGCCTGATTCAAATTAAGAAATCATAACTGTGTTATATCAAAAAAGCAAAGTGGGTGCTGGGTAGACTCCATACCCACATGCAAAAAAATGAAGTTGGACCCTTACCTTGCACCATATACAAAACTTCCCTCAAAATGTATCAAAGACCTAAATGTAACAGCTAAAACTATAAAACTCTTAGAAGGAAACATGGGAAAGCTGCAGGACTTGAGTTAGCTATGATTGATTGGATATAACACCAAAAGCATGGTCAACAAAAGAAAAAAACGATCAGCTGAACTTCATCAAAATTAAAAACTTTTGTGCATCAAAGGACATGATCAACAGAATGAAAAGGCAATCCATGGGAAAAAAATATTTGCAAACCATATACCTCATAAGAGATTGGTATCCAGAATATATAAAGAATTCCTAAAACTCAACAACAAAAAACCCAAACAACCCAATTTAAAAATTGGTAAAGGATAGGAATAGACATTTCTCCAAAGAAGATAGACAAATAGCCTATAAGCACATGTAAAGATCACCAATACTACTAGTCATTAGGGAAATGCAAGCCAAAACTGCAATTCAATACTACTTCACATCCATTAGGAAAGCTATTATCAAAAAATAGAGGGCCAGGGTTCCTGGGTGGCTCAGTCGATTAAGCCCTGACTTCAGCTCAGGTCATGATCCCACAGTTTGTGTGTTTGAGCCCAGCGTCGGGCTCTATGCTGACAGCTCAGAGCCTGGAGCCTGCTTTGGATTCTGTGTCTCCCTCTCTCTCTGCCCCTTGCCCACTTACACTCAGTCTCTGTCTCTCTCTCTCTCTCAAAAACAAACAAACATTAAAAAAAAAAAAAAATACACGAGCATCTGCATTGCTCAGTTGATTAAGCATTCAACTCTTGATTTCAGCTCAGGTCATGATCTCAGGATTTGTGGGATTCAGCCCCACACTGGGCCCCACAGAAGGGACAGACTGACAGTCTCCTCTCCCTCCGTCCCTCCCCATTTCATGCTCCCTTGTTCACTCACCCACTCTCCCTCTCCCCCCTCTCTACCCCTCCCCCAACATGTGTGTGCATGGGTGCATGTGTGCACACACACACTCTCTCACAAAATAAATCAATTTTTTTAAAGTCGATTTATTCTGAAAGAGAGAGAGAGCACACACACACACACACACACACCCGCACACAAGAGGGGGAGGGGCAGAGAGAGGGAGCGACAGAACCCAATCAGGATCCACTGCCAGCATAGTGCCTAAAGTGGGGCCCAAACCCATGAACCATGAGATCATGGCCTGAGCCAAGATGAAATCAAGGGTCAGATGTCTAACGGGCTAAGCCACCCAGGTGACCCAATAAATATTAAAATAATAATAATAATAATAATAATAATAATAGAAAACAATAAGGGTTGGCGATGATATGGAGAAATTGGAACCCTTAGGCATTGTTGGTGGGAATGTAAAATGGTGCAGCTACTGTAGAAAAGCGTTATGGTGATTCCCCCCAAAATGAAATTACCATAGATCAACAATTCTACTTCTGGGTAGAAGAAAAGAAGAAAAAGCTAGGGCACCTGGTAGGCTTAGTCAGTTAAAGCCTCGGACTCTTGATTTCATGGTCTCACAGTTTGTGAGTTCAAGCCCTGTGTAAAGCTCTGTGCTGACAGCATGGAACCTGCTTGGGATTCTCTCTCTCTCTCTGCCCCTCCCCTGCTCTCTCTTTCAAAATAAGTAAATAAACTTTAAAAACAATAAAATAAACCTAAACACTAAAAAAAGAAGAAAAAGCAGGTTCTCAAATAATTGTACACCAATGTTCATAAAAGCATTATTCACAATGGCCAAAGAGTAGAAGCAAAGGGTGCATCGATGGATAAGTGGGTAAATAAAATGTGGTATACATACAATGGAATATTATTCAGTCTTTAAAAAAAATAGGAAGGAGGAGCTCCTGGCTGGCTCAGTCAGTGGAGCATGTGACTCTTGATCTTAAGGTTTTGAGTTTGAGCCCCACATTGAGTACAGAGATAACTTAAGAAAAAAAAGGAAAAAAGGATATTCTGATACATAACATAACACAGAACCTTGAGGACATTATGCTAAGTAAAATAAGTTGGTTATAAAAGCGCAAATATTGCTTAATTTCTCTTATATAAAGTTCCTATGGTAGTCAAACTCATAGACACAGAAAGCAGAATGGTGACTGCCAGGGGCTGAGGGGAGGAGGGAACGAGTTACTGTTTCAGTTTCAATTGAAGAATATGAAAGAGATGGCTCATAGTGATAGTTGCACAACAATGTGGGCTTACTTAATGCCACAGAAACATAGACTTAAAAATAGTTAAAATGGTAAATTTTATGTTATGTATATTTTCTTGAAATTTTCCTTTAAAAAGGCAAAGTGGAAAAAGACCCCAAAGAAATTTCAGATTGAGGTAAGGAGGGGTTTGATACACTAAAGTCGCACTTACCTAAAATCATAGCAGCCCCAAATAGTAATCTTAATATTTCGTTACAAATATCTGAATCTGCTCAACAAAGACTTCCTTACTGCATTGCAGTTCACCAAGCCCAGCTATGACCTAATGCAAAACCTCACTTGGCAACACAAACCAAGTTAGGGCAAAACAGATGATTAACCACATGGGATTCAGTGTTGGGTTTTTTATTTCTAGCTGTAGTCTTAAGAGATTAGGGAACAGCAACTATTAGAATAATATATAATACTCCCAGTCACTGGGGAAAAGATATTATAGCAGCCTCATTTTGGTGCTTTGTTTTAATCTGCATAATGCTTTTCATTCTATGTAATGGGGGATCAGCAGGGTCTGATTAACACAAGAAAGGTCATTACTGATAAATTCTAACCCAGGCGATAATGTAAGCCTGCCAGTCTGCCACTTCTGAGCAGACAACTGGACTAGAAGCTTATTTTCATGTACTTCTTGCTACTCAAGAGTCGTCAACCCAGTGCCTCTGCTCCTATCATTTGATTGCTTCGGTCCATATATACTTTTCATTAGACTAACTTGCATCCTTCAGCTGAAGTGCTTTGTGTCAAACCTTTCCTCCCCTCAACTCATCAGTACCCTTTCTGATAAAAGAACTGTGACTAAGGCAAATTCTGTAGCTCAAACAGGGTCATGGGCAAGAGGATTTGGGGGGACTCTGCCTGGCTGAGCGAGACCTTACATTCCCTTTCCAACCCTAACTCTGGACATCAACAGTGAATGTGCTCTCCCTGATTACTGCCTGAGGGCTTTTTTCCCCTGACATTCAGAATTCTATATGCAGCCTGCTCCAAAGGGTGTTATGCTCAATGAACCCCCCTATCTAGAGACTGCTGAGAGCTATTCTTGTTCCCTAGCCTCCCTAGCAGAGTGTACATTTAAAGCTTTCCTCCTCCTCCTCCTTTTTTTTTTTTTTTTTTTTTTGGAGGGAACATTTTTTAGGGTGAAGGAAAACAGCTACATAAGCACATAAGCAGGAAGTAGGGGGAGGACGGCTTCAGCATTGAAACAAAAAGATCATGGAGCAAACAGAGGGACGAGAGGCAAACTCACAAGGTGAACAATTATGAGACTTACAAAGAAATGCAATAAATTCTCATTCCAAACCCCAAGCTTGTTACTAACCACAGTAATATCTAAAAAGTCATTCTTGGGGTGCCTGGGTGGCTCAGTCGGTTGAGCCTCCGACTTCAGTTCAGGTCATGATCTCACGGTTCTTGAGTTCGAGCCCCGCGTCGGGCTCTGTGCTGACACCTCAGAGCCTGGAGCCTGCTTCAGATCCTGTGTCTCCCTCTCTCTCTGACCCTCCCCCATTCATGCTCTGTCTCTGTCTCAAAAATAAATAAACATTAAAAAAAAAAAATTAAAAAGTCATTCTTGCCAGTCTTGGAAGCCTAATGGATAAAAGGTCGTCATCAAAGAAAAACTAAACTTTAGGTTAATGCATTCCAAATAAAAGAAAAATTTAATATATTAATCATAGAGTTAAAACTTTATCCACCTTAAGAAAATTACAGATCAGAAGAAAAACCTATTTGCAGTGATTCAACCACTATTTCTGTGAGCAACCAGAGAATAGGATTGTGAACTTGGTGCTAATAAAATGCTAATTAAGTGAAAAGCATTAAGATGTTAACTTGAATAGATTCATTAAAGGGCTTCAAATTACTTACCTCGAAAGTTGGTTAGATGAAGGTCAGATTTTAGTCTCACATTTTTCTTTTTCTCTTTTGGCTAATTAGGTTAATAGTCAGCAGACCTCATCCTAAAGTATATGACCTCACTGGGGTAATCTGCTAAGTGGTGGCAGGAAATATTTAGCATAGGTGTCTCCAAGCAGAACTTCCCAAATGCCTTCCTTCCAGTCCTGTACGTGGCCCCTCAGAGTATTTTTCCTTTGTGGCCCAGCTGATGCGTGAAGGCATTTGAAGTAACAATTATACAAAGTGGATTTTCTTTTCAAAGTGGTATTTTTTTTTTAAATTTTTTTTCCACGTTTTTATTTATGTTTGGGACAGAGAGAGACAGAGCATGAACGGGGGAGGGGCAGAGAGAGAGGGAGACACAGAATCGGAAACAGGCTCCAGGCTCCGAGCCATCAGCCCAGAGCCTGACGTGGGGCTCGAACTCACGGACCGTGAGATCGTGACCTGGCTGAAGTCGGACGCTTAACCGACTGCGCCACCCAGGCGCCCCCAAAGTGGTATTTTAAAGATGGAGCAATAATATTTTATTTTCTTGAGGCAAAGCAAAGAACAACCTGCCCATGGAAAGGAACAAACACAGGGCTCTGTATGTTAATGACCTCAGGTGTTCTAATAAAATCAGTAGTTTCTCAAAAATACTAATTTGAAAAGATATATGCACTCCTATGTTTCCTGCAGCATTATTTACGTTGGCCAAGATACAGAAGCAACCCAAGTGTCCTTCAAGAGATAAAGGGATAAATTTGTGGTATATATACAAATACACTCTCACACAATGGAATATTACTCAGCCATAAAAAAGAATGAAATCTTGTCATTGGCAACAACATAGATGAACCTAGAGGATATTATGCTAAGTGAAATAAGTCAGAGAAAGACAAATACCATATGATTTCACTTACATATGAAATCTAAAAAACAAAACCAAAAAGCAAAAAAACAAAAATAGACTAATAAATACAGACAACACACTGGTGGTTGCCAGATGGGTGGGGTTGGGGGATTGATGGTATAGGTGAAGGAGATTAAGACGTAAAAATGTCCAGTTATAAAATAAGTAAGTCACGAGGATGAAAAGTACAGCACAGGCAATACAATCAATAATACTAGAATAGCTTTGTATGGTAACAGACGGTAACTACACTTATCATGGTGAGCCCTGCACCATGAACAGAACTGTCAAATCACTATGTCGTATACCTGAAACTGATATAACATTGTATGTCAACTATAATTCAATTCAAAAAATAGCAGTTTCTAAGCAGCTGCATTTTAAGAATCTCTCTGAAGGATCAAACAGGAAGAGAGAGACAAATTGTTTAAACACAAATAACTCTGACAATTAAAGAACTAGCATGACTAAGCCACGAAAGACAAGTGAAAAGCAAACAGACTGACACTTGAGCAAATTTAGGCCTCCAAGCATGTGGAGGCAATTTTAATTTTCACTGTCACAATCTAAACTCCAAAGAACAGAAAAGTCTGCAGCCTTGCTTTTCACCTGCTGGTAAGATACTATGTTAATGTTGCTGTTAGATGTATTGCATTCCAGAAGATCTCAAAGACATAACTTGTAGTTGTCATCAACCGCCAAACCTGTTTGAGACCCTCTCAACTGTTAGATGTCTGAAAATTTCACATGCAGCCCAAACCCTTCCCCTGGTTATCAAAGAACATACTACAGGAGAGGTGGCTAAGAGTTCATTCACTCTTCCTTAGAAATCCCTTCCAGGTATGGGATCAGCACAAACAATCTTTATGACAACAGAAGTAAATGTTACACACTATCATAGTTTTACTGCTAAGCCTTTATATACCCTTGATAATAAACTTGGTGGTCAATAGTTAAACATCCCACAGTATCCCTGGGAGACCCAAGGGGCCAATTTTCTGACACGTGTTGGGCTCCATGCTGATAGCACGGAGCCTGCTTGGGATTCTTTCTCCCTCTCTCTCTACCCCTCCCTCACTTGCATGCAGACGTCCATGCACATGCTCTCTTAAAAAAATAAACTTAAGGGGCGCCTGGGTGGCTCAGTCGGTTAAGAGTCCGACTTCGGCTCAGGTCATGATCTCGCAGTCTGTGAGTTCGAGCCCCAGATTGGGCTCTGTGCTGACAGCTCGGAGCCTGGAGCCTGCTTCCAATTCTGAGTCTCCCTGTCTCTCTGCCCCTCCCCCGCTCATGCTCTGTCTCACTCTCTCTCTCTCTCTCTGTAAAAAATAAACATTAAAAAATAATAATAATAAACTCAAAAAAAAAGTCTGCCCACACACAAAAAAAGCAAAACATCTTTTAAGGTTGTTAACATCTTAACTTTTTATACAAGGGGCAAATGAAGACATACTTAGGAAACATTCTAAGGAAGGCTCAAAATGCTAGACCTAAAAACAGTATGCAATTCCTCAAAAAATTAAACACAGAATTATCACATGATCCACGAATTCCACCCCTAAATATATTCCCAGAAGAAGTGAAAGCAGGGACTGGAGGGACTGTACACCCATGTACAAACAACTAAAAGGTGGAAGCAACCCACTTGGGATTTCATCAGTGGATGAATGGATAAACAAAATGTGGCATATACACGCAATTGGAATATTATTCAGCCTTAAAAAGGAAAGAAATTCTGACACTTGCTACAACGGAGAAGAATCTTAAATATATTATGCTAAGTGAAATGGCCAGTATCTTAAGAGTTGACAAAGTGCTCTCACATACATTATATAATTCTCACAACTATTTCCCTGTGAAACGTGACCTCCATTTTGCAGATAGTAGAAAGAGGTCCAGAGAAGATAAGTAACTTGCTCAAGGTCACACATTAAGTGGTAGCCACAAAAATTTTAAATCCAGTTTCTCTAATTCAAATTTCCATGCTCCTTTCAATACATCATACTGAGTTTTCTGTTTACCTCCATGGCAACTCTACAGGACCATTACCGTACAGAAGAAAGAGCCCTGGAGCGCCAGGCCGGCTCTGTTGGTGGAGTGTATGGCTCTTGATCTCAGGATTGGGAGATCGAGACCCAAGTTGGGTGCAGAGATTTCTTAAACATAAAGAACTTCCAGAAGAAAGAGCCCTGAGTCCTGGACTTGGGAGTTAAAGGACTTATGATTCTCAGCTTTGCCAAATAACAACTGTGGGACTTTCTGCAATTCACAATATCTTTGAGACTCAGTTTCCTCATTGGAAAAAGTGTATTTTTAAAAGTTTGTAATATACTCTTTAGAGTTTGAATATCGAAGAAGAAGACAGTATATAAAAGAGCACAAAGTTTAGCACTTGGTAAGTGAAAATAAATGTCAGAAAGAAAAAAAAGTAAACTTTAGCTGGCTTAGCATCACCGGTATATTGCCTTAATCTGGCTTTAGTGATAAGTGACATCCAAACGCATTTTTCCTGTATTCTCTTGAGAAAAATGACTGGATCCTTGATACTTCTGACATATACTCCCAAGTGAAATTCATTAGCAACAGTGAAAATGATGTAACTATTCTCTGCAGCAAGTTCATCAAGGAAATGTGAGGAATGAAAGTCAAGGTATAGGCCTGACAGACACTTGCAAAGAAAAGAAAGAGGTCATGGTTATAGGCATCTGCTCAAAGTTCAGCCCAATGCTTTCTGGGCTATTCAGAGAAGCACAGGCCAAAAGCTTCAATCAGCTATTTGACGGCCCTTGGGAAGAATAAGGACAATGGCCAAGCCAGAAGCCACTGAAAGGGAAAGCAACAAAGTAGAAGATAAAGCAAGCATAAAGGAATGTGATCAAGGAAACAGGTCCCAGATGAAAAGGAGCTGCCTGGAAAGCCTAAGTAAATACATGAATAAATAAACACAACATAAATTATACTGGTATGAACTTCATACTCTAGCCCAGAATCTGGAGCTTCTTTCAAACACCCACATTTGTCACACTGCCCTTGGGTCACAAAGGGATATTTGGGAGAAGACAGTTTGTAATTCCTGATTCTTACAGAAAATCACATTTATCATAAGCACTCACTACAGTATCTGGTTTATTTGCTAGGTACGGATATGCATTTGTGAGATTTATAAAACTGTGTTTGCGGCAAAATGTCTCTGGGGTCAGGTAAGGCAGATCAACCTTCAGTGCAATCTTGTTAGCACATCTCACCCCCATGCCCCTTCATTCCAGCTCTCCCAACACACACATTTCACACTTTTCCTTTTGTTCCCAGACGTGCCAAATACTGCTGTAAATCACTAAGGGACATTTTACCTTTAAAAAAGGGAAAGAGAGAGAGAGGAAAAAAGAATAGAAAAGAAAGATACAGAAATAAACACTAAATCCCAGCTCTGTCACATATAAGAATTTATACCAAGTTGTAGACGTGCATTACTATTGCTGGGAATGTCTGGCAAGGCTTACATCTGGAGCTAAATCAAGTTTCCCCATCTGTTGGGTTTGCCTCTTCTACTCAGTGTTAATTTTTCAATTGTTTGCAAGAACAATTTAATAAATGTTGAGAAAATGGGAAATGATAGGCACAAAGGGAGCGAGGAATGTAAGGAAAGTGAGCTTGAGATTTCATGATACTGAAAGCACATTCTCTCCATTTACAAACAGCTCACTCCTATGAGTATGTGGTATTTCCTCAAGACCCTAAACCAAACTCCATGCCTGAATCAATTTTACCCAATACATATAGCACTCTGTAATTGCCTTGCTGTTTCATAAGGAAACTAAAATAACTTAGCCCCATGAGCTCCATTTGCCTCTGTTTACCACAAATAGAAAGAGCCATGTAAAGCAAAACGTCAAAGTTCCAGATCCCCATGAGTCATTCACTGAACTCACGGAGGATGGCAGAAAAAATTTTTCAGAGAAAATGGCCTATACACAGAAAACACTTTGGCAACAGCGATGCTTGAAAAGGGCTTGCAACCGTCTCTTGGTAAGAAAATTCATAGTACAGCACTGTGAGTTATTTCAATATGACAATATGAAAGTCTCACGCATTCTTGCTTTTCTTGATCAAGTACGACATTTCTTCCACTCCTACAGGCATCAGGGTTTAAAATAGCAGTGGTGTTCAACACACTCCACTCAGAAAGGTACAATAAACCTCAAGATGAGCCAAGGAGCTCTGAGAGGGGTAAATTTTCATTCCTTACCTGATATTAACCAATGCATGCGTCACCTTGCTAGCTGCTTCTTTCCATTGGCCTGCATTGGTAGAAAGCCTCAGAACTGTAAGGAAGAAAAGAACAAAGATCTGTCAGATTCCTGGTACAAAATACAAACATGAGGGATAAAGACACATCTCAGAAGAATACTATTAGAATAACCAAACGGAGCCTATACCAAGGTTCTGATTAAAACATCCTCATCTCAGAGAAAAATATAAGGGCTTATTCTCAACTATCTTCACCAGGATTTTTTTCTTCTCTAAATTTTTTTCACTTTCTATCAAAATACTCCTCTTCTACACTGGGTTCCCCTCCATCTACTCCCTACTAACAGGTTTCCATACTTGGTTTTTACATTCGTTTAAAATATACACTGAGGTGGTAATATGAGGCTAACCTGGCTGCCACAGTTATCATTTCTGTATTTGCTGGGGCTGATTCAATGGAAGTGGCTGGCTGATTAAGTATCCCCTCCTGCTCCATACATATCTTTCTCCCAAAGGTCTAAGCTGGGTCAAACAGAACAAATAATCTTGCTAGATAGAGGATGGTCATGTTTCAAACAAGGAGTAACCTGTTTGGGGCGCCTGGGTGGCTCAGTTGGTTAAGTGTCTGACTTCAGCTCAAGTCATGATCTCACCGTTCAGGAGTTCAAGCCCCGCATTGGGCTCTGTGTTGACAGCTCAGAGCCTGGAGCCAGAACTCTCTCTGACCCTCCACTGCTCATGCGCGCGCGCGCGCTCTCTCTCTCTCTCTCTCTCTCTCTCTCTCTCTCTCTCAAAAATAAATAAACCTTCAAAAAAATTAAAAAAAAAAAAGACGTAACCTGTCTTAGCTCTTCTGATTTAACTGTGTGACCTGCAACATGAATCAACAGGAATATTCTTCCCTTTCTGACCAGATTCTCTTTTCCACACTTACCAATAGGAGGAAAGACGATGGAAATATAGAACATCCTCTATCATGCTGAACTTCAGGACCATACAGTATAGTACTGATATAATTTTAGAAAAAAGACAAACCAGCACAACTGCACCTTGAAAGAGCAAGCACATGGTGGGCACTCCACGTACATGTGTTTACTGAAGGAATAGCTAATAAGAGCTAAAGTTTACTATGTGTCAAGAAGTGAACCAACTTAGGTTATATGCAATATAGCAAAGAGATGAGGAAACAGAGACTCAGAGGAGCCAATTGATCTAGTACATTCACTTGTATGTAACCAAGCTAGAGTTCAAACCTGGAGGGTATGACTCTAGGGCATGTGTGTATAGTGAATGGTTATGAGTATTAACCCTGAAGCTAACTGTCAAAAGTCCAGTTCCAGCCCCTGCCATTTATGAGACAATTACAGCAATACTTACAGGGAAGGATTATTGTGAAAATTAAATAAGTTAATATATATAAAGCCTTAGATCAGTGCCTGGCACATAGTAAATGTTATAAGTATTAGCTATTATTATTTAAATAAACTGCCTCCCAAACAAATGAATGAATATATCTGAGATTCTCCCAAAAGAAGGAAAGAGGAGCCTAACAACATTAGGAAATATGTAATCAATTTGCCCAGGAACTTTGTTTTTTTTTTTTTTTTAAAGATTTATTTATTTTTGAGAGAGAGAGCACAAGTGGGGAAGGGGCAGAGAAGGGGGGACAGATGATCCAAAGCAGACTGTGTGCTTCAGCAAGACCGATGCAGGGCTCAGACTCACGAATCATGAGATCATGACCTGAGCTGGTCAGATGCTCAACCAACTGAGCCACCCAAGCGCCCCAGCACAGGAACTTGATACCTGAGTACCATCACTACCTACTCCTGCCCAAGATTCCAGCAAGGAGAGCAGCAGCTCTATCGGAGGGAAGGCCTATGGCTGTAGCAGGGAAAGGAAACTCATCTTGCTGCTCTGCATCTGTTCCAGCAATACCTCATTTTTATAAATTCATGCAATTTTATGAAAGAGAATATGGAAGCCTTAATAAAACATATTATCAGAACACTGATTTTCTAATTTACAAGATTTAGTGCAGGGGAAGTTGGTATAGTTCCAAGTTAAAGCTCCTCAGTCTGAAATCCAGTTTCACCCAGTGTACATGCAAATTTATTCATGTAATGAACACAACTGTTACAGCAAGTCAGACGTATCTTTTCCAACTCAACTGTGGAACTAATGAGATAGCTTTGTTTTTCACGAGATCCTCTACTAGATCATAGATTCTCTGATGGTGGGGACCAAAACATATATGGAACTGAGCTGAATCTTCCGCTCTTTATTTCAGAGAGGTATTTAACTCTGTACATGGATTATTTCTCTGTAACATTCTGTCAGCTTTGTTCCTTAGTGAACAAGCGCCAGATGACATCATCAATGCATTTCCTTTGGAAATGCCATAGGCTTTTATATTCTTTTCTAGGTTACCAAATTTAAACACAAAATTATTTCAAAATGCCCTAAAAGCCTCAAGCTAAGGTAATCATTTATGTTGTAAATTATGGTTCACAAAATAACATATTACACAGCCATTTTAAAAAGAGACGTTAAGTAATAGTAAAGACTGGAAACAACCATAATTTCCATGAAAAGAATAAATAAACTAAACCCACACTATACAAAAAAAAGAGAGAAAGACTTAAGAGAATTACAAAAGAAGGAAAATATTTTATGACATATAGTTTTAAAAAACATAAAATAGAAGGATAACATGATTACAACTATGTAAAACTATGCATACATGTAGGCTAATACGTAACTATGAAAACAATGGTGGTAGTAGAAAAAAGAGATTGTAAAAGTTTTTAGTTTTTCCATCTTGCTTTTTCTTAAGTATTTGTAATAATCTTTTTTAATAAAAAAAAGTTCAAAATATGGTATCATTCATTCACGGTTCAGAGCAGCTCCTGTGGAGGGCCTTCCTATTCAGTGGACTTCACTGCAGAAAATTATCATAGGAATATTAAGTGTGTGCTTTTATCAAAAATGTTTCAGTGAGCCTTCCTCTTATAGCATGACAGGAGAACAAGACATAATCTACCCTCCTACCTTAAATAACAGAACAGTAGATGAAATATATGAAACAACAATCACCAGACACTGGACAACAGGCATACAGAACTGTGATCCCTGAAGAAAAAAAAAAACAAAAAAACAACAAGGTGAGCCCCACTATTACCCCAGCTTCCTGCATGAAGAAGTTTTCTAGCCTGTGGAGCAGGGAGGAGGAACCTAAACAGAATCTACAAGTCATGCCAAGCTGAGGACATAGAGATCAACATTTGGAGAGGCCAAGACACCTAGAATTTGTGGGTGAGAGTACTATAGAAGAGGGAGTTTGACAGAGAGCTCTGGAGGTCTACAGAAGGGTCCTCTTACACCTTTAACTGAATATTGATCCACATACATGGAAGAGGAAAATACTCAAGGCTGGGCACAAAGAACCAGTGGAAAGAAAAAGAAATTGTAAAGCTCATGGAGGGTACCACAAATAAAATAATTTGTCTTACCACCACTCATACATGGGTTGTCAGACAGAATCTGCAGATGAGTACTGCATTAGTAATGGAGCCAAATTAGTCCACATGAAAGATTGCTCTCAACCTCCCCTGACAACCCTTAAATGCAAACCTAAAAGGATAAAACTGATTCCACATAACGCAACCCCACTCTAAATTTTTTTTAACGTTTATTCATTTTTGAGAGATGGAGAGAGACAGAGCATGAGTGGGGGAGGGTCAAGAGAAAGAGGGAGACACAGAATCTGAAGCAAGCTCCAGGCTCCAAGATGTCAGCGCAGAGGCCGACGCAGGGCTCAAACCCATGAACCACGAGATCATGACCTGAGCTGAGGTCGCACGCTTCACTGACTGAGCCATTCAGGCGCCCCAAAACAAGCCCACTCTAGAACAAAGGTTAACATTATATAAAAATATGTCACAAAATCTAGCACTCATAACATTAAAATCACAATGTTCAAAATCCAATTTTAAAATGACCGGGCATTCAAAGAAACAGAAAAACATAAACCATAAAGAGAAAAATCAGTTAATAGAAATAGATCTAAACATGAAGAAAAATAGCAGAATTAGCAGAAAAGGACATTAAAACAACTATTGTAAATATGCTCCATATTCTCAGGAAAATTGAGGAAAATACAAATACAATGAGGAAAGTAGTGGACATATTAAAAAGAAGTCCAAACAGAACTTTTAAGGAAGAAATAAACCTTGTGGAATGCAAACTACACTGAAAAAAATGAACTAAGATTACTGAGATTAATGGCATATTTAAAAAATACAGAAGAGGCATCTAAATTGGGAAGGAAGAAGTAAAGCTATCACTATTTGCAGAGACATGATACTACTATATACAGAAACACTAAAGACTCCACCAAAAAACTACTAGAACCAATACATAAGTTCAGTACAGTAGCAAGATACAAAATTAATATACAGAAATATGCTGTGTTTTCATACACTAATAACTAACAATCAGAAATAGAAATTAAGAAAACAATCTCATTTACAATTGCATCAAAAAGAATAAAATACCTAGGAATAAATTTAACTTAGGAGGTAAAAGACCTGTACTCTAAGAACTCTAAGACACTGATGAAAGACACTGAAGAGGACACAAATAAATGGAAAGATATACCATGCTCATGGACTGGAAGAATTAAATCTATTAAAATGTCCATACTACCCAAAGCCATCTACAGATTCAATGCAATCCCTATCCAAATACCAACAGCATTTTTCACAGAAATAGAACAAATAATCATAAAATTTGTATGGAACCACTAAAGACCCTGAATAGCCAAAGCAATCTTGAGAAAGAAGAGCAAACCTGGAGGTATCCTGCCCCCCAGATTTCAACTTTTACTACAAAGCTACAGTGACCAAAACAGCATGGTACTAGCACAAACAGAGACACAGATCAATGAAACAGAGTAGAGAACTCAGAAATAAATTGACATCTATATGGTCAATTAATCTATGACAATGGAGGCAAAATATACAATGGAGAAGAGACAGTCTCTTTAATAAACGGTGTTGGGAAAACTGGATAGCTAAATGCAAAAAGAAAGAAAGAAAGAAAGAAAGAAAGAAAGAAAGAAAGAAAGAAAGAAAGAAAGAAAGAAAGAAACTGGACCATTTCCTTACACCATACACAATAAACTCAAAATGGATTCAAGACCAAAATGGAACACCCAAAACCATAAAACTCCTAAAAGAAAATATAGGCAGTATTGATTGGAAGAACAAATATTGCTAAAATGTTGATACTACCCAAAGCAAGATACATATTCAATGAAATCCCTATCAAAATAACACCAGCATTCTTCACAGAGCTAGAACAAACAATCCTAAAATTTGTATGGAACCAGAAAAGATGCCAAATAGCCAAAGCAGTCCTGAAAAAGAAAACACAATCTGGAAGCATCACAATTCCAGACTTCAAGCTATACTACAAAGCTGTAATCATCAAGACAGTATGGTACTGGCACAAAAACAGATAGATAGATCAATAGAACAGAATAGGGAATCCAGAAACGGACCTACAAACGTATGGCCAACTAATCTTTGACAAAGCAGGAAAGAATATCCAATGGAAAAAAGACAATCTCTTCACCAAAAGGTATTGGGAAAACTGGACAAGCAGAAAAATGAACCTGGAGCACTTTCTTACATCATACACAAAAATAAACTCAAAATGGATGAAAGACCTAAACGTAAGAAAGGAAGCCATCAAAATCCTAGAGGAGAAAAAAGGCAAAAACTTCTTTGACCTCGGCTGCAGCAATTTCTTACTTGACATGTTTCCAAAAGCAAGGGAAATAAAAGCAAAAATGAACTATTGGGACCTCATCAAGATAAAAAGCTTCTGCACAGCAAAGGAAACAGTCAACAAAACTAAAAGGCAACCGACAGAAAGGAAGAAGATATTTGCAAATGACATATCTGATAAAGGGTTAGTATCAAAAATCTATAAAGAACTTACCAAACTCAACACCTGAAAAATGAATAATCCAGTGAAGAAATGGGCAGAAGATATGAATAGATATTCTTCCAAAGAAGACATCCAAATGGCTAACAGACGCATGAAAAGATGCTCAACACCGCACATCATCAGGGAAATATACATCAAAACTACATTGAGATACCACCTCACACCAGTCAGAGTGGCTAAAATTAACAACTCAGGAACAACAGATATTGGCAAGGATATGAAGAAAGGGAAACCCTCTTGCATTGCTGGTGGGAATGCAACTGGTACAGCCACTCTGGAAAACAGTGTGGAGGTTCCTCAAAAAATTAAAGATTGAATTACCCTATGACCCAGCAATAGCACTAATAGGAATTTATCCAAAGGATACAGGAGTGCTCATTCAAAGGGGCACATATACCCCGAGGTTTATAGCAGCACTATCAACAATAGTCAAATTATGGAAAGAGACCAAGCATCCAGCAACTGGTAAATGAATAAGGAGATGTGATACACAAACACACACACACACACACACACACACACACACACACACACACACAGGAATACTACTTGGCAATGAAAAAGAATGAAATCTTGCCATTTGCAATGTGGATGGAACTGGAGGGTATTATGCTAAGTGAAATAATTCAGCCAGAGAAAGACAGGTATCATATGTTTTCCCTCATATGCAGAAGTTGAGAAACTTAACAAAGACCATGGGGGAAAGGAAAGAAAAATATATATATAGTTACAAACAGAGAGGGATGCAAACCATAGGAGACTTTTAAATACAGAAAACAAACTGAGGGTGGAAGGGAGTGGGGGGGGTGGGGGGCAGGGCAAATGGGTGATGGGCATTGAGGAGGGCACTTGTTGGGATGAGCACTGGGTGTTTTATGCAAGTGATGAATCATGGGACTCCTGAAGGCAAGAGCACATTGTATACATACAATGTATGTTAACTAACTTGACAATAAATTATATATAAACATTTTTTTTAGGGGCGCCTGGGTGGCGCAGTCAGTTAAGCGTCCGACTTCAGCCAGGTCACGATCTCGCGGTCCTTGAGTTCGAGCCCCGCGTCGGGCTCTGGGCTGATGGCTCAGAGCCTGGAGCCTGTTTCCGATTCTGTGTCTCCCTCTCTCTCTGCCCCTCCCCTGTTCATGCTCTGTCTCTCTCTGTCCCAAAAATAAATAAACGTTGAAAAAAAAAATTTTTTTTTTAAATTTTTTTAATAAATAAATAAAATCCACATAAGTGATAAAGGACTAGTAGGCAAAATATACAAAGAAATCTCACATCTCAAAAATAAAAAAACAACCAATTCTCCTTATAGAAGAACTCTAGGGGCGCCTAGGTGGCTGAGTCGGTTGAGCATTCGACTTCGGCCCAGGTCACAATCTCATGGTTCACAAGTTTGAGCCTGGCCTCGGGTTCTGTGCTGACAGCTCAGAGCCTGGAGCCTGCTTCAGATTCTGGGTCTCCCTCTCTCTCTACCCCTTCCCCACTTGCACTCTCTCCCTCTCTCAAAAATAAAAAAACATTAAAAAAAAATTTTTTTTAAAGAACTCTAAATAATTTATGGAGATACTCTCTCCCCTCAAGGAGGTGGAACTTAACCTCCCCACAGCTAATACCAACTGTAGTGCTAACTGCATTTACTGACTTGCTTCCAAAGAAAAGAGTACAGAAAGGGAGGAAAAACCACAACTATGCACCAGAGAAACTTTGCAAACACTACCCTAACCAAGTGATAAAGGTTAATATCACCAGTGATAAGTCATGTTGATAATATACACCCAAATGTAATGAAAAGACCACTCTGACTTTGTGGCATTCTTCCTCAAAAGCTAGAACCCCAGTCCAACCCTGAGTAAATCATGAGACAAACCTAAACTGAGGAAGATTCTCCTCAAAACTGTCAAGGTCATGAAAAACAAGGAAACACCAAGAAACTATCAGACAAGAAGAGACTAAAGAGACATTAGGACTAAATGTAACATGGATGGAATCCTGGAATGCAAAAGGGACATTAGAGGAAAAATTAGAATCCAAATAAAGTCTAGGGTTTAGTATGTGTGTGTGTATGTGTGTGTGTGTGTGTTAAGAAAACACATATCATAAAACTTACCATCTTAACCATTTTTAAATGTATTGTTCAATAGTGTTAAGTATACTTACATTGTTACAAAACAGGTCTCCAGAACCTTTTTATCTTGAAGAACTGAAGCTCTATACCTATTAAACAACTCCTTTTGCACCCTCCCCCATCCCTTGGTAACCACCATTCTTTTTTTTTTTTTTTCAAGTTTACTTATTTATTTTGAAACACAGAGAAAGAACGTGGGAGGAAGAAGGGTAGAGAGAGGGAGAGAGAGAGAATTTCAAGCTGACAGCACAGAGCCCAATGTGGGGCTTGAACCCACGAATCGTGAGATCATGACCTGAGCCTAGATCCAGAGTCAGATGCTCAACCGACTGAGCCACCCAGGTGCCCCTCTACTTTCTGTAACTATGAATTTGACTACCTTAGATATCTCACATAAGTGGGAGCATACAGTATTGTCCTTTTGTGACTGGCCGGTTTCACTTAGCATGATGTTCTCAATACTCATCCACACTGTAGAATGTAACAGATTTCTTTCCTTTTTAAGGGTGCACAGTATTCCATTAAATGTATATGCCACATTTTATTTATCCATTCATCCATTAATGGATGTCTGGGTTGCTTTTATCTCTTGGCTATGGTGACTAGTGCTGCTATGAACATGGGTATGCAATTTTTTTTAAATGGACAAAAGATCTTCAAAACTAAAGAATATGGCAAAAAGAAACAGGAAAGATGATCAACCTCATTATTCATTAGGGAAATGCAAATTAAAACCATAAAGAGATCTTGCCACACACCTGTAAGAAGCCAAAAACAACCAACCAAACACACAAACCAGTACTGATTAGGATATGGAACGACTGTAACTCTTGCATATTGCTGAGGGGAATGTAAAATAGTTCATCTCTTTGGAAAACAGTTTGGTGTTTTCTTTATAAGAAACATATACTTGGGGCCTGGGTGGCTCAGTCGGTGGAGCGTCCAACTTCAGCTCAGGTCATGATCTCACTGCTCGTGAGCGAGCCCTGCGTTGGGCTCTGTGCTGACAGCTCAGAGTCTGGAGCCTGCTTTGGATTCTGTGTCTCCCTCTCTATGCCCCTCCCCTGCTTGCACTCTGTCTCTCTCTCAAAAACAAATAAACATTAAAAAATTAAAAAAAAAAAAAAAGTCAGGATGCCCAACCAACTGGGTTGAGCACCCCATTTAAAAAAAAAAAAAAAAGAAACATATACTTAACCATGATAGCCAAAAATCCATTCAGAGGTATGTCACCAAGTGAAATAAAAGCTTGTGTTCATATAAAACCCTGTACAATAATGTTTACAGGAGCTTTATTCATAATCGCTAAAATCTGGAACCTCTCAATGTCCTTCAACCTAGAAATGGATAAATCAAGCTGGCATAGTCTTACAATGGGATTTATTCTATGATAAAAAGGAATAAACTACTGATATATGCATCAACATAGATGAATTTCAAATGAATTACTGTGTAAAAGAAGCCAGACCCAAAAGACTATATGACCTCATCTTTGGGGTTTTTTGAAAGAGCAAAACTATGAAAACAAAAACAAAAAACAAAAAACCCCACAAAACTCTGGGGTCAGGGAACAGGTTAGTGGCTACTACAGGTTTAGGATGAGTGAAGGAGCTGACCTCACAAGAGCACAAGAGAACTTTCTGGGATGATGACACTCTTTCACTTCTTCATTTTTTTGTGATAATTATACTTCCACACAGTTGTCAAAACTCAGAACTATACATTAAAAAGGGTGCATTTTACTATATATGGAAGTATACCTTTAAAAACCTGACTTAAGGGGCGCCTGGGTGGCGCAGTCGGCTAAGCGTCGGACTTCAGCCAGGTCACGATCTCGAGGTCCGTGAGTTCCAGCCCCGAGTCGGGCTCTGGGCTGATGGCTCAGAGCCTGGAGCCTGTTTCCGATTCTGTGTCTCCCTCTCTCTCTGCCCCTCCCCCGTTCATGCTCTGTCTCTCTCTGTCCCAAAAATAAATAAACGTTGAAAAAAAAAAAATTTAAAAACC
Organism: Prionailurus viverrinus; assembly: GCF_022837055.1. NCBI lineage: Eukaryota > Metazoa > Chordata > Mammalia > Carnivora > Felidae > Prionailurus > Prionailurus viverrinus. The sequence goes on from NC_062571.1 coordinate 60,958,074, forward strand.
TGACTTAAAAAACTAAATGTTTTTTCATCATACTTTACATAAAATGGAAAGCACTGAAACATGCTCTGTTTGTTGTATTTCATTTAGTGAAATTTCTCATTTTCCTATTTGCGCTCACCTGGTTAACATTTTAATTCCCTTGTCAGATGTGAGCATGCCCAGATATCTCCTCTTATCTTGTTGCTGTAGCTACAAAGGCTTACCTCATTTGACTGTGCACATGGCCCAGCTGAGTAGGTATGTCAGGCTTCTATAAAATATCTCCCCCACTCCAACTCCCCTTCCTTTCCTCACTGAAAGACATCTTTATTCATCTATTAATGGTTGCTAAGACCTCTGGGGTAGCTTTTCACCCTCAGAAAATTCCAAATTCTTGAAAACAAGGATATAGATAAAGCTGGGCGGACGCAAACCCCACAAGGAACACTGAGCACATTTGACAATAGGAAGTCTGCTAGAGGGTTCTCATAGAACACTTAATAGCTCCTAAAAAAAAAAAAAAAAAAAGACCATGTGTCTTGATGTGACAACTGGAACTTGCTATCCTCAGGGGAACTGACCTGATGCTAAAGCTGTTATTCTGAGAATAAGAGAGGAGAAACAGAAAACACCTGGTCCTTGCAAACACTGAGCAATGGATCACACCTTTCTGGAGTTGTCATTCCTTAGAATTCTTGCCAGGTGAAATAATCTTCCTATTGTTTAAGGTAGTTTAAGTCAGTTTTTGATACTTGCAGTTGAAAACATCCTACTGATACAAGGTCTTACTTCCACTGCCAAAGACATCACAGCAAAGCTATACACGCCTCTCAAAAGTTTTCCTCTACTGCTCTAAAAAATAAAATATATTACAAAAAATTTTGCTCCTCCTGGGCAATCCTTCTTTTCTACTGTTTGCTTCTACTCTTTCTCCTAGTACTTGTTCCAAATCCCCTCTAGTTTTCTCAAGATATGAGAGTTTTCACAAATAGTCTCAACAAAAGGGATAAAGCAAACCAATCTGTAGTGACAGGAAGCAGATCGGTGGTTGCAGAGACAGAAAGCAAGGGATAAGGATGGTAAGAGGTGGCAGGAGGGACATACAGGGATATAGGGAAACTTTTGGTAAATGACAGATATGTTCATTATCTTGTTTTTTCCTTTTTTTTTTTTAATGTTTATTTATTTTTTGAGAGAGAGACAGACATAGAGTGCAAGAGGGGAAGGGGCAGAGAAAAAGGGAGACACAGAATATAAAGCAGGATCCAGGCTCTGAGCTGTCAGCACAGGGCCCGATGCAGGGCTCAAACTCATGAACCGCAGGATCATGACTGAGCCAAAGTTGGACGTTTAACCGCCTGAGCCATCCAGGTGCCCCAGATATGTTCATTATCTTGATTGTAGTGATAGCTTCAGGTACATATATGTATGTCAAAACTCATCAAATATTGTATACTTTCAACACAGTACAGTTTATTATATATCAATTCTACCTTAATAAAGCTAGTAAATTAGGTTTTCGGGGTTTTTTTTAAATAGCTTTAGTGAAGGGCTTTCTGCTTCTGTGTAATCTATAGAAACCTTTCCTAACCTTTCCAACTCCAGGTAGGTCTGACTAGACTCTTCACTCAAATTGACAGGGATACAAGTCCTCTTTCAGAAATAAGTTATATTTACTATGGCCGCAGAGTAAATTTTCATTGAGCCAATCACCAAAAGGTTTGCAAGAGCGATTTTTATCTAATGCCCACTTCCTCTTGTATGTTATGCTAAAAATACATAGGTACATTAAAACTCTTTAAAATCCTGTACCTTCTCAAATCACACAATGTTCCTTTGGGATTCAAGCTCTTCTATTTATGCTGTCAATTTCCACCCACTCTTTCACTCCCATCTCACTAACAGTCACTAAATCCACAGGCCTCCCTATTCTCTCTCCCTCTCTCTCTCTCATAAACATAAGGGCTACAGGGCTGCTAACCAGCTTTCTACTGCAATCAGCTTTGAGTGCCTAAAAGCAAAGAACTGCACATACAACTTCCTATTTACTGAGAAGAGACTTCTGTATTTCTATGCCAAGCAGGGCACCAAGCAACCAGAAGAAAATCTTTGATAGTTTTTTTTCCTCTTACATGCCAAAAACCACAGCTGACAGAGAGAGGAGAACAAAAAGAAAAGACAGCTTACCCATAGAGTAGAGGTTGTCAAAGCTCTGGTGCATGCGGATAATCTCGTAGTAGAGTTCATCATAGCTGCTGGGAGTGGGCAGGAATGTGTCACCGTATGTGATAAACATATTAAACAGGTTCACAATCTAAAAAAGAAGCAAAAGCCCATACACAGGCATCAAGCTATGAAGACCAGAATGGTATTATCAGTAATATGCTGTAGTCAGTTCTTACTGGCTCATAAGAACAAGAACTGACTGTTATATTTTCAGAAATTTTGTGAGCTGGTTGTTTAACAAAGCCATTATTAAAAATTAACATATAAACTTACATTTCAATAAATTATATTAAAATGAAGGTAATACTCAAACTCACAACTTCCTAATTACTTTCTATCTTTTAGTATTATGTTCTTGAGATTCATTTACAACTCTTATACCTGTGTGGTAGGACTATCATAGAATGGTGTATCATTGATCATCTCCCCAACTCTGTATTCAACAATGTCACATCGTTAGCTTGAAATTGGCCATGGTGAGAGTAGTTTTACCATAGAAATCCACAAATGCTACAAAAATCAGGGCTTCCTCCCCACCCACATGTTAAACATTTATGAACACACTGGATAATATCCTAAAAAGATAGTCAAAAGGCACAATGCCCTCCTTCTACCCCAAATAACTAGTCTGATAAACAGGAATATGTAATGTTCCTCTGAAACCAAGTACAGCCATGATGGAACCACTCATCTGGCTGGGACACCTCTCCAGGCTTTGCTCTGTACCAACACAGAGACTACAGCAGTCTAGTAGTCTCTCACCTGGGACCAAGGTTCACAGAGACTGACCCATACCTGCCCCTGCCAGACAATATACTCTCATGAAAAAGAGTCTCAAGTTTTCCAAAGACATAGGTGAGAGTGGGAAGAGTGGGGAGCACCAGACTAGAAAGTCTAACCCAAAAGGAAAATAAAGGCCTGGCTCCGCCAGTGGCTCCGTCCCCATAATCCCAGCTCCTATTTCAAACTGGCCCATCTCGATTTTAGGATGTGGCTTCAGAAAAAAGGAAAAAAAATTGTTTTTAAGTACAGTTGACACACATTACATTAGTTTCAGGTGTATAATACAGGGATTCAACAAGTCTATATGTTGTGCTGTGCTCACTGCAAGTGTAGTGACCACCTGTCACCATGTAACACTATTACAACACCAACGACTATATTCCCTATACTGTACCTTTTATCTCCATGACTTAATCTTTCCATAACTAGAAGCCCGTATCTCCCATTCCCCTTAAGAAATATTTTTTGTTACTCACCATAAGGGCTAATGTAAAAATGTTGTGTTTGGCCAAAAGTACGGTCTCATTTGACATAAGGAACTTCAGCAAATTTATCAAGGCTTAAAAAAAAAAAAAATCAACAAGCTATTCAAAGAATAATCAATAAAGTTAAATGAAAGCAATGAAAATACACTTAATTCTAAGAAATCCAAATAGGTCTAGAATGAGTAAGTCACAGCTACCAAGAACTTTTTAAAAACAGGTAAGGTAGGGCTGCTTGGGTGGCTCAGTTGGTTAAGCATCTGAATCTCGGTTTCTGTTCAGGTCATGATCTCATGATTCATGAAATCAAACCCCATGTCAGGCTCTGTGCTGTCAGCATAGATTTTCTCTCTCCTCTCTCTGGCTCTCACCTGCTCATACACACATACTCTCTCAAAATAAATAAATAAACTTTAATGAAGTAAATAAAAGCAGGTAAGGGAGATATATTTGAAGCAAGCACTGATCTTCCCAAGCACATATCTGCTTATCTGCCCATAGAAGGTTTCTAAAAATCTACTTCTTTGTGCCACTTTTTTTTTTTGGATACCATTAATTTATTATAAAACAGAAACATGAAAATTATTTACATGATGAAATATTTAACAACCTTAATGGCAGCTTCACTTGATGCCATTTCAAAAATGATTTTTTTTCAGTCTACATACTTTCCAAGAACGTTACCATCTCTAAATAAGAAATAATCCTTGTCATCTAGAACTACTTTAGTGCCTCCACATTCTGAAAGAACTTAGTCTCCAACTTCCTAGTTGGATCTCTAACTAGTTGAATCTCTCCAGCCTTCCCTTTAGAGCCGGATCTAACAGCTATCACTGTTGCTTGTAATACTTCTCCTGGAGATTGTTCTGGAAGTACAATGCTTCCATTGGTTACAGCTTTGGTTGCCCTCCTTTCAACTAAAACTCAAAGGGAAGGAAACTTTCTAAAGGCCTGTCCTGCTGTGACTCCGGGCACCGCAGTGCGTACTCTGCTCTGGAGCTGCCACGTCTCAAGGAGACCCACAGTCCCACCTCTTCGTGCAACTTCTTAAATAGCAAGTAAGCTTGCAAATCTGACTATAAAAAGGACATCTTAGTATTCCAGATTTACTTACCACATTTGCTCAATTTATAGATTAAAATGAAGATCCCCCTCTCACCCTACGTGGCTAGCATGTCACGTCACTAAGTTTTAGTTATACATTTGTTTCAAACACCATGGTTAAGAGGGACATCTTTCAATTCTAACCGGTCACCAGAAATGCCAACGATATTGGACTTCAGCTCTAGACAGGAAAACAGCTCGTGAAGAGAAAAAAAAAAAAAAGCCCTTAACTATTCAAACAAAAGTACAACTTGCTCTGTCCTCTCTCAACCATGACAACATTTACCTAAAAGGTCCCCTTTCTGTCTGGTAATTCTTTTTTTTTTTTTTTTTTTTTTTTTTTTAATTTTTTTTTTTTTTTTTCAACGTTTATTTTTATTTTTGGGACAGAGAGAGACAGAGCATGAATGGGGGAGGGGCAGAAACAGAGGGAGACACAGAATCGGAAACAGGCTCCAGGCTCCGAGCCATCAGCCCAGAGCCTGACGCGGGGCTCGAACTCACAGAGCGTGAGATCGTGACCTGGCTGAAGTCGGACGCTTAACCGACTGCGCCACCCAGGCGCCCCTCTGTCTGGTAATTCTTAATGAGGATTAAAACCCAAGCAACCTCAGCTAAAAGACTGACTGTTAAGTCTCTGGCTTAACATGTAGGTATAAAGACATTTTTGCAAATAAATATTAAGCATAAATCACCAGTCGCCTTGTACTTTTTCACCCGTAATCACGAAATAAATCCTACTTCTGTGCCCATCATGACTACTGTCCCTGTACCTACCTCCCCTACTTGATGGGAAACCTTACAGAAGGAGCTCAGCAGCTGCAAGCAATTGGCGGTCCTTCTGTCTTCTCCCCCTCAAGCCTCTCTACTCCCACAGATATAAAAAAAGGCTTGACCTCTCCTTTTCTAAGACCATACCTGCTTCTTTGCCAGCAAAGAAGTCCATTCTCCCATGCTGTCTGAGCTTTGTGTGAAGTTTACTACCCCTCGAGAAAAGATGTTAGCTTTGATTTGAAACAGCAGGCAATGATGAGTAGGAGTAAGACTCTCCAGACACTTGCCACCTGCCACACAACACCCCTTACTCTCAACCTCTGAAATCACAGGTACAGTAAAGAAACAGCAGGCAAGGAAAAGTACAAGAGCCTGTCTACGTTCTGTTTCTAAAGCCTGAATCTTCCCCTCAAATAGCAAAAAAGCCTTGCTAGAGATGAAGGTGATAGGCATCCTCATTTATGAACTCTTCACCCTTACGCTGACTCCAGTTCTCGGAGATTTCATAATGGAAAGGCAAATGACAGGCAGGTGGCCCTTTTGATGTTGTCTGTTAACAAGCAATCTGTTGGACTAGACCCAAAAAAAGCTCCATAGGAGCCCATTCTAGATCACACAACCTGCTTAACTCCTACCAGGAGCTCAGAGAATGAAGGGGTCTAGCTGAAATCCACATAAAAATGACTAAGCTAGCCCAAACATCTATCTTCAATGAAGATCATCTTGCTGAGTTATTTAAGGATTGCCCACACCACTCCCTACCCCCAGAGCTTGGACAAGCCCTGTTAATGGATAAATAACCTGACAATCAGACTCTATAAATTCACAAGAGACAAGAGAAAAGGATGGGTAGAGCACCTGGCACTCTACAAAACATAATGGTTGGAGAGAGACAAAGCAGCTTTTGCACACATCCAATCAACGAGGACTTTTGTCCCCAACACACACAGCAAAAAGATGCAGCCTCAGCAGTGGTTATGTGGTAATTAAGGGGCAGAAAACCTGGAGAAAAGGAAGTGGGAACAATGATTTATTGCTTCTCTGCTGGACTACAGCTAGTCTTGATCTCTGGGATTCAGAGCCAGGGATGACAAAGTGATAAATACAAGGGGAGGAAGAGAGCAATTCTGCCACAGACCAAGAGGCACCCTGTGTCCCAACTACCACAGACATCAGTGGAGCCAAACAGCACTGAGAAGGACAATCCAGCACTGCGATACTGTCAGCACCAGAGAGAACCCGCATTCTACCCCTGATAATTCAAGCAGACCCCGACCTGCCCCCACATCCCAAAAAGGCCAGGGTCTTCTCACCTGGAAGTAGTCATTCTCTAGAGGAAATTTAACAGGCAGAGAAAATGAACAAAGCAACCTTAAAATTGGCTCCCACAAACCTCTGACATCAGGGACCACAATTCCTCAAGAGGGAATGCCCCAACCTCCCGTGGAATAGTGCTTTCTTTCTCCTTCATCATCGCCCTGACTTTGCGCTCACTCTGTCAACTGTGTGGTGTCCCCTACAACACACACATAGTGTGCTATCCTCTGACCTGATGTGGTGGGAGTTCTAAGTCTGTGAGGTTTCTTTTTTTTTTTTTTTTTTTAATGTTTTTATTTATTTTTGAGACAGAGAGAGACAGAGCATGAGCAGGGGAGGGGCAGAGAGAAAGGGAGACACAGAATCTGAAGCAGGCTCCAGACTCCCAAGCTGTCAGCCCAGAGCCTGACGCAGGGCTCGAACTCACAGACTGTGAGATCATGACCTGAGCTGAAGTCAGACGCTTAACCGACTGAGCTGCCCAGGCACCCCTGTGAGCTTTCAATATAGTTGATTTTTGGAACTAGAAAGGACCCTGGAGATCATGAATCCAGTTCCCTTGTTTTTGGATAAGAAAACACTTCCTCCCCTCCCCACCCACCCACCGCAAGGAGCTGGTGACTAAGCTGGGACTAAAACCTGGTCTGCGGTTTAGTGTTCTTTCTGCCATTCCATTAAAATTAAATAAAGGTGGATTAAATAAACTCCAAATGGAGTTTTATGTTAAAGGAAAAGACACTTACCTATAAATGGTGTGCTTACATTTGCTGACTACACTGTTCCCAACACTTCTCTAGACTCTAGTTTATAACTTTCTCTACCTACTCACTATTCCAGGTTATTTTCACATTTCTGGTCCACTTTTTCTCTTGGTCCTGAGCTACTTATTAGAATACAGGTGTTTAATACCTCATTATTACCTCTCTACTGTCCATTTGCAACACTAAGACTCCCAAGCAGCTTCTCTCAGCATCAAACGCCTTAGCAGGACCTCTGTATCTGCTCTCATTGTTCTCTACAGCTCACCTCTCACACACCTCTATCCCCTCTTCTCTGTTTCTGCTTCCTTTGTAGTATCAAGAAAGAAAGAAAGAAAGAAAGAAAGAAAGAAAGAAAGAAAGAAAGAAAGAAAGAAAGAAAGAAAGAAAGAAAGGGACGGAAAGACGGAAAGAAGGAAGGAAGCCAGCATGCAGGGGAACGGAAGGGGAAGGAGAAAGAGAGAAAGGAAAGGGAGAAACATCACTAACTGTCAACTAAAACTGTGCCTATACCCCTCACTCCTCACTCAGCTCTGCCCCCTTTAAAATTAAATACTGAACATGGAATGTGATTGGATCTGGATTTTAAAGGGAGTCAAGATCCCCTTTCTTTATGCAAAATCAGAACAGAAACAAAACAAAAACACTGGTATAAATAATTCGCAGCCAGGCTTATTCATAAGCTGTTATGGTACAGAGTTATGCACAGGATTTAACTGCAGACCAAAGAAGAGAATAGCTTGATGTCAGCCAGGGACAGGTTCAAGGACAGTAGAGAACTGGCACTCGGGATCTCAGTGCCAACACATAAGTAGCACAGAGCTCATGCTGGCTGGCTCCTGGTTCACCACTCTTCACACACATACACATATTTTTAGAAAACTGCCCTTTATATCTATCCACTTGTCTACTTGGTGTTGTCTGGGCACATGACCAGCCAAACTGTTCCACAGACAGTCACAGAAGTAGCAGTACATAGAGAGAAGAGTTAAGATAACTATAAAAGATAAGGGGTTGGTTGTATAAACATAGCGTTGTTAATTAGTCTTTGTAAGAGTTTGGTATCAAGTACATGTTGTAGTCATTGTGGAGATAAGAGGGGAAGGATGTACTTAAAAAAAATCTAACCTTTTAGTTTATCATGTTTCCATCTTTTTAAGGTTTTTATTTATTTATTTTGAGAGAGAGAGGGACAGCAGGGGAGGGGCAGAAAGAGAGGAAGACAGAATCCCAAGCAGGCTCCGTGCTGTCAGCGCAGAGCCCAACGTGGGGCTTGAACCCGTGAACCATGAGATCATGACCTGAGCTGAAACCAAGAGTCAGATACTCAACCAACTGAGTCACCCAGGTGCCCCCATGTTTCCATTTTTTAAATAAATAGTTTTTGAAGGGGGAGAAGAGACTACACCACTCTTCCTTACCAAAGACTTGACCCTTAGTCTAAGATATTTCCAAAGAAGAAGGGCCCACGTTATAATAACTCAACACTGTGTAAATAGTTTTGCTCATTTGAAGAGCAATGGTTGTTCATCCCCACAAAACAGAAGGGCACAGCTTTTGGATGCAAAGTGAAAGAAGTCAGTCACAAAAAGATAAATACTAAATGATTCAATTTATATGAGGTACCCAGGTTGGGCAATTTACGGAGACAGAAGGTAGAATGGTGGTTGCCAGGAGTGGGGGAGGGAGAAATATAGAGTTATTATTTAATGGGTACAGAGAGTTTCAGTTTGGGAAGATGAAAAAAATTCTGGAGATGGAAGGTGGAGATGTTTGCAACAATGATGAGAATGTACTTAATGCCACTGAATCATACACTTAAAAATGGTAAATTTTATGTTATGTATGTTTTACTAATTAAAAGCAAATAAAAGGTCAATGTTTTTCTTTCCACCAACACAAGCATGAGCCCTACAAACACCCATCAAAACTTTCTATGTACTCAGCATAAGGGACCAGCTACACTTTACATCACAATACATATATATAGTATGGAGTACCCAGCCAAGCATGCAAAGATGTTTCCTCTTTGATGGGTTAAAGAAAAAGAGCCAAATATACACAATCAACAGAGAACCATGGACTCTTGGGCAGGAATGAAAAGTCAAAATGAATCCTGAGTAGCCTTCAAGATAACACTATGGCAGTCTCCAGAATAATGATCAAAGTTCACAATCAAAGCTACCAATGCACTTAAGTACCAACAATATTCTAGGAAATCCTCAGGAATCCTGGATTAGACTCCTAATCTTTGCTAACACTACAAAAGGAGGATCCAGATACCTGGCTCCAAAAACTCTTAACCTACACAGAGTGGAAAAATAGAGAAGTTACGTCAGTGAAATACTTGAGGTATTATATTACACATCCTATATGTTTTAGCTGTAGGGAAATGGGTGCTCCATACACACTTGTTTCTTCATTGGAAAGTCTTTTCCACCAGGCACTTTGAAAACTTTGATTCTGGGCTCTTTTTCAGGAACTACAAACTGGCTGCAACTGCTGCCTCTTTTAACTCTACTAGAGGGGCCTGTCAGTCTCACACTTAGTTTTGGCCCAAGCTCCCTCCCTTGGGGAGCCTTGTGCATCAAGTATGGCAACAGTGCACTGAAGTTCTGACTTCTGTATGAGACACATGTGGAATATAGGCGAGTGTACAGGTTCGGGGACTATCCACCTGAGAATCCTGCCACTGCACACAGGCCTCTCCCACCCCACAAGGAACCTGGTTTGCAGAGCTGCTCCTAACATTAATGTACCCCACATAATGAGGACTTGCCCAGATTTTTCCCTAAACTGCTTTGAATTCAAGGAGAGAGTAGCAGCAAACTGTGTTGTCATGTAGAAGAGTAGAATGAATAATGGATACGGGAACTTCTCCAGGACTACAACCTGTCCCCCACATTAAGGTAAACCAGGTGCAGAGAACAAGCCAACTACAGGAAGACACAATTAAGTGGTAGCTCAGATGCCTGCCTCAGAGAAGCAGAGGGGAGGTTTAATCACAAAACCAAGTGAATGAGATTTAAATAATATTAAAAACAGGAAGGAGACAGAGAGCCTCTAGCAGAGTACAAATAAATGTCTCAAAAGAATCAGGTCAGAGAGCTCTCTGCCTGTTTGAATAGCTTAAACATACTATGAGAAAAAAAGAGATAGAAAGCAAAGACAAGACTCAACGAGGCCCCATTTTCTGGCCTGGCCTAGAGTTAGGATGAGACTCCACAGATCCAAATCAAACCAGGTTCATTTGGGGAAATGGGTAATTTCACAGTGACTGATAAAAGAGCAATATTAGCATCTCACTTGCTTAGAAGAAAGGCAGAGGAACTCCAAGGACAGGCTAGAAATAGCACTAGTGTAACAAGCCAATGCCTCCAAAACCCCAGAGGCACTATAAACTCTAGCCAATTCCACCATCTCTGGACAAAATCACCGATTACCCAAGGACACTGCCCAAGAATCAGCAGGCTCACTGTCAGTGAGCAAAGTGGCACCGGAAGGACTTAAAAGCCAATACCTACCAACAGAATAATTTTAAGATACACCAGGTGGCCTCTCAGAATATTGGCATCTGTCTGGCTGCAAACCCAAGCACCTCACTAAAAGAGGCCAATGAATCAAACAAGAGAATGAAATGGCTTTGGTTGTGCATTATGAGCCTCTCCAGGTGAACAGAACACAAAAGTTAGTATATCCAGTGGGAGGACTCTGGGAAGACAGCACAGTAGGAAGTACCAGGAAACTCTCTCCCTACCTAGACAGTAACTGCAGTAGCAGAATTTGTCTGATGTTAACTACTGTGGAACTCTGAAGTCTGGTAGAAGTTGGCAACTTCTGGGGAAGACCTGGATGGTAAGTTTTGGTTAATTTTGGGCAATCTGAGCTCTTACCACAGAAGCAGCTGTCCATCCCCCACTTGCTCCCCACCAGCCATGTGGCAAGCAGCTATGCACTTGGTCCTGCAGCAGTCTATAGGAGCTAAGGTGGGCAAAAAGGACCCTGTCCTCCAAATACTGGGGATCTGTGCTCTGATAGCTGATTGTTGCTTCTGATTACAGAGATGCAGAGAAAGCAGGCAGCCATAATTGTTGTACCTCCCCTCACTGATGGGCAAGCCCTGTCCCATGCAGATAAATTACATCCACAATATTTAAAGGGCCAAGTGCCCCTTTTTTCTCCACCTTCATTTCTTTTGTCTTTCTCCTTTTGGGAGCCAGACATTAAAGACTAGAACATTCAAAAACAATCACATAGGGGCACATGGGGGACTCAGTCAGTTGAGTGTCCAACTCTTGATTTCAGCTCAGGTCATGATCTCACGGTTTGGTTCAGGGGACTGAGCCCCATATCAGGCTCAGCATGTAGCCTGACTGGGATTCTCTCACTCCCTCTCTCCCTGCTCCTCCCCCGCTTATGCTCTCTCTCGCTCACTCTCTCAAAATAAATAAATAAACTTAAAAAAGTAAAACAACTGCATATACAGGGAAAATTAAAAAGTGACTGCACACGCCCAAGAAAAGTCTCAGAAGAGAGTGAAGAAGACATAACGTTTATACTCGGGCTGATCCTGGGCAGAAGCAACCTACAAAAATAAAAATAAAAATAATAAACAAAAATAGTAACAACCAAAAATGCCAAGTCTGAGGGAGAATCTGATTTCTTAAACCTGAGGACATTACAGTAAGTGAAATAAGCCAGTCACAAAAAGACAAACACTGTAGGATTTCACTTAGTTGGGGTGCTTAGTGTAATCAAAATCATAAAGACAGAAAGTAGAACGCTGGTTGCCAGGGGCTGGCAAAGGAAAGAATGGAGAGTTCTGGTTTAATAGGCATAGAGTTTTCGTTTTACAAGATGAAAAGAGTTATGGGAATAGATGGTGGTGATGGCTGCACAACAATGTGAACATTTAGCATCACTGAACTGTACATTTAAAAAGTTAAGATGGTGGGGCGCCTGGGTGGCTCAGTCGGTTGGGCGGCCGACTTCGGCTCAGGGCATGATCTCGCGGTCCGTGAGTTCGAGCCCCGCGTCGGGCTCTGTGCTGACAGCTCGGAGCCTGGAGCCTGTTTCAGATTCTGTGTCTCCCTCTCTCTGACCCTCCCCCGTTCATGCTCTGTCTCTGTCTCAAAAATAAATAAACGTTAAAAAAAAAAAAAAGTTAAGATGGTAAGCATTATGTGACTTTACCACAATAAGAAAAAAAAAGTACATCAATAGGCTGCACAGCTGAAGACTCCACAGTCCTCCAGATGAACTGGAAAAAAGAACAAATCCTCTCTTTATCATTTTTTTAAACTTTTATTTAAGTAAGCTCTACACTCAGGACCCCGAGATCTCCACACTCGTGACCCCGAGATCAAGAGTGGCATGCTCTTCTGACTAAGCCAGCCAGGCACCCCTACAAATCTTTTCTGGAAGTGGAAATTAGGTTCTATCTTACATTTTCCTTGCTGTTGAAGTGTAGTCTGCTTAGAAGGGAAAATAAGGTTCTCAGCTATCTCTAAGTCTCTGTTTACTTGGGGACACTGCAATTCTTCCAGTTACCACACACCCTCTTCTTTACCATGAAAATGAGCCCTTAGGTGAAAGTTCCCAGATGGAACTCAGACTCTGGGAAATGCAGGATCCCATCCACCTCATTCCTGTGCAGCCGCCTGTAACCTTGCTCAGAAGCCACTGCCTTCTAGGGCCCTATACCACCTGCTTATTTTTTCCAGCACTGCCTAGCTGAAAGGTAGCCAAAATCATCACCCTTTAAGAAATCTAATAGTCAGTGAGACCGTGTCTCAGTGGGGGCATGTGATGTGGAATCAAGAACTTTACCTGCCAAAATGACAGAAACCAGTCACAGACCTATCCTGCTCACTGGAGATCTAGAAACAATGGCACCTCATGAAACCAAATGATATGTTCCTTTAGAACTAGTACAGGCAAAGCAACAAAAGCACAGCTACTCCTTCCTCTGTCTCTTTTAGTTGACAAGATGCTAATGGGCCTGTAAGAGTTGACATTTCTCTGGATAGGAAGTGACTTCATGTGCAGAGAAAAGAACAGAGATTTCTCACTCTTTTTAGGGGCTTTCTGGTGGGAATCTTTTTCTCCCTCTAACAGGCTAAACCTGTTAGAAATTCTTATCTTTTGCTTCTGCCAAGTTTCTGAGGGGATGAAAGAAAGAGTCAAAATAGTATAAATTTCAGATTTAGCCAAATGTGGTGATTTGAAGGAAAAAAAGAGTTTCCTGGCATTCTTTTTCAGTCCTGGGGCTTTCTACGCTGCTGTACAGAATCTTTCGTAACCAAATTATGGAAACAGAAAAATGCGTTCTAATGACCCTGTATTAAAACATTCTAAGAGGAATTGATTATCCACAGAAGAAAGAAGCCTCCATCTTTTTGCACATGGAAGCTAGAGCACTCTTAATTAGGCACATCAAGCCTAGAATACATCTTGTAACATCTTCTCCTACATCAGAGAAAATTTGGGGGAAAGAGGAAGAACAATTTAAAAAGCAATTTTAAAAACAAAATAGCAACAGCAGCTGCCAAAATTCCTCTTCCCATCTACTCTAGCTGTTTACTGCTTGTCCTTCCCTCCTCCCTACACCTTCTTCAAATCTAAAAGAGGCAATATTGTAGAGTTATATAAGATGTCACCATTGGAGGAAGCTGGGTGAAGGGTGCGAGAACTCGCTATACTATTTTTGCAACTTCCTGACTCTATAATTATATCAAAATTAAAAATGTTTTTAAATTGAAAGTTTAAAAAAGAAACTAAACAAGAAAAAAAAAAAAAAAGCTGATAATTAAAAGTTCAAAGGATAGTTTCCCCAAATCAGGAAGGGCTGAAAAGCTGTCAAAGTTATACAAGAATGCACAGATCTACCTAAGGCTCAGGTCAGTCTTTCTCTTGAAAATTTTCAGTCCTGTATGACAACACCTACAACGTAACAAGCTTCCAACAAAAGCCTCTCAATTCCCAGTCTCAAGGTATACCTAACCATGAAGTCACAGGCTTCTGCCAGCGATGAGAAAGCCAGCTGGATCCACAAAGCTGTGACACTCTCTGGGTTTTCCATATCTCCCAGTAGGTATCTAAAAGGTCAGGCCATGTACAATTTCTCTCTTTTTCACAAAGCTGTGAATGCTCTGGACGCTATTTAGCACAGTGAAGCTGAACAGATTGTTTTGGGGGCTTTAGGGGCCTTTCTTCCTGCAGGGAGGCAAATGTTGCCTAGTGATCTGCGTCTGAGCATAGAAGTCAGGAACTCTAAGTTCTAATCATGACTCTGCTTAGTATCTGGTTCCATGATCCTTAGCAAGGCACTTACCCTTCTATACCTCCACTCCCTTCCCCAACAAATGGTGATAAAAATAATGACATCACCAGGGATGTGGCAAAGCAAAAGGGTAAGAAGGACTGTGATCCATAGATAAATGTCGAGTATAAAATGTCAGTATAAATCTGCCTTTAAATCGACCCATGTTTTAGGACTATGGAAAGCTACACTGTTTAAATGCAGACTGCCTCCCCACTGCCCCTTCTGCCTGCAGAGGAAGTGAAAAAAGCTGACTCCACCCATGAAGCTTTGTTCAGGTCTTTTCCTCTCTAACAACTACATGCTTCTCTCTAAACATTCTGCTCATTCTTTGGTTAATGGCTTAGAAACCAACAAAGTTTCCATTTTTACTTAGTTAAAAGCAATCCATGTATCTGTAGGTAAGGAAGAAACAGACAAAGGAAAGTGAAATCACCCACCACTCCCTGTCACATCAACAATTCAAATAAAAAGGTGATGAAATCAGCTCAACAGAAACATGACAACAAACATCCTACTGGGTTCTATTATTGTTATCATTGTTGTTGTTGTTTTCAGGCAGAGACATAACACCACGCTACTTTAAGAGAATGTTGATTCATCAATTATGGAAATTCCACATGTCCACTTACCCATTTATTTATTCATTCAAATGTTTTCTGAACGCCTATTATAAGCCAAGTAGTGTGCTCAGGATAAAGCAATGATAAAAACACAGGCCTTGCACTATAGGAACTTTAAGAGGAAAGAAAGATATTTAAATAAATCATTATACAGACTTATGCAAACACAGCAAAACAATACAGTATGCTAAAATAGAAACCCAAAGTGCTGTAGGAAGACACAGAAACTAAGATATAGTGACCAATGTGCTCTTTAGCTTAAGAAGTTCAGAGAGGAGACTGTAAAGGTAAAGTTCCCAGGAGGAATACAGTATGATCAGTAAATGAAAAATATTAAACCAGATAGTAAGATGTTCTGTGAAAACGGAATTAATTAGGAGGCCATGCAACCTAAAATTAAGACCGAGATTCAATTTTTTTTTTTAATGTTTGTTTATTTTGAGAGAGAGAGAAAAGGGAGTGTGCTAGCGGCTGGGGCGGGGGGGGGGGGGGGGGGGGGGAGTAGGGAGACAGAGAGAGAGGGAGAATCCCAAGCAGAGCCCAAGGCGGGGCTCGCACTCACAAACTGTGAGATCATGACCAAGAGTCTGCTGCTTAACTGACTGAGCTACTCAGGCACCCCAAGACAGGGATTCTTAGCAAAGGATCATGGATGGCTTCAGGGGGGCCATGAATTCTCTAAAATTATATGCAAAATACATATGTACAAATGGGCATTTTTCTGGACACAAAGATCATTTTTCATTATATTCTCAAAGGTAAAGACCTATCTCCTAGAATCTGATCATAAAACCTAGTTTTCTATCCCTATAGAGAATAGATTTAAGACCTAATCTTTTACCTAAAATAGGAGATCTAGGCAGTCTAGAGGTCAGAGAAGGAAGAGCTTTTGAACTTTCCATAACTTAGGGAAAAACAGTGATTGCTAAAAAGAGGGCAATGAGAGAGGCAGGACTTATCCCTTTCCCTATTCTATTTGAAGTTAGCCTAAATATATTTCCCCACATACTCAAATACCATGGTGACAGGCACCATATAAATAGACAATGGCAGCACGGAGTAGGTCAGGGCTTATATATGCAAAACCAACATATCAGGCAGGATCAAACCCCCAACTAATACAGCTGCCTTCTTGTCAACAAGACCAAGCCTAGGAATTCCATATGGGTATCTGGAAGGGGACCTCTGGCCACCTCCCCAATAACAAAGAGCAACTGACTATAGTCAAACAGCATAGGGATAAAATCACCATTCTAAGCACAGTGATACTACACACCCACATTCCAAACGACAAAAGGCATTTGGGCCCTAGCCAACTGCTTCCGAGACACCCAACGGCTTCTGTGTGTCCAATCTAACAACACATGTCTTATCAGTTTTACTTACAAATAAAATTCATTTAAGTTTGCAGCACATTTATGTCAAGCATCTATACACATCAGCATATTTTCCAGCGTGAGGTTCAAACATCTCTAGCAAATCCCTAAACCTAGAAGGCAAAGAAAGAGAAAAGCATGGGCATACCAACATATGAGGGGTACTGCCAGCCAAGGAGTGGGTGGATCCACCACAGCCACATTTATATTCACTGATTGCAATATTATACATTATTATGGGCTCTGATGCCTCAGATTTAGTGTAGTATTTTGCAACTTTCCTTAACACCTGCTGCTCTCCATCTCACTGTACACTCCGTGTACACGGAGCCAGGGTTCCAGGAGGCTCACCCAGTCTCTATAGGAAAAGGACCTAACCTCATTTGGCAGAGAACTCTAGTACAAGTCCTATGCCTCAGGAACAAGAAGTCGTCCAAGCATTACTACAATGACCCTCATAAACATCTCCTCTGAACCTATCAAGGACCACAGAATGCCAATCAATCAATCCTGGGATAGCACATAATTTGGACCAGAGCTGCACGTGACAAAGTACTCAAAGACTTAAAGTCACTGACCAACACAGAATAAAAGTGGTCTCCTGCCTCACAATTTCCTAGCCAGATTGGGGAAATGCTAAGGTCAAGAAAAGATAAGCATAAAAGACATTTTTAATCTCTTTAAAAGATAGTTGCCTCTTTTTTTAATGTTTGTTTATTTACTTTTGAGAGAAAGAGTGCACAGTCAAGTGGGGGAAGGGCACAGAGAGAGGGAGACAGAGTATCTCAATCAGGCTCCACAGTGTCAGCACAGAGCCTGATGCGGGCTCGAACCCACGAACTATGAGATCATGACTTGAGCCAGAGCCAAAACTAAGAGTCAGACGTTTAACCGACTGAGCCACACAGGTGCCCTGATAATTGCCTCTTTAAACAAAGAGGATGGCGATGTATTTTGGGGTTTACAACATCTGTACAAGTAGAATGTATGACAGCAGTGGCACAAAGGACAGGATACAAGGTGGAGGAAAGAGAGTAATGGAAGGCCCCGGGCCCCAGGGAGACAGACTAGGGTGAACAGTAAAAGGAAACATGGAAAAGGCAATGCAACGAACAATGAGGAAGAGGACCACAGGTGATGAGGATGGGAGAAAAGCCAGAGAGATCCCAAGGACCAGAGACAGGACGGCTAGGATAAAAAATAAAGCAGAAAAAGAGAAAATCAAACCAGGAAAGAATCAAAAGCAGGCAAAAACTATTGCCACCAACTCGTTAATATTACAATGGGTAATTTAACCCCAGTTACAGACATAAGCCATTTGTACTCGTTGTAAGTCCTACAACTGTACCAACATCCATAGATTTGTATCATTTTTGTGTTTTCTCTTTAAACCTAACTTTTTAGAACCTAACAGTCATATAACTATCCTACAGGCAACCACAATACTCCTGTATATTAAAAAGAATTGTTTCTACCCAGGAGATTCTACCGCCTTTTAGTCATCTCAATCTCTTTTGATCTCTTTAGACCGTCTGATATTCCCTCAATCTCAAACTTTCACACAATCATACTCTTTTCTCCTAAAATACAAAAATGCCACTATCGCCACTTAGTGTTTTTCTCCTGTTCACCCTTCACCACCATTGGCAATAACTGCAAAGAACTTGCTAATCCATTAATTAAAGATCTCTACTTCCCATTATAGAGGACTAAATTTAGAAAGCCAAATTGGGTTGGGAGGAAACCATGTGTCACAACAAGTGAGATGAATTCCATGGGAGGGGGTGGAGTTACTGGCCTGTTTCTCATAAAGGCTCTGACACTAACACACCCTCCTCTGTTGAGAATACAGAGAAGCTCTCATGGGTGGGGCAACCATTCATCCACTGTAATCATCTGAAAAAGACTTCATTGTACCATCAGGTCACAAAAGTCACAGGACCTATCAGTAAGCAAATGCCTCAGGGAGCATGTCTCCTCTGCTTTCCTGAAACCTCCAATTTAGTTACACAAAAGAAAGGGGTGGCAAGCCAGCATTAATTGTACCCTTAGAGAAGGACCACTTCCCGCCAGCAGGGGTGGCTGTGACTTTACTGGGCTACCAAATGGATACAAAGACAAAAGTAAACACTGTAATTTGCTGTTTTTGTCTCTGGCACAGGGGGAGTGGTACAAATGACACTGTCTGTAAACAGTAATAACGCCAGATGTAACACAAAGAACAGGATTCCCCCCATCTCTCCACCCCCTCCCCGCCCCCTCTCCCTATGACATTCCTCCTGAGATTACTCATCCTGAGGAAACACAGAAGACTCCCTATAGTCCATATGCTGCTACCACATGGAATGGAGGGAGAATCCAAGTTTGTACGGACTCCTCCTACCTCACTCTTACTCAAAGCAAGAATCATTAGAACTGAGATATATTCAATTGTTTCTACTGGCTAATAAAAAAAAAATACGGGGGAGAAGGAATTTGAGAGAAAGTATGGAACAGATATGTGGCATTCCCAGGTCTCGATTAGAAGCATCCTAAACAAACTAAAAAGTTAAAAAAAAAAATTCATCTGTGCCTAGCCCTAGAGGCTCATAAAAAATATAGAGAAAGAAGATGAATTCAGAAGAGAAAGTTACCTGACCAGAGTTCCCGCCAGGTGTAATGCAGGCGTACTCTACACTTCTTCTGGTAGCAAAGTAGTTTATGTACTACCTGAATGCAGCGTCTGTAACAGAGGAAAACTGGGATAAGCCTAAGAGTCTGATGCAACTCACCGCAGATACCCTTTACTTTGGCAAGACAGCTTTGCTAAGGCCACTAAAGATGCTGGATATGAATTTGTACCATGTCAAAGAAAGACACTTTAGCTTTTAAACTGTTCTCCCCCAGCCACCCGCACACAGTGCTTGTGCTAACTCCCTTTATCACTAGGAAAAGGGGGCTATAATCACATATAGGTCAGCCATTCATTAGGCATTATGGATACCATTCCCTTAAGTTATCTTTCCCCAGAGGAAAGCATTTATCAGTGAAGCAGAATTAGACCACTCCGTTCGATGTTGCAAACACAGGATACAAAAATAAAAAATTAAAGACCTTAAGTCTTCAGAGCTATTTAAATTTGTTTTTAAATTTTAAATGAAATTTTGGCTTAATTCATAATTAACTTAAATTGTATTTACATTAAAAGTTAAATTAAAAATTCATTCTTCACTTGCACTAACCACATTATTAAACACTCAACAGCCACATGAGGCTGGCGGCAACAACACTGGACAGCACAAATATACAGAACTTTTCTATCATCACTAAAACTTTTTTTTTTTTTAATTTTTTTTTTCAACGTTTATTTATTTTTGGGACAGAGAGAGAGCATGAACGGGGGAGGGGCAGAGAGAGAGGGAGACACAGAATGGGAAACAGGCTCCAGGCTCTGAGCCATCAGCCCAGAGCCCGATGCGGGGCTCGAACTCACGGACCGCGAGATCGTGACCTGGCTGAAGTCGGATGCTTAACCGACGGCGCCACCCAGGCGCCCCTCATCACTAAAACTTCTACTGGATGATACAATTCTAGATCACTGGAATATTCAATATTACTCACATCACAATAACATATATGTTTGGGGGAGTACCTCCAAATAGGCAGCAAATAGGAAAGACATTTTTAAACATTATAAACCTAGGGGCGCCTGGGTGGCTCAATTGGTTGAGCGACCGACTTCGGCTCAGGTCATGATCTCGCAGTTTGTGAGTTCGAGCCCAGCGTCGGGTTCTGTGCTGACAGCTCAGAGCCTGGAGCCTGCTTCAGATTCTGTTCTCCCCGTCTCTACCCCTCCCTTGCTCACGCTCTGTGTCTCTCTGTCTCTCAATAATAAATAAACGCTAAAAAAAATTTTTTTTTTAAATAAACATTATAAACCTAACAAAAAATGATTTTTCATCTCTGACTGGGGGACGGTTTTGAAAGCATAAAAAGCCATAGAGGAAAGTACAAAGTTGAATACTCATGAAATTTACTTCCTAAAAATGAATACCTTGTGTGATTTTTTTAATTACATTAAAGCCAAACCGTGTGGGAAATTATACTTGTAGCAAAAGATACCAAAGCATTACTATGCTTAATGTGTATGTCTATACAAATTGATAAGAAAAAATAATAACGCCCCTAATAAGAAAGATGGGCAGTGCTGACTTGGTGGCTCAGTCGGTTAAGCATCCAACTCTTGATTTCGGCTCAGGTCATGATCTCACAGTCGTGGAATTGAGCCCTATGTCAGGATCTGTGCTGAGCGTGGAGTCTGCTTGGGATTCTCTTCTCTCTCTCTCTCTCTCTCTCTCTCTCTCTCTGCTCCTCACCTGCTTGTGTGCACACGCACATGCTCTCTCTCAAAATAAACATTTAAAAACAAAATTTGTAAGTGAATGTTGGTAGTAACATTTCATAATAGCCAAAGATATAAACAACACAAATGTCTATCCACTGACGAATGGATAAATAAAATGATGTCACACATCCATACAATGGAATATTAATCAGCCAGAGAAAGGACCAACCATGCACAGTACATTCCTGCACACCAGCACCTCTCACATGGCCCGGGATCTGGACAGCCTGACCCTCGGCTCTGTTGACAATGCCACCCAACATGGAGTCCCTGCAGAGCAGCAAGGAGATACTACCTGTGCCCCCACTTCTGCCACCACCCTCTGGTTCAAAGGCTATGACACTGTTCCTGAGCTCTGCTCCTGCTTCTGCAGCCACCCAACAGGTGACAACACCAGCCTGGTGGTCTCAATAACTTTACACTATTTACCAAGCAGAATGAAAATGTTCACAACTGTTACAGCCTTAAAAATACTGGCTGAATTACTCTAAATGTACTGCTTCTCTGGGCATTCTGTTTCCTGTTTCAACATGAGACAGTTCCACTCTAGCCTGAAGTCTTCTTGTGAGGTCCACTGACGTCTCTACTGTCTTCCAGAGCCTCCCCCCAGGTTTGAGAATCTCTTACTGAGAAAGTCCTGCATGTAAGAGAAGCTTAAAGGAAACATATTCTCCTCAGAGACTACTTCTCCTCCCTCCCAAATCCTGTGGCAGCAGTGGGGGTGGCAGCAAGAATCAAGAAATACAGTCAGGAATGAAATTAATTGGTTAAGTTTCCCCACCTCCTACTGCTCCAGGCAAGACTTGCCTTTTCTCTCTCTCTCTCTCTCCTTTTTTATAAGTACCTTTCTCCATTATTACTTCACCTACAGCATTCATACACAGATGTGAAATTGTTTCATTTTTGACCCAGATTCTGGTTTGGAGTATTAAGGCTTTCCACACTCTCTATTTCTTCATATTTTACCAGGAGGATTATAAACTTATCTGAAATGGTAGAAATTCATTTTGCTTTCAATTTCTCACTCTGCTGTACGATGCTGAAAAGCAGTACATAATGAGAAGTGAGAACAGCAACCTGGCCTGATGCCCAGCTGGGAGCAGAGAAGTTCACCTAAAAAGGACTTGATGCTCCAAATGCCAAAATCTGGGAAGAGGGCTGGAGGAGGGGGGGTGGGGAGATCTGGAAATATGCCCACGGGTAGTAATGAAGAAAGTGGATTCAGCCTGAGGATGTGACCTTCTGCCCAGCCGCTGTCAGCTTGATGCCTCATTATCTCCTCCATCTTCCCTAACCTCAGGACATTCAATTAGGGAACAGGTGGAAAAAGCAACTGAGAAAGCAAGGCAATACCAAAAAAAGTTAGAAATGGGGGCGGGGGGGGGGGGGGGGGAGGTGGGCAGGGAGGGAATTAAAATATTTATGTAGACCAGGGTCATTGGCTGGGATGTGAGGATTTGGGTAGACAGCTACATACCTGTAATTCTACATACTGAACACCCAATCTTATGTCATCCCACTTTCAACTGTCCACCATCAGCCACTTAGGCAGCCATCTTTCTACTCTCCTATGCTTCCTCCATGCACTCTACACTCTAATCATCCTGAATTACTTTCTACTCTCCAAACATGCCACACTTTCAAGCCTCTGAACATGCTGGTACCCTGCTTGGTGTGTCCCTCCCTGACTCCTCCACATAGAAAACTCCCACTGTTTCTTCATGACTCAGGTCAAATGCAACCTTCTCTGTTATCTTCTCTGATGCCCCAGTCAGCATTAGTCACCCCGTACAAATCTTTCCTTTGTCACTTATCGCAGTAGTAGTTAAGAGTACAGTCTCTGGGGTCGGAGAGACTGGAGTCTGAATCCTGGTGATGCAACTTACTGGGTGTGTGACTATGGTCGTCGGCCTGCAAAGATGGCCCCAGTGGTCCCCACCTCCTGGCATATTCATATCCTTGTGTAGTCCCTTCCCACACTGTAAAAGGGTTGGTCTATGTGCCCAATAGAAATGGTGGGTCATTTGAGATCAAGTTATAAAAGACACTATGGCTTCCATCTTAGACTCTTCTCTCTTGGATTACTAGCGTTGGGGGAGGCCATGGCAAGCAACCCTATTGAGAGGGCCACATGGCAAGGAACTGAGGTTTGCCACCAACCATGTAAGTGAGCTTGGAAGCAAATTCTCAAGCCCCATTAGAGTCTTGGATGTCTACAGGCCCAGCTAACACTTTGCAGCCTTGTAAGAAACCTTATGCCAAAACTACCCAGCTAAGCTGCTCCTGGATTCCTGAGCCACAGATACTGAGATAACAAATATTTGTTTTAAACCACTAGGTTTGGGGTCATTTGTACACAGCAATGGGTAACTAATACACCAGAGAAGGGATAGCAATAGCCTAGAATTTACAGTAAGAAAAGCTGGCTTCAGGAAAAGGCAGTGGTGCTTACTAACAGAATAACCCTGAGCAAAGCACACCATCTCTGGAGTCTAAGTTTCCTTACCTGGAAAATGAGAAAACAACAACTATAATAATAAACTACGAAGTAAATAGCATATCCTAAAACTAGAACATAAGATAATCAAGTAACAAATAAAGTTGTAGTATAATAAATCTGACCCCTAAGGTACTAAGGTTCAGAGATACACCTAAAATGAGCCAAAAACTAATCTAATCAGCATTAAAAAAAAAAAAAAAAAAGCAGCTTCCATGGTCTTTCAATTAAAATAAAGAATCAGGCTCACTTTCTTTCCTCATTTTCAAAAGAAAATGCAAATAGAAAAATGCAAACTGCAACCTACTTAACCTAAACGTGAAATTTGTAGCATTAATTTAGACCTAAGAAGCCAAGACTACATGACATGACCTACGGTCTAAAGAGCTGGAGGGCTACTCTATTCAGAGTAAAATCCTTTATACCTCCTAGATCCCAGGCCTGGCACTGGAGTGAGGTACACTGACCTTGATGTTCACGAAACAACTCTCCTCCTGAAAAAAATGGAAGTACTGATTCTGTTGTCAGACTCAATTTAGATTTTTTTTTTTAATGTTTATTTACTTTTTAAAAGAGAAAAAGCACGAGCAAGAGAGGGGCAGAGAGAAGAGGGAAACACAGAATCTGAAGCAGGCTTCAGGCTCTGAGCTGTCAGCACAGAGCCCAACGCAGGGCTCAAACTCATGAACCGTGAGATTATGACCTGAGCCGAAGTCAGTCACTTAACCAACTGAGCCACCCAGGCACCCCTCAATTTAGATACTTTTTAAGGAAAAAAGATAATATACATATTTGGGATCACACTAATGTAGCACAGCTGTTCTTGGGCACTAAAGAAGAATGAAGAAACATCAAATGAGAGAGAAAGCCTAAAGGCTTAAACTTTATTAAAATAGGATGATTTTCAGTTGCCTCTAGTTGTGTTGGTTTAAAGAAATGGGATAAACAATCTGATCTCAGGAGGCAGGAATCTCCCAACCAGGACACTACATACGTAATTTACCTAGCTAACATGGTTCTGACTAGGCTGCTGAGGACAATGTAGGCTAAGAAGCTCTATCTCTCCGGCCTTTTCCTACATCCTAACTACTTCTGACTACTTTCATGCCAATGCCTAGGGATGACTAAGTGGCCTGCTGGTATTCTGTATCTTTGGATTACAGCAGCCACCCATGATCACTACTTCAGTGCATCAACCTTGTTCTCCATGCAGTGTGCCTAAAGGGATAATGAAGATATGTGCAGAATCCAAACTGTGGTTTGTACAGTTTCTCCCTTCTGGAAAGATGTATAAATCCAGGCCATAAAATGCTCCCTGACACTCATACACAAGTGTGTTTTTCCTGAAGCAAAGTATATAGAAATGTGACTATAAATTTCCTATCACTCAATTCTATAAAATAGATTTGTACACATTAAGCAAACCATGATACTTACACATACAGATCCATAGGAAACTCCTTCATCATGTGTGTTACAATAAACTCTACCATCAGGTCTGAATGGGAAAAGGATAACAATTAGATGAATCAGAATGAAATGCATTCCATCCCTTTGAGTTGGGAAAAAAAAACCTGAGTATACCTTGCTCTCATGCTGAATGGCAACCGCTAACCATGTCTTTATTCACATACACTGAAATTTATTTTATATAAGGCACTTTTCACAACACTTGTACTACCTGCCACTTGCCACTTGTAAAGTAACAATTAGCTCACTCTCCTACTTCCAGAAGGATACCTTGACCGCCAATAAATTCACGTACACAAGAGATTTCACTGCACAGATATTTTGTACCATGGCACTAAAGCAAAATGCCAGAGGGAAATCATATTCTGAGAACCGAGCAATGAGGCAAGTAGAGAAGAAATTATGGATCGCATTTGTACAACTCGAGACTCCACTTTAAAGAGATGTCAGTCTATCTCATCTCACAATCACGCTCAGTTTGACAGATATTGACTGAAATGGTCTGTGGGGCTTTGGGTCAATGGAGGCTTATTATATAGTCTTAATTACTGTTTCTAAAATCAGGTAGATTTAGGAACTAGGGCTGAAAATCCAAGTGAAATGGGATTAAGAGTTCATATTATTCCCCTGAGGAAAATGCAGAATTCTGGGCAGACAAAATTCCCTAAGTTACAACCCCCTACTGTCAGCTCTGTCAGCCTCATCTCAGCTTAATTTACTCAAAGGAAATTTCTGTATAGCTGAACCTTGAACCTCAAGCCTCCTGGCCAGCTGACACATCAATATGAACCAAGAAGAGAGTGAAGAATTTGAAATCTTGACCAGGAATAAAACATTTTACAAATTTAAATCATGTACCAGGCTTAGACTTACCCATTTATCTCCCTGGAAAGATCTTTCTCTTTGAACAAGAGAACGCTTTAATTGAGCAATCTAGTCACCGGAGTTGTTTTACCAAACTGAACAATAAACATGGTTTCTTACACCAGAGAAGAAACGTAACTAGTAACTTCTTTGAGGGAGAAGCACATCAACCAGGATCTATCCCTCCTCTTAATCATGAAAATCCGTCACTGGCTCAGGAAAATGCCAATTTTGATAAGACTCACCCAGTACTGCACATACTAAGGGACGGCAGGGAAGGTTCTTGTCTGCTGCCTTCTTCCTGTGTCTCATAGGCTGCACACAAAAAAGAAATGAAATTAGTGGACACATGAACTGACATCCAATGGCTCATCATCATGTTCTTCATGCAAATAAAATCACTCTGCTGACATGCTACCTTTTCTTTCTTTTTCTAGTGATGGGGGTGGGGTGGGGCAGGGAGGACTTATAAATGCTTCTCAGTTATCAATGCAGGCCTGTGACAAAAACACAAGTCACAGCAAGACAACAGCCCCAATGGACACTGGAGCATACTACAATGGGAAAGCTGTTGTTTTTACCTTGATTTTACCTATACAAGGGACATTACTAAGAACAAAAGAGACATACTGGTATCTTTTCTTTGATAAAATAATTAAGAAAAAGAAAAGGAGCAGGTAACTGTGTAGAGGCAGCAACAGTAGCAGTTGCAAAAAACAAAAGTTAAGTTTGAAATGTAAACCTCAACATGATATTTTTAAACATATCTTCAAGTTCTAAGAAATTCCCTGATCTTCCAAATTCAATTTCCCCCACCTCTCAGATAAATAAAGCAGCATGTGGTCTTAACTATCAAAGGTCACAGGACATTTTGCAAATGAAAGGCTTAGACCCATCTCCTTGTGGAAATCTAATGATTTCTGATACTTCTACTGATACATCCTAATATCACTGCCATGAGAATATGGTTGTGGATCTTTTCATCCTCTCTTGAGTAAGAAAGAGCTCCATGACATGCAAAAAAAAAAAAAAAAAAAAAATTCCAACAACAGGCATGGGCCTGTTGAACAGCAGTTAAGCAAAAGTTCTTTAGTACAACATTCCACCCACATTTGTTCTAAGTAGGATCAATTTCATCCTCCCAAATCCTGCCAACACACCAAAAATTTCCTCTAAGAAAAACAAGAAACAAAATCACACCTACCATTCTATGTAAGTTTACTCGAAAGTTCATATTGTCGTCATGCAAAAATGCATTGGCATACTGATCCTTAAAAAATAGAAATAAGGAGAAAAAGTAAGGAATGAGAGCTATATTTAGGAAACTCAGTTTATAATCTATCACACTTGCTATAAATCCTTGGACTTCAAGAACTACTACTTTCAAGGACCAGTTGAAGAGCTAATGAGATGAGCCTAGAATCTTAATGTCAAACTCTACTTAAGCCAGGAGACTTTACTTAGATATAATTCCACAGTGTGTCTCTAACTGGTCAAAAATCTCTCAGCAAATTACAAACAATAAAAATTAAGGCACAGGGACTTGAGGCGAGTGCTGAGAGGAATCTGTTTTCTTATTTTCTCTTCCTTTCCATCTGCCCAAGGAGCCTGCTCTATTTGTGACAGCTTGAAGGTTTTCATCAGGGCTGCAGGATGCATGTGCAGACTCGACATGAGGAGCCACGATTAGGAAGAAAGGTCTGTACTCCACTGGGAATGGGCTTGGCACAACAGGAGAAAACTGCTATGCTGGCAGCAAGGCAGTAGGGAAGACCCTGTCTATCTCTGGCCTTGCTCAAGACTGACGGAAAATCAAAAACTTCTCACCCGTGGATCGGTAATAAATATCCCTTGGCCCTTTCCCAACACTGTTTTTGAAGATCTGACAGACTCCAATTACTAAGAACTGTTACAATTTGTGAAAAACAACTCCTTTAAAGATAGAAAGATTTCTGAAAAGCAATTACAACCAGCCCACTGCTAATAAGTAGCTCTTGTAGCGGCACCTGGCTGGCTCAGTCAGAAGAACATGCGACTCTTGATCTTGGGTCATGAGTTCCAGCCTCATGCTGGATGGAGAGACTGAGAGAGAAAGAGCACAAGCCAGGGAAGGGGGCCTAGGAAGAGAGAGAGACAGAGAGAAAGAGAACCTTAAGCAAGCTCCACACTCAGCATGGAGCCCAACTCAGGGCTCAATTTCAAGACCTGGGATCATGACTTGAGCCGGAATCAAGAGTCGGACATGCTCTTCTGACTAAGCCACCCAGGTACCCCAAGATTACTTAAATAAATAAAACCTAAAAAAAATAATAATAATAACAAGCAGCTCTTCTATAACCAGCAACCCATAACCTGGTGAAAAGTAGGTCACCTTTTCACAGAGAATATAAAAAGGGAAAAACTGAGCAAGATCTTTACTCCATGTGGACCACCTTTACTATTTTTCTTAAGAGAGAAAAGATGAAAATAAGGAATAGTAAAGGAGGAAACTGAAGAGAAAATTTAGCTCTAAATTGACTCAAGTCCTGCCCATAACCAGGGATCACCCTAAGTGAAACCATTTGGGTCCTGTGGTGTTTTTTTTACACCTTTGTTGCCACCAAGATGCAGGGTGAGTTCAGGCCTAATTAATCCAACCAAAAGAGCCTCCTTATAAAGCACCTTTTATTTTTACCCTTGGGTTCTTGTTCTTCACCAAACTGCAATCAGCCCAACTTTACTCAGGTTCTAATTCCTCTCTTTGGCTTTTCTCTCCACCAACTCCCCACAGGAAACTTGAGCTCCATTTTTTTTTTTTTTTAAGTTTTTTATTTTGAGAGAGAGAGCAAGTGGTGGGGAGAGTGGGGTGGGCAGAGAGAGAGGATCCCAAGCAGGCTCCTCATTGTCAGCTCAGAGCTAGACGTGGGGCTCGAACTCACGAATCATGAGATCATGACTTGAGCCGAAGCAAGAGTCGAACGCTTAACCAACTGAGCCACCGAGGCACCCTGGGCTCCTTTTTTCATTTTGCTAAATGCAAAAAACCCAACATGGGCAGCTTCAAAGGGGCATTATCATTTTTTCTACAGAGGCTTAAGTCTGTTATTTAAAACTCTTTAAGAGCTCACTCTCCTTCTCTCTCTGCCCCTCCCCCACTTATGCTCTGTCAAAAATGAATAAACATTAAAAAAATTTTTAAAAAGGGGGGGCACCTGGGTGGCTCAGTTGGTTAAGTGTCCAACTTCTCACAGGTTCATCAGTTCGAGCCCCACATGGGGCTTTATGTTGACAGCTCAGAGCCTGGAGCCTGCTTTGGTTTCTGCATCTCCATCGCTCTCTGCCCCTCCCCCACTCATGTTCGCTCACTCACTCTCTCTCTCTCAAAAATGAATAAACATTAAAAAAAAACTCTTAAGAGCTCACATCTTCTAGTCTGAAATTATCGAAGTTATAACACCACTCATTATTAATTAATCCAGTAAATACTAATTGAGCCTCTATTACATGCTAGATGCTGAGAATACTGAGAACACACTGGTGAAGGAGACAAAGTACTTGGTATCAGAGTTTACATTCTTTTTTTTTTTAACTTTATTTATTTTGAGTGAGTGAGAGAGAGAGAGAGAGAGCACGAGGAGAGAAGTGACAGAAAGAAAGGGAGAGAGAGAGGATCCCAAGCAGGCTCTGCACTGCCAGCACAGAGCCTGACATGGGGCTCAAACTCAAAAAACGTGAGATCGTGACCTGAGCCGAAACCAAGAGTTAGAGGCTTAACCAACTGAGCAACCCAGGCGCCCCTCAGAGCTTACATTCTAGTGGGAGGAATGTAGGGAGACAAACAAAGAGGAAAGAGTTTCCCTCCCAAGCTTTAGGAACCTAAAAGTCAGGAACAAGAAAAGGGCAGAAAAAAGCACCCTGTAAGAGATGGGCTACTATCAGAAGGCTAGCAGCACCTACCTCTGCAATACACGTAAGTATAATCAAACAGAGTTTGCCACTGTGAAGTCGGTGCTCATCTGTAAAGAAAAAATAAACCCTTCTCTCCATATCATCCAAACCATGTTTCTATACAGAAAAAGATATGTATCATCAAAATGAACATTTCTACTTTCCCCCTCTTTCACAAAATTCCTGAATGAAAATCAAGGCTCTACTTGCGTTAATTCTTGCTTTTCTACTTGGCAAAAGAATTCCCCCAGAAGATTTTTTTTCTAAAATATTCTGGCAGTCTGATGGACCACTAACCACCTTCCTGAGAGCCATCTACTTAATATAATGGTTCCTACTGTCATGGCCCACATTAGGGCCATGCCCTTTGTTTCCATATCAACCCTTTGCTTCTAAATAGTCAGGTCCTTTCCCCACCCCTCCCACCTACCAGCTAGAAGCACCACCATCTATATCCACCTCCCACAAAATCTGGAAAGGTTTTATAACTGTACATAGCAAACTGGCAGTGGAATCAGAAACAAATTACTTGAAGATCAGGGTCCACCCCATGCCTTTCCTTGTACTGTGCACACCATTTATGACCAGAAAAGCTGTGAACTCTTCATCACTTTTCTTTCCTTCCTGCCAAAGTTATTCATTCTACAAATATTTACTTAGTACCTACTATGTGGCAGGCACTGTGCTAGGCATTACAGATACAGCACTGAACTAAACAAAGGTCCCTGGTCTCCCAGGACCCACATTCTAATTATTAAAAAAGAAGGTAACCGGGGCGCCTGGGTGGCTCGGTCGGTTTAGCGTTCAACTTCGGCTCAGGTCATGATCTCACGGTCCGTGAGTTCAAGCCCCGCGTCAGGCTCTGTGCTGACAGCTCAGAGCCTGGAGCCTGTTTCAGATTCTGTGTCTCCCTCTCTCTCTGACCTTCCCCCGTTCATGTTCTGTCTCTCCCTGTCTCAAAAATAAATAAACGTTTAAAAAAAAAATTTTTTTAAATAAAAATAAAAATAAAAAAGAAGGTAACCTCAACAGCAGGGCTCTAGGCCCACACAAATGACCAAGAAAGAGCTACTCCATCACTGCCAATTACCAGAACCATGAAAGCTTATTTACTTTCCAAGATCTTTGTGGGTGAGGAGGTGAAATGGAAGCAAAAAGAGGGTTCATGCCAGAAAATCCAAAAAGGACAAATGGTTTATGATGTCTCAAATTAGCTTTAACAGGACCCGGATTGAAGTCCATTCCGAGAGAAGATCTATTAACAGATTACAGTGCTATAGAAATGAGCTAAGAGAACTCACCCTGACATTAACCTGCTACTGCCTCAAAGATAAAATCAACTAAAACCTGACAATTAGAAGGCATAATGGGGGTTGTAGTCCAGAAATACATTCATCTCTTCTCATAGACAATGCAAATACAGTAATAATACTTACCTGACATTCCCCAGAGCTTACATCAGAGTTCCTAGGCAGCCAGAAGAGAAATGCCCCCGCCTGTGCAAAACTAGATTCATGAGACTCTTCTACTTATCTGCAATTTCTCTGGCACTATCCTCCCTTTCCTCAAAAGCTGATACGCAACTCCTGTAAAAAAAGCCTGCAGCTATCTCTCCACTTAAGAAAAAAAAAGTGTTTCTGAATACAAAACGAAGGCATATTTCATTATAAACTTTTTTAACTCATAAAAGCACAAACAAAGGACAACAAAAAACAAGTTTAATCACTCCACCCGTTTGTCCTAACTGGTAAAATTTTGGTGAATCAACTTTAAAGTCTGCATAGATATACATATATACACATATACATTTTAGATATACATATATATTTTTAATATTTTCGCCTACTGTCTATTTGTATCTTAGAGAGCAAGAGCACATGTGCACGAGCAGGGGAGAGGCAAAGGAAGGTGGCAGGGGGCAGAGGGCGATTGGGAGGGGCAGAGGGAGAGACAGAATCTTAAGCAGGCTCCACGCCCAGTGCAGACCCCAAGGTGGGGCTCGATCCCACAACCCTGGGATCATGACCTGAGCCGAAATCAAGAGTTGGATGCTCAACTGACTGAGCCACCCTGGCATGCCCCGCCTAATGTCTATTTTTAAGATTAATCAGATACTCCTTCAAGGTAACAATACCCCAAATTAGAAGAACCTCAGGAGAAAAAGGCTTTGAAAGCAGAGCTGAATCAAAGGAATGATAAAATTTTAGAGAATGGAGAGGAGAGGAACAACTGGGTAGAGGACACACAGGTAGCTTCAAAAGCATGATTTCTTCAGGTTGAGTGGCAGGTTTATGTATGTTTGTTTTATTATGCTTCATAACTTGTGCTATTTGTTATGCTTACTATAAGCCTCATAATTTAATATTCATACATATAAGAAGTATCTTTTTATAGGTGTCAAATAATATACAATAAAGAAGAAAGAGCTAATATCTGGATAGGGGGACAGAGCAGAGCCAAGAAAGACAAAGTTGCTTCTATTGCTCCTAAAATCATAATGAGATCCTATCAGTCAGGGCATACAGAAGGTCAGGGGATTAACAGATAGCAAGAGCTGGGCCAATGTAGCACAGGAGACATTTTTCTTCTTCTGTTCCTCACTCCCTCAGTCTCACAGGAGCCATGTTTGACGTTAATTCTCCATCATACCTAACACTGCCCCTTGCCATATTTAGGCTGACTGTTGGCAAAGACCAATCCCAGCCTGAGTTCAGAGAGACAGCCTGAGACCACGATGCTACCATTAATCTGCCCTCACCTTTGCCTTCTATTTTATGTACGACGAAGTGACCAGGACAAAGAAGTTTATAACATCATTAGAGCTGAAAGTAAGTTCCACGGGCCTCAGTTCACTGTTACATAGCAAGCAAAGCTACAAGTTCATTTGCAGGGTCCCATCTATACAGTCTTTTCTGTGGTTGCTATGACATTTCTAGAGAAAGGAAGAGGTTATCTCCCTCCACAAAGGAGAAGCCAGGGCCCCAGGAAACATAAGTACACAAAAGTCTTGTTATCCTGGCCTGCCAGATCTCACCCGCTGAGTCTCAGAGGCCCACCAACCATCTCTGCCGCTCCGCTCAGAGCGGACTGAGATACATACTGGATAGAATCTGCTGGGTTTCCTCCCAATCCCCTCTCACGCCTAGCCCAACTATTACCCTTCCCTACTACCAGTTAAAAGACTGTAGATGTAACAGATGAAGAACAGGAGACCAGAGACAACAAACTCAAACTTTTCCTACAGCCACTCCCCTCCTGCTTCCACTCTACATCTCTAGATGGGTAAGGACACTTCTGTTTTAAGTGTTAAGGAACACTGTCCTTCTCAATCTCACCTCTTCCTACGGTACTCAGTATAATAGTCCACAAATTCTCACCACAAGCTGATGCTTCCAATTCTTGTCCTCAAAAGGGAAGTCCCTGATGCATGCTAATCCCTCCCCTTCCCACACAATAGACTTTGCATCTACTTACCAAAATCTGCTAAAATCACTTGCTAGTTTTTGTAAAGACCAATTTTTTTTTCCTGTTCTATTTTTGAAGTACTCCCCCTCCAGCTCCAGGTTTTCCCAACACCACCTAATTGCCATCTGGCAGTGAGAAATCACTGTTTTCCAGTAATCAGGACCATCACCCTGTACAGGAGGCCCCAACAGTTCATCCAAAGTTTCAAAGTATTAATGCTGCTCCTTGATTCTAGCTAAGTAGCTGCCTGCCACACCTCCTGCTTCCTGAGCCCCCGAAGTAGCCTGCCTTACCTTTGGTGTCCTGCATGACAATCGAGCTGTACTTTAAGAAGGTTATGAGTAGATTACTGGTCTGTACATCTGCATCCAGTGGGAGTTCCACAGAACTTATAACTGGAATAGAACAGATGAAATGTATTTAGCCTATAACATATTCTAAGACTTCTACTTACATAGCCAATTTGCCAGCAGACAAAAAATCACCAAATAAACTTTTTCCACGAAAGAGGGAGGACCAAGTGCTTCGCATTAAACCCTTAGCTACTGTTCCTAGGCCTCTAGAGCCCTTCCTACTCCCATGATTGGTCCCAAGACCAATACCTTTCCTGTAATATAGGAGAGCAGGTCTCCGGGAACAGTGCTTTTCTCCCAACATCCTAAAAAGGGTCTTTTGATTCTGCTTTTAGCGTCAAGTAACCCAAAAGTGTTCAGGGCCCTTCTTAAAGGCACTCTGATTTGTACCTAAGGGAAAGATCTGTATTGAATATAAATGAGCCTTGCTTTGATGAGTCTCCTGCTTAAAATAAATGACAATTCATTCCTAATAAGGAGAAATCTTGCTCAGTTTTAAGAATAAGACTTTAGGCTAGAAATACCCAAGATGGAAGGGAAAAAAGTTAAGACAGAATTACATGCAAATTCTACTCCTTAATCTCTTCCCCTGCCCCGGGCCCCCGAAACGGAACCTGAAAAAGAATACCGAAATACTGAAAACAGGCGGACACTATTGATTGGGATAGCCTGGAAACTGAGTTTTATACACCCAGCTACTTATTATTTCCAAGAGAAATTACCCCTTGTCCCCACTCTCTGAGCCACAGTTGTAATGAACAATGAGGGACCAAACCAGGGCTAACCCACACAGAATCGTCTTTCTGTTTTTGTTTTTTGTTTTTTTTTTAAAGTAGGCTCCACATCCAATGTGGGGCTTGAACTCACAACCCTGAGATCAAGAGTCTCAGGCTCTATCAACTGAGCCAGTCAGATGGCCCCAGAACAGTCTTAATGCAGATATATCAAGTTTCTAAGACTTTAAATTAGACATCTTGTTAACTGTTTTTACACTAAGACATAATATAAAAGCAAAAGGAGGCTCATGATGGCTCAGACAAGCTAGAAAATCTATAGCTTTCTGCAGTATTTTCACCTGTGAAGACTCAGCTGAGTTTGGGATATTACTCATAATATGTATTCACAACCATAGTGGATCCTTCTGGAGTTATTATGATGTATGCTGAGGACATTTATTAACAATGGGAAACATTTGCATATAATGGTTCCATAACACACAACAAGCACAACAGAAAGCCTTATGAGAAGAAATTAGCATGTCCAATCCTTGGCTGTTTTCCCACAGTTCAGCCTCCCAAAACTAATAAAAGAGAAATATATTTTTATGTTCAAATACTAAAAGGTCTTAATTCACGTTATGGGTTAATGACCTGAGACTACTACTACAAGCCTATTTTGAAGCTCAGAGCCCATAATCATTCCTTTGTCCAATACAAAGAGGAATCTAACTGGTAAGTGGGACTTTTTTCCCCACTCACACACAGCAGTAACTGGAAAAATGTCTTATGTAATATGCAGAAATATAGAAGTATATGTATTTTTAGTTTACCAGAAAGTCCTCTCATGCCAAGGCTGAGTTGTCAAATGTCAAGTCTGAGCTGGGAACAAATGTTACATCTAAACTCCTGGCTTTTAAAAATAATGGCTTCAGTGACATACCTTTAAATATAACTGGGCCACTGAGCACCACTATACATAATTAAAGACAAAAACCTGGAAACAAGGTTATAACGCTTAGGATCCCTATAGATAGGAAATGAGTTAGGAGAGAGGAAAAAGGACAAAATAGAAGAAATAGAATAAAATCCCTCATAAATTAAAATCCCCTTCTTAAGGAAGAGTTATTCCTTGATCTTTGGCTTCATAATTCTTCCCAGCAGCCTCTGACAAGGGAGACAGTCATTTGAAAGTGGGCTGACTCCATCTTCCCACTAGAAAAAATAAAAGCTCAACTGGTTGTAGGTAAGTAAGCACAAATCCTGCCATTGCATAATCAAGTGTGTGGGTGGAATGTTCACAATGAACAGTTTGAAAGGCAGTTCTCTGAAGCATCCAAACCCCAACATCACATGGAATTCAGATATATGGATATGGAGATATATAGATATATATATATATATGGCTTTTGATATCCATGGTAACCAGGAAGGCTTCGTCCTTAAAGAGAAAGAACAGTATTTCCATTGGATTATTCAGTGACCTGAAAAAGCAAAGACAAGTAAGCAATCCTTACTACTTGCTCCTTCTCACTAAGATATTTTGGAATTTGGCTTTCAGTTCCAAACAGATCCAACTTGCTACCATAGACCTGAGTACGAATGGCACCTTCCTGACACTCTTCTGTACCAACACCACTTTTACTACCTTGAAATGCTACTGCCACAGGTGCTATATGAAAATTTCAAGGAGAAAAGGCAGATCAAACAAGATCATTTCTCGTACAGACAGTAGAGAGGCACAGAGAAAGGATCAAAGCTGGATTTCCTATATTTCTTTACCCAAAATTCAGTAAACATTTCAGGTAAAACATCAAGTATTAAACAAAGGTTATTTTTAGGTTAATGTACTCTATCAAACACACTCAGGTGACAACAAAGCTTATTGGGCAAAATTCATAACTTCTTTCCTGCTACCTTTTTCTTAAGTTCCAGCCATAAAATTTATAAAGTGGAAATTTGTGTGCGTGTGTGGGGTGGGGGGTGGGGGGGGGGGGGTTAGGGGTAGAAGTCTTAAATACCCACCAAATTCCAATTATAATACACTCAAAGCTTGATATTTTCCCCCTGTGAGTGCTGGCAGACACATATCAGTACGTAATATCTTAGGGTTCACTTTCTCATGCATGTACTCAACTAATACTTACTAAGCAGTGACCATGCCAGGCACTACACTGGTCAGACAATAGTGAACAAAACAGACATGGTCCCTGCCCTGACCCATGTCCTGGATCTTAGTCTCAACTCTCACTAACAGTAGGTGAACCATTTATTTCTCTGGCCTCAATTCCCTCATTTGACCAATGGTAACATGAGATAACATTACTATCTTACATTTATTTCAGAGAGACCTTCATAAAGTATCTCATCAGAGCCTCACAAGTATCCTGAGAGTTTGGCAAGACAGGCATCACCGACCTCAGAGGTCCCTTTCAGATCTAGCACTCCATGATTCTACAACCATTTCCTGAGGACAGGCTTCTAACACAGAGAAAAGCACCTGACTGTCTTTTCCAAAATTTCCATTGGAGCTTCAGAAGTCCTAAAGGATATCACCTCAGACAATTTCTTAAGTGAAAGAATTAACAACTGTGTTCTTTGTTCAACACAGCTACACTCACCCTGAAAGATTCAAGATCGTATTAATCAAGAAAACATGAGGTGGTGGGTTTACCATCAGAGGAGGGTGGTGTGGTCCCAAGTGGTGTGGCTGGGGTTGTCGGAGCAGGACTGACAGGGGTTGTCACCAAGCCCATCTCTGGATGACTCTGAAAGAGAACAGAAGCAGGTAAGAAAAGACATAACCTAGTTCTGAGTAGCCTCCCCACAACAGTCTTTCTGGTATTCCTGGCGTCATAATTAGATGGAATGCTCACTGAGGAGGGACCGCTTCTGCATTGAGTTCCCGTGAGAACGTGATTCCTGTTGATGCTTGCTAAATTCTAATAAGAAGCTCTGTGGGCAAGTTTTCTTTAAGCAACTAAGTTCCCATTACATAAGTTTTCTGCAGAACCATGCAAATAAAAAACTGGGGTAAACAAATACCTGAGATTATTCTACCAAAAAGAGGGCATCTACAGTCCTAACTGAACCTGGGAAAGGACTCCTCTCATCAGATCAACCTAAAACACATACATAGACTGTCTTGATGACCACACAGTTGACGAATAAGTACAGGCGAAGCAAGTGGATAAGAGATGTTATAAAAAGAGCTAGCAGACAGCAGTCTCCCTGTTCCACAACCAATAAGAGTGTACACTGTGGAAGCAGAGACATGGGGGAGACATCCACTGGGACCCAAACAGATGACTCCTCTGTCCCTGACCTTCCTTAGCCACCTCTGTCACATTAGCTCTTGAGAATTAAGCTGAGTGGCAGCTATTCCCTTCTCCTCCCCAACAGCTTTTCCAGCCTTTCACCTTCCTCATCCCTCCTTTAACATCAGTGACAGACACCAGAAAGCAGACAAACATAATGAGAATGGTGGATAAAATCTCTCATGTTCTCAGTCTTGATAAATAATAAGTGCCCTCATAGGCAGAGCCTAAACCAGCACACTACTTTTTAAGCATGGCCTCATTTTGTTGTTGTTGTTGTTGTTGTTGTTAAATAAAACTCAATCAGTGATTCCATCCATACACATCTGCCCTTTGAGACAGAAAAAAGCATAAACATAAACAAACGTTCTTTTAAAAGAAACCTGCATACATATTTTAAACATTCTGACTCTAAGATACAAACACTTTATCAATTTTTAAAGACAGCTTTCATGGCCAGCACTTGAGCTCCTGGCCTGTTTTAGTCCCTCTCTACCAACTACCGAAGACATCCCAAGCTAGGAAGTGACCTAGCACTCAGGATCCTGTGACTTCCTGCTTTCGATACGCATAGACCATTTTTTCTCCTAACAGCTAGCCTTATGCTAGATACGATACTTTTTACTTTTGTACTCAGGAAATTGGTGAAATAATAAGACAAGTGACTTGGCCTCTTTTACCTCTAGTTGCAATTCCACAGTGGTTTAGGAAGCAGAAAGCCTGACATGAAAATCCATATGGGAATTGCCAGTGAGCAAAATGAAGTAATCTCAACTTGTCTGGGTTAACAGAATCAGTAAACTGGTCAAATGAATTAGTAGACTGGTCAAAACCATTGACTTTGCATACTATCAGACCCGCTTCAGCACTAGATGGAAACATACATAATTGAGGACAACCCGACACAGAGGCAACTAATGCAACTCTTTGTTACTACCACTTACCAATACAAAGCAGGGGTTAAACGGGCAGAGCCAGCGAGGCTTTTCAATGGAATGAATCTGTATGAAATTCAGGGAGAAGAAGGATTGGAGTTTTTAATATAACCAACCTGGGCTAACACTGTGATGAAGTTGCGATTTAAATGAACAGCTTCATAAAGTGCCAGAAGGATGGCCTCATTGGTTCTAAAGAAAGAAAACAAAGAGAACAAACTGGAGAGGCTCTTATAGTGGAAGAGTTAAAACACTATGACCAACAAGATAAAATTTCACCCAAGTTCCTCATTATCAATCCCTTTGGGTTTCTAATTTTCCCTTTATTTCCTTGTTGGGTTTATGTATAGGGTATATAGGCAAGGAGTCAGGGCTTTAATTTTATTTCCTTAGGACTAGTTCTTATTCACTTCATTCCCTACTTTCCTTCTCATTTTTCTACCCCAATTCAGCTAAGTCCTTAACTGGCTCAGACACCTAGCCCCCCTTCATTTCATTCCAGAGACAGCTGAGAACCATTTTTCAGCTTCTTAGGGCTCAACAGACATGTCCAAAGGAGTGGTTTCTAAGGGTCCATTATTGTTTACAACCCAAGAAACATCTGATAAATCACCATAAAAGTTTGAATCCATAAAAGATTAACAAGAGGTAACGTTTCACACTCCTATCCAGCCAGATAGCCCACACTAGAGTTCAAGTCACCGCACGAGAATATCAGCCACTTACTGTACTGAGATTTTCTCATGGGCATCTGCTATGAACATGCTGCCCACCTGTGGAAGGAAAGAGGAATTGCAGATTTATAGCAGGGAAATGTGAAAGGGGCTCTGTGCCGGAGAAGCCTTTAAATCAGTGAAAGGACAAGCTGCTTGCAGCCTGAGGGAACAGGGAACTGGCCCACCCATCCTACAGACGAAAACCAGCCCACTTTAAAGATCTTCAAAGAATCACAAGAACTCCACTAAATTGTCTTTCCTTAAGGGGCCTTAAAACAGAACAATCAGGACTTTGGTCCAGTTCTCCTCTTCAATGTGTAAGTTCAGTAACCGCTGACAGCAAGTAAATGGTAACCTAGACCTCCTTGTCACTCTGCATCTTTCCCAAAAGTTGCTTATTTGAAGTCAGAAACTAACTTATAAAGAACACCACAGAAAGCACACTGATTTCATCCAACATAGAGCCATCTTTGGAGGAATATTTGGGTTTCAGACCAGAAATGTCTATGTGAGACCCACTTTCAGATCATAAAGTCTTTAGTCTGTGTTGTAGGCAGGGCAGCCAAAGAAGTAAATGGAGTAGGCTATCTCCAATATGTGTGATATCAGAGGCACTGAGAAAGATGCCCATCCCTCTAAAAATACTTTTCCATCTGCCTACTGATGCTCCCAAACTATGCAGCTCAAACTTCCTTTGTTTCATACAAAACTTTTCCTTCCTGGCTAAAAGGCCAGGATCCCTGGGAGCAGTATAATTATATCCAATTCATTTAACCAAATACCAACACAGTGCTCATATTGCTCTGACCTCTGAGAACCTTTATTCACTTATGCTTCAGAGTTAAAGAGCTTATCAGATCCTTTTCTGAGAGTAGACTCTAAGAAAGAAGAAGGGAAGATGACAGGCATTGAGGGGGAAAAGCTGCCTTTTCGGGGATAGATGGATGATTATTTTTTGCAGTGAACTCAAAAACTGTCTTGCCCTACAGCTGATCACTTGAATACTAATGTCCAAGAAGAAAGACTTTCTAAATCTGCCTAGATTCTAAGACCTGCGAGATTTATCTCTTAAAAATTAGTCCCAGCAGGAGCACCTGGGTGGCTCAGTAGGTTAAGTGACCAACTTCGGCTCAGGTCATGATCTCATGGTTTATGGGTTTGAGCCCCATGTCAGGCTCTGTGCTGAGCACTTGCTCGGAGCCTGGAGCCTGCTTCAGATTCTGTGTCTCCTTCTCTCTCTGTCCCCTCCCCCGCCTTGTGCTATAAGTCTCATTCTGTCTCTCAAAAATAAATAAATAAATGTAAAAAAAAAAATTTTTTAAACAAAATTAGTCCCAGCCATTCGCAATTATGTGGATAGAACTAGAGGGTATTATGCTAAGCAAAATTAGTCAGTCAGAGAAAGACAAATATCATATGACTTCACTCACATGAGTACTTTAAGATACAAAACAGATGAACATAAGGGAAGGGAAGCAAAAATAATATAAAAACAGGGAGGGGGACAAAAACATAAGAGACTCTTAAATACGGAGAACAGAAGGTTGCTGTAGGGGTTGTGGGAGAGGGGGATGGGCTACATGGGTAAGGGGCATTAAGGAATCTACTCCTGAAATCACTGTTGCACTATATGCTAACTCGGATGTAAATTAAAAAATAAAATGAAATGAAATGAAATGAAATGAAATGAAATGAAATGAAATGAAATAAAAAAATATTAGTCCCAGGTTACCTGGCCCAAAATGACTATGGTGCCAAGGTTGAGAAACCTTATTCAGAAGTCTTGCAAAATGGACCAGTAACTTTCCTAAACTATGGACCTCTCAGTCCATTAAATCTTTAGATAAGTGGGTCAAATCCACTGCATCAATCCCTCAACTCCAGGACCAGCTATGAGGGATCAAGTGGCCACAGCAGACAGCCAAGGGGCACTCGGGGCTGGGCTCAGATCTAAACTTTGCTATTCAATATTCTGTAGGGTCAGTCCTCAAACATAGCCAGCTCTTCAGGAAGCAAAAGTCTGGCTTAATGTGTACCCTTTTTTAGCTTTTATAAAACTGAATTAATTAATTTGAAAAAAATCAATCCCAGAGCAATCGGAGCTCTCCTTTCCTTATCTCACTTGGATTTGGGAATCAATAAAAGAGATACAGCTCTCAAAAATATCTGTTCTTTGGGACTTCTGGGTGACTCAGTTGGTTAAGCATCCAACTCTTGATTTCCACTAAGGTCATGATGTCATGGTTCATGGGATAAAGCCCCGCAACAGGCTTCTCACTGACAGCTTAGAGCCTG
Organism: Prionailurus viverrinus; assembly: GCF_022837055.1. NCBI lineage: Eukaryota > Metazoa > Chordata > Mammalia > Carnivora > Felidae > Prionailurus > Prionailurus viverrinus. The sequence continues at coordinate 60,999,756 of NC_062571.1, forward strand.
CTTAAGATTCTCTCTCTCTTTCCTTTTTCTGCCCCTCCCCCTGCTTGCACCCGCCCTCTCTCTCTCCCTCTCTCTCTCTCTCTCAAAGATAAACATTCAAAACTCTGCTCTGAGCCACTCTCCCCTCATCATGCCATCATCTCAAACATTTGAACTTCTAAATACAGATTTGTCTACCCCTGCAGACGCCTTAAGACTGCTGAGCAAGACAGAAAAAACAAGTCGGACTTACCATATTTGTTAAAGCAGAGAAAAAACCACTCTGGTGTTCTTCTTCCTTGTCTTTATATTGCCTGAACAAAAATAACTAAATTCAACTTTAGTATTATTTATCAAGTATGTCTCCATCCTTGGCATTCTAGATAATCAGGGCAGGGCACTCTTTGAATTCAGTGACTCCAGAAAACAAAAGCATTATGACAATGTAGCCACTCCAGTCTCCCCTGCAAGCTATGCATGCCTCTGCTCTTGAGGCGGAATGTATCAAAATGCCTGGCTACTTTGGGAGAGAGGCAGAAAGCAAGCTGCAAACGTGTGAAACTGCTCTAACATATGGCTGATCCAGTTATTTCCCAAACAGACTATTACTTGAAAAGTGTAACAGTGAAATTACTTTAAGGCTGTAGAGTGAAAATCTTGTTTGTTTTTGAAGGAAGAGGAGGGAAATCTGTGAGCTAAACTATTTGTGGAGATGGGGCAGATTTGAAATTCCACATCCAATTGTGTGTGAGCAAAGTCTGGAGAGGAACAAGAAAGATACTGCCTGGCCCTTGCCAGGATTAGGAACACTTCTGGTTTCCATTCACTGAATACCAGATCCTTCTTCATCCAAAGCAAAAGGGAAAACAAGCATCAATGAAGAGAGCCCTCAGAAAAGACAGGGACTCTGGGAAGCTGCGGTTGATTCCTGATGAAAAAGAAGTATCCACCAAACTAGAGCTAATTCAATATGTTTTCTCCTTTTATTTATTTTTTAAGTGTACAAAAAAGTGGTGCTTCATAATCTTTTTTACATAGAAAATGACTTGTATGATACATCGCGCTAAATGAAAGAGCTTGCTTGTGGCTGGAAAACAAGTTAAAATACCCTGCAATAAAATACCAAAGGTTGCAAAAAAAAAAAAAAAAAATGTGTCTAATTGCTTAAATAAAAGATGACACTAACCTGGTGGCTACTTTCCCCCTGGTATTAGAAACAACTCCTGCTGGGGCACCTGAGTGGTTCGTCAGTTAAGCAAGCGTCTGAGTGTTGGGTCTCAATTCAGGTCACGATCTCACGGTTTGTGAGTTTGAGCCCCATGTCAGGCTCTGGACTGAAGTGCAGAGCCTGCTTGGGATTCTCTCTCTTTCCCACTCTGCCCCTCCCTTGCTCATGCTCTGTCTCTCAAAAAGAAGGAAGGAAGGAAGGAAGGAAGGAAGGAAGGAAGGAAGGAAGGGAGGGAGGGAGAGACGGAGGGAAGGAGGGAGGGAAAGAGAAAGAGAGAAAGAGAGAAAGAGAGAAGGAAAGAAGGAAGGAAGGAAGGAAAAGGAAGAAAGAAAAGAAAGAAAGAAAGAAAGAAAGAAAGAAAGAAAGAAAGAAAGAAAGAAAAACAACCTTTGCTAAGGCCATCAAGCTGAGCTTAGAGCAAATATGTCTACCAGAAGCTAAATCTAAGAATACTCTTCTAGGATAGGTAAGGGAAATTCACCCAAGCACTGGAGCAAACCTGTTTTCTACTCAACCAATTCAAACGAAAATTAGACCCTTCCCTTCTGGAACAGTGGACTTACCTATTATACTCAGATAAAGCCTGGGCAATCACAAGTCCCATTCCCTAGAAAGAAAAAGGATAGCACAGGTGAAATAAGGGACTGGTGGTGATGCCAGGCCAGGGAAAACACTAAATACAGTCCTGGGGTCCAGATTTTCCTGATCTAACTATCTTAATGTTACTTTAATAGAGTAACAAGGGGGAGGGGGGCACAAAACAGAGCAGCCCAGATCACTGACAATTTCACTGGGATCATTTTCACCTCAAAAGATAAGACAAAGTTAGAATCTTCAAACAAAAAGCTCTCATGTCTCTAAAACAGTCACAGTAAGAGCGACAATGAGTCTCACGCTAAATGAAGGTGCTTAGAGACAAGCCACTCTCTTTCAGGCCACAGGAAAACAGGAAGGTACCAGGAAGATGCATCCATCTTCTTATCCACTTTCCCTTTAGAACCCGCTAATAAACATGACACAAAGATCAAGTAAGGCCATGGGATGAATCAGGTGTGCTTTTTTTTTCATAAGATAAATTAGAAGAATGAAGAGGGCAATATGCCTGACACCTGGTCATCTTCTTCCTCCCTTAGTCAGAGATCAGATATTCAATCCCAAACTTTCAAGGACATATGTAACAGATACAGAGACCATCCTCCATGCTTCAGCTTCACCAAGTTGGGCTGCAAATGCCATCTAGCTAGTTCTACAAGAAGGAATCTCCCATTAGTTAGTCTTCTAAGCCTCACCGTGCTTTTTTCTTTTTTTATTTCATCTTTACTGACATACAAAATTGTAAGATATCTAAAGTATATACATCATGGTGATTTGATATATCATCTAAGGCTTCTTATTCTTGGGAATGTAACTTACTGACTCTATAGGATCATCAACCTCAGCACACTGTAACATGAAACATAACCAACCATTTCATCATGATTAGCAAACAAACGTCTCTTCACACCTTCCTTCCATGATGAGAAGATTAAAGACAATAAAATAGTCACACTGATGCTCTAAAAGGAAAAGACCGATTCCCTCTTTATAGCCAGATGAAATTAACACAATAGCTCTCTGCTCTCTGTTCTAAATATCAAGTACTTAAACAAACATAAGTACTTAAAACAACATACAAGGATCTAGATACTCACATTGAGCGTAGCCTCATCATCCACGATAGACAGCTTCACAATATAAGGATTCACAGACTGTTAAATAAGAGAAGAGATTCAAGGTGAGTTGACTTAGTTAATAACCCATTAGTTATTTAACAAAGTGTTAACAAAAATGGTTCTATAAGGCCCTCTCTCTGTAGTGATGCTCCTAATACCCAGACCAAACCCATTCTGCCAACTGACTCCCCCCATTTCCAGTAAATCTCTCAGTGTGCATGGGCAATCACCACACACACACACACACACACACACACACACACACACCAGTTCTGTTCTATTTGCATTTTCCTCTAGGCTGGATCGGTCCAGGCCTATTTCTGCCACTTCTCCCTTCTTTCCATCTTATTTATTTCTAAGAAGTGAACACTCCACAAAACTCATTTCGTCCTATCCTACCAATAATCTGAGTCCATAGGGACAGCAGTCTTGGGGGAACATAAAAGCTTCTTTGCCATAAGGCACAGATGTATAAGTTGTTAACTTACAGTCTCATCCCAAAGGCTCCCTAACCATTCCACAAACTATATGCAAGGACTGATTCACCCACCCGTAAAACAAAGCCACCTTGGGGGTGGAAAGTGGCAGCTGCTTAACAGCCAGAGAGGCCATTTATGGATCTGATACCCAAATAACACTGCAGGGGAACTGAAAAAAAAAAGATGTAATTACCCAAACTACAATCTGGTCAGAACACTGGGATTTAATGATTGTCCCATCACTTACAACATTGGAAGATTTCTTGAGTTTTCCCAGACCCAATCTCAGCTGGGCAGCATATGGAAATGGACATATATTTAAACTCATTATGCAGTTGGGCCATATCCTACCAGTGGAATGAAAACCAATGACCTGCTCACCTTAAAAACATCCCACACAAGGGATGTAAGGAAAGACCTCACCTAGATCAGCCACCAATTTTAACCCAAGGGAAGCAAAGAACAATATTGGTAGTTTCTACAGCACCCAAGAAAACTCATCACTGAGAAACTTGGAAACCCCCCACATAGACTTTATTTAATCAAGTTTCTGAGGGTATCTTTTGAATGTCAACTGGGAATAGAAAAAGAGACAGCTTTACTTTCTTAAGAGCCCAAATGTTTACAATGTTTTCTACAACAAAACCCAAGGAGGTAAAATCCACTCCATTTGCCACTTGATCTGAAAGAGGAAGGCTCTCTACACTGCTTCCTATAACCAGTAGTCAAATCCTGCTGATGCTGCAGATGTCAGACAAGGTCCAATGCAAGTGGGTCCTTGGAAAAGAAACTGGCAGTAGGCTGACTTAGAGATGCCACAATGAAGAGAACAACACTAGAAGGAGCAGGCCACTGTTTCTTGGCATAATCTTTAAAACGTCCTTGTCACTCACCGTCCCAAAAGTCCAGTTTTAGGTAATAATAAAGATCATCTGATTACCAAGAACAACCGATCTTTAGCAGTTGAGGAAAAGGGAAGGTGGCTAAAAGCAAAGGTTTGGGTTCTAGCTCCTCTACTTACTAATTGTGACAAATTAGGCACCTTTATTAACATAAGCTCAACTTCCTCATCTTCAAAATGGGGACAATATTTTCTTTCTCAGGGTTGCCATAAGACTTAAAAATGAATTAAGACATGTAAAATCCTTAGCATAGTATCTAGCATACGGTGAGGGCTACATGATCGGTAACTATGTATTTGCTTCTTCAACATTTTTATCATGTTTGAAGGAAAACTCTTTAAGAAAAAAAACGAGAAGGATCAATTTGCAACTGGACAATAAACAAGTCTGTAATTTCTGGGAAACATCATGTCCAACTGGGGACTGAGTCACGTCATTACAGGAGACTGGGCAAACCGAGAAGGCCAGGATCTTAATGCTGTGAAAATTTCTATTCTACCAGATACTGATTTTCCTTAACACTATATGCCTGTTGTGCTGGTCACGTTTTTTAAACTGAAAGCAATCTACTTCTCATCCACAAGACAGAATTACAAACTCTGTGAGCCTATACAGGATCACTCTAATAGGGTTCTGCCTTTATTTGATCTAAACCATACCCATCATTTTTCATTGGCTTTTGCGGGGGGGGTGGGGAGGAACCTCTTCTATCCCCTTAGATGAAATAACAAAAATGGAATGCACTATTTCAGGTGAAGAAGAATTATTTACATTTACTACATGATGTCTTTTCCATCACTTCCATTCCTTAAGTCCAACAACCTTATCTGCCTTCTCTGCGTTTAGGTGGGTGCCCAGTCTCCCTGGAGCCCTCTGCACCTTGCTAAAAGGTTGCAACTTTCCCTATCCATCATGGGATGGATTGTGGTGGTAGCTAGAATCTGTCCTCCCCAGCATGCATCCTCTCATACTAGTTTGCATAAAATTTTACCAGCTTTTGGTTTTGCTATGTTCATCTGGAATTCCTCATGTGCCTGTCAAAAACCTTCCTGCTCCATGGTCACTAGGTTTCCTTAATGGTTTCTGATGAGTGACTTCTATCAAAAGCTGCAAAGCCCAGATAAATTATGCCCACTAGCTTGCCCTTGCCTACTATACTAATTCTTCTGAGGCTTCTGACAGACTAGAGATGCATACCTCACTCCAGAAATATGATTTTCTCTAGTTCCTTGTCCCTGTCTAATTTTTCAGGCTGACATTTCAAAGAGCCCTACTGGGCTGAGCCAGGGTTCAGTTCACATTTAGAGAAACCAAGCGATTGCCTCAGATTGGCCTGCATCCAGCAGAATGTTCAGAAAATATTCATTACTGATGAGGGCGCTTTCCTATAACGTACAACTCAACTTTCATTAACTATCTCCAGCATTTTTCCTCAGTTACTTCTCTTGCTATTGTAATAAGGCCACAGTGGCTTTTACACATGACAGAGATCAAAATGGCTACCATGCCAACCCCCCCAGATCACCAGTAAAACAGGTGTTGGTGATACATTACATATTTATTAGTAGCTCCACACACCATTTGTAAGTTACTCCAAGAAAATTAAAGCAATCAACTCCTGGGATCCCTAACACAGTAACATTGCTCCACACATTCCAGTCCCTCTTTAAGTATTCCTTTCTCACAGCCTCCCCTTCTTCCATACTTCTCCTTTATAAGCTTATAGAATAAGCTCCAGATTTTGTTATGCATCACTCTTGACTAAGAACCATCTCAGAAATCACTAAGTGGGGCACATGGCTGGCTCAGTTGATGAAGCATGTGACTCTTGATCTCAGTGTTGTGAGTTTGAGCCCCACGCTGGGGTAGAGACTACTTAAAAATAAAAAATTTTAAGGGCGCCTGGGTGGCTCAGTCAGTTAAGTGTCTGACTCTTGATTTCGGCTCAGATCATGATCTCCCAATCATGAGGATCAAGCCCCACCTCAGTCTCCGTGCTGAACTGAGCATGAAGCCTGCTTAAGATTCTCTCTCCTCTGCCCCTCTCCCCTTCTCCCGTACATACACTCTCTCTCTCAAAAATAAACAAACATTTAAGGGGCACCTGAGTGGCTCAGTCAGTTGGGCATCCCACTTCAGCTCAAGTCATCATCTCGTGGTCCGTGGATTTGAGCCGCGTGTTGGGCTCTGTGCTGATAGCTCAGGGCCTGAAGCCTGCTTCAGATTCTGTGTCTCCCTCTCTCTCTCTCTGCCCCTCCCCCATTTGTGCTCTATCTCTCTCTCCCTCTCAAAAATAAACATTAAAAATAAATTAAAAATTAACATTTTTAAAAATTAAATTACAAGAATAGAAATCTTAAAAGAAAATCATTGACTGAGGATCCAGAAGCTCACAAACGAAAAGCCTCCCTCCAGCTGGCTCATTTCTCATAGCACTGCTACTCGCTAAGTGAAGAAAGTCAGGTTACCTCAAGGCAGCTCCTGGATTCTGGGTTCAACCCCTAGTGTCCAGAGCCCAGTGCCAAATGCTCCCTATCCCTCCAAAGCAATCCCCAGTGAGGCCCCTGGTCTTCCGTGAGCCCCACCTTCCTTTTCTGTGTGTTCTCCCTTTTAAGAAGAATCAAGTAGAGGCATAAAATCAAATACAAATCTCTGAGTTCTGCTCTTCATCTCAAAAACTTGTAAATCTGTCCCTGATTAACTCAGGAACAAAGAGACTTCCAGAACTGACATGAGTAAGGCTCTGTCTTCAATTCCCCATTAAAATCAAAAAGAGTTCCCAGACCAACAGTGATACTTACACAAGTGGACCGCATTAAGGAAATCCAACATACAAAAGTCCAATCTTTCAAAACAAATGTGTTAGGTCAGTGGTTCCCAATCCTGGCTAATCATCATACTCAACAGGAGAATAAAAAACAACCACCACCACCACGAACAACAACAACAACAACAGATTCCCAGTTCCTACCTCCAAGAGATTTGGATTCAGTGTGTCCAGAGTAAAGCCCAGAAATTTCTTCTTTTTGAAAAGTTCCTAGGTGATTCCAATGATAAACTAGGTTTGGGAACCACTACATTAAGGGATATTCACTCACTTTATTAGAAGTTGTACCACGGGATTCCTTTAAATGGCTATACCCTCTGCCCCAAGCATTTAATATAGAGGTTTTAGAATTTGGTTAATCAAAGTTAATCTATATACCATTTACCAAGAACATGTCTTCTATGTTAAAGTCCTTTAGGAGTGGCCACACTTAGGAAGATTATAGAAAGATTGTAAGTGTCCATTAAGGGGCCCACTCACCTCATATTTTCTGTAATTCACCAACAAAGCCAAGAGGACAACAGCATCATACCCATGCTCCCTGCGACTTGGGGGGTGGGAGAGTATCTGTAACATGAACCAGAAATGCATGAGTGCTAACTCCTAGTTCCTAGGAATGCTGACAGAGAAGATTTGAGGAGGCGGTTTACCCAAAAGAGAAAGAGAGGATGGGGGAAATGACCTACCTGTAAAATTGCTTCAAATATGCTGTTGATCATCACATACTCCAGGATAGTGTTCTGGCTGATGTTATCTGTCACCTAAATGCAATAAAAGGCTTTTTAGGGGCGCCTGCGTGGCTCAGTCGGTTAAGCATCTGACTTTGGCTCAGGTCATGATCTTATGATTCAGGGGTTCAAGCTCCACATTGCTCGCTGCTGTCAGCACAGAGCCCGTTTCAGATCCTCTGTCCTCCCCTCCCTCTGCCCCTCCCACGTTGGTTCTCTCTCTCTCTCTCTAAGATAAATAAATATTTTTTTAAAAGGCTATTACTGAGGCACTCTACTATCTCAAGTATAACTCCTCCCCCACTATCTAAGAGAATCAGAAATGTTAAAACATTCTACTAGATACTTAGTAGACTTTTAATAAGCACCTCTGAAGCTGCCAGAGCCTTAATAGTCAGACACGAGAAGGGTAAGAAATGAGCGAATTAAAACTTCCCGAATCTCTGAATGTACTGTTTCTCTCACACCCTCACTTAAGCATTTACTTCAGTTTGGGGGGGGGGGGGGGGGTTCATTCCTCAAATGCACAGAAAGAAGTTTATGATCCAGAAGACTTTGAATGATGGCAGGGAAAAGGAATTACTTGAAGTAAATGAACAACACCCCGCCCTCCTCCCACTAGAAGGTACGGGCCAGCTTCCAGTTATGTCAAAATCAGAACAAATAACTATTCAGAATCACAAAAACTGTTTCCAAATGAGACCTGATGAGAAGAGCAAATCTGACAATTCAGAAGACAAGAATTCTGCAGGGGTAGTACCTCTAAAGTGAGAAATATCATGTATCCCATAGGCTAAAAATGCCAATGGTTGCAAAGAGCAGCTTCCAGGAAGTGAAAGCCCATTCATCTAACTTCCTTCTACACATTCACATGCAATGGAGTGATATGATGCCCCAGCAGAGAATTTTTTTTTCCTCTTTTCCTTTCTAGCTTTGGGCTCAAGCATTCAAATAAGCTTGCTCCTACTGTAATACCCTTGATAGAGAAACATATAAATGGGTCACTTACGGTCACTAAGCAAAGGAGAAGTTTCAGACATAAACTCTTCAGACTTTCAGAACCTTCTGCACAAAGCAATGAATCCAAACTCTCCATCAAGTTCTGAGAAAGAGATCCATTAAGTATTAAAACATACCAAGTAACGTCTCTACTGTGTCTCTGTCCAACTCTGGGTTTATGTTACACAGGGTAATGTGTACAACATTCAATGAAGCAACCATATCACTCCTTCAGGCCTAGCCCTTGCAAGATCAGACAAAGAAAAGTAAGACTTCAAAGTGTAGCTATTTGGGGAAAAATGCTTTAGAACAACAGCACAGAATAATAAAGAATTCACTACTTCATCAAATGAATGTTTGCAACCTATCATTCTCATGACCTTTAGAACAGAATGAAGTTAAGGGTGCCTGAGTGGCTCAGTGGTTAAGCATCCAGCTTTGGCTCAGGTCATGATCTCATGGTAGATGGGTTTGAGCCCTGTGTTGGGCTCTGTGCTGACAGCTCAGAGCCTGGAGCCTGCTTCGGATTCTATCTCCCTCTCTTTCTCTGCCCCTCTCCTGCCTGCATGCTATTGCTCTCTCTCTCTCTCTCTCTCTCGCTCTCTCTCTCTCTCAAAAATAATCTAAATATTTTTTTAAATGTTTAATAGAAGTAAATTTTTTAAAGGCTAATAACAGTGGTTGAATAATAAATTAAAAACAATAAACTAATTCAATTAAATTAATTCAATTACATTAGGAAAAAATAAGTGGTTAAAAAAAGTGGTTAAAGACCAATAATGGTTAAAAAAGATTAATAATGGTCAAATAACTATAGATAAGTTTCACTATCTGATAAAATATATCATTTGATGGAGGCACGCTGAATAAACAACAAAGAGACAATATCACTACTAGCCATCACTGGCCGTATACACTATCCAACAAAACTAGCTGTGTCCACCTTGGTCGATTCTACTAGACAATGTGACTAGAGTATATCACTTGTACTAACAACCAGCTCTCAGACCCAATGTAATCAAAAGATGAAACCCTCACACGCTACAACAGAAGGAATAAGAAAAGAAATATTTTACATTAAATGAAGGAGGAGAATGAATGAATAAGATTTAGCATGCTGAAAGCTCAAGTGAAGGTTCAAAATTAGTTACTTCAATTCAACAAATATATGGTGAAGGTCTACTATATGCTAAATATTGTGCTTTCAAAGAATTCAAGAAGAAAAATTAGATAATGGCCTCTGCTCTCAAGTCATTTTTAGTCTACTGGAAGAGAAAAATAAGCAGTTTTAATTGAATGGTTACTATGACAGAAATATACATGAAAAAGGGGAATTATCTCAGAAGTCACCTATTCCAAGACTCCTAAGGGGTGGGTTATATTTTGGAAAATCAGTAGGAGTTAATTAAAACTTGATGAGGAAAAGAATTCTAGACAGGCAATAGCATGATCAAAGACACATGAGGAATGAAACGGCCCTGGGTGTGGAGTTGGAACACAAGTAGTTTATTATTATGAAAGTACAGAGGGAAACACAGTGGTGAGAGAGACTAGAGAAATAAATAGGGAGCAGGTCATGAAAGCTATATAAAGCTAACTAGGGAGTTTGGTCTTTATCCTGTTATTGATGGGAAACTAATGAAGGGTTTTAAGCAGCAGAGATTTGAGTGTAAGATACATCACTGTGGTATCAGTGTGGATGACAGATTTAAAGATGGTAAGCCTGAAGGGAGGGAGACAAATGAGGACTAATCTAGCAATTTTCTGAAGAAGCTGCCATGTCTTATTTGCCTGTGTATCCCCTGTGCCTGGCACATTGGAGCCTAACCAACATTTGTCAAAAGAATGAATGAAGGCATCACTGAAATGGTTCTGGTGAGAGATAATGGGGACACTGGCAGTAGGGGAAAAAAAGCAAAGGCAGGTATGAAAAATATGAACTGAGGCAAAATTAGATGAACATGGTGATCATCTGGATATGAAAGATGAGAGGAAGAGTCAAGGATGACTCCAGCTTTTGGCTTGGGTGACTGAGATGACAGGAGAGCCCATTCTAACAGGGAATGAATGAGGAAGAACAGATGAAGGGGAAATAAGGAGTTCCATTTTGTAGATGTCAAGCAAGAGGTACTTTAGGGATATATGAGTGGGTAAATTCAGCAACTGCTTACAGAGTATACAACTCTGAGCCTCATGAGAGGATGTTAAGACTAACAATAGAGACTTAGTAATCAGCAGCATATAGACAATAGTGAGAACTACAAGAATGAGAGTGAGATCTGAGATTTTACCATGATATATACATAGTAGCAGTAGAGGCTTGGAAAACTGACTCCAAGTACTAAGTCTTCATGTACTTACAACTATATGTTCATAACTTGTAAAAAATAATCTGATCGCTATAAGGATTCTTTGTCACATAGATTATTTCAAATTCAGAGAATGACAGAAGACTAGTTCTTCAAAGTTCATATTATAAACAACATTCACTCAAGATAGTGTCAAACATTACAAACCAGATATCTGATAAGGGACTTCTATCCAAAATACATAAAGAACTCCTACAATTCAACAATATAAAACAAATAACTCAATCTAGAAATGGGCAAAGGATTTGAATAAATATTTCTACCCCCCATAAAATATATATATATATACATATATATATACACATATATATATGAGAGACAAAAACGATTGTTGACGAGGATGTGGAAAAACTGGAATGCTTATACACTGCTGATGGAAATGTAAAATGGTATACTAACTTTGGAAAACAGTTTGGAAGCTCCTTGAAATATTAAACATAGAGTTACCATATGACCCAACAATTCTCCTCCTATGTATATACCCAAGAGAATTGAAAACATACATCCACACAAAATCTTGTTCATGAATGTTCACAGCAGCATCATTGATAATAGCCAAAATACTGAAATATCCCACATGTCTATCAACTGATGAATGAATAAATTTGATGTGGTACATTCATAAAATGAAGTATCAGCCATAAAAAGGAATGAAGCACTGACACATGCCACAACACGGTTGGACCCTGAAAACATTATGCTAAGTGCAAGAAGCTAGACACAGAAGACCACGTATGATTCCATTTAGATGAGATGTCCAGAATAGGTAAACCAATAAAGACATAAAGCAGATTAATAGTTGCCAGGGGCTAAAGAGAAGGGGGAATGGAGAATGACTGCTAATGGGAACATGTATTCTTTTTGGAGTGATAAAAATGTTCCAAAATTAACAGTGAATATACTAAAAACTACTCAATGAGGGGTGCCTGGCTGGCTCAGTCGGTAAAGCATGTGACTCTTGATCTCAGGGTTGTGAGTTTGAGCCCCATGGTGTTGGATATAGAGATTACTTAAATATAAAATCTTAAAACAAAAAACCACTGAATTACATACTTTAAAAGGGTGAATTGTATATGTGAACTATCTATCAATAAAGCTATTACTTTAAAAGTGTCAAACAGTAGAAATAAAAATTCTGGTAAAGCCATTATGTAAATAAGAAAACTTAAGTTTAGAACTGAAGTTACCCCTGTATATTACATTACCCTTGTTATATATTATTTGAGTTCATAAGTGTTTTTAAGAACCTATGAGCACATGATACAAATCATAAAATAAACTGCTCAGTCTTTATCCTGCAGGGGAAGGATACTTCAAATTTGAATTTCAAATTTTCCTCTATTCAGATAAACAAATTTGTAAAACAAAAATATCCAAATTCAAGAACAAATTCAACCACTTCTATCCACCTGAGTGCAAATCTTCTAGTACATTAACTGTCTACAGATGGTATCCGCAAACAGCTGTCAGAAGCAGCCATCCACAAGCACATCTACAACTTATGCCTCACCTTCATGCACAACTCTGCCTTGTCAAAGCCCATCAGCATGTTGATGATGTCAAACCCAGAGGTAGATTTATTCTTTTGATGGACTCCTCGAATGAGTGCACACAAGGTCTGCAGAGATTAGAGAAAGAATTCTTTTGTAGAAAGGAAGTCTCAAAACGTGAAGGGCACTGGATCTGTCGCCTCACATTGCCACCTCAGAACCTCCTCCTTACACAGCTGACATTCAATTGCTCTATCACTCTAAGCTTCAAAACAGTCGGAGTCTTACTACGTGCAAAATCCAGACATTAAAAGAGGAACAGCACTTGAAATTGTTGCCATCTTTTTTGTTGTTGTTTTTTAGTCATCGTCTTTTCAAAAATTGCATTGCAGACAAAGACTGGAAGGTGAATTCAAAAATAACAACAGTTCTTGAGCTTGAGTCATGGGATTGGTGGAGCTTTTTTCCTTTACTTAAAATTCATTACCGTATTTACATTTTAGTTTATAATTCTTAGTATTTTTTAATAACTACAAAAGTTATTTTGGTCCATATGATAACAACCAGTTGCTTCAAATCTTAAATTCATGGGGCGCCTGGGAGGCTCTGTCAGTTGAGCGACTGGCTCTTGATTTCGGCTCAGGTCATGATCTTGCAGTTCGTGAGATCGAGCCCCGCGTTGAGCTCTGCGCTGACAGCGTGAAGCCTGCTTGGGATTCTCTCCCTCTCTCTCTCTCTCTCTGCCACTCCCCTGCTCGTGCTCGCTCGCTTGCTCTCTCTTTCAAAATAAATAAATAAACATGAAAAAAAATCTTAAATTCATTATAATCTCCATTCACTATTGACTAGCTGTGTAAACCTGGACAAGTTAGTTAACTTTTCGGTGCCTCAGTTTTCTCATCTATAAAATGGGAATGACAAAAATAGCACCCATCTCATAGGGATGTTGTGAGAACTATGAGAATTAAAACACTTGGAATAGTCCCTGGAACTTTATTAATGCTCTAAGAATAGTGCCTGAAACTTTTTAAAGCTCAACAAGTATCAGCCATTTTAATAATATACTATATTTTTATGTGTTACCAAGTGACTTAATGTCAATTTACTTCCACTGAACTAAAAACAGTTTACCATTCATGCCTCCATAGTGAGCTACTGCAATTCTAGGAAGTACAATTTCCAACTTTCATTTCAGCTTTCAGTGAACCCCTACAACTGCAATACCCAAAATGCAGAATCTACTGTTAACTTTGTTAACACAACTACAGGGTAAACATGGTCCTTCTTTCTGGGACATCAGCTCAACAGGTAATTTCTACAATCTACAGATGAGAAAACTGGGGCTCACAAAGTGATTTGCCCAACTAGGAAGTTAGAAACTTAAACCCAATCTATCAAAAGTTCCAGGGGTGCCTGGGTGTCTCAGTTGGTTGAGCGTCCAACTCTTGATTTCAGCTCAGGTCATGATCCCAGGGTCATGGGATTGAGCCCCACATCGGGCTCTGTGCTTAGTAGGGAGACTGCTTAAGATTCTCTTTCTCTCACTCTGCCTCTCTCCTCCACCTGCATGCTCTCTTTCTCTAAAATAAAAAAATAATATCAAAATTTCCAATAAAATCCTTTATGTTGTCATGGATTCTTCATATTCTAAGCTTGTCAATCACTGCCCTAGCTACTCAGCCTGATCTAAGATGCACCAGAGTTACTGGACTATAAACTTAGAAATTTTGCCCATGATTCATTCAATAAAAATTTACTTCTAAAGTCCTACTTGCCAGGCACTGTACTATACACTAGGAACAAAGTACTGAATGAAACTAATGAAGTCTTTGCTCTCAAGAAACCTGTAATGTATCCCCATTATCCCAATGCTTGGCACATAACAGTCATTCAAGAAATAATTATTCAGTGCATCTTTCCCATGAATATGTGACTTAGCATTAAGAACAATGATTCTTAATGTTTTCTGAGTTACAGACCCTTTTGAGAATCTGACGAAAGCTCTCTTTTCAGAAAAAAATAGCCACATACACCTAAAATATTACATATAACTTCAGGGAGTCAAGGACCCTCTGAAACCTCAAATTAAGAACTCCTGATCTAGTGAGAAAATACTGTTTTAAGAATAATCTCTTCTGGGGGCGCCTGGGTGGCTCAGTCGGTTGAGTGTCCGACTCTTGATTTTGGCTCAGGTTGTGATCCCAGGGTCATGAGGTCAAGCCCCTCATCAGGCTCTGTGCTGAGTGTGGAGCCTACTTAAAATTCCCTCTCTCTCTCTCTCTCTCTCTCTCTCTCTCTGCCCCTCCCCCTCGTTCATGCTCTCTCGCTCTCTCGAAAATTAAAAAAAAATTTTTTTTTAAATCTCTTCTGATTTTTGCTAGACTAACTATCCCTACCTCATAGTTTCCCCTCTATCTCTTCCTTTCCTCAAATAATCAAGAATTCTGTCCATCTGTCTTGGCTTTAGATCAAATCATACAATGAACAAGATGACTAGTATAAGTGTCAATTTGTTTAGCCAGGAAGCTGGCTCAACAAACATGGCATAGATGTTTATTATTTAAAGGGGAAAAAAAAAACTTCATACCTAAGGGCAATTTTAGGTTCCTCAGGTCCCAACAGATGTATTATAACTCCTTTCCCCTATTAAACAGGACTTCCCCAGTCACCCAGCTATATACCTGTAGTGCATTGACAACTCGAATTGGATGTTCCTCTCCCAGAGCTTGGATACAGTGTTGAAATAAGCAATTAATATTGTCCTTGATCTTCATTAACTCCTCACCATCAAGAGATTCCAGCTTGCCTTCTAGGTACTCTAAATTCACCTACCAAGGGAACAACAGGGATATTATTTTTAGTAACGTTTTCAGTGTACTGTATTTAATGTGAGTGCATTTTAGTGTCGCATGTAGAACACAGGAGAAGGCAATTTCGTTAGTAGGAAAATCCAGAGATACCATCAAGTTTACCTTCATAAGGAAGAGCTCCTCCCAAAATCGTGGACTGCACTTACTGGGGTCCTCTGTCTGAAATCAGAAAATAAGCAGTTCAATGTCCCCAGCTAACACCAAAGCATTAAGAACACATCTGAAAGGGTCACTTACACATAATCAACCTTATCTTTCAAAATTAACTTTGAAAATGTTTGGTCATTCTAAACTGCTATAATAGGGAACAACAGTTTTGGAGGTTTTTTTCCCCCAAATGGAAGATACTGTGCATAGATATATATTTGTGTGCCAGAAGTTAAATAATGGCTCAAAGAGTCTCCCCCCAAATCTTTCTCTTCTAGCAAGAAGTAAACCTAACCAACTGAGTAAGATAGTCACATTATGATGTCCCTATCGCATCTGTATGTTCTGCAAAGCCCTTTCACATAAATGAAACACAATGGCCCAGAGAGCCAGGTATAGTAGATACTATCTGTATCCTCCTTTTAGAAAAGAGGATCCACAAAGTTAAGTTACTTACACCCATACAGGATCCAGAACCTGAATCACATCAGCAATACCACATGGTTTTACAACATCTTGTGCTGACTGCTTCTACTTGCCCTCCTGTATGCATTTAGTCCACTGTACAGAGCTTGTAATATGGTCTTCCTTAATTCAAATTGGTCCAAAAGGTTAACAAAAGTATAGTGCTAAAATCCAAAATTTCTTAGCAATAATTTTCAAACAGAAGTTCTAAAGAGTCACAGGCTTCTGGTTCAGGAGCAAAATAAGAAAAAGAGAACCTCAACTTTAAAGGAAAACTAATGACATAAAACCAGTAGATCAATCGCCCACTATCACCCATAAGTTGACCTTTTAAAATTACTACCAACTAATATATTCATTAGTTACGAACTCTTGATCTATTAAGAAAATACCATACTAGGAATCTCTTCTGGACTTTTAACTAAGAATGACACAGAGAAGCAACATTTCTTTTTTTTGTTTGTTTGTTTGTTTGTTTGTTTGTTTATTTTTGGGACAGAGAGAGACAGAGCATGAACGGGGGAGGGGCAGAGAGAGAGGGAGTCACAGAATCGGAAACAGGCTCCAGGCTCTGAGCCATCAGCCCAGAGCCTGACGCGGGGCTCGAACTCCCGGACCGCGAGATCGTGACCTGGCTGAAGTCGGACGCTTAACCGACTGCGCCACCCAGGCGCCCCTACATTTCTGGCATTCTCCTAAGGTTCTCATTTAGTGATTTCTTTCCATCCCCTTCTCCTAGAAGGGGTCACACACTGCCTCTCACACTTCAGTGATGTCATTTTGCTATCTAGATATGAAACTCCGACTACTCATGGTGTTGGCACTTCCCACCCTCAAAGCTCATGCAATCAACAATTCTATGTATGCCAACCCTACTTCATATAGAGAGAGCTCTAACAGGACCCAAGTACCCACTCATTTGCTCCATACTGTGATCTGCGCAATTCTGTATTAATTTTGTGCATATCAAACTGTCTCTAAGGTTTCCCAAGAGTTAGATGTTTTACTTGATCACATTATTTATTCTGGGCCGTGTGACAAAGTTGAACAAGCAAGGGCCCTAGAGTCAAACACTAGGGTTCAAACCATGGCTCCATCACCTTCCAGCTGTGACCCCTAGTTTCCTCATCTGTGAAATGCTCTTTTACATAGCATATGTGAAAACATAGCATTCTTGCAGCATTCTTGTTAGAATTAGAGATAATGAACTTAGTAATGCACTTAGAATAATGCCAGGCACATAGTAAAAATTCAATACTTAGTAACTCTTTTTAGAAGTATTATTCTGTTTTACATATGCTAGCTATGATCAGAATTTCAGAAGGTAAGTACCCCCGCAGAGTATCTAATTTACTCTCACCTTCCCTGACAGGGTAAATTTTAAAACAAAGGCTTGGATCATGGTCAATCAGCAGTTATGAAGACCCAAAGAAATCTTCCACCTAATCACTAATAATTCATCAGTTACCTTATAGAGTTGGACAATGAGAGAGACTAAGCAATTGTTCCGTCCACTAGGTACTTGAGATGAAATGTAACAGTTCATCTTTTTTTTTTTTAAGTTTATTCATTTTGAGAGAGAGATTGAGAGAGAAAGAACAGTTCATCTTTTAGAATCATAGAATTCTAGGACCAAAAGGAACTTCAAAGAATATTTAGGATAGAAGAGTCCGTAAGTTGGGTCATGTGGGTGACAAGTTTCTTAAAGATATTCAGAAAAAATGGGTGCCTAGGTGGCTCAGTCAGTTAAGCGTCTGACTCTTGATTTCAGCTCAGGTCACGATCCCATGGTTTGTGGGTTCAGGCCCCACATCAGGCTCTACACTGACAGCGTGGAGCCTTCTTTGGATTCTCCCTCTCCCTCTCTCTGGTCCTCCCCCACTCACACACTCTCTCTCTCAAAATAAATAAACATTTAAAAAAAAAAAGATATTCAGAAAAAAAAGTTCCCGAGGTTTCCTCCCTCCTTTCAATTGTTTTACCCGGCTCATGGCAACAATCTGTAAGAACAACATAACAACAATACATATAAATTAATACATGATCATAATCTCCACCAGGAGAGAGCTCACTCTCATCCTCACCCTCATTCTCCCTCTAAAGAACTAGAAGGTAGCAGGCAGAGGTGAGCTTATTTCTCATTTTGGTACAAGAAAGTAAGGAGTCAATCTGCGCAGAATTGTCAGAGCTCCAGGCCTTACCATGAAGATCTCATCATACATCAGCACCACTTTTTCCTTCAGTGGTTTTCTGGAAGCTGAAGATTTCCGGAGCAAACCCCCTCTTTTCTCCACCTGTGCCATGGTTAGAGAATCTGTGAAAAGAAAGCCACAGTCAGTGCTCAAATGCTCTCCAAGATGCTGGATGGTCTGTTGAAAAGTTTTCAATGGGAACTTTTCTAAGAAAAAGAAAAAAATGATAAACCATGTAATAGATCTTGTGCATCTGTCCAACACCCCATCCCCTCACCAGGTAATTTCAAGGCTTAAATCATTGCTTGGCCTACAGCAAAACACATTTTACATCTTTAAATTTTTTTTTTTCAACGTTTTTTATTTATTTTTGGGACAGAGAGAGACAGAGCATGAATGGGGGAGGGGCAGAGAGAGAGGGAGACACAGAATCGGAAACAGGCTCCAGGCTCCGAGCCATCAGCCCAGAGCCTGATGCGGGGCTCGAACTCACGGACCGTGAGATCGTGACCTGGCTGAAGTCGGACGCTTAACCGACTGCGCCACCCAGGCGCCCCACATTTTACATCTTTAAAACCTGCCAGTGGACAAGGCTTACACCAGATCCAAAACCAGGAAAGAAAGTGTAACTAGCTCCAACTAGAATAGATCTGGCCATATATCTGAGGTTGATGGAAGGAAGGCTACAAAGCACACATTGCCCACAGACTGATGGTGAAGTTAAATTACAAGTATTGATTGAGCTCAGGACCATTAAGGCAGGAAGTGTGCTGCAGACTGATGTGCTCCATTGATTTCCCCAAAGTAAGTAAGTCCTCAGCACTGCAAAGTACTTGGCCTTCACTGCCTCATAAATCACACTGCACTTGACTGTCTTCAGAAATTCCTCTGGAAAGAGACCCAAGGCAGAAAATAGCAGTTATAAGGACAAAAATTAAATCTGATTTCAAAATAACCAAATATAACAATCTACTTCTGTCAAATCTAATTATATATATAACACTATTACAGATCAAACTTCAAAGTATTTTTCAATTCTTTTATAGAAGCAATTCCATGAATCACGCCCAATTTCCCCATCTTGTTTAAAGGAATTTCAAGTTTTTACAAGGGAGAACTTGAAATCCCACAGGTCTCCACTGTGGATTTACACATTTCCCCTCACTTCCCAGATTCTTTCTACTGTTGACAAAATTCCTGTCTCTCTCTTAAATTCTAGGCTCTAGTTGTGAAACTTAATCTCATCCAATGGCAAGTGTGGGCAGTAGCAAGGAGGCTGATTTTACTTCCAGACAAACCCAAAGCAGCAGAACAAAATTAATTTTGTTCAGTGACTTTTGGAAAATATGTGCTATGTTTCAAATCAAAAGCAAAATTTTATTTAAGGAAGAGATGCATCCAACACCTAAAAGACTGTATCTCAGACATGGCCTTTCTCTAATATATATAGCCAAAAAGGAGATTTACCTTTGAGCACAAAAAACACAAAGCACAGAAAATCTCTCCAACTAGATATCCAGCATCTTTGGCACATCTTATCCTTTTTTTTTATAAGCACTATGGTCCAGAGAAAACTGAAGGAAAAAAAAAAACTAACAACAACAACAACCAAAAAAGAGAGAGAGAGAAGATTCTTTGGGGCAATTTATACTATATTGATCATGTCTTTACCTTAAAGCATGAAATACAGCCTCTGTTCAAAACATTCTTGTGTCTTTTAAATAGGTTGTCAAGAGGAAGATGTCCTTATCGGGGGAAAATAAATTGGAAATCAGCAAGATCCTATTAAAATAAATCAAAAGCAATGCAATTCTAAACTTAGTAGATATAGACCTTTCATGTGTTCAGCTTCAACCAGTTGATTAGCGGGAATAGCAGGAACCACTAGTTTCTGGGTGTGAGAAGCACCTGTTTACAAACATGCCCCTCTGAGGATTTATAATTGGGTTACAGCTAATCAATGTCCACCCCAAATCTAATAAACTCACTTTCTCTATTTCAGAATCAATACTTTCTAATAAGCAAAAGGGAATAGGAGAGGAGGGAAAAACAATTCCATCCAAAGTACCAGATTTCCTAAGAAGTTGAATTCTTTTCATCACTCTTCCTCATTTGGAGCGCGGGGGGGGGGGGGGGGGGGGGGGGAGGGGGGGGGGAATTCAGCCAAGAGCCTTGTCTCATTACTCTCTGTCACCATCACAGACAATTGGAATTTACCACCCAAGGTGCCTGAAGTGTGACTGGAAACTGACAAGAGTCTCCTCCTGCCAGCATTTCTAACCCATGGAACATAGAAAAAATTGCTTCTAGGGTTGAGGACTGAGAGAAGTGTAGAACTCTGTATTACAAAGTTTTGGGGGGGGGGGGGATTTCAGAAATTAAGCCTCTGCTCTTAAATTTGAAAGTAAAATATCTGACTGGTAGAACACATCCGTAATGTGAGTGTAATTTATTTATGTCTTCTCAGGGTTTTTCTCCCTTTTGTAGAAAACCCCTCCTGTTTGTAGAAAACCAGTAGCAGCTAAGGAGCAGCAGGGCATTATGGACCAACCAACCAGCAAAACTGAGACTGGAACGCTAGGTTCCAACCACCTAGATGAAATGGAGCAAGTCACTGTGTTTCCCAGTTTCCTTACAAGTAAAACAAGGCCCTGGACTAGACATATCATTGAACAATTCTCTCAGCATCACTGAAATACCACAAACACATAAGAAACACCTAGGGGCACATGGGTGGCTCAGTCGGTTAGGCATCCAACTTCAGCTCAGGTCAAGATCTCACCATTCATGGGTTCAAGCTCCACGTCAAGCTCTGTGCTAACAGCGTGGAGCCTGTCTTGGATTCTCCCTCCCTCTCCCTCTCTGCCCCTCCCTGACTCGCGTTTTTTCTCTCTCTCAAAATAAATAAACTTAAAAACAAAAAAAACAAAAAAAATCTAAATGTGGTTAAGACACTAATTTAGGCACTATGGGGTTACAAAAATGAAACTACAGAGCTGATCCTCTAGGATCTTTCAATCGATTGGCAGAGACAGACACATCAGACACATGATAACCCCACAGTACTAGGCGAATCATGCGAAACAGAGTAAAAGTACAAAGAAAATGCTATGGCATCATGAGGAAGGAAAAAAAGCATTCTGCGACTACACTATGACCTCTGTTGATCCGGGCTTTTAAATCCTTCTGGCGAAGCAGTAAATACAGCAAAGCCACTGTAATCCCACAGAAATGCCATCTTAGGCTTTAACACAGTTTCTCAGAAATAAGATATAATAGGCAAAATATAAAAAAGAATAAGGCAACATATCAATCCTAATTTCACTTACCATCAAGCTTAGGAATGGTTTCAAATCCCCCAACCCAACAGTAAATGGTATATCAATGAAGTCTTTTATTACTAAACCTCAGGGACTGCCAATCCCATGACCCACAGAACAACTTCTCTCTGAAAGACTCAAGTCATACAACTTTTTAAGAATTCTATCTTAAGGCAATCCAGCCACGACTGTCTTAAATGCACATCATTTCATATCCCTTCAGGGTAAAACAACCAAATATCAAGATTTTAAAACCTAAAGCCAAACTCTGCCAATGCCTAATACACAAGAAATGCTAGTTACACTAAGCAAGTTAGTTATTCATTGACTTTGCTGTCTTCTTGAGCACAATACATGCCAACTCTAGTAGCAGAAAATTAATTTAAAAGAAATTCACTCTAATTTCCAGAGAGTTTCCAGAGTTAATCTTTCAAAAGTCTTGGTATTGTATCTACATGAGATGACAGAGGCTAATGAAACCCGAGGTAATCAATTCACAATATATGTAAATAAAACCACAGGGGTGCCTGGGTGGCTCAGTCGGTTGAGGGTTGAGTGTCTGACTTCAGCTCAGGTCATGATCTCACAGTTCATGAGTTCGAGCCCCGTGTTGGGCTCTATACTGACAGCTCGGAGCCCGGAGCCTGGAGCCTGCTTTGGATTCTGTGTCTCCCTCTCTCTCCCTGCTCCTCCCCTGCTCACATTCCGTCTCTCTTTCAAAAATAAATAAAGATTAAAAAAAAAAATTTTTTTTTAAACCATCATGCTGTTACGCCTTTTATACTGATGTATGTCAGTTATTTTTCAATAAAACTGGAAAAAATCTAAAAGCAAAACAGCTTGGGGCGCCTGGGTGGCTCAGTCGGTTGGGGCATGGGCATCCAACTTCAGCTTGGTCATAATCTTGCAGTTGGTGAGTTCGAGCCCCACGTCGGGCTCTGTGCTGACAGCTCGGAGCCTGGAGCCTGCTTCAGATTCCGTGTCTCCCTCTTTCTCTGCCTGAGAGAAAGGCACTCTACCCCACTCCCATTCTGTCACACTCTCTCTCTCTCAAAAATAAACATTAAAAAAAAGTTAAAAAAAAATACTAAATAACAGCAAAACGTCTTGAGTTTTAGCCCCAATTCTTATACACTCATTCTATAAACTTTAATTTCCTTTCCTTCCCTGGGCTTCAATTTGCCAATCTGTAAAAAGCAGCACTGGCAAGTGTGTTCAGAAAAGGGAACCTCTGTACAGTGTTGGGAAAGTAAATCAGTGCAGCCACTACAGAAAACAGTATAGAGGTTCCTCAAAATATTAAAAATAAAACTATGATATGATCCAGCAATCGCACTTCTGTGTATATATCCAAAGGAAATGAAATCACTGTCTCATTAAAGAGATACCGGCATCCCCATGTTCACTGCAGCATTATTCACAATAGTCAAGCTATGGAAACAACCTAAGAGTCTTATCAATAAATGAATGGATAAAGAAAATGTGGTATACACACAAAATGGAATATCATTCAGCTACAAAAAAGGAAGGATATCCTGCCATTTGCAACAACATGAATATGCCTATGTGAGATGATAGATGAATGGTGGTTTTTTTTTTAATTTTAATGTTTATTTAGTTTTGAGAGAGAGAGAGAGAGCAGCAGCAGCAGCAGCAGCAGAGGGGCAGAGAGAGATGGAGACACAGGAACTGAAGCAGGCTCCAGGCTCTGTGCTCGCAGCACAGAGCCCAACGCAGAGCTAGAACTCACGAGCCATGAAATCACAACCTGAGCTGAAGTCAGACGCTCAACTGACTGGGCCATCCAGGTGCCTCATGCATGAATGTTTTAATTAACCTTATCATGGCAATCATTTCACAATGTATATGTGTATCCAATCATCACATTGTGCACTTTAAAATTATATATCGATGTTATATATTAATTATAATCTCAATAATGTATCAATTATATCTCAATTCAATAAATCCGGGGGCCGGGGGGAGGCCATGGAACAGTTCTCTATAGGCTTCCAAATTTAATGGACTGGGGTTCTAGGTTCATACTGGTAATGGACTGTTAGCAAGTATCACCCTCTCTTCACTGGTGAGTGAAGCTCCAAAACACCACCTATAGGTAGATGCTGAGGTAAACGTCCTACAACATTTCAACCGGTACATAAGAAAAGAAAAAGGAGAGAGAAAAGGAAAAAGGAAAGGAGAAAAAAAATGAATAAAAACCAATGTGCCCATCTTCTAGAAAGAAAAAACATATGCACAGATCAGGCATTCATTCATTCCACAAATATCTGTTGAGCACCTTTTTGGTACCAAGCACTAGGGATACAGACGTTAACGTGACAGACAAGATTTCTGCTTTCAGAGTTTTCATTCTAGAGTGGGGAAAAGATAACAAACAAGTGATAAGTACCTTGAAGACAAACTATATAGGGGGACTACATTAGACTGAGAGATTAAAGGCCTCTATGACAAGTAATATGTGGGCTGGAACCAAAATAACAGGAAGGAAACAGCCACATGAAAGTCTTGGCAAAAGTGCTAGAGGGAAAGGCATAGAGGGAATGGCAAATGCAAAGTCTCCAAGATTTGAACATACTTGGCGTGTTCGAGGAACAGAAGAGCCAAAATGCCTAGATTATAATAAACATTTCTTTTTTGAAATGTTGAAAGGTTTCTGAAGTGGGTATTTTGTGTTTTTGTGAGTTTTTTCCATACATAAAAAAGAATTCAAATGTCCATCAGCAGAATGGGAAGATTATAATTTATTTGTAGAACAGGGTACTACCCAGAAATTTAAAAGAACAAATTACTGAAAAAATATTGATCGCTTTCACAGATGTTGAATAAAAACCTCTGAAAGAAAAGAGTACAAACAAATGATTCTATTTATATGAAGTTCAAAGACAGCAAAATTAATCCATGGTGACAGAGGTCAGAACAGTGGTTACCTCTGGTGGGGAGATGAGTGGGAGGAAGTGGCACAAGGAAGCCTACTCAGGTGCTGAAAATGTGCTCTTTTTTTTTTTTTTCAACATTTTTATTTATTTTTGGGACAGAGAGAGACAGAGCATGAACGGGGGAGGGGCAGAGAGAGAGGGAGACACAGAATCGGAAACAGGCTCCAGGCTCTGAGCCATCAGCCCAGAGCCTGATGTGGGGCTCCAACTCACGGACCGCGAGATCGTGACCTGGCTGAAGTCGGACGCTCAACCGACTGCACCACCCAGGCGCCCCAGAAAATGTGCTCTATCTTGATCAGAGTGGAGGTCACACAAAGAAAAGAAAGAAAATCATCAAGTTGTACACTTTCCATTACGTAAGCTATTCCTTGAGCTAAAAAAAAAAAAACGTCTGGGGGCCCCTGGCTGGCTCAGTCAGTTAAATGCCCCCAACTCTTGACTTTAGTTCAGGTCATGATCTCACAATTGTGGGATGGAGCCCCACATTAGGCTCTGCACTGACAGCACAGAGCCTGCTTGGAATTCTCTCTCTCTCTCTCTCTCTCTGCTCCTCCCCCACGCACTTGCACTCTCTCTCTCTCTCTCAAAATAGATTTTTAAAAAACTTTAAAAAATAAATATTTTTTAAAAATAAATATATAATAATTTTTTAAAAAGCCTGTGCGATCATACGTATATGAAAATTAACAGCACCCATGCAAAACACTAGAACTAGCAGGGACCTCAACTTGCACACTCAGGACACTAATCAAAAATAACAACCAAAACATTAACATTTGCTTAACATTTACTATGCACCAGGCACTGTTATAAGCACTTTGTATACATTAATTGGTTTTATCCTCACAGACCTATGATCCTGGAACTTTACCATAAGAAAACTAAAGCATAAAATGGTTACAAAAACAAACAAACAAACAAAATAACAAAAAAAAAAAAAAAAAAACTTGCCAGTGTGAGAGTAGGGACTCAAACTCAGCCACATGTGAGAATCCCTGCTCTTAAACACTATGCTACCCTGTCTCTCAAAAGGCAGGGGAGTGGGCAGAAGTGGTGTAACCTACATATAAACAAAGCTGAGGATCTGCAGAGAAACTGAGATGAGGTTCCAGGCCAGTTCTCAATGAACAAACTTTAGGATGTCCAGATATCTTGAGTTTCAACACTCTAGTTTGCCAATGGGTAGGAAGTGCCACCATAAGTAGTAAAAGATACATATGCATGTGTCTGACACATGCATATATATATATAAATATTGTATATAAATATTGATAATGGTAAAGTGAAAAAGACATACAAATGAATGGAATGGTAGAAAAACTTGGAAGAAAACACTGGAAAGGAATCTGTCTAGTAAAGTTGATAGATGTATCCAATATGGTAATAGAAAAAAAAAAAACAGCTGAAACTCAGTAATATCCACAAAAAGATTTAATTGATAATAACTTTTTTAATGTTTATTTTTGAGAGAGAGAGAGAGAGAGAGAGCGCACAAGTGGGAAAGGGGCAGAGAGAGAAAGAGGGAGGCACAGAATTGGTAGCAGGCTCCAGGCTCTGAGCTGTCAGCACAGAGCTCAATTCGGGGCTCAAACTCACAAGCTGCAAGATCATGACCTGAGCTGAAGTTGGGACACGTAACTGAATGAGCCACCCAGGCGCCCTGATAAAATTTTAATTGAGCTTAGTCAGTGCTCTAAGGATAATTCTCCACCAAAATTTGATAATGAACGGAAAGATACAGTAAGGTAAGACAAAGATGAAATGCAGAGCAAGTCAAGTATAAATCTATACAGCTCTCAGCTTAGGAACGATTATACTTTGCTACCACTGAGCTGTGATCACTTGTTTCAGAACCTCCTGAGGTGCCTCCTGAAAATGTAGATCCCTAAGCTCCCTTTTCCCACTACTGAAACAGACTTTTCAAGATAAGGACTAGGGGTCTAGATTTTTTTTTTTTTTTTTTTTTTTAGTACAGTTGACACTAGGGGTCTACATTTTTAATAATCACCCCAGGTCAGTGGTTCTCAACTGTGGCAATTTTGCCTTCCAGGGGAAATTAATGACTGGAAACATTTTTGTCTGTCACAACTGGGAAAGGAGATACTACTATCATCTACTAGGTAGGGGCAAGCTAACATTCTACAACGCACTGGACAGTCCTCACAACAAAGAATTATCTGGCTCAGTATGTGAAAGTTAACAAGGTTGAAAAACTTTATCCCAAGTAATTCTGATACTCACTGAAGTTTGAGAAGTACTCATCAAAGCGTTGAAACTCATCAAATGCTTTGAAAGGAACATCTAAACATAGGACCATTCTGAGAGGATGAATAAAACTTGTCACCTCTAGAAAAGGCACTGGAGCAGCCCTCATCTACTCCCAGCTCATTCTCCCCACACTAACTCACCAATGGCATCCCCTCCCTTAGGACCTCAGCCCCAGTTTGTCCATCTGTGATAGATCACTACAAGACACACTGACTACAGTAATCTAAAATGCTTCAAGTAAAGGAGATAAAAATCCTGTCTCCCCAGAAGCTGTGGCTAGCTGAGTCAAATATTATCATTGTCTGATCACTGGCCATTCACTCAATACACAAGAAGCAGTATGTTTATAAAACCAGAAATATAGTCTCCTGCCCTGCTCTCCTAAAAGTCCACAATTTCTCCAGAAGCATGGGTATACATGTGTGTGTATGCGTATGTATATGTGTGTGTGTCTAATCCTTAGGCAGAAGTTATCTGCTCCCTAAATTCTTCCGAAAGGCATACCACACTCCTTAAAGGTAAATACTAGCACTATAAACATTTAAGAAAATGTAGAGGATTTCTACTTCAAACTCCAACCCTTACCTTCTCAAACCAGTTCCTAACATGCCTCTTTCTTTCTGAAGGACCGAGGATTTAGTTCACTTGCTGGATTCACATCCTACTGTTCCACGTGGTTCCTCGCCACAGCTTCTCTCATAGCATGGGACACTGGTTCCCCCAATTCCACCCCACAGACTGTCTCTGAAGCATATAATGCCTTTCCATTTTAATGGATTTTTAGTGCTAGTCACTCCAAGTCTCTCTTATCTCCAAAATAAAAACAGAGTGAGGTCTGCACTCATGAAGCCACCTCTTTGAATTTCTTCATGGAGAGCTAAAGGATAGGCCACCATCCCCTCAAGCTATCACTTTTCTTCTATGAAGTCCTGGGGAGGGAACTCATCACTCATTCCTCCAAATCTTTCAGAGCACAGCCTTCCAATCAAGGTGATGTATGATAAATAACACTACTGAATACTGACTATATAGTTGGCACTGTTCTCAGTGCTTTAAATATACTTTATTTAATCCTTTAAAGTAGATAGGTACTATTGTAGTAGGTACTTAATTACCATAATTTGACAATGAAGATTTCACTTGCCAAAGTAAAACAGCTATAGAAAGTGGTAAAGACACTAAATCCTTCTCTGGTAGTCCTTTGTCCTAGCAGAATATCCCAGTAGTGCAAAAAATCAGGTGTTGACTAACGGAACACTCAAAATCCAGATTCAGTTAAAGTTCTGCGGAAACTCCAAACTGATATCCATAATATCAACGTTCCCACCTTATCCAAGAAAAGTCAGTCAAGTCAGGACATTGTCTGACAAGCATCATCCCTATTTTCTACTAGGAAAGAACCAGCCTGATTCAGTAGGTACATGAGCCACTATGGGGCAGCATTCACATCTTGCATGTGCTCTACAGGGCTCACCTCAGAATGGGTGTTTAGCTTACACTTGAAAGTAGAAATAGGGGCGCCCCGGTGGCTCAGTCAGTTAAGCAACCAACTTCGGCTCAGGTCATGATCTCACCGTTGGTGAGTTCAAGCCCCGCACTGAGCTCTATGCTGACAGTTCGGAGCCTGAAGCCTACTTCAGATTGTGTCTCCCTCTCTCCTGCCCCTCCCCTGCTCATGCGTGCTCTCTCAAGCACGCGCTCTCTCTCTCTCTCTCAAAAATACATACATACATACATACATACATACATACATACATACATACATACAGGAGTGGGGGCGCCTGGGTGGCTCAGTCAGTTGAGCATCTGACTTCGGCTCAGGTCATGATCTTGCAGTTTGGGAGTTCGAGCCCCACATCGGGCTCTGTGCTGACAGCTCAGAGCCTGGAGCCTGCTTCAGATTCTGTGTTTCCCTCTTTCTCTGCCCCTCACCCACTTGCGCCCTGTCTCTCCCTCAAAAATAAGTGAACATTTAAAAAAATGTTTAAAAGAAAAGAAAAGGAAAAAGGAAAGTAGAAGTAATTCAGGGACTTTCCTGAGACTAAGCAGCAAATGGCAAAAACAGGAATTTCCCAATCCTTACTCTAGGTATCAGCCACTGTCTGCATCCACTAGAGGTGAAGTAGCTTCACAGAAGAGAATTCAGTCTGGTCCCAAATGAATTTACTGAGTCTGCCTACTTGCACAAACTAATAATACAGATGAAGAGGTTTAAATAAACATGACTACCTCAGGTTCCCTTTCAAATTATTTTATACAAGAAGGAACACGCTTGCACCTTCATAAGGAGGACCCAACTCCACACTGACAGGCTTTCGGGAAACTTTGACTGAAAATCACATTTTTCTGACATCTCCCAGAATGAGAATTCATTGTAAGAACCTCTTCTCAATGAGCTGGAGCCTCCTGTAAATTAATACTGTCCATCTCCTGTTCAAGCCCTGAACCTCCTCAAGCAGCACGTCACTCATATCTTCTTCATTTCCTTTCCTGTTCAACCATACAAGCCTCATGAATACCACCTAAGTACAAAACGAACATTCTAAGACGGACTCTCATAATCTTCTTAAAACCCAACAGGTAACTGCAACCTTACTAAGTAAACAGATTTCTTGCTGGCTTAATAACTAACATTTATCAAGACCTTATAATGGCACAGGTAAAGTATGAGACAAAAAGGGGACCCAAAATTACTAAGTTATGGTACCTGCCTTGAGAAGCTCACTGCTGAATGGAAGAAGTGCAGATTCCAATTCTTCCTTATCAACAAACAAAACAGACATCATTTTCCCCAGGATTTTTTCATATATGGCCTCACCTACAGAGAGCTATGGCCAAGATATTAAGCTCGCCAGGCCTCCTTACTTCCAGCTGTCTCCTAACACTTCCATGTGCACACCCCACAAACAACTTGATCTCAACAAACCAGATATCCCCCCTATACCTGTTTCCATAGTCACCCCAACCCTTAAAAATTTGCTCTACTTTTTCTAATCCACATCCTGGTCAGTGAGATGCCCATTCACCCAATCTCTCAAATTACAAACCTTAGCCGACTCTCTCCCTAGTCACTAAGTTATGTTGCATGTCTCAGAAATATTTGTAAAATCCATACCTCTCCTCTTCGTTCCCAATGCCACACGTTATTCAGACTCTAGGTAACTAGTTCGCTGACACATTTCTCATTACTTTAATTCATACATCTGTCACTCCCTAACATAAATAACTCCAATGGCTCCCAACTCTCCTTTCAGTCTTACCTCATGGCAAGTTCCCCACCAAACATCCTGCTTAGGACAAATTTCTAATACTTAAACATCATGTTATTTCTTGTCGTCACACTTTCACCATGCCTTTGTGCATGCTGTGCTCTTGAACTGGAACACCTTATTTGTACAAGCTCCTACTCATCCTTCAAAACCCAACTAAAGTAACTCCTCCTTGCAAAAATATCCTTGACTCTCCCACACAATGGCAATATTCCCTTCACACTGTATAAATTTCTTTATATGGATATGTAACAGTGCACTATAATTTTCATATGAATGTTTCTCTGATGTCCTTGAGAAAAGATATTCCTATTTCTAACCACAGGGCCAGTTACATAGTATCTACTCAATAAATGTGTGTTGAATAAACAGTTCACCTTCATATATCCTGGACCAATTTGTGATTGGCTGTTTTCCCCAAGTTTTATGATTTCTGAACTTGACTCTATGTGAGATTCCAACTGTCACAACTGCTTTGAGTTTTCAAGGGTTTTTAAAAATTCTATTAACACAAATGTTGAACGAATGAGTGAATTATAATGCCTAAACATCCAATGAAATAGTCTTGGGGCACCTGGGTGGCTCAGATAGTTAAGGGTCAGACTCTTGATTTCAGCTCAGGTGTCAATCTCAGGGTCCTGAGTTCAAGCCCCAGCTTTGGCTCTGAGCTGGGCCTGGAGCCTACTTTAAAAAAAAAAAAAAAAAGTCACAAACGCTTCCCAATTGACTAAGAAGAGTGGGAATCCCCCCTTTACAATCCTAACAAGAAGGATCCACCTTTCCCTAGACTGATAGACTTGATATCCCAAAAGCTTTCCCCTAGGAAAGTACTGTGCACACAAATCCAGCTGAAGACACACCCAAAATAATTCCATTAACTTGTGCTTAAGACAGGAACACAAACCATACTTGTCCTGGTTTACAAAGTCACTAGGAAGTCAGAATAGCAAAGAAACCGTCCTCACTAAGCTCAAAACTTTTTCTGGAGAGAAAGAAATGGGGAAGGTCTGATGATCCAGAAACATTTTTCAGTCTGGCCCAAGTTCGCACTTCCCCAGTCTCCAAAGGCAGCATTCCCTGGCTTCTGATAGCTCTCCTTCCTCAGAGAACCTCCTTCTTTTCCTCTATTTATTTCTTCCCCACGCCTGCCTGGGAACAGGTTCATCTCCCAGGCTTGCACCAAGTAACCCTGAGAAAACACGGTCGCTTCATTGATTCTGGGTGTAAGATGGACTGCAGCCCGTCAGAGACTGAAAAAAGGGGCAGGATGAGGGGCCTTCCAGGACAACCGGGCCTGCCTCTAACCCTTCTCAGAGGTCCTGTCCAAGGGCCCTCATCCCAGGGCCAGGCTGGGCTGGGGAGAAGGCCTCCCTCGAGTGGGGACAAGCTGAGTGGAAGAGGCTCTGGAGGCAGCTTGAGGCGGCAGGATCAGCCCCACGCTCGGGTCAAAGGTCAGCATCTCAGCAGCTAGGAGGACCCAGCAGGGAGTGGGAGGGCCGTGACCGGCACCGGAAGGTCCGAGGGACCAGCCGCTGGAGGAGCGAGCCGCTTCCAGCCCCCTCCGCCGCCCGGGCCCAGCCTCCTAGCCGCACGCAAACTCGGCCCGCCTCAGCAGCTGCCCTCCCCCTCCCACCCGCCCCCCGCCACCACCTTCGTCCCCCAAGGCGAGCGCAGGCCCCGCCCCCAGAGCCGCCTCGGGGCCAAGGCCTAGTCCGACAGGAGCTGCAGGAGTTGGTCAGGTCCGGGGACCGGCCCGGGCCGGCGCCGCTTACCGAGCCCCGGGCTCCTCCTCCACCACCCGCGCCGCTCCCGGACCCGCTCGCTCCCGACGCCACCGACGCCGCTGTTACTCTCGGCTCACGGACGCGCTCCCGACCTCCCCCGACCCTTCCCCCGGCCCACGGTGCCCCGCCGGGTCCTAAAGCCCGCTGTGTGATAGGTACGTCCACGCCCGTTTCCTGAGCCTGGCTCAGACCATGGTTCCCAGCAATCATCGCAAAGACTACAACTCCCGAAATGCACCGCGAGAAATAAATTAGCCAAAGAAACATCTATTGAGAGTCTACTGGATACAAGCTGCAATAGCAGATTTTCAAATATGGGAGAAATATACATACATACTTTTTAAATACAGCGGACTCTGAACTTGGCAATTCAATTTATAGGAATAAAGATATATGTTCCAAGATGGTTATGGCAAGTTTGTAAATGAAAAATTGGAAACAAATCCATTCAACAAACAGTATTTTGTGCCTAGTGTGTTCAAAGTAACATGGGTTAACTGGGCAAGTAACTCCTCTGAGTCTCAATTTTCTCTGTACAAAATGGAAAATTTTAAAAAAGATAGCTGCTGGGGCACCTGGGTGGCTCAGTGGGTTAAGCATCTGACTCTTCCTTTCAGCTCAGGTCATGATCTCAAGGTTCCCAGGATCAAGCCTTGCTTTGGGTTGCCTGCTGATAACACAGAATCTGCTTGAGATTCTCTCTCTCTCCCTCTTTCTCTGCCCCTCTCCTGCTTGTGCTCTCTCAAAAATAAGCATTTTAAATAAATAAATAAATAAATAAATAAATAAATAAATAAACAAAT
The DNA here is from genome assembly GCF_022837055.1 of Prionailurus viverrinus. Lineage (NCBI taxonomy): Eukaryota > Metazoa > Chordata > Mammalia > Carnivora > Felidae > Prionailurus > Prionailurus viverrinus. Next base: position 61,032,547 of record NC_062571.1, read on the forward strand.
AAATAATCAGACAGTGAGTTATCAAGGGCAGGCTTAGGAAGGCTCAAGTTGTAAATGCCCTGAAAATTCAGAGAAGGGAAAATTCCATGTCAATCTCTGGAGGCTTCCTGGGGGAAGGTGAAGATGGGGCCAAGTCTTAGAGGAGAGGGTATAAAGGTGAAGCAACATAACACACTGTCCATGCCTATGTCAAAGAAGTTAATTAAATACAGATTCAGACAAGGGTTAAGTTTAGAAGGCCATACACTGAGTAGGTAAGAGCACAACCTCTGGAATACTGTGAGAATGAATCCTAAAACTGCTACCTATTTGCTGTATGTCTTTGGACAATTACTTGAGCTCTTTAAACCTTAGTTACAGGGTGCCTGGCTGGCTCAGTCGGAAGAGCATGAGACTCTTGATCTTGGGTGGTGAGTTCAAACCCTACATTGAGTGTAGCAATTACTAAAAATAAATATACTTAAATAAATAAATAAACCTTTGTTTCCTATCTGAAAAACAGGGATAGTAAAAGGCCTATGTCATACTGTTTTGATTATCCAGCCTTGAACCCTTCCTCTCATATTCTGAGGGCCTCTTCCTTTGGGTATATTCTTGGTAGAAAACCAGACCTTGAGCAGCCAAAGTAAGTGAGTTCATATGACCTGACTTTGACCACTAGGTGCAGCCTCCAAGGTTTTGACTCTTGGCCAAAAGATGCAAAAATGAAGGGATGGTCAAAATTTATTCATAACAAGTATACCCTGGCCAGATGATTCCTGCTGAAAAACAGTCGTGCTTCCTATTTCTCGGCCTTCAAAGAGTATCTTGCTTCCTGCTCATTTTCCAAGCTTTCTCCTCCCTTATGTTCGAATAAATTTCACTTTTCTTAAGAGGGCCTATTTCTGTAACTATTCTGTAACTCTTAGCCAAAAGTTTTTCAGTGATATCACACACACAGACATGTGGCCACTCAAGCTTATTCATTCCTTCACCAAACATCTATTGAAGTCTTTCTCTGTGCCAGGCTCATGTCTAAAAGTGAGGATACAAAGATGAAATAAATCCTGTGACAACTAGAAACAAATGGAGGAGGACAAATTGGGGAGGAAGGTGATGTTTAGGACATGTTGAGATTGAAATGCCGTGAGACATTCAACCAGAGATATTTAGTAGACATGTGGGTACCCTTTACTGGAGCTCAGCAGACATATCTACTGTAGATAAATATTTTTGAGCCATTAACTTAGTAGTAATTGTTCAAACCATGAGAAAGGAATGGGCTAAGAAGAGGACAACAAAAAGAAAGAATGAGAGAGAAAAAAGAGAGAGAGATCAGGCCCATAATAGAGTTTAAATACCAACATTTATTGATGAACCAAGCACTATCTAAAAAAGAGGAAAATAGGGGCGCCTGGGTGGCTCAGTCGGTTAAGTGGCCGACTTCGGCTCAGGTCATGATCTCGCGGTCCGTGAGTTCGAGCCCCACGTCGGGCTCTGTGCTGACAGCTCGGAGCCTGGAGCCTGTTTCGGATTCTGTGTCTCCCTCTCTCTGACCCTCGCCTGTTCATGCTCTGTCTCTCTCTGTCTCAAAAATAAATAAACATTAAAAAAAATTAAAAAAAAAAGAGGAAAATAACAGGAGAGAGATGCCATGGAAATCACAGGAGGGACTATCAAGGAGGTTGTCAAGCTTCTTAGAAAAGGAAATAAAAATATCCTTGAAGACATCAGGAAAATCTACTTCAGATAAGTAGTGGTTTGAGGAATGAATAGAAGGAGAGAGAGTGGAGGCAGCAAATGCTAGAGGATCTTTGCAAGAAACTTGATTGAAGGGAAAAGGAGAGGAAGCCACTGTGGTAGTGGTAGTGGAGAGACGAGGATGAAAGAGTGAGTTCTAAGACAGGGCAGACTGGAGAGTGTTTCTATGCTGAGAGCAAGAGGACAGAATGAGGCTGATGCAAATTCTCACTGAAGTTGTTGGGGGAAGGAGGGAGAACCAGACTCATGAGGAGGGACTGGACTTGGAGGGAGGGGGAATACCACATCATCTGAGAAGGCAGTCAGGGGTGGAAAGGACCCCTGCATATCAATGTGTAGGTGTTGCTAGAGAAATTACATACACTCGGTGCCTCTAAAGTATGTTTTGGGGCGTCTGGGTGGCTCGGTCAATTAAGCGACCAACTTCAGTTCAGGTCATGATCTCATGACCTGGTTTGTGAGGTGGAGCCCCGCCTACGACTCTGTGCTGACAGCTCAGAGCCTGGAGTCTGCTTGGGATTCTGTGTCTCCCTCTCTCTCTGCCCCTCCCCCGCTCATGCTCGGTCTCTCTCTCAAAATTAAACATTAAAAAAAATTTTTTTAAGTATATTTTAATTTTGATTTTTAGCAAATTCTTCGTTTGGGTGATAAATTGTTGATATAGTAAAGAGGTATGGTGCAAGGACTCAGGATTCAGATTGCTTGTGGTTGAAATCCCACCTTTACCTCTACCCAGTGAATAGCTGTGAGAGCTTGGTCAGTTTCCTTAATCTCTCTGTGCTTCATTTTCCGTATCTGTGCTAGGGGCTGGTTGCTGGGTGGGGGTTGGTGGGGGAGTTACACAGCAAGTGCCATAGAAGTATTAAACTGTTATTATTTTCCACTAGATTGTCAATTCCGTGAGGTTGGAGTTTTGTTTGGTTCAAGGCTATCTAGTCAGCTGGGCACTTAGTAGGTGCTCAATAAAAATTTCATGACTAACTGAATTAAGGAGTTGGGGTGAGAGAGAGGCTTGGGGGGGAAGAAAAGCCTTGGGAGTATGACATGTTCACTTCAGGGCTCAGACTGGGAGATTCCTGAGTAAGGCTCTTGGCTTCTTGGGGCCTGGGGCATTGGGCCTACATGCCGACTCAACGAGCTTGCGTAGGGCTGACAAGGACGGACACACTGAGACCCTTGGGTGCTCGGGAGCCTCATTTCCCACCCCCCCCCCGCCCCTCCCGCGAGACTCCCGTGGCTCCTCCCCTGGCGGGCGGGGTCGCGCCGCCGGGGCGTGAACGGGGCGGAGCCATGAGTTAGCCTGATGGGGCGGTGTGGAGCCGCCTCTCAGGCCTGGCGTCGGCCCACCTCATCGACGGGGGACGGAAGTCTCAGCCTGGCTCTGTCTCCCCCGGGAACCCGGACCGAACGCCGAGCCTCGCCCCACGGGGCGGCCAGGCCCGGGCGTGCTCCGGCACCGGCGGCACCATGAAGCGTATGGGGACTCTGCGCCAGCTTTCGGATCTCAGCCACTTTAGCGGCGCGGCCCGGCTCCGGGAGTTGCTGGCCGCGGACCCAGCCGTAAAAGTCCGCTGCAGCCCAGACGGCCGCCACCTGCTGCTCCTCCGATCCCCGGGGGCGCCGTGCCCACAGCTGCTGGTGGCGGTGCGTGGCTCCGACGCGGAGCTGGAGCGTGCCTGGCCCGCTGGCCACCCCTCACCGCTAGACGCCTTCTTCCTGCCGTGGCCGGCGCGACCGGCGCTGGTCCTGGTGTGGGAGAGTGGCCTAGCCGAGGTGTGGGGCGCCGGGGTGGGGCCTGGCTGGCGGCTGCTGAGGAGTACCGAGCTGTGTCCAGCCGGTGGAGCCTGTGTGGTGGCCGTGGCGGTGCTCCGAGGCCGCCTGGTGTGGTGCGAGGAGCGTCAGGCTGGCGCGGAGGGCCAGCTGGGACCGCCTGCTGCTTTCAGCCATTGCGTGTGCTTCCGAACCCTGGAGCCCAACGGAGAGGGCGGCACCAACCTGGGCTGCACACATGTCTTGCTGCACCACTGCCCCTCTTTTGGGCTGCTGGCCTCCCGCAAGGACCTCTTCCTGGTGCCCACTGCCACCACCTGGCCTGGTGTGGGTCATATTCTGCTCACTTGGAGCCCAGGCAAGGGCAAGGTGATGGTGGTTGCCCCATGTCTTGGCCTCTCCCACTGTAAGAGCCTGAATCCCGTCCGAGGGGACACATGGGACTTCCGGACACTGCTCCGAGGCCTTCCTGGGCTGCTGTCCCCCATGAAGCCATTGACTGTACATACCTGGGCCCCAACTCCCCAGGGCCTGCTATTGCTTGACTTCAGGGGCACTGTGAGCCTGGTGCAGACCCATGGTGGTACCCGGACTGTAGGCACGCTGCAGGAGGCACCTGTAGGCCTGGCAGGGTCTGCAGCACTGGGAACATTTCATGGTACTCTGGCCTGTGTGCTGGGCTCCACGTTGGAACTGCTGGACATGGGCAGCGGGCAGCTGCTGGAGAGAAAGGTCCTAAGTACAGACCGAGTACATTTACTGGCACCCCCAGCCCCTGGCATGGAGGATGAGGAAGAGTTGGAGACCCGAGGGGGTCTTCGTTTGCTTTCAGCCTCGGGTTTGTTTCGAGTAGGCTGGGAAGCCCCACAGGGCCTTGAAGTGCCTTCAGCTGAAGACCTGGTGTTTGAGGAGGCCTGCGAGTACTACCAGCGGCGGAGCCTACGGGGTGCCCAGCTTACCCCAGAGGAACTGAAACACAACAGCACATTCCGGGCGCCTCAGGCCCTGGCCTCCATTCTCCAGGGACATGTGTCCCCATCTACACTAGTGACCACACTGAGGGCTGAGCTTCGAGATTACCGGGCCTTAGATCAGCTCAAAGCCCACCTGGTCGCTGGGGATGATGAGGAGGCTGGCTGGACTGAGCTGGCAGAGCACGAAGTGGCACGTTTGCTGAGGACCGAGTTGATGGGAGACCAGCTGGTCCAGCTCAACACTGTTTTCCAAGCCCTTCCTACAGCAGCCTGGGGTGCAGTCCTCAGGGCCCTGCAGCTCCAGCCAGATGGGAATGGCAGGCTGAGGTCCCATGCTCCCCCTGATGTGTGGAAGAAGGTACTGGGGGGTACTTCAGCTGGAAAGGAACCCCCCAATGGGATACTGCCCCTCTTTGAACTCCTGTGCCAGTGCCTCTGCCGGCTGGAGCCTCGATGGCTGCCACCCTTTGTGGAGTTGGCACAGCAGCAGGGTGGGCCGGGCTGGGGAGCAGGGGGCCCAGGGTTGCCCCTGTATCGCCGAGCCCTGGCAGTACTGGGTGAGGAGGAGACCAGGTCTGAGGCCCTGGAGCTGGAGCTGCTCTTGGGCAGTGGGCGGCCCAAAGCTGTGCTCCAAGCTGTGGGCCAGCTGGTGCAAAAGGAGCAGTGGCAGCGGGCCCTGGAGGCAGGCCTGGCCCTTGGCCCCTCCAGCCCCCTGCTTCGAAGCGAGATCTTCAAACTGCTGTTGGCCGAATTTGCCCGGCACCGCCGACTTGATGCTTATCTCCCCCACCTTCGCCGCCTATGCCCACCAGACCTAACTCCAGCAGAGCTCCTGCTTCTAATACGGACACACCTCCCAGATGAGTTGGAGCCCCCCACCCCATTCCCTAAGCCTGGGACAGAGCCCCCTCTCACTGTGGGGTTGCTCAGAGCCCTGCTGGAGCAGACTGGGGCTCAAGGACGGCCCTTGGGCCCGGTTCTAAGCCTGTATGAGGACATCCTATGCGACCCGGGCACTCCACCCCCCACCCCACCTCGGGGACCCATGACTACCCTCCAGACATCAGACCACCCAGTCTTGGAGGCCTGGGCACCATCTGGACAGGGCCTCTGTGTGACTGACAAAGGCTAAAAATTATTTCTAGGACACAGCAGTCGGGAAGGTGCCTAGGAGTTGGCGGGGACCAGGGTGGGAGTTCTGCGTGCAATAATACTCTTCTCTTCTGGAACAATTAAAAAATATATACATAATATATATATATGTATTAAATATTGTCTAAGCGTCTAAGACCCTTGGAATTTCCTAAGTGATAGGAGTCTTTTGTTATTCATAAGGAGCTTTTTAGATCACACCTGCACATATGCTAATGAGGTAATTTAGGGTGGGGATACCCAGCCTAAGGATGGGACTGGTCACCTGAAAGACCCAAGTGATGAGCGGGTTGGCACTTTCAGCCCCATCCCCAACATCCTGGGAGGGGAGTGGGGCTAGAGATTGAAATCCATAAAAATCCTGAATGAGGAAATTTGGTAAAGCACATTAAGGTGCTGGGAGGGTGACTTACTCAGAGAGGGCTTGGGAGCTGCACACACACATACTCCCACCCTGTACTTTGCCCTATGCATCTCTTCCATCTGGCTATTCCTAAGTTATATCCTTTGCGTTTTGGGGAGTTTTATTCTTTTTTTTTTTATGTTTATTTATTTTTGAGAGGCAGAGACAGAGCATGAGTGGGGGAGGGGCAGAGACAAAGGGAGACACAGAATCCAAAGCAGGCTCCAGGCTCTGAGCTGTTAGCACAGAGCCGGACATGGGGCTTGAACCCGCGAAACGTGAGATCGTGACCTGAGCCAAAGTCAGATGCTTAACCAACTCAGCCATCCAGGCACCCCTGAGTTGTATCCTTTGTAATAAACTAGTAAACGTAATTAAAGTATTGCCCTGAATTCTGTGAGCCATTCTAGCAAATTGTCAAACCAATTTATAGCATGGAAAGTACCAGTGACTTGCAACTGGCATTTGAAGTGGGGGCAGTCTTATGGGACTAAGCCCTTAATCTGTGGGTTCTGTGCTAACTCCAGGTAGTTAGTGTCAGAATTGAATTGACATGTAGGACACCCAATTGGAGTCCACAGAGAATTTGTTGTTGGTGTTGGAAAACACTCTAGAAATATACACACAGTTTGTATGTTTTTGAATAGCTGAGGGCTGTGGGTAATGGAGGGAGTGGTTGAATTTGAATTTGTTGGCTAAACTGGTCACTTCCATTAATGGAAGTAATTAACATTTATGAGTACTTAATATACGCCAGGCACTCTATTGGTCTTTAAAAAGTCCCTCATTTGGGGCATCTGGGTGGCTCAGTCAGTTGAGTATCTGACTCTTGATTTTAGTCCAGGTCATAGTCTCACGATTCCTGATATCGAGCCCCAGGTCAGGCTCTGCACTGACAGCATGAAGCCTGCTTGGGATTCTCTCTCTCCCTCTCTCTGCCCCTCCCCTGCTCACTTTCTTTCTCCCTCTTTCACTCTCTCTCTCAACATAAATAAACATTTTAAAAGTCCCTCATTTAATGCTTCTAATAACCTCATCAGAAAAGTACTAATAGTAACCCCATTTTACAAGTGAAGAAATAAAGGTTTAGAAAGATTACTTGACCAAGGTCAGTCAACTAGAAAGTAGCAACTCTAAGACTTGAATCACCTCACCATACAATCCAGTAGCTGCTACCTGCTTGGGCTTGAATGCACTTCTCATTTTTGGCTCAATGCTAGCTCTCTCACCTGTTGTGAGGACGGGGATCTGCAGAACTGTGCCCTTTCTTTCCCCAAGATTTCTGAAACCAAATAGGAACTGTGATGGGCTCTGGGCCCATGCCTATCTCCCCCAGGATTCCTGGAGCAGCCCCTGGTTGGGAGGAAGATTTGCCACAGACAACAGAGTTACCTGCAGAGCCCTTTGGCCTAGTAACAAGAGGCATTGAAGTGGGGTTGCTTGGAGGACCCCACATTGCTGCTGACTCCCTAAGCAGAGAAACAAGAGCACCTCCAGCACAGATATCTGTTATCTGGATTTAGTCAGTAAGACCACCTCCCTAGAGGTCTTTGCCCCAACCCCACTTGAACCCAAGTGACCCCTCAGCCTGGTTCTGGGCTTAGGGTAGGCCCCTGGGTGCTGGGTGCTTACTCACCATCATTCTTGGGCCCCCAGCCATCCCTTGTCCAAGGCTTGGGACCAAGGTAAGGACTGCCATCAGCTTTGTCCTCAGCTGAGACCTACAGCTTAGATTCTGCTCTTAGGCTCATATGGGATTAAGGACGGTTCCCCAGTCTCTCTGGGAAGGGGTCAGCCCCTCAGGCTTATCCAGGGCTACTGATACTCTTCAGCTTCATGGAGATCCTGAGGTGACGCATCTGCATGGCCAAGTCCTGAGATGGCTCCTCAGCCTCATTAAAGCCTAGGAATAATACCTTTGCCTCATCCAAGGATTTGGATGGCCTTTGTCCTAACCCTCGAGCAAGGTTGTCTACCAACATCAGGACTCAAGCTACTGGCCCTTAAGCCACTGCTCCTCCCAGAGGCCCAGAACTGGGGACTGGTCATCCTTGGCCTCTACTTCAGCCCCTTTCTGCTTGGGAGGGGCTCCTCCTCCTCTTCTACGTTTTGAAGCTGGACCCATTCTGGATCCCCAGAGAGAAGCTGGAAATGGACAAAAGCAGGAATCTGTTTTGTATTCACAATCCTGCTGACTCATGGTTGTTTCTTCTCAGCTTAAGATTTGGCTTCGGTATCCATGCTCAGAGGAGAAGGAATTATACTTAGTAGGCCCCTGGGGGTATGGACAGAAAAAGGGGACCAGCTTTTTCATTGGAGTTGTATGACTCAAGGAAGTTCCTCAGGGCCACCCACAAGAAGAGCCTTCAGGTAGGGAACTACCCAGCCTGGAAACTCCTAGGGGAAAAGTAGGCTTAGATGTAAATTTTCACCTGCTCTTACAGACTGGGCACTTATTTGCTGTTGTCTTTGTTTATGCCCTACCTCCAGTGTAGGAGGGGCAAGTGGTCCCAAACCATGTGTCAGGACTTTGGAGAATAGCTTAGGGATGTAGATATCATCATGTGGGTTCTGGTGGAGTGTGTGAGAAGGTATCAGAGACGACCCAGTGTGGTCTTCCTGAGTAAGAGGACTCTGAATAGGTACATGGAGATCCCAAGTCTGAGGTCTTTGGTGGGTAGGGAGTGTTCTAGGGCCAGAGATAGAGAAGATCCCTGAACAGGATGTTGGGACCTGGGGAAATGGGAGATCTAAGAGTGAAGTCTTTGATCTTGGGCATCTAGGTAAAGAGGGTAGTTCTAGGGCTAAAGGTTTTGAGCAGTGGACAAGGTCCCAGGTCCATAGCCCCTAGACAGGAGGAGGCAGGAGGTCCTGAGGTCCCTGGGTAGGTGAGGGAGAGGACCCTAAACCAAGGGTAGGAGCATTTCCACAGGGATGCCTCACCTTTGGAGATCTCTGACATTCACTTGGTAGTAGCCCCTAGAAAGATTGAAGGTGAAGGTAAAGGTAGGCAAGACCAGAATGCAGTCTGGGCAAAGGAAAGAAAGCAAAGCCTCAGGCTCCTCTATCTGTTTATGTATGGGGACCAATCCCTTGTTCATCTCCCTACTGCCTACCCATATTCCCAGCCCCAGCCCCATACCTCCCCTCCCTCACCAGGGGATCCACTGTTTGAACACAGACTACAGGTTCTATGCCACCAATGACGGACCACAGGACTAGAGCGACCGTCATCTTCTCCAGCCCACAAAAGCCAGAGACCAGAGCCCCACCCCTCCTTCTCCATGTGACCTGTAAGAAATTGGACCTCGTGTCTAGGGTGAGCCAGTGTCCAAACCACTCCAGCTTTCCTCCCATATACTAGTCTAGCCCTAGGCCTGGTCCTGGCCACCTGTCACTGAGACTGGGTTCCAGGGGCACTTGGATGGCTCACTTGGTTAGGCGTCCAACTCTTGGTTTCAGCTTAGGTCACAGTCTTACTATTGGTGAGTTCGAGCCCTGAGCTGTTGGGCTCTGCACTGAGAGCGTGGAGCTTGCTTGGGATTCTACCTTTCTTTCCCTCTCTCTCCGCCTCTCTCTCTCTCTCTCAAAATAAATAAATAAACTTAAAATTAAAAAAAAAAAAAACAGTGAGTTTCAAGGTGGTGTCCCTGTCTCCTCAAATCTAACCTTGCTTGTCCAGAGTACTATAACAAGCAAATCTAATCAAGCTCAATATTCGATGTAAAGGTCAAACACATCTCTTTCTTCACAACTGGCCCTGCCTCTCCTTCCAGCCTTCTCTCCAGTCATTTCCTCCTGCCACTCTCTGAAGAATATATTATGCTTTGAACTATTTGTAGTTCCTTGAACTCACCAAATTCCCCTTCACTCTGTCTCGTGCTTACCAAGTTTTTCACTCTCTTCTCTGCCTCGCCTAAACCCTTTAACATATGCTTCAAATGTCACCCCATCTCCTAAGACTTCTCTACTTACCCCTGATAGATTTAGTTGCACCTTCTCCTGTTCCCCCACAGTTCTTGGTACATACTTCTAAAACAGCATTTATTAAACTATCTTGTGATTTCCTAGTTATTTGTTTGTCTCCCTGATTAGTATATAAGTTCCTAGAAGGCCAAGACCATGGTTATTTGTATTTTTGTATCCTCAGCATGCATCACAGTACCAGGGGCATAGTAACTTTGATTACAGATGCAGGAACTGACTGGTCCCTATGGCCTAGGGTGAGAAGGGATTAGTTTATAGGCTTTAGGGATTCTCTGACTTTCTTCCCTTCTTCCCATAGGCCAGACTCACTGTTTGGTTGACCCAGACCTAAAATTGATGGAAATAGGTCAGCTGGATCTGAAGGAAGAATAAGACTACCTGGGGCAATAGGGCCGTGTGGGGTGGGGGTGGGGGGAGTCACTGAACCAGGCCTATCTTGGGAGTTGGGGTGAAGGTGGAAGGAATGGACGTCACTGTATTACCCAGGGCCCCCTGATCCCTAAACCAAGAAAGGAAGGTAGTGGGAAAGCCTGGGTCAGTGAGGTTTTCAGGGAGGGATGGGTGGCAGGGACTAGTGGGGGGTGTAGGGTGAGGTAAAAAAAAAAAAAACAAAAAAAAAAAACTGAGGATTAATTCCCACATTGAACATGGCCATCAGGGAACTTGTCCTTAGGAAATGTGCAGATGTACCAGAATTTGGTTCACAATTCTCTGCGTGGTCAGGGAAAGAGAGGGAGTCAGAGAATGAGAAGGAGGCAGCTCCGGACCCCCAGGTCCATAGGGAGCCCCCCCACACTCCACCCCCCGCCCCTCAAGCTGGAATGCCTGGCAGCTTTACTGCTCTGGAAAAAAGGGAAGAAAAGTCCTGAGTGGCCCCCTTATGCCTCTAGTCAAGTGTCTTCTTAGGCACAGGCTCCCCCTGGTGGTTAACTCTTATCATCGCCATCTCCTCCTCATTACCTTCAAACATGCACACGCTTGCCCATTTATTGACTAAGGACTAAGGAAGCCTCTGGAGGTGGTAAATTAAGAAGGAGAAGGACGAGAAGATCAGGGTAGAATTCAGGGAGCAAAATCATGGAAGGAGAAAGGACTACCTTGGACTTGTAATAGGATAGTATCATTCAGAAGAGGTCCTGAGTTGCCAGAATGCTTCCTCCTCTAGGATTGGAACACTGCCAGCCTGACCTGGATAATTTAGTCCAACTGGGAGGAAGTTGAAGACACAGCAGAGTTTCCTGGGAAAGCACAGTAAGGTTATATTTTATATGAATTTGAAATATAGGAATAAGATGTCAGGCCTTATTCAAAATCAATAGTTTTACTTTATGCACAAAATGTGAAATGGAGGTGAATCTCCCCAAATAAAAACTTTTTCAAGAATCACAATTTCATAGCTAATATATGGTGTGAATTGCAAAGTGTGCTTACTTACATTGTTACCCCCATGGGTCCCCATTTCTGGCAGTAACCAAAATTCAGGTGGGGAAGGTAGCTGAATCAGGCCGTGAGATCATGGCTGAGTGGCCAGAGTCACTCACCAGTTGTAGGTAGAAGTCTTGGAACAGCTTTTCCTCTAATTGCCAGAGGGAAGGCCTGGGTCTGGCTCTGAAGTCTCTGCTTTGGAGCAAGAACAAAGATAAGGAGAGACAGTCAGAGAGATGAGCAAGAGGGTGGGACTGGAGGATGGGATTGGACCAGGAGACAGACAGATGTGAATGGGGAGAGAGGCCTGGGAGAGGCAGGGAAATGCACTTACTCTGGGGAGCAGAGGAAGCTCTCAGTGTGAATGGTGTGAGGATTGAGGAAGGGGCAGTTAGGGGCGTCTCTTGGAGCCTCTTGCCAGAATTATAACCAAAGTGTAGAGCCAGCAAGACAGCTGGTCTAGGTCTGATCTCTGAGTTTTCCATTATCTGGTAAATAAAGGAAAAAGGGAGGAGCTGGGATGAGCCAGGGAAGGGGAATGAGAGGGTGACCTTCTCCAATGAGGATGGCCCACCTCATCCTGCCCCCCCCCCCCCCCCGCCCCAGCTGAAGGTTCTGGAGGAGCAGACTGCCCAGGTCTTTCATAAGTCTCAGGTCTTCAGGCTTCAGCAACCTGATTCCAAAGTGACATGAAGTGATCCCAAAGTCTCTATTATCTTTGGTTTGTAGTGAGGAAAAATGGGGAGAAGTGGACATTGCCTCCAGAAACAGCCCTATGCTGGCTCCAGGAGCAGCCTGGAGCCTTCAAATGAAAGGACAGGGTTTCCCCAGCAGAGGTGGACAGAGCCTTGATGCTGGGATTGGAAGGCTACAGTGGGGGAAAGGAATGAAAGGCTGAGAGGAGTTAGAGGGGCAGACAGGATCCAGAGCCAGGTCAGTGTGCTGGCCTTGGCCCAGGACACTGACCTGGATGTAACTGAAATCATTGTCCAAAGGGGACCATTGTCCAAATCAAGTGACCACTCATCACTACCTAGACTGGCTCACTGTTCTCATGACCCCTTTAGGGATAGTGGAGGGTTAGTGTGAGATACAAAATTTATGAGGAGCTTAGCAGAGGGAGAAAGGATACATCAGTGACCCACTTTCCCCATCTATTATACTGATCAGGCCCTAGAGAGTTCCCCAGCAAGTAGGTCTCCCATGTAAATGTTGGGAAAGGGAAGGACATAAGGTGGCCTTTACAGGGTATAAGGGAAGGGCTGCTTCAGAAGGGGAGATGGAATGGCTCCAAAGTAGAAAGTTTGGAAGTGTATGGCCAAAAGGGATCAAACTAGAGGACACTCAGACAGCGTGGCAAACATGGGTTGGATTTCCTAGAATTTTGTGGTTTCTCCAATAAAAGTTTTTCCTTGCAGAATGCAGCACCTTCTCAGGTGACCCTAGATATTTCTGAGACCTTGAGGGGTTGTATGTTTTGTTTTAATGACAAGTTTAACTGAAGGTAGGAGTAGGCTCTTGATTCCATATTTGTTGTTCCTGTTAGTCTTGTCCATCACCCGCTTAATTATCAGCAGACCCTTAACTCAAACAGGGTTCCTGTGCTCGGCATGAGCAAAAGCCAGGAAGAGAATCTGTGGTCAATCCATTTCTTCTCCTGTGAACAGTATTTTGGAAGCAGAGCTCAAGGGGTCATGTGGGTGGGGACAGCCAAGGAGCCATCAAGATAGCAAAAGGAGAGCAACTCTCAGTCCTAAGTCTGCTCTGTCCTTCCCAGCTCTGTCCCCCAGCTTCTATTCTCCATCACCACCCTGTCAAGCCCTGGCCACCCCTTTCCGTTCCTCACATATCTCACTCACATCACTCCTCAGTCTCTCAAAGTCATGGATTTTAAGCTTGTGTATACTGATGGTCAAACCCACTGATTCCACCAGCGCCCTGAAATTCTTCAAAATTGAATGCAGTAACTCCTCTGTATAATAAACTCTGTTGATGTCCCAATATCCTCCAGCTGGGTATTCACAAATGGGGTGGTGGTACAACAGTAGGATCTGGAGCCGGGCGGGGGGGGGGGGGGGTAGCCCATTCCACATCTGCCACAATGTCTGTGCCTCCTTGTCCACTATTTCTGGGATGCTACAGAGAAACTGTGGGTCCCCTAACGGTATTCCAAGTTTCTCTGATTCCAAATCCACATGACTAATTCTAGGAAAGGGGGAATTAGGAGTTGACTCTACTAGGACCTCCTTAGAATGAGATCCCTTGTGCTTAGTGGCTCTTTTAAAAATCTTTCCCTAAGGGGGCTCTTCCTGCATGAGACTGAGGGAAACAGAGGTGAGAATAACAATTGGGAGATGCTCAGTTTCAGCCATCTCAGAGGTAAGGAGAAAACTGAGTGGTTGCCCTGGTCGATATCTTCAAGCTGACCTAAGAGGAGAGGAGACAGAGCCAGGCTGCTGGCTGCCCTTTCATTCTGTGGACCAGGGCTAGAGAAGTTCTCCAGGTTTCTGAAAGTTTCAAACCTTCCCCAGACTGGTAACTTGGTAGCATTGGGTCTCTTTCCCCACAGGATCAACCATACAACATTTAGAAGGAAGATGCCGTGCAATTGTCTTTAGAGAGATGTTAACAGGGGAAGCAATGAGTGTGGTGCCCCACTTAGTGTCCGTTCTAGAGGCGTGAGAAGCCTGGAGAATGGGTAGACAGTCGGCAGGCTGAGGCTCTTCCAGCCTGTAGGAGGGAAGAAAGTGGGCATGAAGGATGAACAAGCCTTGCATGGCTCCTGGTTCAGGAAGAGAATCCTGAGAGAGAGAGAGAGAGAGAGAGAGAGAGAGAGAGAGAGAGAGAGAGAGAGAGAGAGAGAGAGATTGAATCTGAATTGTTAGGCCCTTGCAAGAAAAGAGAATACAGAGCTTAGAGAGCTAGCTTAGGATTCAAAAAAGGACCCTTCTGGGGGCTTCACCCTGATGGCTTCCCTAGCATAGTGAAACACCTCTCAGTCCCACTTTATGATCATATGGGGGTTCATTTTCAAAAAAGTGTTTAACAATGTTATTCATTAACATCTGGGAGCTAGCAGAAGACAAACGGGAGTAGGCAAAACTGGAACCAGGCACCCTGCTTGCCTCACTAGCCTTTGAGGCCGAAACTCCTCTGCCCTCCCTGCTCCAAATCCTGACATGAACTGGACACAATGCCTTCATTCTGTTCTATAGAGAACAGCGGTCTGGATTCCGCTGATGCTGACCCTTCCCTGCCCACCAGCATTTGTACACCTGTTTCAATTTAAAGGCTCTGTGGGGACCAGGCTGGGAATTAAAGGTCTTTACCATCATAAAGGAGCTTCTTAAAGTAGAGACAGATTTCTCCTTTCAGAGAAATTAAATTGGAGGCACTTGCATTGTGTCGAACCCTGGTCCCCAAAAGAAACATCTATTGAGAACCTCAGAATGTGATCTTATTTGGAATAAGTGTCCTTGCAGATGTAATTAAGGTAAGGATCTCAAAAAGAGGTCATCCTAGGCCAGGATAGGCCCTAAATCCAAGAGGAAGTAGGCTCCTAAGACAGAAAAGGAGAAACCACAGAGATAGAGAAGGAGAAGCCTATGTGAAGACAAATGCGGAAATCAGAGTAATAGGTCTACAAGCCAAAGGACACCAAGGATTGTTCCCAGCCACCAGAAGCTAGGAAAGAGGCATGGGACAGATTCTCCCTTAGAGCCTCCAGAACAAACCAACCCTGTGGACACCTTGATTTTGAACTTCTGGCCTCTAGAACTGTGAGAGAATAAATTCCTGTTGTTTTAAGCAACAAAGTTTACAGTTAATTTGTTACAGCAACTCTAGAAAGTTCATATACATCCAAAGGATGAGATCAGGTCTCCCTAAGGATGAGGTGTATAATTTGGGTGGAGGCTATCCTTTTTGTGTCAGAGTCATGACAGCAAGAAAGGGAGATAATTGCAGGAGACTCCCACCAGGCTAAGGCTGAGGTCAAGCCTTAGGCCATGAACTTGACTTGCTGGCAGAGCTGCTCCCTGCACTTGCCCAAGGTGGTCTAATGCTGCTGCCCAGGATCTGAACTCTTAGCCCAACTGGTCCCTCTTCTTAGGAAGCTAAGAGACAAGGTCCCCATTGCTCTGCAGAACCTTCTTTGAAACTTTGGTTGCTAGGAGAGGAGCCAGGAACAACAAAGAGGAACCAGGCCTTGGTGTTGACCGTGGGAAAAGGACCTGGCTTTGACCTCCGCCCAGGAAGGCACTGCTCTGCCAGGCCAAGCTGAGGCCACAATCCTGGGGACTCCTTGGATAACTTCCACCCTTCCCAGTGCGCAAACACACACACACACACACACACACACACACAATGGGAGAGCATTTCACATGTCAAAGGACCTCCCTATCAGTCACTTCATCTCATGTTCCTAACATCTAAAGCCCACAGGACAGGGGTTATGGTGCCCACATTACAGATGAGAAAACTAAGCTGCAAACTGGCAAGCTGGATCCCTGGATAATAAGCAAGAGCCAGGACTATAAAGGAGACAGGTCTGCAGGCTTTAGGCCAGTGCCCTTCCTCTTCCCCCAGGGATGTGGGTAACCCCTTTCAGCTCCAGGATAGGATCCCCCAGCCATGAGTGGAATGCCCTAGCAGCAGAATTTTAACTTTGGACTTGGGGAAGAAGTCCCTAAGGTGTATGAACAAAAGACTAAGAGCATTGAGATATGTAAACCAAAACAGGTACATGTAAAATTACATCCCTCCATTTTAATTAGACCTGACCTTCAAGAGAGCCTGCCTGCCCACTCAGATTTGTGGCATTCCTCTACCCTTTCATGCACTCTGAACTGTTTGAAGTGTACCTGGAGATTCCCTGGAGTCTCCTTGTGGAGACTCACAGGGATTTAATCCTGCCTTCACCACCTATTGGCTGTGTGTGTAACCCTAAATAACTTTTATAACCTCTCTGAGCCTCAACTTCCTCAGTCACAAAATAGGAAAAGTAATGGTATCTGCCTTATAGGATAGTTTTGAGGATTAAAAGAGAATGAATGTGGCAAAAACTACTGTAAATTGTAAATTCTATACATAGCACTTGGAGGGTACTCATAGTTAGGAAACTCAGGGATCTCTAAGGTCAGTTTCTCTAACTATTTTACACAGAAGGAAACTGAGGCTTGGAGGTTAAGTGACTGAGAAAAGTTCACAAAGTACAGCAGAATTGTATCATACAAAGGGGTTAGTTTCTAAAGTCAATGTATTGGTCAAAAATTGAATATAGTTAAAACATGAAAATTTCTTAAATCATCCATAAAATAAAGCCAACCTCTCAGTAAGCCCCCCTCAGCTAGTTTGGAACCAATTGCTGCTTCAAAGCTTAAGCACCAGATTTGGAATTTGGCTTGCTTTTAGGGTCCATATTGTGTGGAAAATGCTTGAATCAATGAACTCACACTTAGTATGATGCCATCTTCCTTCTCGCCCTGCCAGTTATTTAAAATGGAATGGCTCATGGGGTGCCTGGGTGGCTCAGTTGGTTGAGCATCCAACTTCAGTTCAGGTCATGATCTCACAGTTCATGAGTTCGTGAGTGTGAGCCCCTCATTGGGCTCACTGCTGTGAGGGCAGCACCCACTTTGGATCCTCTGTCCCCCTGTCTCTCCGCCCCTTCCCCACTCAAGCGTTCTTTCAAAAATAAATGAAAACATTTTTAATTAATTAATTTAAAATAAAATGGAATGCCTCTCTGCTCAGTGCGCATAGCTGTACTGGCCCTCAGTTAAAGCCCATGGTGCAGCTCCATTGTGGTTAAAGCAAGATTCAAACCTAATAGCTATGCCTCCCTCCCAAGCATTTGTTCTTCCAGCTAGGGTGTCCTGACCGTCACCAGTGTGGGCCTTCTTTTTCCTGAGTCTGCTTTGGGTCGCTCGCCCACTCACAGCCACTCCCCAAACCCATCCCTCTCATTTTCAATCAGCTCAAACAAGGATTCCAGCACCAGCTTTTGATGCTCTGATAATCTAATATATAAAAAGAAATATATAGTTGGTCTTTGTCCCCATTTCTGGCACAGAGCTCCTAAAACTTTTGGAATTTCCTAAGTGATAAAGAGCAGTATATGTGTCTTGAGATTCATAACAAACCTCTTTCAACTACACCTGAGTTTATGTTAATGCGGTGACTTCTGGAAAGTACCTAAGGCTGAGGGCTGGTTGCCAGGGGAACCAGCCAAGTGACTGGAGGTTGGCACTTTCGGTCTCCCCCACCACCTCCCCCCACCACCACCACCACCACTAGGGGAGGATGAGGAACTGGAGGTTGAATCAGTCACCAATGGCCAATGATTTAATCAATCACACCTCAGTAATGAAGCCTCCATTACTTTTAGTTTGGTGAACTGGAATGCATCTTTGTGCCAGGAAGGTGATGTACTCCAAACTCCACAGGGACAGAGTTCTTGTGTTCCAGACTATTCTGGACTTTGTCCTATGTATCTCTTTATCTGGCTGTTCATTCATATCCTTTAATATCCTTTGCAATAAACTGGTAATCTAGTAAGTAAACTGGTTTCCTGTGTGCCACTCTAGCAAATTAGTCAAACTGGAGAGAGGATCATGGGAATATCCAATTTATATTTAGTCTTCTAGGTATTAAAAAAAAAAAAAAAAAAGGGATGGGAGGGCCTGGCTGGCTCAGTCCACAGAGCATACAACTCTTGATCTCAGGGTTATGAGTTCAAGTCCCATGCTGGGTGAAGAGCTTATTTTAAGATAAAATAAAATACATTAAGTATAGCCAGTCCATCAGAAGCACAGGTTAACAACCTAGACTTTTGCCTGGTGTCTGAAGTGGGGGGCAGTCTTGTGGGACCAAACCCTTAATCTGTGGGATCTGATACTATCTTCAGCGAGATGGCATCAGAATTGAGTTGAACTGTAGGACACCCAGCTGGTGTCATAGAATTGCTTGGTGGGGTTGAAAAACAAACAAAACAAAACAAAACAAAACAAAACAAAACAAAACAAAAAAACACTTAATGAAGATGACCATGGAGGGCAATCTAATGTTGATCCCCCAGCAAGGACCTGAAGTCTCGGGGCGACAGGATGATAGTACACTACTAGAACTCCTCAACCCCCCTAGTTCCACTGCAGGCTGCCTCCACTTTGCCTAGTAGGTTGGATTGGACTTTTCTGATGAGATCCCATCCATAGAAAGTGTTTATATCCATGTCCTAGGAGGTAAAAGGAGTAAGATCAGGATACCAAGAATAAGGAGAAGTTTGAGGGAAAGCATTTCCCCAACCAAAAATGATCCCTAGGGAAAAGGAACAGAGAAATGAGATTGGATGGGCTGGGGTCTTACATCTGTGACTGTGATGCCTGGAATCTGAGTGTGATGAGGCTCTCCAGGAGGCTGGGATTCTGGAATGGGGATGGGATCTGAGTCTGGGACACCAAGGGAAACTCCCAGGGGTGGAGGGAGAGGGAGAGTTGAGTCTGGAGGATGGACTTGGGGAGGAGGGAAGGTTTTACATGTTATTTCTGAAGGAGTAGTCATCGTAGGAAATGACCTCATGCAGCTGCCTATTGCTTATGAAGCTGCAGATGTTCTAGCCCCTGGGGAGATAAGGCAGGAGGACAAGGGGAAAAAAAACTCAAGGCCAGGTCATAATGCAGAGAGGTTCAGAGAATCAGGAAAGGAGAATGGGGTAGAAGATAGGTGGAGGTGAGGGAGTTAGGAGGGGAAGGGTGGAGATGGGGAGTCAGGGATGAAGGAAAATGGAAAAGGGTCACGGGCAAATGAGAAGAACCAGGGTATGAGCAGGAGTTGGGTTTGGGGAGCTCTGGGTAATGAAAATGGGTGGTTCTTGGAGGAATGAGGCCCAGATAGTCAAAGTGAGGAGCAAATTGCACAAGGTATGGCAGAGTCCCAGGTTAGGATGGGATCTCTCTGAGGAGACCAGAGGTGCCTTCTGGCCTCAGGGACCAGCTTTTGGATAGGAGAGGTGGACACTGGGTAAGGGAAGGGCAACAAGCAAAAGGAGTATGGTCATGGCCACCAGGAAGCAGGCAGGCAGGTGGTGCTGGGAACTGGACTGATAGAACAAACAGCCCTGCAGAACTCACAGAGCAGCCAGACAAGCTGAAATCAGATAGGAAGAGCACCAGACTGGAGATGAAGGCAAATGCCAGGCCCAGTTATGTAGCCAGCCTCAGATTCAAGACCTGGGAGAAAGATAGGAGGGAATGTGGTCTGAGCCTTCAGCCAGACATCTGGGTAGCTCCTCATAGTCCTACGTCCTGTGTGTGCAGGGCAGGGAAGGGCGGTGGCAGGGGAGGCCTCTGGAGGCCAGAGCTCCCTTTATCTTCCTGTAGATGTCCCACTGGCTGTCCTTGTTTTTTATGCTGTCAGCAAGTTTAGGTCTAGGTGGGGGAGGAGGCAGAGTGATGAGGCAGAATGGACCCAATTAGCCAGCACCTGTTGAGGAAAGAGGGGACAGTCTGCCCCGTGCTCCTTCCTTACACCATCCAGAAAGCATCCTAATGCCCTGACATGGGATAGTGGGTGCTCCAGAACCCTGCTGCTTTGTTGCTAGACTATCCAATGTAATTCACAATTTCCTAGGTCCCAACTCTACTATCCTCTACTCCAGTCCTCCCACGTGTCCCATTTCAGGTTCCCATCCATTCCCACTTCTGTGGGCCTCGAAGCATCCTCCAGGGCAACCTCCTGGCAATGAGCTAGCTGGGAGAGGGAAAGTGGAGGGACTATGTCTGATCTGACGGGTGATGGGGACAGAGAAGTCCTAGCCACTACCCACCCATCCCCACCCCCAATCTCCCAGACTTCTGGGCATATCAAATGGCTCATCTTTATTGAAAGCTTACTGTGTACCAGGCATTTTCTAAACTCTCTGTCAATTCATCCCCCTAACAATCCTCTAAGAGGTGCTGTTATGATGCCCATTTTAGACATGAGGAAACAGGCTCCAAGAGGTTAAATAACTTGTTCAGTTCGGTTACCTACAAGTGGATGGGCAAGGATCCAAAACAGCAGCATCTATAGCAAAAGCCCATGCTCTGAACCACTGTGGTGTGTTTACTCCAAGGATCCCTGTTTTACTTCCTGACGCCTGTGTCCTCTCAGTTCCTCCAAACCTCAACAGTTGCCTTCCATCCTTCCCACTCATCACTCCCCATATTTAGTGAGCAGCCACACTGTATCTATTCTCCTCCTTCTTGACCCAGTCCTACCACAGGTGCCCTAATTCAGCTCTAATCAGGTCTTTGTTACTTCCCACCAGGAGTCTGTCTCTTTTGTGGTTAAGTGTTGTTAGAAAGGTAGCATGAGTACATTAAAGGAAATTTGAAAATAGCAAAGAGAAGAAAAATTCAGTTAGAATCCAATCATCTTGGGGTGCCTGGGTATCTCAGTCAGTTAAGTGTCTAACTCTTGATTTTGGCTTAGGTCATGATCTCCCGGTTCATGTGGGGTGCCTGGGTGGCTGACAACACGGAACCTGCTTGGGATTCTCTCTCTCTCTCAAAATAAATAAACATTAAAAAATATTTTTTTAAATAAAGAATCCAATCATCTTATTACGACCATTGTACATTCTTCCCATGAGTTTTTCCAAGGCATAGGCCTTTTTACATAATTATAGCCACTAGTTTTTATCCTACTTTTTCAGTTAACATTTATCATAAGTGGGGTTTTTTTTTTTTTCACATTCTTTTAACCTCTTGGTAAACATAATTCTGATGGCTCTGTCGCATTCCACTATTAGGATGTCTGAGTTAACCAAGCCATTCTCCTACCCATCACTGTCTGAAGTTTCCCAATTTTCTGTATTACAAGTGATGCTGTGGTTCCCAGAAATGGAATTAATGGGTCAAATGATGTGCACATTAACACAAGTTGCTTTTCTGGGAGATTAGCTCACTCAAAGTGTATGATATTCTAGTCTCTTCACATCTTTCCCAGCATTAAGACTGTTGAACATCTTTGCTTCTTTCGTATGATCCCATTTATGTACTTTAAAAACAGGCAAAACCAGTCATGGGGTTGACAATCAATACAGTGGTTACCCTTGGAAGAGAAGGGTCATGAGGAAGACTTCTGGGGTGTCGGTAATGTTCTACTTCTCGCTTTCAGCGCTGGTTACAGAGTGTGTGCAGTTTGAGAAGGTTGTCAAATTGTACATGTATGATATGTGTACTTTATGTTATACTTCAATACAAAGTTTACCAAGCACACCAAAAACACAAGCAACAGTAAACAAAACATGATCATTTGGATTTCATCAAGGTATACAACTTGTGCTTCAAAAGACACCCTCAAAAAAGCGAGGGGCACCTGGGTGGCTCAGCCTGTTGAGCATCTGACTTCAGCTCAGATCATGATCTTGCAGTTCATGAGTTTGAGCCCCGTGTCTGGCTGTCTGCTGTCAGCCTGTCAGCACAGAGCCTGCTTCTGATCCTCTGTCCCCCTCTGTCTGCCGTCCCCCACGCTTGTGCTCTCCCAAAAATAAAGAAAAATATTGAGGAAAAGTGAAAAGACAACCCCCAGAATGGGAGAAAATATTTGTAAATCATATATCTTGAAAAAGACTTGTGTCCAGACTATATAAAGAACTCTTAAAACTCAATAATAGAAAAACAACTCAATTAAAAATGGGCAAAAGGTATGAATAGATATTTCTCCAAAGAAGATGTACCTATGGCTAGCAAGAATGACAAGATAGATGCATCATCAGTCACCCAGGGAAATGCAAATCAAAAGTACAGTAAGATACCACTGAGCACACTCCAGGATGGCTATAATTAAAAAGACAAAATTAACAAGTGTTGAGGAGAATATAGAGAAATTTGAGCTTTCATACATTGCTGATGGGAATGTAAAATGGCACAGCCACTTCGGAAAGCAATCTGGCAGGTACTCAAAGGTTAAACATAGACTTACCATACGACCCAGCAATTCCACTCCTAGGTATACGCTCAAGAGAAATCAAAATATGTGTCTACACAAATATGTGTACATGGATGTTCACAGCAACATTATTCATAGTAGCCAAAAAGTAAAAACAACCCAAATGTCCATCAGCTGATAAATGGATAAATAAAATGTAGTATATCCATACAATGGAATATTACTCAGCAATAATAAGAAATGGAATTCTGGTACATGCTACAATATGGGTGAATCTTGAAAACATGCTAAGTGATGGAGGCTATTCACAAAAGACTATATATTGTATAATTTCACTTATACGACACGTCCAGAATAGGCAAATTTATAAAGACATAAAGTAGATCAGTAGTTGCCTGCAGCTGGAACAGTGGGCAGGATATGTTGAGTGACTACTAATGGGTATGGGTTTCTTTTTGGAGTGATGAAGATGTTTTAAAATATCGCTGTGGTGCTGGTTGTACAACACTATGAATATACTAAAATCCACTGAATTATACACTTTAAAGTTTATTTATTTATTTTGAAAGTGAGAGAGCATGAGCAGGAGAGGGGCAGAGAGAGAGGGAGAGAGAGAGAATGGCAAGCAGGCTCCAGGCTGTTAGCACAGAGCCCAATGCGGCGCTCAACCTCATGAACCCATGAGATCACGACCTGAGTCAAAATCAAGAGTTGGACACTTAATCAACTGAGCCACCCAGGCGCCCCTGAATTACACACTTTAAATCGGTGAATTGTGGGGTGCCTGGGTGGCTCAGTTGGCTGAGTGTCCAACTTCAGCTTAGGTCATGATCTCACAGTTCGTGAATTTGAACCCCATGTTGGGCTCTCTGCTGTCAGTGAGGAGCCTACTTCAAATCCTCTGCCCCCCTCTCTCTGCACCTCCCCCACTTGTGCATATTCTCTCTCAAAAATAAATAAACATTTAAAAAACAAAAAATAGGGTGCCTGGGTGGCTCAGTTGGTTAAGTGCAGATCTGACTTCAGCTCAGGTCATGATCTTGCAGTTGATGAATTCGAGCCCTGCGTCTGGCTCTGTGCTGACAGCTCAGAGCCTGGAACCTGCTTCAGATTCTGTGTCTCCCTCTCTCTCTGCTTCTCCCTCGCTCATGCTGTCTCAAAAATAAATAAACATTAAAAATATTTTTAGGGGCACCTGGACAGCTCAGTCGGTTAGGCGTCCGACTTCAGCTCAAGTCATGATCTCATGATTTGTGAGTTCCAGCCCCACATTGGGCTCTGTGCTGACAGCTCAGAGCCTGGAGCCTGCTTCGGATTCTGTGTCTCCTTCTCTCTCTCTGCCCTTCCCCCACTTGTGCTCTGTCTCTCTGTCTCTCAAAAATAAATAAATGTAAAAAAAAAATTGAAAAAAAAATTTTAAATTATGTCTCAATAAAGCTGTTATATACATATGTATCTATATAGGTACAGATATACTTTGTTTTAATGTACCAGGAAAAACACCTTCATTAGTTTAATAGACAAAAAAGAGCCATATTATTTTAATACACAGTTATTTGATTGCTATATTTCTTCTTTTTTTTAATTTTACTTATTCAAGTAATCTCTACACTCTATGTAGCGCTTGAATTCATGACCCGGAGATCAAGAGTCACATGCTCTTCTGACTAGGCCAGCCAGGTGCCCGTACTATATTTATTTTTAAGCATATTTATTTATTTTGAGAGAGAGAGAGGGAGGGAAGGGCAGAGAGAGAGGGGGAGAGAGCATCCTAAGCAGACTCCATACTGTCAGAGCAGAGCCCGAACTTATAAACCATGAGATTGTGACCTGAGCCGAAATCCAGAGTTAGACACTTAACTGAACCACCCAGGCGTCCCAAAGAGAGAGAGAGAGAGAGAGAGAGAGAGAGAGAGAGAAAATCTTAAGTGGGCTCCATACTCAGTGTGGAGACTGACACAGGGCTGGATCCCAAGACCCTGAGATCATGACCTGAGCCAAAATCAAGAATGGATGCTCAACCAACCGAGCCACTCAGGCAGGCATCCTGTCTCTACTATATTTCTACGAGGTTTAGTCTTCATACTTCCTCCTCTGAAATTGTCCTTTACCTACTTATCTATTGAGAAGCCTCTTTTTCTTTAACTTATTTTGCATTAATTAGTTATACAAAAAGTTATAACTCATCATGTTTGCATAATATGCATAAATATGTATAATTTGTATAATAGTGCATAAATATTCCAGAGTATCTGCTTTTTTTGCATGGAGGAGGGGGAGAAAGGAATCTAGTTTGCTTTTTATTTATACACACACATACCAAAGTTGTAAATTTAGTCTGTAGGTAGTCAAATTGATCACTCTTGGGACGCCAGACTGGCTCAGTCAGTGGAGCATTGGACTCTTGGTCTCGGGGTCATGAGTTCAAGCCCCATATTGGTGGTAGTTACTTAAAAAAATAAATCAGGGGTGCCTGGGTGGCTCAGTCAGTTAAGTGTACGACTTTGGCTCAGGTCATGATCTCACAGCTTGTGAGTTTGAGCTCCATGTCAGGCTCTGTGCTGACAGCTCAGAGCCTGGAGCCTGCTTGGGATTTTGCATCTCCTTCTCTCTCTGCCCCTCCCCCGCTTGTGCTCTGTCTGTCTGTCTCTCTCTCAAAAATAAACATTAAAAAAATTTTTTTAATAAATTAAAAAATTTGTAATTGATTACTCTTGAGTCCATTTGTTTTTTCTTTTTTATATTGAAGTGAAATTCACTCTTTTCCTTTCTGATTTCTGTGGTATTTAAACTTGCAAGTTTATCCTCCCCACACATACTCTTAGAAGGCTAATGAATACCATTTCATCTATTTTCTTCTAATTTTATTTGCTTGCATTTAATTATTTAATCTTTAATTTTATGATAAGTTGGGATCTTTTTGTTTTGGTTTTCTA
Source organism: Prionailurus viverrinus (assembly GCF_022837055.1). Lineage (NCBI taxonomy): Eukaryota > Metazoa > Chordata > Mammalia > Carnivora > Felidae > Prionailurus > Prionailurus viverrinus. Next base: position 61,057,866 of record NC_062571.1, read on the forward strand.
AGTTGCTAGCTAAGTTTCTAAGTTGTATGGACTTCATTGCCTCCTAAGTGGTTCCCCTTCTCTAGTCCTATATACCATGCCAAAACTAATCTTTTTAAAAAATAGATCTAACTAGGTCACTTCTCTGCTCAAAAACTGTTGGTGGCTTCCCACTCCAATAAAATTAAGTCAAACTTCTCAGCCTGTCATTCAAAACTCTCTACAATTTAAGAAGACTTGGAGGGCAGTCTTGCTGATGCCTTCTCTGCCATCCCTCAAAGTACACACTATTCCTTTTCTCGACACTGGAAACGGCCACAGTGCCTCCTTTGCTGCTACAGACCTTCTTAACTTGCTTAGTTGTCTTCTCCCTAGACCCTCCTGCTTCAGTATCTTCCCTCAATTTAGAATGTCTGTAGGTCCTCACCAAAATCACCTGCCACAGGTCCACCTCCCTTCAACAATCACAACCAATTTCGCCTTTAGCAAGAAGCCTTTCCAGATCTCTTAGGTCAAAACAAATTTCTCTCCTTATAGGTCTTTATAGCACTTCGTAGGTTTGTAATGCTGCTCCCTGATGTGGGCTTTTTACTCATATTATGGCAAGGTCTAACTTTCCCCTGCTCTGGGAGTTTCTGGAGGGCAGGGACCAGGTCTTAATTATGACCTGCTTTACTGACCTTCACTGACATTTACATTCACTTCCCATTACATTTAGATGAAATTCAAAATCCTTGCTGACTCTATGATCTTGGGCAAGTTCATTGGCTTCTCCTGGCCCTTAGTTTTCCCCCTTAGTTTCTGGCTTTTAGAGTTCTCCTGTTAATGGGAGATAACAACAGTGCCTAAACACAGAATTGTGGTTAGCTTTTAATGAGATCACTGATAGAAGGGATTTCTCACAATACCTGGTACAGAATGGACGTTAACTGCTATCATCATCGTCGTCGTTGTCGTCATCATCATTATCGTGGACACCACGGTATTGTCCCATATGGCCTTAGCCTCTCTCTTGTGACCATTTCCCCTTGCTAACTAGACTCAGAACCCACTGGTGTTCTATTCTTCCAACCTGCCAAACACTTTCAGCATCAGAACCTGTTTCCTCTATCTGAAATCCTCTTCCCTACGCTCTTCACCTGGTGAAGTCTTCCTCGTCCTTCATGTATTAGCTGATAGAATTTGGAGACTTCCCTAACACACCAGTTTAAATCGGGCCTCCCTATTATGTATTTATCCTGCTCTGTTCAGTTATATCATAAATTGTAACTGCATATATATGTGAACTTTTGTTTAATATGTTTCCTCACTCGGGGTGCTTGGGTGGTTCAGTTGGTTAAGCATCCGACTTCGCTCAGGTCATGATCTCGCGATTTGTGAGTTCGAGGCCCGTGTCAGCCTCTGCGCTGGCAGCTCAGAGCCTGGAGCCTGCTTCGGATTCTATGTCTCCCTCTCTCTCTTTGCCTCTCCCCTGCTCATGCTCTGTCAATCTCTCTCTCAAAAATAAATAAATAATGGGGCGCCAGGGTGGCTCAGTCGGTTGAGCGTCCGACTTCAGCTCAGGTCACGATCTCATGGTTCGTGAGTTCGAGCCCCGCGTCAGGTTCTGGGCTGATGGCTCAGAGCCTGGAACCTGCTTCGATTCTGTGTCTCCCTCTCTCTCTGCCCCTCCCCCATTCATGCTCTGTCTCTCTCTGTCTCAAAAATAAATAAACATTAAAAAAATAATAAAATAAAAAATAAATAAATACTAAAAAATTTTTTAAAAATGTTTCCTTGCTCAACTGTATGTGCTAAGTTGTCTTGTTCACTGTTCTATCTCTAGTTCCCGGCATGTTGTAGATGCTCAACAGCATCTTGGCTGCTGAATGAAGAAATAGACAAAGTGGTTTATATAGCAGGTACTCAACACATACTTGAACTTTAATCCAAGTTAACCTTAGACCCTCTGCCATAGTGAAAGCACTCAGATATGGGCTTCAGAGTTGCAAACAGGAGTTTGCAGAGATCATATCTAAATATATAACCAGGAAAAACTCTTCACATGTACAATAGAAAATAGGGGCACCTGGGTGGCTCAGTTGGTTGGGCATCTGGACTTCAGCTCAGGTCATAATCTCATAGTTCGTGGGTTCAGGCCCCATGTCGGGCTCTGTGCTGACAGCCCAGAGCCTGGAGTCTGTTTCAGACTCTGTGTCTCCCTCTCTCTCTGCCCCTCCCCTGCTTGTGCTCTCTCTCTCTCTCTCTCTGAAAAATGAATAAATATTAGAAAAAATTTAAAAAAAAAGAAAATAGGAACAAAAACATTCATAGAAGTGCTCTTCATGATAGTAAAATCCTAGAAACAACCCAAATGTCCAGTGACAGAAGAATGAAGACCTGTGGTATAGTCCTACCATAGAATATTACACAGACCTCAAGACGAACCACAGCAATACATAATAGGAACCTTACAATATAATACTATGTAAAAATAATAAGCTGCCAAAAATTATATATAGCAGTATTTCTTTATAATAAGTTAAAAAAAAACCTAACATTAAAAAAAAAAAGTTTTAGGAATACAAGTATTGCCCGATTTTCAAAAGTTCATGTTAAAAAAAAAAGTTCATGTTATACCACTTCGCTTTTATGAAAGACCTACATTAGGACCTATTTTCAATAACAGAAAAAAATCTGAAGATTTTCACTTTTATGAAAAAAGGAAAAAAGAGAGTTCAGCGTTTGTTTTGCAGTAAGCCATTACAGAGGCAACACACATCCAGAGCAACAAGAGTGGCCCCACCAAGAAGCTTGGTTCCTGGGAACGACACTCAGCATCTCTGCACCAAACCTCCACAGGTTTGAACTGTGTCTGAGCATTTGTGCTTTATCTCTATTTTGTGCGTCCCTTAGCAAGATGTGTCCTGGGGTATCAGAAAAGCCTGAGTGTGAGTCTTATTTTCTGAGCCTGGGAATGCTCAAAATGTTTTCCATATAAATTAATGGTAATTGCTTCTTTGCTTTACACCATTTCATGTTACAGGTTTCATAGGAATGCTCTACTTTCAGATAGTGGGGGAAATCTGTACGTATAGTGAAGATAAATATATAAAAAGGATAAAAGAATGACAGAATGATGGGAGGGGAGGGGAGGGGAGTGGGATGGGGAGGGACCACAGATTTCAGTTATTGCCAAGGTCTTCACTTTCGTGTGATGAGTTTTGAGGACAGTGTTCTAAATAAATAAATGTGTCTTGTGCATGAAGAAATGAAAAGAATATGTCATGAACCAAAGTCATGATTAATCTAACTCTGTGCATCTGACATCTTTAAAGGAAAAGGGGAGAAATTATGCTTACCTTCTCCAGACAGACTTACTTGTTTGGGAGCAATGGGGAAAAGATTCTTCTACCTCAATCCTCTGTGGGGTCTTTTCTCCAGAGACAGTCTCTAGGTTCTCCTCCTGCAGAAGTGAGCCAGTGGGGCAGCAGGGAGGGGAGTAATCCAGGGTTTGGCTACTTCAGGAAAAGGTTCCCGGAATTGGTGGGAAAATGAACCATTCCCAAGGCTGGAGTAGGAACCTAGAGATGTGGGGCAGCTTCCATTCCTATCCAGCTTCCCCCACTCCCCAGTCTAAGAACTGCAGGTGAGTAGGCTTCCACTCATTTCCTGTTCTGCTTTGTCAAAGACCTCAGGGTGGGGTTGGGAGGTGGGGAGGAGCCTCAGAATTGAGTCCTGAGAGATGAGGCTGTGGCCACACGGTAGAGTTGTAAATATTCTGGATACTGGGGAGCTGGGACCATCAGTGGTCAAACCCAGCATCTTTGAAGTTCAGCTTGGAACTAGGGGGCTACTGAATCAAAACTTCTTACATATCCCTTTCCTTTCAGCCTGGCCCAGAACACTCCTGGGCCATTCTCAGCACTTTTTGTAATTCCTTTGCCTGCTTTCCCTGCTCATCCCTTCTTCATCCAGGCTGTAGTTCCAATCCTGTACCCTCACCTGAACTTCTACAGTCCCTAAGGCCCTATTTTGTGAAATAAAGGTTAGGGAAGGCCCTAGGGGAACAGTTTAAGAGCTTTTCACTTTATGGGAAGGGATCTGGGGTTAGATGGAACCAGACAGGGCTGGCTGGGCTGGAATCTTACCTTTGGGGAAGGGGTTAGAGGTCAGGCTGGACTGGGCTAAGAGTATAAAAGAGGTACTGGAGGGGCGCCTGGGTGGCGCAGTCGGTTAAGCGTCTGACTTCGGCCAGGTCACGATCTCGCGGTCCGTGGGTTCGGGCCCCGCGTCGGGCTCTGGGCTGATGGCTCGGAGCCTGGAGCCTGTTTCCGATTCTGTGTCTCCCTCTCTCTCTCTGCCCCTCCCCCGTTCATGCTCTGTCTCTCTCTGTCCCAAAAATAAATAAAAAAAAAAGAGGTACTGGAGATTGTGCTGGAACTCCTAACAAAGGGGCTGGAGGTCAGGTTGGATTGGGTTAGAATAGGAAACATGGGGAGGAAGCTGGGCTCAGGCTGAGCTAGGGGGTCTCAGGGTTGAGGGCCTGTGTCTGCATTGGGGCTGGCTGGAGTACACAGTTGGGCTGAAACAAATTTTTCAGGATCATGCTGGGACCTGAGGCTGGGCCTTAAAGGGCCTTTTCCTTCCCCAACCCTAGCAATTCCTCCAGACCAAGGTCTTCCCCAGAGGGCCTGCTGAGGCAAACAGGGAGGAGCCAGATCTGGGGCTCCAGAGGAAGTCGCTGGCCACTATGCTTCCTGAGTTTAAAAAGTGGGTTCCCCTGTCTCTCTGACTCACTCCCTTCCCCCTAGCAGGGCAGAGTCAGGCCTGACAATCTACCTTTTCGCTAGAACACTGCCTCTTCCAAAACACAAACACCCACACACGCCACACATACAGGATATGAACCTTGTCACACAATTCCTGGCCCAGCAACCCCATAACCCAACACAGTACCGCCAAGCCACACATTCAACAACATATTCTTATTTATATCCTTGTAGCCTCTCATTCACACCCAGTAGTCACGCCTTTCTGCTTTGTTCAGCACCATCTCTCTAGTACCTAAAGTTTGGCCTTGCACCTAGAGAGGGCTCAATGAATATTAGCTGAATTAATGAATCCACCAAGACACATCCCACAAACAAATGCATAGACAAGCCGACATACATATTCACACATGCAATGCTTCCTTACACACCCATATCCAAGCCCTCTCCCAGCCCAGTCACATACATACCCTGGCACACACTCAGGCAAGAAAGCCAGATGTACACCTAGTTACAAAAGCAGACACACCACAGGTAGGTGTTACCTAGCACTCCCAGGGTAAGTTGGTGGTAGCAGCTGGCTGGTCAATGTCCTTCCATCAGGTCAGGCCTGCAGAGGAGTGAAGTGGGCATGTGCACAAATGCAAGCCTTTGGGGTCCTAAGGCAATGGGCAATGAGGAGCTGGGCTGGCAGCAGGGCAGGGCCAAGGTAACCATATGGATTGGAGAGGGGTGGAATGGGCCATATAGTCCTTTCCTCTGGTTTCTTCCTGCCAGCTGGGGAGGCGAGGGTAGAGGTACACATCTATGAGGACTTGCTTCAAATCCAGAGAATTTAGTGGGGGAATAGTCTGAAAGGCCCGATTCCCCTCCCTGGGATGAAAATAGGAGTCTGGATAGGGGGATTTGGTAGGTTCTAAGATCCCGTCCCCAATCCACAGCAGGGTTTCCCTATCTTGCCAATCTTCTTTAATGGTGGGAGAGGAGGGGACTTGGGGCAGGGGGAGTAAACACCTGGAAAGGAATCTGGAAAGCACCCTATTCTTCCTTCCACCTAAGGAACTTCAGGCTGCCTCCTAGCTTTCAAGCATCCTCCTGTGTCCCCACCCAAAGTCAGCAAGGGTGCAATCAATCAAGCTACTCTTACTTCCCCACCCAAGACCTAACACCAGGGAATCCTAGTTCAGACAGCTCAGCTGGGCTGGGCCCGATAGGAGCAGAAGGCTGGAGGCTGGAGGCTGGATAGGGGCAGAAATCTATCAAAAATAGGACCAAGTCTCCCAGTCATTCTAACCACCCAAAGCTCCTCAAACCCAAGCGCCCTCCTCCGCAAGGATCCCTTCCCCCTCCAAAAGCCTGATCCAAGGCCTTCTATCCCAGGAACCCTGCCTCAGGGCCACCTGTCTGGCAGCCAGGACAGTTAGGGGCAAGGAACAACAGCCCCAGAGGGTGGAAAAGTCAACTTTTGAGGGAGATAGGGCCAGCCTGGGACAGGAGGAGCAACGGTGGAAGAGTTAGGGGCATTGTGAGATGAGACTGAAGGGGGATCCACAAGCTTAATTCCTACCTCCTTTCCAATGACTGGTCTTAGGGACCAGTCATGGTCCCTAAGGGACTGCATGAAGGAGGGAGAAAAGACTGCCTGGAACTTAGTGCTTATTAGGCAGCAATGACCAACCAAGACACTCTCAAACCAAAAAGTCTCTTTATTGATCGGTACCATACATGACTCAAATGGCCCAAAAAAAAAAAAAAAAAAAAAAAAAAAAAGGCATTACATTTGGGGTGGGACATCCATCTTCCCCACCCCACCCCTCAGCTCCTGACACAATACCCTTCCAACAGTGGCAGCTGGAGTTAAGGAAACTGGGTGTGGGGGACCCGAGAATCCAGAAGGAAGAGTGGGGAGAGAGGTGGTGCTAACACTTCTGGAACTGGCCACAGGAAAAGGCAGCGAAGCCACAGAGCTAGGCCCAGACCCACGGGACCCTGCTCCTGGCCTCACCCTGGGCCCAGAGCATCCGTGTGTCCAACTGTGAAATAGAGCTGAGGATCCTGGCTGCTTCCCCACTCCCTTCTATGAGGAAAGGGATGGAAGGGATATTGGAGATGAAGACCTTTACTTCAGCTGGGGGACACAGGTCTATTGCTCCCAGGTGGGCTTAGAGCTGGGCCATCCTCAGTGGCTCCTTCCCCTCTGTGGAGGACAGGGGAGGACCAGATACACAGTTTGAGGAGTTGGGGAAAGAGAGTGCTGGAGAGAGTGGACAAGCCCCTCCCCCTCCATCCCATGCCTGCCCAACTGAGACAAAACAAAAAAAACAGCAACAAACAAGGTTGCTCCCTTCCCTCCACACTTCCTAAGGGAGGGAGCCTCCCTTCCCCCCATCCAAGACAGCTGCTCTAGTGGAGGACTTGTAAAGAATATACACACCATGGGGGAGGGGGTTGGGGCTGGGAGGGAGTCACAAGCACTAGGAGGGCAGGCCAGAGTCCTGGAGGATGGGAAGACAGAGACAACAGCAGGGGGTTGTCACAAAGGTGAGGCCATCAACGGCCCCCTACCCCAAGGCATGCCTTCCCCAACTCCAGTCACCCAGAGGAAAAGGGAAGAGAGATGGCAAAGTATCTCCTTGGTCTGAAGCTCTCAAACTGTATAAAATGTTAATGCATACCCCCCCACACCCCACACTCACCTCCACGTGGGCCCTAAGACCCGGATTTGCCTGGAGTAGGGAGGTAGCTGGACTTTTAATAAAGGGAAGAGGGGGTTCATGTGTGACTTTTTTTTTTAAACTTACATTTTTAATAATATTATTTTTTAAAAAACTTGGGAGCTGGGATAGGTGGCTGCAGGGAGGAGCCAGAGGTTCACCCCTCTACTACCAGCCACCTAGGGGAAGGTTTAGGAAAGGGGCACTCAACCAAGCCCCATAATTTTAAGTCCCTAAGGGCTGTGGAATAGACAACCCCAGGCTTGAAGGGGGTGAAGTCAGGAGGATTGGGAACCCAGAACCTGGGGTGAGGATGGATGCAAATGCCCTGGGGGGTGATCAGGACATTTCTCAGAGGCCCAGGGTCCATGTAGGCATCCACATGAGTACCCCCTTCCCCCAAAAAGGCTCTGCAGAGGCCAGGCCCAGCCCAGGGCTACTGGGGGGCAAATCTTGGCACCTGCCCCCAGCGAGTCCAGTTCCTCCCTGAAGTGGGTGGATGGAGGCTGCCCATTTTAGATGCTCAGTCTCTTCATTCTGTCTTCTGCTCCCTGGGGCTGCGAGGGGTGGGGCAGGCAGGCAGAGCGCTGGGTGGCCATGGAAAGGCCTTTACTGGGAGGCCTGTGACGTGGGGTTCTCCGATTTGCTTTCTTGGCTGGATGGAGGCTTGCTGTTCCAGGGGCTGTTGGCGCCCAGGGCGGGGGAGTTGTTAAAGCTGTCCTCGTCGTCAATGCCGTTGGCCGCGTCAAACTGGGTGTTCTCCAGCCGGGTGATGAGCCTCTCGTCCTCGTCCCCGAACTCCCCGCCCATCAGGGTGGGCTCCCCCACCACCATCACATCCTGAGAGTGGCGGAGGTCCCCAAACATAATCGGGGCAGGGGCTCGCCCGGCCCAGGGCAGCAGATACCCCCAGAGCCCCAATACCCACCCAGGAAACTCAACACCCCCAACCCCTCTCATACCCAAGTTTAAAACCCCAAATCCTCTGACACCCTCAGCCCCTGGAATCCTTCCCACTGAAGGACTGCAGAGCATCACAGGCTTTGACCCACACGTACTAGATTCTAGAAGTCAATCTACTCCCCTAGCTCCCTAGTTCATCTCCCCCAAACTTCAGGGGGCTCCTAAACTTCTGTCCACATATAATAGGGAGGGAGCAGATTAAAAGAAAAAAAAAAGAAAAACACCAATGGGGAAAGCGTGTGCATGTACATATGTGTATTCTAGATTCGCACACGTTCAAATTTATGTGTCCCTCTGTCAGTGTGAGTGTGTGGGTCTCTGATGGTATGTGTGCCCCTAAGCTGTCTATCCTGAACACCCAAATGTTCTCATGGCTGTCTCTGTCCCTTTATGTCCTATGTTCTGTCTGAGTCTGTGATCACAACCATGGCATTTGACTGACAAGGACTCTCATCAGTGACAGGAGCCAGCTCATGCTGGCACATTACACCAGGAAAAACTGTTTTTGCTTCTATGCCTGCTAGTGAGCTCAGGCTGGGACAGGGTCAAGGGTCAGGGGTCAGCAGTAGGGCAGCCCAGAAGAGAGAAGAAAGCCGAGATGCTTACAGGTACCTGGCTGGAGAGGGCGAAGGTGCTGGCTGGGCTTTTCTTCTTGCTGTTGCTGTTGTTGGTGTTGCCACCCCCCGAGCTCATGGTGCTGCCCCCTGACATCTTTCGTTTCCGCCGTTTGCTGGGCTGCTGCCGCGCGGGCTCCGCTGTGCCAAGGAAAAGGAGACTCAGGAAGGGCAAGGCCCTGGGTCCCTTGTTCCCCATTCTGGCTCCTAAGGAGCCTGAGCCTACCCTGATCCCAATCTTGCAGACCCAGGAGTGAGAAAGGGGCTTCATGAGGAGACAGAGAGAGAGCGTTGGGGAGCTTCATCAGATCCTGGTTAGAGCAGGTGCAGGTGCAAGGCACTCACCGGGGGGTGCTACCATGCGCTGCCACTTCTGGAAAAGGCAGGTCTTGAGGCAGTCACGGGGGCTGAGGCTGTAGGTCTTGTGGCGGGACATGAGCTCCTGCATGGGCTCGAGTATCACACAGAGCTGGGGGGAGATGAGGAGGTGGCTTGTCAGGAGAGAAACATGGAGATGACTCCAAATGGGATGGGGCAGAAACTGGGTGATCAAGGACTCACTCGGAGGTAGTTGAGAGTGGAATTGGACAACCCACACCGGGTGATATTTTTGGAGAGCTGATCCAACATCTGGGGGTCCTGGGCCTAGATGGGGAGAAAAAGACTAGAACCTGGGTTGCATCTGCTCACCTGCCCTATCACTGAGCCTCATGACACTCCAGAGAGAGAAGAGGGGCTGTTATGAAACCCATTTTCCAGATGGAGATACTCTAACCCTCTGTCTGAGGTCACTGTCAGGAAATGGCAGACCTTATTCCATCCATTCTTCCCACTGCCTGCCCTCACCCTTGCATTTTGGGTCCTGCCCACAACTCACATGCATGGCAAGGATGCTGCGGGGGATGAGCTCTCGGTGCTGCCGGATGCTGAAGTGCCACGTCTTTATCCGCATCATGTCGTCAAACATGAACTCTAGGTACAACCGGCCCTCCACACACACCTGGAGACAAGCTTGTCACATCTCTGCCCTCTCCCCACGTGCCTGAAAATATACCTGCTCTCCCGTTTGCTCACAACTCTCCCAGTGAACACACTTCTGCCACTTGCACATAAATCTGGGTGCATAACTGACAAAGACCATTCCCTCATCTACCTGTCACACCCCTGGCCCTTACACACATACACACACAAAGTGGAAATGCTTAACAGACCCTTGTCCTCTTCCCAAGTAGCTAGTGATACACTCATCTGCTATAAACTCTATGAGGGCAGGCTCTCATTCACTGGTGTGCCCCTGCAGCCCAGAAAACTGTCATGTACAAACTTAGTAAGCATCTGATGGATGTTGCACCATGCCTGCCCCTCCCTTCTGGTCTTGCCACTTCCCCTTTTGCCTCCCTAGGGAACAGCTGAGTACATTTTGGGAGAAAGGAGGGAAATCAAACCCAGGTGCTTCAGTATTCCACATCCAGCTGGGTTGCTGACCTGGGTGAACATGGGTTTGCCATGCTGCGTCACCATGCTGCCTTGGTCACAGTCAAGGGACACAAAGTTGCTGTGGAATGCCTCCTTGGGGTGCTTAAGCACATAGTACAGTTCCGTAGCACCCCCTTCAAAGATGCTGCGGAAATAGCGTGGGATCAAGGTCCGGCCAATGGCTGTAGAGATGGGACAAACTCATTAGAACAGAAGGACTTGTAAGAGGGTCAGGCAGATGCCATAACTGCCAAGACAGATCCCCGGAGACAAATACCTACTCCCAGTCCTTAGAAGGACATAGGAAGTATATGCTCTCATAGCAGAACCAGCAGGACCCCCAAAGGCCACTCACTATATCTCTTTGGTCCATCCTCCAGGCAGAAAGTGATGGTTAACATGGCATCATCCTCAAAGAACTCAGTTGTGAAAGCATCCCACCAGAGATTGTCACACTCCTAAGGAGCACAGGGAAAGGTGTTTGTGTGTGTATGTCAGAAGACATCCCAGGGGTTCTCAGATGGCCCTCCCCCTTCCCAGCCGCTTTCCCCTAGCCATACCTCTGTCCAGTTTTGAAGCCGTTTGTTAAGCTCGAATATTCTGTAGTCAGTTTGGTTGCCATATGGTGTGTGCCTCCTGGGAAAAGTGAAGAAGAGAGGTCAATAGAAAGAGGGTCTCCCCACTCCACCCCACCCCCACTTCTGCCTTCCCCCATGTAATGGAAAGCACCTCCCTCCTCACTGGACTCCACTTACCCAATCCCGGGCTCCAGATATGTAGGCGGGTACATGGGAGTTGGGCTGTGTAAGGGAAGAGGCTATGAGAATGGGAGTGGAAGACAGGAATTATTGGGGGTGTCACTCCCTCCCCCTTTCAGGCAGGATCCCATCTGGAGAAGGGATGGGAAGTAGATAAGACTCACCCCACATCCCGATCTAGCATGGTGCCGGGATGGAAAGGAGGGAAGGCGTTGCCGTTCGGGGGCTCCTTCGGCGAGTACAGCTTGAATGACTTTGAGGAACAACCTAGAAGGGAAAAAGAGAAGTGGTGCCCTGAGTCCCAGGGAGCTTTCCTGGAAGTCTACTAGATTGTGTGAAAGGGACTGGTCTTCCAGAGCACCCAGAGTGGGTGGACTAGGGGAGGGGGACTACCCTATGGAACACCTACCTCTGCTTCTAAATCTGCCTCCAATTTTATTTTATTATGAAACTAGAAGTACTCAGCCCTAATACCCAAGACCCCATTTCTTCATGTGCTGAGCCCTGGATGATAGAATTGAAGCAGCAAAGAAATGTCAACACCATAGAATAAATGAATATCCAAACATTACAATTTAATTTTGATAAATTCCCTTTACATCCACCTAGTATTGTTCACTCATCACAACAACCTTGTGAGGTAGCAGGGTCAACTATAAAATCCCCATTTTACAGATGAGGCAACGGAAAGCTCGAGGGGACTTGCCAAGATCACAGAGGTAGCAATTGGCAGAGCTAGGACTTGAGCCCAGATCTGATTCCCATATCCTATAGTATTTCCACCCCTCTAATGCCCTCTGGAGACCAAGCTTGGGGAACGGAACCGGAACCGGGATTTTGCCAATTCCCTGCCCCTCCTCCACCCCCAGGGTCTCAGGAGGGCAGGGGATAGAAAGATAAAGGGGAGTGGGTGCCTGCTGGGTGCCTCCCACCAGATAACCAGTTGGGCCTTCTGCCTCCCCCACCAACGGCCACTCCCTTATCAGCCCAGCCCCCTCCCCCACAGCTACCATGGGTCTAGTATTGTCTCCAAACCAGAAACCCAAAGCCTCAACCTCCTCTCACTTCTGAGACTTGCAGTGGGGGAGGGAGATAGACAGGCCTCCAAACGGATTCCACTCTACTTACAAACCTAGGTCTTGGAAGGAGGAAATCTAGGCTCCAGGGGGTTTAGTCTAGGAGGCAAGTGGTAACTAGACAGGGGTCTCTGCTCACGTGTCTCTGTGTATGTGCACGTGTCACCTCTCCACCTCAATGAGCAGCACACTGTTCCTGGTATACTATTTCCTGACTAGAAGTATTACATTCATAGCTGGGTACGAGCCAGGCACCCCTACAATTCTATTTTCCCCCTCCCAACCAGATAGGAAGGGAAACTGAGACACAGCACCAAAGGTTCTAAACCCAGTCATAGGTGCTTCCTAGCCACCCCAAAACTTGTTTGCATTTGGAAGGGCAGCCATATTGGCCGTATCTAAGCCCCCTCCCCAAATTAAATACAAAATCTATTTTGTTCCTTAGGGGAAAGAGACAAAGGAAGACCCTGTGCCAACACACATCATTTAATTATCTCTCCAGGGCCCCCTCCTCACAATATGGGCAAACAGAGGGTCCCAGAGGGGCTTACACTACACAGTTCCTGAAGGTGCCAAGACTCAAAGCTTGTGTGTGCCTGCACACGCGTGTGCCTCATCCTGCCTAGCAGGCTTCCACCCTCAGCTCGTTCCAACATGCCTACCAAGAGCTGGAACCCAGCAGCCCCAGGCAGGATCAGGGTGGCTGCAACAGGCCCTTGCCCCGTTCATGCTCTCTCGCAGGCCACATCCACATGCTCCCAGCACAGCACACACAACCTTCACATGCCAGTTTGGACTGAATGAGGAGCCTGTATCCTTAGGAAAGAGACAGTGCCACCCAGCTCCAAGTCTCCCCACTCCACAGACAGGTATACTAAGGCCACATAGGAAGCCCAAACTCCCAAAGTCTACCAGAGGCTGGGTCTAGTCAATGAACCCAAGAGTCTAGATTACCAGACCTTGCCCTTGCCCCCTAAGGAAGCCATCCTTTCCCTAAAGGCATCACTGGCCCTGCCCCACAGTCTCAGGGCTATCTGAAGAAATGTGTCAGCTCAGGACCCTCAGAAGGGAGGAAGCACACCTGGGTTCCTCTCTGATTCTGAAAAAAGTTTCAGAGCTTCAATTTCTCTCACCAGAGACCTGACAAACATTGCCTGGGGCTGGGGAACAGCTCTGAAGAGCTAAAGCCTGAAGCTCTGAGGCCTCTATTTATACCTCCAGTGAATGGACACAAACTCAGCATCTCTCCAGAGCCATAGCAACTCCCAGTAGCCCCAGCACAAGGGCTTGGGAGTGAGAAGAGAAGGGGAGGGAACATCACCCAGACCATCTGTCCCTGTTACTGCCTGTCCCCAGCAACAGGGGTAGAGAGAGCAAGGTGGGGGTGGGGGTGAAGGGGATGTGTCACAAGCCTCGGAGTCACACATACACCCCCCCATCCCCAAGCAATCTGGGAGCCCTTAGGAGGAGGGAGAAGAGAGGAAGAGCCCAGAACTAGTAAAGTTTCTCAGGATGGAAGCTGCATCCTGGGGCTGAGGGGGGCACCTCCAGCTGAGCATTTCCATGGTAACCAGCCTGACCTGAGGGCAGGCCCCCTTCCTTTGGGGGCTGACCACAGGTCAGCAAGCCTGAGAGCCCTGGCCTCTCTGAGCTGGGGCACCTCTGCCCCAGCTAGCATACCAGGCCTGGGCCAGACCCAGGATCTTCCGCCCACCCCCAACAGGCTTGCACGGTGCCCAGACTTACCTGGGAGAACTGAGGGGGCCAAGAGAGGTGCGGGGAGCGGCTGGAAGCCCAGCGGAGCCCTGGCAGGGGTGAGGGCTGAGGGGGCCAACTTCAGCCGCTCATGTCCCAAGTGGGACAGGCAGGCCTGGCTGAGAGCTCCACTCCGCGGACCGCACAAAGACTCGCACACACAGCCTCGGCCCGCCCCGCGGCGGCCACAGCCCCGGGGGAAAGTTACAATGGCCACTGGGCCGGGGGCTAGGGGCCAGGGGGCCGGCCTGGGGGGCGGGGGGCCGCGGGGAGTCCGGAGCCTTCTTTGTTTGCAAGGTTTCCCTCAACAATGGCTGCTCCGCTCTTTCCTCTCTCCTCCTCCTCCTCTTCGGCTCTCCCCGCCGCCGCCTCTCGCTGCCTCTGCCTCCAAGCAGCCCGCCCGCCCTCCCCAGGCCACCAGGCCCCTCCGCCAGGGCACCAGGAGAGACAGGGCCCAGCACTCACACTCACTCACACTTGCACACGCACAGACACACGCAGCGCCCGCCGGCTCCCTGCCTTTTCTCCCTTTCTAGCCCTCCCTCCCCGCTCGCTCTCCGCTCTCCGAGCCTCTCTCAGAATGAGGCCCCAGGGCGGGCGGAGGGTGGAGCTGCCCCCAATGGCCCCGCCCCCTCCCTGCGAGGAAAGAGGAAGAGGGAGAGAGGGAGGGAGGGAGAGACGGAGGCAGGCAGGGAGGACTGCTGAGAAAAACAAAAGAGAGACAGAGACCGAGAGAGATGGGAGGAAGAGATGGAGACAGAACAGACTGGGCCTGGGGAGAGACCTGGATGGAGGGGAGGTGTGTGGGGCCAGGAATTGAAATGCCCCCATCCCAGCCCCAAGCTTGGTGCTCAGGGGTGAGCAGGAGGGCTGGAGCCACTGACAGGGATGGAGAGGAGTGCTCTCTTCCCTGGAGACTCCCAGTATCTTCAAACTGCTTCCCCAATGTCCCCCAAATCTCTCTTCCTCTCCCCTGTGATCTCTGGGGTTGAAGGTTGGCCTGAGCTGCCACCCTGGGCTTCAACCCCTGGTGAAATCCCAGAGCAGCTGGGGGAAACCTCCAAGGGGTTATTTTTGACAGAGCCACACTCTGCTTCAACCTGTAAACAGTGATTGCAGGGAGGGGGGCACTCCAGGCTCCCTGCCCTCAACCCAGCTAAGTTCCTAGCCCCCTTCCCTAACCCCCACCATAAGAGTCGGGTGGGTGCAGGGGAAAGAGGCACTGTCAGAACTGGGGAAGGCAAATTTGCCCATCCAAGGGTCCCCAGAAAGGGCCTCGTCTGCTGCTGAATCCTCCCACCATCCCAGGGGAAAAAAAAAGGTATGTGGTTACTGAAGTAAAGCATGTTCTCCAATGCAAGGGGGGGAATTCCCAAGAGAGGAGGTGTTTCCAAAACTTGGGTAGTGGTCCAGGTCTACTACCCGGACACATAGGAAAAAGGAAACACACACACACCACAGCACACAACACACGAGGGGGTGCAGCCATACAGCCTTCCTACTTCTTTGCAATTTGAGTCTCCGTTCCCTATGCCCCACCTTGCCACGCCAACCACATTCACACAGCCCCATGACAAGGTTTCTCATGATAGACACACTGGTTGTGCAATAATATTGCATCTAGCTCTGTGAACATTCTCCTCACGTAAAAAACTCATTTTACTTTTACATAAATCAGTCCCTAATACACACTTCAACCTGCGACATACCTCAAATGCAAGATAAACCCAAACCCAGGACACACACATAGCCTATGACACACTTTGACTTCTTTACACACTGGGACCTGTGACACATGCCCTTGGACCCCAATACACACACCCAAACTGCATTATACCTCCAGAACCTGTGACAGACTATTATGTGCACACCCTGGCCATTTGTTACCCAGAGACTAACCCCATAAACCACCCTCCCTGAAACCTGCACACCATTCTCCATCACAGTCTAGCCATATGATATGCTCCAGCTTTCACAAACATACTGAAATCTATAACATTCAGCCAGACCCTGCAACATTCTGCCCAGAATTGAAACCACCAGGAACTGAAATATTCCACTGAGTCCCAAATTAACAGCACAACTCTAGGATGACTACACTTATCCTCCACTTACGGGACAATTCCTGTCGTTTGTTTCATGCCTTTAAACTTTCCAAAGTTCATTCGTAGGCCATACCTCAAGAGATTCTTACTGAATACAGGGCCAAATATTATGCTCACTCGAACAGATTATAGTGAGACAGGAGGGCCTGAGCTGGAACCCTGGACTTCTAACCCCACTCATACAAGCCCAGCCCTGGGGCACTGCAACCATTCCTACTCCCTTCCCCCTCCAAGGAATGGCCACTCCAGGCCCCAAATGACTGTCTACACGGGAAAGAGGGATGGGCGTGTGCTCGGGCTTCTGCCCCCAGTCTAGAGCTCAGAACCCCCAGTTTGTCTCCTCAAATTTCAGAAGGAAGGGCCCCTAAATACCAAGATGTATCAAGACTCTGGCACATCATTCAAAACGGGGCCCTTCTTCTGGTTCCCCTTTTCTAGCAAGGCTGCTCCTCTCTCATTTCTGACTTAATTCCCCCATTTGCACAGGAGCAGAAGAGGTACAACTAAAGAAAGCAAGTCTGAGTTAGATGGCCCTAAAATTGGTGGAGCAGGGAGGGGAGGGGATGGGGGGGGCAGTGGGGAGAAAGCAGAGCAGCAAAGAATAACAAAGGTGATGAAAGAGCGAAGAGGAAGAGTACCCCTCCTGGAGGTGGGAACTCTGAAGGGCAGCAGCCTGCCCCAACCCACAGGATAAGGTACCAGCACTGCCCCCTGCCCGGGCCCCTGGGGCTCCCTGACCCAGGCCTCCAGTGTGCCTGCCCCCCTTCCTTTGTCTGTGCCCGGCCTCCCGTTGGCCTGGCGCTCTGCCATCCTCCTCTCCTGGCTCCCAGCCGCCACCACTGCTGCCTCCTCCCCTCCCCCTACTCCTCCCTGCCTTAACCCTTCTGAGCCACATGCTGCCCCAGACAGGCCCTGGTCCCCTCAGCAACCTGCCGTGCCTGGGTGATGCCCCTTAGCAGAGGTTCTCCCTGCTCCTGACCAAAGCTTCAGGAGCTATTACCTACCCCAGGAGCACTATGGGAGCTGGGGGTATATATGTGTGTGTGTGTGTGTGTGTGTGTGTGTGTGTGTGTGTGTGTGTATCTTGTGGTGTTTCCTTCCGTGTGTGCATGTGTGTGGGTCTGCGTATGCTCTGGCTTCCTTCAGTCACATGTGTGGGGCATGTGCTGTCTCTGCTGGGCTGGGGGAGGAGGAGGAGCCGGGAGACAGCAGAGCACAAAGGAGAGACTCAGACAGGCAGGCAGGCAGCAGGCAGGCGGCCTGCCAGGGCGCCTCGGCCCCCACCCCAGGCCTGCTCAAGTTGGGGGGTGGATCTTTGGGCCTGTACTGTACATGCTGCCAGGATGCCCTTGTATTCAACCATGTGCTCCCACCCATCCATCCAGTCTGGTCCCCTCCCTCACTCCAACTCCTAACATTCCCCACCCCCAGGCCACTCTCAGTCCCCTCCCCATTTGGTTCTCCTTGAAGTCTAACCTCCATCCATTCTCAGTGGCATTAACCCATAAGACTTCTTCATATTAAGGAAAAAAGACCCCACTCTTAACCATCTTTTGCCCCCTCTCCTCTAGCCACGCCACCCAGACACACAAAAGGAACATGTGTTTTGAGGCACTGATTGAAGCTGTCCCTCCTCACACACATCTCTGTGCATGGGTCCTCTTCCTGTCCCCATGCTGCTCCCAAAGAAAATGAGGGAGAAACTTTATCCTTTCTCCTACTGGGCCCAGGCACCCTGCCCCAACTTCAGGAACAACCTCTTATCTACCTCCAACCTGACAACCCTTCCATACCCATCTCCTACCCACCATTTGTAGGAACTAAGAATCAAAATTTAAGACTCAGGCCTCTAGCTTGTTCACAGCCTTAGTTTCTGCTATGTTTATGTGTGGTGATGGAGGATGAAGGCCATGAGGAGGACTCCGAGCATGGAAGGATCTGAAGGGGTACCCAGCATAGGGCAATTATAAAGAAAATACACATACAAACATCTACACCAAGCTGGTATGAGAAGGAATGATGGAGCCAGGCAGGATTCCAGCTTGGCAAGCTCTTCCCTTTCCTCCCCTACCCACCCTCTACAAGCAAGAGTCAGGGGTTCCCGCACCCAGATACTCCAGGATCCTCAGACTCTACTAGCCCTACCTCTGGGCCCCATGCCCCTTAAACATCAGCCTCAGCAGGCACTTTAAATGTGTGCCCAGCCCAGCTTGGCCTGTGTCACATGATTTTCAAGGAAGCTTCCGCACTGGCAGCTTCCCTTGGGGACGGGGTGTGTGTGTGTGTGTGCGCGCGCGTGCGTGCATGTGTGTGCGTGTGTGTGGCAAGGGTTCAGTTGTGGAGTATGGGGCTCCCAGAGAAAAGGCATGTGGAGAAGCAAAGGATCCAAACCAGGCTAGATCCTGGGACACCTGACTTTCAGAATAAAGCTAACTCCAGCCTGGGACAAGAGGGGGTCCTGAACATAATGCAAGAACCCAGAGTCCTGAGAATGGGGATAGACAGTGTTTGGGGGCCCTCTGAAGACCACCTCTCCAGTCACATAGCCTCCCTCCTTTCTCCTGGCAGTGAGGTACAACCTTCTCCTTCCCCAGGAAAGAACTCAGACCCAGGCTGTCACTAGCAAGAGCTGGTAAACGTTTTGGGGAGATGGGGATCTGGGCCTAAGTCCTGTCCCAAGTTCTCACTTTGAGGTCAAGTACTGCTCCCCTCAACTCAATTCCCACAAACCACTTTATTTTCTAACTTGGTGGAGCTGCCACATTTCCCCCTCCCACTACGGTGGAGACGCCAGACCTGAGGGCCCAATTATCTGAGCCCCCCCGCCCTCCCCAGAGTACCTCACGTCCCTCAGGAGGGCTAACCTTCCCTGGCAACAGGCAGGAAAATTTGGAGGGGAGCAAGATGGGCCCCAACCAATCCCTCCTCCCAAAAACAGTCCTCAGAAAGAGCCCTGAGGGGGGTATCACAGGATATGTAAAAGCGAATAGGCAGCAAGAAGGGGGGGGCAACCCAAACCAGCCAATCAAAACTCTATGGTGACCTGAGGGGGGGGGGTCAAAAGTCCAAACTCACTTCTGATTGGCTAACACCCTGGAATTCTGGGAATTTCAGCCCCCCAACCCCTCCTCAATTAGCCTCCCCCACCAAAACACACACACACACACACACACACACACACACACACTCACACACACTCTCTCGCTCTCTTTCTCTCCCCCCCTCCACTAGCACCCCCTCCCCTGCCTCTATGCTGCTGCGCATTTGCAGTTGGGGAGAACCCTCCCCCGGACTAAGGCCCGCTATACCCCTCAGAGCCCCCGACCTCCGCCGTGCCATCGACGCCCCCGACACAAGTTCATGCCAAACAAGGGGTGAGGGATCTGCCGAGAGGGCTAGAGAGGGAGGGGCCGGGCGACCGCGCGCCCCACTCACCAGGACAGGCACAGCCCACTGACATCTTCACATCGCCCGCCGCTGGGGGCCCAGCCGAGTCACGGTGCCCGCCCCGCTCGGGGACAGGCCGGGCATGAGCCGCCGCCGCCGCCCGCGGCCCCGCTGCCCTCGCCGCCGGCCCGGCCCGGCCTCGGCCCGGTGCGGGCGGCCCCTGGCTGCAGCGAGGGGCCTGTCAGGCGCGGAGCAGACAGGAAGGAAGCCAGGCAGGAAGGCGAGCTGCCTCTGCGTGTGCGCGCGCGGGTGTGCGTCCCCGGAGTGTGTGTCCGTGTGTGCGCGTGTGCGTGTGCGTGTCTGTGCGCTCCCGCCGCCCTCCCCGCCGCCAACGCCGCCGCCGCTCGCCCCCCTCTCCCTCCCGCGTTCGCTCGCGCACTAGCTCTCGTAGGCGCCCGCTCTCCAGCCCCAGCCGGGCTGGGCTGGGCTTTATTAATATGCTAATTGCCTGCTAGTGGGAGGGGAGAGCCGTGTCAAAGTGACCCGGGCGAGCGCGCAGCGAGCGACGACGTGCGTGCGCCGCGCGGCGGGCGGGCGGCAAGGGGCCGGGAGCGTTCGGGGAACGGCATGCATGTGACGCAGCTTTTAAAAAAGGAGACGGAGGCAGAGACCCCAGAGGGGGAGGGCGGTGGGAGGAATGAGAGGCGAAGCCTCACACTCGGTGTCCGTCCTCCGGGTGCCTCCGAGTTGGGAGCGTAGCTGAGCCGGAGCGGGAGCGGGAGCTGGGACTGGGGGAGGCGGAGCCAGGGTGGGCCTGAGGTGTAGCTCTCCCTCCACCCCGGCCACGCTCTGGGAGGGAAAAGGGACTGCCGACCCCCGCCCAAGCTCTCTGCTGAGATTACCGTCTTATTCCGGAGGGCCTTTATCATGTGCCCCCCACCCCAACCTGGGCGGGGAAAAGCACTATCCTAATTCCTGTAGCAACCCAACTCACCTCCTCCCTAAATTAACCACCCCTCCCTTGCCTGCTAAACCAGTTAGAACTAGAACCAAAAGGGTTAATTAAGTATGGTCCCCGCCCTCCCCTGCCCTAGGGCTGAGATCTGCGTTTTGCTGGGGGGAGGAGGGCAGTGGAATGACCGTCAGGTTGGTCTGGGGAGGGGGTAATCTGCAGGCCATCCTTCCCCCTTGCGGGCTCTGACTCATCAGTCAAAACGCTCTCCTCCCTTCCCCCTTTTTCCATCCAGTGTCGGCCTCCCCCAACTCCCCCTCGCATGCAAGCTTCTCTCCTTTGAGGGCCTCGAGACTGGAGACAACAGGAAGCAGACCCCTCCAGTGCCCCCTACCCGTAGGGGCTGCGGGGTTGGTAGGGGGTAGGAGGAAAGATGATCTGGATGGTCAATGTAAGGAACACTCCTTCCCCAGGGAGGAGCCTCCCAACCTTCAGGCACTCCTCAAGGACTCCCCAGCCCAGCCCTAGGAAGGAGAGGGGGGCGGGGAGAGCCTCCATCACCATCCCTTACCAAAAGCCCAGCCTTAGCTGCCTCATAAACAGGAAATACCTATTAGCAGGGAAGAGGGAGGGGAAGGGAGCTGTCTGGAAGAAAGAGCTGGCCCCTCTCCCTTCTGGGGGGTCCCCAGCTGCCAGCTTAAGTTTCAAGGTTGGCTCCAAGGAGTAGACACTCTGGACCTGGGCTGGTGTCCCCTCTCTAGGGCATCTGGCCCAGACTGGGTAGGGGGTCCCCCTCCTCTTCATTACTTGGCGGGGGCGGGGGGGGGGGGGCTTGATGGCCCCCACTCCTGCCCAAAGTTTGCACAGCTGGCTTGACCAGCTGTCAAGATGTGAAGGTTTAAGGTTTAAGTGTGAGACCCCTTCTCTCTATCTTTGCTTTTGCTGAGTGAGGGAGCACGAAATGATGGACAGATGCATAGTCTGGGGATTGAAAAGACACCCTACCCAGAGATGGTTGGACCCCCTCCATATGCTTAGGAGAAGATGGGGCAAGGGAGCTGGGAGCACAGCCACACTCTTAACTCCAGCATTCTCATCCACACTGTGTATTCCCTTACCTCAGGGGCTGCAGGGGGACCTGACTGAAGCCATCCATACTTATACAGGTATTTTGTTTGGCAGCATCCCCTGCCTCTGTCCACTTCCTCCTCACATTCCCCCAGGCAGAGGTCAGCACTAGAAGGATTAAGGAGAACCAAAAGCAACAAAACCCATGCCTGGAATTTGGGATACCTAGATTTGAATTACAGAGCAAATGACCTGAGACAACTGACTTCCCTACTCTGAGCTCTGGCTTTAACCTCTGTAATTGGTACCTGCAGCTTGGTGAGAATCACTAGACATGTATGCCCAGTCACCTAGCCTCATGCCAGCCGTGTAGTCAGTTCTCAATATATGTTAGCCCCTTCCTACTTTCTATGAGGTTATCTGTTATTTCAAGAGTGTCAATAGTGGTCTGGATTGGCTGAAGGATTAGAGCTAGTGTGGAGAAGAGGGGCTGTCTGCTTTGACCCCTTTCATTCTCTACTGTCCATAAAGTTGCCTTCCCCCAATCCTGTGACCACTTACCCCTGAGGCCACTCATTCCAAACAACTAGCTTAACCAGATTCCAAGGTGATCACCAATCACTTGGGTGGACAAAGGGGCTTGCAACCCACCCTATAGGGGACTTTGCCTCCTCTGAATCTGAGGTTCCCTTCTAGATTACACAATGCAAGTTGGAAGTCAAGGAAGAAACAAAAACAGCATTTGTTGAGCATACAGTGTAACAGGCACCGTGCTAAGTTTTTCACAAACCTGAGATCTCATTTACTTTTCATAACGACCTTTGGAGGAAGATGTTATTACCTCCATTGAACAAGCAAGAAAACTGAAATTCAGATTTATAAATTTGAACTTGTCTGTAAAACACTCTTCTCCCTCTTCTTTGCCTACTAATTAATTAATGCCTCCTTTAAACCTCAGTTTCTAGCTTCACCTCCCCTGGGAAGGAACCCCTCCCACTCCCATCCCAGCTGATCTAGTGGCCCTGTTTTCTTTAAGGAAATATCATCTCAGTGCTTTTGAATGAGTGATTAAAGTAAATGGTTTAAGTCCTTGAGGAACCAAGCTTAGGTAGGTTAAGTATCTTGTGCAAGGTCACACAGTCAACAAGTACTCAACCTAGTGCTCTTCCTCCTGTCTTCTAGTATGGACCAGACCTGGGGAAGGAGAGAACATCTTTGGAGCAGCTTTGGGAACTGTGGTGAAGGCAAAAATAGGAAGAGAAGTTATAGCTGTGGAAGGTCTTTAATTTAATGACATGTCCTGGAGGATGGCAGGCTTAGCTGATTTGGATGGATGAATATGAGCACCTAGCTTTTTCTTTTTTTTTGAGGTGAAATTACATGATACAAATTAATCATTTTAAAGTGAACAATTCAGTAGCATTCCAGTGTTTTTTAATACCAGTCATTAGTGCAAGATGAACTATAGACACGGGATGAAGTGAAGTAGGAGGTACTGAGGAGAGAGGTGAGGTGAGGAAAGGGGGAGAGGAGCCCCACAGAGAGACAAGCAGCAGAAGCAACTGGGTAAGCTTGTTCCCAGAGAGAGGTGGGCTTCTGCTTCTTCTGGCTCCTAGAACCTGTCCCACGCAAGTCCCTCTCCTGACTTTGACCGGTGAGAAGTAAAGGAGATGATTCATTTTCAGAAATACCAAATAAAAACTGTGCTGTCTAGGGGCGCCTGGGTGGTGCAGTCGGTTAAGCGTCCGACTTCAGCCAGGTCACGATCTCGAGGTCCGGGAGTTCGAGCCCCGCGTCGGGCTCTGGGCTGATGGCTCAGAGCCTGGAGCCTGTTTCCGATTCTGTGTCTCCCTCTCTCTCTGCCCCCCCCCCGTTCATGCTCTGTCTCTCTCTGTCCCAAAAATAAATAAACGTTGAAAAAACTGTGCTGTCTAATTAATAGGTTTACCACCTGTTGGAAATACGTACAGAACCCCCCACCTCCCCCCCACGATGGAGTCCCAAACCCTTAAACACTTCACTGCCTAGTTTTTCTTCCCCTCTCCATTTCCCTGGCTTATTTTCATGGGCTTTGCGATGAGCATGCGCCAAAAGGAGGAGGGACTGAAAGTCTCTGTGTGACCTCAGGGAATGCACATTTGTTCCAGTCAGACTACTTTTTGCCTTACATGGGCATAGGTGACGTCTGGGTAAGGCTTTAACCTCTGTAGTACTCAGCCAATGAGGAACCAGGGAAAGGACTTGCATGCTAGGAGATAAATTGTCTGCTGTAATTGCCCTGAATGTGCCTGTCCATCAGACACCCACTCGTGCAAGAATGTTGATTAAAGCCCCCCTTCACTGTGTTCTGAGTCTCTGTGTCCCTTCTTTGATTGGGTCAACGGGCTTATTTCTAACAGACCTCGGCCTACTCTATTTTCTCCCACATTTCTTTACCCCTGAAACATCCACAAATATTATTGGCATCACTCTATTTCAAGGATGAATTTTCTTTTTCCACTGAGATGGTAGATGATATATATCTTTTTGATGACTATAGCCCTAGCATCTAAAACAGAGTGCCTAGAACCTACTATGTGTCCTATAACTTTGTTGAATGATTATAAGAATTTTGACAGGATTTACCTTTCCCTGCCCCAACACATGACTCCTTTCCCTGTTCTCCATTTACCATCATTATCACCATCACCATGTACAACCACCACTTCTTTCTCTGCCAAAGGAGTTTCTTAAAGTGTGCAAAAAACTCTCAGGAAGGGGCGCCTAGCTGCCCCAGTCATTAGAGTATACAACTCTTGATTTGGGGATTATAAGGTCAATTTGGGTGTAGAGACTACTTAAAAGTAAAATCTTAGGGCACTTGGGTGGTTCAGTCAGTTAAGCACCCACCTCTCGATTTTGGCTCAGGTCATGATCTTGAGGTTCTTGAGTTGGGGCCCTACATCAGGCTCTGTGCTTAACCACCCAGGTGCCCCTACGAGAGCCTGCATTTTAAAGAAGTTTCTCTGGTGATTCTTATGCATGCCAGTATTTGGGAATTTTTTTTTTTTTTTCCTAAAAGGACCCCTGGCCTTCAGAGCATTCCCACCAAGTGGATGAAACTTATTCATTTATTTCTCTTTCCATAAGCAACTGCTTAGTACAGTGATGGAACCAATGAGCCAAAGAAAACAATAATTTGCTCACTGTGTGTCTCTATGAAAATGAATCAACCCTTCCTTAACCTCAATTCCTTCCTCAGTAGAAAGGGGGATAGTAATCTTTGCTTTTCTTAAATTTTTTGTTTAATGTTTATTTATTTATTTATTTATTTATTAACGTTTATTTATTTTTGAGACAGAGAGTGACAGAGCATGAATGGGGGAGGGTCAGAGAGAGGGAGACACAGAATCTGAAACAGGCTCCAGGCTCAGAGCTGTCAGCACAGAGCCCCATGCGGGGCTTGAACTCACGGACCGCGAGATTATGACCTGAGCCGAAGTCGGCCGCCTAACCGACTGAGCCACCCAGGCGCCCCGATGTTTATTTATTTTTGAGAGAGAGACAGAGCACAAGCAGGAAAGGGGCAGGGAGAGACACACACACACAGAATCTGATGCAGACTACAGGCTCTGAGCTGTCAGCACAGAGCCTGATGCGGGGCTCAAACTCACAAACTGTGAGATCATGACCTGAGCTGAAGTCCAACGCTCAACCAACTGAGCCACCTCAGTGCCCCTAATCTTTGATTTTCTAATTCTTCTGGGGATATTGCAAGGATTCGATGATAGGTGATAGGTGACAGCAAGCTAAAGAGTGTAAACCATTCCTCAAAACTGGGTTTGGGGGACTAAAAATTAAGTGCTAAAAGAGATAGTGCCTGAAGGGTTGCAGCTCCCTAGCAGAATATCTGCAATCCAGGTATATTAATTATCTAATGCTGTGTAACAAGTTACCCTCAAGTTTAACATTTTTCAATGTTTTTTATTTATTTTTGGGACAGAGAGAGACAGAGCATGAACGGGGGAGGGGCAGAGAGAGAGGGAGACACAGAATCAGAAACAGGCTCCAGGCTCCGAGCCATCAGCCCAGAGCCTGACGCGGGGCTCGAACTCACGGACCGTGAGATCGTGACCTGGCTGAAGTCAGACACTCAACCGACTGCGCCACCCAGGCACCCCAAGTTTAACATTTTAAGGCAATAGACTTTTATTATTTCACTCAGTGTCTGAGGGTCAGGAACACAGAAGTGGCTTAGTTGGTGTTTCGATTTAGGGGTTCTCACAAGATAAGTTAAGCTGTTGTCCAGGTCTGCAAGGTTTGACTGGGGCTGGAGAATCTGCTTCCAAGTTCACTGCGATGGTTGTTGGCAGGCCTCAGTTCTTCGACGGCTGTTGGACAGAAGCTTTAATTTTTTGCCATGTGGGCTCTCCATAGGCACAACATGGCACATTAGTTTTACTAGAGTAAGAGACAACAGAAAGAGAAAGAGAGGGAGACAGACAAGAGCCCCTGGCTTGAAAGCCTCAGTCTTTTTGTAACCTAATCTCAGAAGTGATATATCATCATGTCTGCTTTGTGTTATTGGTCACATAGATAAACCCCGCCTGCTACGATTTGGGGGTGGGGCTAATAAGAGTGCGAATAATAAGAGGTAGAGATTATCGGGAGCCATGTGAGGGTTTCTGAACATACGAGGTCTGGTCTTCAATGTTGCAGACCTAGAGATCCAATTTAGGCAGTGAATCAGGATACATCAGTTTCAGGAGACTGAATCATACAAGTTAAATACATATGAAACACTTTCTAGGTACTACTCTCATTCTTCTCTGGAATACTTTAGTTAAACTAGTCTTCCTTTTGAACACAACAAATGGATTTCCACTTCAGAACCTATGCACTGACTGTTCTTTTTGCTGCTCTTTGCTTTTATTTATTTTTCTAAGTTTATTTATTTATTTTGAGAGAGACAGAGAGAGTGCAAGCAGGGGAGGGGCGGCGGGGCGGGGGAGAGAATACCACGTAGGCTCCTTGCTCAACGCAGAGCCCATTGTGGGGCTAGATCTCAAGAACTGTGAGATCATGATCTGAGCCAAAATTAAGAGTTAGACACTTAACTGAGCCACCCAGCTGCCCCAACATATACTCTTTGAATTGCTAGGTCCTCCCTGTGCTTCTGGTCTTACTTCAAACGTCTCCTCGGAGGCCTTACCTGTTCACACCATATGAAATTGTTTCCGACTACCGTTTACACTCTCCAACTTGTTTATTTTCTGATAGCATTTATGGCCGATATTATTTTGATTCTTTATTTACTTGCAGATTATCTCCGCAGTAGAATTTGAGCACCACTAGGGAGGGTTTTTGTTTTTGTTTATTTGGTCTGTTTTGTCTTGCTGTATCTCCAGTGCCTAAAACAGTGCCTGGCACATAGTAGGCACTCAATAATAAATAAACCGGAGTGCTGATTTGTTAATTCTCACTGAAAAATACGTCATGCAAACTGGGCATTTTGTCTTACTTGATCAACACGCTTTCTCAACATAGAAAATGATATGGGAAGTCAGTTACTATTACCAGGTGAGTCTTTGGTGAGCATGGAGTCAGGCAAGGATACATGATTGGAGGTGCCCAGAGTTTGATGGCTTATGTTTCTGAGATTTTCCTTTTTTTTTTTTTTTAATTTATAAACAAAAATTTTTGAAGTACTGTCTATACCTCCAGCATGGGGCTCGTTGAGCACACAACCCCAAGATCAAGGGTCCTATGTATGCCCTATCAACTGAGCCAGCCAGGTGCCCCTGAGGTTTTTTATGGCTCTTAGAAATGTACCTGCCAAGGAATCAACCATGACACGCCTGTCTAGGTGTCATTGGAGATCCAAAGACATACTTATTTTTTTAGTAGATTCCACGCAGACATCATACTTATGTGAATAGATTGTTTCATTAGATGGTAAAAAAGCAAAAATGGCACAACTTTCTGCTTTAACATTAATCTTCTTCCCAAAGCCCAATCACCGAAGTAATAACCATAATTAGAGCCCAAATGGCCAGTATGTGCAGGGCATCTCTTAGAATATGTTTCTTCCATAGGGGAAGAATTGTACCATCCTGTATTGGTTGTTAATAATTTCTTATAGGCAAGTTATTCCCAGATTTATTGCAAATAAAATTTATTGTTGCCCTCATTTGACTATTTTATGAAAAAAATGCGAAAAGATTCAGTTTCTGAGTTTATGGCTTTTAAAAATGTTTATTTTTGAGGGAGGGAAGGGGGAGAGAGAGAGAGAGGGAGAGATTGTGGGGGAGGGGCAAAGCAAAAGAAGGACAGAGGATCCAAAGTAAGCTCTGTGCCTACAGCAGACAGCCCATGTAGGGCTCAAACTCACAAACCATGAGATCATGACCTGAGCCAAAATCAGCACCCCATGAATTTATGGCTTTTAAAGCCTATATGGGAAGGGCACTCGGGTGGCTCAGTGGGTTAAGTGTCCGACTCTTGGTTTGGGCCCAGGCCATGATCTCACGGTTCATGAGTTCAAGCCCCACAATGGGCTCTGTGTTGATGGCTCAGAACCTGCTTAGGATTCTCTTTCTCTCCCTCTCTCTCTCTCTGCCCCTCCCCACTCATGCTCAATCTCTCTCTCTCTGTCTCCCTCTCTCTCTCTCTCTCAAAATAAATAAACTTAAAAAAATATAAAGCCTATAATAGAGGCCTCCCCTCTCATGAATTTTGTGTGTGTGTGTGTGTGTGTGTGTGTGTGTGTGTGTGTGAGAATGTATATTGATGCAGCCTTCCTAAAAGGCAGTTTGGCACTATCCACTGAAATTGCAAATGTATACCTCCTTTAATTCAGCAATCTTATTTCAAGGAAACTATCCCATAGGAAGAGTGTAAAAAAGTGCAAAGATACATGTACACATGTACCAGAATGTTCACTATAACTTTTTAAAAAGTGTTTTATTATTTATTTTTGTGTGTGAGAGAGAGAGAGCACATGCAAGCAGGGGAGGGGCAGAGAGAGAGTGGGACAGAGGATCTGAAGTGAGATTCACACTGACAGTGGAGAGCCCAATGCGGGGCTTGAACTCACGAACTTTGAGATCATGACCTGAGCTGAAGTCGGATGCTTAACTGACTGAGCCACCCAGGTACACCTGTTCACTGTAATTCAGTTTTTCCAAAAGTCCATTGACTGATGAATGGATAAAGAAGATGTGACACACACACACACACACACACACACACATATACACACACACACATATATAATTATTAGTCATTAAAAATAATTAAATGTTGCCATTTGCAATGACATGGATGAAGCTAGAATGTATTATACTAAGCGAAATAAGTCAGTCAGAGAAAGGCAAATACCATATGACTTCACTCGTATGTGGCATTTAAGAAACAAAACAGATGAACATTGGGAAGTGAGGGAAGAGAGGGAAATAAACCACAAGAGACTCTTTTTTAATGATTTTTTTTAATGTTTATTTATTTTGAGAGGGAAAGAGAGAGTGCGAGTGGGGAGAGGCAGAGAGAGAGGAGAGAGAGAGAGAGAGAGAGAGAGAGAGAATCCTAAGCAGGTTCCACCCTTGTCAGTGCAGAGCCCATCTCAGGGCCCGATCCCATGAACTGTGAGATTATGACCTGAGCCCAAACCAAGAGTTGGATGCTTAACCAACTGAACCACCCCAGTGCCCTAAACCACAAGAGACTCTTAATGATAGAGAACAAACTATGGGTTGATGGAGGGAGGTGGGTGGGAGATGGGCTACATGGGTGATGGGTACAAAGGAGGGCACTTGTAACGAGCTCTGGGTGTTGTATGTAAATGATGAATCACTGAATTCTACTCCTGAAACCAATATTGCACTGTACATTAACTAAGATTTAAATTAAAAAAATTAATTTTTAATAGTAAAAAATTGGAAATAACTTAAATATTAGTATAGTCATATAATAGAATGGATACTTACTAAAGTATCAGTAAGTAAGATCTCAGTAAAGACTATTATAGTGTTATATGAAAAAAAGCAAGTTGTAGAACCATATGTATGGAATGGTCACATTTTTTGTAAAGATTTATTCTTTAATTAAAAAAATTGTTTTTAATGTTTATTTACTTTTGAGAGACAGAGAGAGAGAGAGTGAGAGAGAGTGTGAACAGGGGAGGGGGAGAGAGAGAGGGAGATACAGAATCTAAAGCAGGCTCCAGGCTTTGAGCTGTCAGCACAGAGCCTTACACAGAGCTTGAACCCACGAACCCTGAGATCATGACCTGTGTCAAAGTTAGAGGTTTAACCAACTGGGCCACCCAGGTGCCCCGAGATTTTTTCTTTAATTTTTAAGTAATCTCTACACCCAGTATGGGGCTCAAACTTTCAACCCTGAGACCAAGGGTCATATGCTCTACTGACTGAGCCAGCCAGGTACCCCTGGAATGGTCACATTTTTTTTTTAATGTTTATTATTTTTTTAATTTTATTTTTTATTTTTAAAAATTCACATCCAAATTAGTTAGCATATAGTGAAACAATGATTTCAGGAGTAGATTCCTTAATGCCCCTTACGCATTTAGCCCATCCCCCCTCCCACAACCCCTCCAGTAACCCCGTTTGTTCCCCATATTTATGAGTCTCTTCTGTTTTGTCCTCCTCCCTGTTTTTGTATTATTTTTGTTTCCCTTCCCTTATGTTAATCTGTTTTGTCTCTTAAAGTCCTCACATGAGTGAAGTAATATGATTTTTGTCTTTCTCTGTCTTTCCATACTTTGGCTATTGTTGATAGTGCTGCTATAAACATGGGGGTGCATGTGTCCCTTCAAAACAGCACACCTGTATCCCGTGGATAAATGCCTAGTAGTGCAATTGCTGGGTCCTAGGGTAGTTCTATTTTTAGTTTTTTGAGGAAACTCCGTACTGTTTTCCAGAGTGGTTGCACCAGCTTGCATTCCCATTTTAATGTTTATTTTTATTTATTTTTGAGAGAGAGAGAGAGAATGAGCAGGGGCAGGGCAGGGAGGGAGAGGGAAAGAGAGGGAATCTCCAGCAGGCTCTGCACTGTCCCCAGGGAGGCCCATATGGGGCTTGAACTCAGGAACCGTGAGATCATGACCTGAGTGGAAGTCAGATGCTTAATGACTAAGCTACCCAGGTGCTCCCAGAAATGTCACTTTTTTTTTTTTAAATGTTTATTTATTTTTGAGAGGGAGAGAGAGAAGAGTGCAAGTGGCAGAGGGGCAGAGAGAAAGGGAGACACAGAATCCGAAGCAGGCTCCAGGCTCTGAGCTGTCAGCACAGAGCCTGACATGGGGCTCAAACTCAGGAATCCTGAGATCATGACCTGAGCCAAAGTCAGACACAACCGACTGATCCACCCTAGTGCCCCATAAGGGTCACATTTTTGAACAACAACAACAAAAGATCAGTGTGTGTCCATATATATTTTTACATGCATAGAAAAAGTGTGGATGAATACACACCAAAAGCAACAAGGGTCAAATCTGGGGAGCAGAACTGGAATTTGCCAAGTGTAATTTTTAATATAATTTTATATATAGTTTTGCACTATTTGAAATTATTTTTAAACTTGAGTAGAAAACTTTTTTTTAAAAAGAAAACAATAAGAAAAATCTTTGAAATGACGAATGAATAGCAGTGATAGTGATGGACTGTAGAAAATATACAGAGGGACCATGGTTGATTGCAATGATCAAAAAAGCTTTCCTAGATAAAAGAGGGCATGAAAGATATTTCCAAGTTCGAATATTCCAAACAGAAAAACAAAGGTAGGAGAACACCAGTTGTCTTTGGAGGACAGCAAGATAAAGTGCAGCAGCGGGAAATACATTTGGCAATGAGGTGCCAGTGTGGGTTTCTGAGAAGCCCTAAAGAGATCCCTCGAACGCGGTGTTTTAAGATTAAACTCTACAAACTTCCAGTTATTAGTAGTAGGTATGTAATATGCAACATTACATAACTAACACTGCTGTATGGTATATAGGAAAGTTGTTAAAAAGGAAATCTCATCACAGGGGGAAATTTTTTTTATTTTATCTATATACGAAGATGGGTTAGCTGAACGTATGGTGGTAATCACAGTACATGTAAATCAAACAATCATATAGCATATGCCTTAAAGTTATACAGTGATGTGTGTTAATTATTTCATTTCCTAATGAAACCAGAAATTTAAAAAAAAAAAAAAAAAAGATGAAACTAGCAGGAGTGGCGCAGATTAGGTGAAGGTTAGTTCCGGGAGTGCGGGTGCCCACTAGAGGGTGCTGTTTCAAAACACAGGCCCACTTGGTCTAAGGGGAAAGGAAAGTACCGCATTATAGAACGTCAGATAAAGAGGGCGTTCCGACAGTTGGACAAATTAGGACAATAAAGAGATGCGCAAATGGTAACTCTCCCCTTATTACCTCGCGCTCCCCAACTAGGTTCCCCCCAGCGGAACACAAAATTAAGCATGACAGTATGTCTGTAGCACGTGCCGCTGGGCTCCCCTTAAAGCAACTACTACTCCCAGGCTCCCTTGCGAGGCCAGGGCCCTCTTCCCAGGTGCGAGTGGGTCTTGCCGCAAGGCCTTTTGGGATCCGCAGTCTTGCAGTGTCTTCCGGGAATTGTAGTTCCTTTCCCACAATCTGCTGGGCGAGGCGGTGCCGGCGACCAGAGCTGCGCTGAGTGTTCAGGGGCCAAGATGGCGGCGCGCCGGGGACGGAGAGACGGAGTCGCGCCGTCACCAAGTGGGGGCCCCGGACCCGACCCCGGGGGTGGAGTGCGCGGCAGCAGTTGGGGGAGTCGAAGCCAAGCGCCGTATGGGACTGTGGGCGCTGTGAGTGGTGGGGAGCAGGTGAGAGGCTGGCTGGCGGCCCGCGGCTGGCAGCAAAGCAGCGTGTGCCGGGCGATGACACGTGGACGCCACAGGAAAGGGAGGAAGCGTTCGGGAGGCTATGCGGGTGGCTGCGGAAGACAGGTTGGGCTGAATGGACCTGGGCTGTTTGCTGGAGGGATGCAGGCAGAGGCGGGGTCCCCATGGCCATTCCTCCGGAATGCTGGAGGAGCATAGTCGGGTGTTGGAAACGGCCCGTGGTGGGGGGGTCAGGGATTCGGACTTGGAATCGTGGACTAAGACCTTCCTCTAAGGATGCCGAGTGGGGGTGCCCCTAGCACCGCGCCGCAATGCCTTTTCGGAGCCACGTGGGATTGCGGGGGGGAGCAATTTTCCCGGGAGAACTTGTCGGCTTCCCCTCCCCCTCTAGGCGGCCCTGGCACCCACGTGGGTTGGGCTTCTGGTGGGGGGGTGGCCCTCGGGTCCACGTGGGGGCGGGGAGGGGATGTCCACGTGGCTCCCGCTCCAGGCTGCCCGGCATCTCGTATCGGCGTTGGAGCCGCACTGCTGGGAACTGGGTGTGTCTCAGCCCGTCCCGCCATCTCCGGCGGGGCTGGCGGGGGGGCCCTGCCTGGGAAGGAAGGTAGGGGCTGCTAGAGTAAACTTTGCGCAGAGCCTTGGAGGAGTTTTTTTTCTCGTGCATTGATCCACGGCGCCTCTCGACAGGGGATGGTGAAGGACTCTCCAGATGTGCGGGGAGTCAGTTCCCTGTGGATGTTAGAGTGTGTTGGGCAGTGTAGAAGGCTGAGGTTGAAGGGCTGTGAAGTAAGCTTGTGGCGGCTTCTGTCTGACCGGCTTGTGGTGGGTTGTGAGTCATGGACACTGGCGTTTTGGTTGCTTTCGGACCTGCTTCATTCCTGATACAAGGGGCATGGGGAGTGTCAACATATACATGGGATAAGCCTAAGTAAGGTAAAGAGAATCCTTTCTCCTCCCCCCACTTTTACTTCCAGCGTCTCTTTTGAGGCGGCGGCTAAGGCCTGCTTCTTTTATTGACACAAAAAATTGAGGTGGTCTGTATTTAAGGCTCTTTGGAATTTTGCTGGGGATGGGGAAAAGTTAGAGGCCATTTGAGAACTATTCACCACTAGTTGAACATTTATTGGACAAGGGTGGTTTCTTTCTGTCAGATTCTATTGGCTTGGCCTTTCAGTTCTCCATACTGAGAAAGTGTTATCACACTCCTCTGCAGAGGGCTTCTTAAAAGTTGCCAGTGTGCTGGACTCAGTCTGAAAGGTTATCTCTCTTAAGCAATTAAGCTGAGTCCTTGAAAGCTTTTGGGTTTTTTTGTTTTGGTTTTAGGTGGGAATTGGGCCGCAGGCTACCAGGTAATGTCAGTTCCAGCCGACCAGTTCAGGCCCATGATTCTGGGGACGTAGCCTGGGAGCTGCCCACCTTTTGGAGGAGAGGCAGGATCCACGATCCAGCTGTAGTCCAAATTAGATGGTTATTGGTGGTTGGAGATGGTCTCATGGAGAGATTATGTATATCTCTTCCCTTATGTCCTCCCCCCAAAAGATGGGCATGTGAAAGCTAGTCAACCAACTATTTATTGAGATACTGTATTCAGACACAAGGGATGCTGTGGTAAAACCACACATGGTCCGTGTTCTACAGTATCGTCCAGTTTTATCGTGATAGACAGGCAATAAATAAATGATAAGTGGCACAAAAGGAAAAGTGCAGCATATTTGGGATTATATAACCAGCAGTAGTAATCTATATTGTGAAGTCTGGGAAGGGATATTTTAAGTTGAGGTGAGGGAGGGAAGTTTTCATCAGAGGAAATAGTATGGAAAGGCCTTGAAGTGGGAGGCTTCAATATGGCTTATTAAAGAAACAGAAACCTGTATGGCTGATGCATAGAGAGAGAGGCACAGTAGTAAGAGAGGACATACTGGAGAAGAGCCTAGTAGGGAAGATCAGGACCCCTGTAAGACATATTAAGGAGTTTAAACCTAATGCTAAGAGCAGTAAGCTGCTATTGGAAGGGTTTAGGAAGAGTCTCAAAGTAATCAGATGTGTATTCTTAATAACTTGTAGTTGTTTTTGAACCCTGTAGGGACAAGACTGGATGTGAGAAAGCCAGATGGGTTTCTCTGCTAGATGATCTTGGTATCTGGGAGCTGTGCTGTGTGAGGATTGACGGATAGGTGCTGTCAGGTGAAGAGAGGGGTGTCTCTGACTAGGGCTCCAGTACCTGCCTGATGGAGGTGGTGAGTGGTTCCCAGAGCTGGGCATTGTCTTAAAGATTCTGGCCTGGTGGCTGGGTCAGGTAGGTGGCAGGGCAAGTTGAGATGCAGTCTCCTTGCTCACCCAGGAGGAGTGTTTGCTGAGCCAGGTGCTATTCAGCTGCTGGTTGTAATTATAGGATTGTGAAGGTCTGGGAGGAGTTAGTGCCTAAAACCTGCCACCTTTCACTTCCTCTCTGGACTTGGTCTCCTAAAGTGTATCTAGCCTTTCCTCTCTGGGCATTTGAACTCCTCAGCTTGGTTAGGGGGGTGGGTTTAGAGGGTATAGTCACACCTGTGTTTTTGTTTTTTGTTTTCTCTTGAAAGAGGTGCAGAGTTTCCCTTTGCTGAGTGGGGGAGGGAGGCTTGTATTTGTTTCTATTCAGTCTTTCCATCATCTGTTTCCTATAGTGGAGATACCCCTGGCTTTGGCCTCTGGCCTTGCCAGTCCCATTCCAGCTACTTCTGGCTCTGCCCACACCCACACTCTTGACAGGCCTGGGCGGGTGGCTCCCTGCCTGACAAGGCTGAAGATGTTGCTGGTTCCCAGGCAAGTAGTGGGGTGCGGCTTTTCCATGTACTGACTCAAGGAATCAAGCTTTCTCTTCTTATGCTCTCACATGGTAGGAGTAGGGAGGAGACTTTTCCTTTGGGACTACCATTGAGAGGTTCAGTGACACACTGTAGGGCCTTCAAAATAAAAGTGTGAATTAAGTGTGAATCACAGCTGTGTATAAGACATGGTGCTAGGCATCACGAATAATTAGGAAGTATAAGAACAGTTTAAACCCTTCCAAGATCAAAGAAGGATATAGGCTAGTATCGTACAAAGGGTTATTTTGCCCCAAAGGAACTTAGAATTTAGTTTTAGTAATGATGCTAGGACTATCATGGGGTGGAGAGGGGACAAGATGTGATTGCCACTGGTACAGAAACCTGAATGAATTCAGGGGTGTGAGGAGAGATCAGCATGGATTGGGGAAGCCTGAGTTATCTTGAAGAAGGTAGGGTTTGAGCTAAGCAGAGAAGAGAGGCCTAGGCAGGATTTGGGAGAGGGAAGGTAGTTGGAGCTGAAATTGCCTGTTTGCTGACCACCACTCTTGTGGTTTACCCCTCAGACTGTTTGACTCTTCTGAAAAATCTTGTTCTTTCTGATGGTTTTACTCCCTGGTTTAGTGATCTTCAGTGGCTCCAACTGTTTCTGGATGGAGTCCAGACTTTTTTTTTTTTTTTTGCCCAGAAGATCCATGAACACTGCCATCCTGACTGGGGCTTTGTTTCGTGGGTTGTACTTCTCTCTGCCCAGCAAGTCCAGAGGTTTGGCTTTGTTGGGGCTCCTGCTGAGTCTGGGGCCATTGGTGGAAGCTTAGGCACCTGGTTTACAGAGCATATCATTCAGCTGCCCTAGGTGCCCCGTGCTCTGCAGACTTTACACCCTGACTGTCCTGTTTGCCTCAGGTGCTGCTGCATGAGGAAGGGGACGATTCTGGTTTTGTCAGTCTGTCTCGGCTTGGCCCCTGTCTGAGGGACAAGGACCTGGAGATGGAGGAGCTGATACTGCAGGATGAGACACTGCTGGGGACCATGCAGAGCTACATGGACGCCTCCCTCATCTCACTCATTGAAGATTTTGGGAGCCTTGGGGAGGTGAGCTGGGACTGGGTTTGGAGGTCTTCAGGTGGGAGCTTTGCATTGGAGGCTGTGGCCTGGTGGCTCTGCTTTCCCAGGATCTTGGCTCCTGGATACCCAAACTGAGTCCTTGAAGTGTGTTTCTCATTTCTCCAGGAGAATTGGGCTACAAGCTGCCAGATTATATCCCATGTGAACATGCCCTGGCAGGCTTGGACTGTAGTCCTGCATGGGCCCCCAACTTACATGTCCAGGGGGGTTCCCATCTGTGTTTTGAGTTCAATTCCAGCCTAGCCGAGGGTTGTCTGCTGAGCATCCCACATCTAGGGGTGGAAGGAATATGTGAAACATAAGCCTAAGTATCAATTCTGACAGGCCTCTGTTGGCATTAGAGGGGTGGGAGATGGTAATGAATGAGATTAGAGCCCATGCCTCCTGGCACTCTAGCAAATTGAGCTGAACTGAGCCTGAGAGGCTGATTCTCTTGGCTTGCAGTCATTCTGAGTGGCCAGTAGACCATTAGGAATAATGGTAGGAACTTCCTTTTGTCTTTCTGGAGCAGAGCAGGTTATCTCTGGAGGACCAGAATGAAGTATCACTGCTCACAGCTCTGACAGAGATCTTGGACAATGCAGATTCCGAGAACCTGTCTCCGTTTGACAGCATTCCTGACTCAGAACTGCTTGTGTCACCTCGGGAGGGCTCCTCTGTGAGTGTGGGACCAGGGGAAGAGGGTATGTGGTTGGTGCAAATGTTAGAACCATGACTGTGGGCCTACTTACATAGTTGTGAAGCACAAACTCATCTCAGGTCTTTTTCTCCCTGTCAGCTGCACAAGCTGCTCACCCTCTCCCGGACACCTCCAGAACGTGACCTCATCACCCCAGTTGACCCACTGGGGCCCAGCACAGGCAGTAATAGAGTGAGTGGGGTAAGCCTGACCTAGGGAGCCTCGGAGACTCCCAGGAGGGAGAAGTATGTGGGGACAGGCCTGGAAAAATATATCCTTGGCGAAAACATCTGTAGCTTCTTTTCTCTTCTGCAGGTTGAGATGTCCCTCTCAGATCCCCCTTGGGACTTCTCCCCACCCTCCTTCTTAGAGACTTCCTTCCCTAAGCTTCCTAGCTGGAGACCCTCAAGATCAAGAGCCCGCTGGGGCCAATCCCCTCCTCCCCAGCAGCGTAGTGATGGGGAAGAAGAGGAGGAGGTGGCCAGCTTTAGTGGCCAGATGCTTGCTGGGGAGCTCGACAACTCCGTGAGCAGTATTCCAGACTTCCCCATGCACCTGGCCTGCCCGGAGGAGGAAGATAAAACAGCAGCAGCAGAGATGGCAGTGCAGGCAGCTGGCGACGAGAGCATCTCCTCCTTAAGTGAGCTGGTGCGGGCCATGCATCCATACTGCTTGCCCAACCTCACCCACCTGACATCACTCGAGGATGAGCTTCAGGAGCAGCCGGATGATTTGACACTGCCTGAGGATTGTGTGGTGCTAGAGATTGTGGGCCAGGCAGCCACAGCTGGCAATGACCTGGAGATCCCAGTTGTGGTACGGAAGATTCCTACTGGACCCCAGCCTGTGCTTCTGGATGACTCACTAGAGGCCAGTCCAGCTTTGAAGCTACTCATGCCTACACTAGAGTCAGAGACAGAGGCTGCTGTGCCCAAGGAAAACCTCTGCCCTCAGGAAGAGGGGTTGTCAGAGGAAAAGCTGGAGTCAGTCTGCTTGTTAGAGCCCAAGGAGGTCATGGAACCAATGATGCCCAAGGAGTCTCAGAACCCACCAGCCAACACAATGCTGAGTTCCCAGAGAGCTCGAAAGGGCAGGAGGAAGAAGAGCAAAGAGCAGCCAGCAGCCTGTACAGAAGGCTATGCCAGGAGGCTGAGGTCATCTTCTCGTGGGCAATCTACTGTGGCCACAGAGATAACTTCACAGGCAGGAAATTTGCCTCAGGAGGAACTTAAAAGAGAGGTCGCACCTCCCCGTAGTAGAGGGAAGCCACGGGCTTGGGCTCGGGCCTGGGCAGCTGCCTTGGAGAAGCCTAGCTCTGGGAACTTGGAGAGTAGTGCTGGACAAGCTAGTGCTGCTAACGAAGATCCTCTAGACCTTTATTCCAACCTGGTAGACAGCATCCATGCTAACCCTGTTCCAACTCCTCTCTCACTGGTTGATTCTGCTCCAGCTGACCCCATGCCACTTGACTCTGTTGAAACTGATCCCACTGCAGTTAACCCTGTTCAAGCTGACCCTGTACCTGTTGATCCTGCATTGGTTGACTTTGCTTCAGCCAACTCAGAGCTGGTTGACCCTCTCCCAGCTGACCCAGTCCTGGCTGACTCAGCAGAAATTGACCCTACAGTGGTTGTTCCCATCTCAGATGACTTGCCACCAGGTGACCCTGTCCCAGCCGACTCAGCACCAGTTGACTCTGTTCCCAGTGACCTGGCTCCAGTTGATCCTGTGCTAGTTAAATCTAGGCCATCTGATCCCAGACGTGGTGCAGTGTCTTCAGTCCAGGGGAGTCCAGCTCCCCAGTTACTTCTGGAGTCAGAGTCCTTGGACCCCCTAAAGGCCATCATCCCCGAAGTCCGGGAGGTTGTGGGTCCTTTGGAGGTAGAAAGTAGTACCAGTGCCACAACCCAGGAAGCCAGACCTCGGCCTCTTAGCCTATCAGAGTACCGGCGACGAAGGCAGCAGCGCCAAGCAGATGCAGAAGAGAGGAGTCCCCAGCCCCCAGCTGGGAAGTGGCCTAGTCTCCCAGAGACCCCCACAGGGCTGGCAGACATCCCTTGTCTTGTCATCCCACCAGCCCCAGCCAAGAAGACAACTCTGCAGAGAAGCCCTGAGGTTCCTCCTGAGGCTTGCTTTGTGCCTGTGGGTCCCAGCCCTGCTTCTCCTAGTCCTGAGCCACCTGCAAGCAAACCTGTGGCCTCAACTCCCACTGAACAGGTGCCATCCCAAGAGATGCCACTACCAGCAAGACCTCCACCTCCTACTGTGCAGTCCATGCCCTCCACAATGCCCACTGCTTTGCCTTTTCCCCCAGGTGGGCTAGGCATGACTCCCATGATGCCCCTTCCTACAGGTGGGCAAGGGATCCCCAGTCTGCCCCCACCTCCCTTGCAGCCTCCCAGTCTTCCAATGTCTATGGGACCAGTGCCACCTGATCCCTATACTCATTATGCTCCTGTGCCACCCTGGCCTTGTTATCCCCCTGTGTCCCCTTCTGGCTATCCATGCCTCCCCCCGCCACCAACAGTGCCCCTGGTATCTGGTACTCCTGGCACCTATGCTGTGCCCCCCACTTGCAATGTGCCTTGGGTACCCCCTCCAGCCCTAGTCCCACCTTACAGCTCCAGCTGTGCCTATGGGCCCTTGGGATGGGGCCCAGGGCTGCAACACCCTCCATTCTGGCCTTCTATGCCACCACCTCCTTTGCCTCTGGCATCTGTTGGGAGAGCTGCTCCCCCACCCAAGGTGGAGCCCAGTGGCATCCCAGCTGGCCCTCCTGAAAGTGTACTTTCTGTGCCAATGGCTCCTCCTCTCAGTCTTGGGTCAACTGGCCAGGGAGCTTTGCAGATAGAGCCCACCAAGGTGGAGCCCACCAAGGTGGAAGTCAAGTCAGTGCCTGTGTCTCCTCATCTGAAACCTAAGGTGTCCTCCCCAATGCAAAGCCCCCAGATTAAGGCTCCACCGTGTTTGTCTGCTGAGAGTGTGGATGTTGAGGAGCCTGCATCAGAGAGGCTAAAGCCTGAGATCCAGGAGACAAGGCCCAGGGAGAAGCCCCCCTCTCCTGTTACCAAGGTTGTTCCTACACCCACACCAAAGCAGAGCACTGTAACTAAGGTGCCTGCTGTCCACCCAGCCCGTCTAAGGAAACTCTCCTTCCTGCCTACCCCACGGACTCAAGGCCCTGAGGATGTGGTACAGGCTTTCATCAGTGAGATTGGTAAGTGCCACATGGTTTAGTTGATGTGAAAGGCATGGGGGTTGGATGGGGAGTATCCTCCATAGAACACGATAAACCACTCTCATAGGGACTGGTCTTTGTCAGATTTGTTTGGAGGGTTCTTTGTTTTTTTGGAGGGTTCTTGAGAGACAGAGCTCTGGGTTTGTTTGATTTCTGCTTTGTGTTGCTGCCTTGGTTTGCTTAGTACAGTGGTTAGGGACAGCATCAAGGGAATTGATTTGGGAGATGACTTGGGAATTCCAGGACCTGGGCACTCAGTCGATAGGGGCTGGATTCCAATCCTGTGTTGTGTACTTCCACAGGAATTGAGGCATCGGACCTGTCCAGTCTGCTGGAGCAGTTTGAGAAATCTGAAGGTGAGGGCACCTAGGTAGCTATGCTGTAACCCCTTTTTATTGATGCTTTATTTGGGCCCAGCCCTGTAGTTGCTTAGGTGGAAGGAAGGGAACGGTGGAGGGGCGGTCTCAGTCCCAGAGAAGTAGTTTCAATCTGATTGCAA
The DNA here is from genome assembly GCF_022837055.1 of Prionailurus viverrinus. Taxonomy (NCBI): domain Eukaryota; kingdom Metazoa; phylum Chordata; class Mammalia; order Carnivora; family Felidae; genus Prionailurus; species Prionailurus viverrinus. Next base: position 61,098,672 of record NC_062571.1, read on the forward strand.
GGGGAAGACCAGGTTCATGGACAATACAGTCTAAACCAGGGACAGGTGGCAGTAAGCATGGCAAGAATTATAAAGAGTAGTTGGATGTGGAGGTCCCAGTGGGTTGGGTTGGTTGGGGACATTTTTCTAGAAAACTGGCTCTTAGGCTGGGCTCTGAAATACAGGATGCGTGTGTAGTGAATAAAGGCAGAAGTATAAGGATTGTATGTTTGGAAGACAGTGGATAGCTGAGCTTACTCAGTACAAAGCAAGGATCTAGGTGCTCTGGAGGATACTATGTCGTGTTCGTAAGGAGCTTATGGTCTAATAGGGGAGGAAAATTACATAAATGTCCCCTGAGTTAGTAACAAGTTATCTACAATACAAGGAAAAATGTAATATGGTATAAGTGTAGAACCAGAATAGACCAAGACTGGGAAGTTAGGTCATATAGAACCTTGAATGCTAGTCTTAGAAGTTTGGACTCTATCTCAGATTCACTGGGAAGTTAACAGATATTTCTGAGCAGAAACATGATTAAAAATAGTACCTGGGTACCTACTAGAAGAGAATGGATCTCTCTGGGGAGAGTCCAGTGAAATATGTACACAAAGTGGATTTTTCTTCTTTGGGTCTCAAAGCCAGCCCTTCTGTGCCTCCTCAATCTGGAACATCTGGTTGGCCTTTTAACTAATTTGGTTTCTTTGCAGCCAAAAAGGAGTGCCCTCCCCCGGCTCCTGCTGACAGCTTGGCTGTAGGAAACTCAGGGTGAGTATGGAGACATGTGAGCGAGTTACCCTACAGCTGTTGGTCAGCAGCCGGCCGGTGCTTCAGGACCGTCAACTGGATGCCTCTGTTACAGGGCTTTTAGTCAGCTTTAGAGTCTTTCCCTGTTTCCCCCTCCCCTCCTCAGCTCATCACTACTGGGCACTGTCTTGGGTGGTAGGTAGGAGGGTGTGTACCACCTCTGGCTGATTCCAGTCTGGGATTCCAAATGTCCTGGAGTTGCCTTTTGTCTTCTGGCAAATTGTGCCTTTGGGGATTTCTTTCCTTCCTTTTATCAAGTGTTAAGCTTGCTCAACACTAGTGATGATAAAAGATCAAGTGGGGTAAGATGTTGGTGGCTAGGGCTCTCCTGACTCCTTGGACGAAGTACCCTGGACCTCCTTGTTCCTCAGTCTTCCAGCACTGAGAGGCCTTTTTTCATTTTTCATGTTCATAGTACCCTATCCTGTTCTGTCAAGCATATTCCCATCCATGTTGATTTTGGGTTGGTTTGAGCTAGGCAGGCAAGTCTCCTGGCTTAAAGGAGGTGGGGGGTATTTAAGGTCATAGCCAGCCTGCCTCCTAGAATTGGACAGAGCTGAGCTGAGACCCAAACTACATTCAGTCAGTAAGATCGTATTTGGGCTGGAGGAGAACGATAGGGGCAGTTTGTGTATCCTATTCTTCTCTGCACACACCCCTCTCCCGTTGCTTTATGAGGAAAACATATACAAGATGTTGAGGAGGCAATGAACCAGGCTTTCCCTTTTCCCCCGCCAGCAACGTTGACACTCCCCAGGAGAAGAGGCCCCTAGACCGGTTACAAGCCCCAGAACTGGCCAACGTGGCAGGTGGGTTCAGGGTGGGGAATTCTGCCTTTGATTAGTTTATGCAGCGAATGTTTGTAGAGTCTGCCCTGCACTGGGTGTATGTAGTTGTTGGGAATACAGAGATCTGATCCTCATCCTTGAGATTCTCACAGTCCAGGGAGCAGATGTATAAACGAGCATGTTGAGTATCAGAGATCGTATGTTAAAGGAGCCTTTGTGGTTTATAGTGGGATCTGAAATGGGTCAGTCAGGGGAGGGTCATGTACAGTTGGTGTTATCCCTGAGGCAGAGGTTTGAGAAGGTCACTAATACCAATTAGATTTAGGGGATGGGGCATTCTAGGGAGATGGAGCTGCTGGAGAACTGAAGAAATGAAACCAGCCTGGTATGTTTTGGGGAATTATGAGTTGTTTGGTTTGACTGGAGTGTAGTGGCTGATGAGGGTGGTGGGCAGAACTAAAGCAAGAGATAAAGCTGAAGTGTTAAGTAGGAAGTCAGATGAAGGGAACTTTGAATGGCGTGTTAAGCTGTTTGGACTTTATCTTTGCATTGAAGAAGCAATTGGTTATGGGGTGTTCCCTGTAGCAGGAATGTAGAAAACAGGTGGATGGGCATGAAGCCCCAGGCAGGAGATCATTGGAAGGTGATTACAGGAGTCTAGGCAGATGCAGCCCAGGCAGTGTAGGGGGAGGGCTGGGTCTAAGAATGGAGAGGTAGACCATATAGGAGCTGGTCACTAACTAGGTTTGGGCAGTGAGAGGCTGAGGGGTTCAGGAGGACGCTAGCTGTCTGGGTTTATATTGCTTGGTCCCCAAGATGGGGAACTTGGGGGAAGGAATAGTTGCAATAGTGGGAGATGTTGGGCTGTTGACCTTTGGTGTACTTTGTGACATGAGGTGGGGGTCTCTGGAGCCCCTGGAAGTGTAGAATCGGATCTCATCCTGCTATCTCCATCCTCCCTCCCCTCACAGGGCTCACCCCACCAGCCACCCCTCCCCACCAATTATGGAAGCCCCTGGCTGCTGTTTCACTGCTGGCCAAAGCCAAATCTCCTAAGTCCACCGCCCAGGAGGGAACCCTGAAGCCTGAAGGAGTTACAGAGGCCAAACATCCAGCTGCAGCCTGCCTCCAAGAAGGGGTCCATGGCCCTAGTCCAGTCCATGTGGGCTCTGGGGACCATGACTATTGTGTCCGGAGCAGGACTCCCCCCAGAAAGACGCCTGCCTTAGTCATTCCAGAGGTGGGCTCCCGATGGAACGTCAAACGCCATCAGGACATCACCATCAAACCCGTCTTGTCCCTGGGCCTGGCCGCCCCCCTGCCCCCACGCACAGCTGCCTCCCAGGAGCCACTTGATCACAGGACTAGCAGTGAGCAGGCAGATGCCCCAGCAACTTGCCTTGCCCCATCCGCCTTGCTCTCCCCTGAGGCCTCACCTTGCCGGAATGACATGAACACTAGGACTCCCCCTGAGCCCTCAGCCAAGCAGCGGTCGGTGCGCTGTTACCGAAAAGCCTGCAGGTCGGCCAGCCCCCCAAGCCGGGGCTGGCAGGGCTGCCGTGGCCGCAGCAGCCGTTCTATCAGCTCTGGGTCCAACCGGACCAGCGAAGCATCTTCCTCCTCATCCTCATCGTCGTCTTCCTCATCCCGGTCCCGGTCCCGGTCCCTCTCCCCCCCACACAAGAGGTGGCGAAGGTGAGCTCTGATGGCCTGTTAGGTCCTCTTCATTTAGGAAGTCCATGGGCTCTCCTCTGGTTTACTTAGAAAGCTTTTGCACATTGAGCTTGATGCTTTCAGGCATTAAGGCTTCTACTTCTGTCCTTGGCTTTTGTCTTCTCCCCCTTTCCTGGATTATTGAAGGAGGCAAGCTGTGAGAATTTGCTTCTATACCCTGTTTGAGTTTGGGGATCACCAAGGTCTGCTGCTTCCTTGACCCCTGCCTTGGGGAGACCATTAGGCTTGCGTCTCGCCCGTGTTTGATCCTTTACATACTTTATCAGTCCTCACTTCTGCTCTTTTCTTGTGGGATGTTGGAAGGTGGGATAAGTAGCTTGTTAATGGCAGCTCTTCTAATCATCTGTCCAGGAAAGAGTCTGGGCAGTTCCTTTGGTTGTCACTGTGGCCTCATACGTTTTCTGGCAATACCTTTTTCTCAGTTAAAGACCAAGATTCTCCTACTTAATCCATGAATAATTTTTTGTTTTTAAACCAGAATAATCTCTTTTTAAAAAAATTTTTTTTAATGTTTATTCATTTTCTGAGAGCCAAGACAGAGCACGAGTGGGGGAGGGGCAGAGAGAGGGAGACACAGAATCCAAAGTAGGTTCCAGGCTCTGAGCTGTCAGCACAGAGCCCAATGTGGCGCTCAGCCTCACTAACCATGAGATCATGACCTGGCTGAAGTGGGATGCTTAACCGTCTGAGCCACCCAGGTGCCCCTGAGCCAGAATGACCTCTTAAGAAATGACCTCTACTCCATGTCTAGCAAGTCACCTCCTTTTTACATCCTGGTCACAGTACTGCTATGAGACATGTTAGGGGAGCAGGAACCCAGAGACCCAGGCCTGGCATCCCCAGCTAGACCTAGGGCCCAGCCCTTTATTCCCAAGTCTCCATTTATTTTTCTTCGACTTGTTAAACGTTTTTGTTGTTAATTGCATAGTTGAAAATAACTATGATCTATGTGAGAACACTCTAAAACATTCCAAAAACGCCTAAAATTCATGAGGGCTCAGTTTGGTCATCTGTGGAGTTCTTCTAGATCTCTTTTCCTCTGCTTTGCCTTTGGTCCTGAGCTTCCGGACAGGGAGGCAAGGTTGGGGCCAAGGTGAGGTAAGCAGAATATATCTGCACCACTCCCAGCATTCCTGCGTGCCTCTTTATTCTCTAGATCCAGTTGCAGTTCTTCTGGACGTTCCCGAAGATGCTCTTCCTCGTCCTCCTCCTCATCTTCCTCATCTTCCTCATCTTCGTCATCCAGTTCCCGAAGCCGGTCCCGCTCCCCATCCCCCCGCCGGAGAAGTGACAGGAGGCGGAGGTGAGTGTGTGATCAGGGAGTCTGTGTATCTGGGATGCAAATCCCAAATTTGAGAGTTCTGAGACCTGAGTTGTCTAATGTCTGGAGGGCTGATGGCACCTTCTTTTCATGTCAGGTACAGCTCTTATCGTTCACATGACCATTACCAAAGGCAGAGAGTGCTGCAGAAGGAGCGTGCAATAGTGAGTAGAGGAATAGGTCCTGGGAGGATGGGGCTTGCCCCTGAGCCATGAGCTTGGAGAGCCTTCTGCAGCAGTGGCCTTGGCTCATGGTGTGTCAATTTTCCTTGTCTCAACATAGGAGGAGAGAAGAGTGGTCTTCATTGGGAAGATACCTGGCCGCATGACTCGGTCAGAATTGAAACAGAGGTTCTCTGTTTTTGGAGAGATTGAGGAGTGCACTATCCACTTCCGTGTCCAAGGGTAAGGTTGGACCTATAGGTCAGAATGTCCTTTCCACCCCATTTGTCTACCTTGATGCTGCTTTGTCTTTCCCCCTTCCTTTCTCTGGTTTGTTAGGCAATGTAGGATGACACCTTCACTCCTAGTCAGAGGGTTGGCCATTTGGGGAAGAAGAACTACCCGAGTCTCTCTCTACCCTGGGAAGTATCTCTTCTCCTTGGCAAGTGCCTAAATAGCCACCCCAGCCTCTGCCTCACCTTCCTCACCAGTGACAACTACGGCTTCGTCACTTACCGCTATGCTGAAGAGGCATTTGCAGCCATCGAGAGTGGCCACAAGCTAAGGCAGGCAGATGAGCAGCCCTTTGATCTCTGCTTTGGGGGCCGCAGGCAGTTCTGCAAGAGAAGCTATTCTGATCTTGGTGAGTGGAGGAGACCCCGAGGCTTTGGTATACTTCATATTGTCCCCAGAAGGGTTTCCAACCTTTTGAGAGTGGAGCTAGGTAGACTCGTCTCTATGTGACACACAAAGAACACAAAGGGGGTGGGATGAGAGGAGAAATGGGGGCTCTTTAGTCTTCTTTACTTAAAACCAGGGTGATTGATGTTATTCCATCCATTATTGGGGTGGGAGGAGGCTGGCCATTTGAGGACCCTGTGATTGGGAAGTATTGTCAGAGACCTTGATGTCTGTCTCTATTTTTATAGACTCCAACCGGGAAGACTTTGACCCTGCTCCTGTAAAGAGCAAATTTGATTCTCTTGACTTTGACACATTGTTGAAACAGGCCCAGAAGAACCTCAGGAGGTAACCCTGGGCCCTTCTCCCCCTTCCCTCTTTCTTTGGAGGTGTCCAACCTCCTCCACCCTCCCCTCCCCCAATTTAGGGGAGAGAGCTGCTAGTGAGATGACTGTTTTATAAAGAAATGGAAAAAAGTGAAATAAAAAATGTGTTAAATCAGATTTTTGAAGGGTTATTTGTTTTTTTATAACAGGCATTGAAACAAGTTAACTCATTCCTATGTTAAGATGGGGCTGAGGGGTTCCCCTGTGTTTGGAAGTTCTAAGGCACTATGCAGACCAATAAACACGAACTACAAACAATTTCCAAGTGCTGTTGTGCTTCTTTCAATGGTGCTAGTGCCAGACATACTCACTTTTCCAATCTGAATACAATCAGGGACGTGCTTACCTCCATTTACTTCCTAGGACCCCTCTTTGGTTTGATGCAAAATCCTATTGGACTTGATACTTGTCTCCTCAGGTTGTGTTGTCTGTGAAATCAGTCTTCTAGGGCAGTGTTTCTCAAACTTTAAAAGGGATCTCTTCAGAAAGTAGATTCTGACTTCCGGGGTGGAGCCTGAGATTCTGCATTTCAAACAAAGGGATGCTGATGCTGCAGTCTCAAGGAAGGGATTTCACCATCAAGAACCTGGAGGAAGTTTGCAGTTGTTCCAAATGAAGGATCTCTAAACAAACTTCTGTGTACATGTACCATTTTAGCTTGAGCACGCTTGGTACACAAGAGGTACTCAGAAGAACACATGCATGTGGACAGACCTCTGGGAAAGAGGGAGTTGTAGGAGTTATATCTGTTAGCAGAGTGCCTATTTTGAGAAAAGCAAAGGAGACATGGGTCCCCTGAGAAAGTGGGTCCTTACCCTTCAGAAGGTTTATTAATGGGAAGTAGTCAAAGGGTAGTGGGTAAAGGGATTGATGTCTGCTAATGTGAACTGAAATGTGATAAAACTTGGAATTAACTTGGCAGGCCTGGGCATTGATTTTTGAATATCATGACAGACACTTGGGAGGGTTTTCTAGTTCTCCCACAGGGAGAGTTCAGGTGTGAACTGTGACTCGGGAGATAGGAGGATTATTTCCAGGATTATAGATTTGAAGAGATTGCTGCTGCTGTATTGCTCAGGGTTGGTGCAATGGCTTTACATTTCATGGAGCTGACCTAATGCTGAATGAATATGTAAGAGAGGAAGGGGTTGTCTCATGGGCAAATCATGAGGTAGGGGCATTTTTGGGGAATCGTCCCTCTATTACCATGGATAAAATGAAGGATCCTCTGTATTTGAGGTGGGAGTACAGGGGCTGGGGTGGTATCCAATGGCCTCTTCTGCTTAGTGGAGACGGAAGATGAAGGGTGGGAATTCTCTGGCCGTGCGAACGGTAGTGATTGGGAGATCCTGTGACCCTAGTCTAGAGAGTCCAAGGACCGCTCAAGCCTCCCGGCTCACTCTGGAATGCGAATCCCAGCAGCGGCTCCGGAAACCGCAGCTCTGAAAAAAAGTGGCTCTAGCAGAGCGCGGGAAGGCTGGAGATTTCCCGCCACTACCGAGGGCGGGACACGTGACGTCAGGGCTCCGCCCTCACAAGGTGGCGGACGAAGGGCTCCGCCCTTACCAAGATGGCGACACTTGTGGCACCGGAAAGACCTTACAGATTTCGCCTCGATCCTGCCTCCAAAGTGGAGGCGGAACTGCCCTGTGGGGAGTGCCCGCCCCTTCCGCTGTGCCCCCGCGCCGCGCGATGACGTCACAACGGATCCGCCGTCGTTCCGCCGGGTTCCCGAGTTCCTGCGTTGTGCGCTTCAGCAACGGTAGTGACGCGTATTGCCCGGAGGATGGCGGACGCCGGCTTGCGCCGCGTGGTTCCCAGCGACCTGTATCCGCTCGTGCTCGGCTTTCTGCGCGATAACCAGCTGTCGGAGGTGGCCAATAAATTCGCCAAGGCAACAGGCGCTGTGAGTGCGGGCTTGGGGCAAAGGCTGGGGTGGGATGACCACAGGACTTCGGGCCCTGACAGGTTCAGGTTTCCGGGTACGGAGGTCTCTGGGGTCTGCCAGTGCAGTATCTGCGGACCCTTTGTGCTGAGCTCCTGGCGGTGAGCCGAGAGCCTAGAGTCTCGAGTCTCCGCACCTGGTCTCCCACGAGGTCTCAGTAGATAGCGCAGAGTCTTGTTGCTTTTTTCTGGTGAGCGGTGCAACGACAGCAGCGTGGGATCCTCGTGGCCCAGGTCACGTGGCTGGCGGAGTGCGGCGAGGAGGGAGCGTGGTGTCCTACCGGAGGCATTGGGGGCTCTTGGTTTCTCCTTTGGGTTTTACGCTGGCTGATGCAAAGCGTGACTTGACCATAACTCTCAGAATTTACCCGGGACTCCATGATAAAATTGCTTTTATATATAAATGAAGGATGGGATTTTTCGTTAGTAAAGAACAAAATGAGAGTAGAGGCATGGTTCTGCTTTAAGGTATATTGAAGCAGAACTGAGCATCAAAGCCCTAGCAAGCAGTGGTCTTGGATCTTCGACTTGTGGAATCAGGCACATTTAGATTTGGGACCAGGCTCTGTCACTTTTTAGGATGTATAACCTGAGCAGCTTGCCCAATCTCTCTGATTCTGTTTCTATTCCTATGGGGAATGTCATCATCCACTTTATAGGATTTTTGTGAATTTTAGTAACATGATAAATATGAAGTGACAATCTAGGTGCCTGATGCTCAGGAAGCATCAATGAGCGAAAGCTGTTATGATAGTTATATTAATTAAGGATGTTTTAAACACATGTAAAGAGAAGGTGGCTAGGGAGGTGAAAGGTTTGGAATCTCCCTTTCAAGAAGAGCAAACATGAGAGTAGAGTGTAGTAGTCTTTGATAGTGTTCTTAGCCTTTGACTAAGAAGATAGGTTTCTTTGTGGCAGAATCAGGCTGCACAAGAACAGAACAGTCATTTAGAAATGACTTCTTTAAGCTGGGACAGCCTGCCATGTGATCTCCTACAACTGCTTTCATATTGGAACTTTTAAAAAATTTATTTTATTTTATTTTTTTAGTGTTTATTTTTGGGAGAGTGTGAGAGCGTGGGGGAGGGGCAGAGAGAGAGGAAGACAAAGAATCTGAAGCAGGCTCCAGGCTTTGAGCTGTCAGCACAGAGCCTGATGCAGGGCTTGGACTCACAGACTGTGAGATCATGACCTGAGCTGAAGTCCGATGCTTAACCGACTGAGCCACCCAGGCACCCCTCATATTGGAACAGTTTTTGAATTGACTGTTAGGGAGGCTGCAGAAAGTGTTTCCACAAGGGGCTGGGTGGAATTGGGCCTTTGAGAATCAGGATTCTTTTATGTGACAAAAACTAATCCTTGTTGGCTTACTAAGTGCTACATGGTGTTTACAGATACTAAGTCCTTTATGTATGCTATCTCTAATTCTCTAAACCACTTAATAAGATGTATAGTATTATCTTCATGTTATAGTGAAGAAAACAGTCTCAGAAAGATTAAATAATCTGCTCAGAGTCACACAGTAGTAACAGATAGAGGTGAGTTTCATACCTGTACTCGTCTGATTCTGAGCCTATACTCTTATTGATACTGTAATGTCCTGCCATTATGTTTTTTTTATTGCATCAACTAATAATCTATATCAGTGTAATTAATAGCTGAATGGAATTTTGTATTGAGTATATAGCTTAGCTTTTTAACCAGTTTTGGAAGCTGGGTTCCAGTGATTTGGTATTATAAACCACATTGCAGCAAACACTCTCTCGTATTAACGTTTGTGTTCTTGTTTCATGGGTAAGGATACATGTCTAGGCAATGCATTGCTAAAATAAAGGGAATGCACATTTTCTTAAAAACTGTGATAAATAGGACTGACTGGGAATAGATGGTGCCAAAAACTATATACAGGAGTAACCCAAGCTTTTGATGTCAAAAATTGGGGGAGTACATAAACAGGCTATTGTTCTCTTAATTTAAGCAAGTCGGAGAAGTCTTCCAAAGGTGTAACATTTACAGCAAATGTAGCAGATATAAAACTGGCTACTTTTAATGAGAGAATAAAATAAGATCTAATTTCCCCTAGAACAACCAGGATAAAATGTTCTTATTGACCTTTCTTTTTTCTTCTCTAGACCCAACAGGACGCCAACGCCTCTTCCCTCTTGGACATCTACAGCTTCTGGCTCAAGTAAGTCTTCCCTGTACCACTGTGGCTATTTTTCCCCCCAAGGGGTTGGGCTGTGTTCCTTGGTGTAGAAGGTCCTGAGCCCTCAAAGGTTAGTCTCATCTACTTCAGCAGGTCCACCAAGGCCCCAAAGCGGAAGTTACAGGTAAACGGACCAGTGACTAAGAAGGCTAAGAAGAAGACTTCATCCAGTGACAGCAGTGAGGACAGCAGTGAGGAGGAAGAAACCCAAGGGCCTCCAGCTAAGAAAGCTGGTAAGGGTGGCCAGGTAGTTGGGGTTAGTGGTTCCCAGAAAGGGATTTGTAGCCTGCCAGTACCCATGGCTGATTTTCACTGGGGTCTGTGCTTTTGTTCAGTTGTACCTGCCAAGAGGGCCAGTCTGCCTCAGCATGGTGGAAAGGCTTCAGCTGAAGCAACAGAGAGCAGCAGCAGTGAAGAATCCAGTGATGAGGAGGAGGAGGACAAGAAGAAAAAGCCTGTTCAGGTTTGCAACTTGGGGGAGGAAAGAGGTTGCTTAAGGAATTAGAAAAAACCTGAAATCCTGGCTTATAGCTTGGAACCAAGGGATGGCAGTGGTATATAACAAATGACCATGGAGAAGAAAATCTGAGGACTTTGAGAGAGATGATAGAAGTATGAAGTTTGGAAAGGATATGCGAGGTTGAAATTGTACTCTTAATCTAGAGGAACCCGTTTTGTTTTCCCAGGTGATATTAGGTTTCTCTGGGATACTAAGACTCCCAAGAGTAAGAGTCTGTTTTGTAGGTAGGTGTTGGGAGCTCTAAGCAGGGAATGGCAGGGACAGGGCTGATATTTTTGTTTCTTATGAAGAGTTTGGTGCTCGTTTCAGATGCTTGCTTGCTTTCTTTCTTTTTTTTCTGTTTCTGTCTTTCTCTAAGTAAACTCTGTACCACACATGGTGCTCGAACCCATGATCCTGAGATCAAGAGTTGCATGCTCTACCAACTAAACCAGCCAGCCACTCCCAGATGCTTTCTTGTTTAACTTGCCCTTGCTTTTATTGTTCTGTTAGTTAGCCCCTAAAAAATAGTCTAGGATGGTTTCTACCTTAGGATGTACTTTGGGTACCAGAAGTTTGCTGATTCTCACCCTTATTGTGTGTTTTCTCACAGAAGGGAGTTAAGCCCCAACCCAAGGCAGTCAAAGCTCCTCCTAAGAAGGCCAAGAGCTCTGATTCTGATTCAGACTCAAGCTCAGAAGATGAGGCACCAAAGAACCAGAAGCCAAAGACAACACCTGTGGCAGCTAAGGCTCAAGCTAAAGCCTCAGCCAAATCAGGTACTATTACTGTTCCCAAAAGCCCAGTCTGGGGTTGCTGTGGGGACTGGTATTAAAATTGCTTATTCAGGGGGCACCTGAGTGGCTCAGTTGGTTAAGTGTCCGACTTCAGCTCAGGTCATGACCTCATAGTTCATGAGTTCGAGCCCCACATTGGGCTCACTGCTGTCAGCATGAGCCTCAGATCTTCTGTTCCTCCTCTCTCTCTTCCCCTTCCCCGCTTGCGTTCCCTGTCATTCTCAAAAATAAATAAGCATAAAAAAAAAAAATAAGCATGTTTTCAAAATTGTTCATTCAGCACAGGAGTGAAATGGTAGTGGTTGTTGAACTAGAGGTATTGATTAGTGTCTTTTTTTTTTTTTAAATAAATGTTTATTTCAAGTATGAAAAGTAATGTTTAAACATTATCCAAAAATTATGTTCAGCTTAACAAGTAGAAAACAAGATTTCTGACAAAGTTTACAATTAGGTATAAAATTAGTGTCTTTTTTTTAAGAAGCTTTTTATTAATAAGTGAAGATTACGTAATTAGGAGTTAGGTATTAGAGATAGCTTACAGTAAGGAAAACTTTTTAAGAATGGTATCCATTTGCCATTCTTGTCGATTTCATAGACGATTTATATTCTCATAGATCCCATTCTGTAATGACCATTTCTATCTCTATCCTTTGTCCTTTTCACTACCATTATTTCTCCTGTGCATTCACTCCATAGGGCATGTGAGAGTTTAAACTTCTGTAGTTCTCTCATGGTGACAGGTTATGATTTATAGGAGCTTCTCTGAATGGAAGTTGGAATGAAAGATCTCATAGAGCATATTTGAATTATTTACATTATATCATTATCTTAAAGATAGTTTTATTCTTGAAATTAGTCAGGAAAGTCATCCTTTGATAGTTAGCCACAGCAGTCCCCCTCATGCCTGCTCTAAAAGCAAGAGGACTGGTAGACTCCTAAGTTCTGAGCTATAGGTTTCTATGGTCCCTTACAGGCTTGATACTTCTTCTTCTTTTTTTTTAATGGTTTTATTTATATTTGAGATAGCATGAGGAGGGAAGGGGCAGAGAGAGAGAGGGAGACACAGAATCCGAAGCAGGTTCCAGGCTCTGAGCTGTCAGCACAGAGCCTGACGTGGGGCTCGAACTCACGGACTGTGAGATCATGACCTGAGCTGAAGTCTGACACCCAACCGACTGAGCCACCCAGGCACCCCCAGGCTTGATACTTCTTAACGCTTTTTTTTCCCTTCTTAGGTACACCAGCTCGGGTGGCACCTAAAATAGCCAATGGCAAAGCAGCCAGCAGTAAGAGCAGCAGCAGCAGCAGCAGCAGTAGTAGTGATGACTCAGAGGAGGAGGAGGCAGCAGCCATACCTAAGAAGGTTTGGGCCATAACTTCTACCAGAGGACTGGGCACAGGGGTAGGGGTTTCTCCATTTCCTGGCAGGATTGGTTGGACCAGCATTTTCCTGTGGTAACTGACTTTCTCTGTATAATGCAGACTGTACCTAAAAAGCAAGTTGTGGTCAAGGCTCCAGTGAAAGCAGCAGCCACCCCTACCCAAAAGAGTTCCAGTAGCGAGGACTCCTCAAGTGAAGAGGAGGAGGAGGAGCAAAAAAAACCCATAAAGAAAAAACCAGGTAACTGGACATGGGGATTCAAGCTACATGACTGTGACCAGATACAACTGCAGGAGGATCTCTGCAGTCACCACATGGACCTCTCCTTAGAACTGCTTGACATGACAGCTCGCTTCTCCCAGAGAAATCTGCATTGCTTTTTACAACCCAGATGCAGAAACGATATGCCATCATCTCTGCCATATTCTTTTGGTTAGAAATGACTCACTAATTTTAGCCCACACTCAAAGGAAGAGGAATTAAGCTCCATTTCTAGAAGGGAGCAGAATCAAAGAATTATTATATGTACATTAAAACCATGACACTGTCTTTCTTAAACAGGTCCCTATAGTTCAGTCCCCCCACCTTCTGCTGCCCTATCCAAGAAGTCCCTGGGAACCCAGGCTCCCAAGAAAGCTGCAGAGAAGAAAGAGCCTGTAGAGAGCAGTGAGGACAGCAGTGATGAGTCTGGTGAGTCCCCACCTGTGGAGACTGGGTCTGGGAAGCTACATGAGGAATATGGAAGACAAAAATACCTCTGTCTCTTTTGCTTTTCGCTGAAGCAGGACAAACAGGGCTGTGTGGGTCTTTGCATCCTTCTTTTTATTGCCTTTGATTGGGTCGGGACTCCGGTCCCAGCCTAATGCCATAGGTTCTCTCCAGATTCGAGTTCTGAAGAAGAAAAGAAACCCCCAGCTAAGACAGTCATCTCTAAAGCAACCATTAAACCAGCTCCAGCAAAGAAGGCATCAGAGAGCTCTTCAGACAGCTCAGGTGAAGCATATGGAGGCCATCAGGGCAGTGGGGACTCCAGGGGTTCCCTTCGATTTGACTTTATTCTGTCTTCTCTGTCTAGACTCTGACAGTTCTGAGAATGAAGCTTCTGCCAAGTCAACTGGTACCACCAAGAATCTCCCAAGTAAGCCAGCTGCCACTCCCAAGCAACCTGCAGCTAAATCAGCCACAGCTCCCAAGCAAGCTGCAGGCAATGTCCAGAAGCCTCTGACCAGAAAGGCTGATAGCAGCTCCAGTGAGGAGGAGAGCAGTTCTAGTGAAGAGGAGAAGACGAAGAAGACTGTGGCCACCCCCAAGTCAAAGGCAATGGCCAAAGCAGCTCCATCTCCGGCTGCCAAACAGTCCTCTCAGGGTGGTAGGGACAGCAGCTCTGATTCAGACAGCTCTAGCAGTGAGGAAGAGAAGGAAGAGAAGGAATCAAAATCCCCAGTTAAAAAGAAGCCACAGAAGACAGCAGGAGTGGTAGTCTTTTCCAAGCCAGCCGCCACAAAGAAAGCGAAGGCTGAGAGTAGCAGCTCTTCCTCTGATGATTCCAGTGAGGAGGAGGAGGAGGAGGAGAAGCCTAAGGGCAAAGGCAATATAAGACCACAAGTGCTGAAGACCAATGGGACCTCTGCACTGACTACCCAGAATGGAAAAGCAGACAAGGACAGCAATGAGGAAGAAGAAAAGAAAAAGACAACCGCAGTTTCTAAGCCAGGTCCATATCCAAAGAATTGGGTGGGATATACTTTTGGGGGATGGGACAGGGAGAGGAGGCCTACGATTAGGCTTCCAGTTGTATGCATTAAGTGCGTGGGAACTTGGGAGGAGGAATAGGAAACTGGTCTCCTGAGTCTGGCTGTTTTGTAGGTTCAGGAAAGAAGCGGAAGCAGAATGAGGCTGCCAAGGAGGCAGAGACTCCTCAAGCCAAGAAGATAAAGCCCCAGACCCCCAACACATTTCCAAAAAGGAAGAAAGTAAGTTATCTTATTTCTTTCTCAGGAGTCCGCTTTTAAAGAGTAGAAAGAAAAATCTGGGATCATCTTGACAACTCTCTGCCTGGCCTGCCCTAAATGCTCCTATGTGTAGCTGAGGAGGGCTTTTCTGTTACATGACAGAACATGTTTAGTTTCTTACTTCATTCTTCTCCAGGGAGAGAAAAGGGCATCATCACCATTCCGAAGGATCAGGGAAGAGGAAATCGAGGTAGATGCTCGAGTGGCAGACAACTCCTTTGATGCCAAGGTGAGGGGGGTGCAGGTGTTGGCTCTTCTTGAGGGGAATGGGTGGAAGAGAGGACAGCATTTTGGTTTAGGTTGGTGGGAAGCTCTCTGGGTTCAGGTTGCCTTGAGCAAAGAGAAGAAAGTAACAGGGCCTTGTTATTGTCCTTCTGTGTATTAACCACTTCTCTCTGCTTACCAGCGGGGTGCAGCTGGAGACTGGGGGGAGCGAGCCAATCAGGTTCTGAAGTTCACCAAAGGCAAATCGTTTCGGCATGAAAAAACCAAGAAGAAGCGTGGCAGCTACCGGGGAGGCTCCATCTCTGTCCAGGTCAATTCCATTAAGTTTGACAGCGAATGACCTGGGGCCATTTGTGGCGAAGTAGGGTGATGATTGGAGACCACTTGCTTTCCCCAGTGGACCTGGGAACCATCAGCTCTCTTAAGGAAGGGTCTTGGTGAGGACAGCAGTTTAGAATAGGTCCGAAGACTTTGCATTGTCACGACTTCTCTGGTCCTTTTCTGTGTCCGTAGTTTTGTACAGATTTGTTTTTGAGTGTTGAGTAGTAAGGACAACATAAGAGGAGTGTTTTTTTTTTTAAGAAAAAAAAATTTTTTTTTTTGTTGTCATTTCCTTCTCCCTGTTCTGTGGAAGTCCTCATACTGAGAAATTTGTATATTTTATATTAAATCATTTCCTATAGATTTTTGTTGTGATTTTCAGAGGTGGGTTCCCACAGATAAAATCTTAGCTATTGCCTAAAACATAGTGAGGGTCACATGTACGAGTTTTTATAATTGAAGAATTCTGCCTGTGTGAGTACACGGGTCCACATTTCATCCGTCCTACCCCTCAGTGCTCTGGGAAGAGGCAGTTAAGAATGATTAACGTGTATATGTTTGGTAAGCATGCAGTGTGTAGTTCATCCCCATTCATGGGGTCTAGGACTGATGTTTTCAGCGAGCATGGACTTAACTACTTTTTGGGGTAAAATTCACTTTTGTTGGCAGACACGGTTCTGTTGTAGTGTGAATGCTGTGGGGTTAGTATGAATATTTTGTTTTCTGTAATTTTAACATTACCTAATGTTTGCAGTACATGTTTAGTTTTTCAGTTTGAAAACATAAAACTTTTCTATTGTTCAAAGGCTTTTTTTGATGACCCTTAATAGTACTAAGTTGAGGAGTGCGTCTTGGTTTTTACATTTTACAGAACAAAATGACATTAATCTGAAAAGTACACATCACTTGGTATTTCTGTCTTGGTAACAGTGGTGACACAAAATTGATTTCATTAACTCCTACATGATTGGAAATCTGATCGAAACGAAAGAATAAAAGCTATAATTAAAATTCTCAGTCTTCAGTAGGAATTAGGTTACATTAGTCAGGTGAATTTATAGGTAACCTGTGTATGTGCTAATGGAACTAGGATGAACCTTTATAAAGCATATTAGGTGGTAAGACTTACGTGGGGTGGGGTTGGTTGGTACGCATCCTAACAAGATTATGGTGTCTTGTAGTTGAACATGGGAGCAATTGATGTGCCCCTTTCAGAACCTTAACTGTCAGTAACAGTGGAGAGAATGATAAAAACCAGTGAGCAGAAAGAAGACTCCCAAGGCCAAGCTAGCTTATCGTAAAGCTGTTGGAGATGACCGTGCTTATTAGCCAGAGCAGGATGGGGAGGAAAGAGACAACAGCAAACGAGTCTGAGCTGTTCCTTTGGTGGGAAAGTGTGCTCTAGCTTCGTGGATGAGGGAGGTGTAGGTTTTAAGTTTAGCCTCCCCTTGTTTGGATTCCACACTTGCCAAGTAACTTGATAATTACTTGGTTTTCCCTGTAACTGCCTCTAGGAAGAACGTACACTGTTCATGCTGACATAGGTACATCAGTCTGCATGGTAAAAGTTACACATCTTACTACAAAATAATAAACTGGCTGGTTTATAATGTGTCTTGGGAGTTTTTTATTGAGTCCAGAGCCCTCCCACCTACTCAAACCAGAATTTGGGGGCCAGTTAGAGGGCTGGAATGAAGACTTGTGACTTCATTGTAGAACCTTCTTGGCAGTGACTTTTATTGTTCACTTTTGTCCATACCTTGTGTCATGGTGCCTTTTCCAGGCAAAATAGCCCAGGCTATGCATAGTCTAATAGGGGGTTGGCAAAATGGCCTATGGGTGAGTTCAGCCCATGGCCTTTTTTGGTAATGTTTAGGTGCTAAGAATGATTTTTACATTTTATAAGTGCTTGAAAGGATATGAGGCTGACTCTATATGGCCCACAAAACCTATGATATTTACTATTTGGTCCTCTGGACACAGTTTGCTAACTCCTGGTCTAAATCCGTGATTTCATAACAGTGGCTGAAAATTGGAATCATCTGGGGACTTTTAACAGTGATACTCAAGGGCTTATCCCAGACTAGCTGAGTGAGATCCTGGTGCTTTCTGGTGGGGCCTGGGTGTTAGAATATTCTTTAAAACTCATAGGTGATGCTAATGAGTGGCTGAGATTGAAAACCACTACTCTAAGCTGTTTAAAAGAATTGGTATTTTTTCATTCCTCTCATGCATCCATTTTCAAATATGCTTGTTATATCTAATAGCATAAAGTGAAGTTTAAATTTCCCTCTTAGCCCTAGTTCTTGGGACTTGATTCTGTGTCTTCTCCATAGTTTCTCTGAATGTACTGTTACGTGCATCCACTCATTTTTTCCCTTACACAAATGGGGTAGCTTGCTATATGCAGTGTTTCATAACTTTGGAGTTCATTTCATAACAGCTCATTTTTAATGACTGCATGGTACTCCATTGTATGGAAATAGAATGCTATTCAAACCGGTAACTTACTGGTAGATGTTTAGATTTTTTCAGTAATTTGCTATTACAGATAGACCCGCAGTAGTTTTTGTTTGTTTGTTTGAGGGAGAGAGAAGCTGGGCTCAACTGAAGTAGGGCTCTTGTTTACCCAAAGCAGGGCTGTGTTCACCTGAAGTGAGGGTTCATGCTCACCCAGTGTGGGACTTGAACTCATGAACCATGAGGAGATCATGATCTGAGCCAATGTCAGATGCTTAACCATCTGAGCCACTAGGTGCCTTTTTTTTTTTTTTTTTAAAGTAAACTCTACCCACAAAGTGGGACTTAAATTCATGACCCCAAGATCAACAGCCACATGCTCAATGGACTGAGCCAGCCAGAGACCCTACACAGTGGATATTACAAGAGTTTATTTTATTCTATTAAAAAGACATTTTTTTAATGTTTATTTTATTTTTAAGAGAAAGAGCCTGAGCAGAGTGAGGGCAGAGAGAGAGGGAGACACAACCCAAAGCATACTCCAGGCTCTTCAGCTGTCAGCACAGAGCCCAATGTGGGGCTTGAACCCACGAGCTATGAGATAATGACCTGAGCCAAATTTGGACATTTAACCGACTGAGCCACCCAGGCGCCCCTATTTTATTCTATTTTAGAGAGTGTGCACAAGCCAGGGAGAGGGGAGAGGGTGGGAGAGAGAATCTTAAGCAAGCTCCACCCTAATTGTGGAGCTGGATACAGGGTTGCAGGGCTTGATCCCACAACCCTGGGATCATGACCTGAGTTGAAATCAAGAGTCAAAGGCTCAATTGACTGAGCCACCCAGGCACCCCTACAAGAGTTTATTCTTAAATGTATAACAGGACCTAAGACAACTCTTCATTCTAACTATAGATAGCAACAGATGCTATGACAGGAAAGACAGAAATGGAATTAAGGATCACCATTGCCTCAGGCACAAGGAAGAGCTTACTTTTTGCCACATTTCTTAATTCCACCTATGGCCAGGAGGCCTTTCCCCACAGCTTGCACTTTTAGCTCAAGTTTTCTTCTCTTTGTGTTTTTGCTTCCAAACCTTATCTTCCTCCCATCTCCTGCACCTTCTTCTGCTTCAGGGATTTCTTGCCACATTTGTGGCCAGCCATGGCACCTGCTGCTCTACATGAATAACGTGTGTGTGTGTGTGTGTGTATACACATATATTTTATATATATACATACACACATATATTTTAAGCTTTTATTTATTATGAGAGAGCATGTGCACACACAGGAGGGGCAGAAGAGAGAATCCCAAGCAGGTTGCTCACTCCAGAGCTGAGCTGGGCGCAGGGCTCAATGCCACAAACTGCGAGATCATGACAAGCTGAAATCAAGAGCCAGACACTTAACCAACTGAGCCATTTGGGCGCCCCTTAATTGTTTTTTTTAATTGAAGTATAGTTAACATACAATATTAGTTTCAGGTGTACAACATAGAGATTCGATGTTTATATGCATTATATTTGTATACGTTATGAAATGATCACAACTCTAGTTACCATTTGTCACCATACATTTATTATAGTATTATTGGCTATATTCCTTATGCTATACTTCACATTCTTGTAACTGGAAGCTTGTACCACTTAATCCCCTTCCTATTTCACCCATCTCCCCACTCCTCTTCATTCTGGCAGCCACCAGTGTTCCCTGTATTTTTTAGTCTTCCTGTTTTGTGGCTTGTTTTCTAGATTCTACATGTGAGTGAAATCATACAGTGTTTGTCTTTCTCTCTGTGACTTATTTCGCTTAGCATAATATCCTCTAGGTCAATCCATGTTGTTGCAAATAGCAAGATCATATTCTTTTCTTACAACTGAGTGTATATACACATATTGTGTATATGCACACACGCTACATCTTTATCCATTAGTCAGCGAACACTTAGGTTGTTTCCTATCTTGGCTATTGTAACTTTTGCAGTAAACATGGGGTGCATGTATCCTTTTTAATTAGTGTTCTTGTTTTCTTTTCATAAATACCAGAAGTGGAATTGCTGGATCATAATGGAATTTCTATATTAGATTTTATTTTTTAGGATTTATTTTTTTTAAGTTTATTTTATTTTGAGAGACAGAGCAAGTGGAGAAGGGATAGAGAGAGAGGGAGACAGAGAATCCCAAGCAGGCTCTGTGCTGCTAGCACAGAACCTGATGCAGGGCTTGAACCCGTGAGACCTGTGAGATCGTGACCTGAGCCGAAACCAAGAGTCAGACACTTAACTGACTGAGCCACCCAGGCGCCCCAGATTTATGACAAAAAAAAAATTTTTTTTTTGAAGTTTATCTATTTGCCTTGAGAGAGAGAGAGAAAGAGCATGCACAAGTGGGGTAAGAGCAGAGAGAGGGGAGAAAATTCCAAGCAGGCTCCGTGCTGTTGGCTCAGAGCTTGATGCAGGGCTCAAACTCACAAACTGTGAGATTGTGACCTGAGCCAAGATCAAGAGTTGGGTATTTAACTGACTGAGACACTCAGGTGCCACTTAAAAATTTTTTTTATTTCTGAGTGATCTTTCTTTCCACCCAATGTGGGACTCAAACTCCTGATCAAGAGCCGCATGCTCTTCTGACAGCCAGCCAGGTGCCCCTGGAATTTGTTTTGAATATTTTGAGGAACCTCCATGCTGTTTTCCATAGTGGCTACACCAATTAATTACCTTCCCATCAACAGTACATGAGGGTGCCCTCTTCTCCATATCCTCGCCAACAGTTTTTTTTTTTTTTTAATGTTTATTTATTTTTGAGAGAGAGTAATAGAACAGGGGAAGGGGAGAGAGAGGGAGACAGAATTTCAGGCAGGCTCCATACTGCTCCAACATGGGGCTGGAACCCACAAACCATGAAATCATGATCTGAGCCTAAATCAAGAGTCACACTTAACTGACTGAGCCATCCAGGCGCCTCAACAGTTGTTATTTTTGATACTAGCCATTTGGACAAGTGTGGAGTGATCCCTCATTGTGGTTTTGATTTGCATTTCCCTGATGAGTGATGTTGAGCATCTTCATGTGTCTGTTGGCCCTTTGTATGTCTTTTGTGAAAGAATATCTGTTCAGGTCCTCTGCCCATTTGTTTGATTTTTTTGGTGTTGAGCTGTATGAGTTCTTTATATGTTTTAGATATTAACGCCTTATTGAGCTTATCATTTGCAAATATCTTCTCCCATTCAGTAGGTTGCCTTTTTGTTTTGTTGATGGTTTTCTTTGCTGTGCAAAAGCTTTTTAGGTCTTCTTTCTTTCTCTTTCTTTCTTTCTTTCTTTCTTTCTTTCTTTCTCCCTCTCTCACTTCCTCCCTTCCTTTCTCCCTCTCTCACTCTTTGTTTCTCTCTCTCTCACTCCTTCTCTCTTTCTTTCCCTCTTTCTTTTCTTTCTTTCTCCCTTCCCTCCCTCCCCTTTCCTTCCTTCCTTCCTTCCTTCCTTCCTTCCTTCCTTCCTTCCTTCCTTCCTTCTTTTTGTTGCCCTTGCCTGAGGAGACCAAGCCCCCATAAAAATATTGTTAAGACCAGGGGCGCCTGGGTGGCTCCATCGGTTAAGCGTCCAACTTCGGCTCAGGTCATGATCTCACGGTTTGTGAGTTCAAGCCCTGCGTTGGGCTCTGTGCTCACAGCTCAGAGCCTGGAGCCTGCTTCGGATTCTGTCTGTCTGTCTGTCTGTCTGTCTCTCTCTCTCTCTCTCTCTGTCTCTCTGCCCCTCCACCACTTGTGCTCTGTCTCTCAAAAATAAATAAATAAATGTAAAAAATTTTTAAAAATCTATATTGTTAAGACCAAAGTCCAAGAATTTATTGCCTGTGTTTTCTTTCAGGAGTTATATAGTCTCAGGTTTTACATTTAGTTTTGTGGGTTTTTTTTTTTTTAATGTTTTTTTTGAGAGAGAGAGAGAGCGCAAGCAGGGGAGGGGCAGAGAGAGAGGGAGACACAGAATCTGAAGCAGGCTCCAGGCTCTGAGCTGTCAGCACAGAGCCCAATGTGGGGCTCAAACCCACGAACCATGAGATTATGACCTGAGCCAAAGTCAAATGCTTAACCGACTGACCACCCATGTGCCCCTACATTTAGGTTTTTAATTCACTAAGAGTTTATTTTTGTATATAGCATAAGAAAGTGGCCCAGTTTCATTCTTTTGCTTGTAGCTGTTCAGTTTTCCCAGCACCATTTATTGAAGAGACTGTCTCTTCCTCATTTTCTATTCTCATCTCCTTTGTCATAGGCTAATTGGCCATAGAAATGTGGGTTTATTTCTGGGATCTCTGTTCTCTTCCATTGATCTATGTATTTGTTTTCGTGCCAGTGCTGTACTATTTTGATTATTGTAGCTTTGGAATCTGGGAGTGTGTTACTTCCAAACTTTGTTTTTCTTTTTCAAGATTGCTTTGGCTGCTCAGGGTCTTTTGTGGTTTCATACAAATTTTAGGATTGTTCTTTAAAAAAAATTTTTTTTTCTAACGTTTATTCATTTTTGAGAGACAGAGAAAGAGCATGAGCAGGGGAGGGGCAGAGAGAGGGAAGACAAAGAATCTGAAGTAGGCTCCAGGCTCTGAGCTGTCAGCACAGAACCTGATATGGGACTTGAACTCACGAACCATGAGAGCATGACCTGAATCATGACGAAGTCAGATGCTTAACCGACTGAGCCACCCAAGCGCCCCAGGATTATTTATTATTTGTTCTATTTCTGTGAAAAATATTGGGGTGTGTGTGTGTGTGTGTGTGTGTGTGTGTGTGTTTCGTTTTTGAGAGGGTGGGTGCGAGTGAGTGAGGGGCCAGAGAGAGAGGGATAGAGAGAGAATCCCAAGCAAGCTCCACACTGTCAGTCCGGAGCTCGAATGTCAGGCTTGAACTCATGAACCATGAGAGCATGACCTGAGCTGAAGTAGGACGCTTAACTGACTGATCCACCCAACTGCCGATGTGTTTTTTTAAAAGAATTTTTAAGAAATAATCTCTACAACCTGTTGTTGGTGTTTTGGGATTGCTTTGGAATCTGTAGATTGCTTTGTGTAGTGTGGACATTTTAAGTATTCTTCTAGTCCATGAGATGGTATATCTTTCCATTTATTTGTGTCATCTTCAGTTTCTTTCATCAATGTCTTACAGTTTTCAGAGTACATACCTTTCACCTCCTCAATTAAATTTATTCCTGGGTAGTTTATTCTTTTTGGTAGTAAATGGGATTGTTTTCTAATTCTGGTAATTGGTTATTAGTGTATAGACATACAACAGATTTCTGTGTATTAATTTTGTATTCTACAACTTACTAAATTCAGTTATTAGTTCCAATAGTTTCTTGGATAGCTTCAGGATTTTCTATATATAATATCGTATCATCTGCAAATAGTGACAGTTTTACTTTTTCTTAATGATAGTTGCCTTTTATATCGTTTTCTTTTCTGATTGCTGTAGCTTGGACTTCCAGTACTATGTTGAATAAAAGTGGCAAGACTGGACATTACTGTCTAGTTCCTGATCTTAGAGAAAAAACTTTCAGCCTTTCACCGTTGAGTATGATGTTAGCTGTTAATTTGTCATATATGACCTTTATTATTTTAGGTATATTCCCACTTTACCCACTTTGGGGAGAATTTTTATCATAAACTGATGTTGAATTTTTTCAAATGATTTTTGTGAATCCATTTCTTTAATTTGTATCATGTTCATTGCTTTGCAGATATTGAATGATTTTTGCAATCCTGGAATAATCCCAATTGATCGTGGTATATGATCCTTTTAATGTATTCCTGAGTTCAGTTTGCTGATATGTTGTTGAAGATTTTTACATCTATGTTTATCAGGGGTGTTAGCCTGTAATTTCCTTTTTTTGATAGTGTTTGTCTGGTTTTGATATCAGGGTAATGCTAGCCTCCAGTCTTAACCTTTTTTAAGTGTTTATTCATTCTTGAGAGAGAGGGAGGGAGAGAGAATGCACAAGTGGGGAAAGGGCAGAGGGAGAGGGAGAGACAGAATCTGAAGCAGGCTCCAGGCTCTGAGCTATCAGCACAGAGCCCGACATGGGGCTCGAACTCATAAGCTGTGAGACTGTGACCTGAGCTGAAGTTGGATGCGCATTGACTGAGCCACCCAGGTGCCCCCACTCTTAACCATTTTTAAGTGAATAGTTAGTAGTGTTCAGTATGTTGATATTGTTGTGCAACAGATGTCTAGAACTTACTCATCTTGCAAAACTGAAATTATAGCCATTAAACACTAATTTCTTGCAACCTTTGGTAACCATCTTTCTACCTTCTATGATTTTGACTACTTTAGATAATTCATAGGGGTGGGATCATACAGTATTTTTTTTCTTTTTTAAAAAAATTTTTTAAAAGTGTTTACCTTTGAGAGAGAGAGAGAAACAGATCATGAGCAGGGGACGGGCAGAGAGAAACAAAAACACAGAATCTAAAGCAGGTTCCAGGCTCTAAGCTGTCAGCACAGAGCCTGACCTGGGGCTCGAACTCACGAACCATGAGATCATGACCTGAGCTGAAGTTAGATATTCAACCTACTGAGCCACCCAGGTGCCTCAGTATTTTTCTTTTTGTGACTGGCTTATTTCACTTAGTATAATGTGCTCCAGGTTTATCCATGTTGTAGCGTATGACGGGATTTTTTTCAAAGCTGCATGATATTTCATTATATGTATATGCCACATTTTATTTATTTGTTCCATTACTTACTTTGCATTCGTCTTATGCATTCAGTCATTTGCATTTTTTTTCTATGAAGTGTGACCAACCCTGTTTCCTGATTTAATTGGATTATTTATCTTTTTCTTAATGATTTGTAAGTGCCCTTGATATATTAAAGATAGTGGCCCTTAATCACAGATTAAACATTTTTTTCAAGTATTTTCATCTTATAATATAATATATATCCATTAATTTTTCTCCTTAAAATAGATGAATAATTTATAAGTATATTGGTTTTTTTTTTTAAGTTTTTATTGATTTAAGTATTTTCTATACTAGCATGGGGCTTGAACTCATGACCCTGAGATCAGGAGTTGCATGCTCTTCTGACTGAGCCAGCCATGTGCCCCAGCTTATTGTTTACTGTTAAAATTTGTGGTCTATTTATTTTGCGTTTTGTAAATACAACCCTTCCTAGCCTTGTTTGCTCTTTTAACTTAGTAGACCTCCTTTCCCCTTAGGGCTGTGCAAATCTCAACCTGATGTGTGTGTGTATGTGTGTACAGCTAGCGTATTACACAAATGAGGCAGTTTAGCAAATTGGCTAACACAGCATTTACAAGAAAGACTGCTTAACCTCTCTGAGTCTACTTTCTCATATTTAATTTTTTTTTTTTAAGTTTATTTTTGACAGAGAGAGAGTGCGAGCATGAGCTGGGGAGGGGCAGAGAGAGAGGGAGACACAGAATCCGAAGCAGGCTGCAGGCTCTAAGCTGTCAGCACAGAGCCCGACGTGGGGCTTGAACCCACAAACTCTGAGATTGTGACCTGGGCCGAAGTCGGACGCTCAACTGACTGAGCCACCCAGGCGCCCCTACTTTCTCATATTTAAAATGAGAGTATTTTCTCATCTCATCTATAACATCTGATGACCCTAGAGGACTGTTGTAAGGACTGAGGATTTAACTAAAGCACCTAGCATAGTCCCTGGCACATTGTAAGGACTCTGTGACTGCCACTTGCACAATAAAAGGGTATTTGGGGAATGATATTCTTTGGTGTCTTTGTGATGTGCAACATACCATTTGAACAAAGTCTTGGATCATTTCTTAGGTTATTGGTTATATCCAGGAAATGTTTTTTTGTTGTTCTTTGATGTTTGTCTGTTTAGTATCTTCATTCATGATGCCAAATATCGATATGCAGAATTGGTCCTATTTCTTAGAAACCTTAGTTTTGTGAGGGATCTAGAATTCCCACCCAATGCTAATGTGTTCTGTCGCTGTTGCTGAAATCCATAAATTCAGTGAATCACACACGTGATGGTTTACACCCCTCTACAGTGTACTTACTTCATATAGCCAAAAGGTAGGAGACTTTCCAACAACTTGTAGGTTTGTGCTTTACAGGTTATACCCTTACTGCAACCCAACCTTGTTAGATCAAGGTTTTTCAGCTTCAGCACCTTTACCATTTTGGACCAGATAATTCTTTGTTGTGAAGGAATATCCTGTGCTTTGTAGTATGTGTAGCAACATCCCTGGCTTCTACCCACTAAATGTCAGTAGCATCTCCCACTTTGGACAACCAAAAATGGTCCTGATATTGCCAGATGTCCCCTGGGAAACAAAATTTCCCCTAGTTGAGAACCACTAGGAAACAGCTGAGTATCAGGTGATTTGCTTAGGGTTGATAAAACTGCAAATTGTGGCACATTAAGAATCCAAATCTCTGTGTTTCTGAATATCTACCTGTATTCAGCATTGTTTGAGTGTCTATGTTTTACTAGCCATAGAATACTTTTAGAGTTCAGTGTCTAATGGGGGAAGTTGGATATAGGAACAGTTCTGCACACCATGCTGAGTCCTGTCACCAAGGGCCAGAGTAGCACCCCAAAGGGGACAAGCAAGGAAAGATGTTGCTGGCGTTGGCCCAGGATTCTGAGGAGAGTAGCAGTTTGCCAGATGCAAGGAAGGCACATGCCATGTAAGAAAGAAGAAATTTTTTTTATGGTTTATTCTTGAAAGAGAAAGCGTGTGAGCAGGGGAGAGGGAGAGAGAGAGAGAGAGAGCCCCAAGCAGACTCTGCACTGTCCGCACAGAGCCCAATGTGGGGCTTGATCCCACGAACCTCAAGATCATGACCTGAGTTGAAATCAAGAGTTGGACGCTTAGCTGACTGAGCCACCCAGGCGTCCTAAGAAGAAATTTTTCTAGTGGGAGAAGAGGGACTTTAGGATGGAGCAAGTGTAGGGTATGTGGGAGGTAGGGGGTAGATAATGCTAAGTCTGATGGAGGGTTCAACAGCAATGGTTTTTTGTACCCAGATCAGGAGTTAGTACTTTATTTGGTCCACCCGTGTATGTTAGGGAATGGGTACGGTTCAGTGCAGTGCTCCTGGTACTAGCACAACTGCCAGGAAAGCCAAGTTCCGACAGATCCCTGAGCTCTCGTCCCCTGCTCCCTGCTGAGTCTGCTTAAACTGTCTGCAGCTACTAAAGAGGCCAGTAGATGGGGCTCTTGCCTACTGTTGGCTGCTGGACTAGATTAGCTGAAGCTTGGTATCCTTATTCCAGTTATATTCAACAGACTCAGGACCTGCTGTCAACCTTTGGATACAGAAATTAATGAGACAGGCCCTCATTTGAAGACCTTTGGTTCTGAAGAGTGGGGAGGGGAGGCTCTCTGGTCTCTAGTCCGTTCTGGTTATCAATGAGAGATTACCTGTTAACCTTAAAGCTAGCAGCAGGCAACATGGCTTATAAAGGAACCCTGATGTTCACTGTGAAGCCCTCAGCCTTCCCCTCAGGTTTTCAAAAGGGATGCTAGCTACAGGTCCCCACTGCTTATGGAAACTGCAGACCTATGTCCTTCCTAGGCCTGAGAACTCAGATGCCCTGGCACTCTTCCTCTGTCTCCCCTGTCTCTCCTTCTCTCCTAGCATAATCCTCTTATGGAGCTCAGAATTGAGGAGAACAAATGCCAGGCTTTCACCTTGTGAGTGGGTTGAAAGGTGGGTAGAGTACAGAATATTTCAATAAATTAACCTTGCAGACATAGAAATTCATCCATTCAGCAATTATGAGTGCTTACTACGTGCCAAGCACATAATATATTATTCTGTGTGAGAGATGATGAGGACACGATCACGAATGAACAAAAAAACAAGACAGTCCCAGTGACCAAAGGTTACCCAGGCTCATGAGGGGCAAAAGATATTAATCATCACAAGTAAATGTATAAATATAAACCTAATGAAGGCAGTGTGCAAAGAGCTATGAGACCATGCAACGGACAGCTGACCCATGCGGTGGTGGGACTTCCTCACAGGTAGGGTGACCGTGTAATTTATCATTTAAACTGGGATGCTTTTGAGAGTAAAAGGGAGAACAATTAATTAGATTGACATAAGGAGGTATAAACTGTATCAACACAGTAATAGAAATCTTTACTGAGGAAGTGATGTTTCAGTCAAGGTTTGATGGTGAGAGTTAATTAGGTGAAGGTGGAAGTGTAGCACGAGTAAGCCTGGATATTTTTTCCAGTTAAAGGGAATAGCATATGTAAAGGCCTTTTGGTGAGAGGGAGCATGATGGAGACCCCAATCTGAAAGGTCTATGCGGAATGAGGAGGAGAGCAGTGGATGATGAGACTAGAGAAGTACATGGGGATCAGAGCATGCAGAGCCTTTGTAAGGCATACTTAAGGTTTTGGTCTGTATTCTGAAGACAATAGGAAGCTATTGAAGAGTATGTGTCTTAGCTTGACTGCTGTAACAAAATACCATAGACTGGGTTGCTTAAGCAACAAACTTATCTCTCACAGTTCTCTGGGCTGGGAAGGCCAAAATCAAGATGTATTTGATTCCTCGTGAGAGCTCTCTCCCTGGCTTGCAGATGGTTTTTTGCTGTGTCCTCTCATGGTGGGGAGGGAGAGAACAAGCTCTCTGGTCTTCTTATAAGAACACTAATCCCATCATGGAGGCTCCACTCACAACGACCTCCTCTAAAGGCCCTGCCTCCTCATACTATCGAACTTCAACATATGAATTTTAGGGGGACATATTCAGTTATGGAGCAGTTGTATATATGTATGTGTTAAATTTTTTTTTTTTTTACTAGGGAGGGGAGCCTGGGTGGCTCAGTTGGTTAAGCGTTCGACTTCAGTTCAGGTCACGATCTCACCGTTCATGAGTTCAAGCCCCACAGCTCTCTGCTGTCAGTGTGGAGCCCACTGCAGATCCTCTCTGTCTTCCTCTCTCTGCTTCTCTCCCACTCCCATGCGCACACTCTCTCTTTCTCAAAAATAAGTAAATATTACAGAAAATAAAAATAAAAACTTTTTATTAGGGAAAATTTCAAATACCAAAGTGGAGAGAATAGTATAATAAACCTCCATCTTCCCAGTCAGCTCTTATCAATCCATGGTCTGTCTTTTTGAATCTCTAATACCCAAGCCCATACCTTTCCTTACCACTTCCCATTAGATTGTTTTGAAGTAAAAAAAAAAAGACCTTAATTGCATCCATTAATAATTTACATATGTATCTCAAAGCTTAAAGCCTTAAAGAAAGCAAACAAAAAAAGCATTTCTGTTACTGGATCTAAAAGAATTATCAGTATAGTAATCAGTTGATATTAAATATCCTGTCTGTATCACTGAATGTTGTTATAGGCTGGTGACATGATCAGATTTGCATGCTGCAAAGCTTTATCTGCCTGCTGTGAGAATAGACTGAAGGGGTCTGGAGTGGATATTTTGAGATCAGTTAGGCTACTACAGTAGGCCAGGTGAGAGATCATTTTGGTCACCTGAATTGAAGTGGTAGAAAGAATATGGATAGAGGTAGGTGGATTTGAGAATGATTTAAAAAATAAATTAAAAAAAAAATTAAAACTTGGTTGGTGGGGTGGGGGTAGGGGAGCAGTGAGGAAGAGCAAGGTATTAAGAATGACTCTTTAGACATTTTTTCCCCAAGAACTGGATGAATGGTGGCACTATTCATTGGGATAGGAAAAAATGGAAAAGTTTATTTGGGGATATGTTAATTTGAAGTGGTTTTTTTTTTTTTTTTTTTTTTTTTTTTTTTGACACATCTAAGCGAAAACGTTGAGAAGTCAGTGAAAATTTATGCTACTAGAGCTTGGTGGAGGGGTCAGGGCTGAGGATACAAAATTGAAGCTCATCAATGAATAGTTTTGAGACAGCAATGTGGTAAGAAGGGCATTGGAGCAGGACCATGGAGTCCTAGATTCTAGCTCCTCCCTGTCTTGGACTCACAGGTAACTTTGGGCAACTCACTACCTCTCTAGAGCTCTCGATATATCCTTATCTAGGGACACACACACACACTACCTCTCCCAGACTGTCCCATAATCCAACAAATAAAGGGTTAACGCCTGACACAGAGGTATATATTGATACATATCAATCTCTAAAGAATATATGGTCTTTTTTACACACTTAAAACTTTTATGTAAATGTACCATACTCTATTCTCCTGTGACTTGCTTATTTCACTGATGTGTATATAATAGTCCCCTGGATACTTACATTTCTTTATTAATTCACTTGTTTATTCACTTATTGACAGGCATTCAGGCTGCCTGTCAATCCAATGCAGTGCTGCTCTGAACAGTCTTATAAATGTCTACTGGTGTACATGTGTGAGAGTTCTCTTGAGTTTAAAACCAGAAGGGAAAGTGCTGGTCATAAAGTGCATCTTCAATCTTCTAGATAATGCCAGTTTTCCAAAGATATTTACTAATTTACACTACTGCCAGCAGCTCAGGAGTATTCTTGTTCCACGTTCTCCCCTCTAGGTAAGTTATTAAATCAAGCCCCAGCCCCAGCTTCTGGATAGAATGTTATCTTATTGTAATTTTAATTTGGATTTTCCTGACCACTAATGAAGTTGAACACCTTTTCAAATTCACCTGAGTGTTTGGATTTCCTCTTCTGAAGGTGTCTGCTTAAGTCTTTTGCCCATTTTTAAAAATTGCATTGTCTGTCTCTTTCTGATTTGTAGAGGTTCTTTATATATTTTGGATACAATTCCTTTGTTGTTTTTATACTGCGTAGCTATCCTGTTCAGTTCTGTGTCTTGCTGTACTTTCTTTATTGTATTTTTTGTCTAACAGAAAGCTTACTTTTTTTTCTTACTCGTCAAAATCTTCCATTTGCCCCTCCATATACACTTTCCACCTTTCTCCACTGGCTCTCTGCCTGGGGAGGTTGACCTTTAGGAACGACATCATTGGGCTCTGTGCCCTTTGGCTTCTGTTTCAGTTTGGTCCAATGGAGTGTTCCAGCAGGATATCATAAGAAGGTGGAAAGTGAGAATAGGTATTTATTTCTCCTACCCCCAACTTCCTTTGTCCTAAATGAAAAATCACTGCTTTCCTTTAGGCAGTCTCTTCTGCATACTTTTTCCTCAGGGAACATGAATCTGCTCCTTATGCTCACTGCTTTTGCCCAAGTGTGGTAACGTCCTGCTGCCTGTAGCTCCCAGTCAAAGCACTGTCTTAAATTCTCCTATACCCACACTACTTTAAGTAATCTTTTTAAATATAAAGGACCTTTTCTGAGACCATTTTGTTTTGTTTTATTTTTATTTTATTTTATTTTATTTTATTTTATTTTATTTTATTTTATTTTATTTTATTTTTTATTTTATTTTTAAGTGTTTATTTATTTTGAGGTGGGGGGAGAGCAGAGAACTAGGGGAGAGAGAATCCCAAGCATGCTCCATGATGCCAGTACAGAGCCCAACACATGGCTTTGTCTCATGAATTGTGAGATCATGACCCCAGTCAAAATCAAGAGTTGGTCGCTCAACCAACTGAGCCACCCAGGTGCCCCTCAGACCATTTTAATATGAGTGTGTCATCAGTTCTTGTTGGACTTCTAACTGATATATTTATTAATATTTTCTTTTAAAATTAGTGCTTTTTGTTTGTTCAAGAAAATCTTTATTCTGAGGTAATAAAGATATTCTATATTATCTTCTAAGAGCTTTATTATTTGTTTTCCTTGTTTAGGTGTATAGTTTACCTGATTTTGATTTTTCAGTCCTTCTATATTTATAGAGATTGTGTTATGGCCCAGCATATGGTCTGTCTTGGTGACTGTTGCATGTGCATTTGAAAAGAATGTGTATTTTGCTGTTGTTAGTGGAATGTTCTATAAATGTCAACTAGGGAAAGTTGGTTGATAGGATTGTTTAAGTCTTCTACATCTTTGCTGATTTACTGTCTACTTGTTAAATTACCAAGAGAGGCATATTGAAATAACTATTGAGGGGCACCTGGGTGGCTCAATCAGTTAATCATCTGACTTTGGCACAAGTCATGATCTCGCAGTTCATGATTTGAGCCCCACATCGGGATCTCTGCTGTTAGCACAGAGCCTGCTTCAGATCCTCTGTCCTTCTCTCTCTGCCCTTCCCCTGCTTGTACTCTGTCTCTCTCAAAATAAATAAATAAACTTAAAAAAAATAACTGTGATGATGGGTTTGTCTATTTTTTTTTTCTTTCTGTTCCCTTAGCTTTTTCTTCATGTATTTTGAAGCTCACTACTTGGGTACCTACACATTTAAGATGGTTTGTGAAATAGGCCTCATTATCTTTGATAATATTGCTTGTTCTGAAGTCTGCTTTTTCTGATATCAGTATAGCCATTCTAACTTTTTTCTTACTAGCATTTAAAGAGTATTACCTCTTTCCATCCTTTTACTTTTCACTTCTGTCTTTATATTTAAAGTAGATTTCTCAAAAGCAGCATAGCCTTGTTTTTTAAAATCTAGTCTGATAATATCTGCCTTTTAACTGAAGTGTTTAGACCATTTGTATTTAATGGAATTATTAGGTTAAAATCTATTATTTGACTGTATTTTCTGTTTTATGCATCTGTTTTTCTTCTTTTTGTTATTCCATTTTATCTTCCACTATTGGCTTATTTGTTATAGCTCTGCATTGTACTTTTATGTTTGTTCTAGCAATATAGTATGCATCTTTAACTGATCACTGTCTACCTTTAAACAGTATAACACTTTATGTGTAACATAAAAGCCTTCCATTTTTCACACTCCATTCTTTGTTATTGTTGTCATACATTTTACTTCAACACATTATAAAACCAAAAATACATTCTTATCACTTTGCTTTAAATAGTTATCTTTTGGGGCGCCTGGGTGGCTCAGTCAGTTAAACGTCCGACTTCGGTTCAGGTCATGATCTCACGGTCCGTGAGTTCGAGCCCCACGTCGCGCTCTGTGCTGACAGCTCAGAGCCTGGAGCCCATTTCAGATTCTGTGTCTCCCTCTCTCTCTGACCCTCCTCTGTTCATGCTCTGTCTCTCTCTGTCTCAAAAATAAATAAACGTTAACAAAAATTAAAAAATAAATAGTTATCTTTTCCCCACAGTTTTATTAAGGTATAATTGACATAAAATGAACTGCACATATTTAAAAAAAATTTTTTTTTTTTTTTAATTTTTTTTTTTTCAACGTTTATTTATTTTTGGGACAGAGAGAGACAGAGCATGAACGGGGGAGGGGCAGAGAGAGAGGGAGACACAGAATCGGAAACAGGCTCCAGGCTCCGAGCCGTCAGCCCAGAGCCCGACGCGGGGCTCGAACTCACGGACCGCGAGATCGTGACCTGGCTGAAGTCGGACGCTTAACCGACTGCGCCACCCAGGCGCCCCTAAAAAAATTTTTTAATGCTTATTTGTTTTTGAGAGAGAGAGACAGAGCACAAGTAGGGGAGGGGCAGAGAAGGAGAGGGAGACAAAAGAGTCAGAAGCAAGCTCCAGGCTCCTGGCTGTCAGCATAGAGCCTGATGTGGGGCTCAAATTCATGAACCATGAGATCATGACCTGAGCCGAAGTTGGATGCCCAACTGACTGAACCACCCAGGCACCTTGAACTGCATGTATTTTAGGTGTAAATTTTATGAGGTTTGACAAATGTTTACACCTGTGAAACCATTACAATTAAGATAATGAATATTTTCTTTTTCTTGTAATTCCTCATAATTTATGCAGTGATGTGCTGTAGCTGGATCATATCAGATTGTTAAGTTTTCGTTTATCATGGTAATATACTTAGGAGTGAGATTGCTGGGTCATATCGTAACTCTCTGTTTAACATACTGAGGAACTGCCAGACTGTTTTTCAAAGTGGCTGCACCATCTTACAGAACTACCAGTGAAGTACGAAGGACCACCTCACTTTCACCCAAAAAAGAAAAAAAAAGGATTACCCCCAAAACACCCCTCAAAACCACCTCAGATGGAGCTAAGGTTTAGATATAAAACATGAAATACTTTTCATAATATTAGAATGGCAAAAAACCTTTCTAAGCAAACCCATAAGCCATGAGAAGGAAAAAGATTTTACTACAGAAAAATGTAGCACATCTTTCTAGGTGGAAAAACTCAAAAGAGAGAAGAAGACCTATGAGAAGAATATGTGCAAAATATGACAAAGAGCAATTTCCCTATTACACAAAGACATCTTAAAAAGAAAATAACCCTATAAAAAATTGGGTGAAAGACATGAATAGATTGCAGAAAATGAGATTAAAGTAGCCAATATAGAAAGAAGGTCAACTACACTAATGCTTAAATAATATAAATTGACACATATGACAGAGGTCATGTTTATCTAATATTTGGCAAAGACATAGAAGATTAATGAAATCCAGTAAGGGAGTGAGGAAATAGGCATTTTTATGTATCGTTGGTAAATGTACAAATTGGTGTGCTTTTTTTTTTTTAATATTTAGTTTTGAGAGAGAGAGACAGCACAAGCAGGGGAGGGGCAGAGAGAGAGGGAGACACAGAGTCTGAAGCAGGCTCCAAGCTCTGAGCTGTCAGCATAGAGCCTGATGTGGTGCTCAAACCCACAAACCGTGAGATTATGACCTGAGCCAAAGTCGGACACTTAACTGACTGAGCCACCCAAGCGCCCCCAAATTGGTGCACTTCTCAAGGAGGACAATTTGGCAATAATTTTTGAAATTTTAAATGTTATGCCCTTTGAATAATTCTATTTTTAGGGAGAGGTATTCTAGAGAATTACACAAGTGGAAAATTATACATTTACAAGTCAACACTGACAGAGGGGACACTAAGTACTTACTTAGCATACCAACAGAGTAAGAGTAGAAAAATAAAAAAAATATTTCTTGAAATAATTTGATATTTGGTATTCCATTTTTAAAAGATTTTGTTTTAAATAATCTCTACACCCAATATGGGGCTTGAACCCACAACCCTGAGATCGAGAGTCGCATGCTCTGCTGACTGAGCCAGTTGGACACCCCTTGAGAGTTGGTATTCTAAAATGGCATTGAGTAAATCGTCGAGAAAAATCAACTTTGCTGGAATTTCTTACACTTAATTTAGCATTGGTATTATTTTTATTTTTATTTTTTATACAGGGATCGGAAGGAACATTGTAATATTTCCAGTGTTTAATGCTTCTGAAGTGTTTTCAAGCCAATCTTTAAAACAATGTTTATTGTTAATTAGTATTAGTTTACTTATGTGTGTAATAATAATACAATAACATTTTGGCTGGGTTAAAGAGGAGACACTATGAGGCCGGAGTGTAGCGATACAACACTGCCCCGTAGAGTGTGCTTACTGCAGACCAGCTCTCAACAATACTATAGCGCTTCATTTCTTAAATTTTTTAATTTTTTAATTTTTTAAAAATTTTTAATGTTTATTATTTAGTTTTGAGAGAGAGAGACAGAGCACGAGTGGGAGAGGGTTAGAGAGAGAAGCAGACACAGAATCCGAAGCAGGCTCCAGGCTCCTAGCTGTCAGTGCAGAGTCCTATGCGGGGCTGAACTCACCAACTGTAAGATCATGACCTGAGCCGAAGTTGGACGCTTAACCGACTGAGCCACCCAGGCACCCCAATACTATAGCACTTTAAAGGGTCATGTATTGACAGATACTGAAACAGGTATGGAGGAGGCCTAGGAGTCCATGTGAGGCAAAAACTGGAACTTGGCCCATATTTAGAATTCAAAATGTGTGGGATGCCTGGGTGGCTCAGTAGGTTGAGCGGCCGACTTCGGCTCGGGTCATGATCTTGCAGTCCATGAGTTTGAGCCCCGTGTCGGGCTCTGTGCTGACAGCTCAGAGCCTGGAGCCTGTTTCAGATTGTGTCTCCCTCTCTCTGACCCTCCCCTGTTCATGCTCTGTCTCTCTCTGTCTCAAAAATAAATAAACGTTAAAAAAAAATTAAAAAAAAATAGAATTAAAAATGTGTGCTACCATATGGCCTAAGGGTTTCTGAAAATGTCAGAATCATTGGAAACCTTGAAAGATAGACCATTAGCTAGAATCTGCTGGAGTGGGCTGGACCAAACAGCATACCTGGATTTTGTTGAGAGCAGTTGTTCTAGTCTGTATACAGAATATCCACAAAGTCTGGAAACATAGATAATAGTTTTGTTTTTTTGAGAGAGAGAGAGAGAGAGAGAGTGCAGGTGGGGGAGAGGGGCAAAAGGAGAGAGAGAATC
Organism: Prionailurus viverrinus; assembly: GCF_022837055.1. NCBI lineage: Eukaryota > Metazoa > Chordata > Mammalia > Carnivora > Felidae > Prionailurus > Prionailurus viverrinus. The sequence goes on from NC_062571.1 coordinate 61,134,598, forward strand.
AAGCAGGTTCCATGCTCAGTGTGAAGCCTGACATGGGGCTTGATCCCATGACCCTGGGATCATGACCTGAGCCAAGATCGAGAGTCAGACACTCACGGGTGCCTGGTGATTCCGTCAGTTAAACATCCAACTCTTGATTTTGGCTCAGGTCATGATCCCATGATTCATGAGTTTGAGCCTTGTGTCAGATTCCGTGTTGGCAGTGTGGAGCCAGTTTGGGGTTCCTTCTCTCTCTGCCCCTCCCCTGATTTCTGTGTCTCTCTAAAATAAATAAATAAGCTAAAAAAAAAAAAAAGAGTTGGACATGCAACTGACTGAGCCACCCAGGTGCCCCTAGATAATAGTATTTTTATTTTATGATTCAAGATGTCCTTGATGATATGTCTCTTTACTGGTGTTTTTAAACTTTATGGGCCTCTCATGGTCAGGAATCCTGACCACTTTCTGATAGTCTCTCAGAAAGTCTGTTCAGTGAAGGAGGGATCTATAGTGTCAAGGAATGACCTGAGTCTTAGGAGCTCGACATCTCTGCTGTGAGAATCCCCTCTGGTTGTGAAAGAGGAACGATCCCTTTGTCCAGAGAACTTTGAGCACTAATGGTTGGCTGCAACTGCAGCTGCTGAGGTAGTGGCCAGGCAGACAGCCATGACACTGAAGAAAAGAAAAGGTCAGCAGCAGCCTAAGCTCCATCATGATTAATTGGCAGCAATGTGGGCAACAGGGTGACAGCAGCCAGCAGAGCAATAGCCAGCAGACCCCAATAGCAGTAGAAATGAAAGCTGATGGCTTGCAGAGCTGTTGGCAGCTGTTCTGATGGTCTCAATAATAAATATCTCCACCCCCACCTCTTAGGACCCTTAGAGAAATAACAATAGAGGGAGATCCTGGAATCAAAGCTTGGAGATTTGGGTGTTGTTCTAAATGTGACTTATAAGTGGACGGTGGGGAACCTATGGCTATATCAGTCTCTGGTGAGGGAAATCTACCAGTTCCTTAATCAAAGGAACTCTAAGTCTCATATCCAAAAGGTTAAACACTCTGAGTACAGTACGACTACTACTCCCTTTGTTTTCAAATAAATATTTGAATCCCTTTCAGATGTATACTTTGCCTTGCTTACTGTGACTCCACTTGTTTTCAAAATGTGTATTTGGAGCATTTTTCAAACATATATTTTATCTTAATTAGTATTAGTACCCCCTGCCATTTTCAAAGTAGATACAACCTTTTCAATATTTTGAAATGTGTTTATTGTGTGGACAAGGGCCTTCTTTGCCTGTAGATTCCAAAATGGTTTCTGCAAAAATTGCGAAGGCAGCAGGTCTTGAGTTGACTCCTGTATAAGAGAACCCATAAAACCAATGTGTTAAGAACTGAGGTGAAATACCACCCGGATTCTAACTGGTAGAAGCTCCTCTCACTTCTTTCTGTATGCAGATGTCCTAGTAAGTGCCAAAAGTCATGTTTCAAAAATTTTTGAATTGTGGTTTATTTCAGCAATATTACAGGGGCTCCTGGCTGGCTCACTCGGTAGAATATGTGACTTTTTTTTCTTTAAAAATTTTCTAGATGTTTATTTATTTATTTTGAGAGAGAGAAAGAGAGCGCAAGCAGGGGAGGGAGAGACAGAGAGGGAGAGAGAGAAAGAATCCCAAGCAGGCTCTGCCCTGCCAGCACAGAGCCTGATGCAGGACTCGAATTCATGAACTGTGAGATCATGACCTGATCCAAAAATCAAGAGTCAGATGCTTAACTGACTGAGCCTCCCAGGCACCCTGAACATGTGACTCTTGATTTCAGAGTTTCAAGTCCAAACCTTTTGTTGAGTGCAGAGATTACTTAAAAATACAATCTTAAGATAATATATTATACATACAATGGAATATGACCCAGCTGTTAAAATGAATACAGTAAGGAAAAAAGATGTAGCAGGATATACATCAAACTGCTAGGATTGAATATCAAAGTAGGGGAAATAGAGATAAGCTTGTGTAGTGAGTGATGCATATTATAATCTCTGCAGTAATCACTAGAAGTATAATAAAAGAAAGCACAACTAAAAAGCCAAACGGAGTGCCTAGGTGGCTCAGTAGGTTGAGCGTTGAACTCTTGATTTCGTCTCAGGTCATGATCCCAGGGTCATGGGATCAAGCCCCAAATTGTGATCCCTGCTGAGCGTGGGGCCTGCTTAAGATTCTCTCCCTCCTTCCCTCCCTCCCTCCCTCTCTCTCTCCCTCCCCCACCCCGACCTCTGCCCCTCTCCCTGTTTGCACTCTCTCTCTTTCTAAAAAAAAAAAAAAAAAAATTCATATTGTCCCATATCCTCTGTTGCTTTGTTCTTGTCTCCCTGCTTTCCTTTGGATTGACTATTTTTCATAATTCCATTTTGTCTCCATTATTGGTGTATTAGTTATACCGTTATTTCTTTAGTTATTGCTCTGGAATCTATAAAATGCATTTTAATTATCTTCTACCTTCAACTAATAGACATCACTACATATGTAGTAGAAGAACAGTACAGACATGTATATTCATTTTTTCCCTCTCATCCTTTGTCCTATTGTGGTCATCATTTTGCTTTTGCATGTGCTCTAAACCCCATTGTTGTCAGTTTTGCTTTCTAGAGCCAATTGTCTTTTGAAAAGATTAAAGAAATGTCTTTTTTTTTTTAATTTTTTTTTCAACGTTTATTTATTTTTGGGACAGAGAGAGACAGAGCATGAACGGGGGAGGGGCAGAGAGAGAGGGAGACACAGAATCGGAAACAGGCTCCAGGCCCTGATCCATCAGCCCAGAGCCTGACGGGGGGCTCGAACTCACGGACCGCGAGATCGTGACCTGGCTGAAGTCAGACGCTTAACCGACTGCGCCACCCAGGCGCCCCAAGAAATGTCTTTTACATTTACCAGTATATCTACTACTTCTGGCACTCTACATTCTGTTGTGTAGGTCCAAATTTCCACATGGTATCGTTTCCTTCTCCCTGGAGAACTTCCTTTAACATTTCTTGTAGAGCATGAATTTTCTCTTTCATCAAGATTGAGTGATGAATTTTCTCATCTTTTGTTTATCTAAAAAACAGTTCCTGGGGCACCTGGGTGGCGCAGTCGGTTAAGCGTCCGACTTCAGCCAGGTCACGATCTCGCGGTCTGTGAGTTCGAGCCCCGCGTCAGGCTCTGGGCTGATGGCTCAGAGCCTGGAGCCTGTTTCCGATTCTGTGTCTCCCTCTCTCTCTGCCTCCCCTGTTCATGCTCTGTCTCTCTCTGTCCCAAAAATAAATAAACGTTGAAAAAAAAAATTAAAAAAAACAGTTCCTTTTGCCTTCATTTTGTTACTGTGGTAAAATATACATAACACGAAGTATTCCATTTTAACAGTTTTAAGTGTACAATTCAGTGGCATGAATCATATTCACAGTGGTTTTACAACCATCACCACTATCTCCAAAGCTTGTTCATGACCCCAAACAGAAATTCTACCTATTAAGCAATAACTCTCCATTACCCTCTGCTCTTGGTCCTTAGTAACCTCTAATCAACTTTGTATCTCAATGAATTTGCCAATTTTAGGTATTTCATGTAAGTGGAATCATACAATATTTATCCTTTTGTGTCTGGCTTCTTCCACTTAGCATAATGTTTACGAGGTTCATCCCTGTTGTAGCAGGTATCAGAACCTCATTCCTTAAAAAAGAAAAAAAAAAACAAAAAAAAATTTAAAAACTACAAAAAAAAAAAAAAAGAGAAAGAACTTTATTCCTTTGTATGGCTGAATAATATCTCATTATATGTTTATAGCACATTTTGTTTACTATTCATCTGTTGATGGATATTTGGGTTGTTTTGGCCTTTTGGCTATTGCCAAAGGCTATGTGCCTAGAAGTACCTATTTGAATCTGTTTTCAGTTCTTTGGAGTTTATACCAAAGAGGGAATTGCTGAGTCATATGGTTATTCTATATTTAACATTTTAAGGAATTGTGCCTTCACCTTCAAATAATAATTTTGCTGGGTGAAGATTTTAGGTAACAGATTTTTGTCTTTCAGTACTCTAAAGATATTTTTCTTCTGTCTTTTGGTTTTCATGGTTTCTGATAAGAAGTTTATTGTTACTCTTTTTTTTTCTGTAAGTAATATGTCTTTTTTCTATGGCTGCTTTTAATATTTTCTCTTTATCACTGGTTTTAGCATTTTCATTATAAAGTGACTTGGTGTGGTTTTCCTTAGGTTTATTAAACTTAGGATTCATTGAGTTTCTTGAATCTGTAGGTTTGTAACTTTCAGCAAATTTGGATTCTCTGGCCATTTTGTCTTCAAATATTTTTTCTAAACTTCTCCTCGCCCATCTTCTTTCCTTATGGGATCCTTATGGGATATTATACCTATACCAGTCTGTGTAATATTCCATACAAAAGTGGTGCTCTGTTCACCTTTTCATTCTTTTTTGTCTTTGTACTTTATCTTGGTTAATTTCTATTATGTTTCTTCAGATTACTAATCTTTTCTTCAGCATCTGCATTTATTCCATCCAGTGTATTTTCCCTTTCAGATATATCTTTCTTTTTTAAAATCATTGTGGCCATGTTTTCCCCTACCTTTTTGAACTTAGCATTTTTATAATCACTGCTTTTATGTCCTTCTTTGGTTCCGTCACCATTATTACTTTTGGATCTGTTTTTATTGATTCATATTTTTTAAGCAAAATTGTTCAGGTTTTATTTATCAGTAGCCCCTCTCTCTTCTCCCTGCGAGCTGCTGTGCCCTCTTCCACACTCTCAGATTCAGAAGAGGACATCTCTGGCCTCATCAATGGTAATCTTAGGGGAGTAAAGGTCAGTGAAAAGAGCTGGCAGACAGAAGTATGCCTCCTCTTGCCCATGAATGTATGGGTTTATGTCTGGCTCTCAATTTATTCTGTGTCTGTCCTTAGGCCAGTACCACACTGCCTTGATTATTGTAACTTTATTTTTTTTAATAATGTTTTTAATGTTTATTTATATTTGAGAGAGGGAGAGCTAAAGAGCATGAGCAGGGGAGGGGCAGAGAAAGGGAGAGTCAGAGGATTTGAAGCAGGCTCTGTGCTGATGCAGTGAACTTGATTGGGGCTCGAACCCACAAACCAGGAAATCATGACCTGAGCCAAAGTTGGACGCTCAACCGACTGAGCCATACAGGTACCCCTATTGTCACTTTATAATAAGTTTAAACTGAGAAGCGTTACAGGGTTTTAAGGAGGGAAATGGTATCAATCTATATTTTTAAGTCTGCATTGGGGTTCCTCAAAAAGTTAAACATAGAATTACTATATGACTCAGAAATTTCACTCTTACATATATACCCAGAATAATTGGAAATAGGGACTTAAGCAAATACATGTATGCTAATGTTCATTGTAGCATTATCCACAATAGTCAAAAGGTTGAAACAGCTAAAGTGCCCATCAACAGATGAATGGAGAAACAAAATGTAGTATATGCATACAATGGAATATAATATTAATCAACCATAGAAAAGAACAAAGCTCTGATGCATGATATACTATGGATAAACCTATAAACATTATGCTAATTGAAAGAAGCCAGACATAAAAGGATAAATATTGTATGATTCCACTTACATGAAATATCTGACATCGGCGAATTCCCAGAGATGGAAATTACATTCGAAGTTATGAGGGGCTTAGGGGTGAGAGGAATGGGAAATAATTGCTTAATGGGTGTAGTTTCTGTTTGCGGTTATAAAAAAGTTTTGGAAATAGATAATGGTGATGGTTACAGAACATTGTTAATGTAACTAATGCCACTGAACTAAACTTTAAAAGTTAAAATGGCAGTTTTAATCTTACATATATTTCATCACGTTAAAAAAAAAAAAAAAAAGACTGCTGTGACACCTGTGAAGAAATCAGGCTACAGGTTAGGATTACTGCAGGAGTCCAGGTTAAAAGATGATGTTCTGTTTACCCTTCCAGATTCACTCTATTCTTCTCTATCCTACTCTGTAATCCAGGAAGTGGACCTATGTTGACTGATTAACTGGTTACTAGGCTCTCTGGCTTCTGGTTGAACTTGTCGAGAGATCAGAGGGTGGGAGCATTCCCATCTGCATGTTGCTGTGGGCACCAGTAGCCATTGATGACAGGTCACAGCTCCTGTCAGCCCTCTCCACAGAGCTCTGTGTGTCTCTGTATTCTAGTAATGGCTTTCTTCTCCCATTTCTTTTAGGGAAAAAGTGGCTACCACTTGTATTTCTGTACACCAGTTTATTAGTTTAATAGTTCCTTTATTAAACTTTCCTAGAATTGCCCGATTTGAGTGTGTTATCAGTTTCCTGCCTTAGATCAGGTTGGATGTAGTAGACAGAGAAATGAATATATTTGGAGGTAGAACCTTGAGGTTTTGATAGTTTGGATGGTGGGACAGACATGGTGCTGGCTCTCAGAAAAGTTCTAATAAGTTGGGGGAGGCAGGATGACACAGTCTAGAAAAAAACACCCAAGACTCAGGCTCATACCAACTAATAGTCCAGCTATCGACTCAAGTTCTAAGGTGTTTGAAAGTAGCTACTCAATGCACTAATCCAGATAGTACTAATGTACTATATCCCTGTCTTGGGGACTGAACTGACATTTTTCCAGGCTCTCGGATATGCAGGGGAGAAATTGGAGGGTGTTGGTTGATTTTCACAGAGGAATCAAAAAAGTGAGGTCTCAAAGAAGCAGTGGAAATACAGGTTTGGAAATGATCCCAGGAAAAGGTCCAATCAATTAGGTGAAGTGTCAGGAGGCAGACCCTGGCTTGCAATGGCTTAAGCTCCCAATCAAACAATCTGGAGATAGCCAGACCTCAGGGTTAATCAAGCAACACCCTGTTACTTTCAGTAGTTGTCCTCTTGCGTCCATTTTGTCCCTGAAGCCATGTATAGGACGACATGGGGGAGATTTCTCTGTCACAGAACCTACACTACTTATACCCCCCCAACTATTTCCCCACTTTCCTCTTTTCCCTGAATGCCTCTCATCCATCCTGGCTCTTCCAGATGCTGAAAGGCACACAATAGATCTATATCCCTGGTAGGTGGCCAAGCATATGAGATCAAGGTGTTGCCCCCACACTTCAGATTTTCCTGGCTCATACTGAAAACCCTTAATGTCCTGCCTGCCTGGCTTATTTATCTTTGATTCAACATGGAGAATTATGATTGAGATGTAACTTCCACAACATGACCCTTAGATCTTGAGCCACTGGACCCATCCTCTGAGGGATGCTAGTTGTTTCAGCTCAGCCTTTCAGACCAAGGCTCTGTGGACCAGTATAGTAAACTTTCTTTCTTGTCATACCTGCTTTGCTCCCACAAGAAGCACGTACTTACTCCATCTTATTCTCTTCCATGGTGTAAGGATCCAGGTATCCTTCAGACATTCAAAGCTTCTTATTGGCTGTATTATCTCAGACACATTACTTAGCTCTGTATGCCTCAAGTTGTCATTAAGTTCTTTTAAAAAAAATTTTTTTTAATGTTTATTTATTTTTAAGAGAGAGAGAGACTGGGCATGAGTGGGGGAAGGGGCAGAGGGAGAGGGAGACACAGAATCCAAAGCAGGCTCCAGGCTCTGAGCAGTCAGCACAGAGCTCAACACTGGGCTTGAACTCACAAACCTCGAGATTGTGACCTGAGCCGAAGTCAGACACTTAACCAACGGAGCCACCCAAGCGCTCCAAGTTGTCATTAAATTCTCAGCCAATGCCTGGCACAAAGCAAGACTCAGTAAATGTTAGTTGTTGTTGTTGTTACAATTGTATTTTAAAAATATCAATATGCTCATATAACTGGTATGACCCACTTCAAATGAGGGTTGATGGCAGGGGAGGGGAAATGGGTGATGGGCTTTTGGGAGCACACTTGTTGGGATGAGCACTGGGTGTTGTATGTAAGTGATGAATCACAGGAATCTACTCCAAAAACCAAGAGCACACTGTATACACTGTATGTGAGCTAACTTGACAATAAATTATGTTTTTAAAACATAGTCATATTTTGGGGCGCCTAGGTGGCTCAGTCGGATGAGCATCCAACTTCAGCTCAGGTCATGATCTCACAGCTCATGAGTTTGAGCCCCGCGTCAGGCTCTGTGCTGACAGCTTAGAGCCTAGAGCCTGCTTCAGATTCTGTGTTTCCTGCTTTCTATCTCTGTCTCTCTCAAAATAAACATTAAAAAAAAAGTCATATTTCTCTCTAAAAAATTCTGAGTCTAAATTCAGTTTATTTTTATACCTGTTTTTGTTTAATTTTTTTTAACGTTTATTTATTATTTTTGAGAGACAGAGACAGAGTGTGAGTGGGGGAGGGTGAGAGAGAGAGGGAGACACAGAAACCGAAGCAGGCTCCAGGCTCTGAGCTGTCAGCACAGAGCCCAAGAGGGGGTTCGAACCCAAACCGTGAGATCATGACCTGATTGGAAGTCGGCCGCTTAACTGACTGAGCTGCCCAAGTGCCCCTGTTTGTTTGTTTTTTAAGTAAGCTCTACGCTCAACACAGGGCTCATGACTCTGAGATCAAGAGTCACAGGCTCTACATAGTAAGCCAGCCAGGTGCCTCTATTTTAGCTATTTATTTCTCCACCAGGTAATATATACACCCAGGAAAAATTCCAAAAAAGTAAAAAGGCCCACCACTTCTGCTAACCACTCAGTTCACCTTCCCATAGACAGCCCTCTTGATAATTCTTTCCTTAGACTTCAAGAGGTATTCAATCCAATTACAGACACAGACAGACATTCCCCCCTTGTACAAATATAGCATACCAAATACTAGTATTGGATCTTGGAGAGCTATTCAGTTCTTACTAAGTTGCCTAACTCTTACCTTTTGTGTGTGTGTGTGTGTGTGTGTGTGTGTGTGTGTGTGTGTGTGTGTGTGTGTTTTGTTTGTTTTTCTGGTTTTTGGTTTGTCTTTAGATTCTCCCCACATTTATTTGTAAATTTGGCATAACTTTTATAAAATAAGATTCATCCATTTTAACTGTGCAATTTAATAAGTTTTGGCAATTGTATATAGTCATTTAACTATCACCACAACTAAGATGTAAAATAGCTCCATCACCATGAAAAGTTACCTTTACCCCACTGTAATCAATCCCCTTACCTAACACTTAGCTCTGTGTAACCACTGACCTACTTTCTCCACTGATTTTGTGTGTGTGTGTGTGTGTGTGTTTTAGAATTTCATATAAAATTAGGGCAGAAAGAAATGATACAGAAGCTAAAAACATAATAGAACAGGTCAGTAAAGCCAGGAGCTGATTCTCTGAAAAAAAAAAAAAATTGATAAACGTCTAGCCAGACTTATCAAGAAAAAAGAGAAAGGATTCAAATAAATAGAATTTCGTATAAATTTAATGTAGTCTTTTGTTTTTAACTTCTTTCACTTAGCATAATGTTTTTCTTTTTTTTTTAATTTTTTTTTTAACGTTTATTTATTTTTGAGACAGAGAGAGACAGAGCATGAATGGGGGAGGGTCAGAGAGAGGGAGACACAGAATCCGAAACAGGCTCCAGGCTCTGAGCTGTCAGCACAGAGCCCGACGCGGGGCTCGAACTCACGGACAGTGAGATCGTGACCTGAGCCTAAGTCGGCCGCTCAACCGACTGAGCCACCCAGGCACCTCTGTTTTTCTTTTTTTAAAGCCTTTATTATTATTGTTATTATTTTACTGTTTTTATTTATTTATTGAGAGAGAGAGAGCGAGAGGGGGATGGGCAGAGGGAGGGGGAGAGAGAGGATCCAAAGCAGGCTTTGTGCTGACATTGGTATGCATTGTGTGCCCATTAACATAGATTTATAATTATTGTCTTATGCATTTGTCTTTTAAATTGTCTAGGAAAAAAAGTTACAAATCAAAAAGACAATACTGAATTTTATATTTACCTATATGTGGTTACAATTCCTATTGTTCTTTATTTCTCTGTATTTCTAGTGTACTTTTATTTCAGTCTGAAATTTCTTTTTTTTTTTTTTTTTAAGTTTGTTTTACTTATTTTGAGAGAGAGAGGGGACACACACAGGAGGGGCAGAGAGGGGTGGGGGAGAGAGAATTCCAAGCAGGCTCTGCACTGTCAGCACAGAGGCCAATGTGGGGCTTGAACTCACAAACCACGAGATCATGACCTGAGCCAAAATCAAGAGCCGGTCACTTAACCGAATGAGCCACCCAGGTGGCCTTCAGTTTGAAATTTCTTATAAGGCATTTCTTTGTCTACTTGTAGATAAGAAGTTCTACTTGTAGAACTTCAGCTTTTGTTTATCTGGGAACGCCTTAATTTCTCCATTTTTTTCATTAATAATTTTCATTTTTTCCTATTATAAAAGATCTAATGTGTTTGTGTTTCAAAATGTTAATAAAATGTTAATAACTATTCTATGTATTGCTCTATATTTTTTTCCAATTTTTCTTGTAAAATACACACGATAAGATTTACCATCTTAACCATTTTTAAATTTTTTTTTTAACGTTTATTTATTTTTGAGACAGAGAGAGACAGAGCATGAACGGGGGAGGATCAGAGAGAGGGAGACACAGAATCTGAAACAGGCTCCAGGCTCTGAGCTGTCAGCACAGAGCCCGATGTGGGGCTCGAACTCACGGACCGCGAGATCATGACCTGAGCAGAAGTCGGCCGCTTAACTGACCGAGCCACCCAGGCGCCCCCATTTTAACCATTTTTAAGTGTACAGTTCAGCGGTATTAAGGACATTCATATTGTGCAACCATCACTACCATTCATAATTCCATTCATAAAAAGTTCTCCAGAACTCTTTATCTCATAAAACTGAAACTGTATACCCATTAAGCAGTAACTTCTCATCCCTACCCTCACCCCCAGTCTCTGGCAACCTCCATTCTAACTTCTGTCTCTATTATTTTCACTACTCTTGGTACCTCATATAGGTGGAATCATGCAATATTTGTCTTTTTGTGACTGGCTTATTTCACTTAGAACACTGTCTTCAAGTTTTATTCATATTGTAGCACATATCAGAGTCCAACCACTCTGGAAAACAGTATGGGGGTTCCTCAAAAAATTAAAAATAGAGGGGCGCCTGGGTGGCTCAGTCAGTTAAGCATCTGACTTCAGCTCAGGTCATGATCTCATGGTTCATGGGTTCAAGCCCTGAATCAGGTTCTGTGCTGACAGCTCAGAGCCTGGAGCCTGCTTCAGATTCTGTGTCTCCCTCTCTCTCTGCCCCTCCCCCACTCACAGTCTGTCTCTCAAAAATGAGTAAATATTTAAAAATTAAAAAAAAAAACAATTACCCTACAATTCAGCAATTTCAGTGCTTTGGATCAAAGGATACAGGATTGCTGACTCAAAGGGGCACATGCACCCCAATGTTTATAGCAGCACTATCGACAATAGCCAAATTATGGAAAGAGCCCAAATGTCCACTGACTGATGAATGGATAAGAAGATGTGTGTGTACACACACACACACACACACACACACACACACACACACACATACACACACACACACTGGAATATTACTCAGTGCTCAAAAAGAATGAAATCTTGCCATTTGCAACAACATGGATGGAACTAGAGTGTATTATGCTTAGTGAAATAAATCAGAGAAAGACAAATGTCATATGACTTCGCTCATGTGGATTTTAAGATACAAAACAGGGCACCTGGGTGGCTCAGTCGGTTGAGCATCTGACTTTGGCTCAGGTCATGATCTCACGGTTCAGGGGTTCGAGCCCCCCATTGGGCTCTGTGCTGACAGTTTACTCAGAGTCTGGAGCCTGCTTCAGATTCTGTGTCTCCTTCTTTCTCTGCCCCTCCCTTGCTTATGCTCTGTCTCTCTCTGTCTCTCAAAAATAAATAAATGTTAAAAAAATTTTTTTTAAGATCCAAAACAGATGAACATAAGGGAAGGGGAGCAAAAATAATATAAAAACAAAGAAGAAGATAAACCATAAGAGGCTCTTAAATACAGAGAATAAAGTGAGTGTTGCTGGAGGGGTGTTTGGTGGGGGGATGGGCTAAATAGGTGATGGGCATTAAGGAGGACACTTGCTGGGATGAACACTGGGTGTTATATGTAAGTGATTAATCACTAAATTCCAGTCCTGAAAACATTATTACACTGTATGTTAACTAACCTGGAGTTAAATTATAAATAAATGTGGAAATAAATAAATAAAATAAAAATAAAAAAATTAAAAACTCTGACTCATGAAGCATTAAGTAAAAAGACCAAGTTTTCTTTTTTCAAAACTTTTACTGAAAAAAGGGGAGATTCTCTCTCCCTCTGCCTCTATCCCAAGTCCATGCTGTCTCTCTCTCTCTCTCTCTCTCTCTCTCTCTCTCTCTCTTTCTAAAATAAAAATAAGGAGATACTTATGTAAGATTGATGATGTCAAGAGATCAAGAGTCAGACGCTTAACCAATGACCCACCCAGGCATCTCTTATCTTTTTTTTAAATTATATTTTCTAGCTCTGTCACCTGAAAAGACCTAAGTCCCATGAAAAAATCTAGGACCAACAAGCACCAAGATTATTGTTTTTAATTATTATTTCTTGTTAAAAAATATACTGGGCTCTTCGGTGACGGCTGATTCCAGTTTTGGGCAGGAATTGTAGAAGATGAGCTTAAAATATCTTGTCATATCAGGGAGCAAAGAAGTCAACAAAGACAACTGTGTGTCAATAGGACTCAGAAGCCAACATAAACTCACACTGGCCAAAAGTTGTGCCATTTGAACGTCATTAAGAGTAATAGCTCAAATGAAATATCAAATAGGATTAGATACATTATTCATAATGATACTAAAAAACCCATTTTATTGGTGACCTTTGAAGGCTGGTAGGAAATCAGCTCATTATTTTGAAAACTGGTAAAAGAAAAAAAACATTTGTTATGCTTTTCCTATATAAATTGAATATCTCAGTGAACTGAATAGGTGATAAAAGGAAGTTTCTCCTAATATAAGTAATAAACAGAGTAGAAACAATTTCTAGAAAGTAGAACAGTAGAAATTAAACATCACCAGCTGGTAACCCCTAATGAATTAATGGATCTAGGAAAAGACCATCAAGAACTGATAACATTGCAGGGGCACCTGGGTGGTTCAGTTGGTTAAGTGACTTAGGCTCGGGTCATGATCTCAGAGTTTGTGGGTTCAAGCCCTGTGTGGGCTCTGTGCTGTCAGCCTGGAGCCTGCTCTTGATTCTGTGTCTCCTTCTCTTTCTGCCCCTCCCCCACTCACTCTCTTTCTCCCTTTCTCAAAAATAATACTTAAAAAATTTTTTTTCATGTTTATTTATTTTGGAGAGAGAAAGAACGCCAGCAGGGGAGGATTAGAGAGAAAGGGAGACACAGAATCTGAAGCAGACTCCAGGCTCTGAGCTGTCAGCACAGAGCCTGATATGGGGCTCGAACTCACAAACTGTGAGATCATGACCTGAGCCGAAGTCAGACACTTAACCGACTGAGCCACCCAGGTGCCCCATCAAAAATACATTTTTTTTAACGTTTTATTTATTTTTGAGACAGGGAGAGACAGAACATGAATGGGGGAGGGTCAGAGAGAGGGAGACACAGAATCCGAAACAGGCTCCAGGCTCTGAGCTGTCAGCACAGAGCCCGACGCGGGGCTCGAACGCACGGACTGAGAGATCATGACCTGAGCCAAAGTCGGCTGCTTAACCGACTGAGCCACCCAGGCGCCCCCAAAATAAATATTTTTTAATGTTTATTTATTTTTGAGAGAGAAAGAGAGCGTAAGCAGGGGAGGGGCAGAGAGAGAGGGAGACACAGAATCTGAAGTTGTCTCCAGGTTCTGAGCTGTCAGCACAGAGCCCCATGTGGGGCTCAAACTCACAAACTGTGAGATCATGACCTGAGCCAAATTTGGAGCTTAACTGACTGAGTCACCCGGGCATCCCTAAAAAAATTTTTTTTTAATAAAAAAAAAATTAAAAAAAAAAGAATTGATAACACTGCAAAAACAGAGAGGGGTGGGGGAGAGACAAGAGGCATCTGGTGGCTCAGTTGGTTGAGCGGCCGACTTCAGCTCAGGTCATGGTCTCACGGTTTGTGAGTTAGAGCCCCACATCATTCTCTCAGCACAGAGCCCACTTCGGATCCTCTGTCCCCCCCTCTCTCTCTACCCCACCCCTACTCATTCTCTCTCTTTCAAAATAAATATATAAACTTAAAAAAAAAAGAGACAAGAAGATAATCTTCCTTGTGATAGAAGTATGCAACATCATTGGTAAAGTAGTCTGGCTTTAAAAAAAAATAAAATCTGAATCTGGTCAAGGCTTTAGATGTAACTATCAATGTAAAGCAAATGCAAGATAGGGGCGCCTGGGTGGCTCAGTCGGTTGAGCATCCAGCTTCAGTTCAGGTCATGATCCCACAGTTCATGGGTTTGAGCCTAGGGTCAGGCTCTGTGCTGACAGCTCGGAGCCTGGAGCCTGCTTCAGATTCTGTGTCTCCCTCTCTCTCTGTCCCTCCCCTACTTGTGCTTGCTCCCACTCTCAAAAATAAATAAATAAACTTCTAAAAAATAATAAAGCAAATGCAAGGTAAAGAAAATCATATTAAATGATACTATGGGGATGCAATCTGTAAAATCTATACTATGGGAAACTATGCAAGACAAATTACTGAGTACCCACATGGACAGATATACTGTTTATGTTGTTTTTAAACTTAAAAATTTTTGTGTGTGTTTATTTTTTTTTTATTTTGGGAGAGAGAGTGAGAGAGAGGGTGCAGGTGGCGGAGGAGCAGAGAGAGGGAGAGAGAATCCCAAGCAGGCTCCATGTGGTCAGATGCTGAGATGCTTATGTGGGGCTCTATCCCACCCACCATGAGGTCATGACCTGAGCTGAAATCAAGAGTCAGAGCCTCAGGGGCGCCTGGGTGGCGCAGTCGGTTAAGCGTCCGACTTCAGCCAGGTCACGATCTCGCGCTCCGTGAGTTCGAGCCCCGCGTCGGGCTCTGGGCTGACGGCTCGGAGCCTGGAGCCTGTTTCCCATTCTGTGTCTCCCTCTCTCTCTTCCCCTCCCCCGTTCATGCTCTGTCTCTCTCTGTCCCAAAAATAAATAAACGTTGAAAAAAAAATTAAAAAAAAAAAAAAAAAAAGAGTCAGAGCCTCAACCAACTGAGCCACCCCGTTGCCCTTATGTTATTTTTAACTCTAAAGAATTTTTAAATTTGGGGGGACACCTGGGTGGCTCAGTCAGTTGAATGTCCAACTCTTAATTTCAGCTCAGGTCAAGGTCCCAGAGTGGTGGGATCGAGCCTCACATCTGGCTCTGCACTGAGCGTGGAGCCTTCTTAAGGTTTTCTCTCTCTGTCCCTCTGCCACTAGTGTACCTGCTCTCCCTCTCTCTCTCTTTCTAAAATAAAAAATTTAAAAAAATAATTAAAAAAAATTTTTATGTAGCAAAATACATCAATACTTTCCTTTATTGCTTTTGGATTTACTTCTTGCTTAGGAATGTCATGCCTACCCCAGACTGATTGATTTGATTAACTGATTATGATTTTAATATATTAGTCAATTTTTTGAAAATGTTTATTTTTGAGAGAGAGAGACAGAGCACAACTGGGGGAGGGGCAGAGAGAAGGAGAGACACAGAATCCGAAGCAGGCTCCAGGCTCTGAGCTGTCAGCACAGAGCCCATCAAGGGGCTCGAACCCATGAACTGTGAGATCATGACCTGAGCTGAAGTTGGACACTTAACCGACTGAGCCACCCAGGTGTCCCCCACCCCTGGATTTATTTATAAAATCACATATGACTCAGCAGTGCCTGGGTGACTCAGTCAGTTAAATGACCCACTCTTGGCTTCAGCTCAGGTCATGATCTCATGGTTGGTGGGATCAAGCCCCGAGTTGGGCTCTGTGCTGACGGAGTGGAGCCTGCTTGGGATAGTCTCTCCCTCTCTGTCTCTCTCTCTCTCTCTCTGAAAATAAATGAACTTCAAAAAATAAATAAAATCACATATAATTTTTCTAATATATTTACTTCTAGTATTTCCTGAATTCACACTTGTAAATGGGATGGAATAGGACTCAACTTTTTAAATAAAAAGTCAAGTCCCATCATCATATATTAACCCATTTTGATTAAAAAAAATTTTTTTTAATGTCTATTTATTTTTGAGAGAGAGAGAGAGTGCAAGTGGGGAAGGGGCAGAGAGAGGGAGACACAGAATCTGTAGCATGCTCCAGGCTCTGAGCTGTCAGCACAGAGCCCAATGCAGGGCTCGAACCCAAAAGATGTGAGATCATGATCTGAGCCGAAGTCAGTCACTTAACTGACTGAGCCACCTAGGTGCCCCAAACCCATTCTGATTTTAAAATGCCACTTTTATTGTAAACTAGATATCCATAGACACATGAACCTTTTTCTAGACTGTCTGTATAGTTTATCTGAAAAGTTTTTGTGCATGACAATAAAATATGTTCAAATTACCATAGCTTTAGAGGTAGTTTTGATATTTGGTAGGACCTATTCCCCTTTAGTGTTCTTTTTCAAAATTGTCTTGCTCTCCTTACAAATTTACCCTGACAGATAAACTTAAGAATCAATCCAGCTCCATATAATATCCAATTTAGTCTTTCTCCCAGCTTTTTATTTTGAAAAAAAAAAATCTTTATTTAAAGAAAAATGGGGGAGTTCCTGGGTGGGTCAGTTGATTGAGCATCTGACTTTTTTTTCTGTTTTAAAGGATTATTTTATTTAATCCTCATTATAATCCTATGGATTAAGTACATTACTAACTTGGTTTTATCAATGGGGAAACTGAAGCCCAGAGATTATTATGTCACTGACACAAAATAACACAGCTAGTTCATGGGAAAGCTGGGACTCCAGCTCTGCCAGCCTTAATGAAGAAGGTACGCTTTTACATTTTTAAACAATTTTTATTTAATGTATTTTTTAAATTTACATCCAAGTTAGTTAGCATATAGTGCAACAATGATTTCAGGAGTAGATTCCTTAATGCCCCTTACCCATTTAGCCCACCCCCCCTCCCACAACCCCTCCAGTAACCCTCTGTTTGTTCTCTACATTTAAGAGTCTTTTATGTTTTTGTCCCCCTCCCTGTTTTTATATTATTTTTGCTTCCCTTCCCTTACATTCATCTGTTTTGTATCTTAAAGTCCTCATATTAGTGAAGTCATATGATATTTGTCTTTCTCTGACTGACTAGTTTGAGCATCTGACTCTTGCTTTCAGCTCAGGTCATGATCTCTGGGCTGTGGGATTGAGCCCCAAGTCAGGCTCTGCACTGAGCGTGGAGCCTGTTTGAGATTCTCTCTCCCTCTGCCCCTCTCTCCTGCTCATGCACTCTCTATCTAAAAATGAAAAATAAAAAATAAAGAAAAATGGAAAGAATAGTAAAATTAACATCTATATACTCTTTATCCAAATTTGCCAATTGTCAACATTTTTCTACATTTGCTTTATTGCTTTTTCTCCAGCAATTACATTTTGGCTGTTAAAAAGAATAAAGCCCTCTTCTCTCTCTGCCCCTCCTCTGCTTGTGCTCTCTCTCTCTCTCTCTCAAAATAAATAAGCTTTAAAAAATTATAAAAAGAATAAAGCAAACTAGAACTTTAATACATTGTAGGTGAGATTGTGACATGGTATGAACACTTGGGAAAGCTTGGCAGTGTCTTATAAAGTTAAATATATACTTATCTTATAACCTAGCAATCCTACTCTTAGGTATTTACCCAAGAACAAGTGTGGAAATATGCCTGCACAAAGACTTTCCATTTTCTTTTTGATCAAACTGGCTATTGTTTTATCAATTTTGTTAATTCTTTCAAAGAACCAGCTTCTGGTTTCATTGATCTGTTCTGGGTTTTTGTTTTGTTTGGTTTTGGTTTTGGTTTTGGTTTTGATAGCATTAATTTCTGCTCTAATCTTTATTATTTCCTGTCTTCTGCTGGTTTTGGGTTTTAGTTGCTGTTCTTTTTCCAGCTCTTTAAGGTGTAAGGTTAGGTTGTGTATCTGAGACCTTTCTTCCTTCTTTAGGAAGGCCTGGATTGCTATATACTTTCCTCCTATGACCGCCTTTGCTGTGTCCCAGAGGTTTTGAGCTGTGGTGTTATCATTTTCATTGGCTTCCATGTATTTTTTAATTCCCTCTTTAACTTCTTGGTTAGCCCATTCATTCTTTAGTAGGATGTTCTTTAGTCTCCAAGTATCTGTTACCTTTCCAAATTTTTTCTTGTGGGTGATTTCTAGTTTCATAGTGTTGTGGTCTGAAAATATGCACGGTATGATCTTGATTTTTTGTACTTGTTGAGGGCTTATTTGTGTCCCAGTATGTGGTCTATTCTGGAGAACATTCCATGTGTACTGGAGAAGAGTGTATATTCCTCTGCTTTAGGATGAAATGTTCTGAATATATCTGTTAAGTCCATCTGGTCCAGTGTGTCATTCAAACCCATTATTTCCTTGTTGATTTTCTGATTAGATGATCTGTCCATTGCTGTAAGTGAGGTGTTGAAGTCCCCTACTCTTATGGTATTATTATCAATGAGTTTCTTTGCGTTTGTGATTAATTGATTTATATATTTGGGTGCTTCCACATTGGATCATAAATGTTTACAGTTGTTAGGTCTTCTTGGTGGATAGACCCCTTAATTATGATATAATGCCCTTCTTAATCTCTTGTTACAGTCTTTATTTTAAAGTCTAGATTGTCTGATATGTTTGGCTACTCCGGCTTTCTTTTGTCGACCATTAGCATGATAGATGGTCCTCCATCCCCTTACTTTCTTTCTTTTTTTAAAATATTTTTTAATGTTTATTTATTTTTGAAAGAGAGAAAGAGAGAGAGAGCATGAGTGGGGAAGGGGCAGAAAGAGAGGGAGACACAGAATCTGAAGCAGGCTCCAGGCTCCGAGCTGTTAGCATAGAGACCGACGACCGACGGGCGGGGGGGGGGGGGGGGGGGGGCGGTTGCACTCATGAACTGAACCGTGAGATCATGACCTGAGCCGAAGTCAGATGCTCAACCGAGTGAGCCACCCAGGCGCCCCTCCAACCCCTTACTTTCAATCTGAAGGTGTCTTTAGGTCTAAAGTGGGTCTCTTGTAAACAGCATGTAGATGGATCTTGTTTTCTTACCCATTCTGTTACCTTATGTCTTTTGATTGGAGCATTTAGTCCATTGACATTTAGAGTGAGTGGTGAAAGATACAAATTTATTGCTATTATGTTGCTGGTAGATTGGAGTTTCTGGTGGTGTTCTCTGGTCTTTTCTAGGCTTTGTTGCTTTTGGTATGTATGTATGTATGTATGTACGTATGTATTTATCATCTTTTCTCCCCTCAGAGAGTCCCCCTTAAAATTTCTTGCAGGGATGGTTTAGTGGTCACAAACCCCTTTAATTTTTGTCTGGGAAACTTTTAATCTCTCCTATTTTGAATGACAGCCTTGCTGGATAGAGAATTCTTGGCTGCATATTTTTCTGATTCAGCACATTGAATACATCCTGCTACTCCTTTCTGGCTTGCCAAGTTTCTGTGGATAGGTCTGTTGAAAACCTGACCTGTCTTCCCTTGTAGGTTAAGGACTTTTTCCCCCTTGCTGCCTGCACAAAGACTGATATGAAAATAGCATTGTTCATGAAAACCACAAACTGGAACAAACTAAATGTCTATCAACTGGCAATTGAATAAACAATTTCTTTATCATGTAATACTACTCTGCACTAAAAAGAAATGAGGGGCACCTGGGTGGCTTAGTTGGTTGAGCGTCCAACTTTGGCTCAAGTCATGATCTCACCGTTTGTGGGTTTGAACTTTGCATTGGGCTTTGCGCTGATGGCTTGGAGCCTGCTTGGGATTCTCTCTCTCTCTTTCTCTCTCTCTCTCTCTCTCTCTCTCTCTCTCTCTCTCTCTCTCATCCTCTTTCTCTACCCCTCCCCTGCTTGCACACACACACGCTCTCTCTCAAAAATAAACAAACATTAAAAAATTAAAAAAGAAAAAAACTTGGGATTTGTTGGGTGATTTGGAGGGGTGGGGGCAAAGAATGGAGGTTCGTTGTAGATTGAAACCAAGGACAATTCTATGAATCTTATTGATAGGAAGGGTAGACCAGAGTGAGAATAAAACTAATTGGTTGGGGCGCCTGGGTGGCTCCTTTGGTTAAGTGCTGACTTCGGCTCAGGTCATGATCTCACAGTTCATGGATTCGAGCCCCACTTCGGCTCTGTGCTGACAGCTTGGAGCCTGGAGCCTGCTTTGGATTCTGTGTCTCCCTCTCTCTCTGACCCTCCCCTGCTTGTGCTCTGTCTCTGTCTCCCAAAAATAAATAAACTTAAAAAAACCAACAACCTATAATTGTTTAAGAAGCAGCTGCCACCCATATAAGCTGGGAAAGGGGATGTTCAGAGTTTTGTGGGTTGCAGTGACCCTGACTTTGTGCTTAGGCACAATTATGAAGTACCTTTGTTTACTCTCTATCATGGTTTCAAAGTGACTTGGCTGTTCATAGTCTGAGATTGTTTATGTTTAGCAGAATCACGTGGCCCAGGTGTGAGCACCAGGTCAACTTCTAACGACACTGAGGCCTAGCTGGAAATGTCAGCCTGACTCCTAGATGTCAGGGGCTCTTTTTTTCTTTGTTAGGCTGAAACCAGTTCCTTGGGCTCCTGGTCAGAGAGGGTGATGATGTTGATAGCAGCTAGATATGGGACAGGCTGGGATCGGGGAGGCCTTTGAGAAGAAAGGCAGGTGCAACCCAGAAGACAGAGACAATCCTTAGCAGGACTGGTGAGCAGATAGCACAGCCAAAGCCAGGGCAGCTTCTCTGTAGCCACTTCCATCACTCACGTAACATCTGTTTATTGCTGCCCCATCTCTCAGAGCTTCCTCACAACCTGGTCTGATGGCATGGACAGCAGGGGTCACTCTTGTGTGCTCTTGGCACAGCCGTGGCTTCCATGACTTCATTTGTCCAGTAACAGTTCACAAGTGAAGAACTGAGGGTTCTTCAAAGACCACTCAGATGCAGGCTTGCTCTCAAAAACTTTGAAATGTAGTTTAGACTCTGAAGAACCTGTGGAGAGTTTTTTTCTGGACCCTAGCAACATCCTCTCCCTCTGTTAACTCCTTAACCAGTGTTTTTCAAATTACAGGATGCAGACTATTAGTGGGTCATGATGGGCATTTTTAAATAATGAAATACAATGGGATAAAAATATCAGACACACATGTATGTGTAAGGATATGTACATGTCGAAAGACGTTGCAAATACATGTGTATGTACGGGGTCACAACATAACATATATTTCTCCTTTTGTGTCTCAGTCAAAAAATTATGCAAGCCACTACCTTATACACTAATATTCCCCCACGGGGGTTGTAGCTTCTTCAATCTTCTGACTCACATTAATTGTTCCCAAATTCTAATGAGGAAGAGAATCACCTGTGAAGCTTGTTCAAACTATAATTTCCAAGCCCTACCTACTTCCAAATATATTCAGATTCCGAAGGCTGGGGTGAGGCCAAGGAGACTTCATTTTTAACAAGCTGGAGATTATAGTGTAAATGGTCTACGGACCCCAATTTAAAAGGCCCTGCTTGACCTCTCCCTGGCCAATTTCATCAACAGCTAGGAGGAGTTCAGTGTCCTCTACCCTGAGTGTTGAAGGCAGATTGATAGCCTGAGTTCTAGACAACTGGTTATTGCATTCTCTGATTTGGATGTTCCACTGGCACCTTGCATTCATAGGGCCCAAACTGAACTCATCTCTGTCTCATCCCATCCCACCATTAAAATTTATTTCTCTTCCATTATTTCTCATATCTGTGAGTGGATGCACTATATACCATGTCAGCCAAACCAAGATGAAGGAGAGAGGGGAGTCAAAGATGGACCCCCAGAGTTAAGCCTGAGCACAGGGCTGGCTTCATGGATGCGCAATCTGTGCGACCACACAGGGTCCCATGCTTAGACGTGCCCTACACTTACTTGGTTTCATGTTGTGCTGTGACCATCTTGAAGGTCTTCATAATTTTTGAACAAGGCACCTTGCGTTTTTTATTTGGCACTGGGCCCCGCAAATTATGTAGCCTGTCCTGCCTAGGAGCTTGGAAGCCTGGTGGTAGTGACTTTCATAGAAATAGGGAAATCAGCAAAAAGAACAGGTCTGGGAGGAAGGTGAGCTGGGTTTCTACACCTGAATGTAAGCTGTCTGTAACTCAGATCAGCTAGGGGGAGAAGTTCAGTGAGAAGTTGGAAATGTGAGCAAGAATAGAGAAGAGAGGTCCCAATAAAAGATAAGTAATTTGTACTTTTCCAAAAGGAAGTAAAAGGTAAAGTCATGAAAGAGAATTAGATAGCCAGGAAAGGGAGTGCACAGTGAGAAGGAACAAGGAAGAGGGACAGGGCTTTCAGAAAACAGTAGCATGAAAGAGGTGAGAAGTATGGGGAGAAGAACCAGCAAAGGCACAGGAAGAAATATAGAAGCAAAACCAAGGCAGTAAAAATATGGGGGAAAGGAGATGAACCTGACAGGGATGTGCAGGATCTGAGAGAGGGAAGGTGGAAGCAGAAGAGCCAGTGTAGTGATAGAACACATGGAAAAGAAAGTCTTCAATCTGAGAAGTTTCAATACATTTATTATTAGTTTTGAACATTTACTGATTATAAAAATAATGTTGATAGTATCCATATCCCACCATCCAGACAAACTATTAGCATTTTGGTGCATTTCCTTCCAATGTTTGTTCTCAGCATAGTTTTCTTCTGTATTTTTTTCTCTAGAGAAAGTTTGCAAATATTCTATCTACATTCTTCCACGTTTTCACTCCACAAATCTGAGATCATACTATACCTAGTCTCATTTCTTACATTTAAAAATATTTTTACATCCTATCCAGAGTGCTTCCTACATCATTAAAAACTTTTTCTTGGATACGTAACATTCCAAAATCTTGGATCATCAATTTCAAAATATTTTGAAAGACAGGAATACCTGGGTGGTTCAGCTGGTTAAGCGTCCGACTCTTGGTTTTGGCCCGGGTCATAATCTTGCAGTTTGTGGGTTTAAGCCCCACATCGGGCTCCGTGCTGACAGTGTAGAGCCTGCTTGGAATTCTCTCTCCCTTCTCTCTCTGCCCTTACCCTACTTGTGCGCTCTCTCTCTCTCTCTCTCTCTCTCTCAAACTAAATTTTAAAAAAGCTTTATAAGAATATTATAAAAGACAATTTAAAATACTCCTAATTTTTTTCTGTAATCTCACCCGCCCCATAAAATGATTTCACATTTTAGTGTTTCTTTTCAACTTCAATCCTGAGGAACATCACTTTTAGATAACTGAGGTAATAGGATAGATACAGTTTTAAATATTGTTTTCTTTTACATTATTTTACAAACACGGTTTCGTGTTTCTCCATGTTCTGGTAGGTGCACTGTTTTGTATTGTCAGTGTTTAATAATTTAATCTTCCATGAGTGGGTTCCAGTTCTCTATTAAGTCGTAATGACATAAGTATTTTAGTACATATAGATTTTTTCTTTTGGCCTATTTCACTGGGTTTTAAATTTCTAGGTGAAGGACTGGGTCAAAGCATCCCAGCTGACTCTTGCTAAGTGTTACCTAAGAGTGCTTCTAGGAGGATTAAGTTAATTTACCTGGTCACTAGCCAGGTATGAATATATCTGTTTCTCAAGGCTTTGACTGGCGTTAGGTATTTAATTTTTACTCAGTTTAATGGCTGTTAATTGGGACCATACTATACATACAGTCTTTAATTTTCATTTCCATAATTACTAAGGAAGTTGAGTCTTTAAATATATATAATATATATATAATGTTTAAATATATGTCTAAATATATAAATAATGTTTAAATATATATAATATATATAATGTTTATTGTTTGTATTTCCTCTTACATGCCTATTCAATTCAAACCAACAGACATATTTTGAGCGCTGTCTGTGTGCCAAGTGCTGTGTGCTCCCCTCAAGAATGAGGGATCTAACAAAAATGACCATTTGGGATAGGGTGGGGAAGTCAGGTAGTGTAGAAAATACATAACTAACTTTATGCCATTGCTAGAAGCACAATACTGGCAGACAGTCTGGCAAAGTCCTGTAGGTGGAAAACAAAGAAGCAAAGGGTTGACCCTGTTTGAAAGAGGTTAGGCTTTTGTAGGGCAAGTGACATTAGAGCTAAGGCCAACAAAGAGTAAGATCTCTCCAGGTGAGAAAAAGATGTCTGGAGAAGTGAAACAATATGGAGAGAGGTAAAGGGGTTGAAAAACATAAAAATATATTACTTGTGTCATGGAGTGGTGATTTTTCCCTAATAGCTGAAATGAGGAATGCTGAGGCTGAGTGATGATGGGACACTGGCTGGTAAGGAAGGGTCAGGCTAACTTCAGGATTCTGACCTCTGCCTTGAGGATTTTTTTGTTCTTAAAGAGGAATGACAGGAGCTAACGTGTGTTTTAGGAAGATCTTTTTGGAAGCTAATGAGAGGTGGATTTGGAGACAGTGAAGTCCATAATATGAGCCTATCTATATCTTTAGCCACTTACCAAGGGCCAGAGATAGGATTCAAGATAAGTTATTATGTAGTATGCACATTAACTCTTTATTTGGCCTTCTTAAAATGATTCCCATTTTGTAGTTTTCCTTTAAAATTATTCTAAAATTGTGGTAAAAATAGGGGCACCTGGGTGGCTCAGTCAGTTGAGCATCTGACTCTTGGTTTCAGCTCAAGTCATGATCCCAGGGTTGTAGGATCGAACCCTGCATCGGGCTGCACGCTGAGCTTCGAGCCTGCTTGAGATTCTTTCTCTCTCTCTCTCTCTTTCTCTCTCTCTCTCTCTCTCTCTCTCTCTCTCTCTCTCTCTCCCCCTCTGCCCCTCTCCCCTGCTCATAGTCTCTCTCGCAAATAAAAAGATTATAATATTGTGGTAAAATATAGGTAACATAAAATTTACCGTCTTAACCATTTTTAAATGTTCAGTTCAGTAGTGTTAAGTACATTTCACATTGTTGTGCAACCAATCACCAGATCATGACTTTCCTTTTAAGTTTAGCTGAGTTTTATTAAAAAGAAATAGAAAATTGTACAAATTTACTTTTTAAATAATGATTACTGATGTTTACTTAACTTTGTATAATGTACTTTAACACATGTGATCTCATTTGATCCTCATAAACATCCTTCTGAGGTAGACATTATCCCCATTTTACAGATGAGAGAGCTGAGGTCTAGAGGTAAAAGATTGGATAAGCTTGGTATGTTTATCCTGGAGAAACAAAGAGTGTCACCCAGCTTTATAGGCTGAGGATTTCACCCATCCAATCAGTCATGCAGCAAATATTATCAGAGTATCTAGTATGTACCCAGTGTTAGGAGAATAATGTCAAGCAAAATAGATGTATTCCTTGTATTTATGGGGCTCAAGGACTGGCAGGGAGGGGAAACAGGCAACAGGCATTCACCAAGAAATCATGAGGGGCGCCTGATTGGCTTGGTCAGTGGATCATGCGACTCTTGATCTCGGTTGTGAGTTTGAGCCCCACGCTGGGTGTAGAGATTAGTTAAAAATAAAAATCTTTAAAAAAAGAAATCATAAAAATAATGAAGTAATTATAAACTCTCTTCGAAGGAAAGAAATACCATGCTATGAGAACAATTTATATATAGTAGTGGTACCAGACCAAGTCGAAGGGTCAGGGAATGTTTCCCCTAGTAAATAATTTCTGGAGGTTTTACTTCTTCTTCCCCTCTCCTGCACATCTCTCCCCCAAGCTTCATCATTAAACTTCACAGGGAGGGGCTGCCTAGCTGGCTCAGTCGGTAGAGCGTGCAACTCTTAATCTCGGGGTTGTAAACTGAAACCCACATTGGGTGCAGAGATCACTTAAAAATAAAATCTTTAAATTTCACAGGGAAAGACAATGTAAAATATCTTCATCTGAGAGAAACTCAGAACTGAGTATACATATGCTATATGAATTTGTAAACTTCTGAAATGATTCACCCTGACATTTCCATGTGTCTAATCCACAATGTCTTTTCCTTGACATTATATGATTTGTATACTGCCCCCATCCTTGTGAGGTAGGCAGGCAAGTATGACTGTCTATATTTTACGGATGAGGAATGTGAGTCTCAAAGAGGTTAGATAACTTGTCTAAAAACACATGACTAGTTTATGGTAGAGCTGAGATTTGAATTCAGGTCTTGTACCACCTAGATGGTATTATTCTTATAATATTCATTCTTTCACTTATTCATTTATCCATCAAACATGTACCCGTCACCTGAGTGTCAGGCTACATATGGAGCAGTCAAGAGCCACTGAAGGATTTGAAGCAGGAAAGCAGCATGGTTTCCAAAGTATGGTCTGAGTGCTCGCTTCGGCAGCACATATACCAAAGTATGGTCTGGGATCACTCACGGGGTCTAAATCTCTGAGATTGGGATTTAGTAATCTCCTGATCAGCCAGGTTTGGAATTCTTTTCCAAATCTAATGCAATACAGAGAAAGAATCACTGTATTAGAGAAGGAGGTGGTGCAACCAGTTAACATGACTAAGGTAGTGGCTGTAGAGCGAGACAACCAGGTGAGAGGTGATGAAGTACAAAGACAAAGGGAGGCCTTTGAGGGTCATTTAGACAGCATTGGCAGGATTTCCCACTCTACTCTTTCCTGCTCCAGCTTGAAACCCTGTAATAACCTTTGAGAGGAAATGGGGTCACCCTCTGGGCTTCTGGGATTATTGTCTTCAGGTTTCCTGGATGAGTGGATGAGGTTCAGAGAAGTGGAGCTGGGATTCCTACCTGGGTCTTCAGGCTCTAGTGTCTTTGGGCTTTATTGCACATAGCCATTTATAACCATATCCCCACGTAAAATATTTATATTTATGTCGCTTGGCTCTTGTTTTGCAAATAACCATCTTATCTCAAGCTGCCTTCAAGCCTTGTATTTCTCCCTCAGTTTCATAAAGCCTAAGAGAGAAATAAGGGACAGACAAGCAAGGCTCTAAAAGCTTTAAAATATTTACTTCTTGGGACACCTGGGTGGCTCAGTCAGTTAAGCATCCAACTTCAGCTCAGGTCATGATCTCATGGTTGGTGGGTTCGAGCCCTACATCAGACTCTGTGCTGAAAGCTCAGAGCCTGGAGCCTGCTTCAGATTCTGTCTCCCTCTCTTCTTCCCCAGCTCGTGCTCTATTTAAATAAATAAACGTTAAAAAGATTTTTGTTAATCTTTATTTTTGAGAGGGAGAGAGGGAGAGAGAGAGCGCAAGTGGGGTAGCAATAGAGAGAGAGAGAGACACAGAAGCCAAAGCAGGCTCCAGGCTCCGAGCTGTCAGCACAGAGCCTGACACCGGGCTTGAACTCACGAATGGCAAGATCATGACCTGAGCTGAAGTTGGACATTTAACCAACTGAGCCACTCAGGCGCCCCACGTTAAACATTTTTAAAAATATTTATTTCTTTGGTGCTAGGTAAAGGAAAAAATAGATTTGATTAGACAAACACAAACTCTGGGAGAGAATAGTAAGACAGTGGGGAGATGCACTGCATGTCTTCTTCCTATAAACCCTAGAAGGCTTCCAGGAAGCCTGAAGACAATAATCCCAGAAGCCCAGAGAGTGACCCCATTTCCTCTCAAGGTTATTACAGGGTTTCAAGCTGGAGCAGTTAGGGAATTCAGGAAACTGTAAAGAAACCACAACAGCCTCAACAACCATCTCCCCAAACACCAACATCAACAACCTCAACAATAAAACTTACTAACATCCGTCTCCTTCCCGCCCACAACCACAGACCTGAAGGCGGGTAGATGGGACTATTGGGGACTGATCCTCATTCGGGGTTTGGGTTTCCCACGGTCTCAGGGAGGTGGAAAACTGACACCCTTATGCCTGAATGCATGCACCAGAGGCTGAGGACACCCCCACTCTCCTCACTGCCAGGTAGGTCAGGATTGAAGAGAACTGAGGCAAAAGTTATGGTTGGCAGTGCCAGGGGGAGATTAGCCTACCTAGATACTGGCCAGGCCGCAGGGGCTAAACCAAGCAGGTGAGGATGGAGGTATGGGAGAAAAGGGTGGGAAAGTGGGCGTGGCGGGAGCCCATGACAGGCATATATGGGGTGGGGCGTGAGAACACCTGGAGGGGAGGCTCCCTTGAGGATAACCAATCAGGAGCGGGTTGCGGCCCAGGGGCGGGACCGGGGGATATCTTGGTCAAGATTGGATAACGGCCTGGCGCTGGGAGGGGCCTCGCGCCGCCTGTGCCCGCCGCTTTGCAATCCGCTTCATATACTGCAGTGGTGGCTGTAGTGGAAGCTGGCTGATTGCGGCGCACGTCCCTGAATCTGACGCTCCTCGCTTGCCGCGGAGTTCCTTGAGTCCGGCGTGCATTTTGTCCTGCCCCAAGATCGCTCCATCCTCTGTCCCCTAGCCTCTCACCTAGCTTCCGAAGCTCCGGACTTGGACGTCTGCTGAACGAAATGGTCACAGCTATGAATGTCTCGGACGAAGTAGACCAGCTGTTCCAGCCTTACAACTTCGAGCTGTTCCAGGACATGAGGCCCTTTTTGGAGGAATACTGGTAAGACCTGGAGAAGGAGAAGGGCCGTGCCAAGGTCCTTACCTTGATGACTGCTATTTGGGGTGGGTTGGGGGTGAGGGAAGAGACACTTGAATGCCTGCAATGATTTTCTTAAAGAGCAAAGGTATCGGACTCCCCTGTAATGGCTCCATATCTGTTGTCCAAGTGCAGGGTTAGCACCTCAAAGAGATTAGATCTGGAAGAAAGAAAGAGGGAGAGAGAGAGACAGAAAGGGAGGGCGGGAGGGAGAATGGAAGAAAGAGGATGGGGTGAGAAACGTAGGAGGCAGAAACTGAGGGGACAGAGTATAGTGAGAAATGATCTCTGAGGAAGGGGGTTAATCTGAACTCCTACTCCTACTCCCACCCACCTTATAGACGGCTCTCCTCTGTCCTTTGTGGCCATGTGTGCACACGTGCAGGC
The DNA here is from genome assembly GCF_022837055.1 of Prionailurus viverrinus. Taxonomy (NCBI): domain Eukaryota; kingdom Metazoa; phylum Chordata; class Mammalia; order Carnivora; family Felidae; genus Prionailurus; species Prionailurus viverrinus. The sequence goes on from NC_062571.1 coordinate 61,163,660, forward strand.
ATAGTGCTGGTGCCCAGAGACAGTCTGCCCTTCAAATTATCATGTTGTTCCCCCGATGCTACATCGTCCCTGCTGTGGAGAAGGAGACACAGCCAGGGAGCTTTTGCAAGATTTCCCCAGGCTCTTTGGCTTTGCCCTGAAGCTCCTCAGAAGTGTTTTTGGGCTAATTTTGAGCTCCAGCTAATTTTCCATGACCCAACCAGGCAGACACTATTGCCACATTCTTCTTGCACCAGAGCCCTGGGTTTGTTCTAGGCATGGGCCAGCAGCCATCACCCATTCACAATTCCACCGAAAGAGTGATAACTACAGAAACCTTGGCCACAGCCCTTGCCCTGTGCTAGGTACTTTATATACCTTAGCACTGCCAGGAGAGGAGTGTTATTTCTCCTTTATAATAAGGAAACTGAGGCTCAGAGAACTAAATAGTTTTTCCAATATCACACAGCCAATAAATGACAGAGATGTGACTCCAACCCAGAGCACTCACCTTAAGAGATGGGTGGGTACTCCTCTAACGAGCACCCACCTGTAAGCCCATCCCCTCTGCCTTCTGCCTGCCAGGGCAACCTCATTCCCCATAGCTCTGGTCTACCTGCTGCTCATCTTTGTGGGGCAGAACTACATGAAGGCACGGAAGGGCTTCAACCTACAGGGGCCTCTGATCCTTTGGTCCTTCTGCCTTGCAATCTTCAGGTAAGACACCCCCCCCACCTCCACTCCCTGCCTATCCTGTAGACCCTAGACCCTCATTTTATCCTTAAAAGCTTTCTAGAGACCCCAACTGAGTCAACTCCCTAAGTTGCCCTCTAACCCTCTCCCTAACCCATTCCCTCAGCTCCAGCCCCCTCCCTGGCTTCCACCCACCCACCCACTCGTATTACCCTGTTTTCCTTCTCCCTCTCTCTCTCCATTTTAAAATGTTTATTTATTTTTGAGAGACAGCGAGACAGCAGGGGAGGGACAGAGAGAGAGGATCTTCTGCATGGTCAGTGGAGACCCTGAAGCAGGGCTTGAACTCACGAACGGTGAGATCATGACCTGAGCAGAAGTCAGATGTTTAACCGATTGAGCCGCCCAGGTGCCTATACCCTGTTTTCCTTCTTCCCCAGGCCCCATACTGATAGCTTCTGTTCTATCTCATGAGAACTCTTGTGCTCATGGAGTCTGTGTACTTTTAACGAATTTGCCCAGCTTCTAATACTCTCAGCATCTAACACCCTCTCCCAAGATCTTCCAATAACTTCTCTAGCCCCTCCTTCCCATATTTCATCCCCGAAACTCCTTCCATCTCCTCCATCCTGTCACCCATCCCTACCCATCCCAAGAACCCTATTCCCTAACTCAACTTTCAGTCCAGTCTTCCAGCATTCCCTGGTCCTTCCCCTAGCCCTCATCTCCTCTAGATTACTGGTTGGATCTCAGAAGTTGTGATCCATTTCATTGGAAGTGGGGGAGAAGTGGTGGAGCTTGGGACAGTGATCTGCCAGGCCAAGGAGGAAGGGTGAATTGGTGTCTGGGGATGACCCTTACACCTTTTCCCTCTCTCCTATTTCAGTATCCTGGGGGCAGTGAGAACGTGGGGCTATATGGGGACCGTGCTACTTAGGGGCAGCCTAAAGCACACTGTTTGCTTCTCCGTCTTCATCCAAAATTCCGTAATCAAATTCTGGTCCTGCCTCTTTCTTCTCAGCAAGGTCATTGAACTTGGTGAGTGTCAAGGCTTTGTCTCTCTGGTGCCCGGTCAACTGCATCCCTCCTCAGTGCCCCCCACCCCATCACATGGAGAGTGCCTCCCCCCACCCCTGGGTCCTAACAACACCTCTTACCAAAGCCCCTCTTTAGATTATTTTCCACAAAGACCCCTCCCCATGCCCTGAGAATTCCCTCCATTCCCCTACAGCCAGTGTGGAGGGTGGTTCCAGCACTGGGTGGTATGCCAGCTATGACTCCCCATCTCCCAGGAGACACGGCCTTCATCATCCTGCGTAAGCGGCCACTCATCTTTGTACACTGGTATCACCACAGCACAGTGCTAGTGTACACGAGCTTTGGATACAAGAACAAGGTGGCTGCAGGCGGCTGGTTCATGACCATGAACTACGGTGTGCATGCCATCATGTACATCTACTACACTCTGAGGGCTGCCAAAGTGAAGTCCCCCACGTGGTTACCCAAGCTCATCACCAGCCTGCAGATCCTGCAGATGTTTATGGGAACCATTGTCGGCATCCTAACTTACATCTGGAGACAAGAACAGGGATGCCACACTACAACGGAACACTTCTTCTGGTCCCTCGTTTTGTACATGACCTATTTCATTCTCTTTGCCCATTACTTCCACCACACCTACATAACGCCCAAGGCCAAAGCCAAGACCAAGAGTCAGTGAAGGGCTGGAGAAAAAGGAGCCCCAGTCTCTCTCCCCACCAAGGCACTGAGGGGCTGAGCTTAGGTTTGGGAGAATGATTAGGATGCCTTTCCTGCATGGTTTTCCCCATGGGATGTGTGCCCCAAGGTGGCAGGAAGTTATGTCAGACAAGAAGTGTCAGCCCTGGGATGGGGTGCAATCTAGTACTTTGATGTTTCCACTTTTAATGTGAAGGCCAAGCAGGTCCTGGGTTGGGGGTAGGACTGAAGAGGATCCCCAGAACTGAGTTATTTATATTTCTATCCAGAAATCTTCTTCTTGCTCTATTTTTAATTAAAGATTTCAACACGATTTTGGGGGCTTTGGGATTTGGGGGAAGAGGAGGACTGCTGTGATGGGAGAGGGCTGCTGGCAAGCAGGATGATCACTGGGTGAGGAGATTAAGAAGGTGTGTGGAAGGATGAGAGGCTCACACACAGACACTCAAAAACCCTAGGCCTGGTAGGCACTTAATAAATATCTGTCACAGACCAGAATTTTATTGCTATTAGAGGCCCAAGCCCCTCATAGGAACAGTGAGAAACAGGTGCAGAAAGGCGGAGTAACTTATCTAAGATCATAGGCTTCCTAAGTTGCAGAATTGATTCCTGCCAAGTAAGCGTTGGAGACCAGACCTCCCAGTTATCCGCCATGAGACCACCGGGTGGCGCCGCAGCACCAACTTTGGCCAACGCCAGCCAAGTTGCTGGCCCCTAAGCCACACTCAACAAACGCGCATGCAGGTGCGCTCCGTGGGTCCAGGAATCCCCCAGCTTTTCCATCCTGGTGTTGGGAGCTGAGGGGGTACTGAAGCCCTAGAAGCCCCGGCCCTTCTTTCCTGCACACCCAGCTCTCCTTTAGAAATGGGAGAGCTTGAGGGGAGGGGGCTGAATCGCAACTCTGAATCATCAGGCCTTTGGCAGTCCGCGCACGTTTATTTCATTAATCTTTGAAAATGAGGAGAGGAGTCTGAAGAAGGCGGGGTGGGCCAAGGGTCAGTTGGCCCCTGGGGAACTGGTCCCTTTTCCTGGCCTTAGTCCCAGGGGCGCGGACTGTGTGTAGGGTCCAGTCCGCCCCTCAGGGTCGGCGGTGGGGGAAGTCTGTCTCCTGAGCCGGCCGCCTCCCCCCCACCCCTCAGCTGCCCCAGCACCCCTCTCAGACCCCGGGGCAGGGGCAAGCCAGTCTAGACGACCCCAGTCCGGGGAAGCTGTGAATTATCGACCCCGCCCTCGGGGATGGTCGACGGACCGGGCCATTCATACGGGCCGTTCCACGGCGTACTGGCACGGACTGAGGTTGGCGGCCGGGGGCGGCCCGGGCACGGCGGGATAGCTGAAAGAGGCGTGTTGTTTGGCCTTGAGCCTCAGGCTGGCCAGACTCGAGTTACACGGGTCCCGATATACGTAGGGGGAGGAGGCGGCTGCAGCAGCGGCTGCGGCGGCCGAGGCGTAAGGGCAGGATACTGCCCCGGAGGACACTGCGGCCGGAGCCAGCCCGGGGGGCCCCCCGCCCAGGCCCTGCAGGGCCCCGGGCCCTGGCACGGTGCCCGGGGCGGCCGCGGCCGAGGGCACCATGGAGGCGGCGATGGAGCTGGGTGGCGAGAAGACGGGCTGCGATGCCAGAGGCCCCACATTGACCGAGTTGAAGGCGAACGGGAAGGTCTTGGCAGCGAGCGGCGGGCCGAGAGCCTTTGGTGGCCAATTGCCGTACGAGTAGCCGGGGTACACCTCCTCGTAGGGCGGCACCAGCCCCCCGAGCGGCGCGGCGAAGCCGCCCTTGCATAGCTCCGCCTGCTGGCTGCGCTCGCGCTTCCGCCACTTGGCGCGCCGGTTCTTGAACCACACCTGCGGGAATGCGAGAAAGACTGTCAGAGCAGCAGCCGGGCGGAGGCCCGGGGTCAGCGCGGCTGGCGGCTAGGTCACCGAGACCCGGGTTCGGGCAGGGGCAGGGTGGAGGATAAACGAGACAGAAGTGGTTAGAGACGGGATTGGGCAGCCAGGCCGGGGGCAGGGGCAGCGCACCGCGTAAAGGGGCTGAGAACAGTTGTGGGCGGCAAGATTGGGTCGGGGGGGGCATGGTCTGGAGGGTCCTGTAGGATGGGGTCAAGGAGGGATGAAGAAGAGAACGAGAGACAGTGCCGGAGGAGAAGAAACGCGCGGGCTGGAGCGACAGGGTGGAGTCAGAGCAGAGGCCAGAGGCTGGTTCTAAGGAGGCGGTGCGAGGCAGCAGGCGGAGGTCTCCGCACGTTGGGTGTTGGGCCGAGGGTGGGCAGTCAGGGCAGAGGCACAGGCTGCTGGCTCCAGGGCTACTCGCTGAGCGGCAGGCTAGAGGGAGGCCAGGGCCGGGGACTGGGCGGGGGGAGGGGGCGGTGCCGGGAAGGTTGCAGGTCTGAGAGGACCTTACCCGCACGCGGGCCTCGGTGAGGTTGGTCCACACGGCAATCTCTTCGCGCGTACTCATGTCGGGGTAGCGGTTCCTCTGGAAGGTCGCCTCCAGTTCCTGTAGCTGCTGGCTGGTGAAGTGGGTGCGCTGCCGCCGCTGCTTCTTCTTCAGGGAGCCGTCTTCCGGGGAGCCTCCGGGCAGCGAAGCCGAGGCCTTCTCCGAGTCTGGGGGCCGAGATGGGGGCAGGTCACTGGACGCCCAGGCCTGCGCGAACTCTGCGGCTCCCAGACCTCCTCCACCGAGCCTTCACTCCCACCCTGCCTTCCACTCCCACGTCCCCTCGCCTCCGCAAGAGGGATTGAGCTGCTACCTCCCCTACTCCCAGTAGGGGGTGCGCTCACCGCTGTGCTCTTGGCCCTTGCAGCCGTGTTCTGGGAGTGGCGGGTGGGGAGTGCCCGCATCTGACAGCGAGAGGGCCGGGCTCCGGGCCTCCGCCTCGCTGAGCAGGCCGAACTCCATGGAGGGAGGACTCTGGAAAGGAGAGAAGACACAGCAGGTTGATGGGGCTAACATCTCACAGTTATCCCGTTCCCAGTAGTATTTCCCCTCAAGTTCACTGTCCCCTTTCTCAGCCACCGATATAAGCTACTCTCGTGTGCGTACCCTAGGATAGAATGGGGAAACAGTAGCCCAAGGGGGAGAAGGTGTATACCCAGAAGTTTCATGCACAGATATGCACACCAAACTGTTTTGTTCACTGATGGGCACCGAAAACTCTGCCTGGTGCACAGTTGCTGTTCAATAGATACTTATCAAGTTAATGAAAACTACACTATTGCACACCACATACTGTATACCACAACCTCAAAAACTTCAGTTCCCTTTTGCATGTATGTCCAGTATCCCCACAAACTCATACATGCCCCTCAACTAACATGAGACACTACCTGAACCTCTGTTATTCACTCTTCAGTGGGACGAGTTTGATTCTGAACGAGGCCCAATATGTCTCACACAAGGAAAATCACTGCTATTATTTATGAGTACTTACTATGTGCCTTTACTTCATTATCTCTCTTCTCACAAGAATGCATCGATATTAAGTATTATCACCCTTGTTCCAGTGAGGAAACTGAGACTTGAAGCCACCACTAAGGTCACAGAGCTCATACGTGGTGGAACTGGGATCTGAACCAGATCTGGGAAACTCCTCAGCTAATGCTTTTTCTTCATTTGCTTTTTCCAATTGTGTTCCAAACCCCCTCAGGGACTGGAACTTGGGACTAGCCTCAGGGATAGAGCGCTAGCCTGGCCTGGCTTGAATCTGCTTCAACTAGGGCAGCCTTGCTTTTGCCTGTTTTGTTTATCCTTTCTAGAGAGATAGCATTTGAAGAAAGGGTTCCAGGATCAGAAATAAGTTTGAAAATCCCTGGGCATTCTTGCCTTGTCTGCTTCTGTGCCTACCTGGACACCTATCACACCCTTACCAGTTCTACTCATGCCAGTCTCTACCAGCACTCCCCACCCTCAGCAGTAGATGTGGGCTTCTTAAGGTCATATTCCCACCCTTACTGCCTATCCCAAACCTCGCCTGACTTTGCCCGGGAGACTGCCTGGGTCCCTCTCCAAGTCTCCCCTGCAGGGTCCTCTTTCCTGCTGGCTTTTCCAAGTCCCCTCTGGTGGGATGAGGAGAAAGGAGCACTAGTGAGGTTCAAGAACTCTGGATGCCTCTTAGAGGAGAACCAAAGAAGGCTAGGAACAGAGGAGCAGGATGAAGAGCTAGCTGGGTAGGAGGGGTCCATCTGCCTCCCCATTAATAAGGACTTAATGCAGGCTCTGCAAGGTGGCATTAATGTGGCGGATTAGCCTAGATTGAGATGTGTGTCACTTGGCTGCTCTGAATTTATTAGGAGCCTTTCTCAGGGAGGCACAGATGGGCAGCAGCCTTTATTTGCACATGGTAATGCCCCCATCAACCAGCTGAGAGATGACAGCTGCCCCCCGCCCCCACCTCTCAAGCGAGATTGGGCATGGGACAGAGGTCAAGGCAGGAGGTTGAGAAGCAGTCCCCATTCTGTCTGCAGGCAGAGGGGTCTAGACCTTGGACCTTTTCCTAGGTTGGAGAGGTAGGACTAAAGGGGAACCCGGGAAGGAGAGACGTCAGGTTCGGGGTGGGTGTGCTCAGCTTACCTCCCCTTCCAGATCTGCAGTCAGGAATCAGGCTTGGGGCTGCCCCAGTGATGGTCTGATAGAAGGGAAATGCCCTTGGGTGGGGCCTCTGGCAGCCTTGACTGGTAGTTCTTCCCAAATAGCTCAAAAGGCTTAGAACTGGGAGCTGGAAAAGGGGGTGTTCTGAAGTCTCCTTTTACTTCATATCCAAGATGCTCTCGAAATGCAAACCATGCCCCTGACTTCTCCGGAGGCCATGGGAGCAACACCACTGGGAAAAGAGGGATAACTGGGTTCGCCTGAAGGGAAAGCTAAATCCCATGGTGCCATTTGTCCTTCCAGTCTGCTTTGGCTCCAGACTTCCACTATTCCAAACTCCCCTTCCCCCAGCATTCCATACCTGTGTCTTGGTTTCACCCTCTATTGCAGCAGAGGGAGGCAGGGTGAGGAGAGACAAGGGCCAAAGTAAAAGACGAGGCCAAGAAAGCGGACTTCAGGCTGTGTGTTCCCAGAGACAGACAGACACACATGCAGACACACATGGGCCTCCACTCAGACAAAATAAGCACTTGGACTTGGAGCTAGAGGCATACAAACACATACTCTCCCACACATGTGCTCCCACATTCAGGCAGACAGACCCACACCGTCACACAGTCTCCTCTCTCTGTGACAGGGACAGCTGCCTTGGCTGTTTTGGAGCTAGCCGTTACCCTCCCCCCTTCCTGGCCCCTCTGAACCTCAGCTCTCAGTCCCAGGAACTAAGGACTCTATGGGGGAGGAGGAAGCCAAAGGGGCCAGGGGAGTGCTCTATACTCAGTGGTTGCTGGGGGAGAGCCTGTTTGGCTGGGTGGGGAGAAGTCTGAATAAGAGGATGGCTTGGGGGAAGAGGGCAGAAATTGTCCAGCTCCCACCTAGGAAAGTGATTTGGTATAGCCGGAAGAAATTAGGTTTGGAGACAAAGATCTGGGTTCATGTCCTGGCTCCCCAACTTCCTAGCTATGTGTTCTTTACCTCTCTGGACATATTTTTTCCATCTCTAAAAGGGAAAACATAATTCCTTCCCTACCTACCTCTAGTATTGTTATAGGGTTAAAATAAAACTTGATGTAAAAATAAGTGGGGGTGAAACTCTATCCAAGTTGCTTTCCCCTCCCTCCTTACTCATTGAACAGATGTTTATTTGGCACCTCTATGAGCTGGGCACTGAGTAAGGCACTGAGGCTAGAGTGGTAAGATCTCATCCTCACATCTGCCCTTGCTTGAGTTCACCTTCCTAGACCCTGAATCTCCCAGTGAAGAATTTCTCTATTGAATAAAGGTAAGTATGAAGCATTTGAGAGTGGAATGCAAAGGTGTATTGTGAATACTCTACCCTACACATAAGGGAGGGCCCAGTCAATAAGGTAACAACAAAATGGACAGAATAACCCAAGCTAAGAGGCACTTTGGGGATCAGGGACTGGTAAAAGAAAGAAGGAAGCTTTCAGGCTCTTGACTGGGGTAGTAACAGTGGGAAGGGCGTGATGAGGCTGAGAAGGGCCTTGCCTGTGAAACTGAAAAGGCAAGAACACCACAGTCAGGCAGGCAACAGAGAGATAAAGGGTGGGGGCACAGGCCTGTAGCTGACTCGTGGCTGGGTGGGCTAGCCAGGCAGAGGCGGGGGGCGCCAAGCTGTTGTCTGAGCTGGAGACAGGCTGGCTGAGGATTAAGCTCCCCCAAACTGTTGGAGGTCAGGAAGCTGGGGAGTTGGGACTGAGGCCAGGGGCTTCGCCTCACTCAGTGGACAGGGACAAGCAGTAAGTCTGGAAGCTGCAGGATTGGTTGACGCTGGTAGGAAATACCAGGCAGGGCCAAAGAGAGTCAGGATTTAACAGTGGTGCTGAGTCCAGTTCTGGGAGGGGCTGCCTGTCCCCCCTCCAGCCTTCCTGACACACCCTGCTGGGGATGCACGGGCAAGGCTCCGTGGGGTCAGGGTGACAATCCTAGCCCAGGGAAGAAGAAAGGGCCTGCAGGCGCACTCTGATTCTGAGGTACAGGCTGCCTACATGGAATTACAGGAAGCCTATCATGGACTGCAGCAAGAACAAAATATTCAAGGTATATTAAGGTGGAGAGCAGAGGTCATCACAGGCCAGAGAGTTCACAGTAGGGAGGCCATGGCTTCCAAGAGACCCAAGCTCATGGCAAGAAGGCAAATGCCGTGTGTGCCCACTTTTGTCCTGACGCCAACGGGAGAAACTAGGACTACATCCAGAGAGCTCCCAAGTAGTTGAAATAATAATGCCTAAGCAGAAGGTATACCCTAGAACTGAGATGGGAGAAAACCACTGAATGAAGAGGAAGATGGAGGGGATAGAGTTGGGGTGCTGTGGCTCTGCTCAGCAAATAGCAGGTTGGCAATAGAGTATAAACCAGGGCCCTTAACTAGCATGGAGCCCACCTAGAAACATGGATCTGAAGTGAGGCCCTTAACTTCATCAGGGATGCTGAACACCCAAACCGTCTGGTTTGCCGAACTGCGGTGAGCAAATGGGAGCAAACGAAGACAGCTGTAGAGGAGTCTCACAGCCCCACGAAGAAACCCTAAGACTCAAGTGGAGGCAGCAATGATTTGATGTGGTTAATTTATCAAGGGGTAAGTTAAGGATCAGAGAAATGGGCCCCCACACCCACTCTTCCCCTTTCTTCTTTCCTTCAGCAAATGTTAGGTGCTAAGACAAATCCCTAAGAATGGTAAGGCACAGAGCCTAACTTCTAGGAGCCTGTACAGTCTGGGGAGGCAAACAGGATGGACGACGATAGGCTGAATGGGACTAATATTCACATTGTGGGCGATCAAAGAGATGGAATCCCATGTAAGGTATCAGGTTTTGGGGCTCAGAGAAGGTAGCACATGGCAGAGCTGGGAACTGGGGAGTAAAGGAGCAGAGGCTTCTAAATAACACAGCAGGATTGGGAATGAGCTGGCAGGTTCAGAGGGCAACAGGCAGCCTAATGTGGCCAGGGTCTCAGTGTGGGCCATGGGAGATCATCAGAGGAAAACAGGTCGGGGGGACTCCAATGAAGGACAAGGGATGATGCTTCAGGTTTGATAGAGTCTAGGCTAGAGCATCTCCAGCTTTTCCATCAAAAACCCCTAAGACCAGTAAGAGAGAACATGACTCTGGGAAACTGGGAGCACAACCTCAAACATCTGCCACCAATATGGAACTTCTTTGAGATCTCCAACCTTATGGTAAAAATTGAAGCAAATTTTGCATTCTGTTCCATACTTAAATTATATTTGTCTTAATATAAAATAATGTTTTCTCTCCAAATCTCCACGTGACATCTTCAAGTGACATCACACACCAGGAAGATGGGCCATGTTTATCTTGCAGCGTCATGCCCCTTCCACTCCTGTCCTGCCCTCTCCCCCCATCCCCCCTTTTGAGAAGCAGTGCTCCAAGCAATGGGAGTCACTGGAAGCTTGCAGGCAGGGGAGAGACATAAGAGCAGCATCTCTGAGACCTTTATTTGGCTGTGGTGAACAGAATGGATTGAGCAGGGGAAAGGTGGGAAAGGGGGCACTTAACTAAAGTGTAAAGAAGGCCCCAGGGAGGACAATGGAAAAGGAGTGGAGAGAGTTTTGAAAGCAGCTCTCACTTACCCCACTGCCTTTCTGTCCCTATCACTCTCCTCATGGGTCCCTGGTCCGTGACCATGGACTAGACACTACAGATGATCCCAAAGCTCAGGACCTAATGGATCTTTCAGGTTAGCTTCCTTCTTCCTCCCCACCCTCTAGGGCTCATCATTTAGAATGAATGGAGAAAAAAAGATTTGGGTGGCTCTGTCCCTTTCTCATGCCTATCCCCAGCTCAGTTCCAGCCTGCTCCCCTCTGCCCTCCTGGATCTGGGTCCTGGGCTCATATTCACAGCCTTGAAGAGGAGGCAGGCAGGGATCAGATCAGATTAGTGGAAGAGTTAAGCATTTGTGGAGCTCCCTAGAACTCTTCTTGGAGAGGAGCAGGGGTAAATGGCAGGCATCAGAAGCTTGGGATAGGGTGTTCCATCTGTCATTGAGAATCTTCCTGTGACTGGATCAGATGCTACCAGGCTGCTCTAGGACTTGAGACCCCATCCTTCCAAACAAAGATTCTGTGGTTACAGGGGACCTACAGTTTGGGCATAATAATAGCAATAATGCTTCTTATTTCTGTGGTGCTTCTCCATTTGCAAAGGGCTTTCAAATACATGATTTCATAGAACTCTTAAAACCACCTTGAGTGTCAGGAATGTGCATTCTCATTTCACCTCTAAGATGAATTTGTACAAGGTTACACAGATTGAAGAGATTTGAATCCAGTTCTCCTAAAACCAGAGTCTGAGTTCTTTCCACGACTTGCCCCCTCCGCTCCAGCAACCATTTGTGGCTCTGACATGCACTGATCCTCCCAAGCCCTGAAGGATTCCATTTCTACTTCCTGCCTCTACCTCCTTTCTGGAAATGAGCTTTGGAAGTTTGCTGCCCACTGTGTGCCAAGGAACATTTTCCTATTCATCCTGAGCTTGCATCACTCCTGTTCTATGAGGCCCCCTCATCTCCCATTTCAGGATTTGGGGAGCAAACAAATCTTCTGCTTATCTAGGCCTTTCATTATTTGTAGATTTCCATCCTATTTCACCTTCCAGAGGCCTAAACTTTGAAGTTTGCTCTCTCTAGCAGCCCCTTGCTCCCCTTTCTGTGAATCATTCTCTGATCCTTCTCTAGGTCCATGACATTCTCCATAAGAGCCAGTGACCAGGCATGCACTCAACTACATGGTTTTATGAAAGGATGGGAGAAAGTTCTATTTTTTGTTTCCACTCGTCTTCATTATAATGGTATTGCTTTTTGGCCTTTTTGGCAAATGCAGAACTTTAGGCTAAGGTCTTCAGGGAACCATCTCTAATGCCTTCCCTATTCCTTTCCTGACTTTGAAAATGAAATGCCTTTCATTTCACCCATATTTTCAGTGATTTTTCACAGGTGATGGGAGCACAAGCCCCTGAAAAAGGTATCAGAATATGGTGGGAGTAATTGGGGTGTTTCTTTATATTTATCAAAAGCGGGCAAGGGATAAAAAAAAGGTTGAGAAACAATGGTCTAGCCAGTGATAAGCAAACTTTAAAATTGAGGAATGAAGGTGGTAGTGTGGGGCGTATATATTATATGTCATTCATGGGTGGTGGGTGAGAGAGGTTGAGACCCACTTGTTTAGGCTACTCATTGCTAAACACATCGCTTTGCACCTATCCCATGAAAACTCAGTCCCTAGATGGCTTGCTCTGCTGACTTACACAGACAGGGAAAGTCCTCTCTTCTCTGTTCCCTTTAGCTTAACTAGGCTCTGGTTAAAGAGTTGGGGTCAGGGTGGGTGATCACTGTATGGGTCCAAAGGAATTAAGGCCCTTCCCCAACTGCAGATAAAACAAAAGCGACAGTTGGGTGGGCCTGAGACATCCTTCCCCACCAGACTCGGAGGGCCATATAGGCCCCATGTTGACCCCAGAGTCTGCATTCCTTCCTTCTTCCTCTCAGCCACCAGGGTGCTGTTGGGATTGGTGGGGCTGAGAGAGCCAAAAGGGAGACACAACCACAGAGTTTGCTTTGCTAAAGGGCTGCAGTTTTCTCTTCAGGCCTGGGCTTCTGCCCCTTGCAGGGAAGGAGTCTTTAGCCTGCTGACACCCAGGTAGGAAGCTGGGGCTGTCTGGTCAGCTGTATTGGAATTAGGAGTTGACTCTGAGTTTGTGAGGGAACTGAAGCTGTCAGGGGGGCTTGTGCCGACTCCTCCTCACCCTCCTATTGCCCTTTGTGGTTCATTTTTTCCTTTCCTGGTCTAGCAATCCCACCATTGTCTTTCTCTCCTCAAATTTGGATTCTAGAAGTGCGCGGGGATGATGCTCAGATCTAGTCTGGGTTGGAGAGGGAAGGTCCCCCAACGCCACTCCACTCCAAGGCCAGGCCTTTGCTCTCACTCCCTGCTCCCTGTCCCTCTCCCCGCCTCCGCAGCCCCTAGGGGCAGAAACTAGTTTGCGAAGTGTGAGCTGGGATTTGAGGCGACCCACCACAGCGAACCCCACTGCACATGCAGCAGCTGAGCAAGGCGCGGCCGGGTAGATGGACATGCCACTCGGCCAGGGACATTCTGTCCGCCCCTGCCGGACACAGTGCCTGCTCCGGAGAGACCCACCTCGCCTCCCCGGACATTCTGTCCGCTCCGAGCCGCGCGCGCGGCGGACATTCCGTCCAATTCCATGTGGCTCCAGGCCGTAGCCCATCCGGGCCGTGACACCCCAAGCCCGACACGCCAGACCCGCCGGCTAGTCGCTCGGGCTGCCCAGCTTCGGCCCTGCCACCCGCACAGCGGCCATCTGACCCAGTCCCAGCCAGGCTCTCACAACACGGCTCCTATCCCGACTGCGAAGTGGCTGGGAAGAGAAGCGTGTACGACCAGACTCACTCCTGCTCCCAGCCCCTCAAGTCTGATCCCTGGGAGAGGGGCGTCCGGAGCCGTCAGCTGCCCCCACGCTGCGCGGCCGCCTCCAGCTCCCCCCGCTGGCCAGGGCCTCGGCAACCCTGTTTGCTCCCTGACCGCCTGCCCCGCGCCCCCGAATTCCAGGGCTCTTTCTGGTAATGATTTCCCGACTCCCTGCTTCGCGGAGCTCCGGTCCGGGCTTCTTGTCTCCGGCTTCCCTCCGGATCCCGAGTCTCCCTCTTCTCTGTCCCCCGAGTCCTGACGCTGAGTTTCCCTTTTCCTAAGTCCTGGCCCCGAGTCTACAGTACGCCCTCCCAGTCTAGACCCGTTCCCCAGGCACCGTTCCCCAGTTCAGCCACCCAGGTCCTGTTCTAGGGATCCTGAAGTTCGGCCGTGGCCCCTCGGCCTCATGAGCCCCTCTCCCCGCAGGGTCAAGCACTCACAGTGAGTCCCGCAGCAGGCAGACTCCCGGCGGCGGCGGCAGCGGCGGCGGCGGCAGTCTGGAGGGCAGGCAGGGGCCAGGGGCCGGGCACCCGGCCGGGGCGGGGGCCACCCCCCTGTGCCCGGACCGCCGCTCGGCTCCGGCGCTCCCGGACTCGCTGAGGGAGAGAGTGAGCCTCGCGGCTGACTGCCACCCCCCGCCGGCTCCCATTCACTTTATGGCAGCCCAGGGCGCCCCCAGCCCGCGGCTGCTAGCCTCGCGCTTCGGGCCCCGCCCCCTTCCAGCTGCGCCTCCCGGGCTCCACCTTTTCCAGCTGTGAATTTTCAGGCCCCGCCTTCGGGGGAGGGATCGGGCCGGCGCACCGCCAAGAAGCCCGCCCCCTGGCCAATCGGAGGCACTCCTCAGCATCTGGGCCACGCCCTTCCCCACGTGGCTGAAACCTCGCTGAGCCAGAACATTTTGGCAGAGCCAAGCGGGCGAGAGTAAAGTGGGGCCCGTGGCCCCGCGGAGTCGGGGCCCGCCGGCGGCGAAGTGGGGCCAGGGCGCTACTCTGAGCAATGTACAGTGGTGCCGGGGAATTGTACAGTGCAGCCGGGGCGCCAGGTGGGAGGGCGCACGGGCCGGGAGAGGCCACCGGGTTTCAGCGCTTGGTTGTCGCTCAAGTTTCGCTGATTTTCTCCACTTGTCGCTGTCTGTCTCCGCGCTTTTGTCTCTGCTCCAGTACTCCCATGTCTTGCCTTTCTTTCCTCTCCTTTCTCCTCCGCTGCTTTGCTCTTGCTGTTTGTCCCTCTCCTCCCTCCTCTGCCCCTTTGAAAGACTAATTTATCTTTCTCTGTGCTATTTTTCTTTACATCTTTCTTTTCTTCCTCTTCTCAGCTATCTCCTGTCCTGTCCGCCCACCTCTCCTCTTCTCCAAGTAAGGTGGCTTCGTTAAGAAAGCAGGGTTTGGAATGAGGCAAACCAAGGTGTCATTCTAACCCTGCCACCACCACCGAGTGTCCTTGGGCAAGTAACTTACCTACTACCCGCCTACTCCCGCCTACCCCTCAGAATTAAAGGAGGCTCTCATTGTAAGTCAGGGCCTGGGTGGTTCACCTGTTAGTCTACACCCTTGGCTTGCCCAGGCTATGTTCTCACAGGCTTGAGAGGGCTAGCTTCTCCCAGGGTGATACCAGGTTCATCCTGTGGGCAAGATGTGGCCTTGATGCTTGCTAGATAGGGAGTTGCAAGGGACAGGACTGATGTGCCAAAGAACATATGGAGTGAGGCTGGGTTGCTTGGGTGCCCCTGAGGGCCCTAGGCCTTATCATACAGTATGATCCTAAAATAAATCTGACCAGTCATGTCTCTGCCTAAAACTCTGCAATAGCTCCTGATTGTTAAGACAAAGGCTTAGCTCCCTAGTTTGGCATACAAGACTTTCAGGACCCGACCCTGCCTCCCCCTCCCACCCCACCCCAGTGCAAAAGGGTGTTTTTATTAAAGCATGGGGACAGGACCCATGGGCAGGAAGAGCTGCCTGGACCCGACCTTGTCTAAATCTCCAATCTCCTAGTGGTTTCCTGCACACCTCTGGCCTTTCTTCGGACAGTAACATATTCCCAGCCTTCATCTTGCCAACTCCTACTCATCTTCCTAAGCTCCAATCAGGTCTCATTTTCTCAGAGAAAATGGGTTCCTTAAATACCCATGGTATAGCTAGATGTCTAGCTTCATGCTCCCACAACCCTGTTACACACACTCTCTATTACTCCACCCACCATACTGAAGAGATCAGCTTATGTGAAGTCCTCTATGATGCTAAGCTTTAGGAGGTCGAGTACCATGTCTTCCTCATATTTATATTCCTAGGCATTATGTAGAACTCAATACTGAAATCTAAGAGGGAGATATTCTGCCTGGTAAGATGATGGATATTGTCATCTCCCCCCCCCCCCCATTTCTAACACACTCCCATTCATGCATTTAGGTTGATTAATTGTTGGAAGTATATGGGAGCAGAGATGAGGAGAGTAGGGAGTTTTGGTGTACTTAGGATTTTCCAGTTGGCTCTCCAGGACCTCTCAACCTGAGACAGGCCCAGAAGACCGAATCCCAGGTTTCAAATGAAAGTGGAAATGGCTCAGGTACTGTGGAAAGAGGTGATACGGTGGTTCTGTCTTCTTCCTCTAACTCTCTTTGGGTGAAAGAGGCAAGATCCTCAAGTTGGACCCAGAGTTCAGAAGCCTGGTCTGCAGGTGCAGGAAGCTGTTGAGGAGTTCTCAGGTCTGATGTTCAATCTTGTGGTGTCTTCAAATTAGAGGAATCTAGAGCATTCCCACATTCCTATGGGGTTAGGTATGGAGTTTCTCTGGATTCGGGTCATCCATAAATGGGGAGAAAGTTGGTATCCTTTCCCACTGCCTCAGTAGTCTCTTCAAGTCTGCTGGGACACCTGGGCTCTGTTCCAGCAGACAGTCTGAGAATTACACCATTCAATCAGCAAGGAGAAAACTCATCCCCTTGTCTTCTTCCTACACACTCTCACTTCTAGGTAATTCTAAATATCCCGGCAACTTCTATCATCTCTTGCAAGGGGAGAGGCAGCTGGAGGTAGAAGAGTGAAGATTAGGGTGGGCATCTAGTCCTCGGGCCTCTTAGCATTTAGTTTCTTGGCCCCGGGTGATGTTGACTAGCCTTCATGATTAGATTTTTTTCAGGTAGGTAAGTAGTGTCCAGTGCTTAGTATGAAGAGGAGAGTTGGAAGTACAACCCGATAGTCTAAGGCATAAGAAGTAGTGAGAGGCAGTGAAAAGGGAAGCTGGACTGAAGGTGGGGACACCTGGGTTTGTCTCTCTGCTCTGCATTAATTAGGTACGTGAACGTGGGGGCCATCTTCCACCCTGGGACGCGGTTTACAGAGACCTGAATTAGATATCCAAGATTCCTGCTCCCTCTCATTTTCTCTCTTTCTGAATGATAGGAATGCGGCACAAGATGCAGAAACAGAGTTGTAATGGGACAGACACCCGTATGAGAGGCCAAACAGGGCAGGCGGGCGGGAGGGTGGGGAGGTTCCAATGGATTATGGGACTGGTTTTAGGATGGAAAGAACCCAGAGCTGCCTCGAAAGGAAGTGAGTGATCCCTCAAAGGGCAAGATATTGGCCTAGATAATTTTTGTTAGGGGGTGGCCGGGGTGGGCAGGGGAGGGAAGTGGAGGGCAGTAAGGTCGCCCGCTCAGGCTCTCAAAACGGACCCCGCCCCCTTTCCAGCAAATCGTAACTTTCCTCCCCATAATGCCCAGCAGCCACTGCTAAGCGGCACACTGCAACCAAACCTACCAAGCTCCACCTCTCCACCCGCCCAGCACAATTTTTAATTTTTATTGGCTCTTTTAACTGTCACTCAGAGAGGCCTCGTACCCGTTGGTTGTCCCCTACCTACCCTTTTCTTTCCCTTGTAATCTCGCCTCCTTAGGTAGTACCCGCCTCCCTAAGCTAATTTTCTCTTTCTATTGGGTAGCTGAAATGCCACTTCTCACGATACAATGCTATGATTGGCTGTAAACAGCAGGGCTCGCGCAGTTACCAGGCAGCGGGCTAGACTGAGGCTAGTTACCACGTCAGAGAGCTGACAGGGAAGGTAGCCGGCTCCACCGCCCGTTCCGGCCGACTCTTTCTGGCCGTCTGTGCGCTCCTTTACTTCGGCCTCAACTTCCAGGAAACAGGCTCCTTCCCTTCTCCCATCTGCCACCAGAGCCGGGAGAGCCGCTTAAAGACGCCTTCGGGGCCCGGGCTGGACATGAGCAGCGGCTGCGGGTCCTGGGACTAGGCCCCGCCATTTTGGATCCGCTGACAGGTCAGCGAAGTCTCTTAGAGTTTCAGTGTCGTAAAGGCCGTCTTGACATCGCCACAGGGAATGAGGGGAGGAGGGCCCTTAAATTGGACGAGCCGGGTGGGTTAAGGACGCAGACGCAATAATAAGTCGGGGAGAGATTGTTGTGGGAGGGAACTGGAAGGCATGCAGGGGGCAAAGGTCAGGCCCCCGCGGCTGGAGGGGCGACTTCGGCTCTGACTTCTGATCCCTTTTGGGTGTCCGAATCTTTCTTCTTGTGTTCTCAGGCTTAATCTAGTCTTCAGCTTCCCTCTTCTCGAGCTTTCTGCATCCCAAAGAGCCCAGCCCTCAAAACCTGAAAGCAAACCTAAAGAACATTGTATGTACTTTTAAAGATTGATTTTTAGACCTTAGGTATGAGAATCTCTGCAGATCCTGTACAGCGTCCACTTCTGTTTGACTGCCTCATTAATACAGCTGACTGCTTTTTAAATCCTGGATGATGAACTAGTGCAACCTAGACTCAGTGAGAAGAAGTGTGGAAGGATTGAGGTCAGTCTTAGGAGACTGGGACTAAGAGAAGACTGCTCTTCTAGGGCAGCTCAGCTGCCAGTCTGCGTCTATATGTAAACCCTTGACTTACCTTCTGAGCCTGTTCTTCCTTTACATGATTGTTTACAGATATTCTCTTCTGGTGTATGTTTTCAGTTGGCATTTACCCCAGGGTCTTCAATTCATTTGGCCTAAAGAGATGTTCATTCACAAGGAAGCCACTCTATTATGGCATATTTGGTTGAGAACAGAGAAGGATTTGAATATTGGTGGTTTGGTACTGTTGGCCTATTATTTTTAGTGGATAAAAGAGTCATGAAAGATGTTCAGCTGATTTAAAAGTTCAGCAGAATGAACGATGGAGCATAACTCCAAGGAGTAGTTTATGGCGCTGTGGTAACTTTCAGTAAACTTCTGTATTGTAAAACTGTAAAAGCCCCCAGAGGTAAAGAGTGTCTTCAGAAATGAGGACTAGTGTAAGTAGTGTTTTTTAATGCATAACATAGAAAATTTTATGCCTTTAATTCAGGTACACAAGGCAGTTCTCTGGGCCCTGTGGGGGATACAAATAGAAAGGTCTGTTTTGGGATTGTTCTGTTTAATTTACATACTTCTTAAAAGTAGTAGCATATATGTGCAATGGCCTAGGTAGAGCATGAGGTGGGAATGAGCAGTATCAACCTAATGCCTTTCAGAAAGTAATGGACACTTCATAAATGTTATCTTTACCTAGGATTAGTTTTAGTATGTGATCCTGACTTGTGGCCTGGTTCTGGCTCTGGCAGTCAGGACTTTGCATGGTGAAGTAGTGACAAGGAGGATCAAAACCTCCTTGTGTTAGAAGGAAAAACTATGTAGGATCTATAGTGACTAAACTCAGTTTCTTCCTACCTCATACCCTCTGCCCTCCTGAAGCGTGTGTGTGTGTGTGTGTGTGTGTTGGTGTGGGACAGTATTTATTGTTTGTATTTATCGCTTTAAAATAAGTGGGATGGAAATGGTCCAGGAAATAGTTTGTGTTTTAACTTGCTGATCTAAGTTGCAGAATTAAAAAAAAAAAAAAAAGTAGCTTTATGAAATGACATAGCCTAGGAAGTATCTGGTTTGATGAGCCTGCCTTGCTCACCTGGGTTGATAGGCCCTGTTGAGCCCTGTTGAGTTGATATGCTTTGCATAATAAGCAATCCAGTCTTTGATTAGATAGTGTGACCAATCCAGCATCTTTTCACTTGGGCCTGGAAGTATCTCAGGCTTCAAATTTTCCCTTTCTTTACCATAATGTCATTTTCCAGATAGTAATAGTTTTTTCTTCCAACCCTCATCTCAAATCAAAAACTTTGTTCTTCTTTTGTATGTCAGCCATACTTCAATTAAAAAAAAAGAAAGAGGGGCGCCTGGGTACCTCAGTCAGTTGGCATCTGACTTCAGCTCAGGTCATGATCTCACCGTTCATGAGTTCGAGCCCTGCATCAGGCTCTGTGCTGACAGCTCGGAGCCTGGAGCCTGCTTCGGATTCTGTGTCTCCCTGTCTCTCTGTCCCTCCCCACCTCTGTCTCTCTCTTTCTCTCTCTCTCTCTTCTCTCTCAGTAATAAATAAACATTAAAAAAACTTAAAAGAAAGAAAAGAAAATTTGTTCTTCCTTCAAGACTTGTACTTGAGCTTCATTTCAAAAGTGGCTGTAGACAGTGATGTCTACTCTTTTTTTTTTTTTTTTTAATGTTTATTTATTTCTGAGAGAGAAAGCATGAGTCAGGGAGGGGCAGAGAGAGAGGGAGACACAGAATCCGAAGCAGGCTCCAGGCTCCGAGCTGTCAGCACAGAGCCCGACGTGGGGCTCGAACACACAGACGACGAGATCATGACCTGAGCCGAAGTCGGACGCTCAACCGACTGAGCCACGCAGGCGCCCCCAGTGATGTCTAATCTTGAGATTGATGCTCATTGACTCAGTAAGGGCTCAGGTTGTAGGCACATATCATGAGTAGCCGGGTACCAATCCCAGTTGAACTTGAAGTTCTCAGTGTTCCGCCACTATTGCACTTCCCCAGTGTTCCAGAATGAAGGATGATTGCCACTTTTAGATACTAACTTCATTGATAGGGTACTTAAGACTGGCTAGTATGAGCAGCTAGAGAGGAAAAAGACACAGCTCCTGCTTTTGAGAAGACTCACTGTATTTATACAGCATTCACTGGAAGGATCATCCTAGCCTTTGTTTGCCATTTCTATTGATTGATCACAGTCTGCTCCTGTGGTTCAGTGTGACTAATTAGAATAATTCTGCTGTTGGGATAATGGTGGAGTCGAGTTGAAGGGAGAAGGAGGTTTTACTGTCAGGCTAGAAGGGCTTGTGTAAATGTAATTGGCAGCTGTTTAGCTTTTATTGTTCTTTTTCTATATTTCAGTATGTTCAACAGCAATTGTTTAATTAAATGAAAATACAATAAAGCAGTATGGTGATTTGGAGCCCCAGTCAGAGTGGAAGTAATCATGGAAGTAGTGATTGGTTGCCATCACATAAAGCAAGGATTACAAGCTTAAATGCCTGAGTTTTAGGCAGGTAATGTAAATGAGTGAAGTAAGCCACATACGAATATATAAGGGTGTAGTGGGGACTGTAGTGTACTGGAATGTGGGCACAATGTGACCAGTCTTGGTGTTTTTAAGGAGAAACTTCAAATTCAGATGATTGTGTTTTAAACTCTTGGCAACTAGTTATAAAGTGTTTAAAAACCTTTTTGCAGGCAGAACAAAGTATGTCTGTGGTCTGGATTTTATCCATCATCAGTGGATGATGACCCCTGATACACATGATAGGCATGCCTTATGAGACTTAATCACTGCAGTTCTCTGTGTATAATCACACAGACTAACTTTTTATCTTTGTCCTACTCTGCAAACTGTTACCCTTAATTTTCACCTTGGGTGCTCTGCATGGTTAACAGATGAGTGAAAGAGAGGAGCATTGTTTCATTTTTTATCTCTAGGCTGATAGAAGGGACATCTTTGGACATATCTTAGTGGTTCACCTTGCATATAGTTCTTGGGATAGACTCAGGATCTCCGTAGAGGGAGGTGTCTTGGCAGAGCTGAAGTACACTGGACACCTGATTATTGGGTTTGGGAGGATTTTCCAGTTGTGGCCTGTCAGGGCACCAACTCTTCCTAGTTTGACTTACACTTACCTCTCCACCCTTGGGATAAATTTCTTGAGCCCAGTAAGTTGTTTACTAATTCAGTAATTCTTGGACACTCTCTGCTTTATTAGCACAGAACTATGATATATATGGTCCTTGGCCAGCTCTGGGAATCTTACAAGCTGTATCTTTAGTGCTTTTCTGGAATGTTTGAGAGACTAAGTAAAAATAAACCTTGGAAGGGCCAGTTGAGGGTCATTTAGTTTTTACCCTCTCAGAAAGTCCATCAGTTTTCTTGGTTTGCACAGCTCTGTATTAGACATCAAAGCACCATGAAACAGTCTTTGCTTTTTGAGAATGTAATTTTTTTTTTTTTCCTTTAGAGAGAATGGATGGGGGGTGGGGAGAGGGGTAGAGGGACAGAGGGAGAGGGAGAGGGAGGGAGAGAATCTTAACCAGGTTCCACACTCAGTGTTGAGCCCATTGCGGGGCTCAATCCCATGACCCTGGGATCATGACCTAAGCCAAAATCAAGAGTCAGATGCTCCACCAACTGAGCCACCCAGGTACCCTGAGAATTTAATTTCTTATTGGATAAAGACAACTTAAAAAAAATTTTTTTTTTACGTTTTTTATTTATTTTTGAGACAGAGAGAGACAGAGCACGAACGGGGGAGGGGCAGAGAGAGAGGGAGACACAGAATCGGAAGCAGGCTCCAGGCTCTGAGCCATCAGCCCAGAGCCCCACGCGGGGCTTGAACTCACAGACCGCGAGATCGTGACCTGAGCTGAAGTTGGACGCTTAACCGACTGAGCCACCCAGGCGCCCCCAAAGACAACTTTTAAAAGCAATTAAGAAAAAAACTTCTGGGTGCCTAGCTGGCTCAGTTGGAAGAGCATGTTGTTGTGAGTTTGAGCCCCATATTGGATATAGAGATTACTTAAGTAAATATTAAAACAAAGAAAAAACCCCATAAACAATGGTGTACTAGTAACACCTATTTACAACCAAAGAAAATAAGACCCATATATACATGTATGAAGAGTTGGCATGGGCACCTGGGTGGCTCAGTAGGTTAAGTGGTTAAACATCCAATTCTTGATTTCAACTCAGGTCATGATCTCACAGTTTGTGGGGTTGAACCCCAGGTTGGGCTCTGCACTGACAGCACGGAGCCTGCTTCAGATTGTCTATCTCTCTCCCCCTCCCCAGTTTGTGCTCACGTGTGCTCTCTTTCTCTCTCAAGATAAATAAACTTGAAAAAAAGAATTGACAGTAAAGAATTATGTATTTCAGAGAAGAAAGATGAACATGCAAATAGCACATGAGGAGACTTCAGGAAAATAGATGCGAAAACAGAATAGACTGGTGGGCAGATGTAGGTTATTTTTGTCTGTAGAGTAGCCTGTATGGAAGGTTTGTAACTTTTGGTAGAGAAACAAATATGGGACGCAGAAAGGTTTGCCTGCATAGGCTTAGAGTCCTTGTCTTCTGTGAAGTCATTGTTCTTACAAGAGGTGGATGTTAGCTGCACTATATTGAATAGTCAGTCTTATGTTAGTCCACCCATTTGTTCATTTGGTCCTTCAGTATTTATCATTTTTGTTATAGGCATTGGGGATAAAAAGGTGAATAAATCATGGTGTCTTCCTGAGATGCTTATAGACGGAGAGACACACTAAATGAATACTTATAAATCAGTATAAGTTATTTAAATAGAGCTATGGACAGTGTAATGGGATGACAGAAAAGGAGTACTAATACTCTGAGAGAGTGGAAAGGTCTCATAGAGCAGGCATTATAATAACAGCTAATTTGGGGGAGTTTTAATAGCTTTGGTTCCATGCTAGGTGCTTTATAGCCTTCTTATGTAGGCCTCATAATAAATGGATGAGGAGGTACTCTCTTCATTTTGCAATGGAGAATTGTAAACTGGGGCTCAGAAAGGCTAAGAAACTTGGCTAAGATTATAGAGGTGGTGATGGTCAAGACAGTTTTGCTTCTGAAGCTTGTTCTTGTAACCACTGTGGTATATTCTGACTCATTGACTCTTGGATGAAATGAGTAAGGGTTTATTTACCAGATGGATAAGAATGAGAAGAATACTCAAAACAGAAAAAGGAACAGTATGTGCAAAGGCAGACAACAAAGACCATGACTTTAAAAAGAAGGAACTTTTGGGGCGCCTGCATGGCTTAGTTGGTTAAGAGTCTGGCTTCGGCTCAGGTTGTGATCTTAAAGTTTGCGAGTTCAAGCCCCACATTGGGCTCTCTGCTGTTACCATGAACTGCTTCAGATTGTCTCTTCCCCTCTCCCTCTCTACCCCTTCCCCGCTTGTGCGGGTGCATACAAGTTGTCTTTCTGTCTCTCCCCCTCTCTCTCTCAAAAATAAATAAACATTAAAAAAATAAAGGAACTTTTGATGGTCTATTTCATACATACAGACAGAATATGTATAGCTTATATGGGGCATCAGTGTCCCCTACCCGGCTTAAAAAGCAGAATATCACCAAAACTGAGGCCACTTGTATACCTTTCCCTATTAGTCACATTCCTCTTCCCCACAGCCAGTATTCTAAATTTTTTGTAAGTTTCTCTGGCATATGGTCTTAGCAGTAGAATTGCTGAGATACAGGATATGAAGTTCTTCAGTTTTGCAAGATAATGCCAAATTGAAATCCAGATGAATTGAATCAGTTTACATATTAGCCACTTCCTCTGCATTTTTACCAACTCCTAGTATTGTCAGATTAAAAATTTTTTGTGGGGGTCCCTGGGTGGCTCAGTTGGTTGAGCGACCTACTCTTGGTTTCAGCTCAGGTCGTGGTCTCAGGGTTCATGGGATTGAGCCCCTGCATAGGGACTCTGTGCTGATGGCATGGAGCCTGCTTGGAGTTCTCTCTCTCTCCCTCTCTCTCTCTGCAAACCACCCCCCGCCCTCCACAAATAAATAAACTTAAAGAAAAATGTTTTGTGCTATTTTTGTGCTGTAAAATGGTATCTCATAAACTTCTTTTATAATTTTCTTGATTATTAATGGTGCTAATAATGTTTTTGTATATTTGCTGTTTGTATTTTCTTTTTCTGTGAAATAATTATTCATGTCTCTTGCCAGTTTGGGGGAAGGTTTATATGCCTATTCTTAGAGTTTTGTAACATATTATGGATATTGCTTCTTTATTAGTTATATGTGTAAAATATACAAATATTTTCTCCCAGCTTGTGATTTATTTTCCCCCTCTTTTTTTATGGTATCTTTAGAACAAATGTCTGTAATTTAACATGGTTTAATTTACCAGTTAAAAAATTTTTTTAAAATATTTATTTATTTTTGAAAGAGAGAGAGACAGAGCATGAACAGGAGAGGGGCAGAGAGAGAGAGAGGGAGATACAGAATCCGAAGCACGCTCCAGGCTCTGAGCTGTCAGCACAGAGCCTGACATGGGGCTTGAACTCTATGAACCATGAGATCATGACCTGAGCCGAAGTCAGATGCTTAACTGAGTCACCCAGGTGCCCCTATTTACCAGTTTTTAAAATGGGTTGTGCTTTTTATTTCCTGTTTAGGTGCTTCTCTCTTATGCTCAGGTTATAAAAGTATTCTCATATATTATCTTCTAAAAATTTTCAAGTTTCCTTTTTCACATTTAAGTCTTGAATTCATTTGAAGTTGATTTTTTTTTTTTTTTTTTTTTGTATTCCATGAAGTAAGGATCCAATTTGTTGTTTCTGTTTCTCCTGCTTTTGTTTAGATCTAGAGGGAGTTGCCAGTTGATAGAGTGACTCCTCTTTGAATCCTCTTGGGGTGAGTAACTGGGATGCCACAAAGCACGAGGGGAATGCTATACACAGTGTTTTCAAAGGATATATGTGGCTCACAGTCTCTGGGCCAGTGGCCTATTGGCTAGGGATGTTGCTGTGTATTTGCTTGTTCCTTCTCACGTTATTTCTGATAGAAGATACACCTTAAATTTATGAGGTTCTTTGCAGGCCTTTGTGACCCTGTGATCAGGGGTTCTAGGCTGTCGCCTACCAGGCAGCAAGTGGTTCATCCAAGCTTCCCATTTGAAGCTGAAGGGCAGATTCCCTTGGGACAATCACTTTGTGAGGAAACAAATGCTCAGAGGCCGGGCAGGAGATAAAGCAACTCCCCATAGTCCTTGAAAATAATTCCTCTTCATTTTCTAGTTTCTTTTTTCTTTTCTTTTTTTTTTTTTAACTAAGAAAAGAAGCTTAAGACAATGATTTTTTTTGCTTAGGTCCTCACTATCTTAGAAAGTTGTTAGCTTTGGGGAGTCTGGGTGGCTCAGTTGTTAAGCATCTGACTTTGGCTCAGGTCATGATCTTACTGTTTGTGAGATCCGGTGCCACATTGGATGAGCACGAGCCCGTATTGGGTGGGCACAAGCCCTGCTTTGGGTGAACCCCACTTCTCTCTCTCTCTCTCTCTCTCTGCCCCTTGCTCACTTGAGCCCCCTCTCTTTCTCTCTCAAAAAAAAGTAAGAAAGAAAGAAAGTTGTTAGCTTTTGATGCCTAATAAATTTTGATCAAATGTTAGGTTGGTTACTTCAGTTTGGAGTCCCAGTTCAAAATTTATTTCTTCCAGGAAGCCTTCCAAATAACCACTAGATCCTATTAGATCTCAGTTAATCCCATTGACACTTTTTTTTTTTTTTTGCAATTTGTAGTATAGTGTTGTTTACCTATATTGCTGTTATTTTCAGTATGAGTGTTTTCTCTCATTCTCTTAGTTCTTTTTTTTTTTTTTTTTTTTTTTTTTTTTTTAATGTTTATTTATCCTTGAGAGAGAGGAAGAGCATGAGCTGGGTAGGGGCAGAGAGAGAGGGAAACACAGAATCCAAAGCAGGCTCCAAGCACCAAGCTGTCAGCACAGAGTCTGATGTGGGACTCCACAGAGCCTGACCCAGGACTCGAACTCACGAACTGTGAGATCATGACCTGAGCCAAAGTTGGACACTCAACCAATTGAGCCACTCAGGAGCCCCTCTCTTTGTTCTTTGAAAGAGAAATTATTCTTATTTTATAGCGTTCCTTTACAGGCCTTCCAAAATATTTTTTTATAATGATAGGTATTCAGGATACATACTGAATAATAACTGTATTTTTTTAAATGTTTATTTATATTTGAGAGAGAGAGAGACAGGGCGAACGGGAGAGGGACAAAGAGAGAGGGAGACACGGAATCTGAAGCAGGCTCTGGGCTCTGATCTCTCAGCACAGAGCCTGACGTGGGGCTCGAACTCACGAATGGTGAGATAATAACCTGAGCTGAAGTTGGACGCTTAACTGACTGAGCCACCCAGGTGCCCTGAATAATAATTATATATTGAAGGCCTTCCATGATATGCCCCACACCTCCTATTATTACTCTAGGAATAATGTTCTAGCCAATCTGGAATAATCATGATTCCTTAAATACCTACTGACTTTCCTACCTATGAGCCTTTACCCTTGCCATTCTTCCCTTATATTTTTTATTCTTTGAATCCTGTCTGTCGTTTAGTTGCCTTTCTAGAGCCTTTTGCCAGAAATAATTTTCTTTTTTCCACTACTATGACACTGTGTATTACTCATGTATTGAAGATCTATATGGGCTTGTGTGTGTATATATGTGTTTTATCTAAACTACTAGATTATAAATTCCTTGTGCGTGGGTAGTGACATTCTGTATGCTGTGCCTAGTATTTTGCTTAGCATGTGTTAGGTAATGTCTTATTGACTAAAGTAAATGTTAGGCTAATTAACATTGATTGCTGATCTTAATCACTTATATATGGAATAATACAACTGTTCTTCACTATTCTAATTTAAAAATAGGTAATAAGTAATATATATGTGTGACACAAAATTCGAAAGGTAAAAAAGAATATACAGAGAAAAGTAAGTCTTCCTCTTATCCCTGTTCCTCTGTTCCCTTCTCTGGGAGCAGCCTCTGTTAGCAATTTCTTCAAAATCCTTCTAGAGATCTAGAACATACTCATCTTGCCTAAATAATTTAAGGAAGGAGAGATACTAGAGATTCTATCTTTTCTCTTCTGATACTTTGAATTACTTTTTAATTTGTTTATCTTTAGTTTCTTGGTTCTCCTCCTTATTGTTGTGTATGTTCTCATTGTTGGATCTTCTCAGGAGAGAACATTGTGTGCCTAGGACATTTAGAAAGTAGATAGTCTTCTGGGACTAATCTAGTTGTTTCTTTAAATTGTCATTAAAACAAATGTGTTGTGGGGCGCCTGGGTGGCTCAGTAGGTTAAGCGTCTGACTTTGGCTCAGGTCATGATCTCATGGTCTGTGGGTTTGAGCCCCGCATTGGGCTCTGTGCTGACAGTTCAGAGCTTGGAGCCTGCTTTGGATTCTGTGTCTCTGTCTCTCTCTGCCTCTCCCCCACTCACTTTCTGTCTCTCTTTCTCTCTCTCTCTCAAAAATAGATAATGAACATAAAAAAAATTTTTATTATAATGGGGCACCTGGGTGGCTCAGTTGTTTAGCGTCCGACTTTGGCTCAGGTCATGATCTTGCGGTCTGTGAGTTCAGGCCCTGCGTCAGGCTCTTGTGCTGACAGCTCAGAGCCTGGAGCCTGTTTCAGATTCTGTGTCTCCCTCTCTCTCTGACCCTCCTCCATGCTCTGTTTCTCTCTGTCTCAAAAATAAGTAAACGTTAAAAAAATTTTTTTATTGTAATGTTTTTCATACTTCTTGCTTTCTGGGGGCCCTGTCTTCTGCAAAATATGCAAATGGAACTACTTGAAGGTTGCATTCTTTTCTGTATATCTTTGGCTCATTTTCTTTTAGATCCCACTAAACTCGCTAAATGCCTCATGGGCAGAAATTATATCTCATCTCTTTAATTAATTTTTAATTATATTGGTGGTACAGTAATATATTCTTCTTGTAAAAAATTAAAACATTCTAGATAAGGCTAAAGTATCCTCTGATTACTCACTGATTTCACAGTACTTTCTCTAGAGATAACTATGGTTATTGAATTTGGGGTATATATATTCTCTGTTTACATATATACATATTACCTGGACAAAATACATAAAGTATACTTAGTAGCATGGATGATTCACAAACATAATGTTTCAAGGGAAAAGGTCAAATTGCAGAAAACTACTTGCAATATTGTATTAGTTAAATAAAAGTACAAAAATATATGGAATGATGGTATATATTATTTAAAGATACATATCAGGGGCACCTGGGTGGCTCAGTCAGTTGAGCGTCCGGCTTCGGCTCAGGTCATGATCTCACAGCTTGTGACTTCGAGCCCTGCGTGGGGCTCTGTGCTGACAGCTCAGAGCCTGGAGCCTGTTTCAGATTCTCTGCTCCTCCCCCGCTCATGCTCTGTCTCTCTCTCTCTCAAAAATAAAAACACTAAAAAAAAAAAAAAGATACATATCAGTGAAGTAAAAGTACAAAGCAACATAAAAGTTTCATAAACGCCACATTTAGAGAAGTGAGACCTATGGATGAAAGAGAAGAGGATATGATTTAGGGAGGACACACAGTGACTTCAGTTGAACTATTCTTAATCTGGATACTGGCTGTTATATTGCTCTTTATGTCATACTGTAAGTTGAATATTACGTATTTTCAAAAACAAAAATCTAGCATTTTGTAGGATGGGTTGGTTGGGTTTTACATAAATGGTAACATAGAGTCATATACTACAGTTTTTTTCATTCCACAATATGTCTGACAGCTCTTTCTGTGTCTTATTTGTTTTGTATCCTTAGTACTCTGAAAGATGCCTTATGCATAGTAGGTGCTTAATAAGTAAATATTTGTGGAATTCTTTCTTCTCTTAACCCTGATAGCCTTACTGTTTTAACTTCCCTGGAGTCTGATCTAAATGTTTGTCTAACTATATGCTCCCCCTGCCCTTTTCCCTCTTTGCTTTTTAAAATTTTGTCCTTGTGAAGAGGATTTTTAAGTAACGGAAAGCGGTATGGTTGGTTTTACATGCTCCTAGGTTTTTCTCTATGCCAAGGAGAAATTCTGTTTTGTCTTGTTTTGTTTTTGTTTTTGTTTTTGTTTTTTGTTTTGTTTTCACCTGGGAAGAGAATTACATATCTTTTCTAAGTGCTCTTCTAGGCAGCAAAGAAAATCCTGTGATAATTCAGTTGGGAGCACATAAAATACTAAAGTAGTTATTTCAGCTTCATTTCAGAGATGCATATAGAAGCAGCTTTAAAATGAGTCTGCCTTCCAATCTATCTTATTAGAGAGTTACTGCTATAAGCAAGTAAACTTGACTTTTCAGAACTTTTTAAAGGTTGTGTCACTGCCACTGTCCACTTTTCTGGAGCTGACCTGGTAGAAGGGATGTAGTAGATGAGTGGACGTTGTAACTGTGGTTCCAAACCAAGGCTGTTTTTCTAACAGCCTTCATTCTTTTCTTTTAACTCAAACCTTCATTATTACTTTATTGAGGGGATAAAGAAAACAAAAGTAAGATCTGAAATATATCTTTAACAATCTAGTAGCACAGATGTATCTGCATACCTAAAGTCCTCACAGGAGAGATTTTGAGGACAGTTGACTGAAGAATTTGACATACTTAATAGAGATTGTTGAGGTGCCTTTGAGAAATTTCCTGGATTGATACTTTTTGAGTTGTTTCTTGAACTTCCAGAGACCTCTAGGTGAGCCAGGTGGCTGGATTCATAACATAAGATGGATTTCATCCCATCCTAGTATTACAGGTGGGAAATCTTGGTACTAAGAAGTTAAATCATAATTCTGACCTTAACAGGTACTGATTTAAATATGGGTATGCTCTGAGTAACCAAAATTAACTTTTCTCTTAACTGTTTTGGTAGGTTTGCCAGGATGGTGGATAAAAATATTTACATCATTCAAGGGGAGATTAACATTGTGGTTGGGGCGATCAAACGAAATGCCCGATGGAGCACTCATACTCCACTGGTAAGTGAGGAATGGGCAGATCACTTGGTCACTGAGTTGTTGTAAGGGATCTGATGCATGGTTAAAAGAGTTATCAATTTCCCAGTAATAATGAGAGCAGAAGGAATTCAGAGTTGTCCTTGGTATCAAGGACCCTTCTGTTTTATTCCAACTGGCATCAAATTTATAGGCTGCCTTTTTTGCTTTGGGACCCAAAAGATGATACTGTTTTTCTTCTAGCTATTTTTGTAGACAACTTACGGTAGTAGTTGGGACCTCTTAAATATACCTAAAAATGTCAGAAAGTTGCCTTATCTTCAGATTCCCTAGGATTATAATTAACTGTCAAAATGGTACATGGAATGTGACTTGGTGGTACTCCTTAGGAATAGGAGTATATCAAGCAGGCCGTGTCTTGCCAATGAGATGAGTAAGAAACTTACCAGTTGTAAAACTGGCTTTCTTTGTTGTATACGTATGTTCAAAGATATTTTTTGTGCAGTTGTATAAAACAGTTTTTGGCACAATTGTAAAAACAAGTTTAGACGTTTCTACCTCAGTGGATATGGATGGAGATATATATATATATATATATATATATATATTTGGAAATATCTTATGTTCATTTATAAAAATGGATTGTTTAGTGGTCCCTGGCTAGCTCATTTGGTAGAACATGCGACTTTTGATCTTGGGGTTGTAAATTTCAGCCCCACGTTGGGTGTAGAGATTACTTAAAAATAACCTTATTTTATTTTATTATTATTATTTTAGTAGGCTCCATGCCCAGTGTGGGGCTTGAACTCATGACCCTGAGATTAAGAGTCACATGCTCTACTGACTGAGCCAGCTAGGTGCTCCAAAGACTTTTTTTTTTTTTTTTTTAATTTTATTTTTGAGTAATCTCTACATCCAATGTGGGTCTTGAACCTACAACCCCATGATCAGGAGTCCCATGCCCCACTGACTGAACCAGCCAGGTGCTCCAAAAATAAAATCTTAAAAAAAATGGTTTAGGGGTGCCTGGGTAGATTAGTCTGTTAAGCGTCTGACTTTTGATTTTGGCTCAGGTCGTGATCTCATGTCTTGGGGTAAGCCCCATGTGGGGCTCTGCACTGACAGCACAGAGCCTGCTTGAGATTCTGTCTCTCTCTCTCTCTCTGCCCCACCCCTACTCACGCACGTGCTCGCACTCTCTCAAACTTTAAAAAAAAAATTGTTTAGAAGTGAGAGTGCAGTCAGCAATGTCTTTGAAATTAACATGTACGATTATATAATGAGTATGAAGGAGAAGAGACAGAATAATACATGTAATTTAATCTATTGGCATGCTATAACAAAATACCACAGATTAGGTGGCTTATAAACGAGGAACTTCTCACAGTTCTGGAGACTGGAAGTTCAAGATCAGGATGGCAGCATGGTCAGATGAAGGCCCTCTTTTGGGTCTCAGACCTCTTATTATATCCTCACATGATAGAAGAGGTAAGGGAGCTCTCTTTTATAAGGATATTAGTTCCATTCATGAGGGCAGAACCCTTACCCACCTACTGAAGGCCCTAATCACCCATCCTTCAAAGGCTCTACTTCTTATCATATTGGACATTAGGATTTTCACATAGAAGTTTTGAGGGGATTGGGGCGCCTGGGTGGCTCAGTTGGTTGAGCATCTGACTTCAGCTCAGGTCACGATCTCATGGTTTGTGAGTTCGAGCCCTGAATCGGGCTCTGTGCTGACCTCTCAGAGCCTGGAGCCTTCTTCAGATTTTGTGTCTCCTCCTGCTCTCTCTGTCCCTCCCCTGCTTGCACTCTGTCTGTCTCTCTCCAAAATAAACATTAAAAAAAAAAAAAAAAAAGAAAAAGCAATTTTGAGGGGACATAAACATTCAGACCATAGCATGTAAAGGCCTTAGCAATCTATGGTAGCTTGAGTGCTATGGTCATGGTATAGATTAATATTTCAGGATTTATATTTTAAGTAAGTCCAGAGTATCTTTTTGAAAACAGGACATCAGGGAACTGGAAGACTGAACCATGGCTAACTTTCTTTTCCTCAGAAGGAAAACTTAATCATTGGATTCAGACAAAGAACCCTTGATCTGTCTGTTATTTCCTTTTTCCTCTTTGTCTGATACTGACTTTTTTTTTTTAACTTATGTGTTATAGGATGAAGAACGGGATCCTCTGCTGCATAGTTTCAGTCATCTAAAGGAGGTTTTGAACAATATAACAGGTAAGTCCCCACATCTAGGTAGGATTACTTATCCTGATAAAATGAACATGTGTTTTTATTGCGGGGATGGACAGACTTTCTCTGTAAAGGACTATATAGTAAATGTTTTAGGCTTTGAAGACCATAGTAACTGCAACTACTCCATTCTGCCATTGTACCTCAAAACCAGACATAATACTTGAGAGAGTGATAAGTACTTTCCCCCCCCCCCCCAAAAAAAACAGGTACAAGCCAGGTTTGGGCTGTGGATGTAGTTTGCCCCTGATTTACTGCATTGATGGTCCTTTTCCTTGAGTTCCTAGGAGGATGTCCTACTTTCCTGGGGAATCAGTGTTCATACAATTAATAAGCTTCCTTTATTGTTTGAGTTATAATGAAGTTATTTTTGGTAATTTTTTGGTTTTATTTTGTTTTAACTACTTTCTTTCTCTACCTCATGCATGCTGTGAGGTAGGAAGTCTTTTTACATTTGGTGGCACAAGTGAAGTTTTTAGTACTTGCAGCAAAACTCTGGTCTTATAGAAGGTCATCACTTAGGGCCTTAATTCTGTGTAATGCAGATCTTTCAGTCTTCATGTGTTCCCTTTTTCACTCCCCATTTTCCTAATCATAATAACTTTATATAATATTTATATATTTAGAATTTCTTTTTTTAAAAAAATTGTTAAATGTTTATTTCTGAGAGAGAGAGAGAGTGAGTGAGGGAGGGGCAGAAAGAGGGAGACACAGAATCTGAAGCAGGTTCCAGGCTCTGAGCTGTTAGTACAGAGCCTGACTCAGGGCCGAACCCAGGAACCTCAAGATCATGACCTGAGCTGAAGTCAGACGCTTAACCAGCTGAGCTACCCAGGCGCCTCCATGTATTGAGAATTTTCAAAGCTGCTTCCATGTTTGTTACCTTATTGAACTTTTACACAACTCTGTGAAGGAGGCGTAGCAGGTGTTGTCCTCTTTTTATGAATGAAGTTCAAGCCCAGAGACATTTTCAGTGATTTAGCCGAGGTCACACTGATCCTGAGAGATGAAGTCATAACTAGAACTCAGGCCTGGTTTAGTGCCCTGGTCTGCATTGCTTCTGTTGGTACAATTAGAGGAGACTGTATGCAGGAAGTGCCTTCTGTTAGGTATATGTATGTGTTGGAAGAGGAGGCAAATCTCATCATCTTTGGGTTTTTCAAGGGGAAAGATAGACTGAAAGGGAAAGCCTCAGAGCTGTGTTCCTCTGTCAACCATAGAGGGCTTTTGCAATGTATATTCCTGGAATGTTTTTTAGCCTAGTGTCTAGGCTTCTGCAAGGTAAATAAACAATAAACCAGTGTTCTCCTTTCATGAGAAATGTAGGAGAGTATCTGGAGAAAAATTCCTTTTTCTTTTCTTAAACATGGGCTGAAGTTATCTAAAGGTTCCCTGCATGTTTTCTTTAAAGGAGCATTTTCAGTTTAAAAGCATTGGAAATGTTAGTCAAAGATCAAGTATAGAGGGAGTGGTTGGTTGTTAGCCAGTTAGCAGGGCTAAAGCTGCAGTTAGGTGGCATGTTCTTATTTTGTGGCCTGTACTTTAAGTGACTTGGCTGCTTTAGGAAGTTGGCTACTTGCACGGACTTTTTTTTTTTTTTTTTTTTTTGACTTTACAGATAAAGCTTACGTATCTCAATTGGAAAGAAAATGTAGTGAGTAAGTATTTACAACTCTTTTTAGTGGCCAAAGTTCAGAGTGTAGTTGATCCTTGAACAATATGGATTTGAACTGTGTAGGTTCACTTATGTGTGGATTTTTTTTTTCAGTCAATACAGTACAATAATAGTATTGTATGTAAAATAAATGTATTTTCTTTTCATTATGGCTTTTTTTTTCCAAGATTTTATTTTCAAGTAATCTGTACATCCAACTTGGAGCTTGAACTCACAACCCTGAGAGCAACAATTACATGCTCTACTGACTGAGCCAGCCAGACGCCCCTTCCTTATGACTTTCTTAATAATGTTTTCTTTTCACTAGCTACTTTATTAGAAGAATAAAGTATATAATATGACATACAAAATATGTATTAATTGACTATGTTATCAGTAAGGCTTCTGGTTAACAGGCTATTGGTAGTTAAGTTTTCAGGGAGTCAAAAGTTATACATGGATTTTCAACTGTAAGGGGTGTTGGTGCCCAAACCCCTATGTTGGTAAAGGGTCAACTGTACTATCTTTCTAAGAGATGTGAAGAGGATTAAACACAACATTTCACAATTTATACACTGTGAAATATTGGTATTATATGTGGTTAGAAACACCCTAAAATGTCTGAGATCAGACTGGAGTAGCCTTGTTGGCCTTTTGGACACTCTACAGACCTTGAAGAGCTGAGATGGTGAAGTTTTCCTGATATAGCCACATTTCCTGCTTGCCATCTCATCCATATCCTGCACTTGTTTTCTCTATCCTGACATATCCGTGACATGTCTCAAGAGAACTATATCTGTGGTGAGTGGTGCAGTCCAGGACTTGGGATTTCTAGACCATCTAAGAGGTGCCAAAGTTGAGTCTGTGCTTAATTTTCCTACATCTTTGAATCAGGAATCCAGATTATCTGCTACTTGAAACTAATAAAACCAGAATGTGCTGAGGAGCCAGTTCTGTCACTGGTACTAAGGACATGGTTAGGTGGTGCCAAGCTTTCTTCTGGAGCGAGAAAGAAGTTGGTAGTATTTACCAGAGCAGATGTTGAAATGGTGCCTGCCAAGGTTGCCCATTGTTCTTAGGTTTTAACATATTACCTGCCTGAGAAAATGACACAGTGGACCCGAAATAGAACATCTCATAGTCTTCTGATTGGTTCTGACTCCGCACAGTGCTGGCTTCCAGGAAGCAAGTTTATGGGTCAGCTGCCCCTGTGGTCCTGGACTCTGTGGTCCATGACCAATTTCTTGTTTCTTTTACTGAGACAAACAGATTTTTCTGATTGGCAGTGTCAGGAGGACTGCTTTCTTGGAAGCCTGCTAATGGTAGGAGGCTGGGAAAGGGTTTTGAATTTGGAGAGAGAAACTGAAGGGATTGCCTGTGCTGTGTGACTGGGAATGGTGTCCCACCTAGATTGGAGGCATGGCAGGAATTCTAGGACTTCCAATAAGTTTAACTCATGAAACTGACTTGGGTTTAGACTATTCCTACAGGGGCTTTCTATTTGCTTTTTTCTAGGCTATCTGCTACCTTGGTTGGTTAAGAATATCGCTGTTGTGGGCGTCTGGGTGGCTTAGTTGGTTAAGCGTCTGACTTTAGCTTGGGTCATGATCTCACAGTCTGTGAGTTTGAGTTCTGCATCAGGTTCTGTGCTGACAGCTCGGAGCCTAGAGCCTGCTTCAGATTCTGTGTCTCCCTCCCTCTCTGCCCCTCCCTTGCTCACGATCTCTCTTTCTCTCACTCTCAAAAATGAATAAATGCTAAAAAAAAAAAAAAAAAAAAAAAAAGAATACCACTATTGGAAATGGGTAGTTGATTGGACATAGTAAACCAAAATGATTTTTTTTCTTATAAACAGAGGATAAGATAGATAGATAAATAAGATAAGATAGATAAACACTACCTACTTGTCCAGGAGTATTATCTGAGTATTGTGAAAGAAATAAGTCCTTTGTCTCTAATCAGGTTGGCTAAGTCCATACCAGTTATTCTCCCAGATACATGTCTCTGGACTACATTTGCAGTCAGTATTTGCCCAAACTGCATGACAACTATATGCCCTGTAGCATTTAGAGTAATAAAATAGTCTAATACCAAATCTAAAATGATAGTTGCACTTGGAAGATACAGGGTGCCTAAGAGTAGAGTTTGCATGTTGCTATTTTGGATAAAGCCTTAGTTTACCACCAGTGAGACTTGACTGCTACCCCTCATTTGGTCTTTAAACCTTCTTTGGAATGCTTTTAGGAAGTTATTCTGAAGGAGTTAAAGCAGATGTGTGGTTACCAGGTTTGGGTGGGGGTACAGGGAGGGACTGCAAATAGGTATAGGGTTTCTTTTTGGGGTGATGAAAATGTCCTAGAATTAGATAGTGGTGATGGTTGTACAACTTTGAATATATTTAAAAACACTGAATTGTACACTTTAAGAGGGTAAGGTTTATGGCGTGTGAATTACATCTTAATTTTTAAAAATAGAAAATGTAGGCTGGAAGACTGATGGGATTTGCCAGCTCTTCCTCAGGACTCAGAGCAGTGGAAGGAAGCCTCCGATTGCAGTTGCTGCTGTGTTTTGAACCCATTACCCAGCAAAGGCAGCATAAGGCTCTCTTCAGCCTCTTGGCCCAGTTTGTCCTTTTATGTCTCTCTCATTAACTCAAAAAGCACATGGCTTTTATATTTAAATTTATTCAAGCTGTAATCTTTGACATTTGAGTTAGCTTTTAGTACAGTTTTGCATTTATAGTAATATATATTATGTATTTTCTCTATCCCCAAAGAATCCGTTTTAATCTTTTCCGGATGCAAATTTCAGGCTGTCTTGTCCCATCTCCCCTCTCTTGCTCTCTTTCCCCTCCCCCCACGGAGCGTGTTTGATCAGGTGTGGCAGGAATATCCACTGTCAAGCTGCGCCCTTTATATTAGTCAATATTATCCTTCTCCCCCCTCCCTGTCTGTCTGCCCCGTTGGGCTTTCCCAGTTGATTTATAATTTTGGAATTCTCATCGGAGTCTGTAATACAGTTTGTTCATTATTTAACCAAAACCTGTTTAATGAGCAGAGAGAGGCAATGTAAATGTTAGGCATGTTGCAGTGATGTACCTTTGTGCTTCTCAGAGCGGGTGGGTAGTTAACTCTGTGCTGCCTGCAGGGCTGGGGTGTCTTGGCCTTAGGGGCAGGACTACTGCCTCTCCCTTACATCTGTCCAAGCTCTAACATGGGCTTAGATTCCTAAGACACATTTCCTTTTATCCTTCTAGAGATCTTGTGGGGGCTCTTGCATATTGAAGTTATCTTCAGTCTCGCAGCTAGATCAGATGGTTAGATCTGTGGCATGGGATGGGGGGTTAAAGGGAAAGTGAAATATCAGGATATTTGGTACTACTCCTGATTTTAGGTCTGAAAAAAGTAAGCGGTTTAGAGGAATCCTTCTAGCCAACATGGTCTGTGGTTTTTTATCCCTTTGTTCCCCAACTAGACAAGTCCTTGCAAGCCTTAGTGCCCTCATCCAGTATAGCTTCATGGGAAGGGCTCCTAGTCAGTTATGATTTGTGGTGTTTGGCTATGGTCATTTGCCTCCAGATTTAGGCTGCCTTTGTCCTTGGTCTTTAAACTCAGATCATTTTAAAGAGGTTCTTTTCCAGGAAATTTTTGGCCTATTTTTTTTATTTTTTTAAAATTTTGTTTATTTAAGTAATCTCTATACCCAATGTTGGGGCTTGAACTGGTGATTCTGAAATCAAGAGTTTCATGCTCTTCAGGCTGAGCCAGCCAGGTGCCCCAGGAAATTTTTGGCTTAAAGCAGAGAGAATGGAATAGTCTAAAAGTATCACAACCATGGAATAGTCTAAAAGTATCACAACCAGAATCTTTTCTTAAGGGATTACCTCTTTTTTTTTTTCTTTTTATGTTTATTTATTTATTTTTTGAGAGAGAGAGCACAAGCAGGGGAAGGGCAGAGAGAGAGGGAGAGAAAGAATCACAAGCAGTGTTGTGCTGTCAGCACAGAGCCCGATCCTGGGCTTGAACTCACAAACCATGAGATTATGACCTGAATCAAAACCAAGAGTCAAATGCTTAACCGACTAAGCCACCCAGGCA
The DNA here is from genome assembly GCF_022837055.1 of Prionailurus viverrinus. Taxonomy (NCBI): domain Eukaryota; kingdom Metazoa; phylum Chordata; class Mammalia; order Carnivora; family Felidae; genus Prionailurus; species Prionailurus viverrinus. The sequence goes on from NC_062571.1 coordinate 61,202,001, forward strand.
CCCCATTAATTTTTTTTAATGTTTATTTATTTTTGAGAGAGAGAGAGAGAGAGAGAGAGAGAGAGAGAGAGAGAGAGAGAGGGGCAGAGAGAGAAAGAGGGAGACACAGAATCTGAAGCAGGCTCCAGGCTCTGAGCTGTCAGCACAGAGCCTGATGTGGGGCTTGAACTCATGGGCCGCAAGATGTGACCTGAGCTGAAGTTGGATGCTTAAATGACTGAGCCACCCAGATGCCCCAGGGATTACCTCTTAATAACTTTAAAGACTTTAGGGCCAGAGCTTGAGGTACACTTAGTGGTGTTTGTGTTTGGAGATGGTGGGGATAGGGTGGAGTGGGTAGTGAGTTTGCCTTTGGAGATTTAACCCTAGACATTTTTAATTCCAAGGACGTATGAGGATTGGGGGTATTTGCATAAGACTAAGATGGTCTTGAGGCCTAGTGTAAGCACCTGTATTAACTATGGAACTGTTCTAGCTTCTTGGATCTTTTTTTGCTGGGGTTCAGCAAGATTTGAATTCCTTCTGGATCTGGCTTATTGGATTACTTCTAACCATTATTTATTGAATATCTGCTATGTTCTAGGCATTTTGATTAGGCACTCAGGGATTGGGTCTGTAATGGTAAACAGACTTCCTGCCCTCATAGCCAATGGTTTTCCAAGACTAGCAGCTCTAGGTGACCATTCCAAGGCTAACTTTTGTAGCCTGTATTCTACGCCATATGGTTCCCTATCAGGCATGGAATAGCTGGTAGTGAATGAGGGCAGTCTGTTGCCATCTTTTCATGTCTTGTAACAAACAAGCCAAAGAAATGAACAAAAATTATAGCTTATACATTTTCTTATTTGGCTTTCTCCTATAAAGCAGTTCTGGTCAGAGTTTAGATATTCCCAAAGACATTGGTGGTTTGCCTAGAGTAACTCTGAAGGAGAGGATATTTCTTTTTACTGGACAGTAAGATATGGTATCCTTGAGTTTAAGAGGGAGAAGCAGGTGGTTGGAGAAAGTAGATGTATCAGGAGTTTATTTAAATATAGTTTATCCTGGACAAACACACCTGTAGAGTACTGTCTGTCTCAAGCTTTGTGAATTCACAGTCTGAGCTAGGAGATTTGAATCCATGTAACCTCTAGAGGTTTGCAGAGAACATTTAAACAGAGTCTGGAAGCCAACCTGGGAAGAATGATGACTTAACATCTGTCTGGGTTAGGTCTCTTAGAAATACCCTTCTAAGAAGAAGCAAAACTGTTCAAGGATGCCTCATACCTCAAGTTTAATCTGTTTAATTTAGAACATGGGAAGGTGTCAGGAAAAGAGACTTTAGTAGTTTCTGTAAGGAAAAAGATTGACTAAGGGTACATTATTTGAAAAATATTTTTCCTAGAGTTATCATCTCCCATACTGATTGAATGCATACCTTAATTTTTTCTGTAGAGGTCTGTAGTTTGGGGAGTAGTAAGCAATATATCATGGTTAGTAAGCATGAGAAGAAGGTCGAATGAGTCATTAGCTTTGTCTCACTTGGAATTGAGCTTGTGAATTGTTCAAGGCCTAAGTGGAGACTGAAAGAACCAAGTGTGTATGATAACATCTGGCAGACAAATTCATGTAATGGTTTGAGTGTTGGAAGAACAAGGTTGGGCACACTTACATAAGTATTTCTTGTGCCCTTTTTGACTTTTTTGTTCTATAATAAAAGATTGTATTAGTTTGGAGATTGTTGAAAAACACATTAGGATGTGACCTGAATTTGAGTCAGACTGACCTTAGAATCTTGGTAGCTTGAGTGGCATTTCAGCACGGTAAGAGAAAATAAACGTACTGGGATTCTTTTTTCCCCATATAATATTCATATCAAGAAGGTGACTCTGAGAGGTGTATTTTGATGACTTTGTCATGTCTTTTCCTGGGGCCTTACCCAAATGATCTGAATCCTCCTGATTTGACACTTCTAAACCAAGAAGCTCTTCCAAACATTTATTTGTCTTAGAGATTAGAAAATGAAGACTTTCTTGAGAAGCAGCAGCTCTGCATAGTCTGGCTTCTTATGAGCCCAGCTCTCCCTTTTTCTGTCCGTAATATTTAAACACATTTAGCCATCAGAACTGGTCTGCTGGCACATTTTCCACTACATGTATCTGAAAGTGGGTTATGATAAAAAGCACATTCTTTTTTTTTTTTTTTTAAGTTTATTTATTTTTGGGAGAGAGAGAAAAAGTGTGAGTGGAGGAGGGGCAGAGAGTTAGAGAGAGAGAGAACCCCAAGCAGGCTCCACACTGTCAGCACAGAGCTCGATGCAGGGCTCGAACTCATGAACTGTGAGATCATGACCTGAGCTGATGTTGGATGTTTAACTGACTGAGCCACCCAGGTGCCCCCAAAAAGGCATTCTTAATAGCTTGGTTCAGAAGCAGAGGCAAAGGAACCTAATTTTTTTCTAGGAGAGGTTAAGGGACAGTGTGACAGTGTGGTCTGAAGTGGGTGTCAAAGTTGCTGGTGTTGTTGTCATTGCCATTGTCCTCTCTGGCACAGCCACCTCTGGAGGCCTGAAATTTCTCTCTGAGTATGTGCCCAGCTTGCCATGACAGCAGTCAGATGAATAAAAAGAGGAAAAGCCAGCTGCTGCTTTGTTTTTAACAAGGATACAGGCAGAGTCTCTTTCTTCTTTTCCACCCACTCAAATTCAGAGTAAATGCCAAGAGAGTTTCCGAAGAAGCCAAATGTTTGAAATTCAAAGTGCAGTTTTGATTAGAGATAGTAAAGAGTTATTTGTCTCAGCCTTGCCTTTTCTAACCACCTCTCTATGTTCATAGATGCTTAATTGGTCACCGTAGTTTTTAAAGTGATACTGGATATGTTTATGGAAAGAATGAATGCATTTGTCTTTTCTCTCCTGGCATCCATTAAAAGATAGAGCTGCGTATACAGGAAAATGAAGATTCAGTCATTTCAGCTCAGATCACCTCATTAAGAAAGGGTAGTTGATGGAGAGCAGTGACTACCTTAAGTTCTTAGTTTTGCTTCTGGAAACCAGAAGATAAGATACTCCTTAACAGGTTTAAGGCTTTTGTTTCTTTACTTTGGTCTTTGGAGATCCTGAAGACTTAGATGGACAAGCACTCATGGCTGCCTGTTGTCTGGCTTCTTCCTGCATACCTCTTCTGTAACACCAGCCTTCTGTTACCACTGTAGGTTGAGTTGTGAAGAGCTGCCACATGTGCACACATCACAACTGACCTTTCCTTGTTCCACGCTTATTGAGCAATTACTTGCCCATTTGTAGAACTCACATTATTGCCTTGGGTTTCTGGCCCAGTGTGAAGTGGGAGCATCCAGGAAGTGGCCTGATAGACTGTACATCAGAGGGCAATAAATTGGCATATGATTTGGTGGAAAGGCAGGGCCAGATGTAGTGTGGGAGCAAGGGTTTTTCTGCATTCAGCCATGCAGCTTGCTTCCAGGTGTCCTGGAAAGCAGCTTGGGAACTGGAGGCTAAGGGTAGTTGGGAACATTAACTAGGGAGGAAAAGGATCAAAAGGACTTCAGTGTTATCTGTGATGGGCCTTGAATTGGGAAAAATCCTCCAAAAGTAGGGGCAAATGAAATTTCCCTGATACTGGTAGGGATTTTTCCACTGATTATTCTTTCCTTTCAAATAAAGTTTGAAAGGAGTTACTAATTGGTAGAAAAAAATACAAAACTTGGGAGACTCCTAACAGGGAAAGTTTGTTAAGGGAGCCTCATTCCACATGAGCTTTTTCATGAAGGCTCCTTCTTCTCTTTGGGCAAACAACAGGTTTAAGAAAACTGGCTCCAAATTGATGATAAAGTGAGAGCTAAGATATTATTCTGACTGTTCTACCTTGGGCTAGAGTGGTATCTTTCAGATTGCAAGTTGCATTCTGTTAGTGGATTGTGAAATCATTTTAAAGGGTCACACAGCATTTTCTTCTCAGTTTTTTTTTGTTTGTTTTTAAGGTTTTTTTTAATGTTTATTTTTGAGAGAGAGACAGAGTGTGAGTGGGGGAGAGGCAGGGAGGGAGAGGGACACACAGAATCAAAGCAGACTCCAGGCTCTGAGCTGCCAGCACAGAACCTGATATGGGGCTTGAATCCACGAACTGTGAGATCGTGACCTGAGCCAGGCGCCTCTCCTCAGTTTTTTATTGTGAAAAATTTTAAACTTCTGCACATTTATTTTCATACTTACTATTAACATTTAGCCATATTTGCTTTTTTTTTTAAATGGTTATTTATTTTGAGAGAGAGGAGAATGTGTGGGAGCACGTGCAGGAGAGAGAGACAGAGGATCCCAAGCAGGCTCCAAGCTGTCAGCACAGAGCCCAGTGTGGGGTTCGATCTCATGAGTCAGATGCTTAACTGACAGAGTCACTATGTGTGTATTATTATTATTTTTTAAACATTTATTTATTTTTTGAGAGAGAGAGAGAGAGCATGAGTGGGGAAGGAGCAGAGAGAGGGAGGGAGACAGAGAATCCGAAGCAGGCTCCGAGCTGTCAGTGCAGAGCCTGACGTAGGGCTCATAGTCACAAACTATGAGAGCATGACCTGAGCCGAAGTTGGACATTTAGCCCACTGAGCCACCCAGGTGCCCCTGTGTGTATTATTTTTTATAAGCTACTTGAAAATAAGTTTCAGACATGTTGGCATCTTACCCTTGAATACTTCAGCATTCATCCTAAATAAGGACATTCTCTTGCATAATCATAGTACCATTATCACACTTAAGAAACTTAACAATAATTTACCAGTATTAGCTAATACCAGTCCATATTAAAAATTTCCGATTTGCCTCCAAACTGCCTTTTATAGCTATAGCAGTTTTTATAAACCAAAATCCAAGCAAAATTCTCATTTCATTAAGTAGTTATATCTCTGTAGACTTTTAAAATCTAATACAGTTTTCTTCACCTTTTTTCTTTTTTTTTTAATTCTCTAGGCATTGAGTTTTTGAAGAGACTAGGCCATTTATCTTTAGAATGTTGTATGTTCTGGGTTCGTCTGTGTCCTTGTGGTATCATTTAACTTGCTTCTCTATCATGTATTTCCTATATTCTAGAAGTTAGGATTAAAGGCTTAATTTAATGCAGGTTAAACATTTTTGGCAAGGTACTTTGTAGATGATATTGTGTATTTCATATTTTTTTTTTAAATTTTTTTTTTCAACGTTTATTTATTTTTGGGACAGAGAGAGACAGAGCATGAACGGGGGAGGGGCAGAGAGAGAGGGAGGCACAGAATCGGAAACAGGCTCCAGGCTCTGAGCCATCAGCCCAGAGCCCAACGCGGGGCTCGAACTCACGGACCGCGAGATTGTGACCTGGCTGAAGTCGGACGCTTAACCGACTGCGCCACCCAGGCGCCCCAGTATTTCATATTATATCATCACAGGAAGTATATACTGTCAGGATGATCCCGCTAAGGTGGTGGTAAGTTTGATTACTTGCTTCTGGTTGTGATTGCCACATTTCCTCATTGTAAAATGAATTAATTTTTCTATTTGTAATTAGTAAGTAATCTGAAGTAATAATTTGGCACCTTTTACTTAATGATCATCTGCTAATGAATTTTTGCCAGTCATTTATTTCAGTGTTGTTCGCAAAACGATGACTTTCTAATTCTGTCATTTTTTTCTACGTTTATTAACTGGCATTCCCTGTAAAGAATCACTTACCTTCATAAACTGGAGGATGAACCATAGTTTCTCCTAAAAAGGCAGGGAATATGCTTTAATTCTTTTAATTGCCAACTTTCAGAGTAAGGAGTTAGTGTTAATGATGACCACTAATGGTGGCAAATGAGGATTTTCCTTCCATTTTGGGGGCTTGTGAATTTTTATTTATTCAGTGTTTTATAATTCATTACCTTTTTGATTATTTTTGGTGCTCAAATCATTTTGAGTTTTGCCCCTTTAAACTTGTTCCTTTGTTCCTTTGATGCAATCCCTTTGAGCACTTTCCTGTTTTCTGTTACAAGCTTCCATTATGAAGGGAGGTTAAAAAAAGAATAGAATAGAAAGTATCCATGCATCACACATAGTAAGGATAAGTATTATTTGGGGGAACTTTTGTTTCAGTTAGAAATGATGTATTCTGAGTTTTAGTGTAAACTATATTTCTTTCTGTATGTCATGGTCAAAAAAGTTTGAAAGCTTTGATGGGGAGAGCTTATGATTTACTTCTGTTCTAGCACTGTTTTGAATTTGTCTCTCTGCAGTGTTATTTTTCTCGGGCAAGGAGTCAAAGAGGGTGTTGAGTTCTTGACATTCCGTGAAGGACTCTGTGAAGTGACTTAGCCCCCTTGATATTTGGGATCCAATGGACTGTTGGACCTGCGTTTTATTCTTATCAGCTTTGATTTCAGAAAAGCATATCTATCTGTCTATCATCTTATCTTTTCTGTTATCTATTTATTTAAAGATCTACTATTACATGTTATTTTATTCCTCTCCCCTCAGCTTTATTGAAATATAATTGACAGAACATTATGTAAGTTTAAGCTGTACTGTGTGATGATTTAATACAAGTATACTTTGCGAATTTATTAGCACAATAAGGTTAGTTAACACATCCATCTCCTCGCATAATTTTAATTTGTATGTGTGTGAACATTTAAAATCTACTCTCAGCAACTTTCAAGTTTGTAATACAGTATTGTTAAACCATAGTCATCATGCTATCTTATTAGATCCTCAAAACTTCTTCATCTTATAACTGGAAGGTTTTGTTTGTTTGTTTGTTTGTTTGTTTGAGAGAGGTGTACAAGCTGGGGAGGGGCAGAAGGAGAGGGAGAGAGAGAATTCAAGCAGATTCCATGCTCAGGGTAGAGCCTGACATGGGGCTTGATTTCATGACCGTGAGATCATGACCTGAGCTGAAAGCAAGAGTCAGATGCTTAACCAACTGAGTCACCCAGACACCCCTTATAACTGGAAGTTTATACGCTTTGAGCAACATCTTCCCATTTCCCTTACCACCCAGCCCGTTAGTAAGCACCATTCTGTTTCTATGAATTTGACTTTTTTATAGATTCCACATATAAGTGAGATACATTATTTCTTTCTCTTGAAATTGACTTATTTCAATTAGTATAAGGTCCTCAAGGGCCACCCATGTTGTTGCAAATGGCAGGATTTCCTTCTTTTTTATGGCTGAAGCAGTTCTTTTAATATGGTTGTGTCTCTCTGGATGAAGCAGCTTTTGCAAAGCAGAGATTAATTTGAGACCATTTGAGTCATAACATCCCTAGAGAATGTTAGAATAAGTATTCTTTCCCAAGGAAATAGGACTGTGGATGACTAGTCACTTTGCACCTTGTACTTGATCCCTTTTATGTGATGTTAAGCTAATTGTTCAGGGAAAGGGGGATAGCGTGTTGTGTTACACATGGCTTGGCCATGCTTTTAAGTCCTTTTGGTGAGTTGAGGATGGAATCATTTATTCTGGAAAGACTCCAAAATAGCATCTTCTCCAAGAAGTTTTCCCTTGGCAGAAATTCATTTATATATTCAGTTAGTAGATATTTCTTGAGTGCTTAATGTGTGCCAGACATTGAATAGGTATTAGGGACCTGGTTTTCGAGGAGGCTGACACAGTTCCTGTCCTCATAAAGTTTATGGTCTAGTGGGTTGGTGATTTGAGAAGCCCTGGAATTTGAGTGGACAGCTGGGCATTGGTTTGAAGTCTACCCGTCTTCCACATGTGACCTCAGGAAATTGTTGTATGCCCTGGTGTGCTGAAAGAGGTTCTAGGGTGGTCAGAAGAATAGCAGTGGTGTTTGTCTGCATTGTCTATCCCACCCCCATCCTCTGCCCTAGCCCTGGCTGCCTGGCAGAAGTAGCCAAGTGGATGGAAGTTTACTTAGCTGCTTTAGAGCCTTGGATATCCTAGGGCTCAATTAGCCCATTTATATTTACTTGTGATTAACCAATCTGTGCATCTCAGAACTGAACTAACAAAAATTGTACCATAGGATAAGATATCAATGGCTGTTTACCTTTTCTAATAAAATTAGCTTCTAATAAAATATGCCAATAAAATTCAGCTCTCAGTCTTGGGTCTCTGACATAGTTGTTAGCATTTTGAAGTCTAGGAGCACAAAACAAAGATGTTAATGGCTGCTTAGCTAAAATGCTAACAGAATGAGGAAAATCCTTTGCTATAGTTTAGATCTAGTAGTCTCACCTCAAAAATGGTATGAATGGTTTGGGGTTTTTTAATGTTTATTTTTGAGAGAGAGGGAGAGAGAGATTGCACGCACATGTGCGTGCGCAGTGGGAGGGCCAGAAAGAGAGGGAGACAGAGAATCTAAAGTGGGCTGTGTGATGACAGCAGAGAGCCTGATGTGGGTTTGAACCCATGAACTGCAAGATCCTGACCTTAGCTGAAGTTGGACGCTTAACCGACTGAGCTATATTAATGTTTTTTAGTAGCAACCCATTGGCTTTAGTCCACAAGCCTCATGTGAGGAAAGAAGTATCAAAACCCATGTAACTTTGGGTAGGATTTGGTTTCAGATTGGTAGAGTATCCCATCATATATTTATCTTTTGAATCCCAGAGAAAGCACCCTTATTTAGAAGTGGCCTTTGGGAACCTTGGGTTCTCAGAGAATGCCCTTTAGAGATGCCCTTTTTCCTTAGGAGAAGTATTTCTAGGATTTTCAAGGGCAGAAAAAGATACAGTGAGACAGTGAAGCAATTAAACAGTGGTTAAGATATTTCTAAAAGAGAAAGTTGGAGTGGATGTTGAAATACAAATATATTCCACAAAAAGATCGGTGACCTATTCTTTGCTTGATAGCTTAGTGTGTTCTGAACTTAAAGAGTAGTTCTTTCTTCTGTGTCTCTCTCTTTTTTAATGTGTATTTATTTATTTTATTTTATTTTTTTAACGTTTATTTATTTTTGAGACAGAGAGAGACAGAGCATGAATGGGGGAGGGTCAGAGAGAGAGGGAGACACAGAATCTGAAACAGGCTCCAGGCTCTGAGCAGTCAGCACAGAGCCAGATGCGGGGCTCGAACTCACGGACAGTGAGATCGTGACCTGAGCCGAAGTCGGACGCTCAACCGACTGAGCCACCCAGGCACCCCAATGTGTATTTATTTTTGAGAGCAAGAGAGTGCAAGCGGGGTGGGGGCAGAGAGAGAGGGAGACAGAGGATCTGATCCAAAGCGGGCTCTGTGTTGACAGCAGTGAGCCCGACGTGGGGCTTGAGCTCATGAACAATGAGATCATGACTTGAGCCAAAGTCAGTGCTCAACCAGCTGAGCCACCCAGGTGCCCCTCCTTTGCCTCTTTTTTTCTGAGATTAGCCTACTGCCAAGGTACATCATTAATACCTACCATAGCCAAATACTTTTTGTGACCAGAGCCTGGTGATGCTTGCAGAGGATCCTGGTTCCTTCTGGCCAAGAAAGAGAAGTTCTTGGTTTGGCTCACTTGGTCAGAAGCATCGTGGGGAAAGTAGGCAAGGGAAAATGGATTTCTGTTGCCAGAATCCAAATATGGCTCATTAATCCTCCCAAGGGAGCCCAAGATTGGCATCTTAATCAGTCTCATCTTAGAGGTTTTAAGACTCATTCCAGGGGTGCCTGAGTGGCTCAGTCGGTTAAGATTCTGACTCTTGGTTTTGGCTCAGGTCATGATCTCACAGTTTGTGGGTTCAAGCCCCATGTGGGCTCTGTGCTGATGGTGTGGAGCTTGGTTGGGATGCTCTGTCTCCCTTTCTCTCTGCCTCTCCTCTCTGTCTTAAAAATTAAAAAGAAGTAAACATTAAAAAAAAAAACTCATTCCATTCTCTAGGTTCTCTGTAAGGAAGGAAATGAGCATTTGGTAGAACTCTTGGGTACTCAGAAAATGGAAGACTATGCTAGGGTCCTAAGTAGGCTACAGCTCAAGAATCAACTTGTGTGCATGCAGTAACAGAAGGCAGAGAATAGAAATCTTTATGTTGGTAATAGTCTTCCTCTAAAAGCTCCAAAGGGAAGGAAAACATTGGCTTGTTCCACCACCAGAGGTTGTTTTAGTGGTCTCTTTGCCTAACTGGTGTCAAAACATTTAATTAGGTCAACTGATGGTGAATTTTTTTTTCAACATTTGTTTGTTTGTTTATTTATTTATTTTATTTTTTAAGGTATCAAAAATCGGTTTACTTTTTTTAATTTAATTTTTTATTTTTTAAAATTTACATCCAAATTAGTTAGCATATAGTGCAACAATGATTTCAGGAGTAGATTCCTTAGTGCCCCTTACCCATTTAGCCCATCCCCCCTCCCATAACCCCTCTAATAACCCTCAGTTTGTTCTCCATATTTATGAGTCTCTTCTGTTTTGTCCCCCTTCCTGTTTTTATATTATTTTTGTTTCCCTTTCCTTATGTTCATCTGTTTTGTCTCTTAAAGTCCTCATTATGAGTGAAGTCATATGATTTTTGTCTTTCTCTAATTTCACTTAGCATAATAGCCTCCAGTTCCATCCACGTAGTTGCAAATGGCAAGATTTCATTCTTTTTGATTGCCGAGTAATACTCCATTGCATATATATACACCACATTTTCTTTATCCATTCATCCATTGATGGACATTTGGGCTCTTTCCATACTTTGGCTATTGTTGATAGTGCTGCTATAAACATGGGGGTGCATGTGTCCCTTCGAAACAGCACACCTGTATCCTGTGGATAAATGCCTAGTAGTGCAATTGCTGGGTCGTAGGGTAGTTCTACTTTTAGTTTTTTGAGGAACCTGCATACTGTTTTCCAGAGTGGCTGCACCAGCTTGCATTGCCACCAACAGTGCAAAAGAGATCCTCTTTCTCCACATCCTCGACAACATCTGTTGTTGCCTGAGTTGTTAATGTTAGCCATTCTGACAGGTGTAAGGTGGTATCTCATTGTGGTTTTGATTTGTATTTCCCTGATGATGAGTGAGGTTGAGCATTTTTTTGTGTGTCAGTTGGCCATCTGGATGTCTTCTTTGGAGAAGTGTCTATTCATGTCTTTTGCCCATTTCTTCACTGGATTATTTGTTTTTTGGGTGTTGAGTTTGATAAGTTCTTTATAGATTTTGGCTACTAACCCTTTATCTGATATGTCATTTGCAAATATCTTCTCCCATTCTGTCGGTTGCCTTAGTTTTGCTGATTGTTTCCTTTGCCGTGAAGATTTTATTCTAAAGTAATGTCTACGCCCAGTATGGAGCTTGAACTCCATAGAGACCAAAAGTCTCATGCTCTACCGAGTCAGGCATGCACCCCAAGAGTTTCTTTTCTAAGAAACACAATTGTATACCCTAAAAGTTTATGTTTCTTTATGACTTTGGTGATGCTTCTTTAAAAAATACTAACTAAAGAGAGATTTCAAAATCAGAAAAAGGTTTATCTCATGAGGATTGACTAGGGGCTTAGTAATTTCTTAGGATATGGTAACATCACCTAGTGGCATTTGTTCTCCCCTCAGCAAACGGCATAAATGCTTCTTCTCTAAGCCAGACTGGGAACAGTCATGTGAAGCTGGGTCCCTTCTCTGTTTTTTTGTTTCCCCCTTCTTTAGTTTTTTAAAATCTGTAAAGTTTGGAAATGCCCTTAGTCCAGTTAAGAGAGAAAAGTTTAGAAAAATATTTCCCCATTCTTATTTATTATCACCCTTTTCTCTCTTTCCCTCATTTTTGTCTCTGCATCTTTCCTTTTGCCTCTGTTTTCCTTTCATTTCCTTGAAGGATCTGATTCATATGCATGACTGAACCTCCTTAAAAGAAAAGGCAGAGTGGGGTGCCTGGGTGGCTCAGTTAGTTAAGCATCCAACTTCAGCTGAGGTCATGATCTCATGGTTTGTGAGTTCAGTCCCTGTGTTGGGCTCTGACAGCTCAGAGCCTGGAGCCTAGCTTCGGATTCTGTGTCTCCCTCTCCCTGTGCCCCTCCCCCTCTCTCACTCTGTCTCTTTCTCTCTCTTACAAATAAATAAAACATTAAAAAATTAAAAAAAAAAGAAAAGGCAGAGAGAGAGGTATTGCTCTTGAGTCTCAGGTTCTTTGCTGTTACTGTAGAGTAAGCTAATGGTATGATATTACTAATGAAAGCCTTATCAGCTATCAGTTATGTTTTTTTTTTTAAATGTTTTTATTTTTTTGAGACAGAAAGAGAGAGAGAGCATGAGCAGGGGAGGGGCAGAGAGAGAGCGAGACACAGAATCTGAAGCAGGCTCCAGGCTCTGAGCTGTCAGCACAGAGCCCGACGCGGGGCTCGAACTCACGGATTGTGAGGTCATGACCTGAGCTGAAGTCGGACGCTTAACCGACTGAGCCACCCAGGTGCCCCTATCAGTTATGTTTTATTGAGGGAATCTTGCCCATGGTAAATTAAAAGAAAAAGAGATAAGTAAGCAAAGAAAAGAAAAGCAAGTAGAGAGGGAGAAAGTAAGGAGGAATGAATAGAAAGGAACAAAAGAAAAGGACTTGGGACTGGGAATACAGAAGTGGAAGGGAAGGACCAAGAATACAGAGCTGCTAAAATAGGAAAATGGGAGTCAGCTCTAGCATTTACCTTTACCGAGTACAGTGTTTGGGTTTTCCCCTTTCAGTAGAGTATGCTACAAGGTAAGGTGAGGTGAGGTGAATAAAATGGTCTCATCTTTGACTCCTTAGATTCATCTACTCAAAACCAGTGAGTTTACCCTGTAATAAGGTGACTTGAGAGCCTGATCATAGTAGGTTAGGGTGGAAGAGGCTATTAAGTGATGCTTTTTGGGCAGCTAGCATTAACAGAGTTATTTTTAACCTCCCATTTCAACCCCTTCATTGTTCAGGCTCCTCCACTGGCTACCATGAGAGCAGTCAAAATTAGCAACTATATAAAATAAAGTACCTCTTGTCTCCCCAGTCACTTCCAAAATAAACAGGGAGTAATACTGTCCGTATTTTGTCTCACTTTACTCTGAAGGCTACCGATAGAGGAAGCGTGGATTAGTGTGTAGTGATTTCTAGGCTCTGCCCTCTGGACAGAGTCCCCTCAGAGTGCAGTGGCTGAGTGACAGGACCATGTGGCAGGAGTGCAGCTGGAAGTATATCATCGGCAGATTTGAGTTGGGTAAATATAGCAGGAGCAGGATGTCAGTGTGGGAGATGGATTGTTCTGGGAAAGGAAGTGTTGTCTTTCGTCTGAGAAACAATTTCCTGCACTTCTGGGACTCTTGCTTTCTTCTTCTTCTTCTTTTTTTTTCCAGGGCAGAACAGGAGTTGGCAGGAGTTGGGTACACTTGCTGTATTCTATCTCTGAGTGTCTGTCTGTTCCTACATTTGAAGTTGGGAGTAGAAATCAGATCTATTTCAGCCAGTTAGGAAATGGACCCAATAAATAGCTATATCCATGCCTTACAGTTCACGTTTTGCAGTCTTAAAGCATGTAACTGCAGAGAGCCTCTTTTTAAAAACTAATTGTTCCCTTAGTAAAACTGACAGGTTGAGAGATAATTATACAAAGAGAATCAACTCTATTGAAAGTCAGACATGAGGCACCAGCTGGCAGGAAACAGCTGGGATGTTTCTGGGGGCTAGACTCTTCCACACCAGAACTTAACTCTTCAAGCCATCTCTGTTATATGAGCTATTAAAATGACTGCCTACCTACCAGCAGTCTACATAAAAAACTAAATCTACTAAATTATGCAGTATTTTACAGTTGAGTAGAACTTCACAGTTTATAAAGTGCTTTTGCATATTTTCTTTACTTTTTAAAATAAACTTTTTAGAATAGATTTAGATTTAGAGAGAAGTTGTAATGAAGTTCCCATACACTCCATGCCAAGTTTCTTTCTCCCATTATTAACAGTTTAGTATGTTACATTTGTCACAATTAATGAACCAGTATTTATATACTGTATTAACTAAAGTTCATACTTTATTCAGATTTCTTTAGTTTTTACCTAATGCCTTTTTCTGTTGTAGGATCACATCCAGGATACCACATTACATTTAGTTGTCATGTTTCCTTAAGCTCCTGTTGGCTGTGACAGTTTGCATATGTTTTTTTCATTTAAATTTCATAACAACTCACAAAATAGATTGAACCTTTATTAGCATCTCCCTTTCACAGGTAAAACTCAGGCCTCAGAAAGAGTAAGTAACATGTTCAAGGCTACACAGTAGAAGCTTCTGGTAGAATATGACTATGATTAGAAAAAGGAAGTGAGGTAACTTTATTTCCTTTTTATGTGAATGAGAGCAGAACCATAGCAAACCTTCAAGTGGGACATTTGCAGAAGAGGAACAAGAGACATAGCTGACTTGTTTCTGGACTTTTCTGTTTTACCTGGATACAAAGTAACATTATCATTTTCATAACAATTCCATGGGGGAAACACCCTTTCTCTCTGTGATTCCACTGTGTCTACCAAAGGACCAGGTTCCAGAGAAACCTGGCCTCCTGCTCCCCTGATGTCGTTCTCTCACAGAAGACTTCAGGCTCCTCACCAGTCCCTGTTGTTAGATACCCAAGTTCAGTAGAAACGCTCACTGAAAGCCTGGCATACACATTAATACAACCAGACTGTTTCAGGAGTGTGTTGAGGTTAACTATCTTGGAATAAAGCACATGAATTTTTTAGTTCTAGTATCTAGTTGGTCAGGCTGAAATTCTGGCTTGGGGTTAGGAGACTCACAGAAATGCAGTGCTGAGAGATAGTAGAAAAACTAAAAATACAACAAGACATGGCAATTACTGGCTCTACCTAGAGGGATGAGTGAGGGGAGAGGTGAGAAGAGGTCAAGTGTAGTATATTAGTGATATTCCTAGATACTATTTAAAGATCATCTCAGGGTGATGGAAACTATTGGGGATACAAATCCTCAGATCCTAAGGAAGGGCGTAGCACCTCTTGCTGAGACAAGTAGTCATAAGGATTGTATCTGGATCATAAAGGACAACCTTTAAAGTGTTCCAACTTAAGCTGACAGGGTAAGAGGCCAATTGATACCATTAACAACCACTTTGATTAGAGCACAAGGGTTTTTGTTGTTGTTGTTTTGTATTAAGGGGATATTTTTCAGTTTATACTTTTATGATGTATTGCTGTGAGCATAGGGGCTGGTTTGGGACCTTGTGGTAGTGATTACTGCCCTTTTTGGTTAACTCTGAGGCTGGCAAAAGCTTAATTTTTTTCTCCAAAGGGAAGCTGTGGAAATAGCATTGAGGAAGAGCTTTAGGAAGCCCTTTGTATGTATTATGTATTTTCATGGCATCCCAGAGTGGGTTGGGAACAGGGTAGATATTATAAACTAGCAATTATAGGAGTCTTTAAATTAAGGGCATTGGTAACTGAGGCCTTCTGCTCAGAGGGTGGGAGGCTATTGATGGGAGCAAAGATGACAACAGGTTTTAAACATCACAGGCTGGACCTCATACTCTGAAAATGCTTTTGCTTCAACGATTACAAAGAGAAAATGTGAAAGACAAAATGACAGTATGAAGAATGACTATTCAAAGTGCTTCTACCAGAAAATCCCATCTGTTGGTGAGATTGAAATTATCCTCAGGTTAAAGGAAAAGACTAGGAGAAGATATCTTGTTCGGAATACAAGACAGGAGACAGTGAAGTCTATTACTGTATATTCTGAACTGCATTGAGCTGTGATGGAGGAGGGGGAAATTCCTTCCTGTGGTTTTGCATAATGTGAAACCTTCATGAGATCTTAGTAGATATAAAGGAGTTTGTGGCCAGCTAAAGTACAGGTTCAGTAAGCCTGCAGTGGGAGTGCAAGACAGAGATGGCTCACTGACATTTCTGATTAAGGGCAACCAGTTTTGGTGAGTGGAAAGCTACCAGGGGTACTTCATTTTTGTAAGAATCTGAAATGATCCCTTTGTACCATAGCCTGAGGTAACTGCTTGTCTCTATAAAAGCTACAGAGGAGACACCAGCAGGCTTTAAGTGGAACTTGTTTATGGTTTCCCAGAAGGGAAGCTCATACCCTGTTAAAGCACTTTAGAAAAATAAAGTAGAATTGGAGATAAGACGATCTTTACTTTCATTTTCAAGAGCTTTTTAAAAAAATTTGAGGTAGAATGCATATAACATAGAATCAGCTATTTTAAAGGGGATAATTCAGTGGCATTTAGTACATTCATAATATCATGTGACCACCACCTCTATTTAGTTCCAAAACATTTGCATTATCCTAAAAGGAAACCATGTCCTTGTTCAGCAGTTGTTTCCCCTTCTCCTTTCTGTCCAACGTCTGGCAACCACCAGTCTGCATTCTGTTTCTATGGATCTATCTATTCTGGATATTTAATATAAATAAAATTATATAATATGTGACCTTTGTATCTGGCTTCTTTCACTTAGCATCGTGTTTTTGAGGTTCATGCATGTTGTAGCATGTATCAGTACTTTATTCCTTTTTATGACTGATTAATATCCAGTATATATGTATTTGCCACAATTTATTTATCTGTTCATCTACTGATGGACATTCGGACTATTTCCACCTTTTGCTATGGTGAATAGTGCTGCTAGGATTATGTGTGTACATGTATTTGAGTGCCTATTTTCAATTATTTTGAATTATATACCAAGAAGTGGAATTACTGGGTCATATGGTAACTCTATGTTTAACTTTCTGAAGAACTCCCAAACTGTCTTCCACAGAGGCTGAACCATTTCACGGTTCCCAGCAGTAATGTGTGAGGATTCCCCTTTCTCTACATCCTTACCAATACTTGTGATTTTCTGGGGGGTTTTTTTTGTTTTTTTTTTTTTTTGTTTTTTTTTTTGTTTTTTTTGGATTATAGCTTCAAAATCTTTTGAGACTGGATAAGACTTTGACAATAAAATTTCTTCCAATCTTTATGGATCTCCTGGTATGCTTCTCTTGAAGTAGCTGGATGGCTCTTCTGGGCTTAAAAAGGTATTGAGGTTCCAGCTTTTATGCAAAAGAATGACTTGCTTCCAAAATCTGCTACAAACATGGTGATCACAGCTGATAAGGGTTGCCTAGGCAGGGTTGAAATCTCAGTTGTCAAAAAAAAGATTGTTGGTTACATTTTGGGTCTTGAGAGTAGGTGGTGGTATTTTTGGTTTCATCTGCCATCAGAATCCTGGACCAGGCAATAGGCTGGGTCTTGCTGACTATACAGGAGGCTCAGTTTGCTTGTAGATTGCCAGCTTATTTTCCTGCTTGTTGAATAACCTTCTTCTGGAAAGTGGGTTAACTCTAATTCCTGATTAGTGACTGGTTCTTTTGAAGGTGCTATATAAACTGATTTCAGTTGTCACTCCATTACTACTTATATGAGATTACACACAGATATTAAAACTCTGGTGTTCCCATTTCTTTGCTATTTGGCTGGATGGCTTCTTATTTTGATGTCTTGCATCAAATTACTGAGTTCCTACATGACTTTCTCTTACTGTGGTCTTTTTTAGGTCATCAGTTTC
Source organism: Prionailurus viverrinus (assembly GCF_022837055.1). Classification (NCBI taxonomy): domain Eukaryota; kingdom Metazoa; phylum Chordata; class Mammalia; order Carnivora; family Felidae; genus Prionailurus; species Prionailurus viverrinus. The sequence continues at coordinate 61,219,452 of NC_062571.1, forward strand.
TACATCTTGTGTTTATATATTTGTGATTTGTCTAATGGTCACTATAGTTAATGTGTTAGTATGTCTTATCTAAATTTATTTTCCTTTTGTGAAAGTTACTTTCTTTTTGTGGAAGGAGAAAATTGATGCTGGGATCTAGGATGCTTGCACTTCCAGCTCTCTCAGTTTTTTCTGTAAATCTAGCTTTCCTTTTTTTCTTGACACTACTTTCTCTAGTTTATGTGTTTGGTGGTAGATTTTTCTGACTTTTAGAAAAAATATTTTTTTGCTAACCATAATGTGTTTGCTGCATTTTTTTCCTTATAATATTTCAAATCAGAATACATTTCCATGTTTATTGCTTTCATTGCTTGCCTTTTTTTTTTTTTTTTTAATGAGTTTGGACCAGTTTTCAAAGCAAACAGAAAATTGTAGTCTCTACTGCATCTCCCCCCCCAACACACACTGGTGTTAGGTTTGCAAATGCATCCTAACCATTTGATCAAAGTCAGGCTTTGAAAAAGGCTTTATAGTTAGGTGTGGTTGAATGACAGGTATGTCTGGATTTGGTCTTGAGAGATTTGGGGATGTAGAAGTATGAGGGTTTTTTTTTTCCTTCTCTCTCTTCCAATAATACACTGTGGTCTATAATAGGTTGAGTTGTAACATTCATTAAACCACTCCTCACATTCCCTGTTTTCAAAGCTTATCAGGATGACTTTGATTTAGTTATTTGGAACCAAAAAGGCAGTTTGTGGAGCTGGTCTGGAGCTGTGGAGCAGTAATATATCAGAGATCAGACTTAGGTCCCAGTGGGATTATTCCTCGGGATTTATTTGCCTGGAAGTACACACAGGAGCCAAATGGTATGTATGGAAAGCTTTGCTGGAATGCAAATTGGACACATTTTGTTGGGACCTGTAGGGGATTTTCACTGCTTCATAATTTTTCAAAGGTTTGTTATACATCAGACAGTCACTGCCTCTTCTTTAAATCTTTAAATCCCCCCTCTTTTTCCTGTTGTAAAGGTCAGATTTTTTTTGACAACTGTGTGCAGGAACAAGATTTGCTAAATCCCTTCATTTTTATTCATACAAATATCGGCATTCAGTGAGCATCAGTTATCCCAGCATTTAGAGGTAAGGAAAACTCAAGGAGAATCTTGTGAATCTTAGCTTAGTTCCAGGCATACATCTCTGGGGATAAGTTTGCTGCCTCAACTTTAACCCTTGACTATTCTGATATGGGACACCACCCTCATAGTGGCTTGTATGTGAAACCTATGCTTCACTAACCCATGTCTGTGGCTATAGGAAACATAACTAGTGGGAGGGAATTGTGTTGAACTCTTCTCTTTGACTGTGACAATCCTTAAATTAGTGTTGGGAGAGAGGAACAGTTCATTCCCTCCAGTGGTACCTGTTCTTTAGCCTTCTTTAGCTTTTAGTGGCATCTTGGGCAGCATACCACTTTTTTTTTTTTTAAATATAATTTATTGTCTGTACCACTTTTAATTTGGAGATGATTCTTTACTTCACCTGGTAGATGAAATCATGATATTACCACATGGCATAGTTCCTCCTCAAACTTACTTAATTTGATGTGATGTTATTGTCTATTACTATATAACAAATTACCCTAAAACTTAGATGCTTAAATTTTTTTTATTTTTTATTTTTTTATTTCACACAGTTTCTGAGAGTCAGGAATTTGGGAGCTGCTTAGCTAGTGGTTCAGGCTTAGAGTCTCTCAAGATGGTCAGCCAAGACTGTGGTCATTTGATGGCTTGGCCAGGCTGGAGGATCATATCCAAGCTTTCATGTAACTGTTATGAGGCCTCAGTTCCACACAATATGAGCCTCTCCATAGAGCTGCTATGGAGCTGCTATGTTGTTAGATGGCAGGTGGCTTTCCCCAGGTGAATGATCCAAGAAAGAGATCCAAGATAGAGAGCAGAAACTACACTGTCTTTTCTGACCTAGTCTTAGAAGTAATTTACTATCACTTCTACAATATTATATTGGTCACCCAGACGAACCCTGACACAGTCTGGGAGAAGATTGAACAAAGGTGTGTTGTCTTAGAGGCTGGCTACACGGGAAGTTAATTGGAAAATTTCAAATGTTTACTTGTACTTAAAGACTGATTTTTTTTTTCCCTGAAAAATTGTGTTCTCTCTGCTCAGCATCCCCCCCCCCCCGCTCTGTCTCTCTTTTCCCATTTCTCAAACTCTTTTGTCTCTGAAATTATCCAGAGTGTATATGGCAAATAAATGTACGAACATCGCTACAACATGTGAATCTCTTTCTCTTGCATTGCCATCTTAGCCATAAGCACTAACAAAAACCTTCTCTTTTTCTAAAGCAAGCCAGTAAGCATGATCCCTCCCTTTCTTGCTGCTTCCTCCTTCTTTCTTCTCCCTCTTCTCTCTTCTCCCTCTTCTCTCTCTTTCTTTCGAGGGGACATCTGCGGCAGGTGGTCCAAGGACCCCTCTTCTCATGAGAACCCCTCAGTTGGATTCAGGTAATCCTATGTGCTTCCTCAATCCTTTTTACTACTGATCATCTAAAATTTGGTACAAATAGACTACAGTGACCAGAGTTTATGGAGCCACCATGGATCTTCCAGACTGAGATATGTAATGATGCGAGCTCTTGGATTCTGTTCAGGAGCTCTGAAATGGAGGTAAAGGCCTTCTGCATGGGAGATATTTAAAGACTAAATTACTTATTGGTGCACCTGGGTGGCCCAGCCAGTTAAGTGTCCGACTTCAGCTCAGGTCATGATCTCACAGTTTGTAAGTTGGAGCCCCACATCAGGCTCTCTTCGGTCAGCACAGAGTCCACTTCGGATCCTCTGTTCCCTGTCTACCCCTCCCCCCTTCTTTCCCCCGTGCGCATGTGTGCTCTCGCGTGCTCTCTCCCAATAAATAAATAAAACAGTTAAAGACTAAATTACTTTTCTCTTACTTGATGGATTCAACTGGTTCTTTGTATACCAATCAGCAAAGAGACTGAAGAATTATCTGCTATTTTTCACCTTTCTAGGACAAGCAGATCTATAGTCATAGTGAGGAAGAATATGTAGGTTGATCCTGAAGCTAACCAAGGACACTGTCCTTCCTATTTGGTCACCATGTGAGCCATGTTGTTACATTGACATCATTCCCCCACCTTGGTATATACCAAACTCTTTACCTGATAACAGAAATCTCTATTGTAAAACTGAACTTGTTCAGCTCTTAGGGGGTTAAAATGGAGAATAGTTAGCTTTCTCAAAAATTCTAGATCATCTTTGGCTTCTTGGGAAACAGTCTGAAGCTGTGAATGAACTCTGGTCTCATATTCCTGTGGCTGTTGACTGGCCTAGTCGAAAATTCATACCTGGCAAAATCCATTGCATATGTTTTTGGTTTTTGCTTTGTTTTTTGTTTTTGTTTTTGTTTTTGTTTTGTTTTTGACTGTACAGAACCAGAGAGGATCCAAAGTTGTGTTTAATTCCATAGAAGACTATAATCGAAAGTGACAAAGCAGACAAATAAAAAACCTTTTCACCATTAAAATCACTATTTACCTAACTCTTTGACCTCCTTTAGTCCTTATCATTACAGACACATAATTTAAGTAGTTTAACCAATATGCCATATTATTTTTGTTCCTTTTATTCATTTAACACAATTTAATACAGAATTTTTCCCTGAAGTCACCTATATATTTATTTTCTTTTAATGGTACTATAAAAATACATTGAATCAGAGTACCACAGGTTAACTATTCTTTAAAAATTTTTAATTTGTTACATATAATGAAACCTTAGTCATCTTTGTAGTGATAATATTGTTTTTCTTTTTAATTATCATAATAGTCCCATTAGTGGAATGACTGAGTTTTATAGCCATGCTATGCCCTATATTGAGTTTAACTTTTTGTTTTTGCTAATTTAGTTGATAAGATGATACTTTTATAATTTGTTTTATATTTATTTAATTACTAGAATTTTCTCAAGTGTTTTACTGTTTGGATTTTTTCCTGTGTGTTCTTAACTCTTGGCCACTTATTTAACAGAAATTGGTTAATGTTCTTTCACATTTGTATCAGCTCCTTCATATATGGGTAATGCTTTTTTATCTTTTCATATTTATTGCCAGGTCTTTTTTTCCCCTATTACTGTGGGCTATTTAAAACCAGGTAGGTGGTGGTACTTGGGTCATTACAGAAAAGTGCTTGGGCATCAACTAGTTTATTTGCACCTGAAGTGTAGAAATGAGAGGTCCTGTGAGAACCTTTGGCTCAGATTGTACATGGGAGTCTCCCTGTGTGGAGAGCAGGCTGTCCAAGGTGTAAGGAGGGGAGATGAGGACAAGGTTGACACCAGACCTATAAATAACCTAAGGTTTAGCTTTGTACTTTAAAATAGAAATTAGGTCACTTTTATTGTCTTCCCTGTTTTTTACCAGTTGGCCATGAAGAAGAGGCATTAGGACTTTTAGAGAAAATGTTACAGTTTCTAGCTTTCAGAAAAGTGAAGAGTGCTGATACTGGCCAGCTCTGCCTCCTTTCTCAGTTCTCATGGCGTGAGATGACTGAGTGAGAAGTCTGGGTTTGGGGATTTAACTTGACATGCTATCCAGCTTCCTAAGTAAGAAAGTGGAATTCTAAACGGTGAAAGGCCCCGTATCCCTTTGCTGTGGCACCATGCCTGGGACAGACTGACCACGTGAAAGGGGAGCTGGTAACCCAGCATGTGTCATTCTTTTCACCATTGAGTGAGGTCCTTTTTTACCTCTTTTATAAACAGCCATGCCCAGTCATCCTGATTGGTCTCTGCAGAGAGACAGAGGCCCAAACTCTTAGAACTTTGTCTGTGGTGCAAGTTTCTAGAGTTCTTTCTGGGCTCTCAGTTTTCTTCTCTAAAATGAGAAAAGTGGACCAAATGGTCTCTAATGTCCCTAAAGTCCTAAGAGTCTTTGGGTTCATTGCCCCCCACACAAGTTTGGAAATTCTTTCAGAAGGATTCTGTTCTATATGAATGTCATTATACATATCAAGTGAATGATTTTGAGATTTTTGTATCTCTTAAAATTTTCAGTAATTTTTTTTTACATTTATTTATTTATTTTGAGAGAGAGAGAGAGCACATGCCTTTGAGCACGCATAAGCAGGGAATGGGCAGAGAGGCAGAGAGAGAGGGAAAGAGAGAATCCTAAGCAGTTAGTGTGGAGCCTGATGTGGAGCTCGATCCCATGAACTGTGAGATCATGACCTGAGCTGAAATCAAGAACTGGGTGTTCAACCAACTTAGCCACTCCGGTGCCCCCAAACTTTCAGTATGTCTTTTTTTTTTTTTTAAACGTTTATTTATTTTTTGAGACAGAGCATGAACAGGGGAGGGACAGAGAGAGAGGGAGACACAGAATCCAAAGCAGGCTCCAGGCTCTGAGCTGTCAGCACAGAGCCCGACGCGGGGCTTGAACTCACGGACCGTGAGATCATGACCTGAGCCGAAGTCGGACACTTAACCAGGCGCCCCTTCAGTATGTCTTAAAAATGGATTAATACTGCATGAATGTCAAGAGAGCATGTTCTATTTTGATTTAAAATTTTTTTACTTATTATAATTATATTCTCATTATAAATATATAATGTATATATATTAATATATATGAAGATATATATATGAAGATATATATAAGTATGTGTCAGTTAAGCCTCATAACAATCCTGTGAGGTAGGCATGAAGATGTGTCTTTCCATTATATGCTACTTCCTTGGCAACTCCTTTCACCTCTTCTAGCAGATTCTTTTGGAATTCACTTCTACATTTGTATACTTAGGTAACAAGCTTAAATTGCTACTTCTTGGTTTTTTAGTTTTTTTTTTTTTTTTTTTTTAATTTTTTTTTTCAACGTTTATTTACCTTTGGGACAGGGAGAGACAGAGCATGAACGGGGGAGGGGCAGAGAGAGAGGGAGACACAGAATCGGAAACAGGCTCCAGGCTCTGAGCCATCAGCCCAGAGCCTGACGCGGGGCTCGAACTCACGGACCGCGAGATCGTGACCTGGCTGAAGTCGGACGCTCAACCGACTGCGCCACCCAGGCGCCCCGGTTTTTTAGTTTTAAGCATGAAGTTCCATTCATTTCTTTCTTTCTATCTGAGTCAAGGTATCCTAGAACTGGAAGAGACTTCAGATCCTCCAGAGACCCAAACTTAAAAGACTTCATGGGCCAGGGTGCCTGGATGGCTCAGTCAGTTAAGCATCTGACTTTAGCTCAGGTCATGATCTCATGGCTCATGGGTTCAAACCTTGCATCAGGCTCTCTGCTGTTAGCACAGAGGCCGGTTCAGATCTTATGCCCCTCCCATGCTGATGTGCACATGTACTCTCTCTCTCTCAAAAATAAACATTAAAAAAACCCCAAAACTTCAAGGGCCTATCAAAATGAGTATGAAAATAGGGAGCAGTGTGGACTGGAGGAAGTTAGAAGGCTACCCCCACCTAAACATTCAGTTCTGTTTTTAACTGCATGTATATGGACCTTGTTTGGATCCTGATTCATACAAACAAAAATAACAAGAAACAAAAGTTTATGATAATGATAGAAATTGAATAATTGCAAATTGAGCACTAAAATAGTTAACTGATAAAATGTAACATTATTCTTTTATATATATGTTTTTTGCAATTATTACTCTTTTAGATGTGATGACATGGTATTATGCTTATGTTCTAGATGGATGAAATGATGTGATGTGCAGGATTTGCTTCAAAATAATAGGGGAGTGGGAGGAGATAATGAAAAAACAAGATTAGCCTTGAGTTGCTAATTATTGAGGCTGGGTGTACAGTACAAATGAGTTCATTATACTAATATGTTTACTTCTGTGTAATTTTGAAAATTTTCATAATAAATATTTTAAACATTACATTATTCAAATCTAGTCTCCTTAACAGAAGAGCATAGAATAAGGAAGGTAAAAAGGAATCCAGAATAGGCTAGAACAAATGTAGTTGTATTAGCTGTACTGTTTAAAGGTTGTCACCATGGGTGCCTGGGTGGCTCAGTCAGTTAAGTGTCCGATTCTTGGTTTCAGCTCAGATCATGATCTCATGATTTGTGGGTTCAAGCTCCATGTCGGTCCCTGCACTGATAGCATGGAGCCTACTTGGGATTCTCTCTCTCCCTCTCTCTCTGCCCCTTCCCTGCTTGCACTCTCTCTTTCAAAAAAATAAATAAATAGAACATTAAAAAAAAATAAAGGTTGCCACCAGACCCTTAATAATATATTCAGTTAAATAATTATTTGTTATTATAAATATTTGTCATATTTATATACTCAATTAAATATTTATTTGTATTCTGAAGTAGTGGGTAATAACATGTAATTCCAAAATGTGGTTTCAGTTATTCTCAATAAATTCATTTATTGCTATTAAAAAATACTAAAACAGCATATACCAAGAAAAAAACCACATCTGTGGATCCAGCCCAGATTTTTTTACCTGGACTTCAGTTTGTGATTTATTAATTTGTTCCAGCCTTCTCATTTTACAGAAGAAACTAAAGTACAGAGTAGTTATGATTTGACCAAGGTCACACAGCTTATGAGGGGAAAAACTAGAACACAGGTCTCCTGTGTTCCATATTCATTGCTTCTTCTTCTTTTTAATGTTTATTTATTTATTTTCAGAGGGAGCAAGAGTGCAGGCAGGGAAGGGGCAGAGAGAGGGAGAGAGAATCCCAAGCAGACTCTAAATTGCTAGTACAGAAGCTGATGTGGGGCTCAAACCCACAAACTGTGAGATCATGATCTGAGCTGAAACCAAAAGTTGGATGTTTAACCAACTGAGCCACCCAGGTGCTTCCATATTCATCACTTCTTATGAGAAAATTGCCCAACTGACTTAAGAAAACAGGGTTATGGTTATGCTTGGCAGTTTTCTTGTTTGCTAACCTTAGATATTTGTTTTTAGAGCATTGGCTAGAGATTTGGCTTCTTTCTTTTTATAAGGTGATAGGGCTAAGAGATTCTGCCTTAAAGTCTGGTGGAAATTCAGGCCTAGGGATGGTTATATTTCTTATTTAAATTTTTTTTTCAATGTTTATTTATTTTTGGGACAGAGAGAGACAGAGCATGAACGGGGGAGGGGCAGAGAGAGAGGGAGACACAGAATCGGAAGCAGGCTCCGGGCCATCAGCCCAGAGCCTGATGCGGGGCTCGAACTCACGGACCGCGAGATCGTGACCTGGCTGAAGTCGGACGCTTAACCGACTGCGCCACCCAGGCGCCCCAGGGATGGTTATATTTCTTAAGATGATGAGGAATTGCAGAGCTTAAGCAAGTTATAAGCATAAAACTTTAGCTGAGGCAGGACTGGAAAAATGAACCCATTGGTTCTGTTTAATCCCCAAGTGAAATTTCACTTCCACTAAAAACTACTTGTTTATATGAATTAAAAAAATTGTTTTATTAACTATTTTAACTATTTTCTCCAAGTCCAGAGCACTAGACTTGTGCAGACTTGCCAACTGTGGGGAATATGTGCTACTAAGTAGATGTAACAGCCTTGGTAAGATGCTTTGCTATAGAGCTGTTGCTAGGTTTTGTTCCCAGGTCAAATTGGGAAATAGGGATTTAGTTAGTCTTACTTTATATATATTTAACTTAATTAATTTATTTATCTTATTATTTAAAAAATTTTTTTTAAATGTTTATTTCTTTTTGAGAGAGAGACAGAATGCGAGTGGGTTAGGGGCAGAGAGAGAGGGAGACACAGAATCTGAAGCAGGTTCTAGGCTCTGAGCTGTCAGCACAGAGCCCGACCCTGGGCTCGAACTCGGGAGCTCTGAGATCATGACCTGAGCCAAAGTTGGACATTCAACCGACTGAGCCACCCAGGGACCCCTTATTTATTTATTTTTAATGTTTATTTATTTATTTGAGATAGAGAGAGAGTGTGTGTATGCATGGAGGAGGGGGTGAGAGAATCCCATGCAGGTTCTGCACTCTCAGTGCAGAGTCTGACTCAGGGCCCAATCTTACACACCCTGAGATCATGACCTGTGCCAAAATCAAGAGTTGGATGCTTAACGAACTGAGCCACCCAGGCGCCCCTGTATATATTTTATTTTCATGCTTAATTTATTTTATTAAAAAAATTTTTTTAATGTTTATTCATTTTTGAAAGACAGAGACAGAGCATGATGAGGGGAGAGGCAGTGAGAGAGAGAGGGAGACACAGAATCTGAAGCAAGCTCCAGGCTCTGAGCTGTCAGCACAGAGCCTGATGCAGGGCTCAAACTCATGAGCTGTGAGGTCATGATCTGAGCTGAAGTCAGACGCCCAACTGAACTGAGCCACCCAGGCACCCCTCATGCTTAATTTAAAAGCCTAATAAACCTGAGCTGACTTACAAAGAATTATTGCTATACTGGCAAAGATTCACATAGTAAACACCAGTTGAAGGAAGAGGATTCATAGAAAGTACCAGAAGAAGATAGAATGATTCTTACAGATAGATTTCAATAGTCTTTCCACCATTCTAGCTTTTTCTCCTCTTTTTTACCCTCCTACCCTAAGCCTGTTTGTTTATATATTTTCCCACCAAGATCAAACAGAGGCAGAAGGGAAGGAAATGATCTTACAGAATTCCTTTGGGTATGGAAATTGAGTTTCTTTAGACTTTAGTTCAATAAACATACTTTTGAAACATACTCTTTTTCTAAAGAAACCGAAAATTTTATTAAACTAGTCACTCATCAGTCACTCACCTGTCATAGAATTTAGGCCTTTATGTATTTTTCTTCCTCTCAAGTGTCAAAAATTATTAGGGAAAAATGCCATTTTTGAAATTGATGCAGATACCTAGAAGGAAAGAGCTGGAACCAGTAGTTTTGAAAATACGTTCTAGATGTTGACTGGTAAAGACTTTGCCCTTAACTATGCCTAAGGTGTATTCTAGACTGGAAGACAGGTGGATTCCCTAGCTGAATCTTGATTCTGATTAAAAAAAAAAAAATTAAATAGAAAGTTAAAGCTATTGGCTAAAATTAAATTTAGTTTATCTCTATAGTTTTATAGATCCAGCTACACAATTTAGTGTTATACTATATAATAGCATCAGTGCTGTTTTAGGAAGTGTTTGTTTCTTTAGCCAGAATGTATGCTCCTTGGAGTTTCAGAGCTTAATAAATGCTGACTTGTGTATTAGTAGTTATTTTGTTTGGCATGACTTTATTGGCTCTATTTTCAACTTACATGGCAATAATATTCTGGGTTAAAAAAAATTTTTTTTAAACATTTATTCATTTTTGAGAGACAGAATGTGAGCAGGGGAGGGGCAGAGAGAGAGAGAGAGGGAGACACACAATCTGAGGTAGGCTCCAGGCTCTGAGCTGTCAGTACAGAGCCTGATGTGGAGCTCAAACCCCTGAACCCTGAGATACTGACCTTAGCCGAAGTTGGACGCTTAACTAAGCCACACAGGGGCTCCTATTGTTTGTTTGTTTGTTTTATTTAAGGTTGATTGATTGATTGATTGATTGATTTTTTAAATAGGCTTCATGCCCATTGTGGAGCCCAGTACAGGGCTCTAATTCACAACTGTGAGATCAAGACCTGAGCTGAGGTCAAGAGTCTGATGCCTAACCTACTGAGCCACCCAAGTGCCCCTTGTTATTTTTTTTTTACAGTTTATTTATTATTTCTTAGTAATCTCTACATTCAACGTGGGGCTAGCTTATGACATTGAAGTTGAGAGTCATGTGCTCTTCTGACTGAGCTAGCCAGGCCCCCCGCCTTTTTTTAGGTGGCAATAATATTGTATGTCAGGAACCTTATATCTGTTTTTTCATTTAATCCTTCTGAGAATACTTCAACATAATGTTATCCCCATTTTATAGAAGAGAAAACTGAGGTTCCAAAAAGTGAAGAACTTCTGTATGTTCACGAACTTAATAAGTGGCAGAGGGGCACCTGGGTGGCTCAGTCAGTTAAGTGTCTGACTCCTGATTTCAGCTCAGGTCATGATCTCACCATTAGTGAGATTGAGCCCCATGTCAGACTCCTCACTGACAGCGTGGAGCCTGCTTAGAATTCTCTTTCTCTCTCTCTCTCTCTCTCCCTCTCTCTCTCTCTCTCTCTCTCTCTCTCCCTCTCCCTCCCTCCCTCCCTCTCTCTCTCTCTCTCCCTCTCTCTCTCTCTCTCCCCCCTCTCCCCCCTCTCTCTCCCCCCTTTCTCCCCCCCTCCCCTCCTCCCTTCCCACCCCCCAAAATAAATAAATAAACATTAAAAAAATAAGTGGCAGAAGTGGGATTCTAAACCTAGGCCTGTTTCCCTGATGATAGCTACTGCTCTTACCTCCATATCATGCTCCCTTAAGAGCTTTGGAATCATTGCTAGTAGTCTTGATAAAGTATTCTTAGCTTCCTTTTTAGTAAATAGGAAACTCATTTATTCTATGGGTCTAGAGCCCTTTATGTTTAAATTAGGATCATGGATTGCTCTTCTGAGAGCCTAGGAGGCTAACAGTGCACAGTATGTATAGTGGTTAAGAGTATGGGTTCTTGAGCCACAAAGACCTGGGTTAGAAGACAGGCTTCAACTTGGTGACCTTCAGTGGGTTACTTGGTGAGCTTCATCTGCCTTATCTACAAAACAAGGACGGTGTGGACTACTACGCAACAATAAGAAGGAATAAGTTATTGATATACACAAGAACTTGGATGGATCTCAAAGCCATCATGCTGAGTGAATGATTGCAGTTATGTGATATTCTGGAAAAGGCAAAACTGTGGCAACAAGGAACAGATTATAATTGTCAGGGGTTAGAGGTGGGGAGAGGGTGTGACTGAAAAGAAGGGTAGTAGAGGAAATGTTTGAGGTGATGGAACTGATCTGTGTCTTCAGTGTGTGGTGGTTAAATGACTCCATTCATAGGTTAAAACTCAGAAAAGCATATCCCTCAACCCCCAAAAATTCAATTTACTGTATGCTAATTTTAGAAAATAAATTTAGAAATGGCAATAAAACCTTTCTCATAAGGTCATTATGAAAATTAAAAGTAAGATAATGTAACAAAAGTGTTCATCACAGCACCTGGCATGTAGTACAGATGACTAAAGTTTTTTTTATTGTTATTTTTATCATTAAAAGTATGATATTAAAGGGGCGCCTGGGTGGCTCAGTTGGTTAAGCGCCCGACTTCGGCTCAGGTCATGATCTCGCGGTCCTTGAGTTCGAGCCCTGCGTTGGGCTCTGTGCTGACCACTCAGAGCCTGGAGCCTGTTTCAGATTCTGTGTCTCCCTCTCTCTCTGCCCCTCCTCTACTCATGCTCTATCTGTCTCTGTCTCAAAAATAAATAAACGTTAAAAAAAAAAAATAAAGTATGATATTAAAAACAGTGACATTCATTGAAAGGAAGATGGAATAAACTTTCACACCATCTACATGGGTATAGTCAGTAAACAGAAAAATGAGTAACTGTGAGTCAGATGGAGTATGTGTTTTCACATGTCTTGGCAAGGGACCTGAGGTCTTCTGGAAGGTAGAGAAAGATGAGGAGTATCTTGCAGCTGGCTTCTTTTCTGGCTGCATGTACGGTTCCCTTGATATTATTCTTCAATAAAATAGCTTTGGTCTCAGAAGCCACAGCTCCTTTCACTGGCTTCAGATTAGAGCTGAAATTTTGATTGAGCAAACTGATCAAAGAAGGAGCTGGAAGTGGTTCTCATACTTGGAAGATGGTAGCTGGTCTGTATAACAGCTGTGCCTTCCAGAGCCATTTCCTCCTGCCAGCTACAGTCTCTGGATTAGACAGTGACAGCAGCAGGGCAAGCATTATTCAAGAGCTAAAAAAAAAAGTTAAGGTCGAAGTGGCATTGTAGTTGTACTAGCAGTGAAAAAGAGGCTCTGAAGTGAAACCTTGACCTTTACACCACATAGATTAGTTGTCTTGTACAGAGCTCAGAACCTGAATTAAAACAAGTTGAACTGGTAGTAAAAAGGATTCTGACCTTAGAATGTCTGCTATACTAGTTACTTACCAGTATTACTAGCACTTACTGGTTTGTGAATTACATTCGTTTTAGCTAATGACACTGGAATTCAGGAAGCAGGGAAAAAAAGGTGGGGGGGGATGTTTGAGGACCTTAGTACAGGACTGTGGTTTAGGAATGACTTATTTTTTCCTAGTTTCTTCACAGTGGTGACACTAAATTTCAAGCAAAGCCTGTCATTCAATTTGCTTCTTCCATAGCTTGTCTTATTATATATGTGACTAAGTCATTGATTGCTCTGAGGAACATTACTCTTTTCTAGGTTATGATGAGACAATGCCAAGGTGACTAGCCTATTATTTTGCTTTGGTTTTGGTTTTTAGTTTCTTGGTAGTTATGCCAAGTAGTTGGTTAGGATAGTGGTTTAAAATAAAGAGGATCAGTATTTTCAAAAATTCCCATGCTTGGTTACACAACTCTGAATATATTAAAAAAACATTCAACTGTACACTTTAAAGAGGTAAATTATATGGCATGTGAACTATGTCTCAATAAAGTTGTTTGTTACCCCCCAAAATGCCATACTGATCTATAACTTTTTCATGGAAGGAGTTGGACTAAAAATTTTCCAGATGGATATTGGTACTTAGGCAGGATTCTGAGATCATCTCAAAATGATGGATTATGGAGTATTAAATGACTTTTCTGAAAAGTTCTTGGAGTTCATCTACCAAGCAAATAGCCATTCGGGTATTCATGACATAAACATTGGTAGTTTTGCCAGGGAAGAGGGTAAGGAGTATCATTTGATTTAAAATAATGACTCTCAACTGGTAGTTTTACCTCCCGGGGGAAATCTGGCGGTATATTGAGGCATATATTGGAGAGGGAGGTGGGCTACTGGTCTGTAGTGGGTAGAGGCCAGAAGGGATGCTGCTAAACATTCTACAGTCACGCAGTAGACTTCCAAAACAAAGAATTATCTGGCTCAAACTATGGTTAGTGTCAAGGTTGAAAAACAGTGGGGTAAAATTTACACCTGTGTTTTCTTCTAAGATTGTATAGTTTTAGCTCTTACATTTAGGTCTTCAATCCATTTTGAGTTAATTTTTATATATGGTATGAGGTAGGGGTCCAACTTCATTCTTTTGCATTTTGCATTTGGATATCTAGTTGTCTGGTATTAGTTGTTAAAAAGACTATTCTTTACTCATTGAATGGTCTTGGCACCCTTGTCAAAATCAATTGACCATAAATGACCCTGGTATAAATCACTTTGATATTTATACAGATTTCCCCCAGAAAAGCCTTACACAGGCTTAGATAATCTTGATGGCTCTATTGCCTTAGCTATCTGAAGAATAATGCAGAATGATTCCATATGGATGAAGCTACACCTGAGTAAGAACAGGTTAAGTGACTTGGTTGCGGCAAGATGGCGGCTTAGGAGGACGCTGGGCTCACCGCACGTCCTGCTGATCACTTAGATTCCATCTACACCTGCCTAAATAACCTAGAAAACCGCCAGAGGATTAGCAGAACAGAGTCGCCGGAGCCAAACGCAGACGAGAGGCCCACGGAAGAGGGTAGGAAGGGCGGCGAGGCGGTGCGCGCTCCACGGACTGGCAGGAGGGAGCCGGGGCGGAGGGGCGGCTCGCCGGCCAAGCAGAGCCCCCGAGTCTGGCTTGCAAAAGCGGAGGGGCCGGGCGGACTGTGTTCCGACAGCAAGCGCGACTTAGCGTCTGGGAGGTCATAAATTAACAGCTCTGCTCAGAAAGCGGGAAGGCTGGAGGACAAAGGGAGGGAGAGCTGCTGAGCCCCCTGACAACAGAGCTCAGTTTGGTGGGGAACAAAGGCGCTCGCCAGCGCCATTTCCCCCGCCCATCCCCCAGCCGAAATCCCAAAAGGAACCGGTTCCTGCCAGGGAACTTGCTCGCTCAGCGCAAACACCCAACTCTGCGCTTCGGCGGAGCCAAACCTCCAGCAGCGGATCTGACTCCCTCCCGCTGCCACAGGGCCCCTCCTGAAGTGGATCACCTAAGGAGAAGCGATCTAAGCCTGCCCCTCCTGCCCCTATGCACCTTGCCTACCCACCCCAGCTAATACGCCAGATCCCCAGCATCACAAGCCTGGCAGGGTGCAAGTAGCCCAGACGAGCCACACCACCCCACAGTGAATCCCACCCCTAGGAGAGGGGAAGAGAAGGTACACACCAGTCTGACTGTGGCCCCAGCGGTGGGCTGGGGGCAGACATCAGGTCTGACTGCGGCCCCGCCCACCAACTCCAGTTATACACCACAGCACAGGGGAAGTGCCCTGCAGGTCCTCACCACGCCAGGGACTATCCAAAATGACCAAGCGGAAGAATTCCCCTCAGAAGAATCTCCAGGAAATAACAACAGCTAATGAGCTGATCAAAAAGGATTTAAATAATATAACAGAAAGTGAATTTAGAATAATAGTCATAAAATTAATCGCTGGGCTTGAAAACAGTATACAGGACAGCAGAGAATCTCTTGCTACAGAGATCAAGGGACTAAGGAACAGTCACGAGGAGCTGAAAAACGCTTTAAATGAAATGCATAACAAAATGGAAACCACCACAGCTCGGCTTTAAGAGGCAGAGGAGAGAATAGGTGAACTAGAAGATAAAGTTATAGAAAAAGAGGAAGCTGAGAAAAAGAGAGATAAAAAAATCCAGGAGTGTGAGGGGAAAATTAGAGAATTAAGTGATACACTAAAAAGAAATAATATACGCATAATTGGTATCCCAGAGGAGGAAGAGAGAGGGAAAGGTGTTGAAGGGGTACTTGAAGAAATAATAGCTGAGAACTTCCCTGAACTGGGGAAGGAAAAAGGCATTGAAATCCAAGAGGCACAGAGAACTCCCTTCAGACGTAACTTGAATCGATCTTCTGCACGACATATCATAGTGAAACTGGCAAAATACAAGGATAAAGAGAAAATTCTGAAAGCAGCAAGGGGTAAACGTGCCCTCACATATAAAGGGAGACCTATAAGACTCGTGACTGATCTCTCTTTTGAAACTTGGCAGGCCAGAAAGAATTGGCACGAGATTTTCAGGGTGCTAGACAGAAAAAATATGCAGCCAAGAATCCTCTATCCAGCAAGTCTGTCATTTAGAATAGAAGGAGAGATAAAGGTCTTCCCAAACAAACAAAAACTGAAGGAATTTGTCACCACTAAACCAGCCCTACAAGAGATCCTAAGGGGGACCCTGTGAGACAAAGTCCCAGAGACATCACTACAAGCATAAAACATACAGACATCACAATGACTCTAAACCCGTATCTTTCTATAATAACACTGAATGTAAATGGATTAAATGCGCCAACCAAAAGACATAGGGTATCAGAATGGATAAAAAAACAAGACCCATCTATTTGCTGTCTACAAGAGACTCATTTTAGACCTGAGGACACCTTTAGATTGAGAGTGAGGGGATGGAGAACTATTTATCATGCGACTGGAAGCCAAAAGAAAGCTGGAGTAGCCATACTTCTATCAGACAAACTAGACTTTAAATTAAAGGCTGTAACAAGAGATGAAGAAGGACATTATATAATAGTTACAGGGTCTATCCATCAGGAAGAGCTAACAATTATAAATGTCTATGCACCGAATACCGGAGCCCCCAAATATATAAAACAATTACTCATAAACATAAGCAACCTTATTGATAAGAATGTGGTAATTGCAGGGGACTTTAATACACCACTTACAGAAATGGATAGATCATCTAGACACACGGTCAATAAAGAAACAAGGGCCCTGAATGACACATTGGATCAGATGGACTTGACAGATATATTTAGAACTCTGCATCCCAAAGCAACAGAATATACTTTCTTCTCGAGTGCACATGGAACATTCTCCAAGATAGATCATATACTGGGTCACAAAACAGCCCTTCATAAGTTTACAAGAATTGAAATTATACCATGCTTACTTTCAGACCACAATGCTATGAAGCTTGAAATCAACCACAGAAAAAAGTCTGGAAAACCTCCAAAAGCATGGAGGTTAAAGAACACCCTACTAACGAATGAGTGGGTCAACCAGGCAATTAGAGAAGAAATTAAAAAATATATGGAAACAAACGAAAATGAAAATACAACAATCCAAACGCTTTGGGACGCAGCAAAGGCAGTCCTGAGAGGAAAATACATTGCAATCCAGGCCTATCTCAAGAAACAAGAAAAATCCCAAATACAAAATCTAACAGCACACCTAAAGGAACTAGAAGCAGAACATCAAAGGCAGCCTAAGCCCAGCAGAAGAAGAGAAATAATAAAGATCAGAGCAGAAATAAACAATATAGAAACTAAAAAAACTGTAGAGCAGATCAACGAAACCAAGAGTTGGTTTTTTGAAAAAATAAACAAAATTGACAAACCTCTAGCCAGGCTTCTCAAAAAGAAAAGGGAGATGACCCAAATAGATAAAATCATGAATGAAAATGGAATGATTACAACCAATCCCTCAGAGATACAAACAATTATCAGGGAATACTATGAAAAGTTATATGCCAACAAATTGGACAACCTGGAAGAAATGGACAAATTCCTGAACACCCACACTCTTCCAAAACTCAATCAGGAGGAAATAGAAAGCTTGAACAGACCCATAACCAGCGAAGAAATTGAATCGGTTATCAAAAATCTCCCAACAAATAAGAGTCCAGGACCAGATGGCTTCCCAGGGGAGTTCTACCAGACGTTTAAAGCAGAGATAATACCTATCCTTCTCAAGCTATTCCAAGAAATAGAAAGGGAAGGAAAACTTCCAGACTCATTCTATGAAGCCAGTATTACTTTGATTCCTAAACCAGACAGAGACCCAGTAAAAAAAGAGAACTACAGGCCAATATCCCTGATGAATATGGATGCAAAAATTCTCAATAAGATACTAGCAAATCGAATTCAACGGCATATAAAAAGAATTATTCACCATGATCAAGTGGGATTCATTCCTGGGATGCAGGGCTGGTTCAACATTCGCAAATCAATCAACGTGATACATCACATTAACAAAAAAAGAGAGAAGAACCATATGATCCTGTCAATCGATGCAGAAAAGGCCTTCGACAAAATCCAGCACCCTTTCTTAATAAAAACCCTTGAGAAAGTCGGGATAGAAGGAACATACTTAAAGATCATAAAAGCCATTTATGAAAAGCCCACAGCTAACATCATCCTCAACGGGGAAAAACTGAAAGCTTTTTCCCTGAGATCAGGAACACGACAAGGATGCCCACTCTCACCGCTGCTGTTTAACATAGTGCTGGAAGTTCTAGCATCAGCAATCAGACAACAAAAGGAAATCAAAGGCATCAAAATTGGCAAAGATGAAGTCAAGCTTTCGCTTTTTGCAGATGACATGATATTATACATGGAAAATCCGATAGACTCCACCAAAAGTCTGCTAGAACTGATCCATGAATTCAGCAAAGTTGCAGGATACAAAATCAATGTACAGAAATCAGTTGCATTCTTATACACTAACAATGAAGCAACAGAAAGACAAATAAAGAAACTGATTCCATTCACAATTGCACCAAGAAGCATAAAATACCTAGGAATAAATCTAACCAAAGATGTAAAGGATCTGTATGCTGAAAACTATAGAAAGCTTATGAAGGAAATTGAAGAAGATTTAAAGAAATGGAAAGACATTCCCTGCTCATGGATTGGAAAAATAAATATTGTCAAAATGTCAATACTACCCAAAGCTATCTACACATTCAATGCAATCCCAATCAAAATTGCACCAGCATTCTTCTCGAAACTAGAACAAGCAATCCTAAAATTCATATGGAACCACAAAAGGCCCCGAATAGCCAAAGGAATTTTGAAGAAGAAGACCAAAGCAGGAGGCATCACAATCCCAGACTTTAGCCTCTACTACAAAGCTGTCATCATCAAGACAGCATGGTATTGGCACCAAAACAGACACATAGACCAATGGAATAGAATAGAAACTCCAGAACTAGACCCACAAACGTATGGCCAACTCATCTTTGACAAAGCAGGAAAGAACATCCAATGGAAAAAAGACAGCCTCTTTAACAAATGGTGCTGGGAGAACTGGACAGCAACATGCAGAAGGTTGAAACTAGACCACTTTCTCACACCATTCACAAAAATAAACTCAAAATGGATAAAGGACCTAAATGTGAGACAGGAAACCATCAAAACCTTAGAGGAGAAAGCAGGAAAAGACCTCTCTGACCTCAGCCGTAGCAATCTCTTACTCGACACATCCCCAAAGGCAAGGGAATTAAAAGCAAAAGTGAATTACTGGGACCTTATGAAGATAAAAAGCTTCTGCACAGCAAAGGAAACAACCAACAAAACTAAAAGGCAACCAACGGAATGGGAAAAGATATTCGCAAATGACATATCGGACAAAGGGCTAGTATCCAAAATCTATAAAGAGCTCACCAAACTCCACACCCAAAAAACAAATAACCCAGTGAAGAAATGGGCAGAAAACATGAATAGACACTTCTCTCAAGAAGACATCCGGATGGCCAACAGGCACATGAAAAGATGTTCAGCGTCGCTCCTTATCAGGGAAATACAAATCAAAACCACACTCAGGTATCACCTCACGCCAGTCAGAGTGGCCAAAATGAACAAATCAGGAGACTATAGATGCTGGAGAGGATGTGGAGAAACGGGAACCCTCTTGCATTGTTGGTGGGAATGCAAATTGGTGCAGCCGCTCTGGAAAGCAGTGTGGAGGTTCCTCAGAAAATTAAAAATAGACCTACCCTATGACCCAGCAATAGCACTGCTAGGAATTTATCCAAGGGATACAGGAGCACTGATGCATAGGGCCACTTGTACCCCAATGTTCATAGCAGCACTCTCAACAATAGCCAAATTATGGAAAGAGCCTAAATGTCCATCAACTGATGAATGGATAAAGAAATTGTGGTTTATATACACAATGGAATATTACGTGGCAATGAGAAAAAAATGAAATATGGCCTTTTGTAGCAACGTGGATGGAACTGGAGAGTGTGATGCTAAGTGAAATAAGCCATACAGAGAAAGACAGATACCATATGGTTTCACTCTTATGTGGATCCTGAGAAACTTAACAGGAACCCATGGGGGAGGGGAAGGAAAAAAAAAAAAGAGGTTAGAATGGGAGAGAGCCAAAGCATAAGAGACTGTTAAAAACTGAGAACAAACTGAGGGTTGATGGGGGGTGGGAGGGAGGAGAGGGTGGGTGATGGGTATTGAGGAGGGCACCTTTTGGGATGAGCACTGGGTGTTGTATGGAAACCAATTTGTCAATAAATTTCAGAAAAAAAAAAGAAAAAAAGAACAGGTTAAGTGAGGGTTAGGGTGTCTCTAAGCCTCCTCCTGTCATATATTTAGGCAACCCACACCATGCAACCTGAGAGTTCCTCAAACTAAGGTGTGGCATTAAAATTGTGAAGGGATGATTTAATGCAATTCTCTACCAAGTATTCTGAATTCTAACATTATTATTTATAATATATTTTAATGTACAGGCAAGTGTGCTCTCAGTACCCAGCTTTTTCAGAAATTTTCTTAGCTATTCTTGCCTGAATGTTTTATAGACATTATTTTATTTAATTCTCAAGCCTGTGAGGTAGGATTTTTAAAACTCCCATTTTATAGATGCTGAAACTGAGGCTTAGAGTTTGCCATGGTCATACCAGAACTGGAATTTGAGTCTAGGTCTTTTTGACTTCAAGGCTACTGCCTTAGAGAGCATATAATGAGGTCTACATCTTCACATAAATGGAGTTCTTCTAATAGGAATAAAATAACTATAAAAATATATGCAAACAGAAAAATGGTACATGAGATTTAAGTTCAAACCAATATATACTTGAAGTGTGTGTGTGGAGGTGGGGAGGGAATCTAAACTATGTTTAAGATTCATTGACCTTTTTTAGTTTGTATTCTGACCCAGAAAGGTAATATAGATTGTTCTCTGAACACACTGTCTTCTTATTTGCTGTATAACTAAAGAGGTTCCTATAATGGTGGGCCTCATCCTATAAGATTTTGAAAACAAAATTATAGCATGCCAACACCTTGAATACCGTACATGGTTCTGGTTGCGACATCTAAGAAAGATATATACTTTTTAAGAACCTGAAAAAAATTCAGAGAAATGTAAAATAAAATGAAAAAGGGACTTCCAAGTCTTGGAATGTTAGAATTCAGGAACATAATCTTTACATTGGAATTAAGTATAAGAAAAAGTTCTTCCTTGTGATGCCTGGGTGACTCAGTCTGTTGAGTGTCTGACTCTTGGTTTTGGTTCAGGTCATGATTGTGGCATTGAGCCCTGCAATGGGCTTCATGCTGAGCATGGAGCCTGCTTGAGACTGACACTCTCTTTCTCTCTCTCTTTCCCTCCCTCCCTCCCTCCCTCCATCCCCCCTCTCTCTCAAATAAAAAAATAAATATAAAAAAGTAAAAGTTCTTCTTGTGTGGTTGTAAGTAAATTTATAAAATTTTATACAAAAGATTGATTCAGGAAGGATTAAGATCAGACATTCTGATATGGAGTCTGGGAATGGGATTCAGGAGATTAATAGACTTCCTGAAATTATATGGAGAATTGTGTATGTATATGTGTATACTCTATATGCACACTTTTCTGAGAAGATCTGTATCTCATCGGAATCTCAAACAGAGCTATACATTTCTAAATCTCTGTGAACTGAGATTTTTTTTTTGTTTTTTTTTTTGTGTGTGTGATTCATTTTCTTTCATCTGTAAAATGATAGAGCTATCCTGTGATCCTTAGCTTCTTTTCAACTCTGGTGTTCAGACTTCCTCTTCTTTATGAATTGGCATTCTTGGTTCCACGTGCCTGAGGAAGTGTTAAACTTGATCACAGTGAAATAGTACTAAGAGGTACCACTTCTAATCCTGGGCAATATCGCTCTCCTAGCTGTACAAATCTAAGTCCTTTCAACTATGTTTCTTTCCTAAAGAATCATTTCAATAAATTTTTATTGAATGTCTTTGGTATGCCAGACACTTTGGGGTGATTTGTAGAACACAAAGATAATCACATTTAGTGAGTGACAGGTACTGTTTTGGACAGGTAAAGAGTAAAAGAACATTGCTGCTAATAGTTGGAGGTATGACAATTCAGGGTTGGGGGGAGAGCAAGGAGTCTAATGAGAGAGAAGGGTAATAGGTAGGTTGGATTCATGTTGTAGAGGGCTTTCCTCTTGCAACTGAGGAAGGCCACTGGGTATAGTGAAAAGAGACCTAACTGGAAATCTGGAGACTTGAGATATAGACTGGGGCTTTTTCATAATTATGTGTGTGATCTTGGGTAAGTGACTTAACCTCTCTTAACTTTAGTTTCATTAACACACACACATCCACACAGTGGGAAATGGCTGGATGAATGTTTCCTTATAACTCTAAGATTCTATTATACTCCTTAATTCAGTTAGAAGTGGGAAATCATTGAAGGTTTATGAGCATTGGTGTTGTTATCAGCAGAATTACTGCCATTTTACTGCTTGGATGCTTCTCTTTACTAATGCTGCTTCTTCCACACTTGTGTATTGATCTGGAGGGACTTTCACGTTAGATAGTTCTTGATGTGGTCAAGGAGTGAGCCATCATTATCATTATTAGGTTATATTCTTAGGAACTTGGGAACTACCAAGTATCTGTTCTTGAATCAGATCTAAAGCTAGCCTTGTTTCCTAATTTTATCATTTACTGACCTGAGAGCTGGAACATGTGTCCCAAGTGTGGGCAGCAGGTAAGTGCTGACATTTTGATGGCCACATCATATTTCAAGGATCTATGAGAAGGCCTGTAATGACCATGGAAAGCCAGCCAAGAATCTCCTTGCCATGGACAAATGGGAGAAGTTACTAAGTTTAGCTGACATTAAGCTGTAAATTATTTGAAAGGTGGAAAAGGATTCTATTCAGAGGCTATCTAGAATTTCCATTTACTAATCAGGTCTGTGTGCTAGAGGGGCTTTCATCCCAGGAAAAGTATTGCTTTCTCTCTTTCTATTTCTTTACACTATGTCCCTGTTATATTGGGAAGATGATTTGTAGCTCTTACTGGGACCTGACATTTTAGTGCTTCCTGCTATTCTTAGATGCCAAGGGACTCAGGATGGTAGGATCAGAGTTGGAATTGCTGGTTAAAAATTGGACTACAAGCTTAATTGGAATTGGGTTTTATCCAGAGCATGATAAAGACATGTATGAAACACAGTAAACTCCTGATGTTTGAGAGGAATATTCCTGATGATATAAATCACCAAACTCGGCAAATAAAAAAGTCTTTATAAGAACATGTATAAATTAGTAAGAGAAAGGCAGGTTTTCCGACAGAAAAATGGATAAAAGACTTGAACAGATACCTTACAAAAGAGAATATCTAAACAGTCAGTAAACATAGGAAAAGGTGCTCAACTTCATTAGTCATTAGAGAAATTCAAAGGCACAGTGGAATACTATTAGACATAGAGCAGAATGACTAAAATGAGCTGATAATGCCTATATCCTGTGAGCCAGCAATTCCATATCTAGGGATATGCCCCAAAAGAATTTATACAATACATTCACCAAAAGATATGTATAACAATGTGTTTACCAGTGCTGTTCATAGAAGGCAAAAAGAGGAAACTACCCAAATGTCCAACAGAAATAAAATGGATAAATAAAATGTGGTGTATTCTCATTTGGTATACTGTATTCTCAATGGAATGCTGTACAGCAAGGAAAATTAGTGAACTATAACATATGATAGCACAGATGACGTTTTCCAATGTAATATTGAGCAAAAGAAGCCAAACACAAAGGAGTCTATACTACATGATACCATTTATACATTAAATGGCTTACATTGATTATGCAAAGCAAATCAGTGAGAGTAGAGGTCAAGATAATGAATGGTTACCTGTGGAGAGATTGTGACTAGAAGAAGTTATGATGGGCACTTCTGTTCTGGATCCTGGTAATGTTTTATGTCCTGATATGGGTCCTGGTTACATGGGTGGTTAAATTTGTGAAAATTTATTGAGCTACACTTAATGATGTTATGTACTTTAACATTTCCTTAAAAGGGAAGCAGGGCTTAACATTTGCAGATGCTGAGGAATCAACCAGCCTCATTCACTAGCTAAATAACTTACAAATCAGCATTAGAGCAGGATTCAAACTTCTGTGTGAGAAAAGATATTAATTGTATATGTGCTGCCAAATTGAGCACAGAAAAGTTAGTAATTGTAATTTGTCTTGAATCTTCAGAGTCACTCTTAAATAGTTGAAATAGTAAATATTAAATTCTATGGATGCAAGGGTATATATTATTTTGGTTATCTGTACTAATAAGATGGCTTTTGGGGAAATGAATGTAAGATCACTAAAATAAAATGGCAAGAGAAGGTGTACTATTTACCCAAGAGAAGGTATACTATTTACCCTGATACTAATTTTCCCCCCTATCAGAGTCAGGCTCCAAAGGTTGTTGTACATACGTGAAGCTTGATATTTCTCTTTATACAGTTCAGTTTGTGGTTTTTCTTAGTTTTGCCTCACTGTCTTTGTTCATAAGTAAGATATTGCTTGCCATGTATGATTAGCAGCTCTTATACATTATGTTTGTTCAGATTAGGCTAGGTTTTTGGTCTTTCTAGTTAAGATTTTTATGTGTCCTTGTTTATGGATCTGGAACTTGATTCATTATTAGTTGTGGAATAAAAGGCAAGATACATTTTGGAAAAAATATACCTGCAAAAGTTACCTGAGTTTTCTCCCTATTCTAGATCTGCTGTCATAAAGCTTTAATCAGAAACTAATTTAGTGATGGAGTTAGTCCTAGAAATTGCCTTCAATTCTAGTTTAATTTATTCTGTGTTTCTGGGTTATAGAAAAATCTTATTTTATGATTCTTTGTTTACATTTGTATAATTCAGGAAAATGCGATCACCTGTAGTTTAAATATATATAGGCCTCATCTTTTCTGTTGGACCTAAAGAGCTGTGTTGGATATGGTCGAACTGGAAAGAGGCCATGTGGATAGTTACGGGATTTAGGTGGATTTGCAGTGGGTAGAAGTGGTGAATTGGAAAAGTAGTAGGGTACACGTGTTTTTCATTCAAGTCTAGTCTATCTGATGTCAGTAAAAAGTCTCAGTAGCTTGAAAAGGCAAAAACATCTTGACAGAGTGGAAAAGTTGTGCCTTGTGTTCTATTAACCAAGAGGAGGTTATATTTTCAAACTAGCTTCCTGACATGAAACTGAAGTTGTATATCTGCCCTGCTTATTCTTCTTAGTCCTGATTTTTTTTTCAAATCTTCTATTAAATATGGTATTTTAGCATTGAATATTTCAGTCAGTTATGCCTGTATTGGTTGAGTTCCCTATTAATCTGCATTAGATTTCTGGTCTCTGTTAAGTCATTTCTACACCTGGCATCCCCTAAAATAGAGGCATGCATGCATGTTTGTATTCTGATGAGTACAAGTGTTAGGGGTTTTTCCTGGGACTGTTAGAAAACCTTGCAGCAACATCAACCTAGAAGAGATTTGGAGTTTGCAGGTAACTATGGGGCGAGGGGGGTTGGTCAGTCTGTGGCCTCTACACAAGGCTGTTCTTTATCAGCCCCAAGCCATGGGGGTTTGAGCAGGGGTTGAGGAAGGGGTTGATTTTCTATTTATTAGAGGTGACATGAGCAGTGGGGCAGCGGCAAAGAGGCCATGTTGCTCTTGCTAAATATACATCCCTGACAGTTGGATAATAGGTTCCAGGAAGTTCAGTGGAAAATTAAAACAAAGCAACATTTATAGCTGATTGAACTTGAAAAGCCATTTTGGTGTTGAATGGCAAATATGTAGACTTCAGCATTCCTGGAGCCTGATGCATCTCGCTGGATGGCCCTGTTCCTGTGTACATCATGGCCTGGGGACTCAGCAGTGTGCAGGGCACTCTCCTTTAGAGAGTGCTTTGAGGAAAGAATGTTTACTGCCACTTGCAGAAATCCCCTTCCCATAAACTTAGGTAACACAGGTTCCTCATGTCTGGGGAGCACCTTTCTTTTGATGGTTTGAGGACTTATTTGTTAGAAGTACAGGAGTGCCTGGCAAGAGACAGAGGAGGTTTTAAGAACTATAAATATTTCCTTTCTGTATTGAGGCTGAAGCTCTAAGCAGATTGCTGTGGTGTATGCACATGATCTTAGTGTGGAAACATTTCTGATTAAGGCCTTAGCTGTCCTGAAGCCACTGGCTTGATTGAGCCTTAAATTGGGCTAACTTGTCTGTGAAGAAAGGGCTTTGGAGCCTATGCATTTGGTGGTTAGTTATCTCAGAACCAGGAGAGACGCTGCAGGGGAGGAGAAAGTGAGTGAACAGTACACAGGATGTAGGTGGAGAGAGACTTGAGCCTTTTGCAGCTATCAAGAAAAGTTGCTGTGTGTACCCATCTTTCTCTCCAGGATGATCACATGCTGCTATTCCTGTTTGTCTGTCTTGTGGAGGATGAGACTTAGATGTCTGATTGTAGCTTCTGAGTATTCATTGGTTTGGTAAGGGCGATGAGAAAGCCTTTGTCACTTAGGTCCATCAATCCCGTGGGAACTTCATGCTTAACTAGCCTGCCTGTCAGGAAAACATGAATTGTGGATATGGGCTTAATTTTCTTCTGTCCCCACCCAGGTGAACTGCCTTTGTTGGCTATAGAGTCAGTCATTCCTGTGTTCTGTGAATTTCCCTGAAGTTCCACTCCAGTGGAACTAAGAGCTAACAGGTTCTCTAGTTTATCAAGGCATTTCCCCCACTAATAAGAGGGTTTTCTTCCCTTGCATCTTAACTGAAAAAGAGAGATCCAGTGTTCTGTTAGTGAAGAGCTTGAATGGGCCCCACTTTTAGACATCCCTCCTATAAGTGTGATGGAATGTTTACAAGCAGAAAATGTTAAATTTCTCTCTGCCCTCACTCGGCTGAGAGGTTGAAGTATGATGCACTTAAAGGGTCTCTTCTTAGCTGCAGCCAGGCAGGCCTATGCTTTGGTAGCTTAGCAAGCATTTAGAAACTTCAGATAACCTGGCACCAGGCCCTCGGTTCACTTATGTTTTAATGCTAGTGAAGTTTAGTTTTTAGTTCGATAACCTCTGTTGGTGGGGGCCTAACTGTTCTAGCTGGCATTCTCATCCATTCCATGGGAGTCTTGACAGCCGATCCACTGTTGTCTGTGTTAAAGAGTCTTCAGTTGGAGTGAACCCATACTTTTGGTGTTCCAAAGTATGAAACTGAGATGCTGCAAGGTAGAAGCACAAACAACTCTGCTCATGAAACTCCGCTCCAGGTGTTTTCCTCAGATCCCTGCAGAGTCACCGAGGAAGAAACAGATATCCAATAAATTGAGTTTAATTGTGGCCTGTTGCATTCTCTCTCTGCATCTCACACTGGCACCGTTAGTTTGCTTTCCAAGCCAGGCAAAGCAAAGATGCACCTTGTCCTGTGGAGATCTAAGGCTTGGTTAGGCTCATGTTGGTGGTCTCCTGATGGTGAAATTAGGACCAAGGTGCAAGGAAATCTTGTTTCTGTGGTGTCTTGTGGATATAGTTGTTCTTACTGAGTGCTCATTTTGGCAAGACCAAGAAAGTAGTTCTGAATGTGCACTTCAGAGGCCTGTGCAAGGGTAGCATACTGTGGGTGCTCATGAAGAGGAATTGTGCCTCTGGGCAATGGAAAGATTACATGTCTTGAAAGCAGGCTCCTTGTATTGTGGAGGGCAAGTTATTTTCCCAACTTAAGGGAAGTGACACTACAACAAGAAGCTTCGTGTTCTGTGTACACACAAGTCCACATTGCAGTTAGTTAGTACTCTTCTTTTCCTGAATAAGAAAGTGATTTACGAGGTGTGGGCCCTTATGTGAAAGAAAACAAAACCGGCTGCTGTGTGGGCCTGTAAAATTCTTGTGCCACCTCAGTGGTGTGGGTTACAGGAGGAGAAGATAGAGAGGGCTAGCTGGCCCTCCCTTGCTGGGGCTTGCTCAGCTGCCCCAAATACTTGTGATATTGTGGGTTATTTATGATCTTGTCTGGGCTGGGATTCACCACCCCACACCCTGGTAGGTGAAGATTTGCAGGCAGAATGTAGAAGCCCTCATTAATCTTTCTGGTCTTGTTGAGGATTTCTTGCCTGCTAGAGCTCCTGTTGGAAAACAGACTGGCCTTTCCCACTGAACAGCAACGGCTCAGATTAATATTAATCCCTTTAATGCTGCAGTTCATGATATAGTCATTAGGTGACTTGGAACTAATCCTGTCCACCTAACTAGTGTGATTTATTAAATACACATGGAGATCGAGTCTGAATACAGCCAGGCGGAATCAGCAGCATATAAATACCTCTGTGTATCTGTATTAATGCTGGCTGATTGGGACACAATTGCAGGCTGGACTGGGGAGAAACAAGGGCAAAAGGAGGCTGAGCTCTCTAATCAACAGCATTTGCCCACCCCTAGTTTTTAATTTAAGTGGCAGAAACTACAAAAACTCTAAAGACATAGGTCTAAACTAAGGAGGAAGAAATCCCTTGAACATATCAATTATATTTGAATGACTTTCCTCCTATACTTTTTCTTCCATTAAGTTTTAAGAGTGTTCAAATAGAACTTTCTCTATGACTTGCTTAGATTCTTTGAGTTCTTAATCAGTAGACATCCTAGGCAGGGCACTAGGCATGCTGGTCTATCTCCTCTTCTGGTTTCAATGCTTAAATTTTTCTTTTTGAAAGGGGCAAGGAGATAGAGCAGCCAAGCCTTCCAGATAACAGTTCTGTTCTTTGATATCCTTGCCCAAGCTAGCAGAAGCATAATTTCTTTTGTAAATAATTGAGGTTTATCATTTTCCTTTCTCAAACCTCCTTTTATTCCCCCTCTTTGCTCTTTTAGCAGAGATGGCATTAATATGAAAAACATCTACCTAGCTGGCTTCGTTTAATCAGGCAAGTCTGACATTTGTGAAACCTCTCATTAACATTTTCCCCAAAGAGCACAAAATGGCCTCTCCTCCATTTCCTCTCCTCTCCCAATACAGCCACCTCAAAGTTTAGGCTGTTTTCCATCACTATTGGCAGGCTGTTCTTAGAGATGTTACTTCTCTAAACTCTCACTCTTGGCCATTGGCCACTGGTTACATATGGGGGGACCTTCTGTTCAGGTGCTGCCCTATTCCTTGTAAACATTACTTTTTACCAGTTTTTCCTGGAAATGACAAGAAATCTTTGATAGGAAGATTGGAGTGTGGATTTCTTTAGTACTTCCCTGTGACCTTTTTTTAACTAACTCAAAAACATTGGTTGAATACTACTGTGTTCATGGCCCTGTAGTAGGTCTTCTGGTTAACACAAAAGCAAAGAAGCCTTGTCCCTTTCTGCCAGGTTACAAACTATGGTTAGCTATTCCATAAACCAGTATATATGCTATACTAAAGCAACAGCACCCTGGACGTACCACGAAGAGTGAGGTTAATTCTGGTAGCAAGAAATCAAGTATACTTATCTTTGCTGAAATTGAAAAAGTGAGTAGAGAGCCAGACCTTGGTTTCACTACTGCCATCAAAGCAGAGACATGTGTACCCTGAACCAGTAGATAAAAACTAACTCAGAATAGGGATCTTGACACATCATGAGGGCAAATGGTACTAGTTTTATTGCAAGATGGGCAGTGGTAATCCTCTTCATTGCTTATACTCTTCACTTTTCTTTGTCATTCAGTTTATCTACTTTTTTCAAAGTAACATGCCAGTTCATATCCAAATGAGGACAATAGTCTTTTGTCAGTTACTTCTATGTTTAGATCATGTTTGTGAGAGGTTCTACTTTCTAGTTTTTGAGTATAGTTTAGGTGAGGACATGGCCTGCTTATATTTCTTGGTAATTTTAGTTGTCATCTTCCCCTTCTCCTTTCTTCATACTTCACATTATCCCAGTATTAGCAACTCTTCAACAAGCTTTAAGAACAGAACCACATTCATGTAGCTATGTGAGCTACAGATCTAAAACTGTGCCCTCATTAACAAGTAGGAACAATTGGCATGCCTGACAATTAGAGATCATAGTCATTAATTTCAGAGCTGTATAGTCATTTCCAGTTCCATAGATAGACAGAAAAATGAATAAGTTAAGACCCCTCCCCGCAAATTTGATGTTTGACCATGATCACACAAGCTAGTGTAGTCTATAGTCTGTAAGCAAGAACTTTGGTTATTATCTTTGTAGCTCCAAGGTCTAGCATAGGGCCAGGCCCCACAGGAGGTATAAAATAGTATTTGTTGAAGGAGAAGATGAGGGGTTTAATCCAGAAAGGCCAATATTGTTTTAGTGATCTTACAAATGCAAAGTTTTTATGATTAATTTTCTAAAAACGGAGAGAATATTACAGTAAAAAAATCATTCTCAGCTGTTTGTGAACAACAAAATCAGTATTCGTATTGTTTTGGGTGGGTTTTACTAAAACTGAGTAATAATATTGCATCACACTCTGTGAGTTAGGCTGCCTAATTCTCCCTTTTTCCGAGTAGCTTTTAAAAATATTAAGGGGCACCTAGGTGGCTCAGTCAGTTAAGCATCTGACTCTTGATATCCTCTCAGATCATGATCTTGTGGTCATGGGATCAGGCTCCATGTCAGGCTCTGTGTTGAACATGGAACCTGTTTGGGATTCTCTCTCTCTTCCTCTCTCTCTCTCCCTCCCCCCCCCTCAATAAATAAACTTAAAAATATTAAAAGAGTGTAAAATATGGAAATAACCATCTATAGTCTAATCATCTAGAAATAACTATTATTTTATCTCTTTTTATGTATGTGTACACACACACACACACACACACACACACACACACACACACAAAATAATACCCTTCAGCAAACTTAGGATTGTATTTTATGTTTTTTTGCCTCTTTTTTGTTTTTTCATATTATGGGCATTTCCCCATGTCATTGCACACTCTTAGAAAACAAGATCTAATGATATTCATTGTATGAATGTTTCAAAGTTCATTTAAATGGTTTCCTATCATTGGTTACTTCGATTATTTCCAGTTTTCAGTATTATAAGTGATGTAATATAAATGTACAGAATTCTTTGCCTATTATTTTATTTCCTAATGATAGATTCTTTTTATTATTTTTACTAACATTGAGGTAATATATAGTTTTAAAAAGTCAAATAGTGCTAAATGCCCGTAACCAGTGCTGCCCTCACACTCAGCTTTTACAGTCCCTCCCTAAACTCTTTTAGCTATTTGTTTAGATATTTACTTTTATATTTCTAAATAATATGCTTATACCACCTTTCTTTAAAATAAAATTTTTACATTTGAAGAGCATCTATTGATTTCTTACTCGTAGATGTAGAGAGACCACTTTTGTAGTACTTCATATTTACATTTTCCTTCCCTCTATCCTCCCAATATTGTTGTCTCTCCAATTGGTTGAACCAGTATTCAGTCTTTACTTTATTAAGATATTAAGTATTATGCACTACCCAGTCAAGTATTTCTCCCTATTCAAAAAATATGCTGAGGGAAAAAAATATCTATGCTGGGGTGCCCGGGTGGCTCAGTTGCTCAAGCGTCTGACTTTGGCTCAGGTCATGATCTCATGGTTCTTGAGTTTGAGCCCCGTGTTGGGCTCTCTGCTGTCAGCACAGAGCCTACTTTAGATCCTCTGTCCTGCTCTATCTCTGGCCCTTCCCCACTCATGCTCCCTCTCTTGCCCTCAAAAATAAATACACATTTTTAAAAAATGCTCAGTTTTGTTACTATCACTATTTCTTCCCCAGCTCTGATACATTTCTTAAAACTCTCCGAATACTGTTTTCCCACTTGACCAAACACACAGCTCTACTATTCCATTTTCTCTCTTCCTGGAGGCACACTTCTCAGAGTCTCCCATCCTCATATTCCATTCTGCATTGTTGCTCTCTAGGCATCAGGCAGAACTCTGGAACTTCCCTCCACTTTTCTCTAGACTCCATTTTCCTGGATTCCGTGTCCACCTTTTCCTTGTTTACTCTCTTATTTTGGTTTAAAAACAAAAACAAAAACACTCTCCAAAGGATCCTGAGAAAGGATACCTGGGATGTAATTTTTTTAGACCCTGCAGATTTGTAACTATTTTTATTCTATACTGACACTACGTTGAAGACTTGACAGAATGTAGAATTCTAGTTTGGAGGGGCATCTGGGTGGCTCAGTCAGTTAAGCGTCCAGCTCTTGATTTCAGCTCAGGTCAGGATCTCATGGTTTTTGGGATCCAGCCCTGGTCAGGCTCTGTACTGACAGTGTGGAGCCTGCTTGGGATTCTCTCTCTCCCTCTCATCCTGCCCCTCCTCTACTTGCACGTTCTCTCTCAAAATAAATAAACTTAAAAAAAATCTAGTTTGGAAATTATTTTCATTTAGAATGTGATGGCTTTGCTTCTTTGTCTTCTCATTTCCAGTGTTGATCTTGAGTAGTCTGGTGCCATATTGATTCTTAGCCTTTTGTGTTTGAACTAGATATATTTTTTTTCAATCTCTTTGTTCCCAGTGTTCTAAAACACTTAGTGTAGGTCTCTTTTTATTCTTTGTGGTAGGTTCTTAGGGAGGGTCTTTTTGGTCTAGAAAATCGTATTAATTGATTTTAGGGGATGATCTCGTATTCTTCAGTGATTTCCCCTTCTTCCATTTTTTTTCCTGTTCTCTGAACTGGTCCTTCTATTTTCTTATATTCAATTTCGTCCTCTCATTTCAGAGCTTGTTTCTCATTGGTGCTTCTCTTTAAAGGCACTTGGTTTATTCAGCCTTTTCAGATCTGTTTCCGTTTCCTTCTGCTAAGAATATGTTGGTGAATCTCGTTCAGTACTTTCTCTTCACCTCAAGTCACTTTATTCTACGTACTCTATATTTCAGTTTTTATATTTAACTTTCGAACACTCTTAGCATCTTAGACTTCTCCTTCATAATACTTGTGTGAGCCTTTGCATAATGTCTTTCTCTTCCATCCACTACACAGGAAATTCAGTGGGGTCAGGGATTGCATTGCCCTGTTCACCTATTACCTACTCCAGTGACTGGCACAGAGTTGGTGCTTATAGATATTTGTTTAGTGAATTAGTATCTTCCTTTAATCAAATAGAATTTATTTTATCAAGTGGAATGAAATAGGAATTTAAGTTTTACTCTGTAATAATTAACCATGTGTTATAGGGCTATTTATCAAATATTCTTTTATCATATATAATATATTGTATATTGTCCTACTTGTTCTTTTGCTGGTAATAAACTTGTTATAGCTTTATTATACATTTTTAAATGATATTGCAAATTTTGTCATTAGTTATTTTGCTTTTCTTTTTTTAAGTTTATTTACTAAAAAAATTTTTTTAAAATATTTGTCTTTATTTTTGAGACAGAGAGAGACAGAGCATGAGCAGGGGAGAGGCAGACACAGAATTGGAAGCAGGCTCCAGGCTCTGAGCTGTCAGCACAGAGCCTGACGCGGGGCTCAAACTCGTCAACTGCGAGATCATGACCTGAGCCAAAGTCGGCCACTCAACCGACTGAGCCACCCAGGCACCCCAAGTTTATTTATTTTTGAGAGGGAGAACATGAGCAGGGAGAGTCAGAGAGAGAGGAGAAGGAGAGAGAATACCAAGCAGGCTCCTCACTGTCAGTACGGAGCCAATGTTGGGGCTCGAACCCATGAACCGTGAGATCATGACCTGAGCTGAAAATCAAGAGTTGGACGCCTAACTGACTGAGCCCTCCAGGCGCCCCTGTCATTAGTTATTTTAAAAAATATTCTGGCTATCCTCGTCTGGTTGTTCTTTCATATACCAAGTCATTTAAGTTCTTTTAAAAACTCCCATTTGATTTGATTTGATTCAAAACCATAACTTAATATGGAGAGAATTGGCATCTTTATAATATATTTGGCTTTCCAAACCAGGAACATGCTATGGCTTCTTCATTTGTTCAAGACTTCTTTTGTGACTCTAGTAAAATTTCCCCCATTTTGTCCCATAAATTTCTTAAGTTTATTCTTAGGTATTATTTTCAGTTGCTAATGGGAATGGGACTCTTCCCCTGCCCCCATTATAAATTCCTTTTATTTTAACTAAAATTGGATAGGTTTTCCTGTATTCCTGCAATAGAGTTTATGTTACTTGCCCAGCCAGGACAAAAGAACTACTAGCTTCATTTTTAACAAAAGCCAGCTGTTTCAGTTATCTATTGCTGTATAACAAACCACTCCAAACCTTTGTGGCTTAAAATAACAACCATTTTATTGTATCTCAAAATTCCATGGGTCGACTAGGGCTCAGCTGGGCAGTTCTTCTAATAGTCTCACTCGGAGTATCTTCTGTGGTTAAAGTCAGCTGTGGCTGTTGCTTGGATGTCTGGCACCATGTGGCTTCTTTTGACGTGATGCTTCAGTCTCTAGGGCTTTTCCTCATGACCTGTCTCTCCCACAGGGTAGCTTATACTTTGTACATGACAGTTCAGATCTCCAAAATGGAAGAAATGGAAGCTTCAAGGCCATTTTAGTGCCTGGGTGTGGCCATTTTAGTGCCTAGATGTGGAAGTCTCAGATTGCCATTTTGTCTACACTGTATCTGTCAAAGCACTCACAGGACAGATTCAAGGGGAGCAGACATAAGCCCTACCTCTTTTTTTTTCCCCCTTAATATCTTTATTGCCACCTTTTTAAAAAATGTTTATTTATTTTGGGGAGAGAGAGGAAGAGCCTACATGCGAGCGGGAGAGGCCAGAGAGAGGGGGAGATAGAAAATCCAAAGCAGGGGCGCCTGGGTGGCTCAGTCAGTTGAGCATCCGACTTCATCTCAGTTCATGATCTCATGGTCTGTGGGTTCGAGCCCCGCGTTGGGCTCTGTGCTGACAGCCCAGAGCCTGGAGCCTGCTTCGGATTCTGTGTTTCCCTCTCTCTGTGCCCCTCCCCCGCTCATGCTCTCTCTCTCGCTCTCTCTCGCTCTCTCTCTGTCAAAAATAAATAAACATTAAAAAAAAAAAAAAAAAAGAAAGAAAAGAAAATCCAAAGCAGGCTCTGCACTGACAGTAGAGAACCCAGTGCAGGGCTTAAACCCATGAACCACGAGAACATGACCTGATCTGAAGTCAGATGCTTAACTGACTGAGCCTCCCAGGTGCCCCAGTTCTACTTCTTGATTGGAGGATGGGCATGTGAGGGGTTGGTATGGGACTGTTGTTGTTTTTTTAAGTTTATTTGTTTAATTTGAGAGAGACAGAGACAGTGCAAGTAGGGGAGGGGAAGAGAGAGAGGGAGACTGAAATCCCAAGCAGACCCTGTGCTGGCAGCACAGAGCCTGATGTAGGGCTTGAACCCACGAAACTACGAGATCATGACCTGAACCAAAACCCAGTCGGATGCTCAACCAACTGAGCACTCAGGCACCCCTGTATGGGACTGTTTTTGAAGACTAATTATCATAATGGAATTTATTCCTACCTTCTTTATTGATTCCCTCTTTTAGACCAAGTAGCTACTCTAAACTCTTAGTTTCCCACAGCCATCTTTTGTCTAGTCAACTTCCAGTACCAAATAACTATATTTATTATTCTAAGGAGGGATCTGGTTGAACAGGGTAGCAGAGGAAAAACAAAAATGTTTCCACCTTCCCATTTGTTCTCTTTGGTGAGGCATAACTCTCATGGACAGAAATACAGAGTTCACTTGATCATGGAATGCCAGACAAGGGGACAGGTGTAAATTGTACTTGTTCTCCTAATCTGCCTACTCTCCAGGAAGGACAGCTTCCCCCTTTCCTCCCCAGCACCAGTCTAACCCTTTCTCTCATCATGGCTTGTCACAAGAGCTCTCTCCTATGCTGGTTCAAGTAGAAATAAAATAAAATGTTATTCCTTTTCTTTTTTTTTCACATAGTACTTCTTCCCACCCTGGGTTTACTAACTTGGGCTTAAATATGCACCAAGCAAAGATGTATAGTCCTCCTCCCTTCCTCCCCCTTAGCTTGGTCTGAAGGAAGGCAGCAGGTGATGGAATGCATAAAAGATAGGGGTATGGGTAGGGGGGTAGGTGGGGGGAGGAATCTTTTCTCACACACTATGGATGTTGCTCAACAGAACGGGTGTGAAATTTAGTCAGAGCCACAGCATGTGTTTCAATTTTCCAGGGAATTTCCTCTTCTTAACTGTAGGTTTAACCCTTTTTTCTGTGTAGTGTCAAGGGCTACCCAAGATAGATGAAATGAGCTATTTGCAAGGAGAAAATGCTAGGATTTACAGGCCCCCTTGAAGATCTAGGGTCTCCAGCTTACTTCCTGCCAGATGGTTGTGGAAAAAAGCATAAACTTTGGAGTTGGATAGACCTGGGTTCAGATCCCATCTCTACCATTGGGTGGTCTTGGGCAGTTACTTGACCTATTTGAACCTCCTATTTTTTAATCTGTAAAATGGAGATAAAAACTTTCTAATAGGGTTCTTGTGAGGACTTACGAAATATGTGCAAGGTGCCCACTAGTACATTGCATACCTTGCACATAGTAGGCACTCAGCATACATTTGTTTGTTTATTTTTTCTCCAATCTTCCTACTGGATTTTGAGGATATTTACTCTTCTTTTATCCTATGCCCACTTTGGGTTTGCTGTTTAAGCAGCTTCTCACATCATAGATTTGTTGCTTTTCTCTCTGAGTCTAACTCTTAAGTGTGTTAGAAAGGAGACATCATTTCACATGATAACACAGAATCTCTCTGGAGATCCTCATTAAGGTGAAAGAATGAGTCTATGTAACAATGCTGAGAATCCCATATGATCCTGAAGGCTGCATGAACTTAGAAGAGTTATAAAATCATACCTTGATAGAGTTAAAATTGAAACCTAGAAGCCCTCTAGTCCATTGTACAGAGCACTGTGGCTTAGAGGCCATGTCTTATGCAAGGCCTCTTGACACAGTAGTGGTGGTTCTGAAACTAGAGTGCTGACCTACTTGTCTGTTAGTCTGGTTATAATTTAATTTTTTTGAAGACTTGAGTTGTAATTACTAAGGGCATAGCTTTTGTTGTATGTGAACTTTCTTCTAAATTGGAACTCTGATTATACTTTTAGCAATGGGGAAGTAAACACTGTTGAAGACATTTCAGTGACACTCCTTCGGGAAGCACAGGGCCCCTGAGGGTATGTCAGTTACCACCTGAAAATCTCTTCTTTCCCCAAAGGTTGCCCAAAGGGCACTGAGGTGGCAGCTCAGCTGGCTGTTGAGCCTCTGCTCCCAGAATGGTGAGTTGGGAACCAAGTTTGTTCTGTATCTTCATTCTTCCAAATAATGCTCAGTAGGAGAGGCTTACCCCAAATTCCCAGCTCTGTCCCTTTTTTAAATTGAAGTATAATTAATATACAATACACTATACAGATCTTAGGTGTTTAGTTGATAAATTTTGATATTTATATAAACCCACTCTAACCACCATACCAAAAAAAAAAATAGACCATTAACATTACCCTAGAAAGTTTCCTCATGCCCCCTTTAAATTACCCCCGACACATACATACACACAAAACCACTTTCTGTGCCCTATTATCATAGATCAGTTTTGTTTTTGGATTTAATATAGTTGGAATCATACAGGATATACTCTTTTATATCTAGCTTCTTTTCACTTAGCACATTGGGATTCATCCCTCTAATTGCATGTCTCACTAGTTTTTTGTTTGTTTTGATCTTTGTTTTGTTTGTTTGTTTTTTGTTTTACTGAGTAGTTTTCAATTGTATGGATAAACCACAGAATATTTATCCATTCTCTTACTAAAGGACATTTGGATTGTTTCAGTTTTTGTCCATTATGAATAGGCTGCTATAAACATTCCTATACAAGTATTTTTGTGAATGTATGTTTTAGTTTCTCTTGGGTAAATACTTAAGAGTGAAGTTACTGAATCATAGAGTAGATGTGTGTTTAACTTTAAAAGAATTAGTTTTTCAAAGTGGCTGTAACACCCAGTCTATCTTTTTTCTCCCCTGAGGAGCTAGGCTCTTTAAGTTAAGGATTTGGCAGGAGAAGAGAACCCACATCATCAGGGTCCCTGCTGCCAGAGAACAGTGGCTGAATCAGACACTTAAAAAGTTGAAACAGGTGTTTGAAACCCTACTCCAGCCTCCCTATTTGATGCCAGCCCCCTGAGAGGCTGGGGCTCGGCCAGCAGAATTCAGACCTAATCTAATGGATGCTGGATTAGACACTTTTGCGGGACATGGCTACATAATAGTGTATATATTGTGACTTGATATATTTGAAGCAGGTAGATGTACATGTTTATGTAGGAGAGGGGCCTTTAGTGTCCCAAGTGCTTCTTGAACATAGGTGAGTCTGTGTGCTAGATGAACGCCCTTCCTTATCCTTGCTTATTAACCCCCCCACTCTTTTCCTTGAGGCTATGTGCAGTAGAAGTCAGCACTTCCCTTAGTGATGTTAATTTTGCCAAGGGCCTTTAGCCAGGTAGGATTTAGTATCCTGTGTGTCAAATATTATGGGAGATAAGTTATTCCCTGGTAAAGTATTTCTCTATATTTTTACTGCCTTTATCTTACCTAGGCCTTGGGGAACTAATTCTCAAAGGTTAAAGCAAGAAATTGAATGCTAGGGTGCAGGCACCCAAAGCCAAATGACGTATTATACCAAAACTGTAGTTTCTCTAACTATGTTCAGTGGAGTCAAAGTTGACAGAAGTGTAATCTATCATTACAGGGCTGCTTCAACTGAAGAATTTGAAAGAATAGGTTCCAATTTTAAATCTTTTCTAATATTGGTTAGAAGAGTCCATGGAGAGAAGAAATAAGCTCCCCATGCTAGTCTAGCGTTTCCACAAATCCTTGAGGGGAAAGGACATTTCTGAATTTAGGTCCACCTTCACAGGTGGCCATTCCTTTACACCTAATCTGGATATCTTCAGACCTCACTCTTGGAATGCAGGGTCTGCTGTTGGGCTGCATCACGTGGTTGCCATTCTGTGTATGAAGTAAGCTGAGATTCATAGACTACAATTCTTTCTGTAGATATTTTTCTTTTCATTATCATAGTAAAATTGACTTTTTTTAGTGTATAGTTGTATGAATTTTAAGACACACGTAGATCCCTGTAACCACTGTGACAATCAGGATTCAAAAGAGTTTCATTGCCCCAGAAAACTCTGTCTTATCTCTTTAAGTCACAACCTCCTTGCCACCCCAACCCTTCTCAACAACCATGGATGTATTCCCCCACACTGTGGTTTTATCAAGAAGGTCATAAAATGAAGTCATACAGTGTGTTACTTCTGAGACTGGCTTCTTTCACTCAGCATGATGCGTCTGAGATTCATCTAAACTATTGCACAGATCAATAGTTTGTTCCCTTTTTAATGTTGAGTGGTATTCCATTGCATGTATGTACCACAGTTTGTTTATCCTATCCATTCACTAGTTGAAGGACATTTATTTGGCTTCTCCAGTTTGAGGCGATTTTGAGTAAAGCTGCTATAAACATTCACATACAGGTTTTTGTGTGAAGAACATCGGTTTGCATTTCTCTAGGATAAATACCCAGGAGTGGGATCTCTGGGTCAAAGGGTAAATGTATGTTCAGCTTTATAAGAAACTGCCAAACTGTTTTCCAGTCTCTGTGTGACTTTGCATTCCCACCAGCAGTGAGAATTCTGGTCTCTGCCCATCCTCTCCTGTACTTGGTATTTTCAGTATTTTTACTTAAGCCGTCCTAGTAGGTAGGTAGTGGTATCTCCATGTGGTTTACATTTGCATTTCCCTAATGGCTAGTGACACTGAACCTCTTTTTCATGTGGTTATTTGCCATCCATGTATCCTTTTTGGTGGACATGTGTGTTCAAGTCTTTAGCCCATTTTTTAAAATGAATTATTTGTTTTCTTACTGTTGAATTTTTTTTTTAAGTTTATTTATTTATTTTGAGAGAGAGAGAGAGAGAGAGGGAGAGAGAATCCCAAGCAGGCTCCGCACCATCAATGCAGAGCCTGATACGGGGCTCAAACTCACAAACCCCAAGATCATGACCTGAGCTGAAATCAAGAGTCAGATGCTTAACCAACTGAACCACCCAGGAGACCCCTTACTGTTGAGTTTAGAAACTTCTTTTTTTTTTTCTTCTAAGTTTTATTTATCTATTTTGAGAGAGAGAAACAGAGGCAGCACCAGTGGGGGAGGGGCAGAGAGAGAGATAGACTCCCAAGCAGGCTCTGCACCATCAGCACAGAGCTGATGCGGGGCTCAAACTCATGAGCCCCAACTGAGGCTACCCGGGAGCCCCCTTACTATTGAGTTTACAGACTTCTTTATTCATTCTGGACTCAAGTCCTTTATTGGCAATACAGTGATTTACAAATGTTTTCTCCGAGACTGTAGCTTGTCTTTTCATTCTCTTAATGGTATCTCTCATAGAGCAGGCATTTTTAGTTAGTCTGGTGTATTCATTTTTTTCTTTCATGCATTGTGTTTTTGGTGTCATATCTAAGTACTCTTTGCCTAATCCCAGGCCACAGAGACTTTCCTATGTTTTCTTCTAAAAAATATACAGGTTTATGCTTTTTGTTTACATCTGTGATCTGTTTGAGTTAATTTTTCTACACTGTGCGACGTTTCATTGGAGGTTCTTTTTTGTTGTTGTTGTTGTTATATAGATGTCCAGTTGTTCTAACATCATTTGTTGAAATCAATGCCTTTTTAAGACCAAATTCTCCTTAGGACTGTACCTCTTTAGTCCTGAAAGAGTTACAGAGGATTCACACTTGGGTCCCTCCTCTCTTTCCAGGAATCACCCTTGTCCTCTTGTTCTTATTTCTTTTGGAGTCTTCCTGATTTTGGGTTTATTTTTAATGGCATGTAATGGAACACTTATTATTTGTAAGTTAGTTGATTGAGCATAAAGTATTTCATTATAAAATGGCCATCCATCACAAGAAGGCATGTGGGCTGTAAAAAACATTAACTGTGTGCTCTGGGCTGGTATGCAACTTTACCAGAATAATGCAGCTTTTGTATTGTGTGCAGTTGGGATAAAATAAGAGACAGATAGACAGATATTGTTGGGGAAACAGGTGTTGGCTGAACTCGGGTTCTGTTGCATGTATTCTGAATATGGTTGTTTCCCAACACTTTTAGGATTGCTCCTCCAGATTCAGCTGTCTAAAAGTTTCCCTGGGCACCTTTCAGAGCAAATAACATGACTTCTCAGAGTACTGCTGTTTCCAAAAATGTTCTTGTTCATTCTCCAGCTCACAGACATGTCTTTAGAGACAGCAATGGCAAGCGGTTAGAACACTTGTCCTGGCCTTATGGGGGCCAGGGTTACATTTTTGTTACATCAAAAATGGGTTACATTTTTGATGCCTTTGTTTTCCCCATCTGTAAAATGGGAAATGTACCTTATCATCAAATTCTTGATGAACCCAATAGTGCAAAGAGTGGCTGAGGCAGAATAAGATTCCTTAGTCTTAGTGTCCTAAGAATTTATGATCTGCTGCTGTAGAAACCATTTTCAGCTGTTAGAAAAAAGTGAATAAATAGGATTCTGGGGGCGCCTAGGTGGCTTAGTCAGTTGTTAAGTGTCTGACTCTTGATTTCTGCTCAGGTCATGATCTCCCAGTTTCAAGAGTTTGAGCCCCAAGTCGGGCTCTGTGCTGACCCTGCAGAGCCTGCTTGGGATTCTCTCTATCTCTCCCTCTCTTTCTGCCCTTCCCCTGCTCTCATTCCCTCTGTCTCTCTCAAATTAAATAAATAAACTTAAAAATTTTTTTTTAAAATAGGGGCACCTGGGTAGCTCAGTTGGTGAGCATCCGACCTCAGCTCAGGTCATGATCTTGCGGTTCATGGGTTCAAGCTCCACGTTGGGCTCTGTGCTGACAGCTCAGAGCCTGGAGCCTGCTTCGGATTCTGTGTCTCGCTCTCTCTGCCCCTCCCCTGCTCATGCCCTGTCTCTCTCTCTCTCTCTCTCTCTCAAAAAAAGTAAAAATTAAAAAAATAAATAAATAAACATAAATTTTGAAAAATTGGATTCTGTACACGTAAGGGGCAGGGAAGATTGTTCCCAGGCCTATAATTGATACTCTTTGGGGATTCTCTGAATCTTCTCCAGAAGTTTTGGCTCTTGACCCTTTAGTCTTTTACATATCTGTAGACTTTGCTAATGTTAACTCAGAATTTAGTTCTTTTTCATTTCCTTTTACTGCCTCTTTAGGGCCCCTCTAGGGTCTCCTCTTAATGGCCTGACAGGATAGTAATTGATAATAAACCTGTAATTGTCTTCTCTTCTTGCTATCAAACACTGGAACTTTTTACTAGAATACGAGAGGAATTAGGATTGAAAAAGTTGCTTCAAGTGTAATGACTGCGTAAAGTTGGGGTGAATTGTTCTGTTTTAAAGTATAGTAACACAGGTTTTTTAATTTCTCCTGGGCTTTCAAATTGCCTGCTTAAGTTTGGGCTTGGTCTTGAACAATGTATGCAGAAAATGGCAAGGCAGAGTAAAGGACCAGAGCAGCTCTGGCTTGCCTGTATGTTACAATCTAATTGCTTTCCTTTCAATATGTGCCAATTTCCTCTAGAAGGGTGAAAACTAGTGTTTATAGAGTTGATACACATCAAACTTTGCTCTCAGTAAGACAGATGGATCAGTCTGTCCTTGGGCCTCTGCAATACGTTTGAGGCCAGTCCCTGTGGGCCTCATTTAGCCCTGCCGGCCTTGTTAAAGGGGCCTCACTCTTCCTCTTGGATTAGGAGGGAACCTGGGCAAACCTGATACTTAATTCTTGTGGCGGTACTAAAATCAATAACTAACAGTGTTTAGTCATCAGTTAGGGAGGAGGAAAGTTAGAGAAGAAACTTCAATTCCAGGATATTTGAATTTTAAATTTTTATTTGCCATCCAACTCATGCAGTTAATACATCTAGTAGTAAACCTGTAGCAATAGCATGGTATATAACATTTAAGAATATAATAAGTGTTTAAGAGCATGGACTTTGGAAACCAGAACAGACCTGGCTCTAAATTCTGCCTCTTTCATTTTTTGTGTGATCTTGGGCAAGTCACTTAACCATTTAGAGCCTTGGTTTCTTTATCTGTAAAATAAGAACAGTAATACTGTTTCTCAGGGTTATTGGGAGGATAAAATAATCTATGTATAACAATTAAGCTTAATAATCTGTGTAGCTGTTACTGATGTCTGAGTCAAATTAAGGTTGTTGTCCTGGACAGTGGAGTAGTATTATTCTTGAAAGGGCGGTAGGTGGCAGCTTCTAGCATCAAGCTAAATTGGCTATTCAGGTTGGATTGGCCATTAAGGGCTAGAATCAGCCTAAAAATGAATACTTCCCAAAGAATTTTTAAAGGATCAAGTATTAGAAATAATTTGCCTTTCTTAGTGTAAATGGTTGGTACCATTATCTTCTAGCTGGCCCATCGACCCACCTTATACCTGGATGTGATAGTGATTAAGCCGTCATCATATTTTGTCTCATAAAGAGTTATAACATCAAAGACAATCTCCCCACTCTCCCATCCCAAATCTAAAGGTGCCTTGAGAAACTAAGCATTTGTTTAAGAAAAGGAAAAAAGAGGATCTATTGTCAAGATCTTAGACAAACGAATTGCTTTCCCCCGGGCTACCTTCTTAACAGACAGTCTGCATTCATGTGCACTTACTCCCAAACTGTACTTTGCTTTTTGTTAAGTTTTAGGGATCTAAAGGAGCCTTAAGGAATTCAGTTAAACTACTGCCACCACCATCTTCCCTAAGAAAACTCTGTGGATGAGAAAACTGTGGCCCAAAGAAGTGAAGTGTTTTACCCAAGGTCACATAGTGATAGGCCAAGACTGGACATTTCTTTATTTTATTTCTCCTCTTGTAGAGAGCAGTTTGCAAAGCCTTGTCTGGGTTTGACCCTTAAGTCTGGAAGGTAGTACATTTCTCTGAGAGCTGTCCTTTGGTAGTCTTCCTTCAAGTCAGTTCCTGAAGTCAAATCTAAATCCCCACCTGACCATTTGAAGTCTGGAAATAAAGGGATGGCAGGTGTGGCAGATATTCCAGAGGCTTCTGGCTTTACCAAAGTTTAGTTTTGTTTATGCTTTGGACCACTACACTTGATGTCCCCCCTAGTGACCACAAAGAGCACAGCTCCTTCCTCCTGAGATTACAGTATCTCAAAAATTCCATTTGTAGATCGTTCCCAATCTTGCTTTGTCTTTTACAAGAAATATTCCTGGGTATAGCATAGTCAGAAAAGTAGAATATGAGGACCTAACACTTTTTCCTAAAATGGAATGTGCAGGCATAAACAGAAAAGCCAAAAACTGAAAAGCTTTTTATGCTCAGATAATTTTGTTCTGTGCCTCTGGATATAGAAGTATCAAGAGGGGTAAATGAACTTCTGTTTATATCATGCTCTGATTTATTAGTCTGTTATACATGATCCACCTTGTGAGTGACGATATTCTGTCTCCAGAAACATGAGCCAAT
Source organism: Prionailurus viverrinus (assembly GCF_022837055.1). Taxonomy (NCBI): domain Eukaryota; kingdom Metazoa; phylum Chordata; class Mammalia; order Carnivora; family Felidae; genus Prionailurus; species Prionailurus viverrinus. Next base: position 61,264,002 of record NC_062571.1, read on the forward strand.
ATTTGCAGGATGAAGAGCAAGGATGGGAGCAGGCTGGTGACCCTCTAGAAAGTAAGAAGGGAGAAGTAGGCTCTGAGGGCAAAAGGGTCGAGACAGGCATTTCTGAAGCCAAATGGTGTTGAAATAATATACCACAGGCCTTTTTCCTTGTCAGCGTAATCCAATTGAGAATGCCCAACCGCCCCTGACAAGAGTCACTCAGGAGTGAAGAGCTTCGCTACCAGGGAAAGCAGCTTATGTGTGCATTTTGGCTCAGGAATGTGCCAGCCCAATGCTGGCCAAATGAGAAAAGGGTACTGCAGGCTGGAGAACACCAACCTCCTGAGAGGTTGGTGACGGCTCCCCTGTAGGCTAATAAGAAAGTGTTTCCTTTTGTCTAAGGGCAGCCCTTGATGCCACTGTTGAGACCTGTGACATAGATTATCAGAGAGGATGGCAAGCTCTCACGTAAAAAGAGAAAACAGTGTCAGGATTCATTCCCTTTTGGACAGGTCACCTCATCATCTGAAAAGACAAGAGACTTGGGGGACATCTGTAGACTCTCAAATTGCTATTGGGCCAAACTGAGACTTCTCTGTTTTAATATCATTATATTTGGAGTTGAGCTCCCTGCCTACTGCTGTTGAACAGAGTGTGAGCAGAGTACCACCAAGACATCTCTAAAGGGTTTCACTTTGCTTTGTGTTGAAGTGGTTCATGAGCTTCTCCAGAAATAGTTTAATAATTCTTGTTGTAATTGTTCTTATTCAGCACTGACTAGCCAGAAGTAGGTCTCAGATTTGGTTTTAGAAGCAGGTGGCTTAGTCCTAGAAGGATCCCAAGTGTTCTTTCTTCAATAGGGAGTTGAATTTCCCCTCCTTGTAATCATTCCTTTTTTTCCCTTCCCATCTTGGAACATGAACCAGTCACCTTCAGAGTACCCCTCTACCTGATCTGCACTCTCTGTTTACTGGACTGTTTGTGCCTTGAAGTTGACAACTTTCCAGGGCGGGAATTTTGGCCGCTTGGCAGTGGTATCAGATGTCTCCTTGGTTGTGAAATTAATCAGCCTGCTTACTATGAGCAGCATCATGGCACCTTTCCCCTGAAGGACTCAGGCAGCTTTTCTCACTCTTCTGAAGAAGATCTAGACAATTGAATCTCATTCCCAGGGCAGACTGAGCCAGGCGGCAGAGCACCAGAAACTTTTCTGTTCTGGCTTCATAGGAAGCAGTGGAGTTGAATAGCTAGGGGCACGGATTTTGGAGTCACATGAACCTGGATTTGATTCCCACTTACACCACTTGCTGGTTGTACAGTCTTAGCTGAAGAGTAGATCTACTTCCTAAGTCTCATTTTCATCTTCAAAATGGGGATAATTACGAAGAGAAAAGGTATATAAGGTGCTTAGCACATGGCATGGCACAAGGTAATATAAATAGTAGCTGCTATTAATATTGTTATTTTTATCTCTTCTAAAAAGAGGATGAATGTTTCAGTCATTTGTTTAAAAAGGGAAGCCTCTTCCTTTCTATGATAACTGTGCATACCTTAGAAAAAGCTGAAACCCTCAGAAATTAAAAGAGCTATCCCAAATTGCACCCTACGTAAATAATAACTACTAGTTATCTTGGCATCTATCCTTCATTTTTATCCCTTTTAAGCTTTAGTAATCAAAGATAGAAGACCTGCCTTTGAAGTTTTTGATATTTACTTAAATCTTAAGAAATAAACTGGGGGCGCCTGGGTGGCGCAGTCGGTTAAGCGTCCGACTTCAGCCAGGTCACGATCTCGCAGTCCGTGAGTTCGAGTCCCGCGTCGGGCTCTGTGCTGACAGCTCAGAGCCTGGAGCCTGTTTCAGATTCTGTGTCTCCCTCTCTCTGACCCTCCCCCGTTCATCTCTGTCTCTCTCTGTCTCAAAAATAAATAAACGTTAAAAAAAAAAAAATTAAAAAAAAAAAAAAAAAGAAATAAACTGAACTTACAGTAACTTAGAGTATTAAGAATCCTGGACTGGGACTCCAGAACTAAAAAACTAGAATAATAATATCTTAGTTATATTCATTACACTTTATTCCATGCATTGTACAACATATTTTACATGTATTACATGAGATAATATGTGTAAATTACCGAGCACAGTGCCTGACACATAGTATATGCTCAATAAATGTTAGCTGCTGTTATTTGTTTTTAAATATAATTTATTTTAATTCTCTAACACCTATTTTAACACCTAATAAAATACAGTCTTTGAAAATTTAGTATCTATCACACAGCCATTAAGTTGCAGAACTAGAATGTGAATCCTGCTCAGAGGTTCATGTTTTTACATAGTGCCCTCAACTTCTAGTCTCGGTTCCAACACTAACTTGCTTTGTAGCCTTGTACAAATTACTTAACCTTTCTAAATCTTAAATCTCTCATTCATAAATTATTTTTAGGGCCTATCTTAGCTGTAATACCTAGGATTTGGAACATTTTCTAGAAAGGCGAGTTGAAAATTAGGGTTTATTTTTGTAGAGCACTTTTACTCAAAGTATAATCTGTAAACCATTTTAGGATCACAAACTGCTGCTTGGTACATGGTGGGATGTGTACAGAAATTGAGGGAAAACACTTAGAAACTTTTATAACATCTTGACAGTTTATATATGTTGACAATTTTATATCTGTTATAATAATAAAATAGAGCTTATATTGTATTATGTCTTTGTTTTTTAAATTTCATTCTCTAGCAGTTCGTTTTATTATAGTTTATAAAACAATGGATCTGCAATGGATTGATATAAAGGGGGAAAAATTGGCCCTTAACCACAGACAGTTTGAGAAGCACTGTTTTAGAGGACCATCTGAACATCTTAACAGGATTATGAATTGAAATTCCAGTTTTGTTTTTTTTAAATGTGTTTACTAATGTGTTTACAAAGAGGTACCTCTTAAATCAGAAATGCCTGGGGCACCTGGGTGGCTCAGTCCTTTGGGTGTAGGACTTCGGCTCAGGTCATGATTTCATGGTTCGTGGGTTCAAACCCAGTGTCGGGCTCTGTGCTGACAGCTTGGAGCCTGGAGCCTGCTTCAGATTCTGTGTCTCCCTCTCTCTCTGCCCTTCACCTGCTCACACTCTGTCTCTCCTTCAAAAATAAATATAAACTTTTTTTTTTTTAATTTTAAAAAGAAAAAATAATCAGAAATATCTTGGGGCAGCTGGGTGGCTCAGTCATTTAGGCATCCAGCTCTTAATTTTGGCTCAGGTCATGATCTCGCAGTTTGTGGGTTTGGGCCCTATGTTGGGCTCTGTGTTGATGGTGGGGAGCCTGCTTGGGATTCTTTGTCTCTCTCTTTCTCTGCCCCTCCTCTGCTCAGCTGTACCTCTCTCTAAAAATAAATAAATAAACATAAAAAAAACCAGTGTTTATTAAAGAAAGAAAGAAAGAAAGAAAGAAAGAAAGAAAGAAAGAAAAAGGGAAGGAGGGAGGGAGGAAGGAAAGAAGGGAGGGAGGGAGGAAGGGAGGGAGGAAGGAAGGAAGGAAGGAAAGGACCTTACAAGTGGTGCCCTGCTAGAAGCACAATCTCCCACCATCCCCACCTCCCCCCCCCCACCACCACCAAAAGCTGCAGGGGGTATTCTTGTTAGAATGTCTCTGATGCTCCTAGCAATCAGCAGTTGAACCTAGAGAGCAAAACTGATTCTGCCTAGACCAAACTCTTGGGAAAGTTAATTGTATATATCACGATTCTCTTTTTTTTGGAGGGGTATGGGAGTGAGGGTGATAATGAAGGTTCCTGGTAGGCTCATTAAAAAGTCTAGCTCTGGGGCACCTGGCTGTGGAGCATGCAGCTCTTGATCTCGGGTTGTGAGTTTGAGTCCCACAATGGGTGTAGATATTACCTAAAAATAAAATCTTAAAAAAAAAAAAAAAAATCCAGCTCTTCTAGTTTTCTATCACTAAGTCTCCATAAGCATTGACTCACACAATAGAAGTGCTAGAATGAATTTTAGCAGTTATAGATTCCAGCTACCTAATTTGGCAGATGAGCTTGGGTGTTGTATGCCTGGCTATTGTTAGTAGTGAGACTAATGATCACTTGTCCGTTGACTGGATTATATACTATGTGAGCCACATCCAGAGCCTCCAGAGAGTTCTCTATGGGACTTTGTCCAAGCTTCTATATGGTATCACTCCTGACTGCTCCAGGCCTCTCATGCCATAGTGAGTTCTTTCACCTTATGGAGCAGAAGATTTACAAATAAAATCTAGCGATATATTAAAAGAATAATATACCAAGGCTAAGTAAGGTTTAATCCTGGGAATGCAAGGATGATTTAATATCTGAAAATCGATTAATCTACCATCTTAACATTCTAAAGAAGAAAAACCACTCATCATATCAATTGATGAAGAGGAGGCTTTTGATAAAATATAATATCCACTCCTGGTAGTGAACATATGACTAACATCATACTTTACAGTGGAACACTGAATGCATTTACCCTAAAATTGGCAACAAAGAAAGATGTTTATTTTCACGCTACTGGAAGTCCCAGTCAGTGCAGTGAGACAAGAAAAGGAAATAAAAAGGCATGTACATTATTAGAAAGGAAGAAATAAAACTCACTATTTACAGATAACATAATTGTCTATGTAGAAAACCCCAAGGAATCTACAACAACAAAATCCTAAAACTAATAAGTGAGTTTAGTAAGGTCCCAGAATATAAGTTCAGCACACAAAAATCAATCATACTTCATCTCTTTGATCTTGGCCACAGAAATGAGATGATGAAGGGGATATCATCGTTTGGAAAGTGTTGCAATAAGACACACATGTTGTGACACTGCTGTGACTCTAAGGCCTACCACCTTCAGAAATCAACCTGTGGCAGTTACGGCTATCCTGCCAAGCAGAAGAGAAAGTAAAACTGGAGTGCCAAGGCTAAAAGATGAAATACCACTGGGACGGTCTAATGAGGCACTTAAAAATTGTATACTGCAGATTCAGGCATGGATTCCGTGAAAGAATGGCATCTAAGCCCAAGAGGGCAACTTTTGCAGTATCCAATTCATCTTAAGGATTTCAATGATCAGTCACATAATACATGTTCTGGTTTAAAACAAAACAAAACAAAAAAATCAGTCCCATTTCTAAATACTAAAACATCTGAAAACAAAACACAATATCATTTATAAACATACCAAATAAAAATTAAATTCTTACATATATGTCTAACAACATATGTAGAATTTGCTAAAAACTATACTGATGAAAGAAATTAGGAAGATATAAATAAACAGAGACTACCGTGTCCATGAATTGGTAGGCACAACTTAGTAAAGATGTAATTTCTCCCTAAACTGATCTATAGACTCAGTGCAATTCCTATCAAATTCCCAACAAGATTTGTTTTGTAAATACAGACAAATTTATGTTGAAATGGAAAGGCAAAGGAACCGGAATGCTGAAAGCAGTATTGAAAAATAGTAAAGTTGGAAGGATCACTACCTTATTTTAAGACTTAGAATCAAGTTAATCAAGACAGTGTACTTTCAGAGAGTTAGACACACAGATCAGTGGAACAGAATAGAGAACCTAGAATATACTCACAAAAATAAGACCAATTAATGATTGACAAAGGTGCAAAGACAATTCATTTAGCAAGAATTTCTTTTCAAGAAATGTTGTTGGAACAACTGGGCATCCATATGCAAAACAAAATAGAACCTCCATTGAAACATCACACATTGTAGAAAAATTAACGCAAAATAGATCACAGATGTAAACAAAAAGCATAAACCTGTATATTTTTTAGAAGAAAACATAGGAAAGTCTCTGTGGCCTGGGATTAGGCAAAGAGTACTTAGATATGACACCAAAAACACAATGCATGAAAGAAAAAAATGGATACACCAGACTAAAAATGCCTGCTCTGTGAGAGATACCGTTAACAGATTGAAAAGACAAGCTACAGTCTCGGAGAAAACATTTGTAAATCACTGTATTGCCAATAAAGGACTTGAGTCCAGAATGAATAAAGAAGTCTGTAAACTCAATAGTAAGGGGGCTCCCGGGTAGCTCAGTTGGTTAAACGTCTGATCTTGGGGCTCATGAGTTTGAGCCCCGCATCAGCTCTGTGCTGATGGTGCAGAGCCTGCTTGGGAGTCTCTCTATCCCTCTCTCTGCCCCTCCCCCACTGGTGCTGCCTCTGTTTCTCTCTCTCAAAATAGATAAATAAAACTTAGAAGAAAAAAAAAAAGTTTCTAAACTCAACAGTAAGGGGTCTCCTGGGTGGTTCAGTTGGTTAAGCATCTGACTCTCGATTTCAGCTCAGGTCATGATCTTGGGGTTTGTGAGTTTGAGCCCCGTATCAGGCTCTGCGTTGATGGTGCGGAGCCTGCTTGGGATTCTCTCTCTCTCTCTCTCTCTCTCTCTCTCTCTCTCAAAATAAATAAATAAACTTAAAAAAAAAATTCAACAGTAAGAAAACAAATAATTCATTGTAAAAAATGGGCTAGGGGCGCCTGGGTGGCACAGTCGGTTAAGCGTCCGACTTCAGCCAGGTCACGATCTCGCGGTCCATGAGTTCGAGCCCCATGTCAGGCTCTGGGCTGATGGCTCGGAGCCTGGAGCCTGTTTCCGATTCTGTGTCTCCCTCTCTCTCTGCCCCTCCCCCGTTCATGCTCTGTCTCTCTCTGTCCCAAAAATAAATAAACGTTGAAAAAAAAATAAAAAATAAAATAAAATAAAATAATAAAAAATGGGCTAAAGACTTGAACACACATGTCCACCAAAAAGGATACATGGATGGCAAATAACCACATGAAAAAGAGGTTCAGTGTCACTAGCCATTAGGGAAATGCAAATGTAAACCACATGGAGATACCACTACCTACCTACTAGGACGGCTTAAGTAAAAATACTGAAAATACCAAGTACAGGAGAGGATGGGCAGAGACCAGAATTCTCACTGCTGGTGGGAATGCAAAGTCACACAGAGACTGGAAAACAGTTTGGCAGTTTCTTATAAAGCTGAACATACATTTACCCTTTGACCCAGAGATCCCACTCCTGGGTATTTATCCTAGAGAAATGCAAACCGATGTTCTTCACACAAAAACCTGTATGTGAATGTTTATAGCAGCTTTACTCAAAATCGCCTCAAACTGGAGAAGCCAAATAAATGTCCTTCAACTAGTGAATGGATAGGATAAACAAACTGTGGTACATACATGCAATGGAATACCACTCAACATTAAAAAGGGAACAAACTATTGATCTGTGCAATAGTTTAGATGAATCTCAGACGCATCATGCTGAGTGAAAGAAGCCAGTCTCAGAAGTAACACACTGTATGACTTCATTTTATGACCTTGATAAAACCACAGTGTGGGGGAATACATCCATGGTTGTTGAGAAGGGTTGGGGTGGCAAGGAAGTTGTGACTATAAAGAGATAAGAGGGAGTTCATATAGAACATGTACTGTATCCCAATTGTCACATCTTCACAGTGATTACAGGAATCTATACATATGTTAAAATTTATAGGGGCACCTGGGTGGCGCAGTCGGTTAAGCGTCCGACTTCAGCCAGGTCACGATCTCGCGGTCCGTGAGTTCGAGCCCCGTGTCGGGCTCTGGGCTGATGGCTCAGAGCCTGGAGCCTGTTTCCGATTCTGTGTCTCCCTCTCTCTCTGCCCCTCCCCCGTTCATGCTCTGTCTCTCTCTGTCCCAAAAATAAATGTTGAAAAAAAAATTAAAAAAAAAATTCATAGAACACTATACCAAAAAGAGTCGATTTTACCAAATAAAAAAAAAATGGTGTACATGGCTCTGGAAGTGTCAAACCACGGCTGTGAAATTTCCCTAGTCTTTCTAGAAAGTACAGTTATAGCAACTGGATGAAAGCTCAGAATATCTGTTCCCTTCCCCACTTCTCAATTAAAGATTATTTTTTCCATCTAGACTTTTATATCTCAAATATACTAAACATGACCTTTTTTTTTTTTAAGTTATTTATTCATTTTGAGAGAGAGAGCAAGTGTGCAAGCAGGGGATGGGCAGAGAGGGAGAGTGAGAATCCCCAGCAGGCTCTGAGCTATCAGCGCAGAGCCCGATGCGGGGCTCGATCTCATGAACTGTGAGATCTTGACCTGAGCTGAAATCAAGAATCAGATGCTCACCTGCCTGGGTGCCCCAACCATATTTTTAAAATGACAGAACAAATCATATGTAATAATTATGTTTCTAAAGCAGCAAGACTAGATGACTTTACATTTTTTAATGTGCTTTAAAAAAGTATTTTATATATTTCCGTTTTTTCTAGTATTTCTATTCCTTGCATAGTTCAACCCTCTACCACCTCACACACACAAAGGTTTTTTTTCTCCAGGTTTTTCCTGCAAATTGTACATCCTTAGGTGGGGGTAGGTGGGGGATAAGAAGCAGGTTTTATACAGCTGATGTGATCACTGTACATACAGGCTTGGAAAATGCTACCCAATCTGCCAATTAATTAAAGCATTAATCTGAGGAGCAGCCAGGCTGGAGAATGTTTACTCAAAGAGGGGAGTGGTAGGAATTGAGTGGGAAGCTCCCTGCATTTGCATGAATATGAACGTGCTCAGAAAACCCAGCTTTCTTTGTCTCTAAAGGTGGGCAGCCTTGATCTTGTCCCTAAATCTTTCTGGGCAATTTAGGAAGCCTTTCAAGGAGCTGGTCTCTCAAAGGCTGGAGCACAGCCAAATCTAGAAATGCAGACGCTATACAGCAGTGTGGAGAGCTAGTCCAGTGTAGTGCAGCTTCTCAGACCTGGAATGAAACCTTCTAAATTCAGGAGTACGTGCTGGTAATTAGGTAGAATATATCTAATGGTTTCACAGATTTTGAAACCGTGTTCAAATCCCGGCTCTGCTTCTTATCAGCTGTGTAATTTGGAGCCAATCATGTAGTTTATCTAAGCTTTATTTTTCTCATCTGTAAAATAAAAATTATGAATTGCTCCTTCATCTCAGAGCAGTTAGCCCTTTGCTTTACTCTATGCAGAAAGGGAGCTAAAGAGTGGATAGGACTTCCCAAGAATACAGGCTGTCTCCAGGAGTTGGGACTGTGCAGCCTTTTGTTCTTTTTAGGCTTATTTTTCAGGCGAGGGACTATAAACCTCAGGGTTTCGCCTCACCTTCCTGGGATGTGCTACGTTCTTTATGAGAAGTGACCTTGACCATAACAGCAAAAGACATAAAGATAGCTCATCCTAGAACCTCTTTGGTTATGTTGACTATAGTTGGGATGAGGTTTATCTGTGTGTCACTAGGGAGAGTGGTGAAATGGACGTGGAAAATTGACCCAACAATGTTTGGTGATATTAAAGAATTACTTTTGGGGCTCCTGGGTGGCGCAGTCGGTTAAGCATCTGACTTCAGCCAGGTCACGATCTCGCGGTCCGTGAGTTCGAGCCCCGCATCAGGCTCTGGGCTGATGGCTCAGAGCCTGGAGCCTGTTTCCGATTCTGTGTCTCCCTCTCTCTCTGCCCTTCCCCCGTTCATGCTCTGTCTCTCTCTGTCCCAAAAATAAATGTTGAAAAAAAAAAAAAAATTAAAAAAAAAAAAAAGAATTACTTTTAATTTTTTAAATTGTGGTAAAAAAATATATATATATATATGATAAAATTTACCATCTTAACCATTTTATTGCTAATTTTTTATTAAAAAAATTTTTTTTAACGTTTACTTATTTTTGAGACAGAGAGTGACAGAACATGAATGGGGGAGGGTCAGAGAGAGGGAGACACAGAATCTGAAACAGGCTCCAGGCTCTGAGCTGTCAGCACAGAGCCCGACGTGGGGCTCGAACTCACGGACCGCGAGATCATGACCTGAGCTGAAGTCGGCTGCTTAACCGACTGAGCCACCCAGGCGCCCCATATTGCTAATTTTTAAAAGTTTATTTATTTTTAGGGGCACCTGGGTGGCTCAGTCAGTTAAGCATCCGACTTTGGCTTAGATAATGATCTCGCGGTTCCTGAGTTCAAGCCCTGCATCAGGCTCTGTGCTGCGAGCCCGGAGCCTGGAGCCTGTTTTGAATTCTGTGTCTCCCTCTCTCTCTCTGCCCCTCCCCACTCGCACTCTGTCTCTCTCTCTCTCAATAAATAAACATAAAAAATTTTTTAAACATTTATTTATTTTTGAGGGTGGGGAGGGCCAGAGAGAGGGGGACAGAGGATCTGAGGTGGGCTCTGTGCTGACAGCAGACAGCCTGATGCAGGGCTCAAACTCAAGAACCGTGAGATCATTTTTGACCTGAGCCGAAGTTGGATGCTTAACTGACTGAGCCACCCAAGCACCCCCATTGCTAATTTTTTAAGTGTGATAATGATACTGTGGGTTTTTTTAACTTCTTAATCTTTGAGCTACATAACTAAAAATTTTACAGATAAAATGATACATCTGTGATTTGCTTTAAGGTAACCCAAAGGGAGGAAGATTGACCCAGCAACCAGGAACTTTAGTCTCATGGCACAGATAAGAAGGGCCTTTTTCTAGAGTTTAGCTTTTGTCAGATGGCATCACTTCATTTCTGTTTGTTTTCTTGCAGAACTCTCAGAAATTGAGCCCAATGTGTTCCTCCGTCCATTTCTGGAAGTGATTCGTTCTGAAGATACCACTGGCCCTATCACTGGACTGGCGCTAACCTCTGTCAACAAGTTCCTGTCCTATGCACTCATAGGTAAGAACTCAGGCTTTGTTGGATGACCACAGCACTTCATTTCCTGCCTCGCCGGGGGGTGGTCAGGCCTTAGGCAATGATCTGGTGATACTGGAAAGTTTGTCCCAGCCATCTGTTTCCTTGTAAGGAGAGAAATAGGACTGTTATTGGTTACTCATTATGCTAATTGACTCAGGTCGTGCAGTGTGGGGAGGGAGGGAACGTTTCCTTGGGACTCTGGTTTCTTTGTGCTTTGGAGAGAGTTAAGGGTATGGTGCCCTTGGAGGTTTGGTTTGGTTTGGTTTATTTTTAAAATTATTTTTCAAATACAGTGCATGCTTATTTTAAGATAAACAATAAAGAGGTGACTAAAAGAATTAATGGTTTCTCCTTTTTCGTAATGTTCCTCCTTCTTCCTTAGGTAAATAATGTTGACAGACTGATTTGAATCTTTCTATACCTTTCTCTACATGTATACAACTATATATAAAGTATCATTTAAAAAAATAGGATTATGTGCTATGCATTTTCTCCTTTTTTTACTTAATAGTATTAGAAGGAGGTACATGATATAATTATCCATCTGATTTGTTCTTTTCCCCCCAGTTTTATTGAAATATAATTGACATACAACATTGTGTTAATTTAAGGTGTACAACATGATGATTTAATATATGTTACAGATGATTACCACAATAAATCTAGTTAACATCCATCACCTCATATAGTTTCAACTTATTTTCTTGTAATGAGGACTTTTAAGGTCTGCTCTCTTAGCAACTTTCAAATATACGATGTAGGTTTTTTTAAGTTTATTTATTTAACCTCTATGCCTAACATAGGGCTCAAGCTCACAACCCCAAGATCAAGAGTCTCATGCTCTCTTCTGACTGAGCCATCCAGGCACTCCTCAAATACACAATGTAGTATTATTAACTGTAGTCATCATGTTGTACACTACATCCCCAGAACTTACAAATCTTATAACTGGAAGTTTATATATTCTTCTTTTAGTGTCATAAGATATATATAATGTAAAAATTGCCATTTTTATCATTTTTAAGTATACGATTCATTGGCATTAATTACATTCACAGTGTTGTACAATCATCACCACTATCTGTTTCCCAAACTTTTTTACCCCAAAAGAAACTCTAAACATTAAGGAACAATACAGCATTTCCCTTCCCCCCAAGCCCTTGGTAAGATTTTTTTCTTCGTGGTAAAAGTGTATAATTTCTATAATATAGATATAATACCAATCTTTTTCTTACTGAATAATATTTAATATTTAGGTTTCCTAATTTGAGCCACTTACAAATAATGCTGAAATAAGCATCCTTATTCATATGTCCTTACTTATTAATTTTCCTTTGTATGATAGATTCCTGTGCTTGAAATTTTTGGATTAAAGGCCATGAGCATATTACATTTTTTTTATTTTAATTTTTTTTAATGTTTATTTATTTTTGAGAGAGAGACAGAATGTGAGTGGGTTAGGAACAGAGAGAGAGGGAGACACAGAAGCAGAAGCAGGCTCCAGGCTCTGAGCTGTCAGCACAGAGCCCGACATGGGGCTCGAACTCACAGATTGTGAGATCATGACCTGAGCCAAAGTCGGACGCTCAATCGATTGAGCCACCCGGGCACCCCGCAAATTACATTTTTATATGTGCTACCAGGTTGCTTTCCCAAAAGCTTATAGTATTTATACTTCCAACAGTAATGTTTGAGAGTTTCCATTTCCCCACCCTTACACCTGCACTGAATATTAGCACTATTCATCTGTGCTAATTTGGTGAGTGAAAACTAGTATTTTATTGTTTTTATTTTTTTAAGTTAAACATTTGAATCTTTTCTCCTTTTTCTATTATTTTACTGAGTTGTTTTTGTTTGTCTTATTAATTTATAGGAGCTTGTATAGTGGGGATATCACCCCATTGTCTATCATAGTATTACAAATATTTTCTCCCAATCTAGCCCAAATATTTTATCCAGACTGTTGTTTATCTCTGAATTTGCTTATGGTGTCTTTTGGATTCCTTTTTAGTTGGTCTTGTCACTCAGGATCCTGAATTCCTTTTCCCCTGTTGCTAGCCCATGCGCAGGGGTGAGGAACATAGAAAACAGACAGCTGTCTTTGTTTCTAAGGAAGGAGACAAGAAAAGACTAGCTCTGGCTGTAGCTAGCTAGGGAAAAAAAAAAAAAGACCTTTGATTCAGGGCAAGAAAGCGCTTTATCTTTTCTAGAAAGTGGGATTTGCTTAGCAGATGCATTCAGGATCCTGAGCAGAAATCCTGTGTGCCAGCTAGGTTCTGAAGAAGCACATCCATCTCTCCAGATACCCTAGTCTTAGCTTCATACTTTTCCTGAGCAAAAACCAGGCCCGGCTACTTCCAGCCTCACCCTGAGCACCACCTGCAGGTCATCTCTCTCCACAGCCTCCAGCGGCTGCCCTCCGCGCTTCTTCCCTCTGCTCTCTTGTCAGTGTTACTGTCTCCCCTTCCTGAACTTGGCAGACACGCTTGTCATTGGAGACCTCAGGCCAGCTGGTCACTGGAGTTTCCTGTGGTGGGAAAAGAGAATGCTGGAGGTGGTGATTGCAGTGGGCATGAGAGAGGGGGCAGGAAGGAGTGTATGAAAGCCAGAAGGCAAAGGAGGTGAGATTGGCAGCTTTCCCTTCAGTCTGCTCCAGAGTGGCTAGAAAAGGAGGACATTCTAAGGAAGACGCGTTCTGCTAAGTGAGCTCAAGCCAAACAATATTTTGTTTAGGCTATCCTAGAAGAAACTATCCCTCACCTGTCAATCCTGTGACCCAAGGCTTCTAGAATTATTTTAGATCCTACTCCAAGGATCAGCCTTTTGTTTGGCCCCACACAGCTGCCAGACCAGGATTTGTGCCACTGATTGCCTGGCAGGCTATGTCTGTGGTTCTAAAGACCTATCACTCTCACCTGCCTTTTTTAGAAAATTAACTGTGCTATTTCATTCAAGCTCAGGGGATAAGAGCAACAAAGAGATCAGTTAAACTACTTTAACAAGGGAGATTACTGAAAGAGGGGAAGAAATAGACCTGTAGGAGCCTTGTGAAGCAGGAGTAAAGCTGCCATTCACATAGCTCTGAAACCCCACATAATACTGAGGACCTGGATTTCCTGTGCAAGGAAAAGTCTAGCTACGGACCACGGAGGTCTGAATAGTCAGGCAAGGGCTATGAGAGAAGACTCAGGCAAGGGCCTTCAGGTTATAGGATTTTCTGAGTTGAATGGGAGAAACATGGAAAGTTGGGGTGATAGAAGGAGCTAGGGCACCCCGTATACTATGTATCATCATGAAATTGGCTTCCTTCTTTTTAAAAAAAATTTTTTTTTCAATGTTTTTATTTACTTTTGAGAGAGAAAAAGCTAACGGGAAGGGCAGAGAGAGGGAGAGAATCCTAAGCAGGCCCCACACTATCAGCACAGAGCCCGATGCGGGGCCCAAACCCACGAACCTTGAGATCACGACCTGAGCTGAAATTGAGTCGGACGCTCAACCATCTGAGCCACCCAGGCGCCCCGAAATTGGCTTTCTTCTGCATGAACTCTAAGTAACCACTCCTGGTGCTCAGTGGGGGTGTGCTGTATGGACAGAGTGTCTTTGACCAGGTGTCAGAGACTAACCAGGACAGAAGAGAAAAAAGAAAACAAATGAGAATCACTTATAATTCATGAAAGTCTTCAGACTCATTGTTACAAGGGAAATGTTTTGGTTTCTCAGCCACACCCCTGAGCTTTAGGCTCAGGAACTCTGTTATTCAGGTACCAAGAAAGAAAAAATGGTAAGAATTTCTTTTAATTCCCACTACTTAAAACTAGGAGGTGCTCCTGTAGTACACCGTGCCACCTCTGGAGCAGCCTTTATCACTCGCAAAGCCTTGCCATGTCCCTCCTTTTTTCCCCTACTTATGTTTACCTTTTAAGGATAATCTGGGAAGTTCTGCAAGACCCTTGAAGGGCTTGAGGGAGGCCACTTCTTTGGCTACTCCTTTTGGATATTTAGCAGATTAATGGGAGCATTTTCTCCCTTGGCAGTATTTGTGTTAGTTTCCAGCATGGTGCTGGTTGTCTGATCTAGCTTCTCCCCTCTTCTTATTCACTGTTGAAATTCTCTCTTCCTCCTACTCCCGGGTCAGCCAGCCTCCAGTCTTGTTTAGTTTGTCCCCTTTTTCTCCTAATGCATGTTTAGTTAAGCTGGTAGAATGATTCTTGCTCCATGTCATATTGTTTTAAGTAAGAATGCAAAGCAGGAAGAAGTCTCTGATTTGCTATAAAGTGGCACCCAGATATATGTATTGGCAGCAGGGACTGTCCATTTCTTTCCACTACTCTCCTACCTCACTTGCACCTGAACACAAAACCCCAGAAGCAACCAGAGAGAGATGTGTTGAAGGAGAAAACATGAACAGAGAAAGTCTACAACCTTGGTGTTTGAAGGTCTCGTCCTACTTGGGCCTTGCTCTGGGCCAAAAACTCCTCTATTTCTAGGCCCTTCTTATATAAAATGAGTGGCTTTACACCAGTGAGTCCAAAGTGTGGTCCCCCTGACCAGCAGCATTAACTTGTCCTGAGATCTTGTTAGAAATGCACATTGTCAGGCCCCACTGTAAATCTACTAAATCAAAAGTTCTCAGAGTGGACCCAGCAATTTGTATTTTTAACAAATCTTATTAGTGATTCTGATATATACTTAGGTTTGAGAACCACTGTTTTACACAGTGGGATTTGTGCTGAGGAGCTTGTTAAAGCCAGTTATGAGCAAAATTCTCCAGTAGTTCAAGTAACCATGGGTTGGGAAATTGAAGAGGAGAAAAACAAGTCTCTCAAGGCAGTGCCTATACAGGATATCTTGCCTTTCTGTCTCTCTTCTCCATACAATTTAGTCTCTTTTTCTGTTGGAGCAGATCCCACTCATGAGGGCACAGCAGAGGGCATGGAGAACATGGCGGATGCTGTCACCCATGCCCGTTTTGTGGGCACAGATCCTGCCAGCGATGAGGTTGTCCTGATGAAAATCCTTCAGGTAAATGGAGGGGAAGAGCAATTAGGCT
Organism: Prionailurus viverrinus; assembly: GCF_022837055.1. NCBI lineage: Eukaryota > Metazoa > Chordata > Mammalia > Carnivora > Felidae > Prionailurus > Prionailurus viverrinus. The sequence goes on from NC_062571.1 coordinate 61,279,769, forward strand.
AATGGCCAGGAGCTGGTGCTATCGGCTCTCCTTACCCAAGACTGCCGGCAGCATGAAGCTGTGTTTTGACTCCGCTGGGGCTTAGGGAGCTACTTTGTTTCTAAACAAGCAGCTCGGGTACCCAGAGTAAAAGCTTTTCTAATGAAAATAATTAACAGCTTTAGATGAATTGATATCAAATACCAGAAGCCCTTAATACATTTGTACCTCTGGTGGACCATATCTGCCATTCATCTGTGGGACTCATGGGCTAGGGCTGGAATGAGTGCTGAACTATATCTGGGTCATGGAGAGTAAAGGCACAGTTCCCAAGATAAGTTCCTGGGAGATCCCCCCACACCCATCAAACTGAAGTGAGGTCAGCATTCTTGCTAACCTCTCTTTCTCACCCGAGTGCTTCCGTAGGAGACTAAAGGAACAGAAGGCAGCTTCTCTCCCCTCAGGTACACCCCACTTTACCCAGCCTGCTTTATTTATCGCTGTATCTCCTCTTTCTTCCTGGTAGGTGCTGCGGACTCTGTTGCTGACCCCAGTGGGTTCCCACCTAACCAATGAATCTGTGTGTGAGATTATGCAGTCTTGCTTCCGGATCTGCTTTGAAATGAGGCTCAGTGGTAGGTGCTTGAATATTGGGCCTGTCACCATTCCTAGGGCCAGTGTCTGTGCGTATAAATATAGGATACTGTCTCTGAGCCCCAGAGAGGTGGAAAACTCTGGACTTGTCCTTCACCTACCTTGTGGAGCCAAAGGGGTCTAGAAGTCTTTACTTGACTATTGTGCAGCTAGAATAGAGACCTTAGTTCATTGTGCCAAGGCAGAAATTGGGATAGATCCCCAAATGACTTAGCCCAGGCACCAAATCTGCCTCCCTTGGGCTTTCGGGGATTGACACCAGCCTGCAACCCTTAAAAACGCATCATCGTGCACCAACACCCCTCCCGCCCTCAGCTTTTTCTCCTGTCTCAGTAGTGCCACCTAGTGGGCTACTGAAGTTGTGGCTGCCAGGCTGAGCTGGAGCTGGTTTTAATAAGTTTGGCATAATCCTTAGTAAACAAGGTTTGGAGGGGAGTCTGCTCTGAGAAGCCTCCTGATAATAGCACAGCAAGTAATGACACCTGTGTTATTTGTTTTTGCCTGTGCAGAGTTATTGAGAAAATCCGCAGAGCACACTCTCGTAGACATGGTGCAGCTGCTCTTCACAAGGTAAACCTGCTGCTGTTTGCTTCAGCCCGGCTGCCCGGGCCTCTTGAGCTTGCCTGCTTCCACACAGCCACTTCAGGGACCTGGCCAACCCCACAGCCACTTCAGGGACCACTGGGATTATGGATGGGGGTAGTTCACTGGGCCCAGGGTTACTGAATAAGGGAAAAGGAGAAGGGAGCTGGCTTGGCCTCAGTGAGAGGCAGGGGGTTATTTGATCTAGGCCAACAGACCTTGTTCTGCTTTCCAAACTTGTGTCTGTTTCTGTGCAGGTAGCAGCTGGGAAAGGGAACGCAGAGAGGAAGCCAAATTCAAGGGAGCCTGGAACAGGGTGCTGAACTCCCAGAGCTCAGTCTGATTTCTGTGAGAAAGGACCAAGGCTAGGGTGACAAACCTTGTTGGCCCAGACTCTCCCAATTTTAGCACTCAAAATCCTGCATCCCTGCAAACACTTCATTCTCTGGCAAACCAAGACTGCTGGTTACCCTCATCAAGGCCCTCAATTTAGGGGCTATGAGGCCTTTTCATATTATGCCTAACTGCCTGTTTCCTACACCTCTTTTCAGTAGACTAACTTTGAGAAGAGCTGACTGAGGCAAGAGCTTTAAAGCCTCCCCTGGGAGATATTAATAACGGGGTTGATTATGTATCTGTGCGGCCCAGGGTTATATAGGAAATCAGTGTACCTTCTGCTCAATTTTGCTATGGACCTAAAATTTCTCTAAAAAACAATCTAGTTAAAAAAAAAAACAAAAAAATTCCCCATGGTATTTCATTTTGCTCTCAGATCCATAAGTAATAATTCTTATTATCCACACATTAGATCTGCCCCTGCTCCCTGCTACAAAGCATTCCCACTCTTCAGGCTCAGATTTATTGGTTTCAAAACTTAAACTGCCTTTTAATTTTTTTTTTTCAACGTTTATTTATTTTTGGGACAGAGAGAGACAGAGCATGAACGGGGGAGGGGCAGAGAGAGAGGGAGACACAGAATCGGAAACAGGCTCCAGGCTCCGAGCCATCAGCCCAGAGCCTGACGCGGGGCTGGAACTCATGGACCGCGAGATTGTGACCTGGCTGAAGTCGGACGCTTAACCGACTGCGCCACCCAGGCGCCCCTTAAACTGCCTTTTACTGCTCACACTATGTCCAGTCTCCTGGGATTTTGATGGACTGCCCTCTCCCCATATTGTGCCTTTCACCTGTACCTGTTAAGTAAATACAAGCAGGGAGGGGTCGGTTTAGGATGAAAAGAGCCTCCACACTCCAAGGGCATTAGTCACTTTGCCCTGGTGACTCCCTTCTTTTTAAGAATGTGTCTGTATTATAAGTCTCCCCCAACTTCTTACTTTGATAAGGTTCTCAAAAGGATGAAATTAGCCTGCTTCTCTTCCTAGCTTTTCCTAAGAGACAGGGCATGCCCTGGCCCACTCCATCTTTGGGCTGTGGCTAGCATGCTGGGGAGATTTGTTGTTATCCCTAATGACAGTTCATGGGGTTCTCTATCTTGTAGGTTACCTCAGTTTAAAGAAGAACCCAAGAACTATATGGGGACCAACATGAAGAAGGTATGAGCTGCTGTTCCTCATCCAAACTTTGGTCTCTCAACTTTAGTGCTATGGGGATTTTCCTGGACACCCTTGCTTGGCAAAAACATGCTTTTGCCTAGACAGGTCTGCTTGGAATCTAAAAATAGCTATCATTCATTTAGTGAGAAATTTATTCTTTCCCAGATACCTTTCCTTCCCCAACCTTTCCTTCCCAGCCTATCTTTGTTGACCCACCACATAAGCTGGTGAACCAGTCCTTCATGGAAACTTGGTAAGGCCCATCAGATTGGGCTAAAAATGTATGTTGATAAAAGTGAACGTTCTGCCATCCCCTCAAAGCCCAGACTTTTCAGTAGGTAGGAGGCCTAAAGAGGCTATGCCCTAAGTCCCACCATAATGCTGGATTAGAATGGGCTCATACTTGGGCTTGTCTCTGTTGATGAGACAAATCAAGCCTGACTCTAGATCAGAAGGTTCTCAAACTGATAAAAGAATGTGATCAGAAGAATGGCCTCTTTCTATTTTAAACTGAAGTCCTGAACTTCACAGACCTCTGATGAGGATTCTACTTGCAACCCTAAGAGGTTCTTCCCGTGGAGATGGCCCTTGGCTGTTTGGTGCATGCACCTGACCTTCCCTTCTCCCCAGCTCTCCATCCCTATTCCTGCCCTATGCCCTATTGGCGTGTGTCTGAATTTATTTCACTTTGTTTAAATCGTTCGTTTGCCTGTCTTTCACAGATTTCTCCATGTCTCCTCAACAAACTGGAGCTAAGTAGTGGGGAGCAGACCAAAGCCCTGAACCAGTTAGAGAGGGTACTACTCTTTAAGAACCTCAAGGTCTCTCTCCCTCTCCCTCTCCTTTCCCCCCTTTTTATTTATTTAAATGTTTATTTTTTTAATATGTAACATCTGGGTCACATTTCCATTGTGCAGAGCACAACTTACCCCTACCTAATAACACAGCACGGTTTTGGAAGAGTTGCATGTGTTTGTAGCTTTGCAGTGTTGGGAATTTCCCTGGGGGCATCTGGTTGCATGGAGGCAGAAGGAATCTCTGAACTGGTGACGTATCATGTAGTGAGCCTGGATAGAGAGCTTGGGTCCTGCTGACATCTTGCGGGGATGTTTAATATCTACCAATTTGGGGGAACTGTGAGGGACCTCTGAGCAAGGCCCTTCCCTCTTCTACCCTTTGCCTGTCTCAGAGGTGGCATATGGAGCTTAAGCACAGTCTTTGGCTCTATTTAGATACCTGAACTGCGTTTGGAGGGAAAGGATAGTCCCATCTAGTTGGGGTCTTTTATTTTTCATAGTTAATGTTAAAGCGTTCATTCATTCCCAGGTTTAGGACTCTAGGTGGAGGGGAAGGAGCTGGATAGCTCAAGATGGGTTCTGCAGAGATGCTGTCTGTCCCTTAAAAGTTGAGATGTAGAGGAGTTTAGGGGAGAGGTCCAAGTTAAAGATTACCCCTAACCCCATATCCCTGCTTTAGGAAGAAGAGGGAGAGAAGGAGGTATGGGCTGTCTATGTTTAGGCTGTCACATGAGTGGCATTCTCGAGGTGTGATTGTGGAAATCCAGGTCACTGAAGATTAAAAGAACTGTGTATGTGTGTGTACACCTAGGTCCCTAGGCCTGCATTCTTTCTGCATGCACAGTGTCCATTTTCATTTATGTGCTTGACTCATCTCAAGTTGCAGCTGTCTCTTCAGTGGCTACCCTGCCTTTTGCCATGATTATTAACCTAAGACCTGCCCTTTCTTTGTAAAGCTTATACTGCCCTTTGGAAATACAAAGTTATACAGATTAGGTGTTGGAGGGTTCCATGAACAGGGAGCATAACTGTACTTTGTCAGGGCTGAGGCATTTGTGAGAATTGGAGCTTCTCATCCCCTACTCCAGCCAGGAGGCAGAGAATACTAATTGAAATGATCAGGTTGGAGCTAGTTTTGCAGAGATTAAAGAAGGAAACAGGCAGGACTAATCCTAGTGTCAGAAGGAATCTCATTGAGTGACTGGTTTCTCGGTGGAAGTAGGACCACCTGGAGTCACTGAAATTGGGAATCCGCCTAGAGAGAAAAGATATCTCACAAAAGTGGATCCAGATGTTAGTACTTTTTGGACCTCAGTGACAATTGCCAATAAAGCCAGGAGGTTCTTGTTTTCCCTCATTGATCTCTTGAGCTTCTTGACTGTCTGTATGTTTGGCTGACTCTTACTCCCAGAGGTTTTTTTTTGTTTTTTTTTTTGTTTGTTTGTTTGTTTTTTGGGTTTTTTTTTTGTTTTGTTTTGTTTGTTTGTTTGTTTGTTTTACCACGAACTTGCTTCAGATGAGCTTCAGTGGTTACTAGAGAGAGCATTCTAGTTCCTGTTTAACCACAGTGCTCAGAACACTTGAAGTTCCATTCTAGGCATATGACTGTAGGCATTCTGGCGATGGTGGCATAGTATAAATCCAGTGTGAGGTTGTTGCCACATTAGTAAGAGCTGGGTGTGAGGCTCAACTTTTGGACCTCTCTCCTTTCTGGGTGGAGCTTTTGGTAAGGAAGAATTATATGGTTTCTAAACAAAGGATTAATGGTTACCCAGGTTCTGGAGGGCTTGGGGGAGGATGAAGAAGGAGGCCTATCCCCCAAATGCTAGAAGGAATTGAACAGGCCAAGGATGACAGGGTATATTCGGCCTTTAGAAAGAGGCTCTTACTTTGTTAGAGAATTCTGATGATTCCTCGACCATTACAGTTACCCAGTCCAGGAATGGTCCCTTAGTCTAGAAATAGTATGGTATAACTGTGGAGGGACTGGTAAAGGACTGGTCTCAAACCCTAACAGAAGGCATCAGGACTAGAAAAATGAAATGGGCTTAAATAAAGTAACTGTGAACTGAGGGTGGAGAAAATGCATAAAAATTTATATCCTAGAGTAGTTCCCACAATAGATTTTAGAAATTTTCCTTTGTAACTAAAAGGAAGCTATACGAAATATAGCAGGAGAGAAGAAAACAGAATAGAGCAAGGTACAAGAAATCAGTAGCCTTACCATCTGAAAACATAAAACTGCATCTAGAAAGACCCAACAGTGAGACAGGAGGTCTCACTGATGTACAAAATTGGGAGCAGCAGCATGACATGACCCTCCATCCTTAACTCCAAAAATCAGCTGGGATACCACTCCTTCCTTAACTCCTTCCTTGACCCCTTCCTTGACCACTTTGATACAAAAATTTCAGAGAGTCAGGGATGTATTTAGGATCTAGGCCCCGTTCACGAACCAGTAGGGAAGCTAAGAGAGTGACAGGGAAGGAATAGACTCTCATAGTTGGTTAAGAACCTAGGAGTAGAAGGCTGTGCTACAGATAGTTGAGGAGCAAAGCCCTGGAGTCCTTGTAGATCTGAAGCCTCAGGCAAAGGAACCTCTGCCCTTAGCTTTTCTGCAGGAGGGTCAGGCACCATCTACAGGACTTAAGATTGCCACCCATGACTCAGGGAAGCAGAGTAATATGTGATCAGCTGAAAAGCAGAATGTTTAGGAGGTCACCAGGCTGACCTGTGAAATGGCAGATGTAGAAGCAAGGTTGGAGGAATAGGAATGTGCTCTGATGGTCTAGATTCTTCCTTTGCCACAGACATGGCATATAGGCTGTTTTCTAGGGACCAGTAGGAATAAAAGAAGGGAGATTTCTAGGGAAAGAGTCTTAGTTTGAGTACCAGTGCTAATGAGGTATGATATTTCCAGCTGAAAATGAGAGCAGGAGGCATGAGTGATTCATCCAAGTGGAAGAAACAGAAGAGATCCCCCCGGCCTCTGCGCCATATGACCAAAGTCACACCGGGTTCAGAGCTGCCCACCCCCAACGGAACTACCTTATCCTCTAACCTCACTGGTGAGTGCCCTGGGTTGCTTCCTCTAATTAGAATAGATAGAAGAAAACCTTCCTCTCTCAGGCATTTTAACATTGAAAACTAGTCAACTGAGGGGCTTTGGTCTTTCTGCTAAGAGTAAAAAGGGAAAACTCCAGGTCTGTTCAGACTGTGCAATTCTGCAGTGACTTTGGGTTGTTATCCTTCCAGAGGAACTCTGACTACTTTAGAGACCAGTGTATGCAGAGATTAGTATGTGGTCTAGGAAAAGAACCCCTAGTGCCATGGAGGCTATGTTTTTCCTACAGAGTCTCTTTTCTTCAAGCCTCACCTACTTTGCTTGGCAGGGGGAATGCCCTTCATTGATGTGCCCACTCCCATCTCTTCTGCAAGTTCAGAAGCTGCCTCAGCAGTGGTCAGCCCCTCTACAGACAGTGGCCTGGAGTTCTCCTCCCAGACCACCTCCAAGGAAGACCTCACTGACCTGGAACAACCTGGTTCTCCAGGGTATAGCACAGCTACAGAGCCTGGCAGCAGCGAGCTGGGGATTCCTGAGCAGCCTGATCCCCAGGTATGGCTTCAAGGCCCCTCTCTAATCTTCTAGTGTAGAATTGGCTTGACCCTTTTCATCCTTTATCCAGGCTTTGGTTCAAAAGAAGGTCAGGTTGGCGGGGGGGGCGGGTGCGGTGCAGAGTTATTTCATTATTTCTTATTTCCTAGAATCAGCTGTGCAAGCTAGAAAATCCACAGCATGACTCACTGTAAGAGGTAGCTCATGGGATTTATCAAGTCTTGCATACAGGTAGTACTAGGCAAAGGGGAGGGAAATGGCCATGGCTTTGGAAGATAATGATATAAATCCCAAGCCTATGAGAGCCTCTATTGTTTCTAGAGTTCTAGTCACTTTAGGTCAGTGATGCCTCAGGAAGTGTTTTCTGAGTCCTTCACACTCCTGCCCTGAGCCATCTTGCATTGATTCATAGCTCACTGAGCTGGCCCTACACCTGCAGACACTTGGAGCTTAAACACTTCAGGGGGGAGTAAGTTCCAAGTTGCTCTTGCTTCATCCCTCTTCCTATTGCCCTGCTGCTGGTCATAGCAAGAAGGGATTCATGTGGAAAAGGCCCAGTCAGCATCCGTGGAATCCATCCCCGAAGTGTTAGAGGAGTGCACGTCCCCTGCTGACCACTCTGATTCTGCCTCTGTTCATGACATGGATTACGTCAATCCCCGGGGTGTACGCTTTACACAGTCCTCCCAGAAGGAAGGTGAGTTCTCTCAGGCAGTCTCTGCCTATTCACCTCCCCCATCCTGCCCACTAAGCATCCTGAGCCTAGATGATCTTGGACCCAAGGTGTCTGCTGTCCAGATTTTCTAGTCAGGAAATGGAATCAAGCCAGAGGGGCTTTGGCATGGATGGAGCCCTTGCCAACCTATACAGAGAGGGACTTTGATGAACAATAGGAAGTGAGAGGGAAGAATAGAAAGCTTGAGACTTAACAGAAAGTAGGGTCATCAATTCTGATTCCTTTTAGTAAGTGAGACTAGTCTTACCTTTCCAGAAAAAAAGCTTTTTTTAAAAAATTTTTCTTGAAGAGAATCACTTATTTGAAATTGCCTTGTATAATGCAGGGCAGTCCAGGCCAGCTTTTCAGTCCAGTTGTTTCCTGACATTCCCACTTTACTTCTGGCTTTCCCCAGGTACAGCATTGGTCCCCTATGGTCTTCCCTGCATCCGTGAACTCTTCCGCTTCCTCATCTCCCTCACCAATCCACACGACCGCCATAATTCAGAGGTTATGATCCACATGGGATTGCATTTGCTGACAGTGGCTCTTGAGTCAGCCCCTGTAGCCCAGTGCCAAACCCTGTTGGGCCTCATCAAGGATGAGATGTGCCGCCACTTACTCCAGGTAAGACTGGATTTCTAGAGGGTCTCTGAGCCCTTGGCTATTTTCCACGGTCTCTCAGAGACCAGGGGGAGCACAAGGAGGTTTGGTTGATTGGTGAAAAGAGTATAGGATCCAGAAAAGAATCTCCCTTCCCAGTTGGCCAGTGGTCATCATCAAGAGGACTCTACTAGTTCTCTGGGGACTCTGGCAGCCAAAGAGAAATATAGGAATGGCTAGATATAGTTTCCTTAGAGTACAGGACCTTAGTGGCAACTTCACAGAGTTTGTTATCCTACTTTTCTCTTGGTTGAGCCATAGGTTCAGAAACCTAATGATTTAACCCTGCTCTGATCTCCAGCTACTCAGTGTAGAGCGACTAAACCTTTATGCTGCTTCCCTGCGGGTATGCTTCCTACTGTTTGAGAGCATGAGGGAGCACCTCAAGTTCCAATTGGAGGTGAGTTTCTTGAACTTGGATAAAGAAAAAATAGCAAGATATATAGCATCTTCAGTGGGGCCAGCTCTGTCCTGCTGTGGGGATGGGATTTAGGGGCTCCTAAAATCGTAGAGAGCTATTAGCCTCTGTAGTTTGGTTCCTTGGCTGTCCTCTTTGGTGGAGAAATTAAAGGGAACCCAGAGAAAACTGGTTGGCTATAAAATGAAAGAAGCCAAATATGAGGACTGGTGGACAACCTCACTATGAGTGGGTACAGGTTTTCTGCCCAGCAGTTCCTCTGCAACACAGGCAGGCAAATCAAACTGGCTTTGCCACTAAGTTGCAAAAAGGAACTCTGAATAGTACCAGGTAAGGCTCCCATAGAAAGCACAAAGAGGGCAATAGGCAACTTGTTTTGGATCAGGCATAAGGTAGAGAGCCAGGCCTCCCCCAATGTGGAGGCCAAAGAGAAGGAAGGAATGTCTTTAAGGATATGTTAACGCATGCCTCCTGGCTGGGCGTCTCCTTGTATTTAATGTTTTTCCTATCTAATTTTTCTCTTCTGTCTTGAATCCTTATCCTACTCAAATGGCTATTACTGGGTTATTGCCAGATGTACATCAAAAAGCTTATGGAAATCATCACTGTGGAGAACCCCAAGATGCCTTACGAGATGAAGGAGATGGCACTGGAGGCCATTGTGCAGCTCTGGCACATCCCCAGCTTTGTCACTGAGCTCTATATCAACTATGATTGTGACTATTACTGTTCCAACCTCTTTGAAGACCTCACCAAGCTGCTGTCCAAGGTGCTGAGCATTATCACTGTCCTGTAGAAAGAAGGCTCTATTAAGGAAATCTCTCTGGTGGTAGTGAGCATATTATACACGGGGGGGGGGGGGGGGGGGGGGGGGGGGGTGCAACACTTGAGAGCTGGGGAACGGGAAGAAGAAAGACATTTTCTCAGGGCAATGCAGAAGTTATAGGTGGTTTCAGGATTTTTGGAAAAAGATAAAGTATTAACCTCAAGTCTACTGAATCTGTTTACTTTCCAGAATGCCTTCCCTGTGTCTGGTCAGCTCTACACAACACACCTCCTCTCTCTTGATGCCCTGTTAACAGTGATTGATAGCACTGAGGCCCATTGCCAGGCCAAAGTCCTCAACAGTCTTACCCAACAAGAGAAGAAAGAAGCAGCTAGACCTGGCTATGAGACAGTAGATGGCATCCGAGAAGCCAGCAATAGTGAGAAGCATTTCTTTCTTTGAGGATCCCTGGGTTCTATGCTTATCATTTCTCTACTCACCAAATCCTCTCTCCTTATATCACTTCCACTAGGGGCTCTCCCAATTCTATGTTTCCAGGATTTGGTGGTTTGAATCATAGGCTAGGCAGGCAGGTTCGCAACACTCATGGATTTGTCCTTTTCTTCTCCACACTTTGGCTTTCATATAATAATAATAATAAATTATTAATTAATAATATAATTATTAATACTAATTATAGTAATTATTTAAATTTATTTATTTAATTAAAGTATAGTTAACACACAGTGTTATGTTAGTTTTAGGTGTACAGCATAGGAGAATTATTTGTTTATGGGGGGAAAGAGAACCTAGATTAAAGGATATAGGACTTCTGTTCCTGAGAGCTCCAGGCCCTACCGTCCCCCACCCCAGTATCTGCTTCTACCCTAATTAATCTTCTCTGACATCCCCTTGAGACTGAGGTTGTAGATGACCAGAGAATGGGACTGGGTAATCTCTATTAAATTATAGAATCTAGGGGTGTCTGGGTGGCTCAGTCAGCTCAGGTCATGATCTCGCAGTCTGTGAGTTCAAGCCCCACATTGGGCTGTGTGCCAACAGCTCAGAGCCTGGAGCCTGCTTTGGATTCTATGTCTCCCTCTCTGTCTGCCCAAACCTCACTCATGCTCTGTCTCTCTCTCAAAAATAATAAATAGGGATGCCTGGGTGGCTCAGTCGGTTGGGCGTCTAACTTCAGCTCAGGTCATGATCTTGCGGTCCGTGAGTTTGAGCCCTATGTCAGACTCTGTGTTGACAGCTCAGAGCCTGGAGCCTCCTTCAGATTCTGTGTCTCCCTCTCTCTCTGCCCTTCCCCTGCTCATGCTCTGTCTCTCTCTGTCTCAAAAATAAATAAAAACATTAAAAATAAATAAACTTAAAAAATTTTAAATAATAAATAGACATTAAAAAAATATATGTTTATGGGGCTCCTGGGTGACTCAGTCAGTTAAGTGTCCAACTTTGGCTCCCGGTTCATGATTTCGAGCCTCGTGTTGGGCTCTGTGCTGACAGCTCGGAGCCTGGAGCCTGCTTCCGATTCTGTGTCTCCCTCTCTCTCTGCCCCTCCTCCACTCTCGCTTGCTCTCTCTCTCTCTCTCAAAAATAAACAAACATTAAAAAAATTTTTTTTTAATTAAAAAAAATAAATTATAGAATCTAATGCTTAGCTAACCTGACTACTTGTTTGGGATTAGGTTTGTCCTATTCAGGGCTGGTGACCTATGTGGGTCTATGTGGGACCTAGGCAGGTCTCCTTAACCTGGGACTCAACTTCTCCTATAACTCTGTTTGGCTTCCTACCCCATCTTCATTTATCTTCTTCTCTCTTACCAGCTGAGAGAGCAGCCAACGACGGGAAACCTGTAGGCATAGCCCCAGATGTCCCAGGCCTACATTTACCAGGTGGAGGGCGGCTGCCAGCAGAACACGGGAAGCCAGGATGCAGTGATCTGGAGGAAGCTGGTGACTCTGGGGGTGGGTACTGGGTATCCATGATCCTCAGCCCCCTCAACTGGAGGGTCTGGTAGAGAGCAGAGGGGTGGGGTGCACAGACACCCTAGGGCAATATGTGGGTAAACCTTGGCTGCTCACCCATGCCCTCAAACCTGGAGAGAGGAAATAGAATGTTTGGAGCCCTAGAAGATAGGATTTGTAGGAAGACTGATGAAGACAAGAAAATTTCTGAGTCATTCTCCTTTTTTACTAGAGTATATTGGCAACCTTTCTAAAAGCCTGGGAAAAGAGATCTTATGGGTATTTTCTTCTCTTCCACCTATCTCCCATTCCTAGCTGACAAAAAGTTTACCCGGAAGCCACCTCGATTTTCCTGTCTCCTGCCAGATCCACGGGAACTGATTGAAATTAAAAACAAAAAGAAGGTATATATAGCACTATCCCCAGAGCTTAACCTCTGCCTGCCTCTGTCTGGGTGTCTTTTGTAGGGTTTGTGTCTCAAAGGATAAGGGAGAGTGTAGCAGCTCATTGAATGGTTTCCCAAAGCTAATCTTTGCAGTTTTTTGGGACTTCAGCAACCCCCCAGTCTCCTTTGAAGACCTTCACTTCTAAGCCTTGTAATTAAGCATACCCTATTGTGTGCCTCTGGGCAAAATCTGCCCTAGGTGACAGCTAAGTATTACTGGTGGTAACAAGAGCCTGGGACCTGGTGTCATGTTGTGTCACTGGAGGTTAACTGGTCATCTCAAGCTCTGGGGTGAAGATTGGCAGTGAAAGGAAATTGACATTTATCTGCTGCTTTAATAAAATTCAAATAACTGTGTGTGTGTGTGTGTGTGTGTGTGTGTGTGTGTGTATTTTAAAACAAAGAAAACCTCTCTTTTAAAAAAGAAATGTTTATTTCTGAGAGAGAGTGAGCGAGCATGCATGTGGCAGGGGCAGAGAGAAAGAGGGAACAAGAGAATCAGAGGGAACAAGAGAATCCCAAGCAGGTTGTGTGCTGTCAGTGTAGAGTCTAACATGGGGCTCAATCTGACGAACCGTGAGATCATGGCCTGAGCTGAAATCAAGAGTCAGACACTTAACTGACTGAACCCCTCAGGAGCTCCAAGAAAACCTTTTTTTCTTCTTATGGTCAGCCTAAATGACTTTGGTTTATGTGTCCCCTTGCAGGGACTGTGACTAGATTGCAGACTGTGACTAGACAGATAAAAAGTGGAGTTATCATCATAGTTAGTTCACCTTGTCCTTAAGAGCTGGGAAACCAAAGTAAGAAGAGAAATCCAAGCTAGGCTGTAAACTGATGCCAGGATGGCTGTAAAACTGGAGAGAAGAGAACCTCCTCTAATCTCTCTTTTACTTTTTCCTGATCCCCAAGTTGGTGAAGGGCTGTCCTATGCATCTTGGGAATTCAGAAATGAGTGAAAAGGAACTCCTCAGCCAGTTCTAATTAGACATGAAGATTGGGGAAAGCTAGAGTCGGTATGGTCCAGCCTTAGTTTTGGAGTCACTTAGAACCACATCCTAGGAGCCGGTTAGGTTACCAACTGTGGACCATGATGGAGCCCAGCCTGGCCTTGTCTGGTTTAGGAGCAGAGCATCTTGTGACACCTCTGGTATTTCTCCTCCAGCTGCTAATCACGGGCACAGAACAGTTCAACCAGAAACCAAAGAAGGGGATCCAGTTTCTGCAAGAAAAAGGCCTCCTCACCATCCCAATGGACAACACAGAAGTAGCCCAGTGGCTCCGAGAGAACCCTCGGCTGGACAAGAAAATGATTGGAGAGTTTGTGAGTGACCGCAAAAACATTGACCTGTTGGAGAGCTTTGTAAGGTGAGGAAGCTGTAAGAAATGGGGGACATAGGTCACATACTCTTCCTCTTCCCATGATTTATGTCTGTTGGACTTGAAAGTGTCTCCAGCAAGATAGCTTTGGGAGCCATTCCATTCTGCATAGAGAGCATTGCAAAGGGATGGAACAGGGTTACTGAGCACAAGGTAGGTTATGGGTTCCAGTGGATGAGATTTCCAGGCAAGAACTCACTGATGTGGAAAGGACTAAAGTTAGGAGTTGTCAGATTCTACTCTGTGTTAAAGATGACCAGGAGATAGAGATGGCCCCTTTTCCAGAGACTTGAGCCTCCTCTGTTCTAGTATAAGAAGGTTAGAGGGACTGGAGCTAATAGGGAACCCAACATTTGCAGCTTATATATCTTTAGTCTCTTCATCCTTCTTCCTTTCCCTGTAGCACCTTCAGCTTTCAGGGTCTGCGGCTGGATGAAGCTCTTCGTCTCTACTTGGAAGCCTTCCGCTTACCTGGGGAAGCACCAGTCATCCAGAGGTTGCTGGAGGCATTCACAGAGCATTGGAGGGTGAGTTGAATGGTAGGGCCTGAGCCCAGCATCCCAAGTTCATTTGACTGAGGGTTTTTATGGCTCCTGCTGCTGTCTCCTTAGAAGGCTGAGAGCAGCATCAGTGAGCTTTCTATAGAAAGGCCAGCTTCTGTTAAGGAGTTGGCAAGAGGTTGGCAGATTTCTTTCTGGGAGCCCTACTCTACCTAGCATTGGCCAGTGGGTTGGTAGTAAGGGTTTGGCCAGAGAAGGGCATTGACACAGATGGGGTCTTTGCTTTTTCAGAATTGTAATGGCTCCCCATTTGCCAATAGCGATGCCTGCTTTGCCCTGGCCTATGCTGTCATCATGCTTAATACTGACCAGCACAACCACAATGTTCGCAAACAGAATGCACCCATGACTCTAGAGGTAAGTTTGGATCCCAGCCAAGGCAGAGAGGGTCCAGCACAGTTTTGGGGGTGTAGCAGGAAGGACATGGGATTTCCAGTGGGTGCAATGGACAGAGTCTGTCCAGGGGAATTAGGGAGGGCTGACCAATCCAAGAGAAGAACTGTGTTAGGGAGGTGGGTTCTTTCACTTTCTGTTTCCTGAGTCCTATTTATCATAGACCCAGGAGTTCTTTGGGGGGGCTTCAGCATTCACACATGGGGGGAAATGCTTATTGGCCTGTCTTTAGGAGTTTCGCAAAAACCTAAAAGGTGTGAACGGAGGCAAGGACTTTGAGCAAGACATCCTGGAGGACATGTATCATGCCATCAAGTGAGTATTTGTGGAAAATAGTTTGGCTTTCTATTAAGCAGAAGCACACTGCTTCCTTTTCCAGATTTTAGAGTCACAGCAGACTTCAGTGATTCATATGCCCTGGATTTAGCCTTGAGACTCAGCTGGGCAGCCCCTTCCTTCCCATTTTTTCCTTAAAGAAGCCTGAACAACACTGGAGCTCTAGGATTCTGAGCCAGGATCTAAACTGCCCCTGCTAAGTAGAGTATCATGGGCTCATTTTCTGAACCCAAAGCAGCTGGGTTTTCTTGTTGAACTCACAAAATGCATTCTGAAGCTGGTAGAGGACACAAGAGGGGCTCTGGAGGGTGAGGTTTGGGTCAGAAGTCAGAGATGGACACTTAGGTTTTTCACTGTAAATCAGAAAAGATAGAAATGTTCATCCTGTCATACCCAGAAAGAATGTGAGATCTCACTAGAGGACTAAAGGCCACAGTTAGAGACAGGGCTTTGAGATTATGGGGGATTATTGGACACTCCCTTTTTTTCTCCCTGGTCCCACTGGTGAGTAGGAAGCAGACCACTGAGCTGCAGTTTTGGTGACCTCTCATTGACAGATTGAACCAGTATGGGCCAAACCTGTTGTCCTAGTTTGGAACCAGTCAGGTTCACAGCAGTGCACCTACTCTTTCCTTTACCTCTGGACAGGAATGAGGAAATTGTGATGCCTGAAGAGCAGACAGGCTTGGTTCGGGAGAACTATGTGTGGAATGTGCTGCTTCATCGAGGTGCCACCCCAGAAGGCATATTCTTGCGTGTGCCTGCTGGCAGCTATGATCTTGACCTCTTCACCATGACCTGGGGCCCCACTATTGCTGCTCTCTCTTACGTCTTTGACAAAAGCCTTGAGGAGACAATCATCCAGAAAGCCATCTCGGGCTTCAGGTAGTTCAGCTTTGGCCTTGGTCTTGACCTCCTCCCACCTCTCTGAGTTAACATGGTTGCCTCCATGCCTTTCAGACTCCTGCTCTTAAGTTTCTTAGAAAGGGATTTCTCTTGAGTGTTTGGAGGGAGTCCGAAGCTTGAGAAAGCTCAGTCTTAAACAAACTCAAGAGTAGAAGGTTTCTTCCTGGAACTGATTGGGGAAGAATCCCAAGTAAGCCTCCTCAGGGACTTGGAAGGGCTGCCTAGCCTTCCAGTGACTCACTCTGTTTCTGGGATGTGACATTACAGGAAGTGCGCCATGATCTCCGCCCACTATGGCCTCAGCGATGTATTTGACAATCTCATCATATCTCTGTGCAAATTCACAGCTCTCAGCAGTGAGGTGAGCAGCGGCAAGAACTATGTACTTAGAGTTCCAAAGGAGGACCTCTCTTTTAGTCATGGATCTATCCTTATCTGTGGAGCTGTTTTCTCTCAGAGTATTCCTTCACTCCCTCTAGACTACAGCAGCACTTGGGCCATTTCTGTTTCACACTCCTTAGGATGAGAATAATGTCACCTCATGTACTGTACCCCTTAGGATGAGAGTAATGTCACCTCATGTAATTGGGGTGGGAGAGGAGATACATCACTGGGGAAAGCCTTATCCAGGTTAGCCCTTCTGACCAGTATTAGGAGGGATTGAAGCGTAGCAAACAGAAGGGCCCTCAGGGAGCCATAGGCAGAGTCCTAGAGATCTTCTTTCTAGATATTTACCAGACCCTAAGCCTTTTCTCGTCTTCTTTTTTTTAGTCTATTGAGAACCTGCCTAGTGTGTTTGGAAGCAACCCCAAAGCCCATATTGCAGCTAAGACGGTATTCCATTTAGCCCATCGTCACGGTGACATCCTGCGGGAGGGCTGGAAGAATATCATGGAGGCCATGCTGCAGCTCTTCCGGGCCCAACTGCTACCCAAAGCTATGGTGGAGGTAATTCTTATAGGAGACTAATAACAAGGTAAAAGCCTGTAAACTCTGTGCTATCTGTGTATTGAACTGGTTGAAAGTAGCACTGGGCCTGATGACTGCTGAAGCTTACCAAGAACACCTCAAATGTGAGACCACAGATCTTGGGCGAAGGGATAGCTATAAATGAAGGCTGGTATAAACCATTGCCGGTCACCAACTGTGGGGGGTCTAGTCAGTAATGTGGGGCAGTGAGCTTCAGGAAGAAAGCCAGAGAACTTTACATGGAGGAGCAGGAAATGCAAAGGGCATATGGAGAGAAATTATTCTTGGCCTCATTTTCCAGGTAGAAGATTTCGTGGATCCCAATGGCAAGATCTCTCTACAGAGGGAGGAGACACCATCAAATCGGTGAGGGCAGATCAGAGGATAAAGGCTTTGGGAAGGGAGGGTCAGAACTCTGGAGCTCACCAGGGCTTGAACTCTTTCTACAGAGGAGAGTCAACAGTGCTAAGCTTTGTGAGCTGGCTGACACTAAGTGGTACTGAACAGTCTAGTGTGCGAGGCCCATCCACTGAGAACCAAGAGGCCAAAAGAGCAGCCTTAGACTGTATCAAGGTAACTGGCCTGCCTACCCCTGGTAAACAAGCCTAGATCCCTCCCTACTAGATAGATGCTGCCCTAGGAACTGAAGAGTAGAATCACCCAGGACTTGTGGCCAGAGCTCACTCCTTCTACTTTCTCTCCCTACCTCTTGGGAATATTCTCTTCCCTCCAGTGCTTGTCACTGACCCCCTCTCTCTCATGCCCCCTCTAGCAATGTGACCCAGAAAAAATGATCACAGAAAGCAAGTTTCTTCAGCTGGAGTCACTGCAGGAGCTCATGAAGGTAAGAATGAAGAGGAAAGAGAGATGGAAGGGCTGGCTGTGTCTAGGAGGGGAGGTGGGGACAGTGATGTTTAAATGCCTTAATTTCTGTCAGGGCAGGCCCAAGGGGCTGGTTTCTCCATGCTTTCCTGCTGTTCTCCTCTAGGCTCTAGTCTCAGTGACACCAGATGAAGAGACATATGATGAGGAGGATGCTGCTTTCTGCCTGGAGATGCTGCTGAGGATTGTGCTGGAGAACAGGTAGAAGGCAGTCTTTAGGCAGGCCTCATACTGGGCTTGTGCCAAAGGGATGGAAGACTGGAGCCATCTTGCTGAGTGGGCTCTAGGGGCAAGAAGCACATGAAGCTGTAGACAGTGGAGGAGAAGCTTGCTCATTATACCTGCCTGCTTAGGGTATAATAACCAATGAGCCCTGAAAGGCTTAACCTGGATCTAAAAAAGAGACTTATTACCTAGTGGCCTCTCCAACTGAAACTGTCCTCACCTTTATGTTCCTCAGGGACCGTGTGGGTTGTGTGTGGCAGACTGTTCGAGACCATCTGTATCACCTATGTGTCCAGGCACAGGATTTCTGCTTCCTTGTGGAGCGGGCAGTGGTGGGGCTGCTACGCTTGGCCATTCGACTGCTCCGCAGAGAAGAGATCAGTGGCCAGGTAAGCAGAGTGCAACTGGGAGGGCAGGCAGTTATGCAGGGGACTAAAGCCACAGTGTCGGTTATGGGTAATGCCTGAGACAGAGAGTAAGTACATTTAGTGCTCCATAGCATGAGCCCAGTGACCTGTCACAGGGCTGGAGGAAATCTAACAGCTGGCATTGGGGATGAGCCTAAGCTGGTCCTTAGCATCTCTGCAGGTTCTGTATCTGCTCTGCTCTGTAGGGCTGGATGGTTACTGCCTTGTGGCATTCTCAGCCCTATACCTGGTTTCCTGGTTCTCATGCTTAGGACCCTCCTGAGATATCTTTTCTCAAGTATAAAAGACAGCCAGCATAGAACTAGTAAGTGACTTCAGCAAGGTTACAGGATGTTAGATTAACACAAAAAATTAATCACATGTCCAGATACTAACAGTGAATGTATAGAAAATGAAACCAAAAACACAATATTTACAAGTGCTTCAAATGAAGTGAAATACTGAGATACACACCTAACAAACATGTATAGGATCTGTATGCTAAAAAGTATAAAGTTCTAATGAAAGATATCAAAGAAGATCTAAATAACTGAAAAGGCATACCATGTTAATGAACTTGAAGACTCAGCATAGTAAAGATGTCAGTTCTCCCATAAATTCATCTGTAAGTTTAATACAATGCCCATGAAAATCCCAGCAAGGTTTTTTGTAGACCTAGGCTTATTTTAAAATTTAGATGGAAAAACACAGGCCCTAGAATGGCCAGACATCTTGAGAAAGAAGGAAGAGGGAAGAATCACTCCATCTGCTATTAAGGCTTACTGTATAACTGCAGTAATCAAGACTGGTATTTGTGGAGAGACAGACCCATAAAGCAGTGGAACAGAAGAAAGAACCCAGAAATAGACTCACACAAAGATGCTCAACTAATTTATTCTCAGCTTATATATTTAATCTATTTTGAGAGAGAGCAAGCATGCACGTGAGTAGGGGAGGAGCAGAGAGAGAATCCCAAGCAAGCTCCATACTGTCAGCACTGAGCCTGATGCAGAGTTCAATCTCACAAACTGGGAAATATGACCTGAGCCTAAATCAAGAGTCGGGCGCTCAACTGACAGAGCCACCCAGGTGCCCAGCTCAACTAATTTTTTTTTACAAAAGTGCAAAAACAATTCGGTGGAGGAAGGATAGCTTTTTCAGTTGCTGGAACAATTGAAATCAGTGGGTGGGGAACAAACAAGTGAACCTTGACCTAAGTATTATACCTTATAGAAAAATTATTTCAAAATGAATCCTAGAGGGCACCTGGGTGGCTCAGCCGGTTAAGGGTTCAACTTTTGATCTCAGCTCAGGTCATGATCTCATGGTTCATGAGATCAAGCCTGGCATGGGACTCCATGCTAACAGTGCAGAACCTGCTTGGGATTCTCTCCCTCTCTCTGCCCCTGCCCTGCTCATGCTTGTGTGCACTGTCCGTCTCTCTCTCAAAATAAATAAACATTAAAAAAAAAGAATCATAGATTTAAATGTAAACTGTAGAAGTATGAAACCTTTTTTTTTTTTCTAAATATAGTTAGGCTAAGTAATTTGGGTTTTTTTATTAAACTTTTTTAATGTTTATTTATTTTTGAGAGAGGCAGAGACAGAATGCGAGTGAGTTAGGGGCAGAGAGAGAGGGAGACACAGAATCAGAAGCAGGCTTCAGGCTCCGAGCTGTTAGCACAGAGCCCGACACGGAGCTTGAACTCACGAGTTGTAAGATCATGACCTGAGCCAAAGTCTCAGGCGCCACCCAGGTGCCCCAAAGTATGAAACCTTTAAGAAGAAATACAGGAGGGTATCTTCAGGAGGTAGGCAAAGTATTCTTAGACTTGATACCAAAAGCACAATCCATAAAAGGAAAAATTGATAAATTGGACTCTATCAATATTAAAACTATACTCTGTGGAAGCTAATGTGAAAAGGATGAAAAGATAAGGAGCATATCTTTGCAAATTACATATCTGAGAAAAGACTAACATCTAAATAAAAGAACTCAAAATACAACAGTAAGGAAACAATCCAGTTAGAAAATGGGCAAAAAATATGAATAGACCTTTCACTGAAGAAGATATACAGATGGCAAATAAGCACATGAAAACACTTAAATGATGTTCAACATTATTACCCCATAGGGAAATGGAAATTGAAACCACAATGAGATATTACTACCCACCTATCACAAAGACTAGAGTAAAAAATAGTGATATTACCAAATGCCGGCAAGGGTAAAGGTCACTCATATATTGCTGATGGGAATGTAAAATGGTACAGCTCCTCTGTCAGCAGTTTCTTCATAGAACTAAATATGCAGTTACCACAAAATCTAGCAGTTGCACTCTTGGGCACTTATCCCAAAGAAATTAAAGCTTACTTTCTCATAAAAACCTATTCATGAATGTTCATAGAAGTTTTATTTATAATAGCCAAAAACTGGAATCAGCCCAAATGATTTTCAACAGGTATAGTTAAACTGTGGGACATATGTCCTTAAGTCCTTAAGACTGTTCAGTAACCAAAGCAACAAACTATTGATAAACACAACAATTTGGATGAATCTCCAAGGGATTATACTGAGTGAAAAAAAGCCAATTTCAAAAGGCTATATATTATATAATTCCATTTATATGACATTTTTGAAACGACAGGATTTTAGAAGTTATGAACAGATTGCCAGGGGATAGGGATGGGGGCAAAAAAGAGGCAGATGTGTTTATAAAAGGGCAACACAGGGAATCCTGTGGTGGTGGAACTATTCAGCATCTTGACTAGCGAAGGATACATAGACCTAAAATTAGGTGACTAAGTTGACTAAGTGACTTAGGTGACTAAGAACCTAATACGCATATGAGTAAAGTAAAACTGGGGAAATCTGAATAAGACCAGTGGATTGTATCAATGTCAGTATCCTTGTTATCATATACTATAGTTTACGTAACGTTACCATTGGTGTAAATGGGGCAAAGCATAGAAGAGATCTCTCTGTGTTAGGTTTTACAGCTGCATATGAATCTATAGCTCAATAAAATTTTTAATTAAAAAAAGACTGAAAAAAAGAAAAGACCAGGAGCAGGACCAGTTGGGTCCTAGCCAAACCATCCTCACTGGCCTAAGAAAACTGGTGGGAAAGGAGACTAGATAAGAAGCTGTGTGCCCACTTCCTGCTTCCCATCCACCTAGGTGCTGCTCTCCCTGCGCATTTTGCTACTAATGAAGCCCAGCGTGCTGTCCCGAGTCAGTCACCAGGTAGCCTATGGGCTCCATGAACTCCTTAAGACCAACGCAGCCAACATCCACTCAGGTGATGACTGGGCCACCCTCTTCACGCTACTGGAATGCATTGGCTCAGGCGTAAAACCTCCAGCTGCACTGCAGGCCACAGCCAGGGCTGATGCACCTGATGCTGGTAAGCCCTTTCCCAGGGAGACCCACATTGGCAGATAAACAGTTATGGCCCCAGGGGTTGAGACAGGAAAACAAAATACAGGCTATTGCATTTAGCAGATTAGACACCCCTGGCTTCTGCCATCTGCTTCCAGAGCTTCCTGTACCCACTGGCCTTTCCCCAGCACCCATGGGTTAAACAGCATGAAAGCTAGTAGACAATATAAACAGCTATGATACCAGGCTTCCTACTGTCCTGAGGACTGTTTTATCAGAAACTATGTCCTCACCACCACCCGCACCCCCTGACAGCTGCTACTAGATACCATTAGGAGCCCAAATTAGCCTGCTGCCACATTTGGTCAAGAGAGAATCTGTCCAGGGCCATCTGGAAGTCTCAGTCGGTTAAGCATCTGACTCTTGACTTTGGCTCAGGTCATGATCTCACAGTTCGTGGGATCAAGCCCCATGGTAGGCTCTGTGCTGACAGTGCAGAGCCTGCTTGGGATTCTGTCTCTTCCTTCTTTCTCTGCCCCTCCCCCACTCATGGTCTGTTTGTTTCTCTGTCTCTGTCTCTCTTTCTCTCTCTCTCCCCAAATAAATAAACAAACTTAAAAAAAAAAAAAATCTGTCCAGACCATCCTCCAGCCCTCTGATGACAGGGTTGAAACTAAGCTGGACCAAGAGAGAGGAGAGGCCAGGCTTTAGCACCTACTTCTCAGAACTGAAATCATCCCTCATCCCAGTGTCCCCCTTTCCACCCTGACTCTGCCCTTCTCCCTGCTGACTCAGGGGCCCAATCAGACAGCGAACTCCCATCCTACCATCAGAATGATGTGAGCCTGGACCGAGGATACACTTCTGACTCAGAGGTCTATGCTGACCATTGTAGGCCTGGCAAGATCCACCGATCAGCCACAGATGCTGATGTGGTCAACAGCGGTTGGTTAGTGGTAAGTGAGCATACAGGTAGTGGGTGAGTCTTCCCTCCTTGGCCTGTGGGAAAGATTCCTGGTCCTCCAGCAGGACATCTAGGGGGAAGATCAGGCTCAAGCCTGGGTTCCCAGCAACTCTGTGTACTTTACAGGTGGGGAAGGATGACATCGATAACTCCAAGCCAGGTCCTGGGCCCAGCCGGCTAGGCCCTTCACCCCTGGTGAATCAGTACAGCCTAACAGTGGGGCTGGACCTCGGGCCACATGACACTAAGTCCCTGCTTAAATGTGTGGAATCTCTGTCGTTCATTGTGCGTGATGCTGCCCACATTACACCTGACAACTTTGAGCTCTGCGTCAAGACTCTCCGCATCTTTGTGGAGGCCAGTCTGAATGGCGGTGGGTTACCCAATGAAGGGTCAGTTGGGGAGTAACCATGTGAATATACGGGGGAAAAGGGAGGAAAAGGTAGGCCGTCTGTGTCCATGGATGTAGAATTGTGACCTGGGTCTGGCTCTGCTCAGGGTGCAAGTCCCAGGAGAAACGTGGCAAGAGTCACAAATATGACAGCAAAGGAAATCGCTTCAAGAAGAAATCCAAGGAAGGCTCAGTGCTTCGGCGGCCTCGAACCTCCAGCCAACATGCCACTCGAGGTGGGCATAGTGATGATGATGAGGATGAAGGCGTGCCTGCCAGCTACCATACGGTGTCTTTACAGGTCAGTCAGGACGTAAGTATGGCATCCTTTACTTGCTCTCCTCTCCCTCCTTGTGACATTGGGAGCCTGGGCAGAGCCAGGGACAGCCAAGGCTGAGAAGGACCTGGTTTCCAACCCAGGACCTTAGCCACCACCTCCACAGTGTTCCCCTATCCAATATCCAGACCTTAATATTTAAGGTTTATGTTTTGAATAAGTAATACATGCATATGGTACAAAGTTCAAAAGTAGAAAAGGGTAAACAGATAAAAGTAAGTCCCGGGGTGCCTGGGTGGCTCAGTCAGTTAAGCATCCAAGTTTGACTCCGGTCATGATCCCACAGTTAGTGGGTTCGAGCTCTGCGTCATGCTCTGTGTTGACAGCTCAGAGCCTGGAGCCTGCTTCAGATTCTGCATCTCCCTCTCTTTCTGCCCCTCCTCTGCTCCCTCTCTCCCCCTCTCTCTGTCTCTCTGTCTCTTTCTCTTTCTCTCAAAAATAAATAAACATTTAAAAAAAACACGCATAACTTTAAAAAAAAAAAAAAGTCGCATTCCATTTCTGCCCCCAGTTGCTAAGTTCCCCTCTCCAGAGGTACACACTGCCACCGGTTTCTTGTCTATCCTTCCAGAGTTATTCTTTGTCTATTCAAGGTATATAAAATTTATTTTACAAGCAGACTTCATATCACTGAATAAATGGAGAACTAATTGCCTTAATAACTGTAGAAAAATCCTGAAAACAAATTATTAAAGTTGACCACACACTATTGCCCACCAGAGCCTCTGAGTCTGATGTTTGCTTTCTGTTTGTAAGGTGAAATTAATAAGATGAGGCTTAATCTGTCATCAGAAGGTATGAAAGAGAATTGAAAAGAAAGTACCTTTTTCACCATGTAATTCATTGTTACTAAATACTTATTCCACACACCTCCTCATGTCTCCTGCACTAGGAGTAATACCCAACTTCGGGAAGCACTGGCTGGAAGGGGGCAACTAGCTCATGAAGTTGAAGAGAAAAGGAGGGATGGGAGGGGTAGAGTATGGTGTCACTGGTAGTAGGGTCTCCCTTGAAGACTCAGGGACAGTGTTTTGGGGGTGCGGGGGCACCCACGGACCTTAACTCATCCTGCCTCTCCTGTGACCCCCAGTTGTTAGACCTGATGCACACCCTACACACAAGAGCGGCCTCTATCTACAGCTCGTGGGCGGAGGAGCAGCGCCACCTGGAGACAGGTGGTCGGAAGATCGAAGCAGATTCACGCACCCTCTGGGCCCACTGTTGGTGCCCTTTACTGCAGGGTAAACATCAGGGGAGCAGGCAGGGCAGGGGCAGAAGTGAAGCTGGAGCTTGGGAAGCACCAGGATCAGGATTCCTGAAGGATCCTGAGCCTATTCTCACTCTCAGGCATCGCCTGCCTGTGCTGTGATGCCCGGCGCCAGGTGCGGATGCAGGCACTGACCTATCTGCAGCGAGCACTACTGGTACATGATCTGCAAAAGCTAGATGCCCTGGAGTGGGAGTCCTGTTTTAACAAGGTAGGACTCCCCTCTAGTCTTAAGGCAAAGTTCAAAGCCTTAAGATAGAGCTGGGCAGCCTGAAGAGCCCCTGATGTCAGTCCTCAGCCTGCATCCTATTTTTCCCTTCTGCTCTGTGCTTATCCACCCCACCCCACCCCCTGGCTTCCTTGGGGCAAGGCTGCCAACTGACCCTGCTAGGGAGACATTGGCTCTTTACCTACCAGGTGCTGTTTCCTCTACTGACCAAACTCTTGGAGAACATCAGCCCTGCAGATGTGGGTGGGATGGAGGAGACTCGAATGAGGGCTTCCACACTGCTCTCTAAGGTACTGCTCAATGCCCTCACCCACCCACTCTCCCCATACTTGTCTCTCTGCAAGGAGGGAAGCTAGGCTTCTGCTAGGACCTAGAGATGCAATGTGGGTGCTCAGGAACCCCAGCTGTGGAGACTCGGCAGAACCCAGAGACCTGGGAGGATCTTGGAATTCAGAGGAATCTCCGCTATAGGATTCCCATGCAAGATAGGGCAGGCTTCCTTCCCAGCCTTGGAGAGGGATGCAGACAGCTCCGACCCCTCTGCTAAAAGGGGCTGGTGGGCCATAGGTCTTCTTGCAGCACCTGTCTCCGCTGCTGTCACTCTCTACCTTTGCGGCCCTCTGGCTGACCATCCTGGACTTCATGGACAAGTATATGCATGCAGGCTCCAGTGACTTACTGGTATGTTCTACCACTGCCTGCTTCCTCTCCCACCTGCTGGGAAGACATGCTGTTTTCCCTCGATGGATGCCTCCTTACCATATTCCACCATGCCCTCTTTCCCATCCACATGGTCCCACTGCCACCTACAGTCAGAGGCCATCCCTGAGTCTCTGAAGAACATGCTCCTGGTGATGGACACAGCAGAGATTTTCCACAACGCAGATGCCCGAGGAGGCAGCCCCTCAGCCCTCTGGGAGATTACCTGGGAGCGCATTGACTGTTTTCTGCCCCACCTACGAGATGAGCTCTTCAAGCAGACTGTCATCCAGGGTAGGAGGCTTAGCTCAATTTTATCAAAAAGAGTCCCCATCAGAGAGTCTGGAACTAATAAATAGTTCTCTGTATCTCATATTTGTGGGAGGATTGTTGGGTAGCCAGGGCTCTGCTTGAAGGAAAACACTAAGAGCTGCCATCTGGTTTTTCTGCCCTCCCCAGACCCCATGCCCATGGAGCCACATGCCCAAAAGCCTATGGCCTCAGCCCACATGGCTCCTGCTGCTGGGGAC
This sequence comes from Prionailurus viverrinus, assembly GCF_022837055.1. Taxonomy (NCBI): domain Eukaryota; kingdom Metazoa; phylum Chordata; class Mammalia; order Carnivora; family Felidae; genus Prionailurus; species Prionailurus viverrinus. The sequence continues at coordinate 61,305,787 of NC_062571.1, forward strand.
ACAAGGACACCTGGCCATCCACCTCCTCCAGAGATGCCTTCTGAGCTGGGGGTCTGTGGTGAGTCCTTCTGAGCTAGCCTCCTGGGTGTTGAGCAAGAAGTAGGAGGCCTAAGAGGAAGCCCAGGGTAGTTTGGGATTAACACTGAGCATGGGCTGTGAGCCAGGGAAAGGAGGGAACCAGAGTATTCTGGTCACCTGCTCTTCCTGTGGGAAGTGACAGGACCAAATAAGCTCTGATGAGCTACCTGCTTGAGATTTTCAGGCGTGGGAGGAGAAGGTTGGATCAGGGACTTGACATAAATATGCAGCAGTTGCCCTTCAGGAGGGATCCTAGTAAAGATCAGACCATAATTTACTTGACTGGAGGTACAGCAAAGGAGATAGAGGGTAGGTATAAGGTAACTGCATTTTTGAATGAGTTAAAGGGGAGATTGCCAACTACATAGCCTGGTAGGAGTCATTTTGTTCACAGCAATGGGGAAAAGCAGAGGTTAGGTAAGCCAGCTGGAGAATGTGAGGGAGTCTGACCAGCCACTCGCTCTCCCTGTAGACTTTGAGAAGCCTGAGGGCCCTCGGCCTGCCAACAGCAGCTCCCCTGGATCACCAGTGGCGTCTAGCCCCAGCAGACTGAGCCCTACTCCAGATGGGCCTCCTCCCCTGGCTCAGCCCCCACTGATCCTGCAGCCCTTGGCCTCCCCACTGCAGGTGGGTGTACCACCCATGACTCTGCCCATCATCCTCAACCCCGCTCTCATTGAGGCCACTTCACCAGTGCCCCTCCTGGCTACGCCCCGCCCCACAGACCCCATGCCCACCTCTGAGGTCAACTAAGGCAGGCTCCTCAGAGATCAGGACCAGTACTTCCTATCAGGCTGTCCTCGGCCACCCTCCCACCTGTCCCAAGGGCCACAAACTTCTCAGGCCCAGCCTGAGCTGCTGTCGCTGCTACTTGGATGGGGACCTGAAAAAGAGAACTTTTATAGCCCCTCCTGGAATCCACAATCAGGCTGAGGAACCTTTTTCCTTTGCTCCCCATTCCTGGGGTTCTAACCTGAGAGCGCACTCAGGTATTGCCTGCAGCCTGGCAGCCCTGGGGAGGCATCTCTATGCCAGCCTGCAGTGCCTGCCCTCCTGCCCCTCCTGCCCTGTGGTCAGGCATTGATAGCCAAGCCAACCATTCTGCACTTTGTGTCCCTCTCCCATCTCCATTCCCATCAGCCCTGGGCCACCTCCTCCAGTTCTTCCTCTTTTATTAATTAGTTGGTCGGTTTGGAGAGTTGATTGGCACCATGGAGGGTTGGCAGGTGGGGCTGGACAGAGGGACTGCTACCCACAGGAGCATGTACATATGGAAAAACAGGACAACAATGGACTTTTTATGATGTAATAAATGTCTTAGTACCAATGTCATTGCTTTTCCCTCTGGTTTCCTTCTTGAACTTATGGGCACCATGTTATTGGGATACCCAGGGCTTGGACCTTGCATGAACAGAAGTGAGGCTGGCCTACCAACAGTCTGGCCCACATGGCCCCAGGCTACCAGCCATCCAGGCGCCAGTCAGGATTCCTTCCCCAGTGTTGCTGCCCTACAACCATCACCACCACCACTACAACAGCAGTGTGCCCTTGTTACCAGGGATATTCAAGGGTTTAGGCACTTGTCCTCTTCCCTAACTGCTCCAAGGTGGACACCTGAGACAGCCTAGACTGGGGTCAAAAGGAAAGTGAACCAGAGCTGAGCTGTAGTTCTTCAGAAGTCTTCCCTCAGATGTGCCTCGTGGTCCAGGAGCACAAAGGGGAGTCCGTGGGGCTTAGGAAGGATGCCATCTTGTCCGCAGCTGTGATCGTGTGTTTCTGGCCACAGGGCATTCATTTTGGCCCCAGACTGAGGAGGGACAGTTTTGTCCATCCATCTCAGTTACTGAAGCATGATTGAAGAACCCCTCCCCTTCTTCCCCTTTGTTTTATGGTAAGATAAGTGGGAGTGTGTTGGGGGCAGGCAGAGTGGCTCCTACAGGGCTGAGGGTGGGATGTAGAATGCTATGTATTGAGCTTTTCCGGATGAAGTATCTACCTCGTTTTGGCTTCTTCCTCCAAAGTGGTCCCTTCGCCTCTGGGGGGAGACAAGGGAGTGGTACTACCTGTTGTACTACCGGCTGGCCTCCCCCATGGGGAGTTATGGGCACTCACCCTCTTCATCTGGGACCAGCTGGCTATATGATCATTCAGGACCTCGGGCTTCCCTTTGCTCAGTACCACCACCTGGATGTTGCTGGGAGTCTAAACCTCAGGAAGTACCTTCCTCACGTATAGAAAAGGGCACCTTGGAAATGGGAAGAGCTTGATGTGGAAAAATACATGCAACGTCGTGAAGTTCCGACACTAGTTTTTCCCTCTTCCTTCATTCTCCCCAGGTAGTCCAGACCATGCCTGGTTTCCACACTAACCAGAAGCCTTGCCTGACCCTATCCCTAGGAAAATTAGGAGAATGGCCACACCCCTGATCTGCACTTTTTCTGTATGAATGCAGACAGGCCTGGATCTTCAGTCAGGTGGACACTAGGGCCCTCTCCTTAAGCTATGAGCTATGATGTCTCTGTTCTCCCATTTGAGCTCCACAAGCACTGCCTTTAAATATTTATTTGAGAGAGGGAGAAAGAGAGAATCCCAAGCAGGCTCTACACTGCCAGTGCAGAGCCCAGTGTTGGGGTTTGAACATACCAACAGTGAGATCATGACCTGAGCCGAAGTCGGACGTTTAACCAACAGAACCACCCAGGCACCCCTCAGGTATTTGCTTTCGTTCTGGGTTCACTGCTTGAGACACAGGTGGCTATGAGTAAGTAAAAACCACTCAGCCCCCGAGCTTCAGTTGAAGAAAAAGAATTTTATTTAGTTCAAGTATACCTCCTTTCGATACTCCTCGCTCAGCTTCGGAGATGCTAGTTTTTCTTGGCTCTCCTCTGCCTCACTGGCCATACCTCTTAAGTTTCCTTTGCTGGCTCCTCAGTCCTAATCATTAGAATGCCCCAGGGCCTGGCCCTTGTTCCTCAAATTCTTTCTCCACACTCACTTGCTAGGTGATACTGTCCACTGTCAGGACTAAATACCATCCATTACACTGACTTTTTGTCCAACTCCCCCTCATCATCTCCACTTGTATGCCTCAGGCTCTCAAAGGAAAAATTTTGATCGCCCCCTACAAACCCACTCCTCCCCCGGTGTGCCCCATGTCACTAAAGGACAACTTCATTCTTCCAGGTTCTCAGCCAAACCACTCCCATCCTACATCTGACTCCTCAAGCAAATCTTGTTGCTTCTGTCATTCAAATTTATCTAGAATGTGCCTACTTCTCACCATCCTCACCCATTTTCACCCAAGTCTAAGCCACCATCTGTTGGACCACTGGTCTCCCTCCTTCATTCCAGTCCTGTACTCTCTACTCTCCACACAGCAGGCAAGTGTATCTTTTTAAAACACGTCATATCATTTTCACTCCATTGCTCAAAACCCTCCAGGGGCGCCTGGGTGACTCGGTTGGTTGGGCGGCTGACTTGGGCTCAGGTTCATGATCTCACAGCTCATGAGTTCAAGCGCCAGGTTGGGCTCTGTGCTGACAGCTCGGGGCCTGGAGCCTGCTTTGGATTCTGTGTCTCCCTCTCTCTCTGCCCTTCCCTGTCTCTCTCTCTCTCTCTCTCTCTCTCTCTCTCTCTGTCTCTCTCTCTCTCTCTGTCTCAAAAATAAACATTAAAGAGAAAACACCTCCAAAGGCTTTACATCTCATCAGAATAGAGTCCAAAGTTCTTATTTTATCCCACCTACCTAAGCTTCTTGCTCTTTCTCAAACATACCAAACACATTTGTGTTGAAACTGGTCCCTCCACCTGGAAAGCTTTTCCCCCAAATGTCCACATCACTTTCTTCCTCACTTTTCTCAAGTCATAGTTCAAATGTTACCTCATCAGACAAGTCTTCCCTCATTGCTACAAAGAAAACCCTTGTTATTATCTCCTTGCCTACTTTATTTTTCTACTAACACTTATCACCAACTGATATAACCCATTTGATTTTTATCTATAAACGAAGACCTTATTTTCTAGAGTAGGCCCTCACTATTTATTAGTGAACAAATGGAGTGAATTCATTGTGCCTCTGCTTTGGGGCCAGGTATAGTGATAGGGCTAGGTACAGAAACAGAGATAATCATTAGGCTGGAAATTAGTGGAATAAACAAGAGGTTTCTTAATCCCAGATAGATGAGGCTATAGTAACTGACAAACTACTTTGAATCAGTGAAAATCTCCAGACAAAATAGTGGGAATTAGAGTTGACTGATAGATAAATGCGGGTTCATTATACTATTCTCTCCACTGTTTATGTGTTTGAAATTTTCTATAATAGTTTTGCTTTAAAAATCTTCTGATATGTGCAACTGGGTGGCTCAGTCGATTGAGCGTCCAACTTTGGCTCAGGTCATGATCTCACAGTTTGTGGATTCGAGCCCCACCTCAGGCTCTGTGCTGTTTGCTCAGAGCCTGGAGCCTGCTTCAAATTCTGTGTCTGCTTCTCTCTCTGCCCCTCCCCCACTCACACTTTGTCTCACTCTGTTTCTCAAAAATAAATAAATGTAAAAAAAATTTTTTTTAATCTTCTGATAAATTACAACTCAGAATCTTATAACTAAAATAGCTCAACCTCGGGTGCCTGGCTTAGTCAGTGGAGCCTGTGACTCTTGATCTCGGGGTCGTGAGTTCAAGCCCCATGTTGAGTGGAGAGATTACATAAAAATAAAATAGCTCAATTTGTATGGGCTTTTTTAGAGGCAGTCATGGAGACTGGAAGAATTGATGCCAATTTCAGCTGGTAGTTTATGAGCACTTTGAAAGGACAGTTGTGATCATTGCAACAAGCACAGGCTCACTAAGTTGGAGTTTATCAAACCAACCTCATTCCATTTTAATGTAAGGGTTATGGATCTGATTTACCAGGGGAATGTAGTAGGCAATATCCCTGGATGTCAGCAAAATTTTCAGTGGTATTTTATGATATTGACTTGAGAGGCTCACAGTGGAAAGGCCTGCTTTGTTTTATATCAGTTTAAGGAAGAGCTTCATCCTAGAATTAGTAGACTGGGTATTTTCATTTCTAGCTATTGTGTTTGGTTGTTACTTCACCTCTCTGAGACTTAATTTCTTCATCAGTAGAGGTAATATTTATCTCCAAGGGCTGTTGGGAGGAAGAATAAGAACTTATACTAATAGTACCTTAACACACTACCTGACACATTCCATTTGCAGGGAAGATGAAGAGGAGGGGGAAGTAACAGGAAATAGCCCACATCAAGGGCCATAACAGTCTGCCTTTTATGCAGACCCATGCAGGCCTGTAATTCCATTACCAAGGTCAGAGGCAAGTTGCAGGGGAACTCTGAAACAAAAGTCTGTGTCCAGGGCATCTGGGTGACTCAGTCGGTTGAGCATCCGACTTTGACTCAGGTCATGATCTCACGTTTGTGGAGTTGGAGCAGAGCATCAGCTTGCTTCTATCAGCGCTGGGCCTGCTTCAGATCCTCTGACCCCTCTCTCTCTCTCTGCTCCTCCCCCACTCACACTCTCTCTCCAAAATAAATAAACATAAAAAAAAAAAAAATCAGTGTTCTACCATGAGCCTACTCACACTTAGGTCATGAGCCTAAGGGAGGACTACTCCAGGAATGGAGATTGCTCATGGACCCCCTAAAGGGAAACTCTACCAGTCACAGATCTTCAGCCTCAGAGTCCTTACTTTAGGTAATCCTGTACTGATCTTGCTGCCACTGAAAGTGTTCAAACAGTTGGGAGCTATATAAAAGGAAATTTCCTACATTGGAGGAAGTTTGAACTATTAAGATTTTGGATGCCATTTCAAAAAACTTTTTTTCTTTCTTTTTTGGGGGCGGAGGGGCAGAGGGAGAGAGAGAATGTTAGGCAGCTTCCATGCCCAGCGCAGAGCCCAACCGTGGGGCTGGATCTCACGACCGTGAGATCATGAGGCGAAATCAAGAGTCCCTTCGCTTAACCGCCTGAGCCACCCAGACGCCCCTGGATGCCTTTTCAATTCTAATATTACAAATCTCCGTGATGGATGAGCAAGACTTGAGTCTCCCAGATAAACACCTCTTTTTCTTCATTCTGCCCAGAGCTCTGGAGCTCAGATCTGAAAATCTGGCCCTCTGTGACCCGGGCATTTATAGAGTAAGATTTAGGTTCAGATGGTCTCCTCCAGGGGGGGGAGGCTGAGTAAGAGAGACTGAGCAAGAAAGGATTATGGAGTCTCCTTGAGGCACCACAAGGGCCGCCAGATGGCGCCCCGGGACCGACTGCAAGATCAATTACCTTTTCCCCTAACTCTTCCCGTCAGTGGGGCCCCGCTCCGGGCGGACCGGAGGGCTGGGGCCCGCCAGCTTCCCCCTGGGGTTCCCCGGTTTCAGAGGTGACCAAGCATTAGGTCCAGCAGATAAGCTGAGTAGCAGCGGGGACTGTCAACCGTCTGGGGCAGGCAGGGTGGGTGAGGAGACCGGAGCCGGGGCCCTTGGCCGGAGGATGCTTCTTGGTCAGAGAATCCAGCCTCAGGCAGGTCCCCAAGCCAGAGCTCGCGCTTTAGCTGACAGTCAACCTCGCTCCAGGCTCCCGGGGCGCAGCTAACAGTTCCCCTCTAAGGGGCGCGCCTGAGTCGCTCATGATTGGCTGCACGAGTCCGGAGTTAAACTTTCAGCCAATGAAAAAGGGCACGGGGCGTGACGCACGGGAACGTCACGGGAATTCCCCCCTCCCGGGGGTGGAAAAGGGGCTTTCCCGGTTGGAGCCTCAGTGGCTGTGGAGAGGTGACGCGACCTGTCCAAGGTGGGTCGGGCCGGGAGAGAAGCCGGAATCGGATCCGCAGCCGCGGTGAGTGGCCGGGTTCAAACCCCTGAGTGGCTAGGACACGGCGAAGGGCGGAAGGAGGGCCTTTAACTGACCGAGTCCCAGGGCTGGAGAGCGGCTTAAGCACGCGCGCGCGCACACACACACCACACACACACACACACACACACACACACACACACACACAGTACGCACACAAACAAGACACATGGATACCCATCGACATCCTGTATAAAAAAACACGCGGAGCCATACGTGCACCTATGCGTGTGCTGGCGAGTGCACAGCATTGTCCATTCACTCAGAATGCACATATGCACACGCAAACATGCTCACCCGTGCACAGGTGCCTGGACCCATACTTTTCACGCACAAACTCAAATATGTTCACCTGTGCTCTTATATATCAAGACAAGCTTAGACGCCTCCACAATGAGAAGTTTAAGGACGCTCACCTGTACACAGCCATGCTCACTTGCATATGCATATTGACACTACGCACACACAACATTCACGCAAGCACATGGGACAACACACACTCTGTACGTGTGCTAGAGACACACACCAGTATCATGCACGGATACGGGACTGGGGCAGGGGGCGTGGGCACCCAGAGCAGGTGTGGTGCGGGAATCCAACGGCTGTTGACGTTTTGGGGAGAGGTAACAGAAGACCCCATCTCAAGAAACAGACACCTTTCGTTCCCCCGCCCAGCGGCCCCAGAGTCCGTTCTTGGGGCAGAACCCTGGGGCCCCCCCACTGGGAAGAGCCCCCGCCTACAGGCCTTCGGAAAGGAGGCCTTCCTACAGCAGGAATGTCCCCACAAAAGCCCCCGGGTGAATCAGCCGTGGCCTCTCTCGGGGTAGAAAATCCCAAGGTTGCTCCAGGACGGGGGAGGCGAAGGGGGCGGGAGGCGGGCCTGGCCCCGGCCTAAGAGCGTCCTCCAGCCTAGAAAGACCCTCCAGTCCCGGGAGCCCGCCCTGACACGAGGGGGTGGGGACCAACACCCGAGGACGCTTCCCTGGGTCTGGTTGCCCCTCTGCCCGAAGAGAGGCTACCAGAGCTCGCCGGCCAGCAACGACTTCGTGCCCCTCCCGCCTCGGGGGCGTGGCTAGTGGCGTCATTTCCAGGCCCGCCCCCCTCCGGCCCCGCCTCCCTCTGGTATTTTCGGGACTTTCCTAAGCTGTTCTAACTTTCCTGCCGCTTCTCCGGCCCAACCCAGCCCAGCTCCGGATTTCGTTCTCCACCGGATCTCGCCCGCCACACCCGGACGGGTGGCTGGAAGAGATCAAACCCTCCCCCAAATCTGGGCTCCCCTTGCCCCCCCAACTCCTGCCCTGATCTGTCTCTCCCCTTCCCCCGCCAGTCCCTCCCCCCTCCCCCCCTAAGGCGGACGCCTGAAACTCTGGGAAACAGAACCCGGCCGGAGCCACCAGACAGAGCCGGGCCTAGCCCAGAGACATGGAAAGTTGCTACGACCCAGTGAGTCACACCTGGCCCTGAAGCCAGCCGGCTACCCCCATGTCTGTCTGTTTGTCTGCGTCTGTCGGAGTCCTCTCTGCTTCCCTACACCTGTAATGCCCTCTCATTATCTCAACCTGCCTGTCAGTCTCTATCTGCAAACTGCTTCTACTAGGAGCTTTTTTAAGGGCCTTGGGAGGAAAGGGAGTGGTTACTCAGGGCTGGGAAGTGGAGGGCTCTGGGGTGGCTCAGAATCAGTTGCCACCCCAGTCTGTCTCCAAACCAGGGTCTGGATGGCATGATTGAATATGATGATTTCAAATTCGACCCGTCCATTGTGGAGCCCAAGGAGCCAGCCCCAGAGACAGGTTAGTAAGTTCCTAACCTTCCCATGTCCTAGAGAGAGCGGGAGGGAGGAGCATGTGCCCTCTGCCTTGGGAATGGGCTCAGAAATCCTGGCTCAACAAGGCCCTTCTCTCCCCAGCTGATGGCCCCTACCTGGTAATAGTGGAGCAGCCTAAACAGGTGAGTGCATGGAAGGGATGGTGTGGGATGACTTCAGCCTTGGGGACAAGTGGGGTAGTTGTAGTTGGGTGGCCATGGGGAGGGTCACTGACCAGAGGACACTTCAGGTTGGGATGGTTGGCTGCTGCTAATCACAATGGTTGTGTTGTGGTTCAGGAGAGACGCTGCCAATTATTATGGTCACTGCTGGCTGGGAGCGTGGCTGGCTAGGGGGGGTGGGGGTCTCTCCTGGTCACAATATCAATCTGCCCTGGGACCTTCAGCGTGGCTTCCGATTTCGATATGGCTGTGAAGGCCCCTCCCATGGAGGATTGCCAGGTGCCTCCAGTGAGAAGGGCCGGAAGACTTATCCCACAGTCAAGGTGAGTTAGGATGGTGCTGGAGGGTGGGCTAGTGGATAGTGTGTTCAGGGACATCACTGACAGCCCTCACCTCCCCTAGATCTGTAACTACGAGGGACCAGCCAAGATCGAGGTGGACCTGGTAACGCACAGTGACCCGCCTCGTGCTCATGCCCACAGCCTGGTGGGCAAGCAATGCTCGGAGCTGGGGGTCTGCGCCGTGTCTGTGGGGCCCAAGGACATGACTGCCCAGTAGGTGCCCCTCCGTCCTAGGCCCACCTGTCCTAGGCCCCAGCCCACTTCTATGAGCTTAGCATCTGACCAAGGGGAGAGACTTAGGTTGGCCCCAGAACCCAAGGCCCCAAGTAAAAACCAGGAAAGCTTCCTGGAGGAAGTAGGGCTGAGCTGAGCCCTGGCAGTGGGGAGGGTGCTTCAGGAAGGAAATGCCTGCTAAGCTCTGACTCCCACTCCCCCACTCAGATTTAACAACCTGGGCGTCCTGCATGTGACCAAGAAGAACATGATGGAGATTATGATACAAAAACTTCAGAGGCAGCGACTCCGCTCCAGGCCCCAGGGCCTTACGGGTATTGAGGGGGGGGGGGAGCACTTGTAGGGAGAGAGGGAGTCATGGGAGGTGGTCATGGAAGGAATGGAGAAGGAGGAGTGCCAGGGTCACGTGTACATCCACCGCACAGAGGCCGAGCGGCGGGAGCTGGAGCAGGAGGCTAAGGAGCTGAAGAAGGTGATGGACCTGAGCATTGTGAGGCTGCGCTTCTCTGCCTTCCTTCGAGCCAGTGATGGCTCCTTCTCCCTGCCCCTGAAGCCAGTCATTTCCCAGCCCATCCACGACAGCAGTGAGTATCCTGACCATCTGGGGTGCCAGGGCTAGGTGCCAGAGGAAGCATGGGGGGCAATTTCAGGCTGTGGAGTCCGGCCTGAGTTTCAACTTGACCCACCACATATGAGCTGAGTGATCTTGAGTAAGTCATTTCCCCTGAGTATGGCTTCCACCTTGGGTAAATGAAGATATTAGTAGTTTCTGTACCTCTTAGGGTTGTTCAAATAATAATGCAAAATACTTGGCTCCATAAATGGGGCCATGACTATTATGTCAGCTCAAGTAATTGATATCCCACCCCCACAGAGTCTCCTGGGGCCTCAAACCTGAAGATTTCGCGAATGGACAAGACAGCTGGCTCTGTGCGGGGTGGAGATGAGGTTTATCTGCTTTGTGACAAGGTGCAGAAAGGTGAGACTGGACCCCAGGCTGGGACTTAGGGACGCTGGGTATCAAGATGGGGAGCCAGGGCAGCTCTAAGATAAAAGGCCCTGGAGGTTCTACTAGGAGGTGTGGCCAAGCTTCAATTTCCCTTATAGATGACATTGAGGTTCGGTTCTACGAGGATGATGAGAATGGATGGCAGGCCTTTGGGGATTTCTCTCCCACAGATGTTCATAAACAGGTACCCTAGGGCCAGGGCCAGGGCTGGGGGCTGAACTAGACCAAAGCCTCAATGACACCTTATGCCCTCCTCCCCCCCTGCCAGTATGCCATTGTGTTCCGGACACCACCCTATCACAAGATGAAGATTGAGCGTCCTGTAACCGTGTTCCTGCAACTGAAACGCAAGCGTGGGGGGGATGTCTCGGACTCCAAACAGTTCACCTATTACCCTCTGGTGGAAGGTGGAGCTGGAATTAAGATGGGGGCTGGGCTGGAGTGTCCCCAGACTAGATCAGGGGACCCATGAGTCAAGTCAGGAGTGGAGAAGGGCCCGGGAAGAGGTGGTCCTAGAAGCTAGCCTGAGGGCTTTTGGAGGGAGGGCCATGACCTTACTGGGGACAGAGTTCTTGAGGCTTGGTGCAGGAGTTGGGGTTTTAACATCTCATTTCCCTCTGGCCCCAGACAAGGAAGAGGTGCAGCGGAAGCGAAGGAAAGCCTTGCCCACCTTCTCCCAGCACTTCGGGGGTGGCTCCCACATGGGTGGAGGCTCTGGGGGCTCAGCCGGAGGTTATGGAGGAGCTGGAGGAGGAGGTGAGGGGGGGGGGTGTGCTGGTGGCGGGAAGGGGGATGGAGGAGGGAGGGGTAAGGGGGGAGAGAAGTTGTGGGGTAAAAAATCGGGGAGAGTCCTGGATGGTGCCTTATACCCACAGCCCGGCCTATATCCACAGGTGGCAGCCTCGGCTTTTTCCCCTCCTCCTTGGCCTATAGCCCCTACCCGTCCGGCTCGGCCCCGATGGGCTGCTACCCGGGAGGCGGGGGCGGGGCGCAGATGGCCGCCGAGGCGCCTGGCGTGGATGCCGGGGAGGAAGCAGCAGAGCCGAGCGCGTCCCCTCTGACCCCCCAGCGCGAACCGCTGACCCCGGAGCTGCTGCAGCGAGGTACGGCCCCTAAAATCCGGGCGGTCGGGGCGCTTCGGGTGGGGACCAAGCCCGCGCCCACGTCCCTGTTGCCCCCAGCCCGGGAGTACAACGCACGCCTCTTCGGCCTGGCGCAGCGCAGTGCCCGAGCCCTGCTCGACTACGGCGTCACGGCGGACGCGCGCGCGCTGCTGGCGGGACAGCGCCACCTGCTGACAGCTCAAGACGAGAACGGAGACACGTAGGTGGGGGAAGGGAGGGAGAGCGACCCGGGCTCCCTTGGTAGGGGGGTGGGAGGGGGGTCCGGGACTTGGAGCTCGACGGTAGGTCGGGGTACAGGGCGGGAAAGGACCCTGCAAAGAGCCAGAGCCGTGGAGTCAGACAGACCTGGTTCCAAGTCCGGCTTCATTATGTACTAGTTTTGCTCAAGGTGCTTGATCTCTCCACCTTTCGGTTTTGTTGACTGTTAAAAGAGCAAGATGATAGTACTTATATACTGCACAAGGTGCTCGGGAGGATTAAGTTCAGAGGCAGCGATGTCCTTGGAGATGTCTGGGCTCCAGAAGCCCTAGGCACGGAGATTATGGAAGCGGTGGGGTTTTGGAGGTAGAGGGTGCTCTGAGTGGCTGGGCTTGCTAGGCCAGAGTCTCACTCCCCAACCCTCAGGCCGCTGCACCTAGCCATCATCCACGGGCAGACCAGTGTCATCGAGCAGATAGCCCATGTCATCTACCACGCCCGGCACCTTGGTGTTGTCAACCTCACCAATCACTTGCACCAGGTGAGGGGCACCAATCGGTGAGGGGCAGGAGTTGGAAGGCACGTGGGCCTAGGCCAGGGGTGGGCCTGGCTCACTCTGCCTGCCTTTCCAGACGCCGCTGCACCTGGCGGTGATCACTGGACAGACAGGCGTGGTGAGCTTCCTGCTGCAGGTGGGCGCAGACCCGGCACTACTGGATCGGCATGGAGACTCCGCAGTGCACCTAGCGCTCCGGGCTGGTGCCAGTGCCCCTGAACTGCTGCGCGTCCTTCTGCGCAGTGGGGTTCCCGCTGTTCCCCAGCTGTTGCACATGCCAGACTTTGAGGGTGAGTTCATCACCTCATGTGGACCGGGGGGCAAAGGTGTGGGGACCAGGGAGGGTACCTGGTGAGTGCCTAGAGTGAACGTGAGGTGTCAGGGGCCACGATAGGGTCACAGCTGTAGGCGAAGTGTCTATGTTCCTAGGCCTGTACCCAGTACACCTGGCGGTCCGTGCCCGAAGCCCCGAGTGCCTGGATCTGCTGGTGGACAGTGGGGCTGAAGTGGAGGCTGCAGAGCGGCAGGGGGGCCGAACAGCCCTGCATTTAGCCACAGAGATGGAGGAGCTGGGGTTGGTCACACATCTGGTTACCAAGGTGGGACTGAGGATTGCTGAAGGGGTGGGGCCAAGGGTTGTGGAGGAACCAAGGACAGTGAAGATGCAGGGGGAGAGGCGGCCAGTGAGTGGTGCCATCAACGACTCCCTTGAACCCCACAGCTCCGTGCCAATGTGAATGCCCGCACCTTTGCGGGAAACACACCCCTACACCTGGCAGCTGGACTGGGATCTCCCACCCTCACCCGTCTCCTTCTAAAGGCTGGTGAGCCTCATCCTTGGGATATATGAACAGGGCTGAGGGGAGGAAAAGGGGTGCCTACCAGTCCCCCCACTTGGCAGTTCTTAATGTGGGCTCTCACTGTACCTCCCCACGACTACCTCCCTCCTCAGGTGCTGACATCCACGCAGAGAATGAGGAGCCCCTGTGCCCACTGCCTTCGCCCCCCACCTCTGGTAGTGACTCAGATTCTGAGGGACCTGAGAGGGACACCCGAGGCAGCTTCCGGGGCCACACACCTCTTGACCTCACTCGCAGCACCAAGGTGAGGCTAGCCTGGAACTAGAAGCACCAGGGAATAGAGCACCTGGGCTTAGGGCTGGGGCCCAGATGACTGGCACCTGGGCTTGAGGACTGGAGTGGGAGGTCATCAAACTGAGGCTGTCTCCCCAGGTGAAGACCTTGCTGCTAAATGCTGCTCAGGACACCACAGCACCCCCCCTGACCCCTCCCAGCCCTGCAGGTGAGTTATCTTCACCCACTGCCAGATTTCAGACCCTCGCTCACAGAGGGCTCTTCTTCAGGACCTCTGAAGGAGATGGGGGGGTGTGGGGGGGTGTCCCTTGCTCCATTCCTGTTGCCACCCACTGCCCTAGTACTCTGTCCATCTTGTCTATCAGATTACCTTGAGAAAGAAGTGTCTGCCTGAGCCCATCTCTGGGCATACCAGACACGTCTGTATGTTCCCATCAGGGCCAGAGCTGCCCCTTGAGGATACAGTCCTACAGAACCTGGAGCATCTGCTAGATGGGCCAGGAGCCCAGGGCAGCTGGGCAGAGCTGGCAGAACGGCTGGGGCTGCGCAGTCTGGTGGATACATATCGGAAGACAGCTTCACCCAGCGGCAGCCTCCTGCGCAGTTACAAGGTCAGTTGGTCCCCATCCCTTGCTGCATGCCTGGCTTCCTTCCCCCAGTCTCAGATCCCAGATGCTCCCTTGGTTCCAGGGCTCCTGCCCCCACACTCAGACTCATGCCTCTTCCTTCTTCCCAGCTGGCTGGTGGGGACTTGGCGGGCCTGCTGGATGCCCTGTCTGAAATGGGCCTGGAGGAAGGAGTGAAGCTGCTGAGGGGCCCTGAGGCCCGAGACAAGCTGCCCAGCACAGGTAAAGGGGTCCCACCTGGTAGGCTGGTCTGGGCCTGGACAGTGGGAGGCCTGAGACCTTGACTGTTCCCTATCCCCTTCCCCGTGCACACTCGCCTAGCAGAGGTGAAAGAGGACAGTGCATACGGGAGCCAGTCGGTGGAACAGGAGACAGAGAAGCTGGGCTCACCCCCTGAGCCACCAGGAGGGCTCTGCCACGGGCACCCCCAGCCTCAGGTGCACTGAACTGCTGCCCACCCACCAGCTCCCCTCCCTGGGCCCCTCTGTACAGCATCCCTACCTATTCTAGTTCTTATTTAACACCCCATGCCCACCCCTCAGTTGGGGCAAATAAAGATTCTCATGGGAAAGGGAGGGTGCTTGGCTCCCTCCCTAACTTATGGCAACCCCTGATGTGACTCTTGTCTCTGGAACCAGCTGCCTACCCAAGCCAGGTACTGGAGAATGGAGAAGGAGGCCCAGCCAGCAAGTCCAGAGCAGTTTTAATGGGATTGGAGGCTGTACAAAGGGCAGGGCCCACTGAAGGAGGGAAAGCAAGGCCATGCTGCCCCCAGACCGTATGGGGGCCTAGGCATGGATACCCTTCCTCCACCTCTGGAACGAGAGAGGGTGAGCCTCAGGGAGGAAGGAGGGAAAACCAGCTCAGCCCCAACTCCTGGCCTCTATCTGAGCCAGGCCCCAGGATGGAGGGGGGATTGCTGGTGTTGGGTGTGGGTGGTCTCAGCAGAAAGCAGAAACGTCAGGCCTCCCCCCACCCAAAAAAAAAAACCAAAAAAAAAACATCAAAAGTCCAAGGGGCCCTGGCCCCTCCCACCCCAGCCCCCGTACGAAAAAGTGCAAAACATTATCACAAAATGGGGGTCTCAGAGGGGCCCCTGGCCTAGGCTCCCGAGGCCCACGCCCTAGCCCTGCGCTGCCCCGGACACCGCGTCCGGCGCGGTCGGGCCCTGGGCCGGGGGCCCCTCGTGGGCGGCCCGAGGCCGGCCCGGGCTCAGGCAAGGCTATGTCATGCAGGTGCCCAGTGGGCGCCAAACCCCCACGCTCCTACCCTCAACTCAGAGCTTCCACCGCCCACTGATCGCCCCTCCACGAGGCTCTGAGCCATGACACTGAGCCCGGGGCTGGCTGGCAGGGTTGGGCTGCAAGGAGGGACTGGAGTGAGGTGGAGGGAGTCCATCCTCTGTGCTCCCGGCCTGGGCCAGTGCTGCCTCTACTGCATCCAGCTCTTCACTGCCCGCCTTCAGCTTGACCCGAAGCAGCGCTGCGTATGTGCCATAGCGGGATTTCTGAGGCAGAGGGGCAGGGGCTGTGAGCCTGCTCTCCACCCTCTGCCCATCTCACCCCAATCTGGACCAAGGAGGGATGCCAAAAAAGGCTAGGAGACAACAGGTTCTTGCCCAACTCTGAGGCCCCCAGAGCCCCCAGGGACTATGACACGATCCCCTCGTAAGCTAGCTACCCTCTCTGGGCTCTCTCGAGACTGCATATTATGACATCTAATACTTGTTAGGCCCGAACCAGAGTTGGGAAAAACTGAGCCCTTGACAGACCTCATCTCCCTTCATTACCCTAGCGGGTAAAGAACGTCATCCCTGGCCCACAGACGTGGAAGCGGGCTCAGAGGGGTTAGGCAACCTGCCAAACGTCACCCAGCTGGTCCCACTCTCCTACTAGAGTCCGTGCCCTTAACCACTAGCCTGAGCCTGTATGTGGCAACAGTGAGACCCCACTGACGAAGAAAGGAGCCAAAGAGGTGCCAGGGCAGGGAGGTTCACCTCAAACTCCAGGTAGGCCTCCTTCTGCCGCTGCTCCTCAGCCTCCTTGCCTCGGGCCTTCCTGCCCAGTTGCGCAGCCCGGTGCTCTCGCAACTCACTTGCCATGGCCTTCAGCTTGGTCTCATGGGTCCGCACCTGCTCCTCCTAGAGGCCAGGGGGAGTGTTGGTCAGGGTCACTCGAGCACATATAGTGCCTTTGTGCAAGCTTTTTTAGAAAGGTGCCCCTGCCTTTGGATGAGCAAAGCACCATATCTAAGTTAACACCTTGGCAAGTACAGTGGAGACTGGATTTCAGCCTTCACTCACCCCCCCCCCCCCATGGCCAGTGTCCTGGTGCAGTGACATCTACATGATCACACAGGGCAGCCCTGAGTGCAGTCGGCCTGGGCCTGCCACACTCCATCCCACTGGCACCAGGTGGACAGAGCTGGGGGTACCTGGGAGAGGCGGGTGGCAGCGCTGGGCAGCAGAGGGCGGCTGAACTTCCTCTGGGAGCTAACAGCAGCTGGGAAGGGGGGTGCAGAGAACATGGCAGCCACCACATTGATGCGAGTGATCCAGGACTGCATCTGCTCCAGGCTCCTGGGGAGACAACACCACCACTTAGGACCTAGCCCCAGGTTTCCTGTCCAGGGATGCCTGTCCTGGCTCAGGGTGCGGCCTGGGAAGCAAGGAGGTAATCCAGGGACAAGGGAGGGGAGCAAGGTAGGAGTGGGGCAAAGGGGTCCAGGATGGGCAGGAAGAGGGCACTCACGGGGCCTGAAAGAGGAAGACCCGCCAATCAGCTGTGCGCAGGTAGAAGACGTGGGGCCTCTTGCTGTAGTCGCTGGCACGTGTGGCCAGTGCGTGGTGGATGCTGATGGCATTCTTTAGCTCTGCCTCTGATAGGGCCTTCCCAGGCTGGTACTCCTCCTGCAGGGGTGCCCATCTTGTCCTGGCCATGGTCCCACCCCAGCCTGGCCCAGCCCACCCACATTCCCCTGAGCCAGCTCAGCCCCAACCCCTCGGGCTGGCCCCGCACCTTCTGCAGGTAGAGGATCATGCCCTTGAGGATCCCGTGGAAGCTCTTCCAGCCCCGCTTGCCCCGAGGTGCTGGGGGGAAGGAAGACAGGTCAGGGGGCCTGAGACAGGCCCCCTCCCCTCCATCCCCCAGACCCTCCCCACCCAGCCACGTACTCTTCCTGCAGTCAGGGTCTGCGTGCACCTTTCGCACCAGGGCCCCGTGCTTGTAGACTGCAGCCCCGGGTTCAGGAGTCAGGTCCAGGAAAGGGCTGGAGCCGCTGCCACTGCCCCCGCTGACCCGCTTGATGACCTTGGGGTTGGGGTCGGCCAACTCAGACAGAGAGCGTCTCAGCTCCTCCTCGTCTCTGCAGGTGTGATCACCTCAGAGGGGGCTGGCCTTGCAGCCACAACCCCCGCTTAAGTCCTGGCCTCTGCCCACCCAGGAAAGCACCGTCTTGTCTGTGGAGGGAATAGGGGAACTGCCCCTCTCACAGGGTGTGGCTCCCCTCCACCTGAGGCTCCTGGAGCCTTGTTTCCCGCCTCACACCAGATCTCCCCAGGGGTAGCTGTGTCCCCCTGCTCAGATGAGGGCTTCTCCGGGCAGCGTATCTCCTTGCTCATGTTAGAGCTCCCAAGGGTAGGGCCATGTCTGTCCCTTCCTCCCCATCCTCTGTTTCTGCACTTGCACACCAGCCCTCACACCCTTCTCCACTAGGGCAGACACGTCTGACTCGGCTGTCCCAGCTATACCCAGCAGCATGCTTTGCTCATAGTTTGTTGGCTACGTGGTGGCAGAAGTGGCTTCCTAGTGGTCACCTAGTACCTCCTGGTCCACAGGCTCTGTTAGATACCATCTAAAGAATCCGGTTCTATCCTGTCACTCCCATCGATCAAAAACCTGCAGTAGCTCCCTATTTCCTCCTGCATGAGGCCTATGCTACATCCCTGCCCATACTGCCTCTTTCTCCTTCCACTCTCCAGCCAGCTAGGCCTGCCTCCTCTTGGTATCCCCAACCCACGCTCATTTCAGCCACCACATATTTGCCTCCCAAATACCAACTTCTCTCTCTCCAAATGCTTCCCTTCCTTCAAGGCTTGCCCCGAGTTCCAATCTGCATCCCAGTGCTGAGCTCTGCCTCCTCTGAGGTCTTTTCCTGCAGACTGGGAGCTCCCAACCGACCTGATCTGTGACTGAACTCTCAGCAGACACCAGCAAGTATGAGTGACCTACTGACTGTTTAGATGAGGCTCTACCCTCAGACTGGGGGGCCCAACATTAAACTGGACCTCCTCCCTTAGACTGGACTCCTCTAAGACTTACTCTGAGTCTGTTTCCATGGCCAAGAGTAGACAATGTGGTCCCTTGTTCTGTGATGCTCTGGACTCCCTAGGACCTGAGAGGAGGCTCTCACGCTATTGGTCGGGGCTCTATCTCCAGAGACTTCTGTCTTCCCGCTTGGGTTGGCAAGGGACCTCCCCTTTCTGTTTCAGCATCCCCCCTCCCAGGCCAGCTGACAGTGGCCATCCATCCCAACCTAGCTTGTCATAACAACCCAGCTAGAGAAAAGACACAGAACCCCAAGTCCAGGCAGCCATCTCCAAAGAAGGAAATGAAGCAGCCTCAGTGCCTCTCATAGCCTCACCCGCCTTCCCTGCCCCACAATCCAACCTGGACTCACAGGGCCCACCCCAGTGCTCTCAGCCTCTCCAGGCAGCCCCTTCCCCGCACCCCATCTCCCTCACCACACAGCTCCAGGACTCACATGGCCCACTGCAGCTTTTCATTCTTGATGGAGCTGTACAAGGCCTAGGAAGGGAGGAACAAATCAGGCAGGTATGGGTCACTCCTGAGGGAGGCAAACTATGTACCCCAATGCCAGAACTCAGAGCCCTCCCTCCAAACTCGAGGGGAGGAGACCATGGGGGGTGGGGATGGGGGAGCAGGGTGTAAGGACCAAGAACACGGGCTCTGGAACAGAGTATTAGGAGACGGTACTGTGTCACTTTTGCTGCATGAGTTTGGGCAAGTATCCATGGGGAGAACAAACGTACTAACAGGTGTGTAACACAGGGCAGGCAATTAGCACAGGGCATCCAGGCATATGGCTGATGCACAATAAATGGCAGCTGCTATTATTATCTTTGCTGTTGTTATTGTTAGGGATCATCCTGCCCAGATCCTGGGTGGGAGAAGCACAGCCCTGGAAGGAATAGAAAAGAGCATTCCCAAGAAGCTCTCCTTTCCCGGACCATGTGCTTTGGCCTATTTCCATAGGATAAACCCACACAGAACATATGGGGAAACTGAGGCCCAGCAACAGGGATTCACCCTGTCACCTCCCTCCCTGGCTAGTAGAGAACACACTCTCATGACTCCTAACCCCAGGGCAAGCTGAGCACCTCCCCCAACCCAGAGAGCCCCACCAAGTTGAATGCCAGGGTGGGCCAGGCCCCTGCCCACCCACATCCTTCATGTTACTGGAGAGTGAACACTAGTCTAAGAGGCAGATGTTTCAGCTTCCAAACCCTGAATACCCCAAGCTCTTTGTGAGCTCCTGGACCAGTCACTTCCCCTCTGTAGAGCTGGCATGGGGGACCTGTGGGGGCCTTGGGATGGTCTGAGTAGAGAATAGACTCCAGGAGTTGTATAGGGGACCCCTCTTCTCGGGGGTGGCCTGCAGCATGGGTCTGCAGCAGCACCTCCCACTGTGGGGGCGATTCCACCAGCCTGTCTGTGAGTGGGTGTGTCCCCAACATGTGCGTGTTGGGCTATGCGTGTGGCGTGTGATGCTGCCTGCGTGAGCTGGGTGCAGTGGTGACGTCGGTGCCTTCTCCGTGATGGGACACAGCCCCCCACTCCACCACCAACATACCACAGTCTCTGACTATCTTATTGCTTACTGTCACACTCAGCCACACGGCTAGCCAGGCATCCCACATGTGCACACCCTGTCCAGGGATGGGTACATTCCACAACCTCCACCCCCTACATAGCACAACCCAGCCTTGTGCACACACAGCCCTCACAGCACATCCCCAGCCCAAGCCCGGCATAACCCCGACCCTAATCCTCTCTCCAACTCTGACCAGGAGATTGAAGTGTCCAACCAGACCCAACCTGTCTCCAGCCTTCCAGTTCATCCCCTGGCCCCTCGAAGGACCACCTCTGGCCCACAACCATGTCTTCCTTCCAAAGTCCTAAACCCCATCGGTGAGCCCCATGTCATGCTCCCAGGTAGAAGACCCAAAGACCCTTTGGTTTGAGATATCCACACTGATCCGACGGTGTGTGCCCTTCCCCCTCCAGTCCATGCCCACTCCTGGCTACCCATGGGTTCTGTCCCTGCTGACCTCCCCCCTTGGTCTGACCGATGCCCCCTCCCCCAGATCGCGCCACCTTCGGTGCCTCCCTCAAGCCGCCCCCTCAGCCACGCCGCCCTCCACAACCCCCTCGGCCGCCCCCCAGCCTGGCGTGGGCCAAGGCCCCAACGCCCTCACCGCCTTCTTCTTCTTGCGGCTCTGCAGACGGCTGACCACCAGGTCGGTGTAGAGCACGGGCTTGAGACTGCGAGAGCGCTGCGGCCAGCCGTAGCACAGGGTCTCCGCGCCACGGTGGGTGCGCCCGTAGCGCACGGAGCACAGCGAGCGCGAGCGCAGCCGCCCCGCGCTGCTGTGGATGCTGTTGACACCGATCATGCTGGCCCGGCCGGCGCGCTGCGGCCCCCGGCCATGCCCCCGTCCGCCCTCGGCCTGGACGGCCCAGACGGCCCGCGGACGGCTCCCCCGACAGCCGGCGCGAGCGGCCCGGCCCGGCCCGGCCCGGCCCGAGCCCGGCCCGGCTCCCACCGACGCACGGAGCGCGCGGCGGCGGCGGCGTTGTCGGCTCTGCGGCTCGGCGCGAGAGGGAGGGGGCCGCCGACGGGGAGGGAGGGCGAGGGCTGGGGGCGGGGACGGCGCAAAATGGAGGCGTCCCACAGCGCAGGGGCCCCGCGGCTCAACGCGCAGCCACGGGGGCGGGGCCTCGGGGGCCAGCCCGGGCAAGTGCCAGAGGGTGGGCGGCTCTGGGGATGCTGCGGATGGCACCGGGAGTCCCTAGGCCTGCTGCTGCAAAGGCGGGCTGACCCTGTGGGGTCTGCAGCTCCCTCCTGGCTGGTCAGGGTTGGGGAGCCAGGGGAGGGAGAGGTAGGAACGCGTCCTCTTGCCCCCCCCCCCCCCCCCCCCCCCCCCCCGCCTAGCCAGGAGAGGCCACGCAGTAGGGGCCGCGCAGGATGGAGGCAGCCATGGAATCGCACCAGCCTCATCCAACTCGCCCAACCGAAGACAGCTCAGATGCTCAAGGCTATACCCCCACTTACGTACACACACCCCAGTTTACAGATATACACCCCAACTAACCAGATGCACCAATTCACACTCATCCCAACTCACAGACACTACAAATTCAGATACACACCTCAAAATTTAGTCTTTAACTCATAAACAACCCCTGATCATGGATACATGTCACAAATCAGCCAATTTGTAGATGTACACTCTAATACACAGAAACACCCAATCTACACCCCAGCTCAGACACACTCTCTAAATCGTAAGCACAAACAAACCCCAGCCAAATCCCCGGATTTACCAACACCCTAAAGCGCATATATCCCAATTCAAACATACACCCCAACTCTCTGACACCCCGAACTCACAATGGACACCCCCAAACACAAATAAATTTCCAAACTCAGAAGCCGGACACACCCCAAGCTCACAGACGCGCCCAAGGACACTCTTGTGCAGTCACATGTATGTGGTGGCCCAGAGCCCCTTGCCAAGCATAGGCGTTTCAAATAGATCCAGGCATCCCTGGACAAAACCATTGGATCAAGGAAATGAGTGAATCCATGAGACCTGGGTGCCCTCTCCTCCTCCCATGCATATTAGCCCCTGTGTAGCTAACCCCTCAAGTGCGGGCGCCTGGTCGCAGGGCCTGGCAACAAGGGAGTCGGGAGAGCAGAATCTAGTCCCAAGTTGGAGGTAACTGGATTCCAGACCTTGGAAAAGCCTTTGTCCCTTTTGGGCCCCTCTACCTCCGGGTCCCTCCTGTGCAACGATACCAGAAGGGCTTTGTGGTCATACACCCTGGGGCAGGGGGTGGAGGAGAAGGAGGGAAGCAGTATGCCTGCCCTGTGCTGGAACCCCTCCTATCCTCAGTGAACACTGGAGGAGGGGCACCGAAGTAGGCAAATGCAAGGTCCAAGGCTGCCTGAAAACAGGATTTCGAGAGCCGTCTCCCCTCCCCCACTGAGCGGCCAAGACTGCACGCGAGTGCGCATGTTCCCGGGTAGCCTGCGTGTTGGGGTTGGGGGAGGGGGCGGTCCCCAAGCTGAGTCACGGGAGCCCAGGCTCCAGCAGCAGGAGCCTCCAACCTCCACTCTGCCCGATTGGTCCCAATCTCTCCCCTCCAGCAACCTCTACCCTGCCCCACCCCCCCCCCCAGCCCGCCCCCCACCCCCGGCCCCCACCTTGAGCAGCTCCCTGGGGAAGTCTCCGCCTTCATTGAGGCCCTCCAGGTTCCCGATGAAGTCTCCACAGGTCATGCGCTTCCCAATGTTCTAAGGAAGGGCACAGAGGCCTGTGAGGGGGGCCTTGGGCTCCCAGGCCTTTAAGTCTCAAGGCAGTCTGTTTTTGGGGGGTTCCCTCCTGCCAGCCTCTCACTCACATGGCCGTGGAGATCAGTGTTGAGTAGCATGAGGGCGCAGGTCAGCGTGTGCGCACCGTCTAGGGAAAGTTGACATTCGGCTTCAGCTACCTCCCAGGGACTCTTCCCACAGCTGTCTTCCCCAGCCTTCCAGTTCACCCCCAGCCCACTCTGGCCCACAATCATACTTTTATAAGTCCTGAACCCCATAGTGAACCCTACCTCCTTCAGCCAAAAGATCTCACTCTTCAGCAGATGCCTGAAAGGGACATCTTCCCCAACACCTACATGCTTCTGTGAGTATGCACAAAAGCCAGTGGGCCCCTCACAGTTTGCAGATCATTGCAGCCAAACAGAATCCACACTCAATCCAAATGCTGTCTTGCACGTGTATGTGAACAATGGCATGCAAATACACCTGCCACCTGGTTCTTCGCAACACACACTAGACCCTAGCAATGCTTGCCCGCATGCTCAGTTCCACAACCACGTAGCCATGTCAGCACTGCACATGCGCATGCTCATATGCCTGCAAGCCTGGGCATGCATTCACTTCTACATACACACTCATGCTCCTATGTGCACACACTGTGCCCATCTGCTTCAGTGACCAGCTGGGAAAGCCCTGCCCCCTGGCTTCCTCACCCTCTGAGGACAGGGCTCCTGGATTGCACTGGAAGTATCTCTGGGAGAAGTGGGCCAGCACACGCTCCCGTTCCTGGGTCTCACCCATTAAGGCCAGCTCCTTCAGAAACACCCTGGGAAGGGGGAAAGAGGGAGCATGTCACCTCTACCCAAGGTCCCCTAACCAGGCAGCCCCAGCTTTTAGCCATGCCCTGATAGCCTGGGAAGGATGACATCAGGGCAGCCTAGGGAAGGCACAGGTGCTCAGAGAAGGCACAACTGAGGCTCTGCAAAGCAGGGCTGGAGCGTGGGGCCTGCCTTCAAAGGGCTTAACACCCACCTGAGAGCTTGGTCCAGAGTCATGCCCGTGAAGACAAAGAACTTGAGGTACTCGCCAGCCACAAGTTTGCTGAAGTCATTGCTGTGGGCAGGGCAGATAGTCAGGTGGAGTCTCAAGGGAAAGGGTCAAGGGGCCAGATGGGGTTACCTAGAGACCTGGGGGCATTAGATAGAGGGAGTGTGGAGGTGCTGCCCACAGGATGCATCCCCTCTCCCCATATTATCAATCCCGGCCAATGGCTTTACTTCTTGCCCAGGTGCCGGGCCACATCAGCCTTCCTGAAGCCGTCTAGTCGGTATAGCCTCTTAGCTAGGCGCTGTGCAGCCTCCAGGTCGGCTTTCTGCCCATTGGACAAGGTGTCTGTGCTTCCCAGGGCCAGCCGCTCTGTGCTGTCCAGCTCTGAGTCCGAGTCAGACACCAGCTGGCTCAACGGTGGTTCACTGCCAGGGTAAAACACCAGCTCAGAGGTGGGGCAGTCCCTCTGGGACCATCCAGATCCTTCCTCTGCCTCCAAACCCAGAAGACAGAGTGGGGGAGATTGGGACACAGAGAAGGCATTTTTCTTTTCTCCAGAGAAGGACACTGTATGGGTTCCCTCCATCAGCCGATTCCATCCTTACCATCTCTCTGTAGAAGGCCTGCATCAAATTCAAACAAGCATCCATATTTCTGCTGTGGGGATTTCTGCTGCTTCCCCAAAGCCCTTAGGTCTTAGGTTTGGTCTTAGGCATAGGCATAGTTTCCCCATTGTCACACTGGCCCTAGTCAGAACATAGTCCTCTATCTCTGAGAATATGGGCAAAAGTGGGATAGATAGGCTGCCAGAGAGGAACAGTGGAGGGTCAAACCATGATTTGAGGGCAGCAGGGACACCTTCCCACTCCTATGTCTTTCTTCTTCTGGCCTTTTAAGGAAAGGAGGCTCTTCCTCCTTGGTCTTTTTTTTCCACCCACAAACAAGCAGAGGGGATTGGGGGTCAGAGTGCACTCCATTCATCCCCTGTCTCCTCCTCCCCTTCCCTTCCCGCCATCCCAGCTGCTCTACTAGCAAAGCCACCTGTCACCCCAGAGACAGAGGCCGGAAACTCCTGGTTGCTAGGCAACCCTGTCTCCCTGGCCACCCCCTCCTGTTGCCATGGCTTCCATGACTGAGAGGGTAGCTGGCAGAGGGAGAGCAGAAAGGTTAGACTGGTGACAGGACTTCCTGGAGAAGGGTGAGAAGCTCCTTACTGAAGGGGGGAGGCAACATGGGAGGGAGGCAATGAGAGAGGCTGGTGGCTGCATCTTTGGGAGAAGCCTCCAGGCTGGGTAGGGGTAAGGTCACAAGAATTCTAAGTAGGTTAAAGGCTCTGCCTGTGGTAGGAAGGGCCTTTCTGGAAAGGAGAGTGTTCTCTTGGGACCCATTCAATCCTGAATCATTGTTTGTCAAGTCACTGGGTCTAGGATCAAGGGGGTCCTAGGGGTGGGCTGTGAGGGGCTCCCCCTCATAGCCAAAGGAAGTAGTCCTCCAAATGGAAAAACAAACATCGGCATTCCTTAACCACTCTGTCAGGGGTCAGGAATATAAACTACATCTTCCCACTCAGGATCTTTCCCTTGAAGCAACTATTCCTGGGGCCCTGGGGGGGCCTCAAGTCTGAGGAATCAAAGGAATCACTCACCTGCCCAGAGGTGCCGCCCCCAGCCCAAAGCTGTCCTCCGAGTGGCAGGGACTAGGGGGCTCCTTCCCTGGGGCCTGCTTGGCTCCAGCCTCTGGCTCTTCTTCCTCCCCTCTCTGTGTCCAAGGCCCATCAGCAGCAGAGCTGGTACCAGAATCTGGCTCAAGAGGTGCAAGTGGGGCGGGAGCAGGTGGGTCAGGCCGGGGAGCAGGGGGTTGGGGAGGCAGCTCAAAGGTGAAGAAGGGGCTCTGGGTTGGGCCAGGTGAGGCCAGGGCCTCCAGGGAGGCGAGGCTGGTGTAGGAGGTGCCCTTGGCCCGGTGTGACTCCAAGATGGCTTCAAACACACAACTGAAAGAGTCAGGCCCATCAGCCGAGGGGCTGGTCCCAGGCAGAAAGGGCAGGGGCGACTTGAGAGGCCCAGGGTGAGGCATCCGGGTGCCTGGCCTGCAGGGGCAGGGAGAGTCTCTGATCAGGGGCCCAGAAGACAGTTCTTAGGTAGCATTTCATTGAATTCTCATACCACTCTGTGGAGGGGATTATCCTCTCCTTCTCACAGGTCCCCAGCCCTCTAAGGAATCTGGGTAGGGAGTCCCCACCACAGGTTCACCAAGCTATTCAGTGCCCCTGAGGAACCCCAGCCTTACCCGTCCCCAGTACCCAATCCCTCTCCTCTCTTCCTCCCTGCTAATCTCCCTTTCTCCTCCTCCCTGATCCTCTCCCCTCCTGCCATCCCGTTTCTATTTCCGGCAACATCTTAGGAGAAGATGAGGCTCCAAGGCTGCGGTGGGGTGTGAGACGGAGAAGAAAGCCCCCACGCTCCCCACTCTCCTGCCAGAAGCCAGGATCCAGATTGATGCTCCTGTGCCCCCAGGCTTGACTCTGAACCCTGGCCTCTCACTCTGCCTCCTGTTCTTTACAAGAACCCCTTTCCTCCCCTGTCCTGGCTACTCCCTGCCCTATGGGCTCTTGCCAACACCCTCCACGTCCCCAGCATTCTGCCAGGCCTCGGGCCTCTGTCCGGTCTCCAGGTGCATCGCCCCGTCGGCACCACTAGCTTGGTCCTGACCCTCCCGGTCCAGCCCTCATCTCTAGTCCAGCCCCTCTTCCCCCAGCTCTGCCTCTGGGCCAGCTCAAAGGGGCCAGCCACTGTCCTCTCCCACTCCCGCACTCACCGGGCCCCCTCTGAGGCCTCAAACACCTCGTCGTCCACATCCTCTTCCCCACCTGCCTCATCCTCGTCCTCATCGCCACTGCCCAGGCTAGGACAAGGGCCAAGGCATGGGCTGGCACGTGGAGCAGGTGGGCGGGCAGTGCCAGGTGGGCCCTCAGAGCTGGGCTGACTCTCGATGGCCGAGTCAGCCTCTTCCCGCTCAGCCAGCACCTCATCGATGTCGGTCTCGCGGTAGCACCTCAGGGGCACCGTGTCCAGGTCCGTCTCGGAGTACTTGGCTGCTCGCCCCACAGCCACCCCAGAGCCCTGCCCTGAGCCCACCCCAGGTGGAGATGGGGGGGCCTGCTCCAGGGGCTTAGCACCTGCAGTATGCATAGGCATCCTGGTCAGCAGATTATCCTGGTCAGCTCCCTGTCCTGATTCTGTTCTAGGAAGGAGCTCTTCCCCGCTGCCTCATATTGGCAGGAAGTTCCTTCACTGTCTAGCCACCATTCCTCCTGCTATGAACCCAGCTTGTTCCTTGTGCCAGTGGAGCTCGTTTCAAATCAAGTTCTTGTCAAATAACTTTGAGGGGCCTGCGGGAGACCAGCTTCTTTTCTGCTCCGCAGAATGACCCTTGATATCCTGTCATGCCCTCCTTTCTATCTAGCTTCCTCTAGGTGCCCAACCCAGCTATGACGCCCCAACCCTCCATCATAAGACAGATGGAAAGTTTGAGGCCTGGAGAGGCATTAGCCAACTCATGACCCGAGGAAGGACTGAGGGAGGTTTAAAGGAAGGCCCCCTACCATGCCTCAGCTGCTGGGGAGAAGACCCTCCCCTATTCCCCTTGTCTCAGTCCAGGACCTTACCTGAGCTTGGGGGGTCCAGGGAGCCATAGAAGAATTCCCATTTGGCTCGAGCAATTTTCTGGGCATGAGAGGAAACTTCCCGGGGGGAGGACCAGGTGTCCCCCTAAGCCAAGAAGGGAGAAATAGACACAGGCATCCAGAGATAAAGCCACACATACAAAGACACAAGAACATGGGACAGAAAGACAGAAAGAAAAACACACAAGGACAGATAATAGAGGTGCCAAGACACAGGGGCAAACACAGAGGGCAAGAAAGAGACAGATTTAGGACAGATCAAAGAATTTAGAGTGAAGAGCTGACAGGCCCAGGACTGCCAAAGGGCCAAGCCTTGCCCCTTTTCTGGGACTCTAGAGTTCCAGGGAGCCCAAGGGAGGTCGCATACCTGGTTCAGGAGTCCAGTGTCAGCAGGTCCTGGGAATAGCTTGGCCAGGTGCTCAGAAGGTCCCCCCAGCCCATTGGGGAGAGAGGAGTAAAGGCCATCTGCCCCAACCTGAGGTTGGGCTGGTGGCCCATGTATAAGGCCCTGGCTACCAGGCAGAGCTGAGCCTCCTCTGGCTGGGAGTGGGTCTGATGTGGATGCCTCTAGCCGCAACTTCCGGTTGGAGCCAGGCCCAAGGGCTGGAGTGGGCCTGGGAGGAGAGACCCCACCCAGGTCCCAGCTCCGACTCAAGCCTCCGGGAGCAGGTAGCCCATTTAATGGCCTCACACTGGCCTTCTCCACAAAGCGGAATATGACCACAGAGCTCCGGGCCCCTGGTGGGGGCTGCCCAGTGGGTGAAGAGGGTGACCAGGGTGAAGGAGGAACACGGGGTGAGGGGGGACCACGCAGGGGTGTACAGGGTGCTGTCACACGTCCCAGTTCCCGGCCTCGGGGACCTGGCCCTGCCACCCGCCGTAGCAGGGAGCCTGTACTGCCATACATGCTGGCTGGGGGGCTTTGTGGCACTGGGCCTTCGGGGAGCCAGCGGCGCGGGCATCGTGGTGGGGAGATGGCACAGTCGCCCTCGGAGCAGAAGCGCATGGCACCTTGGGCCATGCTGGGGCCGGGGGTCAGGCTGGGGGGGCAGGGATGGCAAGGCCAGGCGGGGAGTGAGGGGGCAGCATGCTCTTCGGACAGGCCTGCAAGAGAGGAAGGGAAGCAGGGGGTGAGCTGCAGGGGAGGTGGATGGGCAGGAGAGCACAGATAGGGAGGGGAAAGCTGGATAGGCCATCTGAGTGCCAGGGGGCCTAGCATCATTGACCCCACCCCTGGAGGTGATCAGGCCTCCTATTTGGGCTACTTCCATGGAGGCCTGAGGAGAAAAGAATTATACCCCTAATAGGCCCCTGGCTCCTTTCCTTCTTCTGGGGGCCCTGAGCATCACCCTGGGAGGAGAAAGGAAGCTATTTCAGAAGTTGAGTAAGTTCAGAATCCCTGTGGCATTTTGGAGCTACTTCTGATGGGGGCTTGGGAAGGCTGGTACCCCACACTCTGGACCAGGAATGTCAGCCATTCATAATCATCATAAATCCACGGGTCCCCCAAAGTCTCTCTTATGGAGGCCCCTTACTCAGTGAGAGAGAACCCAGGCCTCCTAGAAGGAAAGGCAGGAAGATGGCGGGGGTGGTGTTATATAGGGACCATGAGGGGTTGAAAGACATAGGGTGAAGGGGAGGAGAAAGGCCTGAACTGAGGCCCCTACTCCCAATATATACATGCCAAATGGGAAAGAGACATTCTTTTTCTCCATACAGGTACACATGCTCATACACACACACACACACACACACACACACACACACACGGAGACAATATCAGTATACACAGTTAAACACATTCAAAGGCAACACTCTCCAGTGCACACAGACCCAGGCACACACACACATTGCTCAAAGACACACCCTCATACAGTCTCACAGTCATAACAAATATGCGTGTAATGTAAAGGCACATGCTTATTTTACACACACACTGTCATCAAACAAGAACACACAAAGAGATACCCAAATATACACCCAGGCCCTCATTCTCCAATGCACACAGACACAGGCATATCAGACACTCACAGAAACCTATGGTCACAGTTACACACAAATACAGATGCATGCTCACACACATACTTCAGCAGGTACACACACCCTCTCCCCCAACCCCCACCAGTCACCTGTCTCTGGGTGGGAAGGCTGCACCAGACCACCAGACCCCTCTCCCTCCTCCCTCTCAAGGGAATGATAGATTTTAAAGGGGGTAAAGGGGCCTCTGGTGGCAATGCAGGGTAGGGGCAGAGGTCAGGAGCAGCAACCCTGCCAGGCAGGTTTCTGAAGCTCAGTGGGGGCCCAGGGCATCCCCAGTGCAGCTCCGACTGGAGCTGCCTCAGTACTCACCGCTGCTCGCCTGGAGCTGGGGCCGAGGAAAGGCAGGGAAGAGGCTGGGCCCAGCTCAGCTGTGAAGGCAGCGCGGCTCCCGCTTGCTCCCGCTTGCTCCAGGCCCGCCTGCCTCTCACTCCCTCCCCCTCCCCCCTACGCGCGGCTCAGGCAGAGATAATCCCCCCACCCACCCCACCCCCCCGCCCTCTCCCGGGGCCCTGAGCCCCGGAGGCTGGCCCCCCTTCTCGACGCTAGGTCCCCACTGGGTTCTCCCGCCAACCTGAGACCCGCCCCTGACGAGGGGGAGGATATATGGAACCCCCGGTTCAGTTCGCCAGACCTTCACGTGCCCCACCCTAATCCTGTCCCCGTCCCTTTCCTCCACCGCCCCCTGAGCCACACACCGGACCCAGTTGCACACGCGTGTCCCGCTCCAGACCCCACGCGTGTCCCTAGGAGGTTGCCACATGACCTGTTACATGCCACACGCGCTCCCGCCCCCACGAGCACGCGGCCGCGCCAAGCACACCGTATGGGTGTAGACCGGACCCGCCCCCTAAATCCAGGAGACCATCAACTTATGGAAAAGAGATCTAGGAAACACTGCCTCAAACCCTAAGGGGTTCTGAGTCTCGGACCCAGGAGACCCAACCCTTGACCACTTGCTCAGGATGCAGCAGGCGGGATATTAGTCAGACTTTAAAAAGAACTTCCTTGCTGCCTGAGTTAGGTGTCCTGCCCATATGGGGTAAAAGGTTAGACGGGATGATTCCTGGAGTGGAGGAAGTGGGGCAACCCTTGTGCCCTTGGCCAAGGTAGAAAGGGGCCCAGCTATTTTAAGAAAGCTCCGCCAGAGTTCCTATGGCAACTGCTCTCCTTGGGAACGCCAGGGCAGGAGGTGGTGACCTCGGAAGGAACAAGGGGTCTGTTCAGGCGGTCAGGGGGCGCGAGGACGTGCGAGGCGGGGGCGCGCGGGGCTCACCGCGGGGAGGGGGGGGCGCGGGCTCCGCGTGGTGCTGAAGGGGACAGCGCCAGATTTGTCGCACTGCGCAGGCGCAGAGGCGCGAACAAAGCTGGGAGGAGGAGGAGGAGGCGCGCGGCCCGAGGTGGTGCGCGCCTACAAGGCTCTATCTTAGCATAGGTCGGTCCTCTCATCTACCCCCCTCCCCAAGCAGGCTGAGGAAGAGGAAACAAGTCCCTTACCCAAGCTAACTCGCTTTGGTCCCTCCCCGCTGCTGGCTTCTCCCTTCTTGCTGCGTTGGGGGGTGGGGGGGGGGGGAGGACTGTGTAAGGGATTCTGGGAAAACTAGGATGCCTGAATTCTCTATCGCGACTCGCTTGACCCTGGACAAGGCGCGTCCTCTCCAAGGGCCTCGGTTCCATCTTTAAAATGGAGTAACAGCACAGACCTGCTCACCTTGCAGAAGTGCCCGACCCTGATGAAAAAATGGATGGGAAGCAGTTTTCGTTATGCAGAGGCAGGTGAAGCGGTTGCACGAAGGGAGAGCGCAGCCCTGTTGGGGTGCAGCTCTCGGCGACAGCAGTAGCCCTCAGCGTTCTTCATACTGTCCCCACCAATGGATGATGGGGAAAGCACTACTCTGGAGGTTCCCCGGAGCGGACCCTGGAACCAGGAACTGTGGACGCGGTGAGAGGGTGGCCCAGAGTCTGAGCCTGGAGTTCTGGGGCATCACTGCCCCAGGGCGGGCCCAGCCCCAAACCCCACAGCTTAATCCCCAGGTCAGCCCAGAAGCGGTACTCCTGGTGGGCTGGGCTGAGCACTCATTGTTCTCAGGACTCTAGACCTCCTGGGGAAAAGAAAGGGACCCAGCTGGGAAGATAGTCCTTTTTAGCGCCCTCTACGCCTCTCCCCTAAAGATGCAAACCTTTTCCAAATCGTCTGGGAGTGGAAGGGGCTGGACACCCCTGTACTTGACAACTAACCAGGAATGAGGGTTTGGGCAATTTTGCTTGATGAAGGAAGAAAAATTCTAGCTTCGCCCATTCAATTCATTCAACAAATTACTGGGCACCTACTACACACGA
Source organism: Prionailurus viverrinus (assembly GCF_022837055.1). Taxonomy (NCBI): domain Eukaryota; kingdom Metazoa; phylum Chordata; class Mammalia; order Carnivora; family Felidae; genus Prionailurus; species Prionailurus viverrinus. The sequence goes on from NC_062571.1 coordinate 61,337,619, forward strand.
GACAGTAAAAGCCTGGATAGTTTCTCCCCATTTTTCAAAGTCGCTAAGCGCGACCAGAGGGCAGAGAATAGGCCCAGAACTTTGGAGTCATGGCTCCGCCCCTTCTGCGTTTGGCTTTGCCTGCTCCTCCCATCACCACTTCATTCAGCGGCGGCCACTGGCCCAAGACGAAAAAAGAGCCAGTCTCTGCTGCACCATCGCGTTCTCCAGCTTCAGGTCTCAAGCCCTGTAGCCGAGAAGGCGAGGTCTGATGTTACCCCACCGGTCGGCTCCGCCCTCAGTTTTGATATCCATCCGGAACGCTTTCAGATAGGATCCTCAGTGAGACCACACTCGATTGAATCGGTCTGTCTCTACAGCCCGAAGAGGCGGGTTCGCTGAGGCCGCTCCAAGGCCAAAGCGAGAGGACCTTACTGCGCACGCGCAATAGGCCGCCGATGGAGCCACCGATGGAGCCGTCCGGAGGGGAGCAAGAGCCCGGAGCCGTCAGGTACCGAGCACCGGAGGGGCCGAGAGAGGGAAGAAGGACCTGGGGGAAGGGAGCTGACTGGGCCGGGTTTGGGGGTCGCTCTTAGGAGCCAGGGCGCAGAAGCATAACAGAGGCGGACTCGCAGGTAACAGCGGCCCGGGAACGCCACCGCCAACGCCCCTTTACCCGCAGGCTCCTGGACCTGCCTTGGGAAGACGTGCTGCTCCCACACGTCCTGAGCCGGGTGCCGCTGCGCCAGCTGCTCCGGCTGCAGCGCGTCAGCCGGGCCTTCCGGGCGCTAGTGCAGCTGCACCTGGCTGGCCTGCGCCGCTTCGACGCCGCTCAGGTGAGCCAGGGCCAGAGCCCCGCCCCCGTCCGGGTACCGCCCCCTCCCCGCCTCCAACCCAGCCCCCAGCCCAGCTGTCTACCCTTCCCCACCCTCTGCGCGTCCAGGAACTCCCGAGAAACGACCCACCCTTCGGGAAGTACTCTCAAAGGGCGAGTACCGGGTATCAACTCAGAGGGCACGTGGGGTCTCTCCTGGGAGTCAGGGGGCAAACTCCGAAGGCAGGTTGCTGCCGGGAAGTAACTCTAATGGGGCGGAGAGGCAGCGCCCGCCCCGCCCTCGGGACCAGCTGAAAGTCGAGGTGCCTCCCTGCCCGCAGGTGGGTCCTCAGATCCCGCGGGCCGCATTGGCCTGGCTGCTGCGGGACGCTGAGGGGCTGCAGGAGCTGGCCCTAGCACCGTGTCACGAATGGCTGTCGGATGAGGATCTGGTGCCGGTGCTGACGCGGAATCCGCAGCTGCGGAGCGTGGCTCTAGCCGGCTGCGGACAACTGAGCCGCCGAGCGCTGGGGGCGCTGGCGGAGGGCTGCCCCCGCCTGCAGCGCCTTTCGCTTGCGCACTGTGACTGGGTAGACGGTCTGGCGCTGCGCGGCCTCGCCGACCGCTGTCCGGCCCTTGAGGAGCTGGACCTCACCGCCTGCCGTCAGCTCAAGGATGAGGCCATCGTATACCTGGCGCAGAGGCGCGGCGCAGGCCTTCGCAGCCTCTCGCTGGCAGTCAACGCCAATGTGGGGGATACCGCCGTCCAGGAGTTGGCTCGGAACTGCCCGGAACTCGAGCACCTAGATCTAACCGGCTGCCTCCGCGTCGGAAGCGACGGCGTCAGGTGCCTGGGCCTTGGGTTGGTGGGATGGGAAGAGGGCAATCACTTTTTAAGCCTCTGGTTTAGGGACGGGGTGCAGCTGTCAAAAGGCAGAACTGTGGTTTCTGGGTTTTTCTGCTACCACGACACCCCCATTCAGACCAGGAAAGATCTCTAGGATTGCCGAGGCCAGAGAACCCATAGTTTAAAAAACTTTTTGGAACCAGTATTTACGCATGAGCGGATGTCACAGACAGTCGACTCTCAGGCTTCTTTTCAACAAGGGGAAAACCTTGAAATCCTGGGCGGAGCTGAGGAGCAGGTTCCCCCTTTAAGAGATAGGAGGAAGTCCCGAGTTCACTGGAGACATTGGTGTATGACCCCATCCAGACCTCCTCATAACCCCCCCCCCCCATCCAGGTTTATGGAGGGAAAAAGTATGCTCTGAGTTTGAAGGAGGCAGGGGCTTCGCTGGCTCCCCCACCGTGGGCGAAACAGCTTCTGGCCCCTAGCCTCACCCGGCTCCTCCCCCAGGACCTTGGCCGAGTACTGCCCGGCGTTGCGCTCGCTGCGGGTGCGGCACTGCCACCATGTGGCCGAGCCCAGCCTGAGCCGCCTGCGGAAGCGCGGCGTGGACATCGACGTGGAGCCGCCGCTGCATCAGGCCCTGGTGCTCCTGCAGGACATGGCTGGTTTTGCACCCTTTGTCAACCTGCAGGTCTGACCTGCCTGCCGATGGGTCACAGCTGGACTGTGTGGCGGGGGCCTGACTATGAACTGTAGGGAAACTGGACTGTGGAGGCCTCTGGCTAGAGGCGGATACCCTGCCCCACCCTGGAGCTTCAAATAAAGAGCTTTTTACCCCCTCTTGCCTGGCGCTGCTGCCGTGTTGGAGATAAGGGATGTGAAGTTGGGAGAGAAGGTCAGACAGACACAGTACCCCAGCACCCCAGCTGAGGCAGAAATGACCAGAATGCACTCACATCTTCCTGGGGCCACCTTTACTGTGCCCGTGGGCAGCTCCAAGAGGAGGTCAACATGGTGGGGCAAGGAAGTAGAGAGCAGGGTAGAGAAGGGGGACAGGAGTTAGGGCGGGCCCTGTGTGGGGGTGTAGGGCTCCTGCATCCCTCTGGGATCTGAGCCGAGAAGGCTCCAGCAGAGTCTGGCGAATGCCTCAGTGGAAGCGGTACTTTCTGGCTGGCTTGAGGTTGATGTATGTGGCCTTCATCTCCTCGGCCTCAGGGTTCCGCACATCTTTGAATCGCTCCCCTTTGGTGCTTACTATCTGGTTGTCGATGTATCGGATCAGCTTCTTGGGGGCCTGGGAGGCAATTGGGCAGTGAGTAGCAGAAGCCAGGAGAGAGTCCCACCCACTTCACACCTCCAGCAGCCATAAACTCTCTTACCTCCCTGGGAGCCATGGGCCGGTGAATCTTCTGATCCTCTGCGCTATCCACCATCATGTACCTGCCAAAAACTGGCTGGGTGAAGCTCCTGCCACCCTGGGATGACCCTCTAAGGGCCTAGCCCAGCCCAGCCCAGACTCACTTCTGTAGGATGAAGGACTTCAGTTCATCCTTTTGGGGGCCTCTGAGGCGCCTGGGCAGGTCCTGCAGAGAAGGGAAGCTTCATCTAAACCCTAGGGCACCAGCAGAAGCAGGCAGGGATAGGCTAGGGGTGGGGGCTTAACACTAAGGTGGAATGTAGCTAAGGCTACTTGGGTCGAAGGGGGGGTCTAGCAGAGGATACCTGGTTGGGGCCATCCCAGGCTGGAGGCCCCTCTTCCTTCCCCTCTACCAGCATCTGCACAGCTTCTTCCAAGTCTCCCCGAGCTTTGGCCAGCACCCACTGGGCCTGCTCTACCGAGCACGTAGGGAACACCTCCAGGAGTACATCCACCCCTGGCAGCAGCTCCTCCTCGGCACTGGCTGCCTGTGGGCATAGATGTTGACCACAGGCAGTACTTCCTTCTTTCCTGGCCCCTGACTCCCTCACCAGTCCCCTCTCCTACCAGTACCTCTTCCTGGGTGTCTCCAGCAGCAGTAGGAGAAGCTCTAGTTTCTTCTTTGAGCTTTTCAGGCCGCTGCAGGGGCTCTGGGGAGATGGGCATCTGACCTTGGACCTCAGAGCTCTGTGGCTGCAGGTTCTCTTAAAGAAGCAGAGCATCAGGTTTGCCGGGGCTTTGGGGGATGGGGGTTATGAATTTCCCAAGTGCCCAATCCCCAAGCTCACCTTTGTTCCTGGCACCGCTCAGCTGCCCTGAGAGCTTCTGCATCATGTCCCCTATTGTACCCCTGAAAAGATAGGAGGGTGGTAAAAGGACACCCCTGCCTACCCTCCACAATTAGCCAGCCCTCCACCCCTTCTTCACCCCAGCCAGATCCCACCTTGGAATGTGGGCAAAGCCAGGCACATAGGCCTCCATCATCTCAGTGAAGGCCTCCATATCGAAGTTCTCCTCTGATGGCCCTGAGGGGCCCAGGTCCTCCAGGACCCCAAGCACATACGAGAAGATGACCTCATCCAAGCCGCTGCAGGAAGGGGACAGGACAAGTCCTAGGTAGGACACGGGATACCTCCAGCACCCCCACCTAGCCTGAGACTCAAGCCCTCGGCTTCCCTGGGTCTATGAGCCAGACTTCAAGTCTTGAAGCCAGAAAGTATCCCATCCTCCTACAGAGCTTTGGTTTTCCACCTGTCCAACAAGGTGCCAGGGACAGGTTAAGATGTAAGGCCACACCAGCAAATCATAATCAGCCCTCCCCCACCTCAGGAATAGAGCTGAGTGCTTGCCATCCCAGTCTTTCCATTGGCTGGGGCCCGGAGCACTGCCCAGCAGCTCCAACCCAGACCCCAGCATGATCCTCCCAGGAAAGCTGCTTCTACCTGAGATCAGCCTCGGGGAGGTGCGTCTGGACAAAGGCAAGGAGGGCTGTACTGACAATCCTCTCCAGCTCCATGTTCTCTCCTCTTCTGAAGGGACAGAAGATGTAGGTTTGTCAGGCCCTCTTCTGCCTGCTCCTACCCACTAGGCCCAGGGGCGGCCAGCTCCTCCCTCCTGCCCTGCTGTGGAAACCATTTGTTACTGTTGTCCATAACTCCCAGCTCGCCAGCCCTCCCCCGCTCTCTCAAGCAGAGCCACAACCCCCTCCCTGCCCATCTCTCTACCTCCTTCAGCCTGAGACAAGACAGGGCACTGCCGTAGGAGAAGGCCTCCCAAGCGGTTTCCCTCACCCTTCCCCCGACCTCTCCCCATCTCGCCACCCCGTTCCCCAGCAGCAGGCCCAGACCCTCAGGCAAGAAGCCAAGGTCTTGGGGTCACATGCCTCCTGGCTGAGGAATCCCATCATTGAGGGGGCCACTTGGCCCTCAAGTCTAGCCACAAGGGGCCCATTGTCCAGCCCCCCAAAGAGCAGGCCCCAGGACCAAGCACAGCCTTCCCCCACCCAGAATGACCCACCCACCCTCCGCACAAAGGGGCTTTTCTGGCTACAAGGCTCTGATAGAAGGGGAAGTCTTTGAGGAATTCTCTCTTCCTGCACAAAAGGCTATCTACAAAGGCCTTTCCATTTTCCTTCCCAAAGCCTGTAAAACCCTACAAGGTCTGGCCTTTGCCTGCCTCTCCAACCTCACCACTCACTCCACTCCTGCCCCACCAGCCTCCTTGCTGGTCCTCGAATTTGTCCAGTTTCTTCCTACCTGTCTCCTTCATATACCCACCCCCTCACCTCCTCTGGAGCTCTGGTCAAATGTTGCCCTCTGAGACAGACCTTCCCTGACTAACCTACCAAAAATAGGTATTCCTCATACTCCCTAATCCCTCACCCTGCTTTATTTTCTATATGGCATTTACTACAGCTTAATGTTGTTTTATGTTTGCCTGTTGTCTGACCTCCCTGATATAATGTAATAAGCTCCAAGGTACAGGGGGACTTCGTCTTATTCACTGATGTAACCCTAGCACTTAGTAGATGCTCTATAAACACTGACTGACTGAGTTCATTTCCACCTACATGATTTTGACTCCCCAAAGTCCATATGTAGGAGTCAGGAACACATAGATGGTAATGAATGGCTCCAGCGCCACAGGTCCAACTGTCAGCTCATCACCCCATTCTGAAGTTTCAGAGATATCTCACATTCCATCTACCCCACACTCAACAATATTTTCACGATTAGTGTACATCCCCCTCCTACTTCATTGGCTGACCCAACCATTCACTCACTCAGCTGCCAAACCTGAAACTTGGAAATTACCCTTGCTTTCACCCTCTCTCAACTCTACCTGCTGTACTCGGCTGATCACCAATCCTGTCGATTCTATTCCCTTCTTAGTGTCCTTTCTATCCATTCTCCCCAGTTCATCTGGCTTCTGCTACAACGTCTCTACAAAAATTTCTCAGTCTAAGGTCATGAGTTACTTTTTCAGTTTGGGTCTATTCAGGTTGAACCCTATAAGCTTGCCAGTATGCTTGTTTTTGGTCAACAGAAAGAAGGAAAGGGAAGGAAGGAAAGAAGGAAAGGCAATTTCTTATGGTTTCACCTAATACTTGCCCTTTCAAGCAGTGTCAATGTTAGTTTCTGAGGCATCACACTCTCCTGCTTCTCTTCTACCTCTCTGGCCATTTCGTCCCAGGCTCCCTTCTCTGTCCCCCTCTCTTCTACTGGCAGGAAAGCTCAGGCTCAAAGCTGCTCCTCGTCCCTCCTCACTCTGCACCCTCTCCTTCTGGAAGACCTTGTCTGGGCCACATGTTTATGAACCAACTCTATGTCACTCTATGTCACAATCCTCAAATGCCAATCCTTTAGTCTAGGTCCCCCCTCTGAGCTACATATTTGCATATCTACTTCTCTGACACTTCCGTGTGAGTGACTTCACCTGTTCCAAACTGACATCCTCCCAAGTCCATTGCTCCTCCAAGACTGTCATCAGTAAATGCATGTCCATGTACCTACCCAGCCACTCCTGCCACCACAAGTCTGGGAATTATCCTTGGTACCATCCTACCCCTTGCCTTCCCACATCCAGGCACCAAGGCCTGACTGTCATCTTAACACATGTGCTTCTCTCCATCCCTCCTCCCTTTCTGCTCCACCTTTTGTCTTCACTGCCAGAGCTTCCTAACCCTTCCCCCACTACTGTCTTTTCCTCAAGAACCTATTCTTTTTTTTTTAAGTTTATTCATTTTAAAGAGAGAGAGAGACAGTGAACATGTGCAAGGGGGGAAGAGGCAGAAAGAGAGGGAGAGAGAGAATTCCAAGCAGGCTCTGTGCTGTTAGCACAGCACCCAACACAGGGCTCTGTCTCATGAATCGTGAAATCATGACCTGAGCCAAAGTCAAAAGTCAAATGCTTAACCGACTAAGCCACCCAAGAGCCCCCCCACCAAGAACTTATTCTCTCTCTCTCTCTCTCTTTTTTTTTTTTTGAGAGAGAAAGTGTGTAAGTGAGTGAGGGACAGAGAGAGAGAGAGAGAGAGAGAGAGAGAGAGAGAATCCCATGAGGGGCAGAGAGAGGGAAAGAGAGAAGCAGGGCTCACCCAAAGCAGGGCTTGAATTCACAAACTGAGATCATGACCTGAGCTAAAGTCAGATGCTGAACTGACTGAGCCACCCAGGCGCCTCCAAGAACCTATTCTTTACAAAGATCACAATTGTGTGATCTGTTTTTTTTTTTTTTAAAATCATGTTTTTCCTGCTTAATATCTCTCAGTGACTTCCCAATTCCTATCTATCTGTCTATCTATCTATCTATCTATCTATCTATCTATTTATTTTGGGGAGAGAGAGACAGCACAAGCAGGGGAGAGGCAGAGAGAGGAGAGAAAGAGGATCTCAAGCAGGCTCCACCCCATCAGTGCAGAGCCCAATGCTAGGCTTGAAGTTTAACCAATGGATCCCTAACCAGCTGAGCCACCCAGGTGCTCCACCCCCCACCTCCCTTCTGATTAGCCCAGATTCTTTTTTGTGGCCTTTAGTTCAGGACCTTACCCCTGCCTACAGTCTTTCTAGCCTCATCATGCACTACACCCTCCCCAGATCACTCCCATCCACCTTGGCTTTCTTTCAGTTTGCCAACATTCAAGCTCTTTCACGGCAAGAGGCTTTCCACAAACTGTTTCCTCTGCCTGGGCAACCTTCCACCTCTACCCTTTCACTTGTCCAACACCTTCTCACCTATTGGGTCTCAGTTTAAAAATTCCGGCCTCAAGGGATGCTGCCCCTGACTCTGTAGAACTGCTTTGGTCCCTCCATCATACACCCTCACTGCAGACTACACTTTTCCTTATTTAGCAGGACTTTTCATAGGTATAATTAAATCATCCTCTGGGCAATATTTAATGTTTCTTCCAGTCGTTTCATGAGGGCAGGGACTCCACTCCTGGCTTATTAATCAGTGTACATTGAGTATCCCATGAAGTAGGACACTCAGTCACTCCCCGCCTTACAGACAAAGGAACTAAAGCTCAGTGAGTTTAATGATTGGCCCAACATCACTTGGCTGAACTGTGGTACTTAAGATTTAAATCCAGGTCACCTAGCTGAGTGTATATTCCAGGGAATGAGAGGATATCAAGACTTCCAAGTGGGTTGAGACAGAGCTTCGATCTGTGATCACAGTTCCCGGGTCCCCTGAGTAGTAACACAGTGTTGCAGTGACAGCACGGGGCTCACTTTGGATAGCAGAACTGACAAGCTCTAGCCTACCAAGAGGAATGTCGACCCTTGCTCCAGACCCTACCATGGGCCCTGGGGAGGAGCAGAACTGCTCACACCAGGCGTACCAGATCCCATTATGCAGTTCCCCCAAGGGGTCAGCCCCCTACAGAGACCTATATCCACCCCGAGTTACATCAAATCCTGGCTGCTGTCAGTTGTTTGGCAATCTCTGCTGGGACAAAGGGTGCTGCAAGAAAGTCTAGTTTCTAGGGAAGAAGGGATCTGTCTGATGACATCAGGTTTCTAATCAAGGTCTGAGGGCCAGGGAGTTGTTACTGGGAAACTCCTCACTGTGTCCCAAAGAAAGTCTTCCTCACCTAAGCTTTTGCTCTGGTTTATCTCCTAAGGCAACACCTCTCTTCTCCTCTTCCAGGGCTGCCCAAACTTTACCCAGCCTTCAAAGCTTGCCACTTCTTTCTTTCACCCTTCTCCATCCCCCTAGCCTTCCTTAGCATTGTTTTCCTGCCCAGGAGTTTCTCCTAGTATTTCTCCTCCACAGTCTCTGAGTTGGGAAAGCTGCAGCCTAAGCAGCCAGGCTTCTCCCAGGTAAGAACATGATTTTCATGGGACTTTTCAAATTCTGGATATAGTCCGCAGAACTCCATTATTTCCTGGGGTCTTTAAATCAGGGCTCACTGGTTTATTAGCATCCATGAAATGCGATCATCATCTTGTCATGAGCCCTGTTTAAATACCTCTGATGATGGTAATAGTTAGCAATTCCTGAATGCTTACACTGTGCCAAGGATTGTTGTATGCACTTTACATGTGTTAACTTACCTAATCTTCACAATGACCCTAAAATATAGATACTAATAGTATTATACTATCCCATTTTACCCGCAAGGAAATGGAGACACTGAGAGGTTAAGTAACTTGTCCAAGGTCACACAGTAAGTTAATGGCACATTTACACCCAAGGACTCTGGCTCCGGAACCCTCACTGTTAACGCTACGCTATACCACCTCTCATGAAGTAAATGATGTGGCCCCAGCCCATGTTCTGATCCTCCTGTCCTGCCTAGCTTGCCCTCTTGCCTCCCTCAGAATCTTTGCTCACACCGTTCTCTCCACTCAGAATGCCTTTTCCTCTTACTCTCATTCTGCAGGACTCACTTCCTCTCTGTAGCCAACCCTGACTGCCCCATCCTCACTGTCCCTGGCTGGCGTGAGAGTGGCCCCAGGACCAGGCATAAGCCTGGACTCTCCAGATGCTCCATACAGACCTTCTGGACCACTTCAAGTGAGACTGGGGGAAGGAGCACTATGCTGTTCCCTTGGGGTGGGGAGGTGCTCAAGGTGGAGGGAGAGCAGAAGGCCATGTGGGAGGAGTCCTGGGAACCAGTGTGGGCCCTCAGAGGGTCTAGCATGGAGGTCTTCCCTGCTTTCCCAGACACTATGAAGCCCAGCTCCTGAGGCCCTAGTCCCATAATGCAGGTTCCAGAGGACATCATTGTCCTCTGACCCCCAAGTCAAGTCTTAGAGGCGCCAAGGACACTGAGGGCTACAAGGGATTCGGGCATCCAAAGTCAGACGGGCGCACAAACCGGGATAGTGGGGTGCACAGGAAGTGGAACCGCGATGACGGCCCACCCCTGAAGCAGGAGCTCCCTAAACAAGCTAGCGGGATACCCCTAAGGGTACGGAATAGTGGGCCCGAGGGCACCGGAATGAGGTTGTAGCCTTGGGGACACAAGACTAGGGAGGCCTGAGTAAGCTGGGATGTGCCTTGATACAGGCCTTGGCGAGAATCAGAGATGGGGGGCTGACGGGCCCCAGGGAGTACCGTGGGGGGACACACAAGACGGGTACCCTGGGTCAGCGTTCTCCGCGACTCTCCTAGCCCTGGGCCGGGGGCCGGAGGGGAAATCACCTGCTCCGTCGGGCGCCGCCGGCGACTTGTCCCGCGCGGTACAGCTCTCATCCCCCAGCCCCACCAACGAGATCAAAGGCGGGGCCCAGAGCGGTTCCCTTCCAGAAGCGCCGCGGTAGCCATTTTTGAGAAGGGCAATTGCCCGTAACTGGGCGGGGCTTCTGCTCCCATTTTCATTTGTTTTAGGGTTTTGGACAGGCTCCCGCGGCGGCCATTTTTGTTGCGGGTTGGGAGAAATTAGGCGTGGAGGTCCCGCCAGTGGGTGGAGTCTCAGTGGCTGACGGTATCCCCGCCCAGTTCCTTGTCAGCGCCAAACACCTAGAACCTTTAGACCCCACCCAGTTGTCTTCTCGTCCACTTTCCTTTCCCCAAATTCTGTCCCCTCAAATCCTATAGCTTTTTCTCTCCCCTTATCTCTACCGTTCTTCCACAGGCCTGGCTCCCTGACTGGATCTGGTGGCCCCTTTTACACCCAGACCTGGTGTTCTTCCCAAATCCCAGTGTCTCTCCCCCTTTAGGTCCAGTCTAGGTTCAAGCCCCGTCATGCAATCAACTCTTAGGTGATTACTTCCCCACCATATCTGTCCCCTTTGCGTTCCCTTAACAGCGATGTGTTCCCCCAAATTAGGGTGGGTTGCAGGGTCTGGGTCTTGGGACCATGAAGCCTGGTTTGGATGGGGGCAGCAGGGAGCAGATGCTCTGGGTGAGGATGACCTGAGCTCAGATCCAGGACAGCCTAAAGGCCATGCCTACTTCCAGGGCCTTCATGACTATGTTGACAGGACTTTTCATTTAGGACAGGACAAATGAACTCCAGGACCCAGCAAGGCCTCGCCTTCTTCTTTCTGTTCCTGCTGCCTCAGCTTCCTGGTGCTATCCTGTGGGGAAGCCCGCAGCCATCCCTTCCCAGGAATCCCGCAATGGGTCATGAAGGAAACAGCTTCCTTCAAGGGTGAGCTAGTTCATCCCCAGTCAACAGGGATGAGCCCCTTCGGCTAGTTCCCTCATAAGTTGCGGGGTACTCAGAGACTGTCACTGCCCTCAGGAGCTCATAGTCCAAGGTAGACAGTCCTATCCACTCTTCTCCCCCAAGGGAGAAGGATCGAAGCGTCCAGTTCTGTCCCTCGCTGCAGCTCCCACCTCCCCCCACCAGGATCCTCTGGCCTCAAAAAGCTAGACATTCACTGCTGGGAAGACAGAGCAGGAAAGGGGAGGGAGGAAGGAGCACATTTGGCGTCTGCGTCTCCCATAAAAACACTCCCGCTGCCAGCCTGGCGCTGCTAGGGTTAATGAGGGGTGGGGTGACAGCCGCTTTGAACTTGAGCTAGGCTAGCCCCTGGGAAGGGGTGAAGGTTAGCTTCATCAGCTTCAGGCCTCTGCCAGCTCTTTAAAGATTTGGCCATCCCTCCCTTCCCCCAGCCCCAACCTCCCCCGCCCCACCCCACCCCCCTCCCCCAGCGTTGCACAATGCAGATGACTCTTCTCTCCCTACCACCCCCATTACGGGAACTTTAACGTTTCCTTAGTAGAGCTGTGCCTAGTTCTAGCCCAAGATCCCTGCAGCCATCCCAGAGCCTTTCGTCCCCCCTCCCCTCCGGCGTGTTTCTTGGATGGCAGTTGGATGTAGCCAGATCTCAGAAAGAACTTCCTGAGCTTTGGGAGAAGGATGATGGGAAAGACCTCTTAGGGGGAGCCCCTTGATTACTAGCTCCTATTCTGAAGGGTCCCGACTCTGTGCAGCAGGGGTTTGGTTCTGGGGTCAGATTATAGAGGATGGGCTGAGGAGAGGGACCACTACAGACACAACACACATGAACTGTAAAATAGGGGCTCTGGGGAACATGTGTCCTGCTTGGCATTCCATAGCTGGCTGGACCTCAAGCCCCTCATTTTTTTGTCCCCTCGGGTCTTAGTCTCTCCATCCCCAAGGTAGGAACAGACTTCCACCTGCCCTTTGGGTGCTGCCGGAAGCCACATAAGGTGAGAGAAGGTGACATGATGACTCCTCTCTTCCCATTCCCTCAAGTGAATTTTGCAGCTGATGTTTGGAGACCTAGGTCCCCTCGGCTGAAGGGAAAAGTTAGAAGCCTGTGCTGAAGCTTCCCCTAGAACATCAATTCCCCATCATCCAACCTCAGAATGAGGAATTGGGCTTGAATTAGGCATGAAGGGCAGATTTCCTAGACATTCAGAGCAGAGATAAAAGCCCAGCTGGCTGGTCTCAAGGGGTGGAAGGGACAAAGTCAGAGACTGAGGTGAGGAAGGGGACACTTCAAAAGGATGGGGGGAAAAAAGGGGGTCCCCGCTCTTGCTGGAGGTCAGAAAGGGCTCTCTGGGCAAGGTGCCCAGCCCTCCCACACCTTCCTCCTTTCTCAGAAGAGCCAGGATGGGGCGGGGGTGGGAGTTGGCTAGGGCGGGGAGGGGGCCCTATTTAAGGAGCATTCTCTAAGAGCATCACTGCAGATCCAGCCCCAGGAACAGGAGAGGAAGCTTCATTGGTAAGTGTGGGCCCTGACTCACAACACAAACAGGGTGGGGGTAGGGTGGCTCCTGAGCTTGCATGCTTGACTTTCCCTCTCTAGGGATAGGTTACAGCTCTGCCTGGTGAGTGGGAATAGCACCTAGCCTTCTGTTTAACTCTCCAGAAATAAGAGTGTGTTTCAGGGAAAGGTTTCTTTTCCACTCCCCTATCTATGCCAGGTATCTCAGATCTTCATTTGTGGTGGGGAAATTTTCAGGGAGCTGGAGCTTCTGGGCTCCTATCTTCAGGATCCATGTTTTAGGGGTACCCTTTGGCTCAGGAAGCCCCTCAGTCTCCAGAGAGATGTCCTTCTCAGTATATATATTCTGGGTCTTCCCGCAGCCCTGACTCCTCCTGGAGTACATCTCCACATCTGGTCCCGCCAGGAGCACATCTGGCAAGAAATGACTCCATAGTACTCATGGAATCCCTGCCATGGCCCTCAACCTCTCCTCTCCTCATATCCTGTAACAATCCTTTCGGAATTCAGAAAACGCTTGCCCCTTTCCCTGGCTGTGAGCCCTATTTTCAGCTCTAAGCTCAGACCCTCTCTAGGATAGGACCCAGGTTCCTCATCTGGCCCACCCTGGGAATGGGGGAAATACACAGAAGAGAGCACAGGAGGGCAGAATCAAGGCTGAGAGAACGTTGGCCACCTGGCTCTGAGAACTGAATTCCATAGGCTGTAAGCTCAAGCAAATGGCCTAGGGACTCAGTTCTGGTGCTCGGCTGTGCTATTACATCAATATAGAGGTCATGGAAGCTGCTGGCTCAGGCTCATGGAGTCCCAACCAGGTGCTCCTCCAGGCACTGGCCAGATCTTTTAATAACATCAACTTGGCCTACGCTTCTGCTCAAAGATCTCAATGGCTCTCCCAAGCTCCTTACTTTGTCATTAAAGTCTTCCACAGACTTTATGGCTTCCACTTAGCTTTCAAGCCCAAGATTCAATTGCTCCCTGGTCATAACCTGCCCTCTACTGAAACCCTGTTGCTCCCTGTTACTTATGCTGAACCCTCCTCAGTTCATCCTGAAACACCTCCTTCCCATCGTTACCTGTTAGGATCCTATAAATCCTTCGGACACAAGGTCTCTCTCAGAGAGACCTTCAAAGACACCCTTCAAAGTCTTCTCAAGATACCTCTTTCAAGAAGCCTCCCTCAACTTCCCAACAGCGCAGACGACCTCCTGCCAAGCCTCCACACACCTCTCCAGCGGGGCTCAATTCATGAGCCCATAGTGTCTAGTCCAGGGTTCGGCACATAGCAGCCGTTCAAAAAATTGTCCTCGCATTTTGTTGAGTGTGTCTAAGGTATGAAGAGGCAGTTTGGCCTAGAAGTTAAGGTACAGCCAGATTTCCCAGGTGCTTTCTCCACGTGTGACCTCAGGTAAGTTGTTGACCTCTACAGGCCTCAGTTTCCTCATCTCTAAATGGAAAAAAATAATTATATAGACATCAAAGTTTTGTGAGGATTAAATTAGATGAGTTGAGTTTCCGTTTGGAGCTTTAGCACAGTACTTGCACACAGTAAGTTCTCAGTTATGTGTGTGAATTTATTAGGATTATTCCTTTAGTAGAATGTGAGTTACTCTTTTGGGGGGGGGGGTAGGTTAAGGCTTAAAATTGATCAGTCAGGGTTTACTGAGTGAAGGGTTCCAGACCATATACCAAGGTCAGGTAAGGCTGGGGCAAGATCAGGAGGAGGCTGTCAGGACCAGGTTTGGTAGACCAAGCCCTACTGAGATCTAGGAGTTCTGGATTCCCACCTACTGTATAACCTTGGGTGAGTCACTCCTCCTCTCTGGCCTTGGATTCCCAGCATAATGTAAATTGAGGGCATTGGACCAGGTGAACAGCAAGGTCCCTGGCAGCAGAGATGTTTTATGAGTTATAAGCTTCTAAGGGTTAAGTTCAAAGAAAAGATCAAAGAAGGGGGCATCTAGGCTCCCTTCAGGGCTCTTTTACATCCATATGGCCTGGAGCAAACACTGGGATTTGGAAGTACGTGCATGGCAGCATGCTGGACTGAGCTGAGTGGTAGTACCTCCTTCAAAAAGCCTGTAATCATTGGCCCTCCTCCCTCACTGGGGCTGGGGGCTGGAGGTAAAAAGGTTTGCAGAATAATGCAAAGAACTCTTGCTTACCTTTCTTCCAGATTCAGAAACTAATAACCTTTTGCCATTTTGCTTTCTCTAATCTACAGTCCTTATTCAAATCTTGCAACTTGTCCCAATCACCTCCTTCATAATGACTTTCATTCTGTTCCAGGATCCAAAACAGGATCATGCCCTGAATTTAGTTTTCATGTCTCTTAGTCTCCTTTGACCTGAAACAGATTCTTAGCCTTCCTTTGTCTTTTATGACATGGACATTTTTGAACAATAAAGGTCACTGTGGTTATCTGTTTACATTTATCTGATGTTTCCTCATGATTATGCATTACTGCTGAACTGATGTTGTGTTTTCTCAGTTCAATATACCAGAAAGCACATGATGTCTTTGTTAAAGAAAAAATTTTCAAGACACTCATTAAAGATGGTGAGAATGACTTTATTCAAGAGGGACCACTTGGGCAGTGGGCTTAAAGTGTTATCCTCGTTTTCCCTACGATTCTACTAAGTTACTACTTTTTTCTTTGTAATTAATAAATATCTTATTGGAACATACCTCTAAACTATATAACAGCCTGTTTCTCCTCAAACTTTTGCCCAATAATTTTAGTATCTATGAATGATTCTCACCGGAACCAATTACTGATTGGGCTGATTTCCTAAGCTCATTGTTCCTCCTGCTGTGAGCAAGCTTTCCTTTCACATTGGTTTATTTAGTTAATGTTAGTAGGTACTTATAGATATTATTTTATTCAGTAGATAATAATCTGTTACTGTGATCGTTTTGATGTTTAAATTGTTCCTGATTTGGCTAGTGGAGGTCCCTTCAAGCTGGCTCCTTTGTTTGACATTTCTGAGGAGTCCTTTATTTTCTGGCACAAGTTGTTCCAGGCTCATCTTGTACCTTCCCTGCTACAGCCTTGGAAACAGCCATTTTCCCCATGTGCTTGGTTTCTTTCAGTGGAGAATGGAATTTAGAACCAAAGATCTGGGTGCTGGCTGTGCTTGTTGCCACCAGGGTGTCATTGCTCAATGATTCAATTTCTAATTCTAAGACTTTATATCCAACAATTTAATACTTGTATATGTGAACAAAGATGTGTATTCAAGGACATTCCTTTTCTCATCACCCTCACTGCTTCCAAATGAGACCAAGCCACCATCTGAATTTGCCCGGATGACTTTAAAAGCCTCCTAACTTGTCCCCCTATTTACACAATGGCCCCTCTACAGTCTCTTTTCCACACAGCATCCAGAATAATTAAAAAAAAAAAAATCTGATCACATTCTCCTCTGCTTATAACCCTCCACCCCTAAGAATAAAGTCCAAAATTCTCAACACGGCTTCCAGGTACCACGGGATCTGGCTTCATCTCTAATCTCATTAATCATTATTTTCTTGCTCACTTACAGGACAAGGACACTCCAGCCACAGGGTTGTGTACCTGCTTTTCTCCCCCAGGTGTTCAAATGGCTTGTAAAGGTCTTTATTAGGTCTCCACTTAAGAATCACCTCTTCAGAGAAGCCTTCCCTCGCTATCCTATTGAAAACGGCACCCCAGGGTTGCCTGGGTGGCTCACTCAGTTAAGCATCTCTTTTACTTATGTTTTTATTTATTTGACATTTGCTTATTTCCCAGAGACAGAGAGAGACAGAGCACAAGCAGGGGAGGGGCAGAGAGAGAGGGAGACACAGAATCCGAAGCAGGCTCCAGGCTCTAAGCTGTCAGCGCACAGCCTGATGCGGGACTCAAACCCACGGACCATGAGATCATGACCTGAGCTGAAGTCAGACGCTTCACTGACTGAGCCACCCAGGCACCCCTAAGCATCTGACTCTTGATTTCAGGTCATGATCTCACAGTTTGTGAGGTTGAGCCCCAAGTGGGGCTCTGAGCTGGGCACAGAGCCTGCTTGCGATTCTCTTTTTCAAAATAAACTTAAAAAAAAAAAAAGAAAAGAGCACCCCATCATTTATCACTATCTGATATTACATCATAGTTTCACCCATTTGCTTGTTGTCAGTCTCTGTTTCTCTGTGTTACACTTCTTTTTTTTTTTTTTTAATTTTTTTTTCAACATTTATTTATTTATTTTGGGACAGAGAGAGACAGAGCATGAACGGGGGAGGGGCAGAGAGAGAGGGAGACAGAGAATCGGAAACAGGCTCCAGGCTCTGAGCCATCGGCCCAGAGCCCAACACGGGGCTCGAACTCACGGACCGCGAGATCGTGACCTGGCTGAAGTCGGACGCTTAACCGACTGCGCCACCCAGGCGCCCCTGTTACATTTCTAAAATAAGCTCCATGAGGGCAGGGACTTGTTTGCTTCTCTCCTGTAACCCCAGTGCCTGGAATGAGGCCTGGCATGCTATGGATTCTCAACTGCCTCCTGAGTGAATGAAGATAACTTTCTTCATTCCCACTATATTCCCACAGATAACCCACTATACCCTTTGCCTGGTTTCTCCCTCACCCTTCTCTTTGCATGGCTACCTTTTTCACATTCTTTAGATCTCAACTTAAATGTCACCTCCTCAGAGAAACCTTCCTTGATTATCTTATTCTAGGCTCCACTACTCTGTTCACATTTCCTATTTCAGCCCCTTATTCCTGCTGTAGTACTTACAACAACTTCCCTTCATCTATTTGCCTGTTACCCCATCCTCATTTCTCCCCCTAAAATGTAAGCTTCGTACAGGCAGAAACTGCCATGGCTGTCTCATTCATCACTGTATCCCCAGGGTCTAGAACAGTTCCTGGCAAATCATAAGCCCTCAAGGGGTGCCTGGGCGGCTCAGTCGGATAAACTTCTGACTTTGGCTCAGGTCATGATCTCACAGTTCGTGAGTGCAGGCCTCACATCAGGCCCTGGGGCCTGCTTCCGATTCTGTGTCTCCCTCTCTCTCTGCCCCTCCCCTGCTCGCTCACTCTCTCTCTCTCAAAATAAATAAACTTAAAAAAATAATAAGCACTCAAAACATTTGTTGGATGGACTTTTAACAGCTAAAACCTGGAAAGAACCCAAATGCTATGGAATATTGGGTGGCTGTTAAAGAATGAGGTAGCTCCAGGTACACTACCATGGGATGATGTCCAAAATATACTTACTGTAAAATGTAACAGGTAAAACGGTGAAATTCCTTTTATGCAATTAATATTATGTGCACCGAAAAAAAAAATTGGAAAAATAATAGGTTGGAACCTACTTATCATTTGGGGTTGAGGATATAAAAAAGACTTTTATCCTATTTGATATATTTCTATATAGCCAACTATTTTATTTTAAAAACAAACACTAACATTTGAGCACTTAATACATGCCAGACGCTGTGGTAAACATTTTGTGCATTTCATGGCATCTTCTCAATAACCTCATGAGATAGAAGTCCCCATCATCCCCATTTGTGATGAGGAAATTGGTTCAGGGACATTAAGCAATTTACCTAAGGCCACACAGCAGACTCATTACACCACACCACCTCCCTGTGTTTTTATAATTAAAAAAAAAAAAAAAAAAAAGGAAAGGAAAATAAGATGAAATTAGGGATGATCCTAATTTCATGATCCAGGCTTTACACAAAAGATGCTAAGCAAATTTGCCTCTGAGCTCCCTAGAAGCCAGGGCAAAGAGAAAAATATGACCAGTTATGAGATCCTTGGTGCTTCCAAGATAAGAGTAAACCACTCATTAGGAGAAACACCCTTCCCAAGTAGTGAGGCTTGAGAGAACTTCTCCATGAAGTTCACAAATATAGCAGTAATCAATCAAGTGGTGCACAGCTTCAATAACATACCTGTATACCCAGGCTAGCTGTTTCCATCCAACAAGTGGAAGTTCAGTAAAAGCAATTTAACGAGGAGCCAAATTTGTACAGCATGGGCATCAGATGTGGGGTCTGGCCAGACCCATAGTTCACATAGGATGTGTGGCCTACCCCTCCCGCAAACTTCTGGAATACTGCAAATTCAGCCTGTTAAAGACTGTTAGCAAGAATTAGGAGACGAAAAGTGACATTCATCTTAAATTTCAACCCTAGTGAGCTTTTCAGGTAGACTAGGTTGATATTATGCTTCTGCAGATGAAGAAACTGAGGCTCAGAAAGACTAGTTACATGACTAGAAAGTGTCAGTGGCAGCCCTAAATCTACATCCTAGGCATTCCTTCCTCAGCTGCGCCTACCACCCATGCTTCAAGAAAAGAGCTTATGCTCTCGCAATACCTCCGTGGGTGGCGGGCCACCTGGCTGGCTGCAGGGCCTAGGAGTGTGTCGTCCCTCACACTGGAGAAGAGCTGCTGAAGAAGGGAGGTAGGCCCGGCCCATGAGGAGGCACACGGGCTCTTCCAGAGGCAGGGAAGTAGGGCTCACATACACAAATAGAACACCCGCACTCACCCCAAACAGAAAAGTGATCTCGCAGCATACACTTGACTTCACTCATTTATTTACTTTTCACTACAATCTGCGGATGGGTGGGCCCTCAGCTTGGGAAGGAACTTGGGCAGTTCTGGGAGCTTTGGTAGAGGGAGGAGAGGAAAAAGGGAAAGTGGGGGCTTGGTGCAGGGCAGGCTTCTAAGATGGGGAGGAGGGAGAGACGAAACAAAGGGTCCAGGCCCTTCTTCCACCCCAAACCCAGGCTTCCCAAGCCCAAGCAGAAGGGAAGAGAAACAAGAAGAGATGTCCTTGATAATCTTCTCGCCCTCCCCCCGCCATCCAGCAATAAAATGAGAGAAATCAGGGAAATGCAGCAGGTGGGAGGCGTGCAGTTTTGGTTAAAAAAAAAAAAAAAAAAAAAAGGCGAGCGACAGATGCACCCAGCGCCCGCGCACCGCGGAGGTCTCCCTCGTCGCGGGTGGGCAGCGGCGCGCAGGGGAGGAGAGCCGCACGCGTGCTCACCCGGCCGGCCACCGGACCCTTCAGCGTCCTCAGCTCTGGCCTTTTCGCTTCCTCCGACGGCTACGCTCCGCCGCTTCAGCGGCCGGGCTGCTGTCTTCGCTGCCGCTACTGGCGGACGGCCGAAGCACGCGCCTCTGCACACGGTACTCAGGCTCGGGGACGCGCGGCGCGGCCTGAAGCAGGAACTGGCCGCCGCGGTAGGTGACGCGCACGTCAGTGCGCGGGTAAGTGCCGTACATCCGCCGCAGCTCCCGCCGCACCACGTCGGGCAGCTGGAGGCGCGGGCCCAGAGCACGCTCCGTGCGGCCCCATCGCAGCTCGAGCTGCAAGCTACTGCCTTCCGGCCACGGCGCGTTGCGCTGGGCGGCCGCCATCCCCTCCGCCGCGCACCCCTGTAGGAATGGCCCCAGGTAGCCGGGCGTGGGGTAAGGCGGGCGCAGGGCCGCGGCGTAGGTCTGCGGGAAGGCCCACGAGGGCGGCGCGGCCGCCAGGGGCGCGCCTTGGCTGTGGAAGCAGTGGTATTCCCGCGGAGCCGGCCACTCGCCCGCGGTCAGGCTCGGAAGCCGGCAGCAGCAGCTGTGGGCGTGGATGAGGGGCAGCAGCAAAGGGCGGGACGGGTAGGAGTAAGTGAGGGGCTGCAGCGGAGGCCAGACGCCCGCTCCGGGCTCCAGGCAGCTGTACGAGTACATGGTCTGAAGCTCAGGCAGCGGGCATTTATACTGGCTCCTGGTCCACACCTGCGGTGGGAAGTGTGCGTGGATACCCTTTGTTCTAGCTCCACCACCCGTCCCTGGGGCCTGTTAACCCAGGGCTCTAGTTCGCAGCAGGAGCCCGTGCACCGCGCATCATGGCTTGGGGGAACTCTTCCTAAGGCGTTCAGCTTCCATCTCACCTGTTGTCCCAGGGCTGGGCCTGAACCCTAGGCACCCAGTAGGCAGTAAGGACCCAAGGCCTTTTCAAACCTTCAGCCGTGAAGTGTTCTTCCAGGTGGTTTCCCACTCAACTTGTCTCCTTCAGCCCAGGGGGAGCTGGTCCCCAGCATTTGGGGAACGAGAGAGGTCCAGAGCAGGCTCCTCTCTATGCCCTGCCTCAGCCACACCTTCTGGTTTCCAGGCAAAGGGAAACACATTTTGTTGGCCAAAAGCCAGCCGGCCAGCCTGTGCCTACACTGGGTGAGCCTGCTGTTCATACTGGCCTGTCCTAGAGGTCTGTGCTTAGGGATGCCCTCACCACTACATCCCTGAGGATATCTTGCAATCAGTTTAGCCCTCTGTTCCCCACATCCCGTCCTCCCAGCTCCTCTAAATGGGTTGAGTTATCCTAACTTGAGTGAAGTTCGTACATCAGGCACTGAATCAAGTTGATTATGAGCATCTATAAGATTACATCAACCCTAGGAAGGAGGTACTAATATTTTCCCCATTTAAATAGGAAGCTGCTTGCCTCGGATTTGGGACACAGGAAACATATTCTATGACTAGGAAACACTCCCAGTGATGTAGGCTTATTGGGGTTAAATATATTGCCCAAACTCACACAACTAGTTATGGTAAGGGCAAAATTCAACCCCATGTCTGTCTCAAGATGTAGCTTTATTGCTAATCCATGCTGGGCCTTCTTTCACACTATCTCATAATCCTCACCTCTAGAATGTTGCATAAGAATTATTTAATTTTTTAAGTTTATTTATTTTGAGGTGGGGAGGGGCAGCGAGAGGGGGAGAGAATCCCAACCAGGCTCTGTGCTGTCAGCACAGAGTCCGACGCAGGGCTCAATCTCATCAGCTAGACCATGAGTGAGACCTGAGCTGATACCAAGAGTCAGACCCTTAACTGACTGAACAACCCACGCGCCCCCCCCCCCAAGAACTAATTCTTAATAGCCATGTGAAGAACATGGTGATGCCATTTTCATTTAATAGATAAGGAACTAGAGGCTCAGAGAAGGTGAGAACCTTTCCAAGGTTCACACCATCTAAATAGAGTGGGATTTGAACCCAGTCCAACTAAGGCCAAAGCCCAGAAGCTGCTTGGGTGAAACCAGACTGTTTCATCCAGGCAGCGTGAAACCCTGTCTAAGCTCCAGGTTCCTCTGGCTGCAAGCCACAGCCCTCCACCTCTCTCTTCTCCAGTGAGGTGGGTGGTAGTTGCTGGATGGTTAAAAACTGATACCCTCTCTCAGATGGTGGACTGTGAGGCCATCATACTTTCCTTCTTCCTCTTCTTTTGACTCAAGCAGCATCAGCAGTAACCCCTACAGGTTCTCCTCTAAGTTCTCAGCATCCCTCAAAGACCAGCTGCCCTCTGGGAAATTCTACACTCACCTTGGTGATGTCACACTTTTATATTCCTGAGTGAGCTGCTTTCTCAAGTCTTGGGCCATTGGCCTAGTGAGGACAGCTATTGGGACCGGGCTGGACTATCTACCTAACACTCCCTATCCCAGAGCTCCAAGAAGGGAGCCTTACCTTCCGTGCACTCTAAGAACTGGTCTCAGAACACAGTGGCCTTTGCTGGGAGAGGCCTCCCACCGATATGTCCACAGCCTAATCCCTGCAAACCTGTGAATATGTTATGTTGCATGGCAAGGGGGAATTACGGTTGCAGATGGTATTAATGTTAATTAGCTGTCCTTAAAATGAGATTATCCTGGATTATCCAGGTGGATCTAATATAATCACAGGGGTCCTTAAATGTGGAAGAGGGAGGCAGAAGAGTCAGAGTGACGAGGGTGAACCAGCTGTTGCTAGCTTTGAAGATGGAAGAGGGTCGTGAGCTTTTGACCTTTGGAAACTCGAAAAGGCAAGGAAATGGATTCTTCCCTAGAGCCTCCAGAAAGGAACACAGTTCTGCCAACACCTTGATTTTAGTTAATGAGGCAGACTTCTAACCTCCAGAACTGTAAGATAACAAATTTGTATTGTTTTAAACCACTAAGTTTTTAGTAATTTGTTACAGTGTCAATAGGAAATTAATATCCCTCCCCATTCCTATTTACAGCTTTGCCCTCTCCAAATCTCAGTGCTTGAGGAATGTCCAACACTACCTATAGACTGACCTCACCCCAGCCTGGAGCTCAATGATGGGACCTATGGGACTAGCTCCTTTCTCCACCTGCTCCCACGTGGGGATTTGGTCACACCTGGGTGGGAAGTGGGGAAAGTGTGAGACCAAGCCCAAGTTGGAGTTTGGGAGGGTGAGAAGCCTGTGGTTTAACAATTCATCCCTACACGCTTGCTGAAGACCTCTGCTGGTCTGGAGGTGGTTCAGGCAAAATGTGAAAAATAAGGACCAAACGGAGTTTTTCAACATTAATTCACCCTGACTCCAGTAACAGCTCCTAGGTTTTTGGGGTTCGGTGCCATAATCTATGCAGTAAAGTGGCTCTGGGGGGAGTTGGCTCTATTCTGTCCTTAAAGTTAGGGATGATTTATGGCAAGATCAATTGCACCTGCCATCCCTCTGGCCCTAGGGATTGGTTTAGAGTAGCCAAGTGACTCAGTTTGGGTCAGTGGGAGCCAGGCCCAGGACTTTGTTGTCTTGGGGTGGAGGGAAGTGCTCTCTTTCCCCTGGATGGAAATCTGAAAGTATGCAGTCTGGGTGGAGAGGTAAAGGCTGAGCATGGCGCCACAGAAGTGGAACCGAGGGACAGAGAAATTCAGTCCTGATGTCGTCATTTGAACCCTGGACTTTAAAGTTACATGAACCGGGGCACCTGGGTGGCTCAGTTGGTTAAGCGTCCGACTTCAGCTCAGGTCATGATCTCACAGTTTGTGAGTTCGAGCCCCACGTCGAGCTCTGTGCTGACAGCTCAGAGCCTGGAGCCTGCTTCAGATTCTGTGTCTCCCTCTCTCTCTGCCCCTCCCCTGCTCACGCTCTGCCTCTCTCTGTCTCTCAATAATAAATAAACATTTAAAAAAATTAAAAAAAATCAAGTTACATGAACCAATAAATTCTTTTTTTCCCATTTAGTTTTATTGAGATATAATTTACATACCCCACTGTATAGGTTTAAGGTGTACAGCATAAAGGTTAAACTTCTGTATATTGTGAAATGGTTACCACATGAAGTTTAGTTACTATCCATCAATTTTATAGAGAAGAAAACATCTTTTTCCATGTGATGAGAACTCTTAGGATCTACTCTCTTAACAATTTTCAAATATATACCATACAGCATAACAGCAGTGTTCATTATAATCATGTTGTGCACCACATCCCTAGTATTTAACTGGATTTTGTACCTTGGACTACCTTTATCCAATGCCTCCTCCTTATGCCCCCCCTCCCCAATAAATTCCTTTCTTGCTTAATCTGGTTTGAGTGGAGTCTTATTTTTTCTTTCCCCACATAGCCAGTTGTGTTTCCTTTATATAAATTTAATTACAGAAGACATAATGAAATAGGCTTTTATTTTTAATTACAAAGCACCTTCACCTAAGTCCTTAGAAAAGTAAAAGTTTGGGTTCTCACACTGTGGAGTGGAGTCTTCTGATGCTTGCATCAGCAATACACCCTGAGTGTTTTCCCCAGCATTTTATGAAAAATTTCAAAATACAGCGCCCTGAGAGGTTTTTGATCAGCGAACCGCATGCTCAGAGGCTGTCTTGTGGGCAAAGTAGAGGATGGTTTGGTGAGAGAGGCTGGAAGCCAGTTGCGGAGGAGGTTCTCACACTAGCCCAGGAAAACTGACACCCAAAACAGGAGAACGGGTTGGAAAAGAGAGGGGAGGAGATTCACCGAGAGTTGATCCCATACAGTTGCCTGGGTGGAAAGGGTAGAATAGGGGTGGATGCACATGTTTTTGGCTTGGTTGTCTGGGAGAATAATCAAGGCAAGCCAGGAGATAAAAAACAAGAACAAGACAACAACCAAAAAAACCCTAGTGGGTGATTGGAAGTTAAGGCAATGATGCCGTCAGGTGGTTCATTTGGGGAGCTGTCCTGTCGGCAGTTTTGTATTCGGGCTGGAGATGGGAGGTGGGGCAGTCGTGGAGGGAAAAATAGTAGTTGAAGGACCGGAACAGCTGCTTCCTGGCCCACACCTCGCTTTGTCGTCATGGCTGCCAATTTGTTGGGTTCCACTTTTGCTGCCTTTTGAAGGCAGCAATCTTGTTTTTGAAGTCCCTTTTACCCTGGCCTGGCAAGTCAGAGAGAATAAATGAAAAGAGTTTTGAAAATGGAAACTTGAGGATCTGCCCTCCACTTTTAGAAAGCCTCGGGGGAAAAGTGACCCAGGGAACGGGACTGAGGAAGAGAGATAGGGAGAGAACATGATGGACGGTAGATCAGAGAGGTCAGAAGCCAAGGGAGGACAGAATTTCAAAGAGAGAGTGTTTATGTATCTATTTGTCCCACAATTCAAGGACTCTGATACGACTCAAGAATTCAGGGAGATGCTGTGACTCCCTAGTTGCATCCCTATGTCACCTCCCAGTTAGCTCCGGTTGGCAACCAGGAAGGGAAATCAGAGATAATTACAAGACCCAGTCCCAGTGCTGACACAAGAGGGTAACTGGTTGCATTGTCTATAAAATCAGAGGGATGAGAAACCTCAGTGTAACTGTGGGACGTTAAGTGCAACATGAGGGCCAAAGATTTTCGTATTGGGTCACATTAAGTTCTGGTGCCTTGGCAGCCCTTCTCGGTCCCCTGTTTCCCCACTGGACACCCAGGGAGGGCTAAGTGAAGAGTCAGGGTTGCTTTGCAACAAAGACACATGCTGGTCTGAGATAGAAAAGGGAACTCCTTTCGTCAATTTATGGAGGCTCTAGTGTTCCAGACACTATGCTGAATGCTGCCTTGTATTCTCAGCCAGGAAAGCACAGATGGGGGTATGGGTTTGGGATGGGGGAATAATGGTCACCTTCCTTTTGCTCATGAGGGCTTTCTGGAACAGAATGGGTTCCAGAAATTGCTTGGAGAGATGATTTGTGTGGTTTAGGGAATAGATAGGAGGTTTGAAGGGGCAGGATTAGGGAGGAGGGAAATGAGAGATTGGTGAGAGGTGGATGCTGGGAGCAAAGTTCATGGGACCCCTGGGGCTCCACAGGAACTGGTTGGACAGACTCTAATCCCTGCACTCCAGGGTTCTTTTGTTGGACCATTTGCTGTCGGTGGGCCCTTTGCCAGGTTGTCAGGCAGGAGGAATTGGACGATTTTCCTGTTGACAACCATCAAGGCTGTTGACAAGCCAAAACCCTGCAAAACACTAACACTCCCACTTCACATTTAATGCCTACAAAATCCCTATAAGGCATAAAACAGAGGCTCACACAACGTGGGTCCCTTAACAAAGAAATGGAGCTAGGGGACTGAGCCCCAGGTCCCCCAGAAGCTAAAGGCCAGGCGCATTGCTTCATTGGAAAACAGTAGGTCTGAAGTGTGTGCTGTTTGATTGCCTGGAAACCTAATGAGGCTTATAGGTTTATTGGGAGAAGACATGAGACATCCTCACCAGACTGGACTGAGCAAAACAAAACTTGACTTTAGGGCCTGGGCAGTGGTAGGAAGAGGAAAGACTCATGTTCTGAGAGTCAGGAGAGCTGGGTTACAGTTGGTCTGGGCCTCTTGCTTGTATGAAAGTCATTGAATCTCTCTAAACCTATTTCCTCATCTGTCAAGTGGGGATATATCACCTATCTGCCAGAGACGTGAGGACTCAACAACATAATGCATGTAGAGGGCTTAACACAGTACAGGGTACATAGTGAGAGCTCAGTACACCTTATATTTTATCATTACTATAAAAAAAAATTTTTTTTTAAGTTTATTTATTTTGAGACCGAACGAGAGAAAGCACAAGTAAGGCAGGAACAGAGACAGAGGGAGGGAGAGAGCATCTCAAGCAGGCTCCACGCTGTGGAGCACAGAGCCTGTCCTGGGGCCACGAACAAGGAGACCATGACCTGAGCCGAAATCAAGAGTGGAACCCAACCAACTGAGCAACCCAGGCGCCCTTATCATTACTATTTTTAATACGAAATAGTTGGGCTGTAAGGTTGCTCTCTCCAGGCCTGGCATCTGTGGCCTGAGCCCCGGTGCCCATACATTAAGCTGGGACCGTCTACTCCTGAGGGGCTCACAATCCAGCGTCAGGAAGTCCCAGGTCGTGCCACTGCCATCTCTTCACCTGCCTAGCTGTGCATCTAGGCAGATCACAAGGCCTGTAGGAAGGTGCTGTGCTCTCCATTCTGTGAATTAATACTAAGGAAGGATGGGGGAGAGAAGGGGGAGCGCTCAGAAAAGCCTTATTGATTTGAACTGAAATTGGCTTTAAGCTTTCACAGAGTTGAAAGAGAAGGGGTGAAGCGTCAGGAACCCAGGCCAACTGCTCTTCTGGCCAGCGTCCACGTTTTCTTTTCGGTCCCTAAGGGTAAGCGCCCGTGACAAATATGGCGGCGGCAGCCTCGGGCGCGGGCACCTGCCGGGGCGCGGTCCCGGGAGCCGCACGGAGCCAATCGCCGGGCGGGGGCGGAGGGAGAGGCTGGGGAAGCCTCCGGCGGGGAATGCGCAGGCGCACTGGCTCGCACCTGGCTCCAGGCAGCCGCAGGATTAGGCTTCGCCTGCCACGATTGCGGTGAGGGGCTCTCCCGTGGCCCGGGCGCGGGGGCAGGAGCGGGCCGGACTGGGGGCCGGTTACCCACAAAGAACGGACCCGAGGGGGACAGGAATGCTCTCTGCTCTGGGAGTCCTGGGAGCTGTCTGCGGGGGGTCCCTGAAGTGATGAGGTTGTGGGATGGGAGAGCCCCCGGGTCAGGGTGGGAGAAGCTTGGGCTCAAGGGGTGAGGGTGGCATCTTTGCAGAAGGGCCCCCCGGGGCGGGGGGGAGCTGAGGTCGCGGGATGCATCAGGCTTGGGATCCATTTCATTAACATAATGGCCCTTAACCTTGCTTCCATAGTAGAACCACTTGGGGAGCTTTAAAAGAACACTGATGCTGGGCCCCATCCCTGGAAATTCCGATTAAATTGGTCAGGAGTGAGGCCTGGACCTCGATATTAAGCAGCTCCTCAGGTGATTTTAATGTACAGACGGGCTGGAGAACCACATGTTTCAGCGGCAGCATGCCAGCTATTGAGTAAAGAGCTTCTGGGTTAGCCCCAGACTGCTCAGTGGCTTGGTGGGGACAGGTGGTCCTAGGGTCAAGTCGCTGACCATCCAGTGCTGCTGTAGTTACCTGTTGGGGAGGGAGAGGAGGAAGGTCCCTCCCCCAGTAAGTAGAAAGTTCATTTCCAGAGTGAGGAGAATAGGCCCATGAGTATTTGGAATGGAGGGTGTCCTCCCCACCCCCAGGGGAGGTCCTCCTGCCAGGCCTGGACCCTGCTCTGAGGAGACTGGGCAAGGAGGCAAGGTGGTTGTGAAACAGAAAATGTAGCAGATAATTCAGAGGTCAGCTGCTTGTTGAGAAAAGGACACCTAATATTTGCACAGAGAGTTACACCTTTCAATTTCATTTGATACCCCTGAGGACAGGTAGAGAATGGAATTGTTTTCTCCTGCTTCACAGATGTAGGAATAAACTCAGGTAGTTAGTAGTGATAATGTTCAAACTTGACTCAGGGCTCCTAACTCTAAATTATGCTTGTCAGTGGCCTTTTCCCTCTGCATTAAACTGCTTTGCCTACAGTCAGTAGGCCTTTTGGAGGGAATCAACACCCATCCTCCCCACGCCCCTCACTCTAGGGTCCCAGTCTGGCATTCTTGGTTTCCTCCACAAAATCCACCAGCCCCTTACCCACTATAGGCCTGATAAAGTTTCAGAAATCAGGGAGATGCTACGATTTCCATCCTTTCTAGTTCTTTCTCTTCCAGAGGCCCGATGGGTCAAGAGGAGAGAGTTTTTATGCTACGGGATTCCTTCCAAATGGATCTGGTTCTGTCACCTCACCACCCCCCCCCCCCCGTGTCCCCCACCCCATTGTCCTCAGGATAGAATCTTGTGTGTAGTCTGCAAAACCCTTTCTGATCTGGTGTCTTTCCTCTGCCTGCTTGCTCTGAGCTCCCTTTCCATATTGTATCTGCTTTCTTAACACATGGTACGAAATGAATAAATGTTACTTTTTGTTATCACTATTCCTCTTTGTGCACCAGTTGCCTTGCTGTACATGTTTTATTCAGCAGGGTACATCACAGCTCCCCAGGTTGCCTTTTTCTGACTCCCACAGCCAGGCAGAGCTGAGGGGTACGGTGGGATTTGGGGGTGGCACTCCTATGGCTGCTACTCTTCCCTAGTGCTGGGGATGCCCATATCGGCCTGTTTGGGGCAAATTGACCTAGCAGGTATTAATTGAGTACCTGCTGTGTGGTGAAGAAGCCTGGTGGGGGCAGGGAGTAGAAAACGGGTCTGACCTGGCCCTGCTCTTAAGGAGCTTAGGTACTGGAGGAGGGTACAGGAGGTATTTGGATCCTGATGAAGAAGCCAAGGGACCTGAAAAGGGAGAGAACACGTGAGTAGGTGTACTCAGGAAGGCCATGCCACTGAACTAGGCCTTGAATCAGCAGAGTTTCATAAGATGGTGGTGGGGTTGGGCACAGTGACTTGAGAAATGCTGACATTTTCTAGTCAAAAACACCTGTTGTGAATCTTTGCTCCAGCACCTAATAACTTTGATTTGGGGCCAGTTATTTAACCTTCAGAGCCTTGGTTTCTTCACTTAGGAGATGGGAATCGTAACAAGGGTTGTAAGGATTCTTGATGATGGATGTAAAAGCCAGGCATACCCAGATGCCTGAGCAATGATATGTAGTTACATCTTGGGTATTTTAGGTGGAAGCAACAGCCTGAACAAAGGTGCGGAGGTGGCATTTAAAAGAGAATTTGAGGGATGGCAGCAAGAGGCATCAGTGCTGGGTGCTAGAAAGACCAAGAAACCAGACAGCAGAGATACGAAAAAGAGTAACAGTAGCTACTATTTATTGAGGAATTTGTATGTGCCAGGTTCTGTGCTTGGTGCGTTTTTGCATTTCAGCCCCTCAGCAATCCGAGAGGCTGGCATTATCACCCCACTTTATAGATAAGGAGACCGGGCCTAGGGAGAAGAGGCTGGCTCAAAGCCACATAACTGGCACCATACCAGCAGGGGGCGGGGGGAGGGGGTAGGCCCTGGGGGCCTCCAACAGGCTCTCCTGCCAGGTGCCAAGGTAGGGGTGGAGTTGGTTACAGGATATTTCCCCTGGGTTATGCACCTGAGCTGGTGTGGGTTCCAAGCTGTTCCTCCCCTGGAGAGGCTGAGCTCTTGTTCTCTGCTGGGGCGTATTGAGGGTGAGAAGGGTGAGTAGGAGAAGGTGTTTCCTGGGGGAGGAGCAGAATCTGGAAGAGAAACTGCTGGAGGGACCCTGGACACTCCTTCCCCAGCTCCTCTTCCAGGCAGAGGCTTATCTGGACAGGTTGTTTTGCCTCCGGCTTTGGCCTGTGGCGCGGGTTTGTGTCTGGCACTCCTGAATTTTGCGTGCATTCCTGCCACTTGTGGACTCTCTTTTTCTTAACATTTTTTTTTTTTAAGTTTATTTATTTTGAGAGAGAGAGAGAATGAGAGAATGAATCCCAGCAGGACAAGGGGCTCTACCTTACGAACCATGAGATCATAACCTGACCCGAACTCGATTCGGACACTTAACCCACTGAGCCACCCAGGTGCCCCTAGATTCTCTCTTTTGATTTACCCTTGTGTGCTCTGTCTTTTCTCTCAAATTGCCTTACCATGAGAAGGGACTGGATTACCAGGATATTCCCCTGCTCCTACTCCGATCTTTTATGAGTGAGCCCAAGAAAAAGCCAGTTTCTAAACATCTTCCATGTAACAGTGCTCTGGGCTTCTGGACATTAGTTTAATCCTTCCTGCATTCCTTTAAAGGATGGGTATTATGGGGCACTTGGGTGGCTCGGTTGGTTTAGTGTCTGACTTCAGCTCAGGTCATGATCTCACGGTTCGTGGGTTGGAGCCCCACGTCAGG
Organism: Prionailurus viverrinus; assembly: GCF_022837055.1. Taxonomy (NCBI): domain Eukaryota; kingdom Metazoa; phylum Chordata; class Mammalia; order Carnivora; family Felidae; genus Prionailurus; species Prionailurus viverrinus. Next base: position 61,368,311 of record NC_062571.1, read on the forward strand.
CTCTGTGTTGACAGCTCAGAGCCTGGGGCCTGCTTTGGATTCTGTGTCTCCCTCTCTCTCTGCCCCTCCCCTGCTCGTGCTCTGTCTCTGTCTCTCTCAAAAATGAAAAAAATGTTAAAAAAAAAAAAAAGGATGGGTATTATTATTCACATCCTACACAGGAGGAAACCTAGGCTCAGACAGGTTAAGTGACTTGCCTGAGGTTACATTCTTAGTAGGAAGTGCATTTGGGATTTAAACTCCGCCTCTTCTGATGGCAAAAGTCACACCCTTCCCTCCCACTTCAACCCCCTCTGAGGTTTTCTTCTGCCATTTCAGCAGGAAGCCAGCTGGTGGAGGCTGGGGACTTGCCTGCAAGGTTTACCTTCTAGCAACCAGGGCAGGTCACTGGACATCTGGGTAGGGGCCTGGGAGCCTTCACTCCCTTTGGACAAAGGCTTTGGAGGTGAGGTGAGGTGGGGTGGGGTGTGTGTGGGGGCAAGGGGTTCTGAAAGGCCCTGGGGAATCAGAGAAAGTGACCTGGGTTAAGGATAGCAACAGAGGTGTAAGTTGTGCTTCACAGCCCCAAAGCACCTTTAGATTAATAGCCCATCCTTGGGGCACCTGGGTGGCCCAGTTGGTTGAGCGTCTGACTCTTGATCTCAGCTCAGGTCTTGATCTCAGGGTCGGAAGTTCAAGCCCTTCGTTGGGCTCCACGCTGGGCGTGAAGCCTACTTAAACACTCACCCCATCCTTGTGTGGTGGGTTTGGAAGGTCTGAGAGGCTCAATAGCAGTAATGTCTGAAGTTTGAGTGTTCACCACACTTATGTGCTAAGGGCTTTAGAATAATTTCCCCTAGACTGCTAACAGTAGTCGGCCCCACATTGGACATGAAGAAAGTCAGAGAGAGGTTAAGCAAATCGCTCCATGTCACACAGGAAGTAAGTGGTAGAATCAGGACTTACAAGACCCTCAACTGTGTTTTCTTTCTGCTATGTTCCTTAGAAAGTGCCAGGGAGACTCTTAGGGTGATGGATATGTTCATGATGTCAATTGTGGCAGTGGTTTCACAGGTGTAAACAGTTTAAACTGATCACACTGCACACTTTGAATATATGCAGATCATTGTGTATCAATTATACCTCAATAAAACTGTGGGGGGAAAAATATTTCCTGACAAATGTTTCTTCAGGGGCTCAAGAGCCCCAGCGAGAGGCTACCTGGCCATCTTCCGGCTTTGATGCCAAAGTAGGGTCACTGTAGCTCAGGAGACATTCTCACAGACGTGGCTGGTTTTAGGTTGTTCCATCTGCTTTTCCTTCCCTCATTCCCCACCACTAGGCAAAGACGAGCGCCAGGTTGGATCTCTTGAATGAACTGCCCTCATTTTCCAATGAGCCTGAGAGATCCCTCTGGGATTCCTTACTTATTCTCCCCTCAGGGCCTGTTTCTCTACCTGAGAGTGGTGGAGTCCAGCCCTCTGAGGGAGAGGGCGGGCAAAGAAGCAGGCCCTGCTCTTGGAAACCCACAGGTTGGAGTGGAGGCAGTCAGGAGAGTCTCGGCAGGAGGCATCTGTGAGGGGCTGGAGAAAGTCTGGATATGGTGTGGTCTCTTGAAGGATGGGAGATGGGAGGCCACTTCTGGCAGGAGTACCTACCACCAAGGACAAAGGCCTGGCCAGAGGAGAGGGTAACTTGGAGACTCTGGGAGGCAGGGAGAAGCCAGACTGCAGAGGCTCTGGAAGGGTGGACATGGAGGGGGAGCCATAGTGGGTCATGGGGCAAGGACAGGTCCTGGGGGTCACTACTCTTGGACTGGGGCTGAAATTGGCTCTCTAGGGGCTGAGCACGATGGGAAGCAGAAGTTTCAGCTGTGTGTGTGTGTGCGCGCATCGGTGTGCCTGAGTTTAGGCTTGGGTCACAAGGGCTCTAAGAGGAATAGTCCTTGAGAGTATGTGTAAATTTCAGAGGGCTGCAGTAACAGATTACTGCAAACTGGGTGGCTTAAAATTTATTCTCTCACAGTCTGAATCAACTCTGGTTGGTTGTGCTCCCTCCAGAGGCTCCAGGGAAGAATCCTCCCTTGCTTCTTCCCTAGCTCCTGGTGGTTGCCTGCTGCCCTTGGCGTTCCTTGGCTTGTGTCTGTATCACTCCAATTTCTACCTGTCTTTACATGGCCGTCTTCTTTCTGTGTGTGTCTGTCTCTGTGTCCAAATTTCCCTCTCCTTGTAAGGATACCCATCACTGGATTAGAGCCCACCGAATTCATTATGATCTCAACTTGGTTACATCTGCACAGATCCTGTTTCCAAATAAAGTCACACAGGTACTGGGGGTTAGGGCTTGAACATATCTTTTGGGGGGGCATTGATTTAACTTGCAACAGGGAGTTAGAAGGAAGTCCTCATAGCTTCCCTTTGGGGGGTCAGACAAACACACACGGGTTATTCTGAAAAGAGAACAGCAGCTTTGAATCTAAAAAAAGAGACAGCCAGACTTAATGCCTCGCTGCTTAAAGTGTGGTCATGGCCCAGTAGCCCAATGCCACCTGGGTGCCCTTTAGAAATACAGAATCTCAGATTCCTCCCCAGACCTCCTGAGTCAAAAATCTACATTTTGAAGTACCCAGGTGACTTGAAAGTACGTTCCAGTTTGAGAAGTCCTGCTCCAATAAAAATCTGATTTATTTCCTTCCCACTCATGGCCAGTCTTGCCTTCCCGCCTCTGTGTACAAGTCAGCCTGGTTGGAAGACAGGAACCCACACTGTGCTTTATTCTCTCTTTTCATGTAACATGTTCTTGAATTTCTCTCCTACGTGTCAAGGTGGCCCACATGCTTGCCTTTTCTGGAGAGCATTGGCCTTGCTGAGCCAGTCTCTGTTGCATCTTGGGCTGTGTCCAACTTTTTGCTGTTTATTACTGTTGCTGCCATGAACGTCTCTGTACATATTCCTTTGGGCCTAGTTCCTTGAAGTGGAATTTCCAGAATCAAAGTGCATGAGTAGGTGTGGACTCTTGCCAGATCTTATCATTCTTCTATACCTACAGAACCTGACATCGTAGCAACTTTCTCTATTCTACCCAACAGTGTATAGGAACCTGATTTGAAAGGTCAAGTGGCAGAAGAGGGTTTGGAACCAGACAGGTCAGGGGTCAAATCTCCCACTTTTCTGCTGTCTGACATTGGGCAAATTACTTAACATATCTGAGCTTGGGGGTGCTTTCCAATAACATCGTAATTGTGCTATAATTTTTGTATTGTCAGGATTTTATAAGGATAATCATGACAACATGACAACAATCCATTATTGAACGCTTTCTGTGAGTTACCTCACTTGACCCTTACCCTCCACTGCAGAGTGGACATGATCATCCCCTTTGCCCTTTTACAGAAAAGGAAACTGAGGCTAAGGTCAAGTAGCTTGCCTGAGGTTACAGGGACGTTGTGTGCCCAGGCCCACAGTCATCACATCCAGATTGTGAAGGTGTGTGTGATAAGACAGTGTGGATGAAAGAAGATACTGAGCACACTCCCCTAGCATGTGACCTGGCTCAGCACTTCTTTTCCCACGACTTTATCAGTCTTCTTGGGTTACTCTCAGTGGTATCCAGCCCAGCACTGTTTCAGCTGTACAGTCATTGATGTCAGTGATGATTCCCCAGCTTGGTTTGATGTACAAACTTTCTCCCAGTGGAAATGAGTTTTTAAGTGACTCAGAGGTCTGGGGTTGGGAACAGAGCTGGCTCTGATCCCTGCAGCTAATGGGCTCCTTCTTCCCCAGGGACAAGAATGGCCAGACTGCCCTTGGCTGTGAGCGCTCCTCAGTGCTCCTGGGGCTGAGGCTGAGCTGGCAGCCATGGGGCTGGGCAGGCTCCAGGCTTGGATGCTGGGCCTGCCTACAGCTGTGGTCTATGGCTCCCTGGCCCTCTTCATCTCCGTCCTGCACAACGTGTTCCTGCTTTACTATGTGGACACCTTTGTCTCGGTGTACAAGATCAACAAAACTGCCTTCTGGGTTGGAGAGGTAGGCCAGCACTGGGTGGGAGCCAGGCGGATTGCAAGGCTGGGTCCCACCCAGTCTGGAGCTTGGGGCTGGCCAGGTTGCCCACCTCAATTCAGCAAGAAAAGCTGGAGCTGGAGCTTTGATAAATGTTCATTTATCAGCTGGATAAATTCACCCTGGATGGGTGGGAATTTGATGGGGGGCGGTGGCTGGTAGAGTGGGTTTTAGCAGAGGGACTGACCTGAGCAGAGGTTTGCAGGCAGGAAAGCTGTGCTTATCTTGAGGGGTGGCGAGCAGGCTGGGTGGGGAAACCTCTGGAGAGGAGGTTGCCTGGAGCCCACCTGCCCCATCTCCTCTCTGCCCACAGACGGTGTTTCTCCTCTGGAACAGCCTCAACGACCCCCTCTTCGGTTGGCTGAGTGACCGTCAGTTCCTCAGCTCCCAGCCCCGGTTTGTGTCCTGTGGGTGGGTCACAACGGGTCCTGTCCCATCCCACTCCTCCCCAGGGGGTGTCTGTGTTTGGGGTGGGGAGAGAAAAAGGAAACCATTTTCAGCTTTTGACCAGGCCCCCTCCCTTCCCAAGGTCAGTCAGGCTCTGGCCATGTGGGAGAATGGCCTTGACTAACTGTTGCCTTGCTCACGTGGGAAGAGATTTACCTCAGCTTGCCTTGTCAGGTCCTCAGAACTGGGAGCTGTACAGCAAACACTCTCTGTTGCTTCTGGCAGATTCCTTTACCCCATCCTGCTTGGGCCCACCACTGCCCCCAACCCTGAGAAATAGGTGTCCCACCACCCTTTGGCCATCAGCCCTGGCAGGCTTGGCAAGGGACCAGACAAGAGAGTGTACCCCCTGGAGAGTTGTGCTTCCTAAATCAGAGGCTGAGGACTCAGGGCTCAGTGGGACCACCCTGGTGTGAGTTCCATACTCTGGGCCTCTGTCCTTCCTCTGGGGTCTGGGCAGGGGGGGAACTGGGGCTCATCAAGTTTGTAAGAGCATCTCCCGACTTTCCTCCTCTCTCTGGCAGGTCGGGTGCCGGGCTGTCCTCCAGGGCCGTGGTGCTGGCACGGGTGCGGGCCCTGGGCTGGCACGGGCCGCTGCTGGCATTGTCGTTCCTGGCATTCTGGGTGCCCTGGGCCCCAGCTGGCCTGCAGTTCTTGCTGTGCCTGTGCCTCTATGATGGTTTCCTGACTCTCGTGGACCTGCACCATCATGCCTTGCTGGCTGACCTGGCCCTCTCTGCCCATGACCGTACCCACCTCAACTTCTACTGCTCCCTCTTCAGTGCAGCTGGCTCCCTCTCCGTCTTTGCCTCCTATGCCTTCTGGAACAAGGAAGACTTCTCTTCCTTCCGCACCTTCTGCGTGGCACTGGCCACTGGCTCTGGGCTGGGCTTTGTGGGGGCCACACGGCTGCTTAGGAGGCGGGTTGAGGCAGCCGGTAGGGAGCCGGAGTGCCCAGCCCTAGCTGTAGATGGCGGGTGAGTTGCCTGGCCCAGTTCTTCTGGTTCCCACCAACACTTCTGAGTGTGATTTCAACGCTGAGTCCCCTGGCTGATGGGTGGCTGGCCTGGGGTGGCAGATGGCTCTGGCCCAGCCTTAGGCCATCGGTGACTCCCCTCTGCCCTGTAGCCTGTGTGGAGAGGAGTTGCTTGTGGGCTGCAAGGAAGCAGGCAGCATCACTTTGGGCCAGTACCTCCAGCAGCTGGCACGCCACCGGAACTTCCTGTGGTTCGTGGGCATGGACCTGGTGCAGGTATGGGAACAGGCCCCCGCCCGACGGGTAGGCCGCGCTCCACTCGAGGGAACAGGCTCCTCAAAAGCTGGGAAAGCAGTTCTGGGCCTCGTGTGAGGACTGCTGGGCAATTTGATAGTGGATACACAGGTCGGGTGGTTAGGAGACCTGGATTCCGGCGCCCTCAGAGCTTCTAACTCCCTGTGTGATCTTGGGAAGGTCTGTCGGGGCAGGCCTGGGTGTCCTCACCTGCACAGTGAGGATATGAAAAAGGGGTGCCCTTTTGAGAACTCTGTGACAGTCTTTTTAAAACACTAAGTGCCATAGCTAAAACACATGCAGTGCAGAGGCTAGCCCAGCCTAGACATAGATGGTGTTTATACTGTCAAGCTTGTTTTACTCAAGTATTTGAAACTAAAGAGTAAAAAAATCTTAATCATTCCGTGGACCATCTTATCATTCCTTCTACCTTTTAGCAAAATTAGATAAGCAATAGGAATTTGGTTGGGGTTTTATTCTGGCATGCTCCAGGTGGAGGGATATGAGGATAGAGCCTACTGGTGCCCTTGCTGCCCAGCCCTGCGGCCCAGCAGCCTCCTCACTGCCCCTGTCGGCTTGCAGGTGTTTCACTGCCACTTCAACAGCAACTTCTTCCCCCTCTTCCTGGAGCATCTGTTGTCGGACCACATCTCCCTGTCCACGGGCTCCTTCCTGTTGGGTGAGTGGGCGCCTCATGCAGGCTGGAGGAACTGAAGCTTGCACCCCAGGATCCCTCCCCCAGCTGCAGACGCAACTCCCTCCCGCGCTGGGGCCTGGCTGGCAGGGGGCAGAGGGGGCAGAGGCCGCTGTGGGGTTGCATGTCCAGCCCCCACCCGGCCCTGTTTGCCGGGGGGGGGGGGGGGGGGGGGGGGCGGGGCCTGTTGCGGATGTGAGTAGGGTAGGGCTGCTCTCTTGGTGCCCCCCGCAGTAGCTATTTAACAGCTAGGATTACAGGCTGAGGGGCTTGGGTGTGCTTCTTGACTCTGCTTATTCGCTGTGTGGCCTTGGGTATGTTTTATTTAAACTCTTGGGGCCTCCATTTGTCACCTGTAAAGTAGGAATAATATAGTACTTACCCTAAAGAGTTGTAGGGATTAAAGAAAAGGATGTGAAGCTCTTCGCACAGAGCCTGGCACGTTGTCAGTGTTCAATCAATGCCAACTCTGATTCTGATCGTTAAGATGTGGATAATTAAAAACAATTTTTTTAATGTTTACTTTTGAGAGAAAGAGAAAACTCGAGCAGGGGAGGGGGCCGAGAGAAAGGAAGACAGTATCCAAAGTAGGCTCTGTGCTGTCCGTGCAAAGCCCGATACAGGGCTCAAATCCATGAACTGTGAGATTATGACCCCAGCCAAAGTTGGTTGCTCAAATGACTGAGCCCTCCTCCCCCCACTCCCCCCCCCGCCCGGGGCACCCCAAGATGTGGGTAATTGTGGAAGCTATGGCAGTGGCCCTGACAAAGCCGCACCCTTTCTGCCCAGGCATCTCCTATGTCGCTCCCCACCTCAACAACCTCTACTTCCTGCCCTTGTGCCGGCGTTGGGGCGTCTACGCCGTGGTGCGGGGGCTCTTCCTGCTCAAGCTGGGCCTGAGCCTGCTCATGCTGTTGGCTGGCCCTGACCGCCCCGGCCTGCTCTGCCTCTTCATTGCCAGGTACGCGCTGCCCTCCCTCACCCCCACGCCTCTGTTCCACCCCTTCATTCTCGCCCCCTCTCTCCCCTGGCAGTAACCGTGTTTTCACTGAGGGCACCTGTAAGCTGTTGACTCTGGTGGTCACTGACCTGGTGGACGAGGACCTGGTGTTGAACCACCGTAAGCAGGCGGCCTCAGCTCTTCTCTTTGGCATGGTGGCCCTGGTGACCAAGCCAGGCCAGACCTTCGCCCCGCTGCTGGGCACCTGGCTGCTCTGCTTCTACACAGGTGAGGGCCCTGGGAGCTGGCGCAGGGGCTCTTGAGGCTCCAGGGGTCAAAGCTTACCTGGCACACCAGCAGACAAACTGGGTCCAGTAAGGGAGAGAGAATGGCAGCTGGCCAACAGAAGCTGTGCCTGGGCCATTCCTCCTTGGCCTCTCCCTACATGGGTAGAGGAACTGAGTCTCCAATCTTCCAGTCTTTCAATAGTTCGTTCGTTCATTCATTCATTCATTCATTCAACAAATGTTTATTGAAAACTTTTTCTGCCAAGAGTTGCTCCAGGTCCTCTAGGGAAATAACAATGGCCTTGCCATCATGGAACTTTTATTCTAGTCAGGGGGGAGGGATGGGGTTGGCAGTAAACAGCCAAATGAGAAAACAGCAGGCAGTGGTAAAAGCAATGGGACTGAGAAGCTACTTTAGTGTGGTCCAGGAAGGCCTCTCTGAGATGACACCTAGGATGTGGACTGAAGGGCAAGGATTTGGTCTTGAAAGATCTCAGTGAATCCCAGACAGAAGGGGAGGTAAGTGCAAAGGCCCAAGGTATCAGGGGTGGTTAGGAGACAAGGCTGGGAAAGTAGAGGGCTCTGTAAATCAGGACAGGGTTTGGATTTTATTCTCGTTGTGAAGAGATTCTATTTGCCACGGTTCTAAGCAGGGGAGTGACGTGGTCTGATCTATGTTTTTTCAACTTCACCCTGACTGCTGTGTGGGGAATGGGTTGTGGGGAGGCTGTGGCAGAGGCGATGGAAGCTTGGAGCAAGCGGTGCCAAGGGGGCCGGAAGAAAGTGTCCCGGTACCGGATGTGTTTTGGAATTGGGGGGAAGTGAAGGATTGGCTTTTGGGGAGTGGTGAGGTTTACTGAGGAACCCAGGAAGACTGAGGTTTTGGGTAGACAGTGGTACCAGACACCGAGAAGGGAAGAGCAGAGGCGAAGCAAGTTTGGGGAGGAATTGAGCTGTGGTTTAGACGTACACGTGTGTTGTTTGAGATGTGGCGCTGTGCTGTGGACTTTGGAGGAGACCAGGGCTGACCTTGTTCTTTCTGCATGCTCTCTTGTCCTAGGTCACGATCTCTTCCAGCAGCCCCCGCTGGCCCCCGTGGGGAGTGCTCAGCCATGGCCAGAGCCCCCGGCCCCGCCCCCGGCGCAGGCCCCGACGCTCCGCCAGGGCTGCTTCTACCTGTTGGTGCTGGTGCCCATCACCTGTGCTGTGCTGCAGCTGTTCACTTGGTCCCAGTTCACGCTGCACGGGAGACGCCTGCACATGGTCAAAGCCCAGCGCCAGAACCTATCACGGGCCCAAACCCTGGAGGTTAAGATGGTGTGACAGGCAGGCACAGCAAGGCCATCCTGCTGATGACACTGTCTGCCACCCTGGTCAGGAGCCACTTTTGCCAGCCCCCCATCCTGCCGCTGTGCCTTTACTGGGACACAGCCTGGAGGACAGATGGCAGAGTGGGAGTTTCTGAGGCTGAGCCGGGAGCGTCACTGGGGTCTAAGTTCCTGCTTGGCTGTCTGACCCAGCTTGGGCAAGGGCTGGGCTGTATGTGCTCAGGGACCTCTTCCCCCTTTGGGGCTGGAGGAAGAAGAGAACCAAGAAGGGATGGGGCCGCCCTGTGGTCACACGGGGTTGCTGCATGGGCAGCATGGGGGCCTATCCCACTACCTGGCTGGGGCCGGTGCTTTGTGTGGTCTCAGAAGCCACTTTCACCCACTCAGGGGAAGCTGTGAGTCCCACTGCCCCCTCCCTCCACCTTTCCAGTGGTTTCTCTGAGCTGTCTGCTTCAGCTGTGCCTGAAGGAGTGTGCCCTAGCTGCTGCAGGGCTTCCCCACCCCCACCTGGCCTCTAAAAGAGGCTCATTTCATCGCAGACTGATTAAAGTCAGTCATTTCTATTCCCATTCTTGAGGTGTGTGCTGTGTGTGGGAGCAGTGGGTTGGTGGGGCTGGGGAACAGGGTTCCTCACTTAATAGGAAAAGTACCCTGAGAATGTTCTTCTGCCGATGAGTTGGTGGTGGTGATGGGGGAGGGCACCCTCATCAGATTTTTCACTGAGGGAGCAGGAAAAGCATGCAGACTCGTATCTGCATGGGTATTTGGGAGCGAAATGACTTGGAGGCCTGTGGTCATGTCCCGGTGCCTTTCCTATACACCACTGCCAGACACGGTGAGCAAGAGCAGCTGCTTCCAAGACTGAGGTCCCCAACCCTGGAGTCACTGGGAGCTCTCAAAAATGCTGAGGTCTTGAGTTCTGTTCCTCCAGATTCGGATTTCATGGATCTGGGGTATGGCCTGAGCACTGGGGTTTTGGAAAGCTCTGTGATTTTACTGGGCACCTGTGACTAATGCCCCTGTGCTCTAGGCCAGTGTTTGTCAACCTAGAGATACTTGGAGCCAGATAATTCTTTGTTATGGATATTTATAACAGCATCCCTGGCCTCTCCTAGATGCCAGTAGCATCTCACTACCAGTTGTGACAACCAGATGTCTCCAGACATCACCAAATGTGTCCCACAGGCAAAATTGGCCTGATTGGGAACTACTTACTGCTCAAGGCCAATGGTTTTTGAAGATCTATACAGTTGGCTAAAGATTTAGGCTCTAGGGCTGTATTGCCTGGGTTCATATCCTAGCTAATAAAGAGCAGAGCTTTGGGAAATTACATAATCTTTCTGTGGCTCTATTTCCCCATCTGCAAGGTGGATAATAAAAATACCTACACACTTTGTAGGGTTGTCGGATCAAATACGTTAGTGTTTGTAAAATGCCTGGCAATCCCTGCCACCACCACCCCCGCCCCCCCAAGTATACAGGTTTCAAATGGAGAACTGATTAGTCAGAATATCTGAGTGTAGGCCCCAGGAACTATATTTTAATAAGTTCCTGAGCTTCTCATCCATGTGGAAGTTTTGAGAGCCTCTGACTTCAGGGATGTCAGTAGCTGCTCCCCTCATTCGAGGTGGTCTCACTCATGGGTTTTTGTGTATGTGCAGGGCTGGGACCCTCAGTTCCTGGGTTTTTGGCATGAACACCATCTTCTCTGTATCCACTTGACAGGCCGGGACTTGGGCTGAGAGCTAGATAAGTCTTGCTGGTACAAGAGTGCCCTCTAGAGGACAGATGAGGCCCAATCATGCTTCAGATTCAGGGCCTGCAGCTCCTCTCTTCCCACCCAGCACCAAGAGACAGAGGCCCAGCTGCCGGGTCTATTGGAACGACTTTATTTAAGTACACTGGGCCCCACCAGGCAACGTGGTTTGTGCAAGGGACAGGCTTGGGCTAAGAGAAGGGAGGTGAGCTGGTTAAGCACACTGCAGTCTGCGGGTCGCCACATCGCTTTCACACACACCTGCTGCTGTGGCCCATACCTGGCAGGGCCTTTGGTCGTTGGACGGCATGGGGGGAGTGCTGCCTGGAATCTGGGACTGGGGCGGGTCTCGGTGTCACAGGTGAGGGTGCCGGTGAAGATCTGCTAGCCCCAGCTTTGCACATCTGGGCTGAGGAGCCTTTTTGGACACTGCTAGGCCAGCCCAGTCCAGGGTAGGCACCGGGCCCCACTGGAGAGGAGATGAGCCTAGACCCATTAGTTCCTGGCACTCTGGTCTGGCCCCCTCCCTCCTTAACTAGACAAGTCCAAAATTACGAATGGCACAAATCAGCCCAGTGGGGGGCCTTCTCTCCTCTACAGCCTACCCCCCTGGGTCAGCTAGAGTAGGAAAAGGCAACCTGGTTAATTGCAGCTCTTTCTCTAGTCCTAAGAGCACTGGATCCCCAGTACCCCTCCTTTGCTAGGGGCCTCTGCCAAAGAGCAATTCTACCTCCTGTTTCAGAAAATCTAACCGGCAACCAGCCTGTTGATTCCAGGGCAGTGAGCAAAAGGAAGAGGAAAAAAGAGGCTGGCGGTAGTGACTTTGAATGTAGCCTCTGATCCTAAATAGGCCCGAGGCCTACGGATACTGTCGGTTCACCATTAGCAGGGAATGGCGGGGCCCTGGACGCTATGCTAAACTGAGGTGCTGTAAACATTAGTGTGAACAGGGTGACTGGTGGGCAGGAGGCGATGAGCTCCCTCTCTCCAGTCCCATACTGAACAAACACTTCAATAAATAAAACTGAAGATGGCATTGCCCAAGGATGGATGAAAAGCAAGTAACAGGGCCTGGGGCTGACAGGCTCCTGAAATTCTCCCGAGACCCCCCTGGACAGGGGCTGAGGGTTGGGGTGTTCGCTCTGCCACCAATCAGAAGTAGCACTACTCCTGCCTCTTTGAATGCCCAGCGTGGTACTGGTCCCCAGGTGAGGTTGGGGGGACCCTGCCATCTCCTGACCCCAGAGTCTCAGTAACAGCTCCTGGAGTGCTTTTCCAGACTCCCGAACCCAAATTGCAACAAAACCAGACAGAACTCAACCCTGGCCCCAGTCCTCAGTCCATGATTGATTGGCATCAAGAGCAGAAGGCCCAGCAAGGGAGGCAGCGGCTGCCTTGGGCCTCAGGGCACCCTGGGGGTGGGACGGGGTGGGGCTAGCCCAGCCTGGGATGGGCAGCAGCAAGGTCTCCCGGGATTTACCTTCTCTGTCTCCCTATGGTAGTAAACATAGTCCCACACAGCCAGCCAAAGGCCCAGCTGACGAAGTGGCCCTCTGCCAGCACTCTTCCCTGTTGGGGGCCAGTTAGTGGTCAACCCCAGGCCTCAGGCCATCACCATCATGGGTAGTTCATCGTCCTTTCTGGGCCCTGGGATCCCTGGGCCACACGGCACTCGCATATGCGCACACACTCGTATCCACACACTCACACACACACTCACACACACAGGCAGTTCCTCGCAAACACTCCGACTCAAGAAAGCGAGTTTTAAAGTGGAGTTAACTTCAGAGAGAGGTGAAGATGATGTCCCAACATTAGAAGGTTTTCCTGTGGATAGATCGGGCACCGTCTTCTTCATATTCCTTCTTGGAGACCCACATCTTCTTAAAGGTGTCCAGGGAGGCAAGGATAGAGCCCCTGGAGTGGAGGGAATCCCAAGGAATGTTGTGAGAGGGAGGAAGTGTTCGTGGAGCCAGCCAGTCCCCGTGGAGCCAAAGCAGATGAGGCTCTGCTTTCAAGGGATGGGGTGGTGAGGGGTAATGATGCCCTCACTTCCTGTCACACTCTTATTCCCTAGGAGAACTACTCACCCAATCCATGTGGAATACAGTCTCTCTTGAGGTGCAGATATCTGAAAAGGTGGGTGGAAAGAGGAATCTGAGACTTTCAACCTCCTTGTCCTTTTTCTGCCCAACGCTCATCCTTACGGCCCATTCCACTGCCCATGGCAGTGGATGTGTTGTCTCACACAACAGGCTTTCACTTATGTCCCTGCTGGACCCAGTGGGCTCTCCGGGGGGTATTGTGGCCAACCTGACACTCATCTGGAGAAGCAGATTTCCAGCAGCGCTAAGTATCTACAGCTCCCAGGAAAGCTGGTGCTAACAGGGGCCAAGATCCAGCTTTGCTGGGGGCTGATGGGAAGCAGACTCCATGGCAGGAACTACACTCCAACATTTCGCTCCCCTCAACAGGCACCAAGATGTCGGACTGTGTCACGAGAGCAGCAAGAGTCAGTCTGCCAATGCTACAGTTTCTCTGACAGACCACACGTGGGCCCTTAGCCTAACACCCTGCCACATCAGGGTCTCAGAACTGCCCCCTTTTGTGGGGAAGGAGAGGGAAAATGGGTTCTTCCCGCTGGCAGACCTCAAGGTCAGTGTGGAATCTGGGAACTGTGTAGCCTTGGAGGGGAGCCCCGGTTCCACGCAGCCCCAGCGCCAGCCCCCACCATGCTCCTACCCTGATCTTCACGTCTTTCGGAGCCAGTTTCTTCACTTCACTCAGTAGCCTGTCACCAAAACCTGAATGGGTAAGACAGGAGAATCTCATGTCAATCCTCTGGGCGTCTGGGCCCAGCAAGATCTGGAAACTTCCTGGAGATGGGCCGAGAGCAAAGACCAACCTTTGAACAGGGTGGAGCCTCCCGAGAGGACGATGTTAGAGAAGAGCGTGCGCCGCAAGTCCATGTCCGACTTCTGGATGGCAAACACCAGCACCTCGTGGATGCCCTCACTCTCCTCTCCAATCAGGTCTGGCCTGAACAGCAGCTCAGGTGCCCGGAATCGGGAAGGACCAATCTGTAGGGTGGAGAGCAAATTCAGAGGCTGGGACCAGGGCTGAGGTCCCTTTGGGAGTGAAAATAGAAGAGGCAGCTCACACTATACTGTGCCCAAGTGATTATGGAGAACATGAACCACCCTCTTCCGAACCCCTTCCTGACCTAGGCAAATGCCCCTGATGCTTCCTCTCCTCTACACGGGAGAAGCAAAGTTCCTGACGCCTCGCTCTGCGGGAGACAGTGCTGCTCCAGAGCTCCGGTGCTCCAGGCAGAGGGTGTAAAAGGGCTGGTGCGTCTGACTCCAGCCTCCCCCTGGGGAGTTATTTGGGCTCAGAGCTTCTGAGAGCCTGGGACGACTGAAGGGAGATCCACGCGTACCTCAATGGTGCTGCCGTCGGGCAGGTAGTACTGAGCCTTCTCCGTCTCTAGTGTCTCATCCTTCTGCGGGTTTATGGACAGGTAGCAGGCTCTCTGCAGAACCGAGCAGGAGTCAGGCAGGCATGAAACTTAGGCCCACCTGGTCAAAGCCCCAGGGCTGCCGGATGCACTCCTGCAGATATCAGCCTCTCCACAGTGATTGCCCTAAAGGTCCACAGAGCTGCTGTTCTGGAGCCAGGGCAGGGTGGCCTGTCGGCCTACACTGGGTGGCACTTCGGACAGGAGTTCCTACCTGCTCCACCTTCCTTGTGGGCAGGCGTGGAAACTGGCTCTCTGGAGCCGGGTCTGAGACCACAACCCAATTTTAATCTAGACTTAGGCTTCTTCTTCCTTCCACTACTCATGGTTCTGGGGCCTGTCTACCCAGCTCAGAGGTTTCCCTAGAGCCGTGGGTGGCAGAAGGATCTGGTTTACTTAAAAGGAAAACTGTATTGTGACTTCTTCAAAGATGTAAAAGAACATACCTGATTTGGACATAAGGTATAAAAACATAATGAACATTGGTACACCCATCACCAGCTTAAGAAAGAGCAGCACCTCCCTTTTTCCCACAAGATGGCAGCACTTGGGGACAGTGACCGTCAGTGTGAGGGGGGCCTAGCTGGGATCACAGGGTAGCCAGGAGGCCTGGCTGGGGAGAACAGAGCCTGACTAGGGACACCCCCCCCCCCCCCCCCCGCAAGACAGGGGCTTGGCCTCTTTTCACTCCGGGTCACAGAGGTCCCGGCTGCCCTGTTTCCATTCTCCATCCCATCCCTGGGCCCATGGGGCAGCACTCACTTCTTTTATGGCCTTGACAATCTCAAACTCAGAAGATGAGTGGAAATCATAGCCCTCCTTCCGCAGGTAGAGGCGAAGGAAGCGAGAGACATCTCGGCCAGCAATGTCGATGCGCATGATTGAGTGGGGCATGGCAAAGCCCTCATAAATGGGTACAGCATGTGTGACGCCATCCCCAGAATCCAGCACCACACCTGTGGTCCTGCCTGTGGCATAACTGCAGCACAGGGAACAAATCGTCACTAACCCCTGCCTCTTTACTATGGCAAAACACTCGCTTTTTTTTAGAATTCAAAGTCAGCTAGGCTAAGCTGCAGCCTGCCTTTCTCTAGGGGCCTTAGACTGGCCACAGTACTAAGTCCAAGCATAAGCAAGCCTGAAAAACCTGAATGAAAGGAGCCCAGCCTCTCCCAGCCCCTCCCCTCTCCCGGAAGAAGAGGCCTTCCAATCTCAGGAGACAACCTAGCCTTCAACTGCTTCAGGGCCCAGCCCAGGGGCAGTTTTTACTTCCCAGACAAGAAGAAAACACTCAAATGCCTACAGGGGCCAGGTAGGAAAGGAAAATAAGAATATTTTCACTTCCACAAAACACTTGCTTTTTTCCCACATGGCCTCCTAGGTCCGTAGTTTTTTTTGTTTTTTGTTTTTCCTCTTTTGGTAAAGACAAGGGTACAGACATATATTTCTGTGATCCAAAGGGAAAAAACCCGTGATGTTTGATAAGTAGAAACTGACGCTGCCTCGTGCTGGGAGGACAGCAGGGAATAGAGCAGGCTGCGGTGAAGTCAAACTTGCAAACTACCTAACATGGCAGTGGCTATTTCAGCTCTAGCTGACTTTTGTCCTATAGGAATGCATGCCCAGTATTGCCAGATCTTTCCAGAAATTAGTATTTTGATAGGAAATCCACTCCTTCTCCTTTTTTTAAAGTAGGCTGCATGCCCAATGTAGGGCTTAAACTCATGACTCTGAGATCAAGAGTTTCATGTTCTACTGACTGAGCCCTGGAAATCTCCCAATTTTAAAATGCTGGCTTGGGCGCCTGGGTGGCTCAATTAGTGAAGCGTCTGACTCTTGATTTCGGCTCAGGTCATGATCTCATGGTTCGTGAAATCAAGCCCTCCTGTGGGCTCTACGCTGGGCATGGAACCTGCTTGGGATTCTCTCTTCCCCACTCTCTTTCTACCCTTCCCTCGCTCGCATGCATGCACTCTCTCTCTCAAAATAAATAAGTAAACTTAAAATGCTGGCTCAGGGGCGCCTGGGTGGTGCAGTCGGTTAAGCGTCCGACTTCAGCCAGGTCACGATCTCGCGGCCCGTGAGTTCGAGCCCCGCGTCGGGCTCTGGGCTGATGGCTCAGAGCCTGGAGCCTGTTTCCGTTTCTGTGTCTCCCTCTCTCTCTGCCCCTCGCCCGTTCATGCTCTGTCTCTCTCTGTCCCAAAAATAAATAAACAATGAAAAAAAAAAATTAAAAAAAAAAAAAAATGCTGGCTCACTAGGGTCAAACACATCCCATCTGCAGCTCACCAGTGTATAATCTTGGCCCTAGATCTAACCCTAGTGTGAGGCAGGCTGGGCGCAGGACAGGCATGACAGGCGTATGAAGACGGAGACCATGGTGGTGTTTTCATCACAACTCTGTCACCAGCCTGGCACAGCGTCTGGCATAAACAGGCACTGGATAAATATCTCAATAAGTTACAGGGGTCTTTAGGAAGAGCTGTAGCAGCGTGTGGCCTTCCCAGCAGGCACAGCAGAGAGCCTTGGGCACCAAACCACTGAGAGAATAAGAGAAGCGAGACTGGGAGAAGATCTCCATACCCCCTTTCCTACCCAAAGGAGAGGCAGCCTCCATTCTGCCCGCAAGGGGCCAGGCTGCTTGCTACTCACAGGCTGAGCACAGCTTGCATGGAGATGAAAAGGGCTGGAACATTGAAGGTCTCGAAGAAAACTTCAGCAGCTCGTTCGCGGTTTTTCCGTGGGTTTAAAGGTGCCTCCGTCAGGAGCACAGGGTGCTGGTGAAAGATGCCCAGAGGGCAATCAGGGCCAAGTGAGATCTCTACCTCTCATTAGCACCCGGGCAGGAGGCCCCTGTGTGGTATGCTAGAGAACCGAGGGGAACTTTGTGAGCCTCCCTCCAAAAACAGGCAAGCTGGACCTGCCATCTACCCCAGCGTGAGCCAGTTTGTCAGCCTTCCAAATTCACGCTCGCTCTGAAGTCTCATTCCGTCCTTGCCTCTGCCTCCTTCCTCCCCTCCCTATCCTCCAAGTTTCTTACATAGGCCTCTGTATTTACTGTGAATCTCCAATTGTCCAGAAGATTTTGCTAAACTCTAAATTTGGAATTACTATGATACAAAAAATAGTATAAATTTTTTTTCTAAATAGAAAATTACATTTAAATATTGAATATATTTTTGAAAGACGTTGTATCTCCTTCCCCTGGAAATTCTGATGTCTAGGACACACCTTCCTTTGTTTTCCTGAGCTGAGAGTTTCTTCCTTAGAAGTTAGAGTATAAGCTCTGGAGTGTGAAAGACATGGGTTTGAATCCTAGCTCTACCACTTTATTCCCTAGGTGATCTTGGAAAGACTACTTGGCTTCTCTGAACGTTTTTTCTGTTCCCTTGTTTGTAAAACGGAGATAATACTACCTGTATTTCATAGGACTGGTGTCCTATTCAAGATTGAATGCAAACATGTCTGAAGAGCACATGGCCTGGTGCCACAGTAAGACTCAAACCCTCCTGGCAGTTATCCTCCCTTCCTCCTTCTCCTCCCCTTCCTCCTCCTCTTCCTCCTCCTCTTTGGGGTAGTGGCTCTGCCCAGCTCTCACACTGTGCATGGGTGCCGTGCTCACAGGACCCTCACCTCCTCTGAGAAAGTCTGCAGTTGGTCCTTAGAATAGACATATTGCCAGATGCGCTCCATATCGTTCCAGTCCTTGACGATGCCGTGCTCCATGGGGTAGCGGATGGACAGCAGCCCTCGGTGTTCCTGGGGGCAGAGAGCAGGAGTTACAGCAGCAGCCAGTCTCTCAGCCAGGCGGCCCACTCTTCCAGCACAGGGAGTTCCCACCCCACAGTCCTCAGCCAGGGCTAAAGGCAGGCCCCCATTTGCCGAGTCTCTAAACTGTATGCTGTAAACTGTTCTCACTGCCTGATTAGCTGGCAAAGCAGAGGGCTTCTGCATTTCCCTGGGCCCTGGGTGCCCTTATGGCAAGTGACAGGAGGCACCCTTCTCATTGCCTGATCCCAGGACACAATCTCCTGGCTCCCACCTCTGGGCATCAGCACTTGCAGCCCAGGCTGGCAAGAATGATTCTGTTGTTCCGTATCCAGAGGCTGCCCCAGGGCTCTGCCAAACTATACTAATTAACTCATCCCCAGGGTATCCCAGCTAGGATATACCCCTGAATCCCTTTTGCCAAAAAAAGAGCCAAGCTAGCTAATCTCATCATTGGCAAGGTAGTGACAGAATACAGAAGGAAAGCAAAAGCCCTATTTTCTAGACTGGTTTCTATTTCCCAAAGTGGGTTTCCAGATATTTCCTCTCCAAAACCAGAGGCTGCTCCTGAGAGAAATGAACCAATCAGACCTAGGATGAGAGGATCAAAGGGGGATTTAAGAGGAAATTGCTCCTTTTACTCATGGCTGTCCCACTGCTGGGACACTGCCCATGTTGGGAATAATGAAGGTCCTCTGTTGGCTTGAGGCTTCTACAGTAGGACTGGGAATTACCTCGGCTTTGGGGCCAATGAAGATGTCACCTTCCAGGGCTCCGGCCATGACACGAACGTGTTTGGGTCTGCCCACACTATAAAAGAGATCAGGGGGACCGTCACTTTTCCTTTCATGACATAACACAGGAAGGATGTGCAGATGTGTATGCTTAGACAGGAAGAGCTGGACTCAGTTCTACTGTGTTTATCTCTGAGGAGTGAGGTTGCAGTTGATTTTGACTTTCTTCTTTCTACTTTTCTGCATTTCCTGCAATTTCTACAATGAACATGTATTATTTTAAGTTTTTTGTATATTATTTCAAATTTCTGACCTAAACGAGAGATCCCTTCTCTCCAAAAGGTAGAGGGCTGACCCCATAACAAGGCTGACAAGCCTCCCAAGCTGCTGCTGCTTTTTTTTTTTTTTAAGGATTTTATTTATTTTTTAAGTAATTTCCATACCAATGTGGGGCTCGAACCCACAACCCTGAGATAAAGGGTCGCGTGCTCCACCAACGGAGCCGGCCAGGCAACACATACCTCTCAAGCTTCTGACTGAGGTACACAATTACTTACTAGTTTGGAAAGCAATATTTGGGAATCTGATCACCAGCAAAACCAGCTTTAATCACACCGGATCCCTGAGGAGAGAGGAGAGACAAAGAAAAGTCAGAAGTATGACAAAAACAAGAGGAGATATATATCATACAATATGTATAATACGGTTCCATTTTTTTATTATCTATTTATTTATTTAAAGTTTGTTTGTTTGAGAGAGAGAGAGAGGGAGAGAGAGAATCCTAAGTGGGCCCCACACTGTCAGCATAGAGCCTGACATTGGGCTCAAACTCACAAAACTGTGAGATCATGACCTGAGCCGAAATCAAGAGTCATTCCCTCAACTGAGCCACCCAGGCACCCCTGGTTCCATTTTTATTTAACAGAGACGACCTTCTATCTGCGTATAGTATATCCATCTGTATGAGCATTTATAGAGGGAACACGTGTCACCAGGAGGGAAGTGGGACTAGGGACGGGGAGGAGAGCTTTCACTGCACACTCAAAGTATTATTTGATTTTTTTTTTTTTTTTGTATTCTTTGACGTTTCTACATTGAATATGCTTTACTTCTGGAATTGAAAATATATTGGGGCCCCTGGGTGGCTCAGTCCAACTTCGGCTCAGGTCGTGATCTTGCTGTTCATGAGTTCAAGCCCCACATCAGGTGCTCTGCTGTCAGTGCGGAGCCTGCTTCAGAGCCTCTGTCCTCCTCTCTCTCTGCCCCTCCCCCATGTGCATGCTCACTCTCTCTCAAAAATAAATGTAAAAAAATACTATTAACACAGGGAAGAAAAAGAGAAAACCTGAGGAGAGAAGAGAAAAGTACCTAGAAGCACCAGAGCAGCCAAGTTCAGGAACATAACCAAGGTGGGAAGAACGCGTGATTCTGTTAAACCACCATGACGCTGTTAACCTACTTTCCCAGCTCAAGCCTGAACTCTCCCTGCCCTTCAGGGTCTCTATGACAGACACCACCATGGAACACTGCCATGCTTGAAGCTGACTCCAATGGAGCACATGTTGTCTGGTTCTTACTGCAGGGGCAAACCTCTATGCTTTATTGGAGGATTGTGGTTGCTTTTTGTTTTTTGTTTTTATTATGCTCTGTTTTACTCACTGGTCTCCTGATTGTAAAGAGCAGGGAAGTTCTAAAGCATCAGCTACAAAGAGACCCCACATTACAATCCTGCTGCTCCAATACTTGGTAAGTCGGGTGGGGAAGAGAGTGACTTCCCCACCACCATCTCTGGTATCTCCTGGGGCCCAACCAAAGTAAACAGGGACTCTAGATACAGATACCAACTCTGTGCAGGACAGATGTCGAGGTTTGCTACTGCTTGCAAATATAGCCTGTCTTCTTCCTTCTTAACTCTTGCACCACTACACCCAATATGCTCACCCTTCTACCCCAACACGGTTTGCAGCTGCACATGTAATAGGGGCAAGCCTTTTCCTGCTGCCTGTTAACCACTTCTCCTGGGGCAGAGAGCGGTATTTCCAAACCCACGCGGCAAGCAGTAAACACATCAGGAGATGCTAAATAGCCAAGGTTATCTTTGCACCAAAGGCTTTCCTGCAATATCCCTGGTTCCCTCTGTCTCTTATTCCTGCTCTTCTATAGGAGAAGTGGGGGCAGAGGGGGGGGGGGCGGGTAGATAGGCCATTCTGGTGCCTGACTCTGGCAAAACAGAGAGGATGAGGTGGCTGAAGGACAGGGAATGCCAGTTCTCTAAGACAGCAGGAACCTCTGCCAACAGAAAAAACAGGAGACAATGTGCAAACTCATCGGCCTGGGCAGGACAGCAAGGAGCCTGGAAAAGGTGCAGCTGTAAACTGAGCTGAGAGACTGGGAAGGAGGGAGAACCATCGTACCGCAGCCTGCGGGCTCTGGGACGGTGGCATGGGTAGTGCGCACAACACTGTACAGAACTCCGGGCACTTGTTGGCTCACGCTTCCAGTAATTGTTCACTGCCTTCACCTGGGTGTGGTGATGCCAACAGACTAATTGGACCTCCTGGCAGAGGTTGAAAACAAGAAAGGTAAAGATGAGACCTACATTTCAGACTCGAGATATTTTGAAGAGACGATTTTCCTGGATATTTAATTGTGAGTTTAATAGCAAAATCAGACTAGAATCTGAGTAAATTAAGGCAAATGGAGATACTAGGTTCATTTCTTTCTCTCTGGCCCTCCTAGCAAGAGAGTATAAAGACCCAGTTCAAATATCATCGCCTTCCTCATGAAGAATAATCCCGTTGGAATTAACTATCCTCTTCCTATTATTTCACAGAATCACCATTACCTGTACCACAATACCACAAGGTAGTCTGCATTTCCTTCTGCTGTATTTATTGTTTTTAATGTTTTTTTTTTTTTTCTCTTTTTAAAAAAAAAATTTTTTTTTCAACGTTTTTTATTTATTTTTGGGACAGAGAGAGACAGAGCATGAACGGGGGAGGGACAGAGAGAGAGGGAGACACAGAATCGGAAACAGGCTCCAGGCTCTGAGCCATCAGCCCAGAGCCCGACGCGGGGCTCGAACTCACGGACCGCGAGATCGTGACCTGGCTGAAGTCGGACGCTTAACCGACTGCGCCACCCAGGTGCCCCAATGTTTATTTTTATTTAAGGTTTATTTTGAGAGAGAGCACGCGTGTTGGAGCGCACTGGGGCAGGGAGGGGGAGGCGGAGGGACAGCGGGAGAGGGAGAGAGAGTCCCAGGTAGGCTCTGGGCTGTGAGGGCAGAGCCAGATGTGGGGCTTGATCTCACGAATGCATGAGATCATGACCTGAGCCAAAATCGAGAGTTAGACACTTAGCCGACTAAGTCACCCAGGCGCCCCTTCCTTCTGCCTTCTATTTGAATTTATGGTTTCCATTTTTGCCTGTTTTCAGCCCAAGGTCCTCAAGCTCAGAGACTTTCTATATCAGCAGTATCTGGCATTTGAGGGTACTCAAATAGATGCTGGCTGCCTAAAATTAAATCCAAGCTCAAACGATTGGCAGATGAAGCCTAAAATATGGAACCTGAACCAGCAGCTGGAATGCCAGAAGCCCCAGGCAGAGGTGGTGCTGGATAGGTGGAGGCAGCATTGGGAATGATGCACAAGGTGGAGCCAGACCCGGCTTGTCCCTGCAGTCCCAAGAGCTGGCCTGCTAGGCCAGCAGCTGGGGAAAGAATGAGTGGGACGGAGGAGGCGGCTGAGCTGCTTCTATTCTGCTCAAACCAAAGATTATAAAAAAGGCCCTGTCAATTTCTTTAATAGTATTTGTTAACTAAGAACTATGTACCTGGCAAATGAGCTGCCACTTTCTTTGTTATTCACTCTGGCAAAGCCAAGTAAACAAACGCCTTGCAGAGGCTTCTTGAAAAAGCAGTTCCATAATAGATATTTGATTTTTGAGCATTCAAGTCTGCGGCCAGTCACCAATGACCATTCTCTTTCTGAAGCAGGTAAACAGATAGCAAATCCCTCAGCAAGGCTCTCCCAGTTATCTGCTAACTATGGGCCTGGGGCTTGGGCAACCTTTAGCCTAAGCACTCCTGATTATTCTTGACATGCTGGCAAAGAGGCTAGTTGTCTCCATCTTACAAGTGGGAAAAGGATGCTGAGAGGTGGAGCCTCAGATTCTAGGGCACTAGTGGCTCATTTTGGCATAAAGATATATTTTGGCCCACAAAGTACTTTTTGGAAAACAATTTCATTGAAATAAAATTCGCTACCGTATAATTTACCCACTTAAGGTATATAACTCAATGGTTCGTGGTATATTCACAGAGTAGTATAATCATCACCACAATCTTATTTTGGAACTTCCTCATCATCCCAGAGCCTGTACCCATTAGCAGTCACTCCATCCTACCTGCCCTCTCCTGCCAACCAGTCCTAGGCAACCACTAAACTACTTTCCGTCTCTGCAGACCACGAATTACTTTTACGTTAACTTCCAACAGTTAAAAATTAGAGACTGCATATAAAATTTGGTGTTTCTGATTTCTCTTGAAACATCAGAAAATCCAGCAACACTGGGCCTGCATTCCTGGATGGGGACCACTGGCTGGAAATGAAAAGCAGCTGGCCCTTTGGTTAGACATGCTTAAAGCACCTTTCAGACTCCTCAAGACTTCTTTAAAAGTACTCTCTTCCTCCCCCTTTTTGTGTACCTGCTTGGCCTCTGCAAGCACTGAGATTGAAACTCCTATTCAAGGCATTGCCAGCAACTAATTCATGATATTTTCCCCCTCCACATGATACCTGGTTTCTTTTTTACCCTCAGAGTGTTTAGGTTGGTGTGAAGCACATCCTTCGCTCTCAAAATACACATAATTGAACAGTGAGCTATCTTTGTAAGTCACCTCTTCTCAGCCTTTCCAACAAACGGGATGGATTCTTGCTGTTGCTTGTTGTACAACCAATGGGGTCAATATCACATTGCAAGTGACAGTGTAAAATAAATATAGTGACTTCATTTCCTCAGCTAATTCTAGTGTTTCTTAAACTTAAGTGAATCAGTACGTCTCAAGAGCTGATGACAAATTGTAAAAAGATAATAATAATAAAATTGAGTCCATCAGTAAAATTTGAACATTGACAAAATATTTGATGTTATTAAGGAATTATGAATTGTATTAGGTTTGATAGTAGTATACTGATTATGTCTTTAGAAGAGTGTGGGAGAGGGCACCTGGCTGGCTCAGTTGGTAGAGCATGTGACTTTTGATCTCAGGGTTGTGAGTTCAAGCCCCACAATGCGCATAGAGCTTACTTAAAAAATAAATTAGGGGCGCCTGAGTGGCTCAGTCGGTTAAGCATCCGACTTCGGCTCAGGTCATGATCTCGCCGTCCGTGAGTTCGAGCCCCGCGTTGGGCTCTGTGCTGCCAGCTCGGAGCCTGGAGCCTGTTTCAGATTCTGTGTCTCCCTCTCTTTCTGACCCTCCCCCGTTCATGCTGTCTCTCCCTGTCTCAAAAATAAATAAATGTTAAAAAAAAATTAAAAAAAAAAATAAATTTAAAAAAAAGTAAAAAAAAAAAAAAAAAAGTATGGGAGAGGGAAGTAGGTGGGAATAAGTTAAAAAAGATTAGCCACAAGTTGATAACTGTTACAGCTAGGTGAATATGTGGATATTTGTTATACTCTTCCTGTCCTTTTGTTTATGTTTCACATTTTCTATAATAAAAAGAAGAAAGCTGAAAAATAAGTCCTCAAAATGTGGCCTGGGAGCTGCCCTCCTTTTGTATTACTATCCATTACATACCTTTGGGAAGAATGACTTGTGTTTAGTTTTTAAAAACACCTATCAGGGGGCGCCTGGGTGGCGCAGTCGGTTAAGCGTCCGACTTCAGCCAGGTTACGATCTCGCAGTCCGTGAGTTTGAGCCCTGCGTCGGGCTCTGGGCTGATGGCTCAGAGCCTGGAGCCTGTTTCCAATTCTGTGTCTCCCTCTCTCTCTGTCCCTCCCCCGTTCATGCTCTGTCTCTCTCTGTCCCAAAAATAAATAAACGTTGAAAAAAAATTAAAAAAAAAAACAACAACACAAAACAACACCTATCAGTTTATCGTTGTCATTAAAGTACATGTATGTACACCTCCCCTTCCATTTTCCTCATTAAATTCTGATGAATTGGTTTGGTGCCAGAATAGGTAGAAAGGAGTGGTCAACAATTATTTTAAGACTGAGAAAGGCTGTGAAATGATAATGAGCCTCTTCTCTCTTTCTCCTGTTCTTTGCTCTCCTTTCTTTTAATTATACTCTCTGTGGCCCAGAAATAAAATTGTAGCAATGTATTAAGCTATGGAGCAGTTAAATCTGCTAGATACACACCATTCTCATAATAATATAAAGTTGGCTCAAATATTTCAAATTATTTTTCCTATCCTTATTTCACTTTGAAACAAAATAAAGCTCTCTAAATGTCAAACAGCAAGAACTATCTGAGGCCCCAGATCTAAAAATGTGGGAGAGGGGCACCTGGATGGCTCAGTTGGTTGAGCAACCGACTTCAGCTCAGGTCACAATCTCACGGTTTGTGGGTTCAAGCCCTGTGTGGGGCTCTGTGCTGACAGCTTGAAGCCTAGAGCCTGCTTCTGATTCTGTGTCTCCCTCTCTCTCCCTGCACCTCCCCAATTCGTACTCTGTCTCTCTCTCTCAAAAATAAACATCAAAAAAAAAATAATGTGAGAGAATTTCTCCCACTTCAATTTTTGGCATCATTATTGGCATAATAAAAAAATATTTTCCCAGAGAAAATAGACAAATCAATTCTTTAAATCTTAAAACTCAACATGCACCACTACTATGATGTATTTCAAATATACTATGGAGAGAGACAAAGGAGAAACTAAAAAGCATTAGCTTAATTGACTTTAAGGAAAATGGCTAGAGACAGAACTCCTGCCCAACAATTCCAGAATCAAAGGATCTAATAAGATGGACAGACTGCTCCTTCTGCATCGCTGATGGAAACAGGAAATCGATAATTTCTATTTTTTTCTTTTTAAAATTAAGAAAAAGGCAGATGAGTACCCATAAACTGGCTGAAGATAGAAATAGTGTTCTCTGAAAATCAATTAACAAGGACCCCTACTCAGCCCGCTGCAGCAACTGACTAGGTTTCTCTCCCCACCTCAAATCTTTATTTAGGGGCATCTTTGTTACTGTGACATTTGGTCACTCATCCACCCACCCATCAATCCAACAAAAAACATGTATTGAGCACATAGCGGTGATAGGCTCTAGATGCTGTGTGTATGAAGGAGGGCGGGAAGGGGAGAGTAACAAAAAAATTAAGGAATACCATCTTTTTCTCCAAGCATTTAACAGTCTAGTGAGGGAGACCCTGCCCCCCCCCCCCCAAAAAAAAAAGTGAGGAACTTGGAACCCGATCGATCTCAGTTTGAGTCTTGGGTCAACTTCTAAGACAGGTGGCTTCAATACTGACTGTTATTTAACCTCTAAGGTTCACTTTTCTGCATAAACGGGGGGACAGTAATTCCTATCCACCTACTAGAGCTGACGCTTCAAGGAGATGATGCAAACAAAAGCACCTTGTAACATGCCTAAGGTCTCAAGGCTGGATCAACAGAATGAATCTGATAGCTTAGGACAGAACTGGCAGTTTTGCCTCAAGGGGCACAGAAGGTACCAACCAATCTCAGCGATATGAAGCCTTTGAGTGGAACGTAGAAATTGAGTTGTTTTACAAAAGTCACCCTCCGCCCAAAATAAAAGCAGGATTCAGTTTCTTTCCGTTTGTCACTATTGATGCATATACGTTGGCTACTAGCAGGAGGAATAGCGGATAAAGCACTGGTTTTAGGTCACCTCCACTGTACGACCTTGGGTTCACTTCACCTCTTCGTGCTTCAGGTTTTTTTGTTTTTTTTTTTCATTCGTAAAACGAGGATCAAACTTCCTGCCTAACTATGCACCCAATTTTTCAATTCAAATGTATGTGAAAGCCCCCTGTACGTGCTAGAGCACCTGGCAAATATGTTTAGTAATTTTTTCCCACATTCCGAAAAGGATAGTACCTCCCTGCTTGCCTGGTCACTCTTTCTTCTGGATCTTTATTAACGTTGTAATTTATAATCACAGAAATAACTGCAATCCTTTGGCCATTTCCGGCACCAGATTCCCGAGCCCCACCCATATACACCGCCAAGCCACCCGCCCTGCTGGGGACCGAAGGAAACTTAGCCCTTCCCCACCCGGGGGCGGGCCCCAGCCCGTCAGGCCCCACCGCTGTGAGTTCCCGAAGCCAATCCCCACAGCCCTCGGGCACCCGCCCGCCCCTTAGAGAGAGGAACTACTATGGCGGCCCGGAAGAACGGCAGGGGCGCAAGCCAATAACTGCGGAGGGCTGTCCTTATCCGGCAAGGCCCAGAGGCGGGGTCATCGGCCAAGATGGACAGCCAGAACAACCAATAGAATGATCGGAAACTGGGGACGGGGCGGACGCCGGGCGCTCACAGAGCGGTTAAGGCCCCTCGAGCCAAGGGCCCAAGAACCCGGCTCGGACTACAGCCTTTGCCTTTATCCATCCCAAACTTCTCCATCCCATGGTTGCTGGTCAGCCGCCCTGCCTATGGACTACGGGTGAAGGGAGGACGGAGGTGGCGGCGGTTGAACCCGCCTGACAGGCTGGGCCAGTGACAAAGAGCCGGTGGCCCAGGCCGAAACCCGGGAGCGATCCCTTTGGGGAAGAGAGCATAAACCCCTTTAGAGATAGGAAAGATGCAACTCACGTTGTCGATCACGACAGGCTGGTTGGCGATCACATCGTAGGACTCCATGGCAGAAGAATATCTCCTTCCGAGGAAGGAACTGCCAGCCGGGTCTGCTGCTAACGCCACTGACACGCATGCGCAGTCTAGCCGCCGGTCCAAGGCGGCTAGGGAGCGGCCAGACCTCGCCTCCGAAGAACTACAACCCCCAGCATGCCTTACCCCTGGGTTTAACTCGCCAGGCCCCTTTGGAGCCCCGCCTAGTTTGAGTAGGGCGTCGCATTTCGACGCACAGTACCCTGGGCTTTGTAGTCTCCTTCGATGAATAGACGGGGACGCAGATAGATGACTGTATTGCACGCTTGGATCTGTAGTTCCATTGAAGGGATTCGCAGTGCATGCTGAAGTATGTAGTCTTCTGGAGTACTTGTCTGTAGTTGGGTTTGAATTGGCCGGTAATTCGTGGATGTTTAGATTTTCCAGGTCAGTCCCTGCCACCAGTTCTCCTGGACAATTGCTGTGTTTTTATTTGGGTCAATAAGACATTAATAAACATTTATCAGCATCACATTCTAATAAAGGAACATTTAATACACGCACACGGGGAAGGAGGACATACTCTCAGAACAAAAGAAAATGCATTTTATAAAATTTGCTTTTTGGAAAAAACCGGCACATTTTTTGCTTCTTTTCACATTTATTCCTGGGTAGGTGTAGACTTTGCAACAGGTTAACATTGGTCTGAAGACTGGCATTTGTAACTACGGGTACAGATGATCTTTTGTTCATTAAAACATCGTTCATTTAATAGCTTCAGGAACTGCTTTAATATCTCTATTTTTCATGGGGAATTAGAATTGACATTGAGGAATGAGAAAATGGAGGTGAAGAGAAGTTTTGTGTCACTGCTTTCAAATGACACCAATGCATTTTTCTCCAGATTAGGCACCCCCCCCCCCTTCAAATTGCAAGAACCCTTTAGTCAATAGCACTGGTAATCAGGACTTCTTTCTATTCCTTTCTCTTGGAATTCCTTACTGTACACAGGAAAGTAATTCTCAACCCGGTGCCTTAGGAACTAAAAATTCTCCCAGAGATGCCTGGCTGGCTCAATTGGTGGGGTATATGACTCTTGATCTGGGGGTTGTAAGTTCCAGCCCCACAGTGGGTGTAGAGATCACTTAAAAAATAAAATCTTTTTAAAACTTCTCCCAGTTACAGAAAGTCAAAGGTAATGGGAAAGAGCAGATCCATAGTAGATAACGAATTTTGGTGTTCCTCAAGGCAATCTGCATACATCTGCATAAAACAGAACAAAGAAGAGATTGTCATCACTAAAAGCATTTATCAAAAAAATTGCCAAGTTTTGGTGCGCCTGGTTAAGCGGTTAAGCGTCTGACTCGATTTTGGCTCAGGTTCTGATCTCACCGTTCCTGAGTTCCAGCCCTGCATAGGACTCCACGCTGTCAGTGGAGATTCTCTTGGGAATCTGCTTGGGATCTTCTCTCTCTCTCTCTCTGTCTCTCTCTGCCCCTACCCTGCTCACGTGCTCTCTCACCCTCTCTCTCTCTTTCTCTCTCTCAAACTTAAAAAAAATTACCAAGTCTTTTAAATTGATCCTAGTTTAACTAACTCTTGCCACTTTTAACAGGACTCCAAAATAAGTATTTCAACATAGGACTCCTGAATTTGGCGGTGTTAGTGTCAGTCAGTAAGAATGTCAGAAGGACATTCAAAGACGGTAGGAAACATTCAGATTTATAATCTGTTAAAACTAATGCCACACTAAGGAGTGAATGAATCAATCCATTATTGTCAGATTTATGTTTAAATTCTTGTTAGCATCATGTCGGAATAGTGACAAACTCTTTGGCGGCGCACTTCCCACTGCTTTAGTGGGACCCTAGCACCTCAGGATGCCGCAACATCTCTATTTAAACCTGGGTTCCTCCTAACACTAGGGGGAGGCCAAGAGCCTTGGGACGCCCCAACACAAGGAGAAGGAGGCGGGACCTATTGTCAAGTCACGCCTTCCCCACCTGTGACTGGCACAGACACTAGCCAATGGATGCCGGAATAGGGCGCTCCGACGCCCCGCCCTTTTGAGCGCCCCGCGGCCCCCGAGGCACCCTCTGGCCGTCTCTGCGGCGGCGACGGCCTGGGCAGACTGTGCGCGGTGCGCAGGCGCGGAGCCTAGACCTCGCTGCAGCCCCCATCGCCTCGGGGAGTCGCACCCACGGAGTCCGCCTGCTGGCGCGTCAGTGCTCTCCCTTTCGTCCACCCTCCCCGGTCCCCCCAGCGCCCTTACGCGCCCGGATGGCGGAGCTGCGGCCTAGCGGCGCCCCCGGCCCCACCGCGCCCCCGGCCCCTGGCCCTAATGCGCCCCCGGCCTTCGCCTCGCTCTTCCCCCCGGGACTGCACGCCATCTACGGAGAGTGCCGCCGCCTTTACCCTGACCAGCCGAACCCGCTCCAGGTTACCGCTATCGTCAAGTACTGGTATGCTCTGGGCCGCGGGGAGAAGGACAGGGGCGGGATGGGAAGGGTTAGAGCGCCGAGGGCGAAGTCATTTGCTGGGGAGAAGGAGGTGGAGAAGAATGGTTAAAGCACTTAGAAGGAGGGCGTCCTGCTGCGAGGGAAGGAGTTAAGGCTCAAGTTGAGAATGGGGACAAAGGGGTTAACGGAGCCAGTGGGTAGCGAAGGGTTAACGAGGGAGGATGAAGGGTTAACTAGGATTAGGAGAATAGAGTGAGTTGGGGGTGTGTGTAGGAGGGGGGGGCGACAGGAGAGAGGGAACTGTAAACGTGGTGAAAGGAGGGGGCGCCTGTAGGGGGTCATTAGTGGGCGAGGGGAAGCCGGGGGCGGGGGGCGGCTGAAGTGGGCTGGGGGAGGCGAGGCGGGGCCTGGGGAGCATAGGAGAGGGCTTTGGAGGAGTGCGGCTGGCGGAGCTCAGAGGGCTCGAGACTGCACAGGGTAGGGGCGGCTCTGGGAACCCCGGCTCTCCCGTAGGTTAAGAGGGGGAGCAAGTTTCGAGAGTTGTGTTGGTGAAGAGAGGAGGAGGAGGAGGTCTCTTTTGATACCTTCCCAGTGAGCTCAGATGTCAGATCGGTGCCGTGCTTTCGCGTTTGAAGTTTCACGGAGCAAGTTTTCTCGATAAACTTTCTGCTTACTCGGCACGGTTCTCTTTCTTCAAGCAGAGCTGCCTCTAGCTCTGCAGCCGCTTTGCTTTAGGACATTGACTGGAGCAGAGGCAGGATCCGGGAGAGCCATGGTTTGGGATTGAAGGGGACCACAGTAAAAAATGAAAACCTGGGACGTTGACACGGAGGAAAGAAGTGCAGTTAAGATGTTAAGAGGAGCTTCCTGTCCACAAACTTCAGGATTTAGGCTGTAGTCTCTAAGGGAAGCAGAGAGTAACCCTCAAGTGGCTCTGTTAAGATCAGACCTGTATACAGAAGGGCTGCCCTTGCGGTAGGAATGGTCCTTTCTTGTTTCCCATTCCTGTTTGCAACCTTCTCTTTCTGCAGCCTCTGGGCAAAACAGGTGTTATAGGGACTCCGACAAAGAGCCTGTCTTCATGGTCTTTCTGGACCAAATTGACTGAGGAATTGGTTGAATCTGTCCAGAACCGCATTCATGCATTGTGTTAGATGATCCCCTTCATTGAGTCCTGAAAGACTGTCTCTTCAGGAAGCAGCTTGGAATGTGGCCAACGGGGCAGGTAGACCCAAAGAGGGAGGTTGATAGAATGGATGTCTTTGCTGGTTACCTCTCCCTTTAGGGCTGAGTCTTCTCCAGGATAACCTCTTAACTTCATCTGGAGGTGGCAGAAACTAGACTGGCTAGGGCTGAGGCCAGTTCCGTGTGTCAGTAGGAGGATGTAAAGAGGCTGACAGCATGGAGTGACCTGGAGTCACTACAGTCCTGCAACTGCCTTGTGGGGTGTAGTTAGGTGTTCAAGGAAGTAAGTTCAAGGAAGAGCATCAAGGGATTCTCTGGGTCCTTGGATAATATCTTTTTCTAAGTGCAAAATGTGATTATTTTCTATATACTCATCTGTTTCCCATCAGGTTTATGAGTAAGAACAGAACACTCTGTGCTTGGGACAAGGTTAATTTTGTCTGACTCTTGGTTATTCCCTGCAGTTATAGTTTTAAGATAAAGCCTCATTACGTGATGCTATATCCTCTGAGAGACTTGGCCAGAAAGAGGGCTGCAGGGGTGTGGCAGATAGAGTATGGAACTGCAGATACCCTTTTCTACTTGTTGCTGGATGGACCTAGGCTGAAGAAGGAGCAAGATTGGGAATTTGCAGCAGGAAACCCAAGCAGATACGGAGCCTGTAGGCACTCCCATCTGTTCTGGGGTTCTGCAACTACCATGTGGTTCTTCTCGGGATAGCTGCCCTTTTGTTTCCTCCTTTCCCTAGCAAACTTTTCTGTATCCAACTGGTTGTGGAAATAGTCTCATGATTTGGCCAAATCACAGTTAAGGGAAGACACAGAGATTTATCCCCTTTCCTGATCCACTCAGTTCATATTCTTAGCTATTTGTAGCAACTGTCTTACAAGTTCTATAAATAACTCAGCATTTCCTAGCAGAGAATAGGGATTTCTATAAAGGCAAGTAATACCCTGACAAAGGAGGATGAAACCAGACCTACTAGTTTTAAATAGTATTTAAATTGCATGATACTGGCACACGTGCTGGGATCACATGTAACATGTATTTTATTTGATCATTAGTGTTCCTTCAGCATATGATCCCAATTGCAAAGTGCACTCCATCAATGTCCCAGGGGCAGGCAGAGTTTTTGCAGTCTGTGAAACAGTCAGATGTCCAAGGCAGCTCAAATGCAGAGTGTTTGTGGGCTACATGCAGACTTCCTTCCGCTGATGGTTCCATTTAGTCTGTTTCTCAAGTCTACCAAGTTTCCCTATTCATTCTGAAGAAACATAGGACTTTTTTTTTTTTTAAAGAGCACTAATTGCTCTACTAAAGGAATAAAGGAATAAACCCTTATGGAATTAAATCCTCAGAGTGAGATAATGACTGAATCTCTTCCTCAGCTGCTTCTCTGTTGGAATTATGGGGGAAGTTTAATGTGGTCCTCAGAGGCCCCAAATCATTTAATATTCCAGCTCTACCTTTGAGGCAACAGTCTCCTAGGATCATCTTCCAAATGCAGGCACTCACAAGGCTCAGCCTGGCCTGCTGCGGTTCTCTGTGCAGAGCTGGGCTAGCCTAAGTTTGGCCTTTGTCACTTGCATGATAAAAGACCAGCTTTGGTCTGTGGGGTGCAGGCTGGGGTCTAGAAGCATTGGGTTTGTTTAGAACAAACTGTAATTAACATAGGGCACAATATAGTCTTTCAGGAATTAGCTGTCTAAGAGGCAGGAGTGGAGCTGAGCCTCTGCTTCCAGGAACAATGCCCATTGGGGATGCTCAGGATGGTCTTTCAACAGAAGCCAATTGATTGACTAATGCACCTCTTGCTTTGAAGCTTGGCATGTTTACAGGCGCCATGGAAGAGAGATAATCCCTTCCAATCCCGTTTGGGATTGGTAATTTGAAACAGGAGCAATCAAAAGGGACAACCACCCACTCTGTTTTATTTCTAAAAGAGTTCCTGCATATAGGGGACAGGAGAAGGGAGCCTCTTGTGCTTATGGAATCGGGCAGTTTCTAGCTGCCCATCCCTTGGTCTTATCCCAGAGAGGTATGGCCTCCTTTTAGTTACCTTTCATCCCAGGTTCCTCCACGATGGGGTCTTTAGATTTGTAAGGCATAACTGCTTAGCTTCACATTGTCTGCTTTCAGACTCACACTGACTCCCTTGTGTTTTGTGTTTTGCAGGTTGGGCGGCCCAGACCCCTTGGACTATGTTAGCATGTACAGGAACGTGGGGAGCCCTTCTGCCAATATCCCTGAACACTGGCACTACATCAGCTTTGGCCTGAGCGATCTCTATGGTGACAGCAGAGTCCATGAGTGAGTGTGTGACACCCGCCCACCCTCCACCTGTCTGTTTCTTAGCCTTGAGCCTTATTTCTGGGGTTTTCCTCAGCAGGGGTGATAAGGTCATAGTTCTGTGAAGTTGGCATTTTTCAGGTGGAACCTCTGGGTTTCTGCCCTCTGCTTATATCTGCATATGCCAGAGTGATCCACGTCAGCACCCGAGCTCTGCTCATCTGGTGTGGGACAGTGTTGATGATGAGCAAGTGTTCCAAAACCATCAGATTTTTCTAAGCTTGCTTTGGTGTTTGAGCCCAGAGGACGGTCAGCATAGCTATGACCCAGAATTTGAGTTGATGCTTTTAGGTCTACTTGTTTTATTCCCTCTAGCTTATTATGAAGAATTTTAAACATAAAGCAAAGTTGAAAGAATTTTATAGTGAACACACAAATACCCACCACCTAGATTTTGCAATTAACATTTTACCTACTTGCTTTATTATGAATATATCCATCTCTATCCTTCTGTTGATCTTATCTACTCCTTGTCTACTTCCTTTTAACCTGTGGTTGTCTGTACTCAGCTTATCTATAGTACATTTTTTATTCTAGTCTAGTCTAGTCCCATTTTCTGCCCTGTACATTTCTGCCCTGTACATTTCTGTACACACCTGCCTCCCCCACTTCCCTCTATAACCACTGAATTTAAACAATTTTTTTTTTTAATTTTTTTTTTAAATGTTTATTTATTTTTGGGACAGAGAGAGACAGAGCATGAACGGGGGAGGGGCAGAGAGAGAGGGAGACACAGAATCGGAAACAGGCTCCAGGCTCCGAGCCATCAGCCCAGAGCCTGACGCGGGGCTCGAACTCCCGGACCGCGAGATCGTGACCTGGCCGATGTCGGACGCTTAACCGACTGCGCCACCCAGGCGCCCCTAAACAATTTTTAATATTAAGTTAAACATCGACTTAGTGTTAAGTCCGCTAAAAAATAAGTTACATTAACAATAATGAAAGCTAACATTTGTTAAGTATTGATGATGAGCCAGGTATTCTTCTCTTCACTTTGTATATATAAACTAATTTTATTTTCAACACAGTCATGTAATACTGGTAGATGCTCATATATGCCCCATTTTATGGATCAGGAAACTGAGACACAAAGAGAATCTATAACTTGCTTAAGGTCACGCAGCTTAGAAGTGGTGGAGCAGGATTCTAATGCAGGCATTTTGGCTCCAGAGTTCATACTCTTTTTAAAAAAAAAAAAAAATTTTTTTTAAGTTTATTTTGAGGGAGAGAGCACACAAGCAGGGAAGGGGCAGAGAGGAGAGACAGAATCCCAAGCAGGCTCTGTGCCATCAGCTCAGAGCCTAATATGGGGCTTGAACCCATGAACCATGAGATCATGACCTGAGCCGAGATCACGAGTCGGATGCTTAACCGACTGTGCCACCCCGGCACCCATTCAGAGTTCATATTCTTAATGACCGTGCTCTCCCATTTCTTAAACAATTATATCATGTACTCCAGTAAGTTACTGTCTGTAATGAAAACAATTTTTTTTTTTGTTTCCATCTACACTTTTTCATGGGAGGGATTCTTTTCTTCAATTCAAATGTTTTCTTGGGCACCTGGGTGGCTCATCAGCTAAGCATCTGACTTTGGCTCAGGTCATGATCTCATGGTTCATGAGTTGAGCCCCGCACCTGGTGAGCACAAGCCCTGCTTCTCTGCTTCGGGCAAGCTTGAGCCCCACTTTGGGTGAGCCCTGCTTCTCTCTCCTTCTCTCTCTCTTTGCCCCTCATAGGTTTCTCTCTCCCTCCCTCTCTCACTGTCCCTCGCTCACTTGTGCCCTCTCTCTCAAAACAAACAAATAAATAAGTGTTTTCCTTCTCTTCCCCCTTGTTAGCATGGTTAATCAAGAGCTGATTCTATTTCTATTATCATAGCCTCTCCTGTTTTTTTGTTTCTTGTCCCCTTTTGCCTCCTATACTATCATTTTGGTATCTTGGTGATGACTACTTAGCATGTGTAGGTTGAAAGACTAGCAGGGTTCTTCCTGCCCTGCCTTAGCATAAGAGGCTGGTTCTGGAGATGATCATGGTATCATGATGAAGAAGATGATAATAATCTTTTTTTTTTTTTTGCTTTTTGTAGTTCTTACTAGCTTCTTTATCATTGCATCAAATACTTTACAATCTTACCAGGTTCTTTTGTTATCTCCGTTTTATAGATGAGAAAACAGAGTCACTTAGGGGTAAATGAATTGCCTAAAATAAAAGAACTAGGATTCACTTGAGCTGTCTTGAGTCCAAAGTCTGAGCTCTTAACCACCGGGCTACTTTACCTCTCTGATCACAGGTCCAATCCAACTTCCTCTTCTCTCTTGTTAAGCTGGGGGCGCAGGCCTCATCTCCTTACTGATCACATGTCGAGAGCAATGCCTGGGCCTGCCTTTACAGCCTTCCAAACAGATCCATTGCAATGTCAGCAGAAGGCTTTGGGAACAGTGAATTAATCTTGCCTGAATGGGGACCCTGCATTATAGTATTAATAATGGAGATAAAATAGCAAACAGATGTGGGGAGTAAAGGCACTATGCTGGACTTTAATGTATATTTTTAATAAGAACCTGCAGAGTGCAGTGAGCCTGTACCTTTTTGTTGACAGATTTATTCCAGTCAAAGGAATATCATTTCCTATTTGGGTTAAAGCTTCTTACACTCTATCTGCTTATCAGGTATGGGTCCAAGGCCTAAAGTGACAAGAAGAACATAATTGAGAAAGCTCCATATTTCACAGGGGGCAACCTCTGAATTTTAAAGACAGCCTTCCTTACTGTTTTTTCATGTTTGAAAGTACCCCTTTATATGTGTATAATTTCTGTCTGATAAAACACTTTGATATTTGTATGTCATTTGTGACAATAGTGAGATCTCCATTTGGGCTGTATCTCACCACTGGAATCTAGTGTTTTCTGATATTATGTCCTACGTCTAGAAGGACATGGAAGGAGTGTTCTTGGATATTTACCCAGTTCTGGTCTATGTTACAGAAGTCAAAAGTACCTTTGTAATTGGCCTTGTGCTGGTGTGACTGGTCTCTTCTCGATCCTGGTAAGTTTCTTAAAGAAAAGTTTGCTTTTCCAAACATTTCATGTGGCAAGGCCTCTTTGAAACAGATTTAAAAATTCTTATTTAATTTAGTGTTTGAAGTTGAGGTTAGAAAGGTGAGTGTTCTAGGGGCGCCTGGGTGGCGCAGTCGGTTAAGCATCCGACTTCAGCCAGGTCACGATCTCGCGGTCCGGGAGTTCAAGCTCCGCGTCAGGCTCTGGGCTGATGGCTCAGAGCCTGGAGCCTGTTTCCGATGCTGTGTCTCCCTCTCTCTCTGCCCCTCCCCCGTTCATGCTCTGTCTCTCTCTGTCCCAAAAATAAATAAACGTTGAAAAAAAAATTAAAAAAAAAAAAGAAAGGTGAGTGTTCTATCATCCAGTTTAAATGCTAAGAAATGTTGAATTGGAATTATGGCAAATGAGTCTCTGGTAATGCTCTTCTCCCACTGTCTTTTCTCTTTCCATTCAGTGAAAAAAGGGCCAAAGCATTGGTTCATTTATTCAGCATACATTCGTCAAGCACCTATTTTGTACCAGACGCAGAACATCCTAATAGGTGTCTGAGGGATAAAATGCCAAGACGTAATTCCTATCTTAAGGAGGTCATGTTCTAGAGGGGAGATGAATATGAAGAGAGGCTTATAGTACTGGGTAATAAATGCTGTAATCCATGGCTGAAGAACATGACCTGGGAGCAGAGTAGAGGGCATGACTTTTGGTCAAGCTGCTGGATTGGAAGAAGCTCCTGGGAGGAGGTGAAGTTTGAGAGGCACCTGCGAGCTGTAGGCCAGTAGGAACGGCACAGGGGGAATCTGCAGCCTGACACTCCAGGGTGCCAGCACTCGCTGTCAGGATTGAGGGGACTTTAAAAATCTTCTGGTCCAGTGTTTC
The DNA here is from genome assembly GCF_022837055.1 of Prionailurus viverrinus. Taxonomy (NCBI): domain Eukaryota; kingdom Metazoa; phylum Chordata; class Mammalia; order Carnivora; family Felidae; genus Prionailurus; species Prionailurus viverrinus. Next base: position 61,405,820 of record NC_062571.1, read on the forward strand.
CCAAACTTCTAGTGCTGCCTTCATGATTTTTGCCATGTAGTAAGATCATCTATTCTATGTTCTCTTTAACCCCCCTTTTGGAGTGCCTGGCTGGTTCAGTGGGAGGAACGTGATATTCTTGATGTTGTGGTCATGGGTTCAAGCCCCACGTTGGGCATAGAGCTCACTAAAAATCAACAAACTAACTGACTCTCCCCTTTTAAAAACTATTATAAATATATTTTTAAAAGCTTAATATATATGAAATATGTATTTAAAAGTTCAGTCATGGGGCGCCTGGGTGGCTCGGTTGGTTAAGCGTCCGACTTCAGCTCAGGTCATGATCTCGCGGTCCGTGAGTTCGAGCCCCGCGTCGGGCTCGGTGCTGACCGTTCAGAGCCTCGAGCCTGTTTCGGATTCTGTGTCTCCCTCTCTCTCTGACCCTCCCCCATTCATGCTCTGTCTCTCTCTGTCTCAAAAATAGATAAACGTTAACAAAATTTTTTTTTAAATAAATAAATAAATAAAAGTTCAGTCACTACCATGTATGGAAACCAGTATCACTTGCCATAATTTAAAGGTAACTATAGAAATAAATGCAGTGATAACAAAGCAATATTATTAAATTCTGATTTAGTACTGTGGCCTGTCACAGAAGATTCTAAATCTGAGGCCAGCTTTCTTTTTTTTTTTTTTAAGTTTTTTTTAATGTTTATTTATTTTTGAGAGAGAGATTGACAGAGTGTGAGCAAGGGAGGGGCAGAGAGAGAGGGAGAGACAGAATCTGAAGCAGGCTTCAGGCTCTGAGCTGTCAGCGCAGAGCCTGATGCGGGGCTTAAACTCACAAACTGCGAGATCGTGACCTGAGCCGAAGTCGGATGCTCAACCGAATGGGCCACCCAGGTGCCCCGGCCAGCATTCTCTTTGTTCAAGAGATAAGCAAGTAGAGAGAGGTATTAAAAAGATACACTAACATCAAATAAAGCCTGGCCCTAGACATGATTAGAAAAATTGAAAGTGAATTGTAAAGGGAACTTAAAAAAAAAAGATTCAGTACTATTATTATTATTTTTTAAATTATTTTAATGTTTATTTATTTTTGAGAGAGAGAGGTAGACAGAGCGCAAGCAAGGGAGGGCAGGGAGAGAGGGAGACACAGAATTCAAAGCAGGCTTCAGTCTCTGAGCTGTCAGCACAGAGTCTGATGTGGGGCTTGAACTCACAAATTGTGAGATCATGACCTGCGCCAAAGTCAGACGCTTAACCAACTGAGCCACCAGGTGCCCTGATTCAGTACTATTATTGCCACAGACAAATGGGAAACACTGATCTAGTCCATGTCCCTTAATTGTAAGTGGAGGAAAGTACAGCAGGCTGCTAAAGACCATACAGCAACCAAATGAGAGTGGCAGGGTCTCCCAGTGTCCCCACTCTCCTAAGCTCTCTTTCATGAGTGGGAAGAAAGGAATGCATGGATATTGTTTGTTTTTAACCTAATAACATAAGCAAACTTTTTTTTTTTTTTAGCTTTTACTATATTCCAGGTTAGTGCTAAATTCTTTTTATAAAGTTATCCCTTTATGTAATCCCTATAATAATTCTATGACACAAGGAATTCTTATTACATCTTGCTTATAGATATAGACATTTAGGCTTAGTGAACTTACTGCATTGGTGGTAAATTAGAAGCCATGTTTAGTGATCCCACAGCTTGTATTCTGAACCACTATGCTGTATTGCCTTTGCGTTTTATCTTACTTTATTTATTTATTTTTAAATATTTATTTAAAAAATATTTATTTATTTTTGGGAGAGCACAAGCGGGGGAGGGGCAGAGAGAGGGGGATAGAGGATCCCAAGTGGGCTCCATGGCAACAGGCTGACATTAGCGAGCCCAAAGTAGGGCTGGAACCCACGAACTGTGAGATCATGACCTGAGCCAAAGTCAGATGCTCAACTGACTGAGCTACCCAGGCGTCCCTGTCTTTCCATTGTAATGAGTTACTGGCATTTATTAAATGCCTACAGCGTGCCTCCTCCCATTAAGATCTTCCCTTCTCACAGCTTGTCGAGGATAGGGGCAAGCAAAAGTCCAGGGGTCCCTTGCATTTCTTCTTGCTCCTAGCAGGCTTGCTTTGGGAGCAGGAGGGGACCCCCACCCTGGTAGCCCTAAAAGGAGTGAAGAACAAGCTGGTTGCATGAGCCCTGAGATGGCCAGGTTCTTTCCCTCTTCACATTCACCAAAGGAAACAGGACAAGAGAGCACTTGTTTGAATTAAAAGGCTCTTAAGAGACTCTTTCTGAAGTTGGAGAGATGGAACAAGTTCCAGCTCCGGGCAGCCACGGGCAAGAATGGAGTGCTTTTCTAGGAACCCCAAAGGCTCCCCTCAGCTGACTTTAGCGGCCGGATTGTCGTGTTGCTCTTCCCCTGGGCTGGGGAGGTGTGAGCGTCAGCTGCCAAGTGCTTGTTGGAAGCTTCCAGCTCTGGCCCTTCCCTTTGTGGCCAGCAGCTATGTACTGGAACATGAAGATTTGCAGGGCTGTGGAAGAGGTGGCTTCAGCACCACTCTCTGTGGGGATTTCTAGCTGCTCTGGTGCTTCCAGCAGCCCTAGCTGGACCCAAGCGACAGGCGGCCTAACCAGGGTGCAAGAGGCTGGCCAGTTGCAGTGTATTTGTGATCTCAGGCCGATTTCCCTGGTGGGATTCCACTGAGCAGGTCGTCTGCTGTACATGTTGGCTGGTTCCAAAGACAGCCTCTGTGTGGTGTTGGCCCACAGGCTGGCCGCTCCACAGGCTAGAGCCTCACCTCTACCGCCCATGGTCGATCTGGGCCCTGCCCCACAAACGCTGGCTTCTTGGTGGGTATGTCTGGAGTTTGGAGTTGTTCTTGCTCCCCTTGAGGCTGGAACTGCTGTTGCCCGGCTTTCTGTGGCTACCCCTGCTGGGTTGGTAGAGGACCTCCTTTTCCCTTCAGGTTCCCTTCAGGTTGGGCTCTGTACGGAATGAGTTATTTATTAAAATACTGGATACAGATTAACTTTTCCACTTGTTGTTTTGTGTGGCCTTGGTCCCCTGCAGTTGGGAAATGCTAATTTTCCCTCCTTAAAGCTGGGTTTGCAGGAACTTTTTAATGTGTCGTTTCATCCCCTGGGGTTTCCAGTGGAAATCCTGCCTTTGCCATAACACACCTGTCCTGGGAGCGTGGTCCGTCCTCTGATCAGGCCTTTGCTTTCTTCCCAGAGCTCTCAAAAAACTGACAACCAGAATCCCTTCTGTAAGCCACCCACAGATGGCAGGCCCTGGCCCTCCTCCTGGCTGGCACAGCAGGCTGAGGCAGTGCTCTGCAGGCTCGTGGCAGGGCAGGCCTCCCTGAAGCTTTGGTCCCCTCAGCCTTTCATCCCAGAGGCGTTAAGTTTTGGGAGGACCGTGTGAAATAGTGGTGCTCTCTGCTAAGGGCAGAAGGTCTGGACTACCTAGAGAAAGTGGGGTGCCATTGGTCCTTGCCCAGAGAGTAACGGCCAGCAGCAGGGCTACAATTCTTGAAGCTGAAACCACCACTTTGGGTTGGATTTCAGGGCCCAGATCTCCGAGTTTTGAAATGTTGAGAATTCTGTTTCTTTTGTAACCTCAGGAAGACCTAAGGAAGTGTGGGGCTCCCAGCAGATCTGTGTGGGTATGTGGCCTGAAAAAGCATTTCATTTGCAGTGTGGATCATCTCTTCCTTCATGGGGTAAGGATTCCAGATATTTCAGTTCAGACAGTTGAGACAATTTGGATAGCTGACAGTTGGGAAGAGGTTCCTTGAGCTGGCCCAGTCAAACTCACTTTAAAAAGTTTGAGCAGCCTGATTATCAGGAGTGACTGCCACTCACAGCGACACTGGGCTGGTCAGCACTGGAAGATTTCCTTCTCTTTCCACAGAGAGAAACAAAGACTTGGAAGCCTTTATGGGTTTTACATGATTGGATCTCTCAGTCCCAGGAATCTTCCCTGTTCAGCCTGCCCTCCTAGTCTCCCATCTTCCACACATGAGGCTTTTTCCATATGGATTGCTGGTCCTTGCACCGGCCGTGTTCCGGGTCTCAGTTTGCCAGCGTTTGCCTTGCCCAGAATTCTGACTCAGAGCTCATGACTCTGGACTTTAATCTTTGATTCCTCAATTCATTCTTCCATCCTGCCTCTGAGGTATCCCATTCAGCTACCTTTTCTATTTCAGTAGTGTAGTTCTGACGTCGGGTCCCAAGGTATGTGTGCAATGTGACCTTGTCCTCTCTGACCCAAGCTCCACAGGCATGGTCTCCTCACGCGGCATGTACCTTTGTAGCTCACCGCCCTGCTTGCCGAGCTTTCTGACACAGAGCCTGGAGCTGCACAGCACACATCCCCGGCAAAACTATCTCGAGGGTCCGGTACAGACAGAACATTTGGGAAGGTGATGTGTTTGGAGAGGGGTGGGGAGACAATGAGAAGTTACACCTACCTTCTGTCCTCAAAAACACCCAACATCTGCTTGATAAAAGGGGCCGAGACCCTGGGGAAGAAGAAGACAATGAGGTTTGGGGCTGGGAGCAGTGTTTTTGGCTTTGCCTGATTTCTGTGGCTTTGAGGCTGCCTCCCCTCATCCTGTGAACTTCAGCGCTTTGAGAAACTCAACATATGTAATAATAATTGTAAGCACTTTAGTTCTCACTATGTGCAAGGCACTGTTCTAATTTCTTTCTCTCAGCAGCTCTGTGGGATAGGAATTGATATCTTTTTTGTAAGGAAACTGAGGCACAGAAATGTTAAGGAACTTGTGCACCCAGCCAGTGAATGCTGGAGCTGGGCCGTAAACCCAGGCAGTCTGGCTCCAGCAGGCCTCACCCATCCCTTCCTCTACTTGCACAGGGCAGAGTGGGGGGCAGCTGTTACAGTTGTGCACCTAAGTTCAAAAGTATCTTGGCTTAATGGAGTGTGAATAGTTAAGCAGGAAGTGCTTTGTAGCAGAAATGTTGAACTGGACGTTGAAGCAACTTTGTAGAGAAGAAAGAGTCCTGCTGGGTAATGGCAAGAGGGTAAAACTAGAGGGTAGGTGACAGGATCCTGTGTAATCTCTCCAGTCAGGGCCTCTGCTGCCTTAGTGTAGTCATTTTTAGTAAGTTGACAGGAAAAGTCTGCAACTCTTAAAAGCACAAAGGTGATGCTTCCAGCTTGGGTGTCAAGTTCACATGGTCATGCTTCTTCAGTGGCCAGGGTTGTGCCCAGCATTCCATCAGCCCGGAGTGTGTCCTGACCAGGATGTGTGGTGGGGTCTCTGATCATTCTCTCTGGGGAGGGAGGGCGTGTGGAAATGAACACTTCAAAGTTGGGAGTGCCTACACCGTCTGGCTGGGGCGTCTGCAGTGCTAATCTGGGAAGGATATTTTTTCTGATGTAAAGGTGTCTTTTCACCCTGGAGAGGATATTTTTTTTCCTTGGTCCTTATATTAATGCAAATTAGTGTATTACTTTAAAAAACACTTTAATTTCTGTAATTAATTAATTATCTTATTGTGGTAAAATGTATATAACATAGAATTTACCATTTTAGCCATTTTAAAAATTTTATTAAAAAAAAACTTTAGGGGCATCTAGGTGGCTCAGCGGGTTGAGCGTTCAACTTCGGCTCACGTCCTGATCTCATGGTTTGTGGGATTGAACCTCGCTGACAGCACAGAGCCTGCTTGGGATTCTCTTTCTCCCTCTCTCTCTGCCCCCTGCCCAAAATAAACATTCAAAAAATTTTGTTTAATTATTTTTAAAAATCTTAACTCCAGTATAGTTAACATACAGAGTTATATTAGTTTCAGGTGTACAACAACATAGTGATTCAATAATTTTGTACATTACTCAGTGCTCATCATGATAAATATACTCTTAATCTCCTTTACCTACTTCACTCATTCCCCCTCCCTCCCCACACCTCCCCTCTAGTAACCATCAGTTTGCTCTCTATAGTTAAGAGTCTGTTTTTTGGTCTCTCTTTTTCTTTGTTCATTTGTTTTGTTTCTTAATTTCCACCTATGAATGAAATGTAATGATTTTTTTTAATCAATGGACTTTATATTCTAGAGCAGCTTTAGGCTTAACAGAAAATTGAACAATGGGACAAGGAGTTCCCATACACACCTTTACTTTACTTTGTTCGTAGTTTCCCCTGTTATTAACATCATGCATTAGTGCAATACATTTGTTATAATTGATGAACCAATACTGATACATTATTTTTAACTGATGTCCACAGTTTACATTAGGGTTCACTCTTTGTGTTATACAGTTTTATAAGTTTTTTTAAAATATTTTTTTAATGTTTATTTATTCTTGACACACACACACACACACACACACACACACACACACACACACACACGGAGTGTGAGTGGGGGGAGGGACACAGAGAGAGAGAGGGAGACACAGAATCTGAAGTAGGCTAGGCTCCAGGCTCTGAGCTGTCAGCACAGAGCCCGACGCAGGGCTCGAAATCACCAGCGGTGAGATCATGACCTGAGCCAAAGTCGGACGCTTAACTGACTGGGCCACCCAGGTGCCCCCAGGTTTGTAAGTTTTGACAAATACATGTCCTGACAAATACCATTACAGTATCATGCAGAATAGTTTCACTGCCCTAAAAATGTGCTGTTTTTTGCCTATTCATCCCTCCCTGCCTCTCCCCAAGCCTCTGGTGACTACTAATTATTTTGCTGTGTTGCCTTTTCCAAAATGTCACATAGTTGGAATCATACAAAACATAGCCTTTTCAGACTGACTTTTTTTTTTTTTTACAAGCAATATGCATTTAAGGTTCCTTGAAGTCTTTTTGTGGCTTGCTCATTTCCTTTTATCACTGAATAATGTTTCATTGTGTGTGTATGTACTACAATTTATTTATTATTGAAGGACATCTTGATTGTTTCCAGTTTTTGGCAATTTTGAATAAAGCTGCCATAAGCATTTATATGCAGGTTTTTGTGTGGACATGTTTTCAACTCATTTGAGTAAAGTTGCTGGATCATATGGTAAGACTGTATTTAATTTTGTAAGAAACAGCAAAACTGTCTCCCAACGTGGCTGTACCATTTTGCATCCCTACCAGCAGCGAATAATAGTTCCTCTTATTCTGTGTGCTCACCAGCATTTGGTATTGTCAGTGTTTTGGATTTTAGCCATTCTAATCGGGGTGGATTGGTATCTCATTGTTGTATTAGTTTGCAATTCCCTGATGGCATACGATGTTGAGCATCTTTCCATCTGCTTATCTGCCATCTGTATCTCTGCTTTGGTGACTTGGTTTCTGTTCCTAACGTCCTCCCACTCCCCACTTCACCCCCAAACACACAAACCCTTTTTCTCACATTATGGGTTCAGACAGTGGGGCTAATCATGTTTTTGGCATGTTTGCCCTTTGGTCACTTCTCAAGCTATTAAGTAAGTTAGTTCCCCTGAGTACATGCTGAGTCCACATCAGAATTCCTCCATCTCTATTGGTACTAACTGGGGCTAGCTCGTGAATTCTGTACCTTTTCCACGATCATGGCGCCTTCCATAAAATCTGTAGCTGGTACTGGGACCCATAGTCTCAAGACCAAGGTTCAAGATTGATTGTGCCTTCCAGTACAGATGATAGAAGGACTTGTGGGCAAACTTTCCACTCTAGGTCCTGGTGAGTTTCTTCTTGCTTTAGAGGAGAAATTAATACAGCAGGCTCCTTGAGGTCCCAGCCAGACCTCAAACTCTCCATCTTAATTGAACCATCATTGAGAAGACTTTCCAAAATCCAAAACTTTCCTGGCCTGTACCTCTCTTGTTCCATCCATCATTGTTGTTACTTTTTAGTTATAAGTTTGCTTTTTTCACTCATAAAGACAGTTGAACCATTTTACCCAAAATGTTGGAAATTAGAGAAGGGAGGAAAAAAAAGTATTCCTAATCCTCTCACCTTTTGTCTGTGATCCTATATCTATCTTCATGGTGATTTCCATAAGTAATTCGTGATGAGTGTTGCTGTCCCAGGTGTGTGTAGGGCTTCTGTCTTTTTCGAGTCCCCTCAGTTTGGGAGTTCACGTCTTTCAGAGCTTCCCCACTGCATGGCTAATGCTCTTTTCGAAATTCAGTCAGCCCACAGCTGCTAGGGTTTCCAAATTCTGAAAACAGCACATTTGTTTGGGAAGATGGTTCCTACCCATTGTCATGTTGCATTAACTACATTCTCCTCGTTCTTGGCCCCATGCCCTCTTGCTTTAGCTGATTGACTTCTCACAGGTATAAAGAGCAGTTTCCATAGTAAATGTGCTGTGCTGGCTACCCACCTCTCAGTTAATACCTAGTCCCTTAAATACAAATCACCATGCTTGGTGGTGGTAGCCCTGAGGATGTGTGTTGTTCCAGCTGTTGTTTTCCCTTTAGAAACGTGATCGGTGATTAGATCTGGTGATCACCATCACCCGGAAATGGACACCATGAGTCTCCTTATTTCTCCCTTTCTTGGGTGTGTGGATACAGAAGACTGAGATGGCTTACAGAGTGCCCCAGGCCCCTCGTACCCAATGTGCACAGAAGTTTCATAGGTATAAGCACAAGTATAAGCACAAAGGATGAGATCCTTTTCAGGTAATTGCCTGAAATAAATGGGCTATCATTTAGGGCTTGTGAGGCTTTCTGCCATACACAGGAACCAAATAATTGAACAATAGTAGATCTCTCCTGGCACTGGGTCTCCCACTGATAGGTGGGGACACTTGATTCCCATTCAGCATTAATCACTGGCCTGTTTGGAGGCCAGCCATTCATTTGGTACAGAGATAGTCACTGCTTGGGCAATTCTGGGCATGAGGTATATATTAATGGCAGCATACTCTTTGTCTGGTCTTCACGGAGGCTCCAGTCTTTTTGGCTGAAGAGTCCTTGAACTGGAAAACATTATGGGCAGGTGGGCCTCATATAGCCTCGGAGCCTTAGGTCATCACATGGAACCTCCTTGCCTTCTTTTCTGCAGTCCCTGCCTTGAAGCCTGGTGGAAGGCTTTTCTCAAGCAGGAGTCCTGAGACTCAGAAACATGGCGAGGCCTGTGTTTGGGGCTAGATCAGTTGCCCATTTGTTGGGGAGAAAGTGGGTTCATAGCAACTTCTGAGAGGGACGTGTTCCACTGGACTCCAGGCTGTATATTAGTGTGTTAGTAAAAGATAGTGGCCTTCAAAGCTCCCTTTCCTTCCTACTCCCTTCCATGTTACTCAGGCTTCTTGAGGCTCCGGTCATAGAACCGGCTTTGCCACAAGAAGGCCAGTCAAGGAGATGCTTTTGTTTTTCCAGGGCTGACCGCCCTGTGATGCCTGGGGGCACTTGGAGCCCTGCCTCTGACCACCGGTTTCCCTTACTCTGATCTCAGGCCTTTCAACATGAGGTCAGGAGCTCAGGAGCCATGCCTGTGGGGAGGGGTAACTACTAGAGAATGGGGCCTGGCCCAGGCTCTCCATCTGATCCCAGGGGGTCAAGCCAGCTGGCTGCACTTTCTACTTGTGATGGATTTGACTCCTAAATGCTTCTGAAAAGCTGGTTGGTTAGAGGAGAAAGTGTAGTGAAAACTGACAGCCAACGATGCTGTGGCTTGCCCTAACCCCTTCTCCTTTCTGCTCTAGCTTTTCCAATATATCAGGTTGCAGGCATCCTGGATTCTTGCCCTCCTGGAGCCAGTCTGACAATTTTTCATTCCCGTGGCCAGGGTTTTGTGCAGAGAAAAGGCCCAGAAGGAAGGCAGTAGCTGCACGTGGAGCCTTTGGGTTTGGAGCTTTGAAGGAACATTGCTGATATGGATCCCTTAGTTCTGTGCTAGCTCTGTGGCTGAGGGCAGTTGTCCACAGCGTCTTACTCATATCACTCCCTTGCTCAGAACCACCCATTGGCTTCCCACTGGTAACTTTGGGGTTTCTCTGGCTGCCGAGAAAGCATTCTCACATTGGAGGTGAAGAATTCTCTCGGTTCAGCATCAAGCCTGAGCATTTAGCTCTTTCGGGAGGATTCCTTCAGTCTGGACCCTTATTCCCCTAAGAGGGGAGATAATCTAAGTGTACAGCATTTTCATAGAGTCAGAGCGTTCCTTTGAGAGGAGGGGTGTGATTTTGGTAAAAATGTCTGAACTTTGCTTTATCGGGGTGGTGGAGTACCTCCAGCATCTAGCACAATGCTTGGGACACGATAAACCTTTAATTGATTTCTGTACCTGTTTAGTGCACATTATCTAAATGTGTGGTGCTCTGTGACATGCCGAGAGTACCATGGGAGTAAGAAGGCAATGTTTCTGTGCTCATGGATCTTACATTCTTATAGGAAAAACATGTAAAAGGTTTATATAGGTTTAGATAATGCAGGTGCTGTGTTGAAAATACAGCAGGGGTGATGTGCTAGGGAGCACCCGAGTGGAAGTAGGAGCTGAGGTGGGTGGAGAGGGTATGTTTAGTAGGGAACCAGTGGTGGTTTCCCTGAAGATACAACATTTGAACTCAATGACAAAGTGGTAGCCAGGGCTGTCACATTATTCAAGTCCACGGGCACCATTCATATTATTCTGTGCACTTGGTGCTCCTTGGAGTTGTACAATGCTCTGGTCATTCTACCATGTGAAAATTGTAGGCAGTGAAAATAGCTAGAGCAAAGACCCTGAGGCAGGAGGGACCTTGAGGTGTTTAAGGAACTAAAAACAAACAAACAAACAAACAAACAAACAAAAAACCCCACAAAAACCCAAAAAAACCACCCGCCAGTATGTCTGGGACTTGGTAAGAGAGAAGGACAATGGAGCATGATGAGGCTGGAGAGTTTGAAGGCAATGTAAAGAATGTGACATTCAACAAATTATCTGTCGACTCGAGGGAAGTCAAGGGATGATGTGATGAGGGGAAGCAGGAGTATGGTTTTAGGAAACTTTTCCAGTAGTGTGGGACCTCAGCACCAGTAGGAAAGCATGGGAACAGAGTCGAGTGATGTGTTTTATTTCCCTAAAAAGGAAACAGCAGCAAAAGTGGCTCAAAGGAAATGCCACTAAGTCATTTTGATAGTGACTGAGAGGAAGGCTCATTGCTTTTTTAATACTGTCTTATCTTGCTTGTTGTTGAATGTCTCAGCCTTATTATCTCTTTGGATGGCAATGGGAATATGATTACCATTTAGCATTTGCTCAGCTGTGACATAATGTACCCATGTACAGAGCTCAAAAAGTACAATCCTTGCCCTTGGGGAACTGAGATGCTGAAAAGATTTGTTTCTTCCCATTATCCTCTTTCAGATGTCTTGATCTTCTGGGGTGGCTGGCTTCCCAGGGTCCTGGAGGAAAGTGGGTGGACAAAGGCCCTTGGGCAGAATGCTCTGGCCCTTGGGTCTGTAAGAAGCCCCGAGCTGTACCCGTGTATGCAGGTGGCATCTTGCTTACCATATCAGACTGGTATTGCCACCATTGGCCTGGCCTGTCTCCCCACACCGCCCCCCCCACCCTGTCCTTCTCCTCCTTCTTTTTTGTTTATTTATTTAAGCAACCTCTACACCCAACGTGGGTCTCAAACTCATGACCTGGAGATCAAGAGCTGCATCTATCGACTGAACCAGCTAGGTGCCCCATCATTTCTTATTTTTAAAAAATGTTTATTGATTTACTTTGAGCAAGAGAGAGAGAGAGAATGAGAGAGAGAATATGAGTGAGCAGGGAGGGGCAGAGAGGGCAAGAGAATCCCAAGCAGCTTGGAGCCCAACTCGGGGCTTGACCTCACGAATCATGAGATCATGACCTGAACTGAAATCAAGAGTTGGAGGCTCAACCAACTGAGCCACCCAGGCGCCCCCCCTTATCTATTTTTCTTCTTCTTCTTCTTCTTCTTCTTCTTCTTCTTCTTCTTATTTTTTTTTTTTTTAATAAATTTTTTTTCAATGTTTTTTATTTATTTTTGGGACAGAGAGAGACAGAGCATGAACGGGGGAGGGGCAGAGAGAGAGGGAGACACAGAATCGGAAACAGGCTCCAGGCTCCGAGCCATCAGCCCAGAGCCTGATGCGGGGCTTGAACTCATGGACCGCGAGATCGTGACCTGGCTGAAGTCGGACGCTTAACCGACTGCGCCACCCAGGCGCCCCCCTTATTATTTTTTTTAATGTTTATTTTTGAGAGAGACAGAGACAGAATGTGAGTGGGTTGGGACAGAGAGAGAGGGAGACACAGAATCTGAAACAGGCTCCAGGCTCTGAGCTGTCAGCACAGAGCCCGACGTGGGGCTCGAACTCACGAGCTGCGAGATCATGACCTGAGCTGAAGTCGGACGCTTAACCAACTGAGCCACCCAGGCGCCCCAATCTATTCTTATTTTTAAAAAGGTTTTGTACAGATGTTGTTTAAGCCAAAGCCAAGAGTGGGAGCTATTGTAATGATGCCAAGAAACCCAAGCACTAGGCCCTTCATTGGCCCAGAATTCTTATACAGCACCAGCTGGCTTGGAGACCAACCTTTTGGTTTCTTGCTGGTAGTTGGGAGTAGTGGGGAGAATGTATAGTAGGTCTCCACTAAGGGAGGCTGAACTGTGAGCTTCACTACCTTGCAGAAAAGGTGCTGCTCTTGGCTTGGTGTTTTTCCTTTTTAAAAATTATTTTATTTTATTCAAAAATCTTTCCTGGGGCACCGGGGTCGTTCAGTTGGTTAAGTGTCTGATATTTTGCTTTGGCTCAGGTCATAATATCACGGTTTGTGGGATTGAGCCCCACATCGGGGTCTGTGCTGAGTGTGGAGCCTGCATAGGATTCTCTTTTTCCTGCTTTCTCTGCCCCTCCCCTGCACATGACTGCTTTCTCTCTCTCTCTCAAAATAAATAAACAAATAAACATAAAATTTTTTTCCAGTTTAATGGGGATATAGTTGACATACAGCAACTGTGTAAGTTTAGACTGTATAGCATAATGACTTCACTTACATATTTTATGAAATGATTATCACTGTAAGTTTAATTAACATCCATTATCTTATATGGATAAAAGAAAGAAAAGAAAGAAAGAAAGAAAGAAAGAAAGAAAGAAAGAAAGAAAGAAAGAAAATGTATATGTGTTTGTGTGTGTATGCATGTGATAAGATCTCATAGGATTTATTCTCTTGGTGACTTTCACATCGGGGCGTCCGGCTGGCTCAGTCGGTTAGAGCATGTGACTGTTTTTATTTTTTTTATTTTTTTAATGTTTATTTATTTTTGAGAGAGAGAGAGAGAGACAAGGGGAAGGGGAAGAGAGAGAGGGAGCCACAGAATCTGAAGCAGGCTCCAGGCTTCGAGCTGTCAGCACAGAGCCCAATGTGGGGCCTCAACCCGTGAACCATGAGATGATGACCTGAGCTAAAGTCAGATGCTTAACCAACTGAGCCAACCAGGCATCCCAAGAGCATGTGATTCTTTTTATTTTCTTTATTTTTAATATAATTTATTGTCAAAATTGGCTTCTGTACAACACCCAGTAAGAGCATGTGATTCTTGATCTTGGTGTCATGAGTTCAAGCCCCATGTTGGAGCTAAGCATGAAGCTTACTTTAAAAAAATTAAAAAAAAATTTTAATGTTTATTTATTTTGAGAGAGAGAGAGAGAGAGAGAGAGAGAGAAAGAGAGAGGCAGAGTGTGAACAGGAGAGGAAGAGAGGGAGATACAGAATCCAAAACGGGCTCCAGGCTCTGAGCTATCAGCACAGAGGCCGACGCGGGGCTTGAACCCATGAGCCATGAGATCATGACCTGAGCCGAAGTTGGACGCTCAACTGACTGGGTCACCCAGGCTCCCCGCCCCCCCCCAAATTTTTTAAATATACCATATAGCAGTGCTAACTACAGACATCATGTTGTATATTACATCCCTGGGACTTACCTTGTACCTGGAAGTTTGTACCTTTTGACTGCCTGGTGTTTTTCTTAGACTCAGTGTCTCAGTCTGGGGAAGCTCTTTGTTCACTGAAAGCCTGGGATAGAGTTAAATGCCCTAAGTGTTGAGAGCCAGGTGAACTCGGCTGGTTTCTCAGCTGAATCAGTCCTGTGAGCCACTGTTTTTAAACTTGAGGAATGCTTTGGGAATGTGGTCCTTGGCTCCCAGCAAGGAATCTCAGGAAACATCTACTTGAGTGAGGCAAATGCATTCCATGAATCTGGTTGGGTGCCGTGTAGTGGAAAAGAGCATCTACTACTCAGAGTTAAAACTCTGAGGCCGCTGCCCTGCCCCGTGGCCTCATCAGACTCCCAGCTCAGTGTGAGAATGCAGTCTTGGCGGGTGTTATTTTGCCCTTCCTTCCTTCCTTCCTTCCTTCCTTCCTTCCTTCTTTCTCTCCTCCTTCTACCCTTCTCCCTTCCTCCCTTTCTTTTCTTATGATTATACAAAATTACTATAATATAGCTGGAAGTTTTTAAAAAAATCTTAGCTATGTCAAAATATTACCATAAAACATATTTCAAAAGAAGTGTACAAAGTTTCACTACCCAGTATAATATTTGTGTAAGTCACCAAACACGATTTTAGAACAGCTAATGAAGTATGTGTAAATGTGAATTGTTCAAAAATAAAAATGTCACCTTTGCAAATGTTTAGGTCCAAGATTGGGAAGTTGGGCAAAGCTGGACGACATGGGCAGCCCTTGAAGGATGCAGCTGATTAAATTCCAGAGCCTAGAAGTTGGGAACCTAGAGTCATCTGCTGACGTTTTAAGGGAGAAATGATATGCAGAGACTGCTTCTAGTGAGCACTAAACAAAGGAAGGATGAATACTAGCTTCTCTGGGAGGCGGGGGGCCCTCGCCAGGTGCTGGACACTGGACCATCCCATTTTAAGCCTCCTAACTGCCCTTTGAAGCAAGTATCCTTATCCCAGTTTAATAGCTCAGGAAATGGGGGCATGTGGAACTTAACTTGCCCAAGGAGCAGCGAGGGAGTAGTGGACTGGGCTTGTGTTAGCTCAGGCATCTTCCTCTGCCAATATTCTTGCCCACATTGCTGGACTCATCTCTGGCATCTTACTGGATGCTAGAGTAGTATAATTTTGTGTAATTTTCACCCTAAGTCTACCCTGGGACCTCCAAAGGGTCCAGGGAGATCAAGACTAAGAATTTCTAACATCTACCTTCCTCACTTCCCGCTTCCTGATCACTGCTGGCAGGCTCACCACTCTGCCTAAGCCCTTCAGCCCATAACCTTGGGTGAGCATTTCCCTCCTTACCCCTTACCTACCATTCTAAATATTATAAAACTTTGCCTCTTTTCTCAGATTCAATGTAGGTAGTAAACCTTTGTTTGGTCTCAGTGTGTGCATGTCACCAGTAGTCAGTCATCCGATGTCTTTTGCCACCTACTAAGTACCCAGCATTGGTCTGTGTTCAGTGTGTGTCACTTTGGGGGACTACAGAAAGGTAGAAGAATGGCAGGACTCCACAGTATAATGTGAGAGACCCTTGCTTAAAATGTAAGGGAGACCACACAAAGAATTGTATTAGAGATACAACAGTGCTTTGAGAGAACATAGTGTGGGAAAAAAGAGCCTAGTTTCACTTAAAGACATGGTAATCGAGAAGGGCTTTGACAAGAGGACTTGGGAAGATAAGCCTGGACTGGAAGGGCCTTCCAGGGTGGGAGGTCAACAGTAGTCATGGGATCATGTGTTTGGGACATGGGGGTTGCTGGGTTTCATGGCGTAGTGTTGGTAATGGTACGGACCTAGGAGCAGAAAGGCTGCTCAATGTCAGAAATGCTGCACGACACCTGTGGCCTGACTCATTTTCTTGACCTACCAGTTTGGTGACCCTGCACAAAATGGTGGATGAACTTAGCCACACATGATAACATGATACAGTCTTGGACACGCACGCACTCACGCACACACACACTTGGATCCTAGTCATGATGCCTTCTTTCCTTATTGCTCATAGACCAACTTCTGAAATCTCTTATTCTGGGACTCCTAAACCCAAGCAAATGATATGGATTTCCTCCAGTATGGGTTATTTGAGGGGAAAAAAGAAAGCAAGCAATATGCGTCAAGATGTTTGCCAAAGCACAAAAGAGTGCAGCTTTGGAAGCAACCGCCTGTCCTACAAGAAAGCCATGGTCAAGTAAAGGAGCATATATAATTTCCTCTTTAGTAGCATATGATAGTTCTACTCCTTTCATAATAGTGAAAATGATTTCCAATATGAAAAATCTGTCCACGTTTGTGAACCAAGAAAATAGTAATTCTTCAACGTTTATTTATTTTTGGGACAGAGAGAGACAGAGCATGAACAGGGGAGGGGCAGAGAGAGAGGGAGACACAGAATCGGAAACTGGCTCCAGGCTCTGAGCCATCAGCCCAGAGCCTGACGCGGGGCTCGAACTCACGGACCGCGAGATCGTGACCTGGCTGAAGTCGGACGCTTAACCGACTGCGCCACCCAGGCGCCCCGAAAATAGTAATTCTTTATTGTTTGAGTGTATAGTGATTGGCTTGGTTGCCACTCTCCTAGCGCTGAAGGGACCAGAGGAGGGATTGAGATTTGAGAACCTGCAAAGAAAGAATTGTGTAGGGTATTCCTCTTCAGAGTGACCTTTAGCAGTGACCTTCTATCGAGGGAGATTGCCAGCCCTAGGCAGTCTTGCGAGAGTGAGCCCTGGCCTCTCTCCCCTGCCTCCCTCTAATTTCCTGTCAGAGTTCCCACTGACTGAACCCAATCGGAAGCCAGAGGGCTTAGGAGCCCCACACAGGTCAACTTCACAAGGCAGAGAGCAAGGTGAGTATATTGGTTTTCTATGTATAACAAATTATCATAAACTCAGCACCTTACAACAACACACGTTACCTCACGTCTCCTTTGGGTTAGGAGTCCAGGCGTAGCTTAGCTCAATGTTCTGTTTCAGATTTCACAAGGCTGAAATCATGGTATCAGCTGGGCTGCATTCACATCTGAGGCCCCACTGGGGAAGGATCTACTTCCAAACTCCCTCAGGTTGTTGGCAGAACACCTTTTCTTATAGCTATAGGGGTTACAGAAGCTTCTTTAAAGCCAACAACAGAGAGAGCGACTGCTAGCAAAACATAGTCTTATATAATGTAGCATCCTCATGGGCATGATGACCCATCATCTGGCCATATTCTGTTGGTTAGAAGCAGGTCACAGGTCCTGTTGTCATTCAGGGAGAGGGGATTCCACAAAGGCATGAGTACCAGGAGGCAGAGATCACAGGCGCCACCTCAGGATCCATCTGCTATAATGAGGATGGATCTGGACGGGCAAACAAAATATTCAGCTCAGACACCTGGTGCAGAGAAGGTGATTAACACCTGATCCTTCCTGAAGGTTGGCAGAGGGCAGGGAAGAAGGGAACAACCTGTGTGGAGTCTCGAAGGCAAGGAGGTCATTAGGGTATCCAGATATCTGCCATTCCATTCATTAGGCTTGGTGCTTAGAGTGTTCGGCAGAAGAGGTGGATGGGACCCAGGTCATTGTGAGGTTTGGGGAGAGGTCTGGACTTTCTCCTGAAGATTTAGTGGGGGGAGTTTTAGAGGATTTTTAAGCAGCTGGGAGATACATTCCCTTTGGGGACTATCAGAGCAAATAACTGAGGAGGGCAAGAAGCAGATCAGTGAGTGTTATGGACATCCAGGGGAAGAATGCAGAAGGCCAACCTATGGTATTGCAGCTAGGATGGAGAGAAGAGGATTGATTTGAGCTGCTGAGGAGGAAGGACAACTTGGTGACAACTTGGTGACTGCTTGTCTGGCTATGCAGGGGAATGAGGCAGGACTGGACGATGACACTCAGGATTCTGGCTTCATGGCTGTATCAGTTTCCTATTGCTAGTGGCTTAAAGACGCATTTATGATCTCACAGTTACGGAGGCCAGAAGTCTGACATGGGTCTCACCGGGTTAAAGTCAAGATGTCAGTTGGGCTGCATTCCATTCTGGAGGCTGAAGGGAGAACCCATTTCCTTCCCTTTTCCATCTTCCAGAAGCCACATTCATTCCTTGGTTCATGCCCCTTCCTCCATCTTCATGGCTAGGAAGGGTAGGCTAAGTCCTCATACCACACCTGTCTGCCTATTCTTCCACATCTTCTATCTCTCATCTTTTCTTTGAAGGACTCATGTGCTTAGATTGAGCTAACCTACGTAATCCAGAATAATCTTCCCATCTCAAGATCCTTAACTTAATCACATCTGCAAAGTCCTTTTTGCCATGTAAGGTAACAAATACAGGTTCCAGGGATTAGAATGTGGACATCTTTGGGGAGCCATTATATAGACTATCATGACAGTACTCTTTTTCAGTTAGGGAAAGATGGAGAAGGACCAGGTTTGGGAAGATACTGAGTTCAGATTTGCATATATTGAGTTGGAGGTGTTAGAGTCTGCTCCTTTGTTTGGGGATAGATTTGGGAATCCTTAACAGAGGCATGGTGCCCGAAGCCACTTTGTGTGGTTACCTGCAGAGATTGCGTGTGGTAAGGAGATGGCAGAAACTGCAGGAAGTGGGGCTTTGGCTTCTGTCCTTTTTTCACTTACAGAGTTCCCTAGGGGACGGGTGAAGACCATGCACAGAGAAATGCTCACATTCTGTTTTCCCTGAGGAAGTGCTTTCCAATGGTGCCCTTCTTTGCCAAGCAAATCTATATTCTCTGCATGTGTATAAGGGACAGAGCAGTGGCTAATTCCAGGGTATCATGAGGTTTGGGGCAGCACTGAGGACTTTGGAGCAAATTGACTTTTGAGAAACTTGGTGCTCTAAGCAAGTGCCAGAGTTTGGATGAGAGGCCCTTGAATTTATTTGGCATGCTCTGGGAGGCAGAGGTGAAGAGGTAGTCTCCTTGCAGAGCCCCAGAGCTACTGGAGGTCTTTGGTTGAGGTCTTTCTGTAATCTCTGCGTCCAGCTGGGACTAAGGCTAGGCTTTGCCCTGTGCCTGTTAGAGATACGCATGGGGGGGTGTATGTGGCCTTGGAAGGAAGCCACCAAAGGAAAAGGTCTGTAGGTCTGTTCCCAGGGATAGGAGGATTTAAAGGCTCCATTCTTTGGGAGAGAATATCCAACCCAGAAAGGCTGGGAACTAAGTTTAATTTCCAAGAAGAAGGGCTGGTTAGAAGGGAAGACCAACGAGGGAGTAGGGAAAGAGGAAGGGGGAAGAAGAGATAAGAGGAGACTTTGTAGGGAATGAAGTGACATCACTCCTGGTTCTGAAATTGGACTGGCCTGGCCTCCTGTGCCCTATGTTTCCTGAGGCAAATAGTCTACTCTTCCTTTTCTTTTGATAACAATATTGAGCTTGAGACTGAGCCACAGTCCCTAGACCTGCCTTTAGAGGTACCACCTTCTCAAGGGGGAGCCTTCACAGCTGCCTTAGCTGGCCAGGCATTCCTTGCTTCAGATACCAATGGACGTATCCAAGCCACCACCAGGGAAAGGGTGCGCTGCCCACGGGCCTCTCCTGTCATATCATGAATGTCCAATATATACACTCAGCGAACAGATTCTATGAGAAGTCTGGCAGATAACAGTAGTAATAAGACACAGCCCTGTCCCTGTGGGGTTTACAGTCTAGACCAGAGATTATAACAGCAGAAAATGTGGAAAATGCAAAGACTTTGAGAAAGAAAAATTGACTGTGGTAGCCACTATAATAATTTTATTGTATTTTCTTTTTCACAAACATATACA
This sequence comes from Prionailurus viverrinus, assembly GCF_022837055.1. Classification (NCBI taxonomy): domain Eukaryota; kingdom Metazoa; phylum Chordata; class Mammalia; order Carnivora; family Felidae; genus Prionailurus; species Prionailurus viverrinus. The sequence goes on from NC_062571.1 coordinate 61,425,488, forward strand.
CATACATATATTTTATGTATTTTTACATAAAATTTTTACATAAAATTGTATGCACAAATACATATATTAAAAATTTTTTTTAGTGTTTATTTTTGAGAGAGAGAGAGAGATAGAGTGCGAGCAGGGGAGAGGCAAAGAGAGAGGGAGACACAGAATCTGAAGCAGGCTCCAGGTTCTGAGCTGTCAGCACAGAGCCTGATGCAGGGCTCGAACTCACAAACCAAGAGATTGTGATCTGAGCCGAAGTCAGATGCTTAACCTATTGAGCCACCCAGATGCCCCCCAAAGTATGTATTTTTAATGTTTATTTATTTTTGGGAGAGCGTAAGCAGGGGAGTGGCAGAGAGAAGGGGACAGAAGATCAGAAGCAGGCTCTTCATTGTCAGCAGTGAGCCCGATGTGCAGCTTGAATTCATGAACTGCGAGATCATGACCTGAACTGAAGTCAGACACTCAATCGACTGAACCACCCAGGTGCCCCTGCACAAATATTTCGAACTACATTTTGTATTAAATTTTGTTTCATGCTTTTTCATGACCATTTGTAGTAAACTATGTATTTACCATTGAAAAAAAATTTTTTTTAGCATTTATTTTTTGAGAGGCAGAGAGAGACAGTATGAGTGGGGAAGTGACAGAGAGAGGGGGAGACACAGAATCCGAAGCAGGCTCCAGGCTCTGAGCTGTCAGCACAGAGCCTGATGCAGGGCTCGAACTCACGAACAGGAGATAAGACTAGCTAGAATAGGGGTGGGGAGAAGGAGGAATGGGGAGTTACTGTTTAACGAATACAGAGCTTCAGCTGGGAAGATGAAAAAATTCTGGAAACGGATGGTGACTGCATAACAATGTGAATGTATTTAATTCCACAGGACTGTACATCTACAAATGGTTAAAATGGTAAATACAGGGGCACCCGGGTGGCTCAGTTGGTTAAGTGTCTGACTTCAGCTCAGGTCATGATCTCCTGTTGATTGAGGTCTTTCTGTAATCTCTGCGTCATGATCTCATTTTATGTGTTTATGAATTTGACTACTCTAGGTACCTCTTATGAGTGGAATCATCCATTTTCCTTTTGTGTCTGGCTTATATCACTTAGCCATAAGTGATATAAACCTTTTCAAGGTTTATCCATGTTGTAGCATGTGTCAGAGTTTCCTTCCTTTTTAAGGTTGAATACTATTCCATTGTGTGGATGTACCATATTTTCTTTATCCATTCACCTGTGAATGAACATTTGGGTTGTTTTCACCTTTTGACTATTGTGAATATTGCTGCTATGAACATTGGTATACAGGTATCTGTTTAAGTCCGTTTTCATTTCTTTTGGGTTATACTCAAAAGTGGAGTTGCTGAATCATATGATAAATTTATGTTTATTTTGTTTTTTGAGGAACCACCGTACTGTTTTCCAGCTGCACTATTTTACATTCCCATCAGCAACTCACAAGACTTCTAGTGTCATGACCACTTTATTTAAACGTTTATTTTATAGTTAACAATAGGTGAACAGCAAATAATAGAGGCTTTAGAGTGGGGTTCTGACATAATCTTCCCTTCTCTCCTCACCAGTTAGAGGTGCAAAGCCCTTGGCTTCTCAAAGCTTAAGAGATTAGTCCTCCTGTTTTCAGAACTCTCATTTTGAATGTCTCTGTGATGTCCCACCACAACATGCACCAGAACTTAGAATACCTCAGCTTATAGAACATTTAGACTGTTTCTAAATTCTTTTCTCTTATAAATACCATGGAATATATTTATGCAAAAGACTTTATCCAAATACAAGATTATCCTCTTAGGGTGAATTTCCAGAACTGGGAACTACTGTAGATAATAGCTGACACTCAAGACAGTACCCACTGTATTCCAGGCACTGTTTTGAGTGTTTCATATATATTAACTCATTTAAGTAGTTACCATATGATAGCTACTTGTATCTCCAGTAAAAAAATTTTTAGGGGCACTTGGGTGGCTCAGTTGGTTAAGCGTCCAACTTCAGCTCAGGTCATGATCTCACGGTTTGTGGGTTCGAGCTCTGCTTTGGGCTCAGTGCTGAGGGTTCAGAGCCTGGACCCTGCTTCGGATTCTGTGTCTTCCTCTCTCTCTTCTCCTCCCGACTCACGCTCTGTCTTTCTTTTTAATGTTTATTTATTTTTGAGAGAGACAGAGCATGAGCAGGGGAGGGGCAGAGAGAGAGAGAGAGAGAGAGATACACAGGACCCGAAGCAGGCTCCATCCAGGCTCTCAGCCGTCAGCACAGAGCCCGAAGCAGAGCTCGAACCCACGAACTGTGAGATCGTGACCTGAGCCGAAGTCAGACGCTTAAAACGACTGAACCACCCAGGTGCCCCTCATATCTCCATTTTAGAAAATAGACTTTATTTTTTTTTTCTCTAAACAGACTTTATTTTTTAGGTTTATAGCAAAATTGGGTGGAAGTAGAGTTCCCGTATACCCTCTGCCCTCACACATGCACAGCCTCCCTGACTATTTTTTTAAAATATTTTTATTTATTTTTGAGAGCGAGAGAGAAACAGAGCACGAGCAGAGGAGGGGCAGAGAGAGAGGGAGACACAGAATCTGAAGCAGGCTCCAGGCACTGAGCTGTCAGCACAGAGTCTGACACAGGGCTCGAACTCGTGAACTGTGAGATCATGACCTGAGCTGAAGTCAGATGCTTAACTGACTGAGCTATCCAGGTGCCCCATCCTGACTATTAACATCCAGTACCAGAATGGTATGTTTGTTACAATTGGTGAACCTACACGGACACATCATTATCACCCATACTCCATAGTTTACCTTAGGGTTTATTCTTCATGTCCCCATTTTTATAGATGAAGAAACTGAGGCACAGAGAGGATAGGCGATTTGCCCTCCAGCCAGGAAGTAGTAGAGCCAGGACTTGAGCATAGGTCACCTGGCTCCAGAGACTCTCTTTTCTGCACTGCTGACATTTTGGTGGTTCTTGATGCATATTTGGTGCTTTCTAATTTGGCAACATTTTGCTTTGTGTGGGTCAGATAGTGACACTTCAGTGTTGGGTGATTGCCCCAATTTGCCCAAGATTAATGGCTTTCCCTAGACATGAGGCTTTCAATTCTAAAGCCAAGGAAATCCTGGGAAAACAAGGACAAGTTGATCACCCTATTTCAGTGACACCGGAGTCCTGGGGCCCATGACGAAGTGTTTTTAGTAACTAGGTCAAGAGCTGGAGCTTCCCCAGATCATGGGAGGCCGGTGATGGCCAGAAGGATGAGAGGAAGTTGCCAGATACACTTCCTGTTCCCTGACCTGTCCACATTTGTTTCTGGGCACACTGACCAGGGCTCCTACTTGGTGTTCTGGAATTTAAACTTCCCAGCAGAGCAGTAGATCAGATTATGTGATGACTCTTCGTAACTAACTGTCTTTTGATGGTTGGTGGGTGTTTGCTGCTTTTTGGAGAGGGGTGTAAAAGGACCCCGGATACTTGGGCTGGCTAACAGCCTAACCCTCCCCTGCAGCACACTTTTTCTGCCCAGAGCACAGCTGAGTGTAATTATACAATGCCTAGAGTGTTTGCTGTGCAGCTCAGGTATGTTGCAACATCCTGAGCTGTGGGCTGGCAGTAGGCAAACACATCTTGACAAGATAGGTGGGTGGTCACATTTGTGACGTGAGAGGGATAAGGCTTGTTGCCAGCTCCACTATAGGATTGCCAGAGCACTTCCACTGGATATTAGAGTATCTCGAGACCAGCAGGGGCCACTTCTTCTGGGGTCAGGCTGGTTCTTGATGGAAAGGGTTGCTGCCTGAGTCTGTTAGCTCATTCTTTTCGTCTTTACTGAGCACCTATTGTACACCAAGATATATATTCAGAGGAGTGTCCCTGCTCCCTGCTCTGCAGTCCTTTCCACCTAGTTCCTGCCTACTGCCTGTAGACAGCCAATATTATTAGTTTCTGATTTATTATTCCTGTGTTGCTTTTTGCACAAATGAGCAGATATATGTATATTTTCCTATCTTCCCCCTCTTTCTTCCTCAACAGGTAGTATACTGTAGTACTTTTTTTTTTTTTTTTTTTTTTTACTTGACAGTATCCATATCAGTTTGTTAGCTCTCCCTCACAGTTGCCTAATACTCTTTGAATGGGCAGTTAGATTGTATCCGCTATTTTGCAATTACAAATTCTTAGAAGTGGGATTTCTGGGTCAAAAGGTAAAATATAGGGCACCTGGGTGGCTCAGTGGATTAAGCATCTGACTTCGGCTCAGGTCATGATCTTACGGTTCGTGAGTTTGAGTCCCACATTGGGTGAGTTCGAGCCCCGCTTCTCTCTCTGCCCCTTGTGGGATATTCTCTCTCTCTCTCTCTCTCTCTCTCTCTCTCTCTTCACCCTCTCTCACTTGCAACCTTTCTCTCTCTCTCTAAGAAAAGGTAAAATATATGTAATTTTGTTAGGTGTTGCTACCTTGCTCTCCAAAACGGTTGTGCTAACTTGTATCCCCACGAGCAGTGTATGAGAATGAATACCTCTTTGCCCACAGCCTCATCAAGAGAATGATATCCTACGTCTTAATTTTTGCCAACCTGATAGATGAGAATTGTGTCTCTTGTTTTAATTTGTATTTAAGTTGCATTTCTCTTATGAGTGAGGTTGAACATCTCCTTGTATGTTTACAGCAGATATATCTGTACCTATATCTATATATCTATAGTTTGCCATTTTTTTTACTATCGATCTTTTCTTTTCCCTCTCAATTTTTAAGAACAGCTTTATTGAGATATAACTTAACATACCATACAGTTCACCCACCTAACATAAACCTGTCATATATAATACATACTTGTCATATATCATGTATGTGTATAATTTAGTGGTTGTTAGTGCATTCACAGAGTTATGTAACCATCAGCATTATCTAATTTTAGAACTTTTTCATTACCCTAAAAAGCAACCCCATAGCCATTAGCAGACACTCCACGTTTGTCCTCAGTCCCCTGGCCCTACATAGTCACTAATCTGCTTTCTGTCTCTACAGATTTGCCTATTCTGGGCATTTTATATAATATACACATAATATGTATTATATATTACAAGTTATATCATTCGTCACATATCGATGGAATCATACAATATGCGGTCTTTTAAAAAATGTGTTTTAAGTGTTTATTTATTTTTGAGGTAGTACAAGTGGGGCAGGGGCAGAGAGAGGGGGACAGAGGATATGAAGCGGGCTCTGCCACTGACAGCAGCAAGCCCAGTGTGGGGTTCGAACTCAGGAACTGTGAGATCGTGACCTAAGCTGAAGTTGGATGCTCAACCGACTGAGCCACCCAGATGCCCCAGTATATAGTCTTTTGTGACTGGCTCCTTTTACTTACCGTAAGTGATGTAATGCTTACAGTATTCCAAGTCGTTTCTAACATTTAATCCTCATAACAACTCTGATATAGTGACTGTTTTGTTATTATCCCCATTTAATGGATGAGGAAAGTGAGGCACAGAGAGGTTAAATGTCTCACTAAGGTCACATACAATAAGAGGATGGACTTTGGAGTCAGGCAGACTTCAAGTCCAAGCTCTATCACTTGCTTGCTGTGTGACATGTGGAATATTACTTAAACTCTCTCTGGTGTCTTTTTCTCATGCTAGTTAAAATGAAGATAACAGTGGGTGAGTCTTGGAAAATTAAATGCTATAAGAAGAGTGCTTAGGGGCGCCTGGGTGGCGCAGTCGGTTAAGCGACCAACTTCAGCCAGGTCACGATCTCATGGTCCGTGAGTTCGAGCCCCGCGTTGGGCTCTGGGCTGATGGCTTGGAGCCTGCTTTGGATTCTGTGTCTCCCTCTCTCTCTGCCCCTCCCCCATTCATGCTCTGTCTCTCTCTGTCCCAGAAGTAAATAAATGTTGAAAAAAAAAATTTATTTAGAAGAGTGCTTAGTCCAAGGTCTCAGACTTAACAGGCATTCAGTTAATCATAGTGGTTATTAATAGGTAGAGTCAGGTAAACCCAGCTTACTTGGTGTGGTTGGCCTTACCTCCTCTAGCACTTAGTTGTACCTGAGACATCAGCTTTTTTCTTTTTTTAAAGATACAATTCACATACCCTGAAAGTTATCCTTTTAAAGTATACCATTCAGTGTTTTTTTTAGTATATTCATAAGGTTGTGCAACCATCATCACTATTTAATTCCAGAACATTTCCATCACCCTAAAAAGAAACTGTACCCATTGGCAGTCACTCCCCATTCTCTACTCCCCCTAGCTCCTGGCAACCACTAATCTACTTTCTGTCTCTGGATTTGTTTATTCTGGACATTCTGTATAAATGGAATCATACACTATGTGGCTTCTTGTATCTGGCTTTATTCACTTAGCATCATGTTTTCAGGGTTCATCTGTGTTGTATCGGTACGTCATTCTTCTTTATTCCATTGTATGAATATACTACATTTTGTTTGTCCATCCATTGATACATTGGGTTGCTTCCACTTTCTGTGGCTATTACGAATAATGCTACTGTGAATGTAAACGTACAAGTTTTTGTATAAGCATATATTTTCCATCTCTTGGGTGTACACCTAGGAGTGGAGCTTCTGGGTCCTATGGCAAGTTTATGTTTAACTTTAGGAGGACCTGCCAAACTGTCTTACAAAGTAGCTCTGCCATTTTACATTCTGACCAGCAGCGTGTGAGAGTTCCAGTTTCTCCACATCCTTGTCAAGACTTGTTCTTGTCTTTTATTTTAGTCATCCTAGAGGATATGAAGTGGTACCTCACTGTGGTTTTGATTTGAATTTCCCTATTAACTAACAGTGTTGAGCGTGAGATGCCAGCTTTTAGGTCAGCTCTTTTCTGCCCACCCCAGCTGCTGTGTTTCCTCCAGAAAGGGTCTCCTGGTTTCCTGTTCATCTTCTGCCTGGTGTTAGTGGTCATTCTGGCCTCTTGGAGGCTGACTGATACCTTTTTAGTCCAGGTGCTTGGGGCAGGCTTTTGGGGCAGATTTCCAGTGCCGGGCAGCACTGTGTCTGGGATTAAAGGCACAGGTTCTCTCTGTGCACAGGTTGGTGTTACTCTTGAGGCTGCCACATCCGTCCTTAGGCTCACCAAACTGCTGGGACAAAGCCAGCCTCTCCCCTGGGGACCTCAGTGAGCAGGATCTGAAGTTCTTCAGCTGAAAACGGTCTCAACCATCCTTCTGCAACAAGACCGTTAGAACCCCTCACCCCCTCCTACCAGATTGGGGAGAGTCTGTATTGTATTCCTTTAAAATCTCCGTAGGAAGAAATTCCACTGGCCCTCTTTACCACCAGCTAATATTTTAGCAGCCTTCTGTGTTAGAAACATTCTTTGCTCTGACCCAACTCCCTCCTCCTCCTGCAGTGTGTGCCAGTTTCCTCTCATGCTTTTCTTTCTCAGAGGATGTGAGAGACAGCCACCCCCTAGGAGGGGCTTCGTCCTCTGGTCAGACAAAACCGGTTTGGCTGGAGAAGCGCTCACGTGAGGAAGTCCAGACCAAGCCAGGCCTCTCCGGGGGACTTTAAAGACTGAATGACCTTGTCACTTGGCTATTGCCTCGGCAGTCTGCTTTGAAAAAGAGACCTTCTGACAGGCTCCAGGTTGTGTGTTTATCCTGAGGCTGGGCCATTCCAAACGCATGTTTCAGAGTTTAGAGGTTGCCTCCAGCCAGCCTGGTGGGTGGTAATCAAATGCAGGTGGACACCATCTGGCCGGCCTGTCCTTCCCAGCCAACCGAGTGAGGGCTGGCCTGCCTACCACAGAGTTGGCCCAGAAAGCACCCTTCGTGCAGGCAGATGGTGGACATGTGCACGTGCGCACACGCACGCCCCAACGTGCATGTGTGTGTGCACAGCCTCCTTAGAGAGGGGGTGTTGCTCGGATGCATATGATTTCTCTCTGCATCGGAGAGTTCTCCCCATCGCGCAGCCTGAGGAACATGTTCTTTTTGTCTGTTTCTCAAGTTTTTGTGGTTAGAAATCATGTATTTTTCTTGGCCCAAGATGAAAGCCCTGGAATAATGGTCTAATACATTTTACAAAGCTGCTTCTCATTGGAGGCTTCTTGAAATCTTCCCTTTGGCCTAGTGACCCATCTTCTTTGGTGGAGTTTTAACTCTGAGTCGGTCTTGCCTTACCTCGGATTTTCACACTCCTCTCACGCTTGCAGCCGCAGGGAGGTGGCTTTCCCGGCCTCTGCTTGCTTAGCTATTCTCTCAGCCCCCCTGCATCAAATTGCCCCCAAACCTGACAGCTCATCGGGGGAAGAAAATAGCTCATACTGTGTCCTGCCGAACAACTTCTAGTCTGGTCTCTGAAATTCTAGGTGTGTACCCTCAAAATGGATTCTGTCTCCCACGTTGCAAACCATAGACACTTCCTTTAGATGTAATTAGGCACAAGCATGACAACTTTAAGGATGGATTCCTTTTCAGTCCTTTGGAGGATGTGGCTTCTCAGAGGTGATCTCCCTGGTGCAGCAAGTGCAGGACGGCTGAGCTCACCCAGGCACACAAGCAAGGTGTCTGAGGTTCGGAGACTTTGGACTCTCTTTTTGTCCAGTCTCCTGGCCTGGCCTCTTGAGGCTGATGAGGATGATGATGAAGGAAAGGTGCCACGCAGGATTCCAGGGTTGGACATCATCACCCTCCCTTCAGAATTCTTGCCGCGGACTGCCTGTTCCGGTAGCTTGTCTAGCAAGGAGGTGCTGGCTGTCATCTTAGTTTATGGTTTGTATTTGTCTGCTGAGGAGTTTACATGTGTATAATCATTGTGGCTCATGTTTGTACAAGATATAATTACTGGAAATTATATCATGAACATAGTTTAACTTTTAACCCTTCCCATGCTGGCAAGCCTCCTGAGCTCTCAGGAACTCTTCCCTGGACTCTTCCCTCACATAAGGGGGCATGCCACTCCCCAGCCAGGCCTTGCTATCACATCTACATTGTTTTCCTCTCTGGCAGAAGTCCATTTCAGGGGCTTCCCTGAAGACTTGGGGCCGCTGAGTGTTTCCTAGCCGTCAGAGGCAGGCATTCTTCCCTTGCCTCATCGTCACTGTGATGAGTGTGGCCACAGAGGCAGTAACTGTCATCACTCTTGGCCACCTGGGGCTGAGAAGTGGGAGCAAACCGTACTTCCCCCGTATTCTAGTGATTGACAGGTATACACAGGGTGCCAGTTTTCAGGAAGAGCATGTGCCGATCGATGAGTGCATGTGGCTTGCTGGGTTTCAGGAAGAATACAGGCCTTCCCAGTATTTGGAATCTGCCTGGGGATGTGTCCACAACTGCTGAGTTTGGAGACCAGCCAGCCCAGCTCAAAGATTGTATGTACCCTTGTGGGACAGAGTACAGATGAGAGTGGAGAAAGGATCTCATCCTCACAGAGCATACAGTAGGATTGTATCTTTAGCTAACTAAGTAGGTACTTAATAATAGTTCAAAGGAATAAGGAGTGTGAATAAGGAAGATTTTCAGTAATGGAACCTTAATCACACAGAGGAATGTTCCAGAGCCACAAAATGTGGAACTCATAATTTAGAGTGCCACCAGGGGAATTTGATTGGCTGGGCCAAGGTCATACCCATGTACTGTGGCTGGCCGGAGGGCAAGACTAGTATTGTGGCTCCTTACAGGCTATTGAGGGAGAGTCCTCTGATTAAGGGGTTTGGATGCCGAGGCCACCAAAAATAGGAGAGAACTTTAATGAACTTTAAAAACAGTGTTTTCTTAAGGTATTTGAACTAAAAACATTTGCTTTTTATTCCTTTCAGATTTACAGGAACAGACGGACCTAGTGGTTTTGGCTTTGAATTGACATTTCGTCTGAAGAGAGAAACAGGAGAGTCTGCCCCCCCAACATGGCCAGCAGAGCTAATGCAGGGCTTGGCCAGATACGTGTTCCAGTCAGGTAAGAGCCCCACGAGCTGGTGGGTGTGGGGGTTCTTTTGCCATAAGCCTGGTTGGCTTTAAAGGGGAACTCATAGGTATATTTTGATAGCTGTGGAGTGACCTTTCCTGGGACTACCATACCCCATTTGTGCTATGAAGGTGGCTTGTTTTGCCTGGAGTTTCCTGGGTGGGAAGCTACCTGGGTCAGGGAAGAGAAGGATATGCTGCTCTGACCTCCAGCACCAAGTGGGAGTTCCTGCCACAGCTTTTTTTTTTTTTAATTTTATTTAAATTCAAGTTAGTTAACATATAGTGTAATAGTGATTTCAGGAGTAGAATTTAGTGATTCATCACTTATATATAATACCCAGCACTCATCCCAACAAGTGCCCTCCTTAACACCCGTCACTCATTTAGCCCGTCACTCATTTATCCCCCACCCCAACACCCCACTAGCAACCTCAGTTTGTTCTCTGTATTTAAGGGTCTCTTATGGTTTGCTTCCCTCTATGTTTTTATCTTATTTTTCCTTCCTTTCCCCTAAGTTCATCTGTCCTGTTTCTAAAATTCCATATATGAGTGGAATCGTATTATACTTATCTTTCTCTGACGGACTTATTTTGCTTAGCGTAATACATTCTAGTTCTATCCACATTGCAAATGGCAAGCTTTCATTCCTTCTGATTATTGAGTAATACCCCATTGTGAATATATATACCACATCTTCTTTATCCATTTGTCAGTCGATGGACATTTAGGCTCTTTCCATAATTTGGCTATTGTTGATAATGCTGCTATAAACACTGGGGTGCATGTGCCCCTTCAAAACAGCATTTTTGTATCCTTTGGATAAATACCTAGTAGTGCAATTGCTGGGTCATAGTTTAGCTCTATTTTTAATTTTTTGAGGAACCTCCATACTGTTTTCCAGAGTGGCTGCACCAGTTTGCATTCCCACCAGCAGTGCAGAAGGGTTTTCCTTTTTCCACATCCTTGCCAACATCTGTTGTTTCCTGAGTTAATTTTAGCCATTCTGACAGATGTGAGGTGGCATCTCATTGTGGTTTTGATTTGTATTTCCCTGATGATGGGTGATGTTGAGCATTTTTTCATGTGTCTATTAGCCATCTGGATGTCTTCTTTAGAAAAGTGTCTGTTCATGTCTTTTGCTCATTTCTTCACTGGATTCTTTGTTTTTTGGTTGTTGAGTTTGGTAAGTTTTTTATAGATTTTGGATACAAACCCTTTATCCAATATGTCATTTGCAAATATCTTCTCCCGTTCCATCGTTGCCTTTTAGTTTTATTGTTTCCTTCACTGTGCAGAAGCTTTTTATCTTGATGAGGTAGGTCCCAGTAGTTCATTTTTGCCTTTGTTTTCCTTGCCTCTGGAGACATGTCTAGTAAGAAGTTGTTGCAGCTAAGGTCAAAGAGGTTGCTCTCCTCTAGGATTTCGATGGTTTCCTGTCTTACATTTAGGTCTTTCATCATCTTGAGTTTATTTTTGTATATGGCGTAAGAAATATTTTGTATATGGCTGCAGGTTCATTCTGCAGCATGTCACTGTCCAGTTTTCCCAAGACCATTTGCCGAAGAGACTGTCTTTTTCCCACTGGATATTCTTTCCTGCTTTGTTGAAGATTGGTTCCTGCCACTATTCTCATACCCTGAGCCCTTGTTGCAGACTGCCAGCCATTCTTCTGATGCCCAGTGAGCCAAATTCCAACTCAGCATGGAACTGACTAGCTCTTTCTCTGTCTGTCCCATTTCCCATAATTAGCATGGTCCTTGATCCATGCTGCCAGTGGCCTAGCCATCTCTATTTCTGGGGTTACAAGCTCATGTGTTAATCTTGGTTAAGGCTTGGATTAACAGTAGAGGGTGTGGCAGAGAGAGAGAATTGCCAAGAGTTTGCTCCCTCAGAGTGTAAAGGGGAAGCTGGAATCAGGCAGGACCTTGACAGTCAGAAAAATTTGATTCACATGATTCAAGTGGCTTCCAGGGGATGGTCCTGTGCTCCTACTGCCCCTCTGGAGACTGCTAACATGGTACCTGAAGTGGGGACATTGTGCTGGCACCTTGGTCTCCCGCTCTTAGCTCAGCTTGCCTATAGTCTTTCAGTGGGATGAAACGTTAGAGCAAAATTTAGTACCTTTTATGAAGGGTTTCTTATCATCTGAATGTTTCTGTGCGGCTAATTAAGTGCTGAGAAACATTTCCCATATGACCTCAGATTTTGTTTCTTGGGTTTGGTAAGTAGCCTTCAGATGAAGGCCAAGACTTTTTTGTCCAACTCATTTGCTCTTTGGTTGCCATAAATGAGCAGCATCTAGGCCAGGGTCTCTCAAAGTGTGGTCCTTGGATCCCCTGCATCAGAAGCACCTAGAGAGCTTGTTACAAACACATATTCGTAGGCCCCAGGGAGACCTCTGACTCAGTCTTTTAGAGGTGATGTTCCCAGATGCTTCTGGTAGAGACTAAATTTGGAGAACCATAGATCTGGCAGCTTCTCTAATAAGTAGAGTGACTTTCCCCCCACAGCTTTAAGTACGTTATAAATTGGAGGTGCAATAGATCCTTTAGGTTGCACTCATCTGTCCTTGTTCCAGACCCCTGAGGTCAGTTGTTGGCAGGGTGACTGTCACATAATGGGACTGATCCTTAACTACTATCTACCATTGTGTGTCCTATAGGATAGTCCCCTTTGGGAGACTATAGGAGGCCCTTTCTAAGCAAGGGTTCCCAAACCTGGCTGCTCATGAGATCCTCTGGGGAGTTTGTCCACACACAGATTCCCAGACCCCCTGCATGGCTGTGATTCAGTTGATCGATCAGAGATGAGACTGAGGCATCTGTTTCTTAATCAGCTTCCCAAGGGATTCTAATGCAGCTGGTCTGGGGATGATGCTTGGGTTCTAAAGGATGGTTGACCAGGAAGAAGTAACATTCACAGGGGAAGGGGGAGCAGCCTGCTTGAAGCAGTGGACCATGTGATTTGGTACTGTCCTAATGTGGTTTGCAGAATCTTTTAAATTGTGCCAGGAGGGGTGCCTGGGTGGCTCAGTCGGTTAAGCATCCAACTCTTGATTTTGGCTCAGGTCATGATCTCACAGTTTGTGAGATCAAGCCCCATGTTGGGCTCTGTGCTGACAGTGTGGAGCCAGCTTGGGATCTTTTCTCTCTCCCTCTCTGTCTGCCCCTTCTCTGCTCTCACTCTCTCTCTCAAAATAAATTTAAAAAATAATAATAATAAAATAAAATAAAATTGTGCCAAGAGTCTATTGCCTGAACCCTTTGTGTCCTCCCTCTTTCCCTTCTTGGGATGCCTGAGGCTGACTCTAATACAGAACTGTCTTTGGAGGGGCACCTGGTTGGCTCAGTCTGTTGAACATCAGACTTCGGCTTGGGTGGTGATCTTACGGTTGGCAAGTTTGAGCCCTGCATTGGACTTGCTGTTGTCAGTGCAGAGCTTGCTTGGGATCCTCAGACCCCACTCTCTCTCAAAAATAAATAAACATTAGAAAAAAAAAAACCTGCCTTTGGAAAAATAGACTTTTCTTGATGGGGAATTTGATCTGCGGTAGGAAAGGGGGCTCTAAAAACTAGGTCTTGCTTGTATAGACAGGTAATTCCCTGCCCACTGCTTAAGCCAGTGCATTTATGTTTGTTTCCATTTAATGTACCTGTTTGGGTAGATAGAGATCAGAGAAAGGTAAAAATGGGTATTATGAATCACTGTCAGGAGGAATCAAGCAGATGAACTTCTGAAATAGTTCTCCTTTATAGTTCTGAAGTAATAGTGCAAGTAAGTGGAAAAGTAAGATTTAACCTGCAGTGGTTCATTTCACTCACACAGTAAACATCACTAGTGACCATTTTGAACCACTAATGTGATCATCGGTTCAGGCAGATCATCAACAGTTGCTTAAAACCATTGGATAAAAAGATTGTTGGGGAGCAAGATATTCTCAGGGACTCAGAGAAACCCTCCACAGTTTATGTATTTGTTGTAGAGAAAAATACATTTACAATGACAAGATTTGGTTGGATCACCTTAACCAAATGCTAGAACATAGCAATACTAATAGTGAAATAAATTATTATTTATGTACCTTTTTACGTGTGACAGTGTGAAGTATAAAACATCAACGGTGGTGGGAGAGGTGCCTGGGTGACTCAGTCGGTTAAGCGTCTGACTTTGGCTCAAGTCATGATCTTGCAGTTCGTGAGTTTGAGCCCTGTTTTCGTCTCTTTGCTCTCAGCACGGAGCCCATTTTGGATCCTCTGTCGCCTTCTCTCTCTGTCCCTCCCCCCTCTTGTGCTGTCTCTCTCTCAAAAATAAATAAACATTAAAAAATAAGCATTAAAATATCAAGTGTGTGGCACTTTTACAAAAATGTTTCACCTATGTTGAATCATGAGCAAACAGTCAGACAAATCTAGATGATAGGAATATTTTACAAGACAACTTTCTGGACCCTTCAAAAATGTCAATGCTATGCAAGATAATACAAGGGCAGGGGTCGGGGCCTATACTAGATTAAAGGACACATAACAGTTGTTTTTTTTTTTTTTTCCACTTAAAAAAAAATTTTTTTTAACGTTTTATTTATTTTTGAGACAGGGAGAGACAGAGCATGAACAGGGGAGGGTCAGAGAGAGGGAGACACAGAATCTGAAACAGGCTCCAGGCTCTGAGCTGTCAGCACAGAGCCCGATGCGGGGCTCGAACTCACGGACCGCGAGATCATGACCTGAGCCGAAGTCAGCCACTTAAACAACTGAGCCACCCAGATGCCCCAGTTGTTTTTTTTTTTAAATCTTTATTTATTTTTGAGAGATAGAGACAGAGCGTGAGCAGGAGAGGAACAGAGAGAAGGAGACACAGAATCTAAAGGTTACGAGCTGTCAACACAGGTTCCAACACAGGGCTCGAACCCACGAACTACAAGATCATGACCTGAGCCGAAGTCAGATGCTCAACCGACTGAGCCACCCAGGCGCCCTGACACATAACAGTTTAAATGAACTTTTCATTAAAAATTTTTTTAAAAAACAGGGGGTGTACCTGGGTAACTCAGTTGTTTAAACATCTCTGACTTGGGCTCAGGCTATGATCTCATGGTTCGTGAGTTCAAGCCCCTCGTTGGACTGTCTGCTGTCGGCGTGGAGCCTGCTTCAGATCCTCTGCCTCCCTCTCTCTCTGCCCCTCCCCCACTCATTCTGTCTCTCTCTCTCTCAAAAATAACATTAAAAAAATTTTTTTTTAATGCACTTTGATCCTTGATTAGACCCTGTATTGGGGAAAAAAAGGATATTTTTAGGTCCATTGGAAAAGTATAAATATAGGCTGTGTATTAGATAAAAGTATCATACAACTGTGAAATTGCTTGGGTGTGATATAATATAATGGTTATATGGGATAATGTGCTTGTTCTTATGAGATAAAAGCTGAAGTACTCATGAATAAAATGACACAAATTCTACAACTTAAGTTTCAAATGATTAGGCGAAAAAATAGTGTGTGGAGAGACAAGAGAAAGCAAATGTAGCAAAATATTAATGACCCTGGTGAATCTAGGTGAAGGGTATATGGGTATTCACCATACTGACCTAACTTTTCTATGTGACTGAAATTTTTTAAATAAAAGTTGAGGCTGTTCCTTGAGTGTACTCTGGCTGGTGTATGTTCCACGGTCCCTTCTGGACCAGTGGCCCCTTTCATGGTGTCTTTAATGTGACTTCAGATCACTTCAGGCATTGCACAGCAGCAGCAGGATGACTACACTCCTAAAAGTGTGATACTTGATTTTCTGTTTTCCAGATTTTCTGTAATATGATAATACAACTTAAATAATAGCTAAAACAAGCCTAGCTGAAATTCTTTTTGGAACATGGCAGGGAATAATAAATTGTTTAAATAATGGGAAAATGACTTTTAAAAGTATATGGTAACCGATATAAGGTAGGAGACCGTGGCTATGTGCCTAAATGGTAAGGACAAGAGCTCATATTTAGTTGTGTGTTGCATGTGCCAACCACGATTACAGATGCTCACTGAAGATGTAGTGAAGCCCCATGAGTTAGGCACTGTTATACCAGCTTTACAGTTGCAGAGAACAAGACAGTATGGAAAAGTGAAGTAGCATGTGCAAGATCACACATCTAGGAGATGCAAAGCAAGATTTGAACGCAGGCAGGTTAGTTCTTAATGCCATTCTCTTAACCATGAGGCTGTGTTTCCTGTGGCTCAGCTGCTGTCTGGGTCGCTGGATGTCTCAGGCTGGGCGATGAGATTGGAGACTGTGGATGAATCCACTGGTTCACATGGCCTGTGAGCTCCATCATGTCTCACTCTATCACTCTGGAACATTTGAAAAAATAGAGCGAGCAGAAACCATTCATGATATCACCAAAATCCTCTTAAATCCATCCTTCCACCCTTTAACTTTTCATTCATGAAAAAATGTATATAAAAATTACAGCTTGATGACTTTTCACAAACTGAACACACCCATATAACCAGCACCTAAATCAAGAAACAGGCTAGTTCTCCAGAAACCTACCTTGAGCCTCCTTTTAATCACCGTCCCTTGTTCTTTTCTTTTCTTTCCCCTTTTCCCCCCATTTCACTGCATAATACAAGTCCTGAGCGCCATATGCCTTAACTTGTTGGTACTAAGCTAAGGAGCTCCCATTTCCACTCCTCTGCTCCTAAACCAAGAGTACTGTTTGCCATCCTGTGTGTGACTGCCAGGTCAAGGGGACAGCCTAGTATGACAGTTAAAGAGCATGGCCCCTGGGCCCCTGATCCACTGCCTTCATTCTTGGCTTTGTCAGTTACTACCTCCTGACTTTGGGCAGTGTAACCTATTTACTCATCTGTAAAGGAGGGGTAATGATAGTAACTACACATGAAGTTTTTGAGGGGATGAAATGAGCTAATACCTCTAAAGCGTTTAGAATGGTACCTGATATATATAGTAAGAACAATGTAAGTGTTAGCTGTAATATTAATAGTATTGTAGTTATTATATATTTATTATATATAATATAAATATATATAAATTTATAATTGATATATAATTTATAATTATAAATATATAATATTAATATTTTTATTAAAAACTATATGGATGGAGAAGGTCGGTACCTTGATCTTTCTTTGCAATGACAATAAAGATGCCATTTGACAGCAAAACCCTGTTAGGAAGGAAGTGACTTGCTTGTCCCTGAATCAGATGCTTGTCTCAGCTGATATGATGATATTTGATGCCATTATCTTTCTGCCACAAAGAGAATCAATGATAGTGGTACAAATAAATTACCTTGTGTTCATCACATACAACGAAAAAACAAATTCAGTTTAACTCTGGCTCCTTGATTTATGTAGTTGACAGTACCTGTAAAATCTTACACAGATCAATTCATATTCTAAGTGCAATAGAGCCCATGCAGTTTAGTGAGGCCTTGTAGTAATTCCTTTTATTAGGTGAAGAATCTTTTATTTTATTTTTATGTTTTTTAAGTCTATTTATTTTGAGAAAGAGTGAGAGCACGCATGTGCACATGCCCAAGCGAGCACGAGCCAGGGAGGGGCAGAGAGAGAGGGAGAGAGAAAGAATCCCAAGCAGCTTCCCTACTGTTAGCGCCGAGGTGGAGCCCCACATGGGGCCCAAACTCATGAACCCGTCAGATCATGACCTGAGCCTAAATCAAGAGTCAAACACTTAACCGCTGAATGAGCCACCCAGGCTCCCCGAATCTTTTTAGTGTGAATAATTGCCCCTATTGTAACTGTTTTGTAAGACTGAGTTTAGACCTTTCAGGATTTCTCAGAGCCTTCTTTTGATGCTGCAGAGAACCTCCCTTGTAGTGAGTGGGCATTGCTCTGGCCCTGAGTGGTTACCCTCTACAAGGGTTACACATATGCTGTCATACAGAACACATATTTTAGGTTTGATGTGTACACAGATATACCTACGTGTGTAACTAACAGTATAATTCTGCTTGATGGTTTTGCCTCACCTGTGCTGCCTACCTTAAACTCAGTGACTTTATATGGAGGACTCCACCCATTTGCATGTGAGAACATGCTGAGCAGCGTCATCAAGTAAGTGGAATGCTTAGACCTGCTTTTCCAGGTCTAAATAGCATCCACAGCCTTGGAAGTAGCATCAGGGCACTTGATAGGCAAGGGAAAGAGGGACAAAGCTCTAGGGAGTGTGGTGGTGGGTGGCAGGGCACACACCCAGTTGTGGGGCCGTGTGAGGCTGCCTCTGAAGCCAGCTCTGAAGAATGACTCAGAATGGTCCTGAAACTTAGCCGAAGGACGGTTGGTTGGTTTGCTCAGAGGTGGGAAGTTGAGCTGTAGAGAAAAGGAAGTAGAAATGAGAGAAGCCTGGGAAAGAATATCCAGAGAAGGTGAAGGATTCAAGCCGTAGGGGTGGGGCAGGTTAGTGTTTATTTTAGTCAGGTTGCTTCTAGCTATAAGAAAATGACAGGGGCATCTGGGTGGCTCAGTGTGTTGAGCGTCCGACTTCGGCTCAGGTCATGATCTCACAGCTCATGAGTTCGAGCGCCGTGTCGGGCTCTGTGCTGACAGTTAGAGCCTGGAGCCTGCTTCGGATTCTGTGTGTGTGTGTGTGTCTCTCTCTCTCTCTCTCTGCCCCTAACCTACTCGCATTCTGTCTCTGTCTGTCTCAAAAATAAATAAACATTAAAAAGAATTTAAAAAAAAGAAAATGACAGAAACCCAACTCAAACTACCTTAAACAATAACAGACTTTATGGCTCAGGAAAATGGGATGTTCAGGGTTTCAGGCATGGCTTGATCTATCTGTTCAAATCTATCTGTCCTCAAGGCTCTGATACACGTATTGGTCTTGTACTATAGACTGACTCTCCCTACATTCCAGGAAAATTGAACACCACCAGTTAGTTCCTGGTTCTCTCAGTTTGTAGTCCCAGCAGGTAGGAGGCTTTTTTCTCCCAACATTCCTACATCAGTCTTGGGGAAGGACTCAGATTAGTTCTGCCCGGGCCATGTGACCACCCTGGTTGTTGGTGGTGGTTGAGATGGAGCACCAGAATTTATGTTTAAGCTTCTCCCCTCTCCTCACTTCCAACCACATGGAAAAGGAAAGAAGTCTTCCAAAGCAAAGAGCAACTCCTGGAAGAAAAAGATTAGGTATAGTTCTGGGTAGGCAAAATCAGCAGCTCTCATGGGCCACAGGGATATCTGTTACCTAGTAATCTTGGTGTGCAGTTATGCTTGGAAGTCCAATCATTAGAGAGTGCATAGATTGAGCGGATGCCTTTTGTTCTGCCTTGTTGTATCTGTTGGGATGGTTTTGACCACAGGTAATAGAACATCCTGAGTAAAATGGCCTAACAATAATGGCACTTGTCTTACAAGTCATCTAGAAGCGGGGCAGTTCCTGGGTTGGTTGTCCTTTGTTCAGTGAAGTTGTTTAGGACCTGAGTTCCTTCTGACTTCCTGCTCTGCCTTAGTCAGCACTTTGGCTTGCCTTTTTAAACTGGTTCCTTCATAGTCCAAAGATGGCTACCATTATCTCTAGCATCCTGGAATCACATTTGACAGAGTCTATAAGCAGTAAAAGAGACACTTCTGCCCTGTGTCTCTTTTAAAGACCAAACAACTGCATAGAACTGCCCTCATTGATCTCCCCTTACATCTCCTTGGCTAGGGTTATGTCAGGAAGGTGCAATCGTGTTGGTTTACAAATCAGTATCCACCTCCTAGGGCTGGGATGGGCCCTGGTGCCCTGAGGGGCCAGTCAAGGAAAGGCAGAGGAAGAAAATTGGAGTTCTGTTAATAAGGAAGGGAATGGCTCCAGGTGGGCAAAACAGTATCTGCACTCCCACCCAAGGAGCCCTTTCCCGGCCTGGGGTCAGAGGACCCTTGCATATTGATCAGGACACTCGGCCAGTACTAAAGTGTCAAGTGGAAAGAGAATGTTCTAGTCACGAGGACAGGGGAGCTGTTGTTTCACCTGCTACAGGAGATTTAGAATCAAATCCAGCCTCCGGCATGAATCATTTGGTAAGTTCTGTAGTACATCCATCAGGAACTACCAGCAGACACTTCAGCTTCTTTCCTTCCCACTTTGCAGCCAGTTTCTCTTACTTCCCATTCCCTTTTAATTTTATGATCAGCTTATTCCTTCTTCTCAGATTGCCAGTGACTGCTCCCCTGCCCCCCACCCTCTGGGTTTCATTAAAGAGAAACCATTCCCCAACTCAGCAGGGCTTGATTTCCAAGCTGCGCTTCAGAATTCTGCTGGAGAGGCTGTCTGCTCCCTGTTCTGCCATTGGTGGGCCTTAACCACAGATTCCGAGGCAATTTCACTTGAGTTTTAGGAGAAACATGGCCCCCCAACCTTGTAACTGAACTGTGGAAATTCAAGTGCCTTCGCTTGCTGCTGTTTAATGACAACCTCATGACATGTGCTGAGTCTGCTCAATTTGTGATTCGGGCCCAAGCGGGGGGACAGGGCAGCACAGTGGAGCGTCCTGAGTTATCAGAGCCGGTAGCTGATTGAACTCTGTGGTATTGACAGACTAAGGCCAACAGAGACTTCTTTTTTTTTTAATATTTTCTTTCCTTTACCCATTTATAAAAGAAATATTTGCTCATTATGAAAACTGAAACGTAGAGATTTATGACCCAGAAAGTGAAAATCCTTCATAATTCATCTCCCTGCTGAGAAAATGTTGGTTATCCTGTTTCCAAATTTTCTTTTCAATGCATAGATCCATATAGAATAGTCATTATTTTATAAAAGTGGACCATACTTTTCATAGTGTTTTTCAGCTTGCTTGTTTTACTTTATCTTTGGACATCTTCCTATGTTAGTATGTTCTTTCTTTTTTAAAAAAAAATTTTTTAATGTTTATTTATTTTTGAGAGAGAGACAGACAGACAGAGCATGAGCAGGGGAGGGGCAGAGAGAGGAAGACACAGAATCTGAAGCAGGCTCCAGACCCTGAGTTGTCAGTACAGAGCCCTGATGGGGACTCTATCCCATGACCCTGAGGTCATGACCTGAGCTGAAACCAAGAGTCAGAGCTCAACCAATGGAGCCACCCAGCGCCCTACACTGTACTTTATTTAACTAGTCTCCCATTATTGGACATTTGGGTGATTTCCAATTTTTCCCTACCACAAACCTG
This sequence comes from Prionailurus viverrinus, assembly GCF_022837055.1. NCBI lineage: Eukaryota > Metazoa > Chordata > Mammalia > Carnivora > Felidae > Prionailurus > Prionailurus viverrinus. The sequence goes on from NC_062571.1 coordinate 61,446,578, forward strand.
CAGTGAGCACACATGTATGTGTGTCTTTATACTCTTGCCTAAGAATTTCTGTGGGATGAATTCCTAGAAGCACGATTGCTGGGTTAGGTGAAATGAACATTTTACATGTTAATAGCTGTGGAGATGAGTGGTTATATTATTAGAGTAATACTGTTGTGATTGTGTAGTAAATGTTTTTGTTTTCAACAAACAACAGAACAGTTGTTATATAAAATTGTTTTTATAACGACAAAGTAGCCTCCTGAGTCCTTGAGAATTGGTCCCCTTTCTTAGGTTTTTGGCGTAAGAGAGATCGTTAATACATGTTAAATGGCATACATTTGGGGGTAGGAAGGGAATAGGCCCTTATACAGTGTCTCATATGGCTTATAGTTAGCACAGGAACACATCCATCATGCTTCTTGGCTCTGAAGTTGGAAGTGGTGAGGGACACAGCCTGCTGCCTGAAGTCAGAGAGACTTTTCCAGATATTGACAGCTGGTCAGGTTTTATATACAGAATCTCAATGAATTATGGCATTTTCTTGAGTTTTTGCCTTCTCCTACCTTTTCTAAGGTTAAAGTTATTCTTACAGTTCAGTCTTTTCCTGTTGAGGCCCCCCCTTTTTTTTCACTTCCTTTTTTATAATTTAAAGTAAGCGAATAGAACAGTAGCTATTACGCACCAAGCTATCCTAGGCACTTGCATTCTCTTATTTAACCTCCTCAGTAGGTGGCCTGATGAGGAAGATATTAGTATTGCCACCACTTTTCAGATGGGAATATGGGCTCAGAGAAGTGGTGAGCCTTGCAGAATTTCCTGCACATGAGCGAGCCTCCAGGAACATCCTAACCAGCACTGGTTTGCATGCTGTAGCCTCTTGAGCCTCCAAGGATCCATTTTAAAGAAGAGAGGACTTGAAGGAAAGGAGCTTTTTTTTTGTCAGTTGTATATACTTTTTATTTATTTTTATTTTTTCAATGTTCGACTTTATTTTTGGGAGAGAGACAGAGTACACGTGGGGGAGGGCCAGATAGAGAGGGAGTCAGAGAATCCAAAGCAGGCTGTGAGCTGTCAGCACAGAGTCTGTCGCGGGGCTCAAACTCACAAACTGTGAAATCATGACCTGAGCCAAAGTCAGACGCTTAACTGACTGAGCCACCCAGGTGTGCCTCATCAGTTGTATTTTCTATTTAAGGCCTACTATATGCCAAGGACTGTACCAGATGCCAAGGAAGTTGTGTGGAACAGATAGTGTCCCTCCCCTTAGGCATTAGAGAGAGACACTGAAAACACAGGCACAGAAGTATCTGATTCTATAAAGTCGATGGAAGGGAAAGATCAAGGTGCTTCAAAAGAATAAGATGGTGGACTCATTTTAAATTGTAGAGTCAAGCAAGGACACGATGAAGGCAAAAGGTGAGAAGAAGCATTCTTTGCAGAAGGAACACAGTATGTAGTCCCCGGAAGAGGGGAAGAGCTGGAGGCATATGAGGAGCTGGAAGAAGGCTCCTGAGGCTGGAAGTAGGGGACGGGGCAGAGAGGGCTCAGGCAGAGCTGGAGGTTAGCAGACGTGGGGAAGTGCTGGACCTTGAGCTTGCAGGCGCTTAAAGTCTCATGAAGAGTCTGACTTTGATTCAAAGGGCAGTAGAAAGCATTTGAAAGAGGAAGGTGAAATGGCTAGTCTGGGGATTGAAACCATCCTCCCCCTTTTTAAAAAATTAAGACGTGCTTGGATTCGACATATTGGAGACTTTCTGCCTGCTTTTGAGAGTGGCTCTTCCCCAGAAGGTGCTATGGCCCTCTGCAGCACTTGGAGTCCCTGGGATTCCTCTCAGTGCTGCCCTGCTAATGCTTGGGGCCTTAACTTAGTATAATCCTGCCCCCCAGCCCCTCTCTTGTAAGGCCCTCCAGCCTAGGGAGGGACCCCTCCTCTCTGTTGGGGGTGTAAGCAGCGTCTGCATACCTATGCCCAACCGCATACCACAGGGATCTCTTTCCAGATCCAGGAGGCAGATCAGGCTTTGCTTCCTCACCCCTGCTCTGCAGGTGAGTGAAGGAAGTCAGGAAGATTGAGTGAGGAGCTTAGAGCATGTCCCCAGGTGTGAGATGTTGCTAGGCAGCAGTTTAGCTCTCAGCAGCAGCTTACCTGGCATTCTTTCTAGAGGTCCCAAGTGGATGTGATCTTAATATCTTTGCCTCAAGTAAAGTTTTCTGAAAGGAGACGCTCCATCATTGCCAATGAGAGCTGTCAAGGTCTCTCGTTTCCTGGTTTGGATAAGCTGCCCATCGCCCCAGTCAGCTAACTGAAGCCAAATGGAACTGCCTGGTTATATTAATATCATTTTTCTTCCTCGTACTCTTTTTAATTTTCCTGACGTTTTCTTTCCCTCAGCCTGATTTATCCTCTTTTCTGGTTGCTATGGATCTGTACAATATTTTCCCTTTCATCTGTTAGTAATACCGACCAACTATAAGGCTAAACAATCCTTGACTTCTCTGCAGTTTCCCAAGATTTTAGATTAATAGTTGAAAGATACTCCACTGAGGGTGGGAGGAGCCAAACCCTCAGAAATGAGTGTATGCTCTAAAATTTAGGTGGTTTGCATGTAAATTTTAGTCTATCCAATAGTAAGTCTAGGTGTTTTTAGGGAAGATTCAAACTCCAGAAGCAGGGGTTGGCAAAGTACAACCTGTGGGCCAAAGCCTGATACCCACCTGTTTTTGTAAATAAACTGGAACACATCCATGCCCATTACATACTACTTATGGCATGTTTTGTGCTACAACAGCAGAGTTAGTAGTTTATAACAGACATTATATGGCCCTCAAAGTGTAAAATATTTGATATCTGGCCTTTTACTGAATAAGTCTGCCAACCTCTGACTTCGTGTTTTCCACTTCTGAATAACTACCTACATGGAGGGGTGGCCATCTTTAAATCTCTATGATATATCCAGATGCCCTGTGAAATGAATTACTTTAGCTGGGGTTTGTGCCCTGGCCCAGGATTGAAGGATCACAGTACCTAGAGGTTTGCTGGGGAGGGGTGAAGGCATGTCCTGCTGAGCTGCTGCAGGATCGGAGGCAAATTCCTTCAGTTTACATGGATCAGTATCTTACCTGGAGAACCGCATGAAATGCTTTGAGCTTCTTAATAGTAAGGGGTTATTTGAGGGGCTCCTGGCTGGCTCAGTCAGTAGAGCATATGACTCTTGATTTTGGGGGTTCATGTTGGGTATAGAGATCACTTAAAAATAAACTCTTTAAAAAAGGGGGGGAGGGTTGAAACAGCCTTTAAGCTAGATGATTCATCCTCAGGCTAGTTCTCTGATCTCTGGCTCCCTGTGGAGTGTTAATTTGATGGCTCTAAGCAGAATGTGGCTCCTTTGTCTCTAGCACCTGCATTTCAGGGATGCTCCCTGCAGGGGGCGGTGCAAGCCTCGGGCAAGTAGAGCCCAGCAGCTGGAGAGTTAGGAGTAGACCCAGCACCTCTGCAGGAGGTGAGCCCTTTGGTACCCTGAAATGGCTCATGATGGAATAGATGTTCAATGACAAGGGCTGGAGAATAGTGCAGATGGGAGCAGGAGCCCAGGAGGCAGGTTGCCAGCTTGACCTTGTGGGACTTAGGGGACCTGGGGTCAAAAGTGCACATTTCTAAGGGGTGCCTGGGTGGCTCAGTCCACTGGGTGTCCGACTTCGACTTAGGTCGTGATCTTGAGGTTCATGAGTTTGAGTCACGCATCGGGTTTGCAGCTGTTAGCACGGAGCCACTTTGGATCCTCTGTCCCCTTCTTTCTCTGCCCCTCCCCTGCTCATGCTATCTCTCTCTCAAAAGTGAATAGGCATTTTTTTTTTTTAAAGTACACATCTCTAAGACTTGGTTATTTTATCTATGGAATGAGGTAATATTAATGTCTACTTCCCAATATATTTAATACTCCTGGTACTATATCTGGAATAATAGATGGAAGCAATTAATATTATTTACATTGTTGTTTAAGAAGTACATTGCAGGAAAAAAAGGAAACAGCCTTAAAGAAAAAAAAAAACCCAAACAACACTGTATAGAGTCGGGTCCTAATCTTGTTAACAGTATATACATGTTCACGTGGATGATTGGAAGAGACACATGAAGATGTATCACAGAGGCCATTTTAGGATGACACAGTTATGAGTCATTGACATTTTCCTTTTGGGACCTTCCTGTCATTTTAGAATTTTCTGCACAGAGCATGGGTGTTATTATCAGAAAAGAAAAACCAAAAGGATAACCACAAGTGAATTTTTCAGAGAGCTGCCCAGAGGACAGGACAGTGAACCCTGAGAAGCGGCCCCAGGCCACTACCGCGCGGCAAGTCACCACCTCAGGGTGTGCCTTCTGGCGCGTTTACTGGAACAAGCTTTGAATACCATGCAGAGGTCTGCCAGTGCAAAGGATTCTGCTTTCTTGCTCAGTTTCTTCACAGTTCTCTCAGTGGGAAATAAATGGCTTCCCTAAGCCAGACACAGTTCTGCTCTGTCTCCCCTGGCATTGGGTCTCCATGGCCAGGCCTGACTTCTTTGCCTTACAGGGCAGATGTGGCAACAGACTTGTTTGATTTCTCTCCGGGACTCAGAGGCCAGGAGCCAGCCTGCTCCTCTCTGCAGAGTTCTGATGAGGTTCCAGCAGCATTTCTGACCCCTCACAGAGCCCCTTCTCCAGGAATATGACAATTGAAACTAGAACCAGAGGAGGAAAAGAGAAAGGACCTTGAGTACTTTTCAAGAGGGACTGCAGCAAGCCCAAGCAGCAGGTGGTGGTTTGCTGGTGTGTAGCAGGGGGCCTCCCAGACGGCGGTGGGTATTCTTCCTCTTCCTTGTCCTGCTTGAGCCTATGGAAGTTGTACCTAGGGGCCCTGATGCAGGGGAGGCATCTCTGGGACAGGCTGCAGCCCAGTGTCTAGGCCTTCCTGAGCCCCGGACCTACCTCTGATAGTCCCTCTGTGGGTTCAAAGATTTAGGCAGAACAGGACACTAATCAATTTCCTGAGCTGACTGAGCATGTCAGGGTCTCCACCCATATTGGTCAGCATGGTGATCTGAACATAGGATGCCTTTGTCCTGTGCCTCTCTTCACTGGGCCACTCAGATCACACATGCATTATGTTCTGTTCTGGCTGATGCACTTTTATTCCCCCAAACAAAAATAATTTTATTGTTTGTCCGGTTTAAAAAGTGATGCTAAAAAAAATCCAAGCACTGTTTAAAACTTGAAAAAAGCCAGTCACAGAACAGTGGATAGGAGTGTATTTTTATTTTTATTTTTATTTATTTTTTATTTTTAAAAAATTTTTTAATGTTTATTTATTATTGAGAGACACAGAGAGACAGAGCATGAGCATGGGAGGGGCAGAGAGAGGAGGAGGCACAGAATCTGAAGGAGGCTCCAGGCTCTGAGCTGTTAGTACAGAGCCCGATGCGGAGCTCGAACTCACAAACCCAATGAGATCATGACCTGAGCCGAAGTCAGACGCTGAACTGACTGAGCCACCCAGGCGCCCCTTTATTTTTTTTAAATAAGAAAAAATGCTAACATTAACAACTCAGGCAACAACAGGTGTTGGCGGGATGCAGAAAAGAGGATCTCTTTTGCCCTGCTGGTGGGAAGGCAAACTGGTGCAGCCAACTGGAAAACAGTATGGAGGTTCCTCAAAAAGTTAAAAATAGAACTACCCTACGACCCAGCAATTGTACTACTGGGTATTTATCCAAGGGATACAGGTGTGTTGTTTCAAAGGGGCACATGCACCACAATGTTTATAGCAGCACTATCTACAATACCCAAAGTATGGAAAGAGCCCAAGTGTCCATTGATGGATGAATGGATAAAGAAGATGTGGTATATATATACAATGGAGTATTACTCGGCAATCAAAAAGAATGAAATCTTGCCATTTGCAACTACATGGATGGAACTAGAAGGTATTATGCTAAGTGAAATGCATCAGTCAAAGAAAAGACAGATATCATATGACTTCACTCATATGAGGACTTTAAGAGACAAAACGGATGAACATAAAGGAAGGGAAGCAAAAATAATATAAAAAACAAGGAGGGGGACAAAACATAAAAGACTCTTAAATATGGAGAACAAACAGCGAATTACTGGAGGGGTTGTGGGAGGGGGGATGGACTAAATGGATAAGGGGCACTAAGGAATCTACTCCTGAAATCGTTGTTGCACTGTATGCTAACTAACTGGGATGTAAATTTTAAAAATAAATTTTAAAAAATTAAAAATGATGAATTTGATTGCATATGCTTAAAATAAAATCTTGAAGAATGCATGCCAACATTAACAGTGGTTATATATGAGAAATGGGACTGATGGGAAAAGAGTTTTGTTTTTTTTTTTTTGACATTATACATAGGCCTGTTGTTTGAATTTTGTGTGATAAGCCTGTATTACTTAGTAATTTAAATAGGCATGTAATTGAAAATGAAAAATAAACATTATCTAGGGGCGCCTGGGTGGCTCAGTCAGCTAAGTGTCCTACTTCGGCTCAGGTCATGATCTCACGGTTCATGGGTTTGAGCCGCATTAGGCTCTGTGCTGGCAGCTCAGAGCCTGGGGGCCTGCCTCAGATTCTGTCTCCCTTTCTCTCTGCTCCCCCCCCCGCCCCTGCTTGCACTCTTGTCTCTCTCTCCCTCTCTCTCTCTCTGTCTCTCCTCTCGCAAAGATAAATAGTAAATGTTAAAAAAAACCCAAACATTATCTGGGGCTCCTGGGTGGCTTAGTTGGTTAACCATCGGACTTCTGTTCAGGTCATGATCTCGTGGTTTGTGGGTTTGAGCCCCACATTGGGCTCTGTGCTGACAGCTCAGAGCCTGGAGCCTGTTTCAGATTCTGTGTCTCCTTCTCTCTCTGCCCCTTCTTGACTCACGCTCTGTCTCTCTCACTCTCTCAAAAATAAACATTAAAAAAAAATTATCTAAATTCTAGCCCCTAAGATAGCTACTCTTAGCATTTGGTTACCATCCTTCTAGACATGTCTCTACACAGAAAATAGAGTTTTACTAACTTAATGCTGTACGTGTTAGCATGCTTTCTTTACCCAGTGTCACATCATAGAAGTCTTTCTAGTTGAGTGAATAGAGATCAATGGCAGTGTTCATAATGGTTGTACAGCATTCCATTGTATGGTAGTGAAGGGAAAATGCATTGTTGTCCTCCACTGCTCTACTCACTTATGTGACCAAATGTGTGGGTTTGGCCACAGCACACAAGTCTCCAGTTCTGTGTAGATACCAGCTGGGTTTTCTACAATGCAATTCACTTCTGACACTATTTCTGTGGAGTTAATGTCCGATCCCACAAGTTAGGGCTCAGTCTCACAGGACTGCTCCCACTGTAGGTGCCAGTCACAAGCCCCAGGTTGTCACCTATACTTCTGACCAAATGGCTATAAATCGGAGCTCCCATGACTCCCTCCTTGAGTTCAATAATTTGCTAGAAGAGCTCACAGAACTCAGAAAATAGTTTATTACTTACTAGATTACTGATTTCTTATAAAAGAATACAACTCAGTTGCAGCATTATTTACAATAGCCAAGACAAAGAAGCAATGTAAGGGTCCATCAACAGATGAGTGAGTAAAGAAAATGCTGTGTATACATACACTGGAATATTATTCAGCTATAAAAAGAAGGAAATCTTGCCACTTGTGACAACATGGATGGACCTTGAGGGCATTATGCTAAGTGAAATAAGTCAGATAGAGACAAATACCATATGATCTCACTTATATGTGAAACCGAATAACCCCCCCCCAAAAAAACTCATAGATATAGAGAGCAAATTAAATGAGTGAAGGTGGTCAAAAAATACAAATTTCCTGTTATAAAATAAGTCACGGGAGTGCAATATATGGCATAGTGACTATAGTTAATAATTCTGTATTATATGTTTGAAAGTTGCTAAAGCAAATCTTAAAATTTCTCATCACAAGAAAAAAACTTATGACTTCCATGTGGTGATGAATGTTAACAAGACTTATTGTGGTGCTCATTTTGCAATATATACAAATACGAATCATTATGTTATACACCTGAAGCTAACATGATGTCATATGCCATTTATATCTCAACAAGAAATAAAAGACACCACTCAGGAACAACCAGATGGAAGCGGTGTATTATTTAGGGCAAGGTATGTGGGAAGGAGCACAGAGCTTCCATGCTTGTCTAAGGTGCACCCTCGTAGTGCCTTCACCTGACTACCAAGCTGGAACATCTCTGAACCTCATACTTCAGGGGTCTCTATGGAGGCTTCGTCATGTAGGCATGATCAATTACTACCTCAATCTCCAGCCCCTCTCCCCTTCCTAGAGTATGGGGGTTGAGACAGAAGGTTCCAAGCTTCTAATCATGACTTGGTCTTTTTAGTTATTACCTTCCATCCTGAAGCTACCTAGGAGCCCATAAGAATTGCCTCATTACAACAAAAGACACTCCTATCATTCAAGAAATTCCAAGGAATTTAGGAGCTCTGTGTCATGAATTGGGGTCAAAGATCAAGCACAAAAGATGCTCCTAACACCTTTGTTACTTAGGAAATGGCAAACGTGTTAAGAGCTCTGGCCAAGAGCCAGGGACAAAAGCCAAAATATATATTTCTTATTATATCCTGATACCACAGATAGTAAGATAACAGACTCCTCCAGTGCAAACAGACCCTCAGATAGTTTCCAGTTTTCCTCCTTTATTAAAAATGTTTGTTATTTATTTTTTGAGAGAGAGAGAGACAGACAGAGCACAAGTGAGGGAGGGGCAGAGAGAGAGGGAGACACAGAATCTGAAGCAGGCTCCAGGCTCTGAGCTGTCAGCACAGAGCCTGACATGGTGCTTGAACTCACAAACCACGAAATCATACCCTGAGATGGAAGTCAGACGCTTAACTGACTGAGCCCTCCAGGCACCCCAGCTTTCCTCCCTTTAAACAATGCTCTAAGGAACATGTATGTACATCTTGGCAACCATGTTCAGTTATCTCAGAATAAATTTCTAAAGTGGGATTTCTGGGTCACAAGGTTTGCACTTTTGCAGTTTGGCACATATGCCCAGCTCTCCTCCATGAAGGACATTCCATGAGGCTGATTGGCCCCTGGCCACAACTGCCCCTGTGCCGTAACCTGTAGTCATGGCCAGTTGGCAACCCAGCACTAAGGAAGCACTGGGTAGCCTTTGAAGTCCAAAGAATGAGTCACGAGAGCCTTCCAGTTTTCGGTAACTTCCAAGGCTGGCTTCACTCCAATGTTAAGGAAATTCTTTGAGGCTGGGGCCTTTAGGCCTAGCAGATTCCATGGCTCTTGGAAAACCTAGCTAAACTTCCAAGTTCACCCTCATGTTCACTCCCTATTCCATCCTTCCAGGCAAGAAGAAGTGTCCTGGCAAGGAGTCTGGCCTAAGCACCAAAATGTTATCACGCATAATTTACTGCTACCTCTTCCCATACCCAGATCACCCAAAATTGGTTATTTTCAACCCTCTTCCTGTGTCTGATTGATAGGGAGTTTTGGAAGTATGTGGGCCGACACACAGACAGTGGGGCGTCTGGTCTTTACACATATGCCCAGAAGTAAGTGCCTGCTTCATATTCCGTCTCCAACCCAACAATCCCTTAGATGCCACATTCTGCAAGGGGCATGAACAATTCAGAACATATCTCCAGAAGAGTGACTTTCAGACTGGCAAAAGCTCTCTTAAACTGTGGTCTGTGAGAAATGGCTTTATAAGTAAGGAAACTGGAAACACTTTAGTCTGGAGAAGAAAAGACTTTGGGATGAGGTGTGGGGAGTGGTGAGCTATGACCTACAACAGGTGTTTTAAAAATATTGAGGTCCAGGGGCGCCTGGGTGGCTCAGTTGGTTGAGCGTCCGACTTCAGCTCAGGTCATGATCTCACGGTCCGTGAGTTCGAGCCCCGCGTCCAGCTCTGGGCTGTTGGCTCAGAGCCTGGAGCCTGCTTCCGATTCTGTGTCTCCCTCTCTCTCTGCCCCTCCCCCGTTCATGCTCTCTCTCTCTGTCTCAAAAATAAATAAACATTAAAAAAAAAATTAAAAAAAAATAATAAAAATATTGAGGTCCAGCCATATGGAAGAGGAATTGGATTTTTTCTTTGTTGCCCAGAGAAGAGAACTAGGAAGCTGTTAACTATTCTTTTGGATGTAGAATAATTTTCTAACATGCATAGGCCTCAGGAGGCAGTAAACTGACCATCTCTGAAGTTGTCCCTGTAAAGTCTGGGCAGCTGCTAGCCAGGGCCTTTGTAGAGGGGCTCTAAGTGCTAAGTATGGGGTTGGTGATCTGGGAGCTCAGACCACTGGGCCCAGATGCCACTTAATACCTGCTGATTTTTCTTCTAATCCAGTGTGCTTATGACCGCTTCTGCTGTGCTCCAGTCTGGCTTTCTGCAAATAGCCTGCCTCCTCCTCCTTGATGCTTTCTGTCCCACAACCCTCCAGGTCTCATCCAGCTGGGTCATCTCTGAGAACACCCATAAATACCATAGCTGTGTTTCTTGATGTAAACTATGGAAGTAGGTTAGTTTCCTGAGCCAAAAAGTAGAGTCCTGGCTCCCTGAGGAAGATGTCTGCTCTGCCACAGTGGATGGATTAATCTTTTTCTTATAAACAGTGGTTGTGTTTTCCAGTGATAGAATATTTCCAATGAATAACACTTGCTTAATTTGTATAGTACATTCAGCACATAGGGCAATTTTTATGTATTTTAATTCATTTATTTGATTCTAAAAACTACCCTGCAAGGTAGATAGTATGATCATGTTTTGATACATAAAGAAACAAATGCAGAGAATTTAAATGATTTGTTTAAGGTTGTAACCTTAAACAGCAAAGAAAAATGCACCCAAGAATAAAGCAAAGGGAAGTACCATTACATGGAGACCTTTCACTCGAGGATCTGGTTTTGCCTTTTCCCTGAGGGTAAATATCATACATTTAAGGTGACTGTTTGCCCCCATGATCTGGTAGAATAAAATCAGTCAATGCTGAGTGATGCTTTCACCTCACACCATGGTGGCCAGTGACAGAGCTAAGAGAAGTCAGTGTTTCATTAATTTATCTTTTCTGAAGTTGCCAGAGATGACGCCAACCAAAAAGCTTTCTGGGTTAAATGTTGATGTTTCAAGCAAATGGCCCATAAACACATGAAAAGAAAGATGTCATCTCACTCAAAATAAGAGAAATGCAAGTCAAACTACCCTCAGATACCACTTCTCACTTGTCAGATTGGTAGATTCCAAGTTTGAGAGCGTATCCTGTTGTCAAGCTGTGAGGAAACAGGGACTTCCATGTGTTCATGGTGGGATGCAAAATGGTGCTCTCCCTGTGGAAGAGAACATATCAATATCCAGCAAAACACATCTATTTACCCCTTGATGCAGCAATTCCACTTCTAGGAATCCCAAAGACATGAGCAAAAACATGAAAAGATACTCACAAATGGCTATTAGTTGAAGCAGTGTTTGTAATAACTAGCACAAGGATCTTCTTTTGACAGCGGTGGGGCCATGAGAGGAAGTGGAAATGTGTGCATGTTTAGTCAAGCCTCTGTTTGACTATCCCATTGGCCAGAGTAAGTCCCATGGTCAAGCCTAGGATCAGGGAGGGAGGGGACTACAAAGTTACAAAATTAATACCCTCAGAGATGGTATTAATTGGGGCCATTAATGCAATCAGTTTACCATAGGGAATTTGCAGTCTTTTGTGTAATTCATACAGCATGGTTTATAGATTTATGATCTTGATCATATAAATAGAATACACTCTAAGTTAACAAGATGTCTCTTAAAATGTATAAACCCAACTACTCTATTTCAGATATTTCAGTATACATTAGCCAGTTATATTTGGGAATATGAATCCTTATCATTCTGTGCAGTAAAAGATTTGATGGCAATAATGGTAACACCGATGAGGATGACCAGTGGAACTGCCTCGTCAAGAATATCTGTGCAATGTTCTCAGTTATTTAAAATGTCCAGCAAATTAATCAAGCAAAGAATTCTGTTTTTCATATAGCCTAAAGATTTGTTGCATATTCAGGGATATGGAATCAAGTGTGTGGTGGTAGTGTAACCAAAATAAAACTATGGCCGTTGCAATCTTGAGAAAGAAAAAAAAAAAAGCAATGCAGAGAAAAGTATCTATAGTGAGTTTCATTTATATAAGAAAACATGTTTTTCTTTATGTTTTTAAATGGAAGGGTAAACCATAATATTTTTTAAATGGTAATCTATGGGAGAAGGAGGGAACAGATGGAGAGGACAGGAAGCCAACTTCTCTGAATATATCTTGTTCTTAGATTTATGACTTTGGAACCATTTAAAATTTTATATAATTATAAGACAAATCAAAATGAGTATTTTTATGTGTTAGCTTTTTTTTGTGCTATAAAGCAGATTATCACTAAATTAGTGGCTTAAAAGAACACACATTTATTATTGCCTCTTTGGGTCAATAGTCTGGGTATTGCTTAGACTTCACCGGGGTCTCACAGAGTCTCACAAGGCTGAAATCAGTGTTTGCTGGGCTGCATTCTTTTTAAAGATTAATTTACTTACTTTTGAGAGAGAGAGAGAGAGAGAGAGAGAGAGAGCGAGCATGTATGTGAGTGGGGAAGGGGCAGAGAGGGAGGGAGAGACAGAATCCCAAGCATGTTCTGTGCTGTCAGCACACAGCCTGACACGGGGCTCAATCCCATGAACCTCGAGGTCATGACCTGTGCCAAAACCAAGTCAGACACTTAACCCTAACCGACTGAGTCACACCAGGCGCCCCTGGGCTGCATTCTTATTTGGAGCCTCTGCTAGGGATGGATCTGCTTCCAGGTTCCCTGAGGTTGTTGGCAGAACTCCTTTCCTTGTAGCTGCAGGATTCTGGGCAGCTTGCTTCATCAAAGCAAGCAATGCAGAAAAGTGTGGGGGTGGGGTGGAATGTACAGTCCTTTTTTTAAGGCCTTTTACCTTCATCCAGTCAAGTCCATCAAAGGTAATCTTCCTTTTAATTAACTCAAAATTATTTGATTTGGCCTCATATCCATTAGGATGGATACTATTTAAAAAACAAAAGGGGCTCCTGGCTGGCTCAGTTGGTGGAACATGTGACTCTCCATCTTGGAGTTGTGAGATTGAGCCCACAATTGGGTGTGGAGATCACTTAAATAAAATCTTAAAAACAAAAAAACAAAAACCACACACCAGAAAATAACAAGTGTTGGCAAAGATGTGGAGAAATTGGAACCCTTGTGCATTGCTGGGAGGGATGTAAAATGGTGCAACCGTTATGGGAAACAGTATAGCGATTCCTCAAAAAAATTAAACATAGAATTACCATATGATGTAGCATTTCTGCTTCTCGGTATACATCCAAAAGAATTGAAAGCAAGGTCTCAAAGAGATATTTGTATACCGATGTTCATAGCAGCATTATTCACAAGCCGAAAGGTGGAAGCAACCCACGTGTCCATCAACAGATGAATGGATAGACAAAATGTGGTATATCCATATAAGCGAAAATTATTAGGCCTTAAAAAGCAAGGAGATTCTGAGCATGCTACAACATGGATGAACTGTGAGGTCATTATGCTAAGTACTTAGAAAAAAGTCACAAAAAGACAAATAATGGATGGTTCCACTTATATGTGGTACCTGAAGTAGTTTAATTCACAGGGACAGGGGCTGAAGAGAGGGAGTGGGGAGTTAGTGTTTAATGGGTACAGAGTTTCAGTTTTGTAAGAAAAGAATTGTAGAGATTGGTTGCATGACAACGTGGATATACTTAACACTACTGAACTGTAAACTTAAAGATGGTTAAGACGGTATATTTTATGTTATGTGTATTTTACTACAATTAAAAATTTAAAAATTAAAGCATCAATTGATTTGGGTTCTTAATTGTACCTGTAAAATACCTTCGCTTTTGCCATATTCTGTTAGCAAAATGCAAGTTACAAGTCTTGTTCACACTCAAGGTGTGAACACTGGAGGTGGGGAGGAATTTTGGGGGCCACCTTAAAGTTGGCCTACCAACACTTCCTAAAAATTATAAGCAAAATGAGACAAATGAAATTCATAGCGTATCCAATGGATATCATAACAATACACATAGATTTTAAAACACAGTAATGTGACTGTAGACCTCTAATCTATCACAAAGGCAAAAAAACCTATTTTCAGTGATCATATTGTTAATAATAGTGTTATTCTGAAACTAGTATACACATATAATAGGATAAAGCAAATAAATGATTATATTAGAAACCAAGATTTTCGGGCACCTGGATGGCTCAGTTGGTTAAGCGTCCGACTTCAGCTCAGGTCATTCATGATCTTGAGGTTCATGAGTTTGAGCCCCAGGTCCAGTTCTGTGCTGACAGCTCAGAGCCTGGAGCCTGCTTCAGATTCTGTATCTCCCTCTCTCTCTGCCCCTCCACCACTCACATGCTGTCTCTCTTTCTCACAAGAAAAAATCAACAATATTTAAAAAATTTTTTAAAAACCCAAGATTTTCAGGAAGAGAAAAAGAAGCACAAATATAAAATCAAATAAATAAAAATTCTGTGTTCTTAAATTTTAACTGGAAATATTGATGAACTTGAGATTATTTTCTCTTTTTGTTAAAAATTTGTATTTTATCTTTGTTTACTGAAAAAGTCTTGAAACAATAATCCAGTAGCAGTAGACACTTCTGGTTCCAGATTGTGGTCCCCATATACTATTTCTAAAACAAACTAAGGCTTTTTGGAGAAATTTCCAGTTCTGGGGCAGAAAATATACAGGATGAGCCTATAACATCTTTTTATACCAGAAAACAAGGCAGCTACCAAAGATTGTCAGGGTCATATCAACAGACCCAAGAGAGTCTCTATTTTTAGAAACATCTACCAGCCAAAGATGGAATAATATAAATATTAATAACAATCACAACTGCAGTGGATTGAGACATATCAAATATATTAAAATCCATGTGTTCATAATAATACTTAAAAAGGCAAACAAACAATGGAAAACTTCACTTACCATGTTTAGAAGATTTGATAATTTATTATTCTGAAAGTTAGTGAATAATGGAAAAGAACCACACTTTCTGCCTTTCCTATATAAATTACCTCAGGGTACCTTTAAAGAAGATTTCCAGCAAGAAAATTATAAAGAGTGATAGAATAGTTTTTGGAACCTTCTAATGAAATACTGGATCTAGCAGTTGTCATCATGGTGCTAACCTCACAATCTCTGGCTCTAACCTTTGGCGTTTACAGGAAACACCAAGGGACAAAGGAACATGCTAAATGATGGCATGGGGATGCAATCAGCAAAATTCAGACTTTGGGGAATTTTACTGGACAAACAACCTGGTTCCTTCAATAAGAAGAAAAAAAAAAAGAGGAAGAGGGAAAAACTTTTAGATGGAAAAGACTTAAAAACTAAACCAGCCAAATGCACTGTGTGGCCCTTATTTGGATAGTAATTTGAACAAACCAACTGTAAAAGACATTTATAGAAAGTCAATTTAGACAATAACTTTAATAGTTGACAATACTAAGAATCTACTGCCAAATTTTTTAGGTGTGATGATTGTAATCATAATTATGTTTTTAAAAGAGAATACTTACCACTTAGAATCTGTACTAAAATACTTATGGGTGAAATGATATGGTGTCTGAGATTTGCTACAAAAAATCCTATGGGGGGGCGCCTGGGTGGCGCAGTCGGTTAAGCGTCCGACTTCAGCCAGGTCACGATCTCGCAGTCCGGGAGTTCGAGCCCCGCGTCAGGCTCTGGGCTGATGGCTCAGAGCCTGGAGCCTGTTTCCGATTCTGTGTCTCCCTCTCTCTCTGCCCCTCCCCCGTTCATGCTCTGTCTCTCTCTGTCCCAAAAATAAATAAACGTTGAAAAAAAAAATTAAAAAAAAAATCCTATGGGGATCGCGTGGGAATTTGGGGGTAGGGTTATAGATGATTTGGGGATTGCCCATAAATTGATAATCATTGAGGCCAAGGGATGGGTATATGGGAGTTCATTGTATTATTTTCTCGATTTCGGTTGAAATTCGCCTTAACAAGTTATGTGTGTGTGTGTGTGTGTGTGTGTGTGTGTGTGTGTGTGTGTTTAAAGCCTGAGTTTCAGACCAGGAATGGAAAATAATTTTTTTAATGTGTTTTGGAGACATTTGAAGTCCAAAGCTATATGGTGCATTGGCCAAGCCCTAGTGGATTATGTGAAAAGAACTCCTTGGAAACCGTCTTCTTTAGTACTCAGGTCACCTTCATACCACCTGCTTTCCTTTCTCTTCAGACTGTCTCAGTATGGTTGGTGGATAGGAAGAAGGATTGAAGTTTATTGGTTTGGTTTGATTGATTGATCCAGTTTTCTCTGCTGCCAGGCTGAATCTAGTGACCCACTCAGCAGCGGCTTCTTCCTGAGAGTATTAGGGCAAAACCTTGTGCTCCACAGCAGGCCTGCCCTTGAATAGTTCCATACTTGGTTACACTTGAACTTGCAGTCTAGGCGAGGATAGACTTTTTTTCTGTAATGAGGGTAGCGCTAAAGGTAACAATTTCTGCTTTGGTCTACTTAACTTCTTACCTGGCTCCAGAAGGTTTCTCTTTTTATATTAATTGGAAACCAAATGCTTTATATACACAGGGTCAGGGCAGAACCAGATTCTCCTTTTGAAAGATGCCAGAGCCACATTTTGTCCTCATCATCCTCTTTCCTGAAGGGAAAAAAAGATGCTTATTTTGCCTGCACCTCCCTAGCCCATAAGTGCCAAGAATACAACTCTCTCCACTCCCAAAAACAAACACAAAATGACAACAAAGCAAAAAAGTTTATCCTAAAGTAGTGTGTCTGTCCCTCCAGATTTCCAGACTACTGCAAAGGGGTAAAATGCCTTTCCTCCTTGGAATTTAGGCAGAATGAGGGCGATGCTAAAGTTCTTCGACTTAAGAGAATGTTATAGGGGCGCCTGGGTGGCTCAGTCGGTTAAGCCTCCGACTTCGGCTCAGGTCATGATCTCACGGTCCGTGAGTTCAAGCCCCGGGTCGGGCTCTGTGGTGACAGCTCAGAGCCTGGAGCCTGTTTCAGATTCTGTGTCTCCCTCTCTCTCTGCCCCTCCCCTGTTCATGCTCTGTCTCTCTCTGTCTCAAAAATAAATAAACATTAAGGGGCGTCTGGGTGGCTCAATCGGTTAAGCGTCCGACTTCAACTCAGGTCACGATCTCGCGGTCCGTGAGTTCGAGCCCCGCGTCGGGCTCTGGGCTGATGGCTCAGAGCCTGAAGCCTGCTTCGGATTCTGTGTCTCCCTCTCTCTCTGCCCCTCCCCCGTTCATGCTCTGTCTCTCTCTGTCTCAAAAATAAATAAACGTTAAAAAAATTTTTTTAAATAAACGTTAAAAAAAATTAAAAAAAAAAAAAGAATGTTATAGATGCAGTGCATCAGCTGTGTCCACCCCTAACAAATGGGAATAGTGGATGTGTGCAGCCATCATCACCTGGCCCTGTCTGGTTGTTGATCTATAGATGTGTCTACCATTTTGATCTTAGATTTTAGCAAGTGCGAATGGGAAATAATGTACAGTGTACAGAAATAGGACTAAGAGCAAAAACAGCAAGGGAGAGAAAGGGGATTGTTTTAATGTAACTGACTATAACCACTAAGAGAAGAAGAAAAACAAGAAAAGTTTGAAGTCTGGCAAGAGTACCAGCATCATTAGACTAGTTAATTTAAGATAAGGTGCGGTGTTTGTTCAAGAACTTAAATGCTTTAGCTGGTGAAAGTGCCACTGGTGACATTTTAGATACAAGCCAAGGATGGGCACCTGGGTTCTGGGACCACCCAGTTCTGTAACCGCTGCACTCAGAGTGGCATGGTAGCCAGTGTGATGGCTGCTGGAGCCGCCAAAGGAGTTCGCACTGCATGCCAGAGATGTGAAGGAGGAGTGCTTCTTTCTCATTTTATTTTTTTAAGCATACAAATAATACATAAATCCATCTTAGAAGTTAACAGAAGTTAACAATTCAGACTCTATGAATCAAGCCAAAGTCCTCCTTGACCACACAACCCAATCTCAGGCCCCCTCCCCAAACCACTTTATCTGTATGGTGGCTTCCTTGCACCAGACCAGACTTTTTCTGTGCTTTCACCTCCTTCTGGGTACCTATAGAATGGTTTAGGTTTATGTATATATTTTTTCCCTTTTTTTTTTAAAGTAAACTGTATCTCCAACATGGGGCTCAAACTCACAACCCCCAGATGAAGAGTCCCATGCTCTACCAACTGAGCCATCCAGGTGCCTCTTTCCTTCTTTAATGTAAGCGAAACTGTTCTGTCCTTAACAATTGGACTTTTTAATTAACTGTGCGTCTTGGAGATCTTTCTACGTCAACATATAAAGGTTTATCTAATTCCCTTTTACTGCTGCTCATGATTTTATAGTATGGATAAGCCGTATTTTAACCTCATGCACATTCAGATTGTTTCCATTTCTTCACTATCACAAACAGCACACAGATGTTGTGAGCATCCTTATTCATTCCTCCTTGTGCACGTGTTTTGCTCTAGGGCAGATACGTACTACGAGGTGGAACGATTAGGTCAAAGGGAAAGTACTTTCTATATTAATAGATTCTGCCATGTGGCCCTCCAAGGTGACTGTGCTACTTTACAGATGCTTGGCAGCATCTGTTGTAGATGTAGACCTACCTAGTCTCTTCAGGAAAAAGATGGAAAGAGTAGAAGCATGTGCTTGATTTTAAAGCTTCAAAGCATCTCCTGGCACTTTTGAGGGGGGGTTGAAATGTATATAGGGACTGCGCATTTAAAACCCTCTATAGTTATTTTGGCTTTAAGAACAAAGGGACCTGCATGCAGTTGGCAGGCCCTCCGTGCCGGCTCAGGAGCGTGAGAGGAGCAGGAGTGGGTTTTGCCCAGTTACAAGCCTCTGGGCAAAAGACTTCTCCTTCTCGTACTGACAGGTGTCTAAACAGATGGAGCTGCCTTAAAAGAAAAGTGAAAGCATCTGCCAGCTTAGGACTCAGGGCTCTCTGGAAATGGAGAGCAAGGATCTGTATTCCTCATAGAAGAGCGTGGCACATAGAGGGTGGACAGACAGGATTTGTGACAGCAACAAGCTGTGGCAGGTAAACCCTGCTGAGCTCTGTTTGCACTGAGGGGCTCACCCTCTGGGGCGGGGGGTGTGGGGTGGGGAGTGAGGCTGTCCTGCCAGTCCTAAAAGTCCTGCAGGCCCCAGAGAATTGCTTGTGGGTGAGAGTCTCCCGAGACCCCAGCAGCTCGCCAGCCTCCTGCCTCCACTGCTCTGACCCCTATTCCAGGTTGCTGAGCTTCTCTGCCTATAAAAGGGATTTTCCTTACACTTCACTGTTTGCCTTCATGATTGTGGCTTTGAGGGAGAAGGAGGAAGCTGGGGAGCCAGAGGTTTTTGAGAAAATACATAGGGAAACAATTTTGAGTCTCTTTTGACTGGCTTTCTAATCCTTGGCGATTCCTTTGATTCTGGGCAAAACCTAGAAGGAATATCCTTTACGTTTCCTTTCAGTTTTGTAAGAACAAACATGTCCCCTCGCTCTTCTTTATTTAATTAAGTGGTACAGCACATTCATTTCCCTCGCAGTGTCTTGCAACCACATTTAGCCAAATTAATATCAGACAGAACTGGTTGAGGAAAGCTCTCTAACCAAACACTCAAATTAACTTTTCAAGTCATGAAACTGCACTGAGAACCTTCAAAGGGGCCGGGAGGAGTTCATTCTTTCTTCTGCCGCTCGACCGGGTTGGAGAAACTTGTCAGCCAGCCACCATCCACGCCATCCAGCTATGAAGAACTCTGCCGGACAGCTTCACACGTCCAGGGAACCTGCTTCTCTCCCTCCCCCCACAGTTTGTCTGCCTTCTTGCTATTTTTTCTTTCTTAAAAGAAAATGGCCTTTCTTTGGAGAAGTTTGATCTGAAACCCTGCAAGGGGGGTGTGCCATCATGCTCCTGAGATCTCCTTCCCTGCAGGCATCTTGTCTGCTGTGCATGTGTGTGTGAAGAAGAGCGGGGGCGCCAAATTCTGTTGTTTTGTACCAGCTGAAGCCTCTAAGCTCTAGAATATCCCATCCTTTTATATGTTCTCCTTGCCACGCTGAAGTGTTAGAGGGGAATCAACCCAGGACCTATTTATTTTTTGCTCCTCTGTGATGTGCGTTCCTCACTGCTCTCAACTGCTATCCCAAGTTCCTGAGATGGGCCTTGCCTTACCACTGCTGCAAGTCTCTAAGCTGAAATCCTAGCCTTGGTTTGGAGATGGGGAGTAAGGGCCGGCAGGCAGGGAAGTGCTTACCCACCACTTTGTTTGGATTCCTGGAGGAAGGAGAGCTGCTGATCTTCCCCAGCGAGAAGAGGGTCTGTGCCACTGGTCCTTGGATGGGTGCTGTCATGTGAAAGCAGTGGAGACCTGGAGGAGGCCCTGGGTCTTAGTGCAGTGCCTGGGGTCGTACTCTCCCCAGAATCGGCATAGCATCTCATGGCTGTGTTGAGGCCTCCAGAAATGTAATCTGTAGCAGTGACATTAGGCTGTCCTATACCCTATGCCCTCCTAAAATTTTGTAGGCTCGAGAAACAAGTAAACAAGGCACACACATCCCTCCCCTCCCCACAGCTTGGCATAGAGCAAGGAGAAAGTACCTGGGCTTTAGAAATTAGGATAGGGGGGCGCCTGGGTGGCGCAGTCGGTTAAGCGTCCGACTTCAGCCAGGTCACGATCTCGCGGTCCGTGGGTTCGAGCCCCGCGTCGGGCTCTGGGCTGATGGCTCACAGCCTGGAGCCTGTTTCCAATTCTGTGTCTCCCTCTCTCTCTGCCCCTCCCCCATTCATGCTCTGTCTCTCTCTGTCCCAAAAATAAATAAACGTTGAAAAAAAAAAATTAAAAAAAAAAAAAAAAAAAGAAATTAGGATAGGATTCCGTGAGAGATCCAGCGGGGGCAGTGGGCCAACTCATTGGCCCCAGTTAGGACCATCTGGGCTGGGCAGAGGCTAACAGGACTGACTTTGAACGTTGCCTCCTCCACTGCTCTGGCCAGGGCTGGTTCATTCAGCAAAACCTCCAGGTTGTCTCCTCTCACTGGAGTGTCATGAGGCTGCCTGGGACTGTGCAGGTTTGTGTTTCAGCCCCCATAAGGATATTTCAGTTTGTGGGCCTTCAGTTGACTCTAAGGGGCCGTCTTCTTTTTTTTTTTTTTTTTTTTTCAACGTTTATTTTTGGGACAGAGAGAGACAGAGCATGAACGGGGGAGGGGCAGAGAGAGAGGGACACACAGAATCGGAAACAGGCTCCAGGCTCTGAGCCATCAGCCCAGAGCCCGACGCGGGGCTCGAACTCCCGGACCAGGAGATCGTGACCTGGCTGAAGTCGGACGCTTAACCGACTGCGCCACCCAGGCGCCCCTAAGGGGCCGTCTTCTAATCTCAGAGGGAGCCTTTGGACCCAGCTCCGCCGAGCAGGCCACAGTGGCTGCAGTAGCCTCTTAGGCCTTCTCAAGAAGGAGGGTGGGGTTGGGCAGTTGCCAGATGCTCCCCTTGGGCCTTGGTTTCATGCTGGGACTTTCAGGAGACAGGAGGACAGGCTTCCTGACGCTTCCCTATCAGCAGTCTGTGTTGCTGGGGGCGTGTCTGGCACTTTTGGCATTTTAGGGAAGAACTGCTGAGCCCTCCTAGTAACCAGCCAGCTCTGGGTCTTCATACAGGACACTTAAGCCCGCGTTGTCAAAGCAGGTATGAGCATTGGTGTGATGTGTGAGCGCCAAGAAGGCAAGAAAACTGGAGACCGCTTCTTGCGAGACTGTGATGGCGACCCCATCGTTCAAAAATTTGACCTTGGAGTTGACAGACTCCAGTCTGCCAGCCTGCTTTGCACCACCTCCCATTTTCCTGCACTCTCTAAAATCCCGCTTGTATACCAGCCACTCCTGTGACACCTGGCACAATTCAGCAGGGTTTCCTGCCCTTGCCCTTCATCCTCTCAGAGCACTCTCTCCAAAGTGCCTTTGACTTCAGGGGTCCAAGCTTCAGCCATGAGAAACCCACTCTTTCCCGCTCTGGAAGACAACATTAACCCATTCTCTTCCGACCAAGTGAATTAATTCGAGTAAAGGGTGTGGGGGGTGGAGCACCGCTTTCCAAACTGTTGTGTAAAACATCATCGCTGGGATTGTACTTTCACACAGAATGGAGACCCACAGTCATTTTCCAGAGTTGGGATGAATTAAGAACTCTTAGAGAATGTATTTGTTCCTCAGTGTTTCAAAGGCAGCACTAATTATTTTACAAACAATGGCTGTTTTCTTCTGCAACCCATTTCCCTAGATTTTGCTAACTTCTTATATCCGGCACAGCCCAACTTCAAACAGCTAGACTAAAGCTGGGTGTTTGGGAGGTGGGGGTAGGGTGAGGGCCAATCTGAGGGGCCTGTTAGCACTCGCGTTCCCATACAGTTCTTGCCAGGGGGTTGTTTGCTAATGGGGAAGGAGACACAGAGTAGTGAACCCTTTCTTTCAGCTAAGCAAGGGGCAGAAGTATACCCAGCAGTTTTTGGACTCTCTTTGCCAGCCTGGAGTGGCCTTCCCCCCTGTGACTTTGCCCAATAGGCAGCAGCTGAGGGAGGTTTCTCAGGGTACTTGGAGCTAGAGCTCAAAGGAAGAGGGAAGGGAAGGGAAAGTGAGCATCCAGGCTTCACCTGGAATGGCCTGCCTTGAGACCCTAGAAGGCCCCTCTGCTAATGTGGTTTGGGTGGAGGTCCCAGGGATTTGCATCCTAATGTCTTGGTTAGGACACTTCAGGGAGCTGAAGAGAGAGGAAATGGCGCCCCTCTAACCACTGGACTGAACAGCTGGGCCTCCGACCGAGGCATTATTAGCATTTGAAAACCCATCTGAAGGGGCCGAGAGCTTCCTGGGGTGGGCGCTGGGGCCTGAGTGCTGAGGCCCGCAGTGGCTCCACTCAGAATGGGGCCGAGCATCCAGGGCATAAAGACCAGACTGGACTCAAGAATGAGCCCATTGTGGCTTTGTCCCAGGCTTGAAAACTGTGACCAAGGCTCTTTCATTGTTAAGAAAGACTGTTTCTTGGCCACAGCAGAGCTAATAAGTCTGGTTCCCCCACCAGGCAGAGCTGGGGAAGAAAGACCATGTCCTATGCTGGAAGGTTGTTAGCGTCTCACGCTCTAAACCTTTCTGGTGTGGTTATGCGTTCTCCTCTCCCTTCCTTCTTCTTAACTCACTCCTGATCCCACGTGTGTTGGTCCCAGAGCAGCCACTGGGTCCGTCTCCCTTTTCTGCCTTAGGGTCTCCCCTCCCAGCTGCCTAAATTAGGCCCCTTCCCGAATTAAACCTGTACGAGGTATTTTTTTTTTGGTCATTCTTATTTCATTTAAACAGTTTGGGTTTGTACAACAATTATTTTTAAACCCGGTCCGTTCTGATTAATAAAACATCATGGCTCCAAAACCGTTCAGCCTTTTCCCTGTTTCCAATTTCTGTTCCTGTCAGGTTTGGAGTATATTTGTATAGACCAGACAGCCAGATGTGGGTCAGGGGAGAGAACTTGACCAACTCTTTCTTAAAACAGGAGCGATGGTGCCACCTACTGGCCTCTGCTGTGAGCTACAGGCTCTGTGGCAGGTTCTTGATTTCTGGTAGAGGGACTAGGACCTGGGCAGGAATAGCTGTACCGTATTCCAGTACAGGAATAACATGCAACGGTGGAAAGCAAACTGAGGCACGCTATTCCCTGCTTACAGATGAGGAAACTAGCTTGGGAATTGTGGTTGGGCAAGTTGCTGAGGGTTGTAACTAGTAAGGGGCAGAAGCAAATAGGATCTGGGCCTTCCCAACTGCAAAGTTAACCACGACACCAGGGTTTGCCAAAGCCAGCTGGAGATTTTAGTTCATGACTGGACAAGGCATTCAATGATCCAAATAGTGAGGACTCTTTTCCCTCTTCAGGTCTCTGATTCAATCCTTCTGATTTATCAGTTTGATATGACTCTTTAAACCTCTAATGGCTCTTCAACTCTGGTTCATTTCAGTTTTTAATAATGTCAGGTAGATAACAGTAGCTGTTAGAAATTAAATTTGTTTTCAGGAAATCGCTTTGCAGTTACCATAAGCAACACTGATTTTCCTTTTATTTTCCTGATTTAGTAGTAATATGAAGTTTCCTTTTAAACTAAGTTTGTTTAGGTTTTAAAAAGTGAGTCAATCTCGGGGTAAATGCAGGTTGTCATACAGCTGGTACCAACACAGAAGTGTTACGGATGACTTCGAAAGTTTGGGTAATGTGGCACTGTGCTCACCATCACTGACTTGCCCCCATGACTTCGGGCAGTCTGTCTCACGGATCCTTTCCTGATTTGTGGAAAATGAAAACATTGGTCATTCAGGTCGTGTAGACCATAAAATGCTGTGATGTCTCGGCATTATGAGTCACATTTCTCCCAGTCCACAGCTTACCTGAGAAGGTAGTAACCAAGAATTCAAGACCTTGGCTTTGCTTTGATTACTTTGCCTTTCCCTCAAGATTCCTCCCTTTCACCTACCATATTCTTTATTTTTTAACATCTTTATTGAGATATAATTCATATACTGTGTAATTCACAGTTGTGAAACTGTCACCACAATGAACCCCAGAACCTTTTCATCACCCCCAAAAGCAGTGCCATACAAGTCACTAACCATTCTAGCCTTAGGCAACCACCAATCTCTCTGTCTGCATAGATTTGCCTATTCTGAACATTACATACAAATGGAATTGCATATGTCCTTTTGGAACTGGCTTCTTTCACTTAGTATAATGTTTTTAAGGTTTGTGTTATAGCGTGTATCAGTACTTCATTTTTATTACCAAATAATACTCCATTGTGTGGACATACCACATTTCCTTTATCTTTTTTTAAAACAAAATTTTTTTTTTTAGTGTTTATTTATTTTTGAGACAGAGAGACAGAGCATGAGCAGGGAAGGGGCAGAGAGAGAGGGAGACGCAGAATGTGAAGCAGGCTCCAAGCTCTGAGCTGTCAGCACAGAGCCCAACGCGGGGCTCAAACTCACGAACCGTGAGATCGTGACCTGAGCCGAAGTCGGACGCTTAACCGACTGAGCCACCCAGGCGCCCCTCCTTTATCTTTTCATTAGTCGATAGACATTGGGTTATTTCCCACTTTGGGCTGTTGTGAATAACACTGCTGTGAACATTCATGTACAAGTCTCTGTGTGAACGTGTTTTCATTTCTCTTGGGAATATACATTGGCTTGGAATTGCTAGGTCATATGGCAGCTCCAAGTTTAATCATTTGAGGGATTGCCAAACTGTATTCCAAAGCACTCCACTATTTTACATTCTCACCAGCAGTGTGTAAGGGTTACAATTTCTTTCCTTACCAACACTTGTTATTGTTATTTTTAATTGTAGCCACCCTAGTGGGTGTGAAATGATGGTATCTCACTGCTGTTTCGATTTGCATTTCCCTAATGGCTAATCACGTAAAGCATCTTTTCATGTGCTTATTGGCTATTTGTATATCTTTCTTGAAGAAAAATTCTATTCAGATCCTTCACCCATTATAAAGTTGGATTATTTGTCTTTTTATTATTGGGCTGTAAGTTTCTTTGTATATTCTGGATACCTATAAGATCTATGTAGATATTTTCTCCCATGCTGTATATTGTCTGTTCACTTTCTTTTCTTTTCTTTTAATTGTGTTTAGGGGCACCTGGGTGGCTCAGTCAGTTAAGCGTCCGACTTTGGCTCAGGTCACAATCTCACGGTTAGTGAGTTCGAGCCCTACATTGGGCTCTGCTGACAGCTCAGAGCCTGGAGCCTGCTTCAGATTCTGTGTCTCCCTCTCTCTCTGTTCCTCCCCCGCTCGCACCCTGTCTCTGTCTCTCTCTCTCTCTCTCAAAAATAAATAAAGATTAAAAAAATTTTTTTAAATAATTCTTTTGGGTATATATCCAGAAGTAAAATTGCTGGATCATATGATAATTCTATGTTTAACCTTTTGAGGAACTGTCACACTGTTTTCCACAGTGGTTGCACCATTTTACGTTTCCAGGAACAGTGCACCAAAGTTCCAGTTTTTCCACAGCCTCACCAGCACTTGTTATTTTTTGGGTGGTATTTCGTTTTGTCTTATAATAGCCATCCTAATGGTTGTGAAGTGTCCTCTCATTGTGGTTTTGGTTTGCATTTCTTTTTACTTTGTGAAAGTACTCTTTGCAGCCCAAAAGGTTTTAATTTTAATGAAGTCCAATTTATCTCTCCTTTGTTGCTTGTGCTTTTGGTGTCTAAGAAACCACTGCCTAATTTAAGGTCAGAAGATTTACTCCTGTGTTTCTTAGAGTTTTACGGTTTCAGCTCTTATAGTTGGGCGTATGATCCATTTTAAATTAATTTTTGTTTATGGTGTAAGGAAGAGATCCAACTTGAGTCTTTCGTGTGTGGATATCCAGTTGTTCTAGTACCATTTTCTGAAAAGACTGCCTTTCTTGTATTGAATTGTCTTGGCACTCTTTTCAAAAATTAATTGGTCACAAATGTGAGGGTTTATTTCTGGACTCTAAATTCTGTTACATTGATCAAATGTCTATCCTTATGCTAGTACCACACTGTCTTGGTAACTGTAGCTTTGTATCAAGTTGTTTTTTTTTTTTTTAATTTAATGTAATCTAATTTCTTAAGTTTACATCCAAGTTAGTTAGCATATAGTGCAGCAATGGTTTCAGGGGTAGATTCCTTAATGCCTCTTACCCATTTAGCCCATCCCTCCTCCCAAAACCCCTCCAGTAACCCTCTGTTGTTCTCCATATTTAAGAGTCTCTTATGTTTCGTCCCCTTCCCTTATATTATTTTTGCTTCCCTTCCCTTGTGTTCGTCTGTTCTGTATCTTAAAGTCCTCATATGAGTGAAGTCATACGATATTTGTCTTTCTCTGACTAATTTCACTTAGTATAATACCCTCTATTTCCATCCACGTAGTTGCAAATGGCAAGATTTCATTCTTTTTGATTGCCGAGTAATACTCCACTGTATATATATACCATATCTTCTTTATCCATTCATCCATCAATGGACATTTGGGCTCTTTCCATACTTTGGCTATTGTGGATAGTGCTGCTCTAAGCCTTGGGGTGCATGTGTCCCTTCGAAACAGCACACCTGTATCCCTTGGATAAATACCCAGTAGTGCAATTGCTGGGTAGTAGGGTAGTTCTATTTTTAACTTTTTGAGGAACCTCCATACTGTTTTCCAGAGTGGCTGTACAGTTTGCATTCCCACCAGCAGGGCAAAAGAGATCCTCTTTCTCCGCATCCTCACCAACATCTGTTGTTGCCTGAGTTGTTAATGTAGCCATTCTGACAGGTGTGAGGTGGTATCTCATTGTGGTTTTAATTTGTATTTCCCTTATGATGAGTGATGTTGAGTGCTTTTTCATGTGTTGGTTGGCCATCTGGATGTCTTCTTTGGAGAAGTGTCTATTCATGGTTTTTGCTCATTTCTTGACTGGATTATTTGTATTTTGGGTGTTGAGTTTGAGAAGTTCTTTATAGATTTTGGATACTAACCCTTTATCTGATATGTCGTTTGCAAAAAGCTTCTCCCATTCTGTCAGTTGCCTTTTAGTTTTGCTGATTGTTTCCTTCGCTGTGCAGAAGCTTTTTATTTTGATGTGGTCCCAATAGTTCATTTTTGCTTTTGTGTCCCTTGCCTCTGGAGATGTGCCTCTGGAGAAGTTGCTGCCACCAAGATCAAAGAGGTTTTTGCCTGCTCTCTCCTCGAGGATTCTGATGGCTTCCTGTCTCACATTTAGGTCTTTCATCCATTTTATTTTTGCGTATGATGTAAGAAAGTGGTTGAGGTTCATTTTTCTGCATGTCGCTGTCCAATTTTCCCAGCACCACTTGCTGAAGAGACTGTCTTTATTCCATTGGATATTCTTTCCTGTTTTGTCAAAGATTAGTTGGCCGTATATTTGTGGGTCTATTTCTGGGTTCTCTATTCTGTTCCATTGATCTGAATGTCTGTTTTTGTGCCATGTATCAAGTTTTGAAATCAGTAGGATTAAGTCTTCCAACTTTGTCTTTTTCTTCCTTCCTTCCTTCCTTCCTTCCTTCCTTCCTTCCTTCCTTCCCTCCTTTCTTTTTAAAGATTTTATTTTTTTAAGTTTATTTATTTATTTTGAGACAGAGACAGCACAAGTGGGGGAGGGGCAAAGAGAGACGGAGAGAGAGAGAGAATCCCAAGCAGACTCCATGCTGCAGCTGTGGAGTCTGACGTGGGGCTCAAACCCACATTGGTGAGATCATGACCTGAGCCGAAACCAAGAGTCAGTCGCTTAACCAACTGAGCCACCCAGGGGCCCCTAAAGATTTTATTTTTAAATAATTGCTACACCCAACGTGGGGCTCAAACTCACAACCCCAAGATCAAGAATTGCACACTTCACCAACTGAGCCAGCCAGGCACCCCTGTTTGTCTTTTCAAGCTTCTTTTGGCTATTTTGGGTCCCTTGCATTTTCATATGAATTTTAGGATCACCATGTACATTTCTGTAAAAAAGGCACCTGACATTTTGATAGGGATTGCATTGAATCTGTAGATCAATTTGGGGAATATTACGGTCAACAATATTAAGTCTCTCTTTCTGTCCATGAATACTGCATTTTTTCATTTATTTAGGCTTTCTCTAAATCCTTTCAACAGTGTTTTGTAGTTTTCAGAGTACAAGTTTTACACTTCTTTTGTTAAGTTTATTCCTAAGCATTGTTTTCTTTTTGATTCTATTGTAAATGGATGTTTTCTTAATGTTCATTTATTTTTGAGAGACAGAGAGCACAAGCTGGAGAGGGGTGGAGAAAGAGGGAGACAGAATCCAGAGCAAGCTCCAGGCTCTGAGCTGTCAGCACAGAGCCTGACATGGGGCTCAAACCCACGAACAGCGAGATCATGACCTGAGCCAAAGTCGGATGCTTAACCGACTGAGCTACCCAGGAGCCCCTTAATTTCATTTTCAGATTGTTCACTGCTAATGTACAGAAATACAAGTGATTTTTGTACATTGCTGTTGTACCCTGCAACCTTGCTGGACTTGTTTATACTGATAGTTTTTTAGTGGATTCCTTAGGGTTTTCTATGTACAAGATCATGTCATCTGCAAATACATTTTCATTTCCTTTCCAGTTTACCCAGATTTTTGTTTATTTTTCTTGCCTAGTTGCCCTGGTTAGAACCTCTAGGACAATGTAAAATAGAACTGATAAGAGTAGGCATCTGTGTTCTGTTCCTGATCTTAGAGGAAAATAATTTAGTCCTTACTATCAAATATGATGTTAGCTGTAGGTTTTTTGTAGATGCGCTTTTATAGTTTGAGGAAGTTCCTATCTCTTCCTAGTTTAAGTGTTTTTATCATAAAAGAGTATTGGATTTTGCAAATGCTTCTTCTTTGTCTATTGAGATGATCCTGTGGGGTTATTTTTAATCTTTATTCTATTGATGTAGTGTATTACATTGATTTTCTTATGTTACATTAACCATGTATTTCTGGGATAAATCTCACTTGGTCATTGTATATAACCCTTTTTTTTATGTTGCTATGTTCAGTTTACTACTATTTTGTGGAGGATTTTTATGTCTGTATGAATATGGGATAATGATCTATGGCTTTCTTTTTTTGTAATGCCTTTGTCTGGCTTTGGTATCAGGGTAATATTGGTTTTATAGAAAGAATTGGGAAGTGTTACCTCTTCTATTTTTGTTGGAAAAGTTTGTGAAGAATTGGTATCAATTCTTTAAATGTTTGGTAGAATTTGCCAGTGAGGCCATATGGGGTAAGCTTATTGTGGGATAAGCTTTTGAATTAACTAATTCAATCTTTTTTACCTGTTGCCTTGTTTCTAACTTGTAGATCATGCAAACTGGTTGTAGACAACATGTTTCTGTAAAAGGAGAAGGAATCTGGGAAGAGCAGGCACAGCAGGAATTGGGAAAATTGAAGGTTTCTAGTTGACTCTGCTTGGAGATGTGTCTTATCTCCCTTTATCACCCATGTTTCCTAGATGAAGTAGTCTTCCTTCACCCTCATAAATGAATGCTTTTGAGGTTAGGACCAAAAAACTGAGCCTCTTAGGTGGAAAAAGTAGTTGTATAACCACACCTGACACAGGAGGGAATTAGTATTCAGACTGAGACAAGTGAGAGCAGAAGCTCTCTCAGGTTTCCCTGGCTGGTGTGTGTGTGTGTGTGTGTGTGTGTGTGTGTGTGTGTGTGTGTGTACGCGCGCACGCACGTTTTCATGTTCTGCCTTGCCTTAAATATCAATAAAAAGTGAAGATTCCCCAGCTGTTAAGGTTCCCAGGTCATAAGTGATAGACCACAATGAACTACCATATAGCCATTTAAAGAATGAGGTAGCAGGTGCCTGGGGGGGCTCACTCATTAAGCATCTGACTTTGGCTCAGGTAGGTCATGATCTCACG
The DNA here is from genome assembly GCF_022837055.1 of Prionailurus viverrinus. NCBI lineage: Eukaryota > Metazoa > Chordata > Mammalia > Carnivora > Felidae > Prionailurus > Prionailurus viverrinus. The sequence goes on from NC_062571.1 coordinate 61,477,149, forward strand.
GTTCATGAGTTTGAGCCCCATATCGGGTGAGCTTGAGCCCCGTTTCAGGTGAACACAAGCCCCGCTTCAGGTAAAAACATGAGCCCTGCTTCGGGTGAGCCCCACTTCTCTCTCTCTCTCTCTCTCTCTCTCTCTCTCTCTCTCTCTCCCTCTCCTTCTGCCCCTCCTGGGATTCTCTATCTCTGCCACTCACTCTTGCTCTCTCTCTCTCTCTCTCTCTCTCAAAAAAAAAAAAAAAAAAAAAAAAAGAATGAGGTAGCTTTTGGAGTGCCTAGGTGGCTCAGTTGGTTAAGCTTCCGACTCTTGATTTCAGCACAGGTCCTGATCTCATAGTTTGTGGGATCGATCCCTGAGTCGGGCTCCATGTTGATGGTGCAGAACCTACTTGGGATTCTCTCTCTCTCTCTCTCTCTCTCTCTCTCTCTCTCTCTCTCTTTCTCTCTCTCTCAAAATGAATAAACTTAAAACATATTTTAAGAATGAGGTAGCTTATTATGTGCTGATATGAAATGATCCCCCAAGATATATCATTAAGCAAAACATGCAAAACAGTGTGCTGCCATTTGTATTACAAAAATAAATAAATAAAATAAGGGGTGGAGAGAACTGTAGATGCACACAGGCTGGTAAATGCAGAGCACCTTTGGAAGGGTGCCGAACATAAGAGTCAGGGGTCAGGGGTGACTTCATACCACATGGGTGTTTTCTTCTGTGTGGTTATGGTACCCTAAACAGTTTTTTGAAGTGATGAGCCTGTGTGAAGTGCAGGGGTGAGGCTGTGAGTTGGCCATGTTGGCACATTTCTCCTGGGCACAGTGTCTGTGTTTTCATGGAAACACCTGTCCCTCCAGACTATACATCTCTGCTGAGGTGTGTGAGGCCCAATTTAGATCTCCATGTACTTGAAGCCTCCAGTGTTCCTCAGAAATCCCTGTATCTGTCTACCTGTGGGAAGCCAGGGACCAATTTCAAAGGCCCTCCACAGTTGTTGGTTCCTTTTAGAACACTTTCAGCAGCACAGAAAAGGATTGGAACCAGGCATGTGTTTTTCCAAGGTGAAGTGCTTTCACTGCCCTCTAGCCTCCCTGAGGATTTCTGGCCAGGTGGTCCCACACTAAAGCACTTTATTCTTTTTTGGCAGACCTGATCATGGCTCCCTCCCACCCCAAATAAGTTTTTGGATGTGCCAGGCCAAGTGAGCATTCACACTAGCAGGCTGTCCTATTCTACTGAAGGCTGGCAGAACTGGCAAGCAGGGACACGTTTGGTTTTGGGGGAATATCCACAATCTTTTCTCCCATATGAGTGAATGCTTCCCCTGGAAGGCTGGGCAGCTTCCCAGCCCAGGCTTCTCAGATACCAGGGTTCCAGGCCTAGATGCGAGGCCTCCAACACTGAGCGTCGCCATGTCTCTCCCACAGAGAACACCTTCTGCAGTGGGGACCACGTGTCTTGGCACAGCCCTTTGGATAACAGTGAGTCAAGAATTCAGCACATGCTGCTGACAGAAGACCCACAGATGCAGCCCGTGCAGACACCCTTTGGGGTAGTTACATTCCTCCAGGTGAGGCGCGGGTCGGACATGGGCTCAAGCCTTCCCTGGGCGAGAAGTCCTAGTAGGACAGAAGGGCTTGGGTAGGGGAGGTGAAGGGAACAGGAGATTTCCTTCAGTCTTCTTGCATTTTCTGTCCCCTCTGATGGTTCGTCAGGTATAGTCGGATGGTCTGATTTAGCCTGCTGAGATGGGAGAAGGGGGAAAGGTAAGGGGCCATGTGGGGGTGGCTGGAGAATGGCTGTAGTTGAGTGGCTAACACGGTGGGTATTTGATGAACTAGTAAAGACCCAGACAGCAGTAGGCACAGGACCTCCTAGCAGGAAGGCAGCGTCGGGCTGGCCTTGCCCTCACCCGAAGGGGTGTGCCTCCACTCTGGCTGCACCTGGGCTCGCTTGTGGGCATGATGGTGTCTGTGTGAAGGTTCACTTGTTTCCCTTGAGGTTTACATAAAGGCCCAGCCCCTGACGAGGAAGGAAGCTTTTCTGCAAACTTCTGGGGCCCTTTGGTTGTCATTCTGAGCTCGAAGGGTCTCAGAATCTCCTCTGTTTACATTTCCTGTGATCATAGCCCCGGCAGGAACATCTGGCTGAACACCCCCTGCTTCCAGGGACGGGCTGAGGACCCAGACTGATTTTTGCCTCTGTAGTCTAGGGCTAGACTTTGTGTCACCTAGACACAAGTCTGGCCCATTATAACGGGGCAAGGGTCAGGCCTTAGTGCCCCATCTGTGAATTCTTCCATCTCCTAGCCAGGCAGCTATTCTCTCCTAGCCAGGAAACCGTCCCATTTTGCATAGACCAGCCTCTGACCACAGATCTTGCCTGTGGTCCCCCAACTTGAGTTGACCCTAAAAAGAGCCTAGGTGGTGGTTCTTCTGGGGCGGGGGGTGGGGCAGGGGGGAGTGGTCATTAACACACAACCGCATCTTGTTCCCGGGGTCCCAGATTGTTGGTGTCTGTACCGAGGAGCTCCATGCAGCCCAGCAGTGGAACGGACAGGGCATCTTGGAGCTGCTGCGGACGGTGCCTGTGTGAGTACACCCCCAGCCTATGAGGTGGGGGCCTGGCTCCCTGGGCCTGGGGGTGGGGGTTCCTCCTTAACCCCGTATGTGGGCTTCCCCTTACGTTGCTTTTCAGGCACCGATTTTTCATGTCAGGGATTCCTACCGACTTGCTCCCTGACAGCCCCTGACCTCTAACTGCTCCCCTGTGTTCTGGGCCTAGGGAAGCAAACAGGGCAGTCTGAATCCCCAGACCATCAGCCCCAGGCCCTCAGTTACCATCCTGTCCCCTTTCCTTGTCCACAGCGCTGGCGGCCCCTGGCTGATAACTGACATGCGGAGGGGAGAGACCATATTTGAGATCGATCCACACCTGCAAGTATGTCTTGAGTGAGGAAAACCTTTCTAGCACATTCTGCCTAGGCCTCTTCCAAATAACACTGGCTTTCATGCTGGGAAAATGGAGTTTTATTTGTGAGTGAATAGAAATATGGCATGATTTCAACTTGTTCCTTGAATTCTGCAGAGCACACAGGGAGCAGAGATTTCAGGCCAGGAAACTTGCCTCTGACACGTGTCTTTTTGCATTTAAAAAGGAAGAAAACGGTGGGGGGGGGGGTGGCAGGGTGCATCCAGGTGGCTTAGTCGGGTAAGCCTCTGACTTCATCTCAGGTCACGATCTCACGATTCGGTTCGTGAGTTCGGGCCCCGCGTCAGGCTCTGTGTTGACAGTTTGGAGCCTGGAGCCTGTTTTGGAATCTGTGACTCCCTCTCTCACTGTCCTCTCCCCTGCTCATGCTCTGTCTCTGTCTCTCAAAAAATAAATAAGCATTAAAAAAAAAAAAAAAAAAGGATGAAAATGGGCACCTAGGTAGCTCAGTCATTTGAGCATCCAACTCTTGATTTCAGCTTAGGTCATGATCCCAGAGTTGTGGGATCAAACCCCGAGTCGGGCTCCTTGCTGAATATGCAGTCTGTTTAAGATTCTCTCCCTCTCTCTCCTTCTGCCCCTCTCCCCCACTCTCTTTCTCTCTCTCTTTCTGTCTCTAACATAAAAAACATTTTTTAAGGATAAAAAAAGGATGAATTTTATTGTATGTAAATCATACATCAGTACACCTGACATAAAAAAAAAAAAAAAAGATCAGCAGCAGCTACAGAAAATCAATATTGCTTGCCCAGTATTCTTCCTCCCACTTCCCCTTTCTTAAAAGAATATAGACTGCCCTTCAGGGAACCACCCCTCCACCGCCAGCACCCCATAACCGACGGAGCAGGTGATACTGACCCCATGACCCAGCTGCAGTGGGAATTCTGATGGATCTAATGATCGTATTCCCCCCTTTTAGATACATCTTCCCCTTGGGCAGTCAGACTCCAAGCTCCTCCCCTGGGGAGGCTGGCATTCTTTGATGTCTAAAGGAAGTCTGTATACATGCAGGCCTGCAGTTGCCCACTCACTGTGACCCAGCTGTGCAGTGACATCTTTGGTTTCTTAGAAGAAACACTCTTTGCATGCAAGTTAATTTTGAAAACCACCTAGAGCATAACTTCCTTCCTAATGGGCTGCTCATGAAACAGGACAGCAGACAACTAAGAATGTCCCTGGCTTGTGTACGCTTTCTTCTACTTCCCCCCACCAATTGCAGGTCATTGCCGTCTCTGAACCTTTTATGTTTCTGTAAAAATCTGGTAGGCCGTGGGCAGGCACTAGGAGCTCCATGTCCTTCAGGAGGAACGAGAGGTGGCAGGCAGACATACAGCCAGCAGTCCCTGTGGGTTCTTTACTGTAGACCTATGAGTTCTTGGGCAGAAGCCCTCCTCATTCACAGATGATGCTCCTCTATTTTCCTCGTGCCTGTAACACTGAAGTTTTTAAATTGCTGGGAGGATCCTTTGTTATCGCTGCTTTATACTTGGTTTCCCTGTAGCTTCTGCTTATGCAAAAACCAGGAACCATGAAGGTTTGTTTCCCTCTGTTTCCCTATGTCATTGTTCGGCAGCCACACTGGGATCCAACATGGGCCACTGTTTAGCCCCTGTCATAAGTGCCAAGTACTAAGAAAGAACTTGGTCCTTTGAACTAGTAGGATAAGCAGCCTGTCCTTCTCTGCATGCCAAGAACAGTTCTCCATCCTAGTCATGGGGCTCTGCTGAGACCAGCCAACAGGACCCAGAGCACCTACTGGTCTTTGAAAGCAAGCAGGAGGTGTTGGGGGGCTGGCTCAGTGGTAGAGCACACAACTCTTGATCTCAGGGTCATAAGTTCAGGCCTCACATTGGGTGTAGAGTTTACTTAAAAATAAAAAATGAAAATTAAAAAAAAAAGGGGGAGACCTTGGTAAGAAAGTCCAGCTTTCTCACCTGATTGCCCTGTGCACCAAGGGGAACTCTGCTGTACTCGTTTGTAGCTGTCTGGGGCTTGCTCATAGGCAGTTCATTTTAAAGCTGGCTCCTGTTCCTTTGCTCCAGGCCCTGCTACCAGCCAGCTGTGTGCCTAAAGAAGTCCCTTCTCCGGGTCCTAATTCTTTCTTTTTTTACTTGTAAAGTAAGTGGGCTGAACTAGTTGAGTCAGGAGGCCTCCTCAGCTCTTTGCTTAGGTGAGTGTCCTCAGGGCAGCCAATGGAAAGGGAAAAACTCAGACTCTACCCTGAGCAAAGCAGGGCCCACATGCTCCTACCTGGAACATGGAGCTGCTCCTGCCGTCGGCCTCTCCCTGTCACTGCTCAGAATCCCCTGCTTCGGGGTGCCTGGCTGGCTCTGTCAGTAGAGCATGCAACTCTTGATTTCAGGGTTTCAAGCCCCACGCTGGGTGTTAGAGATTCTTTAAAAATAAAATCTTAAATAAAAAAAAAAAAAGAATCCTGAGCTTCACCTAAGCTGATGGTAGCGCTGGAAAGGAGGCATCAGGGCGGGGCCATCTGCTACTGGTCTCAAGAAATAAGGACCTTTCCTTGTGTTTCCACACGTAGCTCCCTGGCTGAGCAGCAGGCTGGTGTGATGCCTGTGGAGCCGCAGGGAGAGGGTCAGGCAGACAGCGGGGTGCAGACTCTTATTGAGGTGCTTTCACTTAGGAGCTTTATTTGGCCCACGTGGCTGTTTATAAGCAATGTTGCTAGAGCCTTCCAGATGACCTTTAATCCAACGCCCAGCATCACAGAACTATGTTTTACCAGAAATCCCAGGGATGTTTGGGTACAGCTCTTCCTTGAGGCTATTTGGAGAGTGTTTGGACTCCACAGTGCCAAGGCCTGCACAAAGGAAGGGCCTCTGGTGGGGTCTGTAGTTGGTCACTGCCCTCCAGGCCCCCATTTCAGTCTAAGACACGGAAAAGAAACTCCATCCAGAATCCTTTGCCAAACAAGTTAGTGATGCAGCTAGAGGAAGTCCTGCCCTTCTGCTCTCTGGTGACGCTTCTGTGGGTGACCACACCCTCTGCTGTTAGAAGAGGAAACTGCAGGTGTGAGGTTGGAGAAGTTGGGCTGAGTCCTGGCCTCTCCCACCTGGCAGGCTTCCGCCCTGTTCTCTGTAGCAGTAACAAGGGGTTTTTCCTGGCTAACCAGGGAGGAGAGGGAGGACTGTTCCTTTCCTCAGGGAAATAGTTCCTTTCTCTGCCGCATCAGCTCCATGGGCTGGCATGAGGTGGGCAGAATTAGAGCTCCGAAACAGGTGTGCAGGTCATTTTACTGGAAGGTTGAGCTAGAGGAGAAGCTTCCCTTGGGCTTTTCATGCTTCCTGGCTTCCCCTGATCCCGGTTCCCCTGGAGGAGTCCAGTGGCTGGCAGAGACTGTCATGTGTTAGTAACCAGGGCAGAACAAGATCAGAGATCCTGCTCTTCCAGCACCTATCCTGTGCTCAGCACCTACAAGAATCGTTAAATACCAGAAGGGTGGTGGTGACCCTGGGCCACCGGTTCGCTGAAGGAACTCTGGCTCTTTGGTTCTTTCCAAGCAGGAGAGAGTTGACAAAGGCATCGAGACGGATGGCTCCAACCTGAGTGGCGTCAGTGCCAAATGTGCCTGGGATGACCTGAGCCGGCCCCCTGAGGATGACGAGGACAGCCGGAGCATCTGTATCGGCACGCAGCCACGGCGGCTCTCTGGCAAAGGTAGCTGCTACCACCAAGCCTTCCCCTTCCCCTTGCCCCAGGCCCAGTTTTCGGGCTCTCTAGGACGAGTCTCTAACAACAGCAGCCCATTCAATAGTTCCCTTCCTGGCAGGATCTAAACAGCAAGTGAAGCCTTCCAAAGGGTGGCATGAGGAGAGCTTTATTGGGCCCTTTCTCCTGTGTTTCCTGTGTGTATTTCAGATGCACCACGAGCAGTGACCATTGTGTTTTAGATTTGCCCCTTGCAATCTGAGGTCATGGAGGTGAGTGGAAGCCACAGAACAGTTACAGGAAAAGGCCATAGTCCACCCAAGTGCAAAAGAACAAGCATTGGCCACCCACGGAATTGACACAGGGCCCAGCTCCAGCTTGAAAGCCATGCCAGACCCAAGAATCACTATGGCCTCAGGCCCTCCCAGGCCTTAGATGAGAGAGGCCTGAGTGTGAGGCCAGCCCACTAACTTCCCTGCCTCACTGTCCTGCAGATATAGTGTAAGTGGCTGTGTGCCGGGCACCCTGTACCCACTGCCTTCTGAGCAGGGCCTTGGGGAAGGAGGATATGGCTCTCCTGTTAGAAGCTCACCAAGGTGGTCTTGGCAGTAGAAACAGCTGTGGTTCTTAGCAAAGGGCCTCCCTACCAAACTGCAAAAGGAAAGCAGGCCTTTACATATACGTGTGTTCACAGCTTTTTCTTTGTTTCTCGAATTCCTCCACCTTTTCTTATTGTTTGAAGAGTAAGATACCCACAGTCCTGAATAAAATACCTACACATGTGATAGCACAAAAGCACTTCTCTTTCCATAAAGGACAAACTTAAACCCCTGGTGCAAATATCTGACTCCCTTTTGCCTTCTTGCTTGTTCTGTTGGTGTGCTAAACCCATCAGAAGTTCCGAGAGAAAGTCAGCAGTTATTAAAATCATTCAGTTGCTTTTGACGAAAGAGGTAGTATAAGGAGGGATTCATAGTCTTGTCCACAATTTCAATTAGCCAATTTCATGATTGGCTAATTTTTAAAAATTATACAAGTACCTGCATCACTGTAACAAGGCAGACAGTTAGAAAAGTTAGTATTATTACCTCCGTAGTCCACTTTAAGCCCATCCTTGGAGCACTCAGCATTAATTTGCTTTTTTGGATGTGTTTGCAGTTTGCAGAGGTAAGTCTTAGACCAAAATCTCTGTAGGGGACCAGAATAGTGAGCTTCATCCCAAAGATCAGCAAAGCACCTTGCAAAGAAATAGTCCCACCAAGAGATTCCTCTCTCACCCCCTGGCCCTTGGCAGACCCATGGAGAGACAAGGTTCCTGGGCCAAGGTAGGGAGGTGACTTCATCATCCCACTGACCTGGCCCAAGGAGAAGGGTGGCAGGGCCAGATACCATATGACCAACCAGAACCCAGAAACTATATAAGAGTTCATTCATGGCAAGACACTTGCAGCCCTTAGTGGCACCCATTACAGTGGGAAGCATCCCTAAGTGATCTTGGGCACTGGCAAAGACCTTGTTAGTCACTGTCTGGGGCTATGTTAGGGGTAAACCTAGGGCTTGTGGCCCAGGAAGGGGAAGGACAGTGAAAAGCCCTGTCTTGGAAGGTGCCCGTCTGAAGTCTGAAGGTCACCCCCTGTTGTCTTCTACAAGAATGGCACTCTTCAGACCAGAAGTTTCTTGAGAGCATGGTGCCTCATCTGCCCTGTGTGCTCGTACTGCTCTCACTCAGCTCTAGGGTGGGCTCATGGGCTTCACAGGGCCTTTCCCCAGCATGTCTGCAGAGCCAGGTTCTGAGTGGGATGTTAGGAGCCCATGAGGCAGCTTAGTGGTGTTGTTGCAGACACGGAGCAGATCCGGGAGACCTTGAGGAGAGGACTTGAGATCAACAGCAAACCTGTCCTTCCGCCAATCAACCCTCAGCGGCAGAACGGCTTCACCCACGACCGGGCCCCGTAAGTTCCTTGCCCACAGAGGGGGCTAGTACAGCTTCCTGAAAGCAGTGTTCCAGGGCTGGTACAAGTGGGGGGAAGTTTTGTTCTGAAGGGTCTGTCCCTGGGGCTTGCATGAGAGAGAACAATGCCCATAGCCCTTGTTGGATGGGCCCAGGGTCTCTGGGGCACACAGATCTGTGGGTCATAAAAGGGCCTCAGAGGGAACCTAGCGGACCAGAAATATAAACATCAGTAAATATTTACATGGGCTGTGTGAGCAGACGGGAGGCCAAGTTGGGGCAAAATCCCAGCCTTGTGGGAGCCCATTGTGCTGAGCACGACTCCCCTCCTTATCTCGGCCTCGGCCAGAGTTGCCCTTCCTTCCTTCCTGGAGCCTGGTCTCCGGCTGATAGCTGCAGCCCCAGGGGCCTCCCTGTCTGGCCAGCCCCATAGTGGATGCCTGCTGCTGAGGCCCTTTTTCCTGCCTCCCTTCCATGAGGCCCAGGGAAGGGAAGGGAAGTCCTTTGCAGGCCTGTGCTGCCTGTCGTGGGGCCCCAGTAGCCCTTGGGAGAGACTGTGGCCACCCCTACAGGTCAGATCCTCTTCCTGCTGACCTCTCTTCCTCTGATAGGTGATAAGTGGTAGGCAGGGCTGGAGCTGGGCACCCCCTTCTGCCCTTTGAATCAGGGAAGCTGTAGGGAATAGATGCTGGCAAGGGCTGCCTGGGAGCTGGCAGCCCAGAGCAGAAACCTTGCCTGCCAGGGAGGAAGTTGCTGCACCCTGGGCTAAAAGGGAAGCACAGAACTCCTGCAAGACCAGGGTGATCTATCCTTCTTCTGAGAAGTCTTTATTACATGCTTGCTGTGTGGCAAGCTCAGGGCCCAGAGGCCACCTAGGATATAGGCTCTTCTTTTGGGGGTGCGTGAACTGAAGTTGGTGTGAGTCTGGGTGTAGATGCAGTTAGTTAGAAATAGCTACCTCTTTGAATTCTAGCTCCATCTGCTCATCCATGATCCCCAGAAGTGGTAGTGATCTACTAGTCTACAGAAAAGACAAGTCAGCATGATCTGGAATAGTCAGAGAGGGCTTCTTGGAGGAGGAAGAACATGAGACGGACCCTGAAGGTGCCCTAGAACTTTCAAGCAGGAGAAGGAGCTGACGTGGATGGAACAGGGGAGGCCTGCCTGGTTAAAGTCAAAGCTTCAACCTGGGAGCAGATTGTGGAGGAGGGAGGGCTGGTTACTCTGGCTGCCCAAGATGGCTCACCTGGTGAATCTGCCGTCCAGAAGCCAGGCGGGTTGAACTTTTTGGCAAGAGCCTGGAGAAGCCTCCACTGCCACCTCCGAGCAGCTTTCAACTCCAGCCAGTGGGTTTCTCCAGCCATCTGCTTTGAAGTAGCTGGCGTGAGGCACCATGATCTTCCCCTGGCAGCAGCAGATGGCCAGGCTGAGGCGTGGGGCATCTGGAAGCTCTCCACCTACGAGTCTGGACCCTGTCCCAGGGCCATGCTCCTTCCCATGCCCTGAGCTTGGCTTCTCCTTCTAGGCCCCGTTGGCACTGGCGGGGAGGCCGGGAGGTACTTGAAGGCTTAAAGGCTTAAGCATTTTGCCTATAACTTGTAGACTGTCTCAGTTCAGATGGCCTTGTCAACTCTGGAAGGTCCAGGTTTCTGGGAAGAAGGGCAGGGGCTCCTGCAGAGACGCACCCCACTTGCCCCTCTTATATTTGTACAACAGGCTTGAAATCTCGCTCCCTGTCGTGGGCATACGTCCAGCTGCTGCACTTCCACACGTTGTGGGGACCCAAGGATTCAGGGTTCCCGGATGCATACGTACAGCCCAGACTCAGCCCACCCCTGACTGGGCAGAGGGGCATTGGATCTGGTCCAAGGGCTATCTGTAGATGGGTGGAAATAGATCAGGGGTGCTGGCCCTTTGGGGTCATTTCCCTCCCCTGCAGCTCAAGTGCCCAGTCAGGTCTCCAAAGTGCTGGCATCTGCAGCCTGGAGGGAATCAGAACGTCTCTTCTGAGGTTCTCGGTACTAGTTACCAATTTGTTAGCAATTGGTTGAGAAATGGTTCTTCCTGCTTTGCCAAGAACCTTTTCCAACACACTCTTCAAGTGTCTCGAGGCTCTAGCTCGCTGTTATCTCACGATCGATGATGATGGACCCAGTTTAGATCAGCAAGCACGATTGTAATATCTATGCTGCCCACTCTGGGACCTGACCCCGTTTCAGATAAACCACATGGATGCGACTGAGAAAGCCGGCCCAAAATGTGCTGGCACTAGTGTTTGCTCCTCTCCCTGTGGGGGAACAACCAGCGTGGGCCTTATTGTGTGTGCATGTCTGATTTTCCTTTAGTCAGGCTTTCTAGGCTGGGGCGCGCCGGTTCCACATGGGTCTGGGTATGGTCTGAGAAGGCTACGGTTCAGAAGAGCCGATGGAGCCTGGGCATTAGTGTGAACTCTGGCCCACTTGAGGGGGGCGTCGAGCCCTTGCTCTTTTCACACCCCAAAAGCAGCTGACGTCTCCATAGTGACTACTGTGTGCCAAGTAATGTTCCAAGTGCTTTATGCCACATGAGCTTAATTTATTCTGAGTCACTTTGTGAAGTAGATAATCTTATTATCCCCCTTTTATAGGTGAGGAAACTGAGGTACAAAGAGGCTAGTAAGTAACTTGTCCAAGGTTAGAAAAGGGTGGAGCTTAGGGCAGTCTTCCCTACTTGTGACCTTCCTTACCCCATTCTCAGGGACCGCATGAGGGACACACAAGGCTGAGGTACTAGTGACCCTCATTGGGGGACCTCATCTAACTAGTTGGAGCAGGACTAGGAACCTCTCACATGACACTGAGGACAAGACTGAGTCCCATGTTAGAAGCTTACTATGCTTATTTAACTCTAGGGAGGACATGTGGTCAGTTCGGTGCTTCCAAATCCCAGAGATAACGAGCTGTATCATATTTGGCTCGTTTATACCAGAATTACTTTTTGACACAAAGCCTAGTTTTCTTTATGTTCAGAAGCAAAACCAACCCTATCTCTCTGTCCCCTCTACCACCTCAGGGCTAGGGGATTTCTTTCTTCCTTTCTTTCTTTTGACCTTACTTCCTGCTTCCCAGAAAGGCAGGCCCCTCTGGGTAACCTGCTCCTCTCCCACTTGCGCTTGCCAGCCCTCCTCCCACCGCCTTCCTGGAAGGAGAGTCCTTGGCCCCTTTTGGGGCTTCTTTCAGGGTTTCACAACCCTTGCATTCCAGCCGTGAAATTTGTATCTGGCTTTTCCCAAGATGATCAGTTGAGAAAAGCCTCCTTCGGCTCACTGGCGCCTCCCTTCCCACTGCCCTCCCCGGGTGAGTTTGGGAAGCATGGGAAGCAACTCCTTTTGGCCACTGAGAGCCTGGCTTAAGGACTGTGCCTGCCGGCAGTGGTAGGGACCTGAGGGGGAAAAGAGGCCCCGGGCTGCTTCTCTGTCTGAGGTTGCCTGGACTGTTCTGTGGAGTTTGGACTTTGCTCCCTAGCCTCTCGCAGGGACTCAGAGGATGTGTGTGGTCAGGTGCACTGGGTGGGGAGCTTTGCATTTTCATAAACTTCTCTGATGCTGGGAACCTGCAGCAGTGTTCCAGGACCTCCCCCTCTCTCTGCCAGGGTCTCACTTGACTGAGGTTGGAGGACCTTTACGAAGCTCTCTGGGTCGCATACCCTCCCACAGAAGGGCAGGCCTCATGCGTGTGTGTACATATGTGTTGGCAGGGGAAGGTTCCTGACTGTGAGAAAACCACTTTGTAGTTGAGGCATCTTTAAAAAGCAAACTAACCATCATTTCTGAGCCAAGTTTCTCAGTCTTCTGGGATCATGCCAGCGGCTTTTAAGGCTTTTTTTTTTTTTTTTTCATTTTTGCTTTTTTGCCTTAATTTCCTGAAGAATTAAGGTTTTTAGCATGAATTCTCTGGTTGTGACAGTCTCCACTGCACAACCCCCCAACACACACACGCGTGCACATATATTTCTCCCCACTTTTATGAGTGTCTCTGCTCCCATCTGTTTGCCTTTTGGATGGAGTGACTTTGCTGCCTCTGTTCCCATCTTGAATAGCTTATAACCTGGCCAGGGAGTCATCCTTTAGAGAAACTTGTGTTTTGTTTTGCTCACCCTATGAGGTCTGTGATGATTCACTAGGAGAAGAAAATATCTAGTTTGCATCTAGTGAATCGGGTGAAGGAAGGTGAGTTTCGGTCCGGGAAAACAGCTGGGCCATCGGGGCGCAGGGCTCACGTGCAGGGCAGTTGTGGGTGACCCTGCTCAAAGGATCCATCACATCAGTGCAGCGGCCAGCCCAGAGCCTGAGTCTGTCACGTTGGCTTCCTTCACCACTCCCACGCTGGGGAAGTACGGTTGTTTTCACTGGGGAGAAAACCCAGAAAGAAACAGCCCTGCTCACAGGGCCCCAGCCAGGCTCCGCAGGGCTGATGGGAGGAAGGGCCCAGGCCTCTGTGATCCACGCATGTTGTGCTAAGTGCCTGCTTTTGTGTGCCTTTCTCAGAGACAAACATTTGAGAGGACAGAACAAGGGGCCCCACAGCAAATCCGGCCCAGGCCGATTGGTGTTTGAACTCCTTGCTCTGCTCCACCATCCCAGAGACATGGAGCCGTGGCCTCAGAGTTCATGGCCAGCGTGTTGAATCCTCAGTCTACACTGCATCCCCCTTCTTCAAGTTGCACAATCAGGAGTATTTTTATCGCCCATCTTTGATCCTCAGTGTCACCCAACACTTCAGCAGTGAGTCACTTCTCCAGGGAAGGGAAAAGGAAGGCTCGAAGGTGAGAGCTGGAGAGAGGAAATGACTCAGTGTCTCAGAAAACAGAAAGCCAGGCGTTCTGGTGAGAGTGGGCTCACTCAGGAAAGCAGGCATCCTCATCTCCCACTCAAGTTGGGGGGCTGGGCAAGGGGGCGGGGGTCCCTGGTGCCCAGAGGAGTTAATGGTTGCTGAAGGAATCCCCTCACCATCATGGCAATTTTGCTCACTCACTCTTCTTTGGTCACACCCTGCCCCGCTGTTCCATCGTCAAGTCCTGCCCTTGGGGTATTCACGGTGAAAATACGGTTCTTTATCATTTGGCTACTGGTGTTTACCAGGTGATACAGCCTTGGGCTTAGTAGTAGCTGTGGAGGTAAACTAGTGCCTTTACCCCGACCCCACACCTATACCCTGTCCCAATCCTGCCCTGAAGGGGGACCTTCAGCTGGTTTTTTCTCTGGAAAGTTCAGAGCTTTCGTCAGCAGCCTGAAAGCAAAAGGAATAATCTCCCAGGCTAGAGGCGGAAGCCAGAGGTTGGGCTGGGCTCCGCATGCCAAACCCGCTTCACTATTGAATAGTTGCCAACTCTGATGCCCTGGTTCCCACTCCCGGGCATCTCCAAGGGGGAGGCCCCGAGTCGTGTGGCCAGTGCAGATGTCACCACTGTCACGGGACTGGGGTTGTGGCTAAAGGGAGCCTCAGAGGTTCAGCTGCTTTCCTTTCCATGCCTGCTGCCATTGATAGAATATGACCAATAAGTACCCTTAGGCTTAAATGAAAAAGTTAAGACTTTTTGATCTGAAGAGACCTGGGTGGAGAGGAAATATGGATACAGTTCTGTCGGTCTGTAAAGTGTGGGTAGGGTGAACAGAGCATGTGCCATAAACTATACAGTCCTAGAAATCAGGAATCTCTCTTGACACTGGAAGCAGAGAGTGTTTTAGGATATGTAAAAAGTCACCTTATGTAGTGGGAAGCATAAATATAGAATGTGTTACATAGACAGGTGGTAAAGAAATAAATGGAAAGATTTAGATCAATTCCTGAATTACCGAGGTGTGCATCTAAGCTGTCCCATACACCACCCCTCGCTGTTCCCACTACAGGAAGCATCCTGGGCTGGACAGGTTCTTGTGGCTGTGCAGGCAGTTTTTATCGAGCACTGCCGTGTGCCAGGCCCCGTGTTGTGGGCTGCTGTTGTCCCCGTTTGTACAAATTACAACACGGAGGCTTAGACAGATTTTATAACTTATCTAGGGTCAGTAAGCTGGGAATAATTGTCAGACCCAAGATTTGAACCTTGGATTGTTTGAGCCAGGCCTCTTCACCACTTGGGTGCTGCCTTTAAAAGAGGATAAAGTGGAGTGGGTTCCTGCCAATCATAGGAAAAAGTAACTGGAAAGTAGGCCTCGGAAGTTTATACACCACTGTACAGAGTAAAGCTGGTATTTTAGTTTGCCTCGAAACCCATGAGGGTAGCAGGTCAGCGGGCACTCTTTGAGAAAAGCACGCCCAAAAATACAGTGAACTCTGTTCACTATTCCAGCAGAATGAGTGAGGCATACAAGTGGGGTACAGGAAATGGGGTCCAGCATGGGAAAGAAGCAAGGGGAATCACCAGGGTGACGGTGAGGACAGCTGTGCAGCAAGAATGGAAGGTAGCCAGTTTGGAAGGACCTCTGGAGGAAGGTCTTTGAAAAGATAAAATTTAGGGGCACCTGGGTAGCTCAGTCAGTTGAGTGTCCGACTCTTGATTTTAGCTCAGGTAATGATACCAAGGGTCATGAGATTGAGCCCTGCATCGGGCTGAGCATGGAGTCTGCTGAAGATTCTCTCTGTCTCCCTCTGTCCCTCCTCCCTGCTCGCTCACTCTCTCTCTCTCTCTCAAATAAAATTTAATAAAAGAGATAAAATTGATAAATACTTGATGTATATGAGTGTCTTGGGGAAATCTCTAGACCATTGGTAGTTTAGGATTTAATTAGCAATAAACACAGTAGAAAACCAAGATTGTTGTTAAAACCAAGGAAAATAGAAAACTGCACCAGGGAAGTATACTTTACTAAGAGTAGACATCATAGTTGTAACAGGCTCAGATGTAAACAGCCTTGGTTTCATATAATAATGTAGACACTTTATACTGATCCAAACCAACTTACGATACAGTTCTCTTGGGAAGGTGGGAGGGCTGGAGTAGGGGACAGAAGAGAGCTAAAAGCTCATATTCCTTAGTAGGAAGTCAATAGGTAAAACCTGAGAGGGGAATATCGGGAAGTAGAAAGAAATAAAGTATATCAGAAATAACGAGGAAAACATCAAAAGAGTCAGCCTACAGAGAGGATTGTGGTTGTCTCCGAGGAGTGGGATGGGAAGACTGCTGCCTGTTGGAATGAACCTGCCAGGACTCTGTGACTCTCTAAACTTTAAAAAGAATCATAAGTAAAAGTCCAAGAAGTGATATTGTAGGAGCTGTTACAGCTCACCCCGTCCAGCGAAAGGAAAGGATAACCTATTCTCACTGAAAATCACAGAATTGGCACCAAGGCAGCCCTGGACATGTAGAGGCACTTCAGCTGCCCCAGCACCGGGCTGAGAGCTGAAGGTTAGCAGCCGGTAACTGCCCGACAGGTCTCCTGAGAGCAACTATCTTGGCATAAAGGGAACAGTGAGGGCCACTCGGCTGTGCACCTGATGCTGACCAGCAGTGGAGACGGATGGAGTGGAAGTGATAGGGTGCTGGAAGAGAGCATCTGGGCAGAGCGAGATCAGGAAGGAAAACCCTGTGCCCTGTCAGAGCAGTGCCAGGCCCGTCGTCCCCAGATGGAGGGTCCTCACAGCCTTTTAGGGGGTTTTGTTGGGTGTTAAGTAAAAGGGGGTTCCATGACTAAGGTTGGAAGATGCTGGCTTACATAAAATGAAACTGGCTGGTTTGCCCTCTGCAGTCCTCCTCAGAGTCTTCAAAGTGCTGACATTTTAGGTCTCTAACCTGAGACTCAGTGTGTTGCATCCGGCTCTTGCCACATCTGCTTTTCCAGCAGCTTCCCTGAAACTAAGATGCCATCAAATACCCTTTGGGAAGCCCTGCCTTGGCTTCTAGGAAGTAGGTTGTTTTTTTTTTTTTTTTAAGAGTTCAGGGAAAAAAATAGATGTGTCCTTGTGGCCTTGAAAGCCCAGAACGAAAGCCCACTCAAACGGATGGGAAGTTCTTAAGGAGAAATACTGTGGTTGTTATAGTTGGCGTCAGGAAGACCTGGGGATTTTGTCTCAGCCCATTATTCATTCACTGTGTGACCTTGGGCTAGTTATTTAAGTCTCTGAGTTTCAGTTTCTTCATCTGTAAAATGGGGAAAAGGATACCTCTTGACAGAGTTGCCATGAAAATGAAAGGAAGCAAAGTATATAAAGGGTCTTCGCGGGGACATGGCACCACGGTCTGCACTCAGTAAAGGGCCCCTCTTATTAGCATTGTGCCTAGTCCCCTGGAAACTAAAAGGAGGTGTAATACCTCCAGGGACCAGTACAGGTATGTAGAGAATCTTACTTAACTCAGATTTCTTGAAGAATTTGAACAAAATCTAGAAGGAGAAGTATGTTATACCAGCACAGACTATTAAGGAACGGGGTCAAAATAGGCTGAAACGCAAGAAGAACTGAGTCTTGCAACACAGTGCTGTGACCAGCAAAAAGGACTTTATTTTCTGTACTTCTGTTTGGAGCAACAAGAAGAAAACCTAAGCCCCATCGTTTGGACACAGTAACACAGAGAGAAAGCAAGATTTACTCCAGTTCTGTTATGCTTCCATCTCAAGAAAAAAAAAAAAATGGTTATCAGAGTAGAGTCACACAGGCATTGATGAGAAGATGGAAAGCCATGATTTCACACTGCCTGGTCCACATGCATTGTGCCCCAGAACACCAGGCGAATTGGCAGATGGGAGTTATGAAGCTGGTGTCCCCAACCTTTGAGGGAATAAGAAAAAGGTGTTGGCAGACTGAAAGCACTCAAAAGTTTCAAAATGCAAAAAGCATCTTGCACTCTCCAAACTAGTGAGCTTAGTGTCAGCCATCAGGGAAAATTCTGGACTAGATTATAAGGCAAACAGGCTGTGAATACTCTTTAAGAGGAACAGTGAACCCTGAGAGTTGGCATGGATTCACGAAGAATCAGAATCAGGCCTGCTGGACCATCCTCATCTATTTTTAGAAATAGTTATGGGGAGGGCTGGGGCGGGGAGGGGGGCACCCAGCTGACTCAGTTGGAGAAGCTTGAGACTCTTGATCTCAGGGTCATGAGTTTGAGCCCTACATTGGATGTAGAGATTACTTAAATGAATAAACAAATAAAAACTTTTTTTTTAATTCACCTTAAAAAAATAGTTACCTATTTCTACCTGATAGACAAAGGAAGTGCTATAGATCTATAGGTGGGGTTTAGCGAGACATTTTCAGAATGTCTTCTGACATCATTGTTGGCACGACAGAGGAATGTCCACAGAGCATCCAGGAGGGTGAAGGACTTGGTGATGGGACGGTTGGGCAAATTTATAATTGGTCGGATGAGCCTACCCAGAGAGTAATGATGTCAGTCTGTCAGCCTGTCTGCCTGACCCTGTCCTGTTCACTGTTTAATCAAAGCCTGGGATGAGAACATTGATGGTGAGTTTATCAGTTTTGTCAGTGACTTGAAGTCAGGAGGGAATGGCAGTATGATGGTTTCAGAAATACCTGGACTGCTTGAAACAGTAGCCAGATAATGCAGAGTCTGTCTCTCAGCTCCAACTAATCCACAGTACATACAAGATGGGGGAGAGGAGGTCTAGCGCAGACCATGGGAGAGAGCCTGAGGGAGATGTTGACAGAGGGTGTGCTGTAAGAGTTGGTAATATGACAAAGTTATAAAGAATAGACAATTTGATGACAGTTTTAATAGAAACAAAGTTTCCCAAACAAGAAAGCTCATAGTCCCTCTTTGATCTGCCCTGGTTAGACCACATGCTATATTTATTTCCACACACGACACTTCACTTCTGGACATGACACTCTGGCTTTGACGTGCTAGAGTAAACGCAAGGGAAAGTGACGTGGATAGCTGGAAGATTTCAGAGCCATGTCTTAAGATTATAGTTGAAAGTCAGAGCCACAGATACTGGAAAAGAGAAACTGATGATGGCCTGTGGGAGCAGCTTCAGGGATTTGAAAGGCTATCATGGGAGGAGAGATTAAATTACTTCTGGGTAGTTTGAGGTCCAGCAGATGAGAATTGCAGGAAGACCATTGTGCTTTGTAGAAGGAAGACGGCCCTGCCGGTACCTCCCCTTAGCAGAACAAAGGCCTCAAGGGTTTTCGTTGGCCTCTCAGAGGACCAGCAGTTGACCAGGGCCCACCGTGACTGCTCAGGGAGTCAGGAGCCCCTCAAACCCCATCTCAAAAGTCCCATCTCCCAAGCTGAGGGCAAGGACCTTTGTTCAGAAGTAAAGACTGATTTGGCAGAGGCAGTTGGTAAAGGCAAATAAGTCCCTATTAAGCTATCAGCATTCTTGCAGGAAGAGCAGACAGACTTCTAGAGGCAGCCCCCTGATCCAGCCCAGATATATTTTGAGCCCCTGCTACATCTCAGGCACCGTTAGATGCTTCATGCTGGTCATCTTGTTCAATCCCCATAACAAAAGCGTATTATTATTTATCCCCATCAAGAGGATACTGGCGCTTAGAGAGAGGGTTCATTATCTGCCTAAGGTCATGAGAGAGTCGAACCCAGCACTTACACGTTAGCCACTCTGCCACCTGAAGCAGTCCTTCACCCCCGGCCCCATATCCCTAGCAGTCCCCAGTGGGTGTAGGGCGTGCTTCCCTGGGAGCCCTTCTCCCTTCCAGCCCCCTGGAGCTCTGCCTTCTCTTCCACAGGGAGCTCAGGGCAAAAACAGCCCAGCTGAAAAATTAGGCCACGCTGGCGAGCACAGTACTTATTTTTTTATGACTAAGATTAAGCTGACAACCATGCAAAACATTGCAAACCTGTGTCGGCTGCAGATTTAATACCTCACCCAGCCACACAAATAATTCATGCTTCTGCATCGATGTCCAGAAAAAACAAATCAGCAAAAAGCTGGGCTCCTGCATGTGTGTGTGTGCGCGCGCGCGCGCGTGTGTGTGTGTGTGTGTGTGTGTGTGTGTGTGTGTAGCAGCCGCATTTCCATTGAAGCAGCATGCCGGAAATACCCAAGCCCCAGGATTGCAGATCTAGCATTTTGCAATTTTTTTTTTCTCTTAAAAGATTAAAGTACGTTTTCAAATGATTGAAGGTTGGTGGGAGGTGTAAATGTGGGCACTTGTCACATTAATTCTTCAGATGATTAAGTTCTTTTCCATTTCTTTAAAGCTGTTTGCAGTTGGGTTTGATGTCCTCGTTCCGGGTGAGTGTGTTGTAGCAGTTACCAAGGTGACTTTAGCTGACTTTCAACAATTTATTTTTCCCTCCAGCATGAGATGTCTCTAGCCCTGTGTGCTGTTGATTCTTCTCTCTCAGCCCTCCACCCCCCACCCCTACCCCAGTTGCTGTTCATCAGCATTTTGCCCATGCCAGAGAGGCGGGGATCCTCTAGTGGGCCCCATAGGCTCAGAGGCCCCGCCTGGCAGCCAGGCTTCAGCTCCTTTTGGGCACACGGTGGTATGTCTCTGGGCCCGTTGTCAGAGATGGCACAGGGAAGCGATTGTAAGAATGACACCCTGCCTCTTCCCCTTAAACTCACTCTGACCTCAGGCTTGTCACCTCACCTCTCTGAGCCTCCATTTTCCTCATCTGTGAAAGAAGGGTTAACCATAACCTATACAGGGGGTGCTTGCTGTGAGGACTCAGGAGTGAGTCTCTGGCCTCCTCGCTCTGGGGCAGAATAGGGCTGCTGTCTTCTGAGTTCTGCTCTTGTCTGGGCCCTGAGGGCACCCACTGCGATGTGGTGTTTGGTGGTAAGGGAAGGAGATCTAGCAAGAGGTCCTAGGCTCCCACACTGGCCTGCCACAGACCATCTCTGTGGCCTTGGACTTGTTTCCAGCTCTCTTTTGTAAAGGAAAGAAGTAGATTAAACCACCTCAGAGTTTCCTGCCAGTCTTGAACTTCCATGACCCGCTTGGCCGTACGTAGCATTTGTCTCCTTCACGGGTCTTGTGAAAGGGTTTGTCAAAAGAGAAGCTAGGGCAAAGGGCAGTTTCAGAATTCACTTTGGCAAACCAGAGGAAGGGACCACTTTGTGATAGAGCGGTTACATCTGGGGGTGGATCCACACAGCTGATGGGACTGGTCCCCGTTACCTCAAGGGCTTTCGTAAACCACTGCCTTGGCAGGACCCTGGCTGCCCCATGTCACCCTCTATCCTTTTGCCCGCTGACCTCACACCGTCCCTCTGGGGAGGGTCTCTGCCTGTCGGGGTGTCTCACTGGCCAAAGGCCCTAGCACCTCAGTGTCCCCGGTATGTGAGGAGGTTGGGCCTGCCCCTCACTGACTGCCTGACTGGACATCCTGGATGGCTCCTGCCCCTTGAATGATAAATAACTAGAGCTTCTTACCCAGTGTTTTGATGGACACTTGGGGAATTGTTCTGCGATTCACAGCCCAAACTAGGATCCGGCCTTTTGAATAGGATCAGTGGGTAACCCTCATTTCCGGCTGAGGCAGATTTGAGAGGCTGTCAGTGGGGGCAGCTGAATTTGAAAGAACATATCTTAGATTGCAAAGGGACCCCGTGGCCCAGTTGTGGGCAAGCTGTTGGCGGGAAGCAGGACAGGAGGGAGTGTGAGGCAGCAGTGACAGCTCACTGTGGCCAAGGCCACAGGCAGGAGGAATCTAGTACAGGGCCCCTGGGGCCTCAAAACCCAGCAGGATGGTGGCCTGGTTCTGCTGCCCAGCCAGGCCCACTGGTCTGACTCCTAAGAATCTGGTTTCCACCCCCTCACTGAGGATTGTATCATTTCCTGGTTAGATGAAGGATGTGTATGTCACTGCAGCTCCTAGCCATTAGCAGGAGCGAGCATGCTCAGAGCCTGCTGAAAGTCATAGCCTTTTCAGGGTCGGCTGGAAGGAAGTTCTTGGAGCCGCACCTTCTGGTACTCTAGCACTCCAGCTTTGGAGAACTTGGGAACTGAGACTCCAGGGTGGGGAGAAAGGGCTCCCAGATGCTCCTGCTGCTATATAGGGAAGAACAAGCCACTGCGAGGTAAACTTTTATATAGTGTATTGGCCAAAGATGAGGCTTTGGAACCCAATCTAACTTCGACCAGCTTCCAGCTCCATACTCCCTGGCAATGGGAGCTGCACAAGTTACTTAACTTCTCTGATCTTCCAATTCCTTATCTGTAAAAGGGATATAACAATAGTACCCACCTCATGGGGGTGTTGAGAGTAGTCAGTGAGAAGTGCTTTGCACAGCTGCTGGCATTTGGCCAGCACACGGTGAATGGTGGGTGTTGTTAACCACTATCATCAGTCACGGTCATTGTCATTATTCGGGAGCCCACCCTGAGAGACTCCCATCTTGCTCCTCCTTGTGGTATTTATTTACCTTGTGCTGAACCTGTCCCTGTGATTGCTTTGCAGAAGCCGCAAAGACAGCCTGGAGAGCGACAGCTCCACGGCCATCATTCCCCATGAGCTGATCCGCACACGACAACTTGAGAGTGTGCATCTGAAATTCAACCAGGAGTCAGGGGCTCTCATTCCCCTTTGCCTAAGGTGAGCCCCACAGCACACAGCTCGTCCTCAAGGAGCCACCGGGCCTATGCGTGCCTTCTCCCACACACCTGGGTGGAGTCTGGGACCCAGGGAGGGAGGAGAGCCAGTCGGGCAGTTCCATCTTGGGCCTGTGGGGGGGCCTGTGGACTCTGAACCAGCCTGTAGCCCACACTGTGTGGAAGAACACTCCTTTGTCCAGAGAGGTGTCCCTCCAGCCTTACTCTCTTCGGAAGGCTCAGTGGTCTCGGCAATCTCAGACGCCCCTGCCATCCCACAAGCCCAATGTCAGTAGCACTGGAATAGCAGGGCAGGGCTCTGGTGGGTCGGGCTCTATTTTCTTCTTCTTGTTGCTTTTCCCATGCATAGCGCTCAGTTCTCCAAACCCAGTGGCCAGCACAACAAACTCCTTGAGGGACCAAGAAGCCCAGCTGTGTCCTTTCTGCTGCTGTCCACAGTGCCAGAAAACCCAGCCCTGTGGCCAGCATTCAGCTCTCTGTTTGGGGATGCTGCACTGCGCTGAATCTGTTCAGCTGGCTTCTTGCATAGCCCTTGGGGTTTCCACCCTCACTTTTATAGCAGGGGAGGCGACCAGAATAACTCTGAACTCAGACAACATGACAAGGAAGAACGGGGTTACCCTGGTTTGGTCCCTCCCCACTGAGCCCAGAGCCTGAGAAAAGAGTTTGGATGCTAACCAACCTTGGCCAACCACCCTGGGCAGCAGGGCAAAGATAGCAAGTGG
The DNA here is from genome assembly GCF_022837055.1 of Prionailurus viverrinus. Taxonomy (NCBI): domain Eukaryota; kingdom Metazoa; phylum Chordata; class Mammalia; order Carnivora; family Felidae; genus Prionailurus; species Prionailurus viverrinus. The sequence continues at coordinate 61,499,999 of NC_062571.1, forward strand.
TCAGAACGAACAAGGGCTGGAAAGACCCCCCCACCAGGACCCCAGCCATTTCCTCCCCAGCTCCCTCTCTGGCCCAAGCTCAAGATCTTTAGACTGGTAAAGGGTTAATCCAAGGCAGCCTGAGAAAGCAAAGGGGCAGGCTTTGCTTCCTTTGCTGAATGGCATCTCTGGCTCACTAGTTGTCCCTGCCTGCCCTTCCCCCAGGTGTATTTCCAGACTGGGGATTAATAGGAGCTTCTTGTGGCTCCCTCAGAGTGACCCTATTTGGCTTCAGCTTTGATGATGATGATGATGGTGATGATTATGATTTACGATTTATTTGTTTGTTTTGAGGTATGCTTGTGGCCTTGGGGCTAGCCTTTTTTTTTTTAAGTTTATTAATTTATTTTGAGAGCGAGCATAAGTGGGGGAGGGAGGGAGAGAGAGAGAGAGAGAGAGAGAGAGAGAGAGAGAGAGAGAGAGAGAAAGAATCCCAAACAGGCTCTGCAGTGTCAGCACAGAGCCTGATGTGGAGCTCGAAGCCACACACAGCGAGATCTTGACATGAGCTGAAGTTGATGCTTCACTCACTGAGCCACACAGGTGCCCCGGGGCTAGCCATTTTGTTCTTGTGGGAGGTCCCAGGAGCAGGTGGCAGACACTGCCCTGAGCACAGGAGTTGTGCTGCGAAGGCACTATGCCATCCTCCCTGGGGCTTGGGAAGTTTGTTTAGGTACTGCTTCACCCCGACCTTCAAAGTAAAGGGGGACATGACCCTGCTCTTAGTTCTGGGCATGGCCTTGGGCATATTGCTAGCTGCCTTCTCTAGTCTCAGTTTCCTCACCAGGACGTGAAGGAGGTGTACTCCACTGCCCCTGCAGGCCCTTTGAATGCTGATCTTGTGTCTCTGCTAGCTTTGAGCACTTCGGAAGAATGGCAGTAGAGAACTCGTGAGAGGTTTCTCTTGGACCGTGTTTGGTTACAGTCCCCTGTTGGCGGGCAGGTGGGCAGTCCGGAGGGCATTTGCCAGGCACCCTGTCCCAGGGAGCACAGCCCCCACAGTCCCTGAGCCTTGGCCAGGCCTGCTGCTCACTGTCTCTGTGTTCCTACTCCCAGGGGCAGGCTCCTGCATGGACGGCACTTTACGTATAAAAGTATCACAGGTGACATGGCCATCACATTTGTTTCCACGGGAGTGGAAGGCGCCTTTGCCACTGAGGAGCACCCTTACGCAGCCCATGGACCCTGGTTACAAGTGAGAGGCTCCTTTTCTTTCCCTACCTTTTTTTTCCCCCTCCCTACCTTGTCTTCCGTGGGCTCTTCCCACACCTGCCTCCCCCTCCCCTCCCTTGGCAGCTGTTGTTGACTCCCTTCCAGAAGGGCTGGTTATGGGAAACCATGTGGAGTGTGGATGCTGCTGCCTATCCCATCAGCTGTAGTACTTCCTGGCCTCTCCACCATCCCCTGAGACACCAGGGGTAACTCTCTAGGCTCTGGCCATTGGTTTGCCATGGAAATCTAGGTTTGAGAGGTACCAGACTTTCCGCACCCCGGGTAAACCAAAGTCCAGGAAACCAAGGGTGAAGCAGGATAAGATGGAGTCTGGAAGCCACTTGCAGGTGCCTCTGTGGAAATGCCACCAGAACTCCTAGAGAATGGACGTGTGGACCTGGACTGGGGCTGGGTTGGGCAGGCCTCAGCAGACAGAGCCTCCCTACTCCCCTCATCTAATGGTTGCCCTGTTCCTCCTAATGGAAACCCAGCTTTTCTGCACAGAAACCTGCTGGCTTGTCCAGAACACTTTGTCCTTCCTTTGCTCTTCTGGCTGGAGCACAGCTTCAGAGCCACTGCCAAGTGGGGTGCTGGGACCTGAGAGCCACAGGCCTCCTTCCAGCCCCCACCCCTGTCCCAGGTCTATAACTGGTGCTTGGCTGGTCCAGCACACTCCCAGATGTATTAGGGGAACATTGTTTTTTTCTTTGTTTGTTGGGTGCGTGGGAGGAAGAAAACTCTACCTTACCTCTCTGAGGAGTATCAAGAAAGGGGATCCGACAGTAATTCAGAAATTGACTGTGCCCTGTTTATGGTATATGGAAGGATGGTTATAGTAGCGGGGAAGAGAATTATGCTGGTTTTGTGGGGTTAACCCTGTCTGGGGGGGTCTGTGAAACATACTTAACTGTCGATGTGGGCGTGTGTGTGTGTGTGTGTGTGTGTGTGTGTGTGTGTGTGTGGTTGAGCTTGCCCCTGAATTTCTCCTCCTTCAGGCCAGCCCTCCCTGCCGCCCCCCTGCACAAATACTAACCCTTAATTAAAACAAACAGCAAACAAAGAATACCAACCACACTCCTCAGACTAAGTGAGGAAGAAATGGAAGCTAGTGCTTTAGAAATATTGTGTTCCATAAATTATCTTGCCTTTTTCCACTGTTGTTATTACATTGTTTCATAACAAAATTACTTTGAACCATAAAGTTATAAATACATTTTAAAAGTCCCACTTGGTAACATTAGATTTCTGTCCATGTGGTGTTGGTAGTTACTGTAGCAAAAGCTCTGAAGTGTAACATTTGAAACTAGCCCAGCACAAGTGGAAAGGGCCTCCCCGCCCCCCACCGCCCCACCCCAGCTATGTCCCAGGAAGCCAGGCTGCCTCTTGCTGGTAAGGAAGGGGGAGGTGGGGACCCAGCAGAAGGGTTAACAGGTCATCATTCCCAGTAGATGACTGTGCTGACAGGTCTCAGAAGTGTCCTCAGATGGCATTTGTGTGTATTGGAGGTTCAAGCACATTTTCTTGGGAAAGTAGGGACCAGGGTCTCCCCAAACTCAAGAAGAAATTACCCCCAGTACGTTTTACATCTTCAACTCTGAACCTGTCCTTAGAGTCTTGCCATCCCCCTTAGAAAGTCTTCTCACCCTGAGGAGGGGTTGGTCAGCATCTCCATTCTCATCAGCCTAGGAGCCCCAGCCCCCAGAGGACTCAGCAGGTGTCATGATGCCCCTCAGGGCCCCCAGAGTTCTGAATCCAACCGCTTATCCACGGGCTACTGGCGTTGTACTCCCAGCCCCACTCCCCTCACCCTGGGGCAGCCCCCTCAAGGGAGCTGAAGCACTGGGCACGGCCCCTCCCATGCACTGTTGCCCAGGGAACTGGAGCGGTGGGAACCAGCCGCTAGCCTCGGCATGTTTCAATAAAGTTGCTGTGCTGGGGAGCTGCTTAATCAAAGGCCTGTGTTATGGGCTCATTAGTGTGGTCCAGCACGGGCCAGCTCACAGGGGAGCTCCTAGGAAGGCTGGCTGGGGCCCCATTCCCCAAGCCTGCACCCTCACTCACCAAGGGGATTCTCAGGCCCAAGGAGCCCTGGGAAACCCTCTGCCCGTACCCCCCACTCTCCATCCGCCAGTCCTCAGCCATGGAGCCAACACCCAAACAGCTCTCCTCCCTGCCCTCAAAGCAGTCAGCACTTTCTGCATCTGACTGCCAGTTCGCCTTCCCCTTTAGGGTCTTGCCACTGTGGTCACAGGCAGCTGCCTAGCTTGTGGGAACCTGGGCTTGTAATTACTTGTGGGCCTCTGGGGCTCCCTCTGGGGTTGGTTGTCTCCCCAGGAGTCTGCAGGACCTCTTGGAGGCCTGGGATTAGGCTCATTACCAAAGAGGGGCCTCTCCACTGGACCAAGAAGGGCCCCAAGCCCCTCTGGAGGGAGTTCTCCAACACAGAGAAGACAGCCCCCCGCTGCAGGCATCTCTTGCGTGTGCTCCCAGGATCTGGGGTGTCTCGTTGGCCTCTGTGTGCCAGGCCTGTTAGGGACAGAGGAGCAGGAAGGAGCTGAATGCGGCAGGCCCAAGAACGTGAAGAGCTCTAGACTTCTGTTTTCTTGGCTGCTGCTTGAACTCTCCCTGTTGATCCCAGCTGAATGGGGAGGGGCTGGGATGACTTTCTTACATCAGCCTCAACAGCCTTGGAAGCCCTGCTCCCAGCCTTGGCACCTTGTTCTGGCTACCAGCCCGGGCCTGTTATCTCTTGGGGAAAAGGCATGGCAAAGACACCCCACATGGGGGAAGAGTGACAAAGGAGAGGCTGAGGGGAAAAGGCAGAAGGTGAGGGAATCTGGGCCCTCACTGGAGTGTGCAGAGTGGCCCCACACAGGCCTCCACACCCACCTTCTCCTGGGCCTGCACCTACCCTCTATGCTCCTTCCCTTCCCCCACTCTCCAGCCGCAGGAAAGTCAAGGCCCCAGCCCAGAGAAAGGCAGGGCCGTCTGCAACCCCAGGGTGAGCTCAGTGGACACTCCCTGCTTCCTGGAGGAGCTGGAGAGTCAGGAATCCTGCACCAATTCCATAGGCTTCTCAGTTTCCGGAGGTCAACACCTTGACTCCATCTGCCCTACCATCTGCTGTTTTCATCCTCGTGGAGATTGTAAAGCCTGTCAGCCAGCTCCAGAGCTTTTCGGGAGGGTCTCCAGGCCCTGGGGGAGGCCTGCCAGCATCCTCTCTTGCACACCTTCCCCCAGCATTCCACATCCCGGTAGCTTTAACAAGCCTCTCTCCCTTGAGGCTGTCAACATTGGGTTGTTAGTCTTCTGAGCAGGAGCCCAGCCCAGAACTGAGTCGTTCATCTATCCCCAGCCAGGGTTGATCTGAAGGGGGGAGAAGTCAGCCCCAGAGGTCACATGGAGGTCATATCACCAAATATGAGAATATTTTTTTAGGCCCTGCAATGCTTTCTCAGCTGTGTGGTGTCTGATATAGCTCACCCAAGTGGAGCCCCCATTCCCAGCCGTTCCTGCCAGCCCTGATGGGAGGCTCTGGCCTCAGGACACGATGCCCAGCTGCTGTTCCGAGTGGGCTCGCCGCTCCAGGCCAAGTTTGGGAATCACTACTGGGCTCTCGTCCTAGCCCAGTGGCTGACTCACCACTGTCCTCTGGACAAGCCCCCGCCTTCTGTCCTCATCCACCCATTTGGACGTTGTGTGGAAGACACTTGGCAGTCCCTGGCCCAGGCCCTGGGCAGCTCCTCTCCCGTGCCTCTACTGTTTCTCCTTCTTCTGGTAAACCTGGCCACAACCTGTTCTCCCTGGAGACGTTTGCCATCCTGGGACCTCACTGTCCCAGGGTACACCCATCAGGGTTTAAATCCTAGCACTGTGCCTGGGGAGTACAGCACCCTCCCTTTAGGAGAAGACTGTGATGGCCCACTCTGCCCTCACAAGCCGGCAACCAGAGCAAGAGGGCTCTGAGCCTGCTCCTGGCCACCAAAGCCAACTTCTCACCACCCACTGAGAACAGGAAATGAGCGTGTGCCACACACACCTCTGCCCCCAAGCCTGGGGGGTCTCCAGGCTGTTTTCCGGCTTTCGTCTGGCCTGTTGGAGTCTGGGGAGGGGGGTGGACACAGACCGGACTGCTTCCTCGTTCTGCCTCCTCCTCGGCCATTGTGGGTGCCAGAGCAGCTCCTTGGCAGGCCTTACCCTGTAAACAACACATTTCCGCCTCCGAAAGAAGGAAAGAGAGGGAAGAAGAAAGCCAAACTTGTTGGGAAGCAAGAACAACGTGTCAACACGAAGAGCAAACAGGGCCCCGGACAAAGTGTGGATTGTCGTATCAAGGGGAAGGAGTGGGCATTGTCAACGCTGTTTGCAGACTCAGAAATAGCACCAACCACAGACGTTTGAATCAGATCTGCAGCAGCTGGGCTCCTGTCTGTGGCACAGCAGGGCCTGCCCAGGGCAGGCCCCGTGAAAGATTACTTTTTGGGTTCCTTGTGGACCTTGCTGGGGTTTGGGGAATTGGGAGATTATTGACAACCCTCCCTCATCACCAGCCAGCCAGGTTGTCCTAAGGCACCTGGTGTGAGCACTTGGAGTAAGCTGCCATCTGGATTCCAAGCCCCCTTTCTGACCAACAGTGGGGGTTGGTAGTGGGGAGCAAGGAGCCACTGCTCCCCTCACATCTTGGCCAAAGAGAAGGTGTTGAAGCTGCAGCCACCAACTCACCCCTGTTGGTTAAGCCTGCGCCCAAACCCCCTTCCCCTGTGAGCCTGGTTATTTCCCACCCATGATCCCCTGGGGTGCCTCAAAAGTGCAGATGCCTTGGCCTTGCCAGGATATTCCAATACTGAAGGTCTGGATGGCATCTTCATATTTTCAGAAGCTTGCCAGGGGAGTTTGCTGTTCAGATTGGTTGGTGGGAGCTTTCTCCTCTCACCAGAGAGCCTCCTGCCTCCAAGGGCTGGTTATACAGAAACCTAAGCATTTTATGCCCAACTCATGGGGACCACGTGTTACTGAGTGCTGTTATTATTTTCAGTATTATTACTGTTATTTCTACTGCTCTTTTCTGGGTTAGAGTAAATGTTCCCTTATGTATGCATTCACTAAGCTGGCCTGGAAATTTGCCTTGCTGTTCCCACTTGGAAACCATCTTTGGGCATGGTTTGCCTTCCTTTCCAGTTGGCCAACTCAATTTTTGAGCAGCTGGGTGTCTATGGTACTCAGCCGTCTTGAGCTAATCAGGGTTGTTCTTCTCGAGGAGATATAGGTCTGGCTGGGGTTAGGACGGCTGGTTTTCCAGGCCATCGGTAGAAGCCAAAGTCACCTTTACCTCCCCTTTCAGAGGAGAGAGAGAAGAGTTAGCCGTGAGTAAACAAGGCTTCTAGAATTGAGGTATTTTCTCCAGACAGGAAAAAGAGTATCCTCTACCACCATGAGGTCAGATCGCTGTTCTAAAGTCCAGGAGCCTTGTCTCCTCTCGACACCGGCTCGTCTGCAAAATGGGGTGATAGTTACCGCCTTTGCGGGACTGCCAGGAGGGTTCCGTGAAACGATACCAGTCAAGCGCTTAGCCCAGTGCCCCGCACATGGAGGAGGCACCACTGCTTCTGCCACTGGTGGTGTTATCATTGCCACTGTCTTCATAACCATCCTGTTTTCATTTGTGGCAGAGCCAGGCAGCTCCACAGGGACCCAGTGAGCTTCAAGAGCCCCAAGCGTAGCATCGCAGGCTTTTCCCACAGTTGCATCACAACGGCGAGTCTGTTGCTCATGAGAGCGCCCAGGAGCTGCTCCGTCACAGTTGTCTATCTCCAGTGTCCTGTGGATAAGATCTGTTACCATTCTCAGCTCCAGGTCTGAAATATACAAAGAACAGGGCCTGCTTGTTCAATCCAAGCTTCTAAGGTTTAACTCCCAAAGGAAATTAAATTAGCTGCCTGCAGCTATGACAGTCTGTCGTGTTTCTTTGCAGGGAATGTCACCCTTAATATCATGCAGATCTTATGTATAATTTTCTCTGTTTAATTCTCTTAAAATAATGTGAAGTTTCCAGCAGGAACCAGCAAAGCACCAAAAGTGAAAATTGAGGAGTAACTAGGGGTTGTCCCCTTTTCTGGTCTTGCCATCCCTTCCGCCAGCCGGGTATAAAATGAGTCCACACACAGAGGGTACGCGCTTGGTGGTTGTTCTGCTAAAAGCCACCATAGCGTACCCTCTCTCCACCACCTATTCCAGACCTTTGTCACAGGAACTGGCTTAGGACGGAACTCCACGTTAGTGGGGTTGCCTTTCCCTTTGTCGAAAAATGGCTCTTTGGTGTCTCACTGGGTGGTCCAGTCCCGGTGAACCCTCCCCTCCACCTCAGCCCAGCACTATAGTCCCAGACCTATTTACCTTTCTGGCAGAAAGTCCCTCCCTCCAGATTATTTGTGGCTTAGAAATCAGCCCGGCCTGGCCCAGACTGGAGCCATTGTAATGTAATTGGGTTTTAGGTATGCTCGTGTTTGTGCTAGCATTTGCAGAGATGGCAGCAAGCCCCGGAAATGCCAAAACCATGAATGTGACTTTTGTACTCCTCCCGCAGACTGGCGATAACTGGTAGGGAAACTCTGGACTTTGAGAGGGGGGGACCCTGGGATAATGGAGGGGCATGGGCCCTGGCAGTGGGAAGACTGAGGTGTGATTAGGAAAGAGTCCCTGGAGTCTGGGAGTGCTCAAGGTGCACTTGGAAGAACAATGTGGGTGGGAGGCCCCCCCCCCCCCAAGTGGGCATTTCTCTCCACTGACTTTGCCTGTTTAAATCTGGTCTCTGCCCTCACCTGAGGCCTGAGCTCCTCAAACAGAAGAAAAAAAAAATTCGGTGAGATGGGAGCCAATGGTCAGAGCCGGTTTACTGCTGACTGTGGGCTTGCAGCCTGGGAGGATGTCCTTTGGCTCCCTGTCAACCAGGAGAGGGTGCATGTCCAGGTAGAGTGTAGACTGCTTTCATGCCTATGTCTCTGGGGCTCTGCCCAGGGCCAGGCCTAGCAGAGGCACCCAGGGAATGCTGTGGGATTGAACAGATTGATGGGCAGATGAGTGGAAGAATGAATAAATGTGTAAATGTTGTGGGGGGAAGAGCAGTACTTCGGGGATGACTTTAGAGTCCAGACACGACTGGGATATGGTCTTAGCTCAGCCACGCACAAGCCACGTGACATTGGGCAAATTACATAACCTGTCTGTGCCTCAGTTTCCTCATCTGTGAGGAGACTGAAGGAGATAAGATACACTGAGCAGTCAACACAGTGCCTGGTACAGAGGTGGTTTGCTCGCTCGGGGTCATTTTCTCATTCCTCACTCCCACCTCCATGCCATCAACTTCCTTCCTCTGGAGCCCTCCGTCCTCTGTGGTCCCCAGCAACCCTGCTTGCTGCTCTCCCACACTGCTCTGCCATTTTACTTCATCTCACAAGCTGACTGTGTTCCAAATATTGAAACTTCTCTTCTTCCCAGAGTGGACAACTCCCAGGGGAAACCTGAAGGGTATTTTCTCAAGTTCTCGATCCCCATCCTTCTAAAGGGGCTTCCCTCAGAAGAGTCACTCACCTTGGTCTTCACCCCATTGTCCTTCTTCCTCTGTGCCTCACCCAAAGTGTTCAGAGTTTGCTGGAGGAGGCAGAACAGAGGCAGGTGGACCCACAGCCTGGAGGGTAGGGAAGGGTCAGGTGTGGAGACCAGGAGGCTCCTGGACCAGCACAGGAAGGAAAAGGGTGGAGGAGAGAGTCAGGTTGGGAAGAGGAAAGACATCCTCAGCCTGGGCCCATTGTGGTGCAGGCCTGGTGTGAGCTTGACCTAGCTCTGCAGAGCCAGCCTGAGCCAGTTGGGGAAATGGCCCACCAGCTTGAAGAAGGCCTGTGAGGGTAGTGGTTGTGCCAGCTGAGTAGTGGGGCCAGGCTGTCCTGAACATCAAAGCATGAAGTGACAAGGCATCAGACTAGAGCAGTGAAGTGGGACAGCTGGGAGGTGACTTGGAGAAGAGGTTTCTCGAAGGAAGCTTTGGAGAGCTCAGTGGCTGAGTGAGCCCAGCAGGGCAGGGGTTTGGGAGCTTCCAGCTTGAGATGTGGATACTCCGGAGGGAAACGGGTTGAGAGCCCCTTTCCCATCTGTAAAATGAGAGAGATTGGTGCACAATCTGCAAATTCTCCGGCTCACACATTCTTGGATGTACCTTCTGGGGCATTTCTAGATTCCAGACGAGGCTTGTATTCCAAATCCAAACAGATTCCTTTTGTCCTACCAAGTGGGGGGTAAAGAGGAACATGTGAGCCCAGTTGGGCACGGAGGATGGTTGGCAATCTCTGTTCCCCAGCCATCAGCTTTTCTGTTTCCCCTCTGCTGCACTACCGCGTGCAGGGGGCCCGAACTGCCAAACAGGCTCTTTTCCTGCCCATTCCTTTGTCCCTTCTGGGGACCGGCAGTACCATTCTCCCACGTACCCACACCTTGCTTCCCCGTTGTCCTGTGACAGCCCTCCTTCACTGTCCTCCTCCCTCTGATATGGCAGGCTGGTGGGAGTTGGGGGGAAATGACAGTCAGGGATAAGCTTCCAGCACTTCCCTCTGTCCCTAGAACAGATCCACCACGGGCTCATATCTCCTCCGTGGCCAGAAGAAAGATCCACAGCTTGGCAGTTGGCAAAAAGACCATATATTAAGAAATAATAATAAAAGCCTGTCTTGTGCCTTCTTCCCAGATTCTGTTGACTGAAGAGTTTGTAGAGAAAATGTTGGAGGACTTAGAAGATTTGACTTCTCCAGAGGAAGTAAGCCTGTTTGATTCTCTCTAACAGCGGCTTCCAGTCTCCAGGAGCCTGTGTGTGTCTTTCCGTCTGTCTGTCTCCAAGGTGTGGGGATAGGCTGGAAAGGAGACCCTGGAGATGTTAAAAGGCTTTATTTCTGTCTTCCCACCACCCCCTGCCCCACCCCAGCTGCCATAAGGACACCCAGCAAATTGTCCAAATTGGTGGCTCCGAGAACCTCATTGAAGAGGCAGCCAGGGCCTTTGGGCTAGTGGTTCTCCTCAGCCCCTGCTGTTCCCTGGCAGGTTCTGAACAGAAAGCCCACGCCTGCTGCCAGAGAACATTCCACTGGGGAGTTCTGGTGGGCAGTAAGGGACTCCTGCTCTCGCCTCAGGCCACCCAGGAGCCAGCCTCCTTCCTTCTCCAGCCATGAGCTCTCCCTTCTTGGTCTGCCTCTTCCAGCAGGAGGAGCTGGCAGGCCAGGTGGGGGCTTGTGCCTTCCCTGGCTACTCATCTGGGGTACATGAATGGAGCCCATAATCCCCTTTGTTTTTCTTCCTTGTTCCTGGCATCCTCATTTGCAGGGACTTACCTCATCCTGGAAAGTCCCGTCCCCTCCCCCGGCCTCCTACTAAGCTGCACCCCAGTGGGATCTGAGCCTTCCTGGCCTCAATGCCCCATAGGTTAGTGGAACATTAGCAACCTAGCCAGGCCTCTGGAGGGCCGTCCTCTGCCTATGCGAGAGACAGACAGATGCTTCTATTGGCCTTTCTGCCGGGAAGTGTGTTTGGGGGAGAACTCCTTCACCTCCCAGCAGCCAGGCTTTCAAGCCAGAGGGAGGCCATGCAGGAGCTAGATTTCAGCCAGGGCTGGAGTTTACAGCTGCCAGGGCTCCCAGGGCCGTATCAGCCAGGACATGGTGGCCTCTGATGTCCACCAGGTGGAGGAGAGAACACAGGGTGAGACTGTCCTATCCAGGTCCCCAGGTGGACAGGAACTCCTCAGAACCTGAGGTCACCTCTGCCCTCTGGGATGTGGCTTGATAAATTAACTCATTTATACATTCCAAAGTCACCAAGCACCCAGTTGTGCCAGCCAATCAACCCCCACAAGTCACCGGTCCCTGAGGCCTGGCTCCTATTCACTCAGACCAGAGCCAGCTGCCCAGAAGTGCTTCCGGAGAGGCCGTGTCGCACTAGGATGGCACCGTGCCAGACTGCTGCTTTGAGCTTGGGTGTTGAAGGGGCAGGAGGGGGACAGTCCAGGCAGGAGGGACAGGAGCCAGGGGGAGCTTAGGAAAGTAGGTCACTAAAAATGACTTTTTTTTTTTTTTTTGCTTCTCTGTCCAGAGGCTGTCCCCACATCCTGCCCCACTCTCCACTCACTTTGGTCCTGGCTTGGACAAGTCCCCCATCAGAGGGAGGGAGAGGGGGCCAGCCAGGAAGTATTAGGCCCATCTACTTCCAGCCCCAGCTCTAGGCAGGCTGAGGGCCCTGTTCTTCCCACCTTTCCAGGCTGGGCTGACTTCTCACCTAGCCCTGGGACAGTAGGAGACATAAACAGCAGACCCAGTTTCCAAGTCAGTGAGCATCTAGTGAGCACCAGCTGTGTACCAGACCACATGCAAGGTCCTGGAGAGGGAATAAGATGTATCAGCCTCTTTCCCCTACCCCAAACAGAAGCCGGAGAAACAAAACTGTAAGCAAATCCGTGATTCCTGGGCTGGGGTAGGAAGAACTTGGACTCTCTTTGGCTTCCGCTGGCACCATGCTCAGGCTGGTAACCCTGGGTAACAGATGAGCTTGAATCAAGGAGAGCAGGATGGGGATGCACCAGGCCCAAGAAATCACCTCCAGCCACCCTTGTCCTGCTCCCCTGCTCCCACTGAGGCCAAGCCAGGGCCTCCTTCCCTTTGGACCCTTTGGCCAAGGCCACAGAGGGCAGGTTCCAGGGTCCTTCTGCACCAGCCTCTGGAAGAGAAGCCATGGCAGGGACAGGACCACAAAGTTCCAGACCTCAAGCCACTTCCCTGTATCATCTGCACCCTCCCCCTGCCCCCCATCCCCCCAGCCCCAGGGCCTCAGGGAGCAGATTCCTTACATGCTTGTGGCCGGAGGCAGAACCAAGGAAGTGAGCTGGAGGGAGGTCAGCACAGTCAAGAAAGAGTTAGAAAACATGCCTCCTCCAACCCCAGTTAATTATTGGCAGGGCAAGGGGAAAGAAGGGGTCACCGAACTCCAGCAGCTTGACCCCAGCCACCCACCTGGGAATAGCATTTGCAGTTGAAGCCAGGCAACCAGTGGCCTCTCTTGCCCCCAGCACCTGGGGGACAGAGCATGGGTGAGGGCCCTGGCCTCTCTTTAGGCAGCCTGGAAAGAAAGCAGTAAGTTCTGCTAACTGTGTGCACTCTGGCTCTGTGCTTGCTCCCTCCACAGTTCAAACTTCCCAAAGAGTACAGCTGGCCTGAAAAGAAGCTGAAAGTCTCCATTCTGCCCGACGTGGTGTTCGATAGTCCACTGCACTAGCCTGGGCTGGGCCCTGCAGGGGCCAAGGGAGAGCCCAGCTGCTCCCCGGTGACTTCCAGTATAACAACTGCGTAAAAGAGATTCCCACAAATAAAAGGACAAGTGTGAGGATGACTGCGCAGCCACCGCACCCCCGCCTCACCTGCAGCTCAGGGGCCTCACCCCCCAGCCAGCCAAGCCCCCTGGGCTGGGAGCCGGCAAATGCAAACCTTCCCTTCCAGCTGCTGCCACAGGCTGTGGTTTGAGATTTGACTCTGGACCTTCGATGTGCCCTTAGGTGGAGACAGGCCTCATCCTCACCTATCCCCTGCCACACAGTCCAGCACGAGGGAGTGGAGTGGCCGCGTGTGTGCCCTGCCCAGTTCTGCTCTGGGAAGCCTTTGGTAGGCAAGCTCCTCTGGCCACGGAACAGCTCCTCCAGCCGTGTTTGCTTTTCTTCCTCATTATTTTATTTTGTAGAAACCGGATGGTATTTTATTGGTCTTCAAAGATGTCCAGAAGCCGTGTATATAATGTTTTTTAAACAGAACTTTATTCCCAGATGAACTTTCTCATTCTCTAGGACAGGGGCCTAGGGCCGTCTCGCCCTCCCTGAGCCACCACCAGAGAAGGTGCCGGTGTCCGCCTGCCAGCCCAGGGCCCGGAGGAGCCAGCTTCACAGAGAGGCTTTTCTTCCCAGCTGGGCCTGGTGGAGCCTGGGGCAGGGGGAGAGCTGACTTACGCCCCCATGCAGCCTTCAGCCGAGTTTCGCTGGGGCCAGGAGGACGTTCTGCTTGTTCTCAAGTGGACTAGGCCCCTGGCAGAGTTCAAGGACCACCAGGGTCTCAGAGACTTGGTAGCCCCGGCCCCATCTTCCGGGCCTTGTCCACCCAGCCAGGCTTGCCTGAGAGGGTGAGGCCCAGCACTGCGTAGACCATCCCCACCTGCCCCTCAGGGCCTAGGTCTCCAGCTCTTTGACCAGTCCGGTCCCATTTCCTCATCCCCTGGGCCTCCCAGCCTCCAGGCTGCAGGACTCTGGCATATTAAAAATGGAAAAAATCAACTTCTCAACATGTCCTTCACTTTGATTTTGCAAACACCGCACTCTGCCGCCCTCCTCCTCCCTGCATCCATTCTTTTCTCGTCTTTCCTTCCCCATTTCCTTCCCTGGGCCTCTTTCCCCGCATCCTGGCCTCTCATTGTCTCTTGCCCCCCTACTGCAGATCTCATGGTCTTCCTCCCAGAAACAGACCAATCTCTGGCCCGTGGGTTTAGGGTTCCTCTTGGGTTATCTCCCACTTCTGACCTGGAATCAACAAGCCCCTTTCGTGCCCTCTTACCTCCCACTCTAGGGACTGCTATTTCAAGATCACCCTTCAGGCCTTTCCAAAGCAAACTCCTTTTGTCTTGTCGGGGACCTAATAGGACCACACACTGCCCCATCTGCACTGCCATACACACATGGGCACCACCATAGTGCTACAGGAGGCCCATGGGGGGCAGGACCCCTCTGATGAGAGCTTCAGCCAAAGAGCTGCCTCTAGGGGTCATGAGGGCAGTGGCCAGGCCCTCCAGGGAGCAAGATCTGGACCTCCAAGGGACCACTGGGGCCTGGCTGCTTCTCTGCACATACATTCAGGGCTACTCAGTTAACTCCATCAGACTCAGAGCTTCAAGGTGGATCAGCCTGGAGTACTGGGAAAGACAGGCTCCAGGCCTCCACCAATGAAGAGGAAGCTCCTTTGGACCTGATGTTGGCAGTAGCTGTGCCTTCTGCTCCAAGGACTTTTCCAAAAGGACATTTTTTCTGGCCTTCGCGCACCATAGAATCACTGCCTTTGAAGCTCTTGTCATCTGATGTTTCATGGCCAGAGAGGTGCCCTTAGCTTGTCTCCTTTCCTTGCCACCCTGACCTTGCCTCTCCACAAATTCTTTCCTTCTGGGGACCTGCCTCTTCCTGTCTGGTTTGGCTGATGGGGAGGAGGGTATTTTCTGGACTAAGCTTTGTCATCAGTATGGGAGGCAGGCGGGAAGCAGGTGAGCTCTGAGACAATGAGCGTGAAGCCTGTGGCCCCTTCCTGCCCCGTGATGTCAGGAACCTCCAAGGTCCGGCTGAGGCCAGGTGTCCATCTCCTTTCCCTCCAGTGCATTGGCTCTGGTGGAGTAGCAGAGCATACACCATCTCTGACCTGGCCTTCCAGAGGTTTTTCTGGGAGGGGGACTCTCTACTGAGCTTCTGGCTGGGGAGAAGGGACCCTCACTGAGGACCAAGTGAGGCCGACCGTGTAGCATGCCCAGCATAGCACCTGGCATATGGTGGGTACTCATTAAATGCCTCTTTCCCTCCCTGCAGCTCTTTGGGAGCCCTGACATAGTGAGTTGGGGAGGTAAGAAGCCTCCCTCCCTAAATCTGCACCTTTCAGAGGCTTCCTTGTGGCTTGCCCAGTCCCTCCCTCCAGGTCCCTGTGGCTAAAGCTTCTGAGAGGAAGGGGCTCCCCCATGCAGTTGGACTTCCATGTACATATGGTACACTCTGGAACTTCTCAGGTCCAGTGTGGGCTACAAGAGGACCACAGACCCAGCTGTCATTCTGACGGGTAGAGCAGCTCATGCAAGGTCTCAGGTCTGGCCAGGGAGCTGGGTGCCTCTTCCTGCCCTTCTCTTCCTCTTCCAAAGGCAAGCCTTCAGGGCAGGAACCAGGAAGCCTTGGGGAGAGTCTAAAGGGCTAGAGCATTTTAAAAAATAAACACAGGGTCTTGGGACTGGGTTTTGAGATTGAGTTGAGAGCAGGGAAAAAACCCTGAAGGTTGGTGCCCCTATGGGGCAGACCAGTAGAGAACTCCCTTGACTGTATTTTTTTATCTGGTTGTCTTTCCTCTCTGGCTTCCAGGTCCTCTATGCCAGGGGAGGTACCTGGGTCCCTGTTAGAAGACAGGAGCCCTGTAGGGAGAGCCCTCCTTTTGTATAAGTACCTGAATGCTGCAGTGAGCAGACTTTTGTAAAATTTTATATTAGTTTCTAATGTCAATTGTGACTCGGTTCCTGGGGGCTGCAGCCAGCTTGGGACTTTTGTAAGAATTTTTGGGTGACTCACTTAGATGTCGTTTCCTTCTTGCTCCCTCTTCCTCTGTGTAATCTAAGTGCATTAAACATATTTGCAGAAGTGCCTGGATCTTGTGCTCCTTTCTGGATGCCTGGAGTAGGGGAGCGGAAAGCCTGGGGCCCTGGTAGAGGGGGTGGGTTGGACGCAGCCACTTAGAAGAAGCCAGGATGGGGGAAGTCCCCAGAAGACTGTTGTCGGGAGTGGTGGGGGTGCCAAGGAGCAGGATCACGCAGCTGGTGACTCTTCAGTCATGCAGAAATGACTTTGCAGAGACAGGCTCCTTTTCACTGGTCTTGAATTCCTCTAAGGTCGTGGGGGTAGGTGCAAGGCACAGGTCTGGGAAGATGAGTGGGTGGGTCAAGACCCTCTTTATTCCCGTTCTGCCCTCCTCTCACCAAAAAGCCCTTTCCCCTTGGAAAGGTGGGCCTTCCTTACCTCCCATTTTAGAGTCCTCGTGTCCCTTCCAGCGAGGGCCAGGAGACAGCCAGCCACTCCCCTAACCATCTAAGTTCAGCCTCCTAACCCACTGCCTGATAGCAGTTTGGAGGGGCAGCCTCAGAGCCGTCACACCCACTGGGCGACACAGAAGCCAGCCTTCCCTTCCTGTGGCCTGGGTGAGGAGGTGATGGATCCTCCTTCCGTGGATTGCCCGGCTCCTGTTTCTTCGGGGCCTGGCATGGAAAACAGAGCCCAGTGCCCGTGGGGAGAAGACAACAGCCTGGGACCTCAGAGGCAGGAAGGAGAGGATCCACACCCAGACAGGGTACCCAGAACCTGCAGGACTGCTCTGGGCCTTCACGTGTCCTTTCCCTTCCTGCTAGGCCTAGCTCTCTGGCAGAACAGCAGGGCCTTTTTTCTGGTCCTCAGGATGGAGCCGTAGCACCCAGAGGCTTCTGCTGAAGCTACTGGCAGAAGTCCTGGGGGGATCACGAGAAGGGAGGGGGCAAAGGGTGTCATTTCTTATGAAGGGACTCCCTGTCCTCTTTGAGAACCAGTCGTATCTGGGGGACTTTCCCCAAGCCGAGATCAGTACTCCTTCCCTGTGAACTCCTACTGAACCGTGGCTGGCCCCTGGAACAGTGGGGCAGGTCCTGTCTGGGGCCCTCAGTCACTCTGGCAGTCAGAGCAAGGGAGCTGGGAGGGTCTGGAGCCAGGCTGACAAGCACAGGGCGGCCCAGGCCACACCCCTTCCCCTTTTCTTTTCTCCTTGGAGGTTGGGGGGTGATTATCTAATCTTCCTCATCTGACCAACCTAGAAGGACCCAGGGCCAGAGAGTTCCTGCCCCAGAGAGTACAGAATTGCAAGATTCTGTGTTTAGGTAGTTCCAGGAGACGGGACTAGGCTGTGGTTATTTCTGGAAAGAGGCTCCTGTGCCTATATCAGAGACCCCACCCTAGATTTAGGGAGGGGAGAAATCTGCCATGTGTTATGTAATGTAGCCTCCAAAAGACCTGTACATTCCTCCAGGTGTCGCTCTGCCCCATCTGGGGGGCAGGGGGTGGGATGGGGTTCAGGGGCCCTGGGTTGTGGGGAACCCACAGGCTCCAGAGCCACGGGGCTAGGGAGCCTAGGAGATTTGCCAAACTAGCCTGACCAGAAGGAGAATGCAAGCTGGAAGTGACTCAACGCAGCCTGCCAGGCACTGAGGCAGCTACAGGTTGCAGCCCAGAGGAGGTGGGGAGACCAGGGTGGGGGTGAGGGATTGAGGCGCAGGGCAGGAAAAGGGAGAGATCTGTCCCAGTATAGCAGCGGGGAGGCTGGGGGCGGGGGGGGGGGGGGGGGGGGGGGGGGAGGTCAGGATGTGGTTTGGGAGGGGCAACCATCTCCAGGCCCCTTCCTTGGGGGTACCATGGGACAGTCCCTTTCTCTCCTCCTTACTTCCAGAAGTCTTTGGGAGAGAGCTAAGGACAGGATGGGGGAGGGGGCAAGATGCCTGCTGGTGGGAGTCCATGGTCTGTGTTCGTTCACTCATTCTTTGAACAAATGCATGCTAGGCCCTCTGCTATACTCTGGGAGACTGGACACAGGCCCAGCCTTAAAGAGTATGTAGTGCAGTGGGGAAAACAGGGAAACAATTGCAAGGAAGAGCCATGAAAGAGAAAGGCAGTAAGCCGCTTTCCGTCCTACACCAGCTCCACCACTTATTGTCAGTATGACTTTAGGTTTTTCATCTGCAAACGGATATTCACTTCACAGAGCTTTTGCAAGGATTATATGAGACAATACACATGAGACCCCTGGCACATAGTAATTGCTCGATTAGCATTAACCATTTATTAAAGGGCTATGCTAGGGTACAGACATAGGAAAGGTACCCAACCCGATCTGGGGAGATTAAAAAAGGCTTCCAGAAAGAAGTGACATCTAAGTCAAAACCTGAAGGATACTTAAGGATGAAGAGGGGTCTTTACTTTCAAAAGCCCTCCAGGCAGATGGAACAAGGACAAAGGCCCCCCAACTCTTCTTGGGATTGGTAGAGTTCAAATTGCTTTAGGTTTAAGGCATCAAGCTTTCATTTGAGAGCCATTCCCTTGCCTGTTGGATGGAGAACATTTTGAAAGACAGCAAGATTAGAGGTAAGGCCCAGGCAGGCCCGGATTAAGGGAGAAGCAGTAGGGATGGAGAGAATGGAACTCATTCATTGATTCAACAAATACTTACCGAGCACCTACTATGTGATAGGCCCCATTCTAGGCACCAGAGATACATCATTAAAAGAAAATTCCTCCTGGGGTGCCTGGCTGACTCAGGTGGAGGAACATGGCACTCTTGATCTCAGGGTCGTGAGTTTGAGCTCCACAATGGGTATAGAGATTAATAAATAAATAAATAAATAAATAAATAAATAAATAAAACTTTAAAAAGTTTTTTCTCCTTTCACAGATCTTATATTTTAGTGTTGGGAGGTAGATAATATTTGTTTAAAATAGAGTACAGAGGGGTGCCTGGGTGGCTCAGTTGGTTAAGTGTCTGACTTTGGCTCAGGTCATGATCTCGTGGTTCTTGAGTTCAAGCCCTGCATCAGGCTCTGTGCTGACCGCTCGGAGCCTGGAGCCTGCTTTGGATTCTGTGACTCCCTCTCTCTCTGCCCATCCCCTACTCACTCTCTGTCTCTCAAAAAGTAAATAAACATTAAAAAAAGTTTTTGAAAAATAGAATACAGACTACATGGGTATATGCGCTCTGGACAAAAAATAAAGCAGAGGAGGAGAGACGGTGAGGGTTGGGGTGGAGTGTGTTTTTAAATACAGAGGTCAAGGAAGGCCTCGCTGCATAGGTGACATTTGAGCAAACAATCTCAATGATAGGAAGAAGCGTGCAATAGGGACGTCTGGAGGAAGCGTGGTCCAGGCAAAGTAAAGGGCAACTGCAAAGATCCCAGGGGTAGGGGGAGACACACCAGGTTTACTTAAGGAACAGAAGAGGAAGCCAGTGTGGCTAGAGCAGAATGAGAGGAGAGGAATAACGGGAGATTACTTATACAGATGGCAGATTGTGTAGGACCTTGCAGGCAATTATAAAACGTTGACTTTTACTCTGGTTGAAGTGGGAAGCCATTGGGAGATTTTGAGCAGTGGAGTGACACAATCTAACACATTTTTAAAAGATTTCTCTGGCTACTGTGTTGAGAACTGACTCCAGAAGGTAAAGGCAGAAGCAGAGAAACCAGTCAGGATCTAGGAAATAATCCAGGCTAGAGATTATGGTGAACTAATGGAGATGTGAAGAAGTAGTCGAGATTTGCTGAAGGTTTAGCTATGGAATGTTCACCCAGAAGTGGAAGATGGCAGTGGGAGAGGGGCGAGTGGGGGGAAGTGTGCAGAAATTAGTACAATTTAGGACATGATGACTGAGATATTCATTGTACCTCCAAGTGAAGATGTCAAGTAGTATACAAGTGGATAATCTGAAAGATATTTAACAAAGGATCTATAACACCTGATGACTGATTGAATGGATAAGGGAGGTGAAAGACAGGGAGATATTAAGGTAGCCTCCCTGATCCTTGGCTTGGTGATTAAGTGGCTGACAGGTCCACTGACTGAGATGGGGGACGCAGTGGAGGAGAACAGGCTGGAATGTGAAGAAGATGATGAGTTTAGTTTCCAATACATTGAATTCAAAGTGCCCGTGGGACATCTGGTTGGCTACCTGACCGGCAATCAGGAGGGTGAATGTGTGGGCTGAAGATACTGACTGGGGAGTCACCAGTAGACAGAAATAAAGCTTTAGGAGCCAAAGGCTCCAGGTAGCCAGTGTCGATTATTAGCAAGAGACTAGGTTGGAGGGCAGGACGCTACGGACTGTCAACTTTTATGAGATGGAAATTGGAGAAGTCTGTGGTTAGAAAGATAAGAAGAAAATCAGAAGAAGAGTGTGATGTCTTACAAGTTAAGGGGAGCGGTCTAGAAAGGTAAGGAATGCAAGGAATCCTTATCCTGGAGGGCATTGGTGAGGAAGACAGAGAAGGACCCTCTAGCTGCTCTAAGATAGACCTTGTTTTTTCTCCTCACCATCTTTAGAACATGGAATTAAGAATTAGGATTTAGGGGCGCCTGGGTGGCTCAGTCGGTTGAGCAGCCGACTTCGGCTCAGGTCATGATCTCGCACTCCGTGAGTTCGAGCCCTGCGTCGGGCTCTGTGCTGACAGCTCGGAGCCTGGAGCCTGTTTCGGATTCTGTGTCTCCCTCTCTCTGACCCTCCCCCATTCATGCTCTGTCTCTCTCTGTCTCAAAAATAAATAAATGTTAAAAAAAATAATTAAAAAAAAAAAGAAAAAAAAAAGAATTAGGACTTGGAAGCCATTTTCTCCTTGTTTGTTCATTCAGACATGCAAGCATTCATTTATTCATCCATTCAGGATAAGATTTCCCATGTGAGGGGATGCCAAGTGCTGAAGACAGAGGCTCTGTCCATAAAGGGACATTACCACCCCACCCCCATCAGGAATAAAGAGATGGAGGTCCTAGAGCAGAGAGGCTCCCTGGTTTTATGGAAGGATCAGTGACCCATGGGTTATACTGAATTGGATTTGAATCTCAGTTCTACCATTTAGAACGTTAATTGCTGATGACTCCAAAATCTATAATCTCAGGACAAACCTTCCCCTTGAGTCTGTCATCCCAACATTTCCACTAGGCTATCTGAGCCAACTCAAATTCAACTTAGAGCTAATTATCTTCAATTCTCTTCTTCTTGGTAAATGACACGACCATCCAGCCTCTTGCTGAAGCCCAAATCCTGACAATCATTTAAAAACATTTTGGGGGTCAGTGCCTGGATGGCTCAGTCAGTTAAGTGACCTGAATCTTGATTTTGGCTCAGGTCATGATCTCATGGTTCCTGAGTTTGAGCCCCACATGGGGCTCTGCACTGACAGTGTGGAACCTGCTGGAGATTCTCCCTCTTTCTCTGCCCCTCCCCTGCTCACACTCTGTCTCTCTCAAAATAAATAAAAACTTAAAAAAAAAAGACAGAAGTTTGTAAGGATATACTATATACGGTGACAAGCACATCTCGATCCCATTCTTATCCCATTTCTGGGTGGGACTCAACCCCCCAGCACGGACTCAACCCCCCCATATCTAACCCATATGTAGTCCTGTTGGCACTACTTCCAAAATATATCCCAAATCTGATGCTTCTTATAACTAGCTTCAAGTCTAAACTTCTTACCGTGACCTACCAGGCCCTGTGTGTTCTGGCCGTGACTGTCTTCTCTCTCACCACAAAGCCTCCTTTCTGCCCTGGAACATGCCTAATCTATTGCTTTCCCATTTGTTTCTCCTTCTGACTGAAGCACTCTTTCCTCAGGTTGTCAATGGCCTGACTCCTCCTGAACATTCAGGTCTTGGCTCAGATGTCGCTTTTCCAGAGAGGTCTGTGTGAGCCCCTTAAGCTCTATCACAGAAATTCTTACATATTTAGTATTTTTTGTGTATATATGTATGTATGTATATGTTTTCCAGGGAATCCCCTAAAAAATGTCCGGCACTTAAAGGCTTTTGTTAAATATTTGTTAACTGACCAGTGGACCTCCAGCAGACTACTTCTAAGCCTCCGTTCCCTTATTAATAGAAGGGGGATTATAATGCTTATTTTGCTTGGTAGTTTTAAGCGTCAGAAATGTGGGGGAAAGTTAAGGACATCAGGAAACTGCCCCACAGAGAACCTTCGCAGTTCCTTGCTCAGTTCCCTCAGACAGAAGGTGCAGACTTATAAACCCTCCTTTTCCTCCCAGGTAAAAACAGCTGTGGGTGAAAAGGCCCAGGAAGAAGCGGTCCCACTACGCAGCGGCACCATCGCCCTTTTAAGAAGCGCGGAACTCTCCTCCCACCCTAGTGTTTAATGTACCGAAGTAAGTGCTAGTCACGTGAGGCTCTGGGGGCTGCCCCGCCTTGAAGAGGCGGAGCCCCAGCTTGGAGACCAATAGTAGGAGCAGCCTCCGGAACAGCCCCAACTCCAGACAGGGAAAAGGGGAGGAGCCGGGAGCCACAGCAGCTGTAACAGCACTTCCGGACAATATGCTCCGCCTTCATCCTCCTCCCCTCTCCGTCGGTCTGGGTCTCCAGTGCCGGGTGGGCAGAACCAGCGGGTGCCGATTAAAGGCGCCGCCGTAGCGCTGCCGCTTTCTCCTCGCGTCCCCCTCCCGGTCTCCCCGCCCCCTTCCCGTGTAGCGGGACCGGCCTTGATGTAGGGACACCACCCTCCGCCTGTCTCCGCTGTAGCTCGAGAGTCCGGCTCACTGCAGCCCCCTGCCCTCCGGCATCCCCACCCTGCCGGCCGCACTCTGCTCCGAGCCCATTGTATCCCCTCGCCCCCAGCTGCAGACTCCGAGGCCAGGCCGTGGCGGGAAGATCGGGGACCCCTGTGCGCCCCTCCAGCGGTCCCACGAGCCGGGCCCCTCCCCCGCCCGCCCTCTTTGCAACGGCGAGGTAGCGGGGAGGGCGCCCTTCCCTCGGTGCAGAGGCGGAGGGGGCCAACAGGCGGGCAGCAGGGACTCAACCCCCCCCCATCCCCAA
The DNA here is from genome assembly GCF_022837055.1 of Prionailurus viverrinus. NCBI lineage: Eukaryota > Metazoa > Chordata > Mammalia > Carnivora > Felidae > Prionailurus > Prionailurus viverrinus. Next base: position 61,522,659 of record NC_062571.1, read on the forward strand.
CGGCGCCCCCCCAACGTCCCCTTCCCCGGGGAAGGAGAGCCGGAGCCCTAGAGAGCAGAGGCAGGAAAAGAACTGCCCGGCGCGCAGTTCGTTTTTATTATCGAGATTATTATTAAAAGGGGGCGGGGAGCGCAGGATGCGGGGGAGGGGGCTAGAGACGCAGCTATTTTTATTAAACAGATTATTTCTGAAATAATAATAATACGCGCAAGATGGCTGAAGGTGGCCCTGATGAGACTGTTGGTTTTTTTTTTTCCTTTTTTTTTTTTTTTTTTTTTTGATCTGAGGATAAAGCTCTGAGGCGACTGCCGCTGCGGAGACCCTGCCCGAAGTGCCCTCCCCTCAGTTGTGAAGCTTCGGGCGGACAAACGGACCCACAGACCGAGCTACTGGCGTGGGCCCGCCCCGGACGCGTCGCCTGGGCAGCAGCCGGGGGCCGCCGGCGCTCGCCTTTCTGCCGACTTCTTCCAATTCTAATCTTTTTTTATTTTTTGGAAAGGACCGGGGTGGGTGGAGCAGAGGTGGAGAGAAATCGGGACTTGGCATTTTCTCCTCTCTCTCTCCTAATTTGAGGGAGGCCGCCAGCCCTCCCCTTAAAAAAAAAAAAATCCCACCGAGAGAGAAGAGAGAGAGAGATAGAGAAAGCCCGCTGCAGGACCCTCGAGCGAGCGCGCCCGGACCCCCGGCCACCGCGGCTGCCGCCAGGAGCCCAAGATGGCTGGGCTCTGAGGGAGGCAGCCTGGCCCGGCTGGCTCGGCCCGGCCCCGCCGCCGCAGGCTGGCTCCGACCGCAGCCCGGAGCCTTCCAGGCCGGAGCAGAGGCCGAGAAGAAAAGAAAGTGGGGGGGAGGGGGGCCGGGGTGGCGAAGGGGGAGGGCCGGGGCGGGGGGGAGGGGAGGGCCGGGAGCCGAGCCTCCTGTTCATTAGCAGTTGAGAAAAATTCCTTTCTAGTTTGATCAATCCTTGTTTTCCTCGGCAGAGCCCAGGCGCCCGCCCAGCGCGGAGACCGAGAGCGGGGTCTTTCTGCGGCGGGGGCGCCGGGCGCCGGGCCTCCGGGAAGCGCAGAAGTCGCGAAGAGGGGGTCAGGCCGGAGCACCGCCGGGGCTTCTCCCTCCCTTTCTGGTTGGCTTTTTTTTTTTTTTTTTTCCACTTCTCTCCCTCCCCCTTCCGTTTCTATTTGTGAAGGGAGGAGGAAGGCAGAGGCGGGCTGGTGTCTCTGGCCGAGGACTGGAATTTCATCTGAATGACTGCCCCTGCGCGCACGCAGCGCCCCGGAGTCGGCCCGCCTGCGCCCCGCAGCCTGCACCCGCACCCGGCCGGCCAGCCGGGGGACGCCCGCGCCGCAGCCCGAGAACCGCCAGTTCGCCTCGCCCGCCCGCTCCGGATCTAGCCGCCCTCGGCGCAGCCGCTCCCGCTTCCCCGGCCTCTCGGACCCCGGACGAGGCGAGTGAGGTGCGGCGCTGACGACCTGAGAGGGAGCCCCATCGCCGCCGCCGCCGCCGCCGTCGTTGGAGGAACTGTGCGGCTCCCTGGCTCTGTCCGCCGCGGGGCGCGCCCCAATGTCAGCCGCGAAGCCGGGAGCAGGCCGCGGGCCGCCGCTGGCCTAGCCGCGCGGTCGGGGGGCCGGCCTCTTATATGGAATTTGGACCCTGGCGCTCCCCTCCAGGGCTGGTGCCCCGGCCGCGGCCCTGGCGCAGTCCGCCGCCTCCCGCTAGGCGCTCGCGAGGAGGAGGAGACGCAGCCGGCTGCGCGCGCGGCGGGACGACCGAGGCTCCCTCCTCTGGGGGGCAGACGCGCGGAGGGCGCTGGTGACTGAGCGACTGTCGGGGCTTCCTGGGGCCGGAGCTCGGGGCTCGGTGGGCCTGCAGCTGCACCGGACGGCCCCCCAGAGTTGGGCAGTTAGGGAGGCCTGCCCGGGCCCCCTGCCCGCAGCAGCCATGGCGGAGAATTGGAAGAACTGCTTCGAGGAGGAGCTCATCTGCCCCATCTGCCTGCATGTCTTCGTGGAGCCGGTGCAATTGCCGTGCAAACACAACTTCTGTCGGGGCTGCATTGGCGAGGCGTGGGCCAAGGACAGCGGCCTGGTGCGCTGCCCGGAGTGCAACCAGGCCTACAACCAGAAGCCGGGCCTGGAGAAGAACCTGAAGCTCACCAACATCGTAGAGAAGTTCAACGCCCTGCACGTGGAGAAGCCGCCGGCGGCGCTGCACTGCGTGTTTTGCCGCCGCGGCCCCCCGCTGCCCGCGCAGAAGGTCTGCCTGCGCTGCGAGGCGCCCTGCTGCCAGTCCCACGTGCAGACGCACCTGCAGCAGCCCTCCACCGCCCGCGGGCACCTCCTGGTGGAGGCGGACGACGTGCGGGCTTGGAGCTGCCCCCAGCACAACGCCTACCGCCTCTACCACTGCGAGGCCGAGCAGGTGGCCGTGTGCCAGTACTGCTGCTACTACAGCGGTGCGCATCAGGGACACTCGGTGTGCGACGTGGAGATCCGGAGGAATGAGATCCGGGCAAGTACCCTACACACACACACACACACACACACACACACACACACTCCCTACCTCCTCGGGACCACCCTTCCAGACAGGCTAACTCTTGTGACATCAGGCCAGAGGCACCCTTCCAAACTCTTATACCCTGAAAGTTTGGGGGCAAGGTCCTGGGAAGAAAGGTCTCCCACTACTTGATACATTTCTGCACCTGTGCACATAGAGTCCATCTTTTGAGTCATTTATAGAATTGAGGTGAGGGGTAGAGTTTGGGTGTTGCTTTTCTGTTCTGCGCACGGCTCCCTCCCCCAGCCTTGTTTCTGTGGGCCCTATGGGAAGTCACCAAGGCAGTGACCCAGGTCCTGCTTCTCCAGCTGCTGTTTATGTAATGAGTGTCCTGGTGCCGCTGCTGTGGCTGACATGATCCATGATGCTGGCATACCAATGAGGAAGTAAACAAAAGCAGCCATGTTAGTTTCAAGCCCTATTGGAAACACACTGGGGGCGAGGGGGTGGGGTGGAGGGGAGCTTCCGGAGGGAGAACAGAACTCTGGTATCTATCTGGACAAGGCCTGGACAGCCAGCGGCATCACTGAACAGTCTCAGCCATTCTGATTATTCCCAATTGCCCACTCTTCATTTGTGAGAATCACTGCTCTCTGTGTGCCTGTGTATATTGCATGCGTCTGCATGAACAAACCTTAAAGTATGTGTCTTCATCACTGTGAACCCTTTTCTCCCAGCCCAGCCCTCTATCACAGCCCTCCCACATTTGGGGAGGGGAAGTGGAAGACGGAAAAAGAATCCTGTGGGTTTAAGGTTGAGCTGCCTTGCAATCTGGTTTCAGGCAGCTGGCTCCCCTGGGCTGCCGGCTGGGTGATTACAGAACCGCATCCCCTCCCATTGTATACACCCGGCAGCAGCGGCCAATGTCAAAACCGCCTTCTCCCTCAGGCCTCTGGGCCTGGCTTTGGAGCTGGACTGAGGCAATACTTCCGTCCCCTTCCATGGAGGGGGGCTCCTCCTAGGTCCCTCCCTGGTCCCCTGGCTTTCAGCATTGAGTCATACCAGAAGGAAGGGGTTGGCCTGAGCCATCTCAGAAGCCCCAGCTTGGAGCCCGGGTGTGATATCATGGGGGTGAGGTTGGGCTTTGGTTGCACTGGGAGTGTTTAATGGGTGGGGGCCCTGGAGGCTAGTTGAGGCCAGTGGGGAGCTTGGGTATGAGGAAGCTCTGAGCCTGGACGGTTGTGGATGGGGGCTGTTTCCTGTGGGGGGGAACCAGTCAGAATGAGTCACTGTTTAGCAATTAAAAAACATACACTTACAACTAACAAAAGGCAGGAGGGCCACCACAAGCTGAGGGCAGGGATAACAAATAAAATTTGCTGTATAATTAGTTTCCAATCGGATGGGCTAACTCTGGGTTTTGTACAGGACAGGACCTATGGTTTCTTAAAGGAAGCATAGGGGATAGAGAGAGGAGCCATTCTCTTCCTTTCCCTGGAGTTGAGAATCAGAGGCCTAGGGAAAGCAGTGAACCCCTAGTGCCCACCTGCAACTCCGGGAGGCAGAGCCCAGACTTTTCTCAGTATGGGGAAGCTGCTGCTATTAATAAAGATGGAAAGACTGGGGGAGGAAGGGAAAAGCACAGAGGCAGGAGAAAGGAGCGCTGTCCAGTTCTCTGTCCTGGGTTTGGCAGTGGAAAGTGATGGGAAGGGAAAAGACCGAGATGTGGCTGAAAGGAACCAAGGAGGGGGCAGCAGCCAGGATGATGAGTGAATTTGTGCCTGCACCCACGCTTTTGCTCTTAACTGTGTCTGAGTGCTAGGGGTGCTTTTCATTTGGGTGGGGAGAAAACATAATTGTGCCTGATTCGGTAGTAGGAGGGTATCTTTAGATGTGTGTCTATGTTTGCAAGTGCCTCTGAGACTGCTTGCTTTGCCCTTAAATGCACCTGTCTCCCGTCTGTATAATTGATGGGGGATTGGTCGGGGAAGGGGTTGCCCAGGCATGCAGAGTATACTCTGGGGTTCCCACCACCAGGTCCACGATCCTGGCTCGTGGAAGGAACTGGTTGGGAAGGAAGTGCTGAACTTTGTCAGCCCCTGTGAGCATGCCTGTGGTGTGTGTGTGTGTGTGTGTGTGTGTGTGTGTGTGTGTGTGTGTGTTCATTCCTGTTCCTGATGTGGACAGGCGCACAAGTAGGGGGGTTGCATCAGGGCCAGATGTGCAATTCTGTGCACCCAGCATCTGTGTACCCAGCAACCTGAGTCTTATTCCCCTCCGGGTGCCCCCACCCCAGGCCCTCTGGATTCTCTCTGGTGACTCAGGGCACTGGAGTTGGAAACCCTTCAACAGGCCAGCACTCCTCAGTCTGAGTTGGACTTACTGAATGTGGAGAAAGGGGCCTCACCCTCAGGAGAGGGGAAGAGCCGTAGGGAATCTGAATGGAAGAACCCATCACACTGTCCTTCCTCCAGCCAGGGAGAAGGGCCTTTTCCTGGGCCTCTTTTCCCTTGCCTGAGGGCCTCTGATGCCGTGGATACGGATGAGAGCAACAGAATTCTCAGGGATATAGGAGCAGATACATGGAGACTTGGCACATGCCTTAAAATACGGCTCTGCTTCTTGCGTTTCCTCTTATGTCTTCTGTGGGGTAGGGGTGGGAGGTGCTGCTGAAACGACCTATCGGTTAGAAATAGGAAACTCTGATCAACCTCTCCTGGGTGGCTCTAGTCACATACTCACAAGCACCCACATGTGCAAAGGCCAGTAGTCTAGAGCAGGAGCCCAGCAGGGAGGCAAGCAGGGCTTCTCTCTAGCCTAGGGCACTAGCAGGGGAGTCAGGCCAACTCTGTTACCCCACTCTGCCCTTGCAAAGCCATTGTGTAGACCACATTGCCCTGAAGCCTGGAGGCCCATTGGGTTGGCCCCAGAGACCACTCTATGGGACATGCCCAGACCCCAAATATGTTCTCCCTTGGGGCTATGAGAGGATAATGGCCCAAAATGGGGATATCCAGGTGGGCCTGAGTCTGGCAGCCCTAGGTAGTCAAAGCCTCTTCCAGCCCCAGGTTTAGCGGTTCATCTAAGCAACAGGGAACTGGTGTAAGCCGGGAGTATCCCTATCTCATGACCTCCTTCAACAAGAAAAGAAGACCTAGTTATATGTATGAGGGACTATGCAGGGTGTGTGTGTGTGTGTGTGTGTGTGTGTGTGTGTGTGTGTGTTCAGGTCATAGTAGTGCCCCTGTGTCATTCCTAGGCCCCCAGATCAAGACTGGAAATGTTGCCAGAACCCTTTTCCTTACATGTCTCATAGGTTTAATGTTGAGAGATGTTCCCTGGGGTGGGGGGGGGGGGTGCAGGGAGAGGATCCCACTGCTCAGGGCCAACTTGGGGTTTGTAGCTGCCAGAGGCGAGGTGCTGCTTTCACTGCTCCCATTGCCCCTGGCTGGAGGGCTTGCACTGGGACCCTGGCGGGGACCCTAGGTCTCCGCCCCATGTGTCCGTCTCTAGGTGGGCTGTGGGGGTGGGGGCTGCCCTAGCCCAGCTGACTCGGGCAGCACAGACCCCACTGCTCCCTCCTCCCCAGACCAGACTCCTGACCTCAGGTGGGGAGGCAGCTGACCTGTGTAAAGGTGAAGGGCAATGTAGCTGCCCCTTCCTTGATCATCCTGAGTCTGCAGGGAAGGTGGATCTGGTTCGGCCTTCCTCCCTGGGCCCCAGGCAGAGAGGAGTCTGAGGCACAGGCCCAGCCCCCACCGCCACCGCCACCCCAGGATCCTGCTGACACAGCCAGGCGCCTGTCATGCACGCCCTATTGATTACTCTGCCTCCTGCAGCTCTGGATGGCCGTGCGTCCATGTCTGTCTGCAGGTGTGCGCACACGCGTGTAACCGGAGTGTCTGGTTGTGCATCTCCCATGTGACCGATTTTCTTGTATCTCCTGTGTATATCTCTGAGAAGGTACAGCGTGAGTGACCGACTTAATTGTGTAGCTGTCCTGCATGTGGCTGTGGGGTCCGGAAGGCGTGCAAGCGCGCGTCTGTGAGAGACGAGGTTGACTGCATGGCCCGCTTGCTGTATACCTGTGATTGGAAGTTGAGGGTGTATTGCGTGACTGTCAGCACCATGTTGCTAGCATGTGGCTGCCTGCTCGGACTCTGAGACTTGTGCGACTTTCTCAACTGGTGGGGGCGTTGGGGAGGGGAAGAAAAGATGGAATTCACCTTCGGGCGAGCTTGTTGCCTGTGGCCGGTATTGGAGGCAGAGGTCCAGGTGGCTCCTGCGATGCTGTGTTGGGGGCAGTGTGGGTGGGCCTAGGAAGAAGGTGAGCCCGGCTTGGGCCCCTGCCCTGGACCAAGCAGGCAGGCCTGGCTGGCCTCCTCCCTGCTCTGGGAAAGCCTTCCTTCCCGGCCGGCCTGGTATTCAAACCCAGACAAAGGGGGGCTTTCTCTCTCGCCTCTTTGTTCTGCTGCCCCAGAGCGCTGCTCTCTGCATGGCAAAAGCTAATTCCACTCTGCAGCTGGGAAACCTTCTCTGGGGTCTGCCGGGGCTTGTTTCAGAGAGCCTTGCTTCTCTCCTTGCCTTGGCTTCTGCCCTCCAGCCTCTTCCCTCTGCGTCTGTGGTTGCCTCTGCCTGGGGGTCCGCATGGTAGCCCAAGGTAAGGGCCGAAGCCTGGAAACTGCCCTGTGACAAGGGGAGAATGCTGTGGCCCAGGGAGAGAGGAGGCCAGCATGCTCCTGGGACGAGGGCTATAGGGAGAGTGGGGGGCAGGTTTGGAAGCTGGGGAGGGGGTCAGGATGGGGTAGCTCTGAGCAGGGGCTGCAGCCAGAGCTAGAGCTGAAATGGTAGCTCTCTGGGCAGGGGTGTGAGCAGAGAGAGGTGCTCAGCAGCCCAGCCCCCTCTTCTTGCCCCCCATGACTCTCCCCACCACCACCACCACCACAGGGGCTGCTGGATCCAGCACTGGCCCTGTCTGAAAATCTCAGACAGGGGTTGCCTCTGGCCCAACCCCTGGGGCCCTGTTCCCTCCTGACCTTGCTTCTCTTCAAGGTTGACTTGAGGGTTTTAGTATTATTATTTATTAACTTTTATGCAGCCCAGAGTCCCCATGGCCTCACCCGTCTGCCCAGTCCAGTCTGGCATCAACAATGCCAGCTGGGCCTGACCAGTCAGACTCCAGAGGGATGTGAGGCTTTCCTGGGGCAGGAATATAAGGAGCTAGGAGTGCCCCTCTCTCAGAGGGAGCAGCTCCAGGCAGAGTCTGAACATTGGGCGACAGGTAGGAGGAGCAGGATGTCCTGGGGCCTGTTCTTCATACCTGTCATGTATGATGGAATGGGAATGGAGTGCCCCCATGTCTTCTTGATGTTTTTGCCCTCACGGGACCAGGAGGAGACCACAAAAGGCCTTACTTAGGTTCTAAGGGACAAGCGCCGCTGAGTGGAGTTGGGCCTCATATCGCCCCTCCTCCTTCCTGCTGGAGGCCTGGTCCCTCCAGCGCTGCTAGTCTAGACCAGGGTTCCCCACTCCGCTGTGCTCCTGCACTGCACTCTTGAGGTGTGCCACAGTCCAGGTGACTCACTGTGCTCTGGGAGGGGTTTGTAAAGAGCCCTCGTATCCTTACCCCCTGCACTGAGAGCCCCTGCTCTGAATCAAGCAGGAAAATCTGGTCCTATCTCTCAGCTTTGGGTTTTTCCCAGATGGGAAATGGGGCCTCAGCTCTCAGCGATTCCTCGGACATTGGGATGGAAAGAGGCTGCTGGTAGCGGGGAAGGGTATAGGCCCTGCTTCCTCTGCCCCCGTCTTCCAGCTTCTCAGCAGCCTGATTCAGTCATTTGGTGGAATTGAGGTGAGGGGTAATGAAGAGGCAACAAGTGAATATTCCTGTCCCTTCCCCCAGTTTCCCGGTGCCTGAGATAATAGTGATTCCCCCCAACCCTCTGGCTCCCTCAGGTTTTGTCTGTGGCAGGATTAAGATCATCTGGCCCCAAGAGAGGGCCATCCCTGCAAGGGTAAGCTGGCCAGCCTGGGTCCCTGGGCCCTCCTCCCAGCCCTCTGTGATGACTGGCAACTCTCGGCCAGTTTCCTTCCCATTCCTACCCCCTCCCCTACCTACCCCTGCAGCAGAGGCAGGAGCTCCATGTCCTCTGAGATGGGGGAGGGGGAGTGAAACCCAGCCACCTGCTAGAGAGTGTGGCCCCTGCCTTTGCTAGGCCTAGATTGGGCTCCCACCCCAGAGGGCTCTGGGCAGGCAATGTCCCAGAGTAGAAGTACTGCCAGGAAAGGCTCTGAGAAAGGTCTGGAAGAAGGCCGGGGCTGAGCTCCACCCCTAGAACTGGACAGGAGGTGCCTCCTTTGGCTTTTCCCTGAGGAGTCAGCCATGAATTCCTTGAAGGGTTCCAGAGGGGCGGGAGAGGGGCCTCCCACTGCTCCAAAGGATGGGAGTGGAACAGCCCCCATTCCAGTCCTCTGAGGGAAATTGGGCTGGGAAGCTAACCTTGGTGCTGCCTCCTTCCCGTCTCTCATCTGGGACTTAGCCCCAGGTGTGCCCCTAATCTGATACTGATGGGTTTGGTCATGAGAATTAGCTAGGTGGGGAGACCACAGTGCACAGATGTATGGGATGGAGTCAGGGGTGGGGGGCTTTCCAATATCCTGAGCATTGGGAAGGCAGGAATGGCCCGCTGTCTGAGACACATCTGGAGAGAGGGGCCCTGTCCTCTCAGTGTGGGTACAAGGCATCCAGAAGGCAAAAATTCAAGGGCCAGTTGTTACAAGGGAGGTAAAAAGCCCTACTGTTCCTGAAGGGGTGTCCTGGCCACCTTGCCTTTATGGCAGGCCTCCCTTAAGTGTCTGGGCCTTCAGGAGGCCCAGTCTTCACCTGTAGGGGGCTGGATGCAAGTATACGTGTAGCTCTGTGCAGCACTGTGCATGAGGTGGTGCCAGGGCCCAAGTGGCGATGCGTGCTTGTGTGTGTTCTGGGAACTTCTACCAGGGGCTGCTACCCTCTTGCTCTAGCTGTGGGCAGTCTCACTGGCAGGGAGGATGCATGACTGCCTCTTTCCTCCCCCGCCACTCAGCTGTGTCTCCTTACAGGCTCTGACTCTCAGGCTGGCAGCGACCCTTGTGCATGTTGGGCTGGTGTGGGGACCTGCTGGAAGGGCAAAGTGCCTGGGACAGGGCAAGGTCTCCTGGGGCTGGTTCTTACAGGTCCTGTCCTAGGTCATTGGTCAAGTTGATGGGGCAGGCAGTACCCCAGGCTTCTCCAGCTTAGAATCCGGCTTCATACCCCCCATCTCCTCCTGTCCCCGGGTTTTTGTTTCTGGGGCAGCCAGCAACTCTCAGCGAGGTTGCTGAACTCTCTTGCAGGCCTTGGTTTCCCCAAATGTAAAATGGGTCAGAAGAGTGAGGAAGGGATTAGTGGTTGTGTCTGGGGAGCCAGCTGGGTGTGGGTGGGAATGGGGGTTTTAGGTCAAACTTGAGGGTCACTCTGAGGCCCCCGCAGAGGAAGAAAAAGAACAATTCCTTGTTGAGTGGACACTTACTGTGAGCTAGGTTCTGTGTAACCTGCTTTGCAAACCTTATTTTTGTGGGCAAAACCGTGCCTTTATTCAGTCAACATGCTATGCATCTGTCGAGTGCTGGGGTCTCTGTGTCGCCTGGCTGAGAAGGGAGGTAGAAAAAGACCGCAGCAAACCCTATTTTCAGCAGGCTCAGAGCTTTGCAGGGAAATCAGACCAACTTTGAGAGGCAGGCTACAGAATAATGTCCTGGGGCGCCTGGGTGGCTCAGTTCGTTGAGCATCAGACTCTGGATTTTGGCTCAGGTCATGATGCTAGGGTTGTGGATCAAGCCCCGCGTCAGGCTCTGTACTATGTGTGGAGCCTGTGTAAGATTCTCTCTCCCTCGGCCCCTCTCCCCCGCTCGTACTCTCCCTCTCGCTAAAATAAAATGAATAAATAAGTAAATGATTTTTAAAAATGAATAGTGCTGTCCTATAGGTCTTTCTGTGATGATGGTAATGTTTTGTATTTGTGGTGTCCAGAACATTAGCCATTGGTGACATATAGTTATTGAGCACTCAAACTGAGGCTGGTACAACTAAAACTGATGTTTAATTTATTTGAATTTATTTAAATTTAAATAGCCACCTGTGACTAGCTGCTACCATACTGGACAGTACAGCTGCAGAGGGAAGGCACGCTGTGACAGCCCCACTGCATGGCAAGGATAGGGAGTGACCTGTGCAAACTTCGAACAGGGGCCATGGAAAGTTTCCTAGGGAGTGGGCCTTAAGTTGGGCCTTGAAGGACGGACAGAGGGAGGAAGGGGGCACTGGTGGGCTGTAGAAAAACGTCAGCAGAGGGGCGCCTGGGTGGCTCAGTCGGTTAAGCGGCCGACTTCGGCTCAGGTCATGATCTCGCGGTCCGTGGGTTCGAGCCCCGCGTCGGGCTCTGTGCTGACAGCTCAGAGCCTGGAGCCCGTTTCAGATTCTGTGTTTCCCTGTTTCTCTGACCCTCCCCTGTTCATGCTCTCTCTCTGTCTCAAAAATAAATAAAAATGTTAAAAAAAAAAAAAAAAAGAAAAAAGAAAAAAGAAAAATGTCAGCAGAGTGCAGGGAGTTCAAGTGTGCACAGAGCATTGGAGAAAGGATACCAGCCCACCTGGCGGGGAGGCGGGGGGGGGGGTGTCAAGTTGTAAGAGAGCCGTCATTGCCAAAATATTGGAAGAGGGAGTCATTGAGGTTCTTGAGCAGGAAGAGACCGTGTTCAAAGGAGCATGTCTGGTAAGGGAGGAGGACAGGATGGATGGAACAGGCAGGATGGACAGGGCCGGGAGGAGAGGATTGTGGAGACAGGAGATCAAGGGCTGAGAATAGCAGCTTCATCCAGCACCTTCCAGTAGACTGGCCTCAGGTTCTTAAGCAAGCCACAGAGTCTCCCTTCCACTTGGGTCCAAATGAGAGGCTGAGGCTCTCATTTGGAGGCTCATTTGAGGCTTTAGCAAGGACTTCAGAGGCCTAACCCTCAGCGTCAAGAACAAAGCTGCCCTTGATGCCCTTAAGTGCAAGTAAGGCAAGCGGGCCTGGATGGCCTCGGAAGGTTGTTTGTCCCTCTGCAACTTAGGGTACTCATCTCTAAGATGGGGCTCCCCAGAGAAGCGGCATGACTTGTACAAGAACAGACCCTACTGCTGAATCACCTAGGTTTGTATCCTAGCTGTGTGACTTTGGACAGATTGCTTAATCTCTCTGGTTTCCTCTTCTCTGAAATGAAGATAATAGTAGTGCTTAACTCACAGCATTACTGGGATGATTAGATAAGTGTATAGGAAAAGCACTCAGAACGGGCTGGCTGGACCTGCCCTCAGAAAGCTCATGGTTTAGATACGTGTGGGAAGCTATTCCAGGCTTTCAGTTCTTGGGAACAGGCTTCCCAGACAGCTGTCACCAGGCCCCTGGGATTGCATGGGGGGCCAGAAAGGGTTGGATGGCAGAAATTTAGGTCATCTGAGTCCAAGAATCTATAGGATGAGTCTGTTCTGTAGCAGGAAGGATGGTGCGCACCCATCCCTGGTAAGGGATAGAGCCGCAGCCCCCTCTGACACCCCTTCCCCACCTGTCCCTGCAGAAGATGCTGATGAAGCAGCAGGACCGTCTGGAGGAGCGAGAGCAGGACATTGAGGACCAGCTGTACAAACTCGAGTCCGACAAGCGCCTAGTGGAGGTAGCTAAGCCCAAGCCCGTGGTATGTGGTGGGCCGGCTTGGGTGCAGGGCCTTGGGCTGGCTCCCTGTTGGGGCTAGGATCTGTTGTGTGGTCGACGCTGTGCCAGAATCCCTTGGTCAGTTATTCAGTGAACTGTCGATTGCTGAGCCCCCACTGACGTCAGGGGTAGCCGGCCCAGAGCCCTATGCTACCAGCAGGGAATTAGCAGGTTCAGACCTCGCCGTGGGGAGCCATGGGCAGCCTGGGGATTCGGGGTCCCAGACTCCACCGCCCAGGACGCGAGACAGGCAGAAGCGCAGCCCGAGGTCCCTGGCGCTCACTGCCCGTCCGCTCCCGCCCCCGCGCCCGCAGGAGAAGGTGAGCCAGCTGAAGGAAGAGGTGCGGCTGCAGTATGAAAAGCTACACCAGCTGCTGGACGAGGACCTGCGGCAGACGGTGGAGGTCCTGGACAAGGCCCAGGCCAAGTTCTGCAGCGAGAACGCAGCGCAGGCGCTGCACCTCGGGGAGCGCATGCAGGAGGCCAAGAAGCTGCTGGGCTCCCTGCAGCTGCTCTTCGACAAGACAGAAGACGTCAGCTTCATGAAGGTGGGCTGGGACCGGGACCAGCCGGTGGGATCCGGGTCATTCCTCAGTCGGAGTCTGCCATTCTTTGCTCCCAACCAGTTTCCCCCACCAGTATGCTCCCAGGGCTCTGGAGCCAGCCTGCATGGACTCAGAACCCTCCTCCTCTGCCCTTTCTAGCTTCGTGAGCTTTGGGGGCGAGTCATATATGTTCCCTATGCCTAAATTCCCTCACCTATAAAATGGGGTTGATGATACAGATCTATAATCCTTTATCCACAATTCCAAATTTTAAAAATCTCTGAAAACTAATAGGAAAAATTCTGACAACTCATTTAACAGAAAAAAAAATTGACCTGAGCTCATGTTGGCAATTAATGGTCTTTATTTATCTTGCTTGACACAAGTATTCAAACATTTTGCTGCAGAAACATTGATGTATTGGATGATAGTGTCCTACTGGGGATAATACGTAACGTATAGAACAGGCACCATATTTTTCCTCCTACAATCCAACAGTTTCCAAATTCCAAAACACATGTGGCCCCATGAATTTCAGATAAAAGACTGAGTGCCTGTAACACCTTGCTACCGTAGTTGTGTAGATAAAATGATGGATGTATAGAAAGCACTTAACCGTGTTTGTCACATAGTAAGTGCTCAATAAACGTTAGCTATTCTTAACTTCTAGAAATGGAGGACTGCCCACCGCCCCCCCCATCGGCTCTTACCATACTTTGGGGGAATCAGACAATCAGCCCTGCCTGGGGGGAGGGAGCATGGGGCAGCTCTGCTTTCTCATGTTGCCTTTCCCACTGACTAACCCTTTTCTCTCCCCCTAGAACACCAAGTCTGTGAAAATCCTAATGGACAGGTGAGCAGATGGCCACCAGCCCCCAGGGAACACATCTGGGGGAGGGCAGGGAGGGCCAGGCCCACGGGGGGAGGTAGGGCAGGCTCACCGGTGATACCTCCTCACAGCAGATGCCCCGTCCACTGCCCCCAGGACCCAGACCTGCACGGGCAGCAGCCTTTCTCCCCCTAAGATCGGCCACCTGAACTCCAAGCTCTTCCTGAATGAGGTGGCCAAGAAGGAGAAGCAGCTGCGCAAGATGCTAGAAGGTGAGGGTGGTATCCTCAATGGAAAGGAGAGAGCCCTTTGGGCAGGGGTAAATGCCAGAGCCTTCTCTCTGAGAGGCAGCATGGCCTAGTCAGATAGTCTTTTCTTCATATCCTGGCTTTGCCCCTTCTAGCTATTGGACCTTGGGAAAAGCCACATGCCTTCCCTAAACTTCAGTTCCTTCAGCCATAAAATGGGAATAATAATAGTATCTACCTGCTAATGGAGTAGTCAGCATTGACCAAGATGGTGCATGATGTAACGAGCTTGGTCCTATAGACAGAAAGTGGGGAAAGGAGACCTGGGTTGCTTGGGATGGGAGCTTTGGCGACTTTTGCCCCAAACTCTCCACAGGCCCCTTCAGCACACCGGTGCCCTTCCTGCAGAGCGTCCCCCTGTACCCTTGTGGCGTGAGCAGCTCTGGGGCGGAAAAGCGCAAGCACTCAACGGCCTTCCCTGAGGCCAGTTTCCTAGAGACGTCGTCAGGCCCTGTGGGCAGCCAATATGGGGCAGCAGGCACAGCCAGCGGCGAGGGCCAGTCAGGGCAGCCCCTGGGGCCCTGCAGCTCCACGCAGCACTTGGTGGCCCTGCCGGGCGGCGCCCAACCAGTGCATTCAAGTCCTGTGTTCCCCCCATCACAGTATCCCAATGGCTCTGCCACCCAGCAGCCCATGCTCCCCCAGTATGGCGGCCGCAAGATTCTCGTCTGTTCTGTGGACAACTGTTACTGTTCTTCCGTGGCCAACCATGGTGGCCACCAGCCCTACCCCCGCTCCGGCCACTTTCCCTGGACAGTGCCCTCACAGGAGTACTCACACCCGCTCCCGCCCACACCCTCCGTCCCCCAGTCCCTTCCTGGCCTGGCGGTCAGAGACTGGCTCGACGCCTCCCAGCAGCCTGGCCACCAGGATTTCTACAGGGTGTATGGGCAGCCGTCCACCAAACACTACGTGACGAGCTAACGCCACGCAGGCAGTGGGGAGCTGGGGAATCTTCCCCCCTAGCCCCCAGTGGCTCGGGAATTATGCATCCAGAGACCTGCCCTTCTACCTTCCTGTCTTCCCTCCCTTCCTCCTTCATCCCCCCCCCCCCCACCAAGTCTTTTCCTTTTGGATTTTGTTTTGTTTTGGGCTTTGTTTTTGATTTTTTTTTTTTTTTTTTTTAATGAATCTCCTGGACGCGGAGGTGACAGTGAGAGCTGGCCTGGACTGGGCTGCAGGTAGCCCTGGAGTTGGGAAAGCATCTACTTCAAGGCATGGAGCTCTCTCTCTCTCTGTCTCTCCTTTTTTCTTCCACTCCTTCCCCTTCCCACCCCCTTGGCTGGTAGGAGCCTCAGCTTCCCCTAAAGCCTTGGGGGATCCCACCCTCCTCACCCAGCCCGGGGAGGATGGACCAGTGCCCACTGGCCTGTTGCTCGTCTTGTTTTTCTTTTGGGCAGTTTGATCACTGACTGAGTAAGGAATGACCTGTAGATTGTGGGGCTTTTTTTTTTTTTTTTTTTAATTTTTTTAAAACCAAGAATGATTTCTCCTGCTTCCTTCTTCTCAACATCCTCCCAGATGGAGTTCAAAGGCCACTTCTCAAGCAGCTTTTGGCACCTTCAGCCTCAGAGTGGAATCTTAAAGACAGGAACCCCATGTCCAGGAAAGGGGAAAAGGAACTTTGCCAATGATAGTGACCACAGCAAAAGCAAATAATAATAATATTAATAATAATAAAGAGAAATAAAAGAAATAATAAAATAAAAAAACCATAGCACAGCCCTTGTTGAGGTCAGTGGGGGAGGAGGGGCTGCCCCGAGTTGGGTCCTTGCCTGGATTTTGACACAGCAACTTCCTGTAGTGAGCACTTTGTATGAATCGTGGACTTCCTGTTCTCAAGACGCAGGTATTTATTCTGTAATCTATCTAGAGCACACACCGAAATCCAACCTTCTAATAAACATAATGGCGCAGTCCCGCTCCCTGCCTCGCCTCTTACCCCGCCCACTCCCCCAGGCCTGGAGTTTTTAGGTGTTGGTCCAAGAAAGGGCACTGAGGGAAGGAAGCCCCTGCCTTCCTTGCCTTGATTCTGTGCTCAGCCTAGTCTGTTCCAGGCCTGTGAATGTCAATTTGTCAGGCACTAACTACGTCCACTCTCAGCCTTGGGTTCATTTGACAAATATTTGCTGAGTGAGGGCCTCCCAGGCCCAGCCCCCTGCTGCATAGGCCCTGGCATCTCTTTGAGGTTCTGCCAGCATGTTCTTAGCTAGAACAGACAAAGAAAGAAATACCTCTCTGAGTCTTGCAAAATTACCTCCTTCACTCCACAAATATTTATTGAGCACATGCTAAGTGCCAGGCACTGTGTGGGGCCATGGGCATAAACAGAGCAGACCCTCTTTTGGGGATTTAGTTGAACTAGGCCTTGGCCACCACTGGGGGAGTCACTCAACTCCATGCTTCGTTTGGTGACTTGGGTCTAGGCCCCTGCCCCCGGGCATAGAAGAAGAGCAGACAGGAAAATACTTGGCTCTGAGACACATGGAGGTAGGTGAAGACGTTCTACCCCCATCCCCCTCGGCAGAACTGCTCAAACTTGACCATGTCTTGGGAGCTTGTTAAAAGGGCTGATTCCTGGGGCCTGCTTAGACTCCGTGGGACTCATCAAGGGCCCAGGAGTCTGCATTTTAGTTCCCCAGTTAAAAGTGCCGTGATGAAGGACTTGCTAGGGTCTTGCTTGTTATAGGGACCCCTGGGTGGAAGGAGGGGCTGGAGCACTCCAAGGCACTCCTCTGTTGGGGCCGGGAAGTGAACTTTAAAAAGGATCTCTGGTTTGTTACCTAACACTCCTCTTGGATCTTATGTCATAAAGCAGCCTGTGCCCTTCCATACTAGGAGGAGGGGCAACCTTTGCTGGTGCCTAGTTCTCTCCCCTTGTCTGGGTAGAGTCAGGGCCTGAATGCCTCCTACCCCCAAAAGCCACGAGTGAGTCCTGTGCCAGGGGTCCAAGCCACTCCCGGCCCTAGTTACTCCCCTTCTCATACAAGTAATGACCTAGGGTGGAAGGCATGGTCAAGCCATGTTCCCCTGGCCAGCTGGGTTGGCCAACCAAACCAGAGTTTTAGTCCTGTTAAGTAGAAGCCGTCTTCCCATCCTGTGGGAATAGAAAACGATTCAGTGTGGTGTGGGTGGACCTTTCCTTCATTGCTCCCCCTTCCTCACTTTGGCAGGGAGCCAGAGCCAGGACAGGATGACAACAGCTGGCCTGCCCCCTTCTCTTCCCCTGCACCTGTTTGGGCCTACAGCGAGAGGGCAGATGGTTGGAGCCCAGGGCCCCTGCAGCCCAGGGGTGGAAGGATGCCTGGGGGCAGGTGCTGGTGGCCAGATAGACATTTAACTCCACTCACATCTGCTCCTGTCTCACTCTCCCTTTCTCTAGTTGTCAGGGACCCTAGGACGTCCTCTGTGCCAAGGGTTAGGAGCCAAGGCAGAAAGCTGCCCAGTTTCTTTCCCACTTGGCCTAGTTTCATTTTAGCTGTTGGGAGGGGTCCTTCCTCTCTCCAGATACTTGGTTCATACTGGGATATGGAGGGAGACTGGTGGGGGTGGGATGGTTTGAGCCCCACCAGGACCCCCCCCCCCCCCCCCAACAATTACACACTTAAGCACACAGGCTGCAGGCAAAGCAGCCAGCTGCCAGTAGTCCAGCCTGGGGGTGCCTGGGCAGCCAGGGAAGCAGGGAGACACTAACCCCATCCAGCTGTCCCCAGCCACCCAGCTGTCCCCGGCTTTGTAGGAGCAGCTGTCACCCTCCTCCCAAAAGGGTCAGGGGCAGAGGAGGCCCAGAAAAGGCTGGAGCTGCCCCAAGACACAAGGCCTGCAGGGGAAGGTGTGAAGGGGGCCTTCCCCACCCTGCCCTGGTGTGCATACTCCCACACCTCTGGGCACCCACAGGCACACCCTGCGCCTCACACCGCGAACGACTCAGAGATACTGGCTCTCACACCCCAGGCGCTGCCCTCCCGCCTTCCCCTAGAGGCGGTCACTCCTCCCCTTTCCGGGAAGGGCTGGGTGTCGGGAGCGCCTCTCCTCCACCCCACCGGTGGGGGGCGGCGGCTGCTGTGGCCCAGATGTGCGCAGCCAGCGGGGAGGCGACCGCCGGGGGCTTTCCTCCGCCCGCCACCCGCGCCGCCCGAGCCCTTTCAAGTCTCTGCCCTCCCCGTCCGAGCCCGGGCCAGCAGCTGTGCCCCGCTCCCCGCCCCCAGCCTCTCTCCCAGCTGTCTTTGGGGTGGGGCCGCGCAGCTGGGGAACAGCTGCAAAGCGTGGGGGGGGGGGGAGGGTCGGGTGCCCCCGCAACAGCCGGAAACAGTCCTGGGGCCCGGGGTGGGGGGGGGCGGGGAGCGGTGAAGGGGGGATGCAGGGGGGCGGGGAAGGCGTGGCAGGGGGTGGTCGGCTCCTCCGCCCCTCCCCCCAGCGCATCTGGCCAGGCCAGCTGAGAGAGGGGCAGACCCCAGATCAAAGCCCCCTCCGGGCTTCAAAGGGCACCCTGCGGGCGGGGCGGGCGGGGCGGCAAGCCGGGAACACCCTGCAGGCGTCGCCGCTGAGTCAGCGCCTCAGGCCCCTCTCCTAAGCGAGACCCCACCTTCTAAGCTCACTTGCGGGTTCTTCCAGCCCTGTTCACACCCACCCACTCAGGCCCTGTCGTTGTCACCTTGCCATTTCCTCAGCCACCGTCAGTTTCTCCCATCTGAGGGTGGGGGAGAACCGATGAACACTTTCAGGACCAAACCTGGCCCCTGGGGGATTCCCTACCCTACCTCTGTGTCCTGTAAATTCCGGGTGGGTGGATGGAGAGTCTAGGATATGTCCTTACCCAGCCTAGTGATCTAGGCCTAAAATGAAAGGGGAGGTGGGATATGGATCCTCCTGGGGCTGCAAAGTAAAGGGAGGTAGAAAAAAAAAATGATTCCTGGGTATCCCCGGACAGAACCCATCACATTTTAGCCCCTCTTCTATGGTGAGTGTCTCCCTGTGTGATTTTGGAAAACTCTCCTTTGGAGGCGCCTTAGAAGAAGCCTCTAGAACCTGGGATCCTTAAACTGGTTCTAGAACCCTGTGAGTTCTGTTTCTTTGAATTAAGGGGCAGGGAAGGAAATTAAGGACACTATTGGTTTGCCCCTTCCCTATATTCTGTGCAGAAGTGCCTGGCAAGGCCCTGGGATTCAGGGCTAAGATCTCATAAACGTCCATGGAGGCTGAAGGAAATGAGAGACAGACCGGGTGTGGGGCAGAGGCAGCCAGGACAGGCGGGTCATCAGGGGAGAGGTTCTAGACTGGGACCAGAAGGTGGGCTGGCCTCAAGAATATCATGATCTTCCTTCAGCCTCTCTCCTTCTTCCTCCCAACACTCTACCCTTTCCAAAAAACTTTCTTCCCTTCCCGAGCAAGCTGTAGTCACTCTGTGCTTGAATTCCTCAAGAAACTCCTTCTGCAGGGAAAGCTCTCACAGATAGAAATAGAAATCTGGTGGATAGAGCTTTGGTCTCTACCATATTCTCCATGGTATATGGGAATTACATCCACTGAGTGAGGGAAGCCTTCAAGAGCCCAGGGCTTCTTCTCTAAAATCCTCTGTCCTTGGCATTTATGACGCAGGGACTTGACAATGGGCTTCCCCCTGAGTTCTGCACTGGAAGTCTGCATGTTTCCTCCATGGGCAACCAGTTTTCTTTAATTGCTGTGTCGTTAATTCCTCTCCACTGCAGCAAACCGGGATATTTATGACTTCCCCTTGCATTAGATCTTCAATAATTGGGTCTTTCTTAAGAAAGAACCCATCTGCTCAGTGCCATAGATTATTTTTCATTATTTACATGGAGGCAAGAAGAGGGTGATGCACGGGGTGGTGTGTGGCATAGTTTTCAACAGCTTGTAGAATAGGGTGTTAGTAGCGGCATTGGCAACATTGCAGAATTGCAGGTAAAAAGTGAAATGCAGGAGCAGGTGTCCAAGACCTAAGCATGAAGGATGGTGTGGACTCCTGGTCGACCTGGAAAAAAATGGCCGTGCGTCATTTGACCTATGGATGTCCTGGCTGCCTGGTTGTGAATTGGATGTCGTCATCAGACGCTCTCCATGTCTGTGTCTGCTGCGGGGCACTGAGTAGGGAGGGAGTTCGGATGCAAATGGGCAGCAAGGCCTAACAGGGACTCTCCAGCCACACTAAATGCCATCTCCAGGAGCTGCAGCTCCCCAAACTCCACCTGTCACATCCCAGGCTTAGAGTCGGTCCTCCAGCCGCCAGGGTGGTTCCGTGCCCCGGTGGTTCTGCCAAGGCTTCTGGCTGGATTGTATACCTAGACTCAGAGTTTTGCTTCCTCTGTGTACGCCTCCCTCCCCTCTCCAGGAGGGTGTGAGGAAAAAGTGAACTGATGCATGCTAAGTGCCCGGTCTGCTGCTGGCACCGTCCACTTTTGGGGCATCGATAGCTATCACAATGGTTACGTTCCCGTGGGCCAAACACACACCCATGCACTTAGGGCTCTCACATGGTATGCTAACTATTGTGGTTTACATGTCAGCTTACCAGCTGCATAGCTTACATGTCCATCTAGCCTGTGTGTCCCTGGAGGACATGAAATATTAGTCTTCTGTGATTTTTCAGAGCCTAGGACAGTGCCTGTTTCATTCATTCACTCATTTATTTATTCAACAAATAATTATCGAGGTGCCTTCGGCTCTGGGCACTGGTCCAGCGTTGAGGATATATCAGTTAACAAAATAGACAAATTCTCTGCCCTCTTGGAGCTGAGAATTTAGTGGGGAAGGGACAGATGACAAACCATAAATCAATACAGTGAGTTGGTGATAAGTACTGTGAAGGTGAGTAAAGCAAGGTGAGGGGAGACGATATGTCAGTAGGGGCAAGGGGGCATGGGAGTTTTTATATAGGGAGATGGTTGAGGATGGCTTTACTGAGAAGGTGATACTGAGCACATATTTTGGAATGTGAGGAGGCAAAGTCTCAGGGTATCTGAAGCAACAGTATTCCAGGCAGAGGGAACAACCACAAAGACCAGAGGCAGATGATGCTCGTTTCAACAACAGCAAGGGGGAGTGTGAGTGGCTGGAAAGAGTGAGGGGCAGAGCAGCGAGCAGTGAAGTCAGAAAGGCATGAGGGAACAGAGCCAGGACATGAGATGTTATAAGTGCTTTGCCTCCGCTCAAGTGATAATTTGTTGAATGAATGAACCAATGAATGGATGGATAAACGGATGGATGGATGGATGGATGGTTGGATGAATGCATACCAAATGCCAAATGCCTAGGCTTTCCGAGCTCACAGGGGAGCCTTGTGGACTAGAGGGTACTGGGCCATCTTCCTGGGCATATGGGAATTTAATCATGCCCTAAAAGAGGAGGAAGAAAAGCACAAAAGAGGGGGCAGACATTCCAGGGAGAAGGTGACTATGAGCACAGGTGGGGAAATAAAACTGGGGGGGGATAGGTTGGGGGACAATGAGGATCCTCATGTGAAGGTCAGGATATGTGTGAGAGTCCATGATTGACGGGCCTATAAAAAAGGTTTGGGGTCAGATCAGAGGGGTCTTGAATGACAGATAAACAGTTTGGCCTCAAGTCCCAGTGCTGCAGGGCTCCTGAAGACATCTGAGCAGGGGAACTGTGTTTTAGGACATTAGCTCTGGGCCCTAAGGGGGTGAGGGCCAGATAGCAGGGAACAAGATGGCGAGCAAGGAGGCAGAGGGAGGCCCAAGTGAGAGAGGAGGTTGGGTTGCAGGGTGCAGGTTGGCCCCAGCCCAAGGACGGGAAGGGCCTCCAGGTCCCACTGCTCAGCCAAGGAATGGAAGGCCGGATCAGGCCTTCTCCTTCCCTGCCAGCCAGCCATGGGCCCTGGAGTCAGCAGAAAACCCCGGGCCCTGGGGAGGAGGCGGTGCAGAGCCAGAAGCTGCTGAGGGAGCACTGGCAGCAAGATGCCATTGTACGTCTGCAATCAAGATACTTCAGAGGAAATCAAAAGCACCAACTGGGGAAATGATGTGTGCACTCTCTCTCCCCCTCTCTCTCTTTCTCAAACACACACACAAACTTCTGCCTCCAAAATGGGTCAAGTGAAGGCTGTGGGCGTGGGCTGGGGAGGGAGGGCTGGAAGGAGAGGAGGCCCTGGGCCCCGGAGCAGCCTGGGTGCTCATGCCCACTCACCCTCCTGGCACAGGGGGCAGCAGCAGCTGCAGGGTGGGGTGGGACATGAGGATAAATAAACACCTCCCCATGCATATGGATAATGCTCACAGCTGCCCTGCCTGCTTTGCGTTCATTAGGACCAACTGTTCCAGGAGTGGTGGCAGGCGGGCAGGAGGGGGCGATGTGCCCATTCACAGACTGGGGGCAGGGGGGGGCCCTGCCTGCAGCTGTGCGGACGCCTCCCCCAGCCTGGAGCAGCAGCCCAGCCCCTGCATTCCCCTTCCTCCCTCTTTCTTCCTCCCAACCCACAGCTCTGGGAGACCTGGAGGTCTCAGGGTGGGAAAGGGGCCCAGGGAGTCAGGGTGAACCCCCAGGAGCTGGGGGAATGGAGGGGGAGAGCTGGGCTGGGCTGTGTCCCCACCCCCTGGCCTCAGGATGGGCCGTCGCTCACAAACCAAAGCTCCTTATCCCTTTCTCTCCCAAAGCCATCTGTGGCATCCAGGCAGGAAATGTGCTTTGGCCCTCTCATCTGGAGGCCTCAGAGGAGCCTTATTCATACCGAACGCCCTAGATCAGGCTGCTGCGTGTGCCCCCAGACAGAATCCAAGGGGCGTGGGGGTGGCGTGCCAGCAGGATTTTGCAAGATTCCTCACTGTTGGCAGCGAGGAAGGCTGAAGAAGGGGGGCTGCTGGGCTCCAACTCCCCAGAGCAGGTCAAGCAGGTGGGACCAGGGACCGGGTTAGGGGGTGAGAGCTAAAAGCCAGACCCAGGGAGGGGTCTGGCTGGTGTCATGGGCAGGGCCACTGAGTATGGCTGAGCAGCCTGTGCCTGAGGGACTGTCAGCTAGCGCCAAGCCTCACACCCTGATGTGGGGCATCCGCTCCCATATGAGTCAGCAGTGGCCCAGGTGATGGGCCTGTCCAGTCTCAGGAATATGCATTCTGCTAACAAGGCAAAGAAAGACCGTAGGCAGACAATGTCCCCGTGCATCTGTTTGCAGCCCGCCCTTCCTCCTTCCCTCTGGTGGTCTGAGGAGGGAGGGAGCGCTCCCTCTCTTCCATTTTGGGCCAGGACATAGGTTTGGACTAAGCCCCAGGTAAGAATGGAGGTGGCTGATGCCCGGGTGGGGCCCAAAGGGCTACAGCTCTCCCAGCCTCTTCCTTTGTTGTCGGGGTGGGGCCAGGCCCCCCTGCCCCCCCTGCCGGCGGTCTCCAGAGCAGCAGCCACCTCTGGGACTCCAGGAAGGGTCTCGTGCGTCCCGAAGGGGGGTGTGACCAAGAGGGAGGTAGGCCTCTCACCCACCTCCCTGTTTCCTGGAGCCTCACCCCCACCACGACCCTGTGTCAGCAGGTCACGGCCCTGTGTCTCGTGGAGAAGGCATCCTGGAGAAAAACGGGCTTTGCAGTCAGCCGGAAGCCCAGACAAGCCATTTCCTAGCCGTGTGATTGCAGGCAAGTGACTTACCTTTGAGAGCCTTGGTTTCCCCAGTGAGGGAACAGGAATGGGGATACTTATCTCACAGGGCCACTCCATGGATCCAGTCAGCGACTGACTGACAGGGCTAGCAGTTTGCTTAGCGAAGCTGCCCCCAGCCCTTGCAGCTTTCAGCTTCAGGTATTCGCGTAAGTTCTCCCATAACCCTTGCCCCTCCTTGACTTAGCGTGATCTCTTCAATTCTGTCATGAATGTTTTATGTCTTAAGCAAAGGCTTTTTGTCCCTTGGACACTGTTATTCACCGTAGGGAAAAAAAATCTCCCCGTGTTCCTTTGTGCAGGAGGCTTCCTTAGCTCCCTTTCGGAGCTTAGAAGCCAAAAGGTGAGAAGGTGCAGGCTCCGGGCACCCCCCCCCCCCCCCCCCCCCGCTCCCCTGCCATCTGAAAGTAGAGCTTTCACACGAAACTTTTCACAAGCCGAAATGGTGTAGAGTACGCCCTGCTTTCCAAAAGCGCATGTTGCGCCACTTTGCTTTTATGCAAGACCTACATTAGTATGGTAGTGGCTTTTTTCGTTAAAGCGAAAATCCTCTGCAGATTTCTTTTGGTTAGTTAAAAAACAGGTACTAATGCAGGTCTTTCGCAAAAGTGAAGTGGTGAAACACGGACTTTCGGAAAGCGACGAATACCTGTGTCATGGTACGCACTTGGGGCCCAGCAAACAGGCCCAGGTGCAAATCCGGATTCTGCCCCGCTGGTATGATCTTGAGCAAGCGATTCAAATTATGTGAGCCCCATCCCCAAACTGTGACAATACCTACAGTTAATAATGTTGCAAGGATGAAAGGATTAAATAAGATCGTAACTGTGAAGTCCCCAGTGTAAGGGGGTGTCCCCCTGACAGTTTGCCCTGGTCTGGCAGTAGGGGCCTGGTTGTTGGTCACATCTCCACACGTGCGTGTGTGTGGCTGGTTCTGGACACACACACACACACACACACACACGTGCACGCACATGCACGGGCGCGCGCACACACTGTCACAGTGCTGGACCAGCAGATTTCACTGCAGGGAGCAGGAACTCTCTTTCCCTCCTCCCTGCCCAACTCCTGGTGCTGCAGCTTCCCTGTGTTCTGCAGTGTTGGAAAAGGAAATTACTGAACAGATTGCAATTAAGAGGGGAGAGGGGGGAGAGAGAGACAGAGGCCCTAAAATGCAGCTTGACTGAGCGCTAAACTGTGTTTTTGCCTGGAGCCAATCAGGAGCCTCTGACAAGAGCCTGTTCCCACTTACAAATCTAATCGCAAGACGTGTGGCTGGGGTGGCCCTGGGAGCCCTGGAGAGGAGGGGGCTGCCGGCACCTTCAGGAGACTGTTGGCCGCTTGCTTGTCGCCTTGAGAGTTCCGGAACGATATGGGAGGGGAGGTGGGGCGGCAGAGGTCTTGGGGGCCTGGGAAGGTCTGGACTCCAGAATTTCTGCCAGTTATTATAATAGCTGCCAATGATTTAGCACCTGCTATACACTGGACATGCATAGCTTCGTCCAGTCGTCTGGAGAACTAGATGATGTTACCTCATTTTACAGATAAGAAACCGAGGCACAGAGCGTCCCTGCTTTGTGCTAGCTGTTGCCCCAGGTCTAGGTACTTTATTTACATTATACCTTTTTTAAACATCCCTGCCATTTTAGTCCCATTTCATAGATGAAGAGGCAAGACTCCAAGAGAGTAACTTGCCCAAGATCACAGAGCTGATTTATGATGGGCAAGGATTAAACTCCGGGCCTCTCTGACTCCAGAGAACAGACTTTTTAATTGTACCTCACTGTCTCTTTATTGGGCAGGGTGTTCTGGATGGAGTTGCCAGATTTAGCAAAACAACACAAACAAAAAACCGAGAAGGCCAGTTAAATTTGAATTTCAGATAAACAATGAATATTTTTGAGTATTAGAAGTATGTCCCCGATATTGCGCGGGATATACTTGTATTAAAAACAATTTCTTTGTTTATGTGAAATTCAAGTTAAAATGAATGTCCTGTCATGTATCTGGCAACCCTAGACCTCTCTCCTTCTGCCTCAAGCACCCCTCTTTTCTGCCAACAGCTTGCCTTTAAAGGCGGGCCCTCGGGACTAGCCATTCTGGTGAGTCGCTAGGCTGCCGAAGTGAGGCTGCCCAAGGGGAATAAATAGACGCTTTTCTGCTCTAGGGGCAGAGCCCTGGACGGGTGCCTGCTCTGTCACCTACTGTGTGACTTTGGGCAAGTCTATTTCCCTCTCTGAACCCTCTCTTACAGGAAGACACAGTTTTAGGCACTAGGTAATCGCAAGTGTTCTCGCCAGGCCGTTCCTGACACCTTTCCTGAGACTTGGTGTCTTCTCTTTCTCCCCGCCCGTGCCAAAGATGGTACAAAATCTATGGTTGCCCTGGGGTGAGGACAGAGAGCACCCAGGGAGCACTGCTGGTGTGGACTTGGAAGGCCACCGCTTTGGGAACCAGGCTCCAGCCCTTTTCTGCACTGAAGGTTCCGTGAAGTGGAGCCAACTCCTCAACCCAGGCCAGTACCTCAGTCTTCTCAACTGAAAAGTGGGACTACTGTTGCCCCCACGGTATGTAAGGCTCACGCTGTGTAGGAGGGGCTCCGGAAAGCGTTGCTTTTATTGCTGGTGGTGCTGTTAGTATTTCACCCTTCTGAAAGAAGCACCTTGAGGAATGCTAACCTCTGAAAGGACAAACACATTCGAGGCCCTTTCCGGGCTTTGGCAAAGAACACAACACATTCCAGGCTGCCTTCCTTTCAGCTAAATTTCATTTGTCAGATTTTTGACAGACGTCTAAATTATACATTGAATTTTCCACATGACCAAATACCACGTCCCTTCCTTTGATTATCATTTTCAAAAGGGACTATAAAAAAAGAACCTTTCGATGGATCAGACTGAACCCTGAAACCACATGGAGTGCAGAGCTAAAAATAAAAGGAAGTAAGAACTGGCCCCTGAGAAGGAAAGAGAAATCAAAGCAAACTCTGACGGGAATCAAGGGACGAGTCCTGGCGAGGGTGACACGGTGTCACCCTCCAGGCCAGGCCGGATAAGGAGCGGCCGACAGTGAGGGTGGGGCACCGAGTGGCACAAAAATAGCCGCCCGCTTTAGCCCAGAGGGGAATAAAGAAATTTGTCAAAAGCTCGGAGAGAGAGAAGTGGAGTTGGAGGGAGGCAGGGGGCAGGACCGCGTCCTTCCAGCAGTTTCGGGAGCTGCGGACTTCTTCCGCCCCGGCACATTTCTACCCGCCGGCATAATCGCTGACTTTCAGCTGTGCGCCGACATGTTCCCCAGCTCAGCCCACATCAATGACACCCTTGTTTCCATAGTAACCGAGGGAGAGTGAAGGGGAAAGGGTGTGCGGCGCCGGGCGCGGGCGCCGGCCGGCGGGAGGCGCACCGGGGCGGCCGCAGGAGGGGAGGGGAGCCTGTCCCGCAGCTGCGCGAGCACGCGGCCCGCCCGCCGGTTCCCGCACGTCCCGAGGCCGCCCGCCGGGCTCGAGGCGTGCGGAGCACCCCCCACGGCGGGCGGGAGGGCGCGAGACCCGGTGTCCCCTTTTCAGCTTCAAATTCCGCCTTCTGGTCCTGGCCGCAGGGGTGGGGTGGGGCCGGGAGAGGAGAGAGGACTTCAGGAGCGTTTTGTTTTTACAAATGGGAGCTTTCAAGCTGCATTTTTCAGGCTCGGCTCCTCCAGCCCAGGAGCCCCCGGAGGGTTCAGTAGGGCTCAAAGGGAAGATGAAAGCTTGTGACATCCGCAATGGCTCTGTCTTTAGCTGCAAAGCAAATCTGAGTATTCACAGAGGCTGTTATCAGAGGACGGCCTGTGGCTTCTGCGGGCTGGCCAAGGCCTTGGGAGGGCTCTTTCAAACAGTTCCCTAAGTTGATGGTAAAAGAACAAAAATACTTCACAGGCGGTCCACTGCCAGAGTCAAAAGTTTCACGTCACAGTGTTCCAAATGGCAGAGCTCAAAGCAGGCATTTTGCCCCTCAGGTAACATCCCTGGTGCCCTATTTGGAGGGAAAAGCCATTTTCAAGTGCTAGACCCACGTTGCCAGCCTGACAGAAGAGTGATTGCTGGTTCCTTCTCATTCTGTTTTGCCTCTGTTCAAAGCCGAGAGAGGCACCTGGGTGAGACCGCGAAGCCAGAGGAGGAGGCTGCAGAGAGCAAGGAGCTCAGGGGTTTAAAAAAACCTCACCCGCTTTTGTTTTGCAAGTCCTTGCTGGTCTGTCCACAGCCACCCCAGGGCACCTTTTCATCTCTGGCGTTGTTAATGACTTTCACCCCAGACCATCTTGGAAGCTGATCCTGCTGCAGCCTCACCTGTACAACTTGGTCCAAAAAAAAAAAAAAAAAAGCTGGGTACTGAGGCCCTGGGGCTGGAGTGGCCCCTTCCGTCTGTTCCCATGCCTCCGCGGGTTTGGGAAGGGCCACCTCCCAGGATGAGAAGGCAGCTGGCCTCCCGGGACCCACCAGCCACTGAACAGTAACAGTCTCTGATTCACTCTCTGAAAACCCCTGAGCTCAGGCACCAGAACAGAGTTCAATTCAGGAGCCGAGCGTCGTCCTGGCCTGCTTTCCCGTGTCTGAAGCTGGGGATTTCTTAGGGCTCAGGGAAACAAGCTCTTTCTGCAACACAGGGCGGGAGAAGTCTCCTGCCCTCCTTCTCCACTCGACCCCCTCAGAGGCACATTTTGCTGAAGAGAGGCAGAGGACACCAGCGGCTGGGGTGACTCTGGCTCCCCTGGGCATGGCCTTGGCAATCACACACACCCGTGTTCTTCCCAGCAGCAAACCCTCTCCACCCATGAGCATCCCACACCAAGTTGCCAGCACTGTAAAAATTGATCTTTTCTAAAAATCGATCTGCCAGCCTTTTCTCAGTGGAGCAGGTTCATGGTAAAGCTGCATTTATTTTTGAAATCTGATAGCAGCGGCCTATTGTGATCATTTAAACGGAATTCTTTGAGCTTTAGAAATCCCTTCTATAGGACGGCCACGGAGAAGCCGGCTAATCTCAGAGTCGGAGGCTCACTGCTTCACTGAGCTGGAGAAAGCCTGTTTACGCTAGCCTGAGCCCTCGATGTGAGGGCTTTTTAAGGACCTTGTAATTTTTCTGGAATTAAACCTCCCACCTCTCCTTACATTCCAGATGTCATTACAGTCAAAAGTCATAAGAATTTGCTTCCCTGTGTGGCTGGCTGGCGGGGAGGAGGTATGTTTCTGTGGTGACTTGTTTGCAAGAAAGGTTTTTTTTCCCCTCTCTCTCCAAAGGGTGAGGATTACACACGCAGTCTCCTACCTGCAGGACGAGATGGTTTAATCATCTGCTATCCCTCCCCTCCCCCCCAGCTCCTTCCCACCCCAGCTCAGTCTGTGATGGTAAAACTCACTGCCCAGCACCAGCAAACACCGTCTGTGGCTTCAGAACCATGGGGGGAGGGGGGAATGTAAGGGACAGGTCAGGAAATAAATGAATGCAGCATAAGCTGCTTCTTCCTCTTTTCCTTTCTTTCTTTTTTGAAAGAAAAAAAAAGCCCACTGGAATCGTCTAAACTGCAATGTAATCTCTTGCTCATTTAAAAGATCTCATTTTCTAATCATGTGCTTTGAGACATTTAATACTATTTCAATTATGCCGAGGAAATAATATAATTCCTTTATTTGAAAAATGATACTGAACCTCAGAGATCAGTTAAATCTACTGCTGGAATGGGGATTCTTTTTAAACTGTGTTGTTCCCTCTCTTCAAACAGCTGTAGCTGTACACAGATGGAAAAACATTTGGTCAGAAAGCAGCAAATTAGTGTTTTTCAGGACAGAATTCAGCTCCCGCAGCTCCCGCGTCTCCATTCGTCTAGATTTTATTTCTTCTTTGCATTGACATTTTTGCAGACCCAGTTCATGCCGTCCTTTGAGGGAAATGGGCAGAGAAAGGCAGTGTTAGTTGTAAGAAAGGCACAACGCGCTCAAACCCCGGAAGGGAGTGGGGGGCGGGGGTGGGTGTCTGGGTCCTCCCTCCCCTCCCCCTGAGCTCCAGGGAGTTTGGTGGCCCCAGGGGCCCACCTGGGTGACCGACCAGGCACAGTGGCCTCCTGGGGAGGAGAAAGGGTGGGGGGGGGGGGGCCTCTGAGAGCCCAGGGGGAAGATGGGAGGGGGAGTGCCCAGTGTCTGAACTTGAGATGGATCCTCAGGAACTCCCTCTGAAAAAATAAACACATCTGCCTGGATCCAAGGCCTGATTGAAGAGCTATCAGAGATTCCAGCCATTTTTGGCTTTTTCTAAAAGCTGACCTTTGCTAGGGCATTTAATTCAATAAGTCACCCTTCTGGTGCCCCGGTGTGTTTACAGTGTGACAGTGTACACTTGGCTTAAATTAAATTTTTTTGGAAAAACAAGCCAACTGCAGTGTGTGTGTGACGAGACACACACTGGGGCAATGTGCATTTCTCTCTCTTAGGGCAGCGCTACACAGAGGTTTAAAAGGGCTGGCCTGATTCTTGCAGCTTTAAGCACTACCAAGCTGAGGGACTGGGGAGAAGGTTCCCTTAAAGGCACAGTGACCTTGAACGTGTCCTCTCTTAGAAGGCTGGAGAGGGACAGGGGTAAAAACCACACAATGCCTACAGCCACCTGGCAGGCAGCATGATTTCTCATGGATGCCAGGTCTGCCAGAGATGACCTCCTTTTCAGCCCCCTCTGGAGCCATCCCTGAATGCTCTCCCTTTCCCCAGAGTCCCTCCGACCTTCAGGGGTGTATGGAGTTCCCTCAGAAGCCTCGCACAAAATCAAAGGAAGCTCCTGCAATGAGTCCCTTTCCTCTGCATCTGTAACACATACTACGCTCCCAGTCACATTTGCACATCTCAGGGCACACATGACATGCAGAGCCCCGCATTTCCTGTGACCATGGAGCTAGTACTTGAACCTGAACAGCTGAGGCAGCTTAAAGTAATAAATATCAGCTGACACCCTTGGCCATTCGGAGCATTAATCCCATAAACAATACATCACTGCAAAACAACCAGCAGGCATCCTATCTCCTGGCTAATCTGACCATAACCTGAATTTACAGTGATTAAAACTCTGCCAGTTGCCATCAGAGCACTTGGGCAGGAGAACCAGATAATCCGTTGGCTGTCCCAGGGCAGACCTTAGGGTGTTTGCCAAGATGTGGCTGGCCATGGCCCAAAGCCCAAAGGTGGACAGCACCTGGCAACGGTGGGGGCAGGGGTGGGGGGATGCGGGGTGGGAGGAAGGTGGCTCCAAATGCATCTCCAGTTACAACTGGGTCAGCTACCTACTCTGAAAAGCTGAGGCCAATTTTAAGACCATTTTATGAAAAGGATTAATTTAAAGAGAAGCATGTTTAATTTTAGTAGCTAATTGGTTTCCAGGAAAAAAAAAAAAAGATCACCTGCCAGGAGACAAAAAAGATTTTACAAATAAAAGAGCGATGAATAAGATAACCATCTTCTCTTTGCCTTCGAAGCTGAATAGCTCAGCACTTACGTAGCACTTTCCACCTTCAGGAACCCGTACGAACACTATCAAAAGGTGTGTACCTCAATATTTTCTCCTCTAGAGAGACTTGCAGATTTTATCAAATCTTCTCAGAGAAATGAAGAACCGTGTTCCCACACTACATGAATGGCACTTCCCCCCACCTCGGTTTATGGCTGATTATGGGGAGGGGAGGGTTCTTTTTATTATATGTAACAGAACATGAATGCAGTCAAAGAGATAGGAAAAATATTTACTCAGCTGCAGGAACGCAAAGCAGAATGTGGAGGGTGAGGGGCAGCTTTTCCCCAGTTATCTGTTATGGAGGCAGAGGGGATTTAAACCAGGGAGCCCTGGGGGGTGGGGGGGCAGTGTCTTCCAGATGTCTATGTGGGCCAGGGGTGGCAAAGCCCTTCCAACCACAGTCCTGCCAACAGAGGGCGCTCAGAGGTCAGCACCCACCGGCTGACCTGCTGGCCCCTAGGCCCGCACAGCTGCCGCCTGCAACCTGAAGGAGTGTGGGAAGCACGGGGAGAACGAATAAGGGCAAAGCCCTGTGGCTGCTCTGGCTCTCGGAGGAGGTTGTCCCGGTCTGAAGCGGCTGGAGGTTGGGGAACTGTACCTTTCCTGTTCGTATCCAGTGGAGAACCTGAGCTGGAGGTAAGAGGTATTGGGGAGGCCACGGTTAACGGGTTAATGCCTCTTCAATCAAATCAGGGCAGGCTGTGCCAAGCTGCCCACGGGAAAGGAAAGACAGTGGTGTTGCCCAGGATCCCTGAGACAAGGGTCCATATCAGACTGGCCCGAGGCGGTGTTCGCAGAACCTAGCATGGTATCATGGTATCTGATCTACAGTAGACAATTAATTAGTTTTTTAAAAGTTTATTTATTTACTTTTGGGGGGTAGGGGCAGGGAGGGAGAGAGAGAATCCCAAGCAGGCTCTGCATCCGGTCAGCAGGGAGCCGGATGTGGGGCTCGAACCATGAGACCATGACCTGAGCTGAAACCAAGAGTCGGAGGCCTAACCAGCTACCCAGGTGCCCCAGTAGATGCTTAATTTATATCTTTTAAATTAATCCTTGTAACAACGCCCAAAGTAAGCACTATTATAATTTCCACAGGACAGTGAGGAAATGGGGGCACAGAATCACGTGAGGCAGAGGCGGGCTGTGAACCCAGGCAAGAGCTCCAGCACCCTCGCTCTTTAGCCAGTTACTATTTCCCAGTGAATGCCTCAAGCTTAGAGAGAAGGTGGGAATCGCCCTGAAGTTGGGAAAGAGGGCGATCCAGGGTCTTCTTTGTTATGACTTCCAGCTGATACAGGGTCATGAGACCGGAAGAGCCCCCAGCCAGGCACCCTGCTCGGTTTTGCTGCAGCTCAGGTGCCAGAGGCTGTTTTTGGCCACTTAACTCTCAGGATTCCCGGCTGCTGCTGCTGCTGCGTGTGGAAGCCTGCATATTTACCTTGCGATCGTTAGCATATTAACTATGTGCCAGACCACTGCCTCCGGTGGCAAGTCCACGTTTAGAGGAAACTAAGAGGAAGGACCCTCTCTGCTCCTCGTATTACCACACTGCTCGCGCCTCAACTCGGCAAGGCTTTGTTTTTTAAAAACTGATGACTGGGTAAAGGTGATCATCTACTTGAAGCAGGTTACTGCTTTGCCTCTAAAGAAGGAAATGAACTCATAGGTTTGTTTAATGGTTGAACTTTTATTGTTTAAAAACTGGTTTGACCAAATTTTTGCACATTTGATCTTCGTCACAGGACGACAATCTTATGGCACGGGTAGCCCTCCCCTCTCTTCCTCCACCACAACCTCCCTCTGACCAGCTTTGCTGAAACTGGATCTGAATTGATTAGCTTCAGTGCAATAGTAGAGACTAAAGAGAGACCTCGACCCTCAAATACTGGGCTTTGTTTAGCATCATGGAAAGGAAAGGCATTTACTATGTCATGATGTTACTCCCTATGATAAATGCTGGGAAACATACAAGGCTCCCCCTAACCACATGGGTGGAGGCCAAGGAGTCACACACAGATCCCTGCATTCCAAGATTGGAGGTGCGATGCCCCTTTCTAGGGAAGAGTGGCCTCTGACTGCGCTGCTCCTTTGAGCTTGCTCTCTCTACAGTGCATCCATCACTGCCTGATGGTTGGAAGAGAGCAGTAGTAGCCGTGGTTGGGTGGGCCTGGCTTGTAATGCCATGAGGACTAGGCAGTCACATCAGTAATTGCTTTAAGATGACAAGGAGCTCAGAGCACTGCTGTCTGTCCTGTTGTGCCACTGGGCCCCCAGGGTCAAGGAGCAGCTGGGTGCAGTGTACATAAAATATTGCTTGCTATTAATATTTTTTCTGGAGACAAAGGGTACTGTACCAGAGAGGTAGCAAAATCGCATGTCCCAAGTTTGTTTTCTTGGTCTACGGAGAGGTTTGAAAATTTAAAAATAAACCTGAGGTCTGACTTGTAGATAAGCAGTTCCACATACACTTGGAGTCAAAAATAACTGATGTCAGGCCTTAGAAAGAAGTGGTAAATGTCGTGTTTTTTTTTTTTTTTTAATACTGAAATTCTGTTGGCTTATTAAGGGAAAAATCCCCTAGATCAAGGAAAAAAGCAACAAAAACAAGAAACTTGGCCAGTGAATGTTTAACGGCCATCTGCAAAGCACTCTGAAGTGCAGCTCACACATCGGGGCTCAGACTGCTAGTGGTCTTTTCTACGTAGGTTAGATGGTTGTGAGCCAGATCGTTACTCCTGTTTGGAGAAGGAAGATAGGGAATGTGGGAGAGATGTGGGAAGGAAGGTGAGCACAAGGTGGAGGGCCCGGAGAGCAATCCCCAGGGAAACCTTCTGCTAGCTCCAAACTACTGGTGTAGACAGGCCTCGGTTATGACTGATGCTAGAGGCCAGGTTGAAACTGCTGATCTCTGTGCTGAAATGAAATGATAATCTGGTGTAATTTTAGTTAAATACACATTGGTGTTTTAGAGAGGGAGTATCTTCAAACACCTGGAACTGTACAAGAGCAGAGGAGAGCTGTGGTTTGGGGTTCCAATTCAGGTTTGCAGGTGGAAGAGGGACTGACTTCACTACCTTCCTCTGGCTCTAAGCCAGATCCTTTGTTCACTATTTTCTAGGCGCCCAGGAACAGAAGAGAGTCCTGGAGCCAGATGTCATGCACTGGGACAGGGCCGAGCCCAAGGGCACAGAGGGAGGCTGCCCCCATGTCTGCAAGGCAGTCTGGCTGAGGGGCTGCAGGTCTCCCATCCTAGACATTTTTCAGTTTCTCCTCTCTCTGCATTCAACTACTTGACATAACTGGGTCTTTTCTGTTCACTCCTCGGGATTATGCGCCTCTCAGCAGGACAGAGTTTCTAAGATTGATGTTTTCCTTCAGTTTCTAGTGCCCTTTACCTATGCTCTGCTTTTGACAGTTTCCCATGAAAACCTGCTTTAATCACATGATGGCCTGGCCTCCTCATCACCATCAATCAGGCAAAGAAAGACTTGTTCTGAACTCTCCCAAAGCCCTCAAAAGTCAATTTCCACACCCAGAGCAGGAGCTATTGAACAACACGTGGACCGCCTGTCCTTGTAAAGACCACACATGTTTGCCTCCAGAATATCAGGTAGAAGAAGAACCTGAAATCCATCCCAGGAATCACTAACTTTCATAATCTCAAATTACGTGTCTAAACTACTCAGCTAAGGAGAAATGATACACCTGCCCCATCAGTCCGGAGGGTTTAGCTCAGATCTGTGGCTGCTCCTCCGTTCACCCACCTGAGGGTGTCACTTTTCTGGGAAGAGGCAGGTCTCACAAATGAATTTAGATTAAACATATACACTCAAACACAATGTAAATAGGGACATTATCTTTGAACACCTGAAACTGTCACAGAAATTCCAGGTCTTTTTAAAAACCTTTGTACAATTTCTTTCAGGGTCATTAGAGCTGGGGTGCCAGATGTTACTTGACCCATTTAACGCCTGATCAAGCTTTGCCCATTACTGACCAGTTTTCAGGGGGTAGTGAGTGGAAAAGTGGGAGGGTAGAGTAGGAGGAGGAAACAGGAGTTTAGGGAATTTTAGTAATTATTACACAGTATCCATACCTGAAAGTGATCTTATGGACATTTTTCTAGTGACGCCTTTCATTTTGAGGAATACTTAAAGCCTTAATGAATTAAGAATCATTAAAGTCTTGCACTTGAACTAAGCAATGCAGGAAAAGAGTTCCATGTAAGTGACTCTTTTTAAAGTGAAAACCAAGAAACTGGCTGAGTGGGCAAGAGAGGGAGTCAGAAGTATTACCTGAGGGAGGGACATGGTCAATCAGTGCCTCACAATGAAAAGCGACTCCACAGAAAACTCCCCGACCTTTCTCCAGTCCCCAAAGGTTACCATTAAAGGACAATAGACAGCAGATTCCCTTCTTAATTAACATTTTTATTAAATAACCCATTTCAAATAATGGTTAAATTCTCTAAATTTATATCATTCTATTAACCATAATCTAATCTCATTAACCTTGAAATCCCAGTCTTAACTACCCAATTCTATACACCATGGTACTATCTACTAAACTAATTAAGTGACCTTCAAACTATTTCTCCTCCATATAAAATCATTATTTTTTTGGTTCACAGTTCTTTGTTGTATCTCTCTTGATATCATTTCTTTTGAACCTGGTTGCTGAAGGTCCTGATCTGAGAAGAACTTTCTGAACAAAATCAAACCACACATGACTATTTCACTCGATTCAAACTGCTTGATTTTAAAGCCCTCCCCCTTCCACCCCCACCCTCTGTCTAATAGCTCACTGTATCTTTTTTGGCATAAAGATCCTGTGACTTAAAGGGAACTCCATTTCTAGAGTGGTGATGACACAGCCAGGAACACAGAGCTCTCTACCCTTGTAATCTCCACCTGACTGGAGAGGGGGAGCAGAGGCCAGGCAGACAATGACGAGGGCTCCCTCCCAACCTCCAGGCCCCTCTGAAGAAGCACCCTTGACTTGAATGCCACTACTCTAAATACTGATTCTAGATAACTCTAGGCCTCCTTCTGACATCCCTAAGGCTGGCTGAAGAAACAAGAGACTCACTGTTAATTCCAGCTTTGCTTTTTCCTCCTTTTGGCACTCTGGCCCAGTGAGGATTACAGAGCAGTCAGTTCCCACTTTCTCAGGCGTATGCACACAAAACGTATTTATTTCCTCCAGTCCCACCTTTAGAGTCCCCATCTCAAGATGTTTTTTTTTTCAAATCTATACCCAAAGTGGGGCTCGAACTCACAGTCCCAAGATCAAGAGTCCCATGCTCTACCAACTGAGCCAGCCAGGCATCCTTGTTCTCTATTTTCTATATTTGCATTCTAAACCATTTAGAGGCAGAATCCTCTTCCTGAAGTAGTTTGTGCAAACACAAGAAAGCTACTGTCTTTTCCCGGACCTCCTCCTCCCCAAAATAACCTCAGGCTTCCTGAATAGCATTTTATGCACAATCCAGGTAACTGCCTTAGGCAAAACTTGGGTTTCTTTTTTTAAGTGAGAAGCTAAATAAAATGATTAAAGTTTACCTATCAAAACCATCCTGGGTTGCAGCATACTTGTTGGACCAGCTTGTAAATTAAGCTGAAAAATGCAGTTAATTTGAAACCTGATAGACCTATAATCACATATGTGACTGCCATTTTATGGAGGAGACTCGAGAAGAAAAAACTATTAGTGGGATTAGTTCCTTTGTTGAGCAGGATTAGGGGAGAGTAAAGAACTTTTCAGTTTTTGGTTTTATATACTTGTATATGATTAACAATTACTTTTAATATATTACTTTTATAATCAGAGTCTAGAAAGGAAGGACAG
The DNA here is from genome assembly GCF_022837055.1 of Prionailurus viverrinus. NCBI lineage: Eukaryota > Metazoa > Chordata > Mammalia > Carnivora > Felidae > Prionailurus > Prionailurus viverrinus. The sequence goes on from NC_062571.1 coordinate 61,559,597, forward strand.
AAATAAGAGTCCACACCTGCCCCCTCCCCAAACCTAAAACTCACAGGGACCCACAGAGCTCTGCCATCCATTCTGGGGACGCAGCGAAGGTAGTGTCTGGCTACTTGAGAGCCCCGTAATGCGCATGCGCACGGAGCGTTTCCGAGGGTGCAGGTATTGAGGAGTGTGGAGGAGGAGGCGCCTGCCCTGTGCTGGCTGGTCTGCCCTCAGATCCGGAGGCCAAGCACGGGAGCAGGCTCTGGCTGTTTGTGTAACAAAAAGAAAAAATCCAAGGCAGCAAACAGATGGAACAACTGAGATAATTCTTGGAAGTGATTATTTGCTTGAGATAAAAGCAGTCAGGCAGTTTTAAGACAAATCAATGTCAAATGTCTTAGGAGAGAGGGAAAAAGGGTATTAGAAGGGAGATGGAGAGAGGCTGCAGGACAAAAATTGAGAATCAAATCCCAACAAACCAAGCTGAGAGAAAAGCAAACCGGCCATGCTATTATGACACACGCCATATGGCAATGAGGGAAGATACCATTTCTTCAGATGTTGTTAAGCCCCACAGCATCCTAGAGCAGTACTGCCTGGTTCTCACAGCACTGTGTCACTTCCCTGGCAGGTACACCAGATGTTTAAAATGACGCATGGGGAACATGCTGGGGCTCCAGCGTAAAGAAGTAGCCCTGAGTGTCAACTGGTCTGAGGCTGCCTGGTGGGAAGCATCAGAGCTGAAATGGTTTATCATTCTTTGAGGATATAGGCTCTCAGGTATCTGGGATACAACCATTTTCTGCCCTAAATTAATAACAAATGAGGGGGAGACTGCTCTTCTGGTATACGGTTCCTCAGTAGAAAGCATGATGGGGCTTTCTGTCAGCAGAAGCCTCCCGGCGGGAAACCAACCTGAAGTAACAGGAAAGAGACACCACCCCCGCGGGCAGTGGAGATAGCCAACAGAAAAATCAAAACACTTCTAGGATAACTGGTGTGCGTATTGTTGATGGCTGTTACCACGGGAACACAACTATTTAGCATCCATAATATTAGACACAACACAAACCCCCAACCCAATCATCAAAGAATCCTAGAGTTAGAAAGCATCTCCGAAGGTCTTCGGTTCTGACCTCCTACCCAGTGGGGTAGTCTGTCCTGTGTGTGGGTGGTTTATCTGTGGCTTTCCTGGAACAGTTAATGATTATCAGATTGGTTGCTAAGTAAAAAGAACCAAACTCCTCTGTGCCCTTCACATCCTGGAGCGGTTCATCTACTAATCGAAAGCTATTTGTTTCAGATCTTTTTCTATCTAGATCAGCCCAACCAGTGAGACAGACCACACTGGTTGGGTGCCACGTTGCCAGGTAACCAAGCCTTCTGGTAATCTCACCTGAACGCCCTCGCCTGTGAGAGCTGAGCAGGACTGGATCTGCCAGACTCGGTCTCGGATGGTGTGCAGATTCAGTCCTTCTGCAATTTCAGAGGCGGGGGCTGCCGTGAGCAAATCCTGCTTGTTAGCAAAGATGAGCACTGGCACACAACTTAGTTTTTCTTCCTCCAGTAATTCAGCTAGTTCCTGGATCATTTTGGGAATGGATGGGAAGGGAAGGATGAAAACGATGATATTTAACCATGTACTTCTAATTAGAAAAAAAATAAAAGTATTAAGCTGATCAACTAGCAACTTCCAAGGGCAGTGGTTCTCAAACTCGAGGCTGTGGAAAAATTCCCTGGCAGATTCCTGGGCCCACCCCAGAGTAGGTGACTGTGGGATGTTTGAGGTAGGGCCTAGGAATCTGCATTTCAATACACTCCCCAGGTGGCTCTGCTATAGGGGATTCAGAGATCATACTTTAAGAAATGCTGTTAAAAAGAAAACACAGGTTGTGGACGGAGATTTAAAATTTACTCAAGGCTATTTTCTGCAAATGACTTTCAACGCGCGCGTGCGCGCGCGCACACACACACACACACACACACATTTTAAACTGAAAATGACAATGACTTTATAGACTAATTCTGTTTCCTCAATCTCTACCTTCAAAACATGCATGCATGTGCACTGCACTTCATCAAACCCACATCCTAAAATCCATTTGGCAACATCTCTGATGTTTTGGTTACTGGTTGGGGTCTACACGTATGCTGATTCTGTCTGCAATATGCAGAGGAGAGGGTATGTATTTACCTAAGAGGACTCCCCTCTTCCCTATGAAACTCACATTTTAGCTACTTAAGATACTTAGGCTGTCAAAGGGAACTGGAGGGTTCAAGAGGCAGATGATTCTATAACACCCTTTACCCCTAAGCTCATGTTTAGCATTGCTTCACATGAGTGATGACAGAGAAACCATCAAGGTATGGAAAGGAGAGGGGTTGTCTCCAGGAGTCTGGAAAGTTCTCAAACTAATTTTCAGGAAAAAGGAACATAAACACGGGGAGTACTACCTTTGGAAGGCCACCTGTGGTAGTTTAGGACACAGGCCAAGGACTCTGCACAATTCTCTAAAGAGGTCATTCTTCTTCTTGCTCCTTATCAGTATATTCAGTCTCGGTAAAATGGTCTATGCCCACTGCTTCTCTATTTAAAATTGTGTACACAAATTGCACCGTGTAATCATGTTGACGTGTACTTTGCATTTGAAGCCATATTTGGGTTCAAAGCATATCTACTCTTGGCTTGGAAGCAAGGGCAGCTTAGTCTTGGCTTGCATATTTCCTAAGATCCCCTCAAATTTGTCAAAGATACCCTTGGATCAATTAGGTTGGTATTGAAAACTGTACCCAGAAATGACAAATGAACTGTTCCTCGGGGTTCATTTCTCAGTGGCCTGGGAAGACACTGGAAGAGCTTTTGGGCATGGTGGTAAGGTCCATTTGCTTATATCTTGGTTTATTTAATTTGACTGAAACTCAAAGGCTGTAACCAAAAAATAGTTTAAAGGATTCTCAAGTAATTTCCTTATAGGAAACCTTTTTTTCCTGTTTTTTTTTTTTTTTTTTTTTTTTTTTTTTTTTGTTGCAACTGGTATTTTTGCCTGCTTGCCAGAAAGACTGCCTTGTTTAAACCTCAAAGGTTAAACAACAATACCTTCCTCACTCTCATATATTTACAAGGTAGATTAATGAATACCCAGTTATTTTAAAAATATCTCAACAGAATTATTTACCTGACCCGTCTCTTCAAATCTTTTTCTGTCTGCGCTGTCAATTACATATATCTGTAAAGTAAAAGGAGAAGGTTACTTTAATAAGCAGATATGGAAAAAGACGGGGCACTTTCTGCGGAAGGAGCAAAGAATCCCCAGTCAGTAGATTTCTCATTAGCACAGCATACAGAAACTGAACTGAAAACTCTTACCACATCTATGCATGCAAAGTAAACTAACAAATTAATTGATTGATTAAATGGGGGTATCCAAAAAATATGTCCAGCTAAGAGATGTCAGGAGAACCAAGCAGGACAAAAACAGCTACGTGTGTTGTGCACTCACTAAACATTCTTGCTTAGATTTACCCTGTTAGTTCTTGTTATGACCCTATGAGATCAGTTTCATTATTCTCCCATTTTATACAAAGACAAACATGAGCCCAAAGAAGTTAAGTTCGTTGTTCAAGTTCTATCTGGTACTCAACAAGAGTGGGATTCAAACCCGGACCTACCCGACAGTAAAGTCCACAGGTGCTCTTAAGCACTCTGCTGTTCTGCTTCCCAAAATGTCAGAAAGGGATGGTGTTTTGAGGCATTTACAAGTGCTATAGTCCTGGAACATCACGGCTCTGAAAGGACATCCTGTAGTATGAACTATACACTGACTTCAGGTGCTGAGGTAGGAGACCCTCTGATCTCCATTCCATCCCCACCTTCTTAGGCTTGCCGGGAGGTTAAGATCAAGTACTGGAAATAGCAAGGGCTTTGCCAGAAGTAAGAGAAGTCTCAAGATTCTCTGTTAAAATGATAAATCCCAAGCTTTTTCTCCCATCACTGAATTTTATTAATTGCATAAATAACATCCTATAATCACAAGGGAAATGAAGACCAAAAAAGAAAAATCATCTATAGTTTTAGAACCCAAACACATTAATTATTTTAATTTCTTATGAAAGTTCCCTTCTAATTCTTCTTTATAATTAAAAAAGAAAATTAGAGATATAATTTTGTAGGCCTTTTTTTCATTAAATGACAAATGTTTTCCCAGTTGCTAATCTTAAAAATTATCAAATTTGCAAATCTTTTTATTTAAAAAGATGTTTATTTATTTTTGAGGGAGGGAGGGAGGGAGGGGCAGAGAGAGAACCCCAAGCAGGCTCCACACTGTCAGCACAGAGTCTGATGTGGGGCTTGAACTCATGAACCGGGAGATTATGACCTGAGCCAGAATCAAGAGTCAGGTGCTTAACTGACTAGGCCACCCAGGTGCCCCTGCAAAAGAATTGTTACTGGGAGCACCTGGGTGGCTCAGTCAGTTAAACGCCCAACTCTTGGTTTCAGCTCAGGTCATGATCTCATGGTTTGTGAGTTTGAGCCCCGTGTCTGGCTCTGTGCTGACAGCATGGAGCCTGCTTGGGGTTCTCTCTCTTCTTCTCTCTCTGCCGCTCCCTGGCTTGCTCTCTCTCTCTCTCTCTCTCTCCCCCTCTCTCAAAAAAAAATAGACATTTAAAAACATTAAAAAAGAATTGTTATTAAACTAATGGTATTAATGGAAACACTCTTTTAAAAGAGAATATTCACCAAAAAGCAACAATAAAAAAACCAATCTGCAAGTCTCACCTTTACCTCCCTTCAGTTACATAAACTGGTACACCGTGATGCACACAGGCGTTTCTGTATGCATGTCCAATTCTGTGCTATTCTGAAAATTCACTCTTTTGAAAGAAAAATTAAAATTCCTTTGCTTAATGCTCTCTCATTTAGAGTAACTAGTGCCAAATATTATAGTGGGAACCAAGTTTCAGCCTTTCCTCTGAAGAATACCCTATGTGTCTACCTATGTGTCTTTCATGGAGAATCAAAGATGGATGTGTTTGGCCTTGGTATTTTTTTTTTTTTTTTGCAGCCTTATTGTTGTTGTTAATATTACTCTGACTCAATGTCAATACATGCATTAATGGGTTCCGCACACCAAGGATACCCCAGATTTGATACTGACTGATAAGTAAGCATGTAGAACATGGTGGTAGCTTTGTTTTTCTCCTGGAGGGGTGGGCATTTTTAAAGTAGCAGGCGTTGAAGGGGCGCCTGGGTGCCTCAGTCAGTTAAGCGTCCTACTTTGGCTCAGGTCATGATCTTATGGCTCATTGAGTTCGAGCCTGCTTTGGATTCTGTGTCTCCCCATCTCTCTGCCTCTTCCCCCCCCCCCACCCCCCAAGTCACACTCTGTCTCTCCCTCTCTCAAAAATAAACATTTAAAAAATGTTTTTGAAAAGGAGGCATTGTATAAACATAGATGCGGAAAGAAGGAATGCAGTGGGAGAGTAAACCTCAATGTAGAGTTGATTGGAGTTAGAGTTGGGGGTCTACAGGCGACTAGGATGGTCTTCACTCAGGCAACAGTGCCAGGGAGGGAAGAGGGGTCAGGTGATCGCTGGGAGGGGGTTTTGGGCTCAGAGGGCTGCCCAAAGGCAGGAAGCAGGTCATTGGGCAAGAAAGAAATTAGAAAGTAGGAAAAACTCTGCTTGGGAGCAAAGGGTGTAAGAAGGTAAGAGTGGAAAGAGGAGGCTGAGACAAGGCTGAGAAGACAAAGACACAGTTAGGAAATTGATGTCTGACATGATGAAAAACAGGCAGTTGGAGGGAAGTGAGGACGGGAAAGGTGGTTTAAATCACACACAAGAAAGATTACCAAATACCAGAGTCTGAAGGTGAATGAGAAGGCATTTTTAACTTAAAATTGCTAAATTACTTGCCATTTATTGCTTTGACATGAAATTTCACAGGAAACATTTTCATTAAAAGATACAAAAGGAGGAGGCACCTGGTGGGCTCAGTTGGTGGAGTCTGTGACTCCTGATCTCTCTCTGGGTCATGAGTTTGAGGCCTACGTTAGGGGTAGAGATTACTTAAAAAAAAATTCAAAAGGAACATTTTACTCAACTACACATAAATTCTATCATTTAGTATGTTGCCCACATAACTTACAAAATTTGAAAATTACTACACAGTTATTCCTGGAGTCTATGAAATAACTGCCGAATTTATTAAAAGGGCCAAGTAAAAAGTCATTAGCACAAGCCAGGTTTTGGTGATCCCACAAATCTGTTTTTCTGCAGTTCTCCCTGTCACCTCCCTTCCCCAGTGCTGTCCAGTGTCTTCATGTGAGTATCTGTTTTCTTCTGGTCAATAGCTAAGGATAAGGGTGGCCTTCTTTTTTTTTTTTTTTTTTTTTTTTTTTTTTTTAAGTAGCTGTTAATCTAGTCATGTAAAAAAAAAAGTTTTTAGAAACTTTTTAATCCAAAGGGTGCCTGAGTGGCTCAGTCGGTTAAGTGTATGACTCTTGGTTTCACTTCAGGTCATGATCTCAGGGTTTGGGAGATTGAGCCCTGCATTGGGCTTTGTGCTGACAGTTCAGAGTCTGGGACTCTTTCTCTCTCTCTCTGCTCCTCCCCTGCTCACTCTCTCTCTCTCTCTCAAAATAAATAAATAGGGGCGCCTGGGTGGCTCAGTTGGTTAAGCGTCAAACTTTAGCTCTGGTCATGATCTCATAGTTTGTGGATTGGAGCCCAGCGTCCGGCTCTGTGCTGACAGCTCACAGCCTGGAGCCTGCTTTGGATTCTGTCTCCCTCTCTCTCTGTCCCTCCCCAACTCACGCTCTCTCTCTCTCTCTCAAAAATAAATAAACATTAATAAATAAATAAACCTTAAAAAAAAAAAAGGAAGTTTTTAATCCCAAAACAAACTACTACTAAAAAAAAAAATACTCTGAAAGTATCAGGGAAAGTTAAATGTTTATAGTGCTCCTGACTGATCTTAAAACCTTCAAAAGTCAAGTTTCATAAAGCTATTCTAAAATCAAGTTACTGGTATCATGGTACTCAGAATGATGCTTTAGGTAAATAAAGCAAGGCCAATTCATATCTTCTTTGGCAATTGTTTTGAATTTTTTATTTGGTTGTGGGAGGAAGAGCTAGAGAAAAAGATTTTTTCTTGATGGAAGGTCAACCAACTCTATCCAGAGACTAGTTAGTTATCTAGCATGGGAAGGGAGAAGCTCTTTGTTTCTCCTCTTGCTTCTGGTCCTCCTCCCTCCTGCTGCCACCTCTTGGCCATTTTACTGGTCCTAAGTATTTCTCAAGAGGGGTAAGCAGAGATGAAGAGAGATGACATTAACGAGTGGGATTTTTATGTTAGCTCCAGCAAAAGTCTAAGAGGAAGCTGAAATTGACAAGGTTTTTGGGTAATGTGGTTTTTGATTATTTGTGCTCTAGTAGTATGATTGATGCTCAGGTGTGAGTGATATCATGGAAATAATGCAAGAGACTGTTTGAGATCCATCTCACTTGATGCCTCTACTCTGGATATGGAAATGATGACACTTGCTTTGTTTATATTGTTACATTTGAACAAAAAACCGGTAATAAAGTAAATGGAGTTTAGTAGTAATAGTACCATATCTGAAAAAAATTGTGTATTTTCTAATCTGTCAAAAAGCTGTTATTTTCTGGCCCAAGAGAAATGGAAGACTTTCTATCCCCTCCCTTTTATGATCCCTCAAGTTTTGTTTCCTAGTCACTCTCCCTAAATTATTAAAGCTGAAGTCAGCTGTTGTCAATATCATTTTCCCTGAGAATAACCGACATTTTTAGGAGTTTCCCTGACTCTTTCAAACCTCTAGAGAACCAATGAATGTTTAAAAGTGGGGTTTGTCAATCTTTTCCTACAAGGAGTCAGGTGGTAAATATTTTAGGCTTTGTGGCCTATACAATCTCTTTCATAAGTACTGAACTTTGTTATTGTAGTGTAGAAGCAACCATAAAAAAATCTAAACAAGTGGACGTGGTTGTGTCCCAATAGTACTTTATTTATGGACACTGAACTTGAAATTTCATATTATTTTCACGTGTCGTGAAATCTTCTTTTTTCAATTTTTTCCCCCAACCATTTAAAAATGTAAAAACCGGGGCGCCTGGGTGGCTCAGTCGGTTGAGCGTCCGACTTCGGCTCAGGTCATGGTCTCACGGTTTGTGAGTTTGAGCCCTGCGTCGGGCTCTGTGCTGATGGCTCAGAAGCCTGGAGCCTGCTTCAGATTCTGTGTCTCCCTCTCTCTCTGCCCCTTCCCCGCTCATGCTCTGTCTCTCTCTGTCTCTCAAAAATGAATAAACGTTAGAAAAAAAATAAAAAATAAAATAAAAATAAAAAATAAAAAATAAAAATGTAAAAACCATTCTTTGCTCACAGGCTACATAACAATAGGAGGTAGTCTGGATCAGTTTGTCAGACACCTGCTCCAAAGTAAGAATTTCTTATTGCACTCTAGAGATAAAAGAATTAACCAGGCAACTAAATGTGTCAAGCTTCAACCCTGCTCTTCTAGGCAGTATGGAGGCTAGGGTAATAGGTCTTTTCAACTAACAATGAATAACTATTAAATACAGACAAACTAATATAACCCATCAACCACTGCCACTCCAAACTGCTTATGAAACTGGCAGACAGGGCTGAGTCACTGGCCTTAGACTCTAACCCTGGGGACTCAGCTGCTCCCCCAGACTTGTTTAATCTCAAACAGCACTGGAAAATAATGAAAGGTTAACTCGGAATCCAAAACACTGTCTGGAATTGGCAGTCTAAGGTGGCTGGAGAAAGCTCCTCTGGGGCAGCTCTGAACTGACTTTTACTGGATTGTACGATAATTCCTGGGCACTCTCGGCTAATAAGAAGTGTGGAATCCTGGGTCATGTTACAAATACCTTGCAGTCTACCCTCAAGGTGTTAGAGCTTGTGATTTAAAATTACCCTGATCTGTGGAGCAGAAAGTTTTAGGGGCCTCCTTATGGAGCCTCATGGTCATTAATGTCCTTATATATTGCTCTTATTTGGGTATTTCTTTCAAAGTACCTAATCTAGCAGATGAACAAACTGAACTGCTATTTTTCTCAACCATCTGCTTTTTCCTAATAGCTCCCCCCACCACCAATTTTATTGAGGTATAACTGGCATAGAGCACTGTACAAGTTGAAGGTGTACAGCATAGTGATTTGACTTGAGGGGCGCCTGGGTGGCTCAGTTGGTTAAGCGTCCAACTTCAGCTCAGGTCATGATATCACAGTCCATGGATTCAAGCCCCACATCCGGCTCTGTGCTGACAGCTCACAGCCTGGAGCCTGTTTCGGATTCTGTGTCTCCCTCCCTCTCTGCCCCTCCCCTGCTCATGCTCTGTCTCTCTCAAAAATAAATAAACATAAAAAAAATGATTCGACTTGAATCTACAGTTTCACTGATTCACTTTAATTTTTAAGCAGTTTTTATTTATAGTATTGGATAGATGGCACGTACAGTTCCATGTACCCCACCTCACCTCAACTCCCTCCCCCAGCCTCCCCTAGTAACATCTTGCATCAGTGTGGCGGCACATTTGTCACAGTTCATGAACCAATATTGATATATCAGGTTCATTCTCTGTTTTAAAGTTCTGTGGGTTTCAACTGACCCATAATAACATGTAAACACCTTACAGTTTCATAGAGAATAGTTATTCTAAAAACCCTCTGTATGTTGCCTACTCATCCATCCCTCCACTCCCCCCTCCCCCCACCCAGGGAGTTGGCAACCACTAATCTTTTACTTGTAGAGATTTTTACTAATTTCTATAGTTTGCCTTTTAAAAAATGTCATATCGTTGAAAACAGTATGTATCTTTTTCAGATTGACTTTCACTTAGCAGTATGCATTTAAGTTTCCTCCATGTCTTTTTGTGGCTTGATAGGTTATCAAAAAATTTTTTTAAATAAATATTTTTTTCATTTCTTTTTATCAAGAAATAGCATCCTATTATATAGATGTACCACAGTTTGTTTATTCATTCACCTACCGCAGGACATCTCAGTTGCTTCCAATTTTTGGTAATTATGAATAAAGTAATAAATAAGTATTCATGTGCCAGATTTTGTGTGGATATAAGTTTTCATCTAATTAGTTAGATTCCTTGAAGAGTGACTACTGGATCACAGAGTTTGGTAAGACTATATTTAGCTTTGTAAGAAACTGCAAATTGTCTTCCAAAGTGGTTATACCATTTTGCATTCCTACCAGCAATGAATAGGACTTCCTTCATCCTTGTCAGCATTTGGTATTGTCAGTTTTTTGGATTTTAGCCATTCTAGTAGATACGTAGTGGCATTTCAATGTTTTAATTTTCAGGTCCCTAAGATGTTGAACATCTTTTCATATGCTTATCTGTGTATCTTCCATGGTGAGGTGTCTGTTCAGATCTTTTGCCCATTTTTAATTCAGTTGTTTGTTTTCTTATTGTTGAGTTTTAAGAGTTCTTTTTGTATTTTAGATATAAGTACTTTATCAGATATGTGCTTTACAAATATTTTCCCTTAGCCTGTGGCTTGTCTCTTCATTTTCTTAACAGTGTCTTTCTTTTTTCTTTTCTTTTCTTCTCTTTCTTTTCTTTTTTTAGAGAGAGAGAGAAAGAGGGCACAAGTGAGCAAGGGGTAGAGAGAGAATCTCAGGAGGGGGTGAGAGAGAAAGAAGTGGGGCTCACCCAAAGTGGGGCTCATATTCACCCGAAGCAGGGCTCGAGCTCACCCCACGTGGGACTCAAACTCACGAACTGTGAGATCATGACCTGAGCTGAAGTCAGATGCTTAATGAAAGAACCACGCAGGCACCCACAGTGTCTTTCTCAGAGCAGAAGTTTTAAATTCTAATAAAGTATATCTTACAAATTTTTGCTTCATGGATTGTGCTTTTGGTACTATACCTAAAACCTTATTACCAAACCCAGGCTATCTAGATTTTTCTCCTGTATTATCTTCTAGAAATATTTTAGATTTAGGTTTTATATTTAGGTCTAAGATCCATTTTGAGTTAATTTTTTAAAAAATTTTTTAACGTTTATTTATTTTTGAGAGACAGTGCGAGAAGGGGAGGGGCAGAGAAAGAGGGACACAGAATCTGAAGCAGGCTCCAGGCTCTGAGCTGTCAGCACAGAGCCCGACATGGGGCTTGAACTCACGAACCATGAGATCATGCCCTGAGCCAAAGCCAGACGTTTAACCGACTGAGCCACCTAGGTGCCCCAATTTTTTTTAAGTTTATTTTTTGAGAGAGAGTGCACGCACGCACACACACACACACACACGCGCGCGCGCAAGTGAGGGAGGGACAGAGAGAGAAGGAGACCAAGGATCTGAATTGGGCTCCATGCTGACAGCAGAGATAGTTTGTCATTCTAAAAATCCTTGAACCCGTGAACTGCGAGATCATGTCCTGAGCCAAAATTAGATGCCTAAATGATTGAGCCACCCAAGCACCCCTTGAGTTAATGGATGTCCCACTGTTCTAGTATCATTTGCTAAAAAGACTGTCCTTCCTTTGTTGAATTGTCTTGCTCCTTTGCCAAAGATCAGTTGACAGTATTCCCGTGGGTTTATTTCTGAGCTCTCTATCCTGTTCTGTTGATCAATTTATTCTTTCTCTAATACATGCTGTCTTGATTACTGTAGCTTTATAGTAAGTCTTGAAGCCAGGTAGTCAGTCCTCCAACTTTGTTCTTCTTTAGTATTGTATTCTTTTGCCTTTGCATATACACGTAATCAATTTGCCAAATCCACAAAATAGCTCACGTGGATTTTGCCTGAGATTGTGCTGAATCTATAGCTGATCTATCTAATCTATATAACAAATTGGGTGGATTTGACATTTTAGCAATATTGAGTCTTCCAGTCCGTGAGCATGAAATATCTCCTTATTTGTTTAGATCTTCCTTTTTTTTTTTTTAATATTTATTTAGAGAGAGAGAAAGAGACTGGCATGTGTGTGCACACATGAGTGCAACCAGGGGAGAGAGAGAGACGGAGGGAGAGAGAGACAGAGAGAGAAAATCCCAAGTAGACTTCACACTTTCACACTATCTATCAGTGCAGAGCCTGCTGCAGGACTCAATCTCATGAACCCTAAGATTTTTAAAAAAAATTTTTAATGTTTATTTATTTTAGAGAGAGTCAGCGAGCATGACAGGAGGGGCAGAGAGAGAGGGAGACACAGAATTGGAAGCAGGCTCCAGGTTCTAAGCTGTCAGCACAGAGTCCAATGTGGGACTCAAACTCACTAATTGAGAGATCATGACCTAAGCCGAAGCTGGACGCCCAACCCACTGAGCCACCCAGGCACTCCTTTAATTTTTTTTTTTTAACATTTATTTATTTTTGAGAGACAGAGGGACAGAGCACGAGTGGGGGAGGGGCAGAGAGAGAGAGAAAAACACATAATCCAAAGCAGACTCCAGGCTATAAGCTGTCAGCACGGAGCCTGATGTGGGCCTTGAACCCACAAACCGTGAGATCATGACCTGAGCCGAAGTTGGATGCTTAACCAACTGAGCCACCTCGGCACCCCCGAACCCTGGGATCTTGACCTGAGCCAAAATCAAGAGTCGGACACTTAACCGACTGAGCCACCCAGGTGCCCCTAGATCTTCTTTGATTTGTTAGTTTTGTAGTCTTCTTCATACAGATTCTGTATATATTTTGTTATATACAAGCCTAAGCATTTCTTTTTTGGGGGTGCTAATATAAATGGCATTTTTCTTTTCATTTCAAATGTCAATTGTTCAATGCTGGTATAAAGGAAAGCAATGGACTTTTGTGTACTAACCTTATATCCTGCAAAATGCAACTTATTTCAGGAGTTTCCTTGTTGATTTTGGGATTTGAAATACTTTCAATGATCAGTTTTTCTAACATGTAGCTGCATATCACAATTTAGAGACTGATCTTTTAAATTTATATTTCAAGTATTTGTGAGTAATATATGATGGCTTGGATTTGTTTTAAAACACTTAAAAAAGTAGGGGGAATTGGTGGAGGGGGAGGTGAAACAAGATTGCCAAAAATGAAAGTAAGGAAGCTAGGTAATGGGTAGGCATATGATGGTTTGTTATACTATTTTCTTGACATTTGCATAAATTTGGAAATTTCTAAAATTAAAAAATTATATGTTAAGAATGGACACAGGGGCACCTGGGTGGCTCAGTCAGTTAGGCGTCTGACTCTTTTTTTCTTCCTAAATGTTCATTTTTGAGAAAGAGAGCACGCAAGAGTGGGGGTGGGGGGTGGGCACAGAAAGAGAGGGGAACAGAGGATCTGAAGCAGGCCCTGTGCTGACAGCAGCAAGCCCTATGCGGGGCTAGAACTCGTGAGATCATGACCTGAGCCAAAGCTGGATGCTTAAATGACTGAGCCACCCAAGTGACCCAAACTTCCGACTCTTAATTTCAGCTCACTTCAGGACAGGATCTCACAGTTCAGGGGACTGAGCCCCGAGTTGGGCTCTGAGCTGACAGTGCGGAGCTTGCTTGGGATTCTCTCTGCCCCTCCCCTGCGTGTTCTCTTTCTCTCTCTCAAAACAAATAAATAAACTTAAAAAAAAAAAAAAGAATGGGCACATTATTTGAGATTACAGGTTTCTTTCTATAATAAATGGAAATTTTTCCTTTTCTCACAATTCTCTTCTATTCTCCTAGAAGGTATATAATATATTTTGGAGGAATAACTGGATAGATGGATAAGCAGATAGATGTATATATCTCATCTTTTTCTTCTCATCCATTTATTATTTTTTTATTTTTTAAAGGAATGAACAGTTGTTTTTTTTAATTTTTTTTTTTCGACGTTTATTTATTTTTGGGACAGAGAGAGACAGAGCATGAACGGGGGAAGGGCAGAGAGAGAGGGAGACACAGAATCGGAAACAGTCTCCAGGCTCCGAGCCATCAGCCTAGAGCCTGACGCGGGGCTCGAACTCACAGACCACAAGATCGTGACCTGGCTGAAGTCGGACACTTAACCGACTGCGCCACCCAGGCGCCCCGAACAGTTGTTTTTTTAATTAAAATTATTTTTTATTTATTAAAAATATTTAAAAAATTTTAAAATATTTATTTTTGAGAGACACTGAGAGACACAGCACAAGTGGGGGAGGGGAAGAGAGAGAGCGGGAGACACAGAATCTGGAGCAGACTCCAGGCTCTGAGCTGTCAGCACAGCACAAACCATGAGATCATGACCTGAGCTGAAGTTGGACGCTTAACCAACTGAGCCACCAGAGCGCTCCTATTAAAAAATTTTAACTTTATATATTTTGAGAGAGACAGAGACAACATGAGTGGGGGGGAGGGCAGAGAGAGAAAGAGAGAGAATCCCAAGCAGGCTCCCTGCTGCCAGTGCAGAGCCTGATGTGGGGCTTGAACTCACAAAACTATGAGATCATGACCTGAGCCAAAATCAAGAGTCGGGTGCTTAACTGACAGAGCTACCCAGGCAACCCCCCCATTTTTTTTTTTTTTTAATTTTAGAGAGAGTGAGTGCGAGAGGGGGAGAGGGACAAAGGGAAACAGAAAGAATCTTAAGCAAGCTCTATGCTCAGTGCAGAGCCGATGCAGGTTGGATCCCATGACCCTGGGATCACAACAACCTGAGCCAAAATTAAGAGTCAGATAGTCAACTGACTAAGCCACCCAGGCACCCCTTATTTATTTAATTTTTAAATGTTTATTTATTTTGAGAGAGAATGCATGGGCGTGGGAGGGGCAGAGAGAGAGGGAGAGATAGAATCCCAAGCAGGCTTCAAACTGTCAGTACAGAGCCCGATAAGAAGCTCAATCTCATGACCCGTGAGATCGTGATCTGAGCTGAAATCGAGAGTCAGACACTTAACCGACTGAGCCACCCACGCACCCCTCTCCTCATCCATTTAAACCTCTAACCTGGCACTAGGTATATACTTGAACTTACCTTCACTGAGGGCAAGAAATAAGAGAAGGCTGTGGGATGCCTATGTCAGTACCTCATGTGTTTATTGATTTGATGATAGCACAGTTTTACATTTTGGTATTATTCTCCATTTAAGAATTGTGGGGAGTAAATGAATTCACTACTTCTCATAAACCCCTCCTGAAGTAAATGTTCTACCTATTTTATAGAAGGAATTAACAAGCCCTTGGACTTAACCACAATGATGCAGAATCAGAGAACCTCAGAGTTGGAAGTGAATTTAGAAGTTATATAATTCTATATTATACCTAATGTCAGAATCCATCTGTAACAGTTGTCCATTTCATTTGGCACTTTTCTAAGCACTTGGGATACAACAGTTTGGGAGGAAAAGCAAGGTCCCTGTCTTTGTGGACATTACGTTCCAGGAGGGAGAAGGGTAATAAATAAAAACACGTCTGATACTGATAGGTCTAATCGAAGAGAAAAAAAAAAAAAAGAGAAAAATTATAGTGCCAGAAGGGTAGGGATAGGAGTCATAATTTTAAATATAGTAATCAGAGAAAGTCTCAGTGGTAAAAGTGACATGTGAGCAGAGACTTGAAGGAGGTAAGGGAAGAAGCCATGAGGATATCTAAGGGGAAAGAATCCTAGCACTGCAAATAGCAATGACCAAGGCCCTGAGGTGGGAGTATGCCAGTGTTCCAGGAACAGCAAGCAGGCCCGTGTGGCTGGCACCAAGCTAGAGAGGGGAAAGATGAGACAGGTAAGACAAACCAGAAGGTAGGGGGCCTTGCAGGCCATTGTAAGGCCACTGGCTTTATTGTGACATTGGGAAGCTTATGTTTGAATGGGATCACTATAGATACAGCATTGAGAAGAGACTTGAGGGAGGAAAGGCAGAAGCAAGGAGACTAGTGAGGATGACACTGCAGTAATCAATGCATGGTAGCAGGGGGATGGAAAGGAGTGGTTGGATTCTAGAAATATTCTGAAGTAGAACTGACAGGACTGGCTGATAGGTCAGAGGTGGGGGGTGAGAAGAAAAGGAGCCAAGGATGACTCCAATGATTTTGGATGAACGGAATTGTCATTTACTGAGAAGACTGTAGAAGAAGCAGGTTTGGGGAGGGGTGGATGGAGACTGGAATTTGGTTTCGGACCTATTCAGGTTGAAGAGGCTTACTGGCCACTGAAGTGGAGATACCAAACAGGCAGCTGGCTACATATGAAACTGAGGTTCAAGCGAGAGTTTCCAGCTGGAGATAATACATTGGGATTCACCAGCTTGTAGGTGGTAACTAATACCTTAAATTGGATGAGATCACTTAAGCCACAACTTAGAGAAGAAAAGCAAAGGCTGAATTCTAGAGCCCTCCAACATTTGCAGGTTGGGAAACAAGGGGAAAAACAGCAGTGGAGACTGAGGAAGAGTAGCCAGTGAGATAGGAGGAAAATCCAAGATAGAATGGTTTTCTGGAAAACAGGGGAAGATAAAGTTTCAAGGACAGCATGACTGACTTCATTAACTGTGCAGATACATCAAGTAAGAGGAGGATGGAAAACCTTAGCAACGTGGATTCTTGGTGAGCTTGAATGGAGGGTTCAAGAGAGAATGGGAGGAGGAAGTGAGGACAGAGAACTCAAAAAACTCTTTAACAGAGTTTTGTTTTAAAAAGAGGCTGAGGGGCACACCTGGGTGACTCAGCCAGTTAAGTGTCCAACTCTTGATCTCAGTTCAGGTCTTTTTTTTTTTTTTTAATGTATTTTATGTATTCATTTTTGTTTGTTTATTTGGAGAGTGTGTGTGTGCAAGTGGGGGAGGGGAAGAGAGAGGGAGAGAGAGAATTCCAAGCTGGCTCTGCAGTGTCAGCATGGAGCCTGATGTGGGGCTCGAGCTCATGAGCCAAGAGATCATGACCTGAGCCAAAGTTGGACGCTTAAGTGACTGAGCCACCCAGGTGCCCCAACTCAGGTCTTGATCTCAGGCTCATGAGTTCAAGCCTCACACTGGGCTCCACCCTGGGTGTGAAGCCTACTTGAAAAAGTAAATAAAAATAGAGGCTGAGGACTAGGACTAGGACTAGATGGGATACACGGTCAGGACAAGAGTTTTTTGTTTCTAAACAAGAGAAACCACAGGCTGTGTGTATGCCAAAAGAATGATCCAGTAGAAAGGCACTTAGGAAGCAGAAGCAGAGAGTGAAGTTATTTGAGATGTGGGATGACGTCTATTGGTAATGAATGAACACACCAGCATGGCTGTTCCTTGTCTATAGGCAGAATTGTAGTAAATTCAAACTTTTCACTAGAGTTTAATGAAAAGAATGTGCAATTTATTTTCCTATGCAAGTTCATGAGACCCCATTGTTTTAGGTTATGATCGTGACAGCGAGTAGCTGAGGTTGGGTGGGTGAGAAAATCCCTGAAGGGGAGGTGAAGGAACGGAGAAGCTGAGGTGTTGGAGAAATCAAGTATGTGGATAGTGAAATCTCCAGGATTCCGAAATGGTAGTCCTGTGGAACGTGACAGTGAGCTGGGAGCTAAAATCTCAGCCCCTTCCTGAATGCTGCCTGAGCCAGGAATCTCCAATGCATGAGTCAACTGCTTCTACTTCTGGACGGTTAAAATGATAGACTTTTTCCTTATTCTGAGTTAAACTCTACCACCTAATACTTCCCAAATTGCTCCTTACCCAGTCCTCTAGAACTATTCATGATGAAGCTAATCTCTCTGACTTGATAGCTCTCAAAGCAACTGAAAAAACAGTTCCAAGTTTCTTTTCTAGAAAGAACATCTGTCTTTCAACCATTCCTTATGCATCATTATTTCCAGGACTTCCACCATCTTGGTTGCCTCTTTGGGATCCTCTTACTTGTTGATTTCTTTGGGATGGTGGAGTCAGTGGCACGATCTTCTGATTTCCCTTCTGCTTTTCAAATCACTATGTAATTAATAAATATTTTGCCAAGGTGAATGTGGGTACAACGTTGTCACTGAGCAAAAACAAGTTATACAAAGATGTTTCTTTTGGGATGCCTGGGTGACTCAGTCAGTTAAGCGTCTGACTTCAGCTCAGGTCATGATTTTGCAGATGGTGAGTTTGAGCCCCATGTCAGGCTATGTGCTGACGGCTCAGAGCCTGGAGCCTGCTTTGGATTCTGTGTCTCCCTCTCTCTCTGCCCCTCCCCTATTTGTGCTCTGTCTCTCTCTCTCTCAAAAATAAATAAACATTAAAACAACAACAACAAAAAAAATGTTTCTCTCTCACAATTTGCAGCCTCCTGCTAGTCCTAAATTCATAGTGACTAATGTTATGGCAATGGAAGTACTAACAAGAAAGAACATTAATATTATGTTAATGTTAGCAATGTTAATATTCCTAACACACTGCAGAAAAGACTATGAATTAATGCCTCAGAAGGAGTACTTACAAGAATATCAGTATTTTCAAAATAATTCCTCCAGTATGGTCTGATTTTTCGCTGTCCACCAATGTCCCATACATTCAGTTTAAAACCTTGTGATTGTACACTTTTGATGTTAAAACCCTGAAACAGGCAAAAACACCAAGCTTTATTAAGCTTTGAGGTCATAATTCCAACAAAGTTATATTTAACAGCTATGTTATTTATTAATTATTATGTACTCAGACAGATATGATACTGGTAATATTGAAAATAGTCTGTTATGATAAGGAAAAAAGAAATGTGTTTTTACATGCTTACTTCATTCAGGTTTTGGAGTCAGTATTAATGTCATGGCTAACGTGGCGCTTTCTCTAGTAAGTGCCCATAAATGTGCACACGCGCACAACACACACACCTGTGAGGACACCTGGGAATGAGAATAGCTTTGATAATCAACACAGCCACACTTCCTGATGGATCCTCAAGATGGTAACATTTAATAGAACATTACATTTAACTACCAAAAAACAGAAGCTGAATCTGAACACAGAATAGAACAGATTCTTAAAGTTTCAAAAAAGGCAAGAGTTGGGGCGCCTGGGTGGCTCAGTCGGCTGAACGTCTGACTTCAGCTCAGGCCATCATCTCGCGGTCCGTGAGTTCGAGTCCCACGTTGGGCTCTGTAGTGACAGCTCAGAGTCTGGAGCCTGCTTCGGATTCTGTGTCTCCCTCGCTCTCTGCCCTTCCCCCACTCACACTCGGTCTCTCAAAAATGAATGTTAAAGAAAAAAAAAAAGCAAGAGCTACAATCTGGAATTTAGGATTCTTTCAAAAATTTCCTCATATGGATTAATCAGAAAAAGGAAGGAACTGAAGTCAGAACACTATGGGAGAAGCTGGTTTGTGACTGGAGTATTAACCCAGCGAGGCAGGGATGGCCTGCTGGAACAGCATGTTCAGACTCTGAAGTGGAGCCCTCAGTTACAGGCAGTGATGAAAATAAACAAGCAGGCATTTGAAACTATTCTTTAATAAGCATCTCTGATGAACTCAAAAAGAAAGTATTCATTTTCAGGACAGTGACTCAAGGTGGAACTTTGAGGAAGGTGAGCAAATCAGAGGCAGGTGGAACTGTGAGCTGGGAGTTAGTGTGCGGAGAAACAAATTAACAAGACCTTTGGGGTTCAGAGAGAAGGCATTTCATGAGCAATAATTAAAAAATAAATCTTTCTCTGAGAATGATATAGTGAAATCAGGACCTAAAAAATCCAATCAACAGCTTGCTACCACAGAAGTGCCATTTCATCCAGAATAACTGGAGTCAAGTGGGCCTGGGGATGCCTCCATAAACATTTGCCTCATCTGGCAGCTTGCCAACACTACTGCCTAGCACAGAAGGACAAGGCACAGTGTGACAGCACAGGAACACTGCCACCCAGTTTCCACCGAGGATAAACAGTCACTAGAGGATACCTGGGAAGAGGCGGACTACAGCTCCTGTAAGAAGCCAAGGACCGAATAAATTAGAAGTTTAAGAACTCCAAAGGAAAGTGGCTTAAGCTTATTGTAAAAGGCAGCTGCATTCTCAACTCATTGATAAAGCCACTTTTGTGTACTTAAAAATTGGACACTTAACTACAATAGTAACTGTCAAAGCCAGTAACGTGAAATCTTTCTGGAATGAAGCAGGTGATAAATAAGAGAAACTCCTGGAATCTGACCATATATATCAACTACCTTAACATTCTATAAGTTATCAAAAGAAAAAAAATTCTGTAAGTTGTCAGACCCAACAAGTCTACCAAGAAATTATTCTAAGGAAATAATAATGAATGGGTACAAACCTTTAGAGATGGGTATTACTAAGTATTTACATATATATCAATGTAGAAAGATGTTCAAGATGCATTATTCAGTGAAAATGATATGGTATATTCTCTATGAGTCATTTTTATTTTTTATTCTGAGAATTTATTTTATTTTTTAAAGTTTATTTATTTTGAGAGGGAGAGAGAGAATCCCAAGCAGGCTCCACACTATCAGCCCAGAGCCTGATGTGGGGCTCGAACACACCAACTGCAAGATCATAGACCTGAGCCAAAGCTGGATGCTTAACTGACTAAGCCACCCAGGCGCCCCAAGAGTTTATTCTTAAGTAATCTTTACACCCAACACGGGGCTCAAACCTGCAACCTTGAACTCAAGAGTCGTACACTCTACCGACTGAGCCAGCCAGGCACCCTATTTTTTATTTTAAATTATACCCATCATAGGGGGCCTGGCTAGCTCAGTCGGTACACAGTGTAACTCTTGATCTCAGAGTTGTAAGTTCAAGCCCCATGTTGGGTGTAGAGATTACTTAGAAATAAAATCTTTATTTTTTATATATTTTTTAATGTTTATTTTTGAGAGAGAGAGTGTATGTGTGTGTGAGCACAGGAGGGACAGAGAGAGAGAGAGGGAGACAGAGGATCCAAAGCTAACAGCAGGGAGCCCAGTGTGGGGCTTGACTCACGAACCATGAGATCATGACCTGAGCCACAGTCTGATACTTAACAAACTGAGCCACCCAGGTGCCCCCAAAATAAAATCTTTAAATACACCCATCACATACATGCATAGAAAAAAAACCTGAATGGATACATTCCTAAATGTTAACAGTGGTTATGTCTGGGCATTGTAGATGATTTCTAGTTTCGCAATTTTATTTACTTATCGTTGGTAAATTTACTATAATGAGCAGCTATTGCTTTTTCTGATATTAAACAAAAACACAACAAAAGCTTGTTTTTAAAGAATAAATATGAAACCTCGACATCATATAATAACAAAATCACCTATAACGCATCAAATAAAGCCTGAAAGTTAGAATTGGAACTTTTGAGGCCAGTTCTAACTTAAGAGTTCATTTCCATGTTCACAGTGTGGACGTTCTCATTTTAGTGGTACTCTTAGGAGATACAGCCTACTTCTAATACTCAATTAAAAAGAAAAAACCCTAGACTTTTCTTTTTCTGGCAGAAATCCTGACACACTAATATGTGTTTTCAGCCCTTCTAGGCTAGACTACTGTAATTTGCTCCTCCTTAGGCTATACATTAAATTTGCTCGGAAGCTGTAAAATTGCTCATTTGGTAGCAATTGAAGTGACTTTTCTGCAAAAAGTTGCAGATCAGTAAGCCTCACAAGCTGTGAAGCACACACTTTGGCACAGCCATTCAAAGCTGACACCAAACTTGTATCACAGTACAGTGATGGAAAATGCTAAAAAAAACCTCTGGTTTTCCTAAAACCTCTAAGGCTCATGCACTTTAAAGTGACTAAGACCAACGGGGCTGTGCTCTAGTTAGGAAGCCCAACGAGTTGGCCAAAGGTCAAGCTTTCTCATGATTTCCTACAGGGAAGGAGGTCTAAAGAAACAGCTCTAAAGAAGGAGGGCTGTTACACTTAGCATTTGTCTTTCAACTTCCACACTGGAAGCACCACCGTTGTATTTTGCTTGCTTAGCCTTAGGAAACAGGCTGGATTAAAAAATACAGGTAATTAAAAAAAATTGTTTTTAATGTTTATTTTTGAGAGAGAAAGAGAGACAGAATGTGAATGGGGGAGGAGCATAGGGAGAGAGGGAGACACAGAATCTGAAATAGGCTCCAGGCTCTGAGTTGTCAGCACAGAGACCGACATGGGGCTTGAACTCAGGACCTAGGTCATGACCTAGGCCAAAGTCGAACACTTAACCAACTGAGCCACCCAGGCATCCCCAGGTAATTTTTAAATTTATTTTCTTTTATACTCTCTCTGTATTTTCTACATGTATTAATTTCATAATCAGAAGATTAAGCTACTTTTTTTTAAAGTAATCACTTAGAGGGCTCCTGGATGGCTGAGTCAGTTAAGCATCCAACTTTGACTCAGGTCTTGATCTCATGGCTCCTGAGTTCAAGCCCTGCATCAGGCTCTACGCTGACAGCTCAGAGCCTGAAGCCTGTTTCAGATTCGGTGTCTCCCGTCTCCCTCTCTCTCTGCTCCTCCCCTACTTGCACCCTGTCTCTCTTTCAAAAAATAAAATAAACATTAAAAAAAAATTAAATAAATAAAGTAATCATTTAGAGCTGAGGGAATTGTGTCTTGATATATTTATGCTTATTTGAATGATTTATATAAAACTTGGTAAAGTATAAAATTTATCATTTTAACAATTGAAATTTTTTTAAATGTTTATTTATTTTGGGGGGGGGGAGGGGCAGAGAGAGAGAGGGAAACACAGAATCCAAAGCAGGGTCCAGGCTCTGAGCTGTTAGCATAGAGCCCTACACGAGGCTCAAACCCACAAACCACGAGATCATGACCTGAGCTGAAGTTGGATGCTTAACCGACTGAGCCACCCAGGTGCCCCTCATTTTAACCATTTTTAAATGCACAGTTCAGTGGCACCAAGTATCTTTACACCATCACCACCAACCATCCATAGAACCTTTTCATCCTGCAACACTGACTCTCTGTGCCCATTAAACAATGACTCCCTCCATTCTTCCCTGTCTCTAGCCTCTGGTAACCACTATCCTACTTTCTGTCTTTAGGATTTTGACTACTCTAAGTACCTTATATCTATGGAACCTCTTGATAGATTTTGGAAATATTAGATTATTTTTAAATTGCACAGACTTTCTTCAGTAACAAAACTTGGGAGTGGACAAAATTCTATATCCCATTTTGTCTTCCATATTGCTATGATCACCTTCCTTGTGTCACACAAGCACCTTGGGGCCAGGGCAGTGCTCACCTGTGTAGGTGTAATGTGGCTGATGTCTTCAGATGCAAGCTGCTTCAGAAGAGTGGTCTTGCCAGCATTATCCAAGCCCAGGAGAAGGATTCTCACCTCCTGGTCTGGTGCACTTTTCAATTTGCGCAAAATTGAGAGCAAGCCCTTAAACAACCATGAAGAAGACAGATTACTTTTGGGGCACTGACTTTGATATTACTGGATATCAGAATGTCTTCTCCTCCTTGAAAAACGTTCTTGGTTGTGGAGAGCTCATCGTATTATTTTCCAGTTGAAAGTGATTTATTCCATTTGCCACCTCCTTCTAAGTTTTGGCAGAAATCTTTCAGTAAATTTTGCAATTTAGTAAGTACCATGGCTTATTCCTGCTCCTCCTATTAATCCAGCTTAGCAATCACCCCAAATCTTCTGGGATTGTGAACTACTAATCTCATACTCCTAAAGCCCTTCCTGTGCACTTAGTAGAGCACACATCATATCAGACTACAGGGCATTGATTGCTGCATTTTTCTCCTTTACCAGAGTGAAGTTTCTTGTAGGTAAGGGCTATAGCTTCAGTCTCCCCAAATGCTTGGCACTTATAGATAGACACTAGATAATAGTTGTTGAATTAAATAAAATTATCCACCCAGTAAGTGAAAGATTTTAAGATGCTATACAAAAACAAAAACAAAGTTGTATAAAATTGTATCTGAGCTGTTTAAAACTTTATTTCAGTTTACATTTAAGACTTCATCATTCAAAATGCTCTACCATCAAAAAATATATATATCCTCATCTAAAAAAAAACCCACACAACCTCTATTATCTAATTTTCACAAGATCCTTATAGGTGCATGGTAGAAATTATGTTTTTCAGATGAAAAATCTGATACAACAGAGAAGTTAGAAAATTCTCAAAGTCAGTCACGAATAAAAAAAGTCAAAATTTAACCAGAGTATTTTTGACGAGTAATCTGATATCTGTTCCTTGTTTTTGTTATTTTTTTTAATGGCTGGAAATAAATCATATTGGTTTTTAGCTACGAACATAAGAAAAATCATGTAAGATGGTTATTTGTTCTGTCCTGCAGCTGACAATCTCGTTCCAGTAAGGCATGAGTTACAACAAGAATCAAAGAATTCCAGAGTTTAAAGGGCATATAATCTAATCTCCCAGCCCAAACAGAAATTCCTTCAAGCTGAGTCTTAGAATTATATAAAAATGGTTATATACTTTTATCCTTATTGCACCAGGCAATAATTCATACCAGTCTGTTCACTAAGATCAAATAATAATTCTGTGAAATAATTCTCAACAATTGAGTCTTTGGACAATGATATGCAAATATGCATAATTATTAAGAATTCCTTTCTGCTTCAGAGACTCGTTGTTTACCACTTCCAGTATTCTGTATCTGCACTGACTTGCTAAGGATTACATTAACCTCTCTGTGCCTCAATTTTTTTCCAGCAATAAAATGGAAGATTTAGTTTAAAACAGAAAGACAAAATCTATACCAAAAGATTTGGGAAAGAGTGATTGAACAGATTTCAAACAAACAGATAGGCAGGACTTTTTTTTTTTTTTTCTTAAGGGCATGACGTTTTTCTTTTGTTTTTATCTTATCTGGCCTTGAATACTTTGACACCGTTCCTTTTTTAAACTATATTTATGAGAAGTCTCCCCGGCTTCTATTAGCTACATTGCAATCACTCATTTATAATACCACCTTTCAGAACAGTTAAAATTAGAATTCTGAGATCCTCAGGGGACTGGTAATATAAAAAGGCTAGAACAGGGAAAACACATTGTACTACTCATCCTGAGTTCTTGATTAGATGTCCTCATTACTTCTTCCAATAAAATTCTAAAATAACCAGAATTTATCACGTCAGTACATGAAATGACAGTACAGGTAAAAGTCTTCTCATGCATTATCTACGAGTGTAGAAATTATGAAAGATGTTTCCATAGACTATTTGCAAGGTTCAAAATGAACGTTTTAGGTTTTTTCTCATGTGTCTTTTAAAACAAATCAGTAAATAAAAACCCTGCTTTCTAAAACAAAAAACAAAAAACAAAAAACATGGCTTTCTGCAGGCTGAGACTTGTTACACATTGATTATATTTGAAATTGAAAAATGAAGAGAAAATAATTTCTTTTTGAAAAGGGAGAAGCAAAGCACAGAAGAGAAAACCAATCTAACTATACCTAAACTTTGTTAACTTAATGTATAAAAAAAATGATACTTCTATATTTCTAATGAGTAATTTTCCTTGAGAAACAATAACTTCATATGCTTTACCTTTAAGTGACATGACAGAGAAATGGAAAATTCTGCTACTATTTTCTTCTATCAAAGTGATAAATGGCATCTGAAGCATGGTCTAGGGAAGACAAATGCAAATACGGTACCACATCATATTAACCCAACTACTGAGGACAGGGGATCACAGGATTATCAGGGTTTGCTAAATAGGGAAGAGGATATTTATAGATATCAGAGTTCTGCCTGAAAGGTACAAAGTAAGCTGATTTAAGAGGCTGGAGGAAAGACAGAAGAATAAGTCTACCCTAGGTTTCTAAACACAAGGACCATACTTTATTTTAAATGTCGAATGGAGACAGCTATTGGAAGTTAATTTTATTGTGGGCCTGAGTTTTGCATATAAACATAAGGAAATGAATTTTTAAAGTGATTTTTTGGTTAAAATATTCATTCATTCCTTCATTCACATTAAACACCCACAATGTGCCCCAAGTGCAACGGGAGCAAAGCAGACATGATCTCCATGTAGGATATGTCCACCTCTGACACTGAATAAAGGCAATTTAAGAAATCAGAACTTTAGTTAATTGTATAAGGTCTGCTATCAGCATGTGTGCATATAAATTATCTGCACCCTGGTGGACAGAAGTGGTCTGACTCAGCCACAAAACATTTAAACTTTCTACAGGCAAATTATGAATAGATGTGCTATTGACTACAGATATTTTATCTGCCTCAAAATCAGCTTCAACTCCACTACTGGCAGAGGCATGGTGCGCTGACCTAAAATGATGCAAACTAGGTCATTCAGAGAAACTGGAGTGGTGGAGGGGGAGAGAGGTGTGTGATGGTAGTGTGATGGAAAGTGTATGTGGCTGTGAGGAGCAGTTAAAATTTAAATATTAAAATTAGTAACCCAACTGTCAGGTACCTGCACTCCCCATAACTAGCTTTTTCTTTTTTTTAATGTTTATTTTTGAGAGAGTCAGTATAAGGAGGGGAGGGGCGGGGACAGAGGATTTTAAGCTGGCTCTGTGCTGACAGCCAAAGAGCCCGATGTGGGTCTCAAACCCACGAACCAGAAGATCGTGACCTGAGTCTAAGTCGGTTGCTCATCCCAGCACCCAGGTGCCCCACCCCCCTCATAACTAGCCTGAATGAAACTGACTTCAATTTATTTTTACCTCTTTAACAACAACAACAACAACAAAATACCCTGTTCACTGAGACCTTATTAACTTCCAGGAACTCCTATAGCTTTCATAGGGAGAAACTCACCCAAACTTGTCTACTTTCTCATTGCTCTACTAAATAAATACAATGTTTCCTGAGGAACAAAGTAGGGGCATTTCCCCAGGAGCAGTGGGTTCCCACCTCACCATAGTCCCAATAAAAACTTTATGGGTGAGGGGGGCACCTGGCTGGCTCAGTCAGTAGAGCATGTGGTTCTTGATCTTGGGGTCGTGAGTTCAAGCCCCACATGTGGGTAGAGATTACTAAAAATATATAAACTTCAACAACAACAACAACAACAACATTATTATGGGCTTTGGGATTTCATAGACTTGAATTCAACTTCCTTATATATATAATCCTGGGCATTTAGAAAACTGGAACAATACTCTTAAGAAAAATGCTATTAAGATGAAATGTGGTAATGTGTGTAAAGTATGGCACATAGTAGGTATTCAAAGCAGTAGTTGTGGGTGTTTTTCTTTCATTTTTTTTTTCTACGTTTCACTGACCATTTTCTGACCAGAAAATACAATCTTGGGAACGAACTTCAAATGTTGAAAATGCTTGATAACTACCACTAGGTTCCTGTATGTAGAATGGACCCCATAAATAATTTCTGTGTGAAGAAGTCATCTATTAAATAATAACGATCACTCATGCACTAAAATTGCTGCCATCTTAGCATTTCACCAAAGACTCGATATCATAATGTGGGGATAAAATAGCTGACTAAATGTTCAGAGAAAACATTTGGGCTTTTAAATAAAAAATAAAATTTATTAGTCATAGCTGAAGGTTTAGAAAACAAAAACAAAAACCTGGGGCTCAGTCTTCCGTTGTACAGTTATCACAGGGATTCATGGGATACCAGATGTGACACATTTAATCACACCACTGATGGTTTAAGTTCTATGTTCCGCTTTCAGTTCTAAGAATAGCTCACACTTTTGGAGATTAGAATCCAGAATGATTTGCCCTAATTTCATATTGTTCAATTTAGGAAAAAAGAAAAAGAAAAACAAAGTCTGTCTTGATCAATGAACGCAACAGTTGTACACAATAGTGTTGTCACACTGTCAATTTGCACCTGGAAACATGAGCAGTGGTTAATTTATTGTGTCCTGTAATTATAAATTAAACAATCATGAAATTACACAGTCCACTTAATTGATAAACTGGGAAAAGTTAGCCAACTCTCATGCATTTCTCATGATGACATCTCATTCTCTGTTGGTTTGGCCTGACTTTTTCATTCCAATTCTAGTTATTTTCTGTGTAAATATTTATATTTGTATTCATTTGTTGAGAAAAACTTAGCCTTTAAAGGGACAGCTCATGTATAAACGATTAATAATAAGAAAACATGTAAAAATCTGTTTAGCCTGGGGTTAATAAAACTGCAGTATAGCAAGTGTGAAATGTGATTGGCAACTTCAGATCAAAAAATTCTACTTTTTTAAAACAATCTGACAATGTAAAATCAATTTTTTTCCTATAAGAATTTACTCATTGGATAATCTGACCAAAGGTGCATGCATTTTTTTCCTTGCAGACATCTAGTTTTTTCTTCATAAATTAATGAACGTGGATCAATATTTTTAAAAGTCAAAAAGACAAGTAACTATAAGTTTGAGTGCCCGGCTCTGTTCAGTTGGTAAGCCAACGAACCTATTCTAAGTGCTTCAAAGTCAATTTTGCTTTGACTTGCTCTAAAACTACTCAGTTCCATTTTAATACCCTCCATCTAACCACACAGAAATAAAAAAGGAACAGCGAGCGCGTCAACGGTCCAATCTGTCACACATCATAATTCACAATTAGAGAAAACTTTAATTAGGTCTGACAGGGAAAAGCCAATTGACACCCACTCCAGTTTTAATTTCCCATTCTTTTTAGTTTGGGGATCCCAAGATGAGACTAAGATCTTTGGTTCTGGTGTGGTCATATGAAAAACGTTGCAACAGGTTTGAAATGAAATACTAAGGACCGGGCAGCAAATTTGCCTCCATCAATATGGATTAAGAATTCACAGGAAAATCGGTCATCACCAACAAATAGCCTTTACGGAACCCTCAGCAAGTAAATAACTCGTTCCTGCAGAAGTGCGCCCGCCACGCAGCCACCAGGACCACGTAAAATCCACCAGGCATCCCTACCAAGCGGTACCTCTTTGTGTCCTGGGATTTACACCCCTCCCCCCAGAGGCCCGCACATCTCGAGGAAGAGGAGAGCTAGGCTACCATCTCTCCTGGTACCGCCAGGGCGACCTCAAAGGCAGTAGCTCTGGCCCTTCTCCCGGCTTCTGGCTGGGCCCCGGCGGACCCAGAGGCGCGGGCAAGTCGAATCCCTAGGAAGAGCGAAGCCTGCTTGCGGAGGCTGCTATCCGCAGTTACTGGGATCCGCCCTCATCTCCTTAGTAATGATGGAAACCCGGCTCTGTACCGGGATAGCCACACACCCTTCCAGCCCCGTCCCTTAGCTTCAGACCGGCTGCAAACCTCGCCTTCCTCCCCAGGCCCAGGTCTCCTTCCAAGGGCCCACCGTCGGGGCTCCCCGCTGCCCCCCGAAACCAATCCAGGACCCAGAAAGCAGGCTGAGCGCCGTCCCGTTCCCTCCTTGGCTTTAAACGTAGTGCCCCAACCTGGGCCTGAGGACTGGAGAGGGGTGACCGGTCAGCTCTGGAGGGGCCCGGGCCCCCACACTCACCATCCTCCCGCCGAATCCCTCCTCCTCCTCCTTCCTCCGCCTCCTCCTCCTCCTCCTCCTCCTCCTCCTCCTCCTCCTCCTCCTCCGGCCTCCCCCGTTACCAGGGGCAACTGCTGCGGCACCGCCCCCGACGTCCCTCGCACGCACAGCGGAGGAGCAAAGCAGTCGTACGGGGCGTGGTCCAGCTCCGCTTTCCCTAAAGTGCGCAAGCGCGCCAAAGTGCCCGCCCACTGCGCAGGCGGGCTGCTGGGTCCACGGGAGGCAGCGGCCCGCTGATGGAGACCCGGGGAATGGTTAAAGCTTGCCCACGTGGCTAGTGGGCGCTGCCCGGCCTGTGATTGGTCGGAAAGGAGAGGGGCGGGGGCGGGATGAGGGGCGGTTCCGGGCCTGGGCAGCAGGTTAGTACTGGCCAGGCTTCTAACGCAGGGTTCTTCTGTTGGCAGTTGTCTCAGTGCATTCTTTTCGGGGCCAGGTAAGGGGTCTCGGGAGGAGGCCGCCTACCATACCTTCCTTTAGATCCAACATCCCGGGAGGGAGCTTGGATTTCTGTCCTGACTGCTCGGGAGGGGCTACTGCCGAAGCTGGGATTCCACCTGCCGAAGCCACGTGGCGCGAATAGTAGCTTGGGGCTGCTCAGGGGCCTCTCCCTGTGGACCCCAGCTCCATAGCTGAGGGGTGGGGGCATTATGGGATATGCATCTTTCTCCACACCTGTGTTAGGGTCCAGGATGGAGGAGTCTCGGTGGTGGGAGGCTGCCTGTCGGAGGGCAAGAGACAGCCTGGGGATTGGCCCTGAACGCTGAGGTGAGCCGATGGCAGCAGGGGTGAAAGAAAGGCGTTTTGGAATGGCCAGGTTTTGCTAAGCAGCGTTGGACCAGGCGGTACACCGTTTGCAGTCCTGGAGGAGGCAAAAAACGGGCCTGCACTTACAGGCAAGCAAGAGCGAAAGGGATTCTGGGTGGGTTGAGAGGTGCTACCTCCCACCCCTTCCCCATGCTGACGTCAGAAAGAGGAATTAATCTCATATGTACCAGGTCCTGTTCTAGACTCTGGCGACACAACAGGGGACGAAATCTGCCTTCATGCAAATTACATCCTTCCTAGTGGAATGCTTTTCACATAAGATTTCATTTCATTCTCACGGCCCTAGAAATTGGTTGTTTTAAGCTATATAGAGTCGGGACTTGAACTCAGTTCTGACTCTTTGAGGAAATGACTTTAACACTATTGTATTGTACAGGCAGGTGGAAAAGAACGACTTATATTTGTGATGTGAACCCAGAACTTTTTTTGAGTTGATAAAGTGTTGCGACTAATGACAAACCTGGACGTTTGCAGTCGTGTGTGTACCTCTTGCCTCCCTCACTGGTTTCTTGTGAGGATTATGTGAATTATTATGTATCAAGTACATAAAATACTGCCTGGCACATAGGAAGTGCTACATAGGTCTTAGCTATTATTGTTCCATCTAGGTTTTTGGGCTTTGCCCCTCTTCCTATAAGCAGGCTTTCCAATCTAGTTAAGATCACTGGAATGAAGGCAGATTTCCCCTGAATGGTCCTTAGCTGTTTATGCATTCAACTAAAGTGTGTTTTTAAACATCTGCTGGCTGCATACTTGCTTCAGATCCTTGGAGAGAAAACTCAGTTCAGAACCTTGATTAAATAGGTGCAAGATGAATGGCTAATTCAGAACCTACACTCCTACCATCTACCCATCTCTAGCCTGTTGTTTCTTTTGTGAAAAAGTCAGGGCAGACTTCTCTTTCTGAATTGTCTGCTGTCTAACATTATGGTCTCCTTGGGGTCACAGCAGTGTACCTGGGCTTGCTTGTGTAATTATTAGCCTCATTCTTCCAACTTTCTCTAGGCAGCCTTGGCACCATCCCCCCCCATCTCAAGTGGTCTTTGTGTTTGATCTTGAGTCTTTGGCTGCCTTGATCTTCCACTGTTGCAAGTACCAGTGATTATGTTTTGTTTTTCTTCCTACGTGGGATACAAACAGGCAATCTTGAGTCCTTTCTCCACTTGCAAGAAGATACCTAGAGGGAGTTTGGAAGCCTGTTCTCTGAGCTGTGATACGTTTGCCAGAGAAAATCAACTCTTTTTTTTTTTTTTTTTTTTTAACGTAAGCTGTATCTGTAACGTGGGGCTTGAACTCAGGAACCCAACATCAAGAGTCGCATGCTCTACCAACTGAGCCAGACAGGCACCCTGAAAATCAAGTCTCTATAAGAAGGATGAGCATTACTTCAGGAGAGGTAATAAGTTGTTTCATTTTTCCTTTTTTCTCTCTTTTTTTCTCTCTCTCCTTCCTTCTTTCTCCCTTCCTTCCCCCCCCCCCTCTCTCTCTCTCTCTCTCTGTCTCTCTCTCTCTCTCTCTCTCCCTGTAGTATGGAGAGGACCAATCTAACTGACCCTAAGCCTTGTCACCTTGGGAAAGTAGGCCCTAGCTATTGTCAGATAGTTGGATGAATGAACAAGATGGAAGCTGTTGACCACTATTGCTGTGGTTAGTATAGGCTGTGTGTACCACAGATGTTTACCCTGCTGGTTCAATTGATGGGAACCTTTCTAAGCATCAGTTTCCTCTTCTGTAATCTGAGACCTTGGATCCCTTACGTATTTGAGCTGTGACATTCTCCAATCCTCAAAGGAAAGGGACTTATCAGTCAGTCACCTGTTTGATTTCCAGTTCCCCTCTTGTTCCCAGTAGTAGAACCATATTCCTTCAGAATTGGGGCCACCCTGGGGGCGCCTGCGTGGCTCAGTTGGTTAAGCGTCCGACTTCAGCTCAGGTCACGATCTCGCAGTCTGAGAGTTCGAGCCCCGCATCGGGCTCTGGGCTGATGGCTCAGAGCCCGGAGCCTGCTTCCGGTTCTGTGTCTCCCTCTCTCTCTGCCCCTCCCCCGTTCATGCTCTGTCTCTCTCTGTCTCAAAAATAAATAAACGTTAAAAAAAAATAAAAAGAATTGGGGCCACCCTGGACATGATCACGTCTTCTTTAGGGAATACTAGATGCAGCTCATGTAGGAAGAGGGAGAATAACCGTTAGAGCAAACCTAGGGACCGTGTACCCCTTCCATGTAGGAGGGGTAGGCCATCAGCAGCTTTGTGACAGAAAGCCTGCTCTTAATTCTGTAACCAAGACAGGTTCTGAGTTTGACTTGAAAGAGTGATGTCCTTGATGCCTAGAGAGCCCGGGAATAAGCTGAAATGCATTTCAGGCAGGCAGTAAATATTTTTAGAGGTCCCACGAGAGCTACATATGAACCTTACAATCTGCCAGGGGAGGCTAACTTTACACAAATTACTGTACATGATAAAGTGATGATTACAAAGCCAAGCATATTGCAAATGAAGATAGGATGCTGTGAGAGTATATGACAGAAGGGTTTGAGTATGCCCTGAAGGAGTCCTGGACCTGTGCCCATTGGGGGGCAGGCAGCAGATATTTGGGAAATGTTTTATTTATTATTATTTTTTAATGTTTATTCTTTTTTGAGAGGGAGAGAGAATCCCAAGCAGGCTCCACGCTATCATTGCAGAGCCTGATGCAGGGCTTGATCCCACGAACTGTGAGATCATGACCTGAGCTGAAATCAAGAGTCGGATGCTTAACTGATTGAGCCACCCACGTGCCCCGGGGTAAGTGTTTTAGACATAGAATTTAGGTGTGTGTGTGTGTGTGTGTGTGTGTGTGTGTGTGTGTGTGTTTCCTTACGTTTTGTGTAATACAGGGGCTGAGCAACTCCTATTCTGACCTCAGTAATGAGGGCAAATTTTCTTGAATAATAGCAAATGATTACCCCTTCATGATAGAAGTACTTCTGTTATGAAAGGCAGAGGACTTTCCAGTGTTGGGTTGAGGATGGAGAGAGATGTCCGAGGACAGGCTGTGTGTGTGTGTGTGTGTGTGTGTGTGTGTGTGGTGTGTGAAGAAGGAAGCGTAGCATGTTGTTCTTTTGGGCTGTCTCCAGCAGGGGAGTGGGGCTGCAGCACGGGGCTCTGTAAGCCAAGGCAGTGTGTGATCTGCTGGCCACTCCTTTTAGCCCCCTGTAGGGTCAGGAAAAGTAAACTCTTGCCTCTCTAGCATTCCTGGGTTCAGTTCTGACTGCATGAAATACCTTTGGTCTTTGAACCAACCTGCAGGAGGCCAAGTCAGCCTTTCCACAGAGGGCAAAGCCCAGAACTTTCCCTTGGGCTTTGTGGCGGAGTGAGAGAGGTAGGAGTCTGGCAGTGGACACTGGCTGGCTGGCTTCTCACTTCTCCAGAGGTGAGTGGTGGCCTCAGGGCCAGGTGAGGATACCATGGAAACTCCATGTTAGGTCTCCCCTTCTCTCCTGGCTCCTTTCTTCCAGGAAACGACTCACCCCCAGCATGTCAACTTGGTGAAGTCTCTCCCACCCCAACACAAAAATCTAAACATTGGCCATCTCTCCCTTTATTGCATTTGTTGGCTCCTCGGGCCTCCTACCTCTCTGGATGTTCTTTCTCATCTATTTGGGCTTCCTTTTTTTGGCTTGCCTCTTAAATGTAGTGGTTTTCAGGGCATGTCCTCAGCACTTTATCCTTCCCGTTCTGTGCATTCTCACTGGAAAACTTCATCTTAAACTGCCTCGATGCTGCTAACTCATCACTTTACTTTTTTTTTTTTTTAATGTTTATTTATTTTTGAGACAGAGAGAGAGACAGACAGACAGACGGAGAGACAGAGCATGAGCAGGGGAGGGGCAAAGAGAGAGGGAGACGCAGAATCTGGAGCAGGCCCCAGGCCCTGAGCTGTCAGCACGGAGCCCAACTCGGGGCTTGAACTCACGAGCTGTGAGATCATGACCTGAGCTGGAGTTGGACACTTAACTGACTGAGCCATCCAGGCGCCTCTCATTGTTTTACTGCTAATTCAGACCTCCGTACTTTCTTTAAAGCCTTAATACCCAGTTGCTGAGAAACTTGACCTTTTATTCAGTATTTACTTGAATTCTTGAACTAGGTGCTAGGGTAGCAGAGTGAGCAAAATGGACATAATCCCTGGCTCCAAGGAGCTTATGGCCTAGAGGGGAAGGTAGGCATTAATTAATAACACAGAGGGACGCCTGGGTGGCTCATTTGGTTAAGTGTCTGACTCTTGATTTTGACTCAGGTCATGATCTCACGGTTAGGGAGTTGGAGCCCCATGCCCCGAGTCCGGCTCTGCATTGATAGCCCAGAGCCTGCTTGGGATTCTCTCTGTCTGTCTGTCTGTCTGTCTCTCTCTCTCTCTGTGTGTGTGTGTCTCTCTCTCTGTCTCTCTCTCTCCCTCTCCTTCTCCCTCTCCCTCTCCTCTCTTTCTGCCCCACCCCCCAAATAAATAAACTTAAAAAAAATTTTAAAACTGAAACCACAGAGTGTTAAGGCAAACTGGTGGGGCGCCTGGGTGGCGCAGTCGGTTGAGCGTCCGACTTCAGCCAGGTCACGATCTCGCGGTCTGTGAGTTCGAGCCCCGCGTCAGGCTCTGGGCTGATGGCTCGGAGCCTGGAGCCTGTTTCCGATTCTGTGTCTCCCTCTCTCTCTGCCCCTCCCCCGTTCGTGCTCTGTCTCTCTCTGTCCCAAAAATAAATAAACGTTGAAAAAAAAATTAAAAAAAAAAAAAAGGCAAACTGGTATGGCTCTGAAGAAAGAGCATAGAGCCAAGAGGGCTTACACAGAACACCTCATCTAGTTGCCAGGATAGAAGTGGTAAGGGTCCTTCAAAGGATTCCCTGAGGAAAGGTTTAAGCCAAGATCTAAAGGATGAGTAGGTGCTTCCTTGCAAGTAACTCTGGACTGTCCTGGAGAGCAAAAGGCTACTTTTTGAGGGAGAGGGTGGACCCTTGAAGTTATGTGCTAATACATCTGCTTTTCAAGCTGCTATTTATTCTTTTTTTTTTTTTTTTAATTTTTTTTAACGTTTATTTATTTTCGAGACAGAGAGAGACAGAGCATGAACAGGGGAGGAGCAGAGAGAGAGGGAGACACAGAATCTGAAACAGGCTCCAGGCTCTGAGCTGTCAGCACAGAGCCTGACACCGGGCTCGAACTCACGGGCCGTGAGATCATGACCTGAGCCGAAATCGGACGCTTAACCGACCAAGCCACCCAGGGGCCCTCAAGCTGCTATTTATTCTG
This sequence comes from Prionailurus viverrinus, assembly GCF_022837055.1. NCBI lineage: Eukaryota > Metazoa > Chordata > Mammalia > Carnivora > Felidae > Prionailurus > Prionailurus viverrinus. The sequence goes on from NC_062571.1 coordinate 61,595,053, forward strand.
AGCTGGTTCTGCTGTGCCTTCCCTGGAAGCTATAGGGGTACATGGGTCTTTACTGGGGTGGGAGTCTTGGGTAGAATTCTTCTTTTGTTTTACCTCTACTTAATATAAAACATTTATTTTTAACTAGTCCTATGGCTTCCATCAGCAATATGTTTCCTTTCCCTAATACTGTCAATACTGGCTTTGTTTGCTTAATTTTGTGAGTGCTTTTGGAGTTTGGTGAATGTATAACTCGAGATGACTTTAAATCTTGCTCAAACTGTGCCTATGAACTTGTTATGTGACATGTATAGAAAATCCTCAGTTAAGGTGATGTTTTTCTTTTTTTCTAAGTTTATTTATTTTGAGAGAGAGGGAGGGAGGGACAGGGGCAGAGGCAGAGAGAGGGAGAGAGAGAATCCCAAGCAGGCTCTGCACTGTCAGCGTGGAGCCCAATGTGGGGCTCGAACTCACAAACTGTGAGATCATGACCTGAGCTGAAGTCGGACACTTAACCGACTGAGCCACCCAGGCGCCCCAAGGTGTGTTTTTCAAGGAAAAATAAAAGACCTAGTTGTAGAAGATAGAGAGTTAAATCTGAAAATTATTCCTTTAAAAAACAAAAAAAAAGGATGGGTAGGTGTTAGTGAAGAGGGGAAGGAAGAGTATTCTGGACAGGGAATGGCATTTGTAAAGGACCTGAGACAGGTGGCAGCCTACTGCATTTAAGAAAGTCTCGTGGTACTTGGAACTCAACACATGGAAAATCCAACTACCTGTTTTGTCTTTAAAAAAATTTTTTTTTAAATGTTTTTATTTATTTTTGAGACAGAGCATGAGCAGGGGAGGGGCAGAGAGAGAGGGAGACATGGAATCCAAAGCAGGCTCCAGGCTCCAAGCTGTCAGCACAGAGCCTGACACGGGGCTCGAACCCACGAGCCATGAGATCATGACCTGAGCTGACGTCGGTTGCTTAACGGACTGAGCCACTCAGGCGCCTCTCCCTGTTTTCTCTTAAAGACTGTTTTTCTATATTCTTTGTCTCGTCACATTATGGTCCAAATCAGAAATCCTGTATATCACTCTGGATACTTGTGATGTGTCAATTTATCTAGGTCAAATACCCTCCCCACCCCCCACCCCCCAGTCCCCCTCTCTGGTATGCTTCCAGTTTTTTGTGATCTGGGAGGGAGAAACAGCTATTTTGTAGCGCACACACCTCCCAGTAATTCGATCAAACATGAATTTGGGTGCTGTGGTGAAGGGATTTTGCAAATGTAATTAAAGTCCTAATTGGTTAGCTTTGAGTTAATCTAAAGGGAGATTATCCTGGGTGGCCTGATTTAATCAGATGGAATCCCTTTAAAAGAGGGCTAGGCATCCCCTGGGGTCACAAACTGCTGCCATAGCTGGGCCTTCATTGCTCTCCTTCCCTCCCAGGATCATCCCTTGGTAACTGCTTGCAGCTGCTGGCTTTAGGCTTGCCTAGCAGAATTCCCACAATTACATAAGCCAGTTTTCTAATTCCTCATACTAAACCCATTTTTATATATTTATCAATATTAGGTGAGTATATATAAAGGATATATGTATCCTATTGATTCTGCACCTGTGCTCGAACCCTGACTAATAGACTGTTTCTCCTGTAGCCAGTCATTCAGCAAATCCCAAGCTTCTGCTGCTTTAACAGTTTCTGTCCTTTTGGTCCCTCCTCTCTGTTCCTGTGCATCTGGTTTCATATGAACTCCACGTCTTCTTGCCTGGATCATTGAAGTTCCCTTCCAGCTGGTCTCTTTGTATCCTGTGAAGTCCTACCACACTGAGTTTATTTTCATGTCATTGCCCAGAGTTTTCTTTCTTTTCTTTTAACATTTATTTATTTTTGAGAGCGCACAAGCGGGGGAGGGGCAGAGAGAGAAGGAGACACAGAATCCAAAGCAGGGTCCAGGCTCCGAGCTGTCAGCGCAGAACCTGATGTGGGGCTTGAGCCCGTGAACCGTGAGATCATGACCTGAGCTAAAGTCGGATGCTTAACCAACTGAGCCACCCAGGCGCCCCTAATTTTGTTTTTAACATTTATTTATTTTTGAGAGACAGAGAGAGACAGAATACAGGTGGGGAACAGGGTTATCTTTCTAAATGACACATCTGATCTTGTCACTCTGCTTAAAATCTTGTAATGGCTTCCTGAAATTTCTCAGGCAAAAATTCAAAAGCTGTTTTTAAAAAAAGAAAAAAGATTTTATTTTTGGGGTGCCTGGATGGCTCAGCAGGTTAAGCATCCTACTCTTGATCTCGGCTCAGGTCATAATCTCAACAATTCATGGGTTGGAGCCCTGCTTTGGGCTCCGTGCTGATGGTGTGGAGCCTGCTTGGGATTCTGTCTCTCCCTCTCTCTCTGCCTCTCCCTCACTCATGCACTCTCTCCCTTTCTTTATCTCTCTCCCTTAAAATAAATAAATAAACTTAAAAATTTTTTTTTAACGTTTATTTATTTTTGGGACAGAGAGAGACAGAGCATGAACGGGGGAGGGGCAGAGAGAGAGGGAGACACAGAATCGGAAACAGGCTCCAGGCTCTGAGCCATCAGCCCAGAGCCCAATGCGGGGCTCGAACTCAGGGACCGCAAGATTGTGACCTAGCTGAAGTCGGACGCTTAACCGACTGCGCCACCCAGGCGCCCCAAATAAATAAACTTTAAAAAGATATTTTATTTTTAGGTCATCTCTACACCCAATGTGGGGCTTGAACTCACAACCTTGAGAATCAAGAGTCACACATTCTACCAACTGAGCCAGCCAGGTGCCCTACAAGCCTTAGCTTTTTTATATAACGTCATTTTCTTTCCTGTCTTAGCATATCAATTTTACTTCCTTTGAAAAAAAAGTGTTAGTGGTTCCCTAGAGTTTGCCACGTACATTTACAGCTAATCCGAGTCCACTTTCAAATAACACTAAACCGCCTCGAGCGTAGTGCCAGTAACTTACGCAAGTATTCCTAGCTACTGCCTTCTGTTACAGCACTGCTGTTATTCATGTGGAGTATCCATAAGCTGTAATCATCGAATACATTGTTGCTGCTCTTATTTTGAACAAACTGTTATCTGTTTACTGTTAACAAGTAGAATAAGAAAAATAAAGGGGTGCCTGGCTGGCTTAGCTGGTAGAGCATGTGACTCTGGATCGCAGGGTTATAAGTTTGAGCCCCACATCGGGTGTAGATGTTACTTAAAACAAAAAAAAAGAAAAAAATTTATTTTGCCTTCATTTATTCCTTCTGACACTCCTTTATGTAGGTCTGAATTTATGACCTGTATCATTTTTTTCTCTCTCTGAAGAACTTCTCATATCTCTCAAGGCAGGTCTATTGGTGATAAATTCCCTCAATTTTGTTTTCTGGGAAAGCCCATATTTCTCCTTCACTTTAAAGGATAATTTTGCTGGTGTAGAATTCCAGGTTGGTGGGGTTTTTTTTCTTTCAGTGCTTTAAATATTTCACTCTACTTTCCTTGCTTGCGTGGTACCTGAGGAGAAATCCAATATAGTTCTTTGTTCTTCTGTAGGTAAGGTGTTTTCTTTTCCCTACCTCAGACTTCTTCCTTGACTTTCTTTGTCTTGATTTTCTGCAATTTGAAATATAATGTGACTAGGTGTAGTTTTTTTTTTTTTTAATTTTAATCCGAGTATAGTTAACATGTAGTGTTATATTAGTTTCAGGTGTACAATGTAGTAATTTATTTAGTTCTGTATATTACTCAGTACTCATCATAAGTGTACTTTTTTTTAATGTTTATTTTTGGGAGAGAGAGAGTGAGTGAGCATGAGCAGGGTAGAGGCAGAAAGAGGGAGACAGAGGATCTGAAGCAGGCTCCACACTGTGAGTGCAAAGCCCAATTAGGGGCTTGAACTCATGACTGTGAGATCGCGACCTAAGCCGAAATCAAGAGTCGGCCACTTAACCAACTGAGCCACGCAGGTGCCCCATGGTAAGTGTACTCTTAATCCACTTACCTGTTCCATCCATTCTTCCACCCACCTCTGCTCTGGTAATCATCAGTTTGTTCTCTATAGTTAAGAGTCTGTTTTTCTGTTGTCTTTTTTCTTTGTTCATTTGTTTTGTTTTTGAATTCCACATATAAGCGGAGATGTATGCTATTTGTTTTTCTCCGACTTATTTCACTTAGCATAATACTCTGTAGGTCCATCCATGTTGTTGCAAATGTCAAGATTTCATTTTTTTTATGGCTGAGTAATATTCCATTGTACACATATACCACATCTTTTTTTTTTATCCATTCATCTATCCATGGATACTTGGGCTGCTTCCGTAATTTGGCTATTGTAAATAATGCTGTAATAAACATAGAGGTGCACGTATCTTCTCAAATTAGTGTTTTCATATTCTCTGGGTAAATACCCAGTAGTGGAATTTCTGGGTCATATGGTAATTCTATTTTTAATTTTTTGAGGAACTTCCATACTGTTTTCCATAGTGGCTATAACAGTTTGTATTCCTATCTAGGTGTAGTTTTTTTTTTTTCTTCAAAGTTTATTTATTTTTGAGAGGGAGGGAGAGAGAGAGAAGGGGGAAGGACAGAGAGAGAGAAAGAGAGAGAGAGAGTCCCAAGCACGCTCTGTGCTTTCAGTGCAGAGGCTGATGTAGGGCTCAAACTCCGCGAACTTTGAGTTCATCACCTAAGCTGAAATCCAGAGTCAGACGCCTAAGTGACTGAGCCACCCAGGCTCACCTAGATTTTTTTTTTTTAATTAAAAAAAATTTAAAAAAAAAAAATTTTTTTTTCAACGTTTTTTATTTATTTTTGGGACAGAGAGAGACAGAGCATGAACGGGGGAGGGGCAGAGAGAGAGGGAGACACAGAATCAGAAACAGGCTCCAGGCTCTGAGCCATCAGCCCAGAGCCCGATGCGGGGCTCGAACTCAGGGACCGCGAGATCGCGACCTGGCTGAAGTCGGACGCTTAACCAACTGTGCCACCCAGGCGCCCCCCCAAAAAAATTTTTTTTTCAACGTTTATTTATTTTTGGGACAGAGAGAGACAGAGCATGAACGGGGGAGGGGCAGAGAGAGAGGGAGACACAGAATCGGAAACAGGCTCCAGGCTCTGAGCCATTAGCCCAGAGCCCGATGCGGGGCTCGAACTCACGGATCGCGAGATCCTGACCTGGCTGAAGTCAGACGCTTAACCGACTGCGCCACCCAGGCGCCCCTAAGATTTTTTTTTAATCTTATTTTTTTTAACGTTTATTTATTATTGAGAGACAGACAGACAGACAGACAGAGCGTGAGCATGAGCAGGGGAGGGGCTGAGAGACGGGGACGCACAGAATCTGAAGCAGGCTCCAGGCTCTGAGCTGTCAGCACAGAGCCCAACACGGGGCTCGAACTCATGAACTGTGAGATCATGATCTGAGCTGAAGTCAGACACTCAACTGACTGAGCCACCCAGGTGCCCCTAGATTTTTTAAAAAGACTTATTTCTAAGTAATCTACACCCAATGTGGGGCTTGAACCCACCACCCCGAAATCAAGAGTCATATGCTCCATTGACTGAGCCAGCCAAGCACCCTTAGGTGTAGATTTTTTGGTAGTTATCCTTCTTGCTGTTTTCTGAGCCTCTTGGACTTGTGGTTTGATGTCTGTCATTCATTTTGGAAAATTCTCAGTCATTATTGCTGCAGATATTTCTTCTGTTTCCTCCCCTCTTCATCTTCTGCATTCCCATTACATGTATGTTATACCTTATGTAATTGCCCCAGGGTTCTTGGATTTTCTATTCTGGTTTTTTCATTTTACTTTTTCTCTACTTTTCAGTTGGGGAGTTTGCTACTGACACATATTTAAGCTCATTGATTCTTTCCTTGGCCATGTCCAAGGTACCAATGAGCTTGTGAAAGGAATTCTCAGGGGTGCCTGGCTAGTACAGTCAGTAGAGCATGTGACTCTCAATCTCCCAGTCATGAGTTCAAACCCCACGTTGGGCATGGAGCCTACTTTTTTAAAAAAAAGAGGGGCGGGGGCCCCTTCGCTCAGTTGGTTAAGCATCCAATTCTTGATTTTGACTCAGGTCATGATCTCATGGTTCGTGAGTTTGAGCCCTGCGTCAGGCTCCGCACTGACAGCACAGAGCATGCTTAGGGTTGTTTTTCTCTCTGCCCCTCCCATATGCTCTCTTTCTCAAAATAAATACATAAATTAAAAAGTATATATTAAAAATAAAAGGAGTTTGACACTCACCATATTAAATGGGGTGCTTGGCTTGCTTCGTTGGTAGACCATGCAACTCTTGATCTCAGGGTTGTGAGTTTGAGCCCCACGTTGGGTGTGGAGATCACAAAATCTTTTAAAAATAAAAAGGTGGGGCGCCTGGGTGGCTCAATCAGTTAAGCATCTGACTTCGGTTCAGATCATGATCTCGTGATTCGTGAGTTCAAGCCCTGCTTTGGACTCTGTGCTGACAGTTTGGAGCCTGGAGCCCGCTTTGGATTCTGATTTGTAACATTTCCTTTTGATTCTTTCTTAGAGTTTCCATTCCTTTGCTTACATTGTCCATCTGTTCTTTGCATGTTGTCCACTTTCCCATTGGAGCCCTTAGCATATCGGTGATAGTTTTTTAAATTCCTTTTTTTAAAACAACTTTAATGTTTTTTTAATTTTTATTTTTGAGAAAGAGAGAGAGGGCATATGCGTGCGCGCAAGTCAGGGAGGGGCAGGGAGAGAGGGAGACACAGAATCCGAAGCAGAGTTCTAAAGTAAATCAGGCTGAGTTAAAATCCTGGCTCTGCCACTGGCTAATACTTGTGTGACTTGGTAAAGTTGCTTATCTGTGCCCTAGTTTTCTCATCCTTACCATGGGGTTAGATTAAAGGGTATTTATTTTATAGGGTTATTGTGAAGATAAATTCAGAAAATGCATGTAAGCACCAAGCAAAGTGTCTAGCATAGAGTCAAAGTTCAGTAAGTGTTAGCTGTGATAAATATCATCTGGTCCCCACATGCCGCGGTCAACACTGGCTGTTCTTTTTGCCTGGGACACCTCTCCTCTATCTATCTTCTACCCATCCTTCAAAACATTATTTCTTGTTTTTGCAAAGCATGTTCAGAATCCCTCATCTGTTTTATTTGTGTTTTAAAGTTTATTTATTCATTTTGAGAGAGAGATAGTGCAAGTGGGGGAGAAGCAGAGAGAGGGAAAGAGAGAGAATCCCAAGCAGGCTCTGAAATGTCAGTGCCTGATGTGGAGCTTGAACTCAAGAACCACGAGATCGTGACCTGAGTGGAAACCCAAGAGTTGGACCTTAACCGACTGAGCCACGCAGGCGCCCTATCCCTCGTCCATTTTAGATAAAGTGATCATATAATTAACTACCCCAAACAGGACACTTTTGAGAGTGGAAGGGGATGCTATTAACAATTGCCCCAGGACAATAATCCCAGGAAAACTGGGAGATAAGGTCGTCTCAATTTTAGATGCCTCTTCTCGGGTTTTCCATTGCCCTCAGTGTCCACAGCATTGTTCACACTGCTGTCCTTGTGGCTTTACTTGTCTTTTACCTCCCATTCTGTAACTCCTTGAGGGCAGGTGCATTACCTCAGTCAGAGCCATGGCCTGAGACCTCTCACAGGACCAGCATGCACCACACACGTACACAGAAGTGATGAGAGTGATCATGCCACATGTTCATTTTCACCTTTGTCTGTAATTGTTTCTACCTTGAATGTGATCCATGCTTTTGGCCTCTTTCAGATCAATCTATCATCATCATCTTTTTCTTCTTCTTCTTCTTCTTCTTCTTCTTCTTCTTCTTTAAAATTTTAATGCTTTTATTTATTTTTGAGAGAGAAAAAGAGACAGAGCGCCAGCAGGTGAGGGCAGAGAGAGAGGGAGACACAGAATCTGAAACAGGCTCCAGGCTCTGAGCCATCAGCACAGAGCCCTACGCGGAGCTCAAACTCACGAACCACAAGATCATCACCTGAGCCGAAGTCGGATGCTTAACCAACTGAGCCATCCAGGCACCCCAGATCAATCTGTCTTCTGGGGTGCACGTTCCAGCTCTTCTGGGAAGCCCCCTTTTCTTACTTTGCTCCCCCATCTCTGCTTTCTCTCATCTCCTGTACGTACTGTTGCATATATATTATATCCTGTTCATGGGTGGGCTCTTGTTCCCCAGTAACACTCAGCTCCCCAAGGATAGGCACGGTGTTGCCCTTTTTTCCAGTGTCTCCCACAGTATGGTCAAGCACAGGGCTGGCTACCAGCAGGCACTCAGGAAACACATGTTAGTGTCGGTTTCTCAGTCTGGGACCATTCACTGGGGCCTGCCCAAACTTAGTCAAACGATGCTAGTGGTGGGTGAAAGCAGGCATTCTACAACTGGGGGAGGTGTTCAGGGCCTCCGGGGCAGACTGTAGTTTGGGGGACAATCCTCATTTCCCCTCTCTGTTCCTTAAGTCCCCAGTTTTGTGTGTGAACAAGATGGAGGCTGATCTGTCTGGCTTTAACATTGATGCTCCCCGTTGGGACCAGTGCACTTTCCTGGGGCGGGTGAAGCACTTCTTCAATATCACAGACCCTCGCACTGTCCTGGTACCAGAGCGGGAGCTGGACTGGGCCAAGGTGACGGTGGAGAAGAGCAGGTGAGCAGCTAGGGGGGAGGGGGCTGGAGGCACTGGGGCAACACTGATGGATCCCTGTGGAGAAGGTGGAAACTAAAGATATGGGAATAGGCAGAGCTCTCAGGAAGGGGGGGAGCAGGATGACCTGGGGCAAGGGGCCTGGGAGGTAACTGTGTCCATTATCCTTGGGTGGCAGGATGGGTGTTGTGCCCCCAGGCACCCAAGTGGAGCAGCTGCTGTATGCCAAGAAGCTGTACGACTCAGCCTTCCATCCTGACACCGGGGACAAGATGAATGTCATCGGGCGGATGTCCTTCCAGGTCCCTGGTGGCATGATCATCACGGGCTTCATGCTCCAGTTCTACAGGTGGAACCTGGGAGCAAGGTGGTGGGCAGTGTGGCCACTTGGATCTGCTAGGCAGGGAGCCATATTATGATGACAATCACAGCCATCTTTATTGACCCCTTACCAAATACCAGGCACTGTGTGAAATTCTTTGCGTATGTTACCTCACTTAATCTTCTCATCAGCCCTACAGAGAGGTGCTGTATAGAGGAAGAACGGAGATTCTAGAGAGGTGACGTAACTTGTCCAAGTCCACACACAGCCAGGAAATATGGGTGCCTCTCTAGAACTCTCAACGAATCAGCCATCCTGCTTCCCTCTTTAGAAAGTACTTATTCAACAATGAAGTACTAACGTATTTTTATAACGTAATGTCCCAGTAAAAAATATAGGAAGGTGACCCCCCCCGCCCCTCCTCCCCACCCCCAAAATTAGGAAGACCTATAGGAGAGAATAAACTTTCTCTGTAGCTGCTGGATATTTTACTCCTCTCCTTTCCCCTCTTCTTTCTGCCCCTTCTCCCCCATGCATCCATTTGTCCAGCCAGGCCTTGGGCTGGGCCCGAGCCAGGCCTTGGGCCAGGTGTTAGGCATATAAAAACTTTAGCCCCTGTCCTTAAAGAGCTTCTCCAGTTTTGTTGAGGAAACCAACAAGTAAACAGTTACAGGTCAGCTTGCTAATAGGTAGGTTGTGGGGAGAGCATGGGGTTGTGAGAACGGAGAGCATAGAATGACTCATTGTTCCAGGAAGGGCCGGGGAAGGGTCAGGAAGGTTTTGAAGAAGTGATGTCTCAACAAAGCAAGATTTAGCCACGTATGAAAGGGGTGTGTGTGTGTGTGTGTGTGTGTGTGTGTGTGTGTGTTCCAGGCAGAGGGACCAGCCTGTGCAAAAGCCCAGGTGCATGAAACAGCATGGGAAGTTTGGGGAACAGCAGGTGATCTGGATTGTACACCAAGCCTTGCATTGACTCCCCTCTGCGTCTCTGGGCCTTCCTTATGGTAGGACGATGCCGGCTGTGATCTTCTGGCAGTGGGTGAACCAGTCCTTCAATGCCTTAGTCAACTATACCAACAGGAATGCAGCTTCCCCTACATCAGTCAGGTAGGAGACTTGAACCCCAGGCTGTCCACGTGGGTCAGGAGCAGGTAGCTGTCCTCGTGAGGGGAACAGCCCTTCTAAAGGGTTCTCGGGCTATCTTCTCCAGGCGGGGCTTATTCTGGGCAGGTGACCAAGTCCCTCTTTTTACGGTTTGCAAGTATTTTCTGAGGCTGACTAGGAGAGTATCTTCCTAGACTAGTTCAAAGTTCATTCATTCATTCATTCTCAAATATTTCTGGGGTAGGTGTTAAGTGCCAGGCATGGTTCTAAGGTCCCTGTTCTTATGGAATTTAAGGACTTGTAAGGAAGCAAGCACGATAATCTTAGATTGTAACTGCTGCCATTAAGGAAATAAACAGGTGACAAGGTAACAAACAGCAGAGGGGCATCTGTGTAGATGGGCTGGTTGGGGGAAGTGTTTTCTGTGGAGACCGTATTTCTGCGGATTTCTGAAGGATAAGGATTTAGCAACGTGGAGCCGACAGAAGAATTCCCCATATAGGGAGCGACAGCATGCAAGGGTTCTGAAGCAGAAATGAGTTTGCTCTTTGCTTAAAGTACTGAAGGTGGCCCAGGGGGCTGGAGCGTTGTGTGTGTTTAGGGGGGCGTGTCATAAGACAGGATGGAGGATAGTTCACATGAGCTTCTCAGGCATGAAGCCTCGTGTCCAGACTTTCTCAATGAAGTCTTGGTCTTGCCCTCAGCCAGCAGGGCTCCCCACTCCCAAGCGTGTCTTTCCTCCACTAGGCAGATGGCCCTTTCCTACATCACAGCCACAACCACCGCGGTGGCCACTGCTGTGGGCATGAACATGTTGACAAAGGTACGGTCTGGGGCGGCTGTGGGCATGGTGGCCACTAGGGGGCAGCAAAGTCCTAGGGAAAATTTTGCCCAGGCCTGGCACTACCCTTGTCTGGGTGAGTGGGGTATGGCCCAGAGCAAAGCCAACTAGTGGGAGAGGTAGCCGAGCTATCCCCAGGTTGGTCTTTCTTGGGTCTTTGAGGGAATTTGGGTTCCTAGACCAAATGTCTGGATGAGTGGCAGAAGCAAGGTCTCATTTCTTGGTTTATAGTCCTTATTGTTCCTTTCCCCCAACAGAGAGCTCCACCCCTGGTGGGCCGCTGGGTGCCCTTTGCCGCTGTGGCTGCTGCTAACTGTGTCAACATCCCAATGATGCGACAGCAGTGAGTATGGGGCTCCCTTTGCCTCCCTACAAACCCTAAGGTTAGTGGGGCCAGGGCAGGAAACCAAGGCAGTGGGTGGCTTTGGGGGCTGAGGTGGGTGTGGGGAGGGCTGCCGGGCTGCTCCAACAGTGATGGCCACAGGAGTGGCAGGTGACTTAGGTTTAGTCTGTGTTGAATGTTGTGGGAGTCATTTTTTGGATCGTGTGGGATGAGGGCGGGGGTAGGGTGGACTCTGGAGGTTTGTACGAGATCGTGTCCTTTCAACTGCAACTGCAATTTAAGTTGTGATCTCTGCCCACTTCCAAAGCCCTGGGCATTGCTTACAGAACGAAATGTAGCAAAGCGAGGCATCCAAAGATAGAACAGAGCCAAGAAGCTTTGAAAGAAGCCAGAGGAGTAGACAGATGTCTTCCAGGCACCGGGCTCTAAGCTTCGCAGCAGGAAAGGTTAAAGGAGAAATCCGTGTGTCTTGTAGTTCTTGTTTTCTGACTCGAGAAAGCATAGATGTTCCTCTGTTGTAAAACTTAATGATGTAATATACATAAAGCACTCACAGTAGCTCTTGGAAGGGATCAAGTGCTACCTAAGTGTTAGCAATTATTGCTGCTGTTACCGTCACGGCCTTCATCACCATCACCAGTCTCCAATAGCCCTGTTTTCTTGGGACTGCTAGCAAGCGGGAATTCAGCACAATAGCGCTTGTGGAAAGAGTCCACGACGGGAAGAGTCATGCATACACATTGTTCCTCTCTTTCCCTCCTCTATCCAGGTGCTCCTTCCCAACAAATGAATGAGCCCCAGCCACCTATCTGGTCTGGGGTCGAGTGCTGTCGAGAACTGGCCAGAGAATAATAGCCAGTGCAGCCACTATTTATGGAGCAGTCACTCTGTCAGGCGCCAGATTAAGTACTTTGCAGGCATTGGTCCCATTTAATCCTCACCATTCCTATGAAGCGAGTGCCATGATTATCCCCATTTTGCAGATGAGGATAACTGAGTCTTTAGAAGGATTTGGGAACCTGCTCAAGATCAAAGACTTACTCAGCATTTTCAGGATCCAACCTAGGCAGTCTGAGCTCTCTTAGCCTAGCTCTCTTAGCCACTGCCCTAGATCACTTCCAAGATGTCGCTCACTGGAATACAGAAGGAAGATCAAAGGGCCAGACTGTAGGAGGTGGCTTCCTGGAGCTGGAGTGTGCTGGCCTTGGTTACCTGCTGTGTCACATTGCTGGCAAGCTTCCAGCATACCCTTCCCACGTTCAGCAGCTCCTGTCTGTGTTTAGGGAACTCATCCAGGGCATCTGCGTGAAGGACGGAAATCACAATGAGATTGGTCATTCCCGGGTGAGCAGAGGCATCCCTTTGGAGTGGGAGGAGGGAATTCTCTTATACCCTGTTTTGTTGTTAGTGGCCCGGGTTCTGTTGCAGGGTCACCCTGACTCCGTCCTCCTTCCCCTTGATTTCTGTACATTTCTTGTTCAGAACAAGCTTGTCATGTCCTTTCTCCATCATTTCTGGTCCTGAAGCCATAAAAGTCTAGCTAGGTGAGAGAGGGTTGGGTGAGGATACAGCCCCTGACAGATCCATCCCTTCCCCTTTACCAACTCAGACCTGATCCTGACCCTTGACCCAGCCTGCTGGTGCAGCCCACGGATACTGGATGAGGTCATGCCTGACAACTTGCTCTTTTCTACCCTCAGAGAGCTGCGGCCATAGGCATCACCCAAGTGGTCATTTCTCGGATCACCATGGCAGCCCCTGGCATGAGTAAGATAAAGAAGTCCTCCTGTCCTGGGGGACCCTGGAACACGTGATGGAGGCCTCAACCACACTCAGCTTTTGGGTGGGAGGTGGGGCCCCAGCTTCTATAGCCATGCTTCTCAAAAAACAAATGATAATTCTGTGATGTGGTAGAAATTGCAACTGAGGCTATGCTGGGGACCATATTACATTGTATACACCTACCAGATCCACATGCTGTATACCTTACTCCTACATAGTGCTGGAGTGCAGAAGCCCACGGGAGACCACACTGTAGTTTCCAGAACATCAGTCAGTCAGAGATGTGGGGAAGAAAGTTCTTTTCATTCCACAGATATTCCTTAAGTACCTTCAATGTGCTGGGCACAGTGTGGGGTGCCAGGAAGACAGTGGTAAAGAAAATAAATCCCTTGCCCTGGTTTTGCTTTTAGCAGAGGCATGTTACAGAGTAGGATAGGAGATTTGTTTGCGTGAGCCTTCAAAGATTTAAGTTTTGAGAAGGACGCTTGGGGCCTGCAGTACATGTCCTGTCACAGGTGTGCAAGTGGAGAAGTTTGGGAAGCACCCTTCTCCTAGGACTTAGGGGACAGCTTGGGGGTGGCTGCACCTACACAGTCTTGAAGTATTTTCAGGAACGTCAGGGGAGGTGGAGGGAATCACCTGACTTTGGGAAGGGATCTTGGAGAGAGTCTTATGGCCTTCCCCCCGAGATTCTCCCTGGTCTCTTGCAGTCTTGCTGCCAGTCATCATGGAAAGGCTGGAGAAGCTGCATTTCATGAAGGTGAGTGGGGTTCCCTTTTGCATCTTCTCTGCCCAGAGCCCCCCAGCCATACTTAGGAGCACCTGATCCTCGTCCTTCCCTCTAGCTGCTGGCCTTACCTCCTTCAGGGAGGGCCCATACCAGTCCCCGCTGGCTGCCCGCTTTAGATGCCGTAGCTGGTTGCTTGGCTTTGTCCGTAGAGAGCAAGAGGAACCCCGTTCTCCCTCCTTCACAGCTAGGCGTTTCATGCCTGTGGGTTTCTGGCTGACTGAGCAGGGGTAGGGCAGGCGTGGGGTTCACATTAAGATCTGTAAATCTTACGTGGATCTTTCTTTTTCTTTTTTTTTTTGTCCAGAAAGTCAAGGTCCTGCATGCCCCGTTGCAAGTTCTGCTGTCGGGGTGCTTGTGAGTAACGCGTTTTCTCGTTGTGGGTTCTGTGGCAGCTGGGTCACCCAAGCACTGTCTTCTTGTGTCGCCCATGTTGGAGAACGTGCTTTCTTTTACCTGACTTCCATAGTGCCTGAGCTCTGTATGTGGGCCACACAGAGAGCTCTCGCCCCATCTTTCTTGAAGGCATCAGACTGGCTAGGCTGTATGCACACATCCGCATGGAGAGCGGAGTGCTTGGGTGCCCTCCTGTCCGGGGCCTCCTCTGACCTTCAGACTGGAGAAGAGAGGAAAACCACAATCCAGTCCCACTACAAAAAAGAAATGATAACTCTGTGGCAGTGATAGAGGTGTCCACTAATGCTGAGGTGGTAAACGTATTGCAATGTCTCACTGTATCAAGTCAACATGCTCTACACCTTACATGGACACCGTGTTCTATGGCAACTATATCTCAGTATAAATCAATTAAGTAAATACACAGACCTGCTGAGACATAACAGTGATGGGACAGCCTATGGCTGTCACGTGTCCCAACCTCGCACAAAAGGAAAACACCATAGGCGCCTGGGTGGCTCTGTCGGTTAAGCGTCTGTCTCTTGATTTTGACTCAGGTCATGATTTCTTGGTTTGCGAGATCGAGCCCTGTGTTGTGCTCTGTGATTACGGCACAGCCTGCTTGGGATTCTTTCTTAATCCCTCTCTCTCTGGTCCTAGCCCACTCACACTCTCTCCCTCCCGCCCCCCAAATACACAAACATTTGAAAAATAAGTAAATGGAGTGCCTGGGTGGCTCAGTGGGTTAAATGTCTTGGCTTTGGCTCAGGTTATGATCTCACAGTTCCTGAGTTCAAGCCCAGCGCTGGGCTCTGCACTGACAGCTCGGATTCTGTGTGTGTCCCTCTTTCTCTGCCCCTCCCCTGCTTGTGCACATGCGCGCGCTCTCGTGCTCTCTCTATCTCTCTCTCAAAAATAAATAAATAAATAAATAAGTAAATAAAACACAAGCCATGGCGGGGTGCTTCGGTGCCTGCCCTTGACTGGCTGTGTCCTAGTGTCAGTCACACTTTACAAGGCCATGGGGCTAATGACAATAACAAGAATAACCAACACGTACTGAGTGTTTCCTGTGTGTCCCTGCTGTGCTCATGGTTCACATCTATAATTTTGCTGAATCTCCTCCGCCCTAGAAGTATATATAGGGCCGTCATCTCCTTTTACAAATGAAGAAACCGGGGCTCAGAGAGATGGAGACACTCACCCAAGGCTCTGTAGCTCATAATTGCCGGAGTTGTGGTCGGATCCTCGGTAGTCTCCGAGGTGACTCTGCTTACTGAGTCACCACTGAGTGAGTGGTTACCACGAGCTGAGTGCCACATGTGCACTTTTCATTTAATCCCCACGGTGGCCCTGCAGAGTAGGTATCCTTGTCTTCCCCCTGCTGGCTCAGGGGTAACTCGCCCAATATGACACAGCGAGGAAGTAGCAAAGCTGGGATATGAACCTTGGTCTGTTAGATTCCCAAGTCCTGTAAGATAAGACCCTGGAGCTGAAACATCTGAGAACCTTAGAAATGCTCTTAAGCCCTTCCCCAGACCTCCTGAGTCAGCATCGCTTTTTAACAAGCCCCACGAGTTACTTGCACGCACAGTGAAGTTTGAGAAGCTGCCTTGTTCTGGTCTCCACCAGCCCAGGTGTTCATGGCTATGGGGGGCAGGACCTCAGGTGTCATAACCCTCACTGCTCAGTGCTTGTGGTCTTTAAGGCTGCTAGTTATACTCCCAGTGCCTTCGTTATCTTCATCTGCTTGGACAACAGGTGGATGTGGGAGGTGGAGGGAGGCTGATTCCATCCCATCCCAGAATGAATATCCTGGCACTGAGCGACCAAGGGAAGAGTTGCAGGGAGAGGAGCCATGGGGTGGCGGGGAGGGCAGGCTGGGTGAGTGGGCATCTCCTCCTTCCTTTGGGGGACTCAGAGATAGGATGTGAGTAGGCCTGTGGGGAGATGCCCCTGACACTTTGTTTCTCCTTTCTTCCAGCCTCATCTTCATGGTGCCAGTGGCCTGTGGGCTCTTCCCACAGAAATGGTAACAGCTCTTCGTTCCTTGCTTTGTTTTACTGAATGCCCTGTCCCTGCTCTCCCTGACCTGCCTGCTGTCCTGAAGGAGACAAGGAGGGGCAGGAAGGGCAGCATTTTTATCTGAGGACAAGTGCCTATCAGCCTAAACTCTGGGCCTCTTAGCCCCGGGGGGAATGGTAAACCAAAACAGAGCTCCAAGGGGTGGAGGCATGAGTGGCTTCCTCCCAGTGGAGCAAGGACTGCCTTGGAGGGAAGTAGGGGAACAACAAGAAACTTTCTGTCCCTGCTGGTTAGGTTATTAGATACATCCTCCCTGGCTAGATCTGGTCCTTGAAATTGAACAAAGGTACAGGTACTTATTCTGGCTTGTGTTTGCTAGGGGATGGATGACTTGGGCCTCTCTATTTCTCTTGCATGTCCTGGCAGGGAAGGGGTGTGAAAAGGGATGATGGAAAGGGGAAACAAAGCATCAGATTGTGGGAGGGGAGAGGATTAGCTCCAGGAGACCAAGTGCAGCTTGGATATATACCGAGAAGATACCAGGTTCCCCTGCTGTGGTATTCATATTTTAGTGTCGTCTGCTAGACTTCTGTGTTCCAAGCACACAGGAGAAGTGCTTGTGCTTGTAATTTTGCAGAGAAGATGGAAGTTTGGCACCAAGGAGAATGAAGTCAGGCCCGAGTAGAAGTAAAAGCAATATATTATGTTGTATAGAGGCCATTCATTCTGATGGAAAAATCAGGGAGGGCTTCTTAGAGATGGCATTTGAGTTGGACTTTATCTGACGATAATTTGTTGCTTGTCCAGTTGGCACGCTCATAATCCCCTTCTGTCTTCTCAGTGAATTGCCAGTTTCTTATCTGGAACCAGAGCTCCAAGACGCCATCAGAGCCAAGTATGGAGAACTTGTGCCTTATGTCTACTTCAATAAGGGCCTCTAAATGCCCCACCCCAGTAAGGACCAGTCTGTGCCCATATTCACCAGCTCCTCAGCTGCTCTGTATACCTGTCCCCTCATTCCTCTGCCCACAGGGCCTGAAGGCCAGGGTGGATTTGGGAGGTGGGGAGCCTCGTGTTTTCACCCAGGCTTATTGGACTCCAGAGGATGAAAGTGAACAAGGGGAGCAAAAGCCAAGTCTTCTATCTGTTCCTCCCTTAACCACCATCCCCTGGAGACCAGGAGCTGAGACCCCCTGAAGGAGATACTCAGACCATTTGGAAAAATTAGGAAACTTTGGGGATTCTAGTTCCAGCCAGGACTGGGGAAGAGCCCCTGGGACAAAAAGATGCTCTTACTCCTCTTCTCTTCCTCCTCATCTTGTCTCATGCTATGAAACTTTTTACCCTTGCAATTCTAGCCAACTCAGGAAGGGAGGGGAAGAAGCCTTTGCCAACGTGGGGCTCTTCTCTGTTCTTTCTCATTCTCGTCCCCACTGTCCCCTGGTCAGAAAGCGTCTTTGGGAGTGCTGCTAAACTTGAGATAGTCAGGCCGTTTCATGAGGCAGCAAAGTTTCATGGTGCTTTAAGCCCTGTCTATTGACACTGACTTTGATCTCCTAATGCTAAAATCATGTCTGATTTTGCTTCTCTGTGTTTGAAAAATAAGCCCACTAACTGTGAGTAAAAAGAATATATGTAGGCATTAACAGCACATTTTAATGGGTATATTTTCCTAGCTGCCTCCCTTCTCAGCCCATTGGGTTAAACACCAAAGACTAGTGTGTTCTGAATAGGAAAGAGAAGTTTTATTTGGATACCTCTGAGAAGTAACCAACCAGGACCAAAGAGCCTTAAAGGACACACAGCAAAGTGCAGCCATTTGCCCGTCCCATCTTGGCTGCTGTAGGTGACTTTTCAGGCTCGGGGTGGGGTGGGGTGGGGGTGGAAGGAGACCATTGTGGCTTACGAGGGATCAATGTCTGTCTGAGTTTCATCTAGTAGAATTTCCTGACTGTTCAAAGGATATCACTGTGAATCAAATAAATTTCTTGAAAGAGTGTAATGAACTGTATGCAGACTGAATTAGTAAAGCCTGGATGGAAAGCAGGATCTGGTCTCACTTTGACCTTGGCATGCAAGAGGTTATCACAACTATAAGGGAACCTGTCTGATGCCTGGAGGTGATTGTTTATTTCCCTTATTACAGAGGAAAAATCTGCTGGACGCTGCAGAATGGGAGCTTTGTTCTAGAGCAGCAAACCGTGGCTCAAGGGCCTAAGTCCACCTGCCACTTGTTTTTGTGTGCCTGGGAATTATATTTTAAAAGGCAAAAAAAGAAAAAGCCAAGAATATATGACAGAGACCCCCATGTATGTGGCATGCAAAGCATTAAAATATTTGCTCTCTGGCCCTGTACACAAAATGTTACCCCTGCTCTGGAGCAATGGTTCTTAATATATTTCAGAGTCACCTGGATGGGTTGTTAAAATAGAAATTGTGGGTCCAGATATATCTCTTGAGGCAAGGAAAACAAAAGCAAAAATAAACTATTGTTACTACACCAAAATAAAAAGCTACACAGCCGAAGAAACAGTCAACAAAACTAAAAGACAAGCTACTGAATGGGAGAAGATATTTGCAAATGACATAGCTGATACAGGGTTCTTAGCCAAAATACATAAAGAACTTATACAACTCAACACACACAAAAACAAATAATCCAGTAAAAAAAAAAAAAAAAAAAAAAAAAGGCAGGAAAAGGCCCCTGGCTGGCTCAGCTGGAAAAGCATGGACTCTTGATCTTGGGATTGTGGGTTCAAACCCCACGTTGGGTAGAGAGTATTTAAATAAAATTAGTTTTGTAAAAAAAAAAAAAGGGCAGAAGACATGAACAGACATTTCTCTGAAGAAGACATACAGGGGTGTGTGGGTGGCTCTGTCGTTTAAAGTGTCTTGACTCTTGATTTCGTCTCAGGTCATGATCTCATGGTTCTTGGGTTTGAGCCCTGTGTCGGGTTCTGTGTTGGCAGTGTGGAGCCTGCTTGAGATTCTCTCTGTTTATCCCCTGTGGCTCTCTCTCTCTCTCTCTCTCTCTCTCTCTCTCTCTCTCTCTCTCAAAATAAGTAAACATTAAAAAAATTTTAGGGGTGCCTGGGTGGCTCAGTTGCTTAAGCATCTGACGTTTTCAGCTTAGGTCATGAGTTCCCGGTTTTGTGGGTTCAAGCCCTATGTTGGGAGCCTGCTTGGGATTGTCTTCTCTCTCTGCCCCTCCCCTGCTCGCACTCTCTGTCTCTCTCAAAATAAGTAAAATTAAAACAAAACAGAATCATAAATTCATCCTTTTAAAGTGTACAATTCTATGGGTTTTAGTACATCCAGAGTTGTAATCATTATCACTAATTTCAGAATATTTTTATTACTCCCCAAAGAAACTCTGTACCATTTGGCAGTCTCTGGATTCCCTTCATCCCGCACCCCCTTGAAACTCCTTATCTACTTTCTGCCTTTATGGATTGGCCTATTCTGGACTTTTCATATAAAGGAAATCATACAGTTTATGGCCTTCTGTGTCTGACTTCTTTCATTTAGCATGATATTTTCAAAGTTCATCCATTCCATAACATGTGCAATTTGACTTTAGCTAATTTCTGAGCAGAAAAGTCTGCGTCTCTGAGCCAGCTTCCTTAGGATAGGAGCTCTGGCCTCCGCTTTGCCCATTTCCAAAGGCAAATAGGAAGAACATTACCAGAGCAAGTCAGAGCTTGGAAGCAGCCCCACACTGATGTTCTTTCAAGAATTGACAACCTTCTCCTTTCCTTCCCAGCTCCTTAAACTTCCTAGCATTCCTCCTCCTTTTATAGACAATCGCTCTTTTGGAAAAGTCTGAAGTTTGTAGTGGCTACAGTTTAGAGGACTTTAGAGAATGCTCCCTCAAACTGCACCTCAGCTCCATTTTGCAAGACCTCTCTGCTTCTCTTTGAGTTGGCACCTGTGGGATGTCAGAAGCCAGGTGATTAGGGTGACTCAAACGCCTTCGTGTGAGAAGTGTTAATCCAGACAGGTAGGATTTAGTGTTTGTCCCATGCAGCGGCTCAATTTAAGCTTTCAGGTAAAGAAAGGGAAGTTAGGACAAAAACCTGTGTTTGCTAAATTGAAATTAGCATCCTGATGATGATACCTGGCTTTTATATAGGAAGGCTTCTAAAACCTTGAAGCCAGGACTGAGACCCTGTGCTGTGAAAATAATTTGGCCTGTGCCTAGTACTGAATCTTTATTTCTCCCCTAGGGAGCTTGATTGTAGTATGGATGAATTTCTAAGACATTTGAGATTGGCAAAAACACTTGTTACCTTTTGTAACACTTGGGAAAGTAGGATCAAGATAGAGGCAGAACCAATCTCTTCACTCTTATCTGTTTCCCACTTTGCCACCATTTAAGCCAAGAACAAACTCCCTGTGGGCTCAGCCATGGGCTAGACTAGGCCAGGCTACAAAATGCTTTGGCAGGATTTTGAGAGGAAATTGGCAGCTACAGGAATCTGGCCTCTCTGGCATGGTTCTTCACTTGTTCGTTTATTTTACGAACATTGTTGGACTCATGGTTGGGCTTCGTACAAGATGTTGCAGGGATATCTTAAAAAAAAAAAAATAATAAAAATAACACCCGGTGTGCCATACAAAAAGCTGTGAATTTAGTGGTAGGGGCCAGCCAGGCAGATACTACAATCAGACACTGTGTTTTGGTGTTACGGGAATCCAGAAGAAGAAACAAGGGAGGGGGTGGGAACTAGAAGTTCCCCCAGCACACTGGGGCATCTCTTAAAAGAGTTTGGTGTAAGGGGAATGTGTGGGGAAATGTAGTGGCAGATGAGATAAAAAGAAGTAGGCAGGCATCAAGATACAAGAGAGAACCCTATTGAGTAGTTTGGACTATATATTCCGTAGGTAGTTGAAGTATTTCAAGAGGGAAAGCCGTAAGACAGTATGTCAAGAGCGCACTTGCTGTGGCGTGCGGCAGGCATTCCGAGAGGGAAGAATTGGCAACTAGGGCCAGCAGGGAGAGCATTTGTGTTTAGCCAGAAGATGAGAACACGGACGGAAACAATGGGAGTGGATTTCAGAGCGATTTCTGAGGTAGAGTCAATAGAATGGTGTCCCTGGAACTTGGGGTGACACGGCACCGTGCCTCAGGTAAAGGTATTATTTCACAGAGAATTCACACGGACCTAACCTACCACTGGGCGATTTGAGCGAAGGTACCAGGGCTGTGCTTCAAAACAAAAGACGTCAAAAGACTTTTAGGCTGCAATTGTTTTCTTCGTTAGGAGTACCACAACTTATTTTCCAATACTCTTGAGAATTACCATACCCCTCTTCGCTCTCTTTGCAGAAGTGTAGAAACCTAGTACTTCCGCCACGCTTAAGATGGCTGCATCCGAATTAGACTTTCCGATGTTCGTACCAGAGGGCCCCGCCCCCGGAACGGAGCTCCTTCCGCCACTCTCTGTGGCGTGGGGCGCGTTTACACCGCCATGCAGCACTCAAGATGGCCCGGCTTCCTCCTACTTTTCATTGGCTGGCTCTCTCAGGTCTTCCGTCTCCACTGGGAGGGCGAAGGGGCGGAACTTCTGCTTGATCGACAGCTATTTTGGTCAATGGAGGAAGGGCAAGAGCCCGTGAGCCGCTGGCACTGGAGAGCCTGCCCAGTGTGTGGGAGGGTGTTTGGGCTGGGGCGGGGTGGAGCAGAGCCGGAAGCGGGAGGGGAGAGTGAAACAGGAAAAGAAGGGAAGAAGGAAGAAGAGGGAAGAGGAGGAGAGGGAGGAGGAGGAGGGAGGTGGCGGCGCCGTGGCGGAGGAGCAGGAGCAGGAGGGGGATGGAGAGGAGAAGGCTCCTGGGTGGCATGGCGCTCCTGCTCCTCCAGGCGCTGCCCAGCCCCCTGTCAGCCAGGGCTGAACCCCCGCAGGTAAGGGGGAGGGGGCGTCCGGGCCAGCCTGGGGGCCTGGGGGTCGTCGAGGCCTGGCTGGAGGGGGCTGAAGACGGCGTCGCTGCCTGGCTGGAGGGAGCTGAAAGAGTGTCGTCGTCAAGAGTTGAGGCGTCCCGAGAGTGGCTCCCGTGCCTGGAGTGGACAGGCTCTAAGGGGGCGTCGGTGTTTAGCTGAGGGACACCTGTTTTGGTGTCAGGGAAGTGGCACAGGCATGGTGCCCAGTGAGTGAGGGACCTTTGCGAGAGCTGTTAGGTCAGATGGGCTGGGATGACCGTGACTGGGTAGTGGGGCCCGGCTGAGGCGTGGGGGGCGCATTCATGCCCCCGCGTGGAGCCGGTCTTCAAGGCAGTAATGCAGTGTGTACGTGTGTGCGGGTAGGGGTAAGTGGGTTATTGAGCTGGCCTGTGAGGGAAGAGGGGCTGAGAGGATATTTATTTCATACTGGAGAGGGAAAAGTTCTGAGCGTATCTTGGCTCCATTTTTAATGTGTTGGAGGCAAAGGGTTGGAGGCCGGGCTCTTGGAAGGCCTGTGGGATGGAGTAGATCAGGACCCTTCAGGAGGAGGGCACACTTGAGCTGTAACAAGCTCTTGCTGTTAGGCTGGCTGGCTTGGGAGAGCCAGCCACTGATGCTGATCTAGGCCAGTTCGGGGCTTTTGAGCAAAGGGTGGTGCTGATGCCAACATGGGCAGCAAATGGAGCACCCCAGCTTTTCTTGCTGGGTGGCTTGCTTTTTATCCAGGCAGAGAAGCTTGCTTGTGCCGATTCCAGCTCCGGCTGGCATTTCGAAACCCTAATGGGAGTGTTACTCCTGGTGCCAAGTTGGGTGGGGTGCAGTAGGGGGAATCACCCCTCCTTCCTTTGCATTTGGCAAGGCTTTACCATTCTATTTTCTTCACTTTCTGTTCTCTTCCCCGTCTTTTCAGAAGAGAATAGACACGCGCTCACTTTCACACATGGCATGATGGCAGAGTCTATCCAGCTTAGCACTTGAACTTTGCGTTGTGATCAAGAGTAGAAGCCGAGTGCCAGCAAAAATACTATCTTTGCCCTAGGAGTTTATGGGCTTCCTTTTTACATATACATCTTGTTTTGCCCATTAGTATCCCTTATTTTATTTTTTTATTAGTTTTTTAAGTTTGTTTATTGAGAGAGAGAGAGAGAGAGAGAGAGAGCGAGTGAGCATGAGTGGGGGTGGGTGCAGAGAGAGAGGGGGAGAGAGAATTCCAATCACACTGCGCAGAGCCCGACGTGGAGCTCAAACTCAGGAACCACTAGATCATGACCTGAGCTGAAATCAAAAGTCGGACTTAACCGACTGAACTACCCAGGCACCCCAGTATCCTTTATTTAAAAAATTAATTAGTTTTTAAAATGAGGTGAAATTCACCTAACATAAACCATTTAAAACCATTTTACCATTTTAAAGTGAACAATTCAGTGGTGTTTAGTAAATTCACAGTGTTGTGCAACCACTACATCTAGTTCCAAAACATTTTCTTCATCACTTGAAAAGAAAACCATCGACCCATTAAGCAGTTCCTCCCTGATTTCCCTTTCTCCCAGCTCCTGGCAACCACCAATCAGTTTCCTGTCTCCATGGATTTACCCATTCGGGATATTGCAGAGAAACAATTTGTGATATTTTGTGTCTGCTTTCCTTTAACATCATGTTTGTGAGGTTCATCATGTCACATGATTACATGTTACACATGGGTTACGTGTTATACATCGTAACATGTACCAGTACCTCAATCCTTTTTGTGGCTGAATGATACTCCATTGTATGGCTATACCACAATTTGTTATTCATTTATCTGTTCAAGTGTCTTCTTTCCCGCCCTCCCCCCCCCCCCCCAATCTATTTATGTACATTTGAAATAACATGTGAAAGGAATAGAGCTCCTTTTCTTGCCCAGTATATTCCCTTTTCTAGGGCTGGGACCTTTCCATTTTAGGGTTTGTTGCAGTTCTTCCTTGTCCTAGTTAAAATCATAAATTGGCAGGAGAGATATTTTCTTTGTTTACTGGAAAAGTTAGAACCCTCAGGACTGGTGAAGTTAAGAAGTATACAAGTTGACACAACAAAATATACAAGAAACTGTTGCTTTGCCTTTGCGTCTATTTCTGTAAGTAAAGAAAGGTCATTCTCAATATCCAGTAAATAACATTGCTGGTGGAGGGTTGATTTAAGAACATTGCAGCCTTAGATGGGTGCCCTAGGCCTGTGGATGCTTCACCCGGCTGGAAGAGCAGTGGTGGGCCTCCTGAGTTGATGGTGGGAACCGGATCCACTTCCTTGGCAGAGGATGGAAAGTGGAGGTTCCCACCAGGTCATGGAAGCCTGGGAGCTGGCGAGAAGATGTGGGAGGGGAACTTCAGTATCATGCCAGTTTATCGATCACAGGCCGTTTTCTTGCCATTTCTCTGCCACTTCCAATACTTATTTTGGGGACAGGGTGGCTTTTGTACTTTGTTCCATTTGGGTGGATCTCGTGCTGACCAGCAGCTATTATGTGGTTACAGTTCCTGCAGAGAAGAGAAAGTGTTTTGTAATGAGTGGGCTCCCTCTTCCTGACCCTCCCCCCACCCAATACTCCCATCCCTACCTCATACCCTTGTCTCTTTCTGTCCATGAATGCTAGATATCTATAGTGAGATTTGTGTTTTGAATTTTAACCTTTGGAATGGAAGTTACCATATAATTATTAACTCTGAATCCAGCACTGTTTAGTCAATTTGGTTTTTGTTTTGAGGTTTTTGTTGATTTTTGGCTTGTAGAAATCAGTAAAAAAAAAAAAAAAAAATCCGAGACCATTTTGGCATAGGACATACTTCAGGTACTCACTGTCCTTATTTCAACAAGTGGCTTCCAGCTAACTCTGAGTCAAGGAGGACTCAGCTGTACTCATTCCGTATTGAACATGGTGTGGGTATCTTATTACATTATTTTTCCCTTGAAATGCCACTATCAAATACAATCTTTTTTTTTTTTTTTTTACATATGTATCTAATATCAGAAATATATGGCATTAAGGCAGCTTACTTTCCCTGTTACCAGCTCTCCACTGGAATTGTCATTTCTTGCCATCCTGGCCCAGGAAAGTTAACAGCCTAGCTTACTTCTGAGATTGGGAACTTGGACTTTCCCTGTTACCAGCTCTCCACTGGAATTGTCATTTCTTGCCATCCTGGCCCAGGAAAGTTAACAGCCTAGCTTACTTCTGAGATTGGGAACTTGGACTCCCAGTCACAGGTTACTGTGACTCAGATGTCACTCCTTAAATCCATAAAGAGTTTAAAAAAAAAAAAAAAAAAAAAAAAGCCATGGAGTTACCAGACTGAGACCTTGGCATTTGTCTCTTCTAGTTAAATAATGGTTGAGATACATAGAGTTCATTTCTTTCTATTGTTGGTTAGATTCAACTAGAACAATCTGACTATTACTTAAAATAAAGTTTGGGGTGCCTGGGTGGCTCAGTCTGTTGAGCATCCGACTTTGGCTCAGGTCGTGATCTCGTGGTTTGTGGGTTCGAGCCCCGCGTCGGGCTCTGTGCTGACAGCTCAGATCCTGGAGCCTGCTTCGGATTCTGTGTCTCCCTCTCTCCTTCAAAAATAAACATTAAAATTTTTTTTAAATAAAGTTTTAGTAGAAATGTCTTTTTCCATAAAGCCCCCCAGCTAAGGGTCTGGGCACAAATCTCTAGAGACACAGTCCTTACCTTTTCTCTGCCATTTTTAAAACTTTGAGTTGGGGGTCCTAATTCCTGATTTTTTTTCTTACCTCACCTCTCCCCTGCCTCCCCAACTTGGCCCCAGTTTTCAGTTCAGAAGGCTTAGTTCACTTTCTTTCTTAAAAACAGCCTTTCAGTGTGATTACCATCATTTCTTCTTAGAGAATAGTGGGAGATGGAATGTCCAGACCCTAATTCCCTCTCCCTCATTTTCTTAGTCTGTTTTATATACCAAAGTGAGCATTTGTCTCAAATCAACACCTTGAGTTTCTGTAATTCTACTGTCAGTAGAATTCAGCAACCATTTATTGAAATGTCTGCTCTGGGGCTGGGAGCCCTCAGATGAGTAACTAAATACCAGTCCTCAAGGAGCTGGTAATCTTTTAGGAAAGACAGGTAACACACACAATGATTTGTAACCTGGAGGCATCAGTGCCCTAAAGGATGTGCACACAAAGGACAGTGGGAACAGTTGCTTCTGCTCCTGACAGGGGAAGGTGGGATTTAGGAAAATCTTCACAGAAGAGGCATTTGGACCAGGCCATAAAGGTTGATAAAGATACTTAGGATCTGCATGGACCAGGAAGGGGGAAAAGTCTATTCCGGCATGGAAAAGTGACAATGGAAAATGCGTCTGGAGGTGGCACATAGTCTGTGGTAGAAGCTTCCTTTATGTGGGTATAGAGGAGGGTGACACTTGAAAGGTAGACTGTGGTCGTGTGGTAAGGAGGCCTTTTATCCATTCATCCAAGCAGTGTGGTCTAGAGAACTTTCTGTGATGGTAGAAATGATCTATATCTGCGCTGTCCATTTTGGTAGCCACTTAGCCACATGTGACTATTGGGTACTTGGAATGTGGCTAGGATAAATGAGCAACTGAATTTTTAATGACATTTAGTCTCTTATAACAACTGTATTGAGACATAATTAATATGCCACTAGATTTGCCCTTTTAAAGGCTTTTTAGTAAGTCATAGAATCATGTGACCATGTACTATCTAATTTAGAACATTTTCATTACTCCAAAAAGAAGCCCCATAAGCCATTAGCAGTCCCTCCCCATTCCATCCCTACCTCCCACAGTCCCTGGCAACCACTAATGTATTTTCTGTCTCTATGGACTTGCCTATTCTGGACATTCCTTATAAATGGAATCACTATGTGGTCCATACACTGTTGGCTTCTTTCACTTAGCATCATGTTTTCAAGATTTGCCCGTGTTAATATATCAGTATATCATTGCATGTATCAGTATTTCTTTCCTTTTTATAGCCAATTTATATTTAGCCATATGAATGGGCCACATTTAATTTATCCATTTGTCAACTGATGGACATTTGGGCTGTTTCCACTTGTGGACTGCTTTGAATAATGTTGCTGTGAACATGCATGTGCAAGTTTTTGTGTGTGTGTAGACCTAAGTTTTCATTTCTCTTGGGTTTATACCTAACAGTGAAATTGCTGGGTCATATAGTAACTATATGTGTAACCTGTTGAAGAACTGCCAGCCTGTTTTCCAAGACTGGTATGATATTTAATTTTAAGTAATTTAAACTAAATAGCTACATGTGGCTACTGACTGCTTAATAGTCCAGATAGAACAGCTTTCCAGTGTGGGAGTAGTGAGGTATAGTCCAACACAGTGGTGAGATCATAGGCTCTGGGGGCAGACCACCTGAGATCCAAACCTGACTCTTATACTTATATCCTTGAGCTAGTTCTTTAACTTCTCTGTGCCTCAGTGTCTTCACCTATAAAGTGGGACCAGTAATAGTACATACCTTATAGATTTGCTGTGAGGTGGACATAATGTATCAACATCAAGAATAAATATCACTACTATTATCATTTGTGGTCCCCAGGGTGCATTTGGTTGTTGGTAAGTTAGTATCAGCTCTCAAATTAAGTTCAGAAGCTGAGATTTGGGGAGTTTGAAAGTGACTTCCTTGATTCTGTTCCATATCTGAGTTTGGTTTTGTCCCTATAGGAAATGTTCATGGTGAACCTGTATGTTTAGGGTAGTAGTTCTCAATTGGGGATAATTCTGCCCCTTCCTGAGGACATTTGTCAGTGTCTGGAAACGTGTTTGGTTGTCAAAGCTTGGGAGTGCTGCTGGCAGCTAGTGGGTGAAGGCCAGGGATACTGCTTAACCTCCTGTAACAAAGGATAGCCCCCCCGCCCCCCCCCCCCCCCCCCGCAACAGAATTGTCTGGTCCAAAATGTCAGTAGTGCCAAGGTGGCCAGGCACCGGTTTTGTGGTACCTGCTATCCCCATATCAGCTCGTGCTCATTATCACAGGGTTTTGAGGTCAGCCTTCCTATGAAAGAGAACACAGCTTTGTAAAGTGTATGAAATAACCTTGACAACAAATTTTAGGTGGGACAGTTGACAACTTTAATATCCTGAATCTTGATACTCTCAGATTTGTTAGCATGTTGCCTGTCGGCCCTGCTTTGTCAGAGAAAATCAAACATTTGGAGAAAAAAGATTTTTTTTTTAGTTTGTGGTTCAGTAAGTGGGTGAGCCTCCCTTATTCACCCAGTCTTAAACTTTCTTTCCTCTTGCTTTGGTTTACCCTTGTGGTTTCATTTTAAGAACGTGTTTGTTTTCACCCCAGTGATAGCCTGATGGCCAGTTCCTTTCTATTCTCAGTGTCCTCCATGGTTCCATAACCAATCTGGACGGAGTCCTGTTCTTAGAACTTTTTCCTTTTCCCATTCCATGTATTGGTTTTGCTCTCATTTCCGGCCCCATGAACACTGGTTTGTTGTCACACACTCAGCCTGCAGAAACCATTAGGTATTCTCAGGGTTGCCACATGCTGACAGTCCTGGACCTGAGGGTGACTGTGTGGCCTCAGGAGAAGCCTTCTCTTTCAAGCCCCCAGGATGCAGTTCGTCTGTGGGTTTGGGGCACTAGTTGGCAACACTGTATGCATACCGTGGTATCTCAGATAGCTTTGGATTAACAATTCCAAATGCCGTTTGAATGCCTGGCCGTCCATTCTCCTAAGAGCATCTCTAGCTTCCCTGCCTTAAGTTGTTGGAGCTTGAGAGACCATCAGGATCCAGATGCAGTGGTGTGGGTTCATTCTTTGCCCTATAATTCCAGTTGTGGGCACCAATCCCACTATAACTGCACAGATACTAAGATTCCACTGAGTGACAGGGAGCAGTGACAGTGGGTCTTTGTGACCTGTCTGCTTGGTGGCATACAACAGACAGGTTGAGGTCTGATTTATGGGCACCTCCCTTTTGGACCGTCCTTTGTATTTCCACCAGGTTTAGCAAAGTCTGGCCAAAAAACTGCACGCAATGTGGAAACCACAAACAAAGAAATATCAATAAATCCAGAACATTGCAACCTGGGAGGGAGGAAAGGGGAAACAAATTTCATCCTATTGAATTCTGTGGCTTGTTGATCCAAATTTGGACTTTCCCAGTGTGGGAATTAAAGTAGGTCATGGTCTCAGACTTGTAGATCGCCAATCTTGCACGGACTGGGTTTTTGGGATACTCTCGCTTACTCAGCTACATTCCCATAGCTTAGATTTATTTACTTTTGGTTTTTTTCTTTCCATACTTTGTTTTGTGGGAAAATAGATGAGCTATGTATCGTCTGTTCCTGGTGCCATCATCGCCCTCAGAGTGCCTTGGCTAACTTTTGATTCATGATCTTAGGTGTTTTAAAGAATTTAATTTAAACTTGTTTTGGAAGAGGTAGAAGTGAATGTAAGACGTTGCAAGGATACTTGTGGCTTGGAAGGGTGGATCCTAGAGTAAAGCTATAAAAACATGTCTGTTTTGATTTTTAAATATCAAGCAAGACAGATCTTATGTTGTAACACTGTGTTATTACACATTCTTGTAGATCAGAGGCATGTGTTCATGGAGAAAGTATTCATGTTTTTCAAAATCCTACAGGCTGCTTTTTTGTTCACCATTTCCAAAATTATCTTCCTCATCTAAAATTCTACCTGGCCATTCACTCCAGTTATATTAAAATCCAACCAAACACAGAAACAACAGAAAAGCCACAACTTAGTTTATTGATCAGATCTAAATTATTTTTCCCTCTTAGTGATTTATTTGGGAGAGAAGGTTAATATTTGGCTTTCTACCCTGAGATGGTGGGAGCATTGTAGCTCTTTGGGATTTGACTGTAGAATTGAACAGTGTGAGAAATTCTTCCTGTGGACTTCTTTCTTTTTATTTGGGTCCTTTGTCTTTAAATATGCAAATCTCCTTGCTGTGTTTGCAGGGATTTGGGGGAAAGCAGAAAACCTGTACCAGTCTGATTTGGCATAAGGACCACTATGGCTTTCTTTCCATTTTCCTTCCTTAGACCTGATTGCTGCTTTTCTTTGAGCTTTAAGGTGCCTTTTACGTTTTCACATCAGTTTTTAATTACACAAAAATAACACATACTCTAACAATGGTATACTTACAGACAAAAATGCTTAGAGTAAAAAGTGAAAGTTTATGGTTTGGTGTGTGTTTTGGGTGGGTTTTATGCTTATGCTGAATGTTTATAGATATAGTAATAGTTCATATATATATGTAAATAACTTCTATATATAAACAAAATTATTAACGGATGGTGTTCCTTATTTTTTCATTTGTTTTTATTTTTTTGTTTTTTATATATATATTCTAATGTTTATTTTTGAGAGAGAGAGAGAGCACAGCGCACACATGCGTGTGTGCGTGTGAAAGTGGGGGAGGGACACAGAGAGGGGGGCATAGAGGATCCAAAGCTGTCTCAGCGCTGACAGCAAAGAGCCCAATGCGGGGCTCAAACCCATGAACTCTTGAGATCATGATCTGAGCCGAAGTCGGATGCTTAACCGACTAAGCCACCCAGGCGCTCCTTCATTTGTTTTTAAAACAAAAATGGCATACTTTATATGTGGTACTTTACAACATGCATTTTTTTTCATCCTTCATGGACTTCTTTCTATATTGCATATATACCTCTGACTTTTAAAAAATTACCTATATGTTAATTGCTTTAGACCATGATTTAGTTAATTACTCCTTCATAGATGAACATACATTGTATCCATTTTTATGATTTCACACAGTGTTATAGTGAACATCGTTATATATATATTTCTTCCTGCAGTTGTGCTAGATTTCTAGAAGTAGAATTGAGGATTGTGGGGTTGTAGGGTATGTACATTTGAAATTTTGGGTCGATAGTGCCACATTGCTGTCCAGGGTGGTTGTGTGAGTTTATAGCCCCATCAGTAGGGTATTCAAGGGCTCATTTCCCCACACATGTGTAAGCAGCATTTCTTCATCTGTGCCCTCTGCATATTCTAGAAGATGTGCCTTCTGACAACACAGGCACGTGGGGTACATTTCAGTTTTCTTTCTCGAAAGCCTTATATAGGTCTCTGATTTGCTAAGCTTCCAGTCTCCTCTCTGTGTGCTGTGGAACAGAATTCACTCTAGAGCAGTGTACCTGGAGCTGGAGAAGCATAGCTATGCCTGCTCAGGTGCTGAAGGAAGTGGTTTATAGTCCCCTGGAAGATGTCAGGCAGGTGGCTTGGAACCGTTTGCCAGGTGCTGTGTGGCACACAAGTCTAACCAACCACCCTTTCGTGGTGGTCATCCTAGGAGAAGGGATACTTGGAAGTATCTTCACTGAGAGTGCAGACTCTGGAGCCACACTGCCTCCATATACCCTTAGGCTAGTTAATTGACTCAGTTTCCTCATCTGTAAAATGGGATAATAACACCTGGCTTATAGGGTTACTGTGCGGGTTAATTGAGTTATTGTACTTATAAATTGGGTTAGTACTTATAGAGCACTTAGAACGGTGCCTGCTACATAGTAATTGGTAAATATTAGCCTATATAATAATAATAATATTTAATTATTAGTATTACATATAATATATAATTTAAATTTTATTATTTAATAACTTAATTATTAAATTATTTAATTATTTAATACTTTTATTATTATTATTATTATTATTATTATTATTATTTTTAAAGCTTTGGGAGGCGTTAAGGCTTCTTATCCCCTGACTGACCCAAGATCTGTTTCCAGTGGAGGAATTTAAGAGTATATTTTAGTAAGCCCCTAGTCCAAAAGGCATGTGACTTCCATATCACCAGCCTTGGCAGTCTGGTGAGAGGTGTTTTTCCACCAATTGTTTTCTTTTTTTTTTTAATTTTTTTTTTTTTAACGTTTATTTATTTTTGAGACAGAGAGAGACAGAGGATGAACGGGGGAGGGTCAGAGAGAGGGAGACACAGAATCTGAAACAGGCTCCAGGCTCTGAGCTGTCAGCATAGAGCCCGACGCGGGGCTCGAACTCACGAACTGTGAGATCGTGACCTGAGCCGAAGTCGGACGCTTAACCGACTGAGCCACCCAGGCGCCCCCACCAATTGTTTTCTAATGATAAGTATGAAGTTGTTTATTCTTAGAGCAGGTAAGTTGGAATATACACTACTATCCTGTTTTGTACATCACTGTGCCCTCCTGAATGAGGAAGCGTGGGGTCACCACCAGCAAAGAAGTGTGCCTTGCCTTGGGTGTGGGAGTTGCAGTTGGACACCCGCTCTGACCGCAGTGCTAGACCACATGCAGGTCTGTATGCTCTCTGCACACAGCGTCCTGTTCTGAGGTGTACTGTACTTCCTGTTCTGAGGTGAGGATGGTGTCTGAGGCTTTAAGAAAAAATAATAACAGCTTTATTGAGCTACAATTCACATACTGTACAGTTCACCCTCTTAGAGTGTATAATGCAGTGTTTTTTAGCATGTTCACAAGATTGGGCCGCTGTTACCACTATCTGTTTCCAAAAGTTTTCGGGGAGCCTGCGTGGCTCAGTCGGGTGAGTGTCAGACTCTTGATTTTGGCTCAGGTCATGATTCCAGAGTCATGGAATTGAGCCCTGTGTTGGGCCCATGCTGAGCATAGAGCCTGCTTAGGAATCTCTCTCTCTCCTTCTGCCCCTTCTCTGCTCGTGTGCATGTGTGCACTCTCCCCCCCCCAAAAAACAAAACAAAACAAAACAAAACAAAACAAAACAAAACAAAACAAAAACCAAAAACAACCCAACAGAACATTTTCATCATCCCCAAAAGAAACCCTATATCAGTTAGTTCCCTTCCAAAGACCCCCCGAACCCCAGTCTACTACCCACTAATCTACTTTCTACCCCTGTGGATTGTCCCACTTCGGACATTTCTTGCAAATAGAATCTTAACACCAGGTAGTGTTTTGTGAATGGCTTCTTTCACTTAGCATAATGTTTTCAGGGTTCATCCATGTTGTAGCATGGGTTAGTACTTTCTTCCTTACCATGAATATTCTATTGTATGGGTACAACACATTTTATTCATCCATTGGTCAACTCATAGACATTTGGGCTTTTTCCACTTTTGGGCTTTTATGAATAATGCTATGAACATTGGTCTACAGATTTTTGTGTTGACATATGTTTTCACTTTTCTTAGGATATACCTAGGAGTAGAATTGCTGGTCATGTGAGAACTCTGTGTCAGTTTTTTTCAAGAACTGCCAGACTGTTTTCCAAAGTGGCTGTACCATGTTACATTCCCCACTAGCAATTATGAGGGTTCCAATTTTTCTACATTGTCTCCAACGCTTGTTATTGTCTGCCTTTTCTCATCATAACCATCCTAATGGGTGTGAAGCAGTATCTCATTTTGGTTTTGATTTGCATTTCCCTAATGACTAGCGATGTGGAACATCTTTTCATGTTCTTATTGACCATTTGTGCATTTTCTTTGGAGAAATGTCTGTTTAATTCTTTGCCCATTTTAGAGTCCCTTTTCAGACTAAAGGGAAATAAGTCTTCTTATGGAATCCCAGTGAGTGACTGTTGAGGGGATTTTCCTTTAAATTAGACTTTCCTGGGGCTCTGGCATTCTACCATGCTATCACCTATTCTCATGACCCTGGACCAGTTGCTTAACTTCTCTGAGTTGGCTGCTTCCTCCTATCAGCATTGCCCAGAGAAGGCTTTGAGGCAGCCATTTGTGTGATAAGGGGCCCATGTGGCCAAAGAAGTCTGCCTTCTCTCTTGGAGAGTCACAATGAGTGTGCTTTTACAGTTAAGCCTCTGAGGAGTCTCACAGTTAAGAATCTATATGAGTCCCTTATCAGATAAATGATTAGCAAATATTTTTCCCATTCAGTAGTTTTTGTTTTGTTTTGTTTTGTTTTTCACTTTCTTGATGGTGCCCTTTGAAGCACAATTGTTTTTCATTTGGGGGAAGTCCAGTTTATCTATTTTTTTTCTTTCATCACTTGACCTTTTGGTATTCCTTAGTTCTTTCAATTGCTCTGTAAAGCTTAATATTACTTTGGGTCAAGAGCAGACACTGTTTAGAATAGAATCCATTAGATACCTTTTTTATGGAAAGTGTTGAGCATGTACGAAAATAAAGAGAATGGTGTAATGAACCCCCGTGTTCCCATCACCCAACTTCAGCCATTTCTTGTCGTGGCCTGTCTTGTTTTGTCTATATCTATTTTCACTTCCATTCATGCCCAGTGAAGTTATTTTGAAGAAGACTGCCGACTTCATATCATTTTGGCCGTGAAGAGTTCCATTTGATTCTCTAAAAGATAAAAGAATTTTGTTGCTCAGCATAACCACCATACCATTTTACACCCTAAAAAATTGACAATAATTGCTTAGTGTTATAGGATGGACTCTTGCACGTGAGAATTTAAATTAGATCTGGAGGTAAAAATGCCACTTAGAAAATTCAGCTAATATGTGGCAGTTCTTCAGTTTTCGTAAGTGACCAGTCCTCACAAAGCATTCCACTGCTTTAAAAAAAGTTGTTCCCCAAGAACACCCTTCAGTCCTGTGGGTGTCATAGGTGTTCTTCCAGCTACAGCTTTCACTTGACCAGGTCTTGTGGTGGAGTTACGGTCATGGCAAACCCTTTCCCCCCCCCTTCAAAACTTCTTTGTCATCTTGTCACGGTGGATATCCATTTCTAACCTCTCCCCAGTGTATAAAGTGAAAGATTAACTTAGGACTTTTGCCCTCAATTTCTAGTGTAGGGAGAATTGGGGGAAAATCCTACTCTTATCTGAGATTGCACAAATGTTCAGAGAAACTTGGGAAAATGAGACCTGTCAGCTCATTTTCTCCTCTTTCACCTCTCCAGGGGCCTAAGCCGCATGTCCCCGCATGGCCTGGCTGACTATGCCTGCCCTCAAGGTACAGTACTGGGGGGTTCATAGCAGATGAGCAAAGCTGCTGAGGGAGAAATGGAACATAGGATTTGGAGGCTGACAGATACCATAGCGATAATGATGCTATGAACAGATGCTCAGTAAGAAAGAAGGGCTGTGCTGTTTGAAATGTAGGAGATTTCAGGTTGAACAGTCTTCTTAACTGTGAGACTCCTCACAGGCTTAACTGTAAAGCCCATGCATCGTGAGTCTCCAAGAGAGATGGCAGGCTTCTTTGACCACATGGGCCCCTTATCGCAGAAATGGCTGCCTTGGAACCGTCTCTGGACAGTGCTGATCAAGGTAAGCAGCCATCTCAGAGAAGTTAAGCAATTGATCTAGGGTCAGGAGAATAGGTGGTAGCACAGGAGAATGCCAGAGCCCCAACAGAGTCTAGTTTAAAGGAAAATCTCCCCTTGGGTAGTGTTACTCACTGAGGTACCATGGGAGGACCTCTGTCCCTTCAGTCAGAAACCCTAAGTCCGGGGGCGCTGGGGTGGCTCAGTCAGTTAAGTGTCTGACTCAATCTCCGCTCAGGTCGTGATCTCAGGGTTGTGAGTTCAAGTCCACATTGGGCTCCGCACTGGGTGTGGAGCTTGCTTTTTAAAAAAAAGAGAGGGGCGCCTGGGTGGCTCAGCCGGTTAACTACCGGACTTCAGTTCAGGTCATGATCTCACAGTTCGTGGGTTTGAGTCCCATCTTGGGCTCTGTGCTGACAGCTCATTGCCTGGAGCCTGCTTTCGACTCTATGTCTCCCTCTCTCTCTGCCCCTCCCCTGATTGCACTCTGTCTCTCTGTCTCTCAAAAACAAGTAAATGTTGAAAAGAAAAAAAGAAGAAAAAGAAAGAAAGAAGGAAGGAAGGAAACTTGAAGGCTGGTCTTAGGTCAGTGCACATTTTCAGACATTCCCTGTATTGTCTGGCAAGTGGGGATAGTAAAAACTGTC
The DNA here is from genome assembly GCF_022837055.1 of Prionailurus viverrinus. Taxonomy (NCBI): domain Eukaryota; kingdom Metazoa; phylum Chordata; class Mammalia; order Carnivora; family Felidae; genus Prionailurus; species Prionailurus viverrinus. Next base: position 61,631,127 of record NC_062571.1, read on the forward strand.
TAGCCCAATTTTTAAAAAAAAATTTTTTTTAATGTTTATTTTTGAGACAGAGAGAGACAGAGCATGAATGAGGGAGGGTCAGAGAGAGAGGGAGACACAGAATCTGAAGCAGGATCCAGGTTCTGAGCTGTCAGCACAGAGCCCGACGCGGGGCTCGAACTCACGGACTGTGAGATCATGACCTGAGCCGAAGTCGGCCGCTTAACCAACTGAGCTACCCAGGCGCCCCTGTCTAGCCCTATTAACAACTGATGTAAGGAACAACTAAAATGGATGTGAAAGTAGTTTATAAACCTTGAATTCTACAAGGATGATGATTTATTGTGTCTTTCAGTGCTTAGCGCCACCTTTTCTTCAGTATTGAGAACACCTTGTCTGGAATGTGCATCTTGAATAAAGTGAAAGACTTTGGAACAATGGATATAAGTACAAAGATACAGGTGCCTGCTAATTTTTTTCAGGAAGGGCCTGTGGCTTGCACTGACTTTCCTTCTTGCCATGATGGGGGATGCTTTCTCAAAGGCACTTGTAGCTTTTCTCTTCCTAAGCTTTAGGCCTATATTGTAGCATATCTCTGCCTACTTCCGCTTTGCTCTAGTGCTCCATGGTTTGGACGCTTGGGTCAAGGTGGTTTTGAAGTAGAGTCACTTACTGTTGTCATCCATGTTGCCTTACTCTCTGTGGCCTGGGAGTACCAGGTTCAGGTGTGGCCTGTGGTCAGGCATTATATGACGAAAGGACCAGAGGATTTATCTGCTGTTGATACCCTCTCCAGTTTCACCACCCTTAGTCATCATTTTACTTGGGGCGTGGATATGTATGTTCCAGAAGCTTTTCCACCCCCCTGCAACTTATGGGAGGGATAAATTGTCTCAATGTTTTCTTCTGGTGCTTTTGACCATGAACTCTTAGACCTGGAGTAGATTGGTTATCAAATAGCCTAAGGAGATAGGAGGTGATATGTAATTTACGTAAGATCCAGGAAATGAAGGAAGACATGTTGCCAGGAGCTGTGTTTCCAGCTAGACCTTAAGTTTCACAATCCTTTATGCAAAAAAAGGGCATCTTTTAGGTGTTGCTTAATGGAATTATCCGGTGAACCGGTGACAGAACCAGTGACAGAACCAGAAGCCTCTTCAGCCCAGTCCCCCTAATCGAAAAACTAATGGGGTTAGATCACGCCCCAGTTCTATCTTGAGTAAGGGAATTTTGCTTTTGAGATGGCTTAAATGCTTTGAATTCCTCAGCAGAGAAATTATAGATGTACAGATAATGAGACAAAGGGTTTCCCAATCCCTGTGTCCAACCTCATGAGTTTGCAGTCACATCCACATGCTCTCCCGATCTCTTAGCTGTTTATTGGGTTTCCGTGACCAGGAAAATGTCACCCGCGCTACTGTCTGGGGATTCAGCTGTATTAGCTTCATTGTTACAATCTTCTCTTTAGTCATATGTCTATTTATCCATGTTCCAGTCTTTTTTGAGGGCCTACTTAGTGCAAGGCATCGCTTGGTATTCTGAGGGACACAGAAGTGAAAGACCTCTTGCCTTTAAGTTGCTTCTACTTTAGAGGAGGAGTTAGGCCTGAGAATAAATCATTTTGCTGAGCTTATGAGCACATAAAAGAGTGGGCGGATTTTCCACAACCAAGATGGTCTCTGTTTGGACAGTGCGAATAACCACTCTTATGACCTTGCATCTCGAGGGCCCGATGAGCTACTTACGGGACTCAGAGTTGAGGTGCCTTTAATAAAAGGACTTTGCTGTTAGCCCTTTCTGTGGACCTGCCACCATTGCAGCCGTGTTCCTGCCTGAAGTGGATCCCATCTCTCTTTGTCTTGCTCAAAGTTGCAACAAAAGGGAAAGATGAAATCAGATTTAGTGGAGACCTTGAAGACTAATTTTCCTAATGGAGTTACATCTGCGTGTGATCAGGTACTGGATGTGACCCTTGTCCCTCATTTTGTTCTTATTCCAATCTTCAGTTTAGAGAGCGGTTTGGGAAGAGACATGAAACGTGTTGGGGGGGTGGGTGGGTGGGGAGACAGCAGCGAGCCAGAGCGTGCTGATTTGCGTGTAATTCTTGGTTCCTTGCTGGTTTAGTTTGGGTTGAACTGTTTTCAGGGCAGGAGAAACGAATCTGGCATTTCGGTACAAAAACAAACAAGGCTGCTGTTGTACTTGATAAAGCTGGAGTTGCAGATCCAGTGGCAGCCCATTAACTCAGTGACAGCGGTGAGTTTCAGAGACCCCTGCACTCTCCAGAGAAGGCAGTAAATGTCCATTTAGGAAGGCAATAAATATTTGTGGAGTGATTGATTGTCAACACAGTAGGATTTGCTTGTTGGGGGGGGAGGAAAGCCAGAAACCTTAGGACGCTGTTGTTAAACTGGTTTCAGCTTCTGCTACTTTCTCTCTTTCTTTTTTTTTTTTCTCAGACAAGATAGCTGGGTCAGAACTTAACTACCTAGAGGAATTTTCTTGAGATTCCATCATCCCCTTCTGCTGCTTTTATTTCTCTCTATTTAATAGACCTTTGAAATAGGTATATCCCCTCCACCTCCTCCACCCCCAGAGGGAACAAGAGCAACTCCAAGATGTAAACAAGCAAAAAGAGAGCCTAAGATACTATGTAAACTAGAAATTCCTGTCCTTGCTATTCATGGCCGTAGTCATCAGAAAGAACAAATGTGCTGGTCAGAGGTACTCTGCGAAGACACAGCGTGTGTGGGGCCTCTACCTTCTCCCTCCAGCCACTCTCTGCCCCATCTTGTGCCTTTCTCAGGTGCCCCATGTGTCCTTGTTTCCACGTTTTGGGCTATACTTGGCTCTGCCTACCATGCTCCTCTTCCTACCCCTACTGTACATGTTATTTTAGTACCCGAATCTCTGTCTCTCTCTTCTTTTTTCATGTTTATGTTTGAGAGAAAAAGAGCGTGAGCTGGGGAGGGGCGGAGAGCCCCTCCAGGGCCAGACGAGTTCAGCCAAGAGTGCATCCTCCTCATCCCGCTGCGACAGCCAGGGTGGCTGGATGTGACTGTGACTTTCTGGGTCACAAATGAGGTGCAAGTGATGACTACAATATCCAAATACCGTCACCATGCATGTTCAAGCCATTTTTGAGTAACACAGTCCTGGTTGAATTGCTAGCTCCACTGCCTACGACTGTGTGTCCTTGAATGAGTTACCTAACTTCACTGAAGTTCCCGGTTTTCACCTGTAAGGAATGAGATAGCAACATACATTAGAGTACTCCCTCTCTGAAATGTATCATTTGATGTTTAGCAAGTGATTGCATACTATAGTTAAGAGCTGTTTGCCCAGCTGTCTTCCTGGCAAGGCTCAATAGTGGGAAAGCAGCCATAGGTTTGTTTTGTTTTGTTTTTTAATTTTTTTTTAAGTAGTGTTTATGGCCAGTGTGGGGCTCAAACTCAAGACCCTGAGATCAAGAGTCGCATGCTCTTCCGACTGAACCAGCCAGCCACCCCTACATCCATAGACACCCTACAAGGCACCCCTACAAGCCCTGTGACTTGTGGAACTCCTTGTCCTAGTCAGAAACCAGGAAAGGTGTGTTTTCTTGTCTCAGCAGGCCTGCTACACGTCTGCCTTTGTCCAGCCCCAGGACACAGATAAGCTAATGTTCTTGGTTTCTGGCAGCTAAGCAGTCCTTAGCATTTCTATTTGGCAAAGTTCTGCAAATCTTTGTTTTGGGTTTGGAATGCTTCCCATGGCATTCCCCAAAGTAATTACTTCAGGATCCTTTTACTGATGCCCAGCCTCACATCCATGACATGCCTTGGTTGGACTTTTCTTGTGGCACTCACATTGGTTTAGGCTTGGAGCTTGTATCTGCTTCTGGGGGTTTTGTTGGTTTTGTGCTTTGTTTTGTTTTTTGTTGTTGTTGGGTTTTTGTTGTTGTTGTTGTTTTTGAGTCCAAACTGGAAGGCATTTAAACGTGCCTATGCCCAACCTGAGAAAGATAAGAATGATCTCTCATCTTAGATGTTCTGTGTCTACCTAGCAGCCTCTGCTCCAAAGCTCCTGGAAGTAAAAACGGCCTTAGGTCTGGAGATTATCTCCTATCCTAGAAACCTGGCAGTTGCTGTCCTGTTCTGACAAAACCCTTTCTTCACATTCCTTGATTGTGAAATTAGAAACCCCGCACTCTCAGCCCTAGTCTCCTTCAGCCTCATCCGGCCATGACACGGTGTGGGAACAGTTCCCCAGGCTACCTGAGATCCAAGGCATGAAAGATCTTCTGTTCCAGCTTGCTCCTTGCGTGGAGCCCATTTGTGTCCTGGGAATGGATGAGAACTTTAGGGCTTTCCCAGTCATTCACCTCCTAGAACTCTGGCTCCAAAGAGGGCCAGAATGGGTGACTGGGTCCTAAGGGCATTGTCCGTGTTCCAGAATACCACTGCCTGAACTGGTGTGTCAGTCTTCTAAAACGAGGTTCTGGGGGCGGGAGGGGGCGGCGCTTGGGTGGCCCAACTTTGGCGTCCCGACTTTGCCTCAGGTCATGATCTGGCAGTTTGTGAGTTCAAGCCCCTTCCTGACAGCTGAGTGCCTGGAGCCTGCTTCGGATTCTGTGTCTCCCTCTTTCTCTGCCCCTCCCTCTCTCACCCTCGCTTTCTCTCTCTCTCTCACTCTCTCTCTGTCTCTCAAAAAAACAAATAAACATTAAAAATTTTAAAGTAAAATAAAACAAGGTTCTGGGGCACTGACCAGGATCTGCATGTCTGCTCAGTGTTCAGCTGACCCTCAGTTCTGGTGTTTGCCCCATTGACAACTTTTGGTCTAGTATCATGACTCCTTTATTATTGTCAAGGAAAGAGCCTTTGGAGCTAGAGACTTAATTCAAATCCTTACTCTCTCATGGCCAGCTGTGTGACCTGGGGCAAGGTGTCCATATGTCTCGGCTTCTGCAACTGAACAGGGGTAATACCTACATCATAAGTTTATTGTGGTTGTTAAGTGAGATGTGGGTTAAATGGAGTTCTTAGTACAGAGTCTGGCTCATTGTCAGTACTGAAAAAATAACTCTCCCCACCTCCATCCCAGAATTTAAAGATTATAAATGTATAGGCTGCCTAGAAAAACATTGCCAAAAGATTCCTAAATCAACTGCAGTGAAAGGATGAATTCCATTAGCCGTGCGTATATCCACTGTTGTAGTATGTCTTCTTAAATAATAAATTAATCAGAATCCAAAGGGTTTCAGCATTACTATCTTTGGGGGGTTTCTAAATTGAGGAGGAGAATGTTGGTCAGTGGAAGGATGGCGGATGGCTCAGACATTGATTGCTTGGAGCCATTAACAGTTGTTAAACTGCAACATTTTGACAACATAATCCTGCTTAATTCTGGTTAGTGTGACTTCCTTTTTTTTTTAAGCTGTTGAATTCAGCATTGAGTTAGATTCTTCATTGTCAGGCAGATGACTAAAATTGTAGAAGGATTTGATTTACCTTTAGTCTATAATGTATGAGCCTGGGTCACTTACATAACAAAAGAACTCCTTTTGGGGCACCGGGGTGGTTCAGTGGTTCAGTCGTCTGAGTGGTTTGAGCGTCCGTTTGAGTGTCCAACTTCAGCTCAGGGCATGATCTCGCGGTTTGTGAGTTCGAGCCCCGCGTCCGGCTCTGTGCTGACAGCTTGGAGCCTGGAGCCTGCTTCGGATTCTGTGTCTCCTTTCTGTGCCCCTTCCCCGCTTGTGCGCGCATGCATGCGCGCTGTCTCTCTCTCAAAAATAAATAAATGTAAAAAAAAAAAAAGAACCCCTTTTTTCCCAGACTAGTAGAAATTGCTGATGATCATCTGGCTTCTGAAATCCAAAGGCTGACTACTTTGTCACTGAGTTGTGGTAACTTGGCAAAAAGTGAACTTGCCTTCCTGGGGATGCCCACATTTGTCAGTTCTATCTCTTTTTCTTCTCACCTCCCCCAAATCTCAGTGCTCAATGAGGATTAGTCGGCAAAGGGCAGGAGGCAAGGATTAGGAGATTAGTGAGAAAGAAGTCATGATCAGCAATCACTTTGTTGGAGTATGTGATACTGTGCTAGGTGTAATGCATTGAGTTTAATACTGCCTTATACACAGGATTTTATAATCTTACAAGAAGATAAAAGTAGACAGCTCCTGATTAGAAACACTGCTTTGGGTTACATCCATAAAAGGAAGATGATTCATTAGGGGAAAATCGGGAAGCCTATGATGCAATTTTGATAATTTAGATTGAACTTTTACAAAATTATTTTTGGATTTCTAGTAATTTTGCTGCAATTGCACTTATCCAGAGATCACTGCTGCTGAATATTATTTAGAAATGTGGAATGTTTCCATAGCCCATCAGACCAAGGGCCCTTGAGTATTTTGCTCCTGGTGGTGTCCCCAGCACCTAGAACAGTGCCTGGCACATTTGTGGGTGTTCAGTAGGCATGGAATGGATGAATAAGTACACTAATGCCATGGTACTCTTTCCAGAGAATTGAGGTGCCACACTATCTTACTAGGTTAAGTTCAGACCAGCATTACCCACGAAGGGCTGCGGATGCCCTTTCCTCCAGTTTGGCTAACAAAAGTCATAATGCTGCATGCGTTTTGTGGTGGTCAGTGGTTGCCAGGGAACTGAGGAAATGAAAGGAGGGTGTTGAAAGCTGTGCCTTGATACCCAGGCCTGCCTGTCTCTTGTTCTCCTGTCTGCTGATTTGGCCTGTGTGTGAGGGTGGGAGCCAGGCATATGATAGCCTCTGTGGCTGTGTCTTGACAATACACGTTTGCTGAAGAATGCCTTCCTAGTCCCGAAACTCCTGCAGCAGCAGAAGCCGCTTCTCTCCACACATCACTCCTCTTCTCTTGTCCGTAGCAATGAGGCTGCGATTCATTCTTTTTCCTGAGCCTCCAGGAAATGGCTCAGCTTGCCTGGCTCATTCATTTCCTTGTCAGGAAAGTCAGTGCAACCTTGACCATCAGTGGGAGACCTGCAGCAAGCACATCGTGTGTCCGGCTGGACTCACTAACGATCGCAAAGTACTTTTGGCAACACACCATGCTGTAAGTGTTGTGTACTGCTAATTTATTGTCCGAGGTGGGGGTGAGAGATGCTAATTTGTAAAAAGTCATTTCTGATGTACCTGGGTCTTGCCCAGCACAGTGCCACTCCTGTGGAGGCGTTCGGTGAATAGCACTGGAAGAAAACTGTTGCAGAAAATAAAAAGAAAGGTGAGATACACATGGTTTGAGTGATGGGAAATATAATTAATTTGCAGCCTAAGAAGTTATTAGAGAGTAACTTTGGATTTATAAAGTCCTCCAAAAAGAGTCATTTCTGCAAGTACAGATCCAAACATGAACCTTTTGTTCTTTGTTAGTGTTGTCTTTGCTAGAGGATTCAGGGCCAGAGAGAGCGGCTGTGACCTGCTGTGTAGGGAAGGTTGGCCAGATGAGAGCTGGCCTACACCACCGACTAGGAAAAGTCAGATCAGGACACCAGCCCCAGGGCCTTTGCTCCTTGTGCAAAGCTTGCTGTTAGCCATTTTCTCCATAAACTGAGCTTAGAGAAGAAAGCATGACAAACCTAGGGTGGTGAACTTTTCAGAAGCAAGAGTTGGTTTAAATATAGATGATCTGCTTTACTGGCAACTTGGAGGCTGCCGTGGGACTTGTTGTACCTTTTGTAAGACAAGTGAGGAAAGATGTTGGCACCTGTACATGCGCAGTTTGTTTATGAAATATAAACTCTCCTGTAGAAGTGAGGGCTCAAGAGGTCAGCGTCCGAGGTAGCATGTCCTACCTTAGTGGGGGGGAAGGTGCCTCACCAAGCCCTCCCTGCCGATTGCCTCAATCTCTAGAGAAAGTCGGGACAGCCAGACCTAATGCACTGTTATTTATTGAGCACTGACTCTGGCGGGCGTGGCGGCAGGAAAGTTTCTGTGAAACTGAAAATCACTGGGCTTGATTTTCTTTCCCAAGGAGAAGAAACAATAGCTCAAGAGTTCTAGAGTCCAGTCCTTATTCAGTTTATTGGATTCAGATTGGATGTATATGCACCCTGGCCGAGGGGAGCTGATGGGAGCAGCCCCGTCCTCCTCTGGTCTCAGGCTCCAGTGCTAGGTGGGTCCAGGGCTGGCCATCGTGGGTTTGCAGCACATCCTTCTCAGTATTCCACAGCAGCTGTCTGGAGTTTTTTCTGCTGTGCCTGAACTGATGTCATTTCCCCCTTGGCAGACAGCTTGGGTTTTGCTGCGTCTGAGATATGTCACGAGAAGGTGGGGGTGGGTCGGAGCCAGGCAGGGGGAGTAGCGAGGACAGCAGGAGGGAGAGCGCCTGTCTGGTCCCAGGACTCTGTTTACTTTCTCTTCTTTGCTAAGGAAGGCCGGTTCACTGGGACCGCGGAGCACGCAGGCCCACCAGGGGAAATGCTCAGTCCAAGACCTTAACTTTTAAAAGCCCTTTGTTCCAAACGTTAGTGTGGACGATGCTCTTGCAGGATGCCTTTCCTTTTGGGTCTTAGACAGGTAACTGAACTGGTTATCCGTGGATCGGGTTTGGGCAGGGAAGAAGGGTGGGAGCTGGTTTGTTGTACTGCTGTTTGGGCGGAGGGAACCTTTGAGAAAATGTCTCGCAGCTAGAGCAGGCCAGCTCCCATGCAGAAATTTCTAGTCCTCCCTGCTTATTTGCTAGTTGCTCCTTACTTCCAGAGCCACTGTATTCTTAACCCCCTGCATCCCTGAGGTCTGTCTGGGGCCAGCCATTCTGATTTTCCGTTAGATACCGGAAAGCCGTTTCCAAAGCCTTCTAGAGGAAACAGCTGAGGGGAGAGGCTGGGGAGGCGGAGAGGCAGAGTAGATTCTTGATCCAAACTGCTTTTATTCCTTCTCCATTTTGATTTGGCTAGTTAGCAGAGATTTCTTCACAGTTTTGTCGTTCTAAAGGGATTCTGAGTGAGGGGAGGGGAATCTTCTGAAGGGAAGGGCTCCCAGAGGCTTTCTCCTTATAGGCATGTGGTCAGGGCTGTGTGGCTGAGGGACATCCTGGATATCTCTGAGGGCTGGGGATGGGATTGGCCACATTTTGGCCCTCTTGACAGACTTTTTAAAGTCAACAGACCCCTGTGGCAGAGTCTTGATTGCTTTGTGAACTGCTGTTGAAGGAGGGGCACTAAATTATAGCCCATAACCTAGTGTGGAATGAGAAAACAGTAGCAAGCGACCAACTGCTGTCTGCTGAGAACACAGCTGTTGCCAACTATTTGTTCCAGGGCTTCTGAGAGTTGGCCACCCCATCCCCCTTTGGTCTGAGAGGCTTGTCTGTATCGGAATGTGTAACTGTAACCATTGGCGGCTTTAAGAGGGGGTGGGGACAGACACACACCCTCTACTGCCTGTTCCTGGGTGAGGAAAAGCCACAGATGAGATCAAACCAGAAGCCTTAGAGAGTCGCTGCTAGGGACTGCCTCATTACTCTCACTGTTAGAAAAGTGCTGGGTGAGCAAATCTTCCTTGGGTTGCCCAAAATTCTTTAAGTGTCTCCGAAAAGCTCACTCTGTATATACCATCAGTGGTCTGTTCAGTGTCCCTTTGGTGCAGCTGATGGAGAGGGGGCATTTGAGTACCCCCCTCTGCCCCCCAAGAAAGGCTGTCCTTTTTTTTTTTTTTTTTTTTTTTTTTAAATTTTTTTTTTCAACGTTTATTTATTTTTGGGACAGAGAGAGACAGAGCATGAACGGGGGAGGGGCAGAGAGAGAGGGAGTCACAGAATCGGAAACAGGCTCCAGGCTCTGAGCCATCAGCCCAGAGCCCGACGTGGGGCTCGAACTCACGGACCGCGAGATCGTGACCTGGCTGAAGTCGGACGCCTAACCGACTGCGCCACCCAGGCGCCCCTTTTTTTTTTTTTTTTAACATTTATTTATTTTTGAGACAGAGAGAAAGAGAGCATGAACAGGGGAGGGTCAGAGGAAGAGGGAGACATAGAATCTGAAACAGGCTCCAGGCTCCGAGCTGTCAGCACAGAGCCTGACGCGGGGCTCGAACCCACAGACCGCGAGATCATGACCTGAGCCGAAGTCAGACGCTTAACCGACTGAGCCACCCAGGTGCCCCAGAAAGGCTGTCCTTTTAACCTATGGGCCCTGGTAGGGATTTTGAGCAGCATTGGAAATAGGATGGATGAAGCATCCCCTGCACGCATGTCAGATGTCAGGGGCAGAGGGGTGTTTCCACCCCTCATGATAGGGTAGAAGGAGCAGGACTGGGGAGCCAGAAAGGCCTGTGTCCATATCCTGGCTCCCCCAGGGTCTTGAGAAGGCCACTTAATAGCTTTGAACCTCATCTTGGAAATTGCAGTCGTAAAACCTGCTGGAAGAGTTATTGAGAGGGTTTCACAAAATAATATGTTAAAAACACGAGCACCTGGGCTGGCAGTGAGTAGGCATGCAGTAAAAACGTAACCATTATTTTTATGTTACTCATCCTGAGGAATGTGAGAGTGAGAGCGAGAGTGCAGGAGTACAGGAAACTAGAAGCCGGAGGACCAGAGGTGAAGGGTGTAGTGGACAGGCCTCCCATCATGAGCGGACTGAGGGGTGGGAGGCCATCACTTCCTATACCCGTGTGCGGTTAATCTTGGATGGATATTGAGGAGACAAGAAGAGGAGGGCCCCTGTCCCATCACCTCCACTCAGCTGAGTGAGAGGGTACAGTGGTAGGTCAAGTGAGGGGCTGGCTTGGTGGTCCTGGGGAGCATCTCAGAGGATCAGCAGCACGTGAATCTTCAGCTCTTGTTTCTGAACAGATCCCTGGCGGAAGGCTGAACTAGAAGACCTCTTAAAGACCTTTCCTGCCCTTCTGTGACTCAAACCTTGCCTGTAAAAACTTTGACTGTTTTTGATTACATAATTTTGTATATTTCTAGCATTTCTGTGTCTGTCAGTGTAACTCCATTCTTTACTGGAGCTGTGGAAAAGCTAGCTTTCTAAATATTACTTGGTGATAATTCTGTTTTTGAGAAATGACACAGGGGGTACCTTGGTAACTCATTCGGTTAAGCATCCGACTTCGGCTCAGGTCACAATTTCACGGTTTGTGGGTTCAAGCCCCATGTCAAACTCTGTGCTGACAGCCTGGAACCTGCTTCAAATTCTGTGTCTCCCTCTGTCTCTGCCCTTCCCCCCCCCCCCCCCAAATAAAATAAATATAAAAAAGTCTTTTTAAAATGAACAGAAGAATACATATGCTACTGGTCTTCATCATATATAATATGTATGTAACTTTCATACTTTTTTTTTTCTCAATCCACATAACAACCCTGTCTTATGTGGTAGTGTTCTTCTGTTTTTTCAGAAGTGCATACTAGGGCTTACAGAAGGTAAGCCATTTGCCTAGAGTTGCTCAGCTAGCTAGGGATATGGTAATTTAAGTTTTGTTTCTTCTTTTTAAACCCCGGTCTTCTGATTCCAAAGTCTGGAGTTTTTCTCACTACCTAGACTGCTTTGCCCAATGCCTGTGTGAGTAGAGTAGGATTATTGTATTGTTTTAGTTGAGGTATATTTTCTAAAGGTTGTTTCTGGGAGGCCCAGGTACTAGATAAGACACTGCTTGTGCCTATTTGCATCTTTCTCTATGGAATACTCTCCTGCACGCAACATCTACTGAATAATGCCACTGCAAGTAGATTTGCACACTTAATGAATGCGGACCTGACACAAAGGATGCAAAGATAAATAAAGCACAACCCTTACTTTCTAGGAGCTCACACTCTAATGCAGTGGTTCTCAGAATGCAAAGAAATCACTGGGAGTGGGGCTTATTACAATGTAGATTTTGTAGGTCTGGGGCCAGCCAGGAATATGCATTTCTATGAAGTTCCCCAGGTGGTTTTGACTCTGCTAGTTTCTGGCAATTTGAGAACGACCTCGCCGCCGCCCGCCTCCGCCCGCCCCCCCCCCCCCCCCCCCCGTAGGTTTAGTAGCATGGAAATAACCCCATGATAATGTGCTGAGACTATAACAGGAATGCCCAGGACCTAGGACAGCAGAGGGTGGGAAAGCATCTCATTCAAATGGCTGGAGGAGAGGGGTGTGCATGAAAGGCTTTCCTGAGAAGGTGATATCTGATCTGAGTCTTGAAGGGTGAGTAGGAGTCTACCAGACATGTGATCTGGGGAAGGAGCATTCCAGACAGATCAGGTTAGGAGTGTCATTTTTGTTTTCTCCTGCAGATGAGAAGGGAAACTGTTGTCTATGAGTCTTAGTATTAAGTATGCCTGAGGCAAGACAAGGACTTTGGCTCACCAACTATTGGCATCCTTTGTGACTCAGAGAAGGAGGAAAGCATTCGGGCCCCTCAGTCTAATAATGAGAGTGGCATGAATTCAGTGTCTGTAAGGGGCAGATAAGCTGTAGGCTGTATTAGTTCTTCCATGCAAGGGACAGTTAGGACAATTCATTGGAAGCTAGCATCGACTAAAGAACAGTCTTTGTGCTTAGAGGAGCTCAAGTTCAGAAAAGAGTTACCTGTTGAACTTTCTGGATTTGGTATGACGTACCAGAGGGTAGATACACCACACAATTGAGCATGTTATCCCTTTATTAACCAGGGAGATCAGAAAATGAGTTTTCTGGTTAAGAGAGAATCCATCATGTAAACCTAACAGATGGATTACTGAATTTCAGAGAATAAGATTGTAACAGAACATTCTTAGTCTGCTAATTTGAATGAATTCTAGTTCATGTTTGATTCAGAAGGCATTGATTTCATAACGTGGGAGGATTCTTAGGACCGACATGCTCTATCTGAAAAGGACGGTGCATGTATTCCATTCAAAGCATGTTGTAGATTCAAAGAGACATGCACTCTATCCCTGCCTGCCCTGGCCTACGGTCAGGTAGGGGAAGTCGAGGCGCAGGTAATTGGAACACTTGGCGGGTGGTGGTGAGCACCATTAGGGACAGTGTGCCGCAAGTTCACAGGTGTGTGTGGGGGTGGCTTTCTGTTGGTGGCCCTGTCTACAGTCCAGTAAGTAGTCTCAGTGGTTGTAGTGTAGGTGTGTGGGAGGACCAGTTGATGGCAACTGCTGCCGATGGAGTCCAGGCTAGATCTATCAAGACGATAATTTGGGTTTTTTGTTTGGTTTAGTTTTTAAAGTTTATTTATTTTGAGAGAGAGGGCGCATGCGCAAGCTGGGCCGTGGGGAAGAGGGACGGAGAGAATCCCAAGCAGGCTCCGTGCTGTCAGCGCAGAGCCAGACGCGGGGCTCCATCTCAGGATCCGTGAGATCATGACCTGAGCTGAGATCAAGAATTGGATGCTTAACTGCCTCACCAACTGAACCACCCAGGAGCCCCTCAAGATGATGATTTGTGGGGCGCCTGGGTGGCGCAGTCGGTTGAGCGTCCGACTTCAGCCAGGTCACGATCTCGCGATCCGTGAGTTCGAGCCCCGCGTCAGGCTCTGGGCTGATGGCTCAGAGCCTGGAGCCTGTTTCCGATTCTGTGTCTCCCTCTCTCTCTGCCCCTCCCCCGTTCATGCTCTGTCTCTCTCTGTCCCCCCAAAAATAAATAAACGTTGAAAAAAAAAATTAAAAAAAAAAAAAAAAAAAAAAAAAAGATGATGATTTGTATCTTGCCCCACAGAGTGTTGCTTTCTCTGTGGGAGGGGCCCACTGTCCTCCAAATTGTCCTCACCGAAATGAGATGATCGCTGATACTGGAAATGAGTAGTCTGCAACCAGACTGGAGTGCTCTTGCCGGTGTTGGAACATGTCACGGACAAGAGGCTCCTGGCCCAAGGGGCTGTTTGTATTCTGGAAACTGGGAGCTGGTACCAGAGGCCCTCGATTGGTCTGATGCTGAATGTAACAGGGCAACCAAAATGTCGAAGCCCAGTTACTCCCTGGGCATAATACGAGATCTTAGGGTCTCATAAGGACAACACTGAAAACCCCATGGTATACACCAGCCTAAAGCTGCAGGCTGGGAGCCATGACTCGGGAGAGGGAGGAGGGAATTTGCCAACTTCTAGTTTAACCCCCAAACTGCTGAATATTAACCAACATTACGTCACACCTTTGTTGTTTCATCATGACAGCCACCATGAGGTGGGAGGCTCCTTTCTGTTGCGAGGCAACTGAAACTTGAGGTTTTTATCTATTTAGTATCACACAGCTAGCTAATGTGTGGCCATGGTGGTACCGGCAGCCAGGTCTGAGAGAACAGTGTTGTCTCCCTCTTGTGTACTGCTCTGTATGGTACCTGTACCAAAATCTGCCAGACCTTCTTGCTGTGTGCCCTGTGCTCTGCAAAAGACTAAGTACTGAGTCCTGGTCACCATCAGCCTCTCGTGTGTGCTTTAGCCTCTCTCTACCAGGTTCAGGGCAAATTAAGCAAGACCCTGCTTGGAAAGGAACTGTCTGTATATAATGCAGGAGACACCAAGGTGACGCTTGTTGTTTGTACTACCAGAGGCTGAAGCCAAAATCCTTATTGGCACTGATGTGTAAAAATCTTGTGACAGCTCCATAGAGCACTTCAGTTCCCCCACTGTCGCTAAAGGTAAGAAAGGGTGATTCTCCTCTTGGCCCTTTCAGATGGATTTTTAAACCCCCAACCATCTCTGTTGCAAGAAGCTGCATTTGGAGAGCAGTGTGGCTTGTTTTTCATCACACTCCTGTTATCAAAGCAAAGAGAAACCAGTGGACTGGACAGTAACTTAGTGGAAAAGAAGAATGGATCTGCTGATTTTGAAACTTTTATCCGGGGTGGAGCCAAAGAAAACATTCACTTCCTCCAGTGATATCCCACGAGTTGGATCCACCCCCTCCCGCCCCTTTTCCTTGAAGAGGTAAATTTTAGTCCAGGAGAACAATAATTTGGGACTACTTAAAAAAACTGCTAGAAAATTCCTTTTTCTGCCCCAGTTCCCTAGCAGCCAGGTACCAAGTTTCTTAACTCTCCCTCCCTGGCCCTTCCTGACTCTGTTTGTTGCTAATTTATAGCAGCAGTGATTTGAAACAGCTCTTCACGTTGACTTGCTTTAGCCATTTCTGTGTTCCTTTGTAGCCATCGCTTCTCTGGGCAGGGGCTCAACTGGACTTGAATCCTGGACCTCGTAAGGGGCATCGGATGCTGGTTGCTGGAAATGGTGATTCAGTCCTAGGAGGCTACTTGCTTGACCTATCTTGCTCTTTTAACTGAGAGAGGAAGGGGTAGGGGAAAGCTGTATGCATTTCAGGAGAAAGAGACATGCTTTGAGAATAGCTGGAGTATAACGTGGTGACTTCTTTTCCTAAAAGTGGCTTCGGGTTTGCTGAGACTATGTTGTACATAAGGCATTGGTTCCCTTGGATCAAGGAGGCCAGAAAATTTTTATTGTTTGGTTCTCTTGCTTACCATACATATTCTCAAGTTCTTCCACTGAACCGTGACACGTGGTTTCGTTCTTGGTTTCAGATACTGCCCATCTGATCATGTGGCTTTCATCAAGGGTTTGGAAATTCCTGGTTGTGTACCAGGCAGTGGCGTGAATACCTGTGAACTCCCACTCCTCCGGGTGTGGCTCTGGCGTGTGGTGGGGAGGCCCAGGATAGGCCAGGGCAGGCTGCCAACAAAAATAGAAAGTGTTATCATTTCCCTGTCTCCAGGTGAGGTTCTGGATTTATGGGCCAAGCTCAGATCGTGCTGGGTTACTGTAAACCTGTCATAGCCAGAGAGCCAATGGGAAGGTCTCTCAGCAGTCATGCAAAAGCACATCACCACAGCCTTGGCCTTACCCCTGGAGAATCCCTTCATGCCACTGCTTGTACCGTTGTAGCTAAGAGGCACAGGGAGCACGGGGGAGGACTAGCCCCTGGGGTTCCTTGACTCTTAGCAGGATCAGCACTTTCTGAAGATTTTTGCATGTCTGATCCTTTGCTAAGGCAGGTGCACTTGTGAGATTGACATCACTCTTGCTCCTGGGGAATTTACAGGGTTTTTGGGGAGCCCATGAGGCAATCAGGCAAGAAGACCGGATAGAACACGATTCTGCCCTAAATGGTATGGTGCAGTTTGGCTGGAACAGTGGTTCTAAACTAGGGGCAATTTTCCACCTCTACCTAGGGGACATTTGGCAGTGTCTGGGTGTTGTTAGTTGTCACAACTGGGAGGTAGGGTGTTGCTATCAGCTTCTAGTGAATAGAGGCCAGGGTTGCTGTTAAACATCCTACAATGCGTGGGATGGTCTCTGCACAAAGAATTATCTGGTTCCACGTGCCAGTATTGCCAAGGCAGAGAAACTCTGGGCTAGACATTACTGATGCGTAGTGCATCCAGTTTGCTTAGGGAGCAGTCACAGAAGTCACAGGCCTTAGAGAAAATGGACTGAAATGTTTTAATACAGGGAAAATATGTGTACTTCTCACTGCATTGCAAGCAATCTGTGTTAACTACCTGCCCAGAGATTAAGAATCTTGACATCTTGGTTGCCCCTAATCAGCAGGTGCTATGTCTTGTGAAGGACAGAAATAGAGTTAATTTTTTATGGTGAGTAGCTAAGATTAAGCCCTTCTGGCACTGGCATTTTATCTCTTACTCTGAATAATCTGGGTAACCACTTTCAGAAGGATGGGATCTCAGTAGTGCCCAAATAATAACTTTATACAGTTTAAAGAATAATTAGGCTACCGTTATTTCAATAACAGGCCATATGTCAAACCAGGTGCCTGTTGCTGTGGCTTAGGCTTATTGTAATCTATCTCTAATAATGCAGTAAATTCCCCCTTTTCTAAGTCATCTGGCATCTCCTTTAATCTTTAAGTGTAAGGTCTTAGAGTTCAGCAAGTTCTTTAAAGTTATTCAGAGCCCTTTGGAGACATAGCCTCTGGATCTTAAAGATTGTTTTGTTTTGTTTTTTTAAATCTTGTATCTGCTTCCAGAGAGACCATTTTTAATGTGACACTTTGTCCCAGGTAGAAGTCAGTAGTTTCCTTGAACAATGTCAAATGTTTTTTATTGCCAGTAAATCTCTGGAACTGGTCTTAAATTTTTTTTTTTTTGTTTCAACGTTTATTTATTTTTGGGACAGAGAGAGACAGAGCATGAACGGGGAGGGGCAGAGAGAGAGGGAGACACAGAATCGGAAACTGGCTCCAGGCTCCGAGCCATCATCAGCCCAGAGCCCGACGCGGGGCTCGAACTCCCGGACCGCGAGATCGTGACCTGGCTGAAGTCGGACGCTTAACCGACTGCGCCACCCAGGCGCCCCAAGGAACTGGTCTTGAGACAGACAGCAGACAAGACAGTCGCGTTATTATTTCTTTTGCTCCCAAACAAAAGCCACTTTTGGGATGGAACTGCTGAGAAAAAAAATGGGATTAAATTTAGAATTTTGCTTAAAGTAAGGAATACCTCTGAGACACCACATGTGCTTCTCTGTCAAATGAAACTGTGATGAGTCTCTTTTAAAGCACACCAGTGATAAGTCAACTCGTACTTTTCAATATTTCAGATACCTTTGAAAACGATACCTCTTTCTAGGCAAAGAAGTGAGTATTTTATTTGATCAAGAGCCATTTTTGGGGTGCCTGGGTGGCTCAGTCAGTTAAAAGCGTCCAACTTCAGCTCAGGTCATTACCTCGCAGCTCGCTAGTTTGAGCCCCGCATCAGGCTCTGTGCTGACAGCTCAGAGCCTGGAGCCTGCTTTGGATTCTGTGTCTCCCTCTCTCACTACTCCTACCCCCCACTCTCTCTCTCTCTCTCTCTCTCTCTCACTCTCTCTTTCAAAAATAAATAAACATTAAAAAATTAAAAAAAAAAAAAGAGCCATTTTCAAGATTTAGCAAAGACTTTGATGAGCTGGAAGTTAGTCATAGAAAGAACACTGACCCAAAAGTAAGAAGACCAGGGTTTCCACAGCCCCGATTCTGTCATCTGTAGTCTTATTAGGCTAAGTGGCAGTTCCTTATCTCTGAGATAGGGTAGTAGCACTTCTGACCTCTTGCAGGGTGCTGGATGTTAATTTCAAATGAGAGGCTGGCTGTTAAAGAAGCTTGAAAACCTTGAAAGTCCTATATAAATGTGTATTTTGTATATATTAATTTTATATGTGTGTCCTGTGTATATATCATCCTTGCTCCAAATTAGGACCTGGAGGCTTTGCCACCTTATAAATCATTAAAAAAAGAATGAATCCTGCTGATTAGGTTGTACTTAATTAAGGTACACAATAAACCTGAATATTTCAGTAAGATTTTCAGCAGTAAGAACTGAAATATCAACTTTTAATCCAAAAAAAATTTTTTTAATGATTATTTTTGAGAGAGACAGTGCACGAGCGGGGGTGGGGCAAAGAGAGAGGGAGACACAGAATCTGAATCAGGCTCCAAGCTCCAAGCTGTCAGCACAGAGCCTGATGCAGGGCTTGAACTCACAAACTGCAAGATCATAACCTGAGCCGAAGTCAGAGGCTTAACTGACTGAGCCACCCAGGTGCCCCTCAACTTTTTTTTTTTTTTTTTAAACCTAGCAGTTTGGTTATTACAAAGTTCCTCAAAGGCAAAGTCCATATCTTATCTGTCGTTTTTGTGCCTGTCAGCATGTAGCATGAAAGTTTGGGATAACCCCTAAGCATTAAAATTCTTTCCACTAAAATTTGGGCTTTAGATCCAGAAAACTTGTTCTAGCTGTGTGACTTTTCTCGGTTCCTATATGTAAAACATAGCATAGGTAACAGTGCCCAGCTGAATACTTGATAAACAACACAGTCACTGGGAAGAATTTGGTTGAGTGTCCAACCTGTTGAGTGTCAGGAAGTTTTCCTGATTGTCCAGAGACACTTCCCTCGTACAGTGAAGAGGGGCCCTCCCCTTTGTCTAGGTCCCTGTTTTACATGTTGTGCATAAGGTGTTGCTTGAGCCTCAGTGTGGAAAATTAATATGTCTGCTGTTTATGTTTGAGTCTCTGCGGCATGTCTTAACCTCAAGGTGAGGAGATGAATGTCTATTACTGAACTTGAGAGCAGGAGAAGCTAATCAGATGCCCACACGGGCCAGGCAGTGACAGCTTGAGTTAAGCAGATGGGCTTCGTGGACAGCAGGGATTGTGGGGGAGGCTGAGGTGGAGCCAGAGCCCATGTACATCTGTGAGCCAACCTAATATGCAGCTAAGGGATTGTGGGCCCGGAATTTGCAAGAGAAGCTGGAAATCTGATTTCTGTATGACTCCTTTTCATTTGAAAATGTTGACAATTAGGGACTTGCCTGTGGTTCCTGCCATAGCTTGCTTGTCTCAGATTGCAGTTCTCTCCTATTCTTGAGTAACCCTGTTTTTGCTGGTAAAAAAAAAAAAAAAGTCTGTTAATTCCATTTTTTAAAAAGTTGAAAAACAAAGTTACCATGTGGGCCTAGAACTCCTTAGTGGGCCCATTGTGGTCTGAGGGCCACCACTGGCAATCCTTGCTTTCAAGCAGGAGGCAGCCACACAGTATGGGAAGGAAAGAATCTGCCCTCATGGGATCAGCTGTGGACACATACATGGTAGGTGGCTGCATTGTCCTCCTGCCTGAGTGCCACCTGCTCCGTTGAGTGCTACCTGCCCCTTGCCCCTTAGCTCTGCATCAGCCCTTGCTGAAGATGCCACACTTCTCAGTGCATTTGTTCCGTGGTAGAAGAGGCCAGTGATGGGGGATTGCTGGGGATACCTCAAGGCAAGACGGCCTTTCCTTCTAAGTGTCCAGGGGTGAAAGAATTGCACAGTAACCCAATGTCCTGAGCTGCTGCAGCCAGCAGACCCCCATGGGCTTGCATGTGCTAGGACATCGGCAAGTAGCCTTTAATAAAGCCATGGAATATGTTGCAACTTCCGATCTGTGCTCTGGGATTTTCCTACCAGGGTCAAGTGGCTTTTTCTGAGTTTGTTATTCAGGTTCCTAATAGCAACACAGGAAATGGATTTTAATTTCTTTGTTGGCTGCTCTGTTTGGGGGCTATTTAATGAGGATCCACTTTGCAATGCAGCAGGACTGGTGTGGATACGAGTGTACCTGTTACTCTTGTAAAAAAAATTATGATCTATTATTTATATATATATATATATAATTTTTTTATGGAGTGAGGCAAAAAGCATATGAATAATTTTATATGTCTTGATTCTGTATGTTGATTCATATACATTTATATGTCTTGGCTACCCTTGGGGGTAACTTTTGGGGTGTGTTTGGGATTGTAGGAAAAGAATATTAGACCATTCCACTTTTAGAGGGCAAGAACCACATATATTGTACTTTTTTATAAATCTAGAGCAGTGGTTCTCAAACTTGAATATATATGAGGTGAGCCCTTAGAAGTTCTTAATCTGTGTTCTGAAATACCCCAGGCAATTTTTAGGCCTGCAGACCACACTTTAGGAAATACGTCTCTGTTTTGTTGCGTGTTTTTATCTAAGTGTCTTCATTGCTACTTTGAGACAAATTCATTATTTGTTAGATGCCATGATTTGTTCTGATTCACTGTGTTGTCTTTCCTCAGATTCTTGGTGGTCCCCAGACAGAATTGTTCCAGGAGGCCCTCACAGGTTAAAGTAAATGGATCCTTGTCCCTGCGACAGCAAGGGTTCCCCAGCACTGCCCTTCAGCAGTATACACTTCAGCCGCATCTTGAAGCAGCAGCTGCCCACATTGGTTCTAGGCTTTTCTTAAGTGTTACGAGCTCCAGTCTTTGGCTTTACCCTTTATGGTACTTTGTAGCTAGAGGGTGGGGAGACTGGGTGCTCTCAAGCCTAGGGAACTGAAGGCTAGAGGCCTTAGGGGTCAAGCATACTATCAAATGTGAGGAATGAGGCTGAGTCTTACCAGATTAGATTTATTGGCTTGTTTAGGGGAACCTGCCCGGGCTATTTGTCCTTTTGGAAAATTACTGAACTCAACCAAATAGCCTAAAAATTCATTCCTAATACCTTAGTGCATACAAAGCAGAGCCTCGGTTCTTGGCAATGGCTTACCCTTTTATCAGAAAGGATGAGACTGAGTTCTTTTAGGTAGTAAAACTCAAAAGAGTAATTGTCATGTATAGTTTATATTGTGAAGGATACAAAAGTAGTACGTGACAAGGGAGCCTGGGTAGCTCAGTCGGTTAAGTGTCCAACTTCAGCTCAGGTCATGTTCTCACGGTTCATGAGTTCAAGCCCCACGTCAGGCTCTGTGGTGACAGCTCAGAGCCTGGGGCCTTCTTCAGATTCTGTGTCTCCCTCTCTCTCTTCCCCTCCATGTCTCATTCTCTCTCTCTCTCTTTCTCTCAAAAAAACCCCAAAACATTAAAAAGTAGTCCGTGACAATCCCCGCCATCAAAAGGAGGTTAGACTAATATGTGGGAAACAGTGGGTCAGGACTCCTACTGGATCATTCCTCTGCCTGAGCTTCCTTTCCTTCATCCCCAACTCTTCTACAGCCTTCTTACATCCAATTCAAAATGTGTGCTCTTGGACGATTCTATTTCCCTCAGCTTTTCAAGCAGCCTTAAAACCATTGGTATTAGAGAAAAACTGATATTAACTTTCTTACTGTAAAAATAAAGGTGTAAATCCACAAAACTTTGTGGGTAGAGTGCTTTTTACCATCACCTACAAATCTTTTTTTAAGGACCTGGGCCTAAAAGTGCTGCATTTTCAGAATTTGCAAGTTCTATCTAAGGTAGAATAAAAATAACTGATTCTGTGTTAAAGTTGTTTGCTGTCTTTTCTCATTTAGCCATTTCAAATCTGTCTTATTTATGAAGACTTTGTTGTCCTTAGGTTACAGAGCATTACCAAAATCAGGTAGAACTTCAGTCTAGTAGATGTATAGTGCTAGAATTTGGTCTGTTCTCTGGAAAGCTATTTCTGGTTCAGGACTGGAAGGAAAGTTGATTTTGTTACTAACTATGTAGTAGCAGCCACAAGGCAGGGAGACCAAAAAAGGGGGAAGGGGGCCCCCAGTTGAAAAGTAATTGTAAGAGTTGCAAAAATAGGGGCGCCTGGCTGGCACAGTTGTTGGAGTGCCTGACTTTAGCTCAGGTCACGATGTCACGGTTTTTGGGTTCAAGTCCGAGTCAGTTTCTCTCCTTACAGCTCAGAACCTGGAGCCTGTTTCTGATTCTGTGTTTCCCTTTCTCTCTGCCTCTCAAAAATAAATAAATGTTTAAAATTTTTTTTTAACAAAACTGTTGCAAAAATAGGGGTGCCTGTGTGGTGCAGTTGGTTAAGCATCTGAGTCTTGGTCTCTGCTCGGGTCATGATCTCACAGTTTGTCAGTTCGAGCCCTGCATCGGGCTCTGCGTTGATGGCTCTGAGCCTGCTTGGGATTCTGTCTCTCCTTCTCTCTGCTTCTCCCCTGCTTGTGCATGTGCATGCTCTCTCTCAAAATAAATAAACTTAAAAGAGTTGAAAAATATTTTGATATTGTTCAAATATCCCGCAACATTATAGCCAACAATGAATTTACCAGCTATGGTATTTTGGCTGTTATTTTAACTGTTGTGCATGTCATATGAGGCATGGCCTCTTCCTGCATTCTCAGCTCTTCTTTTCACTCTATTCTGCCTGAGATTCACTGTACTCAGCCACACTAGCCTTCTTCCTTTTCCTTGAGTGCACCAAACTCATTCCTCCATTGGTGTCTTTGCCTGTACTTGACATTGCCTTTGCCTGGAACACTGTTCTTACTCTGGACTCCTTCTCATCACTCAAAGCTCATTCAACTCCTATGTTACCTGACTGCCCCATCAAAAACCTTTTGTCCTAGGGGTGCCTGGGTGGCTCAGTTGGTTAAGCATCCAACTCTTGATTTCAGCTCAGGTCATGATCTCGTGGTTTCATGAGATCGAACCCCATGTCAGTCTCTGTGCTAACAAAGAGGAGCCCAAACAGGGATTCTCTCTCTCTCTCTCTTCCTCTCTCTGTGCCCCCTCCCACTCATGCTTTCTCTGTCTCTCTCAAAATAAATAAATAAAACTTTGAAAAAACATCAGCAACATAAAAAACCCTTTTGTCCTATTCTGTTTTATATTCTCCTGGAGATTATTACTCTTTTAAATTGTAATTTCACTTGTTAATTTTCATTCTTCTCTGCTTGAACGTATTTAGGATTTTTTTGTCTTTGTTGCTCTATAGTTTCAAACAGCGTGCCCAGGTATGAGTGTATTATTGTCTGAAAATTCCATTATCTTTTTTTAAAAATTTGTTTTTAACTTTAAATCCAAGTCAGATAACATATAGTATAATAGTGATTTCAGGAATAGAATTTATTGATACATTTATCACTTACATATAACACCCAGTGCTTATCCCAGCAAGTGTCCTCTCTAATTGCCTTTTGCCCATTTAGCCCAACCCCCCACCCAAAACCCCTCCAGCAACCCTCAGTTTATTCTCTGTATTTAAGAGTCTCTTATGGTTTGTCTTCCTCTCTGTTTTTATATTATTTTTGCTTCCGTTCCCTTATGTTCATCTGTTTTGTGTCTTAAATTCCACATATGAGTGAAATCATGATATTTGTTTTTCTCTGACTGATTTGTTTCACTTAGCATCATATATTCTGGTTCTATCCACATTGTTACAAATGGCAAGATTTCATTCTTTTTGATTGCTGAGTAATACTCCATTGTGTATATATATCACATCTTCTTTATCCATTCATCAGTCGATGGACATTTGGGCACTTTCCATACTTTGACTATTGTCAATAGTGTTGCTATAAGCATTGGGGTGTATGTGCCCCTTTGAAATAGCACACCTATATCCTTTGGATAAATACTTAGTAGTGTAATTGCTGGGTCGTAGGGTAGTTCTATTTTTAATTTTTTGAGGAACCTCCATACTGTTTTCCAGAGTGGCTGCACCAGTTTGCATTCCCACCAGCCGTGCAAAAAGGTTCCTCTTTCTCTGCATCCTTGCCAACATCTATTGTTACTTGAGTTGTTAATGTTAGCCATTCTGACAGGTGTGAGGTGCTATCTCGTTGTGGTTTTGGTTTGTATTTCCCTGATGATGAGTGATGTTGAGCACTTTTTCATATGTCTGTTAGCCATCTGGATGTCTTCTTTGGAAAAGTCATGCCTTTTGCCCATTTCTTCACTAGATTATTTGTTTTTTGGGTGTTGATTTTGATAAGTTCCGTATAGATTTTGGATACTAACCCCTTATCTGATGTCATTTGCAAATATCTTCTCCCATTTCATTGGTTGCCTTTTAGTTTTGCTGATTGTTGAAAATTCCATTATTAGCTCTGGGAGTTTTTCAGTGCTTTCTTTCTTTCAAAAAATTTTTTTCACATTTATTTTATTTTCGAGACAGAGAGAGACAGAGCACAAATGGGGAATGGGCAGAGAGAGGGAGACACAGAATCCAAAGCAGGCTCCAGGCTTGGAGTTGTCAGCACAGAGCCTGACATGGGCCTCAAACTCACAGACCGCGAGATCATGACCTGAGCTGAAGTCGGACCCTCAACCAACTGAGCCACCCAGGCACCCCCAGTTCTGTCTTTGAATATCACATCTCCGGAGCACCTGGGTGGCTCGATTGAGCGTCTGACTCTTGATTTCGGCTCGGGTCATGATCTCACGGTTCGAGGGATTGAATCCTGTAATGGGCTCTGCACTGGCAGTGCAAAACCTGCGTGGGATTCCCTCTCTCCTTCTCGCTCTCTGCCCCTTCCCTTCTCACACGCACATGTGTGTGTATACTCTCTCTCAAAATAAATGAGTAAACGTTAAAAAAAATATATCACACCTCCTCCATTTTCTTAATTTCCTTCTCACGCTTCTTATTCTCATTTTCATTTTTCATGGTATCTTTTAATTGGTATAAACCCTTTGCTGGGTAATTTTCTCAGATTTGTGTTCCAGTTAATTGATTCTCTCTTCAACTTGGTCTGATCTCTGTGCAAACTATTTGTTAAGGTTGTAAATTTCAGTAATGATTTTTCTGTGTTTCCCCCTCCCCTGTCCCCCACCCAAATTGGCTTGGTCACTGTCTGTTTTTTTCTCATTTTTCATTGTTTCCTTTTGACTTTAATAATTGGATATATGCTTATATATTATCGCTTCTCTGATCATTCCGTTTTTTCAGAGTCTCATTCTACTATTTAGTGGATTTTCCAAGTCTTGTTTGTGATGGCTTCTTCGTGCATAAACTTTTGTATTTTCTGTTGTGAGCTCATCTTCAACAGAGCTTTATTTGTGGGAATCATACTCTGATTAAGGGTAGGTCTCTTCAGAGTTTTGTATTTTTTCTCCCAAATGTTACACAGTTATTGCAAGCCTGACCACTTTTTGTGTGAAAGTTTTGCCATGGGGATTTTCAGACCATGTAGTAGTACAATTTAAATCTAAAATTAGCTTATGGAAAGACCTATGGTTACAGATGATCATTTTTCCTCTTAATTCAGAGCTTTCGTATTGTTACTGTGTGCCAACAGGGTAATTTTTTCCTAGTCTGCTCTGTCTTTTTGAGGGTCCTCACTTTAAATGGGGGCTCACTTTCAATTTCCTGTTTTCAGGTGGGCCCAGGGGGAATAAACAGCCCCCTTTCCCAGGGCAACTGAAAAGGCCTGACCTCATTTGCCACTGGACTTTCTAGTTCCCCCCAACATTTTTGGCCCTGGTGGATCTTCCTTGCTTTCTTGCAAGCTCAGCTGTGTAATTAAAAGGATATTGTTATATAGCCAGTACTTCTAGGAGTTTTGGCATTAAAGTTACCTACCCGGCTCTGTCGCCGTGAAAGCAGGATCTCTTCCCCCAGAATCTCTCACTCATGGCTGTAGCTGCAGCATCCAGCACAGCACCTGGCACATGGGGAAGGGCCGTCAATACAGACTTGTTATTTGACTTGTGGAATTGGACGTTTCAATTAGAAACTGTTCCTTCTCCCTGTAGGGAAAGCCAGAAGTGGTGCTCCAAATCCATTCATATCCAGCAGCCAAGGTGGTGTTCTGTGTTTTAACACCTGTGAACGATTTCAATTTTCCTGTTTTTTTACTTTTAAATGTTAAAACTTCGGTGCTTTCCTAAGGACACGAAGATGCCGTTGCCAGTTACCAGCAGAGTTTTCCAACCCCATAAATTGGTGAATTAAAACCATCCCTGGGGAACCATTATTGCCCAGTGTCTCTTTATGCTGGCACTTAGAAAGTTCTTATGCTGATTAAATTGACCTTTATAGTGGCTTAGCTGAGAATAGCAACTATAAGAGATGGAAACTGTTGAGGAAAGTGTTGTTAGTCCCACAGTTTCTGCTGCCACAAAAGAGGAGATGATTTTTTGCATATGTGCAAAACATATACTATTCATCCTTTTCCGTTGTAAAAATGTTCTTTCCAGTTCGGTGCTGTTCTTGCTTGCTTCTGCCCGGTGTCTGTGCTTTTTGTTTGCGGTGACCCTTTGTGCCCTGTATCAGAGCCAGTCCCTGTGATATCTGGGCTGAAGACACATACCAGTAACAGATGAAGATGCTAATGGTCATCTCCACAGTCATTCCTGAGATGAGAGGCCTCCAACATAAAGGCACATATTATTCAGTTTCTTTGTGACAAGTTCTACATTTCTAGCATTTTTTGGTCAGGCAGTTTTGTGCAAATGAAAATATTGCTGGGAAGGAGCTGTCTTTAAAATGTAAATCTGATTTTGTCACTTCTGTGCACAGTCTGGTCCCCACTTACCTAACTTCCCTGCCTACTTCTTTAACCATCTCCTTCTAGTTAAAGGGCTTTGCTTGTACTGCCTCTTCTGCCTAGAATGTTCTTCCCATCCCTCTTCCCTCGGTTACTAACTTTCTAACCATCTTGGTGATCTCAGTTTAAGCTTACCTTCCTCACAGAAGCTGTCTGGACCTTCCCTACTAGCTCCTAGCTCTAATCTTTTGTAAGCTCTCACTATATCATGTATTTTTCTCTTTCTGGTTGCAGTTTAATCTGTGTGATTACTTTATCATCTTTCATTAGACTGCAAGCTCCGTGAAGACAGAGATCATGACCATTTTGGCCATTTGCGCATTGTGTTCCCCACCCTAGTTCAGAGCTGGTGCAGGGCAGGTACTCAATGTCGAAGGAAGGAAGGAATGAAGATCCTTACTGCACGCTGGGATGAAACACTGCTTTTCAGAAAGTCAGTGTGTGAAAGTACAACCTTTCAAGCAGGAAAGGGAGGAGCCCTGAGCAGGCTGTCCCTCCTCACTGCCAAGTAGAAGATGAAAGATCTGTACCCAAAGTCAAAGAGCTCTACAAGGGCAGGGTCCTTACCTTTTCCTGCAGAGACAAAATGTTGACTTTGTTTGGTTTGGGTCTTTCAGTGGATTTTTTTAAGCCACTGAAGTATAAGAAGCAACTGGACAAGTATCACCTCAACCAAGGAAACTAAAGGTCAATAGTAAGAGCTCAGGCTCTGGGGTCGGATGAAAGAGGTTTGAACGACTTTCTAGTTGTATGACCTTAGGCGAGTTGCGCAGCCTCTCGTAGCCTCAATTGCCTGATAACTACCTACTTCATAGGTTGCTTTCAAGTTGAGATGGAGGAATACGTGTAAGGCATTTAGAACAGTGCCTGGCACATGGCAAGTGCTCAGTATACATTAGCTATATTATTCACCCCAGGTTGCGTAGCCGTTGTTTCATTAAGCAAACCATTATGCAGCAAGCGCTGTGTTCATACTGGGAATGGAGGAGGGGGGATGAGGAGGCAGAGCTCCTGCCTATAGGGCGAGCACAATTCATTCTTTGGTTCACTCCCTGGAGAAAGGGGGTGGGAGGGATATTTACTGCCCACTCTTCAAGACTTGGCCTGAGCAACATAATATGTATATAAAGTGCTTGGGGATGCTTAGAAGCAAGGCAAAGAGGAATCATAAAAGGTGCTGAGAACTTTTTGTATTTGAACCTTATCCATCGCATTCTCTCTAGTTTCTCTTTCCGTTCTTCCTGTGTCTGGAGCAATCCACATTGCCAGTGAACGTCACTCTTCTGAAATCGTTTTGATTGAATGCAAAGTGCTATTTAGATGGGCTTTCCTGCCCAGCAATAATGGTTCACAGACTAATATTGATACTAAGAGGTCAGAGAAGTTAAGTCACTTACCCAAGGTCACATAGTTAATTAATAAGCGCAGTATAAGAGCTGGGCTTCAGACCCAGATCAACCTCTTAACCACTTCTGCCTCGCAGTGGATCTTGAGCCACCTGGAGGTGTTTGAGAGCTCTCCAGGTAATGCACGATTAGTCTCCTCGTACAGGGAAGGCTGGAAGAGTACCAGGCAGCATCCATGCACTTCTGTTCTTTGCTGTCTCTTTGAATGAGAGGAGACAGATTTTAGCAGCTCTTGGGTTGACTCAAGGCTGCTGTGTGAGGGGATGGGAGGTGGGTAGGCTAATAAAGACTTCGGGTTGAAGGAGACATGAGAAAGCATCTTTGACTTCTCCTAGGGCTACTGAGTAACTTGTCCAGGTCCTGGTCCTCTGTCATGAGGACCAAACCCAAGAAACCTAGAAACCCAGGGCTTTCCTTTCACACCAGCAGGGTTCTGGAGGAGGTTACCTTTGGGACTGACATCTCAACTTACCCGCCTGGTCCTCCATTTCTTCCTTGCTAAAGGCTCATGAGCCCACTTCTTGTCTTCCTTAACTGTCCACCTGCTTTCCTTCATCCTGTAGCAGAAGGTGACAGTTTCCATCACCAGGGCCACCTCAGGCAGCCTGGGAGCTCTATTGCGGGGCAGGGGAAGGAGAACAGGGATTGAGATTTACTGGGTAAAAAGCGTTTGAGGAACCCGGATTAGATGCTGCTGCTCCAGTTCTGCTCTCCCTGGAAAAGTGGAGGCAGAGCAGGAAAAAAGATCGAGGTCCTGTTTATACCAGGCTTCCTGTGGGGTGGGTGGGTGGGGAAGCCGAGAGAAAAGCTGACATCAGTAGGTCGTGAAGATTACCACTTGTTTAGATGTCAGACGCGTTCCACTCCATGCCTCACTTAGGAGCAGTTGACCGTCCAGTGTTCAGAGCCTGGACCTCGTCTGGTGAATTTTCCTGAGGCAGAAGTGTCACTGGATTCTTTCATGTGTTGGAGTGTAGGCAGCACGGCCTGTTTTAGAAACTACGTGGACACTTTGAACTGTGTGAGCCCGTGCCAGAAGAATGGCATTTCAGGGCCCGGTAAACTTGGGAGAAACTTTTTGATGTCCTTCTGAAAGCAATGTTTTCCTCTGAAGTCAAGGAGGGTGTGTTCTAGCAAAAGCAGCGAGGGAGCCCAGATCTGCTTTCTCCATGTGCACCAGGCCTCAGAGGAGACTCGTGACCAGACAGCCCCCGTCCAGGTGTTCCATTTTGCTTATGGTGGACGTGGGGAGGCGGGCCTGTTGACAGTGCTGTGAAACCCTCACTGTCAGAACTTACAAATGCCTTTCCCGTGTTTCCTTCTTCCTCCACCCCTTTACACAAGGCTGTGAGGCTCTTAGAGACCAGGAAACGCCTGAGCGTATGTGGTAGAGCCCTGCACCGAGCCTGGGATCTGGTCTTCAGCTGTGCCCTCTTTCGCATCCTCGCCTGTGACACCAGGCACTTGCATGGTCTCCGCCCAGCCTTAGTCCTGTAGACGGTTGCTGGAGTGCCTTGTTTATACCCCTGGCCAAGAAGACAGTGGAGTGTAAAGTGAGGCCCAGAGAGGAGGAACTGACCGTGTGACTTAAGTTTCCACTGGCAGGCGTCCGCCCGGATGTACACTGTGGGCAGGGTCAGCCTGAGTAGCAGCAAATACAATACTGTGGTTTTAGTTTCTTTGCCGAGCAGAGTTTTTTTCCAACCTCGAGTTTCTTGAGGATGAGGACAATGTCTTATTTATCTTTGTATCCCATGTACCCAACACGGTGCTTGGCACAAAGACAGTGTCCAGTAAGTGGACATGTTACTTCTTGAAAATAAAGAAACGTTGAAAGCCAGATGGAGTACATGACTTATGTGCTCCTGTGTCTCCCCATATGTGTTGGGGGTCCACAGTACATTTGGGGCTGAAGTTCAGGTTGGCTGGTCAGGTATCTCATATCTTAGATGTGAAATGTCAAAAAAACATTTTCACCTCCATCCTCTTCCAGAGCTGTGAATAGAACTTGGCACCCCGCGAGGTGGTTACTCAGCTGTGCCCATTCTGGAGCCGTCCCTGACAAGGCACAGTGTGAATCCTAGGTCCAGTCAAGATTATTAAGAGATCATTTGATAAGCAAAAAATTATCTAGCAAATTGAAATTGGACAAGGTCACCTGAGCAGGTTACCTCTTTTCTTAAGAGCGAAAATTTTAGTGGCAAGTTATTTTAGCTCTCTTTGGAATCACACTGTATTTGACCTTGAACAGTGTGTTGTTTTGAAGGACAGAATGACTGACTAGATGCTAATCCTAGAATATGTACCGCGTTAATTGTTCCAGGAACTTTCACAGAAAAGCTGGTTTTATTTAAAACATCCTGCTCATTACACGAGAACCATCATCCTTTTACTGGCTGAGTTCAGCCCTGGAATGTGAAGGTGAAGTGTTTCTGTTCGGACATAAAGAAAGTGAGGCATCCATTTCCTGTCTGAGGAAAACTTCGCTGTTTACCAGTCAGCTTTGTGTGCTGAATCCTCTTCCCCCTTTAATAAACCTTGGTTGTTTTTCGTCAATCTGCTGCTGTTGTGTGGTTCTTTCTAATTTTTTTTTTTCCTTTGTGAAATGAACATTGGTATAGACCATCTTGATGGAAGGGGAGCAGACAACCAGGAAGAGGGTGATGAGAAGAAAAGCGACATTTAAAAACTATAATTTAATATGCCAAAATGTTTTTTCGATTTTTTTTTTTTCTTTAGGATAAGGAAACCTGTGTGGGTACCAACAATCAAAGCTACATCTGTGACACAGGACACTGCTGTGGACAGTCTCAGTGCTGCAACTACTACTATGAACTCTGGTGTAAGTCTTTGCCCCCTGGGGGATCTGTGGCACTCCAGGGTGCTCCTGGTCATGTCTCTGCTCATTGGGAAATGGTGGACTGGGCCATGTTTCTTACTCTCTTGGAGGAGGTGTTGCAAGTAGAAACTGTTGCTGGGTTCTAGATGCGATTCCTCTGTAGAGGACTGGTCCAGTGCCCTTTGGACACCATGGGCTAAAGACTAGAAAATATGGTCAGAGTCTTCTGAAGAGGCCATGGGTATGCGGTCTGCTGCAGGAACTCCTGCCTGGGGTTCTCTCTGATGCCACCTCCAGGGTGTCCTGAGCAGTGGTAACAATACACCCTTCCAGGAGCCAGCCCAGACACCCAGGCTTTGCCATCTTTGCGAAGAGAGGTTGCAGCAGCCGACCTGTGAATGCCA
Source organism: Prionailurus viverrinus (assembly GCF_022837055.1). Taxonomy (NCBI): domain Eukaryota; kingdom Metazoa; phylum Chordata; class Mammalia; order Carnivora; family Felidae; genus Prionailurus; species Prionailurus viverrinus. The sequence goes on from NC_062571.1 coordinate 61,662,451, forward strand.
GGAGAGGCTTTGTGGAGAGCTGTAGTGTTGTTTTCTTATAACAGCCTTAAGGACTTCCAGGATTCCTCATAGTGCATCAAGGAGCTGCCTCTGTTTCTGAGGGTCCCTGTCAAAGGGATCACCTTTCCTAGGTCCCTGCCCATGGAGCCCTCTCAGGGTGAGGGAGTCTAGAGGTTTAGCCCCTTTGTTTCTTTCCCATTTCTCAAGCTGAAGTGTCTGGAGGCTTGCTTCTCCAGTGTACCTCCCCTGTTAACTCTCAGCTAATTGCCATGTGCAGACAATCCTCTTCTTGCCACTGGTTTGTTTGAGGCCATGAACTTGCACCTTTCAGGCTTGCCCAAGAGTGGCGACATCACCGTGATCTTCAGGGAGCGAGCCAGGTTCGAGGAGTTCACTAACACACTTTGTATTCCAATCTTCTCAAAGCTTGGATGAGACCCTACAGGATGCTGGACAACGAATTGGGAGGACAGGAGAGTCCTTAGGGCAGGGTCCCCAGGTGACCGGCACTGTACCAGTTCTCACAACTGTCTGTAGAGAGGAGAAACAGTAGACTGTTTCCCCAGATAGTTCTAAGCTCCTGTCACTCCTTCTGTTTGGAAACAAACTGGGCTGGTTTCTCAAACTATGCCTTTGCTGCCAGTGTCACCCTGTCCTTTCTCCCCTTCCTCTGTCTGATCTCCCCACTCCCTCCACATCAGTGATGTGGTCAGAAAGCAGCTACAAGTGCTATTGTTTAGTATGGAAAGGAAATTAGATTCTTGGCTGGTCAGTCTCTCCCTCTAAATGTAAACGTATTTTGTAGCCAGTGGGAGTGGTTCCTTCAAACAGGACCTCTCCTCACCCTTATACTTCCCTTTCAAGGACTGAGGACTGGCTTGTCCTTTCTGAGGAATCCCAGGGGCGGTCAAATGCATACTTCCTTCCCAAGGAGACGACAGGGCTCAGGATGTCCCCACCATTCGTCCATGAATATAAGCAACAGCAAAGGAGGGCCCAGAACTGTTGCTATTTTAGAAGGGGTGGGGCCGAGGGACTTAGTAGAGGACACAAAGTGCCAAGCAGGTGAACAGACTGTGTTTAAATGTTTTAAAATGTAGATAACCACAGGGTTCAAATTCTCCCTCCCACCCCTTGTTAAAACAAAAGTCGAAGCTGGGCTGCCAAAAAGCCACAGAACTGCAGTTTGTTTTTCCGGGGCCTGGCCCAGGCAGCATCGGTTGTGGAGAGGCATGGGCTTGCTGATGGCCTCGTCTCAGACTGACAGAGCCTCCTGGGACCTTGGCGGAGCAGGCTCCGTAGCCACCAGAATTGGGTCACTGTCGTCAGGGTCGGCGGGGGGGGGGGGGGGGGGGGGGAGAGGGGGTGGGGGGGGGTGGCGGGCAGCGGGGACAGGGAGACCCAGATGACAGGGAGGCAGCCTGGGAACCAGGCACCTCATCCCAAGGGCTTAAAGAAAGCCAGAGGAGGAGCTGCTAAATGGCTGATTATCTCCAGTTATGGTCAGCGGGGGGGAAAGGAGGAGGCTAGAGACCAGAGTCCAGATAGGGAGAAAAGACTCACCACTATATGAGTTGGTCCACGCTTTCTGAGTTCTGGAGGGATGGAGGTTATAAAAGCAAAACTGTCCTCATCAGTGCCCAAAAGTGACTTCTTAGTCAGGAGGTGCCCAGTGAGTATTCTGCCTCCCTCAGAATTCTTTGGTTTTCTTCCTTATCGGGTCCTGGCCTCTGCCTGATGTGTGTATAGAGGGAAGTTGAGTGTTGGAATGAGCCCCTTCAATTCTTACCAAAGCTGCATTTTTGGGGTGCCTGGGTTGCTCGGTTGAACATCCGACTCTTGGTTTTGGCTCAGGTCATGATCCCAGGGTTGTGGGATCGAGCTTCGAGTTGGGCTCTGTGTTAAGTGTGGAGCCTGCTTAAGATTGTCCCCCTTCCCATTCTCCCTCTGCCCCTCTCACCTGCTCGTGCGCTGTCTCTCTCTCTAAAAAAAAAAAAAACACCACCACCAACAAAAAAAACCCCCTGCTTTTTGGTCATTTTGAACCCCTTTCCTTCTGATTGCCTCTAAACTTTGTCCGAAATGCAAAAAGAATGGGCTTTGGGTTATTCTTTTTGTCTCTTTCCTTTGGAAGGAAAAAAAGTCTCAGCCAGGAAATCCTAGGCAGAATTTCTGTCAGACCGAGTACCTCTTTAACCACAGTTGCCTACAGGGAAGGCCTCAGGGAAAAAAGGGAAAAATGCCATTTCCACCAACCCTTTCATCTCTACTGAGCTGAATTTTCCTGTGTGCCGAAGAGTGTCGTGCGTGCACACGCACACACACACACACACACACACACACGCGCACATACAGACCTTAGGCTTCATCAGGACCCTTTCTCCCTTTCAGTTGTAACCTAAGCCAGTAGTTATTACTGGGCCTGCATCAAATGGGAAGCGAAGGTCCTGTTTTAGCACTAAGGCTATAAGGGCTGGTCATCATCATTATTGTTACCCCATGCATTTTTATGGCACTTGTACTTTAATTCATTATTCAGTCATTTATTCATTCAGTAAACCCTTACTCCAGTGGTTCTCAAAATTTGGCAAGCATCCAAATTTCCTGGAGGGCTTATTAAAACACAGAGCTCTCGGCCCTGCTCCCAGTTTTTTATTCAGTAGGTCTGAGATGGACTTGAGAATTTGTGGTCCTAACAAACTCCTACTTGATGCTCTGACCTCTTCTGTGTTAGAAACTGTGGGGAGTCGTACATAATCCTTGCTGTCAACAGGGAATCTCCTAGCAGAGAGAGGAGATAAGACACAGCTCCCCACTAGTAACACTGAGAGTGGAATGTATGTGGTAGGACCACTGTGAATGTTCAGGAGAGTTTGCTTTGGCTAGCCAAGATTCAGGCAGCCTTCGTGGAAGAAGTGGGATTTGAAGTGCACCCTAAAGGGTGGATAGGATTTAAACTCATGAAGAACATAGGGGCCCCTGGGGGGCTTAGTCGGTTACGCGTCTGACTTCAGCTCAGGTCATGATGTCACAGTTCATGGGTTTGAGCCCTGCATTGGGCTCTGTGCTGACAGCTCAAAGCCTAGAGGCTGTTTAGATTCTGTGTCTCCATCTCTGTCTCTGCCCCTCCCTCCTCACGCTCTCTCTCTCTCTCTCTCTCTCTCAAAAATAAAATAAATTTTTTTTTAAATTAAAAAAAAAAAAATTAAACACATGAACATGAAGAAGGGTACAGTGGCTTTGCAGGCAGAGGAACAGCATAGGCCAGGACCCCATGGGAAAGAACATTGTACACGTGATGTTGTTCACCCTTCCCCTGGGCCTGTGGGGCTTGTCTGAGAAGGAGCAGGAAGTGAGCTAATGTGCACAGAGCTCTGCTACATATGAGGCACCGGTAAGGTCTTCAATCACATCATCTCCTTTCACCCCAAGAGCAACCCTGCTAGGTACGCATATCATCCCCATGTGTCCTGACCCAGGGGCGTTAAGTAACTGTTCATTTGGATGCAGATGACTGGTAGGGTCAGTGTGCCTCACTCCAAAGCCACCCCCTTCCAGAACTATGAGCCAGACTAGAAGGTGATGGGCCCAGGTCGTGGAAGGTCCGGAATGTGCGTGTTTAATTTCCACCTGAGGATGCCCTTCATGGCACAAGTAGAGCAAAGAGGAAAACCAAAGGTGAGAGAGGCCACCAACATGCTCAAGTCTAAATATCCTGAACCTGGATCTCCTGATTCTCATGCTAGGGCTCTTTCCCACTCACCAAGCTACATTGTCCAGGGAGAGGTCAGAGCTGGGAATTTCTGCTCCTGAGATAATTTGAGGGACCTTCACCCGGGTATCAGTTTTCCCTTGTTTGGGCCTTAGTTAGGGAGAGGAGAGTGTTTCTGGGCAGTGGAATCCCTCTGAGGTGACATGAAATTCTGTTTAAGACTGCCCCGCTTGTTTTCCACCTGTTAAATTTTCCTTTTTAGTTATCTTAAGATGTCCATTGTTGGGCTGCTTGTAAGGAAGGCCCATGGCATTTGCCACCCTTAGCAGGGTGGAGAGTGGGAAGGTGGGCCTTCTTCTAAGCCCCGATTGGACCCCTGCTCCTAGAGGTCCAGGCTTCTGGACAAAAGTAGGTTCATCAGTAGTACTTGGGCCAGCTTTCCAATGAATGTAGCCAAGAACAGAACCTAGAAGCAGACTTTGGACTTGTTCCACTGTTGCTTTTTTATGGAGTATTTTTTGGGGGGAATAAAAGAGGAATGGAAAGAAAACCCTTCCCATAGGTGGTCATACCTGTAACAAGAATAGTAGTAACAATCTAGAGAACTTATTATATGCCAAGCATGGTTCTGAGGACTCTCCATATATCAACTTGTTTATTCCTCACAGTGACCGGTAAGGTAGAAACTGTTATTCTCCCATTTTACAGGTGAAGGAAGTGAAAACAAAATTACCAAGGTCACAAAGCTAGGAAGTAGTTTTGTGAGCTGTGATTTGAATCCAGGTCACTGCCTCTTCCCTTCTATAACTGCAGTCATGCTTATAGGAAGCTTGTCCAGTCTTTCAGATGAACTTGTAAGTCTTCTGAGGTCTTCTGTTCCCTAATTCAGGCCTTTTCCACAGAGGCAGTGGCAGGAGCTCCTGCTGAGAGCTTTAAGGGGCCAGGGAGGTCACCCACCATCCTATGACGTAGAAGGAGAGCTAATTTACAGTATGCTTTGGCTTCCTAATGAGGAATTTCCTGCCCCGTTGGGGAGTGGTGTTTTCCCAAGTTTATAGTGAACTCTGGGGCACATGACTCAGTTCCTACATTGAACTGTGATTGTTTTTCAAAACTTGTTTTCTGTTTTGCTTAGCATGACAAATGCTCCCCACCATGAGATCACAGCTTTCAAAGTTGTCATTGGGGAATGTAGTCTCTGGGTAGATGTGTGTTTGGAAAGGAGGGCATGCTTCTGTCTTTCTCTGTGTGTCTCTTTCATTAGGTTTTTCTTTTGTAAACTTTCTTCCTTGTTTGTGAAATCTAGCAAAAAGATCAAAAGTTTGTACAACTCCGGAGGGACCAGTCTGGATATTCTCCCTTTTAAACTTGGTGGGACACTACTTTGACTCCAGTGACTCCCAAGAGAGTCCATTTTGTGAGGGCCAGACGAGAATGCCTTTTGCCTTCCCACATTAACCCCACCATTGGGACCAGCTCATTAAGGGTCTTTTCTGGACCTGTGCTAACACACCATCTTGCCACTAGTCGCATTCTGCTTCCAAGTTAGATTTCCCTCCGTTTTGACCCACACACATAATCTTTTGTCATACTGTAGTAGAACTGAAGAGGGGTGTCTGGCTGGCTCAGTTGAAAGAGTGTGCAACTCTTGATGTTGGGGTGGTGAGTTCAATCTCCATGTTGGGTGTAGAGATTACCTAAATAAATAAAAACTTAAAAAAAAGAAATGAACAAATTAGAACTCATTTTGAGACTTGTAACATAAATATAACATCACACAACTGGTACCTGGTAGGGAGACTTTTTCTACCTGTTATTCTATATGAAAAGAAGTAGGGTGGTGGAATTTCAATGGACGCATGAGTTGTCTGGTGCTCTCTTAGATATGACTAAGGCAGTTTTGCTAAGGGTGTGTGTTCTAGTTGTCTCATTTCTTCCCCTAGTCTCCTGCCCTGCCTAATTTTTCCTTAAAAAAAAAAAAAAAATCTGTTTTTCTGTTATACTCCTAGTTTGGTGGATCTCAGTCTTGACTTTTTCTGGATGAAGGATTCCCTTAAGAATCTGATGAACATTGGGGCGCCTGGGTAACTCAGTTGGTTAAGCATCTGGGTCTTGGTTTTGGCTCAGGTCGTGATCTTGGTGGTTCATGAGATCAAGCCCGGAGTGGGGCTCTGGGCTGACAGCGTGGGGCCTGCTTGGGATTCTCTCTCTCTCCCTCTCCCTGTTGCCCTCTCTCTCTCAAAATAAAAATACATAAGTATTTTTTAAAAAGAAAAACAAAAAACAAAACATTGAAAAATAAAATCATGTTTCTTATATAGTCTATAAAATGAGAAATACTGTCCCTGGATCATTTATATTGCAGCATAAAGGTTAAAAGTTGGTTTACCTTTTAGGTAAGAAACTACTGAAAAAAATGCCTTGGGAGGTAAAAACTAGTTGAGTTAGATGCTAATTATCTAATGAGAGAATGTACGTTAAAGGTATACCAAGAAATATAAAGGATTGTGAGACTATGCTGGGCAGGTGAGAGAAATATAGGTAATATGGACAAGTGGTTAGCCCAGAAACTCTTAGACTGGACTCTAAAATGCATTTGGAAACCAGACTCTTCAGCAGAATGCACTATACTTTTTTGTGCCACCAACCCCCAGCCCTGAAAAGGGTCACAGATGCAGATGGCAGGGGCTGAGGATGTTACGGGACAGCATCAGGGAACCACTTCCCTCCCAGAGCTCTTCTCTGGCCTCAGCACCATTTCTGAGGGCTCTTGTGATGGTGTTTATCCAGTCCTCAGTCAACCAGCAGCAGGAGAGAAAAATATAAGTGAAATTAAGCAAAGGTCATTAGCGAGTCTGGGAAAGACCACAAAGGAGACTTCTTGACTTCACCGTATGTGTATGTTCTCTGCTTAGGAATGGGGTTTTTCAGGGTGCCTGGGTGGCTCTGTTGAGTGTCCAACTTCGGCTCAGGTCATGATCGTACTGTTTGTGAGTTTGAGCCCCACATTGGGCTCTGTGCTCATAGCTCAGAGCCTCGAACCTGCTTCAGATTCTGTGTCTCCCTCTCTCTCTGCCCCAACCCACTCGCATTCTGTCTCTATCTCTCTCAAAAATAAATAAACATTAAAAAAAAAATGGTAGGGGTGCCTGGGTGGCTCAGTTGGTTAAGCGTCCAACTTCGGCTCAGGTCATGATCTCATGGTTAGTGGGTTCCAGCCCCGCATCAGGCTCTGTGCTGACAGCTCAGAGCCTGGAGCCTGCTTCAGATTCTGTGTCTCCCTCTCTCTGCCCCTCTCCCCAGCTCATGCTCTGTCTTTCTCTGTCTCTCTCTGTCTCTAAAAAATAAATAAACGTTTAAAAAAAAAAAAAGAAATGGGGTTTTTCTGTTTGCCAATGGGATAAAGGGAAAAAATCCTCAGCCCATTGTCCTCCGCCTGTTCTCTGGTTGGGAGGCCTCAGGAGAAGGTTCCATTGAACACTGACATGTGCTGAAAGCAATTAGGTGTCATACATACAATGGTGTTGCCCGCCTGCCAGGGCCAGGCTGCTGTACCACTGTCCCGTTTCACTGTGGTGGCTTTGTGAGAAGATTCAGCAGGGACACCCCTGGGGGACAGAAAGAGCCATTGCCAGAAGCCACACCCTAAATGTCAGTGCGATCTTTTGGAATATTGTATTCTGGTACAAATGGGGAATAAAAGCAGGTTTATTCACATACAAGTTTGTTTGGGGGACAGGGGGCTTTTTTTTTTTTTTTTTTTTTTTTAAGTAAGCTCTGTATCCAGCACGGGGCTCAAACTCACAACCCTGAGATCACACAGTCTACCGAATGAGCCAGCCAGGAATCCCAGGGCTTTTTTTTAGAATTTATTTTAAGTTATTTTTATTCTTAAAAAATTTTTTTCTTAGATGTTTGTTTATTTTTGAGAGAGAGAGAGACAGAGCATGAGTGGTGGAGGGGTAGAGAGAGAGGGAGACACAGAATCTGAAGCAGGGTCCAGGTTCTGAGCTGTCAGCACAGAGCCTGATGTGGGGTCTGGAACTCACAAACCGTGAGATCATAACCTGAGCTGAAGTCAGACACTTAACCGACTGAACCACCCAGGCGTACCCCACCCCCCAACGCCCCACCTTTTTTTTCTTAATAATCTTAACTCATTCTGGTAAGAGATTCATGTGAAAATGCTTAAGTTCTAAACACAAATTTATCATCACAAAGCAGGTAATCAAAAATACAGGTAGCATTTGTAATAGAAAAAATTGAAATTAATCAGGTGTAGAGAACAAATGAACAGTAATCTGTTCTTAGTAACAACTCACCTTACAATTGTTCCTCAGATAAATTTTTTATTGAGAACTATATATATCCTTTTTATTTTTAAGAACTACATGTTCACCTTAGAGAAATTTGAAATGCAGATAAGCAAAAAACAGGAGATCTAATACCAGAAAATCTACTGTCCTGTCATCCAGGTCAAAGGTGGCTTCGCTTTTTTTTTTTTTTTTTAATGTTTATTCATTTATTATTATTATTTTTAATTTTTTTTAACGTTTATTTATTTTTGAGACAGAGAGAGACAGAGCATGAACAGGGGAGGGTCAGGGAGAGAGGGAGACACAGAATCTGAAACAGGCTCCAGGCTCTGAGCGGTCAGCACAGAGCCCAACGCGGGGCTTGAACCCACGGACCGCGAGATCATGACCTGAGCCGAAGTCGGATGCTTAACCGACCGAGCCACCCAGGCGCCCCTATTTATTTATTTTTTGAGAGAGGGAGAGAGAGAATACCAAGGAGGCTCTGTGCTGAACATCACAGAGGGGCTCAAATTCACAAACCATGAGATCGTGACCTGAGCTGAGATCAAGGGTTGTATGCCTAACTGACTGAGCCACCCAGGTGCCCCAGGATCGTATTTTATGCTGTTTTGTATTTTGCTTTTCTTTCTTTTTTTTTTTTAATGTTTATTTATTTATTTTGAGAGAGAGCACACACGCGTACAAGTGGGGGAGGAACAGAGAGAGAATGAGGGAGAGAATCCCATGCAGGCTCTGCACTGCCAGCACAGATCCTGCTGTGGGACTCAAACCCACAAACTGAGATCATGACCAGAGCTGAAATCAAGAGGCACTTAACCGACTGAGCCACCTAGGTGCCCTGGTTTTTTCGCTTAATGTTAGAAACATCTCTATATGTCAAAAGTACGATTCTATGAATATTGTTAAATGATTTATGTCATTTCATTGTGTGAATACATTACCAGAAGAACTTAAAAACCTATCTAGAAATTTATTATTATTATTTTTTAAGTAATTTCTCCTCCGAATGTGAGGCTTGAATTCACGACCCAAAAGAGGTCTATGCTCCACTTACTGAACCAGCCAGGCATCTTCCCCTCTTAATTTTTTAAAGAAAGGACAGCAAAAATATAAAATTGGTCACAGACATTTTTAAGTTTAATTTACTTTGTTTCCAGGTTTATAATTTTAAGGGCAAAATTGAAATTTCTCCTAATCCTACCACTTAAAAATAAGTCACTATTTTTGTGTTTTTCCTTCCAGTCTCTTCCCCTCCGTGTGTGTGTGTGTGTGTGTGTGTGTGTGTGTGTATTTTTCTTTTTTTTTTTTTAACAAAATTGCTCAAGGATTTTCTGCATACATTTGAAGATTGGAGAGGGGTCTTATATTGGGGTTTGCAAAGATTCTCTGAGTCTGACCCAACAGAACACAGTGGGAAACAAGAAGAAATAATCGGCCTGGAGAAGGGGAGGCTGCTAATGGCCCTGAGCCTAATGTAATCACAGGCCAAAGGGAGGTGGGGGTGTTATTTGCAACTGTAGGGGATGGAATTGTACTGGATTATATCAAGAGCAGAGGAAGTCATTTACACTCTCTAGGGAAGAGATGGACCTGAGGCGATTAGAATTTTTCCAAGTATAACTTTAGTGACTTGTATTACACCAGTGTGCGTGGAAGAGAAAAAGCCCGTGATCTTTTTGGTGATATCAAGAGAATCCTAAGAATTCTCTTATCAGGCAGCCCCTCCAAGGCCCTTTGCAGTTGCTAATCCGCTGGGATTTTGAGGGGCTCTTTGCTTTTGGTGAGTAGTCTCATATAGCAGCAGGAAGTGAGGCTGTGGACTGGCCGTACGGTACTGAGCAGGGCTTGGAGGTGGGGGTGGGAGATGCGTAATAAGAAGGGCCGAAGCATTTGTGTCCGGGACAAAAAGAGGAGGAGTGTGCTGTCCTAAAAGGTGAGCGTATTTCATGCCCACCAAACCTAACACGTAGGCCCAGCGGTGCCAGACAGGTGTCTGTCACCCTCTCCCACCCCATCTTTCACTCTGGCACAAGCACGTGTGAAAATTGAACACAGGTTCCAAATACGAATTCACTCGGTGAGGCCCGACAGTGCCAGCCTCGACCAGGTGGGCACTGTCTGGGGAACCCCCCCCCCCCCCCCCCCCCCCACTCAGAAAGCTGCCCCTCTGGCTGCTGTTCACGTGCTGCGTGTGCCTCTCTGCCTTCCTCCCCATCCCCAGGGTTCTGGCTGGTGTGGACCATCATCATCATCCTGAGCTGCTGCTGTGTGTGCCACCACCGCCGAGCCAAGCATCGCCTTCAGGCCCAGCAGCGGCAGCATGAAATCAACCTGATCGCCTACCGAGAGGCCCACAATTACTCAGCGCTGCCATTTTATTTCAGTACGTACACGAAAAGCCGCCAACCCCCCCCCTCCCCCCCAGGGAGGACACACAGACTGTGGGCCCCAGTGGGCCCTCTTACCCAGCACAGCACAGAGTCTTGCAGCTGTGGGAATGAGGGGCACTCCCCTTCGGCACAGAGGAGCATGTGAAGCCGCTGGTCCGGTCCAAATCCACACCGGCCAGGTTCTGACCAGGTTTTGGATCCTTTAGCAAATTATTTTTTTAAGGCAGATGGTCAGAGGATGTATGATGTGAGTAAATCAAGGTTTAGATTCCTGTGGCCTGAAATCCTTCCATTTTGCTAACTGCCCTGTGATATGCCTGAGCCAAGGCTGCCATAAAAGAGGCAGATGGTGGCTGGGGCGGGGGGGTGGGGGGGGTTGTGGTGGTGACACTGGGACTTCCTGAGAACCAAGAAACGTGGTGACTCACTGAAGGACACTCACGTGACTTCCCCAGGGGGAGGTTCTTCACACATGACCTCTCAAAGGGTCATTGGAGGCCCAGCTTGTCCAGAGCCATTCTACAGTGTGTTCTATAAAAGAAAGTGGCCACAGGTGTGGAATTACACATCCGGAAGCATTAAGTGCTTAGCACAGTGCCCGGCATATAGTAAGTGCTCAGTAAATGCTAGCAGTTATTGTTATAACCAGACCATCTGTGCCTTGAGACATTCAGCACATTCGAAAGATAATAAGCCTTGGTTGGCAGGACCCTCCCCCTTCGCTGGTAACCCACCCGCTCCTGATCTGAGTCAGGATGAGGCTTGGTTTGTCTCTCCAGACCACCTCCAGCCACACTAGATTGAGGGACAACACAGATTTCTACCCTCCCAGAAAAAAGGGCCCTTTACATCATATGCATCTGGAAGGGTGGTGGGGTGGGGAGGGGGGAAAAAACGTTGTCAAGAAGTCTTAAATTAGGGTCCCTGACCCTGAGGCCTTATGGGACATAGATGGAGGACACAGTCTGAGCAAGAAACATGAGACTTGGGGGCATGTGGAAACAGATCTGTTCCTGGCAGGAACGATCTCTTGGCCATCCACCACACTTGCCTAACCCTCTGCCTTAACTGCAGACAGGCAGAAGTCTTGCCTATGAAGCAGCTTTAGGGGCTCTCAGATTTCAAGAAGCTAGATTAGGTCACTCCCAGTCTGTCCCTCCTCCTCTGCACAGTTGTCCCATCCCCCTGCCCTGCCCACAAGCAGGAGCTGTAGCTGTCACTTCACGGGTATGGGGGGTGGGGATGGGGAAGAGGCATATGTTTAGTGCAAGCTTTGCAGTCTGTCCTACAACAATTGCCAGTGCGGTAATTTCTCCTCCCTGCCTCCCCATTTTAGGGTTTTTGCCAAACTATTTACTACCTCCTTATGAGGAAGTGGTGAACCGACCTCCGACTCCTCCCCCACCGTACAGTGCCTTCCAGCTACAGCAGCAGCAGCAGCTGCCTGCGCAGTGTGGCCCCACAGGCGGCAGCCCCCCGGGCGCCGATCCCACCAGGGGCCCCCAGGGGGCGCAGAGCAGCCCCTTGTCGGGGCCCAGCAGAAGCAGCACGAGACCCCCGAGCATCGCTGACCCTGAGCCCTCCGACGTGCCAGCCAGCACAGCAGCCACCAAAGCCCCTGGGATGGAGCCCAGTGGCTCTGTGGCCGGCCTGGGGGAGCTGGACCCTGGGGCCTTCCTGGACAAAGATTCCGACTGTAAAGAGGAGCTGCTGAGAGATCACAGCTCCGAGCAAGGCAGCGCCCTCCCCGATAGCAAAGACAAGACTCCCGGCCGACATCGCCGCTTCACGGGTGACTCGGGCATTGAGGTGTGTGTGTGCAACCGGGGCCACCATGACGATGACCTCAAAGAGTTCAACACGCTCATTGATGACGCTCTGGATGGGCCCCTGGACTTCTGTGACAGCTGCCACGTGCGGCCCCCCGGCGACGAGGAGGAAGGGCTCTGCCAGCCCTCCGAGGAGCAGGCCCGAGAGCCCGGGCACCCCCACCTGCCACGGCCGCCCGCGTGCCTGCTGCTGAACACCATCAATGAGCAGGACTCCCCAAACTCGCAGAGCAGCAGCTCCCCCAGCTAGAGCAGGCCCTGTCTGTGGCCTGAGAACTTGGCACAGCAACCAGGGTAGGGGGGAGCATCATGACAGAAGCATTAAGTGACTTTCAGAAAAAGTGGTACAGCCACTTCCGTTCTTTGCCCCCCGCCCCTCGCTCCTGCATTTTCCTACGTCTCCAGCTGCAGCTGGGGGTGTGGATGCCTCTCTGCCCACAGGAGCACAGCGTTGTGGAGGGCTGAGAGGTTGGTTCGTTCTGTGACTCATTCCTCATATCCCACCCTGTCCCCCCTTTTCTCTTTTCAAGTCATATCTCAGTACCTGCTTGGGTCAGAGAGATGTGTGTTTCAGAAGCCCCAAGGAGGGGGCTGAGACTGTGCCCTGAGGTGACTTTGGTGGTGGAGTGGATTTATGCTCTGGTGTTCATTTAAGAGAACTTTGCTGTGTCTCAGCCTGGGAGAGGTGGCAGGTCTCAGCCCTGGGTGAATAAGGAAGGCCGCAGAGGCCCAGGGATTGTCACCCCTCGCTGCCAATGTCTGCAGAGCCAGAACTGGGCTCGTCCTGGGGGAAGAGGAGAGCTGATAGGCAGTTGTGTGGTAGGTTGGTGGGGGGCTTGCTGCTCTCAGATTCCAGGTGATCAGGTCAGTGTACCACTGGGCATCCTTGAGGGGCCCTTCCCAGCAGGTTTTGGCTGGCCACAAGACTGGTTCAGTGTGGAACATCACATCACCTTCTTTTTGGTTTCTCTTTAAACAACAACAGAGCTGAAAACAAGAACTTTATCAGTGGGGGCAGGCCAAAAAAGGGAAGTCTGTGGCTCTATCCCAAGTTGACCTTTAAAGAGCCTGGCTGCCTTTGAGCCAGGAGGAGATGCTTCCTGGGCAGGCTTGGGGCTATCTTGAACTTCTGTGGAACCGCAGGAGGCCCTAAGCCGTGGCAGTGGATCTGGGTGCAACTCTCCGCATCTCTATCCTTTGCTCTGTGCCTACGGGTGACCAGGGTCCTCCCCCACCCAAACACACAGTCCGCAGGCCTTCATGTCTCGCTGTTCTCTATGAACAAATGAGGCTGTGGGTCCTCAGAAAGAGTGGTCCCATAGCCTGGCTTTTACACAGTATTTTCTCTTGATTCTGAATACGTTCTTCTGGGGTTTTTTTTGTTTTTGTTTTTTTTAAACTGACCACTCGGAAAAAAGAAATGCCTTGGTTATCTGTGGTTTTCATGCCCTTCCCAGTCCTTCCCCAGCCCCCTTTTTGAGTGGGGTAACTATTTTTGTAGCCTATGTAAAGAGCCTAAGTGGCCCCGGTAGGAGGGTGAAGGCAGTGGTCCAGAAGGCCTGCAGGATCCTTATTACTGTAGTTGAGCTTTGATAGGAATAACCTGAATGGAAAAAGCAAACAGCTAAAACTAACATTCCCTGTCCAGTGCTGTTCATATGAAGAGTTTGGTTCTTTCCCCCTCTCTCGAACGATGATATTCACATTAGGCATTGACATTGCAGTAAGAAAGGAAATATATATATATATATATATATATATATATATATATATATATTTGTACAAAAATAGACAAATCCAAGTCTGTGAGGTGAACAAGTGTCTGCGTTTGGAGTCCACAAAACCAAAATCCATGTTGAACAAAGTGAAGTCTGTGTACAATGACTTTTTGGATAACCTTTGTGTGTCTGTCCATTGTGTGTGAGCCCCCAGCCCTGTTTTCCTGTGAATATACTTTGAATGGCAGCCATTGTGCTCACGTCAACCACATGTTCGGAGCAGAAATGGCGCTCTCAAGGTAATTTATTTTACACATTTACTGTTTACTGAACAAACGTCTGACTGTGTACTCGGGTGTATCCAGCAGCATTGTCAATGGCAGGCCTCCCCCCCCCCCCCCCCCAGCCCCGCGTCTGCCAGAGACAACTGTGCTCGAAGTAGAGGCTTTCCTCTACCCATCACTGCAATTTGCACATCGCTCCGTGGACACTCGGAGGCCTGTGTTCTGTTCCCTGTAAATGGAAACGTGCTCTGAACCTGTCTGTCCCCCTTGGCGCCTCCTGGCCCTAGGTGTCAGCCCCCAGGGGGTGTTCAAAACCACTCGGCACAGAAGGCGAAGGCGGAACTTCAGACAGAAGCTTGATTGGATCTTCAGTGACAAGCTTGGACTAGCTGTGGCCCAGACGTCAGCCCTGTGCCCGGAATTGTCAGGAGAGTTTGGGAGACACCACAGAGCCAAAGGGCTTACCTCTCTCTGCCGAGGTCCAGTGTCGTGCAAGCAAGCCCGTGTGTGGCAGGAATGGGTGGGAGTGTGTCAGCAGCCCTCAGATGCCTTTCCTTCCACCGTTGTTGTTGTTGTTGTTGTTGTTGTTTTTTAAATAAAATCCCAAACAACTCACTGAAGGATTCACCAGAATGAATCCTTCTTCAGTTAACTGATCAAATGGATGAAGCCTAGCCCTCTCAAGTTTCCTTCCCCAGTTGGGAGTGGGGAACTGGCCTGCGTGTTAACTGTTGGGGTCACTGCAACGTCCTGCCCTAAAGGCATGAGAAGAAGAAAATGGAGCTGCCGGAGCCGGGCTTGATTCCAGGGGTCACAGTCCGGCCCCTGCCAAGGGGGGGGGGGCTCCCCTGCCAGGAGAGAGGTGGAAATAGGGAGCTGAAGGACTAGTCAGGGGGCCAGGGAGATTTGACTGAATCTGGTTTTCCAGGTGAACAAGAAGGAAGGGGTTGGTCTGGTCGAGGGTTTGGTGCTACAGTCAGAAGATTTGCAAATGCTAACACATTCCTGTGTGAGGCACATCACCATTTGTCAGTTCTTGTGAATATGTGTATTTTAAGCAATAAGATTCAGCTGGTCAGACTTTTCTGGGCAGTCTCGGTGACGCATTTCCTGTGCTGTGATTGTTCTGAAGACAGAGTGGCTCTAACCACTGTGAGAAGCCCAAATAAAATCGATCCCAAAAACGCGACTGTTCTTTTTTTTCTTGCAGCACTTTGGGTTTTTGTTGTTGTTGTTGTTCCCCTTCCTCATACTTCAAGGCTCATCCTGCAAGATTCCTAGCTGCATTTTTCCCTGGTCCACACAGGGACCGAGAGAAGTCACGGAGCGGTTGAGGACAGGCCCCTGGCCCGAGCAGAGACCACGGGACCAAGGGCAGGCTGGGTAATGCTTCTGCTGAGGCCACACTTTGTCCTAAGGAGTTTTCCCTAAACCCTCTCTCTGCCAAGGGTATATTTCTGATGTTTGGAATACTTTGTAAAGTTCCGCAAGCAGGTTAGAATCAGACACAAAAAAAAGCAGAAACAAGTTTTCTCACATACCCGGAAGCTGAAATGACATTTGAAAGAAGGCAAGCACTCCGTGAGATCTTTTAATGATGTGATAGGGGGATGTCTGGTGGGCTCAGCCGGTGGAGCGTGACTCTTGATCTCAGGTTTGTGAGTTCGAACCCCGCATTGGATGTAGAGATCACTTAAAAATAATAAAAATCTTGGGGGCACCTGGGTGGCTCAGTCGGTTGAATGTCCGACTTCAGTTCAGGTCATGATGGTGCTGTGCTGTTCGTGGGTGTGAGCCACGTTTGACCTCTGTGCTGACAGCTCAGAGCCTGGAACCTGCTTCAGATTCTGTGTCTCCTGCTCTCTCGGCCCCATCCCCGCTCATGCTCTGTCTCTCTCTCTCTGTCTCTCTCAAAAATAAATAAACCATTAAAAAAATTGTTTTAAATCTTTAGGAAAAAGATGATATGATAGAAATGTGGACAGGCCCTGGAATTTGATACACAAAGCATGTATTACTGAGTCTCCCACTTTGTGCCCAACACTGTGCTGGATGTGGAGGAGAATGCAAAAGAAATACTTAAGACAAAACCTCTGCCCTCTAGAAGTTAAGTTGCAGTCAGGAAGATAAAACACCCGTGTAAAATAGTTAACAACAGGAGGTAGACTGAGATGAAGTCAACAGTACAGATTGAGGAAATCTTGAGGAATCGTGGGGGCTTGTTTGAAGTCTTGCCTACCAGGCAGGGACTTAAGAACTGATTTCTAGGCCATGGGAGAGCCACTGGTGTGCCAGCGTCTGCCATCCTGGGCCAGTGATTCTTTCCTAAGAAAAGAATCACTTGTCATTTTCACTTGTCATTTTACCTCCTCCTTAGGACTATCCACCTAGAACTTAGAGTCACATGTAAGGAAGTCCCTGCCTTAAGGGAAGGACCAGGCTTCTGTCTCTGCCCAGGGAGGGGAACGCTACCGCCCAGCAGAACTTCTCCTTGCGTGACCCGTAGGTGGGCGAAGCAATATGATGTGCATCTTGGAACCCTCCTGGAGGGAGTTCCTGCCTCCCCAAGTGGAACGCTCCCTAACGGGCCTGCAGAGGATGCTGACAGCATTTGTCTTCCCCAGCCCCTGGGTTTACCTGCAGTTAGCACTCTTGTCTAAGAGTCCAGTATAAGCTAGACAGGCCCCCGTGCCCATCTTTGACCCTGGGCCAGAGGTTGCTATTCTGGCCCCTCAGTGACTCTAGTGGGATGGTTGCTGCCTAGTTCCCTTTAAACTGTTGGGCTCCTCCAACTAAGCCCAGGGGAGCCATATTAGCATCTAGAGACAGTTCTGTTCTAGAAAGGATGGGGGGAGGACATCATTCCTGCCTTCATTAAACTAATGTCTGAGTGGCAAAAGAGGAGTACCACTCTCGCGGGCTGTGTGCTGGACGCTGTGCATGAACCCTTGATACCTAGGTCCGTGGAGGCCCCCTCACTGCACCCCGGGGTTCCTGGGTCACTGAGTTCCTCATTTCTCTAATGGGGTATAGCGTCATCTGTCTCTATTGCCCCAGGTGACCAAGTTCAGGTGGAGACAATACCAATTCTCTGAAGCACGAAACAGAGGAGATTTGATGAACAGGAATTTCAAGAAACTCCCTGTTCTCCAGTTTCCTCTGTTTTCAGCCAGGGAGGAAAAGCGGGGTTTGACTGTTGCCCGAACCTCCTGGAAACCTACTTCTGCCTGAACCTAGTGGCAAGGGCAGTGGGTCCTAGGAGGTGTTTGGGTTGGGGTTCCCAGCCTGGCACTTACCATGTGCTGGGCATCGGGAATCCAAATATGCCTTAAACCAGGCTCCTGATCTTCAGAAGAGCTAAGGATCCCAAGGGGGAGAAAAGGCACGTAAACAGTTTTGGTAGCACATGGTAAGTACCATGAAGCATGTGTGCACAGCATGCTTTGGAAGAGAATGTCACCCACCTGGGGGTATAGGGTGGCCTACCTGGAGCAGGGACCACTAAACTGAGTTTGCCAGGTAAAGAATGGTGTGAAGAGAATCCTAGGTAAATGTTTGTTTTGCAGATTTTTGAATGCCTACTATGTGCCAGGTGCCGAAAAGCACACAAAAGCATGGGAGGCCGAAATGTCTAAAGCTGCTAGCAATTTAATCTCTGTAGATAAGTGCATTCTGGGAAGTGACAGGAGATGAATCTGGAGAGGTAAGCTGGTAATAAAGTAATTTGTCTTCATTGTTCTGTTTATTGACTGCGCATTATCGGGTCTTGTGTAAGCATCTTATGTACTTTTTTTTTTTTTTCCCATTTTAGCCTCCAAACAGCCATCTGAGGTATGGACTGCTTTCTTAACAGTGTTGAAGCATTCAGAGAAGTCGACTGACTTGTCCAAGACCACACAGCTAGTAAGCAGTAGAGCCGGGATTTGAACCCTGAAGAATTGGTTCTCACAAGGCACACCAAGAACTTTTGATTTCTTTTCAAAGGCGAGAGGGAGTCAGAGAAAGGTGGTGAGCAGGCAAGAAGCGTAGTGAAAGGTGAGCCAGACACTGTTTCCTCAGGAGCTACTTTATCCCCCTTGCTTGTCCCCCTGGCCTCGTCAGAAGCCTCCAGAGGCCCCCACACCACGCCAGGCATCCCTGCCAGAGGCCCTCTGTGCTGAAATGGCCTCACACCTGGGATAGGTGGTACACATTAATAGTAACTTCCCCGGGGAGGGTGAAACATTGCAAAAATCTCAGGAGTTAGAGCCTTTGGGTGGCTTGGAGGGGAGAAGAGGATTTGTTTGATCCAAAGTTTCTCCTTGCTCTCAGCCTGCTCCCCACCAGTTTAACCTTCCATTGCATGCCTTCTCACCAAGAAGTGTCGAGAAACCCAATCCCACTAGAAAATCTTACAAAGCACCCTCTGTGTTGGGACCACGAGAAGTTGGTCTCTGGGTTCTCCATCTACTTCCCAGCTGTCAGCATACCCCTGGCTGGAGAGGGAGGGAGGAGCGGCAGGCAGGATCATCAAGGCCTGCGAGGGAGGGTTCCTTGAGGTCCTGTCCTAAAGATGGACCCGTCCGGACAACACCTACTTCATCGTTAGAGAAGGACTCATTTCGTGGATCTGGCTGTAGGCAGTGGCAGTAAAGCCAGTATTTATCGAGGGACTAAACGCATTGTGTAGGTCCATATTTGACCTTCAGCAACATTCTGAGGTGGGTGGTACTGTTTCTATGCACACCTCAGACCTCCATATTACAGTTGAGAAAACTGCCATTTAAAAGGCCGAGTAAGGTGCCCGTGGTCACTGAGTCTGTAAATGACAACACTGGGAGAACTTGCCTGCACAGCCTGACCTCTCAGTCTTCTGTAGCTTCCCTGCTTCCCTGGTCCTTTCTGCTCTCCACCCGCCCCAGAGCCTCAGATAATGGGCAACACAGGTGGTAAGTTACCCCACTCTCTAAATGAGGAAATGGGTTCAAGAACCTAGCAATGGGCCTAAGATCCAGGGCGAGGCACCTGGGGAGCCTGGGGACGAGAACCTGTGTCCTTCTCATCCAGTCCTTCCCGACCCTCTCACCTCCATGATTGGATTCCTTTCCTCCAGAGGTGGGTGTTTACACCAAGGCGTGTGACCAGAGAAAGGGCTCCTCATTTGTTTCAGGTTTTATGGCCACCAGAGGCACCAGAACACTCACACACTCACCCACCCCCACTCCACACCAAGGGTGCCAAAGAAGGGGTTCCGTCCCCCTCAGA
Organism: Prionailurus viverrinus; assembly: GCF_022837055.1. NCBI lineage: Eukaryota > Metazoa > Chordata > Mammalia > Carnivora > Felidae > Prionailurus > Prionailurus viverrinus. Next base: position 61,681,947 of record NC_062571.1, read on the forward strand.
ATGGAGACTCTGGGGAGCTGCCCTTCTGAAAGACAAGGACAGCCCGTTTCTCCTGGGACAGCCAGCTGTTTTGGCTCACAAGAGCCGACTGGTAAATTTTCAGGAATTTTATGAGCTGTTTATTAAATAACCATTAAAAAATTAAACTATTTAAACCTACCAATGAGTACATTATAATAAAAACCAAGGTAGTAAATACTCAAAACTAACCATTTGCTGATTATTTTACCACCTGTTACTTTCATCTATGCTCTTGAGGTTATTTACATCTACATGTGGTGGGAATACTATGTAATGGTATTTACTACATACATAGCATATAGCACTACCGTGTATCTCTTCCCAACTCGGTGTTCAGTGACATCACATTGGTGGCTCGAAATTATTACTCATAGTGGGGAGTGTTTACATCATGGCAATTGGCAAACACTACAAATCAGGGCTATTCTCTTCCACTAGCATCAGGAAAAACTGTTTAGTGTTTACTTACCATCATACCACTGGATAAGGGCATTCTGAGGCTTAAAATGTGACTGTGGGGTCTTGGCAAAGCCCTTCTAGCTTTCCCAAAGATCTGGGCTTCCTTATGCATAAGGAGATAGTCTGTTTATCACTGGACCAATTAGCCAAGGGATTTGGAGCACTGGATTCAGTCCTGTTGTGTGTCTAACCTACTTGCCAAGTGTTGATGCGCAGGGTAAGGAACATGAGAAGATTCAGACTTCAGTCTTGAACTCTGGAGATACAGGGGCAGATAGTGGTCCCCGGGGGACGCTACACCCCTTTTGAACCCAAGCGGATGCTTAGGCGTGTGTGGGATTCAGTACAAGGAACAGAAGCTGAAAAGGGGACAAGCACTGGGGCTGGGAGTCAAGAGATATGTCCCGGAATAAGGCTTGCCCTCTGAGACTCAGGATGGGACAAGTTAGGTCAGTAGGAAAAGGCCTTCTTGGCAGGGGAAGGGCAGTTTGGGCGGAGTCAGAGTTCATGAGGCCATTTTCTGAAAGGACCTTCAGGTTTGTACTCTCCCCGGCCAGACACCCTGAGCCCTTCTGCACGGACACCCAACAGGTGAGAAGGAAAACGTGTCTGGCTCCTCCTCCTGCATGACTGAAATCTTGGGTTCTAGTCCCAGCCCTCATGCTAAGCAGCCGTGTGACTTAGGGCAAGGCACCTCCCCTGCTCTTGCCCCCACTGGCCCTCAGTTTTGTCCTCTTCAAAATGAACGGTTAGTCTCTCATTTCCCTTCTGCTCAGCGATCTGATTCAATAGTTGGAGAGTAGAATACTTAACTCACCTTCAGCCCATCTACTCCCCTTTGCTTTAAGCCAAGGGTAGCTTGGCTCTAGACCAGCCACAAGCTGATGGGGGCAGAGGACCCTGGGAGAGGGAGAGGGCCACCTCCAATTAAACCCTTTCCCATCAACCCACTGTGGTGTCAGCATTTTTCCAGGCTGCTTATGATGGGAGCTGGTCAGCCACGGCTGCCCACAAATTCTTCTGTGCACTCTTTAGCAAGACCCTGAGGTTACTGGCCAGTAAAGCCCGGGACTGAGTTGGGGGGACAGTAAGGAATGGTCTCTTACCACCAGACTAACAAAGCTCTTTGAAGGAAGAAGGTGCTGCTGTAATGGAAAACTGTCCCTCCCTCCTTGCAGGGGCTCCATTGATTTCTTCTTCTGAAAACATAGCCAGACAGGGTCTCAGCCTTGCCCCACTGGCCCTTCCAGAGCCCTCCTCCAGTCAGAAAAGAAGGAATGGGTTGATGATCTGACCCTGGCCCGGCTGGCGCCAGGGAGCTGGCTTTGGAGCCTCTCTTCTAGGCTAAAAGGCAAGGGTCAGTGTCTCCCGGGGCGTCTCAGGACATCTCTCACTTGCAAACTGGCCAGTGGCCAAGGTTTGGATGCTGGTTTCAAGGTTTGAAGAAGTCTAGGAGTCATTTTCTAGTGAGGCCTTTACAGACTTCCTGGGGTTGTGGCGTGGGGAGCAGGGCATGGCCTGGGTGAGCAGAAGTCTGCTGCAGAACGCTTTCCTGGCAGTTTTTACCCCAGGACGGGGTGAGGGAAAGGAGACCTGCTGGTCTTTGGGGACCGAGACAAGAGGGATGGGTAGTGGTGGCTTGAGTTTGTGAATTGCACATACTCCCCCAAAGCCAAACTTTGAGGTACACGCAGTAATTCCTATCTGCATCAAACAAGATCTGCTCTACTTCCGAAATGTAAGCAATCCCATCTCTCACCACCTCCACTGCTGTGGCCAGGGACTAAGCCACCATTACCTCGTTCTCCTGGACCAGTACAACCATCTCCTCCTCCCTGCCCTTGCTCTCACCCTCTCAGACCAATCTCCACTCAGCAACTAGGGTAGTCTTAAAAATACAAACCAGGGGCGCCTGGGTTGCTCGGTTGAGCATCCAACTCGGTTTCAGCTCAGGTCATGATCTCATGGTTCGTGGGTTCGAGCCTCATGTTGGGCTCTGTGCAAAGCCTGCTTGGGATCCTCTCTGTCTGCTCCTCCCTTACTCGTGCACACTCTTTCTCTCTCTCAAGATAAATAAACTTTAAAAAAACAAACCAGACCTTCCCACTTACAGTATAACCCCCCCTGCCCCTGCTCAACAGCAACTTCCTATCATACTTGGGGTAAACACCTAAATTCCTTCCTGCTACTTACAAAGGCTCCATGGGACCTAGCTCCTGCCTCTAATCTGACCCCATCATCAGGAACTGTTCTCCCCTTTCATTTGCTCTATCTCACCATGCTGACCTCTCCCACATCGAGAACTTTCCACCTGCTGCTCCCTCAGCATGGGATGCTTTCCCCCAGGTCTTTACGCCTTCCCAGCTACTGGCTTGCAGTGGCCACCCTCCACTCTGCCATTCTCTTCTCACATCGCCAGCATCCAGTATAATTGACTTCAAAGAACTTAGGAGTCTCTGCAGTGCTTACTTGTCAGCCTTCACTGGAGTGTAAGCTTCACGAAACCAGGGAGCTTGAGTGTCCAGGGACAGTGAGTGGCACATAGTAGGTGCTCAATAAATATTTGTCGAAAGAATGAGTGAACAAATGAACAAATAAATGAACTGCTCAGGGACCGGGAAGAAAAACTGTTTTGTTTATGCATACAACTAGCAGGGATTGCAGACTGGAACAGAAGGCAGTGTGGGCCCCGGGGAGGGAGGAAAGGCAGGGGAAGGTGGAGTTGCACCTCTAATTCTGTGCTGTGGAGCCACACAGGGTGGAATCAGGGGATGCTAGGTCAGCCTCTAGGTGCTACCCTCATCCTGGGCTTCCCTCCAGGCCTGGCGTACCTTCACCTTCACTTTGAAAGGCTCAATCAAAAAGACCACCGTGGGGTTGCCTTCCAGGTGGGGCAGCTGCCCATCATCCGGGACCTCCAGGTCGAACCTCTGCAGCAACCAGGCCATGAAGAGGAAGACCTCCTGGCGGGCCAGGCTCTCACCTAGGCAGGAGCGGGGTCCTGCTCCAAAGGGCAAGTAACTTAATGATGGCGAGATGAGCTGACTCCTCGTGGGGTCCAAGAAGCGTTCTGTGGAATGGGGAGGTGTCAGTCAGGGTCAGCGCAGTAATGGCTCTGGCCTGACTGAGGGGGAGACACGGCCTTGCCCAGGGAGCCCCAGTCTGAGGAGGTGGATAGCCTGGCATGGGGGAACCCCATCCTGAGGAGAGACACGGCCCAGCTCTCAGGTAGCCCTGAGAAATGCACAAAAGAAATGCAATATTCAGGAAGGGTGGAAAGGAAGCAGTACTAACAAATGAAAATGCCACCATCCAAGGGGAGAGGGGCTGACCTGTTGGGAGCCATATACCTAGAGAGCTTCCTAGAGGACATTTACAGCTGGTAGAAGGAGAAAATGAGAAACCTAGCTGTGAAGAGTTTGGGTAAGTCCAGGGTAGAATGGGGGCTGTCAACAGGTTCATGTAGCTGGAGCCAGGAGTTTTCTAGTAGCAAGCTGGGCAGAGGGAATGGCATGCTGGAATGATGGAGCTCGGAGGCTAGGTTGGCTGTGTGGCCCGGGAGCAAGACAGAAGGGGGACTCACCGGGCATGAACTGGTCGGGCCGGTACCACTCCTTCTCATTGTGATGCAGTGCCCACAAATTGATGATAACATTTGTGCCCTTGTCGACAGCAAACTCGCCAATGCTGTCCCAAAGAGGGAGAAGAAAGAGGAGTCTAAAATATTGTCCTTCCCAAACTGCTCAGCCCCCAGCTTCTACAGTCCCCCAGCCTGGGGGAAAAAGCCCTATACGTCCTTGTGCCCACTCCCTCATCTTTTCCCCAGCTTCTTCCAGATTCGGTATGAATCTAGCCCTTCTTTAGCCCTCTTCCTGACTAGCTCTTACGTGTTAATACTTGTATATGTGGACATTTATGTCTGTCAGGGCATGTGGGTGTGCATTTTGAGCTGGTGCATGTGTGTGCGTCTGTTGTGGCTACTGGATTGGGTAGGAGTAGAGAGCACCTGGTCTTTAATCCCAGACCATATGTCTCCAGGGCAGCAGGCAGCTTCTGAGGGAGGTTGGTTAGATCTGTGGATTAGTCACAGGTGTTAGCAGGTGGCCAATCAACCCTATATTGATCAGTAGCGTCATGGGTAGGATGATTGATGGCCAATGGTTGAGTATAGGTTGACTAGCAAGCTGAGGGGTGGGGTGGTGGAGGAGGGACCAAGTGGGCTGGCAAGCAGTATTGTGTTATTAGGAGGGAAGGCATACCTGGAATCCATGATAGCCTTGTGGGGGATGAGCGTAGGGGCCACAGGCCGGATGCGAAGCACCTCTCGGATGGTGGCCTCTAGCAAGATGAGTTGATTCCGGTCACTCATAGTTGGTGTGCGGCTGAAACCTATATTCTGGTCAATCTCCTCCTGGAGCTTCTTATACAACTGAGGGCCAGAGCAGGGTAGATGTGACCGACATGCCTAAGCCCAGGGGAAGCATGGGCTTAGAAGAATCCTATTGTCACATCCAGAAGAGCTGGCTCAGACTCTTCCCAGTGATGGCTTTGCAGCCTGGGCTTTGCTTCCAGAAGATGGGGAGCTCCACCCTAGGGCCAAAGCCAACAACTGCTTGTGTAAGGAGTGGGGCAGCCCAGTCTTCTTGCATGGAAGGGCAGAGGGTACTACTTCTCCCTCCTTCTGGGGCCATAGGTGGATCTGGCTGGGGTGAAGAGTGGCTGGGAAGGCCAGAGTAGGGAGAAGCCCACCTGAGGATGGTGTAACAGGAAGGCCACAGTCCACCTCACCACGGATGTGGTGGTCTCCACACCAGCCCCAAAGATGTCCCCTATGGTGGTAAGGATGTGTTTATCCGAAAGCAGCTTCGAATCCTGGTCTGAGGCAGCACTGTTATTGTCTGAGTTCATCCTGGCTTGGATCAGTACATCCAGCATGTTGGTGATAGAGTCATTGCTGAAGTTCTCCTGGTTGGGTGGAGTTGGGAGACAGTGATAAGGAAGGAGCCCCATCTACAATACCCTGCCATACTTCCGTACCAGACTGGAGATACAAAGGCTCCTTCCACTTGGAAGTGAGGGAGGGGGGTGAGGCCAGGCAGGACCTATGAGGTTGTGGGGTGGGAGGAAGCACTGGGCTCTCTTTAAATTTTGGGAGTGAGTGGGTCCCTTCTAAGATCCTCTGCAATTACTTACTTCCTCACCCCTATTCATTAGTTAAGTCATTTTTATTGAGGACCTACTATGTTCCCTACTCTCTGCTAGGTGCTAGAGATCCTACAGTGTCCAAAATGGACCTCAGCCCTGTTTTCATGACACTTCAACCTATCTCATGTCTCTTCTGCTCCATCTCCTACCTTATGTTTTTCAAGGATTTCACTCAGCAACTCATCTCGGTTTTTAACATAATTCTTCATTTTTTCCAAGGTTTTGTTGGGGAAAATCTGGAAAGTAGAAATAAATGTCAGACCCATCCCTCTTCTATTTTGCTTCTCCAACTACCAGAATCCCTCCTCGAGGCAGATCTTAGTTTTCTGTCTCTGGAGAGTGGGGGAGAAGGGAGAAAGAGAGAAAGAATCTTAAGCAGACTCCATGTTGAGTGTGGATGCAGGGCTCGAATCCATGGCCCTGGCATCATGACCTGAGCCAAAATTAAGAGTTGGACGCTCAACCAACTAAGCCACCCAGGCACTCTTTTTTTTTTTTTTTTTCCAGAATGGGATTATTAATGACAACTAGAACAACTCCAAACAAGGGAAAAGGGAGCATCTCCGTTTCTCCCTCCCCATTCAATCAAACATCAGGCACTGATTGAGGGTCTACTAAGTAGACTCCACTGTGTGCCCAGCCCTTCGGAGTAAGAAAGATTTGAGTCTGAAGGCTGCGGCAAATTCTTTAACTTTTTAAGACCTCTGTTCTCATCTCTATGGAAACTGACCTTCCAGAGGAATTACATGATTAACCCAAGTGGGGTGCTTAACACTGAGCACATAGCAATTGGTAAATAAATGAGAGCCATTATCATGAGTATTACAATGCATAGTTAAAAGCTAAACCTATTTCTGTAGAGAAGTGGCAAGGTCTTAAAGGGAGTCACAAGAGGTAGAGGTCATTGTAGCTGAGGTGGTCAGGAGAAAATTGGGTCTGGAACTAGGCAGTAAGAAATGCAGACTGCAATCAGGGATTGCTGGGATCTGAAAGTGTGGCCTGGCCTCATCCTCACCTTCAACACGGGGAATATGTCTACCAAATTGTCCTTTCCCAAAGTATTCAAGATGCCTTCATTGTAATTCTGTATGATTTTCAGAGCAGGATCTCCGTTCTTGAAGGAGGAGTTGAAGCAGATCAAGCAGATGATGTTGGTCACCGCCAGGAAGAGAGACAAGTACAAATCTATGGACTGTCCATCCTGCATGGCCAGGTTATCACACAATAAACTGATTTCCCGACAAACTGAGAGGAGAGAGGGGCATGATGGTGAGGAATTAAGCAGCAGCCTTTATCCCTCCCAGGTCCATCTTAGGCAGGGACATAGACCAGAAGGCCACTAGATGGCAGCAGCAGCCAAGAAAGCACTAGATTGAGCAGGACCTTGCCCTCTTCCCAGCCCCTTCCCCCCCCCCCCCCCCCCACCAACCCCCAGCAGTTCCAGGGGCCAGCCGGCACTCACTGATCTTCTCTAGCCTTTGGTCGCCATCCTTGAACAGGGCAAAGGTGGCCAGTGCCAGCTTCCTGTGCATCTGCCAGCTGGCACCATGGTCGGCAAAGGCAATGCCCTTTTGGTTGTCAGACAGGATATCCAGAGTCACCTTTGGAGAGCAGGAAAGGCTGTAGGAATCAGACCAGCCTGATGCTTTTTGAGGTTCCTCTGGGAAGAGGTGGCTTGGACTGCCCAGATCTCTGCCTTTCCCTGGGTCCCCTGGGGGGTGCTGAAGACGCAGCAGCAGCTCATCTACTTTTTCTGCTCTCCCATTGCAAGGGTGTGTGCCCACCATAAGGCCCCAGCTGGAGAATGCAGTCTGGACTTGGGCCAAGCCACCTCTTCCCAGAGGGACCTCAAAAAGCATCAGGCTTCAAAGCCCCACCTCTTAAATCCTATGACCCCACAAGCCCCATCTGGCTAGCCTCCTCCTTCCTCTTTGCTCAGGAGAGTTGGGAGTGAGGCCATTGGCCAGCAGACCTGGCTGACTGATCCAAGGAAAAATGAGTAAACCCTTGGCCTGATCAGAGATAAGTGGCTGTGAGGCAAGGGTGGAGGGGGCAGTGGGGGCTGCCTGGGCTGTTCAGGAGGGTACACAGCAGGGTGTGAGGATGGGGCACTGGCAGTATTCCCAGATGGTCAGCTTCTCTCCTCCCCCAGGAGCATTTCAGAAGGTTCAGTAAGATAGATCATCAGCATCCTTGAAATGCTACCAGGTGTCAGCCTTATGTGAGCCAGAGCAGCTGGGGACAGCCCCAAAGACGCAGCAATCCCAGCCCTGCAAAAACTAGGCTACTTCTCCCTCACACCTTCCCGTATAAGACAGTAATCATTTAAACCCCATTTTCCACGCGAAGAGTAGCATTCCTAAAGGGCTATTTATTGAGCACTTACTGCTCTGGGCACTGGGCTAAGTGCTTTACATAAACGATCTCAGTTGATTAGGGAAATCGAGAGTCAGAGAGAACATCATCCAGTTCCAGGTGAGATGCCAGGACTGGGGCTTCCGCCCCAACCCACCTCTTAGAAGTCCAGAAAAGGAGATATTCCTTTGATTCTCCCTGCCTGGTTTAGAGGCTGGGTGGAGTCTGAGGGGTTGATTCTCACCCACAGTCCTGCTAATCTGTTTTGGGAAGAATTACAGAAGTCGGGAGGGTCATTCCAGGCTTGGTCTTGGCCAAAGAACTGCAGAACCCCAGGGACTGGTGAGAGAGGAGGGTTGGTGGGAACTGCTTACCACATGGGGCCGCCCAGAGAATTCCTTGCCCTTCTTGACAAGCACCTCCTTGGCCAGCTGGTGGTCGCCGACCATCACTGTAGTCTTGGTCCCCAGACGAAAGGAATAGATGGGGCCGTATTTTTTCTGCAGCTTGAAGAAGTTCATGTGCGGATGACCACTTCTGGGGAGGAATAGCAGGCTGCCCACCAAGGGCAGGGATGGGAGGCTCTTGGGATACTTGGCACCAGGGCACTTTGCCTTGGGCCACAAGAAATAGGCTAGGGTGAACAGCAAGAAAACCAAGAGCTCCCACATGGTGGCCGGGTGCCTGCAAGCAAGACAAGCAGCTATGGAGTAGAAGAGCCACAGCCAGTTCTTGGGTGCGAGGAGGCCCTTTTAAGGGCTGCCCTGTTCTTCACCTTGGCTTTGTGTTATCTCTTGCCTTGTGGAAATTTATCCTGGAGCACAGCCAGGCCGGAGCCCTCTCCCAGAAAAGACAGAGGAAGGAGGAGTGGAGTCCTCCTCAAGGGCTGGCTCAACTCCAGGGCAAACCCCTAGGGGAGGAGTTAGGGAAGGGGGAAGACCATTCGGCGTCCCCCCCCCCCCAAGAGCTCCCCATTCATCAATGTCCACAGAGTGCACCAGAACCAAATGGTATCTGGGTCAGGAATCAAGGTGTGGGACTTTCCATGTTGTAAGATCAAAATCAGTGGACAGATGTCAGGAGGCTCACAACCTGCAGGGATTGTCAAAGATATTTTATTCAGTCTTAGTTAACAGCCAAAGAATGTGATGCCTTCGAAGGTCAGGTTTGTAGAACGTCACACACAACAATGACGGCAAGAACCCAGATGTCCTAACCGGTTTGCTGTTCTTTCCAGAGGCAGCCATACTCTCAGGTTGAGAGCATGGGCTTTAGAGTCAGATAGGTTTGGGTTCAAATTCTAGCTGGGCCGCCTTCTAGCTATATGACATGTTTTAGAAAGTTATTTTCATTATATCAAAATATACACAACATAAAAGTTACCATTTAAACCACGTGTGCAATTCAGTGTCATTAAGTATACTCACATTATTCTATGGCCATCATCACTCTCTACTCCCAAAACTTTGTCATCACTCAAAGCAGAAACTACCTATTAAGAAATAACTCCCCATTGGATACCCTCCCTCCTATTCCTTGCAATTTCTAATCTACTGTGTCTCTATGAATAAGCCTATTTCACATGAGTGACACCTTGCAACATTGTTTCCTGTGCACCTGGCTTATTTTACCTAGCATGTTTCTGAGATTCATCCACATTGTATCAGAACCCAATTGCTTTTTAGGACTGAATAATATTCCTTTATATGGATATACCTCATCTTGTTTATCCATTCAGCAGGTGAGGGATATTTAAGTTGTGTTTACCTTTTGGTTATTGTAAATAATGCTGCTATGAACATGTGTGTGAGTCCCTGTTTTCAACTCTTTGGGGTATATATCTTGGAGTGGAATTACTGGGTCGTACGATAATTTTATGTTAAGTATATGCTAATTTATCAAGTTTCAATTCCCTCTCCTGTAAAATTGAAATAATAATGGAACCTACTTATCAGGGTAGTTGTGATTCAATGAGATTATGCATGCAAAAGTGCTGCCTGGTATGAAGTAAGTACGCATTCAATATTTGTTCTTTTCATCATGATACCAAAATGGGCTTCCTAGTTTTTCTGAGCTCTCATTAGTAGATCTTCCTGACAGACCAACTTCTCATCCTTTGCTGGAAACCTTCAGTGGCTCAACCAGTACTTATCAATGATTTGACATTTCCAGATGTCAAATCTGGGAATTTCCAGCCCCAGGGAGGTGAACATTCCTGGTGTCAATCATCATAGAAGAGGTGGGTCCTCAGACAAGCAATCAGGATCCACTGAGTGAGACTCACAACGGTGGGGGATGGAATTTCTGCCCATCTCTGGGGGTGGTCTGCCAGCATCTGTACTTTGAGGAGTACAGACTGGTGTGTGGGATGCTGGAATGAAGCAGGAAGGCAGCAGGTAGGGGACCTCATGGTGAAGGTGAACCTTCAAGGCCTTGAAGGCCAGACTGCCTGGTTGCTCATCACCCCAAATTTTCAAATGACGTCAGGAGGCTCACAACCTGCATGGACTGTCAAAGATATTTTATTCAGACTTTCAGGGCCATTTGTGGTTGGAGGTATGAGCCAGGGTGGTCAGAGAAGGCTTCATGAAAGAAAGGGGATTTGAGCTAGGCCTTGAAGGAGAGTTAGGACTACTGGTAGAGGCATGGGGAGTAGGGGAGGAAGGATACTGCTGGAAGGGAGAGCAGCAGAGTCTGGAAGGGATAGAATGTGTGGTGGGATGGTGATGATCCTACCTACAGACACATAGGAGAGATGCTGGTCGGGCACATCAAATCAGCCCTGAAACAAAAGGCTAGGGAGGACGAGGAGTGACTGAAAGTTCTGCAGCAGGGGAGTGACAGGAGACACTGGTATTTTTGGAGAATGAATCTGGTATCTGCACCAGGGTAGGCTGGACCGAGGAGCTCTTGTATAAAGCTTGACAGCCAGGCAAGAAGAGGCCTGAGTCCTGTGATCCAGGCCGGGGCCAAGTAGGACCATCTGGTCGGTAAAGAAATATGAATGGGTGCTTTCTATTCCTAAAGTGAATGCCAAGGTGATTCTCTGATGTTTCACCCCAATCACAAACAAGAAATGGCAATTTTTTTAAAAGCGCTGCTTCAGTGGCGCCCAGGCACTAAACGTGGAACCTGCTTGGGATTCTCTCTCTCTCTCTCTCTCTGTCTCTCTCTCTTTCTGTCTCTCTCTCTCCCACTCCTTCTGCCCTTTTCCCCTGATCCCTATAAAATAATAAATAAATAAATAAATAAATAAATAAAGTATTTCTTCCTATCCTCATTACCATGTTATTAGAGTTACAAGTGATAATTGCAAAAAATCTGGATAATGCAGGTAGCTAAAAATAAATTTTGAAAGAAGTTTTTTAAAGTTTATTTATTTTGAGAAAGAGAGAACACAACCAGGGTAGAGGCAGAGAGTGGGGAGAGAGAGAGTCCCAAGCAGGCTCCATGCTGTTGGTGCAGAGCCCAATGCAGAGCTCGAACCCACCAACCATGAGATCATGATCCGAGCTGATCAAGAGTCGGACACTTAACCTACTGAGACGTGCAGGTGCACATGAAATGTGTTTTTATCTAAATGAGACCATACTGCATTTTTTAGCATAGATATTTTTCTATTATTAAGGACTTTTCTATGACATTATTTTTAAAAGTTTATTTATTTATTTTGAGGGAGGGAGGGGAGAGGAGGTGGGGAGAGAGAGAGAGAATCCTAAGCAGACTCCACACTGTCAGCACAGAGACCAACATGGACCTTGAACACACGAACTGTGAGATCATGACTTGAGCCAAAGTTGGATGCTTAACTGACTGAGCCATCCAGGTGCTCCCACTACAACATTATTTTTCATGACTGCATATCATTCCATTGTGTGTATATCATACATATAGCATAGCTTATTTAACTGATCCCGTATTATAGTATTGGACATTTAGGTTGTTTCTGTTTTGTCTTTGTTTTTCATATAAACAACACTAAGTAATAGCCTTGTAGTGAAACCTTTGTGCATAACAATTCATATTTTCTTAGAGTAGAATACTAAGAGTGGAATTATTGTTTAAGGGCCATGCATGCATATTTTCAAGACTTGTAACAAATACTAACTTATTTATCAGATGCATTTTATAAATAGATTTCTTGGTGTCCAACCATTCCTAGATTAGTAATAACTTATTCAGAGCATCTTCTTTTAATACAGAATTGAATTCTCTTTGTATTACTTAGGATTTTATTCTTTTGCATCTCCACTCATGTGAAAAATTGGGTTGTGATTTTCTTATCACTGTCAAGTTTTTGTATTATGATTTTACTAGTTTTATAAAGTTATTGGAGAAACTTTTAATCTTTTTCTATATCCTTAAGTAGATTAAATGGCATGGGAATGATCTATTCTTTGAACTTCTAAAGGAAGGTAATATGAGAGTGTCAGGTCTTAGTGCCTTTTTTGGAGAGATAACTCTTTAAAAAAACTTTTTTAATGTTTATTTATTATTGAGAGATAGAGAGAGACAGAGCATGAACATGGGAGGGGCAGAGAGAGGAGGAGACACAGAATTCGAATGAGGCTCCAGGCTCTGAGCTGTTAGCACAGAGCCTGATGCGGGGCTCGAACTCATAAACCTCAAGATCATGTCCTGAGCTGAAGTTGGACGCTCAACCAACTGAGCTACCCAGGCGCCCCTGGAGAGATAACTCTTTAACATAATTTTCCAATTTCTTCCATAGTTGTTGGTCTCCTCAACTCTTCCGAGTCTTCTTTTTTTTTTTTTATTTTTTTTTAATGTTTATTTGTTATTGAGAGAGAGACAGACAGAGCACGAGCAGGGAAAGGGCAGAGAGAGGAGGAGACACAGAATCTGAAACAGGCTCCAGGCTCCAGGCTGTCAGCACAGAGCCAGACGCGGGGCTCAAACTCACAAATCGCGAGATCATGACTTGAGCAGAAGTCGGATGCTTAACCGACTGAGGCACCCAGGCGCCGCATCTTCCAAGTCTTCTTGCGTCAATTTTGACAATTGATATTTCTTAAATTTTGCACTTTCTACTTTTCCTTAATTTGCCAGAAGTTTTATTAATCTTTTCAAAGAATCTCCCTTTAGATTTATTCATCAAGTCTTTGATGGTTGTCATTTTAATTCGGTTTCAGTGTTGATAAATGATCAGTGCAAAACGTCCTTTGTAACTTTACTCCAGAATTCAGACTGAAGGTTCGTGTGGCTTCCACTTCCTTACAATCCCTGTTTTCTTTGTTCCTCTTCTAAAACATAAGCCCCGGAGCGCCTGGGTGGCTCACTCAGGTCATGATCTTGCCGTTTGTGAGCTCAAGCCCCATGTCGAGCTCTGTGCTGACAGCTCAGAGCCTGGAGCCTGTTTTGGATTCTGTGTCTCCCCCTCTCTCTGCCCCTCCCATGCTCATGCTCTCTCTGTCTCTTAATAATAAATAAACATTAAAAAATTAAAATAAAATAAAACATAAGCCCCATTATCTACTACAACTGAGCTGATGACCTGGGAACTCCATTATTAGGTATCTAACCAACAGCATTTGTACATATGCTCACTAAAGGTACACTCAAAAGTATTCATAGCAGCACTAGGAAAAACCCAAGTATTTATTGGTTATTGAATAGATTGTCATGCATCACACAGTGGAATACTATGCAGAGATGAGAATGAACAAACTGCAGCTCCGTGAGCCAACATGGATGAAATGCACAAGCATAATACTGAGCTAAGAAACCAGACTCATAAGAATTCAGTGTATTATCTTATTTATATAGATTTCAGAAACAGATAAAACTAATCTATGGTCCTAGAAGTCAGGTAATGATTACCCTGGAAGGTGGTTAGTGACTCAAAGAGGACTCAGGGCGGGGCTTCTGGGGAGCAGGTCATGTTCTGCTTTCTTGATCTGATGATTGGTAACACGGGTATATTCACTTTGAGCTGGACACCAATTATTTTCAATCAAAAGTTTACTTTTAAAAATTGGGTGGCTATGGAGTTTGGGACCTTAGGACCTTACTGAGATTGCACGCAAATTTTGCATGTATGTATAAATATATATTTTTGTGGAGAAAGGATCCGTAGCTTTCACCAGCTTCTCATAATAGGGGGTGGTTCATCACTGGCTCAAGGTTCCCTCTATCGTCATGCTCACCCCCATCTTGCTTGATGATTCTTCTACTCTACCCTCCTCCAATCACATTCTTCCTCTTCTCCAAAACATTTTCCCTGAGCTCTCTGGTATTGCCCCTTTATAAAATAAGCATACTTTTTTGTCTTCCTTATCTAGCTGTAGAATATTTTCTCTACCTCCTGCCTTTCTTAAGCTGGACCCTTCTCTGAGGACATCCCTCCCCCTGCTATTCTTTTGAATGAAGACACTAATGTTCAGGTAAGGCAATGGGGAACTGATGTTTTCTTCACTCCCCACAGCCTCCAGACCACCATTTCTCCACCTTTAGGTACACATTCTTACTCCTTTGCAGGTTCAGACCTTGGTTATTGCCATTACTTACAGATCTCATGTTGCTATTTTTTCATTTAAGATTTATTTTAAGATATGAGCACCAGGCTTACATCCTTTCTCTCCAATCCTGTCATCATCCTGCATGACTTTAAAGTCCGTGGGGGATCATCAGCCAACATCTCAACTTCATAGTCCCTTTATCTCCTCAAATCCAAAAGATTTACTTCCACTTCAGTTACTCCTCCAGACTTCAAGCCCCATTCTCAACCCCACCCCTTTCATGCTTAGCAGATAACCTTAACTTTATTTAAGAAATCTGAGACCATAGGGACACCTGGCTGGCTCCGTTGGCAAAGCACGTGACACTTGATCTTGGGGTTGTAAATTTGAGCCCAATGTGGGGTATAGAGATTAGTTTTAAAACATCTTAAAAAAAAATAAGTCTGAGGCCATTAAGCTCAATCTCCATTAATTTCTACTTTATTGTTAGACGGTTAGAGGTAAAGAATCGCTACTCCTGTGTCTAATCAACCCTTCCAACAATTTGGCAAAATAATAACTTAATTGAACATTTGCTATGTATTACATGTACTATTTAACTTAGTCCTTATAACAGCTCTATAAGGTGCTATTACCATCATCATCCCTATTTTACAGACGAGGAAACAGACACAAGGGCTTGCCTAAGGCCATCCAAGTAGTCAATGGCAAAGCTGGGATTTAAGCAGTCTAAAGTTGTCACACAGTTGAAATGTCACACAGTTCAATGCACAAAATGAATAATTTCAGCAGTGTTCATAATTGCCAGTAATACACCCCCCCAACCCCCCCCCCCCCCATCAAGAGGAGATGAGAATACAGTGCAGTCAGGGAAAGGAGGAAACACTTTATGTGCTTATTAAGGAAAGACTTCAAAAATATATTGTTAGGTAAAAGGAGCAGAAATAAGAATAGCATGTAATGAATGCTTCCATTTGTGTAAAAAAAGGAAGAAGACTATATGACTCTTTTGCTTTATATGCATAAAGTATCTCTGGGAGTATACACTAGAATGTAAAATCAATAATATAAGTTTCCACCTTAGGACTAGAGAAGGAAAAGCAGCATAAACCTAAAGCAAACAGAAGAAAATAAATAATAAAAATTACGGCAGAAATCAATGAAATTTAAAACAGGAAAAGAATAGAGGAAAATAACAAAACCCAAAGCTGGTTCTTTAAAAGATCAATAAATTGATGAACCTCAAGCCAGGAACCTGGCTTTTTTTTTTTTTTTTTTAAGAGAGAAGATACAAATAGCTAATATCAGAAATGAAAGAGGGGCCATCACTACTGATCCCATGGACATTAAAAGAAGAGTAAGGAATACCATAGACAACTCTATGTCCACAAATTTGATAGCCTAGATGAAGTGGACCAATTTCTTGAAAACATAATCTGCCAAAACTCACACAAGATACTCTGAATCAGTCTATATCTTTTAAAGTACTTGAATTAATAATTAAAAATGCTTTAAAACAGTCCAGAGAGCTTCATTGTTGAATTCTACCAAACATGTAAGGAAAAAAATTTTACCAATTCTCAACAATCTCTTAAAAAATAGAAAAGCAGAGGGAACACTTCTTAACTGATTCTATGTGGCCAGCATTTCCCTATTACCAAAACCAGATAAAGACAATACAAGACAGTAAGGTCACAGACCAATACCTTTCATGAACATACATGCAAAAATCCTCCACAAAATATTAGCAACTTGAATCTGATGATATATAAAAAGAATTATGCATTAAGACCAAGTGGGATTTATCTCAGTTATTCAGGCTACATTAGAAAATTTGTTACTGTAATATATCACATCACAGACTAAAAAAGAAAACTCATATCATATGTAGAAAAGTATTTCATAAAAGCCAACATCTATTCATGATAAAAACTCTCAGCAAACTAGGAATAGAGGGTAAGTTACCCAAATTGATAAATAACAACTACATGGGAATGCAAGCTGGTGTAGCCACTCTGGAAAACAGTATGGAGGTTCCTCAAAAAACTAAAAATAGAACTACCCTACGACCCAGCAATTGTACTACTAGGCATTTATCCATGGATTACAGGTGTGGTGTTTCGAAGAGACACATACACCCCTGTGTTTATAGCAGCACTATCAACAATAGCCAAAGTATGGAAAGAGCCCAAATGTCCATCGATGGATGAATGGATAAAGAAGATGTGTTATATATATATATATATATATATATATATATATATACAATGGAGTATTACTCGGCAATCAAAAAGAATGAAATCTTGCCATTTGCAACTATATGGATGGAACTGGATGGTATTATGCTAAGTGAAATTAGTCTGTCAGAGAAAGACAAAAGTCATATGACTTCACTCATATGAAGGCTTCAAGAGACAAAACAGATGAACATATGGGAAGGGAAACAAAAATAATATAAAAACAGGAAGGGGGACAAAATAGAAGAGACTCATAAATATGGAGAACAAGCTGAGGGTTACTGGAGGGGTTGTGGGAGGGGGGATGAGCTAAATGGGTAAGGGGCACTAAGGAATCTACTCCTGAAATCATTGTTGCACTATAAGCCAACTAATTTGGATGTAAATTTTAAAAAATAAAAAATAAAATTAAAAAAAATCTTTAAAAGAACTAAAAAAGCCATGTAGTTAATATCATATTTAATGATTGATTGATTTCCCCCTGAGGTTGGGAAAAAGGCAAGAATGTCCCTTCTCATCACTCCTTTTCAACATAGTACTGAAAGTCCTAGCTATGCAATAAAACAAAGAAAATAAAAGGGATACAGATTGGGAAGGAAGAAATAAAACTGTCTTTGTTAGCAGATGACATGAGTATGTAGAAAATCCCAAAGAATCCACAGTAACAACAAAAAAACCCCAACAATTAACAAGGAATTATAACAAGGCTGCAGGATACAAGGTTAATATACAAAAGTCAATTGCTTTTCTATATATCAGCAGTGAAGAATTGGAATTTGAAATGTAAAACACAATGCAATTTATATTAACAAAAAATAAAGTAGTAATAAAATGTGATATATACATGTAATAAAATATATTTTGTTGAGAAAAACTACAAAACTCTGATGAAAGAAATTTTAAAATATCAAAATAAATGGAAAGATATGCCATGTTTGTATACAGGAACATTCAGTTTGTAAGATGTCAATTTTTTCTAATTTGATTTATAGATTCTATGCAATCCTAATAAAAATCCCAGCAAGTTATTTTGTGGATACTGAAAAACTAATCATCAAGTTTATACAGAAAGGCAAAAGTCCCAGAATTGCCAACACAATACAGAAGGAGGACTGACACTACCTAATTCAAGACTTACTGTAAAGCTATAGTAATCAAGATTGTGTTACTGGTGAAAGAACAGACAAATAGATGACTGGAACAGAATAGAGAGCCCAGAAATAGACACAAATAAAAATAATTAACTGATCTTTGACAAAGAAGCAAAGGCAATTGAATGGAGAAAGGGTAGTTTTCTCAATATATGATGCTGGAACAATGACATTCTTACATCAAAAAAAAAAAAAAGGAAATAAATAAAGAGAAAAAAATAGACAGTAGACCTTATACTTTTCACAAAAGCTATTATCAAAAGATGGATCAGAGGGGCGCCTGAGTGGCGCAGTCGGTTAAGCGTCCGACTTCAGCCAGGTCACGATCTCGTGGTCCGTGAGTTCGAGCCCCGCGTCGGGCTCTGGGCTGATGGCTCAGAGCCTGGAGCCTGTTTCCGATTCTTGTCTCCCTCTCTCTCTGCCCCTCCCCTGTTCATGCTCTGTCTCTCTCTGTCCCAAAAATAAATAAACGTTGAAAAAAAATTAAAAAAAAATGGATCAGAGACCTCAATGAAAAACATAAAACTATAAAACTCCTAGAAGATATCATAAGAGAAAATTCAGGGACCTTCAGTTTGGTGATGACTTTTTAGGTACATACCATAAGTATAATCCATGAAAGAAATACATTGATAAGTTGGACTCCATTAAAATTTAAAAGTGCACTGTGAAGAAAATGAAGAAACAGGGGTGCCTGGGTGGCTCAGTCAGTTAAGCATCTGACTTTGTCTCAGGTCATGATCTTGTGGTTCGTGAGTTTGAGCTCCGTGTAGGGCTTTGTGCTGACAGCTCAGAGCCTGGAGACTGCTTTGGATTCTGTGTCTCCCTCTCTCTCTGCCTGTCCCCTGCTTTCTCTCTCTCTCTCTCTCTCTCTCTCTCTCAAAAATAAAATAAACATTAAAAAATAAATAAAAAGAGAAAGAAAATGAATAAACAAGCCACAGACTGGAAGACAATATTTGCAAAACACATATTTGGTAAAATATTAGTATCCAAAATATACAAAGAACTTTTAAACCCAAAATAAGAAAATAATCCAACTTAAAAATGGGCAACAGATCTGAACAGAC
Organism: Prionailurus viverrinus; assembly: GCF_022837055.1. NCBI lineage: Eukaryota > Metazoa > Chordata > Mammalia > Carnivora > Felidae > Prionailurus > Prionailurus viverrinus. The sequence continues at coordinate 61,700,921 of NC_062571.1, forward strand.
ATCTCACCATAGATGATATATAGATGACAAATAAGCATATGAGAAGACAATGTCATATGTTGTTAGGGAATTGCAAATTAAAACCATGAGATACCCACTACACATCTATTAGAATGGCTAAAATCCAAAAACCTGACAAAATCAGATGCTGACCAATGTGGAGCAACAGGAACTCTTATTTGTTGCTGGTGAGAATGCAACCACTTTTTTTTTTAATGTTTATTTATTTTGAGAGAGAGAGGAAGGAGCAGAGAGACAGGGAGAGAGAGCATCCCAAGCAGGCTCCACACCAACAGCACAGAGCCTGATGTGGGGCTCAAACTCACAAACCATGAGATCATGACCTGAGCTGAAATCAAGAATCGTACTCAACCAATGGAGCCACCCAGGCACCCTGAGAAAGCAACCACTTTGGAAGACAGTTTGGCAGTTTCTTACAAAACTACACATTCTTACCATTTTACACCCATTAGGATAGATATTATATAAAAACTAAACTAAAATAACAAATGTTGGTGAAAGTATGGAGAAATTGGAAACCTTATGCATTATGGTGGTTATGTAAAATGGTGCAGCTTCTGTGGAAACTTATGGTTGTTCCTCAAAATGTTAAACATAGAATTACCATGTGACCTAGCAATTCTATAACTAAGTATGTGTCCAGAAGAATTGATAAGAGGGACTCAAATAGATACTTGTACAACAATGTCCACAGCAGCATTATTCATAATAGCCCAAAAGTGGAATCAACCCAAGTGTCCATGAACAGAAGAATGGATCAACAAAAGGTGTTATACGCATACGATGAAATATTACTCAGCCATAAAAAGAATAAAGTTCTAATACATGCTATGACTTGAATTAACTTTGAAAACCTTTTGCTAAGTGAAATAAGCTAGACACAAAAGGGCAAATATTGTATGATTCCATTTGCCACGATTATCTAGACTATGTAAATTCATAGTGACATAAATTAGAGTACAGGTTACCAAGGGCCAGAAGTAATAGGAAGTAATTATTTAATGGGTACAGAGTTTTCTGTATGGCACAATGAAAAATTTGTGAAATAGATAGTGGCAGTGTTTGTATCAGTACACTGTTAATGTACCTAATGCCACTGAATTATACACTAAAATGGTTAAAATGGTAAATGTTATGTTATTTCTATTTTATCACCATAAAAAATGATGACCCAGCAATTGTGCTCCTAGGTATTTAAGAAAATCAGTAGAAAATTTATGTTCACACAAAACCTGCCCACAAATGTTTATAGCCACTTTATTCATAATTGCAAAAAGCTGGAAGAAACCATTCGTTACTAGGTGAATGGATAAGCATTTGTACTACATGCATACAAAGGAATATTATTCAGGGGCTCCTGGGTGGCTCAGTGGGTTGCACATCCAACTTGATTTTGGCTTAGGTCATGATCTCATGGTTCATGAATTCGAGGCCCATGTCAGGGGCTCTGTCAGCACAGAGCCCACTTGGGATTCTCTGTCTCCCTCCCTCTCTGCCCGCCCCCACCTCTCTCTCAAATATAAATAAATAAACACTAAGAAAAGGAATATTATCCAGTGATAAAAAGAAACCAACTATCAAACCACAGAAAGACATGGGGAAATTTAAATACATATTGTTTATTGAAAGAAGCCAGTCTGAAAAAGTTACATATAGTATGATTCCAATTAACTGACATTTTCAGAAAGACAAACTAGAGAGACAGTAAAATATCAGTGGTTGCTAGGGGCACAAGGGAAGGGGATGAGGGATAAAAAGATGGAGTACAGGGGATTTTTAGGGCAGTAAAACTATTCTGTATGATACTGTAATGGTGGATATATGACATTTTGCATCTATCAAAACCCATAAAACCCAAACAACCCAGTAAGTGAAACCTAATGCAAACTATGAGCTTTCTTTAATAATAATGCATCAATATCGGTATATCAATGGTAACAAATATTCCACAGGAATGCAAAACGTTATTAACAGAGCAAATTGTGAGCCAAGGAGAAAGAAGAACCTCTTCCCAGAAATGGCTTTATTCTTTTGGATTCTGTAGAGATGCAGTCTATGGAGGGTGTTGGGAAGTTATATCCTTGCAATAGCCCTGTGGAAGACTTAGCCTTGTGTCTGGGTTGGTACTAAAGAATCTAATTGCAACATATGAAACAGAACTCATAAGCTATACAAGAGATGTATCAACCTTGATGGAGCTGAAGTATAGTGTCTCCAGGTGTTGTGACAAATATTTATTGTATCTTGCACTTTTTCAAGTGTAAGGACTTTATGAAGGGTACCATTAATTGGTATATTGGTTTTCAAACTGACTGTACTAGCAACAGCTTGGGAAAACTAAATTGTAATGTTAGTGTGATGGTCATCTCTAGTAAAGCCTAGACTCAGGCAAGTTACTATTTTTTTAATGTTTATTTTTGAGAGAGAGAGACAGTGTGTGAGTGGGGGAGGGGCAGAGAGAGAGGGAGACACCGAATCTAAAGCAGGCTCCAGGCTCTGAGCTGTCAGCACAGAGCCCAGCATGGGGCTCGAACTCTGGAACTGCGAGATCATGACCTGAGCTGAACTGACAAACTGCGACATCATGACCTGAGCCAAAGTTGGACGCTCAACTGACTGAGCCACCCAGGCACCCCTCAGGCAAGTTATTATTATTAGAAAGAGGAACATGATAAGTCATAAATATAGAACCTTACCTGAGTTTCTTTAAAGTATGAATAAACAAGAATATGAAGAGAGTGGTAGATGGTGGGGCCGTGTTCCAAGGGTTTGGGGTGGTAGCTACCTAGTTCATGTGGTTTTCAGCATCTTCTGAGGTCTTTGAACTACTTGCTTCAAAAGTTATGTGACGACTCAATTTAGGATCTCTGTTGGATGTCAACTTTACAGTTCTACCAAAATATCTTGTGTTTTTCCAGAGGATTGGGGAGTGATGAAGACAGAAAGACTTTTGAGTAAAGGCCAAGTCTTGCACAATTTAACTTTATAAATAATTGTTTCAGTTAAATGTGCCACCTTATTACTGGATCAATCTGTCGGAATGTAGAAAACATAGGTAGAAATTTGGTACAATATATAAAGTATAATAGTATTTTAGCCTTTGTACTTGTGGCTTTTCACCATGGAAATGCCGCGATTCATTCAGAAAATAAATGGACTCCTATCAGTCCTAACATATAGAGGAAGTTAATTTACAAAATCCAGTTGGAGGTGTTAAGAATATCCTTTAGTCATGGTTTCAGTCCTTTACAATTTTTCAGTTTTTCACAATTTTACATTTACAATTTTTAAAATTAAGACTTTATTGTTTAAGGTTTACTTATTTATTCTGTATGTGAGAGACACAGAGAGAGAGAGAGAGAGAGAGAGAGAGCACACTTGAACAGGGGAGAGACAGAGAGAGAGGGAGAGAGAGAATCCCAAGCAGGCTCTGCTCTGACACTGTGGGGCTTGGTCTCACAAAGTGTGAGATCATGATCTGAGCCGACATCCAGAGTCGAACACTTAACGGACTGAGCCACCCAAGAATCCTAAGACTATTTTTTAGAGCAGTTCAAAGTTGAGGGGAAGGTACAGAGAGTTCCCATGTACTCCCTGCCCCACACTTGCATAGCCTTTCCCCACCAAAGTGGTACCTTTGTTACAAGTGATGAACCTACATTGACACATCACTGTCACCGCAAGTCCACAGTTAACATCAGGGTTCACTCTTGGTGTTGTGTACTCTATGGGTTTGGACAAATGTATAATGACATTTACCCATCATTATCATATCATTAGAACAGTTTCACTGCCCTACAAACCCTCTGTGCTCCACCTAGTAATCTCACTCCCCCTGACCGCTGGCAACCTCTAGTATAATCTTTTTAGTGCCTCTGTAGTTTTGACTTTTCCAGAATGTCATAGGGTTGGAATCATACCCTTACAAACTTTTGCAGATTAACTTAGTTATATATGAGTCATGGACAGACCATATCCTGTGTTAGCCTAAACATTTTTTTCTTCTTTAAAAAACAATTTTTTTAACGTTTACTTATTTTTGAGAGACAGAGGGAGACAGAGCATGAATGGGTGAGGAGCAGAGAGAGAGTGAGACACAGAATCCAGAGCAGGCTCCAGGCTCTGAGCTGTCAGCACAGAGCCCCGTTGCAGGGCTCAAACCCATGAACCAAGAGATCGTGACCTAAACCGAAGGTGAAGTCGGACACTTAACCAAATTAATCATTCAGGTGCCCCACTTCTTTTTTTTAATGTTTATTTATTTTTGAGAGAGAGAGTGTGAGCGGGGGAGGGGCAAAGAGAGAGGGGGACAGAGGATCCAAAGTGGGCTTTGGGCTGACAGCAGACAGCCTGATTTGGGGCTCAAACTCAGGAACCATGAGATCATGACCTGAGCCAGAGTTGGATGCTCGACCTACTGAGCCACCCAGGTGCCCCAGCCTAGAAAAAAATTTTCTCTTCTTTTTTTTTTTTTTTTTAAGTTTATTTATTTATTTTTGAGGGAGGGAGAGAGAGAGAGAGAGAGAGAGAGAGAGAGAGAGATTGAGAACAAGCTGGAGAGGGATAGAGAAAGAGAGAGGGAGACACAAAATCCAAAGCAGGCTCCAGGCTCTGAGCTATCAGTTTAGAGCTCGACTGGAGGCTTGAACCCATGAACTGTGAGATCATGACCTGAGCCAAAATCAAGAGTTGGACCCTTAACCGACTGAGCCACCCAGGCACCCCTAGCAAAAAAATTTCAATCAGTGCTCCATATTGTGGCCAATTTGTACCTACTGAAATGAGGTGTTTCATGGAGAATTTAATCTAGTGTCTGTTTGAGGTTTTATCTGGTGCCGTCGGGTGATGATGCTGGTTTGGAAAGATCTTACCTTTGTAGGTGTTAAACTCAATCGTTCCTTGTTTTGTTTTTCAGAATTTGGTAGGTCAGATTTTGTGTATTTATGATTGAATCCTTAACTTCTCCATGAATTTGTCATTATTTGTATTGTCTTATATGAGGCTCTTGGGTACAAACTTTCAATCACATCAGCCTGTTTAACATGATTATCTTTAAAGTGTGTTTGGAGGTTTATCCCTTCTATAGTACTATCTTTAAGACCAGTTATTTTAGGGGCGCCTGGGTGGCTCAGTTGGTTAAGCAGCCGTCTTCGGCTCAGGTCATGATCTCGCGGTCCGTGAGTTCGAGCCCCGCGTCGGGCTCTGTGCTGACAGCTCAGAGCCTGGAGCCTGTTTCGGATTCTGTCTCCCTCTCTCTGACCCTCCCCCATTCATGCCCTGTCTCTCTCTGTCTCAAAAGTAAATAAACGTTAAAAAAAAATTTAAAAAGACCAATTATTTTAGGTAGCATTCAGTCATCAAGTAATTCACAGTTGTTGTTTACTTTAAAAAAATTTATGAGAAAGTTAAAAACAACTAAAATAAAACTTCAGAAATAACATTTAAAGAAGTTAATTATTTTAACTTATTTTATTTTTATTAATTTTTTTTAATGTTTATTTATTTTTGAGAGAGGGGGAGGGGCAGAGAGAGGGGGAGACACAGAATCCAAAGCAGGCAGCAGGCTCCAGTCTCTGAGCTGGCAGCACAGAGCCCAATGTGGGGCTTGAACTCACAAACTGTGAGATCATGACCTGAGCCGCAGTCGGACGCTTAACCAACTGAGCCATCCAGGCACCCTAACTTATTTTATTTTTATTTTTATTTGAAGTGTGCTCCTTGGGGCTTGAACTCATGACCCTGAGACCAAGAGTCACACGCTCTGTCAACTGAGCCAGCCAGGCACCCCAAGAAGCTAATTATTTTAAAGGAATATCAGTTATTAGGTTACATTATCTACCCTTTTATTTGGGTAAGTTAATATGCCCTAGAAAGAGCCACAGTTTAGCTGTTTAGACAATTTGACTTCTAGTAAGGAATTGGATTTTACAAGAATAACTAGACTACTTAGATCAAACCTGGTGCTGTCACTTTTTATATTTGCTAAGAAGTCAATCAACAACCAACCTTGGGTCAAGATTTAGTATTAGCATGTCCAAAAGTTCTCTTCTGGTCATGGATGCTTCTTGAATTATAGAAACACAATCTAGGATTCTCCTTCACTGGGTAAAGGTTATAGTGTTTCTGGATTAAGAAAGTCCCATCAGAAGATGATAATATGAGAAAGAGAAAGTAACAATAATTCATATTAGTTAGTGGAAAAGGACTGGGTGATTTCAGTTAGCAAAAGGGATGTAATAGCAGCTAGTCTCCAGTCTTAATGGACCTCAACCATTAAACCTCAAAGGCCAGCTTTGGGGCATCTGGGTGGCTCAGGTGGTTAAGCGTCCGACTTCAGCTCAGGTCATGATCTCGCAGTCCGTGAGTTCAAGCCCTGCGTCGGGCTCTGTGCTGACCACTCAGAGCCTGGAGCCTGCTTCAGATTCTGTGTCTCCCTCTCTCTCTGACTCTCCCTCGTTCATGCTCTTTCTCTGTCTCAAAAATAAATAAACGTTAAAAAAGTTTTTTTTAAAACAAAACAAAACAAAAACCTCAAAGGCCAGCTTGGATTGGGTTGGAGACTAATGTGCCTATGATTCCATCGATTCTGTATGGAACACTCCCTTATACATTCAAAAGAAACCAGATAATCCTGGAAAAAGGCAAATTTCCTTGTGACATGGCTTTGTATATAGAGAGAAATAATAGCAAAAGCAAGGCAAGCAACAGAATTATCATGTTAATGGCAAAAATATTTATCAAACAATATACCACCAAACAAAAGGTCTAATAAACTTATATAAAGACGTAGATTTCATAACTGGTACATCTCCAGACCCAAAGGTCTGATTACTTAATACAGAGATCCAGGCCTAGTAACCTTATGCAGGTCCAATAAGTGCACCTGTCGCTCTGAGGGTCTGGAATGCTGTAAAATGAGGGTCTTCAAAATGGTCTTGGTGGAATCTCTAGAATTGTCAAAAGATGGTAAGACTAGAGCTCAATAAAAATAGACAAAACTGAATTTGGTGTTTATTATAATAAAGGAGAGTAGGCAGTCTCTCTAAGCAGGATAGACTGCTGATCATAAGAGAGTTTTGGGGAAGCACAGACTTCAGCAACTGAATGACATCAGAAGGTTGATATTATCCTTTGTAGAAGTAACTTGGGTGAGACTATTGTCGATTGACTGGCGCGCTGGGGGGTAGTTGTTGGCATGGATCAGTTCCTGGATGACTGACTTTCAGAAGTGACCCTGATTGCTTGATTTGCAAAAGGGATCCACTCAGGTGAGTTGTCATAACTGACTGAACAGATTTCAACCAAGTTCTGGTGGCATAATAGTTTTCTATTTCTGTGTAAAAATATTACCAAAAACAGTGGCTTAAAACAATACACACTTACTATCTTATAGTTCCTGTGAGTCAGGAATCCAAGTACAACTTTTCTGGGCCATCTACTTAGGGTCTCACAAGGCTGCAATCCAGGTGTGAGACAGGGCTAGGTTCTTATCTGGAGGCTCAACTGGGTAAGGATCTATTCCCCATTTGTCTGATTGTTAGTGCCATTCAGTTCTTTTAGGTTGTTTGACTGAGTGCTTCTTTTTCTTTCTTTCTTTTTTTTTTCTGGTTGCCAGCTGGAGGCTCATTTCTCAGTGACTAGATGATGCTTGCAGTTTCTTGCCATGTGGAGTTCCCCAACATCCCATTTGCTTCCTCACAGCTGGCAAGGGGTAAAGAGATTTCAGCAAGATGGGTCTTATGGTCTTTGTAATCACATAATCATGTATGCACAATCATGTATCTCTCATCACCTGTGCATATTCTATTGGTTAGAAGCAAGCCACAGGTCCTGCCCCCATGTAAGAGAAGGGGAGGTGGAGAGCATGGAAGCTACGTGTCAGTGGCCAGTCTGTCTATCACAGGTGACTACTTGTTACCATGGCTACTTAACAGTCTTTTCCTAAATTTGTGGGTGTGGAGCAACTGGAATCCCCTACGCTGCTATTGGGAATGTAAAATGGTAAAAACAAAAACCAAAACCCCAAAGGTTTGGGAAGTGGTTTGGCAGTTTCTTGAAAAGTTAAACACTTATATGACCCAGCCATTCTACTCCTAGACATTTTCCAAGATAAATGAAAACAACTTACATAAGGACTTGTATGTGACTGCCATAGCAGCTTTATTTATAATAGCCCCCAAATGGAAACAACCCACATGGCCATTGGCAGGTGAATGGATAAACAAAATGAGATATATTCAAATGATGGAATATTTCTCAGCAATAAAAAGGAACAGACTAGTGATACACACCAATGCGGATGACTCTCAAAATCATTATGCTGAAAGAAGCCAGACAAAAAGAATACTTTCTGGATTACTCCAATTATATAACATTCTAGAAATGCAAATTAGTTTACAGCACTGGAAGGCAGATCAGTTGTTGCCTAGAGTGAGGGATAAATGGACTGCAAAGAGAGACTTGTAAACTTTTGGGAGTGATAAAAATGTTCTGGGGGCGCCTGGGTGGCGCAGTCGGTTAAGCGTCCAACTTCAGCCAGGTCACGATCTCGCGGTCCTTGAGTTTGAGCCCCGCGTCGGGCTCTGGGCTGATGGCTCGGAGCCTGGAGCCTGTTTCCGATTCTGTGTCTCCCTCTCTCTCTGCCCCTCCCCCGTTCATGCTCTGTCTCTCTCTGTCCCAAAAATAAATAAACGTTGAAAAAAAAAATTAAAAAAAAAAAAAGGTTCCGTATCTTGATAGTGGTGGTGGTTCATAGGTGTGTACATCTGTCACACTAATCAAATTGTAGTTTATTTTTTTATTGTTTTAAATGTTTATTTCTGAGAATGTGTGTTTGTAATTAGGGGAAGGGCAGAGAGAGAGGGAGACAGAGGATCTAAAGTAGGCTCTGTGCTGCCAGCACACCTGGGTCGACTGAGCCACCCAGGCACCCGTAAATTGTACACTTTATTTTTTTTCAGCCACAGAATGGATTTTATTACCATATTTGCCTTGAGAACTTTTAATTACCAAGTCAGAAATCTCTTTCTTTTTTACCATTTTCATTATTTTTTTAAAAATTTTTAATTTTTTTAAAAAAATTCAAATCCAAGTTAGTTAACATATAGTGTAGTAATGACTTCAGGACTAGAATGTAGTGATTCATTCCTTACATATAACACCCAGTGCTCATCCCAACAAGTGTCCTCCTCAATGCCCATTGCCCATTTAGCCTATTCTCCACCCAACACCCTGCCAGCAACCCTCAGTTTGTTTTCTGTATTTAAGAGACTCTTATGGTTTGCCTCCCTCTCTGTTTTTATATTATTTTTGATTCTGTTCCCTAATGTTCATCTGTTTTGTTTCTTAAATTTCACATATGAGTGAAATAATGAGATATGATTTCACATATGACATGATATTTGTCGTTCTCTGACTTATTTCGCTTAGCATAATACACTCTAGTTCCATCCATGTTGTTGCAAATGGTAAGGTTTCATTCTTTTTGGTCAGTGAATAATATTCCATTGTATATATATGCCATATCTTTTTAATTCTTTCATCAGTAAGTGGACATGTGGGCTCTTTCCATACTTTGGCTATTGTCAATAGTGCTGCTATAAACATGGGGGTGCATGTGCCCCTTTGAAAAAGCACTCCTGTATCCTTTGGATAAATACTTAGTAGTGTAATTGCTGGGTCATAGGGTAGCTTTATTTTTAATTTTTTGAGGAAGCTCCATACTCTTTTCCAGAGTGGCTGTACCAGTTTGCATTCCCACCAACAGTACAAAAGGGTTCCTCTCTCCCACATCCTCGCCAACATCTGTTGTTGTCTGAGCCATTAATTTTAGCCATTCTGACAGGCATGAGGTGGTATCTCATTGTGTCTTTGATTTGTATTTCCCTGATGATGAGTGATATTGAGCATTTTTTCATGTGTCTGGTAGTCATCTGGATGTCTTCTTTGAAAATTGTCTATTCATGTCTTTTGCCCATTTCTTCACAGGATTATTTGTTTTTGGGGTGTTGGGTTTGATAAGTTCTTTATAGATATTTATCTGATGTGTCATGTATAAAGATCTTCTCCCATTGCATTGTTTGCCTTTTAGTTTTGCTGACTGTTTCCTTCGCTGTTTTTATCTTGATGAGGTCACAACAGTTCATTTTTGCCTTTGTTTCCCTTGCCTCCATAGACATGTCAAGTAAAAAGTTGCTGTGGCCGAGGTCAAAGAAGTTGTTGCCTGTTTTCTCTTCTAGGATTTTGATGACTTGTTGTCTTACGTTTAGGTCTGTCATCCATTTTGAGTTTATTTTTGTGTCTGTGGTAAGAAAGTGGTACAGGTTCATTCTTCTGCATGTCGCTATCCAGTTTTCCCAACACCATTTGCTGAAGAGACTGTCTTTTTTTCCCCATTGGATATTCTTTCCTGCTTTGTCAAAGATTAGTTTACCATATGTTTGTGAGTCCATTTCTGGGTTCTCTGTTCTGTTCCATTGATCTATGTGTTTGTTCTTGTGCCAGTACCATGCTGGTCTTGATGATTACAACTTTCTAATACAGCTTGAAGTCTGGAATTGTGATGCCTCTAGGTTTGGCTTTCATTTTCAGGATTGCTTTGGCTATTTGGCATCTTTTGTGGTTCCACACAAATTTTAGGATTGTTTGTTCTAACTCTGTGAAGAATGCTGGTGTTATTTTGATAGGGGTTGCAAATTGTACACTTTAAAAAACATAGTTCTTGCACATAAATTAAACCTCAGTAAAATTAAGAACAAGAATTAAATGAAAGACTCAACAGAGACATGAGTCTAGACACTTGGAGGAGAAAGTAATGTTGATACTGAGTACAGGTTATTTTGAACGAAATTTGCAGTATAACACCATTTTCATCTTTCCTGCATTAGCTAATAAAGAAATAGAGCTACATGAAACATTTCAGTTATTCATTTCCAAGGTGATGATCAGTGTGCTTTTAATAGAACAAAGAGATCATTTGTCATCAAAAATTACTAGTGATTTTGAGCACTTCCTTCATTTCTAAGCTGTTTACATGGCTCATCCCACAGCCTGGGAGCTCCTCAGAGACAAGGACTGGATCTTTTTTCTCTACCCTCAGCCTAGCACCCAATTTGATATTTAGTTCATGAAATTTTACTAAAGTGGAACTAAATGATCTTAATTCATTCTCATAACCCTTTGGAGACTTGAACATTATTACTTTTTTCTTATTGATAAACACAAGACGCAAAGATTGAGTAATCTGCAGTCACACAACTAAATGGCAGAAGTAGGCCTGTAATCCAGGGCTCCTGATTCTAACCTATGGATTTACTGAGATTGTCTTCCATCCCCTCCAGAGAGGTGCACCTGGGCCTTGTCTTCCTCAGGTTATCAACTGAGTAGTTTAAATGGATTTAAAGTTAGCTAAGGTGAACCTCCGCTAGGCGCATGCGTTGCTTCCTTTTCCCACGGGGTAAGAGACACCACCTCGCTTCCTTCCGCTTTGCGTTTCTTTTGGCCCCTGCGACTCTCCGTCGCTCGGGAGGAGGCGTTCACTAGATGAAGTGATGGCGACTGGGACGCCAGATTCTCAAGCGCGATTCGGTCAGTCTGTGAAGGGGCTCCTCACAGAGAAGGTGAACACCTGTGGTACGGACGTCATCGCGCTCACTAAGCAGGTGTTGAAGGGCTCCCGGAGCTCCGAGGTGAGCTGAGAGTGGACTTTGCGGCCCGCTACCCCGGGGGCCCCGAGTCTTCCATAGCTGTGGGAAGGGGGATCGCGTTTCCTCCTGGGAATTGTAGGCTGTGAACTGCTCTGCCGAGGAGTAGAGCTCGTTCGCGAAGGGCGCGTGTTGCATTCTGGGGTGTGTAGTCTCAGTGGGATTAGCGTTGTAGGGAGGGAAAGAAATGGGCCGGTGGGAATCCGCTGTAAAGTGGAGATTGCCACAGGGCAGCGGAAAAGGTAGTGGTCCCAGCCAGTTCCTAATTTGTTTCATGGGGTTGTTTCTAGGGAAGGAAGATCTTTCTCTTTCTGCCTCCCAAATTCAGCATGGTTTTGCCCTCAACATCTCACATTCTTTCCACACTTTTGTGGATCGTCTATGGATTTGTTCTTTTCTGATTTGTCTTTCTGGCCACATTCTTGGTTTTCTGTCTCTTAGATTAGCTTTCTCCTTTCCCCCGATTTCCCCTTCATCCTATAGCTGTTTCCATGAATGGAGTCATATGATGACTTTTCACACCAGAAAGTTTTATGTATGTTCACTTTGTATCCAAAAAAAAAAAAAAAAAAAAAAGACCTATTTGTTGTACTCTTAGATACTCACCCATGAGAAATGAAAATATATGTCCACACAAAGACTTGTACATGTGCATAGTAACATTATCCGTGATAGCTCCAAACTGGAAACAACCCAAATGTCCATTGATAAGTGAATGGACAAACAAAATGGTTCTGATGGCTCAGCCATTCCACTCCTAGGTTTTTATCCAAGAGAAATGATTACATGTTTCTCATTTTGTTACGCATATAATGTCTTATCTAAGTTCCTGTTTTGGTTTCTTTAAACTGGAACAACGTCTTGAATACACCTGTGAAACAATCTGAGTACAAAGTCTTTAGATATTTGTGAATTTCTTCTATAGACCTTTACCATTGTCTTGCTCATAATTAACTCAATAGCAGTGTCTTAACTGCTCATCTTCAAGTATTGCTTATTTTCAACTTAGTTTTCATAATAATAGTAACTCTGTCTCTTTTAAGTCCTATTTCATCAGTTTCTATATTGTTTTATTAAGTTATGTAATTGTAGTAACAAGCATAATATGGCCAGAAGCTTTTGGACTTGCATATGAATATTCATAGCAGCTTTATTCGTATTAGTTTAGGGTCCAGTAGAATTGTCTTTACAGAATTACCTTTCATTTTATGTCCTTAGCTTTGATTGATAGAGACTACAAGAAACAACTGTATGAAGAAGCATTTACTAGAATACTATTATTGAAGTCACTGATTTGGTGATCCCGAGTATGTTTTGTGTGAGGTTACACATTATATACTCATTTTAGGATTCAGTATCAGAGAAAAGTCTATCTCTTTTTGAAGAATTGTTATGTTGTCTTTTATCAAATGAGAATTATGGACTTGGGGTGTTTCACTTTTTGCCTTGGTTGCACAGAAGTTCTTACATCAGTTTTAGTGGGAGACACATTTACTTCCTTCTCCTTTTAATGACTTTTACATTCTGTTGTTTTTTTTTTTTTTAAAGTGTGTGGGTGTGTATACACACACACACACACACACACACACACACACACACAATTAGGTATAAATTGCCTTGAATCTTTTTGGAGGAGAAACAAGGTATAAATATATAAGTTTAAAAAATAGTGTTGAGGGGCGCCTGGGTGGCGCAGTCGGTTAAGCGTCCGACTTCAGCCAGGTCACGATCTCGCGGTCCGTGGGTTCGAGCCCCGCGTCAGGCTCTGGGCTGATGGCTCAGAGCCTGGAGCCTGTTTCCGATTCTGTGTCTCCCTCTCTCTCTCTGCCCCTCCCCCGTTCATGCTCTGTCTCTCTCTGTCCCAAAAATAAATAAACGTTGAAAAAAAAATTAAAAAAAAAATAGCGTTCATAGTTTTTTTTTTTTAATGTTTATTTTTGAGAGAGAGTGAGTGGGGGAGGGGCAGAGAGAGGGAGACACAGAATCTGAAGCAGGCTCCAGGCTTGAGCTGTCAGCACAGAGCCTGACGCGGGACTCGAACCCACCAACTGTGACATCATGACCTGAGCTGAAGTTGGACGCTTAACTGACTGAGCCACCCAGGCGTCCCAATAGTGTTCATAGCTAGCCGCCAGTATGTATTTGATGGCTTGAGCAAATGGCCAAGAAAGAATTCTTGAGATGTCTTTGGTGCAAAAAAAAGTGATTTTATTAAAGCACGGGGTTAAAGCACAGGGACAGGATGCGTGGGCAGAAAGAGCTGCACTGGGGTTGTGAGATGACTGATAATATACTTTTAAGTTAGTGGGGGTTGGGGATAGCATAAGTCTCTAAGGAATTTGAAAGCAAGGCTTTCAGGACCTTGAGGGGACAGCTGCTGTTAAGATAAGGTTACTTTTAGTCTTTAATAAAACAAAAACATTAAGCAAGTAAGGTAGCCATGAGTTCTTTGAGCAAGGTCATCCTCTGCATGTTTCAGGTGTCTTATCAGTGGGCTGCAAGCCGAAAGGAGATTTAATTTATGTTACTTTTCTCTTGGCTTGCCAACCACCAGTATGTATTGAACATCCATATTCATCATAATAAACTTAACCATGTGCTGGACATTGCTGTGTTTTATGTAGCTTAATTCATTAAATCTTTATTTACGTAGAGGAGGTACTTTTCTTACATAGAGGATACAAAGAGGAATTTAATTTGACCAAGGTTACAGAGTAGCTAGGAAGGGGCAGAACTAGGCTGAAACCTAGGCAGACTGGTTCTAGGCCCGCAATCTTGGGCACCACTTCTCATGTGGTAGGAGGTGGTTAAGTGGCCAAAAAGCCATGGTGTCACCATTGACTACCCTAATGTCACTTGCTCCTTTCTGTTCCTCCTTGTGTGTTTTTCACATGAGATTCTTCCATAGTAGATTTAGAATGGGTGCTTAGTGAGTGGTGTGGATTGAATTAAACTGAAATCAGTCCCTCTTTCTGTGAGGATTGACTCATCATCTGTCAATTCTCTGACTTTTGCCTTTTATTGGATCTCTTACATGGTACTTATCACATACCATATTGACTTTTCATATAGTTACTTACGTATTTTTGCCATTTCCTTTACTAGACTATAGATAATTTGGAGTATCTTATTGATTTTCTTTTTTTGTCTTTGTTTTTTTTTTTTTTGTAGTATATATCAGTACTGTACTTTATTCCTTTTTAAGACTGAATAATATTGCATTGTATGTATATACCACATTTTGTTTATCCATTCATTTGGTGATAGAGATTTGTGTTATGTCTACCTTTTGACTTTGTGACTATGCTTCAGTAGACATGTGCATATAAATATCTATTTGAGACCTTGCTTCCAATTATTCAGGGTATTTACCTAGAATTATAATTGCTAGATCATATTCACATGGTAATTTTATGTTTAACTTTTTGAGGAACCACCATGCTGTTTAGCACAGTGTACCATTTTTATCTATCTATCTGTTTATTTTTAGAGAAAGAGAGATAGCACGAGCAGGGGAGAGGGGCAGAGGGAGAGAGAGAGAGAGAGAGAAAGAGAGAGAAAATCTTAAGCAGGCTCCATGCTCAGTGTGGAGCTTGATGTGGGGCTCCATCCCATCACCCTGGGATCGAGAGTTAGAGGCTCAACTGACTGAGCCACTCAGGCACCCCTCATTTTTTATCATAGCCATCCTGATGGGTATAAAGTGGTATTGATTTGCATTTCGCCAGACTAGTGATGTTGAGCGCAGTTCTTGTTCTTATTGGCCATTTGTATGTCTTCTTTGGAGAAATGTCTATGAAGGTCCATTGTCCATTTCAACACTGGATTTTTTATTTGAGTTGTAGGAGTTCTTCATGTATTCTGAATGTTAATCCCTTATCAGATATTATTTGCATATGTTTTCTCCCATTCTGTGAGTTTCCTTTTCATTTTCTTGATAGTGTCTTGAGCTCAGTGAACTGAATCTCCTAGAGAAACAATGTCTTAAGTGTTTACAGTTTATTTTCACAGAACAACCTCTGCTTCTGATTTTTTGGGGTCTAGTGGCAATTGTCTTCTCCAGGAGGGTACTCCTTTCTGTTCCTTAGACTTTCTTCTCCATCTCTTTGATTTGATATCGATGTAGCCCAAATTGTTTCAGAACCACAGGGCACCTCCTTGGGGTCAGTCCTGAGGGAAAGGAAGCTCTTAGTCTCATTGTAGACAGCCTGATTGTCAGTTTCAATACTTCTTGGCCCTTAGGGCATTGCTTCTCTTTTCAACAGTCTCCATGTGGCTATTTTGTTTGATTCGCTGACAATTTCCACGTGTAAAGCTCTCCTTCCACAGCATTCATGTAATAAATATTTATTGTCTGCTATGTGCCAGGAACTATTCTAGGCATAAGGGAGAGAGTGGTACACAAAACGAGCAGACCCTGTACTTAGTAAGCTTACATTTTAGTGAAGAGACAGATAAACAAATGAACCAAAAACTCAGGTGGTGATAAATATTACGAAGAAAAACTAAGCTGGGAGTAGAGGGTGATGAAAGGGTTTTCCTTAAATAGGGTGATCAGGGAAGGGCTCTCTGAGGAGGGGACATTTGAGCAGACACTTGAATGAAGTCAGGGAGCAAGCCACGTGGACGGCTGGAGGCAGAGCGTTCCAAGTAGAATAAGTAGCAAATGCAAAGGCCTTGAGATGGGAATGTGTGCAGGGTGTGCAAGGAGGCCAGTGTGGCCGGAGCACCAAGTGGGGAAGAACGTGCCAGCCTGTGCCCTCAGCACAATGAATGCATATGACTCTTACGCTCCTTCTGTGTGTGCCTGCATGTGTCCTCCAGTTCAGTTGTGTGCTGAGTAAAGGGTCCGGTGTATTTATCCTAAACCTGTGTAAGGTGTATGCCTACTATTGTAACCACATTATTTAATGCAATAATATGGAAAATGATTAACTAGAATGAAAAAAAAAAGAGGGATGGTATTGCTATGAAAACTAAGCTGAAAAATCTTGTTGAAGACGAGGAGCTGACAAATAACTCAGTAACAATACTTGCTGAAGGTGAATAGCTAAGATTGCTGTTGAGTTACTTATGAACAAAACAATGGTAACAGCCTAGGGGGAAATACTCAAGACGTTGTTCCACTTTAAAGAAGCCCAAACCGGATATCTTCGATGGTGGGTTATGATGTGTTATGTGCGTGGTTGGTTTATGCAAGAAAATGATGCAGAATGCCCATGGATGCATCTGTCATCAGAGAAGGGGCCTTGGCCTTGCATTGCAACAGCTCCTGCATTCCACGAATCGAATCGTGAGTCTCCTCAGAGTCTTTCTTCTAAATGATCGCTCCTCCCACCCCCTTTAACGGCCACTTCCGTGGCTCAGGCTGCTTTCCTTGCTTGCCTAGACTATGGCAGCGCTCTTCCAACCAGTCTCTCTGCCTTCAGTCCCCACTCCACTCCATCCTGCTAGCAACACTTCAAACACAGTAAATCCGATCAGCTTAGAAGTCACTTCTTTTAGGAAGTCCTCCCTGAACTTCTGCCCCTGTAATGGGTCAGACACCCCCCCTCCCCCATGCTCTCAGGTCATCTGGTGTTTCCCCATAAGCAGTTACCACAAGGTATTATAGTGCCTGTGTCTTCTTTGTAACACCACATTGTGAGCCCTGTGAGGACAGGGGCTATGTCTCTCCCTGGTGGATCTGAGCACTTTAATAAACATGCGGTGACTGACTGAGTGAATGAATGAGGAAGATTCTGTTCGAACCTTGTCTTTCTGCCATCAGTTTGTCAGTCACTGTCTCCCATCTGTAGGACTTTGGAATTTGCCACTTAAAAGTGGTCATAGGGAGGGAACAGGCACTCTGATACATTGTGGATGGGGATGCAAAATGGTATAACCCTAATGGAGGGGAATTTGGCAGTATGTAGCAAAACTAAAACCCTCTGATCCAGCAATCACAGTCATGATTCTGTGAGTCTATCCCAAAGATACTATAGCAAAAAGACACCAAGGTATATAAGATATTTTTTGTAACGCTGCTTATAATAGCAAAGACTGGAAATAGCTCCAAAGTCTACCCCAGACGACTAGTTGAATAATCTTACAGTGACATTTCTGTATTTCTTTCTTTATTTACTCACTCACTCACTCACTCACTCACTGACATTTTAGAGAGAGAGCACATGAGCAGGGGAGAGGGGCAGGGGGGAAGAGGGAGAGAATCTCAAACAGGCTCCATGCCCAGTGCAGAGACTGACACTGGACTTGGTCCCATGATGCTGGGATCATGACCTGAGCCGAGATCAAGAGTTAGATGCTCAACTGACTGAGCCACCCAGGCTCCCGGCTTACAGGGACATCTGTGGAGTGGAGTACTCTGCAGCCGTAGAAGAACAATGCGCAGATGCGGTGTATGTTGCTGCAGATCTGTCTCAACATACATTTTCAAGTGAAAATAGCAGGGCAGAGAAGAGTGCATGTAGAAGGTTACATTCTAAGTAAGGAGAGGAGATTATATACGTATGTCCACTTTTATTTATTTTTTATTTTTAAATTTTTTTTAATGTTTATTTATTACTGAGAGACAGAGAGAGACACAGAACATGAGCAGGGGAGGGGCAGAGAGAGGGAGACACAGAATCTGAAGCAGGCTCCAGGCTCTGAGCTGTCAGCACAGAGCCCGACGTGGGGCTCGAACTCACCAACTGTGAGATCATGACCTGAGCCTGAAGTTGGTTGCCTAACCAACTGAGCCACCCAGGCGCCCCACATATGTCCACTTTTAAAAAGAAACAATGGGAAGATAAACCCAAAACTAAAACACACACACACACACACACACACACACACACACATTTTTAAAAAATTGAGTAGGCTCCTTGCCCAGCATGGAACTTGAACTCACAACCCTGAGATCAAGAGTCACATGTTCCACCAACTGAGCCAGCCAGGTGTCCCTAAAAAATATATATATATTGATGCATAGGGGAGAGAGAATGGAGAGGGGAAGGGACAGGGATGGAAGGTCTTATTTTACTGCTTTGACTTTAGAAGCACATAAAGGTTTATTAATTTTAAAACAAAAATGGAGATAAATAACAGTTGCTGTGGGGGAAATTATCTGGGAGCTGTAGCAGGGCTGCTGCTCCTGATGAATTTGAGGTCATTGGTCCACTTTTCATCAGAATCTCTCTGACCCAAGGGAACAGGGACAGTGGGTAGGACACATAGTAGTAGCTCTTCTTACGTGGTTGGACTTAATGTCTTCCAGGAACAGGGTGCGACAATAGGCCAGAAACTTCTGTCGATCTCCTCTTGGCTCTCAGTGTCCACTGAGTCACCATTTTGGCCACAGGCCACCCACCCAAATCAGAGCTCAGCTTTTGTGCTGTCAGGGTCCAGCTATCAGCTATGGGAACTCATCAAAATCTGCATCCACATTTCCCTTCCTTCCTTCCTTCCTTCCTTCCTTCCTTCCTTTCTTCCCTTCCCTTCCCTTCCCTTCCCTTCCCTTCCCTTCCCTTCCCTTCCCCCTTCCTTCCCCTTCCCCTTCCCCTCTTCCTTCCTTCCTTCCTTCCTTCCTCCCTCCCTCCCTCCCTCCCTCCCTTCCCTTCCCTTCCCTTCCCTTCCCTTTCCTTCTTCCCTTCCCTTCCCCTTCCCCTTCCTTCCTTCCCCTACCCTTCTTCTCCCTCCCTCCCTCCTTTCCTTCCTTCCTTCCTTCCTTCCTTCCTTCCTTCCTTCCTTTCTTCCCTTCCCTTCCCTTCCCTTCCCTTCCCTTCCCTTCCCTTCCCCCTTCCTTCCCCTTCCCCTTCCCCTCTTCCTTCCTCCCTCCCTCCCTTCCCTTCCCTTCCCTTCCCTTCCCTTCCCTTCCCTTCCCTTATCCTTCTTCCCTTCCCTTCCCCTTCCTTCCTTCCCCTACCCTTCTTCTCCCTCCCTCCCTCCTTTCCTTCCTTCCTTCCTTCCTTCCTTCCTTCCTTCCTTCCTTCCCTTCCCCCTTCCTTCCCCTTCCCCTCTTCCTTCCTTCCTTCCTTCCTTCTTCCCTTCCCTTCCCCTTCTCCTTCCTTCCTTCCTTCCCCTACCCTTCTTCTCCCTCCTTCCCTCCCTCCCTCCCTCCTTTCCTTCCTTCCTTCCTTCCTTCCTTCCTTCCTTCCTTCCACTTTCTCTCTCTCCCTTTTAATTGAAATATAGTTGACATACAATGTTACATTAGTTTCAAGTTTACAACACAGTGATTTGCAACTATGCCTATAGTTGTGCCCACAGTAAGTGTAGTTACATTTTCTCCTTGTCTCTGCCTGGCCTGTCAGCCATCCTTCGTGTGATGTGATGCTTTCCCGTTTCAGCCGTGAGCTTCTTGTAAGGCCTTTTTTTTGTTCTGTGTCTCTCATTCCATTTCTAAACAGCTGTATTCTTATTATCCTTTTTAGCTCTACCCTAGTTGCTGCCCCCTCACTCCACCCCACATCTCAGATTTGTCCCTAAGAAACCAAAAGGTTAAGTTCTCACTGGGCCCGTGGAGCCAAAGTTTTCTTTGCAGATTTCTTTCAGCCCTTGGCTAAGAAGGTACGTGAGGAGCTCTGCAGTTCTGGAGCTCTTGATCTCAGAAGTGGAAAAGAGGTGGAGCCCATGCCACAATGGCCAGAGTGACCATGAGGTTGGATTTTCAGCGTGAACAAATGGAAAATTATCCTCTGTTACATTTGGAGTTTTTGTAATTGTGGGGGGCGGGGAGGGGAGGAGAGAGGGCGGCGGTGTAACAGCTGCAGAGAGAAGATGACAGGAAGTTCGGAGATGTTGATTACCACTTTATTTTTGTCTTCCAGCTGCTAGGTCAGGCAGCTCGAAACATGGTACTACAGGAAGATGCCATCTTGCACTCAGAAGATGTAAGAAACACTTCCTTTTATGATTTGGGTTTTATATACATAATTTGTGTGGCTACAGGAAATGGAATGTATATATTCTCTTTTTGTGTGTGTTGTTGTTTTTTAATGCAGAGCTTAAGGAAAATGGCAATAATAACAACACATCTCCAATACCAGTGAGTATGCCCTCTCCAGTGACTACTTGCTACAAAATCATTATCCTCAGGCTGCCCCCTGTGGCCTTTGTTCTTCAGCACATTTTCCTGTGAAGGCAGGAGTAAAAGTGGGCTTAGTCAAGGATGAGCTCCTTCTGGAAAAGATGGCTGAGACTGCAGAAGAGGTTGGGGTGTGGGGTGAGATCAAGAACAGGAACTACCTCTGGTGAGCCTCTCTGTATCTCTTTGAGGGCTCCTCAGAGGGAGAGACTGTAAGCCCCCTGAGGGCAGGGCCCACACCAGGACCACTTTAGCATGGTGCCTGGCACCCAATAGGCACCAAGTCGGTATTTGTTGACTACCTGTGCCCAAGGTCTCTCCTGGGGAGTCTGCTCTTGCACTAGGGGATCAAGTGTAACTCTGACCTGTATCCCATAGTCTCACGTATGACCCAGCCCCGGCTACATATAAATGATCCCGGAGACTTTGAAATGTAGAGAACCCCTTCTCTGTTGTAATTTTGGATAAAATTATAGTTAGCTTTTCGTCATATTTAATTTTGCTTTATATTTTATATAGTTGATATTATACTTATGTACCTGCTGTACGGTTAAGAGTTTAACCCTTGATATTTAGACAGCTAAATGTTCGTTCTTGGCGTGTGCGCATATCAGGTGCGTGACCACTAGGTTGCACATTGCGGACTGAACGTGAGCCATGCATGTGCATGGTTTTTGCACCACCTCCCTTGATCTGATAGGGTATCGTTACCTGTTTAGGTTTAGAATCCTTCTTTTTAGCAACCCTGCACTCAGATGTTGAACAGAGCTTCAAGAACACAGTCTTAGGCTAGAATGAACAGAAATCCAGAATGTGACAGAAGCTGGAGATTTATTCTGCCTGTGTATATCTAGCCAGAAGTTGCACTAGTCTTCTGAGATTTTTTATGTTTATTTTCCTCTTTCCTTTTCTGATTTAGGCAAGAAGCTATTCAGAAGAAGTAAGTAACCCCAAAGGTAGGGGACTTGGGAGCAGGGAGCAGCAACTAAAGCAGGCTTCAGGGAATTCTACTTGCGGGCTGAGGATCAGTGTGAAACTGTGGTTGACATATGCCCTTAAATTGACATACGCTCTGGGATAGCTTATTCGGGGTATAAAGAAGACAGTACAGTTGACCTTTGAACAATGTAGGTTTGAATTACACAGTTCCACTTATGCACAGATTTTTTTTATAAATACAATATAGTATTGTAAATGTATTTTCTCTTATGATTTTCTTTTTTTTTAAATATTATTTTTATTTTGTGTGTGAGAGAGAGAGAGCAAGTGTGCCAGCGGGGGGAGGAGCAGAGGGAGAGGGAGGGAGAGAATCTTAAGCAGGCTCTCCATGAACACAGAGCCTGACTCAGGGCTCGATCTCTGTCATGAGATCATGACCTGAGCTGAAACCAAGAGTCAGATGCTTAACCGACTGAGCCACCCAGGTGCCCTGTCTTCCTTATGATTTCCTTCCATTCTTCCTTCCTTCCTTCCTTCCTTTCTTCTTCTTCTTCTTCTTCTTCTTCTTCTTCTTTTTCTTTCTTTCTTTCTTTCTTTCTTTCTTTCTTTCTTTCTTTCCTTCCCTCTTTTCTTTCTCTTTCTTATTCTTCCTTCCTCTTCCTTCCTTCCTTCCTTCCTTCCTTCCTTCCTTCCATTCATTCATTCATTCATTCATTCATTCATTTTTGAGGGAGAGGCAGAGAGAGAGAAAAGAGAGAATCCCAAGCAGGCTCTGCACTGTGAGCTCAGAACTCACGAGATGTGAGATCATGACCTGAGCTGAAATCAAGAGTCGGATGCTTAACTAACTGAGCCACCTACACATCCCCTTATGATTGTCTTAGTAACATTTTTTCTCTACCTTACTTTATTATAACAGTGTAGTATATAATACATATACAACATATGTGTTAATTGACTATTTCTGTTACCAGTACGGCTTCTGGTCCACAATAGGCTATTAGTAGTTAAGTTTTGGGGGAGTCGGGTTATATACTGATTTTGACTGTGCAGGATATCAGCGCCTATATATCCCCTATGTTGTTCAAGGGTCGACTGTATATTTCAAAGGTATACAGTAGGTCAATTCACTGCTAGTAAAGGCTTTCTAAAAATTACAACGTGTAGAAGCCACCCTTAATGAATAGAAAACCTTCTACATTGATAATATTCATTAAGTAAATTAAATGTGCTGAAGTCAGTAAACAGTCTTGTTTTTTTGAGTGGATTAAATCTGTCCCTTATTGGTTATCTCTAACTGGTTTTACAAACCCTTTTTTTTTTTTCTTTTCTTTTCTTTCTTTTTTTTTTTTTTTAATTTTTTTTTTTTAAACATTTATTTATTTTTGAGACAGAGAGAGACAGAGCATGAACGGGTGAGGGTCAGAGAGAGAGGGAGACACAGAATCTGAAACAGGCTCCAGGCTCCGAGCTGTCAGCACAGAGCGCGACGCGGGGCTCGAACTCACGGACCGCGAGATCATGACCTGAGCCGAAGTCGGCCGCTTAACCGACTGGGCCACCCAGGCGCCCCTTTTTTTTTTTTTTTTTTTTTACAAACCTTTTTTTCATAGTTTAAACTTCTGGGACCCTAGAGGACCAATATAAATTTTGATTTAGCTTCGGGAGTACTTCTGTGTTAAAGTACAAACTGAACAAAGAGAGGTCTTTATTGCTCATTCCAGATAAACCTTTTTCTCTTTTCTAATTTCTAGTGTTGAGCAGTCTTCTGATCTACAGGACCAGCTGAATCATCTGCTGAAATAGTGCAGCTTGTAAGAGGGCAAAAGCACTTCTGTGCCGACACTGAGAAGGAAATCTTTTACTTAACCACTGTGCTATGGGTTTGACTTTCCATTTTCTTCTCCAAAAGTTAAGTTAGAACAGATTTGTGATGGTGTATAATTCCTCCTGAAAGAAGCTAGGTGGTTGAATTTTGGAAGTACTTCTTGAAGCAGAGTAACCCATGGTCTTACTGAATTTTTTAATTGCTCTGTTTAGTTTGATGTTAAAGTAAAATTAAAAGAGGTCTTAGTTTTTCCCCTAGAACTTTCATATGTCAAAAGCCACATCAACTAAATATGATCCTTAAGCAAATACTGAATAATGTTTTAAATTCAGAATTAGGGATTCTATTGTGAAAACATAGGACTAATTAATATTCTTTTTTAAAGACTTTTTTCTTTTAATCATACATTCAGAAATGGTAATAGGTAATACCTGTTCCTCCCCTCCCCTCCCCTCCCCTCCCCTCCCCTCCCCTCCCCTCCCCTCTCAGAGGAAATACTTATTTTATTCATTGTAGCAAATTCCTGAATGAAAGGTAGGCAAATGGTATCATATCTGGCCAGCTGCAGTCTCCTCCCTTGACTTGTATTCCTAGAGTTTCTTTGTTATTACTTTTGATTAATTGGCGTTGGGTTCATTTAAAAATTTTGCTAGTCATCAGCAAATTCACTTGTAGAACATTACTGCCAAATGCAAAGGCAGTTGAATTACTGGGAATGATTGCAGCATAGGGTCCTGCCATGGTGAAAACCTTATGTTTTCAGATACTTACCCATGTTTATTTAACTCATCTTACTAAAAGGCATTGCCTTTGAATGTCTTTGCTTTGTTTGAATTTTAAATGGGACTCTATCATGTTCTAGTTAGTTCTTCACTAAGGAATTGGGAGAAAGCTGACAGGAAACTGGTGTCTTCACTGAAAGAAAAAAAAAGCAAATAAGAGTCCAATTTAATTCATATTGTATATCGAGCCAGCTAATCATATTAGATTGTATTTATTCCTCATTTTACCTATACACATTAATTTAAAGTAAAAGAAAGGAATGAAGGAATTCAGTTATGCTATTCATTCTGTAAACACTCATTACAATTATTAAATGTAAATGGGCTCAGTTCACCTTCAAAAAGAAGGGTCACAAATTTCCAGCAAATGTCATGTTAAGAGTAAAACATTTGAGGGGTGCCTGGGTGGCTCAGTTGGTTGAGCATCTGACTCTTGATTTTGGCTCAGGTTTAATCTCATGGTTCATGGAATAGAGCCAACACTGTGAGCCTGCTTGGAATTATCTGTCTCCCTCTCTCTCTGTCCCTGCCCTGTTCCCTCTCTCTTCCTCAAAAATAAATTAATTAAAAAAAAAGAGTAAGACATTTGAAGCATTATTGGAGGATGTTACCAACACTGTTTCTATTCAACATTTTGCTGGAGGCCGTATCTAGTGCAGAAATTAAAAATAAATATGGGGCACCTCGGTGACTCAGTTGGTTAAGCGTCAGACTTCGGCTCAGGCCATGATCTTGCGGTGAGTTTGAGCTCCGTGTCGGGCTCTGTGCTGACAGCTCAGAGCCTGGAGCCTGCTTTGGATTCTGTGTCTTCCTTTCTCTGCCCCTCGCCTGCTCACACACTGTCTCTCTCTGTCTCAAAAATAAACATTAAAAATTTATTTTATTTTAATGAATTAATTAATTTTTCAATATATGAAATTTATTGTCAAATTGGTTTCCATACAACACCCAGTGCTCATCCCAAATGAGCCATCACCCTCAATACCCATCACCCACCCTCCCCTCCCTCCCACCTCCCATCAACCCTCAGTTTGTTCTCAGTTTTTAAGAGTCTCTTATGCTTTGGCTCTCTCCCACTCTAACCCCTTTTTTTTTTCCTTCCCCTCCCCCATGGGTTTCTGTTAAGTTTCTCAGGATCCACATAAGAGTGAAACCATATGGTATCTGTCTTTCTCTGTATGGCTCATTTCACTTAGCATCACACTCTCCAGTTCCATCCACGTTGCTACAAAGGGCCAGATTTCATTCTTTCTCATTGCCACGTAGTACTCCATTGTGTATATAAACCACAATTTCTTTATCCATTCGTCGGTTGATGGACATTTAGGCTCTTTCCATAATTTAGCTATTGTTGAGAGTGCTGCTATAAACATTGGGGTACAAGTGCCCCTATGCATCAGTACTCCTGTATCCCTTGGGTAAATTCCTATATTTTTTTTATTTTTTAAGGTTTATTCATTTTTCAGAGACAGAGAGACAGAACGTGAGTGGGGGGAGGGACAGAGAGAGAGACACAGAATCCGAAACAGGCTCCAGGCGCTGAGCTGTCAGCAGAGTCTGACCTGGCGCCCGAACTCACGGATGGCGAGATCATGACCTGAGCTGAAGTCAGATGCTTGACCGACTAAGCCACCCAGGTGCCCCCCACCCCCTGCCAAAAATTTTTTAAATCTCGGGTATAGAGAATATGTTGGAGGATAATATTTTTTAAATAGTGAAAACTCAAATTCTATGCAAGAAAATTTATGTGATAATACCTAAGCTATGCTGTAAAGTAAGAAAATCATGCTTTATAGCTCTATTTTAGGGATAAGGGTGGAAATGTTGTTTTTTTTTTTTTTTTAAGAGGTTTGTGGTTAGAACTTAGAGAGGAAATCAAAATAGAATAAGAAAACCAAGCATGCATGATAAAAAATTTGAAAAATGTATGTCATTAATTGATGCTTATAGATTAAATTGGTAAAGTATCGGGGCACCTGGCTGGCTCAGTGACTGGAGCATGCGACTCTTGATCTCGGGGTTGTAAGGTTGAGCCTTACATTGGGTGTGGAGACTACTTAAAAATAAAATCTTAAAAAAAATTAAATTGGGAAAGTATCAGCTCAATCATAAAAGTACAAATTAGTAAATTTATTATTGGATGGGAGGTACATAGAATACATCAATTAGATTGTAAATGCGTGATTTATCAGCTTGATGCTAAAAATTTGATTACTAGTATCAAAATGTCTGGTTCCTTATAAAGCTGTAATATTACAAAACTGACATTTAAAAGAGAATATGTCCGGGGGCACCTGGCTGGGTCAGTTGGCAGAGCGTGTGACTCTTGATCTTGGGGTTGTGAGTCTGAGTCCCACACTGGGACCAGAGCTTACTTAAAAAATTTTTAAAAAGAAAAAAGTCATTTGCTAGTGATAGCTTTCCTGAGACTTTTCCAAACTATCAAAGAACTTCCATATACTGCCAAAGTATAGAAAATGATAGTAAGATACTCAGTTCATTTGCTGAAGTAAATATGACTTTCGTTTTTATGTTAATTTATTTTTAAAGGTTTTATTTTTAAGTAGTCTCTACACCCAGCGTAAGGTTCCAACCTACAATCCTGAGATCAAGAGTCACATGCTCTATCAACTGAGGCAGCCAGCTGCCACTGTGACTTTCAATTTTAAAAATTTAAGTAAAATAGGGGCGCCTGGGTGGCTCAGTCGGTTGAGCGTCCGACTTCGGCTCAGGTCATGATCTCATAGTCTGTGAGTTCGAGCCCTGCGTCTGGCTCTGTGCTGACAGCTCAGAGCCTGAAGCCTGCTTCGGATTCTGTGTCTCCCTCTCTCTCTGCCCCTAACCCACTTGCATTCTCAAAAATAAATAAACATTAAGAAATTAAAAAAAAAAAAGTAAAATAAGAAAATTTGGGAGATTCTTATTTATGAACATCAATGCAAAAATCCTAATAATATCTCAGAAAAATTGAACAGAGAAATATTTTTGAAGAATTGCTAAGATAATTCCAGAGTTATGAAGTCGATGTAACAGCTGCAAAACACATTACATTAATAAGAAACATTAAATCGTATATCACTGTAATATACACCAAAAAGGCATTGGAAAAAATTAACTTCTATTTCTAATTAAAACTATATAAAATTTTTTTTCTCTCCCAAGAGTTCTTTCTAATGAACCAACATGTATTATTTGGTGAAGAAGAATCACAGAACCCCAGAATCTTAGAGCTGTACAGGTCCTCAAAAGTGATTGAACTCAGCCCCAGGTTTTACAAATGAAAAACATGACCGGGGACAGGAAATGATTCACCCAAAGTCACCGAGTTTGGTGATAGGCCTTTTGAGTACTAGTCTAGCTCTATCATCTGCTACTTTCCTTATAAATAGAAACAAGGGTGCTACTTGTCATTTCTAGTATTTAACATAATACAAAGGAAAGCATGTTGGAAGTACTTTACCATTTACCCCTGCAGTTGCATTTCTAGCAAGTAAACATCCAATTTTGGGGAAGCCTTTACTGAGGGATGCTGGCCATTTTGAAAATCTGCCTCTCTGGACCATTCTGTAATTGTCAGACGAGTAACTTCCAAGGTGGGGTATGTGGAGGTATGTGCAAGGCCGTCCTTGGAGGCAAGGGAAGAAAATACAAAAATGTCTATGTATGTTTACTTTTTATCTTAAGAAACTTAACTTTTGCTAATATTTAAAATATGGCTTGAGGGGCGCCTGGGTGGCTCAGTCGGTTAAACGGCCGACTTCGGCTCAGGTCATGATCTCACGGTCCGTGGGTTCGAGCCCCGCGTCGGGTTCTGTGCTGACCGCTCAGAGCCTGGAGCCTGTTTCAGATTCTGTGTCTCCCTCTCTCTGACCCTCCCCTGTTCATGCTGTCTCTCCCTGTCTCATAAATAAAAACGTTAAAAAAAAATGAAAAAAAAAATACGGCTTCATATGAGGTCTGATTTCATCTCCATAACATACTGATCTACACTAGGCCTGTTACTTAGCAGGGGTGATATTAAAAAACAAACAAAAAAAAAAGAACTGTGGCTGATGCCCTGACTAATCAGAATGAACTATGGCTGCAAGCACTCTGGTCCCAAATCAGTGCTGCACCCTAGATACCTGAGGGAAAATTGGGAATAACCCAATTTAAGTTGATGGCGGTTTGCTTTCTTGTGATTTATCTGTGTGTGGTGAAGTGGATTTAAGGTTTATCAGATGATTCTTGTAAATAACCATAAGTTGAAGATAATACATTAAAGTACCGTGAGTGAACAAGTGGCAAATGGTAAAGCCCTTTCCTCAACTCCCATTAATCTGTTCCTTCAAGATAAAGAGGGCATTTTAACAATGAGTGAGAAAGCGACTGCTTTCCCTAAAGGGGCTCATTTTATGGAGACCGTATATTGAAAACTAATATTTGAGTGTTTTTACCATTACATGAGTGCCAAGAAACTGACACCTATAGAAACACTCATTTTAACACACTTAATAGTTGGAAATATTCTAAGCTATAAAAATATTCCAACAAGGATCGTTTTCACGGGTTTAATTTGTTAAAAATGTCAAAATACAACACTTTCCTATTAATATTTAACAACAACTAATTGACATCAGGGAGACTGTTATTAGCAGATGAGACTGAAAAATGAGTATAACATGGTAAATGTTCAATTTAGATCTCCGTATCTCCTTACTATCCTAATGAATAGAAATGCTTGTTACAACCACAGAAGGAGGTGAGATAGACGAATACCTTGCGCAACATGATGGTTGGGGTGCCGAGACCTGCACAGTAGAAAATCTGCATGTAACTTTTGACTCCCCAAGAACTCAACTACTAATAGCCTACTATTGACCAGAAGCCTTATCAATAATGTAAACAATTACCACGTATTTTATATATGTATTATATACTGTATTTACAATGAAGTAAGCTAGAGAAAAAAGAAGATGTTATTAAGAAAGTTACAAGAGAGTGGTGCCTGGGTGGCTTAATCAGTTAAGTGTCTGACTTCAGCTCAAGTCATGATCTCATGGTTCTTTACTTTGAGCCCTGCATCGGGCTCCCTGCTGTCGGCACAGAGCCTGCTTCGGATCCTTTGTCCCACTCTCTCTCTGCCCCTCCACCTGCTCTCAAAAATAAACATTAAAAAAAAAAATTGCAAGAGAGAAAATACGTTTACATACTGTACTTACCAAGAAAATCTACATAGAGGTGGACCACGCAGTTCAAACTCATTGTTGTTCTATATAGGGGAGGAAGAAAACACTTTCTTCAGGATGGAATAACAATACTGGGGAAACACAAGTGCATTGACTAAAAATGACTAGAGGTTAAAATGCACTTAGAAAAGCTGTTTTCCTAAATATAATACAAAACAGAACTGCTACGTACATGATGATTCCATGGCGTTCTGGAAAAGGAGGGAGAAAACAATTGTGGTTATTTAGGAGCTGGTGGGGAGGGGAGGGGATTTACTACAAAGGGGCACAAAGATATTTTTGGGGTGAGGGGTGCCTGGGTGTCTGTCTCGGTTAAGCATCTGACTCTTGTTTTCAGCTCAGGTCATGATCTCACAGTTCATGAGATCAAGCCCCTCGTCGGGCTCTGCGCTGAGAGCATGCAGCCTGCTTGGGATCCTCCCTCTTTGCCGCTCCTACACTTGCATATTCACACACTCTCTCTCTCTCTCTCAAAATAAATAAGTATTTTAAAAAAGTCTTTTGGGTGTGAGAGTCTTGATTGTCATATGTATGTCAGAACTCACAGAACTGTATGCTAGAGAAAGTTGAATTTTACTGAATGTAAATTATATCTCAATAAACCTGACTTTCAAAATAGATTGAGAATAATCTGTGTAAAAAATGGGTAGAGTACCTGAACAGACGTTTCTCCAAAGAAAGCATACAGATGGCCAACAGACACATGAAAAGGTGCTCATCCTGACGCATCATTAGGGAAATGCAAATCAAAACCAAAATGAGGGGCACCTGGGTGGCTCAGTCAGTTAAGCATCTGACTTCGACTCAGGTCATGATCTCGTGGCTTGTGGGTTCAAGCCCCGCATCAGGCTCTGTGCTGACAGCTCAGAGCCTGGAACCTGCTTTGGATTCTGTGTCTCCCTCTCTCCGTCCCTCCCCTGCTCACACCATCTCTATCGCTCAAGAACAAATAAACATTAAAAATATATATACATAAAAAAGCCAACACAAGGAGACACTATCTCACACCAGTCAGAATGACTAATATCAAAAGAACAAGAAATGACAAGTGCTGGCAAGGATGTGGAGAGAAGGAAACCCTCATGCAATGTTGGCGGGAATGTCAATTGGTGCAGCCACTGTGGAAAATAGTATGGGAGTTCCTCAACAAATTAAAAATAGAAATACCATGTAATCTAGTAATGCCACTGCTGGGCATTTACCCAAAGGAAATGAAAACTAATTTGAGAAGACGCGTGTACCCCTATGTTTACTGAAGCATTATGTATAATAGCCAAAGTATGGAAGCAATCTAAGGTCCATCAATGAATGGATGAAGAAAACATAGACACGCATGTATATGTGTATATATACATATATACGTGTGTATGTGTATATTACGAAATATGCAACCATAAAACGGAATGAGATCTTGCTATTTGCAACAACATGATGGGGACCCAGGGGGTGTTATGCCAAGTGAAATAAGTCAGGCAGAGTAAGATAAATACCATATAATCCTTTTATATGTGGGATCTAAAAAAAAAATGGGCAAAATAGGTGAAGGGGATTAAGAGGTACAAACATTTTACAGCTATAGAATGAGTAAGCCATGGGGATGAAAAGTACAGGATAGGGCAAACAGTCAATAGTATTTTAATAACTGGTGACAGATGTTGGCTATGCATGTGGTGAGTAGTGTGTAACTTGGGGAATTGTGGGATCACTAAATTGTACACCTGAAACTTACATAACATTGTACGTCAACTAGACTTCAGTTAAAAAAAAAAAAAGATTGAGAATAGGTGATTTCCATTCCCCACCAGGGGCAAAAATCATATGGGTGTTCATTTAAGTCCGCATAGGAGGTTTACAACACGAAAATCACAGCGGAGCAATAAAGGAAGATACTAGTTAATAGCAATCTCCTCTTTCCGGTTGGAAAGACTAACTGGGCCCAGAAAGGCCAGAACGCGAGGTGAGGCCGGGCGGTCAGCCTGTGCTGGAAGCTGCTGGAAGCGGCGGCAGGTTCCTGCCTCACGGGGTGGGCGGGCTGGTACCACCTACCTGCTCAAGCTCTGGAAGCCCGCCCCGCGGGAGGTCAGGCCTGCCTGTCGCGGGGGCGGGGCCTCAGGAGCCTTGGGCCCGGGGAGCTAGTTGCCGGGAACGCAAGTCCCGGAGTCCAGAAGCCGAGGAGACAGTGAGTGTGCTGCCCTTCGCCTCCCCGTGCCCCCGTGCCCCTGAGTCACTACCCCCCGCCAATCACCCCCCGCCAGCGTGCCCCTTAACCACCCCTCTATCTTAGCGTGCCCCTTTCCCCTTGCAGGTGCTCAGCACCTTCGCCTTTCAGCTTCCTTCCCTCCCCACCGCCCCCCCCCCCCCCCCCCCGTTTCTGTCAGTGGCCGCCCCTCGAGACGCTGAGATCCGGAAGGACGTGCAGGTGCCAGCAAGAAGGACCTGTAATGGCCAAGAAGGAGCCTCGGCTGAGTGGGAGCACTAGGCCTTTGGAAGCCCAGCCCGGCCTGTGCCCTTGCCCTCCCCTCCCCCCTCCAACCCCAGGATCAGGGAGGGGCGAGGGGAGGGTGCAGGGCAGAGTCTGAGCTTAGAGCTTTGCAGGGAGCAAGCCTAGCCAGGCCTGAATGTGTGGAGATGGGGGTGGTGGGCATGGGAGCCGTTACCCTGCGCTCACCAGCTCCGGCTCTTCTCTCTCCCCACCCCCACCCGCCCTTGCCCCCCGGTCAGACCTACTATGGGCAGGTGCTGAAGAAATCAGCGGACCTCCAGACCAATGCCTGTGTCACGGCAGCCAGGCCGGTCCCCAAGCACATCCGGGAAGCCTTGAATAACGTACATGAAGAAGTAGCCCTGAGGTAGAGTGCCCTGGGCTGCCCCCGCCCGCTAAAGACTTTAGACAGCAGCTTTTTCAAAAGAGAGTTGATACGGTCCCTAGGGAATTGATCCGTTTCCTCCAATCCATCCAGTTTGCCTTGTCTATCATAAAACTGGTAAAGTACAGCACTGATCATCTTACCAGCTCTGTTTAAGAAATTCCAATGACCCGCCCCCTTCACTCCCACCCACCTTTACTCAGGATACATTTATACACGTTGGACCTGACATTCAAGGCTGTCAGGTTTGGCCCTCCCTTCCTAACCAGCCCCATCCCTCTGATGCACGACACTACTGTAGCCAGACCTTTCCCTTCCTCCTGCCCCGCATGCCGTTGTTGATCTGGAATGCCTTCCTTCCCCTTTCTCCTTTCCAAATCCTGCCCTTCCAACACTTCACTGATGTCCTACCTACTTTGTGAAGCCTTCTCCAACCCTTGAGCCCCGTCTTCCCTAAACCACTAGAGCACTTACTGCCTGTGCCACTCCATTTGTCAATAAATCATGGGAAATGTTTTCTGTGCTCATGTTTTACCTCCCCAGTTAAATACCCCTAGGGGACAGAAATCTTGTGTTACATTTCTTCTCCGTGCCTAGCCCAGTTCTGGACCTGTAGTAAATGTCCAGCAAGTGCCTAACTAAATGTTTCTATTCCACAGTTACTGTAAATGGCTTATTTGTCTTGCCATGTATCTGGTACATGCCTTGTCTTGTCTTGTACCTGGTACGGCGCCCGACAATATAATGGTAAACAAAGCAGAGAGAGTCCCAGTGTCCATGGAGCTTCCGGTTTAATGGGGGAAACTAAACACCTAAATAGAAATCCGGTGAATGATGAAGGAGGGACAGAAAGGAAGGACGGAGGTCAGAAGGATGCGGGGGGGATCTGTATGTAGTTTCTGTTTCCCAGGTATTATGGCTGTGGTCTGGTCATCCCCGAGCATCTGGAAAACTGCTGGATTTTGGACCTGGGCAGTGGAAGTGGCCGAGATTGCTATGCGCTTAGTCAGCTGGTTGGTGAGATGGGACATGTCACTGGAATAGACATGACAGAGAGTCAGGTGAGGCAGTGGTTTGGAGGACAAGGAGGAAAAACTTCTCACAGGCATTCTTTTAGAGATAAAGCTGTTTCCGTTGCGGCTCTTCAGGGATAATCTAAGAAGGCTGCTAAATGCGATGCTCATTTGTGCCAGTATGCCTCCTGCCCCGAAAGCTGAGAACTTTGACAATTAGGGGCTCTTCTGGGAGAACAGAGTCAGGGGTTTGACCTGATCCATGTATCTCCTGATGACCCAACAGAGTCCGATTTTTCCCTTCCTTCTACTATCTATCTTGAAAGATTTTGTTATTGAGTGAAGAGTTCGTTCAGTGCCTGGCTGGCTCAGTTGGTGAAGCATGTGACTCTTGATCTCAGGGTCATGAGTTCAAGCCCCATGTTGGGTGTGGAGCCTACTGAATTAAAGAAAAATCCATGTATTGAGCAGGGAGTTTGTGCTCTCTTGAGTTATCCCAGGCTGTAATATATACTACATGCCCAGAGAAGTATTGAACATTTCCCCAAAATAGTCTCGGGTAAGTATATTCCATGAGTAGCAGGAAACATATAATAAAAAAGTAGTATATTTAAAAAAAATGATTATCAAATTCACATATGCTTTTTTGGGTTATTGTTTTATTAGGTAGAAGTGGCTAAAAAGTATATTGAATATCACATGGAAAAATATGGCTTCCAGACCCCCAACGTGACTTTTCATCGTGGCTACATAGAGAAGTTGGAGGAGACTGGAATCAAGAATGAGAGTTATGATATTGTTATGTGGGTCCCTACATAACTATAGCTTTTGTGACTATAGCTCATTTCCTGCTGAACACAAATGTCACCACCTTTTGCTGAACTTCTCTCATTTAAGGTGTTAAACTAAACGTAGCCTGACTTCACAAAGGGAGGGAGCTGCCCTCAGGCGCTTGTGGTCCACTGGCCTCAGAACACACTAGTCCAGGAGAGAACTGATTTTAAACTTAACCGTGAACCCAATGAGCCCAAAAGACCAGCAGGACCACTGAGTCTGCTCATACAATACACACTGACCCGTTACCTTTAGTATTATCATCACACCAAGGTGTAGGGATCTGCATTTCCCCTTTTCCTTTGAGGTTTTGTCAAATCATGCCCACGTGACACGCCTGACCAAGCTGCTTTTGAGGAATTTCGCCTATTTCCACGTGGCGTAAGGAACACATTGTGCAGCAGGCGTCTGGTCCCAGGTTTCGTGCTGTTGCGAGGTGACCACAAGGGCAGAAACAAATCAGTGCGCCTGCCTTCTTTTCCTATACACTCAAGTTTGCTAACAATTTACTGTGCTTTTAAACACTGTCTATCTCCTTTAACCTGGGGGGCAAAGTTGAGTGTGGGGAAGAGAGGAGGGAGGCAGGAAGAATGAGGTAGCTTTGAGAAAACAATGAAAGACATCTTCAGGGACTGAAGGATTTGAAGAGCTCTGGGTAGTGTGCAAATTTGCCTGACAGTCCATCTGTTCTTTTTTAGATCAAATTGTGTCATTAACCTTGTGCCTGATAAGCAGCAAGTGCTACAGGAGGTTCACCGAGTGCTGAAGGTGAGGGAAGGTCGGGACAAGTGGGCTTTACGTGCCAGTAAGAGCAGTGGGGCCTGTCCTATTCTTGCTCCCTTGAGCTGAGAGCTCAAACTCTTGTAATTTATTCCCTAAATCAAAAAGGGGGGGGGGCGCCTGGGGTGGGTCAGTGGGTTAAGCGTCCAACTTCGGCTCAGGTCATGATCTCACGGTTTGCGAGTTCGAGCCCCGCACTGGGCTCTGTGCTGACAGCTCAGAGCCTGGAGCCTGCTTCAGATTCTGGGTCTCCCTCTGTTGCTGCCTCTCTCTTTCTCTTTCTCAAAAATAAATAAAATATTAAAAAATTTTGCAAAAAGGGATGGCCAAAGGGGTGTGGCAAGAATACCCTAGGCATGGATTCTTTTTCTTCTCACATTGTAAATGGTCATAAATCTGAGAGTCGTGGTAGTCATTGAACGTGTTAAAATATTTGCCTTATTGCTGTCTCTCCTCCTGTTCTCTGCTGTACGTGCTTCTGGGATGGCATCTGTAGAACCTGCAGGAACTTTGGGACTGACTACTAAAGGCTGCTATGAATATATTCTTCTAGCTTGTATAGTGTTTCTCACGGCTGCTTATTTTGCCTCTGTCAGGATTCTAGATCTTCAGGAAGTTAAAGAAGGTAGAACTTTTAATTTTTTTTTTTAACGTTTATTTATTTTTGAGACAGAGAGAGACAGAGGATGAACGGGGGAGGGTCAGAGAGAGAGGGAGACACAGAATCGGAAACAGGCTCCAGGCTCTGAGCCATCAGCCCAGAGCCCAACGCGGGGCTCGAACTCACAGACCGCGAGATTGTGACCTGGCTGAAGTCGGACGCTTAACCGACTGCGCCACCCAGGCGCCCCAAGAAGGTAGAACTTTTAAATTAACTATTTTCTAAAAGGAGAACTTGCTGGAGCTCCATACCTTCCATATATATCATGAGATGTGTATCTTCATGATAGAAGATACGAGATTCTGAGATTTGGGGGCTCTAGGGCTTCGGAGAGATCAAACAAGAATATCTATGTAAAAATGATTTAATAATGTCTTAATTGACATACCGCCTTATACCAGCTTACTATCTTCACCAAGATGTACTTCTAAAAGGTGGAGACATTACTGTTCAATCTAGACTCTAAGCCCTTGAGATTAGCTAAATACAATCTTAAAATTCCTGATCACTCATATGTCTGAGATTTTAAGGACAATATTTTAAAAATATAGTGTATTATTGGGGCACCTGGGTGGCTCAGTCAGTTAAGCGGCCGACTTCAGCTTGGTCATGACCTCGCGGTTCATGGGTTCCAGCCCCGCGTCGGGTTCTGTGCTGACAGTTCAGAGCCTGAAGCCTGCTTCGGATTCTGTGTCTCCCTCTCTCTCTGTTCCTCCCCCACTCACATGCTCTCTCTCTCTCTCTCTCTCTCAAAAATCAACAAACATTTAAAAACATGAAAGAAATTTAAAAAAATATAGTGTATTATTACATCACAAAAGTTATACAATTTTTAGAAGAATTTAGGAATACCATTTATTTCCACTAGTTATACACCTACTTGGGACTGCGTTTGGTTCAGACTGGCAAAAATTCTAAGTAACTTGAGTCTCTTTATTTAGGAGAGAAACACTCTTGGAAAGTCATTTTATTACCTGATGGGTAGGGCGCTGGAAAATAATCTTGGCATGCAGTTACTGCTTGTGACTAGGGAGGCAGCTGTGATTTGTTAGTTCTGTTGGTTTTTAAAATTGATTTTATCTCCTCATTCCTTTCTTTGCTATCTGGGACTAATGTCATCTTTAACCTTGTTTGGACTAATACTGCTGTTTCAGCATGGAGGGGAGCTGTATTTCAGTGACGTCTATGCTAGCCTTGAATTGCCAGAAGAAATCAGGACACGCCGAGTTTTGTGGGGTAGGTGTTGCTTTGTTTTGTTTTACGGCAGATACTTGTTCAGGTACAGAGCTCCGGTCTGCTAATATCCAGGGTGAGGCTTTGTGACATGGGAACACGTGGGATTAGGCTTATGTTTTCTTCCACTTCTGCCTTTCCAGAGTGGTATGACCTTGGACAATTTAATTAGTCTCTTGGAGTCATTGTTTTCCAAATTGTAAAATGTAGATAATAATACAATCTGCCTTATTGGGCTGTTATGAAGATTAAATGAGATAGTGGATATGAAAAGTACTTTCTTTTTTTTTTTTTAATTTTTTTTTTTAACGTTTATTTTTTTTGAGACAGAGAGAGACAGAGCATGAATGGGGGAGGGTCAGAGAGAGAGGGAGACACAGAATCGGAAACAGGCTCCAGGCTCTGAGCGGTCAGCACAGAGCCCGACGCGGGGCTTGAACTCACGGACCGCGAGATCATGACCTGATCTGAAGTCAGACGCTTAACCGCTTAACCGACTGAGCCACCTAGGCGCCCCTGAAAAGTACTTTCGAAACTGTAGCACGGAAATGAGGGCAACCGTTCTGGAACCAAAGCCCCCTCAATCACCTTCTGTCTGCATCGTTATTGTGTTGTTTATTTCCTCACTGTCATTTTAACAGAGTCTCGGGAAGTTGAAGGAGATGAAGGCATGCGTGTGGTCAATCTGACTATGAAATCAAAAGTTCTTGCTTTTAGGGGAGCCTGGCTGGCTCAGTTGGTAGAGCCTTAGACTCTTGAGCTCTGGGGTTGTGAGTTCAAGTCCCACATCGGGCTCGCTGCTGTCAGCACAGATCCCACTTTGGATCCTCTGTCCCCTTCTCTCTCTCTGCGCCTCCCCTCGACTCTCTCTCTCTCGAAACAGATAAACTTAAAAAAATAAATTACGTTAACTTTTTTCTTGTCATACAGTATTAAATGAATCTTGTTAAAACTTTGGAAAACACAAAAAGAAAAAGGAAAAAATACTACTTATCATGTAACTTAGTAATTAACCTCTTTAACATTTTAGTATACATCCTTTTAGGATGTGTGTTTGTGTGTGTGTGTGTGTGTGTGTGTGTGTGTAATAAAATAAAATTGGGAACATGCTGTATATAGAATTTAGTATTATAATTTTATTTAGCATGTGTCCTAAGCCCAAGATTTTTAAAAATGTATTTTAAATGTTTGTATTATACAACTGTAGTATATAGCTGTACCGTACTTTATTTGACCATTTCTCTATGGGTAATCACTTGGATTGTTTCTGATTTGTTGATGTAATAAATTTAAAAATTAGTATGAATATTAGTAGTAGTTATTGTCTAGTAGCACATCATTATGATAATCTGGAGCTAAAAGGCAATTTTGTAAATTATCTCTTATATGTTTTTTCCTCACATAGATAGTGCTTTTCAGATTGTGACCTACTCAATCCCAAAATAGGATTGCAGCTAGGTGGAACTAGCCTATTAGTGACTGTCTTGAAGAATGGTTCCCAGAGGCCATTAGCTAGTATATTTGATTTTGATTGTGACTTTAAGATCTTGGGGGGACACTCAGGACCTTCTTCTATTTCTAGGCCCTATGTTTCAACAAGCACCATATCCTCATCAGTTTGACAGAAGAGTAATTTCCTGAACACCTAGTTGTTTGGGTTGGTATGTGATTTTTCTTTGTTTTTAGGTGAGTGCCTGGGTGGTGCTTTGTACTGGAAGGACCTTGCCATCCTTGCCCAGAAAATTGGTTTCTGCCGCCCACGTTTGGTCAGTGCCAACCTCATTACAGTTCAAAACGAGGAACTAGAAAGAGTGATCGGTAAGAAAGAGCGGGGGGGGGGGGGACGTTAAAACTGCTCCCTAAATGGTTCAGATGTGGTGATTAGGAAGTGTGTAGTGAGTGAGCCCCATTGAGATAGACTTTGGATCATCCGGAAACCTCCATCTTGTCTTCTGCTTAACAGCAACCTCCAAAGTTTGGTATAAAGCACTTCGAAGTTATTCAGTAAATAAAGTGAACTGGCCAGAAAGATAACTCATGGCATGCAAAGAAGAAAATCGCCTTGATAATATATATGCTCTTCATCTGCTAAGCAAACCAATAGCCATTTGGGTGCTGGAGCTGAATCATGGGTAAATTCTGTTTCAGGTGACTGTCGTTTTGTTTCTGCAACATTTCGCCTCTTCAAACTCCCTAAGACAGGACCAGCCGAAAGATGCCAAGTTATTTACAATGGAGGAATCACAGGACACGAAAAAGAACTAATATTTGATGCAAATTTCACATTTAAGGTAAATAAAATTTTCTGTACTTTGGGTATTCTTTCTACTCTTACCCTTGCTCCAGGTACTTTTTCTTTCTTTTTTTTATTAAAAAAAATTTTTTTTTAGTTTATTTATTTATTTTGAGAAAGACAGAGACAGTACATTGGGGGAAGGGCAGCTAGGGAGGGAGAGAGAGAATCCCAAGCAGGCTCTGTGCTGCCAGCACAGAGCCCAATGTGGGGCTCGAACCCGAGAAGCTGTGAGATCATGACCTGAGCCAAAGTCAAGAATCGGACGCTGAACCCAGGTGCCTTGGGAATCCAGATACTTTTCTTAACTTTGCATTGCTTCTCAGTTTTCTGGTATTGGTGTGTGTGTGTGTGTGTGTGTGTGTGTGTGTGTGTATGTGTGTATGCTTTCACTGAACCATTAAAAGTAAGTTGCAGAGGCGCCTGGATGGTTTGTCAGTTAAGCATCTAACTCATAATTTCAGCTCGGGTCACGGTCTCACTGTGGTGGGATCAAGCCCTGCATCGGGCTCCACGCTGACAGCCAGAACCTGCTTGGAATTCATTCTCTCTCTCTCTCTCTCTCTCTCTCTCTCTCTCTCTCTCCAAATAAATAAACTTTAAAAAACAAAGTAAGCTGCAGACATTGTGACATTTTACCCTAAAATCTTTCAGCATGCATCTCCTAAGAATAAAATATTCTCCTATATAACCACAGTATTGCTATCACACCTAAGAAAAGTCTTTTCTTAAATGGGAAAGGGATGGGAAGGATGGGAAGCATCCTTCAGACATCAGATTAATGGAATTATAGAGAAACAATGGAAAAGGATGGACAATTATAGAGAGAAGGATGGAAAAGAATAGGAGTTGCACAATACTGCAACAATACTTCAGTTGTTCACTTGTATCATAGAATCAAGGAACTGTTAGTATTTAATGACAACATGTTGATATTAATACTACTCTTTGGGGGCGCCTGCGTGGCTCAGTTGGTTGAGCGTCTGACTTCGGCTCAGGTCATGATCTCTTGGTCCGTGGGTTCGAGCCCCGCGTCAGGCTCTGTGCTGACAGCTCGGAGCCTGGAGCCTGCTTCGGATTCTGTGTCTCCCTCTCTCTGACCCTCCCCCGTTCATGCTCTGTCTCTCCCTGTCTCAAAAATAAATAAAACGTTAAAAAAAAAATTTAAAAAAACATAAAAAAATTACTACTCTTTGCAGAATAGGCTTTATTTCCTCAAAATGGAAAAGTATGGGCTTTGGAATCAGATACCTGGGTTCAAATTCTGGCTCTATTATTTATTACTTGGGTAAACTTGAATAAGTCCTTCTTTGAGATATAGTTGGCTCCACTGGAAGAGTGGTGGTAATAATACCTACTGTGTAGAATTTCTGTGAGAGTAACAATAATATAGGTGTGCCTGGCTGGCTCAGTCAGTAGAGTGTGCGATTCTTGATCTCGGGGTTGTAAGTTGATCCCCATGTCAGGTGTAGAGATTACTTTAAAAAAATAGAATCTTAAAACTCAGTAAAGACAAGATCGTTATTATTCATTCCAAAGGTAGAAGGGTTTACTGTTTTCCACCTCTATTTTTTTTTTTTTTTTTTTTGGTCCAAAAAGATTTCTTAATTACCCCCTGGTACTTTCTCACCAATGCTTTCTCACCGATCCACTGTGCCTTAATGTACTGCCTGCTCCTTAGAGCCACAGAATCCAAGTGGGAAGGACCTTTTTTTTTTTTTTTTAAATTTTTTTTTTTCAACGTTTATTTATTTTTGGGACAGAGAGAGACAGAGCATGAACGGGGGAGGGGCAGAGAGAGAGGGAGACACAGAATCAGAAACAGGCTCCAGGCTCTGAGCCATCAGCCCAGAGCCTGACGCGGGGCTTGAACTCACGGACCGCGAGATCGTGACCTGGCTGAAGTTGGACGCTTAACCGACTGCGCCACCCAGGCGCCCCTGGGAAGGACCTTTGAACTCATCACTCTGATACAGTGCCTCTCAAAAAAAAAAAAAAAAAGTTTTAATAGCAGAATTATTTTTTAAAGCTAAATCTTCTTTAAAACACCAATAGTTA
Organism: Prionailurus viverrinus; assembly: GCF_022837055.1. Classification (NCBI taxonomy): domain Eukaryota; kingdom Metazoa; phylum Chordata; class Mammalia; order Carnivora; family Felidae; genus Prionailurus; species Prionailurus viverrinus. The sequence goes on from NC_062571.1 coordinate 61,742,227, forward strand.
ACCATGCGTCAGACATTGCTTTATATAACCCCAGTATATGAAGGGGTAAAAGCAGAGTTTATCTGAAGGGAAGGGTTAGGTAACCCAGAATCTCCTGGTTCCCAAGGCATGAGCCCTTTATACACCTCCCGGGCGCCCTCGGACGCACAGAAAAACACGTTGAGAACTATTTCTTAATTTAAAACTTTATTTTAATGATGAATAAGGTGAAGCTCAGATAAGAGTGGTTTTCTACATCTGTCTCTGGAGAGACTGGCAACTGGAGCAATGAGTGTCTTTTTTTTTTTTTTTTTTTTTTTGCTTTGCCACCAAACAAAAACTGATTATGACACTGGTCAGTTCCATTTTGAAATAAGCAGGAAACTCGCAGCAGGGTCTGAACATAAGAGAAAATCATATTATAAGGTATAGTATTTCATCCTAAAAGGCCACTCCTTAGTAAAACGTTTGCGTATTTTTTCTTTTATTGAGATTAAAGTGGCATATCTTAATATGCGTTTTTTGGGGCGCCTGGGTGGCTCAGTCGGTTGAGCGTACGACTTCAGCTCAGGTCATGATCTCACAGTCTGTGAGTCCGAGCACCGCGTGGGGCTCTGTGCTGACTGCTCAGAGCCTGGAGCCTGTTTCAGATTCTGTGTCTCCCTCTCTCTTGGACCCTCCCCCGTTCATGCTCTGTCTCTCACTGTCTCAAAAATAAATAAACGTTAAAAAAAATGCGTTTTTTTTCCTGCTACCCTTCAGGAGGGTGAAATTGTTGAAGTGGATGAAGAAACAGCAGCTATCCTGAAGAATTCACGATTTGCCCAAGATTTTCTGATCAGACCAATTGGAGAGAAGCTGTCAACATGTAGAGGGTGTTCTGCATTAGAATCAAAGGTTTGTTTGACTTGCAATCCCTACCCTCAAACGGAACAATTAAAAAAAACATTATGCTTGCCACAGGCTACTGAAACAAGAAACAAATCATTATTCTTTTAGTTGGCCACTATAAGGTTTATTTATTTTTGAGAGAGAGAGAGAGAGAGAGACAAAGCACGAGTGGGGGAGGGTCAGAGAGAGAGAGAGGGAGACACACAGAATCCCAAGCAGGCTTCAGGCTCTGAGCTGTCAGCACAGAGCCTGATGCGGGGCTCGAACCCACGAACGGTGAGATCATGACCTGAGCCAAAGTCGGATGCTTAACCGACTAGCCACGCAGGTGCCCCTTAGTTGGTCACTATAAATCATTTCTAGCATATTTGTGTCTACAAAATGATTTGAATTAATTTCATAACTTTATTTTTCCAATCCAGACAGTAAGTCAGAGACTCTTAACCCGGTGCCCCATGAATGGACTTGAGGGCATCCATGAACCCCTTAAAATTATAGGCATGTATGTGTATTTTTCTCAAGAAAGGGTCTATTACTTTCATCAGATTCTCAAAGGAGTCCAGATATAAAAAAAGATTAAGAGCTACCTTGGAAAATATTATTCAAATATTCAAATATTTGTAAGTCTTCATGAGATAGTCAAAATGCCCTACAGAAAGACTGTACCCGTCTACATGCCTACCTCCAATGCATGAGAATACCTTTTCCCTGTCCTCTTACTAATGTTAGGTATTATTTTTTTTTAATCTTTGCTTGTCTGATGGGCAAAAAATAATTTGTTGTTTTATTTTGCATATATTGAACCTTCTGGTGTATTTACTGGCCATTTATGTTTCATCCGTTGTGAACTTCCTCTGTAATTCCTTGAACCATCTGCTATTAGAGTGGTATTTGCCTTTTCTTACTGTTCTGTAACAGACCATCTATTATATGCCGGAAATACTTTTTCTCAGCATGCCATTTATCTTTTTATTTGCTTATTTTTCCTGAGCAGACATTTTCAATTTTTTTAAAGTTTTATTTATTTTGAGAATAGAGCATGAGCAGGGAAAGAGCAGGGAGAGAGGGAGAGAGAGACAATCCCAAGCAGGGTTCACGCTGTCAGTACAGACCCCAACGTGAGGCTCAAACTCATGAATGGTGAGATCATGACCTGAGCCTAAGTCAGATGTTGAACCAACTGAGCCACCCAGGCGCCCGGCATTTTCAATTTTTATGTAGTCATTTCCCTTATGATTTCTGTCTCTTATGTTATGCTTATAAAGACCTCCATGTGAATATTATAAATTTACCTATATTGTCTTTTATTTTTTTTAAAGTTTATTTATTTTGAGAGAGACAGAGACAGCGTGAATGGAGAAGGGGCAAAGAGAGAGGGACAGAGACAGAATCCCAAGCAGTCTCCCCACTGCCAGTGCAGAGCCTGATGCGGGGCTTAAACTCATCAAACTGCAAAATCATGATCCGAGCCGAAACCGAGTCGGATGCTCAGCCGACTGAGCCACCCAGACACCCCATTCTTTTCATTTTCATTTTAGTGTTTAATTTTTAAAAATTTTATGTTTTCAAGATTTTCTTTTTCAGTCATCTCCACACTTAATGTGGGGCTCGAACTTACAACCTCAAGATCAAGAGTCTTGTGCTCTACCAACTAAGACAGCCGGGGACCCCACTTATATTTTCTTTTAGTACTGGAGAAATTTTGAGGCAAAATTCATATAACATAAAATTCACTATTTTGACCACTCTAACGGGTACAATTTAGTAACTTTTAGTACACTTACAAGGTTGTGCAGCCATGACTACTATCTAGTTCCGGAAAACTTTCATCACCCCAGAAAGAAATCCTATACCCATTCAGCAGTCATTCTGCAGTCTCCCCTCTTCCCAGCCTTCTGCAATAACTAGTCTGCTCTCTCTCTCTCTCTGGATTTGCCTATTGTAGACATCTTCTATTCATGGGATCATACTGTACGTGGCCTTTTGTGTCTAGATTCTTTAACATAACATAATTTTAAGGTTTTCTTCTTGCAAGGTTTGTCCATGTATCAGTACTTCATTCCTTTTTGTGTCTGGATCATGTTTCGTTGCATGGATATAACATATTTTATGTATCTATTCAGTTGATAGATGACTAGGTTGTCTCTGCTTTTGGCTATTAGGAGTAGCGTTGCTGTGAACACGAATGGACATGTGCCTTGTGTACTTGTTGAAGTACTTGTTTTTAATTCTTTTGGGTCTATACCTAGTAGTGGGATTGTTGGGTTGTATGGTTCCGCATTTAACGTTTTCAAGCCCCATGAAACTGTTTTCCACAGTGGCTACATCATTTTAAATTCCTACCAGCAACGTACAGGATCCCAGTTTCTCTACATCTTTGCCAGCACTTTGTTATTTTCTGTTTAGTTGGGTTTTTTGTTTTTTTGTTTTTTTGTTTTTTAAGTAGGCTGCACACTCAGTGTGGAGTCCAATGTGGGGCTTGAACTCTACAACCTTACGATCAAGACTCCAGCTGAGATAAAGAGAGAGATGCCTAAATGACTGAGCCACCCAGGCACCCTTGTTTAGTTTTGGTTGTACTTGTCCCGTCAATGTGAAATGGTAGTTCATTGTGGTTTGGATTTTCATTTCCCTAAGGACTAGTGGGGCTAAGCATCCTCTCATGTGTTTGTTGACTATTTGTGCATTTTCTCGGGGGACATGTCTATTCAAATCCTTTTCCATTTTTATTTATTATTATTATTTTTTTTTTTTCAACGTTTATTTATTTTTGGGACAGAGAGAGACAGAGCATGAACGGGGGAGGGGCAGAGAGAGAGAGAGACACAGAATCGGAAACAGGCTCCAGGCTCTGAGCCATCAGCCCAGAGCCCAACGCGGGGCTCGAACTCACAGACCGCGAGATCGTGACCTGGCTGAAGTCGGACGCTTGACCGACTGCGCCACCCAGGCGCCCCTTTATTTTTTATTATTAAAAAAATTTTTTGGGGGGCGCCTGGGTGGCGCAGTCGGTCAAGCGTCCGACTTCAGCCAGGTCACGATCTCGCGGTCCGCGAGTTCGAGCCCCGCGTCGGGCTCTGGGCTGATGGCTTGGAGCCTGTTTCCGATTCTGTGTCTCCCTCTCTCTCTCTGCCCCTCCCCCGTTCATGCTCTGTCTCTCTCTGTCCCAAAAATAAATAAAGGTTGAAAAAAAATTTTTTTAATTTAACTCCAAGTTAGTTAACATATAGTGTAATAATTAGGAGTCGAATTTAGTGATTCATCACTTACCTATAACACCCAGTGCTTATGCCAACAAGTGCCCTCCTTAATGCCCATCACCCATTTAGCCCATCCCCCCTCCAACACCCTGCCAGCAACCCTCAGTTTGTTCTCTGTATTTAAGAGTCTCTCATAGTTTGCCTCCCTCTCAGTTTTTATCTTATTTTTACCTCCCTTCCCTTATGTTCATCTGTTTTGTTTCTTAAATTCCACGTATGAGTGAAATGATATATTTGTCCTTCTCTGACTGACTTATTTCACTCAGCATAATACACTCTAGTTCCATCCACATTGTTGCAAATCCTTTGCCCATTTTTAAATTGGGTTGTCTTTTTATTGTAGGGTTGTAGGAGTTCTTTATCTCTTCTGGATACTAGACTCTTATCAGATATATTTTTGCAAAACTTTCTCACATTCTGTGTGTGTCCTTTCACTCTCTTGATAGTGTCCTTTGATGCACAAAAGTTTTTAATTTTGGTGAAGTCCAACTTTTCTTTTTTTCTTTTTTGATTGCTTGTGCTTTGGGTGTCAGTGCTAAGAAGAGTCCACTGCTTAATCCAAAGTCATGAAGATTCTTCTAGTACTTTCATGGCTTTGCTTCTCACATTAAAAATTTTAAACCACTGGAGATTATTTCAGCCTAAATATTGAGGTACAGTGTGGCTATTTTCCTAAATATTAACTAGTTCAAAATTTCCTATCCATCCATTAAATCAATTCTCCTCTGTTTTGAAAAGCTAATTTTTATCACATCTCAATTTCTTGAATGTATATTTGAGCCAATATACCACTATTTTCTAAAATGACATTTTCTAAAATACTTTAGATTCATTTTTGGAATTATTCTAGTATCTGAAATATTGGTATAGTGTTTTCTTTTTTTAAAATGTTTTTATTTATTTTTGAGAGAGAGAAAGTGACAGAGCAAGTGGGGGTGGGACAAAGAGAGAGGGGGACAGAGGATCTGAAGCAGGCTCTGAGTTGCCAGCACAGAGCTCAAACTCAAGAGTGGTGAGATCATGACCTGAGCCAAAGTCGGACGCTCAACCGACTAAGCCAACCAGGCACCCCTGATACAGCATTTTCTCAAGCATCTTATCAGTATTTATCTCATATCATTTCTACAACTACCCTATGAAGAAGACACATAGGTAGTTATGATAGACAATAGCATCCCTTTTTGCCTTTCTCTTTTATATATTTAATCCTTTCTCCCATTCATGCTATCACAATTATTTTTTTATATCAATTATTAATTTATAATATTGTATTGTTTAGAACAGGCTTTGTGATGGATTCCAAGTCTCTCTTTTTTTTTTTTTAATTTTTTTAACGTTTTTTTATTTTTGAGACAGAGAGAGACAGAGCATGAACGGGGGAGGGGCAGAGAGAGAGGGAGATACAGAATTGGAAGCAGGCTCCAGGCTCTGAGCCATCAGCCCAGAGCCCGACGCGGGGCTCGAACTCACGGACCGCGAGATCGTGACCTGAGCTGAAGTCGGACGCCCAACCGACTGAGCCACCCAGGCGCCCCTCTTTTTTTTTTTTTTTTTTTTTATTGTTTATTTATTTTTGAGAGAGAGAGAGCCAGAATGTGAACCGGCGAGGGGCAGAGAAAGAGGGAGACACAGAATCCAAAGCAAGCTCCAGGCTCCGAGCTGTCAGCACAGAGCCCAACGCGGGGCTCGAACCCACAGACTGCGAGCCAAAGTTGGACGCTTAACCAACTGAACCACCCCAAGCCCCCTCAAGTCTCTTTCGGCTGACAGAACTTCTAACATTCACCAGAGTATTATCAGTGATGCATCTCAAGGCACTGCATGTTGGAATCCCAAAGAAATAAGATACTGATATTTATGCAAGGATAGAGGCAGAGCGTGGGGTGTAAGGACACAGGCCTTGGAGTCAGATAGATTAGGTTCAGACCTTGGCTCTGCCATGCATGTGTGATCTTGGGCATGTTACCAAACTTCGCTACACCTTCAGTTTCGTGTGTAATAGGAAGGCAATAATCACTTCTTTCCCTCAGGATGTGAGGCTCAACTGGAATGATATATGTAAAAGGTTAGCCTGATGCCTGGCACATAATACAGACTCAGGAAATAGTTACCGATTTGTGCTAATTAAGATTCTTGGTCACTTTGAACTGTGTTCTAGGATTTATCATTCTCCCACAGACCCTTTCTCCCCTGGCCCAGAAATTTTTGAATCTTTTGCCATGAAATTTTACTTTCTCTTGCTTGTATTTTGTAGTAATTTTGGATACATTGAGCATACGTTGATGCACGAGTAACTCATGTCTTTTTCTCCTCTTTTTGTTACACTGTAAGCAGTCTTTTAAAAAATTTTTTATTAAAAATTTTTTTTCAATGTTTTATTTTATTTTTTTTAATTAATTTATTTTTTTAATTTTTTTTTCAACATTTATTTATTTTTTGGGACAGAGAGAGACAGAGCATGAACGGGGGAGGGGCAGAGAGAGAGGGAGACACAGAATCGGAAGCAGGTTCCAGGCTCTGAGCCATCAGCCCAGAGCCCCACGCGGGGCTCGAACTCACAGACCGCGAGATCGTGACCTGGCTGAAGTCGGACGCTTAACCGACTGCGCCACCCAGGCGCCCCTGTTTTATTTTATTTTATGAGAGACAGAGAATGAGTGGGAGAGGGGCAGAAGGAGAGGGAGACACAGAATCCGAAGCAGGTTCCAGGCCCTAAGCTATCAGCTCAGAGCCCAGGTGGGGATCGAACCCATGAATATGAGATCATGACCTGGGCTGAAGGCGGACGCTCAACCGACGGAGCCACCCAGGCGCCCCACGTTATAAGCAGTCTTTAAGAGCAAAGCTTATTTAGAGATCACTCTCCAAGATGGTAAATTTGTAGTTGGGAAAGTTTAACTGAACCCAAGAGGCAGGAACCCTTGAGCCAAAAACCCTAATCTGTTCTCGTTTGGCCACAATTAGCAGCATGAATCAAGCCCCAGCTAAGTATAGAAGCCACCTCTAGAGCTGGAGAGTGATTTATAGTGTTTGCTTTATTGAATTCTCGAGTACTCTGCTATTGTTACTCTTCTGTTTTTCTAAGAAGTTGCCTTTTTGGAAAGTAGAGAAATTTGACTTTGGACTTTTCAGTCCACGTAACCTTTCACAAATGCGTTATTGGTATCTTGAAACGCTTGGGAGCTCACTAATAACAAAACCTTGCTGGTGAGAATCAATATGTATTTTGAAATGTTTTCATCATTCTAATTCTCCTGGAACTTGGCTTCCTGAGTTCTAGCTGTAAAAGCTGTCAGAAGATTACAGTTACAAGTAAAGGGAACGTTTCCTCCAACCACAGCATTTCCAGTGGACTCGGGCCGTAAAAAAACAAAAACCAAAAAGCAGACATGTAGTTAAGCAGGATGGTTTCCACAGAGACCCCTTTCTTCCAGCCTGGCTCTCCTTGACCCTCCTCCTCATGTGCACACAGGGCGGACAGGAGGCCTCCTGACCTCGGATACCAACCGGAAGGTGCCACGCACATAAACTGGTTTATCCCAGCTGTCTCCTCTCTCGTCTGCCTTATTTCTTTCAGCCTGCTGATGCGCTAAAGTCTTTAGATCACTGCCAAGGTTTTGAAATGGCAATAATTGACAGTGAGGGAAGATTTAAAGAATGAAACAGCTGTGCGTCCTAGAAATATAACCTTGTGCTCTTGGAGGAGGACGTTCATATCTTTTTTATGGAAGACCTTTCTGATAAAACCGGGAGCACAGCACAGGCAGGCCGTGCGTGGGCTGCTGGGACATGCCTCTTCCCACCAGCTGCCGCTGTAGGGTAATGGAAGGCACGGCTCCCTACCGAGGATTGACTGAGTGATGACTGTTTCTGAGAGCCATTCTTCTTTTTCCTTCGTCCTCTTCCTCCTCTTCTCCTCTTTCCTCCTGCCCTTCCTCCCCCTCTCCCCCCCTTCTCTTCTCCTCTTCCTTCTCTTCTCCTCCTCCTTCTCTTCCTTCTTCTTCTTCTTCTTCTTCTTCTTCTTCTTCTTCTTCTTCTCCTCCTTCATTTTCAATCCCGGCAAGGAAAGTGTGTTTTGCTATGAACAGAATTACATTCGGCACACACACCATGATGCACGTAGGGTCTGTGCTCTGGACTGTCTCGCGGCAGTTAATGGCAGTGGTGGTAACAGCGCGGACAATGTAGGAATAACACAGAGGAGCTAGTCTTTACTGAACAGGTAACGTGTTCAGGGCACCGTGTCATTTTGTCCTCACAACAACCCTTGGGATCCCCATTTTACAGACGAAGAAACAGACTCAGACTCAGACAGATTAATGTACTAATCCAAGGTCTCATAGCTAGAAAGCGGTGAAGTTGAACCCACGCCCGATTCTAGAGCTGACGTTCTTACCCAGTATGCTGTCCTACCTCTCTCTATTTAGACTTTTCACAGAATCACAGGATGCTGGTGCTGGAAAGGACTGCTTATCAAGGTGTCTCACCTTTTATTTCCTTTGAGTCTTGAGATCGTTTAGGGCTAGGAGCATGCATTAGGAAGTGATATGGATATCACTGTCTCTTATTAGTAGACAGGCTATGGGGTGGGAAGAAGAAGAGTGGAAACTCATTTCCCTGGGGGGAAAAGGAGGAGAGGTAACTCTTCCGACCAAGAATTCCAGGGCAGCGAGTGGACGTGAGGGACATAGCTTGCCTTCTCCCAGGGTTGGGGATCCCCTGCTGGATGCTGGCTTCCCTGGTAGGGAGCCCAGATCCAGGCAGGCCTCTTCATTCTAGAAAGGTGGAAACTGAGGGCCAGGGAGGCTGAGGCCCTTAGCAAGTTACTTCAGTAAAGGGAGTGGCCCATAGGTCTGTCCTTCATGGATGTAGGGTCTGTGCCTCTCTTGTCCTGTCTCCTATTCACAGTGACCACCGAACAATAGTAAGAGTGTACATTTATGTTTCATGAATGCATTCTTGTTATTTGAGGTGGCTTGTTCATGCTCTGGATTTCCTACCTTTGTGCCTGGTTTTTCTCTGGCCACACTGGTGCTGCTGTTGGAGGCATCTCATTTGGAGGTAAACAGAGCAGAAATAAAGACTTCCATCTTGTCTCCTGAAAATTCCACTCACTCTGCCCTGAGATCTTGCTGGCCGTTGTCGGGCAATCTCAACATCTGAACATCAACAATTGCTAACGGTGACCCTGGCATCTAGGACTTGCCTTCTTGTCTTGCACACGTTTCTGGAAATTACAGTGAGGGAAGGGAAGAAGTTTCAGCATTTCAGGATTCAGTTCCAGAAGGGTGAAAGGCACATACAAATGGGACTCCCATAAAACAAAATTAAGCAACGCGACTTTCCTGGTCCCATAGGGACCACCTTTAAGAAGCTTGAGGTGAAGCTTACCCTGAAAGGAGTAATAACTTGATCAGAAGCTTCAGGCCGAGACAGCCACCTTTATAGCTGAATGACTGTTGCTACCCCAAGGATCCCACGGAAGTATAAAATTTTATCTATCTTCTAGCTAAATCAACCTAAGTCAAACTGAAATATTAGTGTTTGGGTACCTCGAAACACCTTTAACTTGTCCTTTCGTTTTGGTTTGCCTTTTGACAGGATATAATCACAGATCCATTCAAGCTTGCAGAAGAGTCTGACCGTACGAAGTCCAGATGTCCCCCTGATGTTGCTGGAAGTTGCTGTGGCACAATTTACAGCTGACCAGAAGACGAGGGCAGGAGGCTAAGGAATGAGTTACATATGTCTTTTAATCTCCTCTTTTCCATAGCACAGACCACAAGAAAGAATAAATGGAAAAAAGCCACTATATTCTAGATCACTGGTAAAAAATAACGGATTATTTTTAGAAGGTATTAATTGAAGGTTTGTAGTAAATGGCCTATAGGCTGGTTAAAGAGTTTTTCTCTATCTTAGCTAATTCAAAGTTCTGGTGCCACTTAGTGGTCAGATATGGAACTGAGAAACAGCCTGTAGTCCTGGCCAATGAGCAAGAAAGGCTTCAGAAATAACAGTTGGCAGAGGGTCTCAGGAAGAACATCTTCCTTCTGACCTGCATAGCACCTTTTGGACTTTTACCGTGTTTGCTCATAAAACAAAGCTCCTACTGACCTCATGCTAATCACGCCAAAAAATTTGCCAAATCAAATTTGGTAGGAGTGCTCTTGAGATAATTGGTGTTTTAAATCAAACACTTTTTTTTTTTTTTTTGCACAATGGAATGAAGAAAATAAATGAATAATAAATCTCTTTGACCTCAGTTCATCCTTAAGAATAAAAGATAGTGGTGACTGTTGGTAATAAATCCTAACGAGATCAGGGAAAGAGTGATAATTAAACAAAAAAAAAAGTTTATTTTGAGAGAGAGAGAGAGCACAAGCAGGGGAGGGACAAAGAAAGAGAGGGAGACACAGAATCTGAAGCAGGCTTCAGGCTCTGAGCTGTCAGCACGGAGCCCGACTCGGGGCTCGAACCCACAAACCATGAGTTCGTGAGCTGAGCTGAAATCAGACACTCAACCGACTGAGCCACCCAGGCGCCCCAAGAGTGATAATTTTTATTTATTTATTTAAAAAAAATTTTTTTAACGTTTATTTATTTTTAAATTTTTTTTTTCCAACGTTTATTTATTTTTGGGACAGAGAGAGACAGAGCATGAACGGGGGAGGGGCAGAGAGAGAGGGAGACACAGAATCGGAAACAGGCTCCAGGCTCTGAGCCATCAGCCCAGAGCTTGACGCGGGGCTCGAACTCACGGACCGCGAGATCGTGACCTGGCTGAAGTCGGACGCTTAACCGACTGCGCCACCCAGGCGCCCCAACGTTTATTTATTTTTGAGACAGAGAGAGACACAGCATGAACGGGGGAGGGTCAGAGAGAGAGGGAGACACAGAATCGGAAGCAGGCTCAAGGCTCTGAGCCATCAGCCCAGAGCCCGACGCGGGGCTCGAACTCGCAGACCGCGAGATCGTGACCTGAGCTGAAGTCAGACGCTTAACCGACTGAGCCACCCAGGCGCCCCAAGAGTGATAATTTTCTTTTTTTTCTTTTTATTTTATTTTCTTTTTTCTTTTTTTAATTTTTTTTTAACATTTATTTATTTTTGAGACAGAGAGAGACAGAGCATGAACGGGGAAGGGGCAGAAAGAGAGGGAGACACAGAATCGGAAGCAGGCTCCAGGCTCTGAGCCATCAGCCCAGAGCCCGACGTGGGGCTCAAACTCACGGACCGCGAGATCTTGACCTGAGCTGAAGTCAGACGCTTAACCGACTGAGCCACCCAGGCGCCCCAAGAGTGATAATTTTGAAAAAGGGAGGTAGGAGATGTAAAAATGGTTGCTTTTTTCCCCTTTATAACTGTGCCCTGGTTAAATTTTTAGGAAAGTATAAGATTTAGATCTAGTTTCCATAGTTAAACAATGAGATTGAGGAGTATTTGAGGATGATTTTATCATTAGAAATGAAGAACATTATTTAATTGAAGTCCAGTTGCACTTGAAGACTTTGTCAGGGGACACAGAAAGGTGCAAGTCATATATAAGCCATGGTCCTTGTCATCAGGAACTGATCAGTTTTTTAATAACAGCCTTCAAGCAATGAAGAATTTTAATGAGAAAATTTCAACCAGTTTCTCTGACCTCAGTGCAAAAAAACCCCAAGGAGGTAGGGGGAGCTGGCATGGTCCAAGAGGTTTTCTATTAAGGGTATGAGAATATTTAGGCCTCATAAAACATTGGAATGGATTCTAGCATCCAGACCCCCTCTTTCAATAGAGCTGTTAAAAATGGAGAAATTCTCAGATTTCTGAATGGGTTTGGCTGTAGGTCCTGACATACTACTACAGACTAAGGAGAGGACTGGATGGTATCTTTTAAGCTCTATTCCTCTAGACCTTGATTCTAAACAGTGCTTTCGTGGTTCTAGAGTTCAGCATTTACCCGGTCACCATACCACCTGCTTTAGCGACCGCATTAGTGAGAATGGTATAGCTAGGATTAAGCATACTTCACCATCCATGAGCACGAGATGGTCCTACTAGAGGGGAAAAGGATGAGAAGAAAGGGTTTTCTGGTTATTTGGTTTATTAGGCTTCTCCAAATTTAGAGGGAGGGGGTTTTAGTCTATCATTTGTCATTCTGAATTCTCAGTTCTCTCAAAAGATGTTGAGGGAATGACTTTGAACTGGAATGTGGACATTCGCATTGTGTTTTCCTAAGAATAACATATTTTATACGTTACTCTCTAACAAAAATATACATCGTAAGAGTTGTATTTGTCCTAGAGTCTAGAAAAAATATTTATTAGATAATACCAAATTAAACACGTTTTGTTCGGAAAAATGCCAGACACGGTTGTTTAAATATTCAAGATAGGTGAAATAGACAACTAGGAATGTATGGCCCTCGTCATAGAGGGTACATCTCATTTAAGAGTGAGAGGCAGTGTGGAATGATGATTAGGAGCAAAAGCCTGACGCTGAGGTGCCTGGGTGGCTCCGTTGGTTGAGCATTTGACTCTTGATCTTGGCTTAGGTCATGATCCCAGGGTTGTGGGATCAAGCCCCATGTCAGGCTCCATGCCAGTATGAAGCCTGCTTAAGTTTCTCTCTCTCTTTCTTTCCTGTCTTTTTCCCTTTACCCCCTTCCCTGCTCATACATACTCTCTCTCTCTCTCTAAAAAATAAAAAAAATAAATAAAGAAAGAAGCCAAAAAAAAAAAAAAGCGGATGCCAAACTTGATAGTTTTTTTCCTTTCAACTCTGCCACTTGGCATTTTGGCCTTGAGAAAGTTATTGAACATCTCTGTGCCTTTGTTTCCTCATCTGCCTGAAGTTTTTTTAAAGATCGGGTGGCACGTAGTTTAGATTATTATTAGTTTATTTATTTTATTTATTTTAAGTAGGCTCCATGCCCAACGTGGGGCTTGAACTCATGACCCCAAGATCAAGAGTTGCATGCTCTGGGACACCTGGGTGGCTTAGGCGGAGGAGTGTTCAACTCTTGATCTCGGGATGGTGAGTTCGAGCCCCACGCTGGGTGCAGACATTACTTAAATTAAAAAAAAAAGAGTCACATGCTCTACTGACTGAGCCAGCCAGGCACCCCTAAATTATTACTGGTTTAGAGCTAGCAGCATATGAAGCCAGGACCAGCAGAAGACCAGCCCTTCTTTTACTGCCAGAGGATGGTTTAGGAAGCTGTCTGTGGCTCTTTTGACAGTAGGCAACTTTCCCCCCAACATTGTATTATGACTGTTTTCAAATATAACAAAATGTTTAAATAATTGTAGTGACTACCTACCACCTAGGTAGTAATCACCTAGGTTACTTGTTAACCTTTGGCAATCATTTCATGCATTTTAACATTATGCTTACTAACAGCAAGGCCACCGAAACAGGTGCCTAATTCTTCTGTAGCTACAAACACTTGTCAAAAGGTATTGGACTGGGGCACCTGGGTGGATCAGTCAGTTAAGCATCCAACTCTTAGTTTCAGCTTAGGTCATGATCTCACAGTTCGTGAGTCTGAGCCCCACATGGGGATTTTCACTGAGGGTGCAGGGCCTGCTTGGGATTCTCTCTCCCTGCTGTGTGTGCGTACGTGCACACACTCTCTCTCTCAATATAAATAAATAAAAACTTAAAATAAAAAGATATGGGACTAATGGGACACCTGGCTGGCTTAGTTGGTAGAGCATGCAACTCTTGATCTTGGGGTTGTGAGTTCAAGCCCCACGTTGGGTACAGAGCTTACATTAAAAAAAAAATAGTGGACTTCAAGGGTTTAAGGAGCAGATTTTCTCTTAATCGATTATTGTATCAAATACAGTATTTTCAGTCCTTCATCATCACAGGGAGAGGATTCATATTTAAGCCTCCAGAGGCTTTTCAGCTTACCTACTGGAGGAAACCCAGCAGTTTAAACAGGATCCCTGCCCCACCCACTCCCTCCAGCCATACACTGCTGAAAAGGGCATGTCTCTGTGCCAAGACAGCAAGCAGAGCCTGCTTCTCTTACTGATTCCCAGCCTTGCCTTGGATGACACCTAGGAAGCAGCAAAGGAGTGCCTAATTTTTCCTTATTAGATTGGGAGGTCTGCTAAGTGAGTCTGGAGAGGAATGTGAACCTATCCATCCAGCCTTTCATTTATTCAATATTATTAAGTACCTACTGTGTACCAAGCACTGTCCTAAGCACAGATGGCTAACAATCCAATGTGATGAACTCAATGAGCCAGCCGGACAAAACCAGCTAAGCATATTTTCTAAACTTCGCTGCCACCTGTCCTAACTTGTGTGATTTGCCAAGTTTCTTCAACTGCACACACACAGCACGGTTTGGGTCTAAACAAGGGTTCTTTTGAAGACCCTGCCCAAAGAGTCAGTGGAGGAAGATCTCACTAGATAACAAAAACAAACTCTTTTGCAAATATGGAGCTGGAATTACACAGCCCTACTCATAACCTATGGCTTGAGCTTTACTGCCTCATTCCAGTCTCTCTTCAACTGCTGACCCTGTCATTCCTGCAAGCACAGCTCCCTGAGGTTAATGGGAGTGTTATGTGAATGTAAGTTCTGTACTTAATCTTCTCCTGCCGAGCGGGCCTTGCTTGTCTTGGACTGATGACCGCGCCAATCCCCTCCCCCAATGGGAACACGCTGGCCCCTCCTTTCCTGGAGCAGAGCCATGCCCCAGGTGAGGGGAAAATCAACTTGGGACGCAAATGTTCTGCCCTGATGCTACTCCGTTAATGCTTCAGATAATGGCACACTGCCTCACACACGCTGTCCAGAAGCCAGAGAGAGTAAAATAGTAGAACGGTAAATCGATACCGTGCGGGGCGCACTGTAAGCCAGACTTGGGCCTGCTAACTTTTACCCAGGCTTCGGCCATTAACTTTCTTCTCATTTGTGGAATGAGAAGTGAGGCAGAAGACAGGCAGTGGGCATTCTTTCTCCATCTGGTTCTGCAGTGGCCCATAGGAAAATCACGTGTCCACTCTGGGGGTCACGTTCCCCGTCTGTAAACTTTGGGGGTGCTGAACTTGGTACACTCCACGTTCCCTTCCAGGCTTGGAAACCGATGTATGGATCTAGATTCTGGAGAGGTCACAGTGCTTTTAAAATCGTTTGAATTAGTTGCCCCCACTTATGAACAGAGGATTTTACATAAAATACGAATTTCTGGCTTCTCTTGAAAAATCGGAAGTGTTGGCATCATGACTCGTGCATTTGGGCACAGTTGCCGTGGCCAGAGTGAGTAACGGCTTCTCCTTCAGACAGAGTGTGTCCCATTACCCTGTTGGCCTTCATCCCTGTCCAGTCAACCTTACTGACCCCTGTAGGCTTCTGACTTTGTGGGCTGTTTTAGGACTGGAATTAGCAGTCACAACAAAGTTACAAGTGAGGGGGGTTTCCCCCTATGATAGTTCAAGCGATGGCAGATTTATGGCCTAATCTAGGAATCTGACTTAGATATTTAATTCATTACAAGCCGAAGCCAAGAAGGGCATGTGCAGCTTTGCAGAGATGCTCGCAGGAGGGGACCAGGGCGTTGGAGCCGCTTATGGTAATTTGACATATAACTTAGGGCCTAATTGTGTCAGGTGAGGTGGCCTGGACTGTTTATTCTCTGTTCCCAGAGTTAACAAGCTTCCATCACATAACTTTCTTTGTGAATATTAAATGAACATCCTCTAGAAAGCAAAGCCTCAAAAATGTCAAGTTGCTAGGGAGGAAAGGTTTGCACAGCAAGTGCAGAAGGACTTGTGGGGCTTCTAGGCTTAGTGGTTAATCTTTTATTAACTGTCCTTATTCTCTTTTTCTTATTAACCTTATTATTTCTTTCAATTGGATCTAACCAGGGAAATGTTGTGAAGGAGGTCTTTTTATTTTTGCTTCTAAATAATGTAACAGGATGAACATAAGGGAAGGGAAGCAAAAATAATATAAAAACAGGGAGGGAGACAAAACAGAAGAGGCTCTTAAATATGGAGAATAACAGAGGGTTGCTGGAGGGGTGATGGGCTACATGGGTATGGGGCATTAAGGAATCTACTCCTGAAATCATTGTTGCACTATATGCTAACGAACTTGGATGTAAATTAAACAATAAATTAATTAATTTTTAAAAAACAGCAAAAAAAAAAAAAATAACAGGAGCCCATAAAGCTGATGCAACCTTTTAAAAACGGTGATTTTTTTTCAAGATAGTGAGGAAGATTCCTTGTGGATATACACGGTGCCAAATACCCCAAGTTGTTTCTTTACTGAAGATAACACTCTTTTACCTCCTTCACAACGCTGGTTTTTCTAACTTTACCCAAGGGAAAACCGAGGCTGAGGGTATTTAAATGACTTGCACGATGGGAGTTCAGCCTAGAAAGTATTGTGACTGCCATTAGAACTAGGTCTAATGTAATACTGTTTTGTTATAGGGTTTGTCCTTGCTCTCCTTTTGGGAATTCCCAAATTAAAAAAAAAGCAATTAAAAAAGGGAAATGATTGCTATAAAAGTAAGGATAGGGTGGAAGAGAGGGTGTGATCTAGAGGGACATATAGGGTCTTTCTCAACGAGGGGATGGTTGCTTTACCATTATAAATTCTTACAAGGTGAACACAATCTTTGTCTGGGACTGTCCCAGTTTAAGCCTTAAACTAGGTTGATTATTAATAGTACCCTTTTTTTCACTCTCAGACGGGTTCTGTTTTGGATGATAAAGGATATGGTCAACTATTTTACATTTGTGTCTTAGATGCTTTTATGTATGTTTATTGTATGTCGAAACTTTTTTAGAAGTTTGGAAAATGTATCAGGAAGTCTCAGCTGCGATCAAGAATGTTGGCCAATCTGGGAAAACTTAATGTTTGCTCTAAGACTCGCAGTTACCACCCAAACCACGGTGGCAGTAGCTGTGATTCAGGCGTGGACACAGGGGGTGGTGTTCCATTTTTCTGGGGACTCCCGTGGCACGCGATAGCTAAATCTGTTTCTTTGTCCTACATGTGGCTGGAGAAATGGTGTGCCCTTTAGTTCTAATTGTGAAGGTCAGTCAAGATAACAGACGGGAAAGTGCTTTGTAAATCATGAAGGTTTTTTTCTACTTTGAGTGGCAGGAGTTTCTTAAATTCCTAAGTTGGCAGGGCCCCAGCATCACGACAGTGGCGAGGTCAGTTAATCTCCCTATAACACAGCTCTTCTACGTGTCACTTTTTATAGCTCCTGAGTGCTACAGAACGAAATCCAAATTTCAAAACACTGTGGCATTCAATTCACCACAAACTGGCCCAATCAATCTTCTAACATTGTTCTTGCTGTTCCTCCTTATGAGCCATAGAACCCAAATCAACCACATGATGTTCCAAAAAGGCTGCTCCCTTGGCAATCTACTGCATACTTTTCTCTCATTTCGAATGCCTTTTCCCTCTTTCTTCTCTCTCAGTCCCTTTGTCATGGACTGAATAGTTGTGTCTTCCCATCCCCCCCCCAACAACCCCAGTTCATATGTTGATGCCCTAACCCTCATATGTGGCTCTATTCGGAGAATGGGCCTCTAAAGAAGTAATTAAGGTTAAATGAGTTCATAAAGATGGGGCTCTGATCCAATAGGATTAGTGTCCCTATAACAAGAGACACCTGGGAGCTCATTCTCTCCCTCCCCATTCAAATTCAGACACAAATCCATGTGAAGACAGGGAGGCCATCTGGAAGCCAAGAAGAGAGCTCTTGCTAGAAACCAACCCTACAGGACCTTGATCTGGGGCTTCTAGCTCCCAGAACTGTGAGAAAATACCCATTTTTTCCCTCTGTCTAAGCTACCCAGTCTATGATATTTTGTTACAGCAGGCTGAGCCCACCGAGACACCTTTCCTGGACTAGCTGTTATATTGGCCATATCTAAAACCTATCTGTTCTTTAAGGGCCAACTCAAAGGCTGTGAAGTCTCAATTCCTCCACTTTATTTGTACTTCTTTTTAAGATATTTGATATTGTATTCTGCATATGTCCTTATTTAGCACACATTTCCTAACGTCTTTACTGATAAGATTTTTGAGGTAACCTCTGATTCAATATTAGAGCTCTACAACACCTAACACAATGTCTGGAACTTATTAGAGACACAATATATACTAGATGAATGAATGAATGAGTAAAAGAGAAAAAAGGAATTGGGGTAAGGAGATACAATATTTTATTTAAAATTTAAAGAGGACACAGAATTGAGATGTGGTATTAACAAATGGGGAGAAATAAGTTAAGTCTTTGGTGATATTTAAAATAAAACAAATAGGTATCTCAGAGGAACTAAAAATAGAATTTTTTTCCACTGAGGTCTGACATATTATTTGTCTATACACAGGGGGTCTGACTTATTGGAATAGATTTCTTGCTCCAGTTTCAGAGGATATGGGAAAAAAAAGACCATGGGAATGAGCTCAGCTGGTATGGGAAGACTGGCATTTTATGTCTGGAGTCATAATCATAAATTCCAGCTCTAGAATCAGACTCATGCTGGTCTCAGTCTCATGGGAGGGCTCAGAACTGGATATTCAGGATCCATTCTTTCCCCTGGGCTTCCATTCCTACTTACCAGCCTCCTGTCAGTCTTTCTTATCAACTGCCTCTTCTCACTCCCCAAATGTGTTTTTTTTATGTTTCTTTTGTGAGAGAGCGTGAGTGGGGGAGCAGGCAGAGTGAGGGGAACAGAGGATCTGAAGCAGGCTCTGTGAACTCATGAACCGTGACAGCTGTGACCTGAGCTGAAGTCGGAGGCTCAACCAACTGAGCCACCCAGGTGCTTCCCTGCACCCCTCAGCCCCCACCGCCAGCCCCAATGTGGTTTTAAAATTTAGATCTTTGAATAGGTGATACTCATATGGCTCAACATTTAAAAATTATGGAAGTGAAAAGTTTCCCCCAAACCATGACCCGGGTTGAGTGTTTTAGCCACAATGATGAGGATAACCGAGCTTAGAACGTATCTTACACTTTTGTCCAAGTCTGAGCTGGAGGCTGGAACCAGGATGGAACAGCAGTGAGAAAGAACATGCTAGAAGATTTTAGAAAATCCTGGAGTTGTGGGCCTGACAGTCAGGAGGATGGGGGTCCTGGAGCAGGGCAAACAGTGGGCCTCTAGCCCAGAAACATGTTTCTCTGAGTAGCCTAGTTCAAGGGAACAGTGGAGGAAGGAAGCAGGTGACATGGCAGAACACAGGAGACCTCCTGGGGTTGCCTCGTGGAAGGGTCAGGAGGGGCCAGCTCCCTGGGAAAAGGGCAGTGGTGGTGTAGGGTGCTGTCCAGTGCCTAAGGTGGCTGGGGGGAGGGGTGGGAAGGGCAGGAGGGGGCTCCCTTGCACCTACCAGAGTGCCTGACTAGAGACTCAGGATTCCCAGGAAGGCTGCACCCAAGGAGCTGGGGCCCATATCAAGGGAGGAAGCTTTTCTCAAAACTCCATCAAAAAGCTGCTTTTTTTCTTCCTCTTCCTACCCCACTGACTGCATCCAAGAAAATATCTAGAAAAGGTGAGGATATAGGAAAGCCTGAAACAGAAAGTTTGAAAGGTCCTCTAGAAAAGGCAAATGGCATTGCTGATTTGATTTGATTCTTGATTCGGCTTTTTTGTTTGTTTGTCTGTCTGGTTTTTTTTTGTTTGTTTTTGTTTTTGTTTTTTTTTGGCCCCTGATGTGAAGAGTCCTCATTTGGGCTACAAGAGTACTATGTATTTAAACAAGTGAACAACGTTGCTTCGGGGGAGCAGATTTCATTCTAGGGAAAGTCTGCGTAATTCCAGTATTTGCACAGTTCCTATTTTTCCTCAGACGACCTGGTGCTTTGGTGTGAGCTTGACAAATTTTGAATACTTTTCTAAAACCACTGGCAATTTTCTGGGGGCGAAGATAAGGCTTCTCTGTAAAATTTGAGATTTATGTTGAAAAACAAAATGTATAGAGAGCCTTTTGGTGTTCTACTTGTGATCTGTAAGAAAGTCAAACTCAAAAAGACCTTTAGGTCTGGACGGAGTAATTTCTCAAATTTCTCAAATCCTGGAATCCGCACAGGAGAGTTTATCCTTTGCAGATGAAAGAATTGAATAGTCGCTCTTCGCCTTTAGGAGCAGGTGAAGGATTCTGGCAAGAGAGGGTTAGTTAGGGAAGGTGTTTGCTACCAAGTTCTGGCTTTACCTGAATGGCTTGCTTAAGGTCAAAGTCAGAACCTATTTGGGATTAGACAGCTGCGGCACCCCCTCAGCAATCTTGGGCCTTGTGTAGCCTTTTTTGGAAGTGAGATATTATCAGGATTCAAAGTTTTATTGTATTTTTTCCCTCTAGATTTAAAAAGAGATCCCTAGGAGCAAGTGTTGCCCTTGCCCTCCATTCATACAGATGGACAGATCCAGAAGCCCCTGGAAGTCATGATAAATCTGCACCAACAGCCCCTTGCTAAAGAGAGAGTGACTCCCTTGAGCTAAAAAGCCTGCAAACTTGAAGGAAGATCCTTCTTTCTGAGGCAAATTCACTTGGTTTTTTGCTCTGTGTCTTGGGTGTACATGAAGAAGATGACCTCCTTGACCTTGGCACCACTCAGGATAAGCATCACTCGGTGATCCCCGTGTGAATCTGAGCTTGGCTTATTTTATATTTTAAGTTGTCCTGGTGGGTCCTTTCTTACGTATTTGTGATGAAGTCCTGAATGTCTAACTTGTTTCTAAATTGCTGAATGCCACACTTTCCTGACCGTTGTAGTTTTCTCTGCAATGCACCGGAAATATCTGTAGGTTTGGCAAACTCTCCCCCGCCCCCTTCTCCACATTTATTTCAAAAGTGTACATTCAGCATTTGTGAGCTGTTAATGGTCTCCTTCTTAGCTCCCTTAAACACACTTGAACTCATGTTTTTTAAGAAGTGAAAACAGTTTTGTTTTCAATCAGCTGATTTAGAAGGACCATATCTATCTTTAACCTTTGTCAGATAGCCCTGAAAATCTCCACTTTTTCCCCCAAAACTTTGATAATGCTGTTTTTATAAATGCATGCCAAGTGTGTGAATCAGGTTCTTTTAATCTGAACTTATTTTTCAAATATAGCAATGAGAGGGTTGGGGGTGGAGGAAACATCGCCAGAAACTGAAGTGCTGGAAAATAGAGTCAGGGACATTATTTGGAATGATCAGAATAAAAATTCTTCCATTTCTTTAACCTTCTACAAGTGTGGTTTGCAACATCTACTGTTATTCTAGGCCCTGGTGATACAGCAGTGAACAAAACACACAAAATCTTTGCCCTGGGGAAGCTTAAGCTCTGGTGGAAGGAGACAGATCATAATCAAAATTAAGGGAAATAAAACAGAGATGGAGTATAGGGAGTGTTTGCTTGTGAGTTTACAAAAAGGTGACCTTTAAAGGGCACCTGGGTGGTTCAGCCGGTTGAGTGACTCTTGATTTTGGCTCAGGTCATGATCTTGTGGTTGGTGAGTTTGAGCCCTGCATCAGGCTCTGCGCTGATGGTGTGGAGCCTGCTTGGGATTCTCTCTCTGCCCCTCCCTGGCTCACGTTTTCTCTCTCTCTCCCTCTCTTGAAAGAAATAAACTTAAAAGTGGCTTTCGAGCAGTCTTGGAGGGGGACTGATGGGCTACGCTGTGACCTGGGGGAAGAGAGTCCCAGGCACGGGAAACAGACAGCGAGTGCACAGGCTCACAGAGGAGCATCCCTGGAGTGAATGAAAAACAGCCAGGAGAAGCCTGCTGGAGCAGCAGTTGATGGGGTCAGAGAAATAAGGGGAGGCGGTACACCCTTTCAAGCCTTGCAGGATATTGTAGGTATTGTGGCTTTTACTGTGATGGCATGAGAAGCCAGATGGGGATTTCGAACAAAGGAGCAACAGGATCTGATGTAACAAGACCACTCTGGCTGCAGGGCTGAGAAGGGAAAGGGGCAGGTCTGGAAGAAGAAAGAGCAGTTAGGAGGCCGTTGCTATTACCCGACCAGAAATTAATCAGGAACATCTGACTGGTTTACAAAAGGGAAGAAAATGTGCTTGCAGAATACAAAAAAAAAAAAAAAAAAAAAAAAAAAAAAAAAGGAAATAGTAATTATATTTTGGGTGCTTCAGTTGCAAGAAAAAGACCAATTTGGCAGTTACTTTGCTACAGTGCCTCCTCCAGACAAAGTGGTTTGGGAGTCCTGGGGAACTAGATCTTTGGGATTTTTTTCTCCTCCAGGGACCCATGGACCTAGCAGGGTTTGGTCAGTGTGATTAAGAAGCAGCCTTTATGTGTGTCTTTCCCATTTCCCAAACTTTCCTGGGTGTCTGTTAGAAATGCAGATTCCTAGGTCCTACCCCTTTAGCAAGTATGGAATGGGGCCCAGGAACATATATACTTTCAGCAAGAATATGAGAGAAATCTTTAAACAAAATTTTTTTTTAATGGTTATTTTTGAAGGAGAGAGAGGGTGTGAGCGGCGGAGAGGCAGAGAAAGCGGGAGACACAGAATCCGAAATGGGCTTCAGGCTCTGAGCTGTCAGCACAGAGCCTAACGTGGGGCTTGAACTCATGAACTGTGAGATCATGACCTGGGCCGAAGTCAGACACTTAACTGACTGAGCCACCCAGGCACCCTTGAGAGAAGTCTATTTTGATTATCGAGGTAAAATTGGTATAGTAACATATACGTTTCAGGTGTACAGTCTTATAATTTGACATTTGTATATCAAAGTGATCACCACCATAAATCTAGTTACCATTCAGCACCATATACTTGAGATCTTTCCCTCATTTTACCCAACCCCTAACCCCTCCCACCTTTGGTAACCATCAGTCTGTTCTCTGTATGAGTTTGTTTTTATTTATTTTGTTTTTTAGATTTCACATATAAGTGAAATCATACTGTATTTGTCTTTCCCTGTGATTTATTGCACTTAGTATAATACCCTCAATGTATGTTGTCGCAAATAGCAAGATTTCCTCTTTTTTTTTTTTTTTTAAATGACCGAAGACTATTCTATTGTGTTTCCATATCTTGGCTATTGTAAATAACACTTTTGCAAATATAGGAATGCATATATCTTTTCAAATTAGTGTTTTTGTGTTCTTTGGCTAAATACCCAGAAATGGAATAGTTGGGTATACTGTGGTTCTATTTTTGATTTTTTGAGGAATCTCCATACTGTTTTCCATGGTGTCTGCACCAAGTTGCCTTCCCACCAACAGTGTAGGAGGGTTCTTTCCTCCACATCTTCTCCAATACTTGTTATTTCTTGTCTTTTTGGGAATAGCCGTTGTAACAGGTGTGAGCTGATATTTCATTGTGATTTTGATTTGCATTGCTCTGATAATTAGTGATGTTGAACATCTTTTCATGTGCCTGTTGGCCCTCTGTATGCCTTCTTTGGAAAAACGTCTATTCAGATTCTCTTGCCCATTTTTTAATTGGGTTGTCTGGCTTTTTGTTGTTGTTACTGAATAGTGTGAGTTCTTTGTATATTTTGGATATGTGGATATT
Source organism: Prionailurus viverrinus (assembly GCF_022837055.1). NCBI lineage: Eukaryota > Metazoa > Chordata > Mammalia > Carnivora > Felidae > Prionailurus > Prionailurus viverrinus. The sequence continues at coordinate 61,765,856 of NC_062571.1, forward strand.
AAAGCCTAATCAGGTAAGTGCTTTGCAGGGGCCCCAGGTGGCTCAGGTGGTTAAGTGTCAGACTTGATTTCAACTCAGGTCTTGATCTTAGGGTCATGAGTTCAAGCCCTGCCTTGGGCTCCATGTTGGGAGTGGAGTCTACTTAAAAAAAAAAAAAAAAGAAAAACAAAAAAAGGTAAGTGATTTGCAAATATCCTCTTTCACTGAATAGGTTGCCTTTTTGTTTGGTTGGTTTCCTTCACACTGCTGAAGCTTTTTAGTTTGTTGTAGTCCCATTTGTTTATTTTTGCTTTTGTTTACCTTGCCTTTGGGGTCAGATCCAAAATTAAAAACAAATCACTAAGACCAATGTCAAAGAGCTTGTCACCTTTTCTTCTCGGAATTTCATCCAAGTCTTTAATCCATTTTGAGTTAATTTTTGTGTATGGTGTAAGATGGTGGCTTAGTTTCATTATTTTGTATGTAGCTGTCCAGTTTTCCCAACACCATTCATTGAAGAGACTGTCCTTTCCACATTGTATAGTCTTGGTTCCTTTGTCCTAAATTAATTAACCATATATGTGTGGGTTCATTTCTGGGTTCTCTATTCCATTCCTTTGATCGATGTGCCTTTTTCACGCGATTACCTATTGTTTTGATTACTATAGCTTTGTGGCACAGGGAGGAGATTCTTACAACTCGGAAAGGTGGGGGAAACTGCTTCCCTATAACCTCCCCACCTCTGGCACAGCTTTTGGGGTTTGCAGACCTGGAAGCCTTGCAGGGTACCCATGTGGCCGGCAGGTGGTGCCACCTTACCACAAGCGGCAGAGTGAGAGCATTTCCCCCATAGGGAGAAGTGAGGCTCCAGAAAAAGCGGGTCGATAGGTACTGGGGCCACCGAGCCACCGCTTATCCTGGGCCGAGCCGCGCGCACAAGTAGAGGAGAGTGGCGCGGCCGCTGTCCCGGCTTTTCAGGCAAATGGGCAGCTTAAGCCCTTCCTAGTCGGTTTTTCGCGCTCCGGGGGCAGCCCTCTCCGCACGAGCTTTGGGCACTGCGGGAGCTTGCAATGCAGAGCAGCGAAAACGGACCGCCTAGCGCCCCAGGATATTAGCCCAACACTGCCTACCCAGGTGCGGGCATCTACTACCGAGGCCCCTCAGGGAGTACCAGACCCACAGACGGCCCCTTTTCATTGGCAGCCAGTCTGAGGGCCCCGCCCCCTTTCGTACAGTTCTCATCTGTGACTGGCTCTCGGGCTCTAGCTGGCCACACCTCCTCCCCTCGCACATACACAAGAGTCACGCGCCTTTCAGTTGGAAACTTGGCGTGCTGAGGGGGACGGTGGCCTTCACTGCCCCACCCACTTACCTTGTCATTGGTCCGCGGCTCCCCTCATGGCCACGCCCCCATTCCTGCCCCCTGGCTGGGAGGGCAGGCACCCGCTCGTGATTGGCTGCCCTGGCTGCCTCTCGCGGGAGCCGCTGGCGCTTCCCCCTCCCTTCTCCCCCTCCCTCGAGTGTCCAGGTTCCTCCGCTAGCCCAGGCCGAGTCAGTGTCAGTCAGGGAGCCGGACTGCCGAACGGTGTGTGCGGACGCTCCGCTGCAATCTCGCCCAGGGGCCGGTGCCTGCGCTCGCGCCGCCGGGTGGGAAGGATGAAGCCGCAGCTGGAGCAGCCACCCTATGATTGGCTGTGGCGCTTGTGAACCCGAAGTAAAGATGGCGGGCGGGCAGGCAGCCGCCGCACTGCCCACTTGGAAGATGGCGGCGCGCCGCAGCCTCAGCGCCCGCGGCCGGGGGGTCCTGCAGGCGGCGGCCGGGCGGCTGCTGCCGCTGCTACTGCTGAGCTGCTGCTGCGGCGCGGGCGGCTGCGCAGCAGCTGGCGAGAACGAGGAGACGGTGATCATCGGCTTGCGGCTGGAGGACACGAACGACGTGTCGTTCATGGAAGGGGGGGCGCTGCGAGTGAGCGAGCGGACCCGGGTCAAGCTGCGGGTGTACGGGCAGAACATCAACAACGAGACGTGGTCCCGCATCGCCTTCACCGAGCACGAGCGGCGGCGCCACAGCCCGGGCGAGCGCGGGCTGGGGGGTCCCGCGCCGCCAGAGCCGGACAGCGGCCCCCAGCGCTGCGGCATCCGCACCTCAGATATCATCATCTTGCCCCACATCATTCTCAACCGCCGTACATCGGGCATCATTGAGATCGAGATCAAACCGCTGCGCAAGATGGAGAAGAGCAAGTCCTATTACCTGTGCACATCGCTCTCCACGCCAGCCCTGGGCGCCGGCGGCCCGGGGTCCGCAAGTGGCGCCGTCGGGGCCAAGGGCGGCTCCGGGGTGGCCGGGCTCCCGCCGCCCCCGTGGGCCGAGACCACCTGGATTTATCACGACGGCGAGGACACCAAGATGATAGTGGGCGAGGAGAAGAAGTTTCTGCTGCCCTTCTGGCTGCAGGTGATCTTCATTTCGCTGCTCCTGTGCTTGTCGGGCATGTTCAGCGGCCTCAACCTGGGGCTGATGGCCCTGGACCCGATGGAGCTGCGCATCGTGCAGAACTGCGGCACCGAGAAGGAGAAGAATTACGCCAAGCGCATCGAGCCCGTGCGCAGGCAGGGCAACTACCTGCTGTGCTCACTGCTGCTGGGCAACGTGCTGGTCAACACCACGCTCACGATCCTGCTCGACGACATCGCCGGCTCCGGCCTCGTGGCGGTGGTGGTCTCCACCATCGGCATCGTCATCTTCGGGGAAATCGTGCCCCAGGCCATCTGCTCCCGGCACGGCCTGGCTGTAGGGGCCAACACCATCTTCCTCACCAAGTTTTTCATGATGATGACCTTCCCCGCTTCTTACCCGGTTAGCAAGCTGCTGGACTGCGTCCTGGGCCAGGAGATAGGTACTGTCTATAACCGGGAAAAACTGCTGGAGATGCTCCGGGTCACCGACCCCTACAACGACCTCGTTAAGGAGGAGCTGAACATCATCCAAGGGGCGCTGGAGCTCCGCACCAAGACAGTGGAGGACGTGATGACTCCGCTCCGGGACTGCTTCATGATCACCGGCGAAGCCATTCTGGACTTCAACACCATGTCGGAGATCATGGAGAGCGGCTACACTCGTATTCCAGTGTTTGAGGGGGAGCGCTCCAACATCGTGGACCTCCTCTTTGTCAAAGACTTGGCCTTCGTGGATCCAGATGACTGTACTCCCCTGAAAACCATCACTAAATTTTATAACCACCCCTTGCACTTTGTTTTCAATGACACCAAGTTGGACGCTATGCTGGAAGAATTTAAGAAAGGTGGGAAATTTTGGTATCTTTCATTGGCTTGCTCTTTCTCTCTCCATCCTCCTCCCTACTTGAGCCCTCTACCCTCAGACCAACCCCCCAAGGCGAGTTGACCGGAATTTCTCCTCTCTCTTAATTGCAAAGTTGAAAGGGTGGCATGGATTTGGGGATGGATTGAACTAGGAAGCGCTTCTAGGTTTTTTAAAAGCCCAAGACTACGGTCATTCTCTTGTTCACATTTCAAAACGCAGGCTTTAGATTTTCTGTGCATGATACTGCCGGCCCTCTGGGCTTGAGGGGTTTGCGGCATTCATCACCGGGGTTCTAAGTGGGTAGATGCAAGTAAGGGCCAGCTAATGCCATGCTGTGCCATCTGGTTGACATGTACTTATCTCAGGCATTTGGAAAACATTTGAATAGCTTTTCTAAACTCAACACAGTCTTTTTCCTCCTCCTTAAACATTCACCGATGTTTCAGAGATTGGAAGTGCATTTTCAGTTTTTGTTCCCGGTTGTTGGGCCAGCTGCGGGGCAGATTGAGGTCTGCCTTTGAGGATAGGGAATGGGGTCAGCCAGGTATCACCAAAAAGATTCAGTCATTTGGATGTAACTTACTTAGCTAGGAAAGAGGGTTTTTTTAAAAAGTAAAGTTAGTTACTAATATATAACTTGGAAAGACTAGAGGTAAGTTAAACTTTTATGAGGCTTTCTTGCCTGGCTTTCTTCACTGTTTGTTTATATTCATCTGACGAATAAAACCACATGTGGTTTGGGCGGAAATCTTGAACCTTTAACAATGGGATGACTCCCTCTATTGTGGTTTATTTATTTCTCCAGTTTTTCTGGTTTAAAAGTGTTCTTTTTAACCTTGATCTCTTGATATTTTAAGTTGAAGTGTTTCTTCCAAGTCAGTGTTTACTATTCTAGAGGGAGTTTTAACATGGAAGAGAAGCGCACAGTCTGATGTGCTCCCCTTTCTTGCGTGATGGTATTTTTTGTTTGTTTGACCATTGTAATGAACCGGCAAATAGCACCTTATAATGTTACTACCGACATTCTGTCTTTAAAGAGAGTTTCCAGTAAATAACATGGTTTTTTGAAGACCAAGGGCTGCCGAACTGTTTCATTGCTATGGTGCTAGTGCAGGTATGAAAAAGTGTATGTAACCTTTAATGACCTGATAGTCCTCAAAACTAAGTTTTCCTTCTTCAGATAGAATTTTGAGCCCTCATAGCGGTCTCTCCACTGAAAAAGGCCGTGTGTAGGTGGTGACAGCTCACTGGACGTGGTGATCTGAACATCCCCAGAGCGCGTGTGGTTGCCCTAATTCCATTTTCCTGGCTGAATGGTGTCCTCTCTGGAACGGGATCACATTGCAGTAATTTTCAGATAAAGGAATAGAGCAGAATGTGCCTCAGAGATGGGTAATTTGCATTTAAAAGCAGAGGGAGATTCTTCTGGATTCTTAAACAGTAAAAAGAAAATGTCCATTATCTCTAGGTGACAGAGCTTCTTTTCGGGGGGTGTCATTATCCCTTCACTGCTGAGTTGTTAATTAGAGCATCTGACCAATCTCTTCTTTCATTTTGCAGTAACATCTCTAGTACAGAAAGATACCTTGCAGTGCTTGAAAATGCCTCTGAAATACTTAATTTTCTTCCTATGGCTAAATTTTGCAACATTGAGACTTAATAATTTATTCTATGGGGTTTTTTTTATTTGAAATTTTTGCACATCTGCTGATGGATTGAAACACCAGTGTGTCCTCCCTGCTGAAGCCTTTCTTCAATTCTGTATCTTTTTTTTTTCCTTGGAGGCTTTAGTGCTTCACCTTGCAACTCATTGATCTTGCTCCTACCCCAAAATTTCAGAATTTGCATTATTTTGAAACCTGTTTTTGGTTGTCCTTGAGCAATATTCCTGCTTATTCCCTGTGGTTTATTATTTCAGGAGGAACCTTTTCTCCCCAACGTTACCTCTCACAGTACCTTTAGATAACAGAATTCCTAGTATTTTCCCATGCGTTTTTGAAAAATAGTGCCCAGGACTTTATTTTTGTCCTTAACCAGAGTGATGTATTTGGTTAAGAAGAGAGTACAGGTTAAAGGTATGCCTAAGTCAGTGGCATATTTGGAAGAGCAGGCTAAGACAGTTGGTTGCCAATGGGAAATTTCGGCCATAGTCTTAAAGGATAGAGTGGGTGTTACTTACACTGTAGGAACAACTTACTTTTCACCTTCCCTTTCTTGATCTTTTTTTTGAGGAGTTTGGCCGCTTTCACCTTACTAACAGCTGTGTTAGTTCTTTCTTCCCTCTGAGTTAAAATATTTCACCAGATACTGTTTTCTTTATTTTCTAATTCAGTTTGAAATAACGTGAACAGTTAACCTTTATTGTTTTTTTTCTCCATTGAATAATGGTGTGTGGGATGGTCTGAAGCCTTTTTCTTCCTCTTTTTCCCTCTTTCTCCTAACAATACCAACCGCAGCTCCCAAACTGTTAGGTCATTAGTCCAGATCTCATTGAAAATTGCCCTTCCCAACGAAGAACGTCTGCACTGAAGTCTTTCCTTAATAGAGCTGTACATCATTGGTGGGAGTGATGCTTTACTGAGGAGAAGTAAGGTTCTCACTGTGAAAAGAAATGAAAAGCTACCTTTATAGAAGTGTATGTGAATGTCTTCTTTCTACTGATTAGAACTTTTTGCCTGGCCACCTGGAAACTCTTAGCTTTCCTTGAGGTTGGAAGACAGTAATTACACTAATTTTAGAGTTAGCTTATTATTTATTTACTGTGCCAGGTACAGGGCTGAATGGTTTACCTGAATTACCTTGTTTAAATCTCATAATGGCCGAGCAGAGCATTTTCTCCATTTTGCAAATGAAGAAATTGAGGCTTAGGTTACAAGATTTGTTCAAGGTCACACAGCAATTTGTTGATTTGGGTTTTAACTCGGGTCTGTGTGACAGCCAGACTCGGGCTCTTAGCCACCCTATGCTTAACCATTACGCTGGTCCCCTTGATTCTGATCTTACATTTCTGTTTTGAGTGTGAAGTTTGCTTTTTTGTCAAAACATTTTGCTTCAGAGCTTGTTGGGCAAGAGACACAGAAATGTATTTAAACATATACGTGGCTTTTAACCTCGCGCTTCTGTGATGTTGTACATAACAGTTGGCTTCCCCACTTGCCATTAAAACAAAATCAGTTTTTTGGCCCGTGTGACCCTAAATCTAAAGAATTCTATTTCCATGCAAAGCATCGAGTTTCATTTTGAAAATGTTTTATACTGCAATAATATGCTAGTTATACATTGTAATGGAATTAATGGAATACTCTACAGCTGTTTCTCTAATAGCTGAACTAATAGTCATGTTTCATTCTTGTTTCTTATCTGCTTCTGTTGCAAGAACGACTCAAACTCAGTTTTGTGGTTTAATCTTGATTTTATTTGCAGTTTTGTAAATGCCACCTGTATAATAATTAATTGCTCATGCGCGTCGTTTACAACTCTGCCCCTCTGTGCTCCTTGCAGTCTTTCTCTTTCTCTTTTGTTACTTTCATAGTTACTTATAAGCCTAAATAAGAGAATAAAAGTGAACCTTATGAGGAGATTCTGAGAATTCCAGAAAAACTGAAGCAAAATAGTTCAGAGGGAAGAAAAGCTAAATTGAAGGTTGCTACCTTTGTATGCCGAAAGGACACAAGGGGTTCTCCATTGATCTGACCAAACCTTCCTTATAAGACATCATGAACTCTTGGCCACCCAGTTGACTGTACTGGGGTTGAATATGAAGAATTAGTGACCGGTTATTGTTGTTTTGTTTTGTTTTTTCCTTTTGCTTTGTCACCATTGCATTCCAGTACTGCAGAGAATGCAGTTTAATAGCTCCTAGGGACTTAGCCAGGCTTCCGTGTAGCTTTTTCTTAGCTGGGAGCAGGTAGCATCACCAGGTAATGCTCTTGCAGGGCAAGAGTAGAGTGTAACGTGTAGTTTTCACTTAAAACTTTAGCTTAAGCAATTCTCTTTTCCTCTAACACAAGTCTTGCCATATCGGTGTGCTGAGAGTTTAATGTTGAAAACGTTTTCTTCACCCAAGAAAGTGTTCTGCTTGCCTAGAATGGAGGAGGATGTTTTTATTCGTGTTTAAAGGTATGAATGATGTCAGGGATGGGTGGGTGGATATATTTGCTTCTTTGATCTTGTATGTTTATTAATTTTGTACAGTAACAATGTTAAGCTATTATAATTTTGTGTGTTTTTAGATCATCAGTCTGAAATGTCCAGATAGCATAGAATCGGAGGTGGAAGGCAGGCAGCTTGAGGATCGTCTCTTCCAGTGTTTGTGAAACTTACCAAATGATAAGAACTACTTGAGTCACTTTTTTGTTTGTTTGTTTATTTATTTATTTTGAGAGAGAGAGAGAGAGAGAGAGAGAGAGAGAGAGCTCGTGCACATGAGCAGGGGAGGGTCAGAGAGAGAGGGAGAAAGAGTCCCAAGCAGGTTCCGCACTGAAGCGTGGAGCCCAACGTGGGGCTCGAACTGAACCATGAGATCATGACCTGAGCCGCAACCACGAGTTGGATACTTAACCGACTGAGCCACTCAGGCACCCCTGGATCACTTATTAAGAATAAGGTCCTAGGCCTCACTCAGAGATATCCTGAACCAAAATCTAGGGAAGGAGCCTTGGAATGCATATTGTTAACAGTTACCCTATGATTAGGTGAATTTCTAAAACGTTGGTCTAGTCAACCTTGTAAATAGGGAAAGTAAACCCTGAGAAGGAAAGAAAGTTAAGTGACTTGCTTAGGGCTACCCACCTAGCCAGGAGCATCAACATGACCAGAATCCACGTTCCTGTTTCTAGACTGGAGTGCTTCCCACTCCATCTGGCAGGCCTTCTGGTCCCAAGTTAAAGGTATTCTGGTCAGAGTTAAAGGTGGCTGCATCCTTGAAAAAGCAAATATTCAGGTTTGCCATTGGTTTTTGCCCTGTGATATTGATGTCAATATTTTTTGACATCCTGGATTCAAGCCATCTTTGATAGGCATTTTGTTACACAGAAAATAAATCTGAACGTGTGAGCTCATTTTATGTTAATTTATTGCTTTGTTTGATTTTTTTTTAATTTTTTTTTTCAACGTTTATTTATTTTTGGGACAGAGACAGACAGAGCATGAACGGGGGAGGGGCAGAGAGAGAGGGAGACACAGAATCGGAAACAGGCTCCAGGCTCTGAGCCATCAGCTCAGAGCCCGACGCGGGGCTCGAACTCCCGGACGGCAAGATCGTGACCTGGCTGAAGTCGGACGCTTAACCGACTGCGCCATCCAGGCGCCCCTTGTTTGATTTTTTTTATGTTTATTTTTTGAGAGAGAAAGAGAGACAGAGACAAAGTGCAAGTGGGGGAGGGGCAGAGAGAGAGGGAGACGCAGAATCCGAGGCAGGCTCCAGGCTCTGAGCTGCCAGCACAGAGTCAGATGCAAGGCTCGAACCCACGAACCGTGAGATCATGACCTGAGCCAAAGTCAGATGCTCAACCAACTGAGCCACCCAGGCGCCCCACTTTGATTGCGTTTTTAACTCTGCTGAGGTCAGACTAGGAGAGTATTTTAAGAAATGGGTATTGGAGCACCTCGGTGGCTCATTCAGTTGAGTGTCCAAATCTTGATTTCTGCTCAGGTTGCGATCTCACAGTTGGTGGGATCATGACCCGCATTGGGCTTCGTGCTGATGGCGTGGAGCCTGCTTGGGATTAGTGCGCTCTCTCTCTCTCTGCCCCTCTCCCACTTGCACCTGTGCTCTCTCCTTCTCTCAAAATAAATAAAAACTTAAATAAAAAAAAAAAAGAAATGGGTATTGAGATTGCTTCAAGTCTCACTAATTAAATATAAGGTGTTTCTTTTGAGTTAACTCATTTTGCATATCCATGAATGATGTTTTCTTTTTGGTTGTTTCTTCTATGAGAGTAATGAAGATTGGATTTGGGACTTTAGGGTGAAACTTTTTTGGCTCTTTTCATTTTTGTTCACCGCATAGGTCTGTAAATTTCCCATTGAAATATTCATCAAGGCACTTGAGGTATGCGTCCCATTCATGCATCTATCTGTCCTCTGTGTCCTTTTTTAATTTTTTCAAAAAATAATATAAGTTAAGTTCTTACAGAAAATCATGGCTGTTTTGAGAAGGTCGTTTGTGATAATAGGACCGTGGAACTTCTTAGGCCAGGAGACACTGTAAGTGAATACTAGCTCTCATTTAGTATGGTTTGGACAAAACATGGAAGGACCTCATTCTGCTTTTTCTCTTGGTTTTTGTGGGGATTACACACTACCTGCCTCTCCTCACAAAGGGCCCAGAATTATTTACATTTTGAAACATTCCAAACGACCGGGAGGGACCAGTTAATATTAATTATTAGCAAATCTAAACACAGTTTAAAATATCATTAACCAGGAAAACCCACAAAATAGACTGAGCCAACCTAATATTTATGGTTTTATTTGTTCTTTAAATACTTAGACTTTAAAAACACAAACCTCTGGAATCCAATTAGATATTTACTTTAGTTCTGTTTAAAGTAGTATATTTCTTTCTAAGGGGCCCTGTCTTCTAAACGCATATATGTAACTGGTAGTAAACTTCCATTCCAGTAAGCTTTGCTTGGAATATAAAGAATGTTTATTAAACTCAATACATGGAAATGGATGACTAGGATTGAATACGATTTATTTTAGTATTATCTGTTCACCTGCTTTTTCTCCAAACACAAACCAGAAATCCTGATCCTACCAACATTGAAAAAGAGAGACACCAGGGGTGCTGGCTGGATCTCGGGATTGTGAGTTTGAGCCCCACGTTGGGGTGTAGAGATTATGTAAAAAATATATATAAAATCTTAAAACAAAAAGAGAGACACTAAGAAGTATTCTTTCTTTCAACAGCACATATGCTGGCAACTCTGGAATGCTTACGCAGAGGGAATTTAGGGGTAGCACACTTTGGAAGGGGGAGCTGGGGGACTAATAACAAGCACCCACTGTACATGATATGCTTATTAGGTTGCCTTAGGGGTTGATGGGGATAATAGGGGTGCTGAGTCTTCCCCTGTTTTATATTAGTGCTACCACTGATTGTAAACACTGCTGTAATGATGGGGAACCCCTCATTTCTTCGTACTTAACCACCTCCCGCCCCTTGCTGTCAGACCTAGGTGGGAATATTTCTGTCTCTGAATTTACATCCTGCGGGGAAGATACCACTTGCTAATGCAAAGGTTAAGAAAAATGTTCTCTTCCTGGATCTACTTTGGACAAGTAACTTACTCTCTTTAAGCCTCTGTTTTTTCCACAGTAAAATGGGACACTTTCTGACTCATAAGGTGCTTAGTAAGAATTAATGTGGTAATGAATGTAAAAATGCTTCTGGTGGCTCCTGGCACTTAGTGCTCAGTTAACCATTATTTTTGTCATGATGATTCCGTAGACTCTTCATCGTTCTCGGTCTTTCTCTCGACTGGGTAGTGCCAGTCAGGAGACACCTTGAGCCATCTGTGCTCATAGTTGTTATGGATGACCAAATCTTGAAAGGAGCTCATCATCGTAGGTTTGTTTGTGTGTTAGTTTTTTTATTGTGATTGAATTCCAGGCTCTGTCTCTTTTCTAACAGTCGCTGTTACTGGGCAAGGTAGCCACGTGTGTACATATTTTGAAGGAAAACAGAACAATCAATTACATGTTCTACCCTCCGTAGAGTAAGCACACTGAATTTAAAAATGTCTCCATCCTGGCTAGTATCAAAAAGACAGGAAATAACAAGTGTTGGTGAGGATGTGGAGAAAAACGAACCTGTGTGCACTCTTAGTGGGAATGCAAATTGATGTGGCCTCTGTGAAAAACAGTATGGAAGGTCCTCAAAAAATTAACAAGGGATTTCCATATAATCCAGTAATTCCACTACGGAGTAGTTACCCAAAGAAAATGAAAACACTAATTTGAAAGATATAAGCACTCCTATGTTTATTGCAACATTATTTACAGTAGCTAATATGGAAGTAGCCCGTGTGTCCATTGATAGATGAATAGATAAAGGAGACAGACATACAATGGACTCAGCCATAAAAAAGAATGAAAGTTTGCCATTTGCAACAACCTGGATGGATTTGCTAAGTGAAATAAGTCAGTCTGGGAAAGACGAATACCATATGGTTTCACTTACATGTTGAATCTAAAAAAGAAAACAAATGAACAAACAAAAAAGCAGGAATAGAGCCATAAATACAGAGAAGAAACTGGTGGTTGCCAGAGGGGAGGGGGCTGAAGGGGGAAGGCAAAATGGGCAGAGGGGAGTGGGAGGTACAGGCTTCCAGTTATGGAATGAATGAGTCACAGAGATAATAGGTACAGCTCAGGGAACATAGTCAGTGGTATTGTGATGGCATTGTATAGTGACAGATGGTAGCTACACTTGTGGGGTGCATAGCATTATGTATAGTTGTCAAATCACTGTGTTGTACACCTGAAACTAATGTAATGCGTGTCAACAATAATAATAACAATGATAATAATAATGATAATAATAATAAAAATCTTCATTCTCTTTGACTAAGTGACCAAAAAAGACAACAAAGTTTATAAGAGATAGAGCAAGTGCTCGTGGATTTTAGAAACCCTTGAATGACCGAAGTTTGAGGACTTAAAGGAAGATCTCAAATTAGTTTGATAAAATCTTTTCATATTGATTGTATCAAAAGCATTAAAAAATGGTAATGTCTAGCATAGCAAATTTTTGTTGCTTATTGCGGTGCAAATTTGTAGTACTTTTGGAAGGCAACCAGAAGTCATTACAATGTCCTACCTTATGGTTCAGTAATTAGCCACCTCCCCCCGAAATCTTAAATTCAGTAGTATAATTCAAGAGAAGAAAAAAGCTATGTTGGCTTTTCATGTTGCTCGTGTATTGCAACGTTATCTACAAAGAGTGAAAAATTGGAAATAAATGTCTAACACTTCAAGGCAGAGCTTGGAGGGAAGGAGTTAAGAAATTTTTAGATGTAAACTCATTATAACTATTTAATGATAACGGTGAAGGCCACACAGCAATATGGGAAAATTTACATTGATTTTGCATGGATTATAGGCATACAGAAATATTCAGGTGTACGGACTGAAACAGAACATGGAAAAAGGGAAAATAGTTGATGTTTTAGGATAGGGTGATAATAGCCAGTCTTTGCAAAAAATCTCATTGTTAGCTTTGTACAATAACAGTAGCTGGAAAAATTCAATTCTGCTGAACATATGAATCTTGATACTGGGAAAACTAACCTTTGCTCATATTAGGGAAATCATATTATTCCATTTCTCCTGAGGGACATTTTACTGCTGAAGCAATGGTTAAAGGTTTTTTTTTTTTTTTTTTAAATTGCGATATAATTCACATACCGTATAACTTGGTGGTTTTTCGTGTATTCACAAGGTTGTGCAGCCATTACCACTGTCTGCTTCCAGAACATTTTCATTACTCCAGAAAGAAACCCTGTACCTGTTAGCAGTCACTCTCCATTCCCCATTCCTTACATTCCCTGGAAACCATTACTCTATTTTCTGTCTCTAGGGCTTCACCTGTTCTAGACATTTCACTTAATTGAAATCATACACAGTGTGGCCTTTTGTGTCTAAGCTTCTTTCACTTAGCATAATGTTTTCAACGTTTCATCCATGTTGTAGCATGTATCAGTATTTAATTCCTTTTGTAGTCAAATAATATTCCATTTTATGGATGTACACTGTATTTTGTTCATCCGTTTATCACTTGATGGACATTTAGGCTATTTCTACCTTTTGACTATTATAAATAATTTGCTGTGAATATTGGTATACATGTTTTTGTGTCAACGTATGTTTTCATTTCTCTTGTGTAGATACATAGGAGCAGGATTGATGGGTCAAATGGTAACTCTATTTTCAACTGTTTGAGAAACTGCCACATTGTTTTCCAGAGTGGATGTACCATTTTACATTCCCACCAACAATGTATTAGGGTTCCAGTTTCTCCATATCTTTGCCAACCCTTGTTACTATGTTGAATAATTTTTTAAAATTATTATAGTCACCCAAGTAGGTGTGAAATAGTATCTCATTGTGGTTTTGATTTGCATTTCCCTAATGTCTAATGGTGTTGAGCATCTCTTCATATGTTTATTGGCCCTTTGCATATCTTCAGGTCCTTTGCCCATTTTTAAGTTGGATTATTTGTCTTTATTATTGACTTGTAAGAATTCTTTATTCTGAATACTGCATCATATATACTTATCAGATATATGATTTGCAAATATTTTTTTTTCTCATTCTGTGAGGTGTCTTTTCATTTTCTTGGTAGTAACCTTTAAAACAGAAAAATTTCTAATTTTGATGTCCAGTTTATCCCTTTTTTCTCTTGTTGTTTTGTTTTTATTGTCATATGTAAGAAACCATTGCCTAATCCAAGGTCATGAGGATTTATGACTCTATTTTTGTCTAAGATTTTCATAGTTTTAGCTCTCATATTTGGGCTTTTAATCCATTTTGAGTTAATTTTTGTATATGGTCCGAGGTAGGGATCTAACTTCCTCTTTTTGTATGTTGATATCAAGTAGTTCCAGTACCATTTGTTGAAAAGACTGTTTTTTCTTCATTGAATTGTCTTAGCATCCTTGTCACAAGTCATTTAACCATAAACATGAGATTTATTTCTGGACTCTAATGTCTGTTCCACTGATCTATACAGGTCATAAGGAAGACATATGTCAGTGACACACTGTTTTGGTTCTTGTAGCTTTGTAGTAAGTTTGGATATTGGGAAGTATGAATTTCTTCAACTTTGTTCTTTTCCATGATAGTTTTGGTTGTCGGGATACCTTACATTTCTTTCTTTCTTTTTTTTTTAAGTTTAGTTGTCGATTTTGAGAGAGAGCGAGAGTGAGGGAGGGGCAGAGAGAGAGAGAGAGAGAGAGAGAGAGGGAGAGGGAGAATCTTAAGCAGGCTCTCTGCTCACAGCAGATCATCTGAGATCAAGAGTCAGATGCTTAACCAACTGAGCCACCCATACACCCCAGATCCCTTACATTTCCATACGAATTTTTCATAGATTGTGTCCGTTTCTGCATAAAGGCAGCTGGAATTTTGATAGAGATTGCATTGAATCAGTAGATCAATTTTGGGAGTATTGCTGTGTATTAAATCTTCCACCCATGAATATGTGATGTCTTTCCATTTATTTAGGTCTTCTTTAATTTCCTTCAACAATGTTTTGTGTATTTACAGTCTTTTTATTAAAACACTTAGGGGGCACCTGGGTGGCTTAGTCGGTTAAATGTCCGACTTCAGCTCAGGTCATGATCTCAGCGTTCATGAGTTTGAGTCCCATGTCGGGCTCTGTGCTGACAGCTCAGAGCCTGGAGCCTGCTTCAGATTCTGTGTCTCCCTCTCTTTCTGCCCCTCCCCTGCTCACGCTCTCTCTCTCTCTCTCAAAAATAAATAAACATTAAAAAAATTTAAAACACTTAGGAATAAATTTAACTTTTTGATGCTATTGTAAATAGAATTGTTTTATTTATTTAATTTTGAAGATTATTCATTGCTAAAAATAGAAATATGGTTCGTTTTTGATCTTGTGTCCTGCAACTTTGCTGAACTCATTTATGAGGTGACAAATTGCTCTTAAAATATATAAAAGTGCTTTTTAAAAAACATGTGAGTGTTTTGGGGTTATTTTATGTTTGTTTCATTTGATTGTAGTGAATTTTATATTTTCTTTTAAAATTTTAGGCATATTGATTAATTTATTTATTCTTTCTATAATTTATTTATTTTTTTATAATTTACATCCAAGTTAGTTGCACAGGGTACAACAGTGATTTCAGGAGTAAATTCCTTAAGCTCCTTACCCATTTAGCCCATCCCCCCTCCCACAATCCTTCCAGCAACCTCTGTTTGTTCTCTATATTTAAGAGTCTCTTATGTTTTGTCCCCCTCCCTGTTTTTATATTATTTTTGCTTCCCTTCCCTTATGTTCCCTTCCCTTTTGTATCTTAAAGTCCTCATATGAGTGAAGTCATATGGTATGTCTTTCTCTGACTAATTTCACCTAGCATAATACCTTCTAGTTCCATCCACGTAGTTGCAAATGGCAAGATTTCATTCTTTTTGATTGCCGAGTAATACTCCATTGCATATATATACCACATTTTCTTTATCCATTCATCCATCAATGTACATTTGGGCTCTTTCCATACTTTGGCTACTGTCGATAGTACTGCTGTAAACACTGGGGTGCATGTGTCCCTTCGAAACAGCACATCTCTATCCCTTGGATAAATACCTAGTAGTGCAATTGCTCGGTTGTAGGGTAGTTCTATTTTTAATTTTTTGAGGAACCTCCATATGTTTTTCAGAGTGGCTGTGCCAGTTTGCATTCCCAAAAGTTTTAGGCATTTTTATTTGCCACTTTCATATATATAGAGTGAAGAATCCACTATCGGTTATTGACAATGTCATTCTCTAGAAAATTTGGTAAGAGAGGAACTTTTCTATTTCAGATTAGATATAGGAAATAAAAAGGCTGTACGAGATGTGTCAAAGAGACCAAAATACAGCTGGCTGGAGTTTTGGAGTTTAAAAGTTAATCTGCCTGATATTTAGAGTAGCTTTGTATCAGATTTGGGATTTGGGCTAGGAGGTGAGTACAGAAAAGACTGTGTTTGCTTAATATCTAAAGGGCTTTGTAGTGCCTTTCTTTTCCAGGCCATTTTACCAAGGGTTTCCTTTGGGTCATTTTAAAGACTAGAGAAAACCCTGGCATATGGTCACTCTGCATTTCATATTGCCATCATTAGTATAAACCTTGAGGCTTTTGGGTACCAGGTAACCAGAAAAAAGAAAATGAAACTCTCTCTCTCTCTCTCTCTTTCTTTCTTTTTTTTTTCTTTTCTTTTTTTTTTTTTTTGGTGTTGGGGGTGGGGTGAGGGGCTGGTAATCTGAGAGGGAGAATGTTTTCCCATGCTAGCAAAGACAGACTGAGGGCATCATCTGATCTTTATGGGAGTGTGCAAAGCCTCAGTTTTTCCATTTGCCCATCTGCAATCGTAAAAACAATGTGCTGACTCAACTTGGAGCCTCTGCAGACTGGCATTTGGGGCTTAGGCAGCCCTGAGAATCATGCAAGAGATGGAAATATTTGAGCAGGTTCGGAGAGGTAATATTGAAAACAGCTAGAACAAGATAGCATGCTTGCTCATCTCCTTCAGGATTTGCTTCCTTTCGCCATGAGTATAACTCCTTGATTTAAGGCGTGGCAGGACTAATTTGGTCTCTGCAGAGTTGATTTCTGAGCAGAGAGATTTTTCTTGCTCCAGGGATTATTAAACTTCAGGGGCATGGGATTGGTTGGGGGTGGGGGGTGAGTTTCTGCTGCGAGCAAGTCAGTAAAATATTTTTATGATCCTAGTGTGTGGGCCACTTAGGTTTTTTTCTTTAAAATTTTTATTTCCTTGCTCCTGTATATATACATTTACCTGCCAAGAATAGAAGAACATTTGTCAAAATGTTAACTAGCAATGACTGCCCCTTGATGGTGAGTTTTAGGGGAGGAAGTATATTTTTCAGTGTTGCATCCTGTTTTTTTTTAAGCATGTATTTTGTAATGTCTTGGAGGGAAATAAAATCCATTAAAATGTTACTAAAAGTAAGCTTCGTAACTTGAACCACTGATGTAGTTATTTTTTAAAACATTTTTAAAGTTCATTTATTTTGAGAGAGAGAAAGAGAATGAGTGGGGGGAGGGGCAGAGAGAGGGAGAGAGTATCTCAAGCAGGCCCTACACTGTCAGTGCAGAGCCCAACGTGGGCTCGAACCCATGAACCGTGAAATCATGACCTGAGCTGAAACCAAGAGTTGGACACTTAACTGACCGAGCCACCCAGGTGCCCCAAACTGATGTAGTTATTAAGTGATATTCAGTATATTTGGGTGAAATTCATACTTTTTTTTCTAATGTTTGTTTACTTTTGAGAGAGAGGGTGCACACAAGTGGAGGAGGAGTAGAGAGAGAGAGGGGGCAGGGGATCAGAGAGCTGGATGCAGAGCTCAAACTCATGAACTGTGAGATCATGACCTGAGCCAAAATCAAGAGTCAGATTCTCTATGGACTGAGCCCCCAGGTGCCCCAGAAATGCAGAGTGTTTTGTCATAATGCAGTCCTGCTGTCAGTTTTGCCATTTTCCCCCTTCATCAAAATCCTTAGCATTTGGGGTGAAAGATGAATAGCATTTTAAAGCTCACAAGATGTGTGTGTGTGTGTGTGTGTGTGTGTGTGTGTGTGTGTGTTGTGCTCGCACACACGTGCGTGCACAACAGCTTAGTAAAATTAACTTTGTGTGTGAAAAAACAATTTAAGTGTTTGAGTCACATTTGTTTTCAAAACATGTTATTAGGTGACAAAATACATTTTGCCTATTGGTATGTGGACTGCCCTGTCCAAGGAAGGAATGATACTTCCTTGGTTGCCCTTATGAAATCAGAGATTGGTGAAGGAGTTGAGTATCAGCTAGATTTGTGCTTTTAGCATAAATCTGGAATCTCAAAACACTTCTCATCTGGAGATTGATTCTGGAAACTGATGCTTCCTTTTATATGTAGAAATCATCACTGTGGATCCAGCAATGCTTGGTGAAAGGAGACAAAAGAATAAAAGGAATGTTTTGGAATCACTCGTGCTTGAAGCTCAGTCATTTCCAGTCTGACACATTTTGCTAAAATAAAATAAAAAGACATTTTAACTTCGATGAGGATCAGGTTTTTTTGTTTGTTTGCTTGTTCGATTATACTATAAAATAGAACACCTATTATACATCATTTATCTCAGACAGATAAAAAGATGTGATTTTCTTTCTTTTTCTGAATGTATACTGAAACTTTATAGAGTAAGTTAGCTGTCATTTAGGTGTCTTTCCTAAACCTGTTTTTATTGTATTTTATTTTTTATTTTTTTGTATGTTTATTTTTATATTTGAGGGGGGTGCAGAGAGAGAGGGAGAAAGAGAGAGAGAATCCCAAGCAGGCTCCATGCTGTCAGTGCAGAGCCTGATGTGGGGCTCAAACCCACAAATCTTGAAATCAAGAGTCAGCTGCTAACCACTTAACCCACTGAGTCACTCAGGTACCTGTTGAAGACTTTATTTTTAAGTAATCTCTATACCCAGCATGGGGCTTGAACTCCCAACCCTGAGATAAGGGTCACATGCTGTTCCGACTGAGCCAGCCAGGCACTCCCTAAAGTCTGACATAAAATAATGATGGATTTTGCCCCTACTCCTTTTACCGAACACTACCCAAGAAAATGAAGTATTTTAGGAAGGGAGATTGATGTTTGCTTTACTTGCAAACAGTATCGCTCTTAAATAGTACCATGCATAGTAGACAAGTTTATTATTTACTCAGTTCCTTGATATTTAAAAAAACATAAAAGTTTTGGCAGAGTTACTCTGCAGAGAAGCTTATCACTTGACAGAAAACTTCCAGCCAGCATTTAAGCACAAGCCTCTCAAATATGAATGGACAGCCAGACATCTCTGGATGTTTGAGAAGAGCCTCCAATCGTTTCATAGAGAGACTAAACAAACAGAAAAAAGAACCTTAATTGGCTTAAGCTGGTTTAGCTCACATTACCTAAAATCCAACAAACCGGCAGTTATTACTATGGGTATTAGTTTCTTTGTGACCTCTTAAGGCCACTTACCAAACCAGCAATTAGTAGCAAACGTGAAGATCTATGGCAGATAGTATTTTCTTATTTTAATTTTAGGGCTTTTTGATAAACTGGTAAGATGAAAGTTACATTTAAGGAAGATCAACTTGGCAGAGGTATGCTTGATAAAATAGACAAAGTAAGGAAACCCATCTTGGAAGTTTCACAATAATCAAGATGGACAGATTGATGTGATTTATTCATTCAAAGTGCAGGGGCACATGGCTGGCTCAGTCAGTGGAACATGCGACTCTTGATCTTAGGGTCATGAGTTTGAGCCCCACATTGGGTGTGGAGCCTACTTTAAAAAAATAAATGAAATATTTTAAAAATGCATTTATGGAGCATCTAAAACATAACAGGCACTGAACAAGGCATAAATAAAAGGAACCAAGGGCAGGAGTAGTAGCAGTAGAAATAGAAAAAAATATAAGAGGAATTTTCAAATTATGTCAATTAAATTTGGTAACAAGGTACGGGGGGTAAAGAGAATAAAGTGATATGTATTGCGAGTCAAGAGCAGGAAATACATCTAATTCATCTTCACATTCCACATAGTCATTTTATTTTATTTTTTTTTAATTTTTTTTTCAACGTTTGTTTATTTTTGGGACAGAGAGAGACACAGCATGAACAGGGGAGGGGCAGAGAGAGAGGGAGACACAGAATCGGAAACAGGCTCCAGGCTCTGAGCCATCAGCCCAGAGCCTGACGCGGGGCTCGAACCCACGGACCGCGAGATCGTGACCTGGCTGAAGTCGGACACTTAACTGACTGCGCCACCCAGGCGCCCCAACACATAGTCATTTTAGATGTTGCTCAAAAAATGCTTCTGGATTAAAGAGGAGTCATGTTTTCTAAAGATGGAAAAAGACCACAGAAGGCAGAGATAAAGACAAAATCTTGGGGAATGCTCAATTAGAAATGGAAGGAAGATTGGGGCGCCTGGGGGCTCAGTCGGTTAAGTGTCCAACTTTGGCTCAGGTCATGATCTTGCAGTTCGTGGGTTTGAGCCCTGCGTCGGGCTCTGTGCTGATAGCTCAGAGCCTGGATCCTGCTTCAGATTCTGTGTCTCCCTCTCTCTCTGCCCTTCCCCTGCTCACTCTCTCTCTCTCTCAAAAATGAATAAACATTAAAAAGAAGAAGAAGAAGAAGAAGAAATGGAAGAAAGAAATCAGGAACCTTCCTTCCTTTGGATGTCAGAGAGGCTGTCTGCGGTCTTTCTATCTGAAGTTTCAGTCCATCCCCTGCAATACTTACCTGCTTTCCCTTTATTTTTTTCTTCCTTTGCCCTGTACTGTATCCTTTGCTTCCTTATTACATTAAAAAAATGTGGTTTTTTGGCCTACCTCTCCCACCAGAACATGTTCCATGAACGCAGGGACTTGTGTCTGTCTTGTCCCCTGCTGTATTCCAGGGCCCACAGTAGGGCCTGGCATATAGGTGCTCAATAAATATTGTTGAATGATTGAAAGGAATATTATTGATGGTGAGGTGTGAGGCACGTACTCTTCTATAATATTGATGGTGGTGTTGATTGATATAATCTTCCTAGGCAGTGCTGAAGCACCGGGTGCTTCTCATGTGTCCTTTCCTCTCCTAGCTCCCCTTTCAGTAATCTCGTGGGAACTAATCACGCAAAACTTAAAACACAGAGGTGCTGGTGTAAATGTATTTAATTTTTTAAACTTTTATTAATTTTTAAAAATTGTAAATACACACGACATAAAATTTACCATTTTAACCATTTTTATGTGTACAGTTCATTAATGTTCAGTATATTCACATTGTTGTATAAACCAATCTCCACAAGTCTTTTCATCTTGCAGAACTGTAGCTCTGTACCCGTTGAGCAAGCAGCGTCTCCCCACTCCCCCTCCTCCCTGGCCCTGGCAACCACCGTTCATTCTATTTTGTCTCAGAATTTGACTACACTAGATACATCACATGAGTGGAATCATACAGTATTTGTCTTTTGTGACGAGCTTATTTCACGTAGCATAATGTCCTCAAGGTTCAGCCATGTTGTAGCGTGTGTGAGACTATTCTTCCCCTTTAAGACTAAACAATAGTGCATTTATATATATACTATCTTTTTACTTAAAAATTTTTTAAATGTTTATTTATTTTGAGAGAGAGAGGGACAGGGCATGAGCAGGGGAGGGGCAGAGAGAGAGGGAGACACAGGATCCGAAGCAGGCTCCAGGCTCCAAGCTGTCAGCACAGAGCTGGACGCAGGGCTCGAACTCATGGACCGTGAAATCATCACCTGAGCCAAAGTCGGATGCTTAACTGATGGAGCCACCCAGGCAGCCCCTACTATCTTTTAAAGTCCATTCGTCCATCAGCGGACACTTGGGTTCCTTCCACCTTTTGATGGTTGTGAATAATGCAGCTGAGCATGTGGGCGTGCAAATGTCTGTTCAGATCCCTGCTGTCAGTTCTTTGGGGCATATACCCAGATGCGCACTGGAGGAATCTTAGGGTTTTTCTAGTTTTAATTTTTTGAGGAACTGAATTTTTTTTAATAGCAAAAAATGATAAACAATCTAGTAATCCAGTATTGAGGAATGGTTAAGCAAATCTAGATATGCACATAGGATGTAACCATTTGGAGTAACATGTGTTTTTTAGATTTGTGGTTTGTTTGTTTTTTTCAGGCATCTCTACGTCCAACGTAGGGCTCGAACTCATGATCAAGAGTTGCATCCTCTTCCAGCTGAGCCAGCCAGGCGCTCCTAGAGTAACTTCTATAAAGTTTTTGTAATAACATGGGGAAATGGTCATTTTTTTAAATTTTATTTTTTTAAAGTTTACATCCAGATTAGTTAGCATATAGTGCAACAGTGATTTCAGGAGTAGATTCCTTAATGCCCCTTACCCATTTAGCCCATCCCCTTTCCCACAACCCCTCCCGTAACCCTCTGTTTGTTCTCCATATTTAAGAGTCTCTTCTGTTTTGTCCCCCTCCCTGTTTTTATATTATTTTTGTTTCCCTTCCCTTATGTTCATCTGTTTTGTCTTTTAAAGTCCTCATATGAGTCAAGTCATATGATTTTTGTCTTTCTCTGACTAATTTCACTTAGCATAATACCCTCCAGTTCCATCTACGTAGTTGCAAATGGGAAGATTTCATTCTTTTTGATTGCTGAGTAATACTCCATTGTATATATATTTTTACCACATCTTCCTTATCCATTCATCCATTGATGGACATTTGGGCTCTTTCCATACTTTGACTATTGTTGATAGTGCTGCTATAAACATTGGGGTGCATGTGTCCCTTCGAAACAGCACACCTGTATCCCTTGGATAAATACCTAGTAGTGCAATTGCAGGGTGGTAGGGTAGTTCTATTTTTAGTTTTTTGAGGAACTCCATACTGTTTTCAGGAGTGGCTGCACCAGCTTGCATTCCCACCAATAGTGCAAAAGAGATCCTCTTTCTCCGCATCCTCGCCAACATCTGTTGTTGCCTGAGTTGTTAATGTTAGCCATTCTGACAGGTGTGAGATGGCATCTCATTGTGGTTTTGATTTGTATTTCCCTGATGATGAGTGATGTTGAGCATTTTTTCATGTGTCATTTGGCCATCTGGATGTCTTCTTTGGAGAAGTGTCTATTCATGTCTTTTGCCCATTTCTTCACCAGATTATTTGTTTTTTGAGTGTTGAGTTTGTTAAGTTCTTTGTAGATTTTGGACACTAACCCTTTATCTGTTATGTCGTTTGTAAATATCTTCTCCCATTCTGTCAGTTGCCTTTTCGTTTTGCTGATTGTTTCCTTCACTGTGCAGAAGCTTTTTATTTTGATGAGGTCCCAGTAGTTCATTTGGGGAAATGGTCATTTTAAGTGAAAAAAGCAACAGGGTCTCAATGACATTTTGAAAGCTACAGAAAAAAATGGTAGGAAATTCACCAAAATGTTAATGATAAAGATGAGATGAATTTTATATTTACCTTTTAAAAAATTCTTATATTTTGCTGTTTTTGTATTTTCTAAATTATGCAGGCATCACTTTTATTATTTAGAGGAAAAATATGGAAAGCCCCCAAGAGTCCCCATTGCCTACAGTGTAGGACCCAGGCCTTTCAGAGTCTGGCTGTAGCCCATATGTGTACCTTCTGTCAAAAAGGGCTAATCTTGTAACTGCATATATGTAACATATGAATATATAGGTACATGTATGTGTCTATATCACCATACTTGTGTTTATGTGTATACGTGCCATGGCCAGTACTTCTGCTCACGTTCCTGTCCTAAGGGACACTTAGTTCTCTGCCCATCTAACACTCTGCTCTGCCTGTAATACCTATTTAAAATTTCATTTTTTCCCCCCAAAACTCTGCTGATCTCTGAACTCTTACACCATTTATGATTGTGTGCTATAATTAATATCTCCTATTTCTTAAATCTTTTCAGTCTCTAACTTGCTACCTCTCTATTTCTCATCTGCCTATATGGAAGATTCACCTTGCTTTTCTCTGCCTGTGTCATTGTCACTCCTCTTTTGCCCTTGATGCAGTGTTTTATTTTGAAAAGAGTTCTAACACAGAAAAAAGTTTAAATAATGGTGCAACGAGTTCACGTTTATCCCTCCCCTAGATTCACCAGATGTTAATATTTTGCCCCGTGTGTTGCTTTTTCCATGTATACATATGTACACAGGTGCGTATATGTGAATGTGTGTATACATATATACATATCTTTTTTTCCTGAACCACTAGTCATTTGAAGGTAGGTTGCGGGTAACCATACTGCTTTCACTCCTAAATATGCCAGCATGTGTCTCTTCAGTATAAGGATAGTCTTGTAAATCATGACACTGTTATCACACTCAAGAAACTTCCTATCAATATAGACATGTTGTTCAGTATTCAGTCCATAGTCATTTCATTGTCACATCTTTTTGGTGTTCTTTAATCTAGAATAGCAGCCTCTCCTTCTTTTTCTTTCATGACATCAACATTTTTGGAGTCCAGACTAGTTGTTTCATAGAATGTTCCACAATCTGGATTTGTCTGGGTTTTTTTTCCCCCTTCAAAGTAAGAATCAAGGTTAAATATTTTTTTTTTCCCCTAAGAATATGATGGTGTAAAGTGCTTTCCTCCTTTAATAATTAATGAGTAATCTGTGGGGTGATATTTTGAGATTGTATCCATATCCTGGACCCCCACAAACTTTCAGCCATTGGTTTTGGCTTCTCCTTTTAAAGAGTATCATTTTACACAGTCTCCCTTGTCCATCTTTGTCTATAGTAGTGTTTTCCTTCTTCCATTATAGCATGAAAATAGATGTTTGAGGTAGGAAGAGATTGTAGTGAATCTAGTTCAAACATCTTATTTTTCTAGATGAACATTAAGAGTTTTTCCCAAGAGCAATTGTGAAGGAACAAAGTTAGGACTCGAACCTGGGTTTCCTGGCTCTTAATCCAGTGCAATTTCTACCTGCCTCTTATTGACCCTTACCAACAATACAAAACATAAAGCAAATATGTACTACTTCAAATAAAGTAGAAGTTTTCTGCAAGTAGAAAGCATACGTTGATTTTTCTTTTGCATGCATTCTTTTATTCATTTATTCAAAAGAGGCAAATCAGCCTCTTTTTTCCAGCCTGTCCCTCCCATATCCTTCAAACTCCAGCCATATTAAAGTAGACCTCCGTGCTCTCTTGCTTCTGTCTTCCTGTGTGCTGTGCCTTTGGCTGGTAACAGGCTTCCTTCCCTTCTCTTTTTTATATATTTTATTTTTTATTTATTGACAAATTTTATTTTTGACAGATCAACATTGCAGATTTTTTTTTAAATTTTAAAATATTCTTCTTTTTTTTTCCCCAAAGTTTACTTATTTAGAGGGTGGAGAGAAGCAGAGAGAGAGGGAGAGAGAATCCCAAGCAGGTTCCATGCTCACAGCACAGAGCTCAATCTCATGAACCATGAGATCATGACCTGAGCCCAAACCAAGACTTGGACGCTTAACCCACTGAGCTACCCAGGCGCGCCACATTGTATGTTTTTAGGTGTATAGTGTGATGTTTTGATATATGTATGCATTGTGAAATGATTACCATAATCAGATTAATTAACTTAGCTATCACCTCCCATAGTTAACATTTGTGTGTGTGTGTAGTGAGAACACTTGAGATTTACTCTCTTAGCAAATTTCAGTATAGAATCTATAATATAGTCATTATGCTATCCATTAGGTCTCCAGAACTTATTTATCTTATAACTGAAGGTTTGTACCCTTTGATTAACATGTCCCCTTCCCTCTCACCACCTCCAGCCTCTGCTAAGTACCATTTTACTTCCCGTTCCACTTGGTTGTTGTTGTTAGATTCCACATATAAGTAAAATCATGCAAGATTTGTCTTTATTTGTCAGGCTTATTTTACTTAGCATAATGTCTTCTAGGTTTATCCATCTTGTTGTAAATTACAGGATTTCTTTTTTTTTTTTAAGGCTGAATAATATTCTTTGTGTGTGTGTGTGTGTGTGTGTGTGTGTGTGTGTGTGTGTAATATTTCCTTTATTCACCTTTTGATGGATACTTAAGTTGTTTCTGTATCTTAGCTACTGTGAAAAAAGCTGCAGTGAATTTGGGATTGCAGATATCTCTTTGTCGTAGTGATTTTATTTCCTTTTATATACCCCAGAAGTGAGATGGCTAGATCACATGGTAGTTTTATTTTTAGTTTTTTAAGGAAACTCCATACTGTTTTCCAAAGGCTGTACCAATTTGCATTCCCACCAACAGTGCACAAGAGTTTCTTTTCTCCACATCCTCTCCAATACTAACTATCCTTTGACTTTTTAATACTAGCCATTCTAACAGGTATAAGGTGAAAGTTCACTGTGGTTTTGATCTGCATTTCCCTGTTTAGTGATACTGAGCATCTTTTCATACGCCTGTTGGCCATTTCTGTGTCTTCTTTGGAGAAATGTCTATTCACCTCCTTTGCCCATTTTAAAAATTGAAATATTTGGTATTTTGCTCTTGAGTTGTAGGTGTTCCTTGTATATTTTGCATAGTAACCCTTCATCACATGCGTGGTTTGCAAATGTTTTTTTTTTCTCCATTTATAGGCCCCCTTTGTATTTTGTTGATTGTTTGCTATGTAGAAGCCTTTTAGGTTGACATAGTCTGACTTGTTTATTTTTGTTTTTGTTGCCTGTGCTTTTGGTGTCAAATCCAAAAAATTATTGAAAAGACCAAAGTCAAAGAGCGTTTTCCCTACTGAACTTCTTTTTTTGACTATTACGTGAGCTGAATTGAGTTCTGCAGAAGAGGCCTTTAACTACCTACCTTCAGACTGAGTTAGATGCCCTCTTTTGTTTTTTTAAAATATTTAAAAATATTTAAAATATTTAAAAATATTAAAAATTTTTTAAAAATAAGTTTATTTATTTTGAGAGAGGCAGAGCAATTAGGGGAGAGGCAGAGAGAGAGGGAGAGAGAGAATCCCAAGCAGGTGCTGCACTGGCAGTGCAGAGCCTGATGTGGGGCTGGAACTCACAAACTGCAAGATCATGACCTAAGTTGAAACCAAGAGTGACACTTAACCGACTGAGCCACTCAGGCGCACCCCACCCTTTTGTTTTTGTAAGACCCTGTTTGTACCTCTTATATCACCGTGTAGATCTCTTTTTCCTTCTGGAAAGGAGTGCTCAGTCAGTGTTTGCTTAGTGAAGCCGTTTCAACTCTGTGGTCATCGACTGACTTCCATAAAGATGTGGTTGAGACTCAGACTCCATGTCCCTGCAGTTCTAACAGCTTCCATAAATATTTGATATTTCATGTGCAGGGCAGTATAGAAAGTGGAAAGCTACTTTATATGTTAGGTGAGTCCTTACGAAATGTAGGGGGGAAAGTCCTGACTGTAGTTGTAAAAAAGACAGAACAAGTTAATCGGGGCTATAGGGAGTATTATCAAGTGCTTTAGCAGTAAGAGAATGGAAGTGTTCTTAGGGCAGTGTTGAAGGAGGCTAAAGGCTGAGGTAGGGGTCAGAGCATTTCAGTTGGAAGGAACAATATTGAGAAAGGTAGAGAATCAGAAAAATTGTGTTGGGGAGAATTTGACCTGTTGATTGGCCTGGCTTTTAGGATTTTTTGCCCTGTATATAGTATACATATAGATTGTTCTTTGAACATATTGATTGCTCTCCTTAGTGTTTTCCAGTTTGCTTTTAGGGATACCTAGGGTACATTTGATACTAATTGAACATATTATTGCCACAAAAGTCTCTTGTTGGAGCAGTTTCTACCAGGACTTTTGAACCAGCTGTTTCCAACCAAAGTGCTGTTTTTAAAGGTCTGTTCTCTGCTGCTTGTGCAATTCCTGTGAGCCCAAATTCTTTACTCCTAGATTAGATAGGTTAAGCCTCAGGGGAAGTACATTAATAATTGAAAACCTTTGAGGCATTACTGCTTCAGTTTTGACTTTTCAGTGTTTTCTGCAGCTGGAGAGTGTGATTTAACTACTCTGGTTTACATCTGGGATAGGACTTTAAATGCCATAGAGAAAGGGCCAAGGATCTCAACATGGGTTTTATTTTCCAGCTATTTATTTTTCAGGTAAGGAGAAAACTGTGCAACATACTAATATAAGGGGACAATAATATTGTGTTCTGGGAAAGAACTAAACACATGCATTTTTTCTTTTACTTTATTTTTTTTAAATGGAAGTGTATTTGACCTAGAATATTGTATTAGCTTTGAGAGTCCAACATAGTGATTTAGCATTTATATACATTACAGAGTGATCAGGGCGCCTGGGTGGCTCCCTCGGTCCATCGGTTAAGCGTCCGACTTCGGCTCAGGTCATGTCTGCCGGTGTGTGAGCTTGAGGCCCGTGTCGGTTCTGTGCTGACAGCTCAGAGCCTGGAGCCTGCTTCGGATTCTGTGTCTGCCTGGCTCTCTGCCCCTCCCCCGCTCACACTCTGTCTCTGTCTCTCTCTCAAAAATAAATAAACGTTTACAAAAATAAAACAACAACAACAACAACAACAGAGTGATCACCCCCATACATCTAGCTGCCATCTGTCATCTTACAAAGCTGTTACCTATTATTAACTACATTCCCTATGCTGTGCATTGTGTTCCCAGATCTTGTTTTATAACTGGAACTGTGTACCTCTTAATTCCCTTCCCTCTTCCACCCATCCCCCACGCAGCTCCCCTCTGACAACCACCAGATTGTTCTCTGTGTCTGTGAGTCTGTTTCTGTTTTTAAACACATGCATTTTTAATGTATTGGTGTCCATTTTTTCTTTAAAATCTACTCCTGCTTGCATTTTGAATAACCCTTAATCAAATGCCAGAACTGTTTGCTCACAGTAAGTGTTGTTAAGACCGGAAATGTGAACCATTAAAGAACTGATTTTTTCTTCTTATAAATACTGGCTTACACTGAACAAGTTTGTAGTTACTAACCTCATTGCCATAAACTCCCCAGTCATATGTTTTGTAATCCCTTCTCTGGCATACATTTTAATCGTTTTCTTACTGCTTCATAGGTACTATAATCCTTTTATAGTTTCCTGGGTTTTCAAATAAACCTATAAAAGGTTCAGTTTTATACTTAATAGCCATGCTTCACAGTGTTCTGAAGCTGTGACTAAGTTCAGGCAGGCAAAAGCTTTTGATGTGGAATGCCTTTGTTTCTGTGTTTTAGAAAAATGCGTCAGTTTTCCAGCGTTTCGCATCTTGATGATTTTACATACTGGCTAGGATTTTAGAGATGATTGGAAATATTTATAAAGAAGAAATGTTGGAAAACACTGAAAATACACAGAAACACTGGTCTCATAATTTTCTGTTATCAGGTTTTGAAAGATCACTTCTATTTTGAAACACATACTGTATTTCTTATTGGTGAGGGAGACTGTCACAGTCCTGAAGCTTACGGTTTCATGGAGGAGACAGACATGACTCAAATAGTCAGACAGATCAACTCACCAGCACGGGATGTGCTCTGGAGCAAAAGTGCTTGGTGCCATGAGAGAACATCGACAGGTGGGAGGTGAGGGAAGGAAGTGACTTGAGACCTGACGGGTAAGTGGGAGTTCGTAGGGGAAATTTGGGTGTGGAAAAGAGAATATTACAGGGAGATGTGATAATGTGGGAGGTAATACTGTATATTCCAGGAAACAAAAGAAGATTAGCATGGCTGGGACATAGAGAATTTGTGTGTGTTGGTGAGCAGGGTGTCGCATAAAATGAAGCCAGAGAAGCAAGCGGGCACTGTACCAGCCAAGCCATTGGATGCCATACTAAGGGTTCTAGCTTTTTTTTTTTTCCTAAGAGCAGTCATTTGCTTTTGAAGCATTGAGGATACGTGAATAGGACATAATTAGAGTCGCATTTTGAAAAAAATCACCGTCTTCCATGTGGAACGTCTGTTAGAGGGCAGTGAGAAAGGATACAGAGAGGGTGGCATTTGGGGGCTGTTGCAGAAGTCTGGTGAGAGCTGGTGCTCTGGGCCTAAGGAGGTGGCGGCTGGGATGGAAAGAGGTAGACTGATTCTGGAGATGCTCAAGAAGACAGGACTTTACCAAACCCCTTTTAACGGATACTGACAGACAGGCAAAGTAAGGGTACGATCTCTGAAACTGAGGCCCAAAGAGTCAGAGACCATGTGATCGATGAACAGAAGCATACCTGGGACCTGAAGGGTAGGTGTTTGAGCAGAAACCCGCTGCTCTCACTTTCTGATACTCCACCTTTCTAGGAGCAGAAGCTTCTGTTTGGTTCTCCTCTGACTGACCCACACAGACTGAAATGTTCAGCTCTTATGCATGAAATCTAACTGTAGGCAACAAACTCCCATCTGATAGTGAGCTTTGTCCCATCTGATAGTGAGTGGTGCTTTGTCCACTCTTGCCAGATATCACTTTAATCACTTCTACTTTCTGATGAGGGAACACACCCCCTTCTATTTGGTGATCAATAGTAGGTACTATCAATCTAGGTTTGCCCATCTAGTAGTAAGTACTATCAATCCAGTTTGCCATGTGCTGGATAATATTTATTTACTGAGCCCATTCTAATTTAGTTTCAGTTGTAGAAAGATGTATGCCCCCTGTAGAACTCCGTAGCAGGAGAGAAAGGACTCAAATATGCAATTCCGGTGTGATAACTTCTGTTGTGGACTTGTATGCAGTTTCTGTGGGAGCCCAGAGGAGGGACTTTGGGCCAAGAGTCAGTCTGAGGTCAGTACTGTTATTTCATTCATTGTATGGTCCTATTTCCTGAACCAGAAGAGACTATAGGTGTGGTCAGGCAAATGTGCCCAGAAGGTAGGCAGTTGATTAATTTGGTAGGGGAAAATACAGTTAAGGTAACAATGAAAAGTTTTTAAGTTATAAAGGTTCAAGTTTCAGTTAGGTAAAAAACTTAGCTAGATTGCCTTAAGCATTACCTTGTGGAAATAATATAAAAACCAGGGTTTTACCGTATTTTTTACTGTGCATACAGTAATTAAGTTAATACTTAACGCAGTTTTAAAAGTTAACACCATATAATTATTTTGTATGGTATTAATATTTTATCAGGAAATTACTATTTTCCTTTTAAAACTGATTTGGGAAAACTAATTTTAAGGTGACGCTTTTCTTTTTCTCAATAAAATGATTATAACACAAGAGTTATAAAAGTCACTTAGTATTTTGTTTCATAGAAATTTTATTAGAACATGGCTTTTTTTTTTCTAAAATTTTTAATGTTTATTTATTTTTGAGAGAGAGAGAGAGAGTGTGTGTGAGCAGGAGAGGGGCCGAGAGAGAGGGAAACAGAATCTGAAGCAGGCTCCTCCAGGCTCTGAACTATTGGCACAGAGCCCAACACGGGGCTTGAACCCACAAACTGTGAGATCATGACCTAAGCTAAAGTCAGATGCTTAACTGATTGAGCCACCCAGGTGCCCCAGAACACATCTCTTTCTTTAAGCAAGATACACTGGCACCTTTCTTTACCATCTGTGATATTAGTTGCTCCTGGGAACAATGGGAAATTCTTTCTTTCTTTTTTTTTTTAGTGTTTATTTATTTATTTTGAGAGAGCACAAGGAGGGGAGGGGCAGAGAGAGAGAGAGGGAGAGAGAGAATCCCAAGCAGGCTCTGCACTGTCAGCGCAGAGCTGGATGCAGAGCTCGATCCCATGAATCGTGAGATCATAACCTGAGCCAAAATCAAGAATAGGACGCTTAACCAGCTGAGCCACCCAGGCGCCCCAGGAAATTATTTCTTTCAAGCCCGTATCATTCTGTGGGTGTAGAGCATGTCTACATGCTTTTAATTACTTGCCACACCGAATCTGCCTCTGTTTTGCTGTGTGTTTAGTGATTATTTGTCTAAAGTTTTTAGATGCTAATACTAACACTCTTAAAAAAATTTTTTTTTAAATGTTTATCTATTTTTGAGAGAGAGAGAGAGAGACAGAACGCGAGCAGGAGGGGGACAGAGAGAGAGAGGGAGACACAGAATCCGAAGCAGGCTCCAGGCTCTGAGCTGTCAGGACAGAGCCCTACTCAGGGCTCAAACTCACAAACCGCGAGATCATGACCTGAGCCAAAGTCGGACGCTTAAACTGACCGAGCCACCCAGGCGTTCCACTAATAATGCTTTTAGAAAATGTTAAAAAATATTGTTTCAGATAAGCTTGTTGGGACTTATTAGTGTGGCACTGGGGAACACTGGGCTTATTTCCTGAGGCACCTCAGTGTTAGGGCAGCGTAGTATTCCATGCCCTCTGGTAGAAGCCCTGTGGGACATGTTTTATAACTCTCTCAAGTGCATCAGTGCTGGCTCAGTCAGTAGAGCATGTGACTCTTGATCTCAGGGTCATGAGTTGGAGCCCTATGCTGGGGGTGGAGTTTACTTGAAAAAAAATATATACATATATATATATATATATATATATATATATATATATAGTAGTGCTGTCACTGAAAAGTACTTCTGCTTCTATACTTGAACAAAAAGGCTTGATGTTTCTGTTTCTGTGTTGGAAACATATAGGGTATGCTGACAGGGCCAGAAATAGATCCATATGTTGTGACGTCATTGTAAAATCCACAGGTATATGACATGGAAACTTGGAATTATTTCCTATTGAGGACTGTAAAGAAGAAGAAAATATGACTTTGGTATGCATTGGATTAACTATTCTCTTGAATCAGTTTACTGAGCTTTAAAATGTCAGTATCCCATTAGTTATATTATAGAACTTTATGGACAGTGACTTGAGAGTTCTCAGGGAAGACGTATGGGAAATAAAAGCTCCAAAACTAAAGGATGATGGCTTCAGATTTTATTTAGGTCGTGACTTAAAACTTGTCTAGCAAAGGAAGAGTTCTCATGTAACAGTAACCATAGCTCCATTTCTTGAGTATTGACTGAATACTTGAGTATTACTGTTTAATGTTAGCAGCCCAGTGAAATAGGTTTGATAATTCCTAATTTACAAGCCAGAAAACTGAAGTTTAGAAAGGTCAAGTAACTGCTCAAGATTACTCTGTAAGGCGTGCCTGGGTGGCTCAGTCAGTTAAGCATCCAGCTCTTGATTTTGGCTCAGGTCATGACTCATAGTTCATGAGATCGAGCCCTGCATCAGGCTCTGCGTTGACAGCATGGAGACTGCTTGGGATTGTCTCTCTCTTTCTCTGTCTCTGCCCCTCACCCCCCTCCCACAGCGTGTACACACACGTGCACACGATCTCATGCATGTTCTCTCTTTCTCTCTTAAAACAAATACATTAAAGAAAAAGATCACTCTGTAAGTGGGAGTGGGAATGGAATCTCCAACTGCTCAAAGACACTTAATTAACCCTTCTGCTATTTTGTATGTAAATTTTTTTAAACAATTTGGGTTTTATGAGTTTATAAATCAATGAATATTTATAAGGCATTGAGGGACCTGGTAGAACTCAGTCTTTAGTGTCTCCCATTATACTCATTGAAAATTATTTATGGAGCTGACTGTATGCAGGGCACACAGGTGCTAGCTTTTGTGGACAGTGCAGAGATGTGGGCATCTTGGCCCCCTGTTCGGTTCAGGGATTTGCCACGATTTCTTAGCCACAGAGAAAGACATTACCAGTCGTTATTGGATAAGCTGGTGTTTTGAGATAGATAAAAGAATGTTGTTTAAAACCACTTGGGGGATGGGGAGACTTCAAGGAGAATTTGGCTTTTTGAGGAGGACCTTGAAAGATGAGTAGGATATCCGCCGGTAGAGATAGGGGTGGGAGAGGCCATTTCCTCTTGGGAGAGGAGTGTGAAAAAGGCCAGGAAGAGAGTGCGGGGGATGGGACTGGAAAGGTAAAGTGGTTTAGAAGTGAAAGTTTTTGAGTGCTAGGATGAGTGATACGAACTTTGTGCACTAGGTGATTAGATTTTCATTAACATTTATCATCAGTTATGCTCAGTCAGTGTTTTTAGGAAATCAGAAAACTGTCATTTTTAGGGCCTTATGGCTTTTCTTCTCACTAAAGATGGCTCTTTTGATAACCTTTATTTGGGTCAGGATTTCTTACAGGTCTAAGGTCTTGACTTGTCCTTGGAATTAAGCACTAACGGAAGAAAACCATCTTTTTAAGGCATTGACTGATTCCTCTGGTTAGTTTTGATACAACTTAAGATGTCGTTTGTGATTAATCTGGCACTTTGAACTATGTTAGACTGGTTGACTGCTCACTTTGGCATCACTTTTTGCTTTTCTGTAATAAATCCTCAGCCTACCAAGGTCTAGAATACAATACTCCCAGTTGCTCTGGGAGAGAAAGTTGCAAGTATGTTCCAAAGGTATCTAGATAGGAGGTAGAAAGTCTGCTTTTCGATTTTTCTTTCTACACTGAATTTGGGATTCTTCTATTCACTTAGTTTCAAAAAGCAATATTAAAAGGAAAGCAAAGGAATTCAAATGCATATAGTGTGAAGTTGGATGGTTTTGGGCATGGCCTCATCTTAAAACTATTCCCTTTTCCTATATAGACTATCAAGTCTGAATGGACTTGTTCTGAATTCCAGCAAATTGTGCATTTCATTTTATTTGCATTTTATTTAAAACTTGGTGGATGCCTTGCATATGGAGAGATTCAGTAGCGCTTTCTAGTCTTAATGTGAACACTGTTGGGACTGGTGCACACTGTGCAAACCGTGACTGAAAGGTATGGGAGGGGAAGTAAGTACACTATTTTGAAATCTTTCTTTGTTGTCACATTAATGCATACCGTTATCACAATAAAACCACCCATATGTAATTATTAAAAGCAATGTCATTTTTCTTCATCTGTGTTTTCACCCAGTAAAATTGCCTTAGCCTTTTGACATATCTTTTTCTGCGGTGTATATTTATTACTTATTTTTAACATAGGAGATGATAGTGTATCTTCTTCTCCCCTTTTAATGTTATGTCTTAGACTCAACATAATTTTAAATAGCTCTACAGAAACATCCCAGCAAATAAATCAGACCAGATCTCACCTTCTTACTGTCCGTTCTCCATCAAATAATGTAACCCCAAAACAGGCAACACCATGCTCTGGTAATACAACATCAGATAATTTGATTCTGCTCTTGTAGCCAATAATTACATGTTCGTGATGAGCCAGGTAATCCCTCTCATTTGTAATATGAGAAGCTGGTAATATAAAAACTGAAAAAAGATACTCAAGGATTAGCTTCAAGGATTAACTGGTTTTTTTGTAATGCTGAAGCTATTTATCTAGTAACTCACTTTGAGAATGTCTTATAAAACATATTTATGTTTTCACAAAGGAAACATGAATGAAGTGTTTTTCTTCATGTAAAATGGAGAATTTTACATCGTCTTTAGCTCCTGGATTTAATGCAGTATAACATACTAGTATTTTAATTGTAAAATTGAGTGGTAAAATTTAGAAATTAAATTAACTTTGATTAGGGGCGCCTGGGTGGCGCAGTTGGTTAAGCGTCCGACTTCAGCCAGGTCACGATCTCGCGGTCCGTGAGTTCGAGCCCCGCGTCAGGCTCTGGGCTGATGGCTCAGAGCCTGGAGCCTGTTTCCGATTCTGTGTCTCCCTCTCTCTCTGCCCCTCCCCCGTTCATGCTCTGTCTCTCTCTGTCCCAAAAATAAATAAACGTTGAAAAAAAAAAATTTAAATTAACTTTGATTATATGAAACTGCTGGTTGTTTTAAATGTTTATTTATTTATTTTTGAGAGAGAGAGAGAGAGCCAGAGAGTGCACGAGGTGGGGAGGGGGACGGAGAGAGAGACAAAGAGAGAGAATCCCAAGCAGGTTCCATGCTGTCAGCGCGGAGCCCAGTGTGGAGCTTGATTCCACGAACCATGGGATCATGACCTGAGCTGAAATCAAGAGTTGGACACTTAACCGATTGAGCCTCCTGGGCACCCTTGTGAAACTTTCTTTGCAATGTTAATCTCTCTAAGAATAGCCAAATCTCTTGTTGAATAGAATAAAGTCTTTGAGAGCCAGTTGAAAATTTTACAAGGTTTAAAAGAGGGCTGTCTAATTATAGCAATGAAAAACAGACTTCTGAATTGAAGTAAGCCACTTATGTTTTAATGATTTTATTTTTAAGTAATCTCTACATCCAACATGGGGCTCGAACTTACAGCCTTCAGATCAAGAGTTGCACGCTCTACCGACTGAGCCAGACAGGTGCCCAAGCCACTTCAGTTTTAAAGAGTGAAGAAAAATTCCATGTTGGTAATAAATGAAATGCAAATTAAAACAGCAAGATACCAATCTTTGCCTACTAATTAGGAAAAAAAATTTTTCTTTTTATTTATTTTAGAGAGAGCGAGCGTTGTAAATGGGGGAGGAGGCAGAGGGAGAGAGAGAGAGAGAATCTTTTTCTTTTTTAATGTTTACTTATTTTGAGAGAGAGACAAAGAGAGAGCATGCGTGGTGGAGAAAGAGGGAGAGAGAATCTCAAGCAGGCTCCACATCCAACACACAGCCTGACTTGGGGCTTGATCCCATGACCTTGAGATCATGACCTGAGCCAAAACCAGGAGTTGGGCACTTAACCAACTGAGCCACCCAGGTACAGGAAAAAAATTTATAATGGTAAAATTCAGTGTTGAGCTGGGTATGAGGTGGGCCCGCTCACTGCTAGGGGAAGTGATACACCTTTTCTGATGAACATTTTTATTTGGGATTCTTGTGATTCTTCTAGTCATCTTTCCTGAGGACATGGTCTAACTCAGACATAGAAGTATATCTAGAGACATTTATCAAAGTTTTATTCATACCAGAAAAATATTGGAAATTCAAATGTCCCACAAGATATATCCAAGTGATGAAATATTGTATAGCTATTAAAATGATCTTCCAAAGCATAATTAGCAACACGGGGAAATTCCCACAACATGATGTACAGTATATTTTATAGTGCTATACCAAATTTGAAATCATATATTTGCATAGAAAAACATTTTTTTAACGTTTATTTATTTATTTTGAGAGAGAGAGAGAGACTGTGAGAAGGGGAGAGGGGCAGAGAGAGAGGGAGAGAAAGAATCCCAAGTGGATTCCACGCTTTCAGCAAGGAGCCTGATGAGGGGCTTGATCCTATGACTGTGAGATCATACCTGAGCTGAAATCAAAGAGTCTGATGCTTAACCGACTGAGCCACCCCAACGCCCCTAGAAACACTTTTTTTTTAAAGACTGGAGAAAAGCAAAAAAAGTGTTTTGAGATTTTCCCTGAATTTCTTTTCTGGAGAATGTTCCATGTGCCCTGGAAAAGAATGTATATTCTGCTGCTTTAGGATGAAATGTTCTGAATATATCTGTTAAGTCCATCTGGTCCAGTGTGTCATTCAAAGCCATTGTTTCCTTGTTCCCTGAATCTCTTAATGCACTTTTTATTCTGTAATCAAAAAGAAGTGAATAAACTTTAGTATAAAATAATGATTTTGAACAAATGGCCTAAGTGGTTCATTTCAGATAGAGTTTTACTGTATGGATCACAAGACATTATACTTAAAGGAGAAATTATTTGGTAGCATTCAGTAATTAATATTTATCATTAACGTTGAAGCCATTCATAAAAATCTCAAAATATTTCAAGCAGGTAAATTTCCACATTTAGATGGGCAAAAGGAAGTCCTAAGAGTTTGCACCAGAAATTAAATGGCAAATCAGCTTAAGTGAACTCTAAACTTCTTTGATGAGACCTTTGGCACAATTCCATAATCTCTATGGAAATACTTCTACATTATTTGGTAAATGACATAAGTAAGTAAAATGGGAAGAGGACTAAGTAAGTAGTTCCAAAAGGGAAACATTTTTTTTTAACATTTATTCATTTTTTGAGAGACAGAGAGAGACGGAGTATGAGTGGGGGGAGGGGCAGAGAGAGAGGGAGACAGAATCCAAAGCAGGCTCCAGGCTCCGAACTGACAGCACAGAGCCCCACGAGGGGCTCGAACCCACAAACCGTGAGATCATGACCTGAGCCGATGTCGGACCCCCAACTGACTGAGCCACCCAGGTGCCCCAGGGGAAACCTTTTTAAAATGGAAAAAAAAATCCTCTGATTCCCACCCCCATTACCACCACCCCCTTTCCTTGGCTTAGCAGGAATGCGCAGTAATGTTAAGTGATCCTTTCCCTTTGACTAACTCTCTTGGTAAAAAATTCAGATAGCCATCTAGTGGAAAGAAGACTCTTTAAGAATGACTTTCCTCTAGACATCCAATATCATGTTTGTTCAGTTGGCTTGTCCAAACAATTTTTCTGTGTTTTCACCAGAGTAGGATCAACTTAGCATGAAGATTAAAGCTGTTCTCCATCTGCTTTTTCTGCCGTTCTTAATTAGAACCTGATGACAGAAATCAACTTTGATTCAAGGCTGATTGTTCCCTGAGAATCTCATTATTATTGTAGAAATCTTTTCTTTTATTAACCAGATTGATTCTGAGCATCTGTGTGACAGACATATAGAAAAAAATAAAATTTTTCTTCATTTAAACATTTATTCAGCATCTGCTGTGCTAGATGCTGTGGGCATATTAAAGTTGTTTAGTCTCTTGGAGAAGATCAAGCATGCACAGAAATCATTTTAACACACATATAGGTGCTCAAAGAGAGGGACACAAAGTTTGTGGACACTCAAAGGAAGCAATCGTTTCTGGTCATGGAATCATGTTTATATGCTTTATTTTACTTTAGGATAAATGGAGGAAAGAGGCAAATGTTTGGATAGCAAGTACTGAACTTCAGAGTGAGTGGCTTCACGGTTTTTAAAGAGGATTCTACAAATTTTTATCGAGCCTGTCCTCAAGGAGACTGCAGTTTGCCAAGTGTAATGAAATGCAATTTATGCATAAGATAAAGTAATATTAGAAGTTACTTGCCAAAAATGCTCACTTAATTGGGCTATTTAAATGTTCTTAATGGAGAAATCGAGAGAGTAGTGTTGGTGTCAGATAGCCTGTAATTAAAATGAGCTGCCAGTCAGAGCTAGTTAACTAGACAGACTATTCAGCCCAGGGAGGTGGTCTGACCGGGGGAGGAAAACGTGAACTTGGGCTCTGCTGCCTGCTAGCTCTGAGCCTTGAAGTTGTACGTTGCTTTTCTGTTCTTCGATCTTCTCATCTTTAAAACACCTCAGAGGGTTCTGGCAAGGAGTAAATGAGGTCTTGTATGTAAAGCACCTGACGCATAGGCAGCCCTGGACAAATGAGGTGCCCCCTCTCCCTACCCCCCCCTACAGTCTGGGCTTGTGTGGAGGATGATCAGCCATTAGAGGGTGAAAAGTTACAAATGCTCTCAGGTTTTTCTTTTTTTTTTTCCCACTTGAAGGTGAACCTCTTACTTTCAAATTGGGATGGTTTATATTTCTTTACTAAAACCCTAGATGTTGAATACTAGAGGGTTTATACTTAATAAAATCATTGATGTTTAATATAAATAGATGTCTCATTATTTACAGATCTGAATCAAAAGACAAGCGGCAAATATGTTTTTCCCTAGCTGCAGATGCCTCTGTCCCAAGGGTGTGTTCTCAGTTCAGGCAGTTTTCATAGTTAATACTTGGTGTTTCACTCAGAATTGAATTTATTAAAATCTCAGTGATTTCTTCATTGAAGATCACCAGTAGGTAGATGGCTTTTAATTCCCCATAGCGTCTGCTTCCGTGTTTTAAAGCTTGTTTTTCTAAAGTCTTGAGTCAGCTTTTTTTATCCTTATCAGTGTTTGGCCTTTATGTACTCTATCTCTGTGAATCATTTTGGGGAGAGTTAAATTCCAGCTGACGCAAATTGTGATTTCAAAAAGAAATTGCATTGTTATACCTTCTTTGAAAATAAGAGCGAATAATTTTCAGACGTCACTTGTTTAAGAAAAAAAAAAAGCAAACAAACCCCAAGTCCAGCATTTGAGAAGTTTTGGAGTTGCTAGAACTTTGTAAGCATCAAGGTTCTCCGTGTTATCTGTGACCAGCGCTAACACATCTTAAAAGGTAGCCTTTCTCACAGCTGAGGATCTTCATCTCAACTAGGATTTTACCAGAGGGGCTTTTAGAGATAGTATTCCCTCTGGTTTGGGAACTTCATGCTCCTTGAAATTTGGCTTTGGTTGAGGGAGACGGAGCCATGTTTTCCGCCTCGTTAAGTTCCACTGTCTTTCTGACTTGCAGATTTCATAGTTGTCAAAAGTTTGCTTGTGCCCAGCACTGATAATGTAGTTTGTGACGTCTGTATTTGCTCGATTAAATTGGAGAAATCTGGAATGAATAAACTAGGAATATTTTCTGAAAAATTGGAAGGGATTTAGATCCCGATTTGTGGGAGCAGGGAGTAGGAGGTGGGGTGGTATCAGTTTTACACATTTAGGATTTTGCTACTATGTGTGCCAGTGTGCAAGAGGGTTTTGTTTAGACGGTACCTAACTAACCCTGCAGATTCTGTCACTCAGCATGACGAATAGTGCCTGCCATATGGAGAGTGGAATAAAGAATACTTCTTTCCTGAAGGAATTATCACAATTAGGAGGTTAGGACTGAAGAAGACCAGAATCAAAAGTGCTGAGCACAAAGTGCCGGAGAGATTCAGAGGAAGGAGCAGGCTCCCTGGGAGTGAGACGGGATGGAGAAGTTTCCAGCAGGAGTACCCGGAACAAAGGCACAGAATGGGGAGACATTTGGGCAGATGGAGTTAGGAGCAGAGTGATAGGTCCAGTGAGCTGTCTGGGGTCTCCTTACCCCGGCTTTAAAATAGTTTATGGGGGGCACCTGGGTGGCTCAACCAGTTTGGCACCTGACTCTTGGTTTCGACTCAGGTCATGATCTCTCGGTTCTTGAGTTCAAGCCCTGCATCGGGATTCTCTCCTCTCTCTCTCTCTCTCTCTCTCTCTCTCTCTCTCTGACCCTCCCATGCTCATTCTCTCACTCTCTCTCTCAAATAAAAAAATTAAAAAAAGTTTATGGTATAGTTTACATACCATAAAATCTGCCCATTGTAAGTGTACAAGTCAATGATTTTTAAAGTGAATTCATAGAGTTGTGCAACCACCACTCCAATGTAGTTTTAGAACATTTGCTTTCTTCACCAAAGTTCCCACCTGCTGATTTACAGTCAGTCCCTGCTTTTGCCTCCACCCTCAGGCAACCACTGATCTGC
Organism: Prionailurus viverrinus; assembly: GCF_022837055.1. Lineage (NCBI taxonomy): Eukaryota > Metazoa > Chordata > Mammalia > Carnivora > Felidae > Prionailurus > Prionailurus viverrinus. The sequence continues at coordinate 61,806,543 of NC_062571.1, forward strand.
TTTCTGTCCCTGTGATTTGAATTTCATGCAAGTGGAATCACATAATGTGATATGGTATTGTATAATAAGAAATGCATATTTGGTCTTTGTTCCTGTTTCTGGCATGGAGCTCTTAAAACCCTTGGGATCTCCTAAGTGATGAGAGCAACAAAGGTGCCTTGATAGTCATAACAAACAGCTTTCAGCCAACACTTGAGTTTATATTAATGAGTGACTTCTGGAAATCGCTTAAGGATGGGGTTTTGTTGCTAGGGAGACCAACCTTGTGATTGGAGAGTTGAAATTTCAGCCCCACCCCTCGACCTTCCTCTGGGAACGGGAGGGGGGTTGGAGATTGAGTTTACTCACTGGCTGCCAATGATTTAATCAATCATGCCTGTGTAATGAAGCCTCCATAAAAACCCCAAAGGACGGGTGTGGGAGAGCTTCCAGGTTGGTGAACCTGAGTGCGTCTATGTGCCGCTGTGCTGGGCCCCAAACTTCGTGGGGACAGAAACTTCTTTGCGTGGGACTTCACCCTATGTGCCTCTTCATCTGGCTGTGGATTTCGTATCCTTTAATATCCTTGAGGTAAACTGGTAATCTAGTGAGCACACTGCTCTCCTGAGTTCTGTGAGCCGCTTTAGCAAATTAATCAAACCCGAAGAGGTGGGGTGTTATCCTCTACTTCATAGCCACTTGGTCATAAACACAGGTAACAAACTGGACTAGTGACTGACATCTGAAATGGGGGGGCAATCCTGTGGGACTGAGCTCTTAACCTGAAAAATCTTATGCTCTCTCTGGAGAGATAATGGCAGAATTGAGTTGAATTGTAAGACACCCAGCTGGCGTCTGAGAATTGGTTAGGGGGGCAGGGGACCCACACATTAGAGGTGAGTGTAGAATATTGCATAATACACAGTCTTGGATGTCTGACTTCTTAGCACAATGTTTTTGAGGCTCAGCCATGTTGTTGCATGTATCAGTAGTTCCTTTTTGTGTTGTTTTAAAGATTTTATTAAGTTTTCTCCACACCCAACGTGGAGCTTGAATGTACAGCCCTGAGATCAAGAGTCGTATGTTCTACCAACTGAGTCAACCAGGTGCCGTGTTCCTTTTTTTTGTTTAATTGTATTCTATTGTATGGATACACCACATTGCTCATCTGTTTGCTAGTTACTGGACATTGGTGTTGCTTCCAGCTTTGGGGCTATTGTGAATAATACTTTTATGAACATTTGCACAAACGTCGTCATTTGGACTTCTGTTCTCACTTCTCTTGGGTAGACACCTGGCAGTGAAATTGCTGGGTCATACAGTAGGGTATATTAAAAAAACTTTTTTTTAAATCTGTTTCACTCATCCCTCACCTTGTCCACCTCCCTGTGGCAACCACCAGTTTGTTCTCTGTATTTAGTAGTCTGTTTTTTGCATATATTAACTTCTTAAGACCCAGCCAAGCTCTTCAAAGTGGCTATACCAGCTTATACACCAGTAGTTTTTGGCAGTTCTGGTTTTTCCCACATGGAAAAGTGGAAGCTGCTAGCATCCCAACCATTCTAGTGGGAGTGTAGGGACATCTTATTGTGGTTTTAATTGGCATTTTTCTGATGACTGGGAATCCCTTCTAATATTGTAAATTTGATCAGTTGAGAGAAAGCTGTTCTTATAATAGTGACCATTTGTGCTGTGGTTCACTAAATACATATTGTTAAAACTCCTGAAGGATTTTTTGTAGATTAAGAATCCAGACATTATTGGGGTGCCTGGGTTGCTCAGTTGTCAGTTAAGCGTCAGACTTTTGATTTCAGCTCAGGTCATGATCTCACGGTTCATGGGATTGAGGGCCTCCTAGAGCTCCATACTGTCAGCTTGAGATTCTGTCTCTGCCTCTCCCCTGCTCATGTGCGCCTTCTTTCTCAAAATAAATATTAAAAAACAAAACAAAATTCCAGGCATTATTTTATGAATGCTTCTGTGTTTTCTACTGAGACCTGTAAAATTATTAATGCAAATGGTTGCCTGTGCCCTGCCCCCTGCTTCTGTATGCCTGTAGACTGAAGACTTTTTTCATTTTTAAATAGCTGAAAATCAAAAGAACACTATTTTGTGACTTGTGAAAATTACCTGAAATTCAAATTGCAGTGTCCCAAATAAATCTTGATTGGCACATAGGCACGTTTAGTTATTTACATATTTACATATTCAGCAAAGCCTGAAATAGGGACTCTCTGGTCCTTGACAGCAAAGTGCGGACTCCTCAAATTCCTCGCTCACCTGTTCCAGGTGTTGCCTAGTCTCAGAAAAGATGTTACTACAGTTACTGCATTGGTTCTCCAGTTTGTTTTTATGGAAAAGCCAAGCCCATATCTAGACTGTTTCCTGGGAAGGGCAGAGGCTGAAATGCAGAACCACTGTCTCCTGGCTGGAGGCTCTACTGGGTTCAGTTAGTCTCTGGGACCTTCCAGGAAGGGCTTTCCCAGGAAACAAAGGGGGAAGGAAATGGACCTTCTGGAGATGAAGGTGTCCTGCTAATCATTGATCCTGAGTTTGGAAAGTGGCAGTGTGCAAGTGATAACTTCACGTAAATTTATTGAGAAATCTTCAAGAATTGGCTCATTGTAAAAATAGTAGAGAGGCATATAAAGGAAAAGTTAAGTTTTACTATCATGCTCTTACTGGCCATCACTAGTAAGAATCTGGTCTTTTTACTTTTAGACCCTTTTCTGTATAGATCTAAATAAACCCAGTTGGGGTGTGTGTGTGTGTGTGTGTGTGTGTGTGTGTGTGCGCGCGCGCATGTGTGTTTACAAAAATAATACTACAGTACACATTCTAAAAATCAAAATTTAAAATTTGGGTGCAGTATAGGGAGGACATCTTCCACATTGGATACATCTAGATTTGTCTGATTTTAGCAGCTGCATAGCATTTGTTACTTATGATTCTACTGTGACTTACCATTGGTGAGTTTTCAGGTTCTTATATAAATCATGTTCATATGCTTCAGTTAGCCTTATTGACACTGGTTATTCATCTTTTAGTATTTTAACCTATTTAATAAGTGAAAATTGTTACAGTTCTTCAGTGAAACAATTTTTTTTTTTAACAACTTGTACTTTTATGAATTGCTTACTGCTTTGCTTAGATTTTTCTTCTGGGTTGTTTGTGTCTTCCAATAGAGGTCTTTATGTATTACAGATGTTAACTCATCTGTAAGTATTTTCTCATAATTGTTGCCTTAAAAAAAAGTATTCATTTTAAGAACTTTTTATACCCACTGTGGGGCTCAAACTCATGACCCCGTGATAAAGAGCCACATCCTCTACTGCCTGACCAACCTGGAAGCTCTCACAATGTATCATTTTAAAATTTGTTTTTAACATTTATTGATGTTTGAGAGACCGAATCACAGCACGAGTGGGGGAGGGGGAGGAGCAGAGAGCGAGGGAGAGAGGGAGACACAGAATCCGAAGCAGGCTCCAAGCTCTGAGCTGTCAGCACAGAGCTTGATACAGGGCTTGAACTCATGAACTGCAAGGTCCTGACCCGAGCTCACATCAGACACTTAACCGACTGAGCCACCTAGGAACCCCACAATTTATCTTTCCTTACATTTTTTTTTTTTAATTTATTTTTGGGACAGAGAGAGACAGAGCATGAATGGGGGAGGGGCAGAGAGAGAGGGAGACACAGAATCGGAAACAGGCTCCAGGCTCTGAGCCATCAGCCCAGAGCCTGATGCGGGGCTCGAACCCACGGACCGCGAGATCGTGACCTGGCTGAAATCGGACGCTTAACCGACTGCGCCACCCAGGCGCCCCTATCTTTCCTTACATTTATGGTGGAGTTTTTCCTTAGAGAAGTTTTATATTTTCTTTTTGTCAAATCTGCCGAGCATTTCTAGCTTTTTGGTTCAGAGTTATACTTAGAACAAGTTTGAATGCCTTAATACTTTAAGTGTAACTATCTTTGAGTGATTCCCACTGAGGGGTACATCAGAATAATGTAGGGAATATTTTTTTCAGTCCCTATGCTATGGTTTCCGACTGAGCTATTCTTAGTTGGTAGATGAGGTGTGGGGTCCAATTCTGTGTTTTGTTTTCACGGGAGAAGCAGCAGCTCCTGATGAAATCCTGGTTAAATAGGAGTTGATTAAACAGACTTGTTTTTAATTTTTTAATTGTTTTTAAGAGAATGAAGGGAGCAGTGCTAGTTGGCTACTTTCACCTGCATTCATGGAATTCCTATGACCGGTCTGGAGAATCCGTAAGAGGAGATTTCATGCACTTGATAAGGAGAAAAACAGCTGTATATATATAATACCCTGAAAATAACCAGATTGCTCGTTCTTGAGCCAATTGTGTTAAAACAAGTAAAACTATGGGCTGTATTTCATTGATTATAAAACACACATTTGTCACATTTTAACATCTGTGGAATTGGGATGATAGTATGTCCTAGTTTATTGGGCAGCATTTTTTTTGTTTCTTATACATAAAGTAATGGTCCATCTTACAATCCTCGTAGATTCCGTGGAACCTAGGTAACAATCCATTGTCACTGGTATCTTCCAGCACATCAGTACAATGTTGTCTGGGTCGGTCTCCGTTTCCTGAGTGGTCCCTTCTCTAGTTAGTGTTTCTTCTCTCATGAGTCTCCTACACTGTTGTGAGATTAATCATTTCAAACTAGGATTCTGATTAAATCACTACTTTATGCAATAACTTGATGGCAAACAGCTGTAACCAAGTTCAGACATTTGAGCATGGCATTTCAGACCTTTTGAATGCAATACTATTTACCTCTCCAACATTGTTTTAGGCACATAATGCAGTTTTTAGTCCCTAAGCTAACAGGATCTTTTATGTATACTGTTTTGTCATCCTCTGTATATTCGCTTTTTGAATCTTCACCTGGAATTGCTTCTAAACCTCTCCCCCCATCTCTGCCTGTTTAAATCCTACAGTCTTTCATAGCTCAACCTCTCTGTCATCCATTTCCTTGATGCAGTTGCTGCTGATGGCATGGGAGGTGACAGATAAGTATGGAAAAGAAACAGGGAAGTTTTGCAGGAACTCTGGGGTTTTAAGAAAGACCAGGTAATGTTTCCTCGCCTTTTCCTATTGCTGACTGTGGCTTTTGAGGCCAGCTAAATTACAGGTGAAGATTTGTTTGAAATTATTCTTTTTGGCTTGAGATGGAGGGGTTGGAAGGGGTGTGGGGGTTCTCATGTGTGAGCCTGAAGCTGGGCAACCTGATCAGGCTTTTACTTTGAGTGGAGAGGGAGAGGAAAAAAAAACACACACACAAAAAAGATCTAAGATCTAGAGCATGTGTACAAGTCCACATTGGACTTGTCATCTTCTCATCAAACTAACCTCCTAGAGTGGTTACAATAAGATGAAATTTAATGGTCTCGGTCCGTAAAACCAATTGCATAAGGAAGCACTGGATGATGATGATGAGGGATGTGTGGTGTGGAGCAGTGCTGTGGGTCATTGATAGCTGAATTTGAGTCAGAGGTGGTAGTAAAAAGTCAACTCTGAGGTGTAAACTTTATCTTAAAGTTTGTTTTCAAGAGCCAGCACTAGTGGGGAAGGGGCAGAGAGAGAGAGAGAGAGAGAGAGAGAGAGAGAGAGAGAGAGAGAGAAGGAATCCTAAGCAGGCTCCATGCTGTCAGTGCAGAGCCCAGCACGGAGCTTGAACTCACAAACCATGAGCTCATGACCTGAGCTGAAATCAAGAGTCGGATGCTTAACCAACTGAGCCACCCACGTGTCCCGTCAGGTGCATTATTTTAAAGCCATATCTAGAATTGGGGAAGATGAGGATCCTATTCTGTATTGGGGTGGATACAAACATAATGTAGATCAGTTCTGGAATGCAAATTCTGAGAAAAGGTCTGTGGTAGTATACAGGATGTTGAAGGGGCTGGAATCCACATGTGGAAGAATAATTGAAAGAATATTTGGTTTGGAGATGATGGAACTTGGGGTATGGGGGAGGCTACAATCAAATATTCGTGAAGGAAAAGGAATTGTGACTTAGGATTCTCGGACTAGAACGAAGGCCAATGGATGGAAGCCCAGGAAGAAAGGACTAGCTCAACGTAAGGAATAAAACTGACTGTGAAACCTAATGATTGGCGATAGCAGATGTCCTGTTGCTAAAGGAGTATGGGGGTTAGTTGACCAGTTGTTTGGCGGCTGTGTTTTAGGGGATTTAAGTTGAATCACTTCCCACTGCTCACTTTTCCTCCTTACATGTTGAAAAGGCACTACATCTCCAAAGTTCAAGTTGGCACTCCAATTTTAACATATTATCACGACATCACATGTTACTAAGTTCACTGATGATTTTGCAACTGACGGTAATGCTTTGAGAGAGCACGAGCCAGCAGATGCCCTTCAGCCTCCCTTGGTATTGAACTGAGCAGAGTGGGGACAGTGAACTGGAGGGTTGCCCTACATGAGTGAATTGTGGAGGTTGGGATTTAAAAAACCCTCCATCACTTACAGCCTCCTCTCATTAACACAATTTAAACAACCTGTGAATATACGTGCACTGAAAGGGCAGGAGGGAGCTTTATATGCTAAGGTCTTCATAAAACCTAATTACTGAAATTTGAGTGTCCATGTTGGCAGGGCCTGTGAAGCACTTGTCTGGAACACTTGGCAAACCACTGCACTAAATGGTCTCTCAGGTTCCTTTCCAAACGTAAAAATTTTTTGGTATATGGTCTTTTTTAATCTTATAAAAATTTTTTTATTTTTGAGAGACAGAGACAGAGCAGGAGCAGGGGAGGGGCAGAGAGAGAGGGAGACACAGAATCCGAAGCAGGCTTCAGGCTCTGAGCTGTCAGCACAGAGCTCGAGGCGGGGCTCGAACCCACTGACTGTGAGATCATGACCTGAGCTGAAGTCAGAAGCCTAACCGACTGAGCCTCTAGTACATGGTCTTGTAATAAACGTTAGGCGGCAGTTTAGGGTTGCAAAGTAATGAAAGTATAGCCAATTAAAATGATGAGAAAATTTAGGTGGGTTATAATTGGTCCCTCTGGAATTTGGCGACAGCTTTGGGGATTGTAATTACAATGAAGTCAGGAGTTAGAAGTTAGAAGAAGCAGTTAGCAGTTCTCACCATAGGGGAGGGGAGCATCTTCCTGTGCTAAACCTCTCTGGTGGCTCCATGGGCCACTTTTTGTTTGAAGTGAAATTCCTTCTTTTGAAGGAACCTCACTAGATTCTCTCACTTGAGAAGCCTCACCATTGTTGAGAGGAGAGAGATTTGGAAAAGCATGATTAATGAAAATATGTGGTAGGTATAAGGTCAGTGAGCAGACTGACAGGTTTAGAAATGAAGAGAAAGGGGGCACCTGGGTGGCTCAGTCGGTTAAGTGACCGACTTCAGCTCAGGTCATGATCTTGCGGTCTGTGAGTTCGAGCCCCGCGTCGGGCTCTGTGCTGACCACTCAGAGCCTGGAGCCTGTTTCGGATTCTGTGTCTCCCTCTCTCTCTGCCCCTCCCCCATTCATGCTCTGTCTCTCTCTGTCTCAAAAATAAATAAACGTTAAAAAAAAAATAAAAGAAATGAAGAGAAAGGGGCACCTGGGTGGCTCAGTCGGTTAAGCATCCGACTTTGGCTCAGGTCATGATCTCATGGTCCATGAGTTCAAGCCCCGCGTCGGTCTCTGTGCTGGCAGCATGGAGCCTGGAGCCTGCTTCAGATTCTGTGTCTCCCTCTCTCTCTGACCTTCCCCCATTCATGCTCTGTTTCCCTCTGTCTCAAAAATACATAAACATTAAAAAAAAATTAAAAGAAATGAAGAGAAAAATCTTGAAGCATTTTGAGCCCAAAATAAACTAAAAATTCATGGTTGTATTAATTTTCTTCCAAGTTCGCAAAGTCTTGGTGGAGGGATAGTGGATGGATGAATTTTGGGATTAGTGACAGGAGTTGAGGGAAGAGTAATGCAGAATTGTCACCCTTGGCAACTTGCTACTCATCGTTTGTGTTTCAGCCTTACCCCCACCTTCAAGTCTGCATTAGGTGCTTACCTTGGTACTTGAACTTGCTTGGGCATAGTGAGTTACACTGTGTTGTAATTCATGGTTTTCAGCCCCCCTAGACTAAGCTTCAAGAAGACAGGACCATGTCCTGGACACTCAAGCTTGGCTGTATGGTGAGAGTTTAATAAACGTTTGTTGGCTGAGGGACGCCTGGATGGCTCATTTGGTTAAGTGTCTGACTCTTGGTTTTGGCTCAGGTCATGATCACGGTTTGTGGAATTGAGCCCCAAGTTGGGCTCTGTGCTGACAGTGCAGAGCCTGCTTGGGATTCTCTCTCCTGCTTTCTCTGCCCCTCCCCCTTCTCTCTCTCTCTCTCTCAAAAAATAAGTATTGAAAAAATGTCTGTTGGCTGAATAATGGAGAGTCCCTTTAACTTCTTTCTTTGCCTTGGGACTTCTCTGAGATGTTGCTATTAACGTCATTCTGCAACTTGTCTTGCCTATTAAAGCTTGACCAGTTATTGGCATGCAAAGGTTAAGGCCAGTATTATGTGCAGGGAGGCTTGTTAAAGAATGGGCTCTCTCATAAAAAGGTTTTTTTTTTTTTTTTTTTTTTTTTTAAAGACCTTAACCTCTGTAAAAGTAATCTTATGGAGAAGAGCTTGTCTCCTGTGACTGCTGGGTGGAAAGCCTCTGCTAGTTAACTTAGTAGAAGCTCTTAGTAGTGACTCTCTGATGGATGTTTGTAGTTCAACTGAAAGTAGCTTGTTTCTCAAAGTGGAGTTCTCTGATAATTTGGGGACTTAATCTCTGGGTCCTTGAGTTCCCTGTGGATTTTTAAAAATAAATGGTTCCAGTCATCTTTGAATAATGAATATAAGTGTAATCTGGATCTTTGAGATGATCACATTAAAGCCCTGCCACTTAATTTTGGCGGCAATAGCAGATGATCCTACCGTGATCGATTGATGGGTGCTAATGAGAAAACTTAATTGAATGCTGTCTTCATGCCTACTGGCTGTAAAGACACACTGTACAAATGGAGATTTTGTAAGTGCTTGAATCGAAGAAAGCGGTAGGACTGTGTGCTTTGAGTTACTACTACGTTGACATCGTGAACAGTGGTTTAGTTTAAGAAGAATGACCTGATCTAATTCATTCCTTAATTTGAATATTTTCATAGTTTTGTATTGGTAAATTTTTAATACGTAATAATAAACACTGGGGATCTTTTCCCCCCAGCCCATGTGTTTTTGTTTGTTTGTTTGTTTGTTTGTTTTTAATTCCCACTTGAGGGACGCCTTGGTGGCTCAGTTGGTTAAGTGTCCAGCTTCAGCTGCAGTTATGATCTTACGGTTCGTGAGTTAGAGTCCTGCATCAGGCTCTGTGCTGTCAGCACAGCCCCTCCATTTTCCTCTTTTCTCTGCCTCTCCTTTGCTCATGTGCATGGGCTCATGCTCTCAAAAATAAATACTTAAAAAAAAATTCATATTTGAGAAGCCTTATCCTTAAATTCACAGGAGTCTGTGACCTTTAAGGCCTCCATTACAGGCATATTACTGAGGATGGTCATTTGGACTGGGTGGCTTCTATCCTTTAACAGGCCTACTGTGCAGGTGTTGAACAATGGACTGAGTGAAGTCTGGCTTCGGACGTTTGAAGGTGTTCTGGAGCCAAGATAATCAAGTGTGCAGAGTCAGAAATACGATGGCTTGTAAAAGGTGGGGAGAGGGGTGTGGAGGGAAGGACCAAATAAGAGATACCGAACTCTAGAGTTCTTTTGTCCTAATAGTAACAGTAAGTGGCTATTTAAAGTTCCATAAAATGAAAAATTTAGTTCCTCAGTCACAATAGATGCTTTGTAAGTGCTTAGTAGGCACTTGTGCCTAGTGGCTACTGTGTTTAGACAGCCCAGATACAGACCATTTGCTTCCATTGTCCCATAAAGTCCTCTTGGACAGCATTGATCTAGGAGTGACAGTAGAAATACGGTCTCTGTTGAGAGGCCGTATGATAAGAGAAGTGGGAGAAATAGGGTGAATTGGAGGAATGATGCTAACGGTCTCCAGAATACCCCTTGGTCTTGGGTTCCTCCTGATCTCTTCTTTGCCTACACTCACTCTCTAGGTGATCTCCTCCAGGACCATTTTGCTTTTTCAATAAAATATTAGAGTTTTAGGTTTACAAAAAAATGGGCAAGATAATCCAGAGTTCTCCTATCCTGGCACCACCCGTGACTGCACGTGGTTTCCCCTGTTAACATCTGTTCGTATGGTCCACTTGCCACACTGATGAATGAATACTGCTACTTTATCATCAACTGAAGTCCCTATTGTATTCAGATTTCATTAGCTTTTACATAATGTCATCAACTGTTCCAGGATCTAGTCAGGGTACTGCATCCTATATGGTAGACTTGCCTTCTTAGGCTTTTATTGGCTGTGACACATTCTCAGACTTTTTGTTTTTGTTTTTAAAGTTTGTTTGAGAGGTGGGGGATGAAGGGGCAGAGAGAAAGAGAGACAGAGACGGAGAATCCTAAGCCGGCTCCACACTCTGTGCAGAGTGTGGTGCTGGGCTTGATCCCATGACCATGAGATCATGAGCTGAACCGAAATGAAGAGCCGGATGCTTAACTGACGGAGCACCCTTGTTTTTGATGGTCTTGACAATTTTAAGGAGAGCTGGTCAGATAATTTGTAGAGTGATTTGTCAGGAGTTCAGGGTTTGGGGAGGAAGACCACAAAGTAAAATGCCATTCTCCTCCCTGTATAACAAGGGCACATCCTGTCATTGTGACTTAATCACTGTTGTTAACTTTGATCACTGGACTGAGGTAGTCAGTCCTGGGTTTTAAAGTCATCTGTGTACAAGGAGTGCTTGGGCCCTCCTCTGAGCCACACTACACATGTGCTTCCCTAAGGGGCCAGATGTCATGGGGCCAAACGAAAGGCCTGGGAGATACTGTGGGGGTAAAAATGGGAAAATGTACATTCTCCTTATAGTTCAGACACGCAGGGAACATTGCGACACTGCTGCTTTGTTGGTATTTTTTCCCCAAAACTAATATGATCTTCCTTTACAAGTCCCTATTCACTGGGTTGAAGGGGAAACCATGTTTTAGTCTGGTTCCATCCAAAACCTAGTTCCATCCATAACCCAGTGCTTCTCAAACCACTTGTCCTAAGAGAACCCTCTTTGTTGTTTTTAATTTCCAACTAGTTGCAGATACTTATATAAAATCCAATAGAAATGAATTACTAAAAAAATTCAATAAGATCCACACACACGAACAAGCAAACTGTAGTTTTGCTGATGCCACCCACATTGACTTTTTTTTTTTTTTTTGTAGCCCTAACTTTCTTGAACTCCAGATTCATATACCCAGTTCTGTGTTCAATGGCTCTACTTGGAGCCATCTTGAATGGAAGGTGTTGAGAACTAGGCTCTGGGGTTCCCCATGTCCTCCAAATCTGAACTTGATGCAGTCTTCCCCATTTCCATTAGGGCACTTTGACTTTTCCAGTTGTCAGGGTAAAAATCTGTGTTTTTTATTCCTTTGTTTCCCTTACCCTTAATATATAATCTGTCAAGAAATCCTACTGACTCCAGCTGCAAAATATTTCCAGAGGATGGTTGCTCCACACCACCTCTGCCTCTACCACCTAAATCCCTTTCATATTTTCTTTCTTAAAATGTTTATTTTGGGGGTGGGGGGGTGGGTAGGGGCAGAGAGAGAGACAGAGGACCTCAAGCAAGCTCTGTGCTGACAGAGAGCCCAACATGGGGCTCGAACTCACAAACCGTGAGATCATGACCTGATCCGAAGTCCTTCACTTAACCGATTGAGCCACCCAGGTGCCCCTAAGTCACTGGCATCTTAAACAGGATGATTACATTAGCTTTCTAACCGGGTCTCCCTGCTGTTCATACCCCCCCTTAGGACCCATTGTCCACATAGCAGTCGTATTCATCTTTAACAACAAAAAAAAAAGTTACGTTTATAAACACACAGGAAAGTGCACATGTTAGGAATTTGTGGTGAATTTTCACAAACTGATCACACCTGTTTAACCAGCACCCAGAACAAGAAAACGAACATCACCAGCAACTCCTGCTCCCTTCCAGTCACTATCCCTGAGGGATAACCACTGTCTTGACTTAGCACAGGTTAGTTTGGTGTGAGGTTGCACCGTATGTAAATGGAATCACATGATATGTAACTTAAGTCGGGCTTTCACGCCACCCGATGCACGTGAGAATCATCCCTGATGTTCCGTGAAATTGTGAATGGTTTCTTTGCGTTGTTATATACTGTGCCATTGTGTTCATACACAACAGTTTATTTATTCATTCTGTTAATGGGTGTTCAGGTAGTTCCTGGCTTTTGGCTATTAGGAGTCCTGCTGTGAAGGTACTGGTACTTGTCTTTTGGCAAATGTGTATATGTGTTTATATTCTGTCTTCAAGTGATTTCATGGAACTTCTGCCTCCTCTATGTCAGCAAACAGTTTTCCAAAGTGGTTGTACTCCAGCAAGTGAAGTTTCTAAATACGTAAGTTAGCTCCCCTTATTCCTTGTTTGAGAACCTGTCAGTAGTTATCAATTCACTCAGAATAATAGCTGAAGTTCTTAATAGTGGCATGGAAAGTTTCACAGAGCTTGGTCTCCCTACTTTGCTTTGAAAATACTAAGCACACCTACGTCTTAGGCCGTTGTAGTGAATGCTCCCTCCCCCTCATTGGCTCTGCCACATAGCTGCATGGCCTGCTCCCTTATTGCAGTGTCTGCTTAAATGTCACCAATGTAAGTAAAATCGCCTTTCCTGTCTGTCTGTCCCTTTATTTAGCATTTTTTTCCTCTTATCACTTAGTACTGGACATACCTGTATGGTCAGTACATCTAAAATACATCATACAAATCATACCTAATATGTAGTAATTTGTCTCCCCTACTGCACCAGGGACTTTGATTGTTTTTAATTGTGTTGATCATCAAAAACAGACATTAGTAGTTGCCCAATAATAGCTGAATGAACAAATGAATGGGTAAAATGAGTAGTTAAAATAGAAGGGCTGAAAATAGAAATCTGGAGAGAATAGAAATGATGCTAATGAGGTTAAAATTTGATAAAAACCTTAGTTTTTATCCAAGTTAATACAGCTTAAAATGATACAGTGCTTATGATGAAAAATAGTGCCCCCCTCTCCCGTCCCAGTTTCCACTCCCCAAAGTTAACTACTTCTAACTCTGTTAGTGGTCTCTTATGCCATGAAAGTGCTATTTCTCAAATTTGGTGTTAAACTGTGATTTATTTCCGTTTCAGATGTTATGTAATGGCTTCTTGGACTTTCCTGTAATTCCTCCCTCTACCACACGCGCACACACGCATGCACACACACACACTTCCGTTGTCCTTCCAGCGTAATTCTAAAAATTTAAGGAAGGACGACCTGCTTTCCAATGTCTTTAGATGGCACTTTGTCAGAAGTGTTCCCTAACTTCTCATATCAAACTAATGTGCTGAGCGTTTACATTATTGTGAACACGTCAAGGTTGTTCACTGTGTGCCAAATAACGTGTGAGAAAAGACCTGTGATCATAATAAAACTTGCTTTCCTCCCCCCTGGAATTTTCCATAGATCTTTTTGTTGGTTCACTAACTCGTCTTCATGAGCTTATTTATATTCTTCACTAGAATTCTAAAACACATTAGGTTAGGGGCGCTTGGGTGGCTCAGTCAATTAAGAATCTGACTCCTGTTGACCTCACAGTCCTGAGTTTGAGTCCTGCATCGGGCTCTGTGCTGACCGCATGGAGCCTGCTTGGGATTCTGTCTCTCCTTCTCTCTCTGCCCCTCTTCCTCTTGTGGTCTGTCTGTCTCTCTCTCTCAAAATAAATAAACTTTAAAAAAATACTTAAAAAACCCACATCAGATTATATATCGATTCTTTAGGTGACTTTGGAGGCATTTCTTCTAGAACGGTTCTGGCCTATTGCCCTGAATCTTTACAAATGAACCAAAAGAATTTTCTTCATTTTCTTTCCTGTGCTAAAGCCTTCCCTTCTGGGTCCCATATCAGAGTCCTTTTTGGTTTATTCACCTATCTTGGGAGAACAGATCCTTCATTGGTCTCCAGAGAAAAGATGGAGAAATGGTTAAAAAAACAAAAACAAAAAAAACCCCTTGGGTATCAGTTCTCTATTGCCATAATACTGTTGCATAACAGATGACCCAGAAGCATCATTTGCATACAGTCTGTGTTTTTGGTCACATGTGGTGGTTGGGTGGTTGGCTGGGGCTTTGCCGACCTTGGTTGAGAGCTGGGTATTGGCTGGTCTAGGATGGTCTTGGTTGGGATGACCAAGGCTACCTAAGCTGTGTCATGTGATTTCTCATTCAGGGACTAGCAATCTAGCCAGTAAGTATTGTTGACATGATGATGGCAGAGGACAAACATGGTTAAATGTTTTCTTATGTTTTAAGTGTGGCAGCTGCGTAGTTCACAACATCCTATACCTAAACTATGGCCAAACTAATTTGGTACCCAAAACAATTGATCTGTGCAAATGTGCAGAAGAAAATCTAAGCTGTTTAACATTGTTCAGAGGTCTGTTGACCATCTGTTGAGATGCCCCTTTGTCAGGAAGGTCTTCCTTGCCTTCTCAGATTAAATTTTCCTCTAAGTCTCTGTCTTATCACTCTGTTACTTTCTTTCACAGTATTGCTCACACTGGTTATTTTGTATTGGTCTAGCCCATTCTGCCTTAATCTTCATCGAAGACCGGGACCAGCCTATACTGGGGCTAGCCTAGGGCCTGCAAGATGAATGTTGGATAAATGAAAATGGTTAAATCTCAGGAATATGAAGTATTTTCGGGGTTATTTTACTGAATCTTTGAGAAGTGTGTTCTTTCAAGGATTTGGCAGAGAAGAGAGGAAAAACATTACCAGTTTGCAGGGGAGATTAACTGGCTCCCCTTTGGGTTATTTGCTAGGCCTAACTGCATTCCCCTGTGCAATCAGGACTGTAAAGCTTTGATTAGAGTTAGTTCTTTGTGGCTTTAGGGCTTTCAGATATAAGTAATTGTTTTAATCAGTGTATTAATTATGACTCTGGAACTTGTAAGCAGCTGTAAACAAGAGTGTTCCTACTGGTATATATGAATGTTTGTTTTTGAGTTCTAAATTAGATGACACCACTTTCATTGTTGCTTCAGACCAGTGTTTGGAGAACGTTTTTAAGGTGATCAGTGACTGAGTTGCAGTACAGTTTTGTGGTTGGTATTGCATTCAGTAAACGTACACTACAGTATAAACTTCTGAATGTATGGAAAATTAACATTAATTAAACTTCAGTTATAGAAAGCCTTCTACAAATACACTCAATAGAATATAAAAAAAAATGGTTACTACAAGCCTACTTAAGTTTAACTGTCCAATCTGTGTTGTCTAGTTCTATTGATTGATTTCAGCCTTGTCATAATCTGTAAAGAGATTAATGTTTTTGTGTCCCTTTGTCCAAAACAGATACTTTGATCATTAGGTTGGGAACTTGTGATAGAGCTAGGAATTTGGTCTTCACAGTGAAACAGATCTTGCTCAGGTGTGCTAGATTTATATTTCTATATAAATATATTTCATAAGCTCTATGCCCAACATGGGGCTTGAACTCGCAACCTCCAGATGAAGTCTCCTGGTCTACCAACGGAGCCAGCCAGGTACCCCTTATATTTCTCATTAATGGCAGACTTGTTCTTAGTTTCCCTTGATGTTCCAGTTAAGTAGTAAATGTACATTCTATATTACACAGTTAAGGTATTGTAGACCTTAAAGGGACAACACCTTTGTTTAATCATGTCATTTTAGACAACACTTAGGTTATAAATTTTGAGTCTGCTGTTGACTGGCATTAGTTGCTCAGTAGATACTTG
Organism: Prionailurus viverrinus; assembly: GCF_022837055.1. Lineage (NCBI taxonomy): Eukaryota > Metazoa > Chordata > Mammalia > Carnivora > Felidae > Prionailurus > Prionailurus viverrinus. The sequence goes on from NC_062571.1 coordinate 61,822,471, forward strand.
AATGAATGAATAAAAGAATGAACCTTACAGATAACTTTTAACCTCTCTGCCTTCACTCCTTATGTGTTAATAGCCACAGCTAAATAGGCCAATTTAAGAAAGCTGAAGAGTAAGATGACTTTAGAAAGTGTTCATAAATTAATAGAATCAGAATCGGAGAAACACGGATGTAATTTTTATTATAGTTTCCAATAGTCATTAAGTAGGGGAATTATAATCTTCTAAGCTACAGCAATGGCTCTAAGGCCACAGGTTTTTACAGGAAAAAAAATTTTTTTTAATGTTGACTCATTTTTGAGAGAGAGAGAGAAAGAGAGAAGAGAGAACAAGCTGGGTAGGAGCAGAGAGAGAGGGAGACAAACTCCAAGTTTGTTGTAACCTCTGAGAGGTTAGCACAGAGCCTGATGTAGGGTTTGAACCCACAAACTGTGAGATCATGACCTGAGCTGAAGTCAGCTGCTTGACCAACTGAGTCACCCAGGGGCCCCAGGAAAAAAATCTTTTTCGATGTTATTAGTGATTAGCCTGCGTTACCAGGTTTAGGAAATCTCTAGAATGAGATTTTTGACAGTCCAAGCCCAGAGTATAACTTAAATATAATTGTGTGATAATCCTAACACTACTCTCTTGAAATACAGTTCTTGTGAAGAACACAAAAAGACTGAATTTTGCTAACATTTTCTATCATGAAAGGGAATCTTTTTCTTTCTTTAGCAATTGGATAGAATTCCTGCTTTGTGTAGGAAAAGTTGGTAGACCTTGAACTCTAAATTGCTGTAGATTGTTCTGTCTTTTTTTTTTCCCAAAAGAATTTGAATAGTTGTTTTTTTCTTTCTAAAACGTATTTTTCTCCTTCTCACCCTCATATTTAACTCAGTTATTACTCTTCCTTTAAATCTTTTAATTTTGTCTGATGAAGCCAAAATTCTTCTTAAAACATCATTGAGAACTCTCAAAACTTCTTACCAAGATCCTCATTGTCAGTGGTAGATCCAGGAGTCTTTGCGGTCCCTTGCTTCCAGAGCAAATGGCCCTCAACAGTCCAGAATACCAGTCTCTTTTGTGTTATCTTTGGGATTTTCTGGGTATATTCTTGGCTGACACTGTCAACCTGTGCTGAGATGTAACCCCCCGCTGCCCCTTGGGTTCTTACTGGCTGCTTAGTCCTATCCCTTCTAGTCATCAACTCCTCTAACATAGTGACAGAATTTGGTGAGTCCCTACAAGCTCCTAGTGGTTAGGTAAGCAATTGTGGCTGAATCTACAATAGAGTGTGTGTTTGCTTTTCAAATTACCAGACCAGGCTGATGGAATAGCTTTCGAACTACAATGTAATCAATTAACAACAGTTCAAGAGACATTACTAAAGGCAGGACTCGGAACATGGAGTACTTTCCTGCTTCTCTAAACAGAGGGTGAACATGCCCTGCCAATGGAGGAAAAACCTCTGAAGTGGTGATGGTTGACATGCTCAGACTTCAGTATATTTTCCATCAATTTGGAGACCCACAATTATGTATATCTGTGGTAGTATCACGTTATCTCATGTGCCTTGCATCCTGGACATTGTTGTATGCTTGCCTTAACTTACTTGTAGTGTTCAATGCCTGCCTTGGTTTATAAGACAAGAACTACTTTACTTGGCTTATTGTAGTTGGAGAAAACCTCATCATGCCTTTTGAGTGGTTGTGTGCCATTTGGTGAGACCTGAGGAGCCAAAAGTAGAACCCATATGGAAGTTAAAGACAAGTCATTATAGCTTAATAAAAGTAGATTAAGGAGAGCTGTTGAAAAATGTTCTGTAGGGGTGCCTGGGTGGCTTGGTTGGTTAAGCATCCGACTTCGGCTCAGGTCATGATCTCACGGTCCGTGAGTTCGAACCCCGCATCGGGCTCTGTGCTGACAGCTCAGAACCTGGAGCCTGTTTGAGATTCTGTGTCTCCCTCTCTCTGTGACCCTCCCCCATTCATGCTCTGTCTCTCTCTGTCACAAAAATAAATAAACGTTTAAAAAAAAATGTTCTGTAATACCCCCATATGTGTGGAGTTACGTTACTATGATGTGTATCCAGCAGAAGCTGGATAAGCGATTACAGGGATTTTGTGAAAGCACTGAAGAATGGGTTTTGTGGGCTAGCTGATAGACTAATGGTGAGATTTGATTGATGTATACATGTCCAGTAGTTGCAGACAGATTCACAGAAAGAGAACAAGCTGAAAAGATTTCTGTTGATTGTAGTCAGTGAGCAAGAGGAGATTGCCAAGTGAGAGTGTACCCAGGAAAGTCTTTGGCTTTGGTGTCAAGATACTGCTGGCCTTGTGAAAGGAGTTTGGAAGTATTCCCTCCTCTTCAAAGTTTTGGAAAAGTTTGAGAAGGATTGGTGTTCGTTCTTTCTTTAAATGTTTGATAGAATTGGGATGGCTGGGTGGCCCAGTTGGCTAGGCGTCTGACTTCGGCTCAGGTCATGATCTCGCTGTTCTGAGTTGGAGACCCACATCAGGCTCTGTGCTGACAGCTCAGAGCCTGAAGCCTGTTTTGGATTTTGTGTTTCCCTCTTTGTCTCTGCCCCTCCGACATTCAGGCTCTGTCACTCTCTCTCTCTCAAAAATAAGCAAACATTAAATGTTTGATAGAATGCACTAGTGAAGCCATCACGTACAGAGCTTTTTTGTTTTGGAAAATTGTTGACTAAAGCCTATCCAGGTAACTTCCTTCTTAGTGATTTAGCAGGTTTTATGTTTCTAGGAATTCACCCATTTCATCTAGGTTATCCCATTTGTGGACATATAATTGTTTATAATACTTTTTTTTTAAACGTTTATTTTGAGAGAGAGAGAGAGAGAGAGAGAGAGAGAGAGAGAAGACAAACTCTGAAGCAGGCCCTGCACTGCCAGCGCAGAGCCTGATGGGATGCTCTCACCTACTGTGAGATCATGACCTCAGCCAAAATCCAGAGTCAGACGTTTAACCAACTGAGCCACCCCAGTGCCTCCATAGTTCTCTTTTGATCTTTTTTTATTTCTGTGGAAACCTTAGTAATGTCCCCACTTTGATTTCTGATTTCAGTAATTTGAGTCTTTGCTGTTTTCTTAATCCATCTAGCTAAAGGTTTGTCAAATTTTATTATCTTTTTTTTCAGGGAGCCAACTGTTTTTCCTCTTTATTTCATTTATCTTCTAATCTTTATTTCCTTCTTCTAGCTTTGGACTTTAGACTCTTTTCTTAGTTCCTTAAGTTGTAAAACTAGGTTGTTTGGGATGCTTTTTATTTTTAAAATTTTTATTTTTTGAGAGTGTGAGTGGGGGAAAGAAGCAGAGGGGCAGAGTGGAAGAATCTTAAGCAGGCTCTGTGCTTAGCATAGAGCCTGTTGCAGGGCTTGATCCTACAACCTTAGGATCGTGACCTGAGCTGAAATCTAGAGTCCACTGCTTAACCAACTGATCCACCCAGGTGTCCCCCACCTTTTTTTTTTTTTTTTTTTTTTGAGAGTGTGTGCATGCATGTGTACAAATTGGAGAGGAGCAGAAGGAGAGGGGGGAGAGAATTTTTTTTCTAAGTTTTAAAAACATTTTTTGGGGGGAGGGGCAAACAGGGAGGGAGGGGGAGAGAGAGATACGGGGGATCCCAAGCAGGCTCTGCCATCAGCTCGAGCCCTATGTGGGACTCAAACTCATGAACTGTGAGATTGTGACCAGAGCCAAAACCAAGAGTTAGGCACTTACGTGATTGAGCCACCCAGGTGTCCTAGATTATTGTTGTAACCTGCTCTGCCATCTTCCTAGAATCTTCTCTAGTTAATTGCACAGATATTCATTCGATGTTTACTTTTTGTCTAACCACAACAGACCGAATGAAAGGTCATAAAAATGTAGGAGCTAGCGTTGACTGTGGCTAAGAGCATAGTCTTAAGGCAGGGTCTTCATTATTGCCACCTAACAAACCACCTCAAAACTTAGAAGCTTAAAACAACTATTTGGTTGGTCATGATGTATGTGGTTGTTAAGGAGTTTATCAGAGATGACTTAGCTCTGCTCCACATGGTTTTATTAAAATTTCTTTTTTGAGAGTAAGAGTGTGAAAGAGCATATTGGGGCAGAGAGAGAGAGGGAGAGAGAGAATCTACAGCAGGCTCCATGCTCCACATAGAGACCAATATGGGGCTCGATCTCATGACTCTAGAATCATGAGCTGAAGTGAACTCATGAGTCGGTTGCTCAACCAACTGAGCCACCCAGACGCCCCTCTGCTCCACATAGCTTTAATTGGACTCATTCGTGTGGCTGCGTTCACCTGGTGGCTAGACAGGGCTAGAAGATAGGAGGGCTTTGTGCTGGTCGGCAGCTGGTGTGCCATGGTTCTTCTCCATGTGTCCTCTCTTGCCACGTGGTCACTCAGCCTCAGGCCCTTTCTTTCCAGCTGTATAGCCTGGGCTTCTGACTTGGTGTAGGGTTTCCAAGTTTATATATCCTTTTGAGGATTCTATAAAATGTATGGACCTTTTCCCCAGAAGAATGTTCCTATGCGTGTCCACGATTGTAGGGAGTGTCTGGGTTCTGCGGCCTCCCTAGAGCAACCGGTGAATTCAGTGCATTAGTTGCTAATTTCACCAAGATGGTCTGAGTTGAAATTCTCTTCCGTGTAAGTCTCCCTGGTTTTTTTTTTTTCCATTTGTAACTATACCTAAAAATAGCGTTAAAGGAAGCAATTGTTCCACCCATAATTAGAGACCTGATTCTTGAATCCAGCATCAAAACCATCATGGAATTTTGATCCATGAGACCACACTTTAGAAAGCAAGGCTTTTATGACTCTTATGACTGATGTGCTCTTTTTCCTCCATTGCTTCAGGAGTCACCTGAGAAGGAGTCCTTTCAAAGGGGATGGTTTTGATGCCTAAAAACTTAAACAGATTAGGGGTCTTGGGTATAGGAGTTAGAATAAGAAATAGCCTATAATAACCCTGGTTGTCAAATTACACTGGTTTTTATACAAAGGTACTGTTCATATTGTATAGTGCAACTTCTTTCTTTTGCCTTTTTTTTATACACTAGATAGCTCCAATTTTAATTCTGAAAGTTGAGTTCTATTAGGTAAACAGGAGTACTTTTAACAGTCCCCCTTCACTTCTGTCTGTATAGGTCAGTGAACTACTTATGCTAAAGCCGTGGCAAGGTGTCAGGATGAGCAGGGGAACCTTCCATTATCTTTTCAGCCATTCTGGACAGTTCCTGAAGAAAAGTACTCATTCAGTGAGTAACTTTGGTCTCTTCTAAACACTTAGCTGTGATCTTCCTTCTTTTCATCACTCCCCACCCACTCCTTTTTAAAATTTATTTATTTATTTATTTATTTATTAATTTATTTAGGGAGACTTGAGCAAATAAAACATGATTTTTATTTAGGCTTACCTGGTATGTTAGGGAAGAAAAAAATACCTTAAAAGGGTTGTTAAAATTGAAGTCAGTCATGACTCATTAGACTAAGAAAAAGAAACACTTAACACTTAGAGATCCTTTTGGGGCTTGTTAAGGTCCTCTTTCATTTAATTAAACTACAGGGCCCCTGGTTCATGAAAGGTAATTGGGACTGTATGAACAGTGTCCTGTAAGAATCACAATCGTCACTGCCCCTTGTGTCTCGTGTCCACTAAGCTTTCAAGTAGACAGCACATGAGGCCAGTGAAAGAAGTGAGGCTGGAAAGAGCCTACTTCCTCATCTAGAACACTCCTTACTGACCCTGTAACGGGGTAAGGCTGTCTTTAGTGTGATCTTGATCTTCTTTCATTCTCTTTCCTCTTTTTTTTTTTTTTTTTAATTTTTTTTTTTCACCATTTATTTATTTTTTTTGGTACAGAGAGAGACAGAGCATGAACGGGGGAGGGGCAGAGAGAGAGACACAGAATCGGAAACAGGCTCCAGGCTCTGAGCCATCAGCCCAGAGCCCGACGCGGGGCTCGAACTCACGGACCGCGAGATCGTGACCTGGCTGAAGTCGGACGCTTAACCGACTGCGCCACCCAGGCGCCCCTCATTCTCTTTCCTCTTTTTGATTGGTGAGGTGTGAAGGGACATTTTTGTTGTTATTTGATGTTCAGATGCCTCGCGTTATTACTTGAAGGTGTGGAACCTTCAAGATCTTTGTGTAAATCCACTTCATCGTTCTTGTACCTTGTCTTCCAATCTGTGTGAACTGGAGAACCTTCTTGACAGTTGAGGAGTAAGAGGAGATCTGTCCAGGATTGACACCCAATTTTTATATTTTCCATGGTCTTTCTAGGAAATTTTTATAAAAGTGTTCCCTTTTCTTCCTTTGACCCCACTCTTGAAATACTTGCTAAAACAAGATAGAAAGAATTCATGGAAGAAAATAAGACTGATTAAAATGGTATTGATATTTCTTTTGGATTACTTCCTCAGTTTTTAAATGGTGTCTGATGTCAAGATTTGAACTGCACTGTCAAATTTTCTCCATTACATTGATTTCCCACTTTTTAAGTTTACATGTTTTGAGAGAGACAGAGACTGTGCAAGCAAGGGAGGGGCAGAGAGAAGGGAAGAATCCTAAGGCTCTACACTGTCCACAAGGAGCCCAATGTGGGGTTCGAACCCATGAAGCTGAGATCATGACCTGAGCCAAAATCAAGTCTGACACTTAATTGACTGAGCCTCCCAGGCGCCCCTCCCACTTTTTTATATGTGGCTTGAACTTTATTTTATTTTAATTTTTTTTCTTAATTTACATCCAAATTAGTTAGCATATAGTGCAACAATGATTTCAGGAGTAGGTTCCTTAGTGCCCCTACCCATTTAGCCCATCCTCCCTCCCACAACCCCTCCAGTAACCCTCAGTTTGTTCTCCATATTTATGAGTGTCTTACGTTTTGTCCCCCTCCCTGTTTTTACATTTTTGCTTCCCTTCCCTTCTGTTCATCTATTATGTCTCTTAAAGTCCTCATATGAGTGAAGTCATAGGATATTTGTCTTTCTTTGCCTAATTTCACTTAACAGAATGCCCTCCAGTTCCATCCACGTAGTTGCACATGGCAAGATTTCATTCTTTTTGATTGCCGAGTAATACTCCATTTTGTGTGTGTGTGTGTGTGTGTGTTTGTGTGTGTGTGTGTGTGTGTATACACACACACAACACATCTTCTTTATCCATTCATCCATCGATGGACATTTGGCTATTGTTGATAGTGCTGTTATAAACATTGGGGTGCATGTGTCCCTTTGAAACAGCACACCTGATCCCTTGGATAAATACCTAGTAGTACAATTGCTGGGTCGTAAGGTAGTTCTATTTTTAACTTTTTGAGGAACCTGCATACTGTTTTCCAGAGTGGCTGCACCAGTTTGCATTCACACCAGCAGTGCAAAAGAGATCATCTTTCTCCGCATCCTCACCAACACCTGTCGTTGTGTGAGTTGTTAATGTTAGCCATTCTGACTGGTGTGAGGTGGTATCTCATTGTGGTTTTGATTTGTATTTGCCTAATGATGAGTGATGTTGAGCATTTTTTCATGTGTCGGTTGGCCATCTGGATGTCTTCTTTGGAGAAGTGTCTATTCATGTTTTATGCCCATTTCTTCACTGGATTATTCTTTGGGTGTTGAGTTTGAGAAGTTCTTTATAGATTTTTGGATGCTAACCCTTTAACTGATATGTCATTTGCAAATATCTTCTCCCATTCTGTCGGTTGCCTTTTAGTTTTGCTGATTGTTTCCTTCACTGTGCAGAAGCTTTTTATTTTAATGAGGTCCCAATAGTTCCTTTTTCCTTTTGTTTCCCTTGCCTCTGGAGATGACTTGAGTAAGAAGTTGCTGCGGGCAAGATCAAAGAGGTTTTTGTCTGCTTTCTCCTCGAGAATTTTGATGGCTTCCTGTCTTACATTTAGGTCTTTCATCCATTTTGAGTTTATTTTTGTGTCTGGTGTAAGAAAGTGGTCCAGGCTCATTCTTCTGCATGTCATTGTCCAGTTTCCCCAGCACCACTTGCTGAAGAGACTCTTGATTCCATTGGATATTCTTTCCTTCTTTGTCAAAGATGAGTTGGCCATACATTTGTGGGTCTATTTCTGGGTTCTCTATTCTGTTCCATTGATCTGAGTATCTGTTCTTGTTTGGCTTGGACTTTTAGAATTTTGACTGTTTTATTTCTTTTTTTTTTTTAATTTTTTTTTTCAATGTTTATTTTTGGGACAGAGAGAGACAGAGCATGAACGGGGGAGGGGCAGAGAGAGAGGGAGACACAGAATCGGAAACAGGCTCCAGGCTCTGAGCCATCAGCCCAGAGCCCGACGCGGGGCTCGAACTCACGGACCGCGAGATCATGACCTGGCTGAAGTCGGACGCTCAACCGACTGCGCCACCCAGGCGCCCCTTGACTGTTTTATTTCTTAAATTCTGTTATGTATAATAAAGCCATATTAATCTGGAATATTTGAGGGAGTCAGGGAATCCCAATATAAATAGTATGAGCTTAGAATCTTAAATAGAGTATTTTTTCAAGGTTTATTATTTGCATGTATGTGTATGTATATATGTGTGTACACACACACACACACACACACACACACACACACACACACACACACACACGTTAAAAACTTGAACCACAATTTGCAATTACCCGAGCCTTGGTTTTACGTGTAAATGGATACTTGTAAGTGCTTGAGGCTACAAGTTCTTAATAGTTAAGCAATGACCCTTGAAGTCTTGGTTATTACAGGTACTGTATTTGTGTTTAGTAAACCTTTTATTTTTTTCCTCATAGATCAGGTAAAGGTACATCTAGCTCAGCTATATGAACTATTACGTTATTAATAAACAGAGCGGAACTACTAGGACTTTTTGAGAAATTCTCCAGCTTCTCTGTGTATGTGCATTTACATGGCTATTGTATCTACTACACACACATTGATAGGTGGGTGCATATGTGTTTAAAATCTCCAAACATGCCACATATTTGGGGACAATTTGAGTAAGTCATCTTTGGATATAAGCTAGACTTAAGCTTTCTGAGGGCAAGAATCCCATACCCTGGCATTCTTGATCCCAGAGTAAACCTACTTGTCAAAAGATTTTGCTCAAATACCCACCTCAAAGTGGGTAGGAGGACCCAAGCTCCATTTCCTTTATTTTCAGAATACTAATGAATGGGAGGGAGAATGTGTTGAGGTGGGGCCTGGGGGGTGAGGGTGGGGCCTGGGGGGTGAGGGTGGGGCCTGGGGGGTGTACTGTTGATATACTGGTGAGCCTGAGTGTGATTCCTTGCCAGTCCCTGATTCTTAGGCCTACTGTGTGGGTACTACTAATTAAAAACAGAGGGTTTGGTGTCAGTTCTGGATGTGAACGTCCATGCTATCATTATCTGGCTGCGGGATCTATCTTGAGCAAATGAACCAAACTTCAGTTTCCTGATCTAGAAAATGGGGATTGTAATTATAGTCTCACCAGGTTTATGTGTTCCAGGAGGGATGTTAGATAGTGGAAAACAGGTGGTTCCTGCCTTACAGATGGGTGGATCAGTTTGTACAATATAGATGATAATCAACCTTTATGAAAAAGGCCTTTTTGACAATGTATATCCTACATAACTGTATCTTCTCAATAGATGATAGGGTCTTCTAGGACGTGGTCCTTGTCTTACTCATTTTTGTAACTAGCTTCTAGAACTTGATACTCAGGAAATGATCACTGAACGGATGATGCATACTCCCTTTGAACCTACCGTATCATTGGAATTTCTCATCATTACATTTCTTTCTTGCATGTGTTAAGAAACTCATGTGGTCTAAGGTTTGCCGGGAGGGTGGCATGTCTTACACGTTTGCATTGGCCAAAACGGATTATTGATCTGGTTTGGCTGGACATGTGTTCCCTAACTTCCTCAGGATTGCTGTTTGACTTCCTAAGGCTGATCTTTTTTTAGGGAGAAGGTTAAGACTCTTGTTACCTAGGTAGAGATCAGGTTTTTATACACCAGTAGGGGCTAGTTTATCTGATTTTACCCTTTCATTGGTCAAAAGTTTGTCCTGCTGCAGCTTTTGTGTTTCTTTCCTTCTGTAAAAATTTTAATGTTTATTTTTCAGAGAGAGAGAGAGCGTGCGTGCAAGTGAGTGGGATAGGGGCACGCAAGTGCGTGGGATAGGGGCAGAGAGGAAGCCCCAGAATCTGAAGCAGGCTCCAGGCTCTGAGCTGTCAGCACTGAGTCCGACCGTGAGATAATCACCTGAGTCGAAGTCAGATGCTAAACTGACTAAGCCACCCAGGTATCCCTGTGTTTCTCTTTTGAAGGGAATTCTATTATTTGAATTTTGGAATTCTTTGTTCTTTATTATTTTAATTTTATTTTTTTAATTTACATCCAAATTAGTTAGCATGTAGTGCAATAATTTCAGGAGTAGATCCCTTAATGCCCCTTAGCCCGTCTCCCCACCCAGAGCCCCTCCAGCAACCTCTAGTTTCTCTGTATTTAAGAGTCTCTTATGTTTTGTCCCCCTCCATGTTTTTGTATTATTTTTGCTTCCCTTCCCTTATATTCATCTGTTCTGTATCTTAAAGTCCTCATATGAATGAAGTCCTATATTTGTCTTTCTCTAATTTCGCTTAGTATAATACACTCCAGTTCCATCCACGTAGTTGCAAATGGCAAGATTTCATTCTTTTTGATTGCCGAGTAATACTCCATTGTACATGTATACCACATCTTCTTTATCCATTCATCCATCGATGGACATTTGGGCTCTTGCCATACTTTGGCTACTGTTGATAGTGCTGCTATAAACATTGGGGTGCATATGTTCCTTCGAAACAGAACACTTGTGTCCCTTGGATAAATACCTAGTAGTGCAATTGCTGGGTCGTAGGGTAGTTCTATTTTTAACTTTTTGAGGAACCTCCATACTGTTTTCCAGAGTGGCTGCACCAGTTTGCATTCCCACCAGCAGTGCGAAAGAGATCCTCTTTCTCTGCATCCTCCCCAACATCTGTTGTTGCCTGAGTTGTTAATGTTAGCCATTCTGACAGGTGTGAGGTGGTATCTCACTGTGGTTTTGATTTGTATTTCCCTGATGATGAGTGATGTTGAGCATTTTTTCTATCGTGTCATTTGGCCATCTGGATGTCTTCTTTGGCGAAGTGTCTATTCATGTCTTATGCCCATTTCTTCACTGGATTGTTTTTTGGGTGCTGAGTTTGAGAGGTTCTTCATAGATTTTTGGATAGTAACCCTTTATCTGATGTCGTTTGCAAATATGTTCTCCCATTATGTCAGTTGGCTTTTTGTTTGCTGATTGTTTCCTTTGCTGTGCAGAAGATACTTATTTTGAGGTCCCAGTAGTTAATTTTTGCTTCTGTTTCCCTTGCCTCTGGAGATGAGTTGAGTAAGAAGTTGCTGTGGCCAAGATCAAAGAGGTTTTTGCCTGCTTTCTCCTCGAGGATTTTGATGGCTTCCTGTCTTACATTTAGGTCTTTCATCCATTTTGAGTTTATTTTTGTGTCTGGTGCAAGAAAGTGGTCCAGGTTCATTCTTCTGCATGTCGTTGTCCAGTTTCCCCAGCACCACTTGTTGAAGAGACTGTCTTTGTTTGGAATTCTTTGTTTTCTTTATTGTCTATTGAGTGTAAGTAGATTGTTTCTGTCTATTGTTATCATGGTTTTCTAAGATTTTATTGTTATTTGCAGGAGAGCTTTATGGAAATCCTGGGTAGTTTTGGTTGGGGATGTATCTTTTGTTAATTGTTTGACTTAGAGGTTCTATGACAACTCAGGCAATAAAAACTTATATTTCAAACCTGTATGAAGTGCAGGTCCAGTACTTAAAAATGTTCAGGGTGGACCTTCTTTGTCCTACGTAGAGCCTAGAGACAGACACATGTCCTTAGCCTGCTTGGTGGGCAGATTTTTCGCATTTGACTCTTGTAAAGGTATGTGTCTCTTTGAAGGTTTGGGCTTCATGTGGATATCAGCTGCTACTCCTCTCTTTATGCGACTTACGAAGTTGCAGATGCAGAATTTAAGCACTTTAAGCAGGAGAGGATTTACTGTAAAGCAGTAAATGCCTGCACAATAGTTGGAAGAGTTGAAGAAATAGATTCTAGCTGTATCCATTCAATAAGCAAATATTTATTGAGCAGCTGCTATGTGCTAACACTGTTCTGGGATCATTAATGAACAAAACAAAGGTTCCCCACGCTTCTGGAGCTCACATTCCAGCAGGGTTGAGTCTTGAACAATTCCCAAAGCCATACCACAACACTAGGCCAACAAAAGTGCTGCTCAGTTGGGATTGTAAAGACCACAGAGATCACCACCACATTGCTATGGCAGAGAAACCACCACGAACAGGAAGCCTCATCTGATGAGAATCGGCTCCAGAATTATGCTTCTTGCTCTGATTTGCACCAAGGCCCATATCTTGCCTCTTGATACTCATGAAGCTATTTATTAGACACTATAAACTCTGCTAATGATGCTGCAGAAAAATCAAATGCCTTGACTGTGTCCATTGGCCAAAGTAGCAGAAGCAGCAGAATCTGGCTTTCACTTTGGTTTTACTTTTTCAATTCTGTATCGGTGAGTGTGGTCAGTGGAAACTAAGTAGTATCAGGAACCTCTAGCTGTTAGGGGTTGTGGGAAATGTAATTCTGAGTCTTCCAATCTCTATAGTGCAGAGGTGACCCCCTACAGGGGAAGTAGAATGGGTATTGAATGCCAGTCCACCATGTCCAGCATACTTTTCTTGTTCCCACTTGGTTTTTTAGAACCCTATCCCATACCCATCATCCCAGCTGAGGAGAGGAGCAGCTCACATGCACCTGGCATTTAGTTCCCTCTGCTTTTCTGGCTCCTTTTCTCCTTTTTGCTAACGCAGTTTTATGCCTTTAAAGTAATGATTGTTGTATGCAGAAAATGTTAAGCAAATTTGCAGGTTGTGTATACCATATGTTGTCAGAATTAGATGTGCCTAGATTTCAATGACTAACTTACCATAATTTTCTTGAGTAACTTGTTAGAAATGTGTTACATCTGATAGAGATGAAGGTTGGGGGAAATGATAGGCATTACATTTTTTTTTTTTTTAAGTTTTTGGAACACAGTTCACTCTTTAGGACAGTGTGGTTGAATAATAACTTGCAAGAAGGAACATAATTGTTTTCTACAAGAACATATGTAAAATTGACTTCATTGGGTGTGCTATGAATGTATAGATTTGGTTAACCACTATGATCAAGATACAGAACCGCTTCATCACCCTGAAAAACTCCCTTGTGCTGTCCCTTCACAGTCCTACCCTACATCTGTCCTAACCCCTGGCAACCAGTGATCTGTGCTGGTTTTTTGTTTAATGGGGTTTTCTACCTAGATAACCATGTTGTCATAAATAGGGACAATTTCATTTTTTCCCCCCCGATGTGTATGGTTTTTTCTTGCCTTATAGCATTGAGTAGATAGGGCTTGTAATATGGTGTCCAATAGGATTATCATCCTTGCCCTGTTGCTCATCTTGGAAAGCATTCAGTCACCATTAAGTATGTTAATTGTGAGTGTTTTGTAGATGCCCTTCATGGAGTTAAGTTCGCAACTACATTCAGTTTGAGTGTTTTTAATCAAGAATATTTATTGGATTTTGTCAAATGCTTTTTCTGCATCTACTATGAGCATGTGGTTTTTCTTTTGGGGGGAAAGTACTCTATTATATTCACAAATAGTGAACAGATCTTGAATTCTTGGAATAAATTCGACTTGATTGTAGTGTGTTATTATCAATTGCTGGATTTGATTTGCTAATATTTTGAACAATTTTACATATAGGTTTTACTGGTCTATAGTTTTCTTACAGTATTTTTCTCTGGCTATGGTGTCAGGTTAATACTGGTTTCATAATATGAATTGAGAAGTACCCCTTCCTCTTTTATTTTCTGTAGAGATTGTATATAATTGACGTTACTTTTTTAAACATTTGGTAGACTGCACTAGTGAAACCATCTGGGCCTGGAGATTTTTCTCCCCAGAATGTCTTTAACTACAATTAAATTTTGTTATTAGTTCTAGGACTGTTAAGGTTATGTATTTTACCTTGAATGAGTTTTGATAGCTTGGAGATTTTTTCTTTTTCTTTTTTTTTTTTTTTTTTTTAAGGTTTATTTTTGAGAGGGAATGTGTGCACGTGAATGGGGTAGGAGCAGAGATGGAGGGGGACAGAGGATCCCAAGTGGGCTTCCTGCTGCAGCAGAGAGCCCAATGTGAGACTCAAACTCAAAAACTGAGATGACCTGAGCCAAAGTTGGATGCTCAGCCAACAGAGCTACCCGGATGCCCCCTTAGCTTAGAGTTTTTAATGACATCTAAGTTGTTGAATTTGTGGAATTTTTGTACTATTCTCTTATCCTTCTAACGTCTTACCCTTGTCAGGTTCTGTAATGAAATTCCTCTTTATTCCTGTTATTATAATTTGTTATGTCTTTTTTTTTTTTTCTTTGTGAGTCTTGCTAGAGATTTATCAGTTTTATTGACCTTTCCAAAGAGCCAAAGTTTGGTTTCCCTGAGTTGTTGTTGTTGTTGTTGTTGTTGTTTCTGTTTTCAGTAGTTAGAACAGTAGTACCTTTTTTTTTATTTCATCTCCCTTCTTGGACTCCGAAGTTCTGACTTTTTTTTTTTTTTATTATAAAAAGTAAAGGTCTTGTATATGATCAAAACTGGTGAGATTTCATTCTGTAATGTAACTGTAATTAATACTTTGTATATAGGTTGAGCCTAAAAGTTGAACAGGAGGTGCCTAGCTGGCTCAGTTGGTAGAGCCAGTTGATCTTGGGGTTGTAAGTTCAAGCCCCATGTTGGGTGTAGAGAACACTTAAAAAGTAAAACCTTAAAGTTAATTGACATTATAGCTATATAAAAATTTCTCATGCCCTAGTACTATACCTTGATTTACATTTCGTTTCTTACATAATGCTCTTTTCCCCCCTAAATCTATTCTTTGAGGTTTTTGCCTTTTATTATATCCTCAATTATTTTCAGATTCCCCATTATATAATCTATTGAGTTCTATTTTCCCTCCCCTCCCTGACATCTCTCTGGAACCCATTTTTGTTCCAAACTGCACTAACTACTCTCTAAGCCTTGTTCATAGCTATCATCCTGTGAATTCCCGTGAATTCCTAAATCCCATGTCCACTCCATTCTTGGCATGTTCCCAGATTCTGATGGAACATATACTGAAGGACTATGCTATGGAAGGATGTGAAGAAAACATATTTCCTGGTCATTTTGTTAAGTTTGCATATGTGATGGTTTGTTGGGTTGGGCATGGAATGCTAGGATGAAAAGAACTTTCCCTGAGAAATTAAAAAAAAAAATTTTTTTTAATCTTTATTTTTGAGAGACAGAGAGAAAGAGAGAGAGAGAGAGAGAGAGAGAGAGAGAGAGAGAGAGAGAAAGAATATGAGTGGGAGAGGGGCAAAGAGAGAGGGAGACACAGAATCTGAGGTAGGCTCCAGGCTCTGAGCTGTCAGCACAGAGCCAGACACAGGGCTTGAACTCAAATTGTGAGATCATGACCTGAGCAAAAGTTGGATGCTCAACTGACTGAGCCACCCAGGTGCCCCGTTCCCTGAGAATTTTTATGGATTGTTTTACTGTCTGCTACCATCCAGCCCTACTGATGAGGAGGCCAGTCTTACCTTAATTCTTCATCCATTGTAGGGGACTGATTTTTGTTGTTGATATTTTGGAAGATTGCTTGTAGTGATACATCCTGACTAGGAGCTTTTGAAATTCATTGTATTGCTCATTGGTGAGCCATGTTAGTTTGAAGACCCAGGTTTCTTTCCAATATTGCTTTGATAGTATTCTCTTTTCTGTTTTCCATTTTTCTGGAACTCAAAATTAACTTTGGGAACTCTGATTGCTGTGTAATAAACTACCCCAAAAGTTAGTGGTTTAAAAACCTCCATCTGCCCACAGATCCTGTGGACTTCAAACAGGGCATACATAGCATGGATGGCTTGTTCTGTACCCTCAAATCTAAGACCTCTGCTCAGAACACGTGAAAAGCTGGTGATGACTCAAACAACTGGGGGCTAGAGTCATCTGGAGACTTGTTTATATGTCTGGTGATTGGGCTGGGATGATTTGAAGGCTGGCCTCAGCTGAGACTTGACCAGAGCACCTGCACGTGGCCTTTCTATATAACTTAAATCGTCACAGTAGTGGCTGCATTCTGAGAGGGATAATCTGGACAGGGAGCCTTTGGAGATGGAGTGGCCAGAGCTAGAGCATCCCAAGAGAGCAAGGTGAGGGGCACCTGGGTGGCTCAGTTGGTTGAGCATCTGACTTTGGCTCAGGTCATGATCTCACGGTCTGTGAGTTTGAGCCCCGTGTCGGGCCCTGTGCTGACAGCTCAGAGCCTGGAGCCTGCTTCGGATTCTGTGTCTCCCTCTCTCTCTGCCCCTTCCCTGCTCACTCACACACATTCTTTATCTCTCAAAAATAAATGTTAAAAATTTTAAAAATTACAGCACTTCTCCATTCTGTTGGTTATTAGTGCACTTAGTAGGTAGGGTCAGTCCAGACCCAAGTCCATTCCCTTATAAAAGAGGTGAACAGCACAGTGCTGAATTTCCCTTGTAACCATATGAAAAGTAACACTTGATGTAGTATTGAAACATTGAAATTTTGATGACACCTCTAAGTGAGTCCTTGTGTCTGAAGAGTATTTTCTAGTTCTAGAGCCCACTTATGAAAACAACTGGTAGTAAAGTATAAACAAACTAAGAATGATGAAATGTTCATTTAGAACCAGCAGTAAAAGTTTGAGGGCTACATATGGGGAGGAGTGAGAAAGTAAAAGTGAGTTTGAGCATTCAGTAAGAGGTTGTCAGAGAAGAGAGTTGGAGGGTTGTGGTAGCAATGGGTCCCTTCATAATAGGTCAAGGGGCACAGAGTATGCCAACAAGCCGTGTAACGAACCATCTGCCTCTGGCCTGGAGATGGGCTCTTTGATTTAAGGTACACACACCATGTTCCCTCAGTAGCTGATGATTACCAAGGCAAATTTAAGTTTCTTAATGCCAGTGGTGGTCGTGCTATGGATTTCATGTTCTGTTGACTATGATTGCCTTTCTTTGAAGCCTAATGTTTCTTCAAGAACAAAGATGAGTGAAAGTCTTGTCACCTGAATCAAAACCTCACTGAACATTTGGAAATGCAGATTATTAGGCAAATAATTGTCTTCAAAGTAGGGACGATGAATGTATTCATGATAGTGAACATAGTTTATCGGACTATATACAATTAATTCATTGGTTTTTTCTATATCCTCAGAAGATAAAGATTCTTTTATATTTGAATTCAAAATACCATTTGAAAAACTACCATATGGGCACTCTGGAACCTGAAAAGCACAGTGAAGGAAAAACAAAACCAAAACAAACGACTATGGCTTCTGAAAATCTTGTGTGAACATTACCATAATGTGCTTAAGGGCATTTTTTAGTTTTAGTAATTGCTTGCCCTGGTCATAGCCATAGCCAAAGGGATAAGAAAAGTTGTGCTCCTCAAGTTTCAACTTGCTTTGCTTTTTCCCATAGTAAATACTAAAAATATTTTGTTAACACAATTCTTAGGTTACTAGGATAGCCCACAGAAGTAATATTGACTCGATATATTCCTGTTGAGTCAATACTACATTTTAAATGTCCTATTTTAGCAACTCTAATAAATAGCTTTTCATGAACTCTTATCATGACTTTGTTCCTATGGGAAATTTCTTGTCTAGAAACCTTTTTTTTAGTGCTACAACCTGCTTATTACTTAGATATTGAGGGTGTGTAAAAGTTTTTCTAATGCTGATGAATAATTTATAATGGGAACACAGATGTGAAATCAAGGTTTTGGGTTTAATGTTCAGGATCTATCTAAAATATGTAAATTTTATATTCTATAGGCCAGCTATATTGAAGTCTGTTAAATATTTGTAAGGTGTAATCTATATGAAAAAGCAATTCAGGAGAGCAACCCAAATAGTAATGATGAGAAGTACCATTGTGTGGTCCTATATGAAGTTTATCTGCACTTAGAAACAAGGTTAAATCAATGTAGTGTATTTCATCTTTAGATAAAACTACAGTATTAAGCAGTAAGGACACTCTCCCCCCTCCCCCCCCCCCACCTTGGCAGCCCCATTAGATTTCAAAACCTGGTTTTATAGTTATTTCCTCCCCCTTTAAGAATGACTGAATCCTGTATCATAATGTGGAGTAACCTAAAGGATAAGACACAGAAAGAATAACCTCTAGTATGAAAGTATTACCTCTAGACATCATGAAGGTTTAGAACCATTACCTTCTTGAGAATAAAAAATGTTTAACATGGGGCGCCTGGGTGGCGCAGTCGGTTAAGCGTCCGACTTCAGCCAGGTCACGATCTCGCGGTCCGTGAGTTCGAGCCCCGCATCAGGCTCTGGGCTGATGGCTCAGAACCTGGAGCCTGTTTCCGATTCTGTGTCTCCCTCTCTCTCTGCCCCTCCCCCGTTCATGCTCTGTCTCTCTCTGTCCCCAAAATAAATAAATGTTGAAAAAAATGTTTAACATGGCTTGTGCTAGATAGGCTACATCTCCTATTGATAGTTCTGTGTCTCCTTTCAAGTCCTCTGCCCCAACTCCATTTCTGGTTTTCTAAATTAGAGTTTATAAAATCTATTGTGTCTTAAACTTTCATAACTTTTTGAGGGAATAATTGACAAATATACTTGCATATATTGAAAGCATATGACATGATATGATAGACCTATTTACTGTCAAGTGGTAATTAACATCATCCATCACCTCATAGTTAACTCACTTTTGGTTTTTTTGACAGCATGTTACTTAGGATCTACTCAGCAACTCTCAAGTTTCAAATAGTGTATTAACTATAGTCCCCTTGCTGTACATCACATAGGTTGATGCCGTATTAAATTGTACCCACTAAAGTGGCTGTTACGCAAACATTTTCATGGGCGCTTAGGTCCTGCTTTATAAAGGCTGGGTTAATCCCTTATGGATACCAGAAGCCATACTTCTGGCTTTTGTCATACTTTATGGCTTTCATCATAATGCAAATGTGACTTAAAGTAACGGGGTAGGTGCTCAGTAAATGCATACTTCTATTTGGAGGGTAGTTTTACCTGCATCTAGAGCAAGGAAGCCCCTCACGGTTTTATTTAGTGTTGTGGCAAAGGAAATGAGAATGGCCTGGCTGACCACATCAATATGCATAATTGACAAGCTACTCAATACTTTTAAAGATAAGTACTTTCCACTCTTTTCTTTGGCTATCAAATGTAACTCCGTGTAAGTATTGTACTATAATGTATTGTTCTCTGGCTCTTGTTTGGTCATTAAAAAAAAAAAAAAAAAAAAAAAAGCACGTTATGTTGTTACACAGAAAATGACCTGTATCCCTCATGTTTATTTGCTAACTCAAAGTGAACAAATTCGAGGAGCTTGAAAAACACTAGTTTGCCTCTAGGCAGGATGGTCCTTAAAACATGAGTGTGATTATGACAGAATGAATAATTTATGGCCCTTAAGGGATGAGGTAGGCACGGAGATTGGAAAGGAAGAAGTACAACTTGATGTGCAAGATGCCATGATCTCGTATGTTGAAAATATTGAAGATTCCACTATAAAACTGTTGCAAGTCACAAACAAGTCAGGATGGCAGGGAGGGAACATGAGCAATATATTAAAGCCACTTGTATTCCTATACATTTGCAATGAACAATCTGACAATGAAATTTAGAAAACTGTTCAACTTGCAGTACACCAAAATACTTAGGAATAAACTTAAAAGAATTGTCAACTTGTTTTGTAAACTACAAAAAATTATTGAATGTCCAGAAGAGGCAAATCTGGAGAGACAAAGTAGATTAGTGCTTGGCTAACAGTGGGGGTAAATGGCTGGGAGACGTGGAGTGACTGCTCATGCGTACGGGTTTCTTTTTGGGGTGATACAGTTCTGGAATTATGTAATGGTAATGGTTGGACAACTCTGAACATCCTAAAAGCCATTGAATTTTTTACTTAAAATGGACATGTATGTACAGTACGTGAATTATATTTGAGCAGCAAAAAAGAAGGTAAGGTAGTCAATAATTTCATGTTGTTAAGCTGTAGATATCTTTTCATGTCAGTAACATATTTCTGGTTAAATTTTTCTCCCAAACACTACAGAGCTCAACTTGAGGCACTGCAAACTTGTTTGCATTTTCTCTGGGCTAGGTGGGCTCATACTCTGCTTAGGAACTCTTTGAAACCTGGAAAACATTATGGTAATTTACAGAAGAAATTTTGTTTCAATTTGCCTGGTATGTAGGTGCCATAAATTAGCTTTGAGAATAAAAATGTTTTTATTGAGTTACAGTAAGAATTTAGTTTTAGAGGGGTGCCTGGTTGGCTCAGTCAGTTAAGTGTTGGATACTTGATTTTTGGCTCAGGTCATGATCTCATGGTCATGAGATTGGGCTCTGTTGGGACTCTGCACTGATGGTATGGAGCCTGCTTGGGATATTTTCTCTGTCTCTTTCTCTCTGCTCCTTCCCCTCTGAAAAAAAATTTTTTTTTAAATGAACCGTTTCAGAGCACCTGGGTGACTCAGTCGGTTAAGCGTCCAACTTTGGCTCAGGTCATGATCTTCTGGTTCATGAGTTCGAGCCCCACGTCGGGCTCCCTGTGGTCAGCACAGAGCCTGCTTCAGATCCTCTGTCCCTCTCTCTCTGCCTCTCCCCACCTCATGCTGTCTCCCTTTCAAAAATAAATACTAAAATTGAAAATGAACCATTTTAAGACAGCAACAGAAGAGTATTAAATGGAGCTTGGGGATGCCATGCAGCTCCATAGGTCACATACTCAGGAGGACAGTTCTACTGGTCACGACCATGTATATATTAGCTTTAAATTAAGAATGCTAAATAGAATTTCTTTTTTTTTTTAATTAGAAATCCTTAAAAGATTAAAAAATTTGGGGACGCCTGGGTGGCTCATTTGGTTGAACATCAGATTTTGGCTCAGGTCTTGATCTTAGAGTTTGTGAGTTTGAGCCCCATGTCTGGCTTTGTGCTGACAGACTGGAGCCTGAAGCGTGCTTCGGATTCTGTCTCCCTCTCTCTCTGCCCCTCCCCTGCTTATGTCCCTCCCCCTCCCCTTCCCTCTCAAAATAAACATTAAAAAATTAAAACCTTTCTTTAAAATTTATTTTTAGAGCGTGAGCTGAGGGGAGAGGCAGAGAGAGAGCGTGTGCATCTTAGGCAGGCTCCAGGCTCAGCATGGAGCCTGACATGGGGCTCGATTCCATAAGCCTGGGATCATGAGCTGAAATCAAGAGTCAGATGCTCAATTGACTGGCCCGTCCAGGTGCCCCTTAAAGGGATTTCTCAAGTGCCCACATTACACTTTCCTAAGTGTAGGTTCTGAAATCCATATTCCCAACTTACAATACAGTTGATGATATTAGATAAACGCCAGTTTAGACAACCTGATACACTCAACTATGGAAACATTTTTGAGTGTTCTTAAAAATCTGACCAACTTCTAAAAATCTTAAGGCCAATTTCATGTTGGCTTATGATATTTGAGTAGACTTTTAAAGATTGGGATTGAACCAGAAAAGAGCATTGCTCAGTAACTGGATTTGAGGGACAATATTTAAAGAAAAAAATTCCTTAGGGGAAAATCTATATATTAAGCTCAAAAAAGATGCATGCTCTCGTTAGGGATGTGTGTCTATGTGTGTTTTACTTAATTTGTCAACTTTGAAATTCAGAAAAATGTACGATTCATTTAATTTCCTATAGAGACTAATTTTAGGCATTAATAATGTTATACCTTCAATCAGAAATATAATTGATTCATGTTAAAAAGCAGAGTTTAATGGTTTTTCTATATAAACTGTCAAGTTGCACCATTCTATGAATACGTAGATCTACTCAAATATTTGTTTCTAGAATAATTATTCAAATACACATATCTATAAATAATTTTGTGATGTGACACTTCATGAGAATCAGACCTTCTAATAAAACTTAATTTTGGGAAAAAGTATGAAAGTTCATGGATGATTATTTTTCTGATCAATTTTAAAAACTAGTCTTGAAAAGTAATCCATAATATTGGTAATATTGGTAATATTTTTTTAAATTTTTTAATGTTTATTTTTGAGAGACAGAGACAGAGCATGAGCTGGGGAGGGCAGAGGGAGGGGGAGACACAGAATCTGAAGCAGGCTCCAGGCTCTGAGCTGTCAGCACAGAGCCCGACAGGGGGCTCAAACTCAAAAACTGTGAGATCATGACCTGAGCCAAAGTCAGATGCTTAACTGACAGAGCCACCCAGGAACCCTCACACTGGTAAATTTTTTTGCAAGGTAGGTTGGCCTTAATAAGGTACTTTAACCCAGAAAGTTCTATTTCTAAGAACTTATCATAAAGAAAAAATGGGACAAGTTTACAAGGTAGATTATAAATGTTTATTGCAGCATTGCTTTTAAGAGTGCGAAATTGGGATCCATACCATAGAGTTTTAATCAAGTCAATTACAGTGTATCCATAAAATGGAAATGGGTACACCATTAGAATGTTGACTCTCCTGTACCAAAGAGTGGATTTAGACTATAGAAATTGAGAGAGGAAAAGAGGGGAAGAGAGCTAAAGGTAAAAAGACTGGCAGGATCTAAACTTGAAAGTGGTAAGCTAAAGGATACTGTCTGTAATTAGTAGAAAATGAAAGTATAATTACATTACTCAAGGTTTTGAAGGTAACACATAAAGAATTTACAAGTACCGATAAAAAGTTCACTGGGAGAAATAAAAAACCTAGTATATTGGGAGAAAGGACTGGAGGGGTACCTGGGTGGTTCAGTCAGTTAAGCATCCGACTTGGGCTCAGGTCATTATTTCGTGGTTCGTGGGTTTGGGCCCTGTGTCAGGCTCTGTGCTGACAGCTCGGAGCCTGCTTTGGATTCTGTGTCTCCCTCTCTCCCTGCCCCTCCCAAGTCTTTTGCTCTCTTGCTCTCTCTCTCTCTGTCTCTCTCTCTCTCAAAAAAAGAAGAGAAAAAAAAAAAAAAAAAAAGACTGGAGGTGGGAGGTGATGAAAATGGTCCAGAGTCCATTGAAGTCTACCGACTGTCTAAATGGGCTAGGTCAAGAAATTGTGACTAGCGCTGTTCACCTTTTTGGAAGCTTACACTGTTTATGGCCATTCATCTCAAGGTATTTTGTTGTATCATCCATACAGCACACCTGTGTCAAGCTTTCTTGTTATAAGCAAACCAAAGAGATTGGAGGTTTTTTTTTTTTTTTTAATGTTTTCTAATGTTTATTTTTGAGAGAGACAGAGTGTGAGCTGGGGAGGGGCAGAGAGAGAGAGGGAGACACAGAATCTGAAGCAGGCTCCAGACTCTGAGCTGTCAACACAGCCCGACACAGGGCTCCAACTCACAGGACTGCAAAATCCTGACCTGAGCCGACATCAGACACTTAACCAACTGAGCCACCCAGGTGCCCCTGGAGTCTGTATTTTTAACAACTAGAGACACATGAAATGTAAGGATCTTCTTGAACTTCACTGATAAAGGTTATTTTAAAATCTTACAAATTTCCGAAAGAAATAACTGGTGGAACCATTAGATATAGAAATAACTACAAAAGAAACTACTAAAAAGTGTTGGAACATTTTGGAAGAGACAAGGAAGAAGTTGTATAATCATATGTATTTCTTTGATTTAAAACAAAATTTAGGGGTGCCTGGGTGGCTCAGTTGGTCAAGTGCCTGACTTTGGCTCAGGTCATGATCTCACGGTCCGTGGGTTCAAGCTCTGCATCGGGCTCTGTGCTGACAGCTCAGAGCCTGGAGCCTGCTTCAGATTCTGTGTCTCCCTCTCTCTCTCTGCCCCAACCTCCATCACGGTCTGTCTCTATCTCTGAAAAATGAATAAACCTTAAATTTTAAAACAAAATTTAAAACCTTAATACTCTATTGAAAAAGGAAAAACTTCAATACTGTTGAAATAAGAAAATGTTCATATATATTCAAGTGGAAAATCTGTATTGCTAAATAATATATCTTCACTTTTTTAAAAGTTTGTTTTGAGAGTGATCATGAGAGCATGAGTGGAGGAGGGGCAGAGAGAGAGGGAGGGCAAGAATCCCAAGCAGGCTCTGAGCTGTCAGCGTAGAGCCCATTGTGGGGCTGGATTTCACAAACCAGACTGAGATCATGACCTGGGCCAAAATCAAGAGTCGGATCCTTAACCGACTGAGCCACCCAGGTGACCGAGTGCTATGAATTCTTGTAAGTTCTTTGTTTCTGTAATTTTTTTTCACGTTTATTCATCTTTGATAGTGCAAGTAGGGGAGGGACAGAGAGAGAGAAGGAGACACAGAATCTGAAGCAGGCTTCAGGCTCTGAGCTATCAGCACAGAGCCCAACATGGGGCTTGAACCCACAAACAGATTGTGACCTAAGTAAGCTGAAGTCGGATGTTTACGTGCCTGAGCCACCCAGGTGCCCCTAAATTCTTCTATAAATATACAAATGTGTGCTTTGCCCCTTTTTATCACATATGATACCATATTGTATGCACATTGCTATGTCTTTTTTTCTCTCTCACTGTGTCTTAGTTTTTTGTTGGTACATAAAAGAACATCCTCATTCCTTTTTTTTTTTTTTTTTTTTTAACTGGTAGCACAGTATTTGTTGCATGGATGCATCCTACTTGGTTTAACTTTCTATTAATGGATATTTAAGTTTTCAGACTTCTTCAAAAAATTTTTTTAATGTTCATTTTTGAGAGTGAGAGACAGAGCATGAGCAGGGGAGGGGCAGAGAGAGAGTGGGAGACACAGAATCAGAAGCAGGCTCCAGACTTTGAGCTGTCAGCACGGAGCCCGATGCACAGCTTGAACTCACGGACCGTGAGAGCATGACCTCAGCCGAAGTTGGACACTCAACCGACTGAGCCACCCAGGTGCCCCAAGTTTTCAGACAGACTTTTGAATATTAATAATGATACAAAGAATTCTCTTGTTTACACCATCTTAAATTTGCATAAGTTGACATGTAGGATAAGTTCCTGTAAATAGAATTCTTGAATCAAGGCATATCTGTGTTGGCAGTTTGGGTAGATTTGGCCAAATTGTCCTCCAATGAAGTTAAAATAGTTGACCCTTTAGCAATGCATGAGCGATTTTATGTTGTAATTTCTTAGATAACATTGACAATGTTTAAGAATTTTTGTGTGTGTCTACATGAGTGATCAACCTTGACAAGTGACCTTCAGGTGGACAAGGATAAAGTATGTACTTTTTATCAGGAATAAGAGGTGAGATTTATTATAAACCATATTCTAGAAACAATAGTTGAGTGCGGTTTGGATAAAGTACTTGGCCTTGTGAGGAGGGAATGTGAAACCTAGCAGGGGAAGCATCCTAGTCCTATATTAAAATCTTACATTGTTAAATCTGAAGTTTCAATTTTGGATGCAATAATCTAGGAAAACCATGACTGAGTTGAAGGAAGATAACTAGAATAGTTACAAGGATACTTGGGCTAAAAAAAAATATTCCTGTTTGGAAAAACAAATGACAGCTAATGAGGGTGGAATGTGTTAACTAAATTTGATAAACTAAAAATAGGAATTTTTGATCATTTGGTCTCAGATACTTAGAATTTAGAGGTATATAAAACATCGGCTTCATTAAAAGAAGCCAATTCTACTTCTTGTGCTGAATCAAATTCCAGATGGATCAACTATAGGAAAATACACTTTTTTCAAAATTCTTTTTTTTTTTTAAGATTTTTATTTTTTATTTTTTAAATAATCTCTACACCCAGCAGGGGGCTCAAACTCACAATTCCAAGACCAGCTTTTGCATGTGCCACTGACTGAGCCAGCCAGGTGCCCCTCTCTGCATATTCTTGATTGGAGAGGGCCTTTCTGAGATTCTGTAAAATCCAGAATTCATGAAGATGGACAGAGTAGGCTACAATCATAAAAGGCAACCAGATTAGAATAAATGTTCGCAAAGCAAATGATACATAAAATACTTACAAAGAGCTCTTGGGGCACCTGGGTGGCTCAGTTGGTTAAGTGTCCGAGACCCTTGATTTTGCCTCAGGTCATGATCTTATGGTTTCGTGAGATCCAGCCCTGCGTTGGGCTCTGTGCTGACCGCTAGGAGCCTGCTTGGCATTCTTTCTTTTCTCTCTCTGCCCCTCCCTCATTTGCATGCTCTCTGTCTCACAAAAACAAATATTTAAAAGCTTTTTTGTAAGTTTAATTTTTTTTTACAAAAGATAAGCGCAGGGTGCCTAGGTGGCTCAGTCAGTTGAGAGTCGGACTCTTTGGCTTAGGTCATGATCCCAGGATTGTGTGATTGAACCCCATAAGAGATTCTTTCCAGGCCCAACCCCTGCCCTGTCTCCTGTGTGCTTATGCTCTCTCTCAAATACGTAGAAGCACACCAGTAGAAAACTAGAGGAGATGAACAAAAGAAATAAACCTACTGACCAAAGTCAATAAACCCGAAACTGTTAAATCTAACCTCGTAATGAAAACAAGACCTATTTTATCCATTTCATTAAATGAAATGGAAAAATTGGCAAAATGCGATGTTCTGGGTATAGAAAAATAGACCTTGTCTTGTATTCTTTTTTTTTTTTTTTTTTTTTTTTTTTTTTTAAACATAGGCATTTGCTTTATTGCTTTAATTCACAACCTGGCTGAGTCACACTTGCTCTGGGAACCATAATTTTGAATTTCTGGACTTGAATGCATCTTAACTATTCTCTTCACGAATGGAAAGTGGGGAAAAGAAAAGTGTCAGATGTAAAAGCCAGATACACAAATAGCTGTAAGAGAGAGTATGACTTAGTGTCACTGAGGGAACTAAACTCCATTCTCAATTCTCAAAATCGTTTAAAATATCAGCTGTGACACAATGTTAGGCTTACCCAGAAGAAAAAGTACTGGGTTCTTTTGCTGCCTAGGGCATACGTATACCCAAAGTGTCGCTCTTTTTTTTTTTTTTTTTTTTTGCTGTAATTCTTTATTGGGACTTATTCTTAGAGGTAAGAATACACTACCTAGGAATGGAAAACTGGAATACATTTTTTTAAAAAAACACCTAAAGCAATTATACTCTATAAATAAAAACTAAATTTGGACTAGCCTAAGTGAAAGGTAAATTGATGGAGAGGAAGCTTTCCTAATGACATTTGATTTTATATGAAATTCAAATGATAAATCAACTGAGAGTCATTCAAGTAAAAGTTTAGCTGATAATAATTTACCTTTAATAAACTGTCTAAAGAATTGTCATGGTACCATATCTAGGGAATACATTTAGTCCTCGTCTTGTATTCTTAAAAGCAGTTTGGTGCAATGTATATTAAACTCTAAAATCATCTATTTTAAACGTTCTCTAATTTAGATTTATTTATACTATTAATACATAGTATCTGAATTATTTGCTTTGTAAAGTAAATTTCATCCAAATTCTTTCCTGAGGTAAGATGTTAATTTGTATGATAAAGACATTATGGGTGGGGTGGCGCCTGGGTGGCTCAGTCGGTTAACCATCCGACTTCAGCTCAGGTCACGATCTTGTGGTTGTTGAGTTCGAGCTCCACATCGGGCTCTGTACTGACAGCTCAGAGCCTGGAGCCTGCTTTGGATTCTGTGTCTCCTTCTCTGTCGCTCTGCCCTCCCCCTGCTTGTACTCTGTCTCTTTCTCTATTACTCTCAAGAATAAATAAACATTAAAAAAATCCTTAAAAATTAAAAGACATTTTTAGGGATCAATTTTATACACATTTTTAAGATGTAAATGTGAGGATACTTTTGCACTTCTTTGTGTAAGTTTAGGTTGAAATGTATAGTTGTAGGTTTCAGATCCAAGGGTATTTTCATAAGTTTTCTGTGTTGGAGATGTTACATTTTTGAACTCAGAAATTTTCGTAGTTTCCAAATACTACATGAATCCTCCTTGAAGTTCCCATTTTAAATTCTAGTCTCATTAAAAAAAAATAGCTAAACAAAACCATAAAATCTTGCTCCTAGAGATACCGTTATTAAATAATCTGGTATAAATGAATTTATTCAAAGTGAGTTAAATTGAGCTTTGAATGCTAGGTTGAATCTTGAAAGTATTTTCTACCAGTAAGAATTATAGAATGAGAACCTCTGAAAATGAGTGCAAGTTCATTAATCCAAACTGAGCTGAGTAGACCACTGCATGATACAGGTTATAGAATAATTTGTTATAGTTGGGTTTTAGGAGAAAAAGACAGATGGCTTCAAACCTCTTTTTTATTTTTATTTTTTAATATTTTTTTTTCAACGTTTATTTTTGGGACAGAGAGAGACAGAGCATGAACGGGGGAGGGGCAGAGAGAGAGAGGGAGACACAGAATCGGAAACAGGCTCCAGGCTCTGAGCCATCAGCCCAGAGCCCGACGCGGGGCTTGAACTCACGGACCGTGAGATCGTGACCTGGCTGAAGTCGGACGCTTAACCGACTGTGCCACCCAGGCGCCCCGAAACCTCTTTTTTAAAGTAAATCTTCAATTGCAAAAAAAAGGTTGTATTAATTTACCTACAAGTCAAACAGTTTACTGAAGTTCTGGAAACATTGAAGAATGTTCTAGAAAGGGCTCAGTATTTAATAACCTTTCACTGTGGGTCTTGCCAGTGTGGTATTATCTGTTGTAAATAAGAGTTTTAGGACCCTTTGGAGGGAAGAATTTCCATAGCCTTTCTGTTCTTGTTTTTCCTTCCCATTCTTTCTTCAAACATGAGAAGTACAATACAAAACAGTCTTTTCAGGCAGACTTTTCTACTGTTAGCTTGGAATGGAAGGGAGTTCTATGAAATACTTCACTAAATTATATAGATAGCATAGCAAAATAATAGGGATTTTGGAATCATAACTAGAGTTCAGGTCTGTCTCTCTACTACTTACATATATATAACCTACATATATACTTATATATATATATATACTGCCTACACACACATATACACATACTATATGTGTGCTATATAATCTGCTATATAATCTTTGGCCTTTAATTTCTTAGAAAATGAGGATGGTCCTATTCGTAAGGAGAAACTATTTGGGGTAAACTAGAGTCTTTGGAAGGGAGGACAGAAGCCCGCGGAATGTTCATTAGCCTTTTTAAGTCTGTTTTGTGACTTATAAAATGGAGTTAATCTCTTCTTCATGGGGTTCTCAGATAATGAAATCTGATACACATAGTGCTTGGTATGCACAGGCACTCAATAATTGGGAATTATTGTTATTATTATTGCAGTCATGTGGTGTCTATTTATGGAATTACAGCCTCTTTGGCCTTATTCAGTATTCTAACGAAAGATGAATCTGCTAACCTGGTGGGTAGATAAAGCCTTTTGCTTTGAAAGGCTATTACTAGAAGCAAGCACAGGGTGTATGCAATGAAGTGTGACTATGGGACAGCAAGAAAAATAGGGGTCTGAAGTAACAGCCCCTTATCCAAGCAGAAAACAGAGTCTGACGCAAGCAGTGCTTTCTAAATGGCTGTGAATGGAACAACCTGGCAGGAAATTTTTCCATCGAGACTACTAGTAATTACTCTAAGTGAGACTAAACTGGAAAATGTAAGAGCAATGGAAAATAAAAGAGTACCTGTATTGAATGGGTTAAGACTCTATTGTACTTTAATTCAGAAACAAACTTTGGTGGTTGGAAAAAGTTGAAGTAATTAATTCCACAGTAAATGGTGCTAGATTAAATTTATTGGGGAGAAATCTCAAATCCCCCCCCCTTTTTTTTTTTTTTAATGTTTGTGAGAGAGTGAGCGAGGGAGGTACAGACAGAGAAGGGAACAGAGGATCTGAAGCGGGCTCTGCATTGACAGGAGGCAGCCCGACCCGGGGCTCAAACTCACAGAACTGTGAGATCGTGACCTGAGCCGAAGTCGGACGCTCAAACAGCTGAACCACCCAGGCACCCTGGAATCTCAAATTCTGTATGCAGTCTCTAAATATAGATCTAGGGTCCACATTGGATCAGCTGCCACGAGCCAATTCCAACTGGACTTCTCATCATATATTTTTGACCTTGAGAAATTCATAGAGTAAGTTTTTAAAAATTCGAAGAAAATATTTTTTGATGGGATAAAAATTTTGGAGTTTTGTTTTTATGGGCCCTTTGATCTTTTCTCCCGCCGTTTATCATGTTGGTTCTCTTTATGTATTACAGTGTGCAACCCACAGCCCAACAGCTAGAATTTTAGATGAGTCCATTAAATTCAGGCAATATTTGGGTACCTACTGAGTACCTGACAATGTGCTAAATGCCAAGAATATAGAGAGACAAATAGGACATGGTCTTGTCCTCAGGGCATTCATAGTCTTGTCAGGTGATATCAGCCAGTGATGAATATGATAGGCAGCATAGCTGATGTTTATAGAGCAACTTAAAATCTGCGTAACCATTGAAATGCTTTATATATGTTAACTCAATCCTCCCAAGGGCTTTGATGTAAGTCCTATTACTTTGTTTTACCAATAAAGACCTTGAGGCCTAAAGCTTCTAGTTAAGTTGCCCAAAGTGAGCTGGCAGGGCAGGAATTTCATTGTAAGCTCTCTGGTCCTGTTCTGCCAGGCAGCCCCGTGAGTTACTTCTGTGTTTTGGTCAGAGTTTAGCTTATTACAATTAGGACTTCAAAAGCCTATTATTCTTTAAGCCTTTAAGACATACCCTACAGGGCGCCTGGGTGGCTCAGTAGGTTAAGTGTCCAATTCTTGATTTCGGTTCAAGTCATAATCTTGTGGTTGTGAGATAGAGCCCATTGGGTTCTGAGCCTGCTTGGGATGCTCTCTCTCCATCTCTGCCCCTACCCTGTATGTGTGTACGCACAGGCTCTCTCTTAAAACAAAACAAAACAAAAAAAACCAACCTTACAAATATTTTGTGGATTTATATTGTGTTAATATTAAAAACATTTGCTAGTACTTAAATTAATCCTATTAATACCATTTATGAATTTGATGAGAGTTCCTTAAACATTTCAAACCATACTTAGATATTTAATATATCTGATTTCTTCAAGTATTTCAAACTTCTAATTTTGGGGGTATGGTTTTAATAAAGTCACAATCTCAAGAATTTTGAATAGTTTAAGAGCATACACTAATGAGCATAAGGGTTGTAAAAGTTATTACTACTATAAATACAACTTAAACAAAAATGTTAGTTCTCTCTCTTCATTCAAGGGTTACAGCTTTATTTACCCAACCAAAATAGTTACTGTAGGGTTGTAGGTTGTAAATATAGGTCTTGGGGGATCAATAATTATAGGCTTGGTGTTTGTTTTTTTTAACAAATTTTTTAATGTTTATTTATTTTTGAAGTCGAGAGAGAGCGTGAGCAGGCAAGGGGCAGAGAGAGAGGGAGACACAGAATCTGAAGCAGGCTCCAAGCTCTGCTGTCAGCACAGAGCCTGGCATGGGGCTCTAAGGTTCTATATCATGAACCTCGAGATCATGATATAAGCCAAAGTTGGACGCTTAACCGACTGAGCCACCCAGGTGCCCCAATAATTCCAGGCTGGTTTTATTGGCATAAACCCCTTTAATAGTAACGGGATCGTTCATGCTTGCACTTCTTTCTGTATGTTGTACTTACCCAATTTTTGACCGCTGTGGCTTACCTACTTGAGAAGTGACAGGATTCTGCAGTCCTCATCCAGACCTTGCCTGGGCACCTTTCCTGTTTGATTTGCACGGGTGGAAGTTTGTCCTTTAGTCATATGTCATAATTTGGGTTGATTGATATAAATTTAAATAAATATTTAGGAGAGTGAGGGAGAGTGCCCACAGGAGTAGGGGAGGGGCAGAGAGAGGAGGAGAGAATCCCAAGCAAGCTCCACACTCAGCCCAGAGCTTGTTGCGGGGCTCCGTGTCATGACTGGGAGATCATGACCTGAGCTGAAATCAAGAGTCTGTTGCTTAACCAACTGAGCTACCCAGTCGCCCCTTGATGTAACATTTTAAATTAATATTGTTGGAAATTCAGGTGCATGGTAATCTTTTACCACAGGTCATCTCTAGCACAAATAATATCTTTTATGTGAATTAAGAGAAAGATGCCCCTGTAGGCAGATGACATAATGACAGAAAGGCTCCAGGTCAGCTAGGTAAGCCTCACTGGTGTTGAACCTCCACGTGCCCTCTTCACCACAGGTGTCATACAGTTCAGAAGATTTGTCCCCCTTTTGAATATCATTAAGACTTCTGAATTCTCATGGAAACAATGGTCGGGTTGCCATTTGGCCCTTTAAACTGGATCCTTTCTAGACTTTCTGGCAGAAACCAGCTATTGCAGTCCCATCTTGATTTCCACCCTCCCCCACCCCCATTCCCACCCCCTCCAGACTAGAGTCAGATATTCTCTCTGAAGCCACTATCTTTTGTGGCAGAGCAGTATTGGATACTATGGATATGGCAGAGATGTGATGGCACGTGACATTGTTCTGTTGCATTACTGATACCGCCCTTCAGAGACAAAGCTCTCAAAGATCTGTTTTCCTTGGGCCATGGTGTTTCCAGTTTAACTAGGACTTCATTAAATCTTGTTTGATTCTAATTGAAAAGATTTCCCATCTGTCTCCTATTTATCTTTCTTTGAATCTCCCTCTTACTCTTGAGCCAACAGCTGTTGCCCCTCTGTCCTATACATACAACATTTCCTTATCAACTTCGATATTTGCAGGCAGGCCAAACTCGGTGGTTATGTTAGGGCTGTCGAAACTTCGTCTGATGTCATTGGATGTGTCCCTTCTCAGAACCTACTGCCTCAGCCAGGCTTTGTTTGTAATCCTCCTGCAGTGCCCACCCAACCAGCTGTCTCCTTTGTGCCCATGTCCCTAGTATTTGCTTCTTCCTTTCTTTGGGTTTCTCTATCCCAAAACCCAAATCTCACTGCACCATGGATTTTTTGTTTAGTAGAATACTTTGTCAAATAACTGTATTTTCCGGTTCGGAAAGACAGGTGAAAAATAATGGGTGAATCTTCAAAACACTTTTCTGTCCTTGAGGTTGATACTAAGTTGCCTTGGTGGAGTTGGGTATTCAGGTGGCTCAGCTATATTTATAATGTTTGATTCCTTAAAATGCCTAGTAGGTACACAGATGGATGTTTTGTTTTCTTTTAGACTGTCACTTAGGCCTGAAATTTTTTTTTTTTTTACACCGTTCTTGTCTGAATATCTTGATCATTGGAGGGGTAGGAAAAAATGGATCATTAGTCTGTAGTAGACAGATGTATAATGATGTATGGATGTTCAGTCAGTATTACTCAAGGATTAGGCCCCTACTGTGTGCCAGACAGTGTTCTAGGCATGGAGGCTATGGTGTCCCTAAGATAATGTCCCTGCATTTGTGCGTTCTGTATCTAGGTGGAGAACAGACTAAGCGAATGCACGTGAAATAAAATATCATATCCTGATAAGTGTTGCATACAGCACAGAAAATGTGCATATGGACCATGGTACAGAGGAACTATTTTGGATAGGATGGGGCAGGACAGGTAACATTTGAGCAGAGACCTGAAAGAAATAGGGGAGTAAGTAACCTGAAGATCTAGGGTAGAATGATCCACAAGTAGAAACAGGGAGAGCAGAGATCCTTAGACAGGAATATATTTGCATACTTAAGGACCAGCCAAACCTTTCTAGAGAAAAGGAAGCCAGGCGAGGGATGGTGGGGGTTAAAGTCCCAAAGATCAGCAGGGGTTTATAAGGCCTTGCAGATTGTGGTAAGGGGTTTGTTTTTAACTCTAGGTATGATAGGGGAGTCTTTTGGAGGGTTTCAAGCAGAGAAGAGACAGAATCTTAGTGACCTTTCTGAAAGATTACTTTGGTCCTTCTGCAAGGGATTGATCATAGAAAGCACGTGTGAGGCAGGAAGGCCAGTTAGTGAACCATTGTAGCAGTTCAGGTGAGCGAGAATGGTGGCACCAAGGAGGTAGACGTGGTGAGAAGAGGTCAAATTTGGGATATTTTTCAGAGGCGTGGAAGTGAAAAGTTGAGGAGGAGGCCTAGGCTTTTGGTTTGAACAATTGGATGAATGTTGATACATCTCTTCCCCCCCAATAAAGGAGGAACATAATTTGAGAATTTAATATAAAGCTTGATACACTTGGTATGTAGCCTGGGGAGGGATGTTAAGTAGGCAGTTGGATATGTAAATCTGGAATGCAGAGGAGTGACTGGGATGGGCATAAATAGGGGTCATCAGTGTACAGATGATATTTAAAACTTGGAGACTAAATGGGATCAGTACTCAAAACAAGTTAGTGACCAGGGAGAGGGGAGGAGTTCCAAGAATGAAGGTCCAGAGCTCTCTGACTTCAAGAGGTCACTGAAATGAGAGCAATTTGCAAAGGAGATGGAGGTGGTGTGGCCATTAAGGAGAAGAGCCAGGGAATTGTGGCGGAAGCCAAGTGAAGAGATTGTTTCAAGAAAGAAGTTATCAAAATAAGATGAGGGCTAAGAATTGATCATTGGGTTTAGCCAAATGAGAGGTCATGGGAGGTCTTCATAAGTGGTTTCATTGGACAAGACTGATGTGGAGCATGTTGAGGAAGAAATGGAGACCGTGGATGGAAACCATTCTTTCAGGGGTTTTGCTACGAAGAGAAGTAAAGAAATGGAGCTATCGCAGAAAAGAGAGAGGGGATCTGGAGAAGTATTTTGGTTTTAAAGGTGGGAAGTATTTCAGGCTTTTAATGTGGTAATGGGAGTTGTCCACTAGAGGAGGAGAACACAGTGGCGGAGGGGACAGCCTTACCACAGCCTCACCTTTGTGGGCCCCCTCTAAACTGTGTGGAGCTGGCAGTCAGGGAAGGGTAGTTTTACCAGAAGGAATTATCCAACATTACATGAAAGATGAAACATTGGGAAGAACATGAAATATCTAACAGATAAATAACAATTATGTGTAATAGATACGTAACAATTAGGGCTATACAACATAGAACTACTATTTAGCCACTAAAAATCATTATGTTCGTGTATCAATATGTGGACATTTTTTAAGTTTAATTCCAGTATAGTTAACAGACAGTGTAATTTCAGGTATACAGTATAGTGATTCAGCACTTCCATACATCACCCACTGCTCATCACAGCAAGTACACTCCTTAATTCCCATCACCTGTTTCCCCACCCCCCACCCCCCACCCCCCAACACACACCTCCCCTCTGGTAACCATCAGTTTGTTCTCTCTAGTTAAGAGTCTATGGGGCGCCTGGGAGGCTCACTCAGTTAAGTGTCTGACTCTTGCTTTGGACTCAGGTCATGATCTTAGGGTTGTGAGATTGAGCTGAGCATTGAGCCTGCTTGGGATTCTCTCTCTCCTTTCTCTCTGACCTTCCCCTGCTCATGCATGTGCACGGTCTCAAAAAAAAAAAAAAAAAAAAAAAAAAAAAAAAAACCAACAAAACAAGACAAAACAAAAAACTGTTTCTTGGTTTGTCTCTTTCCCCCGCCCCCCCTTTGCTTGTTTCTTAAAGTCCACATGTGAGTGAAATCACAGGGTATGAGATTACGACCTGAGCTGACATTAAGAGTCGGATGTTTAACCGAGTGAGCCACCGAGGTACCCCTAAAATGGGTCTATATTTTGGCTTTTTAATCCATTTTATTTCAAGTTTTCGGTTTATTTTTGCTTTTTTCCCCCCCATTATTGGATAAATCCAGTATTTCCTTGGTTTGAAAGTTGTACATTCTACTCTTATTCTTTTGATAGCTGTCCTTAACTCCTAATTTGATTAATATACATACTTGTGTTTGTTTTTCCTATTGAAAACCTTTTTCCTATTTTAAACCATTAAATGTATGTATTGCCCTCAACATACTTCAGAAAAGACAGGTATCTTAGATGTTCTCCCCTTTCTTTCTACAACCCCCTCCCCACTGTGCCCCATCACCCAACAAAAGTGCTTTGATTTCTAAGTAATTTTAGTTCTGGAATTACTATGGATTTACTTTTTTTGTTTTGTACCTTAGTGGTAAACTGGTATTCCAGAATAGGTATTTCTTCTTTTTAGAATACTTCTAAGAAAGCCTTTGTGTGATAAATCTTCTGAGGCCTTGTATGCTTGAAACAGATTTATTTTACCCTTGTACTTAAATGGTAATTTAAGTATAAATTTTCAGTTTCGACGTTCTTCCCCCTCACACCAGCCCCCACCCTCATACCTTTGAAAATACCCCTCAATTTCTTAGAACCAGCGTTGCTTTTGAGGAATCTGGAGTCGGTCTGATTCTTGGTTCCCCTTTATACACGATTGACTTTTTCTCTCTATATAAACTCTTGGAATTTTTCTTTCTTTTTTGTTACTTTTCATTTCATTACACTGTAACTAGTTGTGAAACCCACCTTCCACCCGCCCCTGCTTTTCTGTTTCCTTTTTGAATCCTTTCAATCCAAAGCCCTGCATCTCTTTCTAAATCCGGGAGTTCTCAATTATTAGGTCGTTAGATATATCTCTCTTCATGTCCCCCACACCCGGGCCTCCTATTACACAGAGATGGTGACGCTTCCCCTGCAGTCCTCTACCGGTTAATGTTTCTTGAGTGCTCCCTCTTTTTATCCCTTTCTGGTGTCTTCTAGGAGAGTTTCTTAACCGAGTCTTGTGCTGTGTAGCCTAGCTGTTGGGTTCTTGAATCTCAGCTCTTAGAATTCACATGCTGTTAACTCTCCTTGGCTCTTACTGTCACACTACTTGTTCTTGCTACATGTTTCCAGGTACGGAGTCCATCTTTGAAGCTCTTTACTAATCTACTCTCTTCCATACTGATCCATCAACTTGCGTTTGGGCTGATATGGATGGTTTGATTTTGTTTTTCTCTCTAGCAGTTGTGCCCCCAGGGCAAATTCATCTATTTGCCTAGGAGTTCTTTTTTTTTTCTGGGGCATTCGCCATCTGCTCTGTTGACACATCCCTGGACATCCCTGGCTTGTTGCCTCTGAGAAGTTTCTCTGACGATAGCCGTCACCCCACCTTGGCTGTGAAGGTGAGTAGGGAGTGGAAGGTGTACTTGGGGCTTTGCAATGGTTTGTACCTATTATTTAACTGCTCCCCAGCCCGGCCCACTCGAGCGTACCACTGTAGTACTGAGCAGTGGTGAGCAGTGAGCAGTGGGGGCGATCTAGAGAAAGCAACACCCCTAAAGAAACTGCTCCCCTACCCGGGCTTCTCCGTGGCACCTGCTCTGGGCAAGCATGGGCCTCTCCTCCCAGCTGAAATCTGGCAGCCCTCTGTTGCCTAATGTTTTTCTCACTGCTTTTATGTTTCGATAACCTGTCTCTGGAATCTCTACAATTGAGTTGGAAGCTCATCCTAGTTTGCCATCTTGTGGAAACTGTGTATAACACTTAAAAACGAAAACATTAAAGGGAGGTTAAAAAGATAAGGATGGGGGCGCCTGGGTGGCGCAGTCGGTTAAGCGTCCGACTTCAGCCAGGTCACGATCTCACGGTCCGTGAGTTCGAGCCCCGCGTCGGGCTCTGGGCTGATGGCTCAGAGCCTGGAGCCTGTTTCCGATTCTGTGTCTCCCTCTCTCTCTGCCCCTCCCCTGTTCATGCTCTGTCTCTCTCTGTCCCAAAAATAAACGTTGGAAAAAAAAAAAAAAAAAAGATAAGGATGGAAGTATATACATATTCCAGGGCTCTTTTTTTAAGTGTGTTTACTTGGGGAGAGAGTGAGAGCGGGGAAGGCAAGCACGTGAGACGAGGCGGGGGGGAGGGGCGCGGTGTGGAGAGAGAGAATCTCAAGCAGGCTCCACACCCAGCACAGAGCCTGACGTGGGGCTTGGACCCACCAACTGTGAGATCATGACCTGAGCCAAAGTCAGACGCTTAACCGACTGAGCCACCCAGGCGCCCCTCCAGGTCTCTGTTTTAATGATCACCTCTTCCACAACAACAAGCAATTTGGTTTTTTAGGTAAGATGATACATTTCATTTTAGTATTCTCATTTGAATACTTACTTTTGGTTACAGTTTTC
Source organism: Prionailurus viverrinus (assembly GCF_022837055.1). NCBI lineage: Eukaryota > Metazoa > Chordata > Mammalia > Carnivora > Felidae > Prionailurus > Prionailurus viverrinus. The sequence continues at coordinate 61,860,568 of NC_062571.1, forward strand.
TTTAATGTTTATTTTGAGAGAGAGAGAGAGCAGGGGAGGAGCAGAGAGGGGTCCAGAGGATCCAAAGTGGGCTCTGTGCTGACAGCAGAGAGCCTGATGCACAGCTCGAACTCACGAACTGTGCGATCCTAACCTGAGCTGAAGTCAGCCGCTTAACCAACTGAGCCACCCAGGTGCCCCTGAATACTTTGAGCATTGGATTTTATTTAAACCAAGAAATATTTAATATGTATCTTCTATGTCTTGGGAACTGTTTTTCAGCTGTGAGAACACAGCAATAAACAAAGTGGATGAGAGTCCCTGCTTTTATGGAACTTACAGAAGACAATAAACAAGATAAAAATATAAAATAAAAACTATTTCTTAGTTGAATTTAACATGGGTTGTGGGTTAGCCAAATAAATAAGGGGGAGTGAGAGGGACCTGGGAGTTTAGGGTCTAATTAAAATGACTGACAATAGAATGAACTAAAGCTAGATCGGGTGGGGAAAGTGGGCATGAGGGTGGTAGGCACAAGGGATTAGAAGTGAGGCAAAGGATTTTTGGAATTGGGGATGCTAACAGGAATGATCTAAAAAGATAGGAGGTGGTGGTTGGACAGTAGATGTTTGGAATTGAGATAATGGCAGGGTTGTAGTAATTGTGAATGTTGAGTTCAAGGGAGTAGCCATGGAAGAAAGTGACTATAAGAACAGTGGACAATAAGAATGTTGGAAGAGAGACTTCCATTTGTGCCTGTGAAATTGAGTAGTGGGGATGAGATATACCCTCCATCCCTAAACAAGCAGAAATCTGTAGCAGGTATATTGAAGTAACCATTTTCAGATGTTGGACAATGGGCAATGAAGGAAAATGATCCCTGAGAGAAGGTGAGCCCTGTGATTACCCCGGCTTATTACCTGGAGGTCCTACTAAAAGGAGGGGCAACCTAAACAGAGCCTGGCAGTCTCCTTGAGTTGGAGACAGAGTTGAGAGTTTAGGGAGATCAAAGAGATAGGAATTCATAGAATATTGGAGAAGAGAGAGAGCTCCAGAGATCTGCCAGTGTTTGTTCCGAGTCTTCGGTAGAGTATGAGATGTATCTGTGTGAGGAAGCCGCTCAAGGCTGGTGAAAAATGAGGGATGGCCTTCGAGTCCTGGGCTTCCTGTGGTGACTGGCATAAAGGACATGATGGAATTAGTCCTGCTGGTTTCCAGGCAGACGGTTGTGCAGAAAGGGCACAGGGGCAAAAAGGGGCAGAAAGAGGGAGCATCTTGCCAAAACACTCAGAGTTCTGGAGTTCCCACTTGACCTTGATGATGGAGGAGGTCTGCAGGGGGATTGTCCTACTGTGAGGGTTACCATTCTCCCTTAACTCCTGCTAAGGGATGCGTGGAGTCCTGTGAGGGGTTGGACTTAACACCGTTGAACCTCCAAGAATCATGTTAATGTTCTCCTTTTCCTAGACACTTTTTTTCCCCAGAAGAATACACCCCTAATTGATGGCTTCAAAACAGGATTCATTTAACAAAATGTGTTTTCCAGCAGATTTACAGAAGACATCAGTTCCTTTAAGAATCGCTTCCATTGTTTATATGTACATATGTGTTAGTGTGTGTGTGTATAACACATCCATATCCTAGTAGTAATTTCAGCCTAAAGATCATTGCCTAAGGTAAATTCCCAGTAAAGGAGACTTTCCAAGGCCCAATTAGAACTCCTCGAGGTTGGAATGATCCACTCATCTCTGTGTTCCTTGGCCCACATTATATGGGCACTCGGTAAAGATTTGTTGAGTGAATGTATTTCAAGTGAAATGTGGCATTGTGGGTGATTGAAGCCTTCCTGTGAGTTTTGTCGTGGGTACTGAGGCCGCCAAGCTTGTGACTTCTGCACATGCGGGCTTGTGAGACCGAGCTGGGTTGCCAGCCAGGCGGGCGGGCTGAGTTGGAACCTTTCTTACTGGGTTTGTGGGAGGGGCTGGGAAATTTTTCTGTGAGGAGTGACAGGGAAGAATGCCTGACTGTGCACATGTCCAGGTAGTGGCTTAAAGTAAGAAAAGCAGAGTACTTTCTGAGACTCGTGTCCTAAAATTGAGACCTTTTAATTTCATTTATATTTTGAATAAGTAATATGTTCACATTCTTAAAAACTTAAAAGGCTCAAAACTGAAGTGGTCCCCTCCCACCCCTGTCTGCAAGTTGCCTAGCCATTCAGTTCCCCCTTTCTAGAGGCAATCATGGTGTGACTTTTTTTTTTCTTCTTACAGTTTATTATATATTTTGAGAGAGAGAGAAAGAGAGGCCAGGGAAGGAGAGAGAAGGGAGGGGAGAGAGAGAAAGTGAGAGAGAGAGAGAGAGAGAGAATCCCAAGCAGGCTCCACACTGTCAATGCAGAGCCCGATGTGGGGCTCGAACTCACAAACTGGGAGATCATGACCTGAGCTGAAACCAAAAGTTGGACGCTTTAACCCACTGAGCCACTCAGGCGCCCCCATGGTATGATTTCTTAAAAGAGGAAATGACCTTTTAGATGATGGATCAGGTTAGGAAATAATGACAGGAGGTTCTTCGTAAGTCACTATTGTATGCCAAGCATTGTGCTGAATATTTTATATAGAATTTGTTTCATCTTCATACCAATCCTTTGAGGAAGGTGCTGTCGTACTTTGTCTTCTGTGCTCAAACCTCTTCCTGCCTCATCCTTGTCAGCCGATTTAAACTCTGCTTCTTTGTTTTTTGCAGACCATCTTTTTCTCTCCCGTTACAGCGGAAACGTCCCTCTGTTATGATCTGGATCCAGTGATGTGTTGGAACTGGCTCCTATCAGCTTGAAAGACTGATTGTATTCTCTTTCCAACTCTGTGTTCAGTGACATTCTGGTAGTAACTTGGACTCAGTCGTAGTAGGAATATTTACACCATGGTAACTGGCAAATGCTACAAATCAGAGCTGTTTTTTCCAGAGAACTAGTTGTTAAACATTTATCAACACACCACCGGATCCCCTCCCCCTCTTAACTCTGTTGTTTAATGAGCCAACTAAAGGTAACTGAAGGATGGAATCTTTAAAAACCACATAGATAGACCTTAAATACACGATTTCAAAAACACTTGCAGTCATGTGACAAACTGTTTAAAACTTTTGATTATGAAGATGTTCAAAAATGCAAAAAAGTCGAAAAGCTAGTATAATGAATATTCATATACCTAATTCCTAGATTTGATAGTTCTTAATGTTGTGTTTTTTTTTTTTTCCTGAACCATTTCAAGGTAAATTGCAGACATCACGGCACTTCCCTCTGAAACGTTCAGCGTACTTGTCCTGCATAATCCTAATTCCATCATCACAAAGAAGTTTGTAGTTGTCCAAAGTCATTTTTCTATCTAGTCCATATTCGTAGTTTTCCAATGGTCAGTTTTCAAAAAGCTGACAAAGTTTTTTTCTGACAAGGATTCAATCAAGATTTGTGTATTGGGTTTGGTGGTTCTTTTTTCTCTTCTAAGCTAGAAAAACCCTCTCCCTCTGACTAGTTTTCTCATGATATTGGCTGTTTGCCATTTTGTGTAAGTTACAAACATACACAAAAGTAGAGAAAATAGGCAATGAACCACAGCATAGCCAACACCAATTTGGTAACTGTCAAGATTTTGCCACATAAGCTTCATTAATCTTTTTTCTTTGCTATAGTATTTTAAAAACAAATTCAAGACATCCTGTTGTTTGACCGCCTGGTAACTCTAAAAGAGATATTTTCCTACGTCACCAAATTGTTTATTCAAATAACACCAAACAAAATGAATGACGACATTGACTTTTTAAAGAAAGCAGTCTAGTTCTTTGGTCGTGTCCTACAGTTTGAGTTTCTATGATTGTTTCCTCATGATAGCATTTCATCCCTCTATCCTGTATTTCCTCTACACCGGAAATGGGATTCGAATTTTTGATTAAGTACTTTTGGCAGGAATACTTCATAGAGGATGAAATGTACTTCAGAGCGTATCACATCAGGTAGCACATGAAGTCTGATTTTCCACTGTTAATGATGTTAAATTTGATCACTGCCCGTGGTCTCCATTGTAAACCTAGGTTCTCCCCTTTGGGATTAGCAGTAATCCTCAGAGCAGTGCTTTGGCACCACGTGAATCTTCTGTTCTCCATCAACCTTTCCCTAAATGGTTTGAGCAGCCATTACTGTTCTTTGCCTGAGTTAATTTATTGCAGCAGGCATTGGAAAATAGTATTGCTGTTTTTCTGATACAGATCCAGGGCATTTTCTTTTGAGCATGGGTTCACTGATTGGTGTTTCCTGTGATAACGTATGAAGCTCATCTATAATTTATCTTCCCTAACTTCTTTAAATCTTCTCTAAACTTCAGTTTTCTTTTTTTCAGTAGACAAACGATAAAAAGCATTTTTGCAGCCATCCTAGTGCAGAATCTTCATAGAGTATTCCTCATGTTCACAGTTGGTCATAGTTGCCATAGAAACAACTCTTTATTGTCATCAGTTTCTATAATTTTTAAGTTACATAGGTGTGGCATCAAGTACAGATATCATAAATAGGTTTGGGAACAAAAATACCCAATTCTTAGTAGACCTTCTTCTTAATCTATGGGAGCAGAGGAGGTAGAGTACTAGATGGTAACCTAAAAGCATTCAGTGTGCTGGAGTCCTTGGTCCGTGTGTTTCACAGGGAGAATGGAGTGTGTCCATTCATCAGCAAGTTGTTACACAGAGGTCAGCTTAAGGGAGAGTCTACCATATTGGAATTGTACTTGCCTTGTCTTCCCCACCTGATTTCCGGTTCCTTGACCGTAACGTCTTATTTGTATGTGTGATTTTGTTTTAATCCCTAGTGCTCAGTACGGTGCCTAGCATATAATGAGTGCTCAGTAACAATATTTGATGAACGAATCCATGACCTGCACCAGAGGGGACCGCAAGTGAATTCAGATCTTAAACATCGTAATCTTGGCATTATCTTTGCAAATGTCAGGGTTGGTGTGGTCGTTGCATATAACTTGGTCTTTCGTTGGTGTTTCCGCTTCTCATTCCCTCAGTCTCTGAGCCTTTCTCTGCTCTGTGCCAGCTTCTTTGACTTTATTGTGTATTGCAAGCCACCTGTGTTTATTATCATTCCAGTTTCCTGACAAAGATGCAAAAAGTGCGCGACGGTTTTGCTGCAGTGGTCCTATGCACAGAGCGAGAGGAGACTCCGAGTAAAATACAAAGTAGTTCCTTAGTTCTCTAACCTAGAGTTTAACCAATCCCAGGAACTGAAGTCTTCTGTTTCTTCACAGAGGAAATATGACAAAGGCAGTGGCTGTACAAGCTTCCTTCATGGGCCGCCCTCCCCACTGCCTCATCCAGTAAGCGGGAGCAACTACTTCTAGAGGTGAGAGGGGAGGGAGGACAACCTCCGTAACCCATGTGATCCACCTAGCTGCAAAATCTCGGTTTCGAGAAAGAGTGAACAATGGGTAGAGTTACTACATTGAAGAACTTTAAGACAAAACAAACCTGCGTAGGATTGAATGCTCAGGTAATATAAGTTACTTTCTTTGATAGAAGCCTATAACCTGTATTTTAAAAGCTACTTGTAGCTGAGTAATCCCAATGATCCCCGGGTCCTGTTTCTACATATATTAAAAGGTATTAAACATGTACATTTGAGATAATTTTTAACTTTCAGAACCAGGAGAAAATTCATTAGTAACATAGTCATCATCATTTTTTGAGTACTTACTATGTGCCAAGTATGGTGTTAAATTCTAAATTTTTACCATTCAATTTTCACAGTAAACTTAAGATTTATCTCTATCTTACAGGCGATTAGTTACACCAGAACCAAAGGATCCAAACCCAGATCTAGTTGTAATTTTAAGCCCTTTAAACACTGACCATATTCTCTGGGGTCCCCTCATACATACTTGAACTATAAAACCTGTGACTCTTACTGTGAGGATCGGTGGCCAAGGGTGACCTAGATATTCTGAATGTTATGTTAGGAACCAAGGTGATGTTCTTACTAGGTGGTTGTAGCATCTTCTCCCAGAAAGCGTAAGGCATGTATGTTAACATTTTTATCGAGAGGCAGATCGCTTAGAAGGATGTTCTCTTTTTAAAGATCTTTACATGAAAAATTGAATGTTGAGATCTTTGGAACATTCATTCATTCAGTAAGCTAAATGCATATATATCTTTTTTAACCTGATGAGCTATCCTATTTGAATGAGTCTTGGTTTCCAGGCTGAATTCGTGTCGTATGTTTAAGAAGACAATGAAAATTCTTTGAAGATATTCTCAGACTCAACAGGAAGGAGAATAGGGTTTGATTACTACTTGCTTTTCAAGCTGGCTTCATCTGGGGATAAACTGTGTTGTAACTTTTCTAGGACTTGGTGCCAATAGGAGTTAAAATAATAAAATCTGTTCAATTAAATTAAATGGGAAATGAGAGTCTTTTATGTACAAGGCCTTAGATTAGGTAACAACAATTGGTCACTCTTCTGGGAAATGGTTGCTAAAATTACAGTTGACCAGCGGTCACTGGCCTCATTTACTTCATTGTGCCCTAGGAAGAAAAACAATCTATGACAAGAGCTTGCAAAGGCAATACCATTTTTTCCTGGTCTTCATCTGCTTTCCCACTTTCTTATGATTAATTTGAGCTATTTTTTTTTTTTAGCATTTATTGAAAGTATTGTATACCAGACACTGTGCTTAGCTAGTTTCTGAGGCTTTCGATATAAAAGAGAACTCTTGCCTTCAAGAATCTCACAGTGTCGCAGAGGAGAATTATGAGACAGGATAATCGATGCGTTGATGGAGCTAGCGAAGGTTCTATGGAAACAGATACAGGACAACCAAACCCAGCTGGCATAGGCAAGGCTAGGAAGACTTCCAGGATGAGAAGATACTTGAATTGTGTCTCAGAGGAAGAGTAATAGGCAAGGAGCCAAGGGAAGAAGAAGGTGTTCTTGGCAGAGGAAACTGTGAAACTGCGCATCTGGTTTGGAACATGGCAGATGCTGTGCTGTGGTGCGGAATGAGAAAAGATGTAGGAGATGGGGCTGGAGAAAGGGCTGGGAATCCTGTCATGAAGGGTGTTGCAGGCCATTCTGAAGCATTTAAACTGTCCTAAATGTAATGGGCAGCCGCTTAAGAATCGTAAGCAGGGGGGCGCCTGGGTGGCTCAGTCGGTTAAGCGGCCGACTTCACCTCAGGTCATGATCTCACGGTCCGTGAGTTCGAGCCCCGCGTCGGGCTCTGTGCTGACAGCTCAGAGCCTGGAGCCTGTTTCAGATTCTGTGTCTCCCTCTCTCTGACCCTACCCCTTTCATGCTCTGTCTCTCTCTGTCCCAAAAATAAATAAACGTTAAAAAAAAAAAAAAAAAAAAAGAATCGTAAGCAGGAAAATAACCTGTTGAGATTCGCTTTTTACGATGAGATGTTGGAAGGTTGTTGCAGTTCAGAAGAGAAATAGTGAGGACCTGTAATTAGTGAGCTGGTAATGGGGTTGGAGATAATTGGAGAGATTCAATAGGTATTTAGGAGACAGTCTTAAATTTAGAATTTAGCACAGTGTTTGGCAACCAATCTGTCCTAGCAGGGTGGACCTAGAGGAAAAGGAGGAATCTAAGATGACTGCCTCGATTTCACATTTGATAGATACTGGTGCCATTAGTCGGCAAGAGGAATGGAAGTGGAGGAACAGATTGGATGTTTTGGATGTGTTGAACTTGAGATGTTCGTAGGACAAGTGAAGAGAATGAAGTAGGCTGTTGGGACCTCTTATAAAGTTTTCATTTATTTATTTTTTTTGAGAGAGAGGCAGACAACACGAGTTGGGGAGGGGCAGAGAGAGAGAGGGAGAGAGAGAATCCCAAGCAGGTTCCGTGCTGCCAGCCTTGGAGCACCACACGGGGCTCAAACTCACAATCCACAAGATCATGACCTGAGCCGAAACCAGGAGTCGGACCCTTAGCCAACTGAGCCACCCAGGCACCCCCAGTTGGGATATTTTTTATATCTGAAGTTGAGGAGAGAAGACTGGACTGGAGGGTGGTGGTGGTATATAGATTTGAGAGTTTTCAGTCTGTGCGTTATCTACTTTGGTTACCATTACCTGATTACCACGTAGTAGAAAGCAGACTTACCATAAAGCTAATGAAGTTTAGGGTTAAGTGCTTTTCACATGCATAGGTGCCGCAAAGGGCTCTAGCAAATGGGTTTACATGATCATATGTTTTAGTAAAATTTGCAAAGTCCAGATGTTTTAACTACAATTGGTCAGGATTGTTCTCTTGCCTCTTTGATTTACCCTCTCTCACGCTCCTGTCTGGTGATGTCAGAGTGGTCCCAGGCATTTTTTGGAGTCCAGCTGTGGGGAAGTTGAGCTGGGCATACATCTGGTTAGGGTCTGCAGTCCCTTCTATGTGTTAAGTTACTGCTAGCCAACCCAGTGTAGAAAAGGCAGGGAGAAATACTCCTGCCCATTGTGACCCAAACGTGCAGGCCCAGCATTCGTCGTGTCAGCACACAAATGTGTCCCAACACACCGGCCACCAGACTCGTGGAAATAAAAGACAATGAGATGTATGAAGCCAGAAACTGGTTGGTAGAGAAACTTTCCCACTCATCTGATGATGTTTTAGCCAGAACTTTGGCCTGATACAAAGGCTTGAGTACAGGAAGGTTATTTGGATTGGGATCCCAGGGAACAGGTGTTCAGGACAAAGGAAGTGAAATGGGAAGGAGGGAAAGAAATTCAAGGATATGATAGTGTTTTGGCTGTGGCTACAGGCAACGGGTGTTGCCTACCTAGGACATTTTGAGAAGCCATATGAAATGCTCCTAGAACTGTGCTCCGGGACAAAAGGAGGAAGTTTCCTCCCAGGGGCATGGGTTCTTCGCTGTTCCGGATTGCATGTGCCTAACTGCAGAGATTTCGGAAGTCCCCTGGCAGAAGCCAGCAGCACTTTGAGCCGCATCGTGAGTCCTGTCACAACGTGGTACCTGCTTACGCTGATGGCACGAGCAGAAAGCCAGTCCACATCTGTGTGGAGCTGGGTGCCGAGGAAGGAGTAAGCAGTAGAGCCCAGAGGATTGTCAGGTGATGTTTAAGAGGATTCTGTTGACAGAGGATTCTGTGCTCATTCATTCCTAGTCAAACATCCTCTCATTAGGATTGTATACAATAATGTACTATATGCAAGTATAAATCTCTTTTTTTCCTTTTTTGAGGAATAGGACAAGATTTTGCCTCACTTTGTACAAAAAAATAGATTTTGTCAGAATTACTATCTGTAAGACACAAACTTGTAATGTTACTACATATTTCAGTGAACATGGTTACCTATTTTTTTGCCAGAATTTTTCTATATGTGTACAGTTTATGCAAATGGGATTATACTGTGGACAACATTCCAGGCTTTTTTCCCTTAATATATTTTGGATAACTTTTCATAATAATTTATGTAGACCTACTTTGTTGTTTTTTTTTTAATAGCCTCATCGTGTTCCATTGTATGGATGTACTAGAATTTCTTTAACCAGGCTTCTATTGGTGAAATTTAGGTGGTGATTTTTTTTTTTTCCTTGTTGAAAACAATCTCTATCTCCAGCATAGTTTTCAGAGACACTGGGGGAGAGACAGATAATGGAGAAGGTGTGAAGAAGCAATTGTGAAAGAATTTATAATAGAAAATGTTTCTTGTTAAAGTCATCTGATTACATCTTTTTTTCTTCTCTCAAATGACAACGACGTGCTGGAGTTTGTCACGGATAGGAAATGAAGACTAAAATGCTAGGACTTGTTTTCTGCCAGGACAATAAGGAAAACGTCAGGATATTTTTGCCTGCCTAATTTTTTTCAAGTTTGTTATTTGTATAAAATTTGCATGCAGGATTAATACATTGGATAAGAAATTGAACCGCATGATGTTGTTTTCCCTCAACTTTAGGACTCAGTGACTTTTGATGATCTTGTAGCTTTTTCCCTCCTATCACATGGTGATTAACTACATAATAGGTAATTATTAGCTTATATTAATTGTACAGTACAATAGCAGTTTTACTTCCTCACTCCAACTTGAGGTCCTCAGGAAGAACTTTGTGAGAAGGAGACTTGAGTAAGAAAGGGGATAGGTCTCTCTAACAAAATCAGCCCTTAGCTTGCCCTTTAAGCATGCTTAAAAAAAAAAAGAAAGAAAGAAAAAAGAATGGATGCCTACTCATCCCTTTCCTTAAAATGCCTGCTCCTAGGGGTTCCTGGGTAGCTCAATCGTTGAAGCATCCGACTTTGGCTCAGGTCATGATCTCGTGGTTGGGGGTTTCGAGCCCCACATTGGGCTCTGTGCTGACAGCTAAAGATACTGGGGCCTGCTTCAGATTCTGTGTCTCCCTCTCTCTCTGTCCCTCACCCACTCACACTCTATCCCTCTCTCTGTTTCAAAAGTAAACGTTAAAAAAAATTTTTTTTAATAATACAATAAAGTGCTTGCCCCTAAAGCAAATGGATGGTGTGGTTTGATCTGCAGTGTTTTTGGCGCTTGTGTAGAACTTAGATGATTTTTGTTCACTACGACTATCACAAGAGGATCGTATTTTTATGTATGGCTTGGTATCGTTACTGATCTTGTCTAGTTGTGTGTAGAAATCATCCAGGAAATCTAGCTGAATTGGCATCAAGAGTTTTGGACTACAAAACAGAGTTCTAAATGATTATTGGTCCAAAAAGGTAAGACGCAAGGAAGGAGCAGAAGAGAAAACCATAAAATTAAAACTCATATTTGGCCTTAGCAGCAAGAATATCTTTGTCCTTTGGAAATCTCCTGTTGGTTTTGATGGACTATTCTGAATCTGTTGGACTGTTCTCTCACTAGTATAGTCAGTCCTCATCAGCCAAAGGCCACAAGTCAGAAATAGGCTCATTAGTTCTAAAATAAACACCACAGTTGTATAGAAGAACTACCTGTCTCTTGGGAAAGATGAGAAGGTTCCCATCATCTCCGCCTGAAAGCCATCTTTTGTCTTAGCCATGTTTTCCACTGCTGATCATTTACTAGGAAAACATTCCAGTGAGAGTACAGTGAGTGTTACCACCAAAAAAGATGAAATGGAGATGCCCGGCATGCCGCACTATTTATAAGAAAATATTTCCTCAAAAGATGGGAAAATCCAAGTCTTTAAATACTCTGGGAGAAAGGAATAATGGAAAAAACTCTTCAGTTTCTATTCTGTTGGTTCACGAGAGTTTCTCACAAATCCTTTGGATGGGCCGTTAAGCGAGTCACAGAATGGCTGGAATCTTCTATTAATTGCCTTACTTTGGGTTTCTGGCTAAAGCATCTGGCAGCAAAACTGAAGACCAGCAAAAGAGCGAGAACCAAGTGGGAGGTGGTATGGGAATACAAGCCCATCCATTGTTCTCGGCCTGGAATCCTAGCTTAGGTGGGAGGACCAGATGGCTGTCTTTAATAGGAGAGTCCATTTGGATGGATTGAAAGAAATGATTTGGCTCCTTGTAGATACAACTACAGTTTAGTCTAGGTTAATTTTTTGTTGTTGTTCCAAAAGGTTACTTGACTTGCTGTTTCTGTCAGGAAGTTCACTGAGCATGCCTCACTGGCACAGCATACATATTAGTTTGTCTTCGTAGACAATCATCCATTGTCTCAGGTTTGGGAAAAGCAAACTTCATCTAATCCTAATTTTGTTTTGGTATCTGCTTTCTAAATCCCTTTGTGGTGTGGATCCTGAGTCTGTCCAACAAGCGGAACAAGTAGAGGACAGATACACACTCAAGATATTCGTTAAGGGATTTGTTAGAAGGAACAGGCTTCTGTAATTGTGGAGGCTAAGAGTCCACAGTCAGTAGGGAAGATCACACCCAGGCATGGTTTGCAGCTGTTTTCAACAGGTAGCACTTCTTCTCGCCCTCGGAAAGTCTTCACCCCTCCCCCTTTTATTTATTTATTTATTTATTTATTTATTTATTTATTTATTTTCTGAAATTTATTGACAAATTGGTTTCCATACAACACCCAGTGCTCATCCCAAAAGGTGCCCTCCTCAATACCCATCACCCACCCTCTCCTCCCTCCCACCCCCCATCAACCCTCAGTTTGTTCTCAGTTTTTAACAGTCTCTTATGCTTTGGCTCTCTCCCTTTCTAACCTCTTTTTTTTTTTTTTTTTTCCTTCCCCTCCCCCATGGGTTCCTGTTAAGTTTCTCAGGATCCACATAAGAGTGAGACCATATGGTATCTGTCTTTCTCTGTATGGCTTATTTCACTTAGCATCACACTCTCCAGTTCCATCCACGTTGCTACAAAAGGCCATATTTCATTTTTTCTCATTGCCATGTAATATTCCATTGTGTATATAAACCACAATTTCTTTATCCATTCATCAGTTGATGGACAACCCCTCCCCCTTTAAGGCCTTCTAGCTAATCAAGTCAAGCCCACCCAGGATAATCACTCTGAAAGTTAACCCACTGGGGCCTTTAATTATAGCTGCAAAATCCCTTCTCAGCAGCACCTAGGTTAGTGTTTAATTGAATTACTGGGGACTGTTACACTCCAAGTTGACACATCAAAAATCTATCACATTGAGAGAAACCAACGAGGAGCTGCCTGGAAAAGGATACTGGTGTAGAGGTGGCTCTACAGACACTTATTAAATCCAGGCCGGTGTGTCTGCTGCTCTTGGAAAACCATCCTATCTGAGCCTTCATAGTTCATAACTGCCTCCTTTTGTGCCTCAACCAGGAAAGCCTCGCTTAGCTAATCTTGTCGGGATTAGGGCCCCCTCCAGCTCTTAAATTTCCACAAGTTGTGTGTAAAACAAGCTTTTGTTGGCTGAAAAATGTTTACTTATTAATTCACTTTGTGAGTTGATATTTGTGTAAACTTATAAAACTAAAGCTTAAGTATCACTGCCAGTAGAAAACTAAGCATTTCTTGCACCGGAGAAGCTATTAAAATGCTCTCTTTAGGGGAGTGCGAGGGAAAGTCTGTGTGGTTGGAAAGGGGCAACATGAGACATCCTTGTGAGGATGGAAATGTTCTGTACTATGACTCGGTCAGTGTCGATATCCTGGTTGTGATGTGTTCTAGTTTTGCAAGATGTTACCATTGGCGAAAGCTGGGTGAAAATACACGGGATCTTTCTGTTCTTATAACTTCACATGAATATATGATCTCATAATAAAATTCTAATGTAACAATGACCCATCTTATAAAACAAATAACCCTTTTCTAATAGAAAGGATCATTTTCTAATCTTTTTTTAAAAAAAAAGTTTCCTTAAGGAGGTAGACACCTAAATATACTTAATCCTGTCTGGGAATAAAACATATACTCAACATAGATTTGATGAGTGGTACAACATTCGCCTCATGGGAAAATGGTAGGTGACAGTTGAGTGTAGTGTTGAATGTAAAAACGTTTTTTTGGGGGGCACCCCGGTGGCTCAGTCAGGTAAGCATCTGACTCTTGATTTTGGCTCAGGTCATGATCTCATGGTTTGTGAGCTCAAGCCCCACGTCGGGCTCTGCACTGACAGTGTGGCACCTGCTTGGGATTCTGTCTCTCCTTCTCTCTCTGTCCCTCCCATGTGTGTTCTTTCTCTCAAAAGAAATAAGTAAACTTTAAAAAAATTTGCCACATATCAAGGTTAAATTCTTAGATGAAGTATCATTGGGCATATTGTAAAAAGATGCAATCTCTCCAGTGATGACGAGAAGATATGTTTACAACTTCAAAACGAATGCCTGGGTGGCTCAGCAAGTTAGGTGTCCTACTCTTGGTCTTGGCCAGGTCAAGATCTCATAGTCTGTGAGTTAGAGCCCTGTGTTGGACTCGTGCTGCCGGTGCAGAGCCTGCTCGGGATTTCTCTCTCTCTCAAAATAAATAAACTTAAAAAAAAAATGCCAGACAAAATCTGAGTCCAGAAGATACCTCTAAAAATGTGCAGGTGGTAGTTTGAGAATGAATGAAATACCATTTTTTTAACCCAGGAAGTCGTATGTATAGATTGAACATAGAAAATCTGTTCAAAGGACCTAAATTTGTGGATTTACTCATTCAGTGAATATTTGTATGCCTGCATTTCACCAGACTGGTGTCTGTGGTTTCAGTGTATTTCAGGATTTTCATAACATGTAAATAAATGTTCATGTCCTTCACAGCAACCATAGCTTCCCCACATCTCTACCGATACGGCTGTCAAAATCTGAGAACCATGTGGATTGGATTTTCTCAATGTATGTTATTTCTGATCTTACTGCATGAGAGATTTTTGTGGAGAGGTGACATTTAGTGATAATACTGTAGGAATGGCTACAAGCACAATACCTTCAAAATTGTCTTAAAAGCTATTTTCAACTTAAGTTTTTCAGATACTGATGTTTTAGGGACATAGAGCAAAACTGTACAGTTAAGAATGGGAAGGTGAAGGGGTGCCTGGTGGCCCAGTCAGCTAAGCGTCTGACTTTTGTTCTCAGCTCAGGTCTCTGTCTCAGGGCTGTGAGTTCAAGCCCCACTTTGGGCTCTATGCTGGGTGCAGAGCCTACTTAAAACACACACACACACACACACACACACACACACACACACACACACACACGAAAGGTGGAACCAAACTCTGAATGTCAAGAAGCAGATATTGACAGCACATAGAGAGGTTAGCTGTAGGCACAGCATCAGAGCCGTGCCCTGGTACATCGGGCCCATGTGCTCTGACTCCTGGGGGTTCTCTGCACAGCACCCAGGGCTCTGCACTCCTCGTCTGGGAAGGCGCTTGCTTTGCTTCTGCTTTAAAAAAAAAAAAAAAAAGTTCTTGGGAGGTTGAAGACCTCAGTGAGTAGCAACCTCTTTACTGAGTTGGCTGATGAGTGGGCCATTCCCTGAAAGCTCTGTAAGCTACTGAGTTAGTAGATAAATTCAGAGCTCTCTCCAGGAAATGGTCCTATTAGGAAATGTTATCTGTGTCCAATACAACCCTACCCCCAGCCCCCCAAATTAGATATTTTAGGAAACCATGATTCTGTGTTCGGCCCCAGTAGACACCCCCCCACCCCACCCCCCGGCAGACATGAGCTAACTGGGGGTGAGGTTGTTGGTGACTGAGATGACCCCACATGTCTGGAGTGGAGGAGCTGTCCCACCAGAGAGACTTCGGCCAGCCACTTACTGGTCGGCCACAGGAATTTTTGGAAGTAGTAAAACTTTTGGTAAAAGGGGGCTTTTGTCTCCCAGAATAGCAAAAGTTATCATCACTTAAAAGCAGTGATTTCTATATACAGCAAGTGCTGCTATATATATACTCATGTATTGTTTATGTAGGGCTATTTTAAGATCTGTGTCACATTTTTCTGGTGTATTTTATGGTGGGAAAATTCAATTGGAAAAAATGCATTTCGCTCTGGTGGGGATGGTAAGGTAAAATAAGTACTTAAAAAAAAAAACGTGCACATGAATTTGTTGTTTCCGAGATAGTTTTAAATAGTACAGAAATAGCTAGGTGATAGCTCCCTAAATGAAACTGTATTGGCTCTCCTTAAGCAAGTGTGGCCATTGGTCTCCTGTTCTATGCTGTCTGTCCCTGCATTAGTCAGTGGAAGACCTAGGAGGCGCGTATAAGAAGTCACCCACATTTTAATAACCAAAAATATGAGAAAATGGCTTTATGTTTGTGTAACGTGGCTTATAATTCACACTACTTATTTTTTTGGAGTTGTTGAATTGAGTGGGAAATGAATGGGGGGATAGGACGTATCTACTGTTAAGAGTAATGTGGGTTAGAGATGCAGGCACATGAGCTTGGGGATGATGGGGACTGTGGCATGGCTCGGGGGGGACGGTAGCCCCAGAGAGTTGTGTTACGGCAGTGAGTGCAAGGGCTGGGGTACCGTGATTGCCGACCCCTTCTGGGAGAGGCTCCTTCCTACCTGCTGGGTGGAGTGGGGTGTAAGCATTCGGAGCTGGCAGGAGAGAAGATCACATCCCTTACGATGAGGCAGCAAGTGACTGCCCCTTAGGAGAAATGTAGATGATGGTGCAGGAGTTGAGAAATGGAAAAGACAGTTTCTGCTTTTGGGTACCAAGGAGGGCTTCCTGGGAAGGGTGACGTTTGGAGAGGAGTTGAAGCTGGGGCTGCGTTGACAGGGACAGCAAGGATCTAGGACCGTGAGGAGAGCCTCTGAGCAGAGGAAGAGTTGGAGTGAAGCCTTGGGGCTTTGGTTTAATCCAGTCGTCTGCTGGCTGGTGAGAGCGTAGGAGGAGTATGGAGACAGAGGCGGAAGGAGGGCGCTGTGGGGCCAGGTTCTGAGGGCCTTTGAACCCTACTCTACCTCTTTTTCTCCTTCACTCAGCAGGAGATGGGAAATGAATACCCAGGAGCGGGATGACAGGAGTTCGTTGAGGCCCAGTGAGGCTTAGATTTGCAGGAGCAGGAAGAGGCGGTTGTCAGGGGGTGTGCTAGACTTGGCAGGTGGGAGGAGGGAAATCCAAAGACGAGTAAAGCCAAGGTCCCTGCCGTCAAGCAGGTTAAGATCTTGGAGCACCTGGGTGACTCAGTCCATTAAACATCTGACTCTAGATCTTGGCTTAGGTCGTGATCTCACAGTCCGGGAGTTTGAGCCCCACATCCTCAGGAGACATTTAACTTTGGGGTAGATCAAGGTAGAAGTGCAGGTAACAAGCTGTCGGGTGGGGGGCACAGGCACTGGTGATGGCTTTCCATTTCAGGGACTTGAAGGCTTTGTCAAGTCTCATCCCTGCTCACGGTTTCTCTTTTAGCTAAATGCCTCTGGTCGCTTCATCTCCTCCTCGGGCGGCATAGTTCTAACATCTTACGGGACCTTGGTAGTTCTGTTCTCAGTTGATCTCTTGTGTGTATTTTACCGTGTTCCAGATGCGGCTGACGAAAGCAGGAGCATCGCTTCACTTGTTCTGGGGTGATCGTGAGGTGGCACGTTGCTGGATCACGGCGATTTCTATTTTGGGATCTGCTGTCAACAAAGAGAAGGGGTTGGGGAAAGGAGGTCCTACCAGGGGGGCCACAGGCAGGCCTGCATCTGCCTTGGAACCGGAAGTCTGCTTATCCTATGGGGGCACTTCTGTCCCCTTCTGTTCCTGATTCCCTGCTCAGGGCTCCTCTCCCCCACCTCCTGCCTCATTCACCCCCTTCGGACCATTGTTCTGCCTTGACCCTGCTAGTCCTCCTGGGTAGTGGTTCTGCACATGTACTTACCTGTAAAGACTTAATGATCTGTGTGTCTTGGGCACTTGATACATTGATTCTTCCCTGAAAAGTAAGAGGAAAAGGCTGGGGAGAAATGAGGGAGAGGAGAGGCATAGCGGTTTGAGAGTTTGAAGCCTGGGTGATCGGAGATCCGATGGTAATCCTTTCCAGAAGCGGGTACTTGGAGAGGACAAGCCCAGTTCTGTCTCAGTGATGTAGGTCTTTCTGCGAGGCCACCTGGCAGAGGCAGGCCAGTTTGTGTCTCCCTGTTAGCAAGAAGGGCCCGAGTGGAAGTCACACTGGACAGGGACTTGGGCCTGGTACTTATGTGACAGTCCTTAGGTTCTTCTTTCTTGAGCATCTTTGGTCACTGTGATCGCCTTTCATGACCTTTTTGGCTGCATTTGATACTTTTGACTCCTCTTTGCTTCTTTAAAAACATTTTTTTTTTTATTTTAGAGAGAGAGCACGAGCACGGGCACAAGCTAGGGGGAGGTACAGAGGGAAAGGAAGAGAGAATCCTAAGCAAGGCTCCACACGGCGCAGAGCCCGATGTGGGGCTTGGGATCATGACCTGAGCCAAAACCAAGAGTCGGATGTTCAACCGACTGAGCCACCCAGGCACCCCTCCGCTCTGCTTCTTGAAATGGTTTTTTATATTTGGCTTCCAAAACCCCATTCTTTTTATCCTCTGTCCACCCACTGGCATCTCTCACCTACCCTGTCTAAAATGGAACTGATTTCGTCCTTTCAACCGTGGGCCTTCCCCAGCCCTCCTCAGTCAATGGCAACTCTCTTCCTTCCTGTTGCTCAGGCTGAGAAACCTTAAGAGCTGGCCTTGACTCTTCTCTCTTCCGCCCTGCATTCAGTCCATCAGCAAAACCTGTTGGCTGTATCTAACATGTATATTCAGAATCTAAGTACTTGTCATCACCTCCACTGTTACCACCTGCTCCAAACCGCCATCCCCTCTCACTTGGATTCCTGAAATAACTTCTTTTTTTTTTTTTTTAATTTTTTTTTTCAACGTTTATTTATTTTTGGGACAGAGAGAGACAGAGCATGAATGGGGGAGGGGCAGAGAGAGAGGGAGACACAGAATCGGAAACAGGCTCCAGGCTCTGTGCCATCAGCCCAGAGCCTGACGCGGGGCTCGAACTCACGGACCGCGAGATCGTGACCTGGCTGAAGTCGGACGCTTAACCGACTGCGCCACCCAGGCGCCCCTGAAATAACTTCTTAAGTGGCTCTCCCTTTTTCCTGCCTCAGCCCTTCCCCACTGCCATGTTCCTCCTACCGGCTGCCAAGCCTCTTCTCACCGCAGCAGCCAGGGAGTTGCTTTTAAAATCATACGGACCACATCACTCACGGTCAGAACCTTCCAGTGACCTGCCTCAGAGTAAAAGCTGACATCTTCATAATAGTTAGATGACCTGCACCTCCTCTTGACCCGTTTCTCGCTTGCCCACTCTGTTCCAGTTACACTCACCTCCTGGCTTTTTCCTCGAGCCTCTCCCTCTCGAGGGCCTCCATCATTCCTTCTACCTGTCACACCCGGCCTAGCCCTCTTCTGCTTCATCTGGCTCCTTCATGCCCTTAGCTTTGCTCAGATGTCACCTTATTCGTGAGGCCTTTCCCTGGCCATCCTGTACTGTCTAATTCTGCCTCTCCTCTGTGAGCTCCACAGTTCATTTTACACAATCTGGGATGCTTTTTTATCGTCTGTTCCTCTTCGTGTCTCTCTCCCCGACCTGGAGTGTTGCTTCGGAGCCAGTGCTTTGTTTTGCTCCCTGACCTAGGAGTCTGGCACATCATAGACAATCAGTAAATGTTTGAATGAATGTGTGTTGACTGTAGTTCATTGATACTTACATAGTAAGTATTGATTGACTTTTTGACTGCTAATAGGAAACTGGTGTCCTTGGGAGAACTTCTATATGGCCATTCAAATATCCTCCGTCCCATTTTGCTTTGGTTTTATGGACCTGAATTCCAGCTTCTAGAGTATGTATTTCTGTTGTCACAAGTTCCAGAGAACTCACTCTTAGGAACTTTATTGATTCCTGCTTCATCAGCAGTTGTTACAACTTTTATGTTTGAAAACTGAGAAGCTTTTATTTTTTTAAGTTTATTTATTTTGAGAGGGGGGGAGCAGAGAGAGACGGACAGACAGAGACAGAATCCCAAGCAGGCTCTGCACTATCACACCCGATGCAGGGCTGGAACTCACGGACCCTTGAGACCATGACCCGAGCCGAAATCAAGAGTTGGACGCCTAACTGGCTGAGCCACCCAGGCACCCCAAACTGAGAAACCTTTAAAAACAAAGGCATATCAAATGCTTCCTGGACCCTCCCTTCAGTTAGCATGGGCTACAGCACTGTGTAGCTCCCGGGGACCCATTGGGCCTCACACTCTGTGCTGGCTGTGCCCCTGCAGTTGTCCAACATCGCAGTAATGATGATTAGACAATGTTTGGCTTGAGTTCCTCCTTATTGAATCTTCCTGTTTGTTTTCCTCCTGCTGTTTGAGTGGCATTTTCAGACCCCACGGACTCTGTTGGCCTTGTGCTTGCTTTAGTGGATCTGTTCGACTACTCTCTGTCACTTTCTATTAGCACAGCTGTGTCGGATGGTTCCTAATTCCATTCTCCTTCATCCACTCTCTTGGCTTTCTTCCTTAGCTACTTCAATCAGTCTGTCTACCGCTCCATTTTGCCTTGTTGACATCTAACTTGTGGGATAGCAGATGAGTCTCTATTTCCATCAGGTACCCTTTATCTGCCTACTCACTGTCCCGCTGATTATTTCATCAACATACAAGTGGTCATTCAAAATGTGAGCCTAGAACAGTGGTAAGGTTAAAAGATGCATGGTAACCTGCTACCATGCTGGGCTGCTTTACAGATTCAGGGAGAATATGCAAATAATGCACTGCGGAGCGGTGGAAGCAGAAATTTGACCGCAGTTTTACCTTGTCTATAGATTGTTAGTTACCCAGTCCATCTCCTAATGGAGACGTGTTCTTGTAAGTTCATCTTTGCAAGTGCCCTGCCTTGAGCACACAGCAGTGAAAGATGAACCGTCTAGGTTATTACTGTATAACAACTTGCTTATGATTCTGGACTTGAGTAGAGATGGGTTCATAGAACCCTATCCTCTGAAAACAGGTCTGCTTAGGTTCTCTTAAGCCTGACTTAGTGATCCCTTTTTCCTCCGTTTCTAAGACCAGACCAGGAATAAGAGAGGCGAGGGGTTTAAATTTCAGGACACTTTGAGGTGACTGGAATACCACAAGACCTCTTACAGCTCACCAGAAAGGGTTCTCTCCAAGCCCTAATCGTGACAGCCACGTATGCTTTATTTGTTCTATATACAGCTTATCAAGTTTATTTAATCTCTCTGTATTAAAAAGTTCTAGTGGCTATTTAATGCCCGTAATTCCATATTTTGCTGACTGCTATATTTTCATCTCTTTGGAAGCTAAGTATCCATTAGTTGATAATCTTTTTTAGTTTTTGATTTAGTCTTTTCATTAGTTTCCCCAAAGTTGCTTTTCGGCTTTTAATCCTGACTTAATTCCTCCCACACTCAGGTTAAAAAAGATGTTACTTGAGCTCAGTTTTTAAAATTTCCCTATTTACAAGTTTACATTTTCCTTTGGATTGTTCCGTGGATGAGGCGGAAGACTGAAATCCCTGCAGCGCATGATTAAAGCAAGGGGGCGGTGGGGGGCGGGGGGTGGTTACGTGCACTGTATTGTTGTTGTCCCGAAGCATGATTGGATAGGAGGGGTGTCTGTGTGTGTGTGGGGGTGTGTGTTGCTTACCTGGAAGAAGGTTCAGAAAACAGGACTTCTCACCAGGAATGGCAAAATTAAAAGAATGTGGCTCTGGGGCAGATGAAGGAGATGGGGTGGGGGGGGGGGTGGGGGGGGGAGTGGATGAAAGTCTACAGCGAGCTTGGAAGAAAACTTACTAATTTTCAGTCTAAGAAACCTAACTCACATGAATAGTTTCTTCGTAGAGTGTGGCCCTTTACAGTCAGATCTGTCGGTGCCATCGAGCTGGTATTTCAAGTATGTCCATCTGCATTTAAACTAACTGCTCCAAGACAATCTGATTATGCGGTAGTTACTTTGGTGAGAATAGCGCCTCAGCCGAATGGAAACTTCATTTTGAGTCTAATATTAGACCTTGCTTTGGAAAATTCCTTTTAAATGATCACAAGCTGGGAATAGCAAAAGAATTTAACTTTCGACAGACAGCATTCACCAAGAATTTTTAACTGCTTATGTTTGGGGCCTTGGGAAAGCAGATGTGAGAAACTGACCGGACGGAATGGACTAGGGTAGCACTGACGTGACCTGATGCGTGTTTATATCTATTGCTGATAAGTTTCCCTCCTAGTCTCATTTGCTCAAAATATTTTCATTCTTTGAGCATGAGCACGCTAAGGATAAAAATTGTTAGGATGCCTAATTGTCTAACAATCTAAACTTCTAGGCTTCCAGACGTTGTTGCCCGTAAAGGGGTCTGAGGCAGAGCAGGAAAGGGCCAACAAACCCACACAACCAAAGCCAGTTTCTGAGTAAGTGCTGGGAACTTGATCAGACCTGGCCTCCAGAGAATATTTTTAGTTTGTCTAGCTGGTTGTGTCTGGGTAAACTCACCCAATTTGAAGTTTTAAGTAAACTTTATTTAAAGGACACCCCCCCCCCAAAAAAAAATCCTTACCCTGTCATTAAAAACAACTAATATACATGTTAACTGATCATGAAATCTCCAGATCATGTTTACTTGGCTTAACTCAAAGATATGTTTCAGATGCCTCACATGCTTTGGATTTAGGGAAACCAATAATGGCATTTGAGAGATGCGTCGTTATTTTAAAAGATTTTTCCGAAATGGAAATGTATTGTTGTTTCATGGTATACTTTGAATATCGTGGGTTTTCTGGTCTCCAGATAAGCTGGTAATAAGTTGATGGTGCCTTAGAACCGAGGAAGATTAAAAAGAGTACGAGTTGCCATTTATTGGTGGCTCAGTGACTCCCAGCCACTGTCTTTGCCAGATCCCAACACTCCCGCTGATATTTACAGCGATGGTGTGGGGCAGAAATTACTATGAGCCTGGTTCTAAGAGATGAGGAAACTGAGGCTCAGGAAAGTTCTGTCATTTGCTGGTGATCACACAGCTGGTAATGGCTAAGAAGTGGCAGTGCTGGGGTTCGAAGCCAGGACTGTTCAACTCCAGAGAACATGTTCTCCCCTTGCCATTCTGGGCATCTCCTGTAGTAGTTCTTAAACTTCTTTTGTCTTAGGATCCCTTGAAGCTCTTAAAAATTGAGGACCCCTGAACTCTTGTTTATGTAGGTTATATCTTTTGATATTTAACCGTATTTGAAATTAAAACTGAGTCAGGTAAAACATCTGGACTTACTAATTCATTTTTAAAAGATAAGAGTAAATCTGCTATGCAAATAACATTTTTTAAAAAAGTAACTTGTCCAAAACAAAAAATAAGGGTCATTGTTTTACCTCTTTACATATCTTTATTACCTAAGTTGGATTCTCCTACTTTGTTCTGCATTCAGTCTGTGCAGTATATGTTTCAGTGAAATATATGAAGAAAATTTGACTTCACAAAGATCATTTATTTGGAAAAAGGAGGATATTTTGACAGCCTTGGTGGGAAATTGTGAATATTCTTCTTTGATACTATACCAGAACTCCACAAGTGGTAGTTTTTTAAAGAGTAGTTGCAATGTAGAATCTGAAACTATACCAGTGGGCTTTGGGTGACTGTTCAATTAAAATCCTTTCATCTGAAATCTTCCTTATATGGGAGTATGTGGGTGGCTCAGTTGGTTAAGCATCCAACTCTGGATCTCAGCTCAGGTCTTGATCTCCGGGTTATGAGTCTGAGCCCTACGTTGGGCTCCATGCTGGGCTTGGAGGCTACTTAAGAAAAAAAGAAATCTTCCTTATAGAAAAAATTCTGAATAACATGTAGGGACTCCCCCACTCCAGGAAGTAGAGCTTAATTTCTATTCCTCACCCCTCCCTGAGGGTGGGCTAGACTTTGTGACTTGCTTCCAAAGAATAGAATTAGGGAAAGAAGAAAAATTAGTAACTTTAAAGTGGAGAAACTCGAGAATGTCATGTGGCTGTCATGTAAGCCCTGATATGATGTAACTAGAAAACCCATAAACCCCAGTCTAATCATGAGGAAACATCAGACAAACCAAATCAAAGGACATTCTACAGGATTCCTGACTAGTAATCCTTGATTGTCAAGGTCATGAAAAACAAGAAAAGACTGAGAAACTCTCAGATACCAGAGGAGACATGACAAGTAAATGCAGTGTGGTACTCTGGATTGGATACGGAAAGAGAACATTAATAGAAATACTGATGAGATCCAGATAAGTCTAGAATTTACTTACTAGTACTGTATCAATGTCAATGTCTTAGTTTTACAAATATTTTGTGGCAATGCGCAATGTTAACGAGGGGAGCAACTGAGTGAAGGCTACACAGGAATTCTGTACTGTCTTTACAACCTTCCTTTAAAATTATTCCAAAATCGGGGCGCCTGGGTGGCTCAGTTGGTTAAGCGTCCGACTTCGGCTCAGGTCATGATCTCACGGTCCATGGGTTCAAGCCCCGTGTCGGGCTCTGTGCTGACAGCTCAGAGCCTGGAGCCTGTTTCAGATTCTGTGTCTCCCTCTCTCTCTGACCCTCCCCCATTCATGCTCTCTCTCTGTCTCAAAAATAAATAATCATTAAAAAATTAAAAAAAAAAAAGATAACCTTTTTATTTTGGAATAATTTTATTTAAAAAAAAAAACACAACCAATGTTATAACCAAGAAACAGAGCCTTAACTATAGATAACAAACTGATGGTTCCCAGAAGGAAGGTGGGCAGGGGAATGGGCTAAATGGGTGATGGGGATTAAGGAGGGCACTTGTGATGAGTACTGTGTGATGTATGGAACTGTTGAATCACTATATTGTACACCTGAAGCTAATACAGCACTGTATGTTAACTAACTGGAATTTAAATGGGAACTTTAAAAAAAAGTTTATTTTGAGACCATGGGAGAACGTGAGCAGGGGAGGGTCAGAAGGAGAAAGAGGGAATCTCGGGCAGGCTCCTCGCCTGTCAGTGCAGAGCCCCACACGAGGCTTGATCCTACAAACCTCGAGCTGAAGGTCTGAGCTGAAATCAAGAGTCAGATGCATAAGTGATTGAGCCACCCAGGCGCCCCTTAGATGAAAATTTGTTTTAAAAGATTTTGTGTCTTAAAAAAAAAGTTTATTTATTTTTGAGAGAGAGAGAGAGAGAGGGAGACAGAGAATCCCAAACAGGCTCCATGCTGTCAGCCCAGAGACTGATGTGGGGTTTGAATTCATGAACCATGAGATTATGACCTGAGCTGAAATCAAGAGTCAGGTGCTTAACCGACTGAGCCACCCCAGTGCCCTTTAAATGAAAAGTTAAAAAAAAATTTTTTTTTAATAGGTTATGAGAGGGGGGAAAAACCAATTGTATGTCTTGTGCTCTGAATAGATGACCTGTGCATGATTTGGTAACATCATTACCACAGTCATTTGGAAAATATTGGTTCACTGAGTTCTACAGATCTTTGAAATGTGGATCCATTTCATTATAAAGTATTTTGTTTTTATTTACTTTTAAATTTTATTTTAGAGAGCACGTGCATGAGCACGGGAGAGGGGCAGAGAGAAAAAGGGAGAATCCTAAGCGGCTCCATTCTCATCATGGAGCTGGATGTGGGGCTGGATCTCATGACCCTGGCATCATGACCTGAGCCAAAATCAACAGTCAGATGCTCAACCGACTGAGCCATCCAGTGCCCCATCAGTATTCAGTATTTTAAAAATCACTCTTGTTTGGCGCGTGGGTGGCTCAGTCGGTTAAGTGTCTGACTGTTGATCTCGGCTCAAGTCATGATCTCAGGGTTCACGGGATCGAGTCTTGTGTGGGGCTCTGTGCTGGCAGTACAGAGACTGTTTGAGATTCTCTCTCTCTGCCCCTCCCCTGCTCATGCTCTATCTCTCAAATAAAAAAGGGGTGCATGGGTGGCTCAGTCAGTTAAGCATCCGATTTCAGCTTCATTCATGATCTCCTGGTTCGTGAGTTCGAGCCCTGCATTGGGCTCGCTGCTGTCAGCACAGACCCCACTTTGGATCCTCTGTCCCCCTCTCATTCTGCCCCTCCCCTGCTTGCATGCTCTCTCTCACAAAAATAAATATAACATTAAAAACAAAGAAAGAAAAACATTAAAAAAATAGACATCATACTTGTTACCAGAAAGGTCTTTTGTTGAAAAGTTCTCAAGCCTTTGGTGGATATGGGTTTCCCAAAATTCTGATTTTCCCTTAAAAGCCCAAAGTTGATCATTAGCAAACACTGCTGTTGTTTCCCTTGACATAGCAGGCTCATTTTGTTCATTTTCAAGAAAATATTTTCCAAATATCCAAGTCTGGATACCCTCAGTTTGGTAGTTATCCTTCAGGTAAAAATGATGTCCAGTGAAAAAACGTGGCTAGCACAACCTAAAACTCAAACAGTTGAGTGCCTTTCTTCAAGACAACTAGTGTACTTCAGGAAGCGACAAGTCTTCTGTGGTACGTCTCATTTTGCGACACAGAGTATGAAAGGACAAGTACTCAAGGTCAAGACTTAACGCAATTAATTGTTGCGTCTTCATCAGGGACATTCTGAGGAGAAATGGACTTTTTCGCCCTTTCCTGTGCATGTGTGGTGGCGGAAGACCATCTGCTGCCACTACCTTGGCTTGTGCTCAGGCGCCTTTGCATCATTGGTTCGAATACCAGCACAGTGAAAAAAGGCCAGGAACATGTCAGTGTTCTGCTGCACGTACTTTGACGTCACCACCTTCCTGAGAGGGTCTTGGGCATCCCTAAGGTTCCACGGACCACACTTTGACAGCTGTCCTCCTAAAGTAACGTAGCAGTTGCTAAAAAGTCACAAAGGGAGAGCTGGCATGATTGAAGACCAAATCCATTAGGAAGCAAACGGTAATGTGGTGTGGGCCAGTGTGCACACAAGGTGAGGCTCTTCTGATTGGATGGTCTTGCTTTCCGTGGCTCAGGAAGCTTTTCCCTTTGTTGGTATTTCTTAATACCATCAAGAAATGGTTGGTACCATCTTGAAATGCCCAAATGCAGACTCTGATAATCTGGTGTCTGCGTCTGCTGCTATTCTTAACATAATCACATAAAACACTTCGTTCAGAAAATTCCGAAAATTCCTTCTTAAAGTTTGTTTTCTTTTCTTTAAAGGTAAATCTCACCTGGCTATTGTGCAGCGAGTAAACAATGAGGGAGAAGGGGACCCATTTTATGAAGTTCTGGGAATTGTCACATTAGAAGATGTGATTGAAGAAATCATCAAATCTGAGATTCTAGATGAAACAGATTTATACAGTGAGTAGTCTGAGTGTAATTTTTCAAAACTTTGCCTTTTTTTTCTGTCATGTACTTCGTGAGTCCTCTCCTGTCTCCTGTTGTAATCTGCCTCTGTTTCTAACTACCTGCCGTATGTGTGGGACAACTTACCGATATATTCTAGGCCCTTCATCAGAGGGGGGAAAGAATGGGCAGGTCCTGTGATGTCAAGTGGCAGTGTTTTTTGTTTTTGAAAAGCCAGCTGCTTCTAACCATTGATCTGGGCCTTACTTGCCCTGAACAGAAAACTCCTTTCATGTTTTTATACTTCCTCTACAGGTGGAAAAAGAATTGTTCTTTACTAAGTTTTTATTTTCCAAACTAGGCAATTGTTTTCAGATAAATTTCTTTTGCTGCTTGTGAGGGGGATTTGCTACATTGATGGATAGCAGCTGTTTAAATGTCCTTGTTCCAGAACCCATGGGCCAGGGTAGAGGTGAGATTTGCAAATGTAAGTTTGCTGTGACAGCAGTGGTAAGGTGTGGGTATAGGAAGCAGGGCAGGTTAGGGTACACAATAAGAATGTTTTTCCCTTTCTCTGCTCTTCTGTCTTCTTTTGGGGGCAGGTGGAAATGGGTGAAGTGGGTAGGAGTGGCTTGGCTTGGGGCAGGGGGAGGGGAGGATTCACTGGTGTTTGTCCAGGAGTAAACTTGAACCTGGGCTGAGTATTGAACCTGAATGCTGTCTCATTAAAGTCCACAACTGGATTATTGGATTGTGGAATTTGAACCTTCTTTTTCAGCCTCACTTCTTAGTAAAGCAGGGCTCTTTCAAGAGATTAATAATCCCAAAGATGGCCCAATGCCTGAAGATGTTTGGGGCTCTCAGAGATGGGGCAGAGATGAATATCTGGGCTCTGTTTGGTTTTTAAAACATGACTTAGACAGGAAATGGAATCTTCAAATGGCCTGGGGCACCTGGGACAAGGCCTGCCTTACTTAAAGCAGAGTGATTTTTATTCAGTCATACTGGAAGGGCCATGCCCTGCACTTTAAAAATGAGAGCCTTCCATGTGGCCTTAGAAGGATAAACTTTATATTTAGGTAGTGACTCGCTTCTGAAAACATCTTATTTTTTTATCACGTGTGTGTGTGTGTGTGTGTGTGTGTGTGTGTGTGTATGTGTGTATATACACACAAATTGTGTTCTTTAAAAACACCAGTTCCTATGTGTTTTATCCTTTTGACACTTGGAGAGTACACGGAGGTCACATAATAAAGAATATTGTTATTTGTGTGTTTACATTCTTTTCAGCCTTCCTCACAGTGACTATTTAATACCCAGTGTGTCTCTTTCTATTTATTTTGTTTCCTCAGGGGTAGTACTCGTCATAAGAAACATAATTAAGACGTGTATGAGATCTTACATTTGCATTTCAGTTAACTTTTTATTTAAAACTTTTTACTTATTTTTGAGAGAGAATGTGAGCAGGGGAGGGGCAGAAAGAGAGGGAGACACAGAATCTGAAGCAGGCTCCAGGCTCTGAGCTGTCAGCACAGAGCCCGACGCAGGGCTCGAACTCATGAGCTGTGAGATCATGACCTGAGCCGAAGTCGGATGCTTAACCGACTGAGCCACCCAAGTGCCCCTTCAGTTACCTTCTTTTAAACCTCAGTTAGACTGATTTCATGCAGAAGCGTTGCCTAATGTGCCTTGTGAGATGGATTGGTGAGCCCGTGGTTTTAGGTATATTCTTGAGGTAAACAGGCCATCAGGGAGGATGACTGCATTTGCCATTAGAAACTTATTTTGAAATTTGGTGTTGATTTGTGCTATCTGGTTTGCAAAAGAATCAGAGCCGAAAGAGAAAGAAAACGAGAGGTTAGGATTGCCCTTTCCCCAGGACAAGCCTGGTAATTAGTCTGTTTGGCCCTCGGCATGAAATGGTAATGCATAGACGCAGGATTCTTGGGAAAGGAGCAAGTGATTGAGGTCTTGTCTTTAACCTAGTTTTTTCTTGATTGCTTCTTTGTCAAAAAAAAAAAAATACTTGCAGAAAGGCTTTGTATTAGACATCTTCTGGATTCAGGGTTTGCAAACTACAGCCGACAAGTACTTGCCACCAGTTTTTGTATAGGCCACAAGCTGAGAACAATTTTTTTTTTTTTTTTACATTTGGTAATTGTTGAAAAACATCAAAAGTATAATTTGTGACTTGTGAAAATAATATGAAATTCAAATTTCACGTCTGTGATAAAGTTTTATTTGGCACAACGGCCACGGTAAGGCATTTACATATGGGTGCTTTGGCTCACCAGCAGAACTGAGCAGTTACTCAGTACTGCATGACCCACAGAGCCTCACATACTGACTACCTGGCCCTTGACGAGAGAAGTGCGCTGACCTCTCTTCTGGATGACCCTCTTCGTATTTGCTTGACCTTGAGGACCTCCTGGTCTGGAGTAGAAACGAAGCTAACAGATACCATTGTTAAAATGTTGTTCCACGAAAGTGTTCTTGTTCGTCTGTTTCCTAAGAGGTTTTGTCCGTATGTTTGTTTTCCCTGTCTCGGCAGAGGCTAGGAGCCTCTGAAAGGCAGGGGCACGCTTCACCGTGTCATCTGTCACACGGTGATTGTTCTTTCCTGCAGCGTGGTGACATCGAGTAGCGGGAGACAGTGCGCGCTCCAAACTGCTGCTGTGGTTACGTGGGTTCTGGGAGGGTTGTGTCCGTGACCGCCCGTTAGTGTACTTGCGAGGGCTCCAGCGATCTTAATGAAGAATGTTCACGGTCGCTCCTAGACAGCATGCCTTGACTGCTTGCTTCGGGATGGGTCCTGACCGTGCCGCACAGATTTGATGAGGATTCAGTCTCCTCTTGCCGTGTGGTGTTTGTACGTAGAGTGCCCGCAATCTAGAGATAGTTGAGCCTTTGCAAAATAGTCTGTCGTTTTCATTCAAAAAGAGCCCTGATCTAATAGAATGCATTTCCCTTTATCTTTTCTTGTCCTTCTGTCAGCTGATAACAGAACGAAAAAGAAAGTGGCCCATCGTGAAAGAAAGCAAGATTTTTCTGCCTTCAAGCAGACAGACAGCGAGATGAAGGTTAAAATATCACCACAGCTTCTCTTGGCCATGCACCGTTTCCTAGCAACAGGCAAGTGCAGCTTATCACAGTTTGAAATCTCTACAAACCCTGGAGTGTGTTTCTCACCCACCACTGACTGGGGTGGGCTGGGGGTGGAGACTGGGAAATGGGGTGATAAGTAATGCCACTTTTGTGTTTTGTTTTTTGTTTTTTTTGTTTTTTTTGTTTGTTTTGTTTTGTTTTTTTCTTTTTAAATTCTCTCCTCTCCTGTGTTCAGTGTCGGCATGAACCCTCTGAGACATTTACCAGGGGTGGACCAGTAACTTAAAATTGGTCTGAAAGGTAAGGATGAATGTTAGTGCCACACTGCATGTGAACGGTAGGCCAGGTCATCTGCTTCCGGCTAAGTCCGGGGGAGAGCCCCGCTGGTGGAGTAGGCTGACAGTGCGAGCCACCAGCTCGGTTGTGTGTGTGAGACGGTTGAGTAATTCTCTCTTCAGCTTGCCTTGGAAGAACAGTTGGACCTCAGTGGTAACACAGGTGCTATGATTTGCAAAGAAGAACAACAGATTTTCACAATTAAAGCCTAACGTTCTATGATTTTAATGGAATCGGAAATTCTCAGGGCTTTGACGTGGATGTCTTGATGGCCTCTGCAAGTCAGATTAACTTGGGCCCATTCCAGGAGGCAAGCGGAATGATTATTAAAACCACCAATCCGGCCGGCACTTGACTGCTCCAGAAAGGTCAAGGTTGAATGGACTTGAGACTGACTAACCCTTCTCACATCCCCACATGGCTCTCTAGGTGAAGGGTGAGCTCTGTTGGCCAGGGGATACATGAGAAAATCTGAAGGTACCCAGTGGCCTGTAGAAGACGTCCGTGTCCAGGATGGGCACCCGGTGCCTTTCAGCTGCATTCAGCGTACTTAAAACATTCTGAACAGAAGGCTCAAGTAGCCACTTGATGGACTGTCACGTGCCCTTTAAGATCATGTTTTCAGATACGTAGAAATGCTCACCATATAACATCTATGACCTGGGTAAATACTCCTAATTTAATGTGAAGTGAGAAAAAAACAATATAAAACTGTAAAGGTTATCTATCATTGTGTTTTTATGTGCGCGCGCGCACACACACGTGCACACACAGGGGCACAGGCCGAGGGAAGGTACTGGAAAAAAAAATGCTCACCAATTGCTCAGAGTGATTGAGTGGTTGGTTCCTAGATCATTTTATTTTCCTCTTTACCTTTTTCTGTATTTTCCCAAATTTCTACAATGTTCTATCTTATTTTGTTAGGACCAGAAAGTCACCGAAGCTAATAGAGAATTTATGTTTCATGTAATGAAAAAAATTTTAAACATGGAAACAGTGTCTTTCACTTACTCTTTCTCTAATCCTGGTAATATTGTTCATTGTTTAAAGACCGTGATTCAAAACTGAATGTTCTCCTACTCTGCCTCTGAGATACCATGATGTCCAGGTCCAGTAGAGCAAGCCTGAGTTAGTAATTTTGAGTTTTGTCATCTGAAATAAAGCGGGTAACTCTGTAAATACAGATCCACACTACTTTTTACTTTTATTTTTTTAGTTAGCAAGTTGGAGTGCATGTTGATGTGTGCACGTGCCTTGCTTTTTTTTTTTTTCTGAATTTCTGCCTTCCTTTGTTCCCAGGCCTTCTCAGGGTAGTGGAGTGGGAGAATGAGAGACGAAGCACTTCGTCTGTGCACCTGGTACTAACCCACGCTAGATGCTTCCTGACCTTTGCTTCTTCCTTTGGCTGTTGTTGGACAGTCAGACTATTGTGGCCTGTTCGAAGGGTGACCTGGCAGTCAGGAGCCTGCTTCTGGTTGACTTTGATTTGTATCAGAAAATTAGGATAATTTTTATAAGAACCGAAACCAATGACAAGTTGAAAAGGAAAAATTCAAAAGACACAAATACGCAAATTCAGTATTTTCTAATTCCTCCCAGGTAATCTGCCCCCAGTGGATCACCAAACGGAAGTGTCATTAATCCGTATTGTTTCGCTTTGACTCCAAGTATTCTTACATATTCTAGACACCTTAATCACTAGTATAATTTTTTTCCATCCATTTGAAGTGTAATATCAAGTTGTGTTTATATCTATAGAAGTAGAAGCATTTAGCCCATCCCAGATGTCAGAGAAGATCCTTCTAAGGCTGCTAAAGCACCCCAATGTCATCCAGGAACTGAAGTATGATGAGAAGAACAAGAAAGCCCCAGAATACTACCTCTACCAGCGAAACAAACCTGTAGACTACTTCGTTCTCATTTTGCAGGTCAGAAGAATTATTCACTAGTTGTTTGATCTCACTGAGTACCCACCCTTCCAGTCCCCAGGAGACTTTTCTGTACATGAATGGGTGTCGAGGTTTACATACTTAACTACTTAACTTCCGGGGTAGCCTTATCCATGGGAGGCTTTCATCCCCCCCCCCCCCCCCCCCCCCCGCCGTTTTCCTAGCTGTGAAGTAATTTCAATCTCAAGTAATGCCCTTAGTTAACTTCCGTTTCCCATACTGAAGGGCACTTACCGATTGCTGAGGCGATGAGGCGTTCATTTGAAGAGTGGTGAATTCAGTGGTTTGTGTTTTTTGGAGAGTGTGGGGCCATATACATCTAAGTCTTGGTGTGGGACATTTGAAATTTAAGTGTACTGAGTTCCTTGCGTCTTTTTTTTTTTTTTTTATCATCTTTTCTTTTTTCCACCCCTCATTAGGACTTGGTCTTACACCACTTCCTAGAGGTAACTTACTGTCTCCCCTGAACAATATCAAAATAATCCATTTATTATTGTTTTTATTCCTGGTTACCAACCAGACTGTTCTACAGGGGAACTGATGTGAGAATCACAGCCTCTCATGGCAATGGAAACTTAATTCCTTCTCACGAATAACATAACCCACTCTATGAGGCGAGAAGGTTCGTCCATTCTGAACCCTCCCTGAGGGGATTTAGTGTGTAGGTTGATAGGAGGCCCTTATTATATCACAGTTGCACCTAATACAACTCTGACCTTGGCATGGAAGCCAAGATAAACAGTACAATGAAGAAAGTGCCGGTTTTATTGACGTCTTGTACCTCTTTATTGAAGAGTTACTTTTACGGGAAATCTGAGTTGATTTAGCACAAGAATCCTAGCCCCTGAGGCAGTCTCCTGTTTTTGGTTATTTCCTAGATGTGAATTGGAGGTATCATTGTAAGAGTGTCATGAGTACTCGGTAGGTCCTACAATTTACATGAGTCCAGCAAGGTCCCAATTATCTAAGGGACAATTAAAGAGGTTTTTTTTTTTTTGTTTTTTGTTTTTTTTTTTTTAATGCGAAAACAACTCTTATCAGATGTCAGGAGGTCAAACTCTGCGAAGTGTTGTGTCCATGTCTCATGTTTGGTTGCTATCCCGATGTCTAGATGCAGCAATAAGGAACTGGAGAAAAATCCATGGATACACTGGCTTCATACCACTTTCATACATTCTTTCTTAGAAACTTTGCAGGTTTTCTAATTCAGTACCTTGATTTTTCTAGTAACCTTAGTCTCATTCAACCCTGAATTGTGTTTTTCTCTGGAGACCTACATGCTTGACACTGAGGGGGCTGTAGGGAAATTTTTTACTGCAGCGAGGGAATAAAGCATTTGTGTTTCTCACAAAAGCTAGATGTGATTATTCCTCAAACCTAGAGAAACTTTG
This sequence comes from Prionailurus viverrinus, assembly GCF_022837055.1. Classification (NCBI taxonomy): domain Eukaryota; kingdom Metazoa; phylum Chordata; class Mammalia; order Carnivora; family Felidae; genus Prionailurus; species Prionailurus viverrinus. The sequence goes on from NC_062571.1 coordinate 61,894,046, forward strand.
AATTACACTAAAGAGGGTTGTTTGAAGACTGACATGGTGAATTTCAGGAGCAATGTTAGAAATTATGTGGCTTCCGGTTGTTGATTTTTATGTGGTTAGCATTTATAAAGTTGTGATTCAGGAACGTTCTTTAGGTGTATGAGAAAGCCATTTCCTGGCTGAAGGATCTAGAAATCGATTTTATGGAGGAGGGACTTCATACTCATTGTTCCTTTATAAGTAAATCTTTAAAGGTATTTTTGATAAGGCATTTGTGTGTATGTACCTGTATCGAATACCTATGGCATGCTAAATATTAATGTGACAATTGTTTGAATTGTTGAACTGATGATGTCATGGGGGTTTAGAAATAGTGTATGTGCTGGATTAAGAGGATTTACAGAGGTGTTTAAACTATGGGGTTTAGTGAAAATCATGTTCTTGCAGGCTGGCCAATTACCTGAGGTACTCAGAGTCTAACAAAAGGAAATACCATAATCCCTGTCAACCTAGTACAGCTGTCACCTTTTACAGAGTCCATTCCACTCTAAAATGTCACTAACCCAACCTTGCAAATTCGTGCCAGGTGGTTGACCATGCTCTGCTGTGTTCAAGAGCATTAAATCAGAAGAAAGCTTCAGTATCTGCCTTCCATTCCTGGCCCCGGAGCCAGTGAGCTTCCCTCTTCTGCAGACACTAGGAAAAAAACTCTTTGATTAAGTAATGGATGTTTCGAATGTAATAAGAAATAGAAACACATCAGTTTGAGTTTAAATTCTAATGAAGTAAAATCTAATTTATTCAAAGTAAACCATTTAAGTAGGTTTAATTAAAAGAATGTAAGTTACCAGGCACATACCTCCCACTGCCTAAGTATAAAAAGGCTACAATGTCAAGTTTTCTCTAAAAAAAGTAGATTTTTCAACTCAAATGTATTGGAGGGATCAGTAAGGACAGTGATAAAAGCATAGTAAACAGTGAAATAAAAGCTTATTGACTCTACAGGTCTTAAATAACACAATACATACATAAAAGTAGAAATGGATAAGATCATAATTCTGGTGGAAATTATTTTCTACCATGATAGAGTAAGCCTACCAAGAAAAATATGTCTTAACTTGACTAATGAAATTAATGGGAATTTGGAGAAAATTAACTATAAAACCAGGGAAATAGACTTTTTAAAACCTTTCATGTGACTTCCATAAAATTGATCATTTGCTATGTCATGTGTAAGTTCTAAACTCAGAAAGGTAGAAATTTCTAGAACCGCCTGTATAGGTCATAATGAAATAGATTTAAAAATACATAATTGAAGAGTAGTACTAAGCCATTTTTTAAGTAGCGATCAATTCTCTTACAAAGGTGTATTATGTAAGACTCTGAACAGAGTGTAGAATGTGTCCTTATGTGTTTCACTTGTGTGTCTGTATATACATGAACTCTGTCTGGAAGGTTACTCAAGAGTCTGGCAACAGGTGGTTGGTTGCCTCTAAGGAGGAGACTTGGAGGACTGGGAATAGGATGGAGGGGAGACTTACTTCTCCCAATGAATTTGAATTTCTTTATCTTTTATTTTTTTATTTTTTTTTAACGTTTATTTATTTTTGAGAGAGAGAGACAGAGCGTGAGTAGGGGAGAGGCAGAGAGAGAGGAAGACAGAGATTCCGAAGCAGGCTCCAGGCTTTGAGCTGTCAGCACAGAACCCGACGCGGGGCTCAAACTCATGAACCGTGAGATCATGGCCTAAGCTGAAGTTGGGCACCCCTGAATTTGAATTTCTTACTATGTGCATGTACTACCTACTTAAATAATTGTTGAAAAGGGGTACCTGGGTGGCTCAGTTAGTTAGCTAAGTTACTAAGTTAGCTAACTCAGCGCTCAGGTCATGATCTCGCAGTTTGTGAGTTTGAGCCCTGCATCAGGTTCTGTGCTGACAGTGCAGAGGCTACTTGGGATTGTCTCTCTCTCTGCCCCTCCCCAGCTCTCTCTCTCTCTCAAAATAAATACATATTCTAAATAAATAAAATAATTGTTGAAAATATTAGCAAACTAAAAACCTTAAGTAACAACTGAATTAGAAAATATATGGAAAATGATAAGATACATGTTATTTTGTGTCTCAAATGTTTTTTTTTTAATTTTTTTTCAACGTTTTTTATTTATTTTTGGGACAGAGAGAGACAGAGCATGAACGGGGGAGGGGCAGAGAGAGAGGGAGACACAGAATCGGAAACAGGCTCCAGGCTCTGAGCCATCAGCCCAGAGCCCGACGCGGGGCTCGAACTCACGGACCGCGAGATCGTGACCTGGCTGAAGTCGGACGCTTAACCGACTGCGCCACCTAGGCGCCCCGTCGAATGTTCTTTTTTTTTTTATTACATCTTTTTTTTTTTATGTTATTTTTGGGAGTGAGACAGAGCATGAGCAGGGGCAGAGAGAGAGAAACAGAATCCGAAGCAGGCTCCAGGCTCTGAGCCATCAGCACAGAGCCTGACACAGGGCTTGAACTCATGAACCGTGAGATCATGAACTGAGCCGAAGTCAGTTGCTTAACTGACTGAGCCACCCGGGCACCCCGTCTTGAATGTTATTCTTACATGTAGTAGGTCAGTTTTACAAAATACTATTCTTCTAAATATTTAAATAAGAAAAAAATCTGTCATTATCTAGAAAAAGGAAACAAACTGAAAAGAACAAATTAAGAAGGAAAGCAAATTCTAATGAGAAAGACTTACAGCCCATAAATGAAATCAAGATTTGGTTCTTTTAAAAGATGAACAGGGACACCTGGGTGGCTCAGTTGGTTAAGCGTCTGACTTTGGCTCAGGTCATGATCTCATGGTTTGTGAGTTAAAGCCCCATGTCAGGCTCTGTGCTGACAGCTCAGAGCCTGGAACCTGCTTCAGATTCTGTGTCTCCCTCTCTCTCTGCCCCTCCTCCACTCACACTCTGTCTCTGTCTCTCTTTCTTAAAAATAAATGTTAAAAAATTAAAAAAAATAAAAGATGAACAGAATCTTTAATCTTATCCTACTGATGTAATTAATGTGATACAAGAGAAAAACAACAAAATGAGAAGTTCTCTCCTCTCCTTGAAAAAACTAGATTCAAGGAAATCACATGGGAAAAAAAAAAGGAAACTCTGAGAGCTCAATTTCTATACAATAAAGATGGGACAAGATGGTATGATCATCCCATTTCCTAACTATAAAGGTAGCAGTTAGAGACTGACAACATACCCAAAGAGTTACTCAGTGTGACTGACTAAATTAGGTTTATTTAGGAATTCAGCACTAGCTTAAGGGCAACAAAACCAAAATATGCCGTTGTTAATTCAGAAAGTGGTAAAGAAACAAATCCTCAGGCTCACATCAATAGGTATCAGAAAGGCAACTGACTAAATTAAACATCCGTATTTTTTTTTTGAGAAGACAAAAAACAAAAAAATCTTTGTAAAAATCCGTGATGAATATTCAGTGAACAAAAAAGAAAAAGTACTATAGAATCAATCATATCTTTAAACTGGCATCCTGCTTTTGGGAATACACCCATACAATCTGTCATATACATGCATCTAAAGAAACTGTTTTATAAAGCTATCTGTGCAAACATATTTACAGCAAATCTGTTCATTAGAAAGTAGCAGTAGTTCGTATGTCTCAGCCAATTATATTGTGATATGATGAGACTACTGTATAGTCATGAAAGAAGTGGAAAGCATATACAAAAATATGTCAAGAGTATGTACACAATAATGGTACTATAAGCCATTTTTCTAATTCATAGACTTGGTATTTTACAGTGAAGGATTTGTTGGTCCTTTGGGGAGTAAAATATCCAATCAAAAAAAAAATTAGCGTTCTTCCACAGCACATAACCACATTATGATTTTAGTAAATACAAAGAATACTAAGAAAACATAGCTCTTTTCTTTGCCAATTGTAAAATCAATAAAAGGAACAGGTTTTTTTTTTTTTCTGGTGTTAATTTTTCTGGTTGATTTCATGTCTCAGCTTTTTTTGTTGTTGTTGAACTCCCCGTCATCTCTGGTTTTTTAGAGCCTCTGACGTGGATTCAGAAGGGATTTTTCCCTGTAGAGTGAAATCCATTCTTTTGTGGAGGTGGCATCTTAGAGCTTATATAGCCCTCGACAGTACCTAATACCGTTTCACCTGTTACCAGAAGAGGAATTTAAACTTTCAATACCAAACCCTTCTCGAAGATTTTTGAGTTGCAGGGTGTGTGTATCCCAGTGAATGATAGATCCTCAATCTTGAGGCAAGTACAGATAGCACCCATTTTAAAGGAAAAAAAAATTACTTGGATGCCCAGAGTTGACCCTGTTTTTTGAAAAAAAGTTTGAGAGAGAGAGAGAGAGAGAGAGACAGAATCCAAAGTAGTCTTCAGGCTCTGAGCTGTCAGCACAGAGCCCAACTTGGGGGCTCCAACTCACGAACTGTGAGATCATGACTTGAGCCAATATCAAGAGTCAGGTGCTTGCTTAACTGACTGAGGCACCCGGGTGCCCCGAGTTGACCCTGTTTTTAACAAATTATACTTACATATGCATAAGTACAAAACTAGGTATAAGCTCCTTTTGGGCTCTTTGAGTTCGGACGTGTATAAACCAAAAACAAAGTTGTAATTAACATTCTAAACGTGTCTGTAACATTGTCTGGCTGATAGGAAAGTGCCACCGGCCCCAGTACTGAGGCAGGGGCTCTGGGGCAGGCTCTTGGGCATTTAGCACGCTTGGGTCTCCGTGCGCCAGCGATGACTGACCCTGCAGCCCTTTGTTCCATTCCTTTGAATGTTTGTGCAGTATGCCGTTATTGGCTGTATGTGCTGTTATTGGCCTCCACTGGGTGTGACTGGATTATTTATGTTTGGTCCCCCTCTGTCCCTTTCTCTCTAGTTCAGTGCTCCTTACACTTTCATGTGCAGAGGGCTCGCTTTGGGGATTCAGTGTAGCTAGGCTGGAGTCTGAAATGCTATGTATTTCTAGCAAGCTCCCAGTTGATTGAGTAGCAAGGCTTAGCTGTCAAGATTCAAGCTGTGAGAACACCCTCTTCATAACGCAACTGTGAAAAATACGGGCACTGACATCCGGTGGTGGCATTTGGTTAGGAGATGGTCAACCAGATGGTCCAAAAATACGTGTAAATTAATTTTTGACCATCAAGTAACTTTTTTTTTTTTAATGTTGATTAAACATTCATGAAGAGAACTTTCTGTCTTAAGACTACATCTCTGGATTCCAGATGGAAAAGTAATTGCTAGGGCACGTTTGAGTGCCAGAACAGACCTCTCTCTTTGGGTTTGCTTCCCCTCTTACTGGGCGGTGCTGGTGAATTCAAACTGGTGTTCACGCCCCTGGGATTCAGTTACCTCCTTTCAGATATCAAGCTCCGCTGAATAATTTGTGATGGTGATTTAAGGAAAAAAAAAAACAAAAACAAAACAAGACTCAATGCAAAGGTGAGCGGGAGATTGAGAAGATGCTCAGCATATGGTGTCTGAGGAAGTCTCTGATCTCCCTGAGTCCATGGCATCCGCTGACCAGTTGATCTTGCTTGTGCCAACTAGGTTAGCGCAGGCTTCCACCTTGTGGCCAGGTGTGGCACAGACTGCTTTGTCAGTGTGGCTTCTGGACGCTAAAGGCTTTGAGGAGAGTTACCCTAATGACCTTCTTCCAAAGAAAGGTGGGATTCTGTGATGGTAACTTTACTTGGGAAACCAGCTTTGCTTGAGACGGTGAGGCCTTTCCTTCCTATCTGTTGATAAATGTTGATTCATTTTTGAGAGAGAGAGGGGAGGGAGAGAGAATGAGAGAATGAGTGGGGGGCGGGGCAGAGAGAGAGACAGAGGGGGACAGAGGATCTAAAGCAGGCTCCACGCTGACAACGACGAGCCTGATGCAGGGTTCAAACTCACGAGTGGTGAGATCATCACCTGAGCCAAAGTTGGACGCTCAGCTGACTGAGGAGGCGCCCCCTCCTCTCGTCAGTTTAAATATGAAGCCTAGCTCCCTTTGGGAGCCTTTTCATGTCCTGCGCTGATTTTTTTTTATGTGTGTGTGATAGAATAAATTTGTGGATGTTTCAAAAGTAAAATTGAGGGGTGCCTGGGTGGCTCAGTCGGTTAACCGTCTGACTTCAGCTCAGGTCATGATCTCCAGGTTCATAGGTTCGAGCCCCGGGTCGTGCTGCATGCTGACGGCTCAGAGCCTGGAGCCTGCTTCAGATTCTGTGTCTCCCTCTCTCTCTTCCCCTCCCCTGCTTGCACTCTATCTCTCAATAATAAACATTAAAAAGAACTTTAAAAAGGTAAAACTGATATGTAGCCCCTTCCTTATGTGGAAAAGCTGTTATCTAAGGACACCTGACTGGTTGTGAGGCAGGCAAGCCATTTCTTCATGCGAGTGGCCCCAGTTTGTATATGGTAGGTTTATTTGGAAATGGTCACTTCTGGGAGCCATCGACACACATACATGAGTGAAAACTGTTTACTGGATGTTTCTAAAACTTGCCTCCCAGAAAAGCTGCACTTGTGTAGTGAGGAATACAGGGATGGGCAGTTATTACAACTTGGAATTGTAGAATCATACGAAGTTTGACTCAAAAGAACCCCGGGGATCCTTTATTGCAATTTGACAAATGATGTAAGATTAGCTTTGCGCAGTGGTTCTTTAAGGCTGAGGCTTGACAAAGGTTTCATCAGTTTGAGACAAAAAGGAGAAAAATAAAGACCACTGCAGCAAGTTACACGTAAAATTACATGTATTCGGTTTAAAGACCTGTTAGTCTATGATGGTATGTTATCTATATTTGGGGGACAAAATGGCTGGTCTTAAGTGCAGTGATGGTTCGAGTAGATGGCTGTGTTGTGTAAAATCTCTGTAGGAAATAATGTGTCAACCCTCTCTCCGAGGCTGGAGGAATATTTTACTGGTTGTGGGAATCGAGACACCAGGAACCACTGACCAGGTGTCACCGCCTGCAGCCTGGTCGGTGTCGGCTGGGTGGGCTGTGGAAGTCGACGACCCATTCTCCCTCACCTGTACACCGGTCCTCAAGGACAGAGGAGAGGTGAACGTGATCCAGAGCTTTGAGTCTTGGGTGTGGCTGCCCTTGTTTAATTCGTGGGCTCAACAGCCACCGCGGCTATGGGGGAGTTTCCTGAGAGGCCACGGTACATAGAGGCTCTGGAGCTGGGGCCGCTGTTCACACAGCCTTGCAGCAATGATTCCCAAGGTTGCTGCATGCTAGAATCCCCTGGAGAGCTTTATTAAAATCCTGATGCTCAGGTCGCACCCATACGAGTTAAATCAGAATGCCTGGGAGTGGGAGCCAGACATCAGGTTTGTTTTTCAAATCCCCAGGTATTTCCAGGGCACAGCAAGGGCTGGGAGTCACTGCCTTTGAGTTGACTTGGCAGAGGTTCCACCAGCGTGGCTCCTTTCCTAGAGGCAGACCCGGTATTGTTATTTGCAGTCTTTGGGGGACCGGCTGTTACCCTGCTGGTTCTGACAGTAATTATAAGGAATTGTAAGTGGACACCCATTTGCAGGGACCCAGAATACAGAGGGCCTTGTAACTCGTAAGACAAATGATCCAGATCAGCTGGAGACCCGTAAAGATGGAAGTCATGAGGAGGCTCTGTTGGATTTCATTCTTCCTCTGGATTTTCTGCATAGAAATTTGGCTTATGTGGGGCACCTGGGTGGCTCAGTCAGTTGGGCATCTGACTTGGGCTCAGGTCATGATCTGGCGTTTCTGAGTTCGAGCCCTGCATCCAGCTCTGTGCTGACAGCTCAGAGCCTGCTTCAGATCGGATTGTTTCTCCCATGCTCTCTGCCCCTCCCCTGCTCACGCTCTCTCAAAAATGACTAAATGTTAAAAAAGATTTTTTTTAACTAAAAAAAAATTAAAAAAAAAAAGAAATTTGGCTTACAAGATGGTCGTGAAACCACTGTTAAGCTTCCAACTAGAGAGACAGATGTTTTCTTTTTTTTTAAAAAAATTTTTTTTTCAACGTTTATTTATTTTTGGGACAGAGAGAGACAGAGCATGAACGGGGGAGGGAGGGACAGAGAGAGAGGGAGACACAGAATCGGAAACAGGCTCCAGGCCCTGAGCCATCAGCCCAGAGCCTGACGCGGGGCTCGAACTCACGGACCGCGAGATCGTGACCTGGCTGAAGTCGGACGCTTAACCGACTGCGCCACCCAGGCGCCCCGAGACAGATGTTTTCAAATAGCACATACATACATATTAACTGATAGAAGCTTGAGATTTGCCCAGGAAGAAAGGGATAAGTAATTAAGAAGATCCATACGATCAGGCACTCCCAGTAAAACTGGGTCCCTGCCTCTGAAGTCCCTTACTCCCCCCGCACCTGTTCCTTCAAGATGCCACCTCAGTTATCACCTCTTCTCTCTCTTTCCCTCTCTACCTCCCTCCCTCTCCCCCTCCCTAATCTCCATCTCCAGTCCTGACCTTTCTCCTAACTTTTGTTCTTCCTCTTCAGCCTTTTTTGATGGATTCTTCCCCCAAGACCTCCTTCTGGAAGGGAGGGTGTCCTCTCCTCCCTGCCCCCAGCACGGATGCAACCCCTTCCCCACTTTCCTATCTGCGCTCATGGGCTCATGGCGCCCCTTCTTCCGGTCACTCACTCAGAGCAAACTTCTGTCAAGATTGGTGACTCCCCCTCCCTCCTTTACGCTTCTTTCTCCCTCTGCTTTCTCCAAACTGTGTCCATCCCTTAACTGTAGCTCCTCTCCTAGCAATCTTTTTCTGGTCCTGTGGCCCAGCCTGGCGTGAGCCTTGACTTTGTCTCCCTGAAGCCGAGCCCCAGAGCCCCTGTGCGCCAGAACCTGGCCTCATTAGTCTAGTCCTTTGTCGTCCAAGGCGCTCTGCGGTGTAACCTGCTCTCCAGGCTGCTTTTCTGCCCCATCTCCCCGCTCTTCCCTGTGCAAACTCAGTGAGCCTGGCGGGCTTCTGTCTCCCACCTCTGACCTGCCCTCTCTTCTCTCGGCTCAAACCCTCCTTAGATTTTCCTTCCTGTACAAAATTTGCCTTGTATAAGAGCAGGGAGTAATTTTTTCTCTCCGAATTCCTTATGTTCTTACTGTCTTGTTCCTCGTGGAGAATTTTTGTTGACTACCTTGTCCCATCGATTTTCACATGCTCCCCCTCTGTCTCCTGCACTGGAAATGCGTGGGTGGCAAGGCCTGTCTTCTCGCAGGATCCCGGGGCACCTGTTTGTTTGCAGGTTGATTGTATATTATGGGTGGAGTCTTGTATATTATGGTATGGAGAATTTTTGTTGACTACCTTGTCCCATCGATTTTCACATGCTCCCCCTCTGTCTCCTGCACTGGAAATGCGTGGGTGGCAAGGCCTGTCTTCTCGCAGGATCCCGGGGCACCTGTTTGTTTGCAGGTTGATTGTATATTATGGGTGGAGTCAAGACTCTTACGGCAGAGAGTTGGTTGGGGGTGGATAAAACTACTATTTTGAGTGAAGAACTCAAAATCTAAAGGAGAGACAATAAATAGTTTTCTGAAGAACTGATTTGAGGAAAGTCTTTCATAATTGGGAATGTAGTACATGATAATAGGGGTGATCAAAATCATAGTTTGTGTTAGTGGATAGCATAGTGTAGCCTATCGGTCAAGAGCTTGTTGTTTGGTTATTGAATCCTTCTGTGCCTCTCTCTTCTGATTTGTAAGGGGGGGCGGTGGTAATTGTGTCTGCTTCATGGAGTTACAAGCCTTAAGTGAGTTAATAAAGCGCTGACTTGTTAGCCCAGCTGCCCCTTCAATAAATCATACCATAATTTTTATCTACCCGTCATAGAGGACGTACCGTAAAGGTAGCCTCTCACTGGAGAGGTGGTTATAGGCACCATGAACAAGAGCCACTGTGACCTTTGTCTTGGAAACCCACAAGTGCTACTCACTCAGTGGGGTATTGCAGTCGCCCAGAAAACGCATATTAAACCCCTACAGTGAGGGGGGTCATGGTGGAGCCTAAAGCTACCAGGATGAATCGGGCAGCCTCAGTCGGTCCCAGAGGAACTGATGAGGGAAGTTGTGGACTAAGAAGCTAGAGGAAGAGAAGGCAAAGGAGAACTTCAGGGAGAGGTTTTGTCCTGATGGAAGGAGACTGGCCTCAGGAACTTTTCCAAGACTGTGAGGAGGGAGTTCCGAGGTGTCGCAGGGCCCATGGGGAGTCTGGATGACAAGGGGTTGGCCTGCACACGTGGGATGCTGGGCTGGCAAGACCAGAGTGAGTTCTGCCCCTAGAACTCTTCTGGGGTAGTCCTCTCTCTTCCACGGCCACGAACCATGTTCGTTAACCCTTGACCCTGATGCTGCCCCAGCTCACGCTCCTGCAAGACTGCGTCTTCCCAGCGTTGGTTCCACAAATGGGGCGAGAGCACCGTCTTCTTATTACTGGGCGGGTTCCGGGAGCATCCAGGCACAAAAATAAGGATGCTGGGGAAATACCAAGGGGACTCACAGAAATTAAACATCACACTTTTACTGTCTTCTCTGCATCTCCAGCCAAATCCGGTCTTCATATTTGAGATGAATTAACCCTCTCTGCTGAGTTGGGAAAGATCATCTGAGGCTCTACTTCCCCGGGGTTGGTTGGGAAAGGAATTTAGATGGAAGGACAAATCTTGCAGAGAGTCTGCAGATAGAGTCAGGGAACTGGACTGAAAACACACTCCCCTTTTCTTCTCACAGGGGAAGGTGGAAGTAGAAGCTGGGAAAGAAGGTATGAAATTCGAAGCCAGTGCTTTCTCCTACTATGGTGTGATGGCCCTCACAGCCTCTCCAGGTGAGTTTTCCTGCCCGGCCTCTTGGGGCAGGGCTGTGTTTTAGGGACAGAATGCCCTTCTAGTCTCACCTTCCTATACCTGCCAGCCAGCCCTGTTTATCTACTTTTTTGCCCTTTTTATTGAAGTATAGCGTGTAAGCCCAAAAACGCCCCGAGTAAATCCTAAGTCTATGCCCCCGTGAATCTTCACACACTGACCAGTCCTGTGTCGACAGGAGGTGGGCAGGCCCCGCCCCCGCCCCCACACTCCCTCTTAGTCACCCTTGCCCAGGCCACTGCCTTGACTTCTAAGCATAGCCTAGTTTTGCCCGCTTTTGGACTTTGCGTAAACGGACTTAGGCAGTAGGTGTCGTATCGAGCCTGGCTTCTCTCACCCGGTGTCGTCCGTGTCACATTCGTCATCGTTGCTGCTTGTGCTCCTACTTTATTCTCACGGTGCTGCACCGTGTGAATATACAACAGCGTATCTATTTCATGGCTGCTGGGCACGGGGGTAGTGTCCTATTTGAGGCCACCGTGGATTGTGTGGCTGTGGGTACCGCTGTGCACGTCTTCTGGTGGGCGTGTGTGAAGGGGCGGAACTGCGGGCTCATGGCCATGGCCTCAGCTTGAGTAGCTCCTGCCTTGCAGTTTGCCACGGTGGCTGCAGCGGTTCAAGCTCCTGCCTGGACTGACGAGGGTCCCGGCTGCCCCACATCCATCGCTAGATATTAAAACATTAACTATGCTGGAGGTTTTTGAATTGGCATTTTCCCGAGGAGGAATGAGGTTAATGTGTATATATTGCCTACAGCCAGCTCTTATCTAGACAGCTGGTCAGTTGAGTCAGCCAGCTAATGGGTGTGCCATAGGGTGTCGACTAAGTGCTCTGAGCACAAGAGGCCAGCAAGCCGTGTCCGTCCTGGTAAGAACATGGACCACAGATCCCTCTGGGTCGGGACTTGATGGGTCCCTGTGCACCGCTTGCTTTTTTGCGAGCGTGCGCGTGCTTGCTGCCTGACCCCGGCTGCAACCAGACAGGTAAATGGAGGTGCTGGGGTGCCATCTTGTGGCCAGAATACCAAATGACATGCTGTGCTAGGAGACAGAAACCTCAAATTTAAAACTAGCCTAAAACAACCTGGGTCACTTCTGAAAACCAGTCTCAAAAGGTAGGGGGTATACCTCCAGACAGACCTATTTGGGTGACATTAGTCTTCATCTGTTGTGCCACACAGTGTCCTGGCAAAGATGTCTTTACAGTGGGGAAGCCAGTGAAATGTTAGGAATTCTCTCAAACCTCTCAGCCTCCCCTGCCCCAGATGCATCTTCTCACTGTCCTGCCATGGGGTTTCCAGCCACATCAGCCAGTCTCCCCGTTGTCAACTGTTGGCTAACACCAGTGTGAATGTAGGCCTGTCTGATCCCACTTAATTGTGTCTGCTGTAAACTTGAAGGTGATCTTCTGTTCTCACTGCTAGTGAGGAGGCAGGGAGATTCCAAAGTGGGCCTGGAAGACCTGGGTCACAGCTGCAGTTTCATATTCTATGGTTGCCTTCCCTTGAGGACAGCCCTGGCTTCCTCCTCCTTAAAAGGACTTACTAAGGTTACCTCGTGTGATTGTTAGAAGAATAGAACGTGATGATACTTATCCACACGAGTGCTTTGTAAGCTTGAAAGCACAGAGGGAATGTCGGGTATGACAGGTGTCAAGCTTGTGACTGTTTGGCCACCAACCTCAGATTAGTCCCAGGTGAGCAGAGTCAGAGTTGTTTAGAAGGTTGATTTGAAAAGAAAGTTAGAGGAGTTAAGTGCACAATCTTACTGATGACTGGTTCTTGAAACCTAAATATTAGCCCAATTTATACTGAACCGTGGATTCACGTAAGGGCAGATCCCATTCAGAAAAGGAATTGAAGAGCAGACCTCCCTGAAAGAAAGCTCGGGGGACCGTAGCAGGCTTGCCTTTTCTGGAAATGCCAGGAAGGAAGGGGATCTCATTAATAACATCCTATTACAAAACCCAGTATTTGACTTGACAAGTAGGATTTGGGATTTTGTGCATTTCATTGAGAGATACAATTAGTACAGTAATCTCGAGATAATAATTCTATTTATTAGTGTTGATTGCCTAGAAAAATCCTGCCGTCATTAGTTATCACAGCCTGTCCCTTTGCATGTCAATTATACTTTAATTTAAAAACAAAAACAGAAACAAAAAATCCTGCCCAGAAAATAGGACTCCTGCCAGGTAGGGCAGTGCTGATTGGACTTTTCAATCAGATGGACCTGTAGCTCTCTGAGTAAGCAGTGCTGAGGATGCCCTTGGTCCGCCATTCCCAGCAGACCTGTGTATAACAGCCTTTATTTACTTTCCTCTAATACTTTGAAACTTCAGAGTATGCCGAGCCAATGCAAAATATCATATCAAAATTACAACCAGGCTAATTAAGGATGTCCATGAATTGAATAACTAATTGCTTGCCGCAGACAGGGACGCTCTTGGCTGTGCTGGTGCAGGTGGCTTGGGTCCTGCTTTTGGGGCCGTTGATTAATTGAGCCCCCCTTTTGTGTGGCTAGTTGTGATTTAAACCCTTAAGAGCACGTTTTGAGCTATAAACCCCAATAGGGTATTAATGGCTTAAGAGATTTCTGGGTTAGTAAAGAAGCATTTGAATAGGATTTCTTCTGATTTCTGCCTCCCCATTCCTCTTCCTGGAAAGCAACGTGTGCTCTTTTTTTTTTATTTTATTTTTTATTTACATAATAACTTTACAGGCTTTTGCACTTCTGGAATGGAACGCTGATGTTAGTAGAGCGGGTGTCTGCTCCTGTCCCCTGAGTGCAGAGATCGCCTTTCTTGCCTTTTGATATGGTCTCACCCTGTTTTTCTCCATTTTTCAGTTCCTTTGTCCCTGTCTCGTACCTTTGTTGTCAGCAGAACAGAGTTGTTAGCAGCAGGTTCTCCAGGTAACTCTGCATGTTTCCTTTTCATAATTCTTCCGGTTGCCTCCCTTGACCCCACAAAAGCCTAGATCTGCTCCCTTTATTTGGTCCAGGCCGTTTGCAGTTTTTCTTTGAGGTCACAAACTCCATGCTTACAGACGCAGTAGCGAGCTTTCCAGGGAAGTATGAGCCCACAGCCGTTGTGCGAAGGCTTCGGGAGACTGGCGGGGAATCCGTGAGCGTGAGCAGCGCTGACCCCACAGAAAGCGAGAGTGATTCTGACCTGGATCCTCACTGCTCCCTGCCTGGCCCACCCACACTGCCGACCTTGGGTTTTCAGGGCGGTACAGGGGGGCTGCTTGGGGTGGTTTGACCTCAGCAAAGGCACTTGCAGAGGCCCCGAGGGCCTCAGAACCTGAGGATGCTTCTACCAAAAGCACATTGAGCCCAAAGTCTCAAGGACTATGAATTTTCCTCAGTGGACAAGTGCCCTGTGTGCAGAGGCCCTGGCGTTCTTGGTTCTGTTCCTTTGGTCCTTTCTCTGACATCCCTGTGAACGGGGCACATGCATTACCCCCCCCCCTTCCCCCATCAGGCAGGTGGCCCTGCTTGTCCTGTCTCCTTCTCTCTCTTTTGAAATTAGTACTGTGCACATTCCCCACCAGCTGCTGGTTCCTGCCCTGCAGGAGAGTTTGGTCATGCCTGGCTAACACGTCCAGCAGCTAAAAAGAAAGGCAAAGGTTTAATCTTTCTTTAATTAAAATTGCTGAGCTTTTGGTAGTACAATTTTTCTCTTTATTTTGTTCCACACAGCTTATATTTTAAAATCTGATGAAATTTGCGATCCATAATCCAGTTTGAGCAAAACTGTCAAATGCTGATATTTAGTAAAGGAGGCAATACTTGTCCTAGAAAGAAGCTAATGTTCCTTCAAGTCTTTGCTCTGAAAGAATTGGGGGTAGATCTTATTTATAGGACTGTTTGAATCAAATGAGCTGGAAGATTATACATATGTACACATACATATATACGCACATAAATAGGTATTTGTTTTTTTCTCCCCATTTTATTCGCTGGCATGTGCTACCTCTTTAAAAGGTCACAGATGCTGAACTAGAGTGACTTTTGGATGAAGCTCATGAAATATCATTTGTATTTTACTTTTCCTGTAGAACTTAGAGATTTCTTAGCTGTGTCCACTCTATCTGATCCAGTAATAAAAAAATCCTTTTGTGGGCCCAAGCCTTCAGGATGCTGGCATTACAATAATAGACCTAAACCAGTGATTTCTAGCCTATTCCAAAAGGTGCTTTGTGGTTCCCAGGGAGGAGGCTGGGACTGTTAACTTTATAGTATCTTTCTAGCTGACTTCTAAAAAGAATTCCTAGGCAAGATGAAGAAAAAGAAAAAAAAATCCGAGAAGGCATAGAGAAATTAAGATTGAAAGGTTTTTTATTATAATTATTGTGATAATTTAGCACATAAATTTGGCAACAAAACATGACCTGAACTGGGGAGTGGCCACTTAAAGTCTTTATTCTCCTTGGTGTGAATATTCATCTTTCTCACTGCATGTTTGTTTTTTAAATATATGAAATTTATTGTCAAATTGGGTTTCCATACAACACCCAGTGCTCGTCCCAAAAGATGCCCTCTTCAATACCCATCACCCACCCTCCCCTCCCTCCCACCCCCCATCAGCCCTCAGTTTGTTCTCAGTTTTTAAGAGTCTCTTACGCTTTGGCTCTCTCCCACTCTAACCTCTCTCCCCCCCCCTCCCCCATGGGTTCCTGTTAAATTTCTCAGGATCCACATAAGAGTGAAACCATATGGTATCTGTCTTTGTCTGTATGGCTTATTTCACTTAGCATCACACTCTCCAGTTCCATCCACATTGCTACAAAGGGCCATATTTCATTCTTTCTCATGGCCACGTAGTACTCCATTGTGTATATAAACCACAATTTCTTTATCCATTCATCAGCTGATGGACATTTAGGCTGTTTCCCTAATTTCTCTCACTGCATGTTGATGAAAGGCCAATCACACTCTGTCCTTGCCAAGCTACTGCAGAAGGGGTCCCACTGCTTCTCCAGACTGTGGCCAGGACGCCAGGCAATGGGTTGCTGCAAAGGAGGAGGTTCATCTCACAAAAACAGAGGGTGGTGGGTTGAGAGGAAACTGACTGGAAATATAGATACCTTGGAGAAACCAGAGTTTGCCTGTAATCCTCCTCAGGAGAAAAGGAGACTCAGAAGTACTGCACAGGGTCCTTGACATCTACCTGACACAGTCTGATCAATAAGCAAAGTGCCCCTTAAATGTTTTGGTTTTTGGACCTTTAAACTGTAACACACAAAAGCAAGCACTATCTGTAGCAATGGTGATGTGGGGCTAAAGCTTAAGGATTCAGTGGGATCCTTTGTTTCAAAGAACGGTTGGATCTTTCAGCCTGGGTGATGCCCTCACAAATACAGGAAGGCTTGGCCATCAGGGTAGGTACGTAGCGGAGAGGTCTGGGAAGCAAACAGAAAATATAACAATGTTAACTAGGCTTATGGATCGGTTGTTAGGTGTCAGATGCTGTGCTAAATATGTTACATATTATCTCATTTTTTAAAAAGCTTTTTATTTATTTTTGAGATAAAGAGAGAGAGTGGGGAAGGGAGGAGGCGTAGAGAGGGAAGGAGACAGAGGATCCGGAGCGGGCTCTGTGCTGGCAGCAGAGAGCCCGATGCAGGGCTTGAACTCCTGATCATGGAGCTGAAGTCAGATACTTAACTGACTGAGCCACCCAGGCGCCCCTATTATTTCATTCTGAATCCCCATCAGACTTTAGGAAGTGGAGACTATTATTACCTGCCTTTTACATATAGGTAGGGAATCTGAGGCTTTAGCAAAGGGTCATCCCTTCTGCTAAATAGAAAACATCTGAGGGGCGCCTGGGTGGCGTAGTCGGTTAAGCGTCCGACTTCAGCCAGGTCACGATCTCGCGGTCCGTGAGTTCGAGCCCCGCGTCAGGCTCTGGGCTGATGGCTCAGAGCCTGGAGCCTGTTTCCATTTCTGTGTCTCCCTCTCTCTCTGCCCCTCGCCCGTTCATGCTCTGTCTCTCTCTGTCCAAAAAATAAATAAACGTTGAAAAAAAAAAAAAAAAAAAAAAAAAAGAAAACATCTGATAAATTATTAATTTGCCTTGTTCTCTTAGAAGATAAGTGGAACCAACCAGATGAGTGGCCACTCTGAGTTTAGTTTTGACTGACGATGGAAAATCGTTCTGCCAAGAAAATTGTAGGGAAAGTCATGCTGTGAAAATTTGGGGAGAAAGTGAACTTGCCATTTGAGGTTCATCGAGTACTTACCGTGTTTTGTTGTGGTTGTCCAATTAAAAAAAATTTCTTTAATGCTTATTTATTTTTGAGAGACAGCATGAGCAGAGGAGGGGCAGAGAGAGAGGGAGACACAGAATCTAAAGCAGACCAGACACCGAGCTGTCAGCACAGAGCCTGACGCGGGGCTTGAACTCACAGACTGTGAGATCATGATCTGAGCCAAAGTCAGATGCTCAACCAACTGAGCCACCCAGGCGCCCCTGTGGTTGTTCTATTTTAAGAGGGATGTTTACTGAGTGGAATCTCAGATGGTGGTCAGGATGGGGTGAGGGGTCATAAAACACATCAAAGTATTTAGCCTGGACAGGAAGAGGCTTAAGGGGAACATAACTATGTTCAGCCTTTTAAGGCTCATTCAAGTAGTGGAGGGATGATGGGGGATCTCTACAGCACAGAGGGAGAGACTGCCGCTTGAGTCTGAGGAGGTGGACATTATGCAGGTCAGGACCTGTCCGCTGTGAACACCCACTTAATATTTGTGGAATAGACTTGATTAGAACAGCAAACACGGAGGAAGCTTTGACAAGGCGGGAGGTGGGTTTTATTTTTAATGAAATTTACGTTAGAAGCTACGGTCAACTTGCCTTTACGAACAGCAACACTTAGACTCACTGAATTTCCTTTCACTTTGTTTTAATGAATGAGTAATGTGCATGTCATCGAAGAATCCCACAGCACCTACGCTGCCTTAAATCATTTAAGGGTTTGGTGTCTTCTGGTATTCCTGAAACCCTGAGACATCCTTGGACTGCCTGGTGGGAATTTTATTGAGGTCAGAGACCAGGATAACAGGTTTGGTGGAGGGGTAGGAGCAGACGGAACTGTCCTGATCCCTTGCGAGCACATACTGATTTTACAAACGTTCTCAAGAGTCCTTTGCTTTTGCTTCTGGCACGGTCTGTGTTTTACATCCGGGAGCTTCTGTGTCTTGGGCCTCATTGGCACACAGCCTGCGCGGTTCAGGGTCGCTCCTGACACAGGTGTATAGCCACAGGGTCTTCTCGGTCAGAGCCTCGGGAAGGAGTGTGTGTGTGTGTGTGTGTGTGTGTGTGTGTGTGTGCGCGCGCGCGAGCACGCGCGCGCACGGGGCTGAGAGGCTAACCGGCGCGATCCCCTTGTTGCCAGGAGGCCAGGAGCATGTTGTTAGGAGGGCCCTACATGCTGAGCGATATGGCTCAGGCGTCTGGGAGAAGTTCATTGAGCTGGTCTGTTAGTTGCTACTTTTTTTTATTTGGAAAATAAAGAGCTGACTTTATTGCTTATATCTACCTCGCTTAAAAGGTTATGGTTTCTTTCCCCTCCTTTTCCAGGTGAAAACAAGTCGCCGCCTCGCCCATGTGGCTTGAATCACTCAGACTCTCTCAGCCGAAGTGACCGGATTGACGCGATAACGCCGACACTGGGGAGCAGCAATAATCAGCTCAATTCTTCGTTCCTTCAAGTCTACATCCCCGACTACTCCGTGCGAGCCCTTTCTGACCTTCAGTTTGTTAAGGTAAGAGAAGGGAGAGTGGCTGGGCTGGGGCTGGGGCCCGGCCACTGGAGGCCAACTTCCTCAGCGAGTTGTTTGGCTTCCCAGGCCCCACCATTGAGCTCTCCCTTTGTCATTTGGACTCCCTACACCTCCAGCTACTGTGCCCAGGGGTTAGGCCGGGGAAACAGGTACCTCCCTGGCTGTCACAAAAGCTGCCAAGTCAGATGTGCCTTTTTCAGGGAGTGAGAGCTGGAGATGGTGAGAAACAGAATCCACATTTTCCAGTGAGTCCTCATGAGCTCCTGACCCCAGTGACTCTGGATGGCCCTGGAAGGGCTGAGATCAGAGACTCTGAAGACTTAACGGGATGGGGCGGGAAGAATCTTCTGCTTCTCTTCTGCCCCGAGACAGGGTTCTTTTCTTAGTCCGGAATAAAGATGTCTTGTGAAGAACAAGCCAGGTTTAGCTGTTGGAAGCCTATCTCCATTTTCCAGTCACTGTGAAGCTTTGAGACAAAGATCTGGAAATAGCTTCTATCAGTAAAAAACTGATTTGTTCTCCAGCGTCAACTTGAGCTTTTAAAAATGGCTCAGTTTATACTCAAGGATGGTATTTCCCTAGAAAAACTATGAGGGGCCTTTCGGGGGATTTTAACGTGTCATACCATGTCGAGACAAGAGCGCCTGAAAATAAGCATTATCTTGGTTTGTTTTTGTGCCATCTTCTGGCCCCCAGATCTCAAGACAGCAATACCAAAATGCCTTGATGGCATCCCGGATGGACAAAACTCCTCAGTCTTCAGACAGTGAAAACACTAAAATTGAATTGACTCTTACGGAGCTGCACGACGGGTTGCCAGATGAGACAGCCAACCTGCTCAATGAACAGAACTGTGTGACACACAACAAGGCCAATCACAGCCTGCACAGCGAAGGTGCCATCTAGGGCGCCCCCCCACCAACCCTCGCCCCCACTCCCGAGGCCTCAGGCCAGCTGACCGTGAATCCCATTAGCGTGAGCTTGTGTGCCGTGCTGCGTCCTGCAACATCCTGAGACCAAAGACTTTGTTCCCTTCCTGGAAGCAGCAGAGGAGGACGGTGAGGGTGGACTGGAGACCAGAGGTGTGAGATCGACAGCTAGGGCATGGCATCCGAGATGGTGGAGACGAGCCTCTTCCACCCAAATAGAATCATGTTTATTTTTTCAGTTGTACCTTTTATTCCTTATTCACTCTCCTCCTTCCTCAATTTGCATGAAGTTGAAAATTGTTGCGGTTTATTATTTTTTTGTCCCCCAAGAGATCATGTTTTTAAAAAGTGTCTTTTGCAGAGTTTTACGTTGTTGTGTCTGAACTCTGCTGTGACTCCATGATGTGACCCGCACAGAATGGACTTGCTCCTCGGCCCTCGTAGGGAGGGGTGCGCTTCCTCTGCACCCAGCGGGTGTCGCTGTGGAACTTGAAGGATGAATGAAGAAAGCGGTCGATGCCAACCCGCCACGTCTGTCCCACTGTGGGGTGGAGCCTGCACGGGGGGGCCTGCAGCCGCCTCTGTGAGCTCAGTGTTGTTTTAAGTTAATGTTTAACCGTGTCCCTTCCCCTCAGAAAGGTTTAACATTTGCTTGGAATGTGATTTTGCTCCTACTCTAAGGAATTTTTATCACCAAAATGAATGTTAATGAATTTTAAACCCATGGTTTATCATTGGCAAGAGGCAAGGTGACTTCACCCCGACATTCCTACAGCCTGGATTCTCCGGCCCAGCCAGGCCTTCTCCCCAGCTTACCGAGCGCCGTCACCCACCTCCCCGTCCTCGCTCTTGTTAACCCAGGATGCTGCTACACAGATGCCAAATGGAAATCTTCCACAAGGCTTTTGAGTAATCATGTGGTGTGGAGTTCAAGCTCCTCCCCTTCCCACCGGGACCTCTGTCATGGTCAGAAAAGGAGTCGGCTTCCAGCCATGCCTTGAGGGCACTTCTAGACCCGTGGGTTTAAAGGAGGGAACTTCGGGGTCTGCCAGCCCCCACCCCTGCTCCCAGGGAGCCAGCTGCCCCTCTTCCCCCTCTGTCCCTGGGCCCCTGGGGGGCCGGGCAGTGGCCGTGTCCCTCGCCTGAGGACCTCGGTGCCTCCCGCCTCAGATGCGGCCCACAACAGAGAGGCTGCCTGTATGGCCAGGGCTGCCTGAACGGTGTGGCCCCGAACAGGGATTCAGAAACCAAATGTGTGTTGCGGCCGTTTCATGTGTGCGTCCGCCGCCTTTTAATGCCAAATTCATCACGTGTAGTGAAATTAATGTCAGGAGGTATTTCTTGAGTGACTGAATTCTTACCTATCTTATCTGTTTTAAGTGTTACCCGAGGGATGTGTGCATTTTGGTGGCAACGCTCGTACACTGAGTTGAATCCATACTGACGGCAGTGCTCGTGTAGAGCTGCCACTCCGTGCTGCCTCTAGTCACTAGCCAAGAAGATAGCGTTTTGTCCGCGGGGTCTCACTGAACGAAGGGAAGCCCCGGGCCAAGCGGCGGTTTCCTTCTCCCTCCTCAAGGTAGGAGCGCGCCCCCCAGGTTGGGCTCTGGGGAGGGTGGGAGCTGTGGTTGTGCAATAACCGGCCACCTGCTGGGCTTGCCTCCTGGTGAGCGGTTTGGGGCTCTAGTGTCATATGCGCATTTCCCGCAGTATTTCCTCTGGGACCTCGGTCCTGCAGTGTCTTCCTCATCAGGTGCCATGCCCCTCAGTGAGGCAAGTACTGGCCTCAACTGGCAGAGGTCACGGCGGCCGGGGGGGGCCTGCGAAGGGGCTAAGCGGCCCGCTGCTGGCACCAAACCTACTACCACGGGATGGAGCCCCCACTTTGTCTTAATGTGAGTGGGGCCCTGCACTGTCAGTGTCCCCTTTTATAAACAGACCCATCCAAGTTAAAAGATCTCCATTTCTTAAGACGCATATGGCTAAACACAACCCCAGTGTGGTGTGGGAACTGGGACTGTCCATGGGGTGCACAGAAATGAGAGTTCCTTCTAAGGAGGTAAAACCTGGGTCTTGCACGGGGGGTGGGGGTGGGGGTGACCCCCCAACAACCACGCTGCCCGTCCTCTGGGCCCGGACTGCGCTTGCCTTCCTGGTAGTTTGGTGGAGCCTGGCCTGCCACGCCATGGCTCCTCTGGCTTTCAGGATCTCTGTCCCCTCAGTCTCTGCCGACTGATCTGCTTTGCCACACGTGGCCCGTCTCAGGATGCCTTGCTACTGGAAGGAGCTCCTGGAATCTGAGTTAATGTGTTGGATCTTTTTCAGAGCCCCACTCTTCCTCTGTGAACCCGAAAGCTCCGAGAGAGTCCGGGGAACAGAGAAGGGATTCCAGCTGCCAGCTCCTTGACTTCAGAGAGAAACAGAACTTCTCAACACCGTCATACCTGCTCAGTGTGGTGGCTGTTTGAAAAGTCCTCTGTAAAGTGCTGGCAGGGGTGGCTTTGCAGTGGGGGCTTCTAGAGGATGAAATTTTAGCCTCCCAAATTTGCACTTATTTTCTGTAAGCCACTCTTTACCTTTGATTATTCCCGTTATTCTGTAACAACAGGAAATCCAAAATAATTCCTGGCTCTAGTTCCATCTGCTTTGGGGAAAAGCTCAAGACCCTTCCAGTAACACTCAGTGTCATGAGCGATCAGATTCCTCTTCCAGGCCCCACTTTGCCTCTGGAAACTAACTTTAGGCTGTTGAAGGAGAAATGCTGGCTCATTGCTTCTCTGGGCAGTGGAATGATTTTAGCTTAGAAGTTCTATGCAGTTACATCTATAAAGTCAACGAGTCTGGCAGAGAAAGCCCATCAAATACTTGAGATCCCCATGTGCAGTAGTCAGTTCTTAGCACCACCAGTAGACCATCTTTTACTGGGGCTGCTGGCTTTGTAAGCGTGGAAGAGAGTGGGCTGTGGAGCAGACACAGGTCCTGGTGTCCTCAATGCTGCTGGAGCTCTCATTGTCAGACCCAGGGCCTCTCCCTAGTGGCTTCCGTGGCCCCTGCTTTGGGCCCTGGCTCTGTGGGACCAGACAGGGCCTCCTCCTGCTCTGAGCCACTGTAGCATCTCAAATGTTCCATCTGAAACTGGATCCCTAGTATCCAGATGTTCCCAAGACCGTCTGCTTTGACTTTATACATAAGAGGGGTGTGTGTGTGTGTGTGTGTGTACGCATTTCCTACTGCCTTACACGTTCTTTCCCTTTATTTCTCTCTGTTCCACATTCATCAGGCGAGTCTAAAATTATATATTTAAATTTTCAGGAAAACATAATGTTAAGATTCGCACATGGATACTGGGATGCTAGTCAACTAGTTTAAGCCTTGGTTCTTACATAATTTACATTTCAAAGGGCATTCTACTTTGTCCTTCCCTCCTTCCTCACCTCACTTAACAGGAGAGAGCTCAGTGCCCATGCTGACATGATTGGCTTCTCCAAGTGGGAGGAAATAAGGCATCTTGCTATTATCTGACGTTACTTTAAGGAACGTCTGTGCAAAGGCTGAATGCAGAACTTCACACTAGTATGGAACATTAACTGTGAATATATTTACCTGTGCTATCCCCAGTACCATACGACTAAAGGACCAGCTTTTCCAAGTCGAGGAAAATAGTGGTAGATACAAGTAGGATTGCATTTTATCTAGGAATTGAAGTTAACAGGAATTGGGGCTATGCGGGGACTGTGAACTTCTGCCCTCAAATTCTCTTGGGTTGTGGAGCAGACCTAAGTAAGGCCCTGGCTGATTGAGCCTTTGTCCTGGCTGGTCAGAAATAAGAACAAACCCCAATCCTGAAAACCAGCCAGGGATCTGTGGCCCTTTTCATCTTTCCTGGCCCAGGAGCCCAAGATTCCTGCAGTGTTTCCCAGGGGTGCTCCCCAACAAAAGACCCCTGGGCTGGCAAAGGAAGGGTGCTTACCAAACAAGAAGCTTCCAGGGAGGATTGGCTTGGCACACATCACACGACCCAAGTTCTCTGGTGGCATGGGCAGTGGGAACAACTTCCCTGTCAACTTTTGACCCCAGGACAGAGTTTTCTTGTGGGCGGGGGGGGGGGGGGGGTGGGGGGTGGGGGTTGACTGAGCTGGCAGTTCAAGGTGCAGAGGCTTCTGGGGTACAAGTGCTCCATTTCTCAGGATGCAGTTCCTGGGTCAGGTTTGGTTCTACTCTAGGCTCCAGGCTGGTGGTGCTTCTGTCCAGCAAGGAAGGACATCTGGGTGAGTTACAGGTTAATCCAGACGTAGGAGAGATTTGGGGAACTCAGTAGGTACGTGGTTTAGGGTGATTCAGAAACTTTCCGATGTAAATTTATCAAGGAGCAACGTACTCAGTGGATTTTTATTATCTCAGGGCCATTTACAAATCTTTATCCTTTCATATTTCTTTTGTATTCAAGTGGGCTGATAAGAGAGATGAGTTCAGAGAACTCTAAAATGAGGTTCCTTTGCCTCATTTGAGGGTGAGTGGTGCACCTTTGCCAAGCCTGCTGATGTCACTGTCCCTCAAGGCTGCGGCAGTGGACCTTTTTCCTCTATTACCTGCAGACATTGTCCCTGCAGTGAATGCTTACTTGCTGGTTTTCCTTCTGCCGTGTCTGAAGGCTCCAGGGCCCCTGGTCAGCCCTAGGGACGGAAGGAGATGATGGGAATTCACAGCAACTGCAGAGCTTGGAACTTTTCTCGTGCCATCTTGGGCCAGGGACTTTCTTGGCTTCTTAGACCTTTGTGGTTGGCTCAGCTTTCTGTCTGCATATGCTAGAGCCACCGACGTAATTTCACTAGAACCGTTGTAAATATCCTTTGATGGGAAATACCAGGCTGTACTTGAAGCAACACAGGAACAAAGGTTCTAGTAGCAAGAGAGTAAAGTTCTAGGAATCTGTATACCAAGGTTTTTATGTACACAGCTCCAACACATACTATCAGAAAGACTTGAATGAGTACACATCTTTGAGTTTGAATACCCATTGGGGTATTAAACCTACACTGGAAGAATGACTTGCCTCACTTGGCAGGGGATCTTCTGGCATTTACTCCATCTGACCAATATGGAGTCACTTGGGAAGTGATTCTTTTGGGGCCAGATTCTTCTTCAGGTTCACCCTGGAGAGAATTATTACATGGACCTGGTGGGGCTTGGCTGCCTTCCCTTTGTGTTGGAGGCCTAGGCCCCTTGGTATACACAGCGGGTCTCAGGCTCCCAGAGCAGAAGGGAGTGGGAAAGAATAAGGCATCAGGACTTTGATTCCCCAGAGAGCCCCATCCTAGCTTCTGATTCATGATTCCATGTCTGGAGTCTACTGTGAAGGTGGAGTATATCAGTCCATTGACTTCTCTTGTTTCTGGAGTCCTTTAAATCTGCAAATGTATATGCTTTATTTTATATTATTATTTATTATGTACATATGCCTCTACTGTTAGTACATTGTCTGTGACTAAGACATTTCCTAGAGCCCCTCATCCATGGAGCCTAGGATTCTGTTGTCCCTTAAAGTGGGTGAGAAGGCAGTAGTTTTGTTTGTTTTTGTCATAAAGAGGTTGCTGCTCTTAATGTTGACCCTAGCATCCTGGCCCCTTTCATCCGGCCCACCACTACTCCTGATGGACTAATGTTTGGGATGATGATGGAGGCAGGGCTCCCAAGTACCTCCATGAAATACTTGAGGTTCTGGTGACTGGGTCTATTCTGTATGCAATTGATGGTATGTAGCATGGCTGTGAGACCAGAGTGTCCTTCCTCACTCCCACCCTCCCAAGCCAGGTTGGCAAACTGGCCATTTCCCACCTTGGATTGCAGAATCCATATCTCTGGACCATGGAAGCTGCCTGCCCATCTGGGCTTCTAATATGCCTTTTCTTGGTTTTGAGGCCCAATGCCAGTATTGCCTTGGCCCTCAAATAAGACCCTGCTTTGTGTCTGATTTTCACCCTCCTCAGCCTTTACTGTGTCATAGTGTACATTTCATGCTTTTCAGCAGTGAAGTTTTCCAAGCACAGTATTGAGAGCTGTGTACATAAACCTAAAGAAGCACAAATGACATGTATAGGTTTCATGAGCTGATTGTCATAATGAATGCATTTTATAATTCAAATGATGTTGTAGATTTACAATCTCTCCTATTTATTTTGTACCAATTTATTTGTAAATTTTGTGATTGTTTTAAAAGGTTTTTGTTCATTTCTATTATTCTATTTAGATAAATGATGATTTTCTGTTCACTCTTCCAGCGGATGTGTGTTCCCTCTTTCCCCTTTCATCTATGCAACACCAACCTCGGTCCCCTGCCCAATAGCATCGCTGTCCTGGTGGGAAAGCTGGGATTGGTTGTTGGCATGGCAACACAGCAGGGCATTTCCGTTGGACACATACCACGAAGTCTTATGTTAAAATAGATACCAGAAGTGGGCCTCCACCTCTACCACAGTCTGGTCCCACCAGTTCCAGGGTGGGGGTGGGGAGGGCGGGGAGGGAAGGTTCTCCTTTGCAAAGATTGTAGTCTGTCCCCTGTCGATTCACTCAAATTGCCCGACATTTGCTGCTCGAACAACACACAGTTCAGCTGGGCAAGTGTCCAAGCTGTTTTTTCCTAGGCAAGACCAGAGGCCTCCTTCAAGCCTCTCCGCTGGCTCTTGAAGATGAAAATGGCTCTGTAGGTCCTCTGCTCTGCAAAGGCTAGGAGAAAGGTGGTAGCCTGCACAGATGGTTCACTCTCAAGTTAAAAATGTCAGGCCTGAGTGCAGGAGTCGCGTTCAGATGCTCTTCAGGATGCGGTAGGCATCCACCTTCCCTAATAACCCAGTATTGGGGCCCACATTCCTCTTCCACCACCACTGCTTTTCAAGTCTTCTGTGTTTCTTCTTAATCCTCCTCCTCACTCATACGTGACCAGACCCTGCAACTCTTCTGGTCGAGGCTCACTGCCCCTCTGTGGCTTATTCTTGGATCACATCTTTCTGGAATCCATTTTTCCTCCACTCCTAGCCTTTATTTATTTTACAATCCAAAGAGGATCATGCTCTGAGAATTGAGTCTCTTGGTGACTGGCCCCTTACTTACACTTGCCCTGTGGACGGAGACTTTTCAGTGAAGGGCTGCTGGCAAGACTGGCTTTGGAACATGCCTGACCTAATCACCATGTTCCCTTCCAGAGTCATCACCCCCAACTTCGGGAAAGTAGAACAGAGTAGACCTATATTCTAGCAAAGTGTTACCTTCTTGGGAGCCTGTTTTCTTTCCTCAGAAGCAGAGAAGAAAGCACTAAGGGAGGCTGGGGAAGGAATTCTCTCTCCAAAATAGCAACTCCCACTTGGCTGTTTTGCTTAGTTTTTCCTGCTTCTAGATGAGTCCTGAGCTCAAATCAGGAAATTCTCCAATAAAAGTAGAGGTGATTTTCCTAAGCTTTCCCTCGGCATCCATGGGGTACCTGTCAGTTCATTACTAAGCTTTACCATGAAGAAAGCTCTGGGGTTTCTAGTTCATAAAACAAATTGTGCTGCCCAGCCCTTTTTCTCAACTTAGTACTTCTGAGGCAGAGATAGTGACCAGAGGGGCTTGCAGAGAAAGTGGTACAAACTGAATGACCTTTTCATAACCTGGAGTTGATTTCTGAAAACTTCTTTTGTACTTTTTAGAAGTAATTCGATAGTGATTCTTTAAAGCCAAAGGTTGAATCCTACTAGATGCCTAATAAGCTCTTGCTTTCTAAGACTGTTCCATCCTTTTCCATCCAACATCCTCCCATTTCTGCTCATACTGACATGTCCCAGAGCAAAGGAATGGTTCATAGGGCCCTTTCTCTGGGATATTCTGTTAGCATGCCATCTCCCTTGGTGGATGACTGCGAGGCCTAAGGGTGCAAGGGGGAATCAGCTGCTGGAGTTCTTCATCGAACTGCTTTTCCTGCTGGGGTGCTCATGACTGTGGAGTGCTCACACAGTAGGCCAGCACAGGATGGGAATATTTAGATTGAGCCAGCTTCCCTGCTACAATTCTGCTACATCATTGACTTGAGGGCAGTGGGTCCAATAATGAAATTACTTGCTTCAAAATAGCCCTACCCACAAGTCAAAGATCACCTCTGGTGAGAACCCTCTCAAAAAATTGGACAATAAGCATCTATTTTTTAGTGTTGAAAGGTTTGCTTGGCAAATCTTTCCAACTATCTCAGGAACTTCTGAGACTCAGGACTAGTGCTGCCTTTCCTGGAGAGAAAGTGCGCTCAGTTGCTTGGGCTCCAGTGCACGTGGTGAGGTTTATCTTGGCCTGGCCTCTTCAGGCCTTGTCTACAGCACTAACCAGACATGGCTTTGGGAAGAGCTTAATGGGAGAGCAGACCATTTGGGGACCTATTTGTACCTGATAGGATTCATGAGGAAATCTAATCTACCTTTTTTCTAGTAAAATGAAGCAAAGGTATCTCTGTAGGAAGAAATAGACTAGACCAAAAACTGGTTTAAATTAGAAAATACAAATTATGGCTCTGTTGGTTAAGCATCTGACTTTGGCTCAGCATGGTTCGTGGGTCCAAGCCCCACGCTGGGATCTCTGCTGTCAGCACAGAGCCCACTTCAGTTTCCGTTCCCCCTCTGTGCCCCCCTCTCTCTTCCCCTGCCCCACTCTGGCGTGCACACTCTCAAAAATAAACATTAAAAAAAATATAAACTACTTAGAGTAACAGCAAGCTTGAGATATGTGTTCAATTGGGAGTACTTTTTGCATTAAACCTCTTCAGTGGAACTTTAAAACACTGTATGTATTTTATTTTTGAAATTGTGTTATCCTTGTCGGAATAAGATTGCTGTGGCTTTGGGATGAAGATACTGTGTCTGACAATAGGGAAAAATGGGTGAGATTGCTAGGAAAAGCTGCCTTGTTCATTCTGTAAGTGAATGCTGTTTTTTGGTTTTTTTTTTTAAGAGGATTTGCTTTCTGCTATTTGCACATACTCAGCGGTAGGAACAGTGTGAAATGCCGGTTCATGTTAGTGGAGGTGCAGGATGGACGATGTGGGTTACAAGTCACCTGGCTCTGCTTCCCAGGTGCTATACATGGCCTCTCTGCTGTTGGATGGTAGTGTATCGTTTTTCTTTTATTTTTAGGGCTGTTCAGGTACCTCCATGGTAGAAATTTCATTCTAAGGTCCTTTCCAAGTTGCGTATCATTTGAAATGTTCCATTTGAGGAAAGATTTTAAGTGCCCTATGCTCTAGTCACCAAAAAAAAAAAAAAAAAAGTCATGAGAAACCTAAATATTGAGGTATAAGCTTCAAAACCAAGCGAGGAATTGGGCCATGGACTATATGGCGATAGCTGGGCCACAGTTACCGTTTTTCCCACCATCAAGGAAAGGTTAAATAGTTTCCATCACACGGAATGTGTACAAAACTCCCACCCTTAATGCAGACTTAGATATGCACTTGTTTGTCTCAGGCTATTTGTGGTGAGTAAGAGTATTTTTAAATGCTCTGTCAGCCTTGGAAAAATTGCAGGGCTTTAAAGTTGTTGACAAAATATTTCTTAAATAAATAAATCTGACTTAGAAGTATCTAAACATGAACAAAGTACTTTTAAGTCTGACATGTCACTGCAAGTGGCTTTTTAAAGTAGTTGCTTAAAAACAGTAACGGGACTAAGGATTTGTAGCTCCAATCATAACTTGGGAAGGGTGGCTTGAAGGGCTTGCTTTCTTATTTTAGGTCTCAGCAGAACTATGCTTATGGGAGGAGAAAATCTAAGGTTGAAACACCATAGAGATGAATGTAGGGGGCAAGTCCTCTTAAAAGGGAACCCAGCAGGGCTGGGGTCTGCTGTACCCGCACCTAGCTGCTGGGTGTGCCAGGGGCTCTGTCAACCTTGTACATGCCCCAAGATTGAAAGTTCAGTCTAGCACCCAATAAAGGGTGTCTGGTGCTTGTGAAATACCCAGGGAAGAGATTTTGAAGAGTTGGGAGAACTGTGTTCTCACCGTGTAACACGCCTCAGGTTTAAAAAACAACAAAAACATGAAGTTCAGCCTCCTTAACTATTGGCAACAGCGAAACTCACATTCATGTTTTAGCAAGCTCAATTCTATCTACTCTGAGTGTCTGCCCATGGACCACCTAAACACTCTGTTCTGCGTCTTCTATGCTTATGGAATCCTGGCTCTTCAAGATAGGTTTTGCTGGTCCTTGAAGAAAGCTCTGATCAGCAGTGGAATTCTTCCTCCAATTGTGTTTCTTCCTTTTTGATCTTTGGACCCACTGTCAGATATCTGACTTTTAGAAACTCTTACACAGGTAAGATCTTATGTGAATAACACAATACCAAAAGTGTGGTAAATGAAAGCAAAGTGATCATAATGGTCCTTGCTTTAAAAGGGAAAATATGTAAATGTACCATTATAAGTTAGCTCTGCAGCTGTAGCCACTTAAATATTATTTGGCTTTGAGCAAATATAAGACTGTGCCAAACTGGGCACTAGCTCCACTTGAATGAGAGTAATAGCTGGGGTGACCACAAACACACTCTAAAATTTTAAATGGGGACAGCATTTAACTGCTATTTGCAACAGCATTTGTAACCCAATCACTGTTAAAGTAGCGTATATTCCTAGTAGATACCAGTTAGAAAGTTTCTTGGCATGACTTCATATATAGACCATGTATCCTGAAAGTGGTGATATAACATGGTCTTGGCTATGTTATTACTGAACTGTGTTCCCTGCCTATCAAATAATTTTTAGAAAGCCTCACCTCATAGTCCTGTACTAAAAAACTTGACATGAAAAAGTTTTGAGGACTATTTAAGTGCTATAAATTTAGCCATCAATCATGCTATACTATACCTTCCTGTAGAAGAATGTCAAATTGATGGCACTAGCCAAACCTACACCCACCTAAAGACCAACGGTTATTAAAGTTGTGCTACAGGAAGGGGTCAAAGTCAGTATTAGAAATATACTTTATTGAATTCTAGAGCAACTAATCTACCTTCTGTGTTCACCAGGAAGAATGGAAGGAATATATAAAGGTTAAAGGGAAAGTCTGCACTATTCAAACTGCTATAGCCACTCTGCCGACGGCAAGGCAGCCCGGTACCCTCTAGGACACAGTAACAATCCCTTCTTGTTCAAAATAACAAGTGATTTCTCTTGGGATTCTGAAGTGCATTTATTCACATGATTGTGCCCTCTGCTTTAGTAAGGTTCTGACTGATAGAACCCTCTTCCCATCCTCTCATGCTTGACTGTGGAATACAGTCCACTCTAGAGGACAGGGAAGGCCGGAAGTCTGGGCGGCACGAGCCACACTGGCCCACGCTAATGACTTTACTCAGTTATGCTCTTTCACGGGGCTTGCTCCTTTGTCCTCTTTCAGCTGAATTCTTTCTCTAGATTCACTCCAGATGAGAAAAAGACCGCTTTTGGATAACAAGCATTTCTACTATCAAAAAAATGTAAGATTAGATGAAGACTTTTACCTCAAGACAGAATCACTGCAGTACATTCCAGGCAAGCCCTATAGCAAACCAAACACTTGTGCAAGACCACTGAAGCCTGCAGTCTGCCCCCAGGCACTGAGGACACTTCAAAGCTTGTAAACGGAACCTTGACCTTAACAGAAGACCGCATTTGGTAATGGAAACAATATATTTCTCCACTGACATACAATACTATGTAATGCACTGAAAATTTCAGGATGGACTTTGGAATAAGAGCACAATTTGTAACATATCATTTTCAGATCACCTCTTCGTTCCACTCAGATACTCTTCACTAGCCCTGGTATATCCAATATATACTGAGGATGAAACCAGACAAGGAAATGGTGTCACAAGCCACAATGGAGCCTTCTGCATGCAGTTCGGCCCGGCTTTACCCTTGCTTTCTTCCAATACAGACTCCATTACAATTGTGAACCATCTGCAGAGTGCAAACAAAACTACTAAAAAGTATCTATGATTAGAATATTTTAAGGTCTTCAGAAACTTCGCACATGTACCTTTGATGGAGCTCCCCCACCCACCACTAGAACGCAAACAGGGATATCCTTTGCTCCTGGAAGTCCTGCCAAAACGTGTTTAATGGATGCTCAGTTTTGGTTTTCCTCCTTATTCTTCCTCTTCTTCCTCCTCTTCATCATCATCTTCATCATGGCAGTGTGTAATTTCCTGGGGGGCCAGTGGGAAGAGGTTGGGGGGTTTAATTTCACTAATCGACCGGGTCAACTGGTGCCGCTTGTAATCAGTATCTTTGAAATCAACTGATGTGCGGTTCCGGGTAGCAAGAGGGGACTCCATCTCATTAATATCTACATGTGTATGTTCCACCGTTGATTCATGAGGCATCTAGAACAAAGTCAGAAGGTCAGAAAGCAGGTGGAGTGAAACAGTTTCCCAAATCCTAACCCCATCTCCCTCGGTTAGGTGGTTGTGCAGAGACAGGTCTATAATGGATCAAAGGCCAAGCCAAATTAGATACTTCAGCATCTTCCGGGAACTACCTTCCTCTCATCCTCAACTCTTAAAACAGCCCAGATCTCAATTATTTTTTTTTTTATTTTTTTTTTCAACGTTTTTATTTATTTTTGGGACAGAGAGAGACAGAGCATGAACGGGGGAGGGGCAGAGAGAGAGGGAGACACAGAATCGGAAACAGGCTCTAGGCTTCGAGCCATCCGCCCAGAGCCTGACGCGGGGCTCGAACTCACGGACCGTGAGATCGTGACCTGGCTGAAGTCGGGCGCTTAACCGACTGCGCCACCCAGGCGCCCCTGAAACAGCCCAGATCTCAATTATTAGAGCCCGAAACTGGAAAAGATGGGGGGAGAAAGATTCCTATTTCACAGCAAAAAAACAGTCCTGTTATAGATCAGTATCTAAATACAGCACTATAAAAACTGCAGTGCTCACAAAAGAGGAAAGTCTTCACTACTCAACTTTTAACATGACAAATTTCAGAGTACACTTATACCCTATGCCATTACCTATACCTTCTCAAAGATCCTTTTTGGTGCAAGCATGGAACTTGGTTATGGGCTTTTGCACATTAGGAAAAAAATGCAAATTAGGAAAAAATGCCTGGGTGGCCCAGATGGTTAAATGGCCAACTCTTGATTTTGGCTCAGGACATGATCTCACCATCCAAAGGATTGAGCCCCGTGTTGTGCTCTGTGCTGACAGCATGGACAGTGCTTGGGATTCTGTCTCTCCCTCTCTCTCTGCCCCTCCCCAGCTCTCAAAATAAACATTAAAAAAAAAAAAAAAGACCCAAACTCTCCTGTGCCATCCCACGAAGCTGGCTGCAGCTCTCAGCCCTAAGTGTCTATCTTTATTGTAAAGAGCAGCCTAAGACTGTGTCAACTCACCAAGACGTGGGCAGCTCTGAAGAGGTAGCTGAAGGGGTAATAGAGCAGATTGATGAAGGAGGCTGCATAGAGGTCAGCGTACCGCATCACCTGGCTGGCGAAGAGGGTCTGTCGGGAGCCGCTGCGGAACAGGCTCCCCATCATCCCATAGCACATGTCCATGTCATGTGTTACTTTCTGCAACAGACAAGAGACTGAATTCTAGTAGCTGTTGGGTGCTGGCTATGTGCCTATCCTTGTATCACAGGATAAAGACAAAAATCACAACTTTATTTTCCAAGATCTCTCCCAAATCCCATTTGGATACCTTAATACGTCTCTGGATGGAACTAATGTCAGGGCGCTCATTGCTGCTGCTATCAAGGTGCCTGGAGGCGAAAAAAGAAAACTCCACTGAAAATCTCTGGGGAAGAGGTCTCTTAGACCTAGCTGATTCTCAAAGAGGTAGATGGTTTTAGGGAAGAAATGTTTATCTTTAGAATCTGGAAACTTACTTGTAGAGTTCAGCCAAGAAAATATCCAAGCTCTGAAGCTCTTCGAAAAGTGCTAAAGTTTGGAGGAAAAGAAAAATGTTTTCAACAAAAAGCATTCAGGTTTTAACTCTTCCTGAAACTAACAGGCTGCAGCTATGACTGAAAGGTAAAGCTATGGTGAGTGTACAAAATAACTTTATTCTCCTGCTCGGGATCTGGCAGCAAGTGAAAGCCACGATTCCTTCTTCTACTTCAACACAGCTAGCTACAACTCTTCTTTCCCATTGGATGCTAAGTGCTAATCTGTATCCCATCGGAGGTGTGTTGCAGCAAAACAAGTGTTAACAGTTCCATTTTCAGATCAAAGAATGAGGATTAGGGGACGTGTCCAGAGTCACAAATCCAGGAAACAGAGCCAAATCAACTAGACTAACAGAATTTCAGAGGTAGAAAGTTGAAAACGGGCATGAAGGACCAGCCAGAAAATCCCACCAAGGACAAGCAACAGCCAGCAGCTGTTGCCTGTTTTGTTGGGGTTCTGGCCTTTCTCAACCTGGGTTCCCCAGAGAGAAGCCCTAATGTATATACTGTTTTAACAAATTTTCTTTACCTACCCAGAGTCACCTAATCAATTTCTCTGTTCTGTGGATCAGATGAGGAGCCTAGATTGAGAAAGGTTGTTACTTGTATCTTTATATACACATTATTCCAGTTAAGTCTCAACTTTATAAAGTAGGTATTATCCTCATTTTCATATTTGAGGAAACTAACCCACAGTAACTTGACTAAGGGCATGAAGGTATTAGGTAGTAGAGCTGGGGTAACTACCTGACGCAGTACCTCTCCCCACACTGTGGGTGATGCTAGCTAGGACTGGCTGGAGAATTTACGGGTCAAACGGGTTTACATAACTAGACCTACAGCTCAATTCCATGTACAGTCCAGAGGATACAATTTGGCCTCATTCTCTACTTCTCAGAAGAGCAGGGAAAAAAAAGGATGTAATTACCACTCAAAGTCATCAATGCCCCCAACATCACAGAGGCTGGTGGCAGAGAGACAGGGAACTAGTATGTGTGGTTGGAAAATATGGGACTACAAAAGGAAGTGGAATTCACAGTTTAGTTGCTATAGTAATAGAATTCAGGATAGCAATATTCTGTCCTTAACCCTGAAAGAATGCAAGAGAAAGGCTCAACACCCGAACCTCTCCTATTTCCTCAAATTCTGGAGTTCTGTAAAATATCTGGCTGGAGGGAAGTATCTTTGACTACCTCTGCCTCCCCTCCCTTTCTACCCACATATGAAGTAATGAGTTCATCCAAGAGGACTGATTCATACAGCTGGATATAAAATAGGAGTAATGGCTCCTTACAGCTCTTATCAGTCCAGACGTGCAGCTCCTGTGCAAGTTCAGGAATCACCAAGAAAGTTCGCCACCCTTGTCGTTTCTTTGATTTTAAAATGTCCCCAAAAATGTGATCTCCGATATACAAAATGTCCTTGCCCTTAGCTCCCAAGAGATCACAGACTGTATCAGATGAACCTGAAACAAGGGAATGAACAATGGGAAAACAAAAATGTCTCCATATTAAAAACGAGAATCCTAAGTACCATAACCATTAGATACTGTACTGATTAATTTTATTCTTATGCAAGGAACAGACTAGAAAAAGGGCTCACCTTAAAGACCCACCATTGTTTTTCTTTCATCATTCCTTTTATTGCCTCTAACGCAAGGCCTTCAGCTCCACTGTGCTAACCAGAGCTCTTGATAACCAAACCCAAGAGCAACAAAACTACATGTCTCAGCTTTAGTAAATATAATTCTCCCAAAGCACAGCCATTTCTCATCACAGAAGATCTGACATTAATTTTGTTTTGTTCAACAATTTCTCACTGCAACGAAATATGCATCAGTGTCCACAGGGGCTCCTAGAGGACCCCTTTGAGAACCACCTCAAATCATTCCAGGACACTGAGAAAAGTCTCAAATACGTAAAAGGATGAGGAAACACTGATCCTTTTAGTGAAAATCAAAGATTCGTTAGGACATACTAACAACTTCTCAAACCTGTTCTCCCTGACTCCTACTGCATTAGCAGGTGACTAAAGCAGTTACCTTCAGGAGACAGTATCTTCAGAATACTAAAGTATAACTGGCACTCTGCCAGGAGGACACCAAAGCTTTCACGATGAAATCTGAACAAAGACTTAAACTAAATAAAGGGAAATCTGTGACTCACCTCCTGAGTAGACGATGCCATGTTGTAAGGGGCCTGTGTAGGTACCAATTTTCAGCTTGCCAGTTTTCTGTGAGAAGAGAAGACTTTCTAATAATTTACTGTTCTATCACAATCTCCACCCAAAATGCAATCCGGATAGGCATCTAAATGATTGGCACTTTTGAATTATATTCTTTTGAAATTATTGGGCTATCTCAATTAAGATTAAAACTCTGAAATTCAAAAGAAAGATATGGATAATAAATTAAAAATACCTGTTTCCTTAGGAAGAATAAGAGTGGGAAAAGGAGAAATACAAAGGACAATGTGCCAGCAGACAGATCATCCTCTTGACTTACTGTGTCCACCTGACGCAGTACTGTGCCTTCTCCAAAAAAGAGTGGCTTCCGTGCATCCACCAAGATCAGGTCAAAGTAGGACTGCCATGGTCGATGGGAGCTCCCAGGCTGATGAGGTTGAGAAACAGCAAAAGCCAAAACATCACTCCTAACCCTTGAGGCACTAATATTTAATCTCACTCAAATGTAAGGAATGTAGACATATTAAGTATACACAGAAGATCCCACTATTGTATTAAAAACACAGTGTGTTAGCGGCCATATTCTTTTGGAAGCAGGCAAGGTGAAAATATAAATTAACACATTTTAAATCATTTCCTCTACTAACATTTCACAGCAATTTAACATATGAAGGAAAGTGTCCTCACACTCTGAAATAGGCAAAAAAGGCTCAAAGGGTTGTGAAGGAAAGATGCAAACTGATATTCAAGAAGACAGTTTAAGAAAGAGGCAGATTAGCATCAGAACTTTAGTATACAAACTAACATGGAACTGTTACTAGCAAATTTTATTGGTTATGTTCTCAGAATAATGGCTCTAGGTACACATTAGCCTTTGGCTCATACTGGAGGCTCGTCACGGCACTAATAGAGAAGTTATGCCCATTAACATGCTTTCTATCCTGAAGTGGGACCAGGGTATTAAACTTGTAAGGTCAAGCTGTGCTTTTGGGTGACCTTTTCAAAACAGAGATTTACTGATATTTAACCAAAGAAGGACTAAGTCCCACAAGGATGTGACTAGGCTGCAATGAGTATTCCTGCAATGAGCCACACTGTGGGAATGAAGACTTCTCTGCTAAATATCAAGGTTAACTGTTCTTGAACAAAACTCAGCAATAACTAAGAGTAGTATCTAGAAGTTGCCAAGAATATACATATCTTCTGTTTCTTTTAATCATCTATCTTCCTCAATGTGAAAATTCCTTACTTTGCCATACAAACTTAGTAACTCCACACAGAACTTCTTGGCCATAATTATTCTGATCCCATCCTACTAAATAACACAAATATCTCCCCTTTATTTCTATCTACTATGTTTTCAAATCTCTAGCAATGTTAAACTACACTAGCTCCTGCATTGCTTCTAAGGTTAATGAAGATTTCTAGAGGAGTTCTGACAATTCCTGACTCTCAATATTCCAGGATCACTAAATGCATTCATTATTACTAAAAGCAATGGTCTGTTAAGTTACATATAGTACCTTGGGGCCATGTGGGAAATCGAACAGGTAAGTCATAATTTTCTGGAAAAAAAAAAATCCAACATCAGGTCCATATACTACTTTTGCAAACAATATGCGGCACCTAAAAAAAACTTCAAACCCAACCTTTTCATATGACGTGTCTTTTTCAATACAGGATTTATCACATTCTTTTTTCCCCTAAGTTTATGAAATCATGGCAGCTGAAGCCAGAAATTAATGCTTAAACATAACAAACTACAGCTGACATTCTCAGTAGGACATAGGCTTCTAGGATGTCATTTTGTACACTTCATCCATATATCCCTACCAAATCCTCTTAACGGACTGGAATACATATTTGGAATTGGTATCTGAGGTCAGGGCATCGACAAAACTAATGACTCACATGGAAATAATATACGTTGGCCTCCTTACTATTTATTGTTTCTAGACTAACCAAGCCAATGAACCATTAGATTTGTTGGCTTTGTAAGACTGCTAACTCCAACAAATCACCAGATTTCTAAATCAAGATTTTGCATGAAGAGAATTGCAGAGCATTGGGCTTCTTGCTAGTACTATAAGCCTGTAACTGTCTTAGCAAAAATAAGATGAGGCTAAGGAGTTAACCTCGCTTTTCAACATGCTTTAGTCCCGGCAAAGAAATGTCTAAGTTAAAAGGTAGTAAATTTTGATGGCGAAGAGTCCAAACATCTTTGCACCATCTTCTGCTATCTGGCTCCCAGCAGCAGGGAGGGCATTTACACATATGCAGTAAATAAATGTGTGACTTCTCAAGTTGATATAAATGATGCACCAAAGAGACACAGAAGCCTTTTTAAAATCAGCACAAAGGTTTTAAACAACCTCCAAATTAAAACCTTCAAGTAACCAACTGTAATCA
Source organism: Prionailurus viverrinus (assembly GCF_022837055.1). Taxonomy (NCBI): domain Eukaryota; kingdom Metazoa; phylum Chordata; class Mammalia; order Carnivora; family Felidae; genus Prionailurus; species Prionailurus viverrinus. The sequence goes on from NC_062571.1 coordinate 61,932,176, forward strand.
GGGAAAAGTCAAAAGAAATATTTAGAAAAATTTGAGAACCACTCCAATGTGGCCCTTAAGCCATATATTCTTTTTCCACTCTGCTCTCAAAATGATATGGCAAAAAAATATCCTCACTTAATGAGTGTCCTCATGATCTTCATTCCCAGTTCCTTAGGCCAAAGTAACTCCTCTGTGTAAATAAACAAGTATGAACATTAGGCACTTACATCTGTGTATTTATAGTCACTGTTGGTGGCAAGAAACACTTTCCCTACTTCCTTCATTCGACTCAGAAGCAAAGGCAGTTTTCCCTGAAATGTAATATGATGATGAGTGAAACACTAAACCACAAATACACAGTCACTTCAACTTTTGTCTACCTGAGTAAGCATAGGGGATGCGCTTTGAGGGTTGGTTGATTTCAGAGTTTTACATTTAAAAGACCATATTATCACTATGCGTGAAGTATTAAGCTAGCAGTATACATGGTGTATATAACATATAGGTGTATATATAAAATGACACATACAGATGATATGCTTATTAGATATATTATTAAATATGCTTATTAAAAACACCTTGGGGCACCTGGCTGGCTCAGTTGGAAGAGCATGCAACTCTTGATCTCAGGGTTGTGAGTTTGAGCCCCACACTGGGTGTAGAGATTACAAAAAATAATAATAAAATTAAATTAAATTGAAAAATAAAACCATCTCTACCTTCCTCATGTTTGCCTCAGGAGGGAGTTTAAATTACCTTGTAATCTCTTAAAGTATATGAATGAGGTATATTAAAGGTGAGGAGAAGCTGATTTTAAACATCACCAGCAAAATACAAGGAGAGCATAAGATATGGCTTCCCTGTGTAGGCTTTTCTCTTGTATACCTTGTAGAATGAAATGCCATGTGCAGGATGGAACCTAGAAATGCTCAGACCCATCTGCAGACACATGAGGAAATTCTAACTCCTGATGAGACTGGAAAGAAAAGCAGCTTTTCCTTCTCTCACACTAAATAGGTTCCTTCACTCAAATTCTCCTGGACCTCTTGTGAACCCCTCAGTGTTCTCTCTTGAAAGAAGAGTGGAATTAGGAGTGGAGGGGAAAAAGGAAGTACAAAGACTGAAAACACTAAGAAATCTGTATCAAAGTACTTTGAAAAAAATACTGCATTCCACTACTCATACTCTGTGAGAAAAGGAAGTATCTCATCTTGGAGCTGTGTTTCCTTCTTACATTAAAGTAATTCCAAATTTTTGCACCACTGGTTGGAATGCAAATTGGTACAGTCACTCTGGGAAACAGCACAAAGGTCTCTCAAAAAGTTAAAAATAGAACTACCCTATGATCCAGCAATTGCACTACTATCCAAGGGATACAAAAATGCTAATTCAAAGGGGCACATGCACCCCAATGTTCATAGCAGCACTATCGACAATAGCCAAATTATGGAAAAGGCCCAAATGTCCACTGATGAATGGATAAAGAAAATGTGATTGATTTGTGTGTACATACGTGTACACACACACACACACACACACACACACACACACACACAATGGAATATTACTTGGCAATCAAAAAGAATGAAATCTTCCCAAATATTTGCAATAACATGGATGGAACTAGAGTGTATCATGCTAAGCAAAGTAAGTCAGAGAAAGACAAATATCATATGATTTCACTCATGTGGAATTTAAGAAACAAAACAGACAGACATGGGGAAAGGAAGGAAAAATAGGATAAAAACAGAGAGGGAGGCAAACCATAAGAGACTCTTAAATATAGAAAACTGAGGGTTGCTGGGGGTGGAGGGAAGGGGCATTAAGGAGGGCAGTTGTTGCGATGAGCACTGGATGTTGTATGTTAAGTGATGAATCACTAAATTCTACTCCTAAAACCAATACAACACTATATGTTAATTAAACTAGCCTGATTTTTTTCCCCATATTCTTCATCTAGCTTCCCTTAATATTAAAGATCTTACTTACACATAGTACAATGATCAAAACTAAGAAATTAACATTGGCACAATTCCATAAACTACAGATTTAAAAAATTTACTGTATAAACTTGGACAAATTATATATAACTTGTGTTCCTCAGGTTTTAAAAAAAATTTTTTTTTTTTGTTTTTGAGAGAGAGAAAGAGTGCAAGTATAAGCAGGGGAGAGGCAGAGAGAGGGGGAGAGAGAATCCCAAGCAGGCTCCATGCTATCACCACAGAGCCCAATGTGGAGCTCAATCTCATTAACCGCAAGATCATGACCTGAGCCAAAATCAGGAGTCAGATGCTTAACCAACTGAGCCACCAAGGCACCCCAGAGGGAGAGAATTCTTAAGCAGGATCCACACTCAGCACAAAGCCCAACGCGGGGCTTGATCTCACGACCATGAGATAATGACCTGAACTGAAATCAAGAATTAGACGCTTAACCAACTAAGCCACCCAGGAGCCCCCTTCAGCTTATCTACAAAGCAGAGGTAACAATACCTCACTCAGGGTTATATGGAAGATTAAAGGGCATGTAATCACTTAGTACAGTGATGTACACACAGTAACTACTCTAGCTGCTATTATCATTAGAGCTAAAAAGACAAATGATATACTGGATCTTCTTGCCAAGGAACAAACAGGGAAAACTATACTAAGACCTATGTTCTGGCTGAAAATTCCTGGTGATTGTACTTGACATATATTATATCAAGACAAATTAGTATCTTCCTTTATCCATTTCATTATAAATAGGTTTGTTATTGATTTCCCTGATTTGCAGATCTATTTTCCCCTTTATTACTTACATCTTTGACTACATACTTCTCAAGATTTTCAACTGTCTTTTCCTTAAGGGAGCCCTACAGGAAGAAAAAAAGGAAAATAAGAACAAAATCAGTTTTTAACAGTTTATACTACTATCAACCCAAATGCATTTTTTAAGTATTTACCAAAATGGAAAAGTACATAAACTAGAAATGGCCATGATAAAGCAGATGTGATTTGCTGCAACTCTGCCTCCAAAAGGTATTTAAAATATAAAACTATGTTTATTTTAAACAAGAAATCAAAAGGTATTTCATATTTTATTCAGTATAATTTATAGTAAGTATAATTTTAATTAGTTAATGTATTAGTCAAACAGGAGGTATTTGGAAAAAAACAAACAATAATCATCCTCAAAGGTAGGGGGAAGTATAATCTTAATACTAAAATCTCTTCTAAGTTTGGGAAATGAAAACTGAAGTAAGAGCTGGAAGCCAAGCAGGATCACGGGAGGAAAGATCAGCATAACTTCCGAAAGTAGGACAAAGACAAGAAGAAAAGTATTCTAGAGAGCTGTCACTAGGGGGCAAATCCTTTTTTTTTTTTTTTAATGGAAGAAAAATTCTGCTCTATTTGCACTTGGAAAGTTAATGTCAGACCACAAGACACAAGCCACAGAGTGAACAGGTGACGCAGCAGCTCCCAGATACCTTGTAATGAACCCAGTCAACAGCATCTCTTACATCCTGGAACATACTCCGGTAAGACATGAAGAGGTCCCCATCTTTAAATCCTGTTTCACAGCTATACAAAGATGAAAAAAACATGACAGGGAATCCAAAAGAGGGTAAGTAAAATGAATATCAAACATTGCCCAGGGGACCCAAGGATTCCATGATCACATGGAAAGACTAGGCTAATTAGGAAAATAATTACTCCCTAACGAAAATCCATTTTGACAACCAGAAAGGACTACAGTGTTCAATGGAATACAATAATTGTGAACAAATACAAAGTGATAGAACAATATATTGAATGAAACCTAAAAGGTCAGTTCCAAAAATATCATGTTCTTTTACTCATCACTTTTAAGAAACAGGTTCCCATCAAAGAAACATTTAAAACTTAAAATTGGTCATTTAGGTGCTCTTCATCCTGACTCTTCTGATGTTTTCTCTAGGTACAAAGGTATTGCCTTTTTTCTATTTAGCTTAGTGACTTGGTGCCCCACCAGATTTAGTGCCTTGAAGCGGATAAGGCCTAGACAGGATAAGTTAGCCAACTCTGACACATACGGCTGAGCTTTCGGCAGTGGTTATGCAATTTGCCCTAAAAAGGATAGGATACCTTGTTCAAGACTTAAACAAAATTTTACTTTGAGGAGCATAAACCATATTTACTCCTCAATCAAATCTTGCTGGGCCTGGGAATGAAACTAAACTGTCATCGCTGAATGGCTCCCGGGTAGCTGCTGTGAAATGAGTTGGGGGGTTTTAGTGTAATTCTGCTTGGACAGATAATCATCACACAAACCTCCCACTCAGTTGTCACAATTAGCACCTCTGCTGGCCGTCTTCATTCCCAGGAGAAGCCAATCAGAAGTGGTCCCTTCCAAACATGGCTGCAGCACACTGGCAAGGAGAGGGGGCCGTGTGGGAGGTGAGAGCCTGCATGGAGCTGCTGGTGCTGTCCCATCTCTCAGGCTGGCAATGTGGCATCTCTCACTAGCACTAAATTCACTTCAGAAAAGCAGAAAAGACCTACAATGGCCAGTTCTCTAAAACCCTGTACATTAATTTAAAAAAATCAATTGGAAAAAGAAAATTACACTATATACATACCTGGTATATCTAGGACAATTAGTAAAAAAATCTACTAGGCAAGCCAACAGGTAGGTCTCTGAAAAATGAAGAACAGATATTCATAAACATAAATGAAATAATTCAAACTTATTTCATTATCTCCCTTGAGCAAAGACAAATGATCATGAAAAGAAGGGAAAGCATCCGTATATATAAGCACAGAATGAGTCTACCTGGTAGGTTGAACAGTGTGTTCAGAATGTAAAATCTTTCGGTGTCATCCCGCTGGATAAATTTATTTGGATACTGCTCTCTAGTTTCTGGTCTGAAAGAAAAAATTTAAATTAACTGACATTCAAAAAATGAACATTACAACCATGAGAAATATTCATCATTCAAAAATTCATTCAAATATTTTGGTGGCTACATGCAAGGCAGGGTCTAAATATTACATGTGAGTAGCTATGAAGATAAACAAGCTCGGGTTCCAGCCCTTAAACAGCCCTCAGTCGGCTAAGGGAGGCGAGTCACATACACAGTTATCACAAAGTAAAAAATCACAACTGCCACAAGAAAGGTGCAGAGAGCTATGAGAAAACTGAGGAAGAGGAGACCATTTCAACTTAAGGGGTAGAAAAAAGTGAATGTGGGTGTGAGAAGAGGGAAATCTAGGAGGGATTCATGAAAAAGGTGGCACAGAAGCTGGTCCTTAAAGGCTCAGAAGATCCAATTCAAAAACTAGTCCAAACTGGGTAGAGACAGGGGAGCAGAGGAAAATAAAGCTAGAAGGATGAATTGAGGCAGATCATGCTGCTATCTTTCACTCAGAGGCACTCAGAGTGCCATCGACAGGTTTTTGGTGCCACTGACAGTCTTTACACAAAAGGATAAAACCATCAGAGCTAAACTGTAATAATACTCCATTAGTAACAGTTTTAGGATAAAAAGGAGAAAGAAATGTGATATGTGGCACAAATGGCTACAAATTCTTTCCATGCCTTTGTAATGTGTGACTTTGCAGTTACTCCAGCTAAGAGGCTCACTCTCTCTCTCCACCCTCAAATAAACGTTTGAACAGCAGCAACTAGGGATCCAGGCAGAAACTCTGAAAATACCTGCATATTGGGGCGTGCTTACTCTTGCTGCATTTGGACCTCAGACTGCTGTGTGAGTGAGAGAGATAACCTGCTGGAGCATAAAGGCTACATACAGAAATGAGGAACGCCCACCACAGGCTGCCAACTGCCAGACATGTGAGTCAGGCCATTCCAGATCAGCTGAGCAACCCCAGAATTGCCCAGCTGACTCTCAGAATTTTAAGCTAAATAAAACAGTCGTTGTTTGAAGCCAACAGGCTTTCAAGTACTTCATTACGCAGAAAAACTAACTGACACAAAAGACTGGGAAATCAGTTAAGTGGTTATTGCAGTAGCCTAGATGAGAGCAGGAAGGGTCTCTCCTAGAGTGATGGGACAGGAAATTAAAGGGAAGCATTAATCATGAGAGACTACCAAGGTAAAATGAATTAAGACCAGGGGACTGATTGGCTGTGGCAGATGAGGACATGAGAATCAAAGATGATGCTCACATAAGGATGTCTCTGAGAGGGTAGGGTGGTGGTACCATTTACAGAAATATGAAAACTGAATAACAAGTAGGTGTAAGAGGAGTTTTATTTTGGAAAGTAAACAGATTTTTATAGGTGATTAATTAGAAACAAGGTCAAAAACTTAAAACAGAGATTCAGACTTAAGAGAGAACTGGGATCATCTACACATAGGTAAAAGGTGAAGCCACAAAGACTGTTATAGTGGATAAGGTCACTTACGGTGCAGAGGAAAAACAGAAGACTGAAATAGACCCAAGGGGAACATTTAGGGTTACAAGGAAAAAAGCCAGCAAAACAGACAGAAGTTGTTAGAGATGCCCAAGAACCTTGGAGAGTGAAATGAAACACTCCAAGAAGTTGAAGGGGACAGCATTAATTTAAAAAAAAAATGTAGAGAGAAACCAAAAGGGAGAAAAACTAAAACATAAAAATGCACAATCCTCAGGGAACCTAGCTGGCTCAGATGGTAGAGCATGCAACTCTAGATCTTGGGGTTGTCAGTTCGTGCCCCATGATGGGTGTAGAGATTGCTTAAAAATAAAATATTTATTTAAAAACTGCACAGTTCTCATAATGAATATATAAAGATAACTAATCTAAATAAAGGACATCAAATTTAAAGTTTGTACTCCGTTTGTAACCTGGTAAATTCCTGCTTGGGTCTGTTAACTACCAATGGCATAAATTCTAGTTAGGAAAAGAAAATCACATTAGCTCCCTGTCTTAATCACCCTTCTGAAATAAGAGTGCCCAGTAAGGAATAACTTTGTAGAATATCTCATTTTCTAGCCTTCTAAGATTTTCTGTATTAAAAATTAAGGTGGAAGGGAATAGTAATGATATGCTTTCCTCAGTCGGGTTTAGTAAAATGCCACTGTCTCCTTAGATATACTTTCCTATTCTCTCCATCATTAAAAAGTAATTCCTTTACATAAGGATAGTTAACAGTTATTTATTAGGCAATAAGAACCCAAATGATATAAATAGAGTTAGCAATTACATTCTGTTTAAGTTAAGTGTTGGGCGCCTGGTTGGCTCAGTCAGTTAAGCATCTGACTTCAGCTTAGGTCATGATCTCATGGTTTGTGAGTTCAAACCCCACTCTGAGTGAGCATGAACCCTGCATTGGGTGAGCACGAGCCCCACTTCAGGTAAAACATTAGCCCTGCTTTGAGTGAGCCCCACTTATCTCTCTCTCTCTCTCTCTCTCTCTCTCTCTCTCTCTCTCTCCCTCTCCCTCTCCCTCTCTCTCTCCCTCCCTCCCTCTCTTTCCCCCCTCTCTCTGCCCTTTGCTTACTTGTGCCCTCTTAATTGTCAAATCAAGCTAGCATATATTTAAAATAAATATTAACTGGGGGCAGATAATGTATCCCAGAAGAAGGAATGCTAGACTTGGGAGCTGGGAGGAAAACTGTTATGGACTACTGTACTGCTAACTTTCTGTGACTCGTAGAAATAAATCTGTGATCTCAACATTATATCATCCTAGAACTTTAAAGGCCTTTGCCCCTGTCCAAAAAAGAGGCCCCAACTCATTGGCAAGGTGTGTAAAGCAATGCCTGATGGAGCCCTAACCTCCCTGCCAGCCTCATCCACCAGTATGCTTCAATAGCTTGTTCTTTCCCTCTCTCTCCATCCTCAGCCTCTCCTTCTCCACAGGCTTTTCCTCTGGATTCTAAAGACTATAGAGTGTTAAGTGCTGTTTGAATGATTCTGCATTACTCATAAATGGCTTATTTTTGGGGCACCTGGGTGGCTCAGTTGGTTGGGCGTCCGACTTCAGCTCAGGTCATGATCTCATAGCTCGTGAGTTTGAGCCCTGCGTCGGGCTCTGTGCCAACAACTCAGAGCCTGGAACCTGCTTCAGATTCTGTGTCTCCCTCTCTCTCTGCCCCTCCCCTGCTCATGCTCTGTCTCTCTCTGTCTCAGAAATAAAAACATCAAAAAAAATTTTTTTTAAATAAAAAAAATAAATGGCTTATTTTTGAAACACTACTAAAAATACTTCCAAAGGAGCCATTTGGAAACTTTATTAGTTTATTTGGGGAAAGAAAGAAGATCTGTGGATCCTGAGTTAGTAACACTAATTGCAGTACTCATTTATAGAACTTCCTTTCCTTTTCCTCTCTGACTACCCCTCTCCATAACACAAAAATCCCTTTTCAGACATTAAAAAATAGAACCTTGGTTCATCTTCATTGAGATTTTGAATTATGGTACAATATCCATTTATAAAATAGCTTAGGCTGCTAACACTATTTGCAATCACTTCACATTCTAAATCCTGCCTCCTGATATTCATGGATCTTGAACAAACCCCTCATGAGAGGAGCAGTGAAAGAGAGGGAGATATAATCACAGGCCTGCCCAGATGTGTCAAGGTGGGGTGCTTACTCCACACTGTTTGCACTATGACTATGTGGAAACCTTTGAGCCTATGTAATTCCAGCTGAAAAATCTTATATCAGATGCTTCAATTCCAAACAGGGCATTGCTATGATCTCAGATTTAAATGATATTCTGGTACAGTTTCAGTTAGCTTGTGCCTCTTATCACAAAAAGTAATTACCAAAAACACACTCTCTCTTTAAAAATTTCAATGCAGACTGTGTGGTTTTTACTATTTTGCCTTTGAAAATAATATATAGGAAAGTTATACAAGAGACTGACAGATAATCTATTTTGGTTTTAAGTGTTGCTCTGTGCCTAATGCAGTATCAGTAGTAAATTAAGTAGTATAATAGTGAAGAAAATATATAATTGCAAAGTTATGAGGACAAAAAAATGTCAAACTGTGGTATTGTGATTTGTAAAGAAAAAATTGGGATGTTTCACCAAAATATAGTAGACCAAAACATTGTAGACAGTAAATTTTATCTACTATTTACTAAGGCAAAAAGTCCGAGTTAGGGAGAATGGAAATATTCTGATTATGAAAATAAAGCTTATTCTAGTTTTAAATATTACCCTATTTTCATTTTTAGCCTGTTTTTAAAAAATTTAACCACATGATCAAGTATCTGAAGCTATTCATTAGAATATAAAAAAATCATATATTAGCTGTTAAAAATCTTAGTCATTTACACTGTTGTAATTTTACATTTTTCAAAGCGCTTTTATATACATACCTCTTCTGAGCAGCTACCTGAGAACTGTATTAAAAAGGAGAAAATAAAAATCTTAGAATTGCAAATAAGTCAAAGCCACTACAATTCTTTTTGGGTAAGTTTCAGGATTAGCTTTGTTGGATGCTATATAATTAGAAACCACTTAATTTACACAAAATGTAACTGCTAACTATATAAGTCCATTTGAGTCCTAACTGCCTAATAAATAATTGTTAAATATCCTTATGTAAAGAAATTGTTCTTTAATGATGAGGGAACAGGAAAGTATATTACATCTGGGGAGACCCGTGAGCTTCATTATTTTTTCACTATAAAAACACTAGACAGAGGCTAGAAGTTCTATGTACTCACCCTCTTATGAAGTTAAATCCATGTGCACAGACCAAGAGGTTTCCATAGGCATCAACTTTCAAAAGATTTCCATATAGTGTATCAAAGACAAGTCCCCTATATGCAAATAAGGACATCATCAATAATACAGGCAACAATCTTATGTAGTATTACTCAATCATCATAAACCAATGCCATCTTATTCAATCTTTACGAAGACTCAAGCATGTCCCAAACAATATAATCCTGGAGGATGAAGTGAATAAAATCTTAAAAACTAAACCCAGAGGGGCTCCTGGGTGGCTCAGTTGGTTGGGCGACCGACTTCGGCTCAGGTCATGATCTCACAGTTCCTGAGTTCGAGCCCCGCGTCAGGCTCTGTGCTGACAGTTTGGAGCCTGGAGCCTGCTTCACATTCTGTGTCTCCCCCTCTCTCTGCCCCTCCCATGCTCATGCTCTGCCTCTGTCTCTCAATAATAAATAAACGTTAAAAAAAAAACTTTTTTTAATAAAAAAAAAAACTAAACCCAGAGTAACTAAAAAATATTTACTCTGTTCAGATAAATAATCACAACTGTTTTCTATAAGGAATAAGAGCTTAAACAAGGTATGAACCATAATTCCTCTTAATACACTGGTTCCATTCTAAAAGAGTCTTAATTTCTTTGGAGAAAGGAGCTGGCTTATATTTCCTTCTAATAGATGCTATATATGGGACATATATGATGGCATCTCAAACACCATCTTTCTTAATCTTAAATCTTCCCTATCAAATCCAAAAATGCAAACTGCCAAGAGGCTCCCACTGACCAACTGAAGTGTGTCAGTAAAACATGTAACTGATCTCCAACAGTGAAAGCAAGGAGTATCTGTGATTACTGCCCATCAGTTTTAATAATTTTTCTTTCCCATAAATAGATCTTCTTCAGTAACAATAAACTAAGCTCAATTCAAAAACACAAAAGATATGGGGCACCTGGGTGGCTCAGCTGGTTAAGCATCTGACTTTGGCTCAGGTCATGATCTCACGGTTTGTTAGTTCAAACCCTGTGTCAGGCTCTGTGCTGACAGCTCAGAACCTGGACCCTGTTTCGGATTCTGTGTCTCCCTCTCTCTCTGCCCCTCCCCCATTTGTGCTCTCTCTGTCAAGAATAAATGTAAAAAAAAAAAAAAAAAAAAAATTTAAAAAACCCACAAAAGATATAATGTACATGAAAAGTCCATAATTTTAGAATCCACACCAACCAACATAACAAAACCAGAAACAAACCAAACCATCTTTTCTGGTTCTTTTCTTTGACCGTGGGCAGGGTCAGAGATGCATTTGGAATTATTAATTTGGGGGATAGAGGGAAAGGTCTTAATCCAAAGAAATCTTGAAAAATTACCTGGTAGGGAATGTAGAATCATAAGCAAAGCTGAGCAGCTCCTGAGGATAGCCAATAGAAACTAATCTCTCCACAGTAAGCTCAAAGCCAAGAGACTCATACTCCGGGGACTTGTACACTGCACAGAGAGGAGGTTCTCGTTATAATAATAGTCAATGAAAATAAAAGGCAAATGAGTGAATTTCTACTTTTTCCCAACTCCCTCCTCCTCCTAAATAGGCCATTTTCTTCTTTTCCCTCAAACTCCATGTTCTGTACTGTCCCAAGTAATCACAGAACTCCATTGTTAGTCTGTGGAAATAGGTCATATTTTTGTAGGAGCAAGAGCGACAAGATGAATTATCAAACATTTCAGAATAATTCTTTCATTCTTAGGAAACTTTTTTTCCTTTATCTGTTCTTTCATGCCCATAATCTAAAGGCAGTTTTAAAAGAAACTAATATGCACAACAGCTGTGATATAAACCATGAGAATGTACGTAAATAGAAAACCAGGTAGAGAGGTCTATATATGTTGAAGGTTTCGCTGATGTGTATAGTTCGTGTAGGAATCCTTCAAAATGAGCTTTTTTTAAAAAAAAATTATTTTTACAATTACTATTTGGCTTGGTAGTTGCTTTATATGCTTTCTCCGATCAGCATAATTCTATTTGTCAGGATTAACTTGCTTTCTTAACAGCCCTAAAAATATTATAAAGCCATCAAAATTGCATTTTACAGGGGTGCCTGGGTGGCTCAGTCAGTTGGGCATCCGACTTCGGCTCAGGTCATGATCTCGCAGTTCATGAGTTTGAGCCCCACGTCAGGCTCTGTACTGACAGCTCAGAGCCTGGAGCCTGCTTCAGATTCTGTGTCTCCCTCTCTCTCTGCACCTCCCCTGCTCATACACTCTCTCTCTCTCAAAAATAAACATTAAAAAAATTTTTTAATTGCATTTTACAACTTATTGCTGCAGTATCAACCATAAAAAGACATGTCTGAGACAATTACGGAAATCTGAATGTGGACTGGAAATCAGATATTAAAGAATTATGACTAGGGATCAGGGGGGAGAATTGGAGGAAAGTGGTCAAAAGGTACAAACTTCCATTTATATGATAAATAAGTAGTAGAGATATAATGGACAACATTGAGGACTTCAGCTAATACCACTGTATGATATATAAGAAATCTGTTAAGATAGCAAATCCTAAGAGTTCTCACCACAAGGAGAAACAAATTTTTTTCTTTATTCTTTTTCTTTTTATTCTATCTATATGAGAAGATGAGTATTAGCTGAACCTATTTTGGTAATCATTTCACAATATATATAAATCAAACCACTGTGCTGTATGCCTTAAGTTTGTACAGTGATGTATGTCTATTTCTCAGTAAGACTGGAAATATACATTAAAAAAAGAATTAGGACTCATTTTATGAAATTTATGGAAGGATGGGTATGTGCAAGTATATGTATAGGATATATATCCTTATCTGCCAAAGAAGCCTACTGAGTTTGTTACAGGCGAAATAAGATGGATTTCAGAATATGGGAGTTTCTTCCCACTATTACCTATCTCTGAAATCTTATTCTATAATGAAAAAACTTTTTAGAATCATCAATGCAGTTCAGTATAAAAACATTGCCCCTTTAAATAGGTTTCCTCCAAATGCAATATTTAGGTAAGGATCCTCCCACCAGTCTCTAGGAGAGGGTAAGCTATATAAAAGATAAAAATTAATAGACCTGCAATCTTGCTAAATGCCAAATGAGGCAAAAAAATCCATTTTTATCTCATAATAATGCTATTATTATTATTATTATTATTCTACCCACAATTAATACACAGCCTATGGCTCAAACTGATTTTTCACTGCAATTAGTCTACCAATCCAAATTAGTGCTAATATCTTAATGAGTAGTATTCAACTTTTCCTTGCCAAAATCAATCTTTTAGAATATTTCTGGAACTACATAAAAGAAATCAGTAATACTTGTCACTTCCACAGAAGGGAACTGAGTGGCTAAGAGATGGGGAAGAAAGTATACTTTCATGTATGTACCCTTCTGTACTTTTTAAAAACTTGTAAATATTAATGTGTATACCTATTATTTTTAAATTAAGTTGAAATATAAAAAAAAAGCAGGTGAGCTTTCAAACTCCTTTAATAAACATTTGTCATATTTAAAAAGCCTAAATGTTTTAAGGCCCTTAAGAGAAGGAGGCCCTTGAGTCTCATCAGAACAATGCCAAAAGAAGCTGTCATTTCTTCTGTTGTTTCAGGGGTAAAAATAATGCTAATACTAATATTCTTAAGACTGGCTATGTACTTTTCTCTGTTCAACTCCAGCCCCATCATCACCTTCCCCCACCAAAAAAACCAAAAAAGCAAACAAAACAAACAAACAAAAATCCCCACAAAACAAAAACAAAAACCCAAAAAACAAAAACCAAACCGTTTTGGAATCCTTGAGGGTGGAATTCTTAAATCTAGATGATGTACACTGTGGTAAAAGAAGTGCTTATATATTCATACACACTAAAAGGGTAAGAGCTGGTGTGCTATAATAAAACCGGAAAAGAAGTATTGACTGATGTCAATTTGAATTATTTTGAGAATATAATATCTCTCACCCAACACCGTACTTCCACCCCAACTGAGAGTAAATCTCATTTTAACAAAATTTCCATAAAACAAAAACTGTTTCTCAATCCTAACAAAGTCCTACTTATTTCAAACAATATTTAATGAAAAAAATTCCAGTATAGCTAAGTAATGTGGATAATCCACTGACATTCATTCTTATAGGATTTGGCCCATACAAAATATTTTCAATTATTAATTTTTTCAGAAGGATAATTTGCTAGCTATGCCATAAGAATGGGGGGGGGGGGGGAAACCTTAATCACCTCCACTCATGCATGCTCAGCCCTAAATGAGACATTTTCCCTAGTTAGACATCAGGTAATTATAGAGGGAGGGAGTAATGGTGATTAAAACCTGTGTTTAGGAGACACTTTGGATCAAAACCCAAATCCATTTTTTCAGAACTTTTAGTGAAGGAAAAAAGACCCGGGGATGGGTGAGGAGTGGAGGGAGGAGGGAGATATCTCAAATCCCCATTTTGTCAGCACAAACCCTAGAACAGCAGATAATAAAACACTACACACTTGCCACACTTATGTTTATTCCAGGGCAGAACCTCCCAAGTGTTCAACTGAGGTAACTTTCTAGTAATTCCACCTACAGAAACAAATACTTTAAATTTCCTTTTACTCAATGAGTTTAGGGTACTTTCCAAAAATACAATGTATTTTCCCCATTTGCTGACCTGAAGTTACGTACATAGCAAGCACAAATATAAGCTTAAGGCAGAACTTAAGTCTCCCTCACTCTCATCCAAAGCTCTTTGTGGCGAGGTATTATACCACTGTTAAACATGAATTTCTAGATTACATAGGCCATCAAAACTTAAGCCTAGGTGTTGAAATACACTGTCCTCCCTCCAATTTCTTTCACCTAGTCCAAAACAAACTGCTCTAATCACAGGTGGGAATGGATTTAGCAAAGAGAGTTCAAGTTCCACTTTGACAACACTATCTATTTCACTGAGCTCTATATTAATCAGGAAGACCTACAAGCTATTGACATTTTCTCATAAGCTTCCCGGATAATCATTTCAGTAACACAAATTCCCAGGTCATTAAATCATCTGCTAGAGCACTATACAGTACAACCAGGGTTGGAAAAGCAGACTATAGCTGCACAGAGCAGAAGGTTAGATGTTTTGTTCTAAGTGTCCCTTGGGAATTAATCACAATTTGTTCTGACCTGGTAGCAAAAATGACTAGTCCTTAAGCCTGCAAAGTATCGCCATTCCTTGAAAAATAAATAAATAGAAGCAAAACTCCCTTTTTTAATGACCATGCCCTTTAAAGTCAGCCTTGATATATGTGGGGAACCATATATATGGCCTCACACTGTGCAGCTCTATGCCTCTCCACAGCTGCAAACGCTCTAACTTCAATTTCTCTCCCCAAACTGGCGAGTAAGTGATGCATAGCTTCAAACTCAATTCTTACGACTTTCAAAATGCAGCCAACAGATTCAGAGTAAACATAACCTCACACATTCACTGCTTATTTCTTCTTCGAGAAAGTCCTCAGGCCTATCCTAATTTACCCAATGTTCAAAGACAAAGAAGAAGTTCTTTCAAGGGCCAGAGTCCAAAAAAGAGGACTGCCTGAGCCACTAGGGCAGCACACGGTGTTCTCAGGTTACGTAACTAGACTATAAAGAGAACAACCAAAGCTTTGAAAGCTGAAGCTACTGAGTGCATTTAAAGATATTCTTTACTCCATAGTCTGTAAGGAAAAAAACAGTTCTCCAAAAAATATCAACTGTATGTTGTGGGGATCAAAGTTATGGGCTCTGTTTTGAGGAAATGTTGTTCATACAAGATAGAACCTACGTTAGAGGAGACCATTTCTTTGAAATGAGTCAAAATCTTTCTGCAAGGAAGTCTAAAATTCTCATGCACTTTTTACCTTTGCCACCAAGACACACTGTGTATAGTTTACAGATTTTAGGAAAAGGAAGGGCAAACCTCTAGAGAGGTTCCAGCCTAGCAGAGTGCTGCTGCCAAAATGAGAACTCACACGAGGCAGATGCAGATGTAGAGTGTCACTCCAGTCTTGAAGGAGTTACACTGGCTCTCCTGTTAAAAAAACAAAACAAAGCAACAAAACAAAACAAAACAAAACAAAAACAAAAACAAAAACCGGTTTTAAAACTGTTGCGATGGGCTGGAACAGAGAGACACCATTTGGATATTGGTATTTATAGGAGTTACTGTCCTCCTATTTAGAAGCCTCTGACCATCACTAGAATTTGTCTAAATGGCCGTAACAAAAGAAGGGTACTGAAGATCAGCCTAAGTACTGTGCATTATTTACCTTTTCTGACACCCTGAGCCTGGAGTACCAAGTCTGATCCTGAAATGTTAAGTTAAAAGATAAACAGAAAAATAAATCTATTTTGTTTTAGTTTATTTTCTCTAGCACATTTCAGGTTTACATGATAGAAACTAAATGCAGCGGGTAAACTGTTTAAAACTGAACTACAGTAAGTAAAACAAGCTAAATGAGGAAACAAGAATAAACCAGAGCAGTTTCACCTTGCTGTTAAGTACCTAAAGTAAGTCTACTTGTACCTAACTACCTACTTTTCCACCCTTCCGACACCTACATTTGCCATCTTGATACAGACAAGAACCAACGTCACGCTGCTAAAAATCTAACTAGATGTCTAAATGTGGGATAGAAGGAAAACTTTATTTTGATTCAGTGGATATTTGCCTTCAGTAAGCACAGTCATATTGCTCTACTTTCATAAAGTTAGAGAAACTACCTAGTTTAGTCAAAGAAATGACTTGAAGATACATACAAAATATTGACACTTTTAAGATATTCATTATGTTTAACTTTATAGGGAGTCATTTTCCCTAGAGACATTTACATATGGTTTGACTCCTCCCAACTTTTTTGGGAAAGGAAGATGGTACTAAGTAAAACAGCAAAAATGACCAAATAGAATGTCTAAAAGTCTTACAAACATTAAAACTAACAGAAACCACCACCACCAATCACTATGAAAAACAAATATCCAACCCAACCACCCAAGAATAGTTACTTGCTTTTATGCCGTAAATGTGATTAATATCAACATTCTCTATTTAGGCTATGCAATGTTGGTTCTCTGAGACCAAAACTAGAAAAGGCAAATTAATTCACGTTTTCATCAGGAAACTTTAGATAAAACCTTTCCAAATCTCATATAAACATCAGAGGACTTTTTCCACTTTTCAAAACTATTTGAAAACCCTAAGGTAATAACATAGAGTAGAAATTTCTATCTCTAATCCAAGAGATCACAAATGACCTTTAAAAGATATTGAAAATTTCTAAAAATGACCTCAATTTTAATTTACTTAAAATACAAAAGCTAGGCACCATCCAACACTTTTAGTAATATAAAATGAAACCAACTCCCAAATAGCTAAAAACGTAGATAAACACACAAGGGGAGTTTGGAAGCCTGCCAATTTCAAGTCACTGCGAAAGTAAAATTAAATGGTAAGCAAAAGATTTGTTTAAAAAATTATTAAGAGTATTAGAAGAATGTTTATTTTAAAACAAAATAAAAAATTCCCTAATTCCATTTTTTTCCCCTCTAAGAGCTTGTTCACTTAGCAGGCATGTGTATTTAGAGTATTCTTTACTCTAATTTTTATTATTGAAGTATAATTGACATACAATGTTATGTCAGTGTCCGGTGCACAACATCTACACATTATGCAGTGCTCACCATGATAAATGTAGTTACCATGTGGAAAGTAGGGTTTTCAATTTAAAACAGAAAAACTGAAATTTTGAGATAATAACCTGAAAAACCCTCCTTAACCAAAGGAGCTACTTATAATTTTAAAACTGAAACAGTTTTTACATAATTTTTCCCCAAAATAAGAACAGTTCATCCCACTCAAACCCCTTTACTAAAACAAAACAAAAACACCTGTACTAAAGTTACAGTAATGTAACAAACATTTGGATGCCCACTGCGTACCAGGTACTAGATACTAAGAACAAAAAACAACTCATGGTCCTTGGCCTAAAGGAGCTCAAAGTGAACTACAGGGATATATAATTAGGTATTTATAATCAATTTCAGAAGATCAATACCATAATGTGGCTAGGGAGGTAAAAAGGGACAGAGAAGGGGCCAATTAACCCAACCCAGGAAGTCTTCTTAAAATCTATGTGTGACTTATTCAGGCTTAATAACCAGTATCTCCAGGTACTATAAAGTTCACCAGACAAACTTTCCAAGACTCAGATCCAGGTAATTTATCTATATCAGTCTGTATCATCGTCAGATATATATCACTTATACCAGTGTTCAACTGTTGTGAAAATGGGCTAAGTGTTGGTGCATGTCTTGCCTAAAGGGCAAAGCAGCTACTTAGCTACTCATACTCAGCCAAATGTTGCCAATTCTGTGATAACAGCCAGCCTGAATTTTTACTTCTCCATTTGTAACTACTGACTCAATTTAAAAAAACAACAAACTAGTTGAGCCAACTATGGTCTGAGGTCTCAACTGGGTCCATGGGCAAAAAGTGCGCAAAGTCTAGCATACACTTTAGGTCAGATACTTCCAAATAAGTTCTCCCACCTAACTGAAATGTTTTGAGTATCCTCTTAAGAGTCTTGAAGCAAAGAGAATTTAGGTACTTACTGAACTGTAAATCCAGACGGAAATAAATTCATTCTTCAATAACCACAGGGTATCCTAAATAATCCTGTTATTCTATTCATCTCAAAGAAAAATTGAGAGGGTGGATAAAAACCTTAGGAAACAAAGGAAACTTTAGGCACTTAATTTGGTCTCTACCACAGTGCCGTAACAATTATGCCAGAAGGACTGTAATTACCTGAATCTGATTCCTTCCCATGGCTGTCAAACCAAACAAATGTTCCCAATGACTGAAAGAATTACAATCACCTCATGATCTGCCTGGCCTAGGTAACCCCCACCATTAAGAGTTCTCTGACCCAGTAGGTTTTTATCCACAAGGCTTAACCTTAAATTTTCATTACATAGCATGCCTCCATTATCATCTGGTTCTTTTCTCAGTGACCATTAACCCAATGATAAAGCAAACATTCAGAGACTGTATAAGCAGAAAAGAGATGAATCAAAAGTTAACTATTATGTTAAGACTCCTTTTAAATTAAAAAATAAATTTTCTTTTAATGTTTTTTATTTTGAGGGAGAGGGAGGGGAAGGGGGAGGGAGAGGGAGACACAGAATCCGAAGCAAGCTCCAGGCTCTGAGCTGTCAGCACAGAGCCCAACACGGGGCTCAAACCTACAGATCGTGACCTGAACCAAAGTTGGAAGCTTAACCGACTGAGCCACCAGGCACCCCTCCTTTTAAATGTTTTTAAAATTCTAATTCCAATGTAGTTAATGTTAAGAGTCTTGAAAAAGTTTATACTTGTTGAAAACAGCAGGCAATATTTGTTAAGATTTTAGTAATTTTACTGATGCAACATAAGACACTATTCCAAAAAATAACCTGATTTACATTTGAATACTTTTATGATTGACAATGAAAAGATCATAAACACTGATAAGTGATTATTTCTATCACTCACCTTGTAATGGAGAAGATGGAACTGGATTTTATTAAACAATCTTTTAAATCTCCTAATGACCTAGGAACCAACCACACATTATTGCAATTCAGAAAGATTAATTTAAAATTAGTGAAAACACGGGGCGCCTGGGTGGCTCAGTTGGTTAAACATCCAACTTCATCTCAGGTCATGATCTCACATTTTGTGAGTTCGAGCCCCATGTCGGGCTCCGTGCTGACAGCTCAGAGCCTGGAGCCTGCTTCAGATTCTGTGTCTCCCTCTCTCTCTGCCCCTCCCCTGCTTGCACTCTGTCTCTCTCTCTCAAAAATAAATAAATGTTAAAAAAATAAAAATTAAAAAATTAAATTAATGGAAACACCAACTGGGATAGTGAAATGACATAAAGGGAATCAAAATTTGGAAATTAAGTGTAGACTCATATATGTAAAATAGAGATGCTTAAAAGTAATATATAAATCTAAAACAGGTAACATATAAGTATGTATCTAAAAATAATAGTCTTGAGGGTATTTAATCTCAATACAAAGAGCTTTTATCTACAACTAAGATTATGCACTGGAGTTTTCTTTTTTCTTTTCTTTCTTTCTTTCTCTGTCTCTGTCTCTGTCTTCTTTCTTTTAAAGAATGTTTATTTATTTTGAGAGACAGCAAGCATGTGCATGGTGGAGGGGCAGAGAGGGAGAGAGAGAATCCCAAGCAGGCTCCTGGCAGCGCAGAGATTGATGTGGGGCCTATCACAAACCATAAGATCATGACCTGAGCTGAAACCAGGAGCGGGATGCTTAACCGACTCAGCCACCCAGGTGTCCCTGGAGTATTATTTCTTTTAAAATTCTTTCCTAACATACACCACTGCAAAAGCATACTTGGTTGCAGAAATAGTCCTTTGTTTTCTGAGGTAGTTAGTATAAGAAATCCTTAAGTTGAAGAAAAAGCAGTAATGAGGCACCTGGGTGGCTCAGTTGGTTAAGTGTCTGACTCTTGGTTTCACTTCAGGTCACGATCTCAAGATTCAATGAGTTCAAGCCTCGCGTCGGGCTCTGTGCGTGGAGCCTACTTGGGATTCTCTGTCTCCCTCTATCTCTGCCCCTCCCCTGCTTGTTCATGCTCACTCTCTCTTTCTCTCAAAATAAATAAACTTAAAAAAAAAAGAAAAAGTAAGAAAGAAAAAGCAGTAAGATGGGACACCTGGTTGGCTCAAACATTTGAGTCTTGATTTTCGCTCAGGTCATGATCTCACAATTGTGAGATTGAGACCAGCATCGGACTCCATGCTGGGTGTGGGGCCTGCTTGGGATTCTCTCTCCCTCTCTTCCTTCCCGGCTCACACTTGCACACACACGCACTCTCTCACACTGAGAAGAGAAGAGAAGAGAAGAGAAGAGAAGAGAAGAGAAGAGAAGAGAAGAGAAGAGAAAAGAGAAGGGAAGGGAAGGGAAGAGAAAAAAAAGAAAGGAAAAGAAAACAGCAGTAATACCTAAAATAAAAAGTATATATCAAATGGAAATAAAAAACCTTTACATTCAAATATCTTTAAAAAATCACCTTATTGGCATTTTGTCAGTTTCCTCTACTTAGTCTTTTAATTTAACTTTATTAAGAATATTTTTTAGGGGCACCTAGGTGGCTTAGTCAGTTAAGCATCCGACTTTGGCTCAGGTCATAATCTCAGGTTCTTGAGTTTGAGCCCTACGTAGTAAGGGCTCTGTGCTGACAGCTCAGAGCCTGGAGGAGCCTGCTTTGGATTCGGTTTCTCCCTTTCTCTCTGCCCCTCCCCTGCTCACGTTCTGTCTCTCTCTCTCTCAAAAATAAACATTTAAAAAAATAATAAAGTGACATATTTAAAAAAAAGAATATTTTTAAATCATACACACAAAAAAATACAGAGAATATTAAATGATCTGCTTTAAAATCATCATCCAAGCTTTAACAATTATCAGTATTTTGGATTCTTGTTTCATCGTCCCTAATGTTTTCTCTTCCTATTTAATAACTTCTATCAGATCAAAAGTTTTTAAACTAATTTTTCAAAGAATACTGAAGTTGCACAAGTATACAAAAGTTATACACATGCACATACAGAATTATTAACTAGTTTGGGTGATCTTTTAACTACTGCTTGAATATCCTTCCCACTTACAGCCCAGTATGATACTAGAACGGTCTTCTATCAGCAGTAAGTTATAGTAAGAACCTTCCAAATTAAGGATTGCTCAGAAATATTTTAACTATACTAAGGCTGTCCAATCTTATAGTCTTGATGAGAAACCCTACTGTAACAAAGGCACTGCTCTTTTGGTATGAAAGTACTGGCTTAGTATTATCATATATTAACACTCTTAGCAAATCAGAGTTAACACATAGGGTGAGACATTGGACCAAACAAAACAGAAATGTAAACAAGTGAAAAAAATTCGAAAGTGGGGATGCCATCAACAATAGCTTTTTTTTTTTTTAATTTTTTTTTTTTTTCAACGTTTATTTATTTTTGGGACAGAGAGAGACAGAGCATGAACGGGGGAGGGGCAGAGAGAGAGGGAGACACAGAATCGGAAACAGGCTCCAGGCTCTGAGCCATCAGCCCAGAGCCTGACGCGGGGCTCAAACTCACGGACCGCGAGATCGTGACCCGGCTGAAGTCGGACACTTAACCGACTGCGCCACCCAGGCGCCCCAACAATAGCTTTTAAAAAATAACTTAGTTCAGTTAAAGAAACAAACTAATAAAGAAAACAAGTATTTTTACCTAAGGATCAGTAGACTTATTCCAAAATAAGTTCTAAGTTCTCTCTCTCTAGAAGACAACTATACCAAAACAGAAACAAACAAAACCAACTATGAAATGAAAACAAACTACGGTATGAGATGGGACATAAAATAATGCCTTTTGTTTTTCCCAACCCCTCCCCAAATAATGCCTTTTAATAACAAACATAATAGAACTTTTTCATCCAAACTAGCCTTCTCCCATTCAAAATAATCACTCCTCAAGTCAATATATACTTATTCCAATAATGCAATCATCACTCAGAACATGTCTGAAATTCTTTCAAAACTACTTTCAGAGTCTATAGCATGTTGTTCTAGATATCCTCCTTAGTAGCATATTTTTCATCAACAGATGACGAAGTGAATTTAAAGTGGTGGTGGGGGGGGGGGGGGTGGCAGTTATTCAGAGCAACCAGTGAATAAAACGGTAGATCAAACTGGGTTAAAAAACAGGGGACTACTTAATGAAGCAATGAAGCAGGTTTTCTTGTGTTTATAAACTGGCTATGAAAACAAATTTCTAAAGAATTCCTAAAATGTCTAAGAAATGACAGTGAAGGGGTGCCTGCCTAGCTCAGTCAGTTGAGCGTGCAACTCTTGATCTCAGGGTTGTAAGTTCGAGCCTCACACTCAAATTTTTAAGAGATTACTTAAAAATTAAATCTTAAAAAAAAATAAATGATAGCAATATTGGAATAAGTTTTTCCTAATAAGGTGATTATATGAAGGATATTTGGAAGCATATTTTATTACAGTCTTTCATAAAAAGTAGTCTTTTAAAAAAATGTTTATTATTTAGTTTTGAGAAAGACAGAGTCAGGAGGGGAGGGGCAGAGAGAGAGGGAGACACAGAATCTGAAACAGGATCCAGGCTCTGAGCTGTTAGCACAGAGCCCGACGCGGGGCTCAAACCCACAAACTGCAAGATCATGACCTGAACCAAAGTTGGACACTTAAGCCACCCAGGCACCCCTATAAAAAGTAGTCTTTTGGGGCGCCTGAGTGGCTCAGTGGGTTGAGTGTCTGACTTTTGATCTCAGCATCATGAGTTCAAGCCATGTGCTAGGCTCTGCACTGGGAGTGAAGCCTACTTAAAAAAAAAAAAAAAAAAAGTAGTCTTTTGACCCATTTTATATGTGTTTCATTTTGCAAGTCACCTCAAATCACTTCTGGAGATTTACAGAGAAGTATATTTTATTGCTTTACAGTCAATACTGTACATAAGGAACCCTCCAGTTATGCAAACCCATTCAACCATAGATACCATCAAGTTCAGCTTATTCTGAATGGATCCTTGATACTAATCACTGATTGGACTCTAGTACTAAAGTATCACTTTTCATCTTCACAATTCTTCTTTTTGAGTTGAGTACAAACATAATAGAACTTACTCATCCAAATGAGCCTTATCACTCCCTCAGGCAACAGGGAGGCAAGATGTCCTGCATGATATATATATATATACTGATTAGATTTTTGTTTTGTTTGTGTTTTCCAATTTATTTTTTTTTTTTTAAACTTTTTTTTCAACGGTTATTTATTTTTGGGACAGAGAGAGACAGAGCCCAATTTATTTTTATTAATAATTTTATGAAGCACAATCCTAGTTTTTTTTTGGAAAGGGATCATTTGTTTTTGGAAGTTTTTCTTCTTTTTATCTATTACCCTAGTTTCTCTGTTCAAACACTCAAGCCCTTATTCTGTTGTTTCAGAAAAAACAAACAAAACCCTATTTAAAAGTTCTTTTAGAAAAAAAAAATCACACCTATTTTTATATTCCTTAAACCTTCAACTGTATACATCTGATCCATTCACAAAGTGATAAATCCCTCAAGAATAAGTCAGAGGATATAAATAGGTTAATAACTTTCAATGACTTAGAGCTGTTCATTCATTAACACAAAACTCTCTTGCATGGAGACAATCTGTTTGAGAGAATGTGGAATAAGGTAATATGTAAGTTCTACATTTTCAAGTTGTAAGAAGAATGCCCTGAGTCCTCTCTCATGACTTTGGACAATGAGAATTTCTCTGGCTTTTCTAAGATAGGTTATCTTCCTTAGTTTGTACCAAAAACTTTTTAAGAAACTTTGACAGTGCTGTCACACTAAGAACTTCAAAAGGTGCATCCAGTTTACACACTAGCCACAGTAGGTTCTACTCAGCTGATGTTCCATTATTAATTTAATTCAGTACCATTACAAGGAGCCTCATCTCTCTTTAAGAAATGCTGAAGCACCACACAAACGCTCACATTGTCATATATCTTTTTTTTTTTTTTTAATGCTGCCTGGTGCATATATGGTCAAATGATGTTTATAAGGATGCCCAGACCATTCAGGAAGGGAAGGGTCAGTCTTTTCAATAGTGTTGAGAAAACGGGATATCCACATGAGAAAGAATGAAGTTGGATCCTTACTTTATTCCACATAAAAAATTAACTCAAAATGGATCAAAGACCTAAACATAGGGCTAAAACTATAAAACTCTTAAAAGAAAACAGAGGAGAAAATCTTTGTTATACTGATTTTGGCAACAATTTCTTGACATGACAGCAAAATCACAGGCAACAAGAGAAAAAATAGATGGACTGGACTTCATCAAAATTAAAAACTTTTCTGCATCAAAAGACACTCTTCAAGACAGTGAAAAGGCAACCCACAGAATGAGAAACAATATTTGCAAATTATATACCTGGTAAGAGATTAATGTCCAAAATATCTAAAGATATTTCATCTACAACTCAACAACAAACAACCCAGTTAAGAAATGGACAAAGGACTAAGACAAGACATTTCTCCAAATAAGACATACCATATAGATAGCTAATAAACATATGAAAGGTGCTCAACATCACCAGCCATTACGGAAATGTAAATCAAAACCACAATGAGAGGAAATGTCTGAGCGGCTCAGTTGGTTGAGCATTGGACTTAAGTGGCTGACTCTGGCTCAGGTTATGATCTCAGGGTCTGTGGGTTTGAGCCCTGCATGGGGATCCCTGCTGTCAGCACAGATACCACTTCAGATCCTCTGACGCTCTCTTTCTCTGCCCCTCCCCACCTCACACTCTATCAAAAATAAATATTAAAAAAATATATTTTTAAGCCATAATGAGATACAACCTCCCACCCATTAAAATGATCATTATCAAAATAACAACAAAAATCTTAAAATAACAAGTGTTGCCAAGGATGTGGACAAACTAGAACCCTCATGCATTGCTGGTGGAATGTAAAATGGTGCAGCCACTGTGGAAAACAATTCAGGACTTTCTCAAAAAGTTAAACATGTAATTACTATAGGATTCACCACTTCCATTCCAGGGTATCTACCCAGAAGAACTGAGAGCAAAGACTAAAATACATACTTGTATACCAACGCTCCTAGCAGCACTACTCACAAAAGTCAAAAAGGTGGAAGCAACCCAAGTGTCCACTGATGGACGATGGATAAACAAAATGTGGTCTGTACATATAATGGAATATTATTCAGCCTTAACAAGGAATGAAATCTGATATACGCCACAACATAAAAGAAACGTGAAAACATGCTAAGAGACATAACCAAGACCCATGGAATCATATGATTCCACTTATATGAAACATCTAGAATAGGTAACTTCACAAAAAGTAGATTAGGAGTTACAGGGGCTGAAGTGAAAAGATGATGGGAAGTTACTGCTTAATGAGTTTCTGTTTAGGATAATGAAAAAGTTGTGGAAATTGATAATGGGTTGCACGATATTGTAGATTTACTTAATGCCACTAGTTATACATTTAAAATAGATAAAATAATAAGTTTTATGTGGATTTCACCACAATAAAAAAAAAGGGAGGGAAAAAGGTGCCCTACCTTGTTTGAGATGTCTTTGGTGACAGCATACCAATAATATATAATACATAATACTTCTTACTTTAGATTGTTTCTTCTCCTTTAAATGTCACTAATGACAGGAGCACCTAGGTGGCTCAGTCAGTTAAGCGTCCGACTTCGGCTCAGGTCATGATCTCATGGCTTATGAGTTTGAGCCCCACATCGGGCTCTGTGCTGACAGTTCAGAGCCTGGAGCCTGCTTCAGATTCTGTGTCTCCCTCTCTCTCTGCCCCTTCCCTGTTCATGTTTTGTCCCTCTCTCAAAAATAAATAAGCATTAAAAAAAAAATTTTTAATGCCACTAATGCCAGTAAGTTTTGTGAGGATATACAATAGCTGACAGAAACATGACCTGAGTGGCCTGGACTTAAGTCCAAGTAAATACACCACGCAAAAAAAATGTTCATTTAAATGTCAAGTAAGTTGAGTCAATTCCAAAAACAATAAAACAAGATCATTGAGGGCATCTACTATGCATGACAGGATAAGATGACAGATCAAAGGTCCAGAAATAGTTCTGCTAGTAAGAGGATAATCCTCTAATTTAGCAAAAACTAGTTTCTCTTAATTTCTTCTCTGGTACTTTTAATAGCTTTATTCTATCTTCTCTCTCTGCTTTGGGCTTGTTACTGCAAAATGCTTAGGTTTGAGATAATTGGATTTCATCCCTGGTGGCTAATAACATAGCCTAGAAAGGAGAGGAGGGCAGAAAAATTCAAAAGGAGAGTCTAACATATTTTCAATTCCTCCCAAGATTTAAAAAATGCACAATTTTAGAATTTTAACAATATCTAGAACAAAGTATTTACACAGTACTCTGTGTAAATTTCCTTATGCTTACTCCTAAAAATTAAAAGAAAAACCGTGTAAAATTATCTGCATTCTAAGGATGAGGATTATATTCAAATGCAAGACAATGACTTCTCATTGAGAGATTAGTAAATAATTTCTGTTCCTGTGATAGCTCGGAGCAGCATTAAGAAACAGAACTGACCTAGGTTTACATTCTAGCTATGAATCTTAAGCCAATTTCCACGTACAATTTCTTTTACCTCTTGACTTGGTGAACTATTTGCAAAATAGGGGCAATAATCCCCACTTCAGTGGGCTGTTGTGAAGAGCCCTACACTGTGCAGGGGCGCCATTCAGCTCACGTCATGGTCTCAGGGTTCGGAGTTTGAGCCCCGCATCAGACGCTGCGTTCAGCGGGGAGCCTGCTTGGGATTCTCTCTTTCTCTCCCTCTCCCTCTCTCTCTCTCCTCTCTCTGCCCTCCCTGCATGTGTGCTCTCTCAAAATAAATAAATTTAACAAAAAAAGGTACAGTGTACATAAAATATATTTTATAGCACATATAGTACATGCTTAATAAATGTTCTCTTCCTCCTGACAATTTCTCAGAAAAATGGGAAGGACTGGACAGTGACCAACATCCATTAGTACTGAAATGGTAACAAAAAATAAGGAACTTGCTGTTGGACTTACCAAAATGGCTCAGAACCCTAAAGGTGTTGGAGCTGGAAAAAAATTGTAATGTGCCTCTTTTTGGATCTTTGGGCTCAACAGGGGCAATAAAAAGAAAGGAAAAATAAGAAAAAAAAAAAGCAGACTTCTTGACTGAAAAAGGAAATATCAAAATGATTTAAATGAACCATAGAGGGGTGCCTGGCTGGCTCAGTTGGCAGAGCATGCTACTCTTGGTCTTCGGGTTGTGAATTTGAGCCCACATTGGGTGTGAAGCCCAAACAAAACAAAACAAAACAAAACATGAACCAATCTAGAAATAATACGTCTTCATAATTGTAAACCAAGAGTCATTCTATATTTGTGAAGGTCATTAAGTAAATATTAAATCCTCCGTGGACACATACACTCTCCCTTGGGGTAAAGACTTCTGAAAATTATACATATATAATTTTGATGTTAATTCCATTAAACTTGCTGCATATTAAGTCTTTCATGCAACTGCAAAGGTCAATTACTTCCTTTCATTAAAAGAGTTTTTATTGTTTCTAAAAAGCAAATAATTTCCATGGTACTTATTAGAAGCGTATCAGTGATACCTTTGTCATAAAGGAAAAAATTTAAATTTAAATAAAAACCCTTTCTCAGAATCCATTCCTTCACCATGATCCTGCTAAATAACCCTTCACTAAAAACAGTGCTTAATTTCTTTTCTCTGTAAACATAATCTGATGCCAAATACTTTGACATATCTATTCAGAAAAAGAACTTCCAACTTTCTATTAAGTTCATGATCATCTGTAATACTTACAAAGAAAATTCAAAAACAAAGGAGTGATTAAATATTCCACTGCTATCTGTCCAACATTTCAGGTTTTTCCACAATATATAGGAATATAAATGAGTTTAAGGTTGATATTCTTCTCCTTATTCCTTAGAGTTTCCTGTATAGCTTGAGACTGGTATATCAATACTTTGGTATCACTGCATTCATCATTTTACATACATCATTATTTCCTTTAAGCCTTATACCAACAGTTTACCCTCCTTCCCCCCCCCACCCTGCCCCCCCGCAAACACACACACACCTTCTTTTTCTTAAATGACGAAGGTCAATCACACTGCTTTTTCTACAACCTCATAGTCTCTAAGGTTAAGATAAAAATAAGACTAGGCCTAAACTCTGAATGTGTGGGACTTAGCCTTCAAAACAGAAATCGGATTATTCTGACTCGTTTACTCTTCGATCACTTCTTACATCCAAATTATTCTAATTTAATAGCTATTGGCTAACATTTGCTTGTAAAAGAAACCACATTTTGCAGATCAGCAGTCTGTCAGATAGTGAACTACAATCATGAGGACGTAATAGCAGTTACTTTAAGTTACTCACTGAATCAGAAAATAATTTCTCATTTGAAACCTCAGCAATAAATTTCTGGATATAATATTATAAAACTAAGTAATTAGAATACTAAAAGCAATAGAAACCACAGGTCCATTTATGTCTGTTTGCAACTTGAAAAATGAACAAGCAATAAACAACCTAAAAAAAAGTCAATTCTCCCTTTGCTTTCCATTTTTACTATTCTGTCCACTATTAACAAAAATAAATTCAGCAATATAACATTTTTAGCAGTCCTCTATACAAACAAAAACAAGGAAACAGAATTCACAAATAGTATAGCTTTACTCCCTTCATTCTATGGAGGGGAAACAGCTAGGTTTAAAACAACTTTCTTGCTCTTTCATATGTCCAAAGACCTAAATCTTTTTTGGCTTGATTTGTCCTGGGAAATGCAATCATCATTCTGATCCATCTGTCTGAAACATTTCAGCAGAAAAAGGCTAAAAGATTGCTCTCAGATAAAGACCACAAACACAAAATCTGTTGTCTAGAAAGCACCTACATTAGAGCAACTTAATAAAATAGATAACCAAAGCACCCAACAGGTCTAATTGAGGGAAAAAAAGCCTTAAGAGAAGGGAAAAGAAAAACATATATCTGCAGAGGAAGACAAAAATATGCAAAGGACCAGTTTCTGATACACATCATGTGTATTTTTTTTCATGTGCATTTTTATTTTATTTTTTTTTAATTTTTTTTTTCAACGTTTATTTATTTTTGGGACAGAGAGAGACAGAGCATGAATGGGGGAGGGGCAGAGAGAGAGGGAGACACAGAATCGGAAACAGGCTCCAGGCTCTGAGCCATCAGCCCAGAGCCTGACGCGGGGCTCAAACTCACGGACCGCGAGATCGTGACCTGGCTGAAGTCGGACGCTTAACCGACTGCGCCACCCAGGCGCCCCATCATGTGCATTTTTAATAAAAAACATAGTCCACTGCTGGTGAATGGTAAAGCTAATATAAAAGACTCAGTATTATTTAGAATCTAAACAATGACTTTCATTTATGTAACTTTTCTGTACTTGGTATACAAACTGGTTAAAGCATAATTAACATACATACTCCCAGTAAGAGAAAATGTTAATCTACGGTATTAGATAAGGGGCTAAATACCAATACTGACATTAATTTTATAGGCAGATCTCAAGATTAAAATTAATTTAGGTCCAAGACAATCAGGAAAAATTAGCTTATGTCAACAGGTTAAGTTCTTCATTTTGGGAGTTTAAAAAATTTTATATAAAAATGTCAATCTTACATAGAAATTCTATAAATAAACTAATAAAAACATTAAAAATGTATAGCTCGTGGGGTGCCTGGGTAGCTCAGTCGGTTAAGTGTCCGACTTCAGCTCAGGTCATGATCTCACTGTTCGTGAGTTCGAGCCCACGTCAGGCTCTGTGCTGACAGTTCAGAGCCTGGAGCCTGCTTCAGATTCTTTGTCTCCCTCTCTCTCGGCCCCACCCCCACTCATGCTCTGTCTCTCTCTCTGTCTCTCTCAAAAATAAATAAACCATTAAAAAAACTGTTGCCCCTGTTGAGCCCCTTTCCCTGCTCATACTCTCTCTGTCTCTCAAAAAAAAAAAAAAAAAAAAAAGGATAAATGCTAAAAAAAAAAAAAAATTAAAAAAATGTATAGCTCGCTTTAATTACAAGGACAGCTGATGATAAACAAGATCTCTGAAAGCTTGCATTCAGATGAAGATAATGAGGTTCCCATCAGAATGGATTATGCTACTGAACACTCTATGACACATTTCATTCAGGGAAATAAATGTACCAAACTACAAGCAAAATCATAACATTTTTTAAAAGTAATAAAAGTTAGGCAATTATTTCTATTTAAACAACCAACCAACCAACCAACCCGGGGCACCTGGGTAGTTCAGTCAGTTAAGCATCCCACTTCGGCTCAGGTCATGCATGATCTTGTGGTCTGTGAGTTCAAGCCCAGAGTCAGGCTCTATGCTGACAGCTCAGAGCCTGGAGTCTGCTTTGATTCTGTATCTCCCTCTCTCTCTGCCCCTCCCCTTCTCGCTCTCTTGCTCTCTCTCAAAATAAATAAATAAACTTAGAAAAATTTTTAAATAGTAACAATTCCTTTAAAAATCACCTTTAAGGGGGGTGGCTCAGTCGGTTGAGCGTCCGACTTCGGCTCAGGTCATGATCTCACGGTCTGTGGGTTCGAGCCCCACATCGGGCTCTGTGCTGAGGCTCAGAGCCTGTGCTCAGAGCCTGGAGCCTGCTTCGGATTCTGTGTCTCCCTCTCTCTCTGACCTTCCCCCCTTCATGCTCTGTCTCTCTCTGTCTCAAAAATAAACATTAAAAAAAAATAAAAATAAAAAAATAAAAATCAACAATTTAAATAAATAAATAAATAAATAAATAAATAAATAAATAAATATCACCTTTAAATTTAAATCTCCCTCATTCTCATGCATTCACTAAAACTGAAAGCTGGTAAGTTCTTAGCAGGAGAAAAAAGAAATCAGTAAAACTGATAAACCTCTTGCTAGACTGAAGAAGAAAAAAAAAAAAAAAGACACAAATTACCAGTATCAGGAATGAAAAATACAACAGTACTACAGATCTTACAGACATCAAAAGAATAATAAAAATATAATGAATATTATGCCAATAAATTTAAAACTCAGTGAAATGGACACAAACTATCAAAACTGATTTAAGAAGAAACAGAAACTCTGACTAGCCCTATGTTTAAAAGTTGAATGCATAATTTAAAACATTCCCACAAAAATAACTCCTGGCCCAGACAGTTTTACTATTAATTCTATCAAATACTTAAGGAAAAAAATAATGTCAATTCTACCCAAACTTTGAGAAATAGTAAAGGGGAACAATTCCCAAACTCATTTTATGAGGCCAGCATTACGCCAAAACCAAAATTCAAGAGACATTACAAGACAACTATAAACCAATGCTCCTCATGGACAAAACACAAAAATCCTCAACAAAATAGCAGCAAATCAAATTTGCCAATACATAGAATAGTACTTAACCAAGTTGTATTTACTCCAGGAATGCAAAGTTGGTTTAACATTCAGAAATCATTCAGTGTAATTCATCCTTGGATCTTCTCAACAGAGGCAGAAAAACATTTGATGAAATTTAGCAATCACTCATGTTAAAACTCCCAGAAAACTAAGAATAAAAGGAAATTTTCCAACTGATAAAAAGCATTTACAAAAAACCTACAACTAATATTATACTTAATGGTGAAAAACTGAACATTCTCTCTCCCTAAGATCAAGAATACAGTAAAGAGGTCCATTCTCAACACCTCTATTCAACATAGTACTAAGGTTTTAGTGCAAGAAGGCAAAAAAAATTTTTTAGTAAGATATAAAGATTAGAAAGAAAAGTGATTTGCAGATAATCTGATTATATATGTAGATAACTCTAAGAAGTATATAAAAGAACTACTAGAACTAATCAGTGAATTTAGAAAGTCACAGGATTCAAAGACAATATACAAAAATGAGCTGCTATTTCTAAATGCCAGCAACAAAATAATAGAAAATGAAATTTCAAACACCATTTACAACTACATAAAAAATAGAAAATACTTAACAGATAAAAATGTATAAGACCTTTATACCAAAAAAGACAAAACATTGCTAAGAGATACTAAAAAAGATTAGGTAAATGGCACAATGTATCATGTTCCTGGACTCGAAGACTCAATGCAGTTAAGATGTCAATTCTCTGCAAACTGGTCAAGAAATCATCTTGGGGTGCTGGGTGGCTCAGTTGATTCTGGCTCAGGTCATGATCTCATGATTTGTGAGTTTGGGCCTGACATCAGGCTCTGCACTGAGTGTAGAGCCTGCTTAAGATTCTCTTTACCTCTCTCTTCTCTCTGCCCTTCCCCTGCTGCACCGTTTCACTCTCTCAAAAATAAATGCATAAACTTAAAAAAAAAAAGAACTTCTACAACTCAACAAAAAAACAACCTGGGGCACCTGGGTGACTCAGTTGGTTAAGTGTCCGACTCCTGACTTCGGCTCAGGTCATGATCTCACGGTTCATGGGTTCAAGCCCCACAACAGGCTCTGCACTGACAGTGTGGAGCCTGCTTGGGATTCTCCTCCCCCACCCGCCCCTCCCTCGCTGGCGTGCACGCTTTCTCTCTCAAAATAAACTTAAAAAAAAAAAAAAAAGATGGGGCGCCTGGGTGGCGCAGTCGGTTGGGCGTCCGACTTCAGCTAGGTCACGATCTCGCGGTCCAGGAGTTCGAGCCCCGCATCAGGCTCTGGGCTGATGGCTCAGAGCCTGGAGCCTGTTTCCGATTCTGTGTCTCCCTCTCTCTCTGCCCCTCCCCCGTTCATGCTCTGTCTCTCTCTGTCCCAAAAATAAATAAACGTTGAAAAAAAAATTAAAAAAAAAAAAAAGATTGCCTTTTAAAAAAAAATTAAAAATAAAAATAAAAGGACAAACAACCCAATTAAAAGATAGGCATCTGAATAGGCACTTCACAAAAGAAATTAAGTAGCCAATAACCACGTGAAGATTTTCAACATCACTATTTATCAGGAAATACAAAGTAAAATCACAGTGATAACACTACACGTTCACCTGAATGGCTAAAATTCAAAGGACGGACAATATCAAACATAAAAAAAGCTTGGAGCAAGCAGAATTCTCATGTTTCCTGGGTGAGACTTTAAAATGGCATGACTACTTTGAAAAACCATTTGTTTGTTTCCTATAAGGTAAACACATAATCTGGCAATTGTACTCCTAGGTATTTACCCAGAGGAAATAAGAATATACACCCACAAAAAGACTTGTAGTATACTACTGTTCGTAGCAGTTTTATTCACAATAGCCCAAAATGAAACGACTCAAAGGTCCATCAACAGATAAATGAATAAACAAATTGTATACAGTATCCCCTACTTTTTGAAAGTTCAAGTTATGCCACTTAACCTTGACAAACGACCTATATTTGTACCTGTTTTTGCTAACTGAAATAAATCTGAAGGGGATTTTTGCTTTTATGAAAAAAGCGAAAAGCAAAACTGGCATTCAGCATTTGTTTTGCAGTCAGCCCTTGCAGAGGCAGTTCATACCACAAGCACCAAGAGTGGCTCCGTGACACTCCTTCCCTGTGACTTAATATCTTAGCATCAAGCCACCATGACTTTCAATTGTGTCTGTAAGCTACTGTGCTTTAGCTCAATTTATTTTGTGTATTCATTAGCAACATGTGTTTTACACTATCAGGAAAGCCTAAGAACAGTTATTTTGAGGATCTGGAAATGCCCCCAATTTTCTTCCATATAAATTAAGGGTAACTGTTTCTTCGCTTTACGACATTTCAGCTTACAAATAATTTCAGAGAACACTCTACTTTCAGATAGCGGGGAAAACCTATGCACATGCAATGGACTACTACTTGGCTTCCTCCTCCAAAAAAAGTAAAGTTTAAAGAGAAACAGGATAATTTTATAATGTTGACGGGTTAAAATCACTAGTAATAAGACTTACTGGTATTATGGTCTGAAAAGAATACACCATTTCTGTAGTATTCTTCACAAATGTGCGTAATACTTCATCATGTGAAAAAACATCAGACAAACCCAAATTGTAGAAGATTCTACAAAAGTATCTAACCAAAAGTGTCAAAGTAATGAAAGACGAGACTGTCACAGAAGACACTAAGGAAAAATGAGAACCAAATGCAATGTGGGATCTTAGACTGGGTTAAAGAATATTAGTGGGAAATTTTGCAAAAACTGAATAAAGGCTATATTTCAATTAGTAGTATTGTACTAATGTTAATTTCTTAGTTCTTATAATTGTACTGTGGTCAACTATATTAAATAAGAGGTCACCATCAGAAGAGAATAGAGGCTGGGGCATCTGGGTGGCTCAGTCAGTTGAACATCCAACTTCAGCCTACATCATGATCTCACAGTTCATGGGTTTGAGCCTGATGTTGGGCTTTGTGGTGGCAGTGAAGAGCCTGCCTGCTTTGGATTCTCTGTCTCCCTCTCTCTCTGCCCCTCTCTGCTCGCTTGCTGTCTCAAACAAAACAAAACAAAACAAAACAAAACAAAACAAAACAAAACATTAACAAAAAAAAAAAAAGAGAAGGGGTGCCTGGGTGTCTCAGTTGGTTGAGCATCTAACTTTGGCTCAGATCATGATCTCACAGTTCATGGCTTCGAGACTCACATCAGGCTCTGTGCTAACCGCTCAGAGCCTGGAGCCAGCTTCATTCGGTTTCTGTGTCTCCTTCTCTCTCTCTGGCCCTCTCCTGCTTGCGCTTGCGCTCTCTCTCTCTCTCTCTCGGTCTCTCTCTCAAAAATAAATAAACTTTAAAAAATCTTTTTTACAAGAAGAGAATAGAAGCCAACTATTATTTTTGCAGCTCTTTCATAAGTCTAAAATTATTTCAAAATAAAGTTTTAAAATGTTGAGGGTAAGAAAAAAGGAAGAATGAACTGCTTACTGACAGACAAAAAACATCATTAATGAATCACAAAAACATTATGTTGAGCAAAAGAGGCCAGACACAAGAGTATATACTGTATGACTCCATTTACATGAAATTCTGAAAAGGGCAAAATTAATCTACAATGATGAAAAGCCCTGAGGCAAATGGCAGGGTAGAAGGCAGAACTGACTTCAAAGAGGCAATGAGGGAACTTTTTGGAGTGATGGAAATACCCTTTATCCTAATTGTGGTGGTAGTTACACATGTATACATTTTGTCGAACTAAATATATATACCTAAAATGCATGTGTTTTACCATATGTAACTTACTATTATTTTAAAATTAAAAACATAAGTTCATATTTAAAAGTATTCCACTTGGTCTTTCCTTTCAGCAGTGCGCAGCAGCAAGATGGTGCAAATTTCCAAGAAGAGGAAGTCTATTGCTGATGGCATCTTCAAAGCTGAACTGAATGAGCTTCTCACTTGGGAGCTGGCTGAAGATGGCTACTCTGGGGTTGAGGTCCAAGTTACATCAACCAGGACAATAAATCATTATCCTGGCCACCAGGACACAGAATGTTCTGGGTGAGAAGGGCTGGCGGATCCGAGAATCGGCTGCTGTGGTTCAGAAAAGATTTGGTTTCCCTGAGGGCAATGTAGAGCATTATGCTGAAAAAGTGGCCACAAGAGGTCTATGTGCTATTGCCCAGGCAGTCTCTGTATTACAAACTCCTAGGAGGCCTCCTTGTGTGGAGGAACTGCTATGGTGTGCTGCGATTCATCATGGTGAGTGGAACCAAAGGCTGTGAGGTCATGGTGTCTGGGAAGCTCCAAGGACAGTGGGCTAATCCATGAAGTTTGTGGATGGCCTGATGATTCACAGTGGGGACCCTGTTAACTACTACTTTGACACTGGTGTGTGCCCTGTGCTGCTTAGACAAGGTCTGCTGGGCATCAAAGTGAAGATCATGCTTCCCTGGGACCCAAGTGGTAAGACTGGCCCTAAGAAGCCCCTGCCAGATCATGTGAGCACTGTGGAACCCAAAGATGAGATCCATCCCACCACCCCCATCTCGGAACAGAAGGGTGGGAAGCCAGAGCTGCCTGCTGTGCTGCAGCCGGCACCCACAACATAACAGGGTCTCCTCTCCTGGGCAGCTGAACCTGGAGTTTGGATTTTGCCCTGTAAAGACCTGTAATAAAATCTTCGAAAAAGAAAAAAAAAGTATTCCACTTGAATAGTGCATATTTTTATACTGGGTAAACAAATACTACGATTTTTTTTTTTTTTAGTTTTTAATTAATTAATTTTAAGTTTTTATTTTAATCACCCAGTGCTCATCATAACAAGTGCAGTCCCTAATCTCCATCCCCTATTTTACCCGTCCCTTCCTTTATCCTCCTCTCCTCTGGCAACCATCAGTTTGTTCTCTAAAGGTAAAAGTCTGTTTCTTGGTTTGTTTGTCTTTTTTCCTTTGCTCATTTGTTTCTTAAATTCCACATGAGTGAAATCCTATGGTATTTGTCTTTCTCTGACTTATTTCACTTAGCATTATATGCTCTAGCTCCATCCACGTCATTGCAAATGGCAATATTTCATTCTTTATGATGACTGAATAATATTCCATTGTGTGTGTGTGTGTGTGTGTGTGTGTGTGTGTGTGTGTGTACACACATATACACATACCACATCTTCTTTTTCCATTCATCAGTAGATGGACACTTGGGCTGCTTTTCATAATTTGGCTATTATAAATAATGCTGCTATAAACATAGAGGTGCATGTACCCTTTGAATTAGTGTTTTTGTATTCTTTGGGTAAATATCTAGCAGTGTAATTCCTGGATTTTAAGGTTGAGGAACCTTCATACTATTTTCCACATTGGCCGCACAGGTTTGTATTACACCAATGCACAGGGGGGATCCTTTTTCTCCACATCCTCGCCAACACCTGTTGTTTCTGTGTTTTTTGTTTTAGCCATTTTGACAGGTGTGAGGTAATATGTCACTGTAGTTTTGATTTCCATATCCTTGGTGATGAGTATGTTAAGCATCTTTTCATGGGTCTGTTGGTTATCTGTATGCCTTTGGAGAAATGGTTGTTCATGTCTTCTGCCCATTTTAAATTAGATTATTTGTGTTTTTATCGCTTCTCGGCCTTTTGGCTAAGATCAAGTGTAGATTATTTGTGTTTTAGATGTTGAGTTTTATAAGTTCTTTATATATTTTGGATACTAACCCTTTATCAGATGTCATTTGGAAATATCTTCTCCCATCCAGTAGGTGCCTTTTAGTTTTGTTGACTGTTTTCTTCGCTGTGCAGCAGCTTTTTATTTTGACGTAATCCTCATAGTGTATTTTTCCTTTTGTTTCCCTTGCCTCAGGGGACCTATCTAGAAAAATGTTGCTAAGGCCAATGTCAGAAAAATTACTGCCTGTGCTCTCTTCTAGGATTTTTATGGTTTCAGATCTCAAATTTAGGTCTTTTTTTTTAAGTTTTTTAAATTTATTTAAGTTTTTATTTTAATAAAGTACAGTGATTCTTAAACTGACATATTAAAACTCATGTACCCAAATTGTTCATTCAATATATATTTTTACTGGGCACCTACTACATGCCAAGTTTGGCAACATATTGGATATAAACGTGAAAAGAAAGCCCTTGCCCTTGAAGAACTCACAGGCCGATGGGGAGACAGGCAAGCAAACAAGAGCTGCAAATGATATATAAGTTGCTCTTAGGAAATGATGTACTAAGGTGTCAGGACTACAGAGAAGACAATGTCTCAGATGAGGTTTCAGAAAGAATACAGATCCTTTCCAAGAACTTATCCTGTGAGGCTATTACACTTATTCCAATGATGTTTATCCCAAAATACTCAAAGCTTTCAAAAAACACTTCTTTTAATCTTGTCTCCATACTTCAAGGCACATTGTTCTGGTGAAAAGTCCTTAGCACTTCAAGGGTGTGAGGTTTTTTAAATAACAAGTTATTCTCAGATAAATTTAATGTATACCATTCTGGAAAACAGGTGACAGTATAAAGCCAATAAACTTGTTTCCCTATGTGCTTTATGAAGGCAGCACCATAAGACTAACAATGTTTTTCATCCAACATTGAACTATTGAAATGATGTACAGTCTCTCAAGGGGGACTACTTAAAGTAATCCTTTTGAGGGCTTAATTCCTGGTTTGTTTGTTTAAGGTGAGGAGCTTAGCACTTTGAAATTATACCTCACTATAAACTGTCATTATTCAAAATGATTAATTTAAACTTATCACATACATATACAGGTGTGTGTGTATACACACTCACATATAAATGTATGCTTAGGTTTGAATCTCAGTTCAGGTATATCACAGCTAAACTTCCTTGGACAAAGTCCTTAATGTCTTATCATCTGTAAAATGAAGACAATAGCAGTATCTGCCTCGTAGGGTTTTTGTAATATTAAGTAAATTATGTGAATGAGATAATCCATGTATTAAATGAGATAATCTATATAGAACATTTAGAATAGGGCTCGGCACATACTAAGCACTTAATAATTGTTAATAATTCCTATTAACTTTATATATAAATATATTAGTGTCTACAGTAAGAGTAAGCATTAAAATATGAAGTCGGATTACAAAAAAAACCAAAAAAGCAAATAAAAAGAAGAAATTATAAGGTATCTTTAAAGTTTAGAGACTAAGATTCAGTAACTTCTTCATTAAACAAGAAAATTTGTTTTTTCAATATTCTATGGGAATAACTATATTATCTCAAAGCTCAGTAACAAAACGTGTCTGGAACCTACAGGTTTTCAATAAATCAAATTGAAATCAAAACTATTTCAATACATTGAGACTGTCTTAATAACCAAGGGGGAAAAAAAATCTGTCACTTTTGATCACGTTAACTTCTATCTCTGTTTTAGGTAATATCTCGCCATTCCTTTCCCTTGAAAGGTAAAATTCTAGAAAGGGGAGAGATTGTAGGATTTTCTCCCAATTTGGACAGAAAGATCTACCCTGAGAAAGTACAGTATTTCCACCTGCTTTCTGACAAGTGCTCCTAAAAATGTCTGTGTCTAATTAAAAAACATAAAAGAATAAAAATGCTATAAAAACAACTGTAAGGCAATAGAAAATCAAATTAATAACAAAGAGTATAAAGGAAAGAAAGGAAAATTCAAACCAAGACAGTGTATATTTTTAATATATAAGTTGTCTGGTAGATGTCATGGCCACATCTATGTGTCAATTACCTATAAACTGCATGTGTTCATTTCTGCATTATTATATTATTATAACATGTATTTATTATTATTCATTTACTAGCCTAAACTGAACATCAAATTGAGAAATGAGATGGAACTCAGTTTTCTAATACTGTTATATGAAAGGTTTCTGAAGATAAGTGAATTTATATATTTTAAGATTTTTGCGTGAAGACAGTATTTTTTAGAGAAAATTTCTGAAAGATTCTTTTCCAGGTGTCATGGCAGTACACACATGCATGCACATACATATATGAATATGCACTCAACTCAGTCCTCCACCCCTACTACTTCTTAAATTAAATGACATTTTCACCAGATGCAAATATTTCAATAAAAACATCCTAAGTTCTGAAAATATCTTGCAACTAATGACTAATACATTGATTATTTTAAATATATATCAGAGACAGGAAGGGAGAAACAGCACAGTGCTGTGTTTAAAGTCTATTTGATAATGAACAAAGCGAACAGCTCTAATTTTTAAAGAAGTCTTTACATAGCATATTTGCAATCCATTTGTCTTAAGAATAACATTAAAAATTTTAGCTGATAAAAGTTTTCCTTAGGTAGAGCAAAAGATACAAAATTCCATCCGTGAAGAATAGTTCAATAAAGTAAAAGCCAAAAGTGCCCTAATATACACATTAATGTATAATGTCACTGCATTATTTCTTACCAGGGTGTCTAAAGTAATTTAGCTCTACTTATCTTTACCATCTAAATCTCAGGATAACTGGTAATTTCAATAGTCATAAATATCAATGGAAGGAGCTTTGATAACAAGAGCTTCTGGTAGCTAAATATATGATTAAATCAAGGAGTGTTTATTAATTGCCTGCTGTAGGCCCACTGTGTTATGTCTAAACCAGAAGTTCTTAAGCAATCAAAAAGTGCTACTCACCAGCAAGTGTGTAATCCATATCAAAACCAAAACACTTTATTTTTTCCATGGCTAAACTTCGGTTCACAAACACCCTAAAACAAGAAGCAAAAAATAATATCTCAATTAATACTGAGACAAACCCCAAAAAAATTCCTAATTTAATGAAATTATTTGGCTATCTTTCTAGATTTTTTCTTCACTTAAACACCAATACTTAGATTCATAAAAAAAATTATTCAAGTCTTTCTTATACCATAATTGAAATCAGGTAGTATATGGCAAAACATGTATTTTCTTATTGTGTCTTGGTGTTAACAATGCCACGTGAAGATTTCAGAGATTTCTCCTTTTCTAAGTCTGACCCACCAAGATAAGTTTATGCCTGAGATTTTATAATACATTCACTCATTCATTTGTAGTTTATTTAATAAGCAGAGGCTCATTTAAAGCCTACCATGTGCCAGATACTAAAGATATAAATATATATAGATTCATTCCAATATTGAATGCCTACTTTATCCCCAACAAGGTACATGATACACAGTGAACAAAAGAGTACCTGCCCTCATGGAACCTCTATTTTAATTTGCAATCTCTGTCCTTGAGGAAATTCAGCCTAGCAGGAGAAAGACTTATACACAAATAATTTTAGCAATTCAATAATTGCTATACAATAAGACAGAGGAGACAGCACCAGTTCTTTGGGGACCAGAAGAGATGCCTGAGCTGAATCTTAAGCAATCAGTAGAAGTTTTCCATTTGGACAAAGCAAGAAAGGCAATCCAGGCAGATTAATCAGGCCAGGACAAGGTTTATAGTGAACTATAAAAACATTTACAGTGGCTGGAATTGAGGGAGTCTGCTTTGGTTTTGCTTTTCCGTTTGTTTTTGCAAAAGGAGGTTTTCCAGAAGGTCAGGGGTAGGAGGGAAAGGGCAATAAAAGCTATGAAACTAGAGGTACGTGGGTGGCTCAGCAAGTTAAGCATCAGATTCTTGATTTAGGCTCAGGTCAAGATCTCGTGGTTGATGGAGATTGAGCCACGCATTGGGCTCTAGGCTGACCCTGTGGAACCAGCTTGGGATTCTCCCTCTCCCTTTGCCCTTCCCCCACTCTTGCTCTCTACCTCAAAATAACTAAATAAATATCAAAAAAAAAAAAAAAGCTAAAAGGTTAGGAGTCAAAATCACGAAGATTCTGTATGCCACGTTAAAGTATGGACTTTATTGGGCAGACAAGGACAAATTACAGATTTTGAAGAAATGAAATAATCAGTTTCAAATTTCAGAAATCATTTTTGAAGACACAGGGAAAAAACTATAAAAGCATGGTAAATCATCAATCACCATGATGATATTCTGGGGTAAGTTCTAATCATTTCTGAAAATAAAAAAATCCTTTCCATCTGATCCCCAGCTTGATAGCCTCTTATTATCAAACCTTTTCTTTGCCTTCATTTTATAAGTAACTGTGAGAAATAAGAATACTACAAATCACCTAGAAAAATTGATAAAAATAAAGATGCCTGGTCTGGGCTCCCCTATTAATGATGTATAGGTCAATAATCTCCCAAGAGGAGAGACTGTACCAGGGGATACAAAAGACTCCACTGGGCACAAAAAGAAGATACTAGATCTTCTACTGATATTTCATCACTTAAAAATGTTGAATTTACGTATGTTTTCTACTATATATAAGTAAGGACAAGAGTACAGGAAGGGATGAATGTTCTACATTTTAACTGATGGGATACTGAAGAGTTTGGGAACCAATGATTTAGGCAGTGATATTTTAAATTTAAAAAAATTTTTTTAAGTTTATTTATTTTGAGAGAGACAGAGGCAGTGTGAGTGGGAGAGGGACAGAAAGAGAGGGAGAGAGAGAGAATCCCAAGCAGACTCCATACTGCCAGCACAGAGCCCGATGCAGGGCTCAAACCCACGAAACTGTGAGATCATGACCTGAGCCGAAACCAAGAGTCATATACACTTAACAAAGTGAGCCACCCATGTACCCCATGATTTTTTTTTTTACTCTTCAGCAACTCATATATTACTGTTTTAAATTTTAACAGAGAACTTTTCCTCTCATCTCAGAACGTATATATGAATTCTAAATGCAGCTCTATAAAACCCTTAGTTCCTGAGAACTAAATCCTGAGAATTAATGCCAGTATTGGTATTTAGCTCCTTATCTCTGTAACACTGTAGATTAACACTCTATTTCTCTAATGGGATTATGTACATCAATTATGCTTTAACTACTTTATCTACTAAGTACAGATGAGTTGTATATGAAAGTCATTGTTTAGAATCTAGGTAATACTGAGTGCTGTATATTAGTTTTGCCACTGACCAATGGTGAACCATGTTTTATATAAAAAGTACCTATCAGGCCTATTAATAATTCATCTCTTACCCTAAATTATTGTAAAAATGTTCTTTGCACATGATGTATATCTAAAACTAGTCCTTTGCATTTTTGGCTTCCTCTGCAGATACGTATTTTTCTTTCCCCTTTTCTTGGGGCTTCTTTTCCCTTAATTAGACCTGTTTGGTGCTCTGGCTTCCTATTTTAAGTTGCCTTAATATAGGTCCTTTCTTATGGATAGGAGGGGGATAGAAGACTAGTGGGTAGCTGAAAGATACAAGGAACTACAAGATAAATGACACCCATCCAAATTTTTGAAACACCCCCATAACCACAAATATATCACCAAGACCCTTCCACCACTTCATCAAATGTCACCCTGCTTTTACTAATAAAAGCATCTACTTTATCATCACCTTTTCCCAGTTAC
Organism: Prionailurus viverrinus; assembly: GCF_022837055.1. Lineage (NCBI taxonomy): Eukaryota > Metazoa > Chordata > Mammalia > Carnivora > Felidae > Prionailurus > Prionailurus viverrinus. The sequence goes on from NC_062571.1 coordinate 61,975,309, forward strand.
ATAAATCCTTCTGAAGGCAGCACAAGAGGGAGAAGACACAAAGTAATGATTCTAACTCTGGAAACCAAATGTTGCCACTGAAGCTTAAGCTTTTCAAACACACTCTCCGTTCAGGCCAGAGGCCAACTGCATCAAATCCTTGATCAGAGCCCAAACAGCTGACATGCCTAAAATATTCTATGGGAATTCAGGCAGGAACGGACTGGGAAGATTATTCTTCCTGGTGATACAACCCAGGAGGGATATACGTTGGGCCACATAATAAAAGAAACAGCTTTGCTTCTGATAGAAGAATGATGTGAGCCAGTTTCAGACAGAGCTAAAATCACAGGGAAAAACCCAGACTTTGCTAATATCGTTCAATCAGTGCTAAACGTAGAAAGAAACTACCAACAGACCCAGCAAAATAGCTTACCACAGTTTCTTTCTTGGTCAGAAGAAAAATTAAGCCTGTACTCCTCATCACATTTTTTTAAGGATACGAAGATCATAATGCCCCTTAAGGATTATCCATACAAACTCTTGGAATCACATATATTGGGAATATGAAAATCTATTGTTTTGCCAAAATAATCACAGCTAAATATCCATCAAATTGCACTCTTTCCTCTTTGATTAACTTGTCACTTTATGCAATCAGCACATTTGTTGAAAGCCTGGTACAAGGCTGGTACCACTATGTGACATATTCCCAAAGCTGTTCTTCAGGGAGTAGCCTAAGTGAGAAAAGACTTTTTAGATGCCTAATCTTAGGAAATAAGATGTCCTATGAAGATCTTCCACCAAATACCCCTTTTATCTTTCCTTTTTCATTCAAAATAAGTAACCTCATTCACAGAAACAATTCCTGAATTTAAGAAAGAAACCATCACTTCTGTCTCCCCTTCTCATTTCTATTATGAAACAAAAGAAAAACTTCACATAGATTTTCATCTCTTCTTTCCCTAACTTATGCTATAAAAACATGGGAGGAAAAGGCAATAGGGAATTAAATCTAATTCATGTGCAAATATCTAAAGTGTATTAAGTAAAGTTATAATGACAAAAGGGAACAGGTGGATCAAAGAAAACTGTAATAATATATATGCTAAGATTTACAAAGATCATAAACAACCAAATGCTCAAAGTATGCACTGACTTCAGAAGAGAGGCAGCCTGCAGCCAGAAATATCATGTCTCCAGGATACAGTCTTCAAGAGAAACAATCTCTTGGCCTGAAACTAATCACTATTCTTTATTATTATAACAAAACAAAGTATTAGGTGTTGTATCAGTTAAAAGACTGGGTCACTGTCCCACCATATATTTATAACAAAAAGATAATACCTGCTTAGAGAACTCAAAAATTTCTATTGGTCCCAGGACCTTGACTCTATCTTTGCCAATGCCAATTTACTTGTGTCACTTTTCTAAATTATTAACCAGTGGAACACACTCCACTGTAGAGCTCCACTTCAAGAATGTGAATACAGTTGTGAAATTAACTTTCCAAAGCTTGCTTTAAATAAAACACAAACTCTCCATTCTAGAAAGCGTGACTGACCTAAGCATCCAACCTTACAGTGCAATTATCAGGCAGAAATTCCTACATAGTAAGGCATTTGCAAGATACAGATTTGAGCATTAACAAGAGAAATGATCTTTAGGAAAGAACACATAGGAGCACTATAAAACCAGGCACAGATTTCAACAGAAACACAAATAACAGCTTTTATCATCATATTCCACTACAATAAGGCATAAAACTTAAAGAAATTCTATCCAAGTAAATATAGATATTAACCATAAGAAATAAGACTAATTGCTTTAAGAACAGAGATCTAATATCCTCATGGTTAAGGAACGTGAACATGCAATAAACAGCAAACTCTTAGTGGTTTTGAGATTTAACTCATAATTCAAAGCAGCATTACCTCATCTGTCACTGGTTGCCGTTCTGCAATGTGTGAAACTATGAGTCAATTAGTTCTTGAAGTCACATAACAAAATTCTTCTTCAAGTCCCTAGTACAATTTATTTTTGTGTAACTTGAACCTAACTTCAAAAAGACTGTTTTGGTCTGAATCAAGTCCCTCTAACAACACGTATCCTCTGAGACAGTGTTGGAGAAAACTCTTCTGTGTCTAATTTAACTTGTCATTGGATATCACTGTTGCCCCACACAAATCCATTTGGAATAGAGTTTCTTTGGCGATGGTGAACTTTATCCCTAGCTCCTCCCCCCCCCCCCCCCCCCCCGCCTACGAGTCACAATTTCCTGGCCAAGGGCCCAACAACAGTTACTGCAACAACAAATGAGACTAAAGATACAAGTACAAAATCTTGGGTATATTTTGGTTATGGATTTGTGTAATAATATACTCAAAGTCTGTTACAATCAAAGAAAAGAAGTTACAAGTGCTTTTTTGAGAGTGCAAATTTAGATTATGAACCAAACAATGTCTCTCTGTGAGCGACTATGTGTGTATGTTTACTTAATAAAAATATGCTACAGTGTGGATTTCTGCTGAAAATCTAATTTAGTGTCTTTCTTCCCAAATTAATTTCTATTTCTGCTTTTGGCATTCTCATTTTACCACTCAAGCCTAAAATCTAGTTAATATCTTTTTACTCTTTCCTCTCCCTCAAATCCATATTATCTCATGTGCCTTAATTTAAATTTTCAAATGCCTATGGAATCCAGATCATCCATTTCATACTGCTAACAATTTGTCCAGGTCCTTATTAACTCATTAACTCTTAGCAATCACCTACGAATTGCTCTGCCTGCATAGTAATGGCCAGATTGACTGCTTTCAAGTAGTGTTACCCAAAGAGTGGTATATAATCTACAGACGAATGCTGGCCTGTGAATAGTCGTTACTAACCCATGACATGACACATACAGAAATTGCAAGTATTTAGAAACTTTTATAGCAAATGTGAAAATTTTACATTTGTTGAATGTAATAATAAAAAATGTAGGGGTGGGTGCCTGGGTGGCTCAGTCAGTTAGAAATCTCACGCTCTCTCTCAAAAAACATACATTAAAAAAAAAAAGTAAACTTACACATCTCCTCATTTTCCTAGTAATTCATTTTTATTATATTTTATAAACGTATACTTTGACAAGAATAGAATTAAAACAAAAAAAACTGGTCCCTCATCACTGATAATTTAAGAAGCACTGTCCTAAAGCTCAAACTCTTAAAGCCCATGTTGCTTTCCTACTTAATAACCTTTAGACATTCCTCCCTACCTACCCAAACTAACATGTTTCTGTATATTCCAGGAGTTCAAAGCTTTTTACCATCTTTCCAAAATCACTTTTATCTCACGTTGATCCACATCATGCAGCTTTTGCTCTAATAATCAAAATGAACTACTTGCTATTTCCTAAAGGTGCCCTGAGGTTTTGTTTATGCTGTTCCCTATACCTGAAATGTCCTCCTCAGTTATCTCTAATTTTTCAAGATGCAACAATCTCAAGTGATTTCTTCAAGAAACTATTCCGGCCATGCCACAGAACTATCTGACAGTGATGTTTCTGGGTCTCAGATTACTTTTGTACTTAGTGAAAAAGATTATAAAGTTGTAATCCATGTAAGAGGTTTGAATATTCAAATATTATTTTGGCATGTAGTATATTGTGTCACATATATAAAATATATGGGTAGTTCTCTTATTCACTAGATTATAACCTTTGTGGCCAGGATTTACTAACTTCCCAAAACCTAGCACAGGGCCCTGTAAAGAACAGAGACAATATTTAACTGAGAACTGGGTTTCTTTCGGGGGTAATAAAAGTGTTCTAAAATTAGACAGTGGTATTGGTCGCACAACTCTGACTATCCTAAAACCACTGAATTGTACACTTTAAAAGGGTGAATTGAATGGTATGTGAACTATATTTCTATAAAGCTGTTATTTAAAAAACATAATGCCAAGACCTGTCTTTGTCTCTATCCTTCAATAAAAAGTATGCCTGGTGATACAATATATATATATATAGGTAAGAACTTTCTAATTTATGAAATGGAGTCCTAAAAATTGATATTCAAATACCACTCCTATACAGACACAACAGAAAAATTGGGGACTAGATTTTATAAAAGCAAAAATCATTTAAGTAATATTAGTTTTTATTTTCATAAACTTCAGCCATTAATCTACTAATTTATCTGAATATTTTCTCTAAGGAACACCCTAAGGAGGGATACATTTTATTTATCACTTTATGCCAGAAGAACAGCACCCTGTGATTTAAAAGTATGAACAACAAGGACGCCTGGGTGGCTCAGTAGGTTAAGCAACCGACTTCAGCTCAGGTCATGATCTTGCAGTTCATGACTTTGAGCCCCGCATCGGTCTGTGTGCTGACAGCTCAGAGCCTGGAGCCTGCTTCAGATCTGTCTCCCCCTCTCTCTCTGCCCTCCCCAGCTGACACTCGGTCTCTCAAGAATAAATAAACATTTAAAAAATTAAAAAAAAAAAAAGTATTAACAACAAGGGGAGCCTGGGTGGCTCAGTCGGTTAAGCGTCCGACTCTGGCTCAGGTCATGATCTCACAATTCAAGAGTGCAAGCCCCACATAGGGCTCTGTGCTGACAGCTCATAACCTGGAGCCTGCTCTGGATTCTGTGTCTCCTTATCCCTCTGCCCTTCCCTTGCTAGTACTCTGTCTCTCTCTCTCTCTCAAAAATAAATAGAACATTTTAAAAAGTTTTTTTAAATATTCACTTTTCTTATTCAAATACTCAATAAAAAAATGTTCCAGGGAAAAGAAGTGACTATGGTGGCATGCACAGAGCAAAATTAAAGATGATTAAAATTTAAGAGGCCATCAGTTGTAAAACTCACTCATATTATGCCACTAAAAGCAGGGTGTGGGGGTGGGTGGAAGGAATGCCCAAGAAAAGTTAGAGCCTCATAAAGCTACAATACCACAGAGCTATACCCATAATATGAAGAAAAAGAAGAAATAAATCTACAGCACTGAAGAAACACAAGAAAATTTGTACGTCTCAGCCCTGACACAGTCTAAGGCAGGGGGGGGAAAACCTCCCTTTGAGAATTTGAACAGTCATGTAGTAAGTTTGTGGTCCACATTTACATTGCTAGGATGGTTAATATTGCCCTTAGGTGACTGAAAGAAATGAAATCATCTGGAAGAACTCAACTTAATTCTAGGTGGTATATTGCTAGATGCAGCCCGATTTCAGAGATGTTTAGATGTGAAAAAAATGTGTATAAAATACTAAGAGTACTTACTGGTCATACTATCCACTAAAGCTTTCAAAGCACACTTTAAGGAGATTCTCTTTAAGGAAGAGACATTAAAATTCCTTTCACCTTCTTTCCGAAATGAAGGAACTGCAGTAATGAGAGCAGATGGTGGGGAATAAAAGAGAAGACTAGCAAATGAAGAATATACAAATTAAGAGAGACACCAGAGACAATATCAGTACTTCTGAATATAAATTTACTGTTCTAGAACCTCAGTCTAAATAAATACAAATTTTTCCAATCCCTTTTTTCATATTTTCCTCTAAATTCTTTTTCATTTTTTTCTCCACAAATTTTTAAAGCAAAGACCAATGTATGGAGAATAATTTATAAAATGGAGCAAAATACAAAGGTTAAATTTTGCAGAATAAAAATAAGAAGAAAGTATGATTATCCAATGTTATTAGGCAAACTTAACAATTGTACTCACTGTGCTATAATGGAAAAGAGAGGTCAAAATCTAGAAGTTAAAATAAAAGCAAATGATAAAACTCATTTTGACCTCTTACCTAATAGAAAGCAGCACTAGTAACTCTAGTTACTCTAGAGGATCCAACAACTCTAAAGGATCAGGAAGCAATCATGACACTAGGAGAGTGCATTTTTCCTGCATAACACATCCTAAATCATCTGTATTCCCCCAAGTACATTCCCATAAAGAAGAATAAATAATAACCTTTTTATTCACAAAATTTTAAATAAGCAAGTTGAGGAGCTTCTCAAGTCTCATCCCCCACCAACTTTATTGAGGTATCATTTACTCAACATAAAATTCACCCATTTTAAAGTTTGGTGCATTCTGGCAATCGTACACACTTATGTAACAACTACCATAATCAACCCCAAATGGTCTTTCAAGTCTCTCTTTTTTAAAAGATTTTATTTTTAAAGTAATCTCTATACCCAACGTGGGGCTTGAACTCAAAACCCCAAGATCAAGACTTGCATGCTTGACCAACAAGCCAGCGAGACACTCCTCCCTCATGTCTTTTGGCAATATCACCCCAACTTCTGTCCCAAGCTACCACTGATTTACACTTTCTGTCACTACAGTTTTCATATAAATGGAATCAAATAAGCTATAGTTTGTGCCTGGCCTCTTTTTTCTTAGCACATTTCTGATACTCATTCATGTTGTTACATGTATCAAAATTAGTTATTCTATTCCTGAGCAATATTCCATATTATGGATATACCACAATTTGTCTATCCATTAAGTTACTAGATACTTTGGGCAGTTCCCAGTTTTTTACTATTATAAATAATGTTGCTATAAACACCCACATACAAATCTGTGTGGGAGATATGCTTTCATTTCTCTTGGGTAAATACCTATAAGTGGAATCACTAGGTATGTTTAACATAATAGTTGTGGGTTTTTTTTTTTAATGTTTATTCATTTTTGAGAGAGAAAGGATGAATGGAGGCAGAGAGAGAGGGAGGCAGAGGATTTAAAGTGGTCTCTGCACTGACAGCAGTGAGCCCCTTGTGGGGCTCAAACTCACAAACTGTGAGATCATGACCTGAGCTGAAGTCAGACACTCAACCAACTGAGCCACCCAGGCACCCCGGTCATGTTTAACTTTAAAAGGCATTGCCCAAACATTTTTCTCTTTTGTATTCTTATCAGCAAGGCATAAGAGTTCCAGGTGCTCCATATTGTCAGTATTTGGGGTTTTTTTTTTTTTAAATGATTATTTATTTTAAGACCGAGGGAGAGACAGAGCATGAGCAGGGGAGGGGCAGAGAAAGGAGACACAGAATACGAAGCAGGCTCCAATCTCTGAGCTGTCAGCACAGAGCCCCACGCGGGGCTCAAACTCCCAAACAGTGAGATCATGACCTGAGGACACTTAACCGACTGAGTCACCCAGATGCCCCTACAGTGTTTTTAATTTTAGTCATTCTAGTGGGTCTGCAATGGTATCCCATTGTGTTTTTAATTCATATTTCCCTAATGACTAATGCTGTAGAGCATCTTTTCAAGTGCCTATTGGCCATTTCTTTTTCCTTGTGGAACATCTATTCAAATCTTTTGCCCATTTTTAAACTGGGTTTGTCTTAATTGTTGTGTTGTGAGAATTCTTCATATATTTTGGTCATAAGTCCTTTATTAGATATATATGTATTGAGAATATCTTCTCCCAGTCTGTGGCTTGCCTTTTCACGTTTTTTTTTTTAATTTTAATGTTTATTTATTATTGAGAGACAGAGAGACAGAGCATGAGCATGGGAGGGGCAGGCAGAGAGAAGAGGAGACACAAAATACAAAGCAGGCTCCAGGCTCCGAGCCGTCAGCACAGAGCCCAATGCGGGGCTCAAACTCACAAACCATGAGATCATGACCTGAGTTGAAGTCGGACGCATAACCAATTGAGCCACCCAGGTGCCCTGCCTTTTCATTTTCTTAATGGTGTCTTTTAAATAGCAGAGTTTTGTTTTTTTTTAATTTTGACGAAACCCAATTGAACAATTTTGATTTTCATGTTTTTATGTATTTTCTCCAAGAAATTTTTAGCTAATTCAAGGTCACGAAGATTTTCACCTACACTTTACTTTTCACGTCTGTATTTAGGTCTAGGATCCATTTTGTGTTATTTTTTATATACGATTAGAGGTAAAGGTCAAGACTCTTTTTTTCTGAATGAATGTTCAGTTATTCCAATCATTGAATTATCCTTGCCTCACTGTTAAAAATCAATTGACTATGTATGTGAGGGTCTATGAAGTCCCTATTAGGTTTCATGATCTATATATGACTATTCTTACACTAATACCACAGTGTCTCCAATATCACAGGTTTACATAAGGCTCAAGAATAATTTTTGGTGATTTAACTTAATAACAATCTTTTCCTATTACCATTAGGAAAATATTTCACAGATATCAAATGATATCTATGTCTAAATATTACACATATACAAACTGTGAATATTAGAATTATTTTCATACCAAAATACAAAATTTATCCATTTATTTCTAAAAACAGCAAAGGAGAATAAACTCTGATTTCATTTATATTATCCATACATTTCAAATGAACTTGCTCAGGGGAGCCTAGCTACCTTAGTCGGCAGAGTATGGTTCAGCATCATGAGTTGAAGCCCCACATTGGGGGTAGAGCTTACTTTTAATTAATTAATTAACAAATAAATAAATAAATAAATAAGCAAGCAACTATAAAAGCTAATCTTGGGGCGCCTGGGTGGCTCAGTTAAGCGTCCGACTTCAGCCAGGTCACGATCTCGCGGTCCGTGAGTTCGAGCCCCGCGTGGGACTCTTGGCTGATGGCTCAGAGCCTGGAGCCTGTTTCCGATTCTGTGTCTCCCTCTCTCTCTGCCCCTCCCCCGTTCATGCTGTCTCTCTCTGTCCCAAAAATAAATAAACGATGAAAAAAAAAATTAAAAAAAAAAAAAAAGCTAATCTTAAAAAAAAAAAAAAAGTGAGGGGTGCCTGGGTGGCTCAGTCAGTTAAGCGCCCAGCTTCGGCTCAGGTCATGATCTCACAGTTCATGTGTTCGAGCCCTGTGTCGGGCTCTGTGCTGACAGCTCAGAGCCTGGAGGCTGCTTCAGATTCTGTCTGTCTGTCTCTCTCTCTCTCTCTCTTTCTCTTTCCACCCCTCCCCCACTAGTACTCTGTCTTTAAAAAATAAATAAATTTTAAAAAAAATAATTAAAAAAAATGAACTTGCTCATTACCTATTCATACAGCATGGAAATTGCCCCAGGGGCTCCTAGAAATAAACCTAAAAGAATATCTCAACCCTTATGGTGTCCTTTGGTTTATATAGATTTCTTTCTAACTAATTCTAACACATATTTTAGGGAGAAAATTAATACTAATTACTTTCTAAGAATTTTGACTGCACCTAGAAATATAGTTCTTTTTTTAACTGATTTTTTAATGTTTATCTGTTTAGAGAAAGAGAGTGGGGGAGGGGCAGAGACAGGTAGGGAAAAGACAGAATCCCAAGCAAGCTCCATGCTGTCAGTGCAGAGCTCGCTGTGCGGCTTGAACTCACGAACTCTAAGATCATGACCCGAGCTGAAATCAAGAGCTGGATGCTCTGGGCGCCTGGGTGGCGCAGTCGGTTAAGCGTCCGACTTCAGCCAGGTCACGATCTCGCAGTCCGAGAGTTCGAGCCCCGCGTCGGGCTCTGGGCTGATGGCTCAGAGCCTGGAGCCTGTTTCCTATTCTGTGGCTCCCTCTCTCTCTGCCCCTCCCCCGTTCATGCTCTGTCTCTCTCTGTCCCAAAAATAAATAAACGTTGAAAAAAAAAAATTAAAAAAAAAAAAAAAAAAAGAGCTGGATGCTTAACTTACTGAGCAACCTAGGTGCCCCTAAAAATACTGTTTTTAAATCTACAAACCAGCTTTATAAACAATCATGTGTACAAGACTGACCAATATTACCAGCATCTGTGACCATCTTTATCATAAAAATTATTTAACAACTGCAGATTTATAGCTGATACTAGAAAGAAAACATACTAACCCTAAAGAGGCAGTCCTTTCTAATTTTCACATTTAAAGAAACTTCAAATCTAGTGATGTCATGAGAGTTCTAAAAATAATACAGAATTATTATGTCCATGGTTGTTCTCTAATGAGATTTCAAATTGCAGTAAAGTGGGCCAATTTTAGTTTGCTCAAAATCAACACATGATTAGATTTTTTAAAAACTGTAAACATGGAGCCCTGAAAGTATTCAAAATTTCTAATAGAACAAAGAACTAGAAAAAGAATTAAGAGCTTCCAGAGAATCAAAATTAAAATTTACTGTATTAAAAAAATTTTGTGATCTGTGTCCTACTTAACCAGAGAATGTCTCTGAAATTAACTAGGTCTAGTTACGCTTGAAGGTTAGGAGTAAAATAATTAGTATGCAATCATTAACTTACATGTCACCTATTATAGTAGTAACAAAAAGAATAGCAGTAGCAATTCAAACTCTGAGGCTTAAGAAACAATAATATAAAAACAGTGAAAACCCTAACATGGAACTATTTTCTATTGCAAAGTAAAAAGGCATAGGGGATTCTATTCAAAATTACTTTTTGTCTACACTTCCCAGAAAGAAACAAAATCACAAGCCGCCTTTCACTGAATCTTTCACATCTTCCACAGGCACAAATTATTTGAAAATGCCTTTGAGCTTTTAAACTTCACTCATGTCTATATAAAATTCTTTGGTAAGACACCCCTATTTATTTCCAGTTTTCATAAACACTTGCTGCAGAAAAACAAAATCAGTTTACCACAGAGTAAACTGCGTGCTTAAAGCTCACTAAATTCCTATGGAGAGTATCCATCCTCAATGCTGTCTTTCAAAATAGCAATAGTAAAACTTTATAGTAGAGTATATGTGAAGCATTAACAACATAAGCTTTCAGCTAAATTTCTTTCAATCTCTCCCTCTACCTTCTCTGTCCGGCTGGTAACACTGCTTATTAATCTTCCAATTCACAGATGACTAGAACATTTTTTTCACTGAGAAAAATGAAGGAGAAAGAATAATAAACTCACTTACCCTTCCTTAGACATTCTCAAAGATCTACTTCCTCTGGATGAGAATACAGGATCAACAAACAAGCTTCAATGATCTTTTGAGAACTGTAGCTCATTTGTTAAAGCACAGAGAACTCTGGCCCTGAGAGGCCCAACAAATTCGGGCACAATGCCGAACCCTAACCAGGCAATATCTCAGCGACCAATAGCCTCAGCTTTAAATACTTGAAAACCTAAGAATAATAGGAAAAAATTGGAGGGCAGAAAAAATAACTAATAGTCTGAATCGTTTAAGACTGGCCAGGTTAGGAAAATGACAAGTTCCCCTAAGAGACAGGAATCATTAGAGGCAAACACACAGAAAAAGCAAATTTACCCCCTAATGAGGCCTGCCAATAGTAAGCAAACAATGAGTTTCACAGAATGGAGTGGCCTTAGTCAGTTCAAATCATTTTTAGTTTTCTCTGGGAGAAAAAAAAAAAAAATCAATAGGATAAATAATACTATGTCTTAATTCTCAATTTAGTTATTTCCTCCCTTAGAAAATGAACAATGTGAACTACAGAGGAAGTATTTATATGCCAATCATATTACAGAAGGAATATAAAGTATTTCCACTGAGGTCTTTTTTTCCTGATCATTAACCGCTTTTAAGGAAAACATCTGTGTTCACAAATATTTTACTCAATCACCTGAAAATTTCAGCTCATGTGGAAAGAAATTTACAGATCTTTGTCATATGGGGGATAAATTCAGAACATTCTAGAGGTTAATTACAAATTTCAGAGCAAAGCGAAGTTTAAAAGACAAACATCTGCAAATTTCCTCCCTCCTGACCAAATATAATGCATAGGGATTATGCAACAAGGGGAGAAATAAACAAGTGTGTGAAAGTCTAAGAAAACTGAGATGTCAAGTAAATCCTTCTACTGGTGATTCAAATTAAAAATAAAATATACATACCTTCAAGAAATACTACATGAATTAAAACTTTAAAAAAATTATCTCTTTAAATATTACCTAAATATCTTACGATAAAGGTTTCTATTAGTCATTAAAATGTTTAGTCACCAGTAACTAAAAGCACTAACACTGTATGTTAAGTATACTTGAATAAATTTTTTAATAAAAGCACTATTAAATACTATAAATTCAAACTAAAATTGTTTTCAGTTTATTTAGAAAAGCAGTATGGTGTAACGGAAGAAGAATGAGCACTGGAGCAACTAGGTTTAAATTCTAGTTTCTCCACTTTCCTGCTCTGGAACCTTGAGTAAGTTATATATGCTAAGCCTCAGATTCTTTATCTATAAAAGACAGGTAACATCTGGTAGGGTTATCGTCATTTGTAAGCACTCAAAAAACTTCGAGTGTTGGGGTACAGTAAAGCAACTGGGTAGCTTGTCAAGCATTATCTCACCAAATATCTCTTGAGAAGTATTTTTTTAATCCAATTTTCAAATTGTACATGAATATAAAGAACTTTCACTGACCATCCTCAAACCAAATTCCATAAATACAGGAACACAAACTGAATATGGAAAAATGATCTAATCCTTAAGACTGCCAATTTCCCCTGGCTTCCCTGGATTTTCAGTTTGTGGCATCACAGCTCAGTGTGGTGGAAATAAATGTAATTACTAAGTTTAAGCCTTTACTACTTGCAGAGAAAGGGAAAACAAAAATTCTCACTTGGACAAAGGGTATACACACTTACATGTGCTTCCTGTGCAAATGATACTGCACTGTTTGAAGATGATTAGCTCTTTCAAACTTCATATGGATAGTCAAGAAATATTATTGAATCTCTATGTGCCTGGTACCCATAATACAAAGATAAACATGGCAGCCCTTGATTTTAAGGAGTTCAAAGTCTAACTGGGAGGAGACCCACTCACAAAGCTTAAAAGCAGTGTGTAACTATAGTGTTAGAGATATGCACAACAGAGATGCATCTATAGTCTTGCCTGAGTCTTTCTGAAAAGACAAAATGCCCAAGTTATTGTTTTTTAAACAGATATTGTGCTAAGCACTTTATATTATCTCATTTAATCTCAAATAACTCTGAGGTATATATTATTCCAATTTCACAGATGACAAAACAAGACTATAGAAGTTAAATACTGTGGGGGCGCCTGGGGGGGCTCAGTCGGTTGAGCGTCTGACTTCGGCTCAGGTCAGGATCTCGCAGTCCGTGAGTTCGAGCCCTGTGTCGGTCGGGCTCTGTGCTGACAGCTCAGAGCCTGAACCCTGCTTCAGATTCTGCGTCTCCCTCTCTCTCTGCCCCTCCCCGTTCATGCTCTCTCGGTCTCAAAAATAAATAAACATTAAAAAAAAAAAAAAAAGATGGCACAAAAACAGACACATAGACCAATGGAATAGAATAGAAACCCCAGAACTAGACCCACAAACGTATGGCCAACTCATCTTTGACAAAGCAGGAAAGAACATCCAATGGAAAAAAGACAGCCTCTTTAACAAATGGTGCTGGGAGAACTGGACAGCAACATGCAGAAGGTTGAAACTAGACCACTTTCTCACACCATTCACAAAAATAAACTCAAAATGGATAAAGGACCTAAATGTGAGACAGGAAACCATCAAAACCTTAGAGGAGAAAGCAGGAAAAGACCTCTCTGACCTCAGCCGTAGCAATCTCTTACTCGACACATCCCCAAAGGCAAGGGAATTAAAAGCAAAAGTGAATTACTGGGACCTTATGAAGATAAAAAGCTTCTGCACAGCAAAGGAAACAACCAACAAAACTAAAAGGCAACCAACGGAATGGGAAAAGATATTTGCAAATGACATATCGGACAAAGGGCTAGTATCCAAAATCTATAAAGAGCTCACCAAACTCCACACCCGAAAAACAAATAACCCAGTGAAGAAATGGGCAGAAAACATGAATAGACACTTCTCTAAAGAAGACATCCGGATGGCCAACAGACACATGAAAAGATGTTCAGCGTCGCTCCTTATCAGGGAAATACAAATCAAAACCACACTCAGGTATCACCTCACGCCAGTCAGAGTGGCCAAAATGAACAAATCAGGAGACTATAGATGCTGGAGAGGATGTGGAGAAACGGGAACCCTCTTGCACTGTTGGTGGGAATGCAAATTGGTGCAGCCGCTCTGGAAAGCAGTGTGGAGGTTCCTCAGAAAATTAAAAATAGACCTACCCTATGACCCAGCAATAGCACTGCTAGGAATTTATCCAAGGGATACAGGAGCACTGATGCATAGGGCCACTTGTACCCCAATGTTCATAGCAGCACTCTCAACAATATCCAAATTATGGAAAGAGCCTAAATGTCCATCAACTGATGAATGGATAAAGAAATTGTGGTTTATATACACAATGGAATATTACATGGCAATGAGAAAAAATGAAATATGGCCTTTTGTAGCAACGTGGATGGAACTGGAGAGTGTGATGCTAAGTGAAATAAGCCATACAGAGAAAGACAGATACCATATGGTCTCACTCTTATGTGGATCCTGAGAAACTTAACAGGAACCCATGGGGGAGGGGAAGGAGAAAAAAAAAAAAAAGAGGTTAGAAAGGGAGAGAGCCAAAGCATAAGAGACTGTTAAAAACTGAGAACAAACTGAGGGTTGATGGGGGGTGGGAGGGAGGAGAGGGTGGGTGATGGGTATTGAGGAGGGCACCTTTTGGGATGAGCACTGGGTGTTGTATGGAAACCAATTTGTCAATAAATTTCAGAAAAAAAAAATAAAAAAAAAAAATAAAAAAAAAAATAAAATAAAAAAAAAAAAATAAAAATTACTTTTTTTCAAAACAAAAAAAAACAAAAAAAAAAAAAGAAGTTAAATACTGCGATTCTAAAGAAATTAAAAGGAATAATGCAAAATGCTAACCTAAGGTCCAGCCTCTTAATCACCATGATAAAAGGATTAGATTAGCAGGTGTTAATCAGGCTAAAAGAGTAAGTGGAGAACATTTCAAAAGAAGAGGAACTAAGAATGAAAAGCAACTTAACAGACATTAGGATGTGTAGAAAAAAAAACAACAACCCTAGACTCAACTCAGAATTAATGGAATAAAGTTTGAGGCAGGGAACTGCTCAAAAGGAAAGTGAAAAGAAAAGAGTCAGTCTTACAGGACCTCAAATGTTATGTTAAGGGGCTTAGAATTTATCCCATTGCACAGAGGATGTGATGCCACTGAAGGTTTTAAGCAGAGTGATAATTTGATTTTAAAAATAGATTTTCAGCTATGAAAAAAGATTGAAATCTTGCTGTATGCAACGACATGGAGCTAGACAGTATAGTGTATAGAGAGTATAGAGCTAGAGAGTATAATGCTAAGCAAAGTAAGCAACTATTAGAAAGACAAATACCGTATGACTGCACTCATATGTGGAATTTAGGAAACAAACAAAACAACCAAAAAAAAAAAATGGATTTGAAGAGAACAAGGCAAAGAGATCTATTGGGGTTACTGTAGTAATCCAGGACAATGAGGACCAGAGCCTGGACTAGTATTATCAGGAATGAAAAGGCCAGAATCTATAAATGACTAGGTTCATATTAAAGCACACATATGCAGGGGCACCTGGGTGGCTCAGTCAGTTTAAGCGTCTGACTTTGGCTCAGGTCATGATCCCATGGTTTGTGAGTTTGAGCCCTGAGTCAGGCTCTGTCCTGACAGCTCAGAGCCTGGAGCCTGCTTCAGATTCTGTGTCTCCCCCTCTCTCTGCCCCTCCCATGCTTGTGCTCTGTCTCTCTCTCTCTCTCTCTGTCTCTCAATAATGAATAAATGTTAAAAAAAAAAAATTTAATGCACATATATGCATGTATTCTAAATGTATTGAAAAGGGACTACAAAGATGATCTCCAAACTACTAATGGTGTTCACCTATGAGAAAGAGGTGTGAGGATGAAAGGGAAAGTGAAGGGGAACTTTCATATTCATATTCCACTCTGCATTTCTGTACTCCTGAATATTGTACAATAAGAATTTATTTGTGCTGACAGCACAGAGACTGGAGCCTGCTTTGGATACTGTTTCTCTCTCTGCCCTCCCCCACTTCCACTCTTTCTCTCTCTCAAAAATAAACAAACATTAAAAAAAAAAAAAAAGGAATTTACTTAGGGGCATCTGGGTTGCCAAGTAGGTTAAGTGTCTGACTTTGGTTCAAGTCATGATCTCACGGTTCATGAGTTCGAGCCCCCCACTGGGCTCTGAGCTGACAGCTCAGAGCCTACTTGGATCCTCTGTCTCCCTCTCTCTCTCTGCCCCTCCCCTGTGCTCTCTCTCTCCTCAAAAATAAACAAACATTAAAAACAAAAAAGAATTTACTTGTCTATCACCTAAATAATTTTAAACACTGTTAAAAAAAATAATTAAGAGATTAAAATTTGGGGGGCACTTGGGTGGCTCAGTCAGTTAAGCATCCGACTTCAGCTCAGGTCATGATCTCACGGTTTGTGGGTTCAAGCCCGCGTTGGGCTCTGTGTTGACAGCTCAGAGCCTGGAGCCTGCTTCAGATTCTGTGTCTCCCTCTTTCTCTGCCCCTCCCTCTCTGGCACTCTCTCTTTCTCTCTCTTTCAAAAATAAAAGTTTAAAAATAAATAAGTAAGTAAGTAAGTAAGTAAGTAAATAAATAAATAAATAAATAAATAAATAGTTTAAAATTTGGGATTATTGTGTTTAACATCTGAAATAATTTAATTTCTGAATGGATGTATTAACAATTAAAATTTTCTTTTTTTTTTATTTTAGAGAGAGAGTGAGAGCACAAGTAGGGAAAGGGGGGGGGGCCTGGGGGAGAAGGATGGGGGGGAAGAGAGAGAGAATCCCAAATAGGCTCCACACTCAGTACAGAGCCAGACATGGGGCTCTATCCCACAACCCAGGATCATGACATAAACCAATATCAACAGTTGGATGCTCATCCAACTGGGCCACCCAGGTGCCCCTAAACTTCTCTTTTAAAAAGCCTTGAGGGGCGCCTGGGTGGCTCAGTCAGTTAAGCATCTGACTTTGGCTCAGGTCATGATCTTGCAGTTGGTGAGTTCAAGCCCTGCATCAGGCTCTGTGCTGACAGCTTGAAGCCTGTTTCGGATTCTCTCTCTCTCTCTGCCTCTCTCAAAAATAAATAAACATTAAAATTTTTTAATAAAAATAAACAAAAAGCCTTGAAAGGAAGTGGCTGGAAATAGAGCCAGAAATGTACTTCCGGTCTTTTGATTCTTAAACCAAGGTTCTTTAAGGCTTAAATGTTTACTGTAGAACTAGAAAATATAAAAAGTAACATAGCATACTTGATACAAGATTCCAAAATGAAACTATGAAACTATCAAAAATTATAAAAACCAGAATTTCAAATGTGATAGATTCAGGTCATACCTAACTAAAAAGAGAATTAGTGAACGGACAGGTAGGTCAGGAAAAACCTTCCAGAATGTAACACAGAGAGAAAAAAGGATAGAAAATACAGGAGAAAGAAAGAGAAGAGAGGACACAGTGCTAAAGTCTAACATGTTTATCAGAGTTCAGAAGAGGATAGAGAGTAGAGTAGGGACAATATATGAAAAGATAATGACTGAGAATTTAGAAAACCAATTAAAGACAAGCATAGAATCAAGAATTCCAACGAATCCCAAGCAAGGTAAAGAAAATACATCCAGGGGGTCTGGGTGGCTCAGTCAGTTGAAGCGTCCAACTTCAGCTCAGGTCATGATCTCACGGTTAGTGAGTTCGAGCCCCGCATCGGGCTCTGTGCTGACAGCTCAGAGCCTGGAGCCTGTTTCAGATTCTGTGTCTCCCTCTCTCTCTGCCCCTCCCCCACTCACGCTCTGTCTCTCTCTCTGTCAAAAATAAATAAATATTAAAAAAAAAAAGAAAGAAAATATATCCAAAGTTATTGAGGAGGAATATATATGAGACTGACACTTCTGGTATGCCTTTTGTGTAATTTTAACTTTAAAAGCTCAGTACTAGTATATTGAATAACATATGATGTTATGAAACAGGATGTATTATGTAACGTTATATATTATATTAAATGATAAATAATACAATTAAATCAGTAAGAATGGAAAGAAGAAAAAAATACAAGTAAAAAGTAAACAAATGAACCTAATTTCACTGCATACAACTACCCTAACCATAGTGTATAGAAAAAGAGCAAAAAAGAACTAATCCAAATAACTTTAAAAAAACAGGCATCTGATTACATACTATTAGTCACTGGCAGGGTAGAGTAAGAAAGCAAAAGTAATGCAACAAATTCTGAACTTTTTATTTTTTTTTATTTATTTAAAACATTTTTTTTAAGTTTATTTATTTGAGACAGTGTGAGAGAGAGCAAGCAGGAGGGGTAGAGAGAGAGGGAGACAGAGCAAGTCACAAGCAGGCTCCACACTGACGGTGCAGAGCCTGATGTGGGGCTCAAACTCACAAACTGTGAGCTGAAATCAAGAGTCAGACACTTAACTAAGCCACCCAGGTGCCCCAAATTCTGAACTTTTTAAAAGTTTGTTTGTTATGGTATAAGCAAATCAATTATGAAACTATTCTAGATGTATTATTAGAATGAGCAAATGAGTAAAGATGTTGATGTTGTGAAGATTCAGGGTTCTCTTTACAGAACAACAGATATTTTCATGAAATCAAAGTAAACAAGGGGGCACCTGGGTGGCTCAGTCAGTAGAGTGTCTAACTCCTGATCGCACGGTTGCAGGCCCAAGCCCTCTGCTGGGTGTAGAGATTACTTAAAACTAAAATTAAAAAAAAAAAAAAAGAAAGAACCTTATTGGGAAAAACTGGAATTAGAATAGTGCAAACTCATGATTTCAAAAATATATGTAAGAATGTGTGTACTCAGTGAAAATAATTTTGACAAATAAAGGTAGACATCTCTAGAATACTCCACCCAAAACAAGCAGAACATGCTTTCTTGTCAATTACATATAGAAGATTATATAAGAATGAGGTACAAATCAATAGCAAAAAGTTTGTGGGACATTCACAAATACGTGGAAATTCAACAACACATTCCTGAATAACTGATGTGTCAAAAAGAAATCATAAGAGAACATAGAAAATACTTCAGAGATCACTCAAAAACACACAACATATCAAAATTTAGGGGATGTAGGGGCGCCTGGGTGGCGCAGTCGGTTAAGCGTCCGACTTCAGCCAGGTCACAATCTCGCGGTCCGGGAGTTCGAGCCCCGCGTCGGGCTCTGGGCTGATGGCTCAGAGCCTGGAGCCTGTTTCCGATTCTGTGACTCCCTCTCTCTCTGCCCCTCCCCCGTTCATGCTCTGTCTCTCTCTGTCCCAAAAATAAATAAACGTTGAAAAAAAAAAAAAAATTTAAAAAAAAAAAAAAAAAAATTTAGGGGATGTAGTGAAAGCTGTACTAAGAGGTAAATTTATAGCTTTACAACGCATTTATTAAAAGAGAAAACATTTCAAAGCAATGACCCAAGCTTCTACCTTAAGAAATTCAAAAAGGAAGAGCAAATTATACTCAAAAAACAAGCAGAAGGAAGGAAATGATAAAGATCAGAGCAGAAATAAAACAAAACAGAAAAACACTGGAGAAAAGTAAATGAAACCAAAGGTTGGTTTCAACAATATAACAACATTTAGCTAGAATGAAGAAAAAAAGAATCAAATTACTAAAGTCATAAATGAAAGCAGACACATTACTACTGACCTTAAAGAAATAAAAACAAATAGAAGAGAATACTATAAACAATTGTATGCCCACATAATAGGTAAAAGAGATGAAATGGACAAATACCTAGAAACACACAAACTACCAACACTGACTCAAGAAGAAATAGAAAATCTGAACAAACCAATAATAAGTAAAGAAATTAAGTCAGTAATAAAAAAAAAAAATCTTCCAACAGCACAGGCAACCTCAGTCCTGGGCTAAAACAGTGTACAGACACAAGTAGCCCTGGCTACTTAAGATAGATGGAAGCCTTTTGTATTTAAGCAAGTTGGAGGGGAGGGGTGACAGACGAAGTATGAGAGAAGAAGGAGATGTGAACATTAAGTTATGCACATTGTCCTGATGCTGAATATGGATGCTGGTATACCCAAATATTGACATAGTTCTTGTGTTTTTCAATTTAAGAAAGAGAATTTCCAAAATCTTTTTTGGTTGTATAAACTGGTTACATCCATGACCTTGTATGTATTTCATAAAGTGAATATCAATAAATACTGTTTAAAGTAAAAATAAAAAATCGTCCAACAAAGCTGAAAATTTATAGCTTCCCTGGTGAACTCTATCAAATGTTCAAATAAAAATTAACACCCATCTTTCTCAAATTTTTCCATCAGAGTTGAGCCAGTAGTACATCTCAATACCTAAGCCAGGAAAAAGAAAATATAGAACAACATCCCTATGTAGATAAAAAAAAAAAAAAAAATCCTCAACAAAATACCAGCAAACCAAATCCAACAAAGTACAAAAACCACATGATCATTTCAATAGACACAAAAAAGCATGTGACAAAATCCAACACCCTTTCATGATAAATACATTCAACAAACTAGAACTAGAAAGGAATTTCAAACTAGGAATAAAAAGGAACTTTCATAACCTGATTAAAGGACAGCTATGATAAACCTGCAGCTAACATCATACTAAATGATGAGAGATTGCAAGATTTCTTCCTAAGGTGAGGCAAAAGAAAAGGGATGTTTACTCTTACTAGTCCTATACAGCACTGTACTGGACATGATAGCCAAAATTAGGCAAGAAAAAAGGCCTCCAAATTGGAAAAGAAGTAAATCTATCCTTATCTGCAGATGACATGATCTTATATGTAGAATCACTAAAAAATCCACAAAACAAACAAACTGTTAGAGCTAATGGCTATTTTGTTTTTATGCCATCCATATATCCTCGGTAGTGAAGAATCAGTCTTTTGCCCATTTCCTCATTGGGTTGAATTTTTAAGTTCTTTATATATTCTGGAAAGAAATCTTTAACAGATGCGTGATTTACAAATATTTTCTCAGTCCGTAGCAGCCTTATACTTAATAGCTAAAAACCAAAAAGCTCTAAGGTCCATAAACAGAAAATAGATGAACAAACTGTTGTATACTGATAACAATGGAAGGCAACATAATAATAAAAAAGAACAAATTACTGATACACACAAAAATATAGATGAATCTATCTCTCAAACATTACTTTGAATAAAAGAAGTCATACACAAGAGTCCTTGAAGGTGAAATATGCTATCTAAATATGAGTAACATGTCTTCAAACGGAGTTTCTTTCTATGGATTTCATTAAATCAAAGATCTGCTATCTCTTATTCTCTCTCTTCCTTGCCACTGCCACCACCACTTTTCTATTTTACTTTTAGGTAGGTTTTTGGAAGAAGCATAAAGGGAACGGAAGCAGAGAAACAAACTGAGAATGTTTTAGGATCCAGTATCTTTTTTTGAACAATAAAGTTTAGAGAATCTGTATTCCATAAAGTAGGATCACCACACATTACGAAGAGAACTTAGAAGAGACCAGGAATACCTATGATGTAAAAAAAAAAAAAAGGTAGGTCACTGAAATTTTTTAAACTTTTCACGCTGAGATAATTCTAGATTCATATGCAGTAGCAAGAAATAACACGGAAAGATTCCTCTATATCGTTCACCTAGTTTCCACCAAGGAGAAGATCCTGCATAAATACAGTACAATATCACAACCAGGGAACTGATATCGATACAATTCACCAACTTTATCCAGATTTCACCAGCTTTACATGCATTCATGTGTATGTAGCTTCATGTAATCATCACTGAAGTCAAGACACAAAACAGTTCCAATCATAAGGATTCCCTGTGTTATTTTTTTACAGCTATGCTCACCTCCCTTCACTTACCCCAATCCCTAACCCCTTGCAACACTACTGTTCTTAATCTCCATAATTTTGTCATTTCACGAATGTTATAGAGATGGAATCATGTACTAGGCAAACTTTTGAGATTGGCTTTATTAACTCAGCATAATTTTCTTGATACAACAAAGTTGTGTGTATTGATAGTTCATTCTTTTTTATTGTTGAATAGGATTCTTCAGAGCTAATATTTTAGGCAAAAAAATAGGGTGAAAAAAAACCCTTCCCAGACCCTGAATCCTTATCTGCCATTCCCTAGGAATATGAAACACTATTCAAAGCATTAGAATGATATACTAACAAAAAAAGTTTAACACAGTTCTGATAACTCGACCTCACTCTTCTTATTCTGACAAGATATATGCCATCTGTATATTACTTAAGGAACACAGCTGCTTGACATTTCTGAGGACCTATCTCTTCCATGTGATTTTCAATTCATAAGATGGCTACTGAAATCTTATCAACTTGTCCATTTGACTATTAAAACCCATACTAAAATGACAGGTTAATTCAGCTTAATCAACGATACAACTAAAAAGCTGAATGACATTCATGTGATATCTACTAAGTGGTTAAGTGAGAAAGAAATTAAAATTTATCAACATGGCAGGCGCTCTCTCTGTATAAAACCTGATACTTGTTTTTAACTTGCAGTTAAAAAAAAATCATAAACACTTCTAATTCTACCAGTGTGCCAAGCTACAAATACTACAAAATAATTTTATATAGGTACACAAATACCTTTTTACTCCTTAAACATATATAATAATTTAACTCTGAGTAGAGAAGAAATTAGAGAGGTTTAAATAAGCACTGGAATGGCTTTGGAGGCCTAAATTTCAACTTAAAAAATCATTTTGGAAAAATATAAAGAACTTAAAGACAAAGTGATTACAATGTCTTTTAAAATAAGGCAAAAGACTGCTTAACCAAAAATTCACAGGCCCAATTGTTTATCAGACCTCAGTTCAACATGATAAAACCACTGCTGAATTCATAAGCTGTATTCATAAAGAACCAACTTACTTACAGAAATTCTTCTGTACTATAATCATCAAAATTTAAAAGGAAAGAAACAAATACCTGATTTCAGCACCCTGGGCACAGTCAACGTCGAGAGAAGATGCAAAATCTAATTGTTCCATTCTTGGATTTGATAGATACAAATTGTGATCTATACTGATCACTATCAGATTCTCAGTGTTAAACAAGAACTACCTAAGAGGTAGTTGTCTAACTTGCCTCCTTCAAGCCACTGTAACATCTGAGCAACTCAGCCTACCTTCTGACCATATAGCAAAACTATTCCAATGAAGGGTTTGGCTTGATAATTATCTTCAGCCTAGAAGACTCAATAACCATAATAAGGAAATGAAAGACGTACAATAGTCATACATTCTGAAGGCCAGTTTCTTAAAAATGACTCATGACCATCATTTTTAAGACTAATGTTAGCAAGAAAAAAGCCCGAAGTTAGATGTCTATTTACTTAACTAAAAATATTTAGCTTCTTCTAAAAAGGGAATTCTGAAGCATCACATACAGTGTATAGTTTATGATAAATAATCATCAGAGTCTACCTAATTCAACCAGTGATAAATTACCAACTCCAATAAATGTCTTTAATAAAAAGCCCTAGAAACAGAATATTCTACAAACTTATTTAACTAGAAAACTAAAATAAATTCCTTTTAAATGATTTCCATTAAAAATGTTTAATTAACAAAAACAAATACTTGCAAAAATTCAAGAACCCAAATTCTACATTAAAAGGAAAATCTGCAATATACGACAATTTGGATAAACCTTGATAACACTACGCTAACTGAAATAAGTCTGTCATGAAAAGACATAATGTATGATTGTACTTATATGAATACTTGGAGTTATCAAAATTATAAAGACAGACAGTATAATGGTGATTGCCAGGGGCTGGAGAAGGAAAGGGGAGTTACTGTTTAATAAGTATAGTATCAATTTTACAAAATGAAGTTAGAGGGATGGATACTGGTGATGGCTGCACAACAGTATGAATGTACTTAAAACCACCAAACCATATGCTTAAAACAGTGAAGACGTAAACTATATGATGTGTACACTTTACCACAATAAAAAGGAAAAAAAATGTTTTAAGTGATCTAAAAATTCAAATCCTTGAAGATGTTTTTCTCCTGTTTCTATTATTTCAGATTGTACTCGACTATATGAAGACTATAGGGTGCAGAGCCAATCTACAATCTTACAGGAAATATCATTCTAAATGAGTCAGAAGCACTCAGGCTATATATGACATACTACATACAATTAGGACATGTGATGTTTACTCGATGATCTCTCTTCATTGCACAATTCTAGCCCCTGTTTCTACTGACAAACATGTTACATCATAACCAAATGTATGCAGCATAAACACTAAGCAAATAACTGAACAAGTATAAAACACCTGTATATTTCCTCTTTGCTCCAACCTAGAAACAAATGAGTAATTATGAGTTGTTGTCGGTTCCTGGAGTTCCCATACAACTTTTTAGCACTACCAGTACACCAGCATTTCTTTCTACTTATACCTTTTACCCAAGATGGGAAGCCAGATAGTTCTAGTAGGGACCAGGACTTTGTATCTTATTAATTTATGGAAAATGTAAACTTCTAATTTCTGTCTAAAAACAAATGATTTCTAAACGCAGTACTTAACTTCTACGTATTTTGGCTACTGAAGGTTTAGGGAGAAACAGCCATTTAATTGACTCCATTAAGAGTGGCATATAAAAATATTTACATTTTAAACTTTTAAAGGATTTTAAAAAGGATTTAGAGAAAATATTAGTCTTAAGATAATAAATGTTGCTAATACTCAGCATTACCACATTCAATCTAATACACAGTAGCCAGGAGACACAATTTCAAAAAATTTATTTAAAAACTATAATCAGTTTGCAGCAAATGTCAAATAAGAATTTCATTCTTATTTTTAAATGGTTTTACTTACTTTTGAGACAGAGAGAGCATGCACACAAGCAGAAAAGGGGCAGAGAGGGCGACAGAGAATCCAAAGTGGGCTCCACACTGAAAGCAGAGAGCCCAATGCAGGGCTCGAACTCACCGTAAGATCATGATCTGAGCCAAAGTCGGAGGCTCTTAGTTGGTTACTAAGTCACCCAGGCACCCCAAGAATTTCACTCTTATTAACTAAGGTACAGAGCGCCTGGGTGGCTCAGGCAGTCAGTTGAGCATCAGAGTTCAGCTCAGGTCATGATCTCACGGTTCATGGGTTTTAGCCCCGCGTCCTGCTCTGTGCTGACAGCTTGGAGCCTGGAGCCTGCTTCAGATTCTGTGTCTCCCTTTCTTGCCCTCTCCTGCATGTTCCCTCCTGCGTGTTCCCTCTCTCTCCCTCTCTCTCTCTCTTAAAGAAATTTAAAAAATGTTAACTAAGGTACAATTCTCCAGCAGCTGAAGACTTTCTTCAGTTAAGGACTTTTATTAGTAGATATATTAAAACACAGCAGCAGCAGTATGGTGTACTAGTGCTTAAAAATCTAGATTCTAGACTAGGTTTGAACCATAAACTGGCCTTATAATCTATGTAAATTGCCTAACTTCTCTACACATTAATTTCATCATCTGTAAAATGAGGACAATGTGTGCCCACTTTACAGAGCTGTTTTGAGGATTAAACAGACAAAATACTTACCGATGATAGGCTTCTCTCCGATACTTTTTCAGGGCATGCTTATCCATGTTAGCAGGCATATCCGCTGCATTCTGTAACCGATCACTCCAGGAGGTTGACATTTTATTTCAATTGTATGCTGAATTCTAGAAAAGAAAATCAGTAGTTTAGTAGCTTAATGTTGGTATCTATTTACTGTTATCTGATTTTTTAAAAAAATCAGAAAAACTTTAGATTGCAAATTTACTGATATAATTATCTACTTAAATATACCGAATATGGTAAATATACTGAAAAATTATACTTACCCTTCTAAACTATGTCAATTTACAAAAATAATTTCATATGGTAATTTCTATCCAGACAGATCATATTCCAAATAATTAAGCATGACTGCCAATAAAAACTTCAATCCTAGATTCTAGAAGAGACCTAGACAACAGATTTGTGAAAATATATTAATTTTCAGTTAATATAGGTTTCAAAATATGTAAAGTAAGCAACTCTTTCTCTTTTTTTTAATGTTTATTTTTGAGAGAGTGCATGTGGTCACACTCTTGTGTGCGCAAGAGCAGGGGAGGGGCCGAGAGACAGAGACAGAAAGGCAGAGACAGAGAGAGAGAGAGAGAGAGAGAGAGAGAGAGAGAGAGAGGAAGAGAATCCTAAGTAGGCTCCTTGCTGTCAGGGTGGAGCCCAACATGGGGGTCAAACCTAAACTGTGAGATCATGACCTATGCTGAGATCAAGAGCCAGACACTCAGCCCACTGAGCCACTCACGCACCCCAGCAACTCTTTAATTCTAATCAACACACTAAGCTCAATCAATGGGGGTAGAATTGCAAGTAATGAATGTCTGATTCCTAATTATATCATGCTTTTAAATTTTTCTACAATTATCTTTCAGCTGGTATTAAAGACTATGGACTAGAAAAAAAAAACAAAAAACTAAAGCATTTCACCTATTAGAATAAACATCTAAAATAAGGTGAGCATGGGGAGCCTGGCTGGCTCAGTGCAACATACAAGTTTTATTTTAATTTTTTTAATGTTTATTTTTTTGAAAGAGAGAGAGCGTGAGTACAAGCAGGGGATGGGCAGAGAGGGAGACACAAAATCAGAAGCAGGCTCCAGGCTCTGAGCTGTCAACACAGAGCCTGATGCAGGATCTTGAACTCTCTCGAACTGGGAGCCACCCAGGCACCCTGGAACATGCAACTTTTGATCTCAGGGCTGTAAATTTGAACCCAAGGTAGGGTGTAGAGATTAAATCTTTTTTTGTTTGTTTGTTTTTTTGTTTTTTTTTGAGAGAGAGAGAGAGAGAGAGAGAGTGTGTGGGGAAGAGGGACTGAGGGAGAGGGAGAGAGAGAATCTCAAGAGGGCACCACACTCAATGTGGAGCCCAACACAGGGCTCAATCCCACAACCCTGGGATCATGACCTGAACTAAAATCTAGAGCCAGTCAACCGACTGAATCACCAAGGTGCCCTCAAAATAAAATATTTAGAGAAAAAAAAAAAAAAAAGGAGTGCCACAGAAGTGCCTGGGTGGCTCAGTCAGTTCAGCACCCAACTCTTGATGTCACTTACGACATTAAGTCAATTTTTAAATTTTGTAGGTTTTTTTTTTTTTTTAAATAATTCATTGAGGTGAAATTCAAAAAAGTTAAACCATTTTAAAGTAAATAAGTCAGGGGCACCTGGCTGGCTCAATTGGAAGAGCATGTGACTCTTGATATCAGGATTGTGAGTTCAAACACCACTTTGGGGGGTGCCTGGGTGGCTCAGTCGGTTAAGCGTCCGACTTCGGCTCAGGTCATGATCTCACGGTCCGTGAGTTCGAGCCCCGTGTTGGGCTCTGTGCTGACAGCTCAGAGCCTGGAGCCTGCTTCCGATTCTGTGTCTCCCTCTCTCTCTGACACTCCCCCCCGTTCATGCTCTGTCTCTGCCTCAAAAATAAATAAACATTAAAAAAAAAATTCAAACACCACTTTGGGTGTAGAGATTACTTAAAAATAAAATCTTTTAAATAAATAAAGTCAAAAAATAAAAAATAAGTCAATGGCATATTCATAACATTGTGCAATTTCTACCTCTATCTAGTTCCAAAATATTTCCATCACTCCAAAGTAAAACCCCTTACACTTTAAGCAGTTTCTCCCTCATCCCCCTTAGCCCTCAACATGGCAACCACCAATCTGGGTTCTGTCTCAACAGATTTATCTATTCTGGATATTTCATATAAATGGAATCATGTAACATGTAACCTATTGTGTCTGACTTCTGTCATTTAACATAATATTTCTCATTTCATCCATATTGTACCAAGTTTCCATTGTACGTATTTATCACAATTCATCACAATTGATGGATGTCTGGACTATGTCCACCTTTTGGCTACTGTGAATAGTGCTGCTATGAACAGGTATGTACAATATATTTATGTAGCAGTCTCCAATTCTTTTGAGTATATATTTAGGTCTGTAAGTTTTTAAAGTAACCATGATTTCCAAACACTGTTTACAGAACAACAGTACTGGTATGTACAAAAGATTCTAGTTAAAATCTTTTTTCTTTATTTATTATGAGAGAGCAAGAGAGAGAGGGCATGAGCATGAGAGAGAGAGGGGGAGGTGCAGAGAGAGGAGAAAGAATCCCAAGCAGACTCTGTACTGTCAGTGCAGAGCCTGACGTAGGCCTTGAATGAACGAACCATGAGACCATGACCTGAGACGAAATCAAGAGTCAGATATTTAACCGACTGAGCCACCCAGGTGCCCCTCTAGTTAAAACCTTATTAAAGTTTAAAATTAACTTGAGAGGAAGTTATTTGTTAGACTATTATAATTAAATCTAGACATACTATAAGGATTTTTTCTTTTAATAAAAAAAGATTCATGTAACAAATCCGGACCATTTTGTGGACCAAAAAGGGAGCAATTTAGAAGTGAGAATTATGATGGAACATCAATGATTTCTGGAATAGAGATTGGGAAGAGGACCAGAAATATAACTTACATGTATTTAACACTCAGATATGAAATTTGTATTCTATGGTAAATTAAGAGAAATCAGAATAGTCATGCATTAAAACAAGACTTCAACTGTAATTATGGTCCATCCAATAAAGCAAGGGAAATAAAATTTGTTTATTGTTGAGGTTTTTTTAAATTGTTGAGGTCTTAAGGAAATTCCAATTTTTAAAAATCTCAATATTCACAAAAGGCTACTTCTTAACATTTTTTCTTTTTAAATTAGGGAGATTTGCAGAAGGTGAGCTCTCTAATCTTCATTTGTATAATGATTAGTACACATGGGTGAGGAAACCCATTTGAAGCCTGCAAAAAGAACCAACCAGAGTTAAAAGGAAACAATCTCTGAAGCTCATGCAGGTTGGGAAGAATTCCCATCCCAAGTAGCCAGAATGAAAAACCTCATCACTAACACAGTACTGAGTAGAGTACAGTTGGAAGGGTTTGTGTGGGGCAAAATCATCGAGACTAAACATTGTTTTCATCCTGCCTAGCAAAAGTTAAAAGACCTGAAAGGACCAAACTGCTTCCAAGTACCTCAACCATGCCAAAAAAACAAAGTTTAAACATATTATATTCATAATAATACAAAAATATCCAGCACCCAACAAGGTAAAATTTATATTCTGACATTCAATCAAAAATTATTAGCATTCGGGGCGCCTGGGTGGCTCAGTCGGTTAAGCATCCGACTTCGGCTCAGGTCATGATCTCACAGTCCGTGAGTTTGAGCCCCGCATCGGGCTCTGGGCTGACAGCTCAGAGCCTGGAGCCTGCTTCACATTCTGTGTCTCCCTCTCTCTCTGACCCTTCCCTGCTCATGCTCTGTCTCTGTCTCAAAAATAAATAAACATTAAAAAAAATTTAAAAAAAATTATTAGCATTCAAAGAAATAGGACAATATGACCCATAATGAGGAGAGAAATCCATCAATTGCATAAATGACACAGATGATAAAATTAGTACAAACATTTAAAAATGACAACTACAATTATCTGAGATGAAAAACATGCTGGAGGGGTGGCTGGCTGGCTTAGTTGGAGAAGCATGGGACTCTTGATCTTGGGGTTGTGTTTATTTAAAAATAAAATCTTAAAAGAAAAAAATTTTTTTAAATCATGCTGCAATGGTATTGGCACAAAAACAGACACATAGACCAATGGAACAGAATAGAAACCCCAGAACTAGACCCACAAACTTATGGCCAACTAATCTTTGACAAAGCAGGAAAGAACATCCAATGGAAAAAAGTCTCTTTAACAAATGGTGCTGGGAGAACTGAACAGCAACATGCAGAAGATTGAAACGAGACCACTTTCTCACACCATTCACAAAAATAAACTCAAAATGGATGAAGGACCTGAATGTGAGACAGGAAACCATCAAAACCCTAGAGGAGAAAGCAGGAAAAGACCTCTCTGACCTCAGCCATAGCAATTTCTTACTTGGCACATCCCCAAA
This sequence comes from Prionailurus viverrinus, assembly GCF_022837055.1. NCBI lineage: Eukaryota > Metazoa > Chordata > Mammalia > Carnivora > Felidae > Prionailurus > Prionailurus viverrinus. The sequence continues at coordinate 62,005,147 of NC_062571.1, forward strand.
GGCAAGGGAATTAAAAGCAAAAATGAACTACTGGGACCTTATGAAGATAAGTTTCTGCACAGCAAAGGAAACAACCAACAAAACTAAAAGGCAACCAACAAAATGGGAAAAGATATTTGCAAATGACATATTGGACAAAGGGCTAGTATCCAAAATCCATAAAGAGCTCACCAAACTCCACACCCAAAAAACAAATAACCCAGTGAAGAAATGGGCAGAAAACATGAATAGACACTTCTCTAAAGAAGACATCCGGATGGCCAACAGGCACATGAAAAGATGCTCAACGTCGCTCCTCATCAGGGAAATACAAATCAAAACCACACTCAGATATCACCTCACACCAGTCAGAGTGGCCAAAATGAACAAATCAGGAGACTATAGATGCTGAAGAGGATGTGGAGAAACGGGAACCCTCTTGCACTGTTGGTGGGAATGCAAATTGGTGCAGCCACTCTGGAAAACAGTGTGGAGGTTCCTCAAAAAATTAAAAATAGACCTACCCCATGACCCAGCAATAGCACTGCTAGGAATTTACCCAAGGGATACAGGAGTACTGATGCATAGGGGCACTTGTACCCCAATGTTTATAGCAGCACTCTCAACAATAGCCAAATTGTGGAAAAAGCCTAAATGTCCATCAACTGATGAATGGTTAAGAAACTGTGGTGTATATACACAATGGAGTACTACGTAGCAATGAGAAAAGAATGAAATCTGGCCCTTTGTAGCAACGTGGATGGAACTGGAGAGTTATACTAAGTGAAATAAGACAGAGAAAGACAGATACCATATGTTTTCACTCTTATGTGGATCCTGAGGAACTTAACAGAAACCCATGGGGGAGCAGAAGGGGGAAAAAAAAAGAGGTTAGAGTGGGAGAGAGCCAAAGCATAAGAGACTCTTAAAAACTGAGAACAAACGGAGGGTTGATGGGGAGTGGGAGGGAGGGGAGGGTGGGTGATGGGTATTGAGGAGGGCACCTTTTGGGATGAGCACTGGGTGTTGTATGGAAACCAATCTGACAATAAATTTCATGTATTGAAAAATAAATAAATAAATAAATAAATAAATAAAAATCATGCTGCATAGGATGAACAGGTTATACATGAAAGAAAACATTAGTGAAGTTGAAGAAAAAGCAATAGAACCTATTCAAACTAAAAGAGAGAAAATGACCAAAAAAAAAAAAAAAAAAAAATTAAGAGCACCAGTGAGCTGTGCAAGTTCCAAGCACCTTGACATATGTGTAATTGGAGTCCACAAAGGAAAAGAGAAAGGACAAAAAGAGAAAAAAAAAAAAATTAAAGAAACAGATAAAGAATTTCCAAATTTGATATAAACCATAAATCCATACATTCAAGAAAACTCAGCAAACCCCAAGCACAAGAAACATTAAAATTACATCAAAGCACATCAAAACCAAATTCTTTAAAAAGTGATAAAGAGAAAATATTAAAAAGGAGCTAGGGAGAAAATAAACACATTATTTTGTTTTTTTAATAAATGTTTATTCGTTTTTGAGAAAGAGAATGTGAGCAGGGAGGGGCGGGGGGTAGAGGATCCAAAGAGGGCTCTCCACTGACAGCAGCAATCCCAATATGGGGTTCAAACTCATGAACCGTGAGATCAGGACCTGAGCTGAAGTTGGATGCTCAACTAACAGAGCCACCCAAGCACCCCAAAAACACATTCATAAAGAAGAAAAAAGATTTCTCATCTGAAACAGTGAAGCCAGAGGAAAGTGAAGAAATACCTTTAAAGCACTGAAAGAAGTATCAACCTAGAATTCTATACCTGGCAAAAATATCTTTCTGAAATAAACTTTTTCAGACACATGAAAGCTGAAAGAATTCATCACCAGCCAACTAAAGAAATAAATAAATAATTTATAGAAGTCCAGGCAAGAGGAAAATAATACCAGATGGAAATCAATCTACACAGAATAATTATAAAAGATTTTTTTTCTATGTTAAATCTTTTTATTTATTTATTTATTTATTTATTGAGAGAGAGAGAGAGAGAGAGAGAGAGAGGAGAGAGAGAGAGAGAAAAAAAGACAGGGTAAGCACAAGCAGGGGAGGGGCAGAGAGAAGGAGAGACAGAATCCCAAGCAGACTCTACGCCATCAGCACAGAGCCCAATGTGGGGCTCAAACTCACAAACTGTGAGATCATGACCTGAGCCAAAATCAAGAGTCAGATGCTTAACCAACTGTGCCACCCAGGCACCCCATTCCTATGTTAAATCTGTTTAAAAGACACCTGTTTAAAGCAACAGTAGTAACAAAGTATTGTGAAGTTTATTATATAACTAGAAGTAAAATGTAGGACATCAATAGCCCAAAGGTGGGTAGGGGGAAAATAAAAATATACTATTGTAAGATTCTTATAGTGTACAAGAAGTAGTACAGTAGCACTTGAAAGCAGACTGTGACAAAGTAAACATGCATACTATACACCCTAAAGCAATCACCAAAATTACACAGAGTTATGGCCAGTAAGGCAACAAAAGACATAAAACAGAAACAAAAAAATAATCAACCTAAAATAAGAGTTAAAAAGAACAAAAGGAAACAAGCAAAAAAAAAAAAAAAAACAGGACAAACAGGACAAAATAGCAAGGTGGTAGAATTTTACTTAACTATATTTTTAAAAATTGCACTACATTCAAAATGCCTAAAAACTCCAATTAAAAAGAAGCTCGAGTGGGTATATTAACATTAAACAAAGTATACTTCGGATCAAAGAATCACTATGTATAATTGATAAAAAGGTCAATTTGCCAAGAAGATAACAGCAATTACAAACATATGCACCCAACAATAGAGCTCCAAAATACATGGAGCAAACATTGATAAAAGTGAAGGAGGAAACAGATAGTGCTACAATAACTGTTGAAGACTTAACTACTGATAAGGATATTCAGGTCTACAACAACACTATAGACTAACTACACCTAACATGTGTATAGGCCACTCCACCTAACAACAGAGTACACGTTCTTCTCAAGTGCTCAATCACAAAGCTAGTATCAATACATGTTTAAAAACTGACAAAAAATGCAATCATATAAAATGTCTTCTACTACCACAATGGAATGAAGCTGGAAATCAGCAACAGGATGAAAAACCTTATGACTCACAAATACACAGAAATTAAACAACACTCTTTCAAACAACCAATGGATCAGAGAAGAAATCACAAGGAAAATGTGTGTGTGTGCGCTCGTGCACACTCGCTCTCTCTCTCAAATAAAAAATAAAGAGGCACCTGGGTGGCTCAGTCAGTTAAGCATCTGGCTCCAGATTTCAGCTTAGGACATGATCTCATGGTTTGTGAGTTCAAACCCTGCAACTGGCTCTGTGCTGACAACTCAGAGCCTGCTTGGGATTCTCTCTCTCCCTTTCTCTGCGTCTTCCCCACTTATGATAAAAATAAATAAACTTAAAAAAAATAAAACAAAAAAGAGGGGAAAAAAATCTCAAATCAATAACCTATGTCTTGAGGAATTAAAAGAGAGAGACAAGACAAAAAAAAAAGGTAAATTAACTAAACCCAAGCCCAGCAGAAAGATCAATGAGAACAAAAGTTGGTTCTTTGAAATGACCAACAAAATTGACAAACCTTTACCTACAATGACTAGGAAATAAAGAGATAAGATTCAAATAACTAGAATCAGATGAAAGTGGGGACATTATTACTGACATATGTACACAGAAATAAAAATCAAATCCATCAACATATTAAAATAATACATCACAACCAAGTGGTGTTGGGTCCAAGAACACAGGATGACTTATCTTTCTTTTCTTTTTTTACTTAATTTATTTATTTTGAGAGAGAGAGAAAGCATGAGTGGGGTAGGGTCAGAGAGAGAGGAGACAGAGAGAACCCAAGCAGACTCTGTACTGCCAGATCAGAACCCAATGTGGGAGAGATCATGACCCTAGCCTAAGTCAGACATTTAACCAACTGAGCTACCCAGTCACCCTGGGATCATTTATCATTCTAAAATCAGTCAATGAGAGGTGCCTGGGTGGCTCAGTCAGTTAAGCACCAGACTTTGGCTCATGCATCATCTCATGGTTGGTGACTTTGAGCCCAACGTCGGGCTCTGGGCTGACAGCTCAGAGCCTGGAGCCTGTTTCAGATTCTGTGTCTCCCTCTCTCTCTGACCCTCCCCCACTTGCTCGTGCACGCACTCTCTCTCTCAAAAAAAAAAAAAAATTAAAGAAAAATTTAAATCAATGTAACAGAAAAACAATATATCATCTCAATACAGAGCAAACAAGTACAAGACGAAATCCAACATGCTTTCCTGATTTAAAAAAAATAAATCTCAGCAAATTAGGTATAAAAGGGAACTTCTTTAGTATGATAAAGTGCATTTACCAAAAACCTACGGCTAATATTAATGGCGAAAGACTGAATGTTTTCTCCCTAAGATCAGACAAAAGAGATGTATGCTGTCACCACTCAACATTGTACTGAAGGTTCTATTCTAGCCAGTGTAATCAGGTGCCTGGCAGGATATATAAAAATTAATATGAAAATTAATGCAAGGGGTGCTTGGCTGGCTCAGTCAGTAGAGCATGAACTCTTGATCTTAGGGTCATGACTTCGAGCCCCATTTTTGGCACAGAGTTTGCTTTTAAAAAAAGTAATTCATAATGAATGATAGACCTAAATGTAAAACCTGAAACTCTTAAACTTTTAGAAGAAAATGTAAGGGAAAATCTTTTTTTTAATGTTTTTATTTATTTTTGAGACAGAGACAGAGCATAAGCAGGGGATTTTTTATATTAAAAAAATGTTAATGTTTATTTTTGAGAGAGACAGAGACAGAGTGCAAGCAGGGGAGGAACAGAGAGAGAGGGAGACACAGAATCCGAAGCAGGCTCCAGGCTCTGAGCTGTCAGCACAGAGCCCTATGCGAGGCTCAACCTCACACACTGTGAGATCATGACATGAGCTGAAGTCAGATGCTTAACCGACTGAGCCACCCAGGCCCCCTAAGGGAAAATCTTTGAGAGCTCTTGAGTTAGTAAAAATCTCCTGGTTTCCACACCTAAAACACAATTGATTAAACAGGTTGATAAATTAGATCCCATCAAAGTTTATGGTTTCTGCTCTTCAAAAGACACTGTCTGGCACAAAAACAGACACTCAGATCAATGGAACAGAATAGAGAACCCAGAAATGGACCCACAAATGTATGGCCAACTAATCTTTGACAAAGCAGGAAAGAATATCCAATGGAATAAAGACAGTCTCTACAGCAAGTGGTGCTGAGAAAACTGGACAGCGACAAGCAGAAAAATGAACCTGGACCACTTTCTTACACCATACACAAAAAATAAACTCAAAATGGATGAAAGACCTAAATGTAAGACAGGAAGCCATCAAAATCCTCAAGGAGAAAGCAGGCAACAACCTCTTTGACCTTGGCCACAGCAACTTCTTACTCAACACGTCTCCAAAGGCAAGGGAAACAAAAGCAAAAATGAGCTACTGGGACCTCATCAAAATAAAAAGCTTCTGCACAGGGAAGGAAACAATCAGCAAAATTAAAGGCAACCGACAGAATGGGAGAAGATATTTGCAAATGACATATCAGATAAAAGGTTAGTATCCAAAATCTATAAAGAACTTATCAAACTCAACACCCAAAAAAACCCAAATAATCCAGTGAAGAAATGGGCAAAAGACATGAATGGACACTTCTCCAAAGAAGACATCCAGATGGCCGACCGACACATGAAAAAATACTCAACCTCACTCATCATCAGGGAAATACAAATCAAAACCACAATGAGATACCACCTCACACCTGTCAGGATGACTAACATTAACAACTCAGGCAAGAGTGCGGAGAAAGGGGAACTCTTTTGCACTGCTGGTGAGAGTGCAAACTGGTACAGCGACTCTGGAAAACATATGGAGGCTCCTCAAAAAATGAAAAATAGAACTACCCTAAAACCCAGCAATTGCACTACTAGTTATCTATCCAAGGGATACAGGTGTACTGTTTCGAAGGGGCACATGCACCCCAAGGTTTACAGCACCACTATCAACAATAACAAAAGTATGGAAGAAGCCCAAATGTCCATCGACCAATGAACGGATAAAGATGCAGTATGTATGTACATACATGTACATATACACAATGGAGTACTACTCAGCAATCAAAAAGAATGAAATCTTACCGTTTGCAACTACGTGGATGGAATTGGAGTGTATTATGCTAAGCGAAATTAGTCAGAGAAAGACAAATATATGAGTTCACTCATATGAGGACTTTAAAAGACAAAACAGATGAACATAAGGGGAGGGAAACAAAAATAATATAAAAACAGAAGGGGGACAAAACATAAGAGACTCTTAAATATGGAGAATAAACAGGATTACTGGAGGGGTTGTGGGAGGAGGGGTGGGCTAAATGGGTAAGGGGCATCAAGTAGCAATGGTACTTTTCTTTCTATATGAATTTATGAATGGCAAAGCCCAAATCCTGGCATTTTACGTCTTGTACTGTTTGATGTTTTACCACTACTGTCGAGGTGAGGCTCTTTCTGCAGCCTCCCACACCTCTGAGGAATTGGGGTCACATGGCCCTCTGAAATGGTAAGTGGTTACCAGATCCTGGATTCCTTCACCCAGTAATATTTCAAAAGCAATTCTGGGGGTTCCCATAGGGTGGTCATCTTTGGATTATGCCATTCAGGACATTAAAATAAACTGCCATCTACTATCATTACTATTTCATGAAAGGCAATTTTAACACCAAAAAGGTAGGAAATAGGAAAAACGTAATCTCAGAATAAAAGGCAGGGCTTCTTCAACTGTCCATTGATGGATGAACGGATAAAGAAGATGTGGTATATCTATACAATGGAGTATTACTCGGCAATCAAATAGGATGAAACCTTGCCATTTGCAACTACGTGGATAGAACTCAGATGGTATTATGCTAAGGGAAACTAGTCAGTCACAAAGACAAATACCATATGACTTCACTCATATGAGGAATTTAAGACATAAAACAGATGAACATAAGGGAAGGGAAGAAAAATAATATAAAAACAGGGAAGGGGACAAGACATAGGAGACTCTTAAATATAGAGAACAAACAGGGTTGCTGGGGGGGTTGTGGGAGGGCGGGTGGGCTAAATGGGTAAGCGGCATTAAGGAATCTACTCCTGAAATCATTGTTGCACTATATGCTAACTAATTTGTATGTAAATTATAAAAAAATTAAAATTAAAGAAAAAACTAATTAATTAATTAAAATAACATAAAAAATAAAATAAAAATCAGTGTATGTAAAAATAAACAAACACTAAAAATTTTTTTTAAAAAGGATTCTGTATTTTGTCAAATGAAAAAAAAAAAATACACTATTAAGGAAAAGACAAGCTACAACAACAAATTCCCAGGCTCATGGAGCTTACATTTTAGTGGAGTCGGATAATAATCAAATATATAATATTGTGCCAGATGATCGTAAGTGGTATATGGTAGAAGTCAAATAAATAAAATGAAGAAATAAACAGTGACAATGGTTACACTACAGATAGAAAAACCTTCCAAGACCTCTATGAAGAGGTGACATTTGTTCAGAGACCTGAGTAAAGTGAGGGAATAATATATAAAATAAAACAATAAATCAACTTATTCCCATATATAAGCTATGTTAGGTTCGCATTATAAGCTATGTTAATATGTTTTGTACCTTAGGGTTTACATGTGTATGAGTGATGCAAAATATTTAAAATATTTTATTCCCTTAGAAAGTTTTGTAATTTTTTTAATGTTTATTTATTTTTTGAGAGAGAGACAGAATGTGAGCAGGGGAGGGGCAGAGAGAGAGGGAGCCACAGAACTCGAAGCGGGCTCCAGGATCTATGCTGTCAGCACAGAGCCCAACATGGGGCTCGAACTCACAAACTGAGATCATGACCTGAGTCCAAGTCAGATGCTTAACCAACTGAGCCACCCAGGCACCCCCCCTTAGAAAGTTTAAATATTGTCTCTTCAATCTGGTTGGTATATTCAACTTATTATACAGGTCCCTTTCATTGCTAACAGAGGGCTAAAAACAAAACAAAATTGTATTTTCATATTGCATTTCCATTAATATATTTTCTATCTCTGGGCACCTGGGTGGCTCAGTCAGTTAAGGGTCCAATTCTTGGTATCAGCTCAGGTCATGATCTCACAGTTCATGGGATCAATCCCAAACAGAGCCTGTTTGGGATTCTCTCTCTCTCCTTCTTTCTCTGCCCTTCCCCCAAGAACTGGCATACAGGTGTGCCCGCTCTCTCTCTCTCTCTCTCAAAATAAATAAAATAAGCATTAAAAAATATTTTTTTCAGGGCACCTGGGTGGCTCAGTCGATTAAATGTCCAACTCTTGGTTTGGGCTCAGGTCACGATCTCATGGTTTCACGAGTTCAAGCCCTATGTCAGGCTCTGTGCCAGCAGCACAGAGCTTGCTTGAGATTCTATTTCTCTCCCTCTCTCTGCCCCTCCCCTACTTATGCTGTTTCTCTCAAATAAATAAACTTAAAAAAATTTTTTTTAAATATATTTTCTATCTCTCCAGTAAGGGAGAGGGGAGATAAGTTACAGTACGTAAGAAAATATTTGCAAATTACACATCTGAAAAAGGATTATATCCGGAATACACAAAGAGCTCTCAAAATACAGCAATAAGACAAACAATTATAAAAATACAGGCAAAAGATTTGAACTGATGTTTCATCAATCAAGATAGATGGCAATTAAGTATATGAAATGATGCTCAAGGTCATTTATCATCAGGGAAATGCAAATTACTACAGTAATATTCCACTACATTACTATTAGAAAGCTTAAAATTTTAGGGGCGCCTGGGTGGCTCAGTCGGTTCAGCGTCCAACTTCAGCTCAGGTCACGATCTCGCGGTCCGTGAGTTCGAGCCCCGTGTTGGGCTCTGGGCTGATGGCTCAGAGCCTGGAGCCTGCTTCCAATTCTGTGTCTCCCTCTCTCTCTGCCCCTCCCCCATTCATGCTGTGTCTCTCTCTGTCTCAAGAATAAATAAACATTAAAAAAAAAAATTAAAAAAAAAAAAGAAAGCTTAAAATTTTTAGAAGATTGACCATGCCAAATTTAGTGATGAAATAGAGCAACTAGAACTCTAATACACTACTGATTGAAAATATAAAAATGATACAAGCATTTTGGAAAAGTTTTCCATTTCCTTAAAAGTTAAACACGTATCTACTATATGGCCCAACCTTTCTACTCCTAATTATCCAAGAGAAATGAAAGCAAATGGGGTACCTGGGTGGCTCAATCAGTCGAGCGTCCAACTTTGGCTCAGGTCATGATCTCACACAGTTTGTGGGTTCGAGCCCCGCTTCGGGCTCTGTGCTGACAGCTCAGAGCCTGGAGCCTGCTTTGGATTCTGTGTCTCCTTCTCTCTTTGACCCTCCCCCACTCATGCTCTGTCTCTCAAAAATAAATAAATGTGAAAATAAATTTAAAAAAAGAAGTGAAAGCAAATATTCATGTAAAGACTTATACACAAATATTCACAGCAACTTTGTTTGTAATAACCATAAAGTAAAACAACCCAAGCATCTATGAGCAGGTGAATGGATAAACTGTAGTATATCCATACAATGGAATAATACTATGCAATTAAAAAAAAAAAATGAACTACTGGGGCTCCTGGGTGGCTCAGCTGGTTAAGCATCTACTTCGGCTCAGGTCACAATCTGAGGGTTTGTGGGTTTCTGTCCCACGTGGGGCTCCACACTAGTCTGAAGCCTGTTTGGGATTCTCATGCTCTCCTCTCTCTGCCCCTCCCTTCCTGGTGTTCTCTCTCTCAAAATAAACAAACTTAAAAAAAAAAATGAACTACTGATATACAACATGAATAAATTTCAGAATTATGCTAAGTGAAAGCAGACAAACAAGACTGCATACTACATGATCCTGTTTACATAAAATTCCAGAAAATGCAAACTAATCTGCAGTAACAGAAATAAGATTAGTGGTTGACTGAGGTGAAGGAGTAATGCAAAGAGGGACGCAAAGAAACTTTTGGGAGGGATATGTTCATTATCTTAATTATGGTGATTATTTCACATGTGTACACATACATCAAAACTTAGTGTATACTCTAAATATGTGCAGTTTATTGCATATATTTATACCTCAATGAAACGGTTTTTTAAAGTCAGGCTTTTTCTTTCCTCAAAAATTAGAGGTAGAGGAGCGCCTGAGTGGTGGCACAGTTGAGTGTCCAACTCTTAATTTTGGCTCAGGTCATGATCTCCCAGTTCCTGGGATTAGCCCATGGGCTCCTTGCTGAGTGCTGAGCCTGCTTGGGATTCTCTCTCTGCCCTTCCCCCACTCTTGCTCTCTCTCAAAATAAACACACAAAAAAATGAGAGGTAGTAACTACACTAAGAAAAGATTTTCCCCACAGATTTTAATTCCTTTATTCAAATTATTATAGGGAAAATTCAAAGCACTTTCCTGGGTCATTCATGGACGTCAACAAAATACCTTTTCTTTGGGGCACCTGGGTGGCTCAGTTGGTTGAGCATCCAACTTTGGCCCAAGTCATGATCTCACAGTTTGTGGGTTCAAGCCTCGCATCAGGCTCTGTGCAGACGGCTCAGAGCCTGGAGCCTGGTTCAGATTCTGTGTCTCCTTCTCTCCCTGCCCCTCCTCCACTTGCACTGTCTCTCAAAAATAAATAAATGTGAAAAAAAATGAAAAAACCATTTAAAAAAATACCTTTTGTTGTTGTTGTTGTTGTTGTTGTTGTTTGAGAGCTGAGGGTGAGGGGCAGAGAGAGAGAGAGAGAGAGAGAGAGAGAATCTTAAGCAGGCTCCACATTGAGCACAGAGCCCAATGTGGGGTTCTATCCCACAACCCTGGGATCATGACCTGAGCAAAAATCAAGAGTGGGATGAGCAGGGCACCTGGGTGGCTCAGTCTCTTAAGGATCCAACTCTTGATTTTGGCTCACATCATGATCTCATGGTTCATGAGATCAAGCCCTGTGTTGGGCTCCACACTGACAGTACACAGCCTGCTTAGGATTCTCTCTCCCTCTCTGCTCTTCCCTTGCCTGCATGCACTCTCTCTCTCTCAAAATAAACAAAAAATATATATTTAAGAGTGGGACGTTCAACTGACTGAGCCATCCAGGTGCTCCAAAATGTATTTTCTTTTAAAAATTCAAGTTACAGACTCTCACGAAGAGAACAGAAAACTTTAACTAAAATGTAAACATAAATTATTAAGTAATCACATTATCACTAACATGGAATAAAATCTGCCATGAAGTCTACAGTTATGTGAAGATAAGGGGTAAGATTTTTTAAATAATCATCTTCAAATAATTCCTCATATGACAATTTTACTATGATCTTATCTAACACATCTTAACACTATATGACAGACTTTTGAACACTATCCAGAGTCAATCTATCTAATGCTTAACTATTTTCTTTAGTAATATTAAAATTAAAGATGATGATACTTTATCAATTGGCCAAAAAAAACAAAAGAGACAATAGTTCCAATAAGTAGGTAAATATTTCATTTGTCACTTGTTTACAATATCAAGCTTAAGAGGAGTTTTATTCAGTAAGGTACAGTAGTGACTAATACGGAATAAAAAGCTCAAATTATAATTCCTTTCAAACAATAGTGGTACAGTTAGAAAATTCTTTGTTTCAACATAAAATACACAGCCTACAAAATACTTGTCCCTGAAGAGTAACAACTGAAACGAACTTTCAAGCATTTGAAATATTGTTGTTTCACGTAAAAATATTTCAACATACCCGCTCCTTTCACCACTAATGATGTCACCACCCCCCTATCCCTGCCCCACCCCCTAAAAGGAAAAACAGCTGCCCCAACGGCTCCAGGCAACTAATGAAAACAGGAAGCAAAGAGTAACTGAAACTAGGGTAAACCTGGTTAGTAAAACCATTTTAAATGTTTCAGCTCACATCAGTAATTTACTTGGAAAGAAGTGAGTAGCAAGTAAACACATTATGTAGCACAAGTCTATCTGGCAAAGTGCTTAATATATATGATATACTGAATCAAACATTCATTGTTCACCAGAATAAGTAGGTCAATCTAGATAACAGAGTATTGATAACAGCAAGTAAGTATGAACACTCAGGGTTTTACTAAACTTCACTGGAATTTATTTTGTGTTTAAATATAAAACTTGAAATTTCTAAGTTTTATAATCAACCATTCTAAGAACACTGAACACCGCTCTGAAACTTGGGTGGAAAGAATAAGAATAATTTTGAATGGTTTCTTCAAATTTTCTCACCAGCTTGAAATTTATTTTAATTTTCATAAATACAACTTTAACTGCATATTACATATATTAAACTAGTTTATGGAAAAAGAAGAGTTAAAGATAATCCTCCATCTGTAAGGCCTGGTATTGAACTAAATAAGGAGGCACATTGTATTTGTGTAAATGTGTGCCTGAGTGTGTGTAAAGTAGTAAAATTACTTTATTACAGTTGACTTTTTAAAAACATTTCCTTTGTTATGATACTAAGGATACTTACAAAATATTTCATATGACCTTGTTTTCCTTACGTTCTGACAATTTGCTAACAGCTTTAAATACACAATCTATATAATTAATACAAGTTATATATGAACTGTAAGCTATGTTGAACCAGAAGAATACTGACAATACTGCTGTGGGCCATTTCTACTGAAAGGAAAATGCACATCTGTAGAATCACTTTTACTGGCTGGTCTAACAGTAAGGAACAGGCTTCTTGCCTAGTGCAAACCCTTGATAAGTCTCCACTCAGCATCTGTTTGATAAGTAGGCATACTTTACACATGGCCCTTGATAACGCTATTCCTTGACCAATGAGCAAGTAAACCAAGAAAGTATAGTGGTAAGTCAGTTAGTTTTAACATTAAGTATGGCTCAGGGTCCCCTCTGTAACATGACCACAAACAAACCAACAAACTTACAAATGTATTCCCTAGAAAACAAGGGGAGTCAGATACAGGTATAGATTAATTTATCTAACAGTACTGATGAAAATCTAAATTATAAAATCTATAGTTAATAGCACAGGAGCCAATGGCAGGCTGCCCCAGGATGGGCCACCATTTTCAGTTAAAAGCAAACAAAACCTAGCAGATTCAGAAGCTCTTTACCTGTCCCTCAATTGCCTGCTTCTATCAAGAAGAGAGCTAATAATAGAAACTCCTCTAAGAAACTTATCTTCATAACAAGGCAATCTTTGTCTTCCAACCATCTCCTCTCACCTTCCTGCTCAAGTTCTCTCTCCCCTTTGTATCTCCTCAAGCCCCTACCCCTCTCCTCAGCACATATAAGCATCATGTTGTCCATCTCTGGAATTTCCACGTCTGTGTGGAGTCCCCCTATGTATGCTATTAAATTTGACTTTTTCCTGTTAATCTGTCCCATGTTAATTTACTTCTTAGTCCAGCTAGGACTTTGAAGGGCAGAGAAAATTCTTCCCTCCCGACAATTGTGTCACCTCTAACTCAAAGAACAGCACTTTCAAACAAACCACAGCTTTGAAAGTTATTTTTGTAACTCCTTCTAATCATAAAATATGTGAAGAAAATAATCACATAAAATATTTTGAGATATTTTCCCCAAAAGGGAGACTCCTTAAAACTGTTGTATTAAAATAAAACTGTGTTAAATGTTTCATTACCTCTTATCTTCTGAACACTTCGTAACAGCTTTTTGTTCATTTTCATTTCATTAGTTTCATTCAGAGTTCTATCATTTACCCTGCAAATGTACTATACGTTCCTGTAAAAGGCCAGCATTCATAGTTTGCACACCAAGCGAAAGCTAACAAACTGCAACTAACAAACTTGCACACATATTATTTGCTATTCTCATACCCTTTTTCTTTTTTTGCACATTAACACTTCCAGACATGATATATTTTGACAGTAAGAGTCAGTCTCTTTCTCTAAAATAGAAGACCATAAGGTGAGATTTGTTTTGTTTTGCTGCTGTTTCCCAGTTCTTTTAACCGCGACTTGATACACACAGGCAGAAAAAAATGGAGCTCCTAGACCTATACACTTGGCAGCTCTTTGCTCTTTAAAAGCTAATTCTTGTGTAAGCCTGAAAATGCAAGAATTGCACAAGTTCCTTTTAACGCTCTAAAACAGTCTTTGTGAAATCTTACTTTTGGTTCAGAAACGCACAAGATTCTTGGCTTGATTAACGTAATATTTTGCTAACATTTCGACATCAGGCCTTGGAACAAAAGCTTCTTTGTTCTCTGATGGAAAATAACAAAACTGAGAAGAGATCTTGTCAAGTGAGAAATGCAGTACCTGTTGCCTTGACAATCTGTTCTTCTTCAAGCAATAATATGCTCCAATTTCTAGTCTGAAACGAACTGGAAAATACAAATTTACTTCACATGTTCCTAAAGTTCCTAAATATACAAGGGAGACCTGAATTTTGTTATGTTCTCCTAAACATTCTACCACTGCTACTCCTGGAATTCTGTTACTTGAGCCATATCACACACAATACAGTATTTTTGTTCTATATCAACATATGAAAGTTTCTTCTAACAATGTTTTGAGTAACACCAGACCTTCAACAATAACATGGTTATTGACACAAAGAAAAAGAAAGCATGTAAAGAAGACATTTTAAATGAATGCGCTTGACGATATGTAGTATGCCATCTATTTCTTTAAAATATTGCTATAACTGGGGCGCCTGGGTGGCGCAGTCGGTTAAGCGTCCGACTTCAGCCAGGTCACGATCTCGCGGTCTGTGAGTTCGAGCCCCACGTCGGGCTCTGGGCTGATGGCTCAGAGCCTGGAGCCTGTTTCCGATTCTGTGTCTTTCTCTCTCTCCCCCTCCCCCGTTCATGCTCTGTCTCTCTCTGTCCCAAAAATAAATATTGAAAAAAAAAATTTTTTTTTAATAAATAAAAAATAAAATATTGCTATAATTAACTAAGGTCTTTCAAAAGCATAAAGGTAACTAAGCCTGACATTTTTCACATTGAGCCAATATACAATTCTTTGCACCTTTAATAATAATTCTTGAACATTCTTTTAAAAAGGAGGTAAAAAATTGTTTGATTTCAAAAAGAACGAATTATTTTACCCATGAGTTCCTGGCTCATCGTTCAACTTTGTTCTAGCTGTAATCTTAACTCTCACGAAAAAAAAAAAAAAAGATAAAAATCAGAAAGGCAGAAATAATCATCACAGTATTTTCACTTTTTGGTTTATAAATTCATTTATGGATTAGTCTGCTTATTTGGTAAAAATCCAGAGATACATAAGTTCAATGCCTTAATAATGCTAACATAACAGCTAACATTTACTAAGCATTCACATTTTTTCATGTATTATTCTAAGCACTATACATATTTCATCTGACTTCTCACAACCACCATATGAGTTAGGTGCTATTATCTTCATTATACAAAGAAGAAAACAGCATTGGGAAGTTAAATAATTTCACCAACATCACAGAATTCTACTTATGATGAAGAGCATACATTCTAGAGCCACAATGTCTGGATTCAAAATCTGCCTCCAACACTAATTTAACTAGCTCTATGACTGAGCAAATTACACAATCACTTCAGTTTCTTTCCTCCACTTCAAAATGGCCAGATTTGGAACAAGGATTCAATACATTAATAAGTGCAAGGTGCTAAGAACACCAGCTGACACATAGTGCTTAATAATTATTTATAATGCTAGAGCCCATGATGTTTAATATTTGCAGCCTCTGCACAATGTAGTACAGTGGTCTCCCTTTATTAGTGGTTTTCCTTTCCGTGGTTTCAGTTATCTGGTGTCAACTGCAACCTCCAGAAGCAGATGATCCTCCTTCTGTTATAGTCGGAAGATCAATAGTAGCTTACGGTCACTTCACAATGCCTATGCCATTCACTTCATCTCATCTTGTGGGCACTTTATCATCTCATGTCATCACAAGAAGGGTGAGTACAGTATACAAAGATACTCTGAGAGAACACACTCACCTAACTTTTATTACAGCTTTGTTCTACAAAACAACTGGCCTGGACTCTTCAAATACATCAATGTTTAGAAAACAAACAAAAAGCTGGGAACCTGCAGTAGATTAAAAATAATTAAAGGGACATGGCAACTAAATGCAATTAATTCGTGATCTCAGACTAGATCCGGGCACCAATGAATTAGGTTGAAGAATACTATAAAGGTCATTATTGGAACCGCTCTGAAACTATTTTTTCCTGTGAAATTTTTAATATCCGCCATGTATTAGATAATAATGTTACCTCCATGTTAAATGTGTAGTTTTACGGGACATCTTTGTTTTTAGGGTATTCAAGTAGATCATTTGAGGAATGAAGTGTCATGATGTCTGCGACTTACTTTTAAATGGTTCAGGGAGCACCTGACTGTCTCACTTAGTTAAGTGTCATGATCTCACAGTTCACGAGATCAAGCCCCGCACTGGGTCCCACATCCAGCCCCACATCGGGCTCTGCGCTGACAGAGTCTGCTTGGATTCTCTCCCTCTCTGCCCCTCCCCTGCTCTCTCTCTCTCAAAATAAATAAACATTAAAAAACAAAACGTTCAGGAAAAAAATGTATAAATGAAAAAACGTGGCATAATGTTAACTGGTGAATCCAAATGAAAGACAAATTCATTGAACATTATTGCACTTTTCTATATTGAAATTTATTGCAAATAAAAAGTTGGAATAAAAATTTAAAATTTCTGCACAGGAAAAGAGATTAAACACTGAGAAGGTATCTGCAACACCACAAATGAGAAAGGATTAGTACATAAAGAGAGCTAGGAACTAATGATGGAAAAGTAAACAAGCCAAGAGAAATCTATAAACAGCAATTCACAGAAGAGGAAACCTTATAATAAATGGATGTAAAGAAGCTCAATCTCACTTATAATCAGGGAAAGGCAAATTAAAATGAAATTTTATTTGTTTTAAAATTTAAACCTCTAAACAATATCAGTGTAAGGATATTGCAAACTGGGAACTCCCACAATCTGCTAAAATTTTGGATTTAGCATTCTGGAAAATAATTTGGCATTATCTAACAAAGTTGAAGATCTTCATACTCTACAACCTAAGATTTCCCTAAGCTTAGAATTCTCACATATGTAAATAAGATGACAATCCAAGAATGTTTATGCTTCATTAATAATAGCAAAAAAATCTTAAATACAGAGAACAAACTAGAGGTTGCTGGGGGGCGTTCTGGGTGGGAAGATGGCTAAATGGGCAAGGGGCATTAAAGAGGACATTTGTTGGGATGAATGAACACTGGGTGTTAACATGTAAGTGATGAAGCACTAAATTCTACTCCTGAAATCATTATTACATTATGTGTTAACTAACTTGGATGTAAATTTAAAAAAATAATTAATAAAAATAAATAAAATAAATAAAGATAATATTTTATTGTTTTGCTATAAACTTTAGGTCCCACAGCTAGGTTCTTGCTTTATTCTAAATAGGAATCGAGATTTATTGTTTTAAAGTGATACTGTGTAGAAATTACAGATTTATTCCCTTGAAGAAATACCAAAGGTGACAGGTTCATGGTGGAATTCTCATTACACTTTATGATTAAAAAGCTGTATTATACACTATTCAATAAAATTAAACTTCACTTCAAAAAAAAATCAGAAATACCTAAAAATCCATAAACTGGTGTATTCATATAATGCAATACTATAGGGCAACTAAAATGAACTAGTAAAGACTTATGTATCCACATGCACACATACCAAAAACAATGCTGAACAAAAAAACCATGCTGCAGAATCATATGTATAACATAAGAGTATATGTACTTTTATGGATATATACATATTAGTAAAAGTAAAAAAAAACATAACGGGAATGATAATTACTGAATTCATGACCATCTTTACCTTTAGAAGTGGGCAAGAGAAGGCAAGAGAGGGAAACAGGATCAACAAGGATACATACAGGCCTCAGCTGTATCTGTAGTTTTATCCCTTTGAAAAATTTATATTGAAAAAGGAAAACACACAATTAGAAAATAGAAAAAAAATATACAGGGGTGTCTGGGTGGCTCAATCAGTTAGGTGTCAGATTCTTGGTTTTGGCTCAGGTCATGATCTCATGGCTCAGGAATTCAAGCCCCACCCACATCGGGCTCCGTGCTGACAGCTCAGAGCTTGCTTGGGATTCTCTCTCCCTTTCTGTCCCTCCCATGCTCTCTCACACCTGCTCTCTCTCTAAATAAATAAACTAAAAAAAAGAGAGAAAAATACACAAAGTAAACATCATGGCCTACAAGGTGATCATTACATGCTTTTCTGTATGTTTAAAAACATTTGAAATATAAAAGTATTTCATATTTTAAAATAAATCTTAACATTAAAGAAACCCCATTAAACTGAACCAAGGAGCTTTTAAAACATATATGCCACTGGACGTCTGAAATGGAAACATACTAATTCCCAACAAACCATATATTTTTGTTTTTGTTTGTTTTATCCATTAAGTTTCAGGCCTCAGACTTCAGTTTTCTCTTTCCAAGCAGATCCTGACATAGCAGGCTTTTCCATCTTACACTCCTGATATTGCTTCCCAATCAAGATACACACAAAAGGTAGGAACAAATAATTCAGCGCTCTCCAAGTCAATTTAAACCTTCTGGTTCTGTGCTCTACCCAAAAAGAGGGCAGTTTTTCTGCTCTGCTGGCAATTTTGCCATTTTTACTGGGTTTTTTTTTTGGGGGGGGGGGAGGGCTTGCTAATAAGTTGTTTTCCATTTAAGAGAGAAAGAAGGAGGGGGCACGTGGGTAGCTCAGTGAGTTAAGCATTGGACTCTTGACTTCAGCTCAGGTCATGATATCAGTCATGGGTTCTAGCCCCATGTCAGGCTCTGCACTGGCAGTATAGAGCCTGCTTGATATTCGCTCTCTCCCTCTCTCTCTGCTCCTCACCCATTCACATGCTGTTGTGTGTCTCTCTCTCTCAAAATAAATAAATAAACTTTAAAAAAGAAAAAAGAGGGAAAGAGGAAGAAAGGAAGGAACAAATGAAGGACAGCCACCATAAGCTCTGGTAACCAATCTCAAAACGCAACCAAATTTCAAAAGTCATATATAAGATATGCTGTTTCAAATGACAAGGAATTTGGCAATCTGTAACAATCTGTAATCAACTTCCTTAAAGCAAAGAACTTTTTTTGGTCTGAACCTAAAAAACAAAGCGAACACCAACCACTCATTAAAAAAGGTTAGCTTATTTCATTAATTCTGCTCTATTGCAAGAAACCCATGTAGCATATCTTATAAAACAGCTTACCAGAAATTCTCTCTCCAGCCTTATCTCATACTATTACTCTACCACTTTGTTTTAGTGAGAGCAACCTATTCATTAAACCCTCACTACATCCACTTTTGCATCTTCTTACTCTTGTGTCACCATCTTTATCTATTCCCTGATCCCACAAACATGCAGTAATCTTCCCACTTTCAACAATAAACAGTAACAGCTAACATTTATAGAGAATTTAACGTATGTTAGTATTGCTTCAATGGAATTATCCCATTTAACCCACACAACCCTGTGAAATTTGTTCTATTTTCTCCTTTTTGGTGGTGAGAGAAACTGAGTGAGGCTGTTTTCCAAGGTTGCAGAGATGGTAAGTTGCAAGCCAGGTCTCAAACCAGACTCCAAAAACTAGGCCCTCAAACATATGTGATGCTGTTTACTGGCTCAAAGCACTGACTGCCTTTATTGCTCAAATGTCACTTCACATATGCCCTATGATATTTAACATTTTGTTTTCATAGATGTTAAGTGGTTCAAAATACTACATTCCTTCAACAAAAATTTACTGAGAGACTATATGCCGGGCAGTGCTGACTACTTGCTATAAAAGCATGTTATAGAGCCTCTACAAATGAAAAGTAGATGAATTCTTCAGATACACGGCCATCTCAGAAATATGGGTAAATGCAAAATTAAAAGCAGTATGTACAGGGACGTGTGGGTGGCTCACTCAGTTAAGCAACTGACTCTTAGTTTCAGCTCAGATCATGATCTCACAGTTTCATGGGTTCAAGCCCTGTATCAGGCTCTGCACTGGCAGTGTAGAGCCTGCTTGGGATTCTTTCTCTCCCTCTCTCTGTCTACCCCTCCCCCATTCTCGGGGTCTCTGTCTCTCTCAAAATAAATAAGCTTTAAAAAAATACGTACATAGTAATTTAAACTACATAAAAACAGGGGGCGCCTGGGTGGCTCAGCCAGTTAAGCACCGGACTTCAGCTCAGGTCATCATCTCATGGCTGGTGAGTTTGAGCACCAAGTCAGGCTCTGTGCTGACAGCTCAGAGCCTGGAGCCTGCTTCGGATTCCGTGTCTCCCTTTCTCTCTTCCCCTCCCCTGCTCACACTCTGTCTCTGTCTCTCAAAAATAAATAAAACGTTAAAAAACTAAAAAAATAATAAACTACATAAAAACAATGCTTAGATGAGGAACTGGAAAAGAACACAGTCATAAATAGTATGAAAAGGTTGGGGTTTGTTTTTTGTTCCTCAGTATTTCACTGAATTAAGCTTTTTGTTAAGAGCAATGAAAAGATGTATTAAAACAAACATGTTATGAGTGCTTTCTTTCCCCCATGAAACAGCAGAAACAGCCTAGAGAGACAGATGAATGAACATCCCTCCTCCTAACATCCCACTGTCAACTGGTTTCCTTTAGGAAGATACACCTGATGTCAGTAGTAAGGCTTGCAGATACATAATACCTCTCTACATAAATCTCCCCACAATTACAAACTTTTGGAAACTTGTAGCTAATTACAAATTTTCATACATGGAATCCAATCGTGGAACTGACCAAAACCTTGCAGAACATCTCCTTCAGCCCTCTCATTTTACAGACTGATTACTAAATTCTAGGTTAATGACAGTAAATGCAGCAACCTATAAGAGCCGAAATTGTAATGGCTTATATTGCAAAAGAAATGAATTTCAGAAATAAAGTCTGTGTGTGCTAGCATTGGCCTATGGAGTTCTCATTTTAATTACTGACTAGCTGTGTCCTTTGGAACTTAACCACTACAGGCCTGGACGTCTTCATCTAGATAAATTCTAACCATTGCTGAAAAGTGTCTCAGTAGGGGAGCCTAGCTGGCTCAGTGGGAGAGCAAGTGACTCTTGATCTCAGGGTTTTGAGTACAAACCCCACTTTGGGCGTGGAGCCTACTTTAAAAAACTTAAATTAGGAAAGAAAAATGTCCTAGTAAATTTCAAGAAGACCTAAATCACATTAAGTTTCCATGGTAAATGGTACTGTTTCAACATTCCTCCCTTCAAGTTAGTTAACAGAAATTGCACCTGCTCTCTGAAGAGGCAAAATGAACAGTGTCCAGCCATTATGAAACAAGTAGAGTTCAACCAAGAACCTCTCTGCATCCGGACACAAACAACCCTATAAAGTGACTAGTCACTGCAGAGCACTGTACTTTTCAATACATCCCTCAAACCTAACGGGGCCGACCGCACTGGAAAAAACCAAATCTGACACCAAGCTCTACCGACTGCTTTTAAAAGCTGAGGCCTACTGACGTCAAACCCCCCAAACGTTATGCTTAACGACTAATGGTTCAGGCCTCTGATGTGCATCTCCCCTCTCGACTATCACCAGCTTCAGGGATCCCCAGAAAAGGAAAGGAACGGATCGCCACCGGACAGCTGACCCCGGACTTGGGAGCCCTTTGGAAAGAACCAGCATGGTTTTTGCGGCGGTTTGCGATTCGCGGTGAGCTTGCCAAGAAGCACTGCAAGGACAGAACTGGCATGTGGGCTTGTCAAGCTGGCAATTTCCGGCGGGTCTTGCTAAAACGCTGTCAACCTCGCCTCCTTCCACAACTGTCCGCTAGCTCCCTGGGGTCCACCCCGAAAGCGCACGGGTTGAGACGCCCATCAAGAGGGCGGAAACGCTGGCCTCTGGCGAGGAAGGCGAAAGCCGGCGTCGGCCGGAAAAAGAAGCAGAACTGAGTAAAGAGGTATCCGCCTGAGGCGGGGTGGGGGCTGCCACCAGCGTGAGGAAAGCGGGGGAACAGGACGTGACACGACGAGGCTGGCTCTGAGGAGACGAAGGGCCGCGCTGCGAGGGTAAGGCGAGTCCCGACGAGCCGAAGGCATGGAAACAAAGGCGCGGGCGTGACGTGAGGCTGGGGGCGTCGCCGCGACGCGGAGGTAGGGGCCAATCTGAGGCAGGGGCGAGCTGCGGGGGGGTGGGAACGCCGTGCGGGGACGCGGGCGCCGAGCCCTCAGACACGCAGGCGAGCGCTGGGAGGGGCGCAGCGGCCCGGGTGGGGCAGGGGCAGGCGCTGGCCCCCGGTCCCCGGTCCCCGGTCCCAAGTCGCGCGCTCGGACACGCACCCTCCCTCGCGTGCTTGCTGGCTCGCTCGCCCGCTCCCTCCCCGCCCTCCCGCGGGTCCAGCCGCACTCACCGGCCCCGCCGCACAGCAGCAATCCCAGCGCGCAACTGCCGCAGCCGCCTGGGCGCGCGCCTTCCCCGCCCCCGCCGCCCTGGCACCGCCCCCAGCTCGCGCCGTGCCAGGGACCGGCGCGCTGTTCTTTCCCCAGCTCCGCCGCATAACCCGGTCGCCACGACGCTCCCTAGCTGCTCTGGCAGAGAGGAGCCGCTATGCTGGCGCGCGCGCCTCGGGCTCTAGCGCTCAGGTTTGCTAGATCCACAAACAACAGAACATCAGTTGTTGCCGAGCTGTGGGGTAACGCGTGTTGACAATCCTTACATGTCTTTTAGGTTTGCATCCCTTGGCCTTGTGCCCCGCCCCTCAGCAAGGCCCGGGGCTACCTAGCCTTGGCCAACCCTCCAACGCTTTTCCTTAGAGGGATGGGGTACCCTTTTTCCCAGTCACAGAATCTTCTGGTCGAATGGACCTCAAAGCCACTCTGGTCCAGACCCCCATAGCACCCTTGAATCCCATTGACAATTAAAATCACTAGCTTTGGAGTTTGTCAGAACAGGCTGGAATTCCAGTTCCACCGCTTACAAATTGTGTGACCTTGGGCAAATTACCTGACCTCACTACCTAGTTCCCTCATCTATAATACAGGAACAGATAACAATAGTACGTACAGGTGGTACCGGATGAAATAGTAGAGGGAAGGTGCTTAGCACAGTCCTGGCACACAGCACTCAATAAATGTTTGTATTGACCCACCACCAATTCTAAAGAAGACCCCAATAGTGGACAGAAAGCCCACTATTTCCAGAGCAATGCATTCCTCAGCAGCGCTGACAACGGTAATAAAGTGTTTCTGAAGCCTCTACTTTCTGGCCCAAGTCCTATCCCTTGGGAGCCTCAGAGAACAAACCGGTCTAATCTCTCTTTGACTTCTACTTTTCAGATACTTGAAGATTTCTGCCCAAGGTCGTCTTTTGTTCTGGACCAGTATCTCCCTTTACTGGGGGAGGGAAGGTCTTTGTCCTCATTCTCCTCATGAACCTAGTAGGTTTGAATGTGGCTCCTGTAGAGTATATCACCCAAAACGGAATCAAATGTTTGTAGTACCATCAGAGCAAAGCAGTCCCCTAACTTCCTCCTTATAGGACTTACTGCCTTCCATTCACACAGTGAAGTTCTTGGCTTCTGCACTATTGACTCATTGCGCTTGCCATCAACTAAAACCTTCAAGACTTTTAAATAACTGCTCTGCTGGAGCATTTTTTTTTTACCTCTCTGGTGGTTTTTGAGCCAACTTCAATTCAGGTCAGCTGAGGACAGGCCTTGGACCTCTCACCTGCTGGATTTTTCAGGATTATGTGGGAAAAAGGAATAGGAGTTGGAAGTTCATCTAATACCATCTTTAAACCAAGTGTTTTTGGAAAAAGGTCAGGGTTTCTGTCTAAAGACCATCCCACTGAGCAAATAAAATGCATGCATATATATATGTGTGTGTGTGTGTATATGTATATATATACGTATATATGCATATACACACACACACACATATATATGTATATAAAATCCAACAGCAAGAAAAAGTGCACACACACAAACACACACAAACTAAAAGGAAATATATGTTACTCAGGGTGGTTTCTTTTCTTCTTTATACTTTTCCATAAACTTCCCAGGTTTTCTACATGGTTTATACTACTTTTATAATCGAGAACTGTGTTTCCAAAAAAAAATCAGAACAAGTAATTTTAAAAA
Organism: Prionailurus viverrinus; assembly: GCF_022837055.1. Lineage (NCBI taxonomy): Eukaryota > Metazoa > Chordata > Mammalia > Carnivora > Felidae > Prionailurus > Prionailurus viverrinus. The sequence goes on from NC_062571.1 coordinate 62,029,432, forward strand.
TCAGAGACATGTAATAACTTTAAAAATTGGGAAACAAACAAGACATAACTGACTAAGAAAAAATTTGTAATATATAAAACAAAGGATTTGTATCTGGAACATACAAAGGATTCTTAACAAATCAATAAGAAGAAAAATCTACTAGAAAAATGGGCAAATAATATAAATAGGCAGTTCACAGTAAATACAAATTGCTAACAAACACACAAAAAAATACTATCTCGGGGCGCCTGGGTGGCGCAGTCGGTTAAGCGTCCGACTTCAGCCAGGTCACGATCTCGCGGTCCGTGAGTTCGAGCCCCACGTCAGGCTCTGGGCTGATGGCTCGGAGCCTGGAGCCTGTTTCCGACTCTGTGTCTCCCTCTCTCTCTGCCCCTCCCCCGTTCATGCTCTGTCTCTCTCTGTCCCAAAAATAAATAAAAAACGTTGAAAAAAAAATTAAAAAAAAAAATACCATCTCACTGGTAACCAAGGAAATGGAAATTAAAACTGAGATTGGCAACAATTTTCAATCTTCATAATATCAAAAGAATATAAACTGGCACCTCCACTTTAGAGGGCAACTGAACAACATCTATTAAATCCATGTCTCAGCAATACCACTTCTACTTATCTAACTGTATGTAATATGGAGGTGTGTATAAGGATAATTACTATGATATTGTTAAAAAAGAAAATGTGAGGGTGCTAGGGTGGCTCAGTCAGTTGAGCGTCCAACTTTTGATTTCAGCTCAGGTCATGATTTTACTGTTCATGAGATCCAGCCCTACATCAGGCTCTGTGCTAACAGAAAAAAGTTAAATAAACTTAAAAAATAAAAAATATTTAAAGTTAAATAAATAAAGTTAAATAAACTTTAAAACAATAAAAAATATTTAAAGTTAAATAAACTTTTAAAATTTTTTAAAAATTAAATTTAAAGAAAGAAAATGTGGAATCAGCCTTAATGCCCATCATTAGGAGAGTGGCTAAATAAAATGTAGAATGCTCATAATGGAATTCTATAGCGGATTTAAAAGAAGTGACCTTGATCTATATGTTAATATAGATTTATCTCAAAATCATATAGCTGAATGTAAGCAGCAAGTTGCAGCATGATATATAATATGTATATTATATTGATATTTTTAAAAAATCTGCCTCAAAATGGATAACTTCAGTCTAATTATGAAAAATCATCAGACAAACCCAAATCAAGGGATATTCTACAAAATACCTGACCTGGACTATTCAAAAGGATTAAGGTTGGGGTGCCTGGCTGGCTCAGTTGGGAGAGCATGTAACTCTTAATCTCGGGGTCAAGAGTTCGAGCCCCATGTTGGGTGCAGAGATTACTTAAAAGTAAATAAATAAATGAACTTAAAAAAAATGGAAGCCTTTAAAAAAAAAAGTGTTAGGGTCATGGAAGTCAAGGAAAGACTGAGAACTGTCACAGGTTGGAGGAAGCTAAAGAGAAAACTAAATGCAATGTTGGATCCTGGAACCATAAAAACACATTAGTGGAAAAACTGGTAAAGTTTTAACAAAGTTTATAATTTAATAGTATATTGTACCAGTGTTAATTTCTTAGTTTTGACCATTAAACCAGAGTTATGGAACCTGTTAACATTAGGAGAGGCTGAGTGAAGGTATACTGGAACTTTCTGTTAAGATCTTTGCAACTCTTCTGTATATCTAAAATTATTTCAAAATAAAACGTTAAAACACTTTGCAACTCTCCTGTAAACTAAAATTATTTTCAAAATAAAATGTTAAAATAGACATAAATACCATTATCTCTTATCAACACTGCTATAGACAATGTTTGTATCCCCTTCTAAATTCAGATGATGAAACCTAATGCCTAATGTGATGGTGTGTAAAGGTGGGTCCATTGAAAGGTAATTAGGTCATGAGGGCAGAGTCCTCATAAATGGAATGAGTGCCCTTATAAAAGAGACCCCAGAAAACTTCCTACCTTCTCTGCTGTATAAGGACAAAGTAAGAAGACAGCTGTCTCTGAACCAGGAAACAAGCCTTCACCAAATCTGCTGGTGCCTTGCTCTTAGACTTCCCAGCCTCTAGAACTGTGAGGAATTTTATAGGCTACTAAGTGACTGGTATACTATTATAGCACCCCAAACTAAGACAATCACACATTAAATTTGTAAACGATTTTTAAAACAGGTTATAAGGCTACATGCCAAACTCATCAGAAGTTATCTCTAGGGGTGCCTGGGTGGCTGTCAGTTAAGCATCAGACTCTTGAGTTCCATTCAGGTCATGATCTCACAGTTCATGAGGTAGAGTCCCATGCTGGGTTCTGTGCTGACAGCGCAGAGCCTGCTTGGGATTCTCTCCCTCTTAGGATTCTGCTCCTCCCCCACTTGTGTGTGTGTGTGTGTGTGTGTGTGTGTGTGTGTGTGTGTGTGTCTCAAAATAAATAAATAAACTTAAAAAAAATTCTCTCTTAAAAAAAAAGCTATCTCTATCTCTAAAGATGGGGTAAGGCACCAAGATTGGGGGTAAAGTTCAAGGGGAGTTTAATTTAGTTTTACTGTTTCTGAAGATAAGTGTATTCATGTATTGTTTTTGTAACCAGAAATTATTATTTTTTTTTAATTGCAGAAGAAAGGAAAAGGACAGGGCATTTGGCCTTATGACTCCTTCTGGAGTAAAACAAGCCATACCAAGTATGAAAGAACTGAACCTTCTAACAGAAGAGTGGGGAGCCTGAGGAAGCAAAGGAGCCTTAAGTGGCTTGCTTGTGATCTCTAACTTGGCATGGGCTGAAGGGCCTGGGCAGTGAGTGCTTAAAAAGAGAGGCCATTCTACTGTGGCCTTGGATGGCCTCTCACCAAACTTCCTGCCCAGCACCCACATGGCTGTCCCACCCCTCTGATTAATACTATTTTCCCCAGAATACCATAAAAGTCTGAGTCAACCAGAACGTAAGCAGCATTCACAGGTTACTCATCAGTTTTCTGCTCCTTGGTAGAAACTCTCAGAGAAATGCAAACATTGCTTAACACCCTGGCCTGGGGCCTAGAAACAACCTCCTGCTGCCCAAAACTCTTTGTCCCAGGAAGTGTTCAATCTTAGATCCAATCAGCCACCTCATTTGTCTCCTCTGTTTTTCATCCTTCTTTATCTAATAGCATAGGATCAGCACTTACCATGATAAGTGCCAGTACAGGCATTATGGAAGACAACCATAAAATGTTTAGTCTAGCTAGAAATGTCTATTTCTAGTCCAATTTGAGAGATGGGACATCCATGTAAGACTTAGAAGGACCTACATTTATTCAAAAACATGCAGTGAGCTTCTACTCTGTGCCTAATACTGATCAATAGAGACATGGGTTTCTGCAGGAGGTTTCTGACTGCTTGGAAAGATGAGCTTTAAATGAATAATTATTTTATCACAATTTTAGGGAAGTGATATGCAGGAAAAGTAAAAGATGCGATGAGGGAAAACAAAATAGGAGCTAGGTTTTGGGGTAGGGAGAGGGTCAGGAAGGAAACTTTCCCTAAGGAAATAACATCTCACCTGAGACCTGAAGGATGAGTAGAACTTCAACTAAAAAGAGAGAGGGGCTTGCTTGGAGGAGTGAGGATTCCTGAAAGAGGGACCAGTAGATACAAAGGCCTGAAAGTAGGGATGAACCTGTGTATGTATAAAATGATCTGAAGCCTAGAGAGAAAAGGAAGAGAGAAAAGGAGAAAGTGGCAAAAAAAAAAAAAAAAAAAAAAAAAGGACCTGGAAAGAGGCAGGATCAGACCTTGCAGAGCACCGTAGACCAGATAAATGATTATCTTACCCTAAGTGTGTTGGAGAGTAATTGAGGCCATAAAGTGGAGGAGTTGCACGGATCAGCTCTGCAGTTTAAATGAATGGAATGTAATCAACCAATTGTCTCAGGCATTTATGAAAATTATTTCATTTAGGGGCACCTGGGTGGTTCAGTTGGTTGAGTGTTGGACTTCGGCTCAAGTCATGATCTCTCAGTTCATGAGTTTGAGCCCCACATGGGGCTTGCTGCTGTCAGCACCCAGCCTGCTTCGGATCCTCTGTTCCTCTCTCCCTCTGCCCCTCCCCCACTTATGCTCGTTCTCTCTCTCTCTCTTTCTCTCTCTCAAATAAATAAATAAATAAATAAAACTATTTCTAAAAAAAAAGAAATAATTTTCTTTTTATTATTGAGAAAGACAAGATCTGCAAGTTGTATGACAATCATTTCATTGACTGAACATCTACCAGGTGGTAAATACTGGAGATCCCCTATCCACACTTTACCCCAGAGTTGCTGAACATCTATTTAGGTAATTAGACACTTGGGTAAAACATAAAGGCAGGTCATTATATTCCAGATGCCTAAGAGCTTCAGAGTTTCAGGAGAGATGGATTCCAGAAGAGACAGAAGAGTCAGAATCAAATACATAGATGTGCTACTTCATACCTATGAGGATAGCTAAAGTTAAAAGGGAAAAAAAGCAACATAACAAGAGTTGACAAGGATGTACAGAAACTAGAACACTCTTGGGGCACCTGGGTGGCGCAGTCGGTTGGGCGTCCGACTTCAGCCAGGTCACAATCTCACGGTTTGTGAGTTCGAGCCCCGCGTCAGGCTCTGGGCTGATGGCTCAGAGCCTGGAGCCTGTTTCCGATTCTGTGTCTCCCTCTCTCTCTGCCCCTCCTCTGTTCATGCTCTGTCTCTCTCTGTCCCAAAAATAAATAAACGTTGAAAAAAAAATTAAAAAAAAAAAAAAGAAACTAGAACACTCTTGCATTTCTGGTAGAAATGTAAAATGGTACAGCCTCTATGGAAAACAGCTTGGTGGTTCCTCAGAAAGCTAAACATAGAATTACCTTACAATCCAACAATTCCACTTCTGGGTATATATCCAAAAAGATTGAAAATAGGGACTCAAACAGACACCTTTATACTGATGTTCATAGTAGCATAATTTACAGTAGCTAAAAAGTGGAAGAAACCCAAGAGTCCATTAATACATGAATGGATAAACAAAATGTGGTACATACATACAAAGGAATGTTATTCAGCCATAAGAATGAATGAAGTTCTGGTACCTGCTACAACCTGGATGAACCTTGAAAACATTATGCCAAGTAAAATAAGCCAAACACAAAAGGACAAATACTATGTGATTTCACTTATGCGAAATATCTAGAACAGGCAAATTCATACAGACAGAAAGTAGATTAGAGATTACTGGGGGCTGGCAGGGGAGTTATTACTTAATGGGGACAGAGTTTCCATTTGGATCATGGAAAAAAAGAGTTTTGCAAATAGACAGTGGTACCTTTTTCAGGCAGTCAGAAAGACGGCAGACATTCAGACAGAGTGTGCCTACCAAAAGCAGCCAATCATCTTTCAAAATAACAAAAGGGTTCTGCTTGGAGAAACTGGCAAGGAGATGCTCCCTCAATACTACTAAAACACTGGTCTGGGCTTCAGGATGCCCAAGGAGACCAGTGAGGGCACCTAGATCATTAAGAAAAGCCTCTTTACCAGTAATGTCTCCATCAGAGGGCAGGTTCTGTTTGGCATGGTGACCAAGATGAAGACGCAGAGGACCACTGTCATCTTCCAAGACTACCTCCACTACATATCAAAGTACAACCACTTTGAGAAACCCACAAGAACATGTCTGTGCACCTGTCCCCCTGCTTCAAGATGTCCAAACTGATGACATAGTCACAGTGGGTAAGTGCAGGTCCTTGAGCAAGACTGTGCAATTCAATGTGTTCAAAGTCACAAAGGCCACTGGTACCAAAAAGCAATTCCAGAAGTTCTGAGACTAGACATCTGCCCACACTCCTGATGAAAATAAAGTTATTTTCCCTGTCGAAAGGAAGGAAGGAAGAAGAAAAGGCAGTGCTGATGGTTGCACAACACTATAAATGTACCTAATGCCATTAAAATGTTTAAATGTTTATTTATTTCTTTTGAGAGAGAGTGAGCACAAGCAGAGTAGGGAAAGAGAGAGAGGGAGAAAGAGAATCCCAAGAAGGCTCCACTATGTCAGCACAGAGCCTGATGTGGGGCTGCATCTCAGGAACCTTGAAATCATGACCTGAGCCAAAATCAAGAGTCAGGACACTTAACCAACTGAGCCACCCAGGCATCATTTTTAAATGTTTTAAAAGTTTAAAATGGCAAATTCTGTTATATATATTTTACCACAGTGAAAATTAAAAAAATTTTTTTTTAATTTATTTTTTAATTTATTTTGAGAGAAAGATAGAGAGCAAGCAGGGGAGGGGCAGAGCAAGAGGGAGACAGAATCCCAAGCAGGCTCCACACCACCAGCACAGAGGCCCATGCAGGGCTGGAACCCCCCAATCACAAGATCTTGAGCCAAAAGCAAGAGTTGGATGCCTAACCGACGAGCCACCCAGGCGACCCCAAAAAAATTTTAAAGGAATTGAACACATATTTATATAGGACCATTTCCTCCGTGTCCACTGGGCTCCTTCCATATGGCCACTTTTCAGTTCCTGGTCCACATGTCCTTGCTTATACTGTTTCCTCCGCATGAAAAGCTCTTTTCACCTTTTGAACCCTATTCATCTTTTAGGTGTTAGCTCAAATGTTACTTGGAGAGGTCTTACCACTCTCTTTACCCTGGTATTTTCTTTCATGCTGTCCTTTACTTCCCCATCTCTCCAGTTCCCTTCCCTTCCCACAATCACAATTAAAGAAGTTTTTGTGTGAATATGTCTTTAATATCTGCCTGCTCATTAGGCTGTAAGCTCCAGGAGGGCATGGACAGTATCCATCTTGTCCACTGAGATGGGATACAACGCCTACCTAGCCCAGGTAGGTGCTGGTACAGTGGGGATTGGGGATTCCATAAATTTTTTTAAATAAGTTAATTAATAACTAAATGAATGTGTGGTAGGATTGTGAGTGGATTTTATTTTAATGCCTTCTACGAGGTTGTGTCTTGATTAAATTATATTTAAAAATGGGGGGCGGGGGGAGCGGGGGGAGCACACCAGAGCTCTCATTCTTTCATCCTTGTGCTCTACCTTGTGAAGTCCTAAGCATCTCTTGGAGCAGGAACCTGAGCCAGACACTAGTACAATCTGTTTCCAGATAGATCTGATATGTTGCCAACTGTTCCAACCTTGGAGTCTAAATGTCCACCTAAATAAGTGATAAGTTGTTGGACTTAAAATGGAACACCTCTGGGGCACCTGAGTGGCTCAGTCAGTTAAGTGTCTGACTCTTGATTTCAGCTCAGGTCATGATCTCACAGTTTGTGAGTTCGAGCCCCTAGTCAGGCTCTGTGCTGACAGCAAGGAGCTTACTTGGGATTCTCTATCTCCCTCTCTTTCTGCCCCTCCCCCACTCGAGCTCTATCTCTCTCTCTCAAAAATGAATAAACGTTAAAAAAAAATTTTTTTTAATGTGTTTGAAAACTACCAGTCCAGGCTCTGGAGAACCTCTCAGAAGGCCTTTGCATGGACTCAGGTTCCAAGCTACAAGGTCTTACTGATCTTACCCAAAGTTCATTGACTTTGCCGCTGTTGTCTTGTGCTCTGTAAAAGGACATTTGCCCATTCTGATTCTTCCAGTGGTGTTGTGGAAAGGCCTCAAAAGAGATCACTGACAGCAGCTCAATACAGACCAGGCAGCTTAGTCCACAGGCAGCTTCTGTCTATGGAATCAGAGGCTAAAAATAGATTACAAGCCACAAAAGTCTTAAATTGCTTCTAACTAGGCAGCATGGTGTAGAGATTAAGAAAATGGATTCCCGAGCCAGACACTCTGGCTTCAACTTCTGGCTCTGCAGCTAACTAGCTGTGACCCTGGACAGGTTTCTTCATACTCTCATGTCTTAGTTTTCTCCTCTTCAAAATGGAGATGGAGATAATAATAATGTCTACCTCATAGGCTTGATGAGGATTAAATGAGATCATATTTGTACAGCATTTGAGACAGGGCCAGGCATCCAGTAAGCACTATATAAATAAATAAGTAGCAATGGTACTTTTCTTTCTATATGAATTTATGAATGGCAAAGCCCAAATCCTGGCATTTTACGTCTTGTACTGTTTGATGTTTTACCACTACTGTCGAGGTGAGGCTCTTTCTGCAGCCTCCCACACCTCTGAGGAATTGGGGTCACATGGCCCTCTGAAATGGTAAGTGGTTACCAGATCCTGGATTCCTTCACCCAGTAATATTTCAAAAGCAATTCTGGGGGTTCCCATAGGGTGGTCATCTTTGGATTATGCCATTCAGGACATTAAAATAAACTGCCATCTACTATCATTACTATTTCATGAAAGGCAATTTTAACACCAAAAAGGTAGGAAATAGGAAAAACGTAATCTCAGAATAAAAGGCAGGGCTTCTTCAACTGTCCATTGATGGATGAACGGATAAAGAAGATGTGGTATATCTATACAATGGAGTATTACTCGGCAATCAAATAGGATGAAACCTTGCCATTTGCAACTACGTGGATAGAACTCAGATGGTATTATGCTAAGGGAAACTAGTCAGTCACAAAGACAAATACCATATGACTTCACTCATATGAGGAATTTAAGACATAAAACAGATGAACATAAGGGAAGGGAAGAAAAATAATATAAAAACAGGGAAGGGGACAAAACATAGGAGACTCTTAAATATAGAGAACAAACAGGGTTGCTGGAGGGGTTGGGGGAGGGCGGATGGGCTAAATGGGTAAGGGGCATTAAGGAATCTACTCCTGAAATCATTGTTGCACTATATGCTAACTAACTTGGATGTAAATTGTTTTTTAAAAAGGCAGGTATTCTTTTTATTTTAAGTTTATTTGCTTATTTTGAAAGAGTGAGAAAGAGAAAATGAGCTGGGGAAGGGCAGAGAGAGAGAGGGAGGAAAGAGAATCCCAAGCAGGCTCCATGCTGTCAGCACAGAGCCTGACTTGAGGCTTGATCTTATTAACCATGAGATCATGACCTGAACTGAGATCAAGAGTTGTATGCTTAACTGACTGAGCCACCCAGGCACCCCAAAAGGCATGGATTTAAAGTAAACTGAGCTTAGTAAAAAATCAATACCCTTTTCTGTTCCTTTGTTGTTTAATCTTGAACCAGCAGACAAAAGCCAACTCTTGTCTAAGACCCAGCATTTGGTTAACACTGCTCTACACAGCCCTTCTGAGTGTTCTTGAACATACTGGACATTGTAACTAAATATACCTTAAAGCTAGTCCTGAACACCCCAACTTTATAAAACTGAAGTTGTTTGCTAATAATCCTGGAGAACACTGCTATGCTCAGAGTAGATGGGCCACAACTGGAAGGGGTTATTTTAGTTGTTCCCTGTAGCACAAATTGGGCCATTTAGAACCTTGGCTCTAATTCCAAGGAGTCAGGAAGGCCTCTGAGATACCCAAGTGTTTTAGAAAGTCCCTCCCAGTTCTGTGTCCCCTTTACTCTCATACCACTACCACACACACGAGGCTTCTGAAACCAGATGTGTGAGCAATTCTCTGTAACAACTGAATATCAACAATTTAACTCAATTCTGATACTTTGCCTTGAGAGTGTCCAGATCCCACAGGGTAAGGGCTCAGTCTCATGAGACGGCTCCCCACTTTGAATGCCAGTCACAAGTAATAGGTGCCCAGCTTACTATAACTTCTGTCTGACTTAGCTACAGATCAAAGGTTCTCATGACCTCTTCCCCCTTGGATTCAATTATTTGTTAAAAGAGCCACTCACAGGGGTGCGTGGTTACCTCAGTCATTGGAGCCTGCAACTCTTGATCTCAGGGTTGTGGGTTTGAGCCCTAAGTTGGGTGTAGAGATTACTTAAAAATAAAATCTTTTTTTTTTCAAGTTTATTTATTCATTTGGTGTGTGTGTGGTGGGGGAAGGTGCAGAGAGAGGGGGAGAGAATCCGAAGCAGGTTCTTCACTATCAGCCTAGAGCCAGACGTGGGGCTCAAACTCACAAACCATAGGATCATGACCAGAGCTGAAATCAATAGTCAGTGCTCAACCCACTGAACCACTCAGGCACCCCCAAAAATAAAAATTTTTCTAAGTTTATTTATTTCTTTTGAGAAAGAGAGAGAGAGAGCACGAGCAGGGAAGGGGTAGAGAGAGGGAGAAAGAGGATCCCAACCAGGCTCCACATTGTCAGCTCAGAGCCTGACACAGGGCTCGAACCCACAAACTGTGAGATCATGACCTGAGCCAAAACCAAGAGTCAGATGCTTAACCAACTGAGACACCCAAGTGCCCTGCAAAAATAAAATCTTTAAAAAACAAATAAAATGAAATAAAATAAAATAAATAAAATCTTAAAAAAAAAAAGAGCCACTCCCAGAACAAACACCTACTTGTGTTTATTAGTTTATTAAATGACATGATAAAGGGTACAGATGAACAGCTGGATGAAGAGGTGTGGGGAGGTTCCCACACACAGGAGCTTTTATTTCCATGGAGTTGTCTCCCAGTATATTGATGTGTTGTATTCACCAACCTGGAGATTCTCTGAACCCCACACTGTGGGGATTTTTATGGAGGCTTAATCATGTAGGCATGATTGACCAATTCTATTTTTAGCTCCTTGCCCTTTGTAAGAGAATGAAGGGAAGGGCTGAAAATTCTAAGCTTCTAATCATGGATTGGTCTTTCCAGTGATCAGCCCTCATCCAGGAGCCATTTTTGACTCTATGAGAGTCACCTCATTAGAACAAAAGACAGTCCTATCACCCAGGGATTACAAGGGTTTCCGGAGCTCTGTACCAGGAATCAGGAAAAGGGAACAACATGTATTTTCTTCTATCTCACAGTGAGTATGCAGGTTTTCTTCCTAGACACAGTAAGAGAGTCCAGGAAGGAGAGTCAGGGTTCAGGGACTGTCATGCTGATTCTGCTGCTAATCTACTGTGTAATTTTGGTGAGGCCCTTAACCATTCAGAGACCTGTTCTACTCCTCTACAAAATGGAGGCAATAATACCTGCTCTGCATTCCTCAAGGTTGCTATGGGAATCAAACAAATAATGGGTATGAATATGAATATGGTGTTAAAGCACTGTAAAGGAATGAGTATTTGTTAACTCTTAGCCCCTACCCCCTTCTAGTCAGGGCCTCAAGTTTCCCTACTAACTTAATACCAACGATCCTTTCTTCCACCCTCTTCTTTAGCCTGACTAGGACTCCATAGCACAACACTCCAGGGGAGACTTCTAGGCCTTGGTTTAGAGCAGTGTGGTAAGGAAGAGCTGATTTTTTTTTTCTCCTTCTCAGAGCCTTGGTCTCCAAAGTCTCTCCAGATGGAGGGAGTTGAGCTCCTAAGTATTAAACACTCAGGAACCCACAAACACTCTTGGAGTTCCAGCTAAGTGAGCCTGTCCAATAATACTTCCTGCTAAACTAACAAAGGGTGATAGCAGGAGAATGCTGGGAGACATTCCATTCTCCTGCCTCCAAGGAATCTTGGCAGCTCAACTTTCTAGTGTGTTATATCTGGAAGAAACTTTAGATCAGTGGTTCTCAATGCTGGCTGAACATTAGAATCACCAGGGGAGCTTTTAAAAAATATCCATGCCAGATTGTATCTCACACCAATTAAATCAGAATCTTGGGGGGAGGGACCTAGACATCAGTATTTTTAAAGCTCCCCAGATGATTGCAATGTGCAGCCTAGTTTGAGAACCACTGTCATAGATAATCCAGGTCAAACACCTCATTTTAATGAAGTAAAAATAGGTCCTGGGAGTTTATGAGTTTTGTGCAAAGTCATACAACTGGTTAGAATTTGAAATATCAATTCAATAAGTTGATGATAATAACAGCTAATTTTTGTTGAGCATTTGCTCGTAAGCAACCTGCACTTTATAAACATAATCTCAATTAATCATCACAATAATCTTAGAAACCTGAGAAACCTCAGAAAACTGAGGCCCAAAGGTTTTAGTTCACTCAAGGTCAAAGCAACTAAAGTGGTAGAGATCCCCATTCAACAGTTTAACCAAATTTGAGCAGCATGCAGTTGACAAGATAGGGATAAGGCCAATGCCATTAAGGAATTTACAGTCTATCTGGAGAAGGGTTGCCTCCAGTTGAGTGTCAGTTGAGGATCTGACTCTTGGTTTTGGTTCAGGTCATGATCACAGGGTCATGGGATAGAGCCCTGCGTGGGGCTCTGCACTAAGTATGGAGCCTGCTTAAGATTCTCTTTCTCTCTCTGACTCTGCCTCTCTCTCCTGCTCTCTTTCTCTAAAAATAAAAATTTAAACACACACACACACACACACACACACACACACACACACACACACATTATAGTCTACCTGGAGAGACAGGAAACAGGTGAGCCAAAAATTAAACCAGTTTGATAAGTGTGATAGTAAAAGTAAACAATGGGGGGCACTCAGGTCATGATTCCACGGTTCAGTCTGTGAGTGAGCCCCGTATCGGGCTCTCTGCTGTCAGCACAGAGCCTGCTTCAGATCCTCTGTCCACCTCCTTCTGCTTCTCCCCTGCTCATGCTCTCTATCTTTCAAAAATAAACATTTTTTAAAAAATGGGCAGAAGACATGAGCAGACATTTCTCCAAAGAAGACATACAGATAGCCAACAGACACATGAAAAGATGCTCAACATCACTCATCATCAAGGAAATGCAAATCAAAACTACAATGAACTATCACCTCACACCTGTCAGAACGGCTAAAATCAAAAACACAAGAAGCAACAAGTGCTGGTGAGGATGTGGGAAAAAAAGGATCTCTCATGTGCTGCTGGTGGCAATGCAAACCTGTTCAGTCAGTGTGGAAAAAACAATATGGTGTTTCCTCAAAAAGTTAAAAATAAAACTACACTATGATCCAGAAATTGCACTACTAGATATTTACCCAAAGAATACAAAAACACTCATTCAAAGGGATACATGCACCTCTATGTTTATAGCAGCATTATTTACAATAGTCAAATTATGGAAGCAGCCCAAGTGTCCATTGACTAATGAATGTATAAAGAAGATATGGTATATGTATACAATAGAATATCATTCAGCCATAACAAAGAATGAAAGTTTGCCATTTGCAATGACATGGATGGAGCTATACAGCATAATGCTAAGTAAAATAAGCCAGTCAGAGAAAGATAAATAGCACATGATTTCTCTCATATATGGAATTTAAGAAACAAAACAAACAAGCAACGAAAAAGAGAGAGAGAGAGAGAGAGAGAGAGAGACAAAACAAGAAACAGACTCTTAACCATAGACAAATTGATGGTTACCAGAAGGAAGCTGGGTGGGGGAATGGGTGAAATTGGTGATGGGGGTTAAAGAATACACTTATCATGACAAGCACCGAGTAATGTCTAAAATTGTTGAATCCCTATAGTGCACAACTGAAACTAATATAACAACTGGAATTAAAATAAAAAACAATAAAAAATATTTGTGCATTGAGGTATACTATTAACAGAGTAAAAAGGCAACCCATGGAACAGGAGAAAATATTTGCAAATCATATACCTGATAAAGCATTACTATCCAGAATATATAAAGAAGTGCTATCACTCGACAACAAAAAACAAACAACCTGATTCAAAAATGGGCAAAGGACTTGAATAGACATCTCTCCAAAGAAGATGAAGAAATGACTTACAAGTACATGAAAAGATGTTAAGCAAATCATTGGGGAAATGCAAATCAAAAACACAATAAGAAACGTATGGGCAACTAATCTCTGACAAAGCAGGAAAGAATATCCAATGGAAAAAAGACAGTGTCTTTAACAAATGGTGCTGGGAGAACTGGACAGCAACATGCAGAAGATTGAAACGAGACCACTTTCTCACACCATTCACAAAAATAAACTCAAAATGGATAAAGGACCTGAATGTGAGACAGGAAACCATCAAAACCCTAGAGGAGAAAGCAGGAAAAGACCTCTCTGACCTCAGTCGTAGCAATTTCTTACTTGACACATCCCCAAAGGCAAGGGAATTAAAAGCAAAAATGAACTACTGGGACCTTATGAAGATAAAAAGTTTCTGCACAGCAAAGGAAACAACCAACAAAACTAAAAGGCAACCAACAGAATGGGAAAAGATTATTTGCAAATGACATATTGGACAAAAGGCTAGTATCCAAAATCCATAAAGAGCTCACCAAACTCCACACCCAAAAAACAAATAACCCAGTGAAGAAATGGGCAGAAAACATGAATAGACACTTCTCTAAAGAAGACATCCGGATGGCCAACAGGCACATGAAAAGATGCTCAACGTCGCTCCTCATCAGGGAAATACAAATCAAAACCACACTCAGATATCACCTCACACCAGTCAGAGTGGCCAAAATGAACAAATCAGGAGACTATAGATGCTGAAGAGGATGTGGAGAAACGGGAACCCTCTTGCACTGTTGGTGGGAATGCAAATTGGTGCAGCCACTCTGGAAAACAGTGTGGAGGTTCCTCAAAAAATTAAAAATAGACCTACCCTATGACCCAGCAATAGCACTGCTAGGAATTTACCCAAGGGATACAGGAGTACTGATGCATAGGGGCACTTGTACTCCAATGTTTATAGCAGCACTCTCAACAATAGCCAAATTGTGGAAAAAGCCTAAATGTCCATCAACTGATGAATGGTTAAGAAACTGTGGTGTATATACACAATGGAGTACTACGTGGCAATGAGAAAGAATGAAATCTGGCCCTTTGTAGCAACGTGGATGGAACTGAAGAGTGTTATACTAAGTGAAATAAGACAGAGAAAGACAGATACCATATGTTTTCACTCTTATGTGGATCCTGAGGAACTTAACAGAAACCCATGGGGGAGCAGAAGGGAGAAAAAAAAAAAGAGGTTAGAGTGGGAGAGAGCCAAAGCATAAGAGACTCTTAAAAACTGAGAACAAACGGAGGGTTGATGGGGGGTGGGAGGGAGGGGAGGGTGGGTGATGGGTATTGAGGAGGGCACCTTTTGGGATGAGCACTGGGTGTTGTATGGAAACCAATTTGACAATAAACTTCATATATTGAAAAAAAACACAATAAAGTATCACCTCACAGCTGTAATTAAAATAAAAACACAACAGTAAGATGGCCATTATTAAAATAAAAACACAACAGTAGGATGGCTGTAATTAAAATAAAAACAACAGAACAAAACAAAAAAACAGAAAGTAAGTGTTGGCAAGGACTAGAAAAATTATAATCTTTGTGTATTGCTAGAAGGAATGTAAAAAGGAATACTATGGAAAATGGAAGTTCCTCAAAAAATTAAAAATAGAGGGGCGCCTGGGTAGCTCAGTTAAGCCTCAGGTCATGATGTCATAGTTCGTGGGAGCTTCATGACAAGCTCTGTGCTGACAGCTTGGAGCCTGAAGCCTGCTTTGGATTCTGTGTCTCCTTCTGTCTCTTCCCCTCCCCCATTTGTTCACACGTGCTCTCTCTCTCTCTCTCTCAAAAATAAATAAGCATTAAAAAAATTTTAATTAAAAATAGAATTACTGTATGATCTAGCAGTTCCACTTCTGGGTATGTACCCCCAAAAAAAACTGAAAGCAGGGGCACCTGGGTGGCTCAGTCAGTTAAGCATCCGACTTCAGCTCAGGTCATGATCTCGTGGTCTGTGAGTTTGAGCCCCACATCAGGCTCTGTGCTGACAGCTCAGAGCCTGGAGCCTGCTTTGGGTTCTGTGTCTCTTTCTCTCTCTCTACCCCTGCACTGCTCATGCTCTGTCTCCCTTTCTCTCAAAAATAAATAAAACATTAAAAATTTTTTAAAAAGAGATTGAAAGCAAAGTCTCGAAGACTTATCTGCACATTCATATTCATAGCCACATTATTCATAATATCCAAAAGGTAAAAGAAATCCAAGTGACAGATGAGTGAATAAACAAAATGTGGTATATACATACAGCAGAGTATTATTCAACCTTTAAAAGGAAGGAAATTCTGCCACATGCTACAATATGGATGAACCCTGAACCTTATTATGTATGCTAAGTGAAATAAACTAGTCATAAAAAACAAATACTGTATGTTTCCACTTAATGATGTACCTAGAGTATTCAAATTCATAAAGACAGAAAGTAGAATGGTAGTTGCCAGGAACTGGGAGAGGAGGAATGGAAAGTTATTGTTTAATGGGCATGCAGTTTCAGTTTGAGGAAGATTAAAAAATTCTAGAGATGGATGGTGGTGATGGTTGCACAATAATGTGAATATACTTGATGCCACTGAACTATACAGGTTAAAATGGTAAATTTTATGTGCATTTTACCACAATAAAAATTACTGGGGAAAAAAATCATTGGCAATAGATTAGATTAGAGGGTGAAAGACTCAATGAGGAGACCAATTGAATAGCTAATATTCAGGAGCAAAGACCCAAGAAGAACCTGATAACATAAGACTGTGGCAGGGGTGATATAGGGAACAGGGGACAAACACTAAAGATTTTTAGGTGAGTAGCTGGATGAGATGTGAGGGAGAATGAGGAGCCAAAGGCTACTCCCAAGGACCTGACCTGAGGGACTGATGAACAGTGGTATCCATCACCAAGACAGGAACCACGAGGTTGGGGGTTGGTGGGGAGGAGACTGGTTTCTAAAAAGGTAGTGAATGCAGCTTTGGACAAGTTAAGTTTGAAGTGTCCAAGGAATATCCAGAAAATAATTTGTGGGAATCACATATATAAAATGATCTCAAAAGATTGGGTTTTCTAAAGTATGGTAATAATATTGTGGTTATTTTTTTAAATGTGTATCTTTTATAGAGGATGGGGGCAAATGGGACAGGGTTGGCCATGGGCTGATATTTGTGGGGGCTAGGTCATGGGTACATGAGGATTTATTATGCAATTCTACTTTAGGGGCTGTTCAAAATCACCATAATAAAAAGTTTACAAAACAATAATAAAGACAGATATAAACCTATAGGGGTGGGTAGAGATAAAGACATTATTTTACTATTAACAATAATAATACAAAGCACTACTATTTAGAGAGAGGCTCTACTCCATGGCAGGCACTTTGCTGGGCCCTTTTTGTGCATAAGTTGTATTTTTCATGACAACTTCTATTTTGCTAAAGCTCAGAGATGTCAGATGTCTTGCAAAACAAGTGGTAAGCTTTAGATTATATGAGCTATATCAGAAGGAGCAAATAAAAGAAAATAATTACACCTCACACTAATGTAACACTGTGTGTCAACCATACTTCAACTACACACGCACACATAAACACACAAGATAAATTAGAGGCTAAACAAGAAAAAGTATGGACTATCAGCAGTTGAGAAGAGGAAGAGGACACCATAAAGGGAATAGTAGGTGGAGTGCTTTGCAAACCAAGGAAGAACAGAGAACCAAAAAGAACATAGTGGCTCACAGCGTCCAATGCCACACAAGGTGCAAGCAGTATAGCAAACGAAACTGCTCATTGGATTTTGCAATTAGGAGGCCTACTCTTTTGATAAGCTACCCTGTAAGGGCAACTTGAAACACCAGCATGATATTATCATTTATAATAAGAAATACGTATTTGGTCTTGGTCCCCTTTCTGGCACAGAGGTCTTTTTTTTTTTAAATATGAAATTTATTGTCAAATTGGTTTCCATACAACACCCAGTACTCATCCCAACAGGTGCCCTCCTCAATGCCCATCACCCACTTTCCCCTCCCTTCCACCCCCCATCAACCCTCAGTTTATTTTCAGTTTTTAAGAGTCCCTTATGGTTTGGCTCCCTCCCTCTCTAACTTTTTTTTTCCTTCCCCTCCCCCATGGTCTTCTGTTAAGTTTCCCAGGATCCACATAAGAGTGAAAACATATGGTATCTGTCTTTCTCTGTATGACTTATTTCACTTAGCATAAACTCTCCAGTTCCATCCACGTTGCTACAAAAGACCATATTTCATTCTTTCTCATTACCACATAGTAGTCCATTGTGTATATAAGCCACAATTTCTTTATCCATTCATCATTTGATGGTTGATGGACATTTAGGCTCTTTCCATAATTTGGCTATTGTTGAAAGTGCTGCTATAAACATTGGGGTACAAGTGGCATAGAGGTCTTAAAACCCTTGGCATTTCCTAAATGCTAGAGCAATCAAGGTATCTTTTGTTATGTTAATGAGTGACTTTTGGCTACACTTAAATGAGGGCTGGTTGCCAAGGGAATCAACCTTATGATAAAAGGGGTGGGATTGAAAGTCCATCCCACTGACCTCTAGTGTGGAGAAAGGGGCTAGAGGTAGAATCAATCACCAACAGCCAATGATTTAATCAACTGTGGCTGTGTAATGAAAAACCCAAAAGGATGGGGTTCAAAGAGCTTCTAGGTTAGAACATGTGGAGATTTGGGAAGAGTGGCACCCTCAAAGAGGGCACAGAAGCTCCTCACTCCCTTTCTCTGTATCTTGCCCCATGTCCCTCTTCCATCTGGCTGTTCCCAAGTTATATCCTTTTATCATAAGCTGGTAATCTAGTAAGTAAAATGTCTGAGTTCTGCAAGCCACTTTAGCAAATTAATCAAACCCAAGGAAGGAGGGGACTGTGGGAACCTCTGATCTATAGCCAGTTGGTCAGAAGCACAGGTAACTTGTACTTGTGAGTTGCATCTGAAGCTGGGGGGGGGAGGGGGTGGTCGGTCTTGTGAGACTGAATCCTTAACCTGTGGAATCTACTGCTCTCTCTGGGTAGGCAGTGCCAGAATTGAGTTGAAATGTAGGACACCCAGCTGGTATCTGAGAATTGCTTGGTCGTGTGGGGAAACCCCCTCCCATAGATTTGTCCCAGAACCTGAACAGACTAAGAGCTGGAGACAGGCAGTCATAAAGGTGAAAGAAGCTTGACTGTATTTGTGTGTGGGAAGAGCCAGAGGAGAGACTGAGGATGGAGGAAAGGGAGGTGATGATGGTGCAGATGGTGTTGAGTGTGTCTTCCCTCTGACACGAGGAGGGGCACCAGCCTGTGAAAGGGAAAGAAGGGAAGCCACTTGTGGGCTGGGGCTTAGAACAGAGATCTGGGAAACCACAATCATGAGAGCAGGTGAACCAGGAGTGGGGAAGTGAGCAAACTGAAAGGCAAGGAGTTCTGGCCAGAGACCTATACGTTGGCACTTCTGAGCTGTAGCAGTCATGACAACGTCCAGGGTGTGCCTGGCTGAGGTGGCAGTTATGTCACTAGAGTTAAAAGGTCAAGAATTATGAGATGGATTACCTTACAGGAACAGATCTAAGATGAAAAAAAAAAAAAAAAAAAGCCTGGTGGGTTCTATTCTCAAAAAGATCAAGAGGAAGCAATTCCCTGGCTTAGTACAGAATCACATTAGATTTTTAAAAAATAATTCCAAGACCTAAATTGTGACTAATCTAACTACCTCTTGCCAAAATGTAAATCTATAGCTTCCTCAAAGGTAGACCAAACATTTAGACCAAGTATCAGACTGAAACCCTGAAGCAGGAACCTGCACGATAAATCCTGGCCCTATTAGCTACAAAATGGGTTAAATCTATCCTTCTGTGTTAGACTATGGCCTGGCTTTCATTCATTCATTCATTCATTCATTCATTCAACAAACATGCCCTATTTTTGCCAGGGTTTTTACTAAGCCTTAGGGATGCAAAAATGAGTCATCTGTTGTTTTTATGGAGCTCACAAACATGTACAGTGCCAACCCTGACCCAATATGAAAATTCTAGAGCAAAGGTAGGTAGAAAGTGCAGTGGGATTATGTAAACATAAAGAAAGGAGGCTAGATGTGGGAGAAGCAACACAGAAGAGCTGATATGTGAGATGAGCCTTAAAGAAGGAGCAGAGTGTCCCAGGCTAGGAAGTATAAGAAGGGCATTCTAGAAGAGGAACAGCATGAGAAAGGACAGTAAGGGCCCAAGAGTCAAGAAACTTAATCTGGTTTGGCAGAGCAGTAGTTCTTAAAGGGCAATCTGCACAAAAATCAGCCTTGGTATAATTAAATGTAGGTTCTCAGGACCTATGAACAACTGATTTTGTGGGCTTAGGCATCTGGATTTTATTTTTATTTTATTTTTAAATTTTTTTTTATGTTTTTATTTATTTTTGAGACAGAGAGAGACAGAGCATGAGCAGGGGAGGGGCAGAGAGAGAGGGAGACACAGAATCTGAAGCAGGATCCAGGCTCTGAGCTGTCAGCACAGAAGCCAATGCGGGGCTCGAGCTCACAGACTGTGAGATCATGACCTGAGCTGAAGTCGGACATTTAACCGACTGAGCCACCCAGGCAACCCTAGGCATCTGAATTTTAAAACCCGCAACCTCGATGATTCTGAAGAAGGTGGTCCGTAGACCACACTGAGAAACCCTGGGCTAGAGTATAGAGTGCATGGTAGGAGGAAGGAGAAGGGCTTGGGATGAGGCAGAAACTTTGGTCAGGACCATATTGTGCTAAGGAGATTGGAGCTCAATTTTACAGGCAGTGAGGCACCCTCTGGGAGCATCCTGGTGACATTAGTTTTAGAAAGCCCAATGTGGAGGCAGTGCTGGGCAAGAACCTGGAGAGGAGGGTCACTACATCTAGGCAAGACATGAGGAGTTTCTTCAAGAGAAAGTGCATTATTCAGAAATCAAACCACAACAAGGACCCTGAAACTACCATTCTCTTATCAGCTGGGGGCTGCGAGGACATCCGCATACTTCTAGGGGACAGAATCTCCCCTAAGCAGAGAGCAGTAGCAACCACAGTGGCCCACATAACTGCACATGGGCCTATGCCGAAGCCAGGCTGGGGGACACTCCCTGTGGTTGTCAGGCTTGTGCTGAGTCATCTCTCGTAAGAACGAGTTTCTCAGAGCTCCTGGGATCTTGCTTCACAAGCTGCTGGTTGGCTTTCCTGTGGTTTCCAGGCCAAGCAAGGAGAAAAAAAAAAAAAAAAAAAAAAAAAAAAAAAAATATATATATATATATATATATATATTAACCAAAGGTACTTCTAGGGCACAGGTCTCACAAATCATGGTGCCCAGGACCCCTCCCCTTGCCTCTCTCCTCATATTCTTTGCTCTAGAAGCTAGGATAAGCTGCCGATTGCCCAGTTTCGTAATCTTCTTGGCCACTCTGCAGCTAAAGGGCAAAAGTGAACAGCTACCTGTACAGATCTGAGGCTAGAAGGGACTTGAAGATAGATAACCTGTGTTCCTGGGAGGGGCTGGCTGACTTGAAGCTTACTTCACCACCCAAGCCTGGCTCCCGGGGAAGGGCTCTCACTGGGCCACACTGCTTCTTAGGGTAACTTCCTGCTTGATTGGCATGAAGGGGTGACCTTACACAAAACGACTCCCTTTCCTGAGCTTCAGATTCTTCTGTAAAATGATGGAGCTGGACTCAAAGAACTTTATCCAGTCCTATATCATTCCTTGAGTTGAGATGACCAAGCTGAATACCTCTGCTTCTTGACTCCTCCCTCCAATGTCCCCGGGAGAGCCAGGAGCTATTTCAGGTACACTCAGGAGGAACCCAGCCGTTTAACTTATTACTTTCTGAGTGTTCTACTATGTGCAGATAATAAGAACAGCCATCAAGGGTGCCTGGGTGGCTCAGTCAGTTATGCAACTCTTGATTTCAGCTCAGGTCATGATCTCCTGGTTTGTGAGTCCAAGCCCCCATCCAGCTCCATGCTGCAGGGCTCTGTGCTGTGGGGATCCATGCTTCAGGGACCTATGCTGACAGCACAGAGCCTGCTTGGGATTCTCTCTCTCTCTCTCTCTCTCTTTCTCTCTCCCTCTTTCTCTCTACCCCTCCCCCATTTTCTTTATAAAAAATAAACATGCATTTATTTTTTTAAACACACATTAAAAAAAATAAGAACAGCCATAATTTCCAAGTGCTTACTATGTACCAGCACTATGTTAAGCATTATTCATTTATATTATTTGCTCATCACAACATCCGTAAGATGTAGGTATTGTTATTATCTTTATCGCACAAATGAAAAATTGAGGCTCAGAGAGATTAAGTAACTTGCCTAAGAACATTCAGCTGGTAAAGCACCAGAGCCCCTATCAGCTCCAAAGACCATGGTCCTTCCACGCCATCACACTTCATAGTACTGGTCAACCAAGGGTCAGTTAAGTATAGATCACAGACAGTAGTGGAGTTGTTGGCGCTAGGGAGTGGGGTGTAAGGACAGACCAAATGATGAAATGACTTGTTAAATGGGAATAATAATAGTACCTACCTCAACTGGTGGTTGGCAGAATTCAACTAAATAATTAGTAAATTCATAAATGCTTTAAAAAATAGCTACTAATATAGAATACATATTAATGAATGTTATATAGTAATTGCCGTTTTTAGTTGTTATTGTTTTTTCTTTTTATGTCCCTATAATAAAACACTGGTTTCTCTTGGATTAGATCATAATTTAACATTGTCTTGGTTCTTTTTTTTTTTTTTTTTTTAATGTTTACTTTGAGAGAGAGAGGGAGGGAGAGACAGAGAAAGAAAGAGAGAGAATTCCAAGCTCGATGGCTTGATCTCATGAACTGTGAAATCATGACCTGAGAGGAAATCAAGAGTCAGACACTTAACCAAATGAGCCACCCAGGCACCCCTGTCTTGGTTCTTTAGTTGTTTGTTTTTGTTAGCAGTTGCCATTTAAGAAAAAATTTTTAATGTTTTTATTTATTTTTGAAGGAGAGAGAGAGACAGAGCATGAGTGGGGGAGGAACAGAGAGAGAGGGAGACACAGAATTCCAAGCAGGCTCCAGGCTCTGAGCTGTCAGCACAGAGCCGGATGCGGGGCTCCAACCCACAAACTGTGAGATCATGACCTGAGCCAAAGTCAGACGCTTAAATGAGCCACCCAGGCGCCCCTAGTAGTTGCCATTTGAAAATTGTGGTAACATATACATAAAGTTTACCAGTATAATAATTTTTAAGTGTACAGCTCAGTGGCATTAAGCATGTTCACACCGTTGTGCGACCATCACTACCATCCCTCTCAAGAACTTTTTCACCTTCTCAAACTTAAATTCTGCCGTTGGTTTTCAATAATTACTCGCTTAACTCTTAACATTAAATATTTTTATGCTCCTATCTTCTTAACAAAAGGCTGTGGGCTGTAGTGGAGAACATGGGATGGAGATTACAACCCTGGGTTCAAATTCAGATTCCCTCGCAGTATTTGAACTTGAATAATTCACATAAAACTCTGAACACCAGTTCCTCCTTGGAGATGAGACTAATACATGGAAACCCCACAGCGTTACGGTTAGCATTAGAAGAGATCACCAAGGGAAAGTATGTTGCAACCTCCATGCAACGCGCTCCAGAAATATATGACCTCTAGATTGGTGGATAGATAGTACTTTTAAGCTCCTAGCTCAGCTCCAGGCATAAAATTGGAACTCAGAAAAAGTTCTAAATGAATCACAAAGAGAAGTTTCAAGCCGCTGGGTCATACTGCCCCCTGGTGGTATCCAAGAAACGTGCAGCGTCTCTGGCCTCCTGGGTACTCTTGGGGCTGATCGGGTAAGATCAGGGTGGGCTGGGAACTCAGGGAAACCCAAGGTTCCCTCCCCAAGGGGCTCCTCCTTCTCACCTAAACACACATATTATCCCCAGATATTCCTCAGCTTCAATTCTTCGTTCCAAAAGGGCTGCTCTCCTTTCCATATGCCTTTCTCTTACCGCTTCTGCTGATGCTGTTCTACTTCCCCACCGGTGGCTCATCCAAACTCTAAATCTCCTTCAGACCCACGCAAATCTCACCTCCTCCAGGAGGCCTCCCTGCAACCCACCAGCCAGGCTCTCCCTCAGCCTTTTTAAAACCTCTACAAACTCACAGCCTGTACTTAATTATATGTTGTGTGCAGTTCTCTCCAAACTTTGATTCCTTGAATCAAATTTCCTGGTTTTCTTAATGTTTCCCTCAGTCTTCAGAGCATGAACTGAAGAGATGGTCTCAGTTCCTTAAAAGCTATATACGTTTCTGAGTGCCTAGGTACAGCATGCTTAGATATATGGGCCAGGTGCAGCACTGGGTACTTGTACAAACATGCCTTCAATCCTCATGATAATTCTAATGCAACTCTACTGCCAATTACATATTTCAATTTGTAGAGAAAAAAACTGAGCCTCAGAAAGGTTAAGTAACTTAGTTAAAGTCACACGGCTACTAAGTGGTAGAGTATGGGTTTGAGCCCATGTGTGCCTAATTACAAATCCACAGAATAAATTCCGTCTCCCATGCCAACTCTTCTCAATGATCAGCACCTGCCTGGCATAGTGACTTGGGAAGGAATTCAGAACACCGGGGCTTAGAGGGTTAAGTGGTGAATTTGATGAGTAATGTCTGTCATGCGTAAGGAATGGAGAATGGTGACACACAAGCTTTGTATTTGCCATCCATTCTCTACCCCATGCTGGATGGGTCTATAGGAGGATACTCCATCTCATTCTGGACATAGATTTAAGAAAGCATAGTATGTGGAATAAAAATGAGATTTAAATTAAGACTAACCTGTATTAAACTTCAGCTCCACCAGTTTCTGGAACTCTAAGTTGTTAATTGGCCTCTTTAAGCCTTAGAGTCTTTAAGTGTGAAACGTAGATAATAACACCTGGGTTATAACAAACAATTAGGAGGAAAAATAAACCTTTGTTCTTTTCACAAGGTTGAATGGAAGTTCTGAGACTTCTTTCTCTAATTATCACAAGAGCCTTAATTTTGAGAGAATCTCTGAAGGTGTTGCTATAATCTACCTATTATTTTAAATCTATGTTTATGAGAGAGAGAAAGAGAGAGAAAGAGCGAACACGTTCCCCTAAATAAGGAAACAGGGGGAAAAAAAGCCTTCTGTAAACACCTTTGGCAAACTACCTGGAATAGAGTAAGTGCTCAACTGGTGTTTCTTCCTTCTCCCCTTCCTTTAGAAACAGCCTGATTCCTGTCAGGCAGTAGTTTGGAAGGTGTTGTCCTTCCTAGGAAATAATAATTGTATGTCAAAACTGTCACAAAAATAAAACTTTAACATGACAACACCATCTAATAACCACTAGTCTCCAAATGTGATGCACTAGGAAGGACATAATATTGGATACATCATGTTACTGCCCAAGGTGTCTAACTTGAATCTAAACATGAAAAAAGAGTTAGACAAAAATAAAACAACTGGGCTGAAAAAACAAACAAACAAACAAAACACAACTGGCCTGGATGCTTGAAAGTATCAATGTAAAAAATACCAAAGAAAGGGACACCGGGGTGGCTCAGTTTGTTATTTATCCAACTTTTGATCCCAGCGCAGGTCTTGATCTTAGGGTCGTGAGTTTAAGCTTTATGCCCAGCATGGTCCTACTTAAAAACAAAAACCCGCACACGCACACACACACACACACACAGACTGGAAAACTGTTATGGATTAAGAGAGATCAAACAGATAGATCAAATGCAGTGTATGATCCAAAAACAAAAAACAAAAATCACTAAAATGACAATTGGAAAATTTGAACATGGACACATATGTGTATATATATACACACATATATAATTTATATATGCATACATAAAGATTTTCCTAAACCATTTGAATTAGTTGTGGGCATCATGACACTTCACTCCTAAATACTTTAGCAAGTATCTCCTAAGAACATGCATGTTCTCATACGTAGCCACAACATAATTATCATTTATGTATTAGAGCATGTATCCATGTTAAATTTTCCAAGAATGATAATTATGTTGTGGCTACGTATGAGAACATGCATGTTCTTAGGAGATACTTGCTAAAGTATTTAGGAGTGAAGTGTCATGATGCCCACAACTAATTCAAATGGTTTAGGAAAAGCTTTATGTATGCACATATTATCTGTATGGAGAGTGAAAGCAATTATGGCAAAATGTTAACAATTCAACCTAAGGAAAGGGCATCTAGTATTCATTGTATTACTCAAAGTTGCCTAAAGATTTGAAATACTTCAAAATAAAAAGTCAGGAAATATATGTATATATTAAACTAGAATGAATATATATATATATATACACACATATATACATATATATATACTTTTTTTACAAATATACATATACTTTTTAGTTAACAAAGTTTAAAAATTGTAATGCTCCATGTTGGTGAGTGTATAGTAAAATAAATATACTAAGAAATTTCCAAGTAATACATTGGCACAACCATTTTAAAAAATAATTTTGCAAAATATGTTTGTGTATCTTAACATAATGATCCTGCTTCTGGGAATCTGTCTTAATAAATGCAAAGAAGAAAAAAATTGAAAAAATACTCATTGCAATGTTTTTACAATGGTAAAATGGGGAATAAAAAACTTAAATGTCTAGCTATTGAGTAATGACTAAGTAAATTATGTCAATTTGGTGGGCTATAATACAGCTATTAAAAGTAAAACATTTTTATGGCGCACCTGGCAGGCTCAGTCAGAAAAGCATGTGACTCTTGATCTCGGGTTCATGCGAGCCCCATGTTGGGTATAGAGATTCCTAAAAAAAGTAAAAATTGTGAATAATAATTTTAAAAATATTTGAAGACTGTTTATCAACATGAAAAATATGAGATGGGATGCCTGGGTGGTTCAGTTAAGTGTCTGACTATTGATTTCAGCTCAGGTCATGATCTCATGGTTTGTGAGACTGAGCCCAGCATTGGGCTCTGTGCTGGCTGTGCAAAGCCTGCTTGAGATTCTCCATCTCCTTCTCCCTCTGCCCCTCCCCTGTCACAATCTCTCTCTCTCTCTCTCTCTCTCTCTCTCAAAAATAAATAAATAAACATAAAAAAAGAAAAGTATGAGATAAAAGTTAAATTTTTAAAAAGAAGAATATAGAATTATAACAAAAAATTGGTAGAAAAAACAAACCTTTGTTCTTTTCACAAGGTTGAATGGAAGCTCTGAGACTTCTTTCTCTAATTATCACAAGAGTCTTAATTTTGAGAGAATCTCTGAAGGAGTTGCTATAATCTACCTATTACTTTAAATCTATTTTTTATGAGAGAGAGAGAATACATTCCCCTACATGAGGAAACAGAGGGGGTAAAAAAGCCTTCAAATTAGGTCCTGACACTGCCTACATGTCTAGGAAACATTTTAAAAGCACCAAGTCATTAATCACAAGCTCCTAGAGCAGGAATAATTTATCCTAATTAATTTCTTTTTTAAATTTTTAAATATTTATTTATTTATTTGTTTGTTTGTTTATTATTTTTTTAATGTTTATTTATTTTTGAGAGAAAGAGAGAGACAGAGAGTGAGCAGGGTAGGGGCAGAGAGAGGGAGACACAGAATCTGAAGCAGACTCCAGGCTCTGAGCTGTCAGCACAGAGCCCAACATGGGGCTCGAGCTCACAGACCGTGAGATCATGATCTGAGCTCAAGTCAGACACTTAACTGACTGAGTCACCCAGGTGCCCCGATGTTTATTTATTTTTGAAAGAGAGACAGACAGACAGACAGAACGCGAGCAGGGGAGGGGCAGAGAAAGAGGGAGACACAGAATCTGAAGCAGGCTCCAGGCTCTGAGCTATCAGCACAGAGCCCAATGCGGGGCTCAAACTCACAAACTAGATCATGACCTGAGCCAAAGTCGAATGCTTAACTGACTGAACCACCCAGGCGCCCTGTATCCTAATGAATTTCTTAAAAATGAATTTACTTGAGCAATAAAAATGATAGATCACTAAATATCCATTACAGAACACTCAGCATGTGTCTACCTGTGGGGACTGAGAAGCAGTAACAATACTGGAAAGGCTGAGAAACAAATTGTCTCAAATGATGAAGAAAGTCACATTATCTGTGATGAGCAGGAATAGAGTGTGGTCCTGTTTTACAAAATACTAAGATACATGGTGTGGGTGTAGGTGTGTGCAGAGACAGCCTTCTCTGAAGGATAGGGGTCCTTCTAGTCACTTTAGGATTCCTGTTTTCCACTATCCTAGTCCTGCTCTCCAAAGAAAGTTGGATGCTTAACTGACTGAGCCACCCAGGTGCCCCATGGCTTTTCTGATACCTTAAGACACATCTTAAAAAAAAAAAAAAAGACACATCTTGCCAACGGATGCACAAAACAAACTGCAGTAAAGCACAGATGCTTGCAGACATAGCTGTATGCTGAGATGCTGAGTGTAGCTGCCGGGGAAGGAGTGTGGTGGGGCCACTCTTGCTGCTCAGAGTGCACATTGCCTCTCTGCAAAATAAACCCAGAACAGTGTTTTCACTTTTCGCATAAATCCTCTTTGGATTCCTTTTGGTTGGAGAAAACAGGTATTAATGCAGGTCTTTCAGAAAAGCAAGTGGTATGATGCGAACTTTGGAAAAGTAGGGGGTGCCTGTCATGACAAGATAGGAAACAACTCTTCCTCAGAGGCCCAGTTTTAATTTATCTGACCAGCACGACCTGAAACAACCAGAACTGCCAGTCTAGGGGTCAAATACAGTCACATGTCTTCTACTTTTCAAAAGAAAATCAGCTTGGTCACCTAATATGCTAGATTAGCAGAAAGCCCAATATCCATTTCTCCCCTTAAGTTGTCCAACATGCCCAGTTTTATGCAAACCAAAGCAGCCAATATTGTTTCTGAGTATTTTAAGAACAGAGAACTGAAACACATTTCCATTCACCAGAGAACCTGTTTCAGGAGCTGCTGCCTCTCTCACTGCCATGTGTGCAGCTGATGAAAATCCTCCACGCACAACCTGAAACATCCTGCCTCTCCCTGCAGAGAGCTTGCTCCTCTGATTCTCTGTCATGCTCTGAGCTGGACTCCCAAGGTCACTGTCGCATGCTGAAGTGTGTGCCCCAAAATTCATGTGCTGGAGTCCTACTGTCCAGTACCTGAGAATGTAACTGTATTTGGAGATACGGTCTTCAAGAGGTAATGAAGGTGAAATGTGGTCTTTGCTGGGGGTCCTAATCCAGTATGACTGGTCTCCTTGCAAGAAGAGGAGACAAGGACACGGGCATGCACAGAGGAAAGACCACATGAAAACATTGCCACCTACAACCAAAGGAGAGAGGCTTCTGAAGAAATTGACTCTGCCAACACATTGATCTTAGACTTTTAACCTCCAGAAGTGTGAGAAAATTAATTTCTGTCATGTAAGCCATCCAGTGCATAGTACTATGGCAACCCTAGCAGATTAATACAGGGTCAACTTCATTCTTTTGCATGCATCTATCCACATGTCCCAAAATCATTTGTTGAAAAGACCATTCTTTCCCCCATTGAATGCTCTTGGCATCCTTGTCAAAAATCAAGTGAGCTAAAATGTACAGGATTATTTCTGTGCTCTTAAATCCCACTGATTTATAAGTCTATCCTTATGCCAGCCCAACACTATTTGAATTAGTATAACTTTGCAGTTAAGTTTTGAAATCAAGAACTGTGGGTCTTCCAACTTTGTTCTTCTTTTTTTTTAGGATCAGTTTGGCTATTCAGGGTCCCTTGCAATGCCATATGAATTTTAGAATCAGTTGGTCCATGTCCAGCCGTAAAGAGGCAGCTGAGATTTTAAAATTTCTTTTGTTAAATTTATTTCTAAGTATTTATTTTTAATACATTATAAGTGGAATTTTTGTTTTGCTTATTTTTTAAATCTTTATCTTAAGTAGGCTCCATGCCTAACATGGGGCTTGAACTCACAACCCTCAGATCAAGGGTCACACTCTCTACTGACTGAGCCAGCCAGGCACCCTATGAGTAGAATGTTTAAATTTTAATTTTCAGCTTTTTAATTGCTAGTTTTTAGAAATACAATTGATATGGATATACACTGATCTTGTATCCTGCAACCTTGCTGAATTTGTTTAACTTGAATAGGTTTTTGTGGATTCTTTAGGTTTTTCTCTATATAAAATCATGTCATCTGTGAATAGGAATAGTTTTACTTCTCCTTTCTAATCTGAAGAAGTTTTAACTTTTGTTTCTTGCCTAATTCCTTGGCTAGAACTTCCAGTACAATGTTAGATACATGTGGAAAGAGTGGGTATCTTTGTCTTTTCCTGATCTTAGGAAGAAAGCTTTCCACCTTTCACCATATGATGCTAACTATTTTTTTTTAAGTTTTTGTTTATTTACTGAGAGAGAGAGAGAGAGAGAGAGAGAATGAGGAGGGGAGGCACAAAGAGCGCGGAATGGTGGGGGGCTTGAGGAGGGTTGGGGGGACAGATGATTCAAAGCAGGCTCCGTGCTGAGAGCAGAGAGCCCAAAGTGGGGCTCAAACTCACCAACCATGAGATCATGACCTGAACCGAAGTCAGATACTTAACCAATTGAGCCACCCAGGCACCCCAACTATGGGTTTTTTTGTACATGCTTTTTATCAGGTTGAGAAAGTTCCTTTGTATTTCTAGTTTGTTGGGTGTTTTACCATGAAAGGGTGTTGGATTTTGTCAAACAATTTTTCTGCATCTATTGAAATGATCATGTGTAGTTTTTGTCCTTTATTCTATTAATAGGGTATATTATATTGATTTTCACATGTTGAGCCACCATTGCATTGCTGGGGTAAATCTCACTTGGTCATGAGGTGTGATCCTCTCATCATACTTGCTTGAATCAGTTTGCTAGTATTTTACTGAGGATTTTTTTGCAGCTGTATCCATAAAGAATATTAGTCTGTATTTTCTTTTAATTTGTTATCTTTGTTTGGCTTTGGTATCAGGACAATACTGGCCTCATATAATGAGTTAAGAAGTGTTCTTGAATTTTTTGAAAAAGTTTGAGAAGAATTAGTGCTGATTCTTCTTTAAACATCTGATAGAATTTACCAGTGAAAGCATCTGGTCCTGGGGTTTTGTTGTTTTTGTTAAGAGTTTTTTCATTATTGACTTAATCTCCTTCCTTATTATAGGTTATTAGTGTCTAGTGTTCTGAAAAAGTCGACTCTGACAGTTTTTGCCACATTTTTTTGTTGCTATTATGAAGGGTTGAACTTCTGGAGTTTCTTACTCTGCTGTTTTGTTGACATCATTTCAATATGACTTAATACTAGTAATGTTAACCTGATCGCTTGGTTAAGGTAGTATCTGCAATGTTTCTCTACTGCAGAATTATGATTTTTTTCCTTTCCATATACTATTCAGAGGTCAGCAAACTAATGGCTGGAAGACCAAATCCAGCTCAGTGCCTGTTTTTATAAACAAAGTTTTATTGGTCTGTTAGGTAAATATAGTTTTATTGGTACACAGCCACACTCATTTGTTTATATATTTTCTGTGGCTGTAGCTTTCATGCTACAATAGCAGAGGTGAACTGTTGTAAAATAGACTGTATGACTCACAGAGACTAATTTAGTTACTATTTGGCTCTTTCTTGATTCCAACTATATTCATTAGAAACATACCACTAAATCTAGCCTACATGTAAGGGGAGGGAAATTAAGCTTTACCTTGTGGAAAAAGGAAGATCAAAGGATTTTTGGACATATGTTTAAAAAAAGATAATTAATAAATATTTTGGAGCCTATACTTTGAAGCTATGGCAATATCCTGTTTCTCCTTAAAGTTTTGCCCACTGACATTAGCTTCATCAGTAGATCTTGCTTGTAGCAATTATTACTGTGGTGTTCTAATAATGATTTTCTGCTTCTCTCCTTTGGGTCTTAACCTATCACTATCATAATTTACTTCATGGTATAGGAGTTGCGGTACTTTCTCTTGCTGGAGAGACAACTGAGAACACAGTACAAGGTTTTAAGTTAGAAGCCTCAATTTGTGACCCTGAGCGAGTCTCTTGACATTTCGCTCTTTTTTCTCATCAGCAGAATAAAAATATCAATAGCCACCTCGCAGGATTCTTGTGAAAATGCTATCTGAACTAAGAAGTAGGATGTAGATGTTAAATTCTTGGGTAATGAACTTCCTTTAATCTTATTTTCTCCTTTGCTTTCCTTCTCTTCCTCTTTCTTTCTTTTCTCTATTCTGATTCCACCTTTTTTCTCCTCTGCCTGTATCTTGGGCCTACCAGAGGTCCCTCATGGCACTATAGGGATGAAACCAGTGGGGTCTGAATCACAGCACTTTGAAGAAGGGCTGTTTCCAGGTCCAGCCCAAAGAACCAGTTATGCTATTTTTAGGAAGCCACTTTAAGGACTCCTTTGCTGTTCTAAGCAGACTGCTTCCAGCATACATTCCCCCACCTCTCATTCCCTGGAGGGCAGGGACCTTGCCTTGTAACTCCTTTACCTCCCTTACTGCGCAATGCCTTTCAGATAGTCTTCAGTCAACTTTGGATATGGATTTTAGCACACATATTCTGCATTTTAAAATACACATGTTCTGCATGTTACCACTATGCAGAACATAGGTATGCTCCTGGCAAACAACACCGTTGAAATTCATTTGATGGTTTCTATCATTTTATTAGGGCCTCATTCCTAGCTTGGAGATATCTAACTTTATACTTCAACAGGCATTAGCTGTGGAAGAGGCTATAAAGTGAATCAGATATGCATGGCACTGGACCTCAAGGAATCTACCGTACAGTTGAGGGAAGAGCAGTCTGCACAAATAACTAACCACAGATCATCAAGGACTTCAAATATCAGACATCACATAGTCTTTGTTCAGCAGATGGTGGGTAACTAGTGAAGGCTTTTGATGCAGAAGGTGACATAATCCATACCAAGGAAGTGGGAGGCATGAACTGCATAAGCCTGGACACAGGGGGTGTAGTTAGAAGACTTTTAGAATGACCAAGTGAAAAAGAATATACATCAATGGCAGTAAGAATATGAAGAAGTAGACAGAAAACCTTGCAACAGGACATGGTCAATTAGGAATCTGGGAATCTTAGGGGCACCTGGGTGGCTCAGTCAGTCAAGCGTCCGACTTCAACTCAGGTCACGATCGTGCTGTCCATGGGTTCAAGCCCCACGTCGGGCTGTGTGCGGACAGCTCAGAGCCTGAAGTCTGCTTCAAAGTCGGTGTGTGTCTCTCTCTCTAAACCTCCCCTGTTCACATTCTGTCTCTCTCTCTCTCAAAAATAAATAAACATTAAAAAAAAAAAGAATCAGAGAATCTTAGAAGGTGACCTTTGAGATTATCTGGGGCAACTCTTGTATTTCAGAAGAGGAAGATGAAAACTGAGGACACTAACTTGCCCAAGCTCACACTGTTAGCGACTGTACTAGTCAAGGTGACTCTAGGGTATGCTACAGTAATAGTCAAACCCCAGTCTCTAGGGTGTAACCCATAGAAGTCTATTTCCTACTCACAAAATGTCCTCTTTAAGTCCAGAGACTTCCCAGAGCAGCACCATTCCAAACAATGATTCAGGGATCCAGTCTGCTGTTGTGGGTTCTGCCAACTCAACTCATACCTTCCAGGAAGAGAAAGTGTAGAGAACATGTATCACTTCTTCTCATAACCCTTCAGCCAGAATTAGACACATGCCCTACCCTAACTACAAGAGAGGTTGGGAAATGTAGTGTGAAGAAAGTGGACATGAGATATTTATGTGCTATTTATGAGCACTACATTCTCTGTCATAGTCCCAGAACTAGGAATATACTGATGCCCATAATCCAGTCTTTTTTATTACAGTTTATGGGAAGTGGAGCCCACTTCATGGATTTGCTAACACCTGGGTTCTATCTTACTGTTACTGTGGACTTGGCAAGAGAACTGAAAACAGATTTTCAGTCTTGAGAGAAACAACCCCATTCAGAAACTGTAAGTAGGCAGCTTCAAATAAGATGAGGATATTTCAAGCAACTCCAAACTACATACCACCATATGGTAATTATTTGTATAATTTTAACAATATGTGCAGAAGTATCTGTATAGTACACATCAACTCAGAATATACACCTCTGCTCCATGACTTGTGAAGTCACAGAAGTAGATGCAGGCCATAGAATGTGCAATGGACAGCCTCATAGTAGAGCATAGCAGAGCTGACATAGAAGGATGAAGTCAATGACTCCCTGGGCACCTGCCTGCTATGCTCCCAAACTCCTCCTGAGAGAAGCAGGCCTTTACCATTAAAACCCATATTCAAGGAATGCCTGGATGGCTCAGTCAGGTAAGTGTCCGACTTGAGCTCAGATCATGATTTCATGGTTCATGGGTTTGAGCCCCATGTCAGGCTCTGCATTGACAGTGCAGAGCCTGCTTGGGATTCTCTCTCCTCTCTCTCTGCCCCTCCCCTGCTTGCACACACGTGTGCACACGCTCTCTCCTCTCAAAATAGATTAAATAAACTTAAAAAAAACTCAAGGGGCGCCTGGGTGGCTCAGTCAGTTAAGCATCCGACTTCAGCTCAGGTCATGATCTCATAGCTTATGAGTTTGAGCCCCACATCAGGCTCTGTGCTGACAGCTCAGAGCCTGGAGCCTGCTTTGCATTCTGTATCTCTCTCTCTCTCTCTCTCTCTCTCTCTCTCTCTCTCTCTGTGCCCCTCCTGAACTCCTGCTCTGTTCTGTTTCTCTCTCTCTCTCTCTCTCTCTCTCTCTCTCTCTCTCAAAAATAAACATTAAAAAAAACATTCAATAGCTTGTGACTTATCACCCTGGCCATAACTGATCAGAGAAGGGAAAGATGCTTGACTCAAGGGCAGCTAATTTGTAGGTGGGCAAGTGGCTTATGAGGTGGTATGAGACGATTGGAGATTAACCAGGCCAAATCAGGAAATAGAGATTTTTGAAAACAGTTTATCAGTTGCTAGTAGGCACAGAAAGGGAAGGGCACAGAAAAAAGACAGCATGTCATTAAACTAGTAGAAATCTGGAGTCAACAAAAGCCTGAATGTTGCTTCTCAAAGAGTAAGAAGTAGGTGGTTGGTAGTGCCAGACCATACAGAAGCTGTGGAAGCAGAATATCACTGAGTTGGCAAAGTAGCTGAGTATCAGAAAATAGCAAATTCCTGCCACTAAGGGGGCAATGAGATATTTTGGTCCCTAGAGTTGTGCTGATCAGATTCCAAACTGTATTTAAGTCCACAATAAGCCCAGCCATATGGCTATTCCTAAACTTCTAGCCTTTTTGCTGAGATTTCTGTCTTCCTTAATTCTCCAAGGTTGCTTACAATAACCCCTCATTACTTCTGATGGCCTGAGTGAATCTGTCCTTTGCAACCATAAACTCTATTAGGCCATAAAAAGAAATTAATTTTTTTAAGTTTATTTATTTATTTATTTTGAGAGAGAGAGAGAGAGAGAGAGAGAGAACATGAGCAGGGGAGCAGAGAGAGAAGGGAGAGAGGATATCAAGCAGGTTCTGCCCTGTCAGCATAGAACCTGACTTGGGGCTTGATCTCATGACCATGAGATCATGACCTAAGCTGAAATCAAGAGTCAGATACTTAACTGACTGAGCCACCCAGCAGCCCCAGAAATGAGGTTCTTTTTAAAAAACATTTTATTTATTTATTTTTAGAGAGAGAGAGAGAGAGACCAAGCAGGGGAGAGCAGAAAGAGAGGGAAAGAGAGAGAATCCCAAGCAGGCTCCACACTGCCAACACAGAAACCAAAACAGGGCTCATACTCACAAACTGAGATCATGACCTGAACTGAAATCAAGAGTCGGACACTCAATAAACTGAGCCACCCAGGCACCCCCAGAAATAAAGTTCTAATACATGCATGCTACAACATGGTTGAATCTTGAAGACACTATCCTGAATAAAATAATTCAGACACAAAATAAATATTGTATCATTCCACTTACATGAGGTATCTAGAATAGTCAAAATCAAAGAGAAAGAATGTAGTATAGGAGTTACCAAGGGCTGGGGTCTGGGCAAATTGGAGAGTTATTACTTAATGGTTAGAAATTTTCTATTTGGAATGATGAAAAAGTTTTAGAAATAGTGACCAGTATCTAGTGGTGATGCTTATACAACATTATGAATGTACTTAACACCACTGAAATGTACATTTTAAAATCACTGAAATAGTAAAATTCAGGGTGCCTGGATGGCTCAGTTGGTTAAGTGTCCAACTTCAGCTCAGATCATGATCTCATGGCTCATGATTTCGAGTCCTGCATCAGCTGTGTGCTGACAGCTCAGAGCCTGGAGCCTGCTTCAGATTTTGTTTCCCTCTCTCTCTGCCCCTCCCCCACTCGTGCTCTGTCTCTCAAAAACAGATAAAGATAAAAAAAAATTTTTTTTGGGGGGGCGCCTGGGTGGCGCAGTCGGTTAAGCGTCCGACTTCAGCCAGGTCACGATCTCGCGGTCCGTGAGTTCGAGCCCCGCGTCGGGCTCTGGGCTGATGGCTCGGAGCCTGGAGCCGGTTTCCGATTCTGTGTCTCCCTCTCTCTCTGCCCCTCCCCCGTTCATGCTCTGTCTCTCTCTGTCCCAAAAATAAATAAACGTTGAAAAAAAATTAAAAAAAAAAAATTTTTTTTTTAAATGCGGCGCCTGGGTGGCTCAGTTGGTTAAGTGTCTGACTTCGGCTCAGGTCATGATCTCACTGTTCATGAGTTTGAGCCCCGCATCAGGCTCTATGCTGACAGCTCAGAGCCTGAAGCTTGCTTTGGATTCTATGTCTCCCTCTCTCTCTGTCCTTTTCCCACTCATACTGTCTCTCTCTGCCTCTCAAAAAATGAATGCTAAAAAAATTTTTTTAATAAAAAAATTTAAAAAAGAAATAGTAAAATTCATGTTATGTATATTTTACCACACACACAAAAAGACTCCATTAGGGATGCAGTATGATGGAAAAACCACCAGCTTGGAGTCAAAGAAACTGGGTTCAAGACTCAGCTCTGCCATTTTCTACCTGTGTCACTTGAGGCAAGTTACCCAACTTCTCAGTATATTCATTTGACAAGCAGAGATAATAAAACCCTAAGTTTGTTGTGAGGAACAATGAAGAAAAATATATTAAATAATTACATAAACAGCTTCTGAAAATGGCCTAGTTACTCTTGCTATGCGTATTTGGAAGAGAAGACAACAGGTCTCTGTATTCTCATCTTAGGAAAGTGTAAGGCTTCTCCTTTATGTGCTCAGGGCACACTGGTGTGAACAATGTGAAGCTCACCACATCTGCTTTCAGAGTGCAGACTTCACCGAATGGCCCTCTTCTCCACATCATTCTGCCCTTCTCTCCCTAGCCCCTTTTGGGTCTCCAATGCTCTGCTGTTCTCTCTTCCTCTAGTCCCTGTGGAGACCAGCCCTTAGGAGGGATTATTTTTCTCATTCAGACTGATGTCCCTTTGTTCCCCCTCCCAGAGTATATCTGTATTTAGGCTGTATCTCTTTGCAGGGAGGGAAAAGCTTGATACACTTAAGTTTGCTGAGTTGAACTGAAGGATTTTTTTAGGCATCAGCAGACATGTAGGTACAGGTAATGCTGGAGGAAAGAAAGCCCTCCAAGACTTTTGTATCTCTCACAACCAGGATGTTAATAATCCTGAAATATTTGCTGACTGGGATCCTTTCTCTGGGCATCAGCAAAAGGTAGGGGGTGGATGAAATGGTTTTCTCAAATTGGATTCCATTCTGACATCCTACAAAATCTAGTAAGTAGGCACGCACACCAGACAGGCTAGAAGCTGTCCAAGGTCCTGAAGTATAACTAAGCAGGCAAGTCTCCCTGTTTCTCTTAATTGTAAAGCCCTGTCAACTCTGGTTCAGCTTATACTCTGGTTCAGCAGGGGAGGGGCAGAGAGAGAGGGAGACACAGAATCCAAAGCAGGCTCCAGGCTCTGAGCTGTCAGCGCAGAACCCGATGCAACCCAACAAGGGGCTCAAACCCATGACCTGCGAGATCATGACCTGAGCCAAAGTTGAACGCTCAACTGAATGAGTCACTCAGGCACTCCCAGCCTACACTCAGATTTAGAAGAGGTAGATGAACAGATAATTTTGGAAAGGGGAAAGGTTGAGAGAGAGAGAGAGAGAGAGAGAGAGAGAGAGAGAATTACCCAAGTACACAGAACCTTCTGGATAGGCTTAAGCACACAGAGATTGCTAAGTCCAAAACAGATTTTTTTTCCAGAAACTCGTTTTGATTTTATTTTTATTTTTCTAAATATTTATTTATTTTTGAAAGAGAGAGAGTGCACAAGTGGGAGAAGGACAGAGAGAGAGAGAGGGAGACAGATTATATGAAGCAGGCTCCATGCTGACAGGAGAAAGCCCAATGTGGGGCTCAAACTCACAAACAACGAGATCATGACCTGAGCCAAAGTTGGATGCTTAACTGACTGAACCACCCAGGGGCCCCTGATTTTATTTTTGAATAATAATGGTTACCCAGATACTCCAAATGCCTTAAGCAAAAATATGGAACAAGTGCAAGGAAAAAAAAAACTGTGTGTCAAACAATGCAATGCAAAACCATGTAAACACAAATTTGTAAGGAGAACTATAACCACATAGATTGATGTGTCATCACCAATTGAGCCATACCAATGGACATATAGTTCTTTATTTTTATCTTCTATGTAGATAAAAATAGTTTTAATTTTTATGAACAGAAGACAAATGGGAGTATGACTTAGCCTGATGTCAGGTTATTTCATGTGTCTTTGCTAAAAACATCTCCCCCTCTCCAGAAAGTCTGGGGCATGATCCTCCTTATCTGTTTTAATTATGTGCTCATGCAAGCATTTTTTGTGGAGGCTAAAGATACTTAGCTGAAAAAATAACTAGTCTAAAACCAGACACAGAGAGGGATTGGGCTTCCCTCTGAGTTCTTAGCACATATGGTCTGCAGTCAGATACATACTGCCTTATGGTAGTCCCTAGATTAGGACCTCACATTAGCCATAACTCTCCAACTAAGTGCAAGCTCCTTAGGAGTAGTGACCATGTCTCATGTCTTCTCCTGCACGGACACAAACAGCACCAAACATGCAGCTGGACACACAGTAGGCGTTCAATAAATGTTGGTTGACGGCTTAAGGCAAAGCAGAGATGGAAGCTGGATTTCATTCAGGTGATGTATTTTATTTCTCTTTCTTTTTACAAAATTGGGGAGGGGGGGCGCCTGGGTGGCTCCGTCAGTTGAGTGTCCGACTTCAGCTCAGGTCATGGTCTCACGGTTCATGAGTTTGAGCCCTGCATCAGGCTCTGTGCTGACAGGTCAGAGCCTGGAGCCTGCTTCGGATTCTGTCTCTCTCTCTCTCTCTGCTCCTCCCCTGCTCACACTGTTTCTCTCTCAAAAATAAATAAAATTTTTTTAAAAAGTTTTAAAAAGTGTGTTAAAAAAGGGTGTTTTTAATGGTTTTTTTAAAATTTATTCTTGAGAGACACAGAGAGAGAGACAGAGCATGAGTGAGGGAGGGGTGGAGTGACAGAGTGACAGAGAATCTGAAGCAGGCTCCAGACTCTGAGCTGTCAGCACAGAGCCCAAAGCGGGGCTCAAACTCACAAGCCATGAGATCATGACCTGAGCCGAAGTCGGACACCCAACCGCTTAGCCACCAGGTGCCCCAAAACTTAGGGTGTTTTTAATAGGGAAAAACTGAAAACAATATAAAAGTCCAACAAGAAACTGATTAAATAAATTATGGCACATCCATGCACTACACTGAATTGTAAATAGAAGTAAATAGATCTACATAGCTGCTATCGGAAAATAGCCACAGTGAATGTCATAAAAAAAAAGCTGCAGAACAGTATACAAAATGTATATGATTGTATATTTATAAAAAATTTAATCTGAGAATAGTGACACTTTTTATCACTTCTATATTCATTGTTGTAATTCTAGCATCCAGCATACAGTCAAGATTCAGTAAATATTTGTTAAATGACTAGGATAACACCAAGGATTCAGAGTAGCACTTACAATATTCCCAACAGAGTGTGAATTCTGACCTTTTTCTGTTACTCCAGAACAAGCAGGATTTTCCTATTGTTAGGCATAAAGGAAGGAGGATAGAACTTTAAATTAGATGAAGTTGGGAAAGCATTAGATAGAAGTTCATTGTTTCAATCCTAGATTTGGGTGACACTTTCTTTTTTGCTTATTTTATCTACCTATCCATGTATATATTAACCAATTTTCCTAACTTTTTATTTTGAAATTTTTCAAACTTAGTGAAAAGTTGCAAGACTAATACAATAAATATCTGTATTCACCAACTATTAACTCTTTGCCACATTTGTTTTATCTCCCATTTGTGTGTGTGTGTGTGTTTGCTAAACCATTTGAGAGTAAGTTACATAAATCATGACACTGCAACCCAAAATACTTCAGCATGTATCTCCAAAGAACATTTGCCTATTTATATATTTTTTTCCAAAGAACTATTTCTTACTTTGAAATAGTTTAAGACTCACAAGAAGTTGCAAAAATAGTACAGAAAGTTCCCAGGTACCATTTACCCAGCTTGCTCTCCATGATAACATCTTACATAACCATAGTACATTATCAAAACCAGGAAAATGACATTGACACAGCAAATTAATTCAACTACAGATCCTATTTGGATTTTACTAGGTTTCTCAGTTTCTCTTTCTCTCATTCTATGATTTTTTCACATGTATAGATTTGAGTAACAGAACTGTTCCATCACCACACACACACACAAACCCTTCATATTAACATTTTTTAGTCACATCCTCCCCAAACCCAAACCCATCAACCACTAATTTGTTCTCCATCACTATAAATTTGTCACTTTGAGAATGTTACACAAATGGAGTCACATATTATGTAACATTTTAGATCCGCATAATACCCTTGTGATTCATCCAAGTTGTTGAGAATTATTCATCAATAGTTGATTCTTTTTATTTTTAAAATTGATTCTTAAACTTTTTTTTTAATATTTACTCATTTTTGAGAGAGAGAGAGAGCATGAGCAGGGGATGGGGAGAGAGAGGACAGAGGATGCGAAGCAGGCTCTGCTCACAGCAGGGAGCCTGATGCAGGACTCGAACTCACAAACCATAAACCATGAGATCATGACCTGAGCTGAAGTCAGATGCTTAACCGACTGAGCCAGTTAGGTGCCCCAATAGTTGATTCTTTTCAATACTGACTAGTATCATATTGGACGGTTTGTTTATCTACTCATCCGTTAAAGGACATTTGGGTTGTTTTCTGTTTTTGTCTATTACCAAGAAAGCTGCTAGGACCATTCATGTACAGATTTTTTTTTGTAGATTTTCATTTTTCTAGGCTAAATACTTAAGAGTGAGATTGCTGGGTCATATGGTAAAATGTATGTTTAACTTTATAAGAAATTGCCAAAGTGTTTTCCAGAATGGGTGTACCATTTTACAATCCTACCAGTAACAGATAAGAGATCCAGCTACTTTAAATCCTTGCAAGCAGTTGGTATTGTCAGTATTATGTTTCAGCCACTCTAGTAGGTAGACAGTATATATCATTAGGGTTTTAATTTGCATTTTTCTAATGGCTAGTGATGTTGAACATATTTTCATATGCTTATTTGCCATCTGTATATTCCTTTGGTAAAATATCTTTTGCCTATTTTCTAACTGGAATGTTTATTTTCTTACTGTTGTGTGTAGAGTTCTGTATATATTATGGATACAAATCCTTTGTGGGATGTATGATTTGCACACATTTTCTCCCAGTCTATGGTTTGTCTTTTCTTCTTCTCCTCCTTCTCCTTCCCCTCCCCCTTCCCCTCCTTCTTCTTCTTGTCTTTTCAACTTCTTAACAGGTCTTTTGCAGACAATTTTTTTTTAATTTTGATGAAGTCAAATTTATTTATTTCTTTTATGGGTTGCACCCTTGGTGTCATGCCAAAGACTCTTCCCAAGTGGTTGTACAGGAAAGAATTTTCAACCATTTTTTTTCACCTCACATGTGTTTAGTACTGTGATAGATGCTGAGAGAGATTCATAAATATAGAAGGGATTCCAGTTAAGTTTAGACAAGCACACAAATAATAAACAGCAGAAGATGGTAGGTAATTATAAGTCATGTGAATATTGTAAAGGCTATGGGGAGGAGGAGGGGAGTTTATGGGAGGGAAGGATCACTTTACATTCGAAATACCAGGGGAGGTGGCATTTGAGCCTTAAGGATATCAACAGTTGAAGTAGGGCCAGAGGAGGAAATACCAGGAAGAGAGAGGTACACAAGTGAAGGAACAGGGGTAAGACAGAAAAGTCAACATTAGGGGTGCCTGGGTGGCTCAGTTGGTTAAGTGTCTGACTCTTGATTTCAGCTCAGGTTGTGATCTCACAGTTCGTGAGTTCAAGCCCTGCATCAGGCTCTACATTGACAGTGTAGAGCCTGCTTGAGATTCTTTCTCTCCCTCTCTCTCTGCCCTTCACCTGCTCTCTCTCCAAATAAATAAATAAACAAAAAAGAAAGAAAGAAAAGTCAACATTAACAAGTGGGCTGGGGTGGAGAGGCTAGAGGCCACTTTTAGATATAGAGTACTTGAAAACCAGCAAGCATTCATGAGGGATGTCCAACAGGCAGTTGGAGATGTGAGTTTAAATTTGGAAATTGAACGAGTGCCTGGGTGGCTCAGTGGGTTAAGCCTCTGACTTCTACTCACGTCATGATCTCACGGTTCATGGGTTCAAGCCCCTCATCGAACTCTGTTGACAGCTCAGAGCCTGGAGCCTGCTTCAGATTCTGTGTCTCCCTCTCTCTCTGCCCTTCCCCTGCTTGCTCTCTCTCTCTCTCTCTCTCTCTCTCTCTCTCTCTCTCTCTCTCAAAAATAAATAAACATTAAAAAAATAAAATTTTTAAAAAGTTGGCAATTGTAAATAAGAATTTGATAACCATCAGCATAGGTCAGGCCTTTTGTTATATGCCCCACAGCAACTTGTACTCTTCCTTCAGAGCACTTGTCACAATTATAACTAATAACTAACTGTGTAATTAGTTGTTTAATCTCTATCTCTCTTGCTAGATTTCCAGTCCCATGGAGTAGAGCCCACATCTGCCCTATTACTAGCACCTAGTCTAGTGCCTTGCACTCAGAAATATTTGCTGAATGAATAAAGAAGTTGATACTTCTAACAGCCACCATTTATTGAGCATGCACGTGGCAGTCATCGTATACCCACTTTGTGTATATAATCTCATTTAAACCTTGCAGAAGTCTCATGAGAGGCAGGTCAAGGCTTCTCAGAACCTCTTCTCTGGGGTAAGGCCCGAGAATCTGAATTTAAGTTCCCAGGGACTTCTAATGAGCAGTCAGGTTTGGAGACTACTCAGGTAGTCTATATTCAGGTAGTCTTTATCTATATGACAGATAAAGAGGGGTGCCTGGGTGGCTCAGTCGGTTAAGCATCCGACTTTGGCTCAGGTCATGATCTCACGGTTCGTGAGTTTGAGCCCTAGATTGTACTGTCTGCTGTCTGCACGTAGCCTGGTTTGGATCCTGTCTCCCTCTCCTCTCCCTCTACCCCTCCCCCACTTGTGTGCATTCTCTCTCTCTCTCTCTCTCTCTCAAAAATAAACATTAAACAAATTTTACAGATAAAGAAACTAAATTCAGCAAATGACAGTGATTTATTCAAAGTCCAATGGCTAGAAAGAGCCATGATGCAAAGCTAGATCCCTTAGGGAGAGATTCTACCACAAGCCTCCCTTCCTCTACTAAAAAAGAGTTTATGAGGGAAAAGCAGAAAAGCAAAAACTGGGTCTTTGAAACCAAGGAGAGTAGTGAGCACTGCCAAATGCCACAGAGAGGCCACAGAGGATGTGGCATGAGGGAAAACCTGGGGATGACTAACCAATGTATCCACAGTGCCTGAGTCTGACATTATAGGAAGATGAAGACACAACCTCTACCTAGGGCAGGGCACTCCCTCAAGAAACCTGGCCAGCTGGAAGGAATTGTGGTTTGAGGCTCAGCCAAGAACACTTCTTGGTAATAGAGCTTTGTGCTAAAAATATTAAAGCCAAACATCTGGGCCTGTAGGGTGGTATGCCAAGAAAGGGGAGGTACTAGTCCCATGGGAGAATCTCAGTTTGGAATCTTAAGATAAGCTGTTCAGAAATTACAAAACGCAGTCCACTCTATATTTTCCAGGCCACTACCCC
Source organism: Prionailurus viverrinus (assembly GCF_022837055.1). Taxonomy (NCBI): domain Eukaryota; kingdom Metazoa; phylum Chordata; class Mammalia; order Carnivora; family Felidae; genus Prionailurus; species Prionailurus viverrinus. The sequence goes on from NC_062571.1 coordinate 62,073,363, forward strand.
TTTGTTGGATTATTAAGGCCTTTTGCCTTACTTCTGCATTGTGTGTGTTTTACCTTGGGAGTACTGTTTCTTTTGGAGGATGGAAAGAGAAAGAAAAATAAAACTCCAACCAGGACATTGCTGATTTTTAGTTATTCAGTCCCGAATAACATGGTTGAAATGAGATTGGAACTAGAACCCGGAAAGAAGTAAGATCTAATTATCTATCGCATTTCTACTCAGTGACACTCATGCTGGTCCCCGGTACCACAATCAAGATTGGCTATTTTCTCTTTGCCAAGGAGCAGCCTAAAGGTCTGTGACAGGAAATGACAGTTTCCTGCAATCCCATTACTAGCCCCAATTCATATCCTGTTGATGGTAGATGCGAAGCAATGTCCCCTATTTGAAAGAGGACAATAATGACAAGAACCCCTTATACGCATACAGCTTACAAAGCACCTTCACATACATCAACTCAATCTTTCACAACCTTGGGGAGGTAGGTGTTGTTATCCCTGCAGGCTTGGTAAGTGGCAGAAGCCACAATTCAAATCCATCACCTCTGATTCTTTGAATTACAACCCCGTCTGCTACTTTGTTACTGGTCAAAACTCTTCAGAAGCCCACTTAGCCTTATGCTGGCAGCAGGGAAATTAATGAGACTTCAAGAGCCTCATTGCTCTAAGAAGGAGAATTAGGTAGTGAGGAAAGAATGTATGTTTGCTTGCTAGTGACCTTGTGCAGAGTGCTGCAGCTGAGCCCAAAAATGGGGGTAAAAGCTACCCTGAAGAGTGGCCAGAAAGGAAGTAACCTATGCAAAAGTCCCGGCACAATGGTTAACAGAGAGTAATCACTCAGTTGTGTTAGCTAGCATTCTTCCATCCTTCCCCTCATCAGGCATTTCTGAGCCCAATGAACACAGAATTCAGTGCAGGTCTCAGTCTGCGATAAGGAACCAGGGAGACAGGCTGTGGCAGAGCCTGACCATTTTCCATGACATCAAAGCCAAGAACTATGTTTCAAAGTCCCAATGGACTCCCCTTCTCCCTTCCTTTAGTGGTCTGTCTCAGGTAATATTTCCACCCACAAAGTTAAAACTTATCCTAGAACTACATTCTTGAGATTCCAAATCAAGAAAGGCCTTCAGTCTGGAATTCTGGAGTTTACTAAAAAGTTCTTCTTACTTCCTCTCCTAAGCCATAACCACATCCTGAGAGATACAATAAGCTAGAAGGTGAGTGCATACTACAGATCCTACACTGACTCCTCCCAGCCTTCATCTCTCCAGATCCCATTCCTTGACTACCCCTCCTCCCATCCCACACCCTGTGTGATAAAGGAGGCCAGCCATGTGGCCAGCACCCTTCCCCACTCCTGGAGTTTAATGTTTGCAGAGACCTCTTTTGTCCAAGGAGAGATCCACACAGGAAAGGTCGCGGCTAAACCAGATGAGGATTTACATAGCCTGAAATCTCTAGCACCTACAGGGCTGGATAAGTAAAGTAAATGAATTAAGAAGTTGGGTGTTATTCAATGGAGAGTGGTGGGGACTGTGCTGAATCCATCTCCATCCAGAGATCCGGAGTGGGGATGGGCATACAGGATTCCTCTTAAAACAAAAACAAAAACAAAAACAAAAACAAAAACAAAAACAAACCAATTCCGGGTGCAGGCAAGGAGGACAGGGTCAAGGGAAGCGACAGAGCTGTGTGGTCTGCGGGTGGAAAACCCGTTCCTTTATACAAATGTCAGGGGCATTTCAGTGTTGCCCATTGCAGCCATCCCAGCTATTTGACCTCCACTTCTTTCCACCATCCGCTTCTCGGGCCCGTGTTCTTTATCTATCCGCCCCCCCCCCTCCCCGCCCTTCTCCGGGGGCGTCACAGGCATTCCGCCCAGCCACCTGCCCTGGGCGCTTCCGCGAGAGCTGCAGAGGAACGGCTGATGAGATGCTCTCTGACGTAGACCCACTCTACCCCTTGGGAACCCCAAGCTGGCTGAGGGAAGGGACAAAGCCTGAGGGAAGGGCCAAAGTCCCCACTCTTAACTGGAAAAACAGTGCCTCACCCTCAGGAGCTCCTGGGTAGGGATGGGCTGGCGTACGGGACACCTCCCAGAAAACCCTAACTCCGGGTGGGTTAAAGGGGGCAAGGAGAACAGGGTCAAGGGAAACGACAGAGCCGGGTAGTGTCCGGATGGGAAACCCCAGTCGTTTAGGCACCCCTCCGCTCAAGTCACTTCCAAACCACACAATTCTTGGGGAGGGGCGCTGCGGACAGGGAGCGGCTCCTACGCAAATCGCTTTGTCTCCGCGCCCTGGGTCCGCCGCGCGCGCAGCTGCAGTTGTCACTGCGCTTCCCCGCCCCCGCTCCTGAAGGCCCCCCTTCCCTCTCTCCGCCAGACCCGGAGCAGGAGCTCCGCCCACAACGCACCGCCCCAGCCCCGGCGCCTTAAAACCCGGTGCACACCGCCCAGCCGCGCCCCGTCTGGCGCACCTCTTCTCTCCTCTGGACCTTCAGCCGCAGCCGCTCTCCCGGCCCTGGTCCCAGCACCATGAGCTTCGGCTCGGAGCACTACCTGTGCGCCTCCTCCTACCGCAAGGTGTTTGGAGATGGCTCTCGCCTATCCTCGCGCCTCTCCAGCGCCGGTGGCGCGGGTAGCTTCCGCTCGCAGTCGCTGTCCCGCTGCAATGTCGCCTCCTCGGCCGCCTGCTCCTCGGCCTCGTCGCTCGGCCTGGGCCTAGCCTACCGCCGGGCCCCGGCATCCGACGGGCTGGACCTGAGTCAGGCGGCGGCGCGCACCAATGAGTACAAGATTATCCGCACCAACGAGAAGGAGCAGCTGCAGGGCCTCAACGACCGCTTCGCTGTGTTCATCGAGAAGGTGCACCAGCTGGAGACGCAGAACCGCGCGCTCGAGGCCGAACTGGCCGCGCTGCGACAGCGCCACGCCGAGCCGTCGCGCGTCGGCGAGCTCTTCCAGCGCGAGCTGCGCGACCTGCGCGCGCAGCTGGAGGAGGCGAGCTCGGCGCGCGCGCAGGCCCTGCTGGAGCGCGATGGGCTGGCCGAGGAGGTGCAGCGGCTTCGGGCGCGCTGCGAGGAAGAGAGCCGAGGGCGCGAAGGCGCGGAGCGCGCCCTGAAGGCGCAGCAGCGCGACGTGGACGGCGCCACGCTGGCCCGCCTGGACCTGGAGAAGAAGGTGGAGTCGCTGCTGGACGAGCTGGCCTTCGTGCGCCAGGTGCACGACGAGGAGGTGGCCGAGCTGCTGGCCACGCTGCAGGCGTCGTCGCAGGCCGCGGCCGAGGTGGACGTGGCTGTGGCCAAACCAGACCTGAGTTCGGCATTGAGGGAGATCCGCGCCCAGTATGAGTCCCTGGCTGCCAAGAACCTCCAGTCAGCTGAGGAGTGGTACAAGTCCAAGTTTGCCAACCTGAACGAGCAGGCAGCGCGTAGCACCGAAGCCATCCGGGCAAGCCGTGAGGAGATTCACGAGTACCGGCGCCAGCTGCAGGCCCGCACCATCGAGATTGAGGGGCTGCGTGGGGCCAATGAGTCCCTGGAGAGGCAGATCCTGGAGCTGGAGGAGCGGCACAGTGCAGAGGTGGCTAGCTACCAGGTAAGAGCCGGAACGCTGCAAAGGGAGGGGGCGCCCTGTCCTCTCCCCCACCTACCTGTGCTTTCCCACACAACTGGAGCTCTAGAAACCGAGAGGAGGGGAGGGAAGGGAAGAGGAAGAGCTCCAACTGGAGGCAAACAAAGAGCCCTGGAGTCTATACCATTAATTCTAGAGTCCTGGCCACCCTCTGTCCCTGCCCGTCACGTCCCTGTCAGAGACCTTTTAGAAAAATCCCTTAAGTTTTTCAGAGTCCAAAAATCTAATTCATGCCTCCCTGTCCGCAAGTGGACATAAACACCCTGGCGATCTGAAGAACAGTCCCCCACCAAAAGTAGGAGTGAACCCAATGCAGGTGGGTTACAGCCTCTCATAGTTGACAGTGCTGTCTCAGCTGTCTGACTTGTTTGGTTGACTTTGAAAGGCTTTCTTTCTGTGCGCCCCGGGATTGATATTTATGGATTATGGTCTGCCCTAGAGAGAATGCTGGACTGAACTGGGAAGGGTTCTATCCCATTTTCTTGACTTTTGCCTTCAAAAGAGTCTAGAGATTGGGAGCCAAGGAGCTGGGTGATTGGGCTAGTCACAACTGCTCTGCTCTGCCCCTTGTTCCCCTTCCCCCCACCACACACACGCGCACACACACGCGCGCACATACAGTTTCCTTGTGGACCTACGGATTTTTCTGCTAAAGAAAGCTTTAAACCGCTTAGCAAATGGGAATGGTCAGGGGCGCTGTCCTCGGTGCTGATCTAGAGTTCTTCCCATCTCAGAAATGATGTCTCTCTCGTCTCATGTCCCAGTTATGACTCTCTAGGCAATTAAGTGCTTTGGGCTTTTTTTTTCCCATCTGCAACACCATCACATCAGTCCTAGCTACCTGCAATCAAAGGTCACCTCGTGGACAGCATCAATTTTCACTGTCATGGATGGCTTAGCACTTAACAAAAAACACTTAATGTGCTCAGCAGCAGTGAGGTCTCACTTGAAAATTCACATCTCCTTAACCTAAATGCATGTGGTAAATCACAGAGATGGATGGTCCTATCTTTGTTATAGACCGCTTATTTTTTCCATCTTTGCGTGTCCTCTAAGCTCCTGTGAAGGTATTGACTGGATCTTTCTTCCTTTTTGTCTCCAAACAAAGGCGACTGCATCTTCGGTTCTACTATATAGGACATTCTGGGCTTATAACCACAGAGGGTACAGAGGCAAGGGAAAGAAAGGAATATAAATAGTGTGATTCAATTTCAAGGTACAATAAAAGCTCCATTGGGTAGAATGGTAATAATTCAGAAATTTTCAATAATTCATTCTAGCAAAGATTGAAGCTTACATTTGATGAAATTAACAGGGTTTGGGAACATTAATAAAATAGAACCAAGAAAGGAGTGAAATCTTGAAAGTACTATGTTAGTCTACAGCTAAAGAATTATTATCGGTGTGCAAGTATATGTTGTCCATTATAAACTACCCCCGTTACTTAAGGAAGAAAGCTTGCTTGGACCATTTGTTTTGGTTCATTTGGAATTATAGCACAATTCAAGTAAATACTTCTGTTCTGCTTCAAAAGCTGTAACTTGAATGTTTCAGTATATGGCCTAGCCCCTGCATGGCCTGAATTAATTACATTGAGTTAATTGAGACTTCATGTGTTCTTCTAGAAGCGTCAAAAGATGAGGTAGGTGGTCTTCCGAAGGGCTAGCCCAGTATTTCTACAAAAAGAATAACTTATCTACAACTGCAACTGTCATCTAAATTGGGCTTTGCCATGCCCTCTGTTTGTTTGGTATAGCCCTACATTCTAAGAGGTAGTGACAGTACTGTCTGACTTGTTTTGTTTGCTTTAAAAGGCTTTCAGTGTTAGACAGTAGTAGGGTCATCCAGATACAGTCTACAGGAAACAAGCAAACTAACAAAACAACAGAAACTGCGGCATCTGCAGCTCTGCAGTGCTGCCCCCATCAGCTTGAGCCATCAAAGCCTCAGTGGACCTGCTGGTGGAGTGGAAGAGGAGATGAGACAACGGAAAGCTATTTCCTACCCATTGGGACTTCAGGCTGAAGTCCTGTGAGGGGCTCACATCCTCACCTGCTGATCCTGAAGGCCTGAAGTCACAGGGGTGTCCTCTGGCTGTTTTCTCAACAATTCTGGCAGTGCTGACTAAGATGAAAAGCCTCCTTCTCCACAATGAGATTCAGCCATTGTTTTCTTGCCCTCTCACCCCTCCCTACTCCCCTTTCACTGCAGTAATGGGAGGCGGTTCTCTTTCTTCTGCTTCAAAGATGAGTGATAGACCCATTTTCCCTTGCAAGATTGCCACCCTCTTAAGAGGCAGAGGAAGGCCCCATTAAAGTCACATTTTCCATGCCTGGAATGCTGACAGCCTATTCAAGGAGAGAAAGCTTATTACACTTTTGAAAGGGTAAAGAATGATTCAAGGTGACATGGTAAGTACACAATGACATATGAGAGTCCAAATCAGGTGACAGGAGAAATTATGAAGAGCTAGGACCGTTGTCTTCAAAATCCAAATGTAGCCACCCTCCAGCTGAACCCTTTCCCATCTCTGACCCAGGGCGAAGCTGGTTCCTGCACAGCTGCTTCATCACCATTAGAGGCCCTGTTCTGCCAAAGACATCTAAGGATATTTTTTCAGGATACCGGTGGCCTTGGCCCTGTATTATGGTCTTGGAAAGCCAAAGCTTTCCTTGAAAGACCTTGCTGAACAATCAAGCTCACCATTAGTTAATGCTCCCCAGGGAGATGAGCCAAGTCTGCCCTCTTCTCTCCAGTATGAGATTGGAATATAACCTAATGAAATAGCAAGAAGGGGCTGGCCCCTTAGAGATTGGGGTAACAGTGGCTGATAGATAAGTCTATGGCTCAATAGATTTATCTCTGAAATTAGAATTCAAAAGAAACTACATTTGGTCCTTTTTTTTTTTTTTTTTAGTTCTTCCATGTGTATTTGGCTTGGTTTTTGCCCCTCTCTGCCTTACTGTATTGTTGTCACCAGGGCCACCTTGATTGCTCCTTCACAGAAATAAATTTAAACTAGTAGTTCCTAAACCCATTGATCCACCAAGGTCACTTGGGGGCTTAACAAAAAGATTCTCAGGCCTACCCCTACTCCCAACTGGATTCAGTTGTTCACAGGTGGGGTCCAGGAAAATATGCAATTTCAGTAAAAGCGCTGCATTCTATTGTTCCTCAGACTGATTTGGAGGTGTGCTGACCTAAACCGCATTTCACAATATACACCAGCTCATAATATGCAAGATTTTAAAGTATGGTGGGGTGGGGCGGTGGGGAAGAAAGCAAAGACAGGAAGGAGAATAAGGCATATGGGTGGTCCACATATAAAAATCCCCTCTCCCCACCCAGTAATTCTTAATGGGCTCTTTCATTCAAACTGTGCTATGTTCACTACTGCTCACCTTGCTGAGGGCTGCTAAAAGTGATGAAACCCATAGCACTGTTTGTGGTTCCTTTTCTCCCGTGCAGATGCTTGTGTGGCCATTTCTTTCTCTTACTCCTGATCTGCATCCTTCCAGGCCTTGGGAAGATGCTCAGCCCTTGTCTTAGCTATTACTCCAGGAGAGACCCCAGCTGGAACTGGGAGTGCCTCTCTGCCATTCCCTCAGGCTAAGCCAGCAGCAGCTGCGTGGTTGGGGGAGGGGGCAGACTGCAGCGCTCTGCTCGGATTTCCAGCTGGAGGCCATCTTTGGCAGGGCTTTTGAAGGGCAATGCAAGACAGCCTGGTGTGGGGGAAGAGAGCACAAACAAAGAGACTAGACATTGAAGAGCAATGGTCAGCAGTCAGCCCAATTCCTTCTGAAAGGAGCCAAGTTGTGCTTTTTGTCTATTCTGATCCATAAAATAAATGTATGAAATGTATAACATAAAAATTCAAGGAAATCTCCTCTATCTAGAACTCAGCTCCCAACAACCTCTTATTCAGCAAACACAGCTCTGAAGCAAACAAACAAAAACAGGACCACATTGGGGCACCTGCGTGGCTCAGTCAGTTGAGCATCTGACTCTTGGGGTTTTGGCTTGGGTCATGATCTCACGGTTCGAGGGTTTGAGGCCTGCGTTGGGCTCCGCGCTGACAGTGTGGAGCCTACTTGGGATTCTCTCTCTTTCCCTCTCTCTCTGCCCCTCCCCCCCTCTCTTTCCCGCTCTCTCAAAATAAATAAATAAACTTAGAAAAAGAAAAAAGAAAAGAAAAAGGACCTTACTAACCCCCTGATGAGACAAAACATCTAACCTCAAATCACATATTGGTAAGCTGATCCCCTCTGGTGCCCCTCACTTACTCATTCTTACTTTACATGATTCTAAAGCACTTTGTCATTTGAATTTCAAGCCTGCTGCAAGATAGAGAAGAGGGACCAATGGAGTCAGTCATCATCAAGGACAAGTAGCATTAGTTTCACTTTCAGAACAAAGAAAACCAATAAGTAACAAGCACTAATGCAAACACTGGTCTTTGGGGCCATTTAGGATAGAAATAACCTGATATACCTCAGCTGACCTAGAAGATAAAAGACATCATAGAACTATAGAAAAATAATTGATCATTATCACAACCCATGGTTGCTAAGAAAGGTTGCATTATGTTTATGTCCTAATTAAGAATGGTACAAGTGGGGTGCTTGGCTGGCTTGGTTGGTAGAGAGTGGAGCTCTTTTTATTTATTTATTTATTTATTCATTCATTCATTCATTTATTCATTTATTTATTTTTGGGAGAGTGCAAGAGGGGGACAGAAGATCCCAAGTGGGTCCGTGCTGAAAGGCAAACTGGCAAGATCAATCATCACCTGAGCTCAACTGACTGAGCCACCCAGGTACCCTAGAGTGTGTAGCTCTTGATCTTGGGGTTGTGAGTTTGAGCCCTGCATTGGAGGTAGAGATTACTTTAAAAAATAAAATCTTTAGGGGTTCCCCAGGTGGCTTAGTCGGTTGAGTATCTGACTTCGGCTCAGGTCATGATCTCGCGGTTCATGGGTTCCAGCCCCAAGTTGGGCTCTGTGCTGACAGCTGACAGCCTGCACCTGCTTCAGATTCTGTGTCTCCCTTTCTTCCCCTCCCCCACTCATGCTCTGTCTCTCCCTGTCTCTCAAAAATGAATAAACGTTAAAAAAAATTTTTTTAATAAATACATAAAATAAAAACTTTTAAAAAATGGTAGAAGCCACTTTAGAAAGGTCTTTGTTCAAAATTGTTTTTTTTTTTTAATCTGGTGCTTTAAGGAATATGCCTTCAACTATCTAATATTAAAGTTTTATTATATATTGCTTTCCTTAGTGATCCAAGGGGTTGTAGGGAGGACACATGATTAATCTGTCCATTTGATTAAAAAGGGTATAGAGTCACATGGTATGATATTAACAGTAATAAAAATCATTAGCAATTACTGAGCAATTTCTATGTGACAAGTGCTGTTCTAATGCCTGTTATCTAATTTAACAGATAATAGACTCATATAGTAATGTGAGGTCCCTTAAGCTGGAATCCTAACTTGAGGATCTCAGTATATCTCAGGAAAGAATAAACATTATAATATTCCATATGTAGAAATGAAAGTTTTGAAGAAACTAAAATATAGAAAACTGACTAAGGTATGTTGGGTATTTGTGGCAGGGCAAGAAATACAACCCAAATATCCTGATGAAATCCTCCACTTTTCCTCAAATTTCATTTCTCCTGCTACTTCGCATGATGAAAAGCCTCCTCCCCTTTCCCCTTTTCCCCTTTACCATGGTAGTGTTGCCTCTCTTACCCCCAATGCTTCACTAGCAGACTTGTTTGTAGATTAGTTTAAACTCTGGTAACAGCCATCAAGAAAATTTTTGGTAAAAACCATTTTAAGCCCTTATGATATCTTAACACACTTTGGAATATTCCCATTGCTGTC